>NC_141685.1:1790047155-1794847155 GCF_964263255.1 Lissotriton vulgaris | reverse complement strand
TTTTAAGCTCTCTGTGTGACTCTAGCTTGTCTTGGTGCAGCCCTGGAACAGGAAACATCCTTTACAACAAAACTTTTACGACGTAAAGCTATTACAACGCAGGTTTTACTACGCATACCTTTACAACGCATTACACTGGGGGGCGCTCTAGGATAGGTAATACGTTTAATTTACTATCCAACACCTTCCCTAGTGTCCACGGGTACTGGAGTTGGAATAGTAAATTAAACTATTCACTATCCTGCACCCCAAAGTGTAATGCGTTGTAAAGGTATGCGTAGTAAAACCTGCGTTGTAACAGCATGCATTGTAAAAGCATGCGTTATAATGTCATACATCCCCTGGAACACCAGCCAATATTACTGTATAGGGTGCTACCTCTGGGGGTAAATTTATACAGGGCACTTTTTGTGGAATCGCCTCATTCCGATGGAGGTTTTGCCCTCTTCTAGTAGATTCAGTTTTGGGGTCATTTGTAGCTACCCTCTTCCTACCCTCAACAATAATTTGGTCTACTACCACCCTAGATTGGGCTGTATCTCGTGGATTAATAGCACCTGTAGGAACGGGAGTGGGATGCTGTTTCGCACTCTGGTTAGACAGTAAAGAGTGAGAAATACCATTTGGGCCATTCGTACAAGCTACAGCCATATATGGAGGTGGTAGAGGCCTATGTCCAGTTACAGGCCCCACAGCCCTTTCCAAAATAGCTGAGTTTGCTATTACTATGTTTTCCAACCTCCCTACACTCTCACTGAGATGTTTAACTCTCTCGAGTAATGGAAGTATTAATAATTTTAAGAGTTGTTCTAAGGTTTCTACTGTACTTCTTGGAAGGGGGTTTGCTGCAGGTTGTTTGGGAGTAGCCATGGTAGCTGGGTTACTTGGGCAATTAGCCAATGTTTGGTGCAGTATATGGGGGGGTCTGTTTGAGTGGTTGTGGTGGAGATTTTTTGTACTTTCACACGTCCACCCTTCTGTGTCCCTCTGCCACGCTTTCTCTTTCCTACAGTGGGCTGGGTAGGATTTCCCTTACTTGTTTTTTCTACCCTGGAGTTAGTCTTGATGCACAGGTTGCTGATAGTAGGGAGATTAAGTTCAGGTGGTCTACTCCCCAAAATTGATAAACTATCGGTGGTGGTATCTAGTGAAGAACTAATTCTAGAAGTGTCATCCCTCACCCACTCAGAGTTGATACTTTAGATTTTGTTCACTGGGAGCAGGCAGTCGCTCTGGTGTGACAGCGGTCATAATTTTGCCCAGAGAAGATCTTTTAGCAGCTAACTCTTGGAATAGCCTTTTTTTGGTGAGAGAAATTTCATACTCAAGAACATTTGCTGCTCTCGTTATGATATGCTCCAGAGTCCCTGATACAGAGCCCCCCACACTACCCTGTGCAATCTTCCTTCCATTTCTTAAATGTAACACCATTTGCTAGTACTCAATATAAGGTGTAAACTACTAAATAGACAAGGTGAAACTAGCATCAACGGCATCAACAACTTTAACTGGAATTATGGGAAGATTACACACAATTAAGAGTCGGTTTATCCACTACCACTAGTAGACTTATGAGGGTTTGAACTCTGTACATTGACACGTACAATGTTCAACCAGACAATGCTGCCTAATGTTGATAACAATAAAGGTCTTACTTCACGGGAACACAAATGGAAAGGGGAGGGCCCCATCCCGGCCTCCGTTGGCCCCCTGATGGCCACAGACGGCCCGCCCTGTGCTCGGGCTTCTCCCGGGATGCTCCCACGCAGCGGGCGCTCAAGCTATTAATGTATCGCAAGCGGAATCCAGTGGACTAGGTGATGTTGGTGAAGCAGGGACTCCTGGTTGATCGAGTCCCTGCAGACATCCTCTGCGCAATCTCCTTTAGTGAGGAGTCACCCCAGGTTGCAGGCACCAGCTAATGCCCAAGTCAGTGCAAAATATCGGCCAAGAACCGTGAAGCGGCATCCGTGAAGCGGGTGCGGCGAGCAGCGGCGGTGTTTAGAGCTGAGTTCTCCCCAAAGCAACGGGCAAAGAGCGGCAGTCAGTACTCCTCTCCCAACAGCGGCGTGACAAATGATCTCTTGCTGAATTCAGAATGTTGTCTATTTTCTGGAAATGTATTGCTTTCCAGGATCCACTATTGCTTTTATAACCATTTCTACCGTTAACTGGAGGAGGTTGAAAGCACAAAAAATTGGGAATATAGTCTATGTCCCAAAAAAAAGACCAAAACTGCGTAAAATGTTTTGGTTTAATGTCAAATGTCTGTCAGTCCTTGAAAGCTGGGAATATGGCGATTTTAGCACCAGAAACCCTTTGCTGATACCATTTGCAGGGAAAAAAACAGATGCTTTCTTCTGCAGCACTTTGTTCCCATTTCCCCCCCAAAAAAATTTAACTGTATTTTAGCTAATTTCTGGGTCCTTTCCAGGGAAATCAAGAAGCCCTGTGTACCTTTAAAATCCCTATGATGTTGGAAGGAAAAGACGCAAATTTGACGTGGATACCTTATGAGGTCAAAAGGTTACAGGGGTCTAAGTGCAAATTACCCCAAATAGCCAAAAATAGGTTTAGCGCAGGACAGGGGAAAGGCCTAGCCCCAAAGGGGTTAAAAGAACACAAGAAAATACATAAGAAAATGTTTTTTAAAGCCACATTATTCCAATTAGACTCATAAGTAAAATCTAAATTGTCAATAATCAAGTTATTAATAATCATTGTTTTTGTCTTGTTATGAAGAAAGGATAAACATGTCATAAAACATTTTCTGTAAAAGTTTCTATTATAACTATTTCATATTTCTTCGTGTAAGTTTTTAAATGCATATTTATTCAAGTCTATCTTCTCATAACATGTTGGTTCATGTAAATATACTTCACGATTTCCATGCTTTCAGCATGTTAAAGGTTGCAGTTTCTATTTTACTAAACATGTTGTGCCTTTCTTGCACAGTTTCACGTTGTACTTTCAAATATTCCCATGTACATAATATTAATAATTTTCACACTGTTAGCCACTTGTCTTGTTAATAACACACGTATGAGCATATTTGATCAAGCAAGATCATTTTGCAAAAATCATGCTTAATCAGTGTCAATAAATTGCTATATATGAAGCCTGGTGCTATAATTTAGCAAGATTTTAATTGCTTTTTGATAATCAAAGTTCTGTGGGGAATGGGAAGATTTGTGTTCATCATGGCCAACCGTCAGTAGCATTGCCTGCATAGCCTAAAATCCTATGTAATATCTTCAGCCAGTTCTGACTTTTTAGATGGCTTTTCAGCCAGTAACACTTTGCATTAGTGTAGTGGAGGAGTGTGACTCACTGATCAGAGTGGCAGACCCTGATGCAGAGGTCTGGCCCGGGACCAGGGTTCAATTCCCGACACGGCAGGGTCCTGAGCCCAAAAATGTCCACGGACTCGATAATTCTCGCCTTGGTGCCGATTCTAATCATGGGGTCCCACGCTGCAACTCTGGGCAATAGTTGCTTAATCTCCACTACGGCGGCCCACCCGCTGCGGGATGCCAGGCTTTCACCTTGGGGATGCCCAGTAGGGGTTATCTCAAAGGGAAAAGCCACGACGGGTTCCCAAGACAAGCGCCTTGATGCCTTCGGGTGATACGTGTGCTATATAAATCGCAATACATTTACATTTACATTAGCATACACATGGCACAGAATGCAATGTGCTGCTCACTAAAAAACAAGGACTAACTGAAGGTCACAAACCTGATATGGTGTCACTTTACATTCACATGTATGTTGATTTCTATACTCCCAAGTCCATCTTCCATACTGCACAGAAAACTGAACACAACCTCTGAGCACTAGCTGACAGCTAACCAGTGACTATTCATTTTTTTGCACCTGGGATGTCTTACCATAAACTAGACTGATTAATCAATGTATGGTCAGAACAGCCATTAGGAACATATACTGCACATCTGAAAAGTGCCATCACTGGCTGAGATGGATCCAGAGAAGAGCCGGAGAGTGCATAAATGGGTTACTGCCCCAAAACATAAAACACAACAATTCTTAGAATTATAAATTTTTTAACACTGGTTTATCAACAGATACTCTTGGATAGTTTGTTTTCTTACATGCCAATGAAACAAGACGCTTGTCTGAGATTAATCATAACAAGAACTATTCCATGAACTAATGACCTAAATTCACCAAGGCACCCAATCACTGGATCCCATATTTGACAGCAGCGGATGTTTCAACATGGCTAGCGCAGCAGTGTTATTGCAATATCAGAAAAAGTAATATAGCTATGGCGATATATCTATGTAGGAATATTTACAGATATTTCTTGGAAATTTAACTTATTGTCTTTGTGAAGGGCGTTCCTGTATGCTAAGTTGCTAACATCAGTTTTGAAGTTAAACAAAGTAAGCAAACATCACATTCATGCAGTTTGTAAAGTGTACAACATTTGCCCAGCTTGGCTACCGCGAAATGTTGTTGCCCAAATATTTTGCAAGAGCGTTTTCTTTCTTTCCTTATGCTGCTCCCATTATGTTGTTCTATCAGAGTGATCTCTCTCCCTGTTTGAACGGTAGATGGAGCTGGTTGGGTAGTGCACTCAGAGGCAGGAAGCAGGACATGGCTCAGCCAACCTCAAGCATCTCAGTTCGTTCACTCCCTGCTCTGATGGACATCATGCGGCAGCAAGCTTTCAAGTGACAGGGCGCATGTGGTGACTGTTTCTATCCTGATCCCACTCCTGTTACCTCTTTCCATTAGAGCGCTCATTACCCTTCTCAGTCTGTGTGGTTAGTGGAGCTTTTTAGGCAGTACAGACGCAGCACTGGGACACGAATCACCCAACCAGCGACATTTCAGCCCCTTTTCAAATTTGCAGAGGATGCTGACTTGTTCACAGCCTTTTATGCTGAATCTAACGTGTCTTTGAGTAAGCGACTGGGAACATTTGTGGCTGTCTCCAACCCGAACTCACTTCCATTTCCAGGGCGGTCCCTCATAGTCTGCTTTGCAGATGGAGATTGTCGCACAACACACAAGCAGGATGTAGGACATGACTTGCCCTCCCATTGGCATCTCACCATTCCCATTTAAAAATGCTGGAGTGTTGATTGGCTCTCAACCCCCTTGGCTGGATATTATGGGGCTTATTTATGAGAGGGTTGCATCACATTTGTGCCATGCAATGTAGTACATGTATGATGCAAACCTCTAAGTCATATTTTTGAAGCCATTCAAAGTCACTTTGTGTGGCTCTGAGCGGCTTCAAAAATCTGGAGTAACACAATGCGTTACTGTGCCCTCGGTAGGGATTCCATGGGCGTTGCATGGTTGTTCCCATGTAACTCCCATTGGTTTTGATGTATCATCAGATTTACAAGAATTTGTAAACCTGGGAATGTGCCAAAATCTTACATCTTTCCAGGTAGGCGTAACAAGGAGAAATATCTCTATTTCTCCCCGTTTCTGCCTCTCGGGATTGTTTTTGTGCAGGAAGGTGCAGCTTCCTGTACAAAAACAATCCTGCATGCAACATAGGCACGCTGGTCCATGGTGCAAGGGTTCCTGCATTGAAGCTAGCCTGCTAAAAGGGCATAAGCGCAAGGGAAAGGAGAGGAATGCTCTGTATTCACTGTCTCTGTCACACAGCACAGCAAGGTGACCTGCTGCGTTGCACTGCATCACAAGCTCATAAATGTGCCCCTATGTTTCTGCTGCTATAAGCAACTTTATCCCTGTGTTTTACAGTATTCACTGTTTTAGGAAAGTCTGCGTCATTCAAATAATTTATTATTCTACTCTGTAGTAGGAAATTGCCAATAAATAGAAGAGTTAGCTGCAGACCAAACATATATTTATTTGTTGTGGTGGAGATGTTTCCTCAAAATCGAGAGATCATCTTCGATTAGACATTACCTGCTTCTTATAAAGCTAAATAAACTAGTCATCAGAAAAAGGTGGAGGTGTAACCTGGGTTTATTTATGTATTTATTTATTTATTGAAAGCGTTTTATATAGCGCTGGCTAGACCCGAAGGTATCAGAGCGCTTTACATGAGAATCAACAATGTAACAGAACAAGTTCAACAAATTACACAATACATCAAAAAATAGGCAATACAATTAGGAGGGGAGAGAAAGGAGAGAGAGCAGTAGTGGAGGGGGTAGGGGAGGTGAGAAAGGGAGGATAAAGGAAGAGACAATAAGGAGAGAAGAAAAGAAGTCTGTCTAAAGACCGACTGGGTAGGTGACGACCAAGGAGGGAATCCACAGCCCATCTCCCCTATAGCTAAACCAGGTAGCTCCATTGGGCATCAGACAAAATAGTTTAGTCTGAATACATTGAGAGAGGAGAGAAGGAGAGACATAACTAGAGGGAGGATGCGGGAGGAGACAACAGGAGAGACGAAGGAAAGTGCAACAATGTGGTTCAACAATATAAACAGAAAAAGATAGACAATTACACATTACGTCAGACAACCAGCAATACATTAGGAGAGGAGAAAAAGGAGAGAGAAAAGTAGTGGGGGGTAGGGGAGGTGAGAAAGTGAAGATAAGGGAAGAGACAAGCGTAGAGAGGAAAGGAAGTCTGTCTAAAGACCGACTGGGTAGGTGACGACCAAGGAGGGAATCCATGGCCCATCTACCCTATAGCTAAACTAGGTAGCTCCATCGGGCATCAGACAAAATAGTTTAGTCTCAAGTGTCGAGGGAAGAGGTTCACTGAGAAACAGGGTGGGGACAAGGGGCAGGGGCAGGTGATGGCAGAGGACAGAAGCTGGAAAGAGTAGGAGTGGAGAGGGGAGAGGGTTGGGGGAAGAGAGAGGGGGAAGGTAAGGTCAGGAGAGACGCGGTAGCATCTGCCCGAAGATCGGCTAGGTAGATAATAGTCAAAGGAGGGAGTTCAATGGTAATCTCCCCTATGGTTTGCGAGGTAGCTCCACCGGCATCATACAAAGGTAGCTTTAGATTTAAGGCCAAAGAGTTGGGACAATAGACTGTAGTGACGCAGTCTACCTTCACCCCCCACTGGAGTGAACACTGTTGTTATGTTGTCTTCTTCACTACACTGTGGCACCCCTTAGGGTGTCCCGTGTCTAAGGCGGTTTCGGTTTCACTTTTCCTCCCAGCTGCCTATGAGGGTGTTCATTTCTATTGCTGCCTCCGTCATCACTCCTTCAAATCCCATATGTTGGACCCAAAGTCTGTGTGATTTATTGTTTTGAGTGAGACTGGCATCACTTTGTTCGGCCGGGTGTCAGCTCCATGGGTCAGCTCTACGGGGCCTAAAAGCGAAAGATCCGTGCTAGCATGTCTGCAGGTAGTCTTCCCAGGGGGTCACGTGTGCCGAAGGGTATGGAAGAGGAGGACACCCCGTCCTGGAGTCCACCGTTATTCTGGCAGCAGCGTTATGGCTAACAGAGCGGCCAAAATGCCATATCTCCCTTCAGACGTGCTCTCCTTGAGGGCTCAGGCATCTACTTGCAGGGAAGGAAGATGCTTAGGGCGACACGCCGCCATGAAGAGGCCTCGCGGCCGCCATGTCAGAGTCAGGCAAGAAAGGGCAGGGCGTCCCACAGAAGCCGCGGAGTCAAAAGACCCACCAGACTCTATCCGGAGCTCACCACCAGTGCCCCCAGTGATCCGATGCAGCAATCAGGCCTTCGCGGAGTCCGCGGCGATCCCGGGAAGCCGCCCGCTGCTGCTCTTCGCCAAACTCAGCCCGCCATCTTAGTTCACTCAGGATCACCCTGCGGGAGCCGGGACAGTCGTGCAAGCACCTCGGAGGCTTGCGGAGGGCAGCAGAACTTCCCCCACCGATGCCTCACATCTTCACCGGTCAGTAGGTGCCGTTTACTGACAATTTCGTCTCAGGAATGCTTGTTTTGATATGTGTTAGAAATAAGCCAAAAAGATAAGTGAACTCCTGGCTTGTGTGTGCTGGCTTCTTTAAGAACTGAACTCCATTCATTATTTTTCGCAGTTTTTCCTCAACAAATTCACTTTTAGGGTTGTAATTCAAATCACGAACGGTGTGCCAAAAGAGTGATGGTCTAACTGAATTGCACTGTAACAATTGTTATATCCCCACAAAAGCCCTTTTGAAAGTTTTACATGCACACATTAAGCTGGTGCCAATTAACAAGCGCATTATTTTCCATTCCCAAAACCTGCAGACGGATTCAAACAACCAGTCCTAAATATTGTAGAACAGCAAAATAAAGTGAATATCTGCGGGCACAATTGTATGTTCAGTCCGTAGGAATTCGACCAGTTTTTGTTTGTAACTTTCTTCGTTTTATGGAACACGCTCTGTTGCCTCTGCTTGAGTACAGGCAGTTGAGCTGGGCATCTTCCTGTGCTAAAATTGTAATCCTCGGTTTCCTAACAACGTCTTCAATTTACAAACTCCTCCGAGTTAAGCGTTGTGGGCTACATAAAATTCGACTTCAATTTCGGACAATTGTGGTTCATTTTATAAGTTAAGTGGTTCCTTTTATAAGGCGATCACAAACTTTAACAGACATGTGGTTTGTTTTTTGTAATCTATTTCTCCTGTTTGCTGAGCGCTCCTATGTTGTACAGTTTCATCTGCTATTTTAATTGAATGCACTTGACATTCTCCTTAATTTAAGCTCCTATCTGTACTTTATTTCTCAATGTTGTGCTACCTCTGCTTTTATTAGTTGTATGTCCTTGTTAACTATTATTTGCCGTAGCACCACAAGAATTTGCTGCGGTATACTTTATTTAGAAAGAGCAATGCCATGTGTGTGCTCCTTTCATCTCAAAATCGGTCTAGTTTATGTTAATGATGTGGAGCTCTACAGAGGAGGTTTTCTGAGGGAGTCACTACTCAAAAATTATAGTGTACCCGAATTGTGATCTTTTTTTTTCAGTCCTAATTTGGAAGGAGGTGGGAGATCAGGAAAAAAAGAGGGCATTTTACAGAAAAACTGCAATTCCTTACTTCCTGGTCCAAACCCTCGTGCAACCATTTGTAGGAGGTTTGTGGTGGCCCTGTATTCTTTCCTTTGTTGCTTGTTTCTATTTTGTATTCATTAGACATTAGCTTTATGTAACTGAGGAAACTCATATATCCCTAAATATTCCCTTATTTCAGTGCCACGAGGACTCCCCCATCTCTACTCCTTTACTAAAATGGCAACTGCGGTCTAACCTATTGACGCACTGAGTTGAGATTACCGAATCCATAAAAATCAGAGGTGCAGATGACACACATTTCATACAAATCTCCCTTTGTGCAAGCAGGATTAGTGAAAATAATAGTGATGACTGCTTTCTTCTGTAATTTATCAAGGAACCACCACTTCTAAGATGTCAAAAATCACCAGTTACCTTCATTTCCTTTCGCATTATCTTAGATACAGCTTTATCCTCTTCTTGCCAGATCACCTGAATAGCGGGTCACTGCAAGAACACATGAATGTCATCTGCGCTCTCCATACTACACCTGAGGCAAACCTTTGTGCTCTACCTTCTAAGCTTGATTGACACCCTATTCACTGTAAATAGATGGTTTTTTCTGAAAGGTGCAGATTTTCCTGAAGCCCATAGAGTAGACATGGATACTTACCATAGGTGCGTTAACTCCAGCTTCCTCAGGTCCCTTTTCCAAGTCTCATTTATTTTATTTATTTTGGTCGCAAACTGATTCCGTAGTAACCAGTCTTGCGTAGATGCCCGTACAAACTTTGCCATCTTCCATTCAGTAAGTAAACTAAACCCGTTCACCCTTTATTTTCATTTGATTTTATTTATCTTCCCGACCACTCGAACCCCTTTTTGGCTATACGAGCTGTCGGATAATTCGTATCATTGCTTTTTAGAACGCAACTGGCGTCTGTCACTTTTGATTACAACACAGCACTTTACCTTGTTCTGGGTTTCACGCGTTTTTTCACTCTTGATTAGTCACGACTCTTGATCTCGTTAATATTCATACCCTTAGGACCATATGGAATTTCCACTTTATCTTCATCTATATTCACCAGAGCACATCTATCTTAAACTGCACGAACATAACCACATGTTGAATTAAGGCTTGTTTATCATGCATATTGTATGAAGCTATAACATCACGGTTAATCACTATATTTGTAGTACTATATAATTATCTTTAACGTGTTAGTGAGACATTAGAGATGTGTTAATTTTTGTTTTGTATAAATGATGTTTTGTATAAATGATGATATGGTACTTAGAACAACTTATGTCGTTTTGGTTTAAATGCTCCCCGACGAAGGGCAATGCCCGAAATGCATTGGAGCGAATATAAAATGGAATGAAAGAGAATATTGGCATAGCTTGTCTTTGAGAAAAACATGATTTATCTGAATCAAAGATGAATTAATGCAAAATAAATCTTGAAAAAGCGAACTTATGGAATTTGTGTAATGAACAGAGGAGGATTATTTCCTAAACATTGGTGTGCCCTATGGGATGTTGTCAGTTGCTAATTGACCACGCTTATTCACATTTATTCTTACTCGCCTAATGGGTGAAGGGCGATACCATAGGAGCACCCTTCGAATTAACTATTGGAGCATTGAATTTGATTGAAATTCAGGTGTGCACGTGTCAAAACAAATAATACATGATATCAAGCCAAATTTCCATTTTTGTGTCTGCTTTCCTTTCCCTATTCTACTATATTTCTGCGCCATGAAAGACTCCTTGATTATAGAATGTTTACAAGACAATGCCGCAAGGAATATTTTAGATCTTATGTTAATAGAGAGGCTTCTTTAAGATGTTTGAACTGTACTAATGACATAGCGTTCAGCAATTTTTTTTTACCTAGGCATTTAAATATATACCTTCATATTTCTTTTTTTTGTTTTTTGTTTTGTTTTCGGGGGGATGCTCGGCGGGGATGCTGGAGCGGTCTAGACGGATGTCACGTCCCTGGATCCTCCTGGACCAGGTAACCTCTAGTGGTGGCGGTGGGTGGGGGGGTGGGATCCTTGGATGGGGGAGGGGGGGAGGGAGGGTCGAGGGGCGGGATTGGTTGGTGGAAGGGTGGAAAAACGAGAAAAAAGGAAGGTGGTACAATTTTGGACAAAGATTCGTTGAGAAGGACAATAACATGATTAGTGATCTGAGTGATGAGATATATAAACAATTAAATGGCAAGCATTAGAATATGCACTATTAATGCGGGAGGACTGAATGACTGGAGGAAGAGGCAGAGACTGGCATTCTTAGTAAGGCATGAAAGGATTGATATTATCTGTATACAAGAAACCCATCTCCCATGGTCAAAACGTAATCTACTTTCACAGGGTGGCTTTGAGTTAATAGCTTGCTCTACACAGACGTCTACAATCCGAGGTGTAGCTATATTAATTCGTGGTTCTCTAGGTAAAGCAAGGAAAGTGAAGGCGGATAGCAATGGGAGATGGGTAATAGCTGACTTAGACCTCGGTTTCTCGTTATGTGTAGTGTACGGCTCCAATCAAGATGAGCCTGAAATATTCGACTTTTTAGAAACTGAACTTGTGGGTTGGCCTACACCGTTGATAATAACGGGGGATTTTAATATATCGGCTGATTGGGTCGGATCTGAACCATATGCAGGTCGAAAACCCAAGGTCTCTCAATCTATTCGATCTCTTCTGAGCTCTCATGGGATGATCGACGTATGGGGGGCCAAAAACCCCTTGGATTTTGGATACACATACTTTTCTAATCCTGCCCAAAAATACACGAAATTAGATTACTTCCTGATCTCGTCCTCTGAGTTATCGAAAGTTGACATACTTAAACTTCCTAAAGTGGTGTCTGACCATAACCCATTAATTCTTTCATATAGTATAGGTCAGAGAGAAAGAAAAAGCAATTCCTGGTCCTTTGAGAAAAAGCTCCTCAGTGATAAAAGATTTATAGATCATCTGAAAAATTGGGTCCCACAATTTTTTGCAGCAAATAGGTACAGAGCGTCTAGAAACACAGTCTGGGAAACTTTTAAGGCAGCATTGAGGGGTGAAACTATTAGCTGTTCAGCTAGATTAAGAAAGGAAGATAGAAAGAAGATTGAGGGCTTAATGAAAGAGTTAGTGAAAGTAGAAGAGCAACATATGACTGATATAATCAAAGGGGTTAATACTACTGCAAGTCAGGAAGCTTTACTTACAATCAAAGCCGCACTCCAGAGAGAAGTAACTATGAAAGTCACAGGAGAATACCAATCGAATAGGGTTAAAAGATATGAGACCGGTGAGAAGGCAGGGAGAGCACTTGCCCTCAGGTTAAGGCAGGAAAAAACAAGAAACACTATTGTATGTATAGAAGAGGATGAGATCAGGTATACAGAAAGTAAGGACATTTTAAGAGTATTCGAGAAATTTTATCAGCAGTTGTATGAGCAGGAAGAACCTACTAAGAAACCAGGGGAAGGAATACGAGATCGGGCCCACTTTTAGAAGACTCAGTTAAAAAAAAATTGGAAGAAGAAATTTCATTACTAGAAGTAACAGTTGCATTGCGGGAATTGGCCTCAGGTAAAGCTTCAGGCCCCGATGGGATACCTTTAGAAGTCTATAAAACAATAGAAACCGAAATCACTCCGCTTCTGGTAGATTTGTTTAATGGGGTTATGTGTACAGGATTAACACCCTCCTCTTGGAAAGAAACAAATATAGCAATCTTCCATAAAAAGGGGAAACCAGCGGAAAAGGCGGGGTCCTACCGACCCATTTCACTAATAAATTCCGATACTAAGCTTTATTCTAAAATTTTGGCAAAGAGGTTGGGCAGGGTCATTGGCGGTCTAGTATCCCCATGGCAGCATGGGTTTGTCCCCGGTCGGGGTACAACGGATCATACATGTAGGGCAATATATTTGTTTGATGCCCAGGTTGCCGTGGGGGGGGGATGTCGCTATGATCCTGCTCGACGCAGAGAAGGCGTTTGATCGTGTGGACTGGGGCTTTCTCTGGGCAATTTTAGAGGCGAGGGGATTTGGTCCCAATATTATAGGGGCCCTTAAAGCCATGTATGTAGAACCAACAGCTAAGGTAACAGCAATGGGCGAGAAATCAGGGGTTATACATATAAAAAGAGGGACTCGGCAAGGCTGTCCCTGTTCCCCTATCCTATTCACGCTGTATATTGACCCCCTTATACAGTGTATTCTTGACTGCCCAGAGATAGCTCCAGTGATATGCAATGGCTATTCAAGTAAAATACTGGCCTACGCTGACGATCTTGCAGTGCTAACAAATAATCCACAACAAACTCTTCCTATTCTAATTCAGATGGCTAAATTGTTTGGGGAAGAGTCAGGCTATCTTCTAAATGAAACAAAAACGCAGGTTATTTGTTCTAAAAATATAGCCAAAACTGACTATAGATTCGTCGACTCTGCCATATATTTAGGGGTAAAAATCAATGCCAATGTTGAGAAAATTGTAAGTGAGAATTATCTGCCACTTATTAAGGATATTGAGAAGGAATTAAAAAGAATAGATGTGCTACACCTCTCATTAATAGGAAGGGTAAATGCAGTTAAAATGTCTATGTTCCCTAGAGTTCTCTACTTATTTCGGGCCATCCCTTTAGCAATAGAGGACAGGATCATGAAACAACTTGAATCTATGTTTATCAGATTCGTATGGCAATATGGCAGGGTAAGGCGATCTACAAACTTAATGGCACTGCCTAGAGAAAGGGGTGGGATGGGATTGCCGAATTTAAAGTTATATCATTGGGCATGCTTGCTAACCCATATGACCACTCTATTTCAATCTACATCTGTACCTGATATAACACCTGGGTTTGTAGATCAACAATGTCCGCCCCAGATATTTAGGATGCTATTGGGTGAAAAGACTATAAATGTATTTCAGTGTGAATTGGAACGAAGCTTTTATAAAAAAACAAGATTGAAGACACTGATTGGCGCATGGAAAGTTTGGAAAGCAATTATGAAAATGTTTAATATCCCGAAAATCTATTCCTATCTGCAACTGTATAACTCATCTCTCTTTCCTCAACTAAAAAATGATAATAATTTGCTGATGTGGAAAATGCTGGGGCTTAGAACCTTGGGAGATTTATTGGAAGAAGGTGAAATTCTGGGGTTCGAAATGCTGCAGGAAAGATTTGGTATTCCAGACAGTCAATGGCTGGTTTATGGTCAAGTTACCAGGGCAATTAAGGCAGTCAAGCCACAGATTTCACACACAGTAGATTTCACACTGATTGAGTTACTAAATAGAGGTTGTAGGAAGATTAAGATTTTATATAATTGCTTATTGGACCAAATCCCGGATGATATTGAGAAGGTTGAGTCTAACTGGGCGACAAAATTAGGAGATTCTGATGTTGATCTGGATCTTGCTCTCGTATTGAATAAAAAAAATTTCCGGGCATCAAATCTTCGCGCACAACACTACAAGACTATTTTTAATCTTTACCATACACCCGCGAAGATATTTGCCTGGGGTCTAAGCGAAAATGATAATTGTCCCAGATGTAATGAAAGCCAGGCAGACATTGTACATATGTTTTCTTCATGTAAACAGTTGGAAAATGTCAAAAAAGAAATAATGAAATTTATGGAGGGGCTGCTAGGTCAGTCCATCGACATATCCCCTACCTTAATTTTACTGGGTACAGACTCTAAGTTGGGTTTAGGCGAGGCTGAAAGAGATCTAATATTTTTATCTGTTGCTGTACTTAGAATCTTAATTTCTGCGGCGTGGAAAGATACGAACCCCCCATCCTTTCAGATGTGGCTCTCGAGATTTCTAGGAATTCATAACATAGAATCCTGCCTCTATGAATATAAAGGCCTGAGGCAGCGTAAGGAGGGTATACGCTTATGGGCTCCTGTAACTAATTGGAGAACAGATAGAAATGGATAAAATGTTTGTTCGTCTCCAATTAATTGAAACTGATTTCTAACCCTATTTATCTATTTATTTTTCTCGTTCCCGCTAACAAGATGTAATTAAAAATGTATGTAAATATATCAAATATTTATCAAATTCTTATCATGTATGTAATAATTGTTGAAATTTGTCCATTTATGTACCATTTTTATCAATAAAAAAAAAAAAATAAAAAAAAAATTGATATCAAGCCAAATTTAGTCATATAGATGGTCTAACAGCTTTTCTTCAAGACCAGTGTCACCTAATCTACATAGTGACTGGAGTTTCAATGTATAGATTCCAATGTCTGCTCCCAATTACACGTACAGTAAACACCATTTACTGCGCATGCAATACAATGCATGCCAATACAACATGGTCATTACAACAACTGTGTTGTTACGTCACATACCATTACAACGCATGTCGTTTAAGCATGGGCGGAAAATCCGTTCCGCTGGCGGATTTTCGGTAAATCCCCAAATTCGCACGCGGCAGATGTTTTTTTCTTGATGATACAGTTTCGCGGCGTGCGGCGTTCACTTACCGCCATTCAGCATTTGCTGAGTTGTTTTTCTCGATATTTTGTGAGTGCTGCGCCATTTTGGATCTTGCTGTGGGATCCCGCGGGAGTTTGGCGACCGCGATTACGTCAACGCGGCTTGCCACCTTGCACAGCGAGAGTTTGTCAACGCAAGTACGCCATGATCACGTATCGTGGGAGTTCGCAATTGCAAACACGTAGATGCGGCGGGCAGCAACAATCTCGCACTAGCGAAAATACAAAAATTGCAATTCTGCACAAGAACTCCACCAGCAAGCAGCATAAACCTTCTGGAAATTATGATTTTTATCAGAATAACTCCTCAGGTTGACATTTGCCTGCACTTTTTTTTGCAAGGAGTCCATTTAGGGGGGGGGGTGGGAGGAAGGAAGTGCCCCACAGTCTCCAACTTCCTGTTCCTGTCCAGCAGGCTCCTCCCAGTGCTTTCTTCATGTGCTGGTCACTTTCATTTGGATTCTTCACCTGGAAGGATTACTTTTTGTGGATGCTGCTGGATATTTGGATTTGAGGCCTTTTTGACTTTCTTTGGATCACTTTTGGATTAGAAATTTCACAAGTAAATTTGTTTGGGGCATTACAGTTGCTGCAACTGCAATTTTGGAATTTTCGATTTTTGGGCTGTTGTTGGGGCCTTTTGCCCAGGGGTACTCAGTGGTGGGTGGACTGAGTCTTTCTGTGGGGTCTCTTTAATAAAAACATCATGGAGGGCCTGGATGGCTTGGGATTGTGCTGATTTGTCTGTGATTTTCGTTTTTTTGGGCTGTTGTTGTGGCATTTTCACCAAGGGTATTGAGTGGTGGATGGGCCTAGTCTTTCTGTGGGGTGTCTTGAATTTAAACATCATGGAGGGCCTGGATGGCATGGGATTGTGCTGATTTTTCTGTGATTTTCGTTTTTTTGGGCTGTTGTTGTGGCCTTTTCACCAAGGGTAGTGAGTGGTGCATGGGCCTAGTCTTTCTGTGGGGTGTCTTGAATTTAAACATCATGGAGGGCATGGATGGCATGGGATTGTGCTGATTTTTCTGTGTTTTTCGATTTTTTGGGGTGTTCATGGGGACAGGCCATGTGGGTGGGGGCCATTTTGAGTGCTGCTACAGGCAGGCCCTGGCCATGTGCTGGGAGGCAGGGGGCCATTTTGAATGCAGGCAGTGTTCTTACGTCTGCAACCATTTTGCCTAGCTTTCAACCTGTATGCCCAGGGGTAGTGAGTGCTGCATGGGCCTAGTATTTCTGTAGGGTGTCTTGAATTTAAACATCATGGAGGGCCTGGATGGCTTTGGATTGTGCAGATTTTTCTGTGACTTTCGTTTTTTTGGGCTGTTGTTGTGGCCTTTTCACCAAGGGTAGTGAGTGGTGCATGGGCCTAGTCTTTCTGTGGGGTATCTTGAATTTAAACATCATGGAGGGCATGGATGGCATGGGATTGTGCTGATTTTTCTGTGTTTTTCGATTTTTTGGGGTGTTCATGGGGACAGGCCATGTGGGTGGGGGCCATTTGAGTTCTGCTACAGGCAGGCCCTGGCCATGTGCTGGGAGGCAGGGGGCCATTTTGAATGCAGGCAGTGTTCTTACGTCTGCAACCATTTTGCCTAGCTTTCAACCTGTATGCCCAGGGGTAGTGAGTGGTGCATGGGCCTAGTATTTCTGTAGGGTGTCTTGAATTTAAACATCATGGAGGGCCTGGATGGCTTGGGATTGTGCTGATTTTTCTGTGATTTTCGTTTTTTTGGGCTGTTGTGGCCTTTTCACCAGGGGTAGTGAGTGGTGCATGGGCCTAGTCTTTCTGTGGGGTGTCTTGAATTTAAACATCATGGAGGGCATGGATGGCATGGGATTGTGCTGATTTTTCTGTGTTTTTCGATTTTTTGGGGTGTTCATGGGGACAGGCCATGTGGGTGGGGGCCATTTTGAGTGCTGCTACAGGCCGGCCCTGGCCATGTGCTGGGAGGCAGGGGGCCATTTTGAATGCAGGCAGTGTTCTTAGGTCTGCAACCATTTTGCCTAGCTTTCAACCTTTATGCCCAGGGGTAGTGAGTGGTGCATGGGCCTAGTCTTTCTGTGGGGTGTCTTGAATTTAAACATCATGGAGGGCTTGGGATTGTGCTGATTTTTCAGTGATTTTCGATCTTTTGGGGTATATAACTGAACTGATGTTCCTCTGTCTTCCATTGCTTTTAGGTGCACAAGACTCAAGAGAACCACCAGTGCCAGGACGAAGTCCTGCAGCGGTGTGTGTGTGCAGCATAACGTCACGCGACGTCACGTCTGGCCACAGACAACTTAGCAACTCGGGCAACTGCAGCCTGCTGTTCTGACCTGCTCTGAAGAAGATGGACCCAAAAAAGTTCCCCGCAGCTCCTCTAGCAAGAAAGTTGCCAGTAAGGAGCAGAAGAAGCAAGTTACCAAGGAGACTGGTGTGCCGCCCGCCACATTTTTTGGGAGTAAAAATAAAGTACGCCTGCAGCAGCAGCGGGATCTGCTGGAGACCAAGCTGGGAGCAGCACCCCCGCTCCATTGGGATCAGTGCCATCACCACAACCACGCCAACTTAAGTCCAAGCCCTTGAGTGCTGCAGAGGCACTTAGTCTAGTTGTTCAATCACCATCGACCAGTGATGTTGGCTCATCGCAAGAAAGTAGCAGCAATGTCCCTCAATCAACACAGGTTGTTGTAACTCATCTGATGAGTGTTGAACAGCCACAGCCGCAACAACAACCACATGTGCAAGTACAAGCCCAAGTACAAGTGGAAGGAGAGGCAGCGCAAGGAGAGGTGCAAGCAGAAGTTCATGGAGGGTCACAAGTGCCCACAAGAGTTGTTCCTCCTTAAGTAGGGGCACATCAGGAAATCGACAATCAAGGCGAGGTATCATTTGAGGAAGCCACTCCTCCTGATGATCATTCATTGTCTTCCACACCCCTAGCAAGGAAGAGATCAAGGGTGGTGTCTACATCTTCTTCAAGCACACCTCCTTCTGATGATATGGATAAAAATTGGGAGCCAGCACCACTGCCGCCTGAGAGTGAGGCACACCATGATCTGACAAAGGTAGTTAAGCGTAAAAGGAAGCTCGTCCAAAGTCTCATACTTATGGAGTGTGATGAGGCTCAACAAGAAGTGGCGGATACTGCTGCTGATGAAGACTCTCACGACGACGACCCAGTCATCAATAAAGGTCACTGCAGCCCCAGCGGGCATGCAGCAAACAGACATTTTGACCCTAGCCCGAGAAGCTGCTGAGCGTGATGATGATGTTGTCGACGAGGAGGCAGTGGAAACACCACAATCATTGGAGTTAACTAGTACACCAACACGTACCGCTTCCATATTTCTTCCTCGCCAGAAGGGACCTCCATCCACCTCGACCTCAATTAGTGGTGGTGAAAGTGCACAACGTACTAAAGTTCGGCAATCCACATCCTCCACTTCATCTGGCATTAGCGGCATGACCACCATCACCAGTATCGCCGCCTCCTCCGGACCCCACAGACAATTCAAGTCCCCAGTTTGGGACTTCTTTAGTGTTTGCCCAAAAAGGGAAAACTTCGCCATTTGTATCATTTGTAAGCATGTAGTTAGTCATGGTAAGTGTGGTACCAACTATGGTACCGGAGGCCAGAGAGGTCATCTTAGGAGACAGCACGCTGTCCAATGGTTTGCGCACCTAAAGGAGATCAAGGAAGCCCAAATTGCAAGTCAAGAAAACGTTGATGTTTCATCTGATGATGACGAAGAGGAAGAAGACGTGTCAAACATTTCACTTACACCCAGTACCCCTGTCAGCAGCACACCCCATGTGAGCCACACTACGAGTGTGGGAGAGAGTGAGACACCAATGCGAAAAAGTTCATCAGCGAGCGTAACAGGGTCGAAGAAGTCATCATCATCATCCCGTAAATGCTTGGTCCAGGGTAACATTAGAACCATGTTGTTTACAGAAGCGCCATATGAACGCAACCACCCACTGACGTGTCTGTATTACACTAAGCTGGCTAAAATGCTAGCTCTGGACCTTCTCCCTTTTTCTTTTGTAGAAGGGATTGGTTTTCTAGAATTAGTGGCAGCGCTCTGCCCTAAATGGAATGTTCCTAGCAGGTTCTATTTTGCCAGAGTTGCGGTTCCAGCACTACATGAAGATGTGCTGGAGGTGATTGGAGCAGCTTTGCAGAAGAGTGCTGTTCACACTATACATCTGACAACAGACATGTGGACCAGTGGCGCAGAGGCTGATTACAAGTGCATCACTGCACACTGGGTCTCTTTTTCAGGGGTTAAAGCAAAGCTAAACGCAGGTGTTGACCCGGACCAAGTTTTTAAAGCTGCTCGGAAACATGCAACACTAGCCATGTTTGGCTTGGAGAAATGTCACACAGCAGGAAACATTTTGAATGAGTTTAACACAAAGATCTTTCACTGGCTGTCCCCAAAACAACGCCAGATTGGTTATGTTTCCACGGATAATGGCGCCAATGTAGTTAAGGCCATGGAGCTGGGTCAATATTTCAGAGTGCCGTGTTTGGCGCACTGTATAAACCTGGTTGTTAAAAAATTCTTGAGTGATGAAGACAGTCCAGCGTGCGAGTTAGTGGCCACCTGCCGAAGAATGTGCAACCATTTCAGCCATTCTTTTAAGGCTCGTAAGCATCTGAGGAGCCTGCTACATGAACGTCGAATGCCAGTGAAAGCACTCATACAGGAGATGGCAACACGTTGGAACTCAACCTTCTACATGCTTGAGCGTCTGTATGAGCAGTATACGGTACTCGATCACTATTTCTTAACACTGGGTACAGCTCAGAAGGACCTGAGGCTAGATGCGGCGCAATGCAACCTATTTAAAAGCCTGACAGACATGCTTTGTCCTTTTGAGGTCTTCACGCGTTCAGTCAGGAAGGAGGACTGTAATTTGGGAAAAGCTATCCCATTGTTGCGCATGCTGGAGCACCAACTGAAGGCGGTGTCTTCTATGTTTGAAAAAGATGAAGAAAAGAAAGACGCTTTTCTTTTGGCGGAGAAATTATTAGAGCACCTACTTGGTGATGAACGTCTTAAAATGATCCACTCAGAACAGCATTACATTTGTGATACTATTCTGGATCCACGCAACAAAAAGGTGCTGGCAGGCCAAGCATTCTTTCCTTTTGGTGATCAAGATGTTACAAAGTACAAACGTTGGCTAGCCTTCTCAGCCAAGAGGTTTGAAAGAGAACGGCAGCAAATTGAAGGAAAAGGCAGTACATCAGCATCAGCAGGCCATCCCAAGTCAAAAGAATCCACTTCTGCACCTGTGGCTGTGGCACAAGTGACCTCTCAGCCGTTATAGACACCGGCAACCGGATCATCTGCACCAGACACAACAGTAACATTGGATGCAGAAGAGGATTGGCTAAATCGGCTTGGGTTTGGTTCTCAAAAGGTCACAGCAAAAAGTAAGCAAAGTGGAGGAACCTTGGAGGACCTTGAGTCTATGGTACAGGACTATCTGAATGACTCAACAGAGGTTTATGTTAATGCTGACCCATTGGCGTATTGGCATGGGAAAAAAGAATTGTGGGCACAGCTCTCCAACCTGGCTATAAACTACTTGTCTTGCCCACTCGCAAGTGTCTCTTCTGAACGTGTTTTCAGTGCAGCTGGTGGCATTGTAATGCCAAACGGAGACGCCTCTCACCCATAAATGTGGAGAGGTTAACAATGATCAAGATGAATCAGCACCTCATACCGCCAGATTACAAAGTACGAGAAAGCACGCCGGCTGAAGACGAGGAGAATAGCAACGTAGATGAGGGAATTTCTTCTCTGTTAGGTGACACTGACCTCATCCTGCCTGAATTTGCAGAGTATGATGACGAACCCTTATTCTTATTGCCTGACACCGAGCCCTGAAAATGAGACAATGAATCAATAACTTTCTTTTTCGTCCTTATTAACTTTTATTCCTGTGTGTCTGTCTTTCTTTGTTTTGCACAGTTAATATAATTCAAACTTTAATCACCTAATCACAAAAACAAGCCCATCAGCAGAACTGTCTTCACTTGTTTGCTTATTGATTTGAAGGTGCCGCAGTCTGCATTTCTCAGATTCACAAGTTCACAAGAACATGCTCCTCTATCCTCCTCCTCCAGACTCCTATTTCCCTCAAAGCAGAGGGCTGGATTACGCCCAATGAAGAAAGACTCTGCACTTGTGGGGGTGTTCTACTTCTTTGTGGGTGAGTTGACGGCTCTGGGGCCATTGCTGGGAAGCTCTAATACCGGATACAAGTGGTTTGGACCAAATCGGAAGCGAACATTTTTATGCGTTTTTTCTGACTTGCTTGCCTTTGAGGTGCTCTTTGGGGGGGTTCCGGGTGTTTGTGGGTGAGTTTTGGGGTCTGGGAGCACTGCTGGGACACTCTAATTTTGATTGCATTTGCTTTTCAGGAAATCCGTGGTGGAAAACGGGAGTTATGACCTAGCTGCACAGCGCGTTTGGACCGAAGGCCGAGAAATATTGTAAGTATAAGATTTTCCTTTTTGGCTGTTTGGGGGTGTTGTGCTTTTTTGCGGGTGGGTTGGCGGGTCTTGGGGCATTGCTGGGAAGGTCTAATACCGGATAGAAGTGGTTTGTACAAAATCCATGCAGAATTTATTTTTGCTATTTCTGACATTTTACTCAATGCAGCGTTTTCGGGGGCCTGTTTGGGGGGCTTCCTGGTGTTTGTGGGTGGGTTTCGGGGTCTGGGAGCACTGCTGGCTATGGATACTTTAGATTGCAAGAGGTTTGAAGCAAATCGATGGTGGCAGAGGGGAGTTAGGGCCTAGCTGCAGAGCGCGCGCGGAGTGATTTTGGAAATTGCCAAGAAAATGACTAAGTTCCCATTTTTGTACTTTTGCTTTTTGGCTGTTTGGGGGTCTTCTACTAATTTTCGCCTGGGTTGACGGCTCAGGGGCCATTGCTGAGAAGCTCTAATACCAGATAAAAGTGGTTTGGACCAAATCGGAGGCGAAATTGTTTTTGCGTTTTTGATGACTTGCTTGCCTTTGAGGTGCTCTTTGGGGGGGTTCCAGGTGTTTGCGGGTGAGTTTTGGGGTCTGGGTGCACTGCTGGAACACTCTAATTTTGATTGCATTTGCTTTTCAGGAAATCTGTGGTGGAAAACGGGAGTTATGACCTAGCTGCATAGCGCGTTTGGACCGAAGGCCGATAAATATTGAAAGTATGAGATTTTCCTTTTTGGCTGTTTGGGGGTGTTGTGCTTTTTTGCGGGTGGGTTGGCGGGACTTGGGGCATTGCTGGGAAGGTCTAATACCGGATAGAAGTGGTTTGTACAAAATCCATGCAGAATTTTTTATTGCTATTTCCGACATTTTGCTCAATGTAGCGTTTTTGGGGGCCAGTTTGGGGGGCTTCCTGGTGTTTGTGGGTGGGTTTCGGGGTCTGGGAGCACTGCTGGCTATGGATACTTTAGATTGCAAGAGGTTTGAAGCAAATCCATGGTGGCAGAGGGGAGTTAGGGCCTAGCTGCTGAGCGCGCGCGGAGTGATTTTGGAAATTGCCAAGAAAATGACTAAGTCCCCATTTTTGTACTTTTACTTTTTGGCTGTTTGGGGGTCTTCTACTAGTTTTTGCCTGGGTTGACGGCTCTGGGGCCATTGCTGGGAAGCTCTAATACCAGATAAAAGTGGTTTGGACCAAATCGGAGGCGAAATTGTTTTTGCATTTTTGCTGACTTGCTTGCCTTTGAGGTGCTCTTTGGGGGGGTTCCGGGTGTTTGTGGGTGAGTTTTGGGGTCTGTGAGCACTGCTGGAACACTCTAATTTTGATTGCATTTGCTTTTCAGGAAATCTGTGGTGGAAAACGGGAGTTATGACCTAACTGCACAGCGCGTTTGGACCGAAGGCCGATAAATATTGAAAGTATGAGATTTTCCTTTTTGGCTGTTTGGGGGTGTTGTGCTTTTTTGCGGGTGGGTTGGCGGGTCTTGGGGCATTGCTGGGAAGGTCTAATACCGGATAGAAGTGGTTTGTACAAAATCCATGCAGAATTTTTTTTTGCTATTTCTGACATTTTGCTCAATGTAGCGTTTTCGGGGGCCTGTTTGGGGAGCTTCCTGGTGTTTGTGGGTGGGTTTTGGGGTCTGGGAGCACTGCTGGCTATGGATACTTTAGATTGCAAGAGGTTTGAAGCAAATCGATGGTGGCAGAGGGGAGTTAGGGCCTAGCTGCAGAGCGTGCGCAGAGTGATTTTGGAAATTGCCAAGAAAATGACTAAGTTCCCATTTTTGTACTTTTGCTTTTTGGCTGTTTGGGGGTATTCTACTAGTTTTCGCCTGGGTTGACGGCTCTGGGGCCATTGCTGGGAAGCTCTAATACCAGATAAAAGTGGTTTGGACCAAATCGGAGGCGAAATTGTTTTTGCATTTTTGCTGACTTGCTTGCCTTTGAGGTGCTCTTTGGGGGGGTTCCGGGTGTTTGCGGGTGAGTTTTGGGGTCTGTGAGCACTGCTGGAACACTCTAATTTTGATTGCATTTGCTTTTCAGGAAATCTGTGGTGGAAAACGGGAGTTATGACCTAGCTGCACAGCACGTTTGGACCGAAGGCCGATAAATATTGAAAGTATGAGATTTTCCTTTTTGGCTGTTTGGGGGTGTTGTGCTTTTTTGCGGGTGGGTTGGTGGGACTTGGGGCATTGCTGGGAAGGTCTAATACTGGATAGAAGTATTTTGTACAAAATCCATGCAGAATTTTTTATCGCTATTTCCGACATTTTGCTCAATGTAGCGTTTTCGGGGGCCAGTTTGCGGGGCTTCCTGGTGTTTGTGGGTGGGTTTCGGGATCTGGGAGCACTGCTGGCTATGGATACTTTAGATTGTAAGAGGTTTGAAGCAAATCCATGGTGGCAGAGGGGAGTTAGGGCCTAGCTGCTGAGCGCGCACGGAGTGATTTTGGAAATTGCCAAGAAAATGACTAAGTCCCCATTTTTGTACTTTTGCTTTTTGGCTGTTTGGGGGTCTTCTACTAGTTTTTGCCTGGGTTTACGGCTCTGGGGCCATTGCTGGGAAGCTCTAATACCGGATAAAAGTGGTTTGGACCAAATCGGAGGCGAAAAATTATTTGCGTTTTTGCTGACTTGCTTGCCTTTGGGGTGCTCTTTGGGGGTTCCGGGTGTTTTTGGGTGAGTTTTGGGGTCTGGGAGCACTGCTGGAACACTCTAATTTTGATTGCATTTGCTTTTCAGGAAATCCGTGGTGGAAAACGGGAGTTATGACCTAGCTGCACAGCGCGTTTGGACCGAAGGCCGATAAATATTGTAAGTATGAGATTTTCCTTTTTGGCTGTTTGGGGGTGTTGTGCTTTTTTGCGGGTGGGTTGGCGGGTCTTGGGGCATTGCTGGGAAGGTCTAATACCGGATAGAAGTGGTTTGTACAAAATCCATGCAGAATTTTTTTTGCTATTTCTGACATTTTGCTCAATTTAGCGTTTTCGGGGGCCTGTTTGGGGGGCTTCCTGGTGTTTGTGGGTGGGTTTCGGGGTCTGGGAGCACTGCTGGCTATGGATACTTTAGATTGCAAGAGGTTTGAAGCAAATCCATGGTGGCAGAGGGGAGTTAGGGCCTAGCTGCAGAGAGCGCGTGGAGTGATTTTGGAAATTGCCAAGAAAATGACTAAGTTCCCATTTTTGTACTTTTGCTTTTTGGCTGTTTGGGGGTCTTCTACTAGTTTTCACCTGGGTTGACGGCTCTGGAGCCATTGCTGGGAAGCTCTAATACCAGATAAAAGTGGTTTGGACCAAATCGGAGGCGAAATTGTTTTTGCATTTTTGCTGACTTGCTTGCCTTTGAGGTGCTCTTTGGGGGGGTTCCGGGTGTTTGCGGGTGAGTTTTGGGGTCTGTGAGCACTGCTGGAACACTCTAATTTTGATTGCATTTGCTTTTCAGGAAATCTGTGGTGGAAAACGGGAGTTATGACCTAGCTGCACAGCGCGTTTGGACCCAAGGCCGATAAATATTGAAAGTATGAGATTTTCCTTTTTGGCTGTTTGGGGGTGTTGTGCTTTTTTGGGGGTGGGTTGTCGGGACTTGGGGCATTGCTGGGAAGGTCTAATACCGGATAGAAGTGGTTTGTACAAAATCCATGCAAATTTTTTTTTTGCTATTTCTGACATTTTGCTCAATGTAGCGTTTTCGGGAGCCAGTTTGGGGGTCTTCCTGGTGTTTGTGGGTGGGTTTCGGGGTCTGGGAGCACTGCTGGCTATGGATACTTTAGATTGCAATAGGTTTGAAGCAAATCCATGGTGGCAGAGGGGAGTTAGGGCCTAGCTGCTGAGTGCGCGCGGAGTGATTTTGGAAATTGCCAAGAAAATGACTAAGTCCCCATTTTTGTACTTTTGCTTTTTGGCTGTTTGGGGGTCTTCTACTAGTTTTTGCCTGGATTTACGGCTCTGGGGCCATTGCTGGGAAGCTCTAATACCGGATAAAAGTGGTTTGGACCAAATCGGAGGCGAAAAATTATTTGCGTTTTTGCTGACTTGCTTGCCTTTGGGGTGCATTTTGGGGGTTCCGGGTGTTTGTGGGTGAGTTCTGGGGTCTGGGAGCACTGCTGGGACACTCTAATTTTGATTGCATTTGCTTTTCAGGAAATCCGTGGTGGAAAACGGGAGTTATGACCTAGCTGCACAGCGCGTTTGGACCGAAGGCCGATAAATATTGTAAGTATGAGATTTTCCTTTTTGGCTGTTTGGGGGTGTTGTGCTTTTTTGCGGGTGGGTTGGCGGGTCTTGGGGCATTGCTGGGAAGGTCTAATACCGGATAGAAGTGGTTTGTACCAAGTCCATGCAGAATTTTTTTTGCTATTCCTGACATTTTGCTCAATGTAGCGTTTTCGGGGGCCTGTTTGGGGGGCTTCCTGGTGTTTGTGGGTGGGTTTTGGGGTCTGGGAGCACTGCTGGCTATGGATACTTTAGATTGCAAGAGGTTTGAAGCAAATCCATGGTGGCAGAGGGGAGTTAGGGCCTAGCTGCTGAGCGCGCGCGGAGTGATTTTGGAATTTGCCAAGAAAATGACTAAGTCCCCATTTTTGTACTTTTGCTTTTTGGCTGTTTGGGGGTCTTCTACTAGTTTTCGCCTGGGTTTACGGCTCTGGGGCCATTGCTGGGAAGCTCTAATACTGGATAAAAGTGGTTTGGACCAAATCGGAGGCGAAAAAATTATTTGCATTTTTGCTGACTTGCTTGCCTTTGGGGTGCTCTTTGGGGGTTCCGGGTGTTTGTGGTTGAGTTTTGGGGTCTGGGAGCACTGCTGGAACAGTCTAATTTTGATTGCATTTGCTTTTCAGGAAATCCGTGGTGGAAAACGGGAGTTATGACCTAGCTGCACAGCGCGTTTGGACCGAAGGCCGATAAATATTGTAAGTATGAGATTTTCCTTTTTGGCTGTTTGGGGGTGTTGTGCTTTTTTGCGGGTGGGTTGGCGGGTCTTGGGGCATTGCTGGGAAGGTCTAATACCGGATAGAAGTGGTTTGTACAAAATCCATGCAGAATTTTTTTTGCTATTTCTGACATTTTGCTCAATTTAGCGTTTTCGGGGGCCTGTTTGGGGGGCTTCCTGGTGTTTGTGGGTGGGTTTCGGGGTCTGGGAGCACTGCTGGCTATGGATACTTTAGATTGCAAGAGGTTTGAAGCAAATCCATGGTGGCAGAGGGGAGTTAGGGCCTAGCTGCAGAGCGCGCGCGGAGTGATTTTGGAAATTGCCAAGAAAATGACTAAGTCCCCATTTTTGTAATTTTGCTTTTTGGCTGTTTGGGGGTCTTCTACTAGTTTTCACCTGGGTTGACGGCTCTGGGGCCATTGCTGGGAAGCTCTAATACCAGATAAAAGTGGTTTGGACCAAATCGGAGGCGAAATTGTTTTTGCATTTTTGCTGACTTGCTTGCCTTTGAGGTGCTCTTTGGGGGGGTTCCGGGTGTTTGTGGGTGAGTTTTGGGGTCTGTGAGCACTGCTGGAACACTCTAATTTTGATTGCATTTGCTTTTCAGGAAATCTGTGGTGGAAAACGGGAGTTATGACCTAGCTGCACAGCGCGTTTGGACCGAAGGCCGATAAATATTGAAAGTATGAGATTTTCCTTTTTGGCTGTTTGGGGGTGTTGTGCTTTTTTGGGGGTGGGTTGTCGGGACTTGGGGCATTGCTGGGAAGGTCTAATACCGGATAGAAGTGGTTTGTACAAAATCCATGCAGAATTTTTTATTGCTATTTCTGACATTTTGCTCAATGTAGCATTTTCGGGGGCCAGTTTGGGGGTCTTCCTGGTGTTTGTGGGTGGGTTTTGGGGTCTGGGAGCACTGCTGGCTATGGATACTTTAGATTGCAAGAGGTTTGAAGCAAATCCATGGTGGCAGAGGGGAGTTAGGGCCTAGCTGCTGAGCGCGCGCGGAGTGATTTTGGAATTTGCCAAGAAAATGACTAAGTCCCCATTTTTGTACTTTTGCTTTTTGGCTGTTTGGGGGTCTTCTACTAGTTTTCGCCTGGGTTTACGGCTCTGGGGCCATTGCTGGGAAGCTCTAATACTGGATAAAAGTGGTTTGGACCAAATCGGAGGCGAAAAAATTATTTGCATTTTTGCTGACTTGCTTGCCTTTGGGGTGCTCTTTGGGGGTTCCGGGTGTTTGTGGTTGAGTTTTGGGGTCTGGGAGCACTGCTGGAACAGTCTAATTTTGATTGCATTTGCTTTTCAGGAAATCCGTGGTGGAAAACGGGAGTTATGACCTAGCTGCACAGCGCGTTTGGACCGAAGGCCGATAAATATTGTAAGTATGAGATTTTCCTTTTTGGCTGTTTGGGGGTGTTGTGCTTTTTTGCGGGTGGGTTGGCGGGTCTTGGGGCATTGCTGGGAAGGTCTAATACCGGATAGAAGTGGTTTGTACAAAATCCATGCAGAATTTTTTTTGCTATTTCTGACATTTTGCTCAATTTAGCGTTTTCGGGGGCCTGTTTGGGGGGCTTCCTGGTGTTTGTGGGTGGGTTTCGGGGTCTGGGAGCACTGCTGGCTATGGATACTTTAGATTGCAAGAGGTTTGAAGCAAATCCATGGTGGCAGAGGGGAGTTAGGGCCTAGCTGCAGAGCGCGCGCGGAGTGATTTTGGAAATTGCCAAGAAAATGACTAAGTCCCCATTTTTGTAATTTTGCTTTTTGGCTGTTTGGGGGTCTTCTACTAGTTTTCACCTGGGTTGACGGCTCTGGGGCCATTGCTGGGAAGCTCTAATACCAGATAAAAGTGGTTTGGACCAAATCGGAGGCGAAATTGTTTTTGCATTTTTGCTGACTTGCTTGCCTTTGAGGTGCTCTTTGGGGGGGTTCCGGGTGTTTGTGGGTGAGTTTTGGGGTCTGTGAGCACTGCTGGAACACTCTAATTTTGATTGCATTTGCTTTTCAGGAAATCTGTGGTGGAAAACGGGAGTTATGACCTAGCTGCACAGCGCGTTTGGACCGAAGGCCGATAAATATTGAAAGTATGAGATATTCCTTTTTGGCTGTTTTGGGGTGTTGTGCTTTTTTGGGGGTGGGTTGTCGGGACTTGGGGCATTGCTGGGAAGGTCTAATACCGGATAGAAGTTGTTTGTACAAAATCCATGCAAATTTTTTTTTTGCTATTTCTGACATTTTGCTCAATGTCGCGTTTTCGGGGGCCAGTTTGGGGGTCTTCCTGGTGTTTGTGGGTGGGTTTCGGGGTCTGGGAGCACTGCTGGCTATGGATACTTTAGATTGCCATAGGTTTGAAGCAAATCCATGGTGGCAGAGGGGAGTTAGGGCCTAGCTGCTGAGCGCGCGCGGAGTGATTTTGGAAATTGCCAAGAAAATGACTAAGTCCCCATTTTTGTACTTTTGCTTTTTGGCTGTTTGGGGTCTTCTACTAGTTTTCGCCTGGGTTTACGGTCTGGGGCCATTGCTGGGAAGCTCTAATACCGGATAAAAGTGGTTTGGACCAAATCGGAGGCGAAAAATTATTTGCATTTTTGCTGACTTGCTTGCCTTTGGGGTTCTCTTTGGGGGTTCCGGGTGTTTGTGGGTGAGTTTTGGGGTCTGGGAGCACTGCTGGAACAGTCTAATTTTGATTGCATTTGCTTTTCAGGAAATCCGTGGTGGAAAACGGGAGTTATGACCTAGCTGCACAGCGCGTTTGGACCGAACGCCGATAAATATTGTAAGTATGAGATTTTCCTTTTTGGCTGTTCGGGGGTGTTGTGCTTTTTTGCGGGTGGGTTGGCGGGTCTTGGGGCATTGCTGGGAAGGTCTAATACTGGATAGAAGTGGTTTGTACAAAATCCATGCAGAATTTTTTTTTGCTATTTCTGACATTTTGCTCAATTTAGCGTTTTCGGGGGCCTGTTTGGGGGGCTTCCTGGTGTTTGTGGGTGGGTTTCGGGGTCTGGGAGCACTGCTGGCTATGGATACTTTAGATTGCAAGAGGTTTGAAGCAAATCCATGGTGGCAGAGGGGAGTTAGGGCCTAGCTGCAGAGCGCGCGCGGAGTGATTTTGGAAATTGCCAAGAAAATGACTAAGTCCCCATTTTTGTACTTTTGCTTTTTGGCTGTTTGGGGGTCTTCTACTAGTTTTTGCCTGGGTTGACGGCTCTGGGGCCATTGCTGGGAAGCTCTAATACCGGATAAAAGTGGTTTGGACCAAATCGGAGGCGAATTTTTTTTGAGTTTTTGCTGACTTGCTTGCCTTTGAGGTGCTCTTTGGGGGGGTTCCGGGTGTTTGCGGGTGAGTTTTGGGGTCTGGGAGCACTGCTGGAACACTCTAATTTTGATTGCATATGCTTTTCAGGAAATCCGTGGTGGAAAACGGGAGTTATGACCTAGCTGCACAGCGCGTTTGGACCGAAGGCCGATAAATATTGTAAGTATGAGATTTTCCTTTTTGGCTGTTTGGAGGTGTTGTGCTTTTTTGCGGGTGGGTTGGCGGGTCTTGGGGCATTGCTGGGAAGGTCTAATACCGGATAGAAGTGGTTTGGACAAAATCCATAAGGAAAAGCCTTTTGGCACTTTTTGTAACTTAGGGTTCATTAGGGTTAGCCCTAGCAGCAGGATTGCATGTGTTTCGGGGTGTTCTAGAATTTTGCAACTGAGTTCTGGGGTCTTAGAGCACTCGTGGGAATGTGTAATTTTGGTTGCAAGTCATTTGAAGAAAATCCATGGTGGGAAAGGGGGGATTTGGCATAGTTAAAGAAAGCATTTGCCACTATTCTTAACTTAGGGCTCGTTAGGGTTAGCAGTATTTCTATTGCATGTGTTTGGGTGGGGGGGTTTCGAGTCTTGGATCGATGCTGGCTATGGATACTTTTGCTTGCTTGCAAGTGGTCTGAATACAATCCACGGTGGGTAAGGGGGTATTTGGGCCTACTTTTACTTTCAAAGTACGTTTTGTCACCAGTTTTCTGCTAGGCCTCATTTTTTGAGATCTGATTGGGGGTCTTCTACATTTTTGCAACTGGCATTAGTAAGGGTCTGGGTGGGAGCACTGCTGGGAAGGTCTAATTTTGTTCTAAAACACAGTTTACGGTACACCTAGCTTGAGGGGAAAGATCCGCTAAATTAATTTGCCCATACTTATTTATCCTTCAAAAGGAGACTCAGACAGAGTACGCACTTTCAAAAATATTGTACTGTCTATTAGGAAACTCAAAGTGTGACTTTTTGCACTGCACGATTCAGAAAAGGGGGTGGTGATGAACAGAGTGTCTGAATTAAGCAGACCACTCTTACCCAGTCCAAAGATCAGGGCTTGATCCATCACCATTTTTTAGCTCACTGCACCATCCCAGCTCAGAACATGGCTACATGCAAATTAGTCTGTTCCTGTCCCAGTGCATGATGGGAACAGGGCAAACCAAACTACCAAGCCAATTCTTATACTGGGAAAGAAACAAGCTTCCGGGGACCGGTTTCTGGCATTTCAGCCGTCGTCGGCCCGGCTTGCTTGAATCCTGATGGTGCAATGAGCAAGGGACTCACATCTGAGTATACCCTTCCACGCTTATGGTGGACAAAATGATTCAGAAAAGGGGGTGGTGATGAACAGAGTGTCTGAATTAAGCAGACCCCTCTTACCCAGTCCAAAGATCAGGGCTTGATCCATCACCATTTTTTAGCTCACTGCACCATCCCAGCTCAGAACATGGCTACATGCAAATTAGTCTGTTCCTGTCCCAGTGCATGATGGGAACAGGGCAAACCAAACTACCAAGCCAATTCTTATACTGGGAAGGAAACAAGCTTCCGGGGACCGGTTTCTGGCATTTCAGCCGTCGTCGGCCCGGCTTGCTTGAATCCTGATGGTGCAATGAGCAAGGGACTCACATCTGAGTATACCCTTCCACGCTTAAGGTGGACAAAATGATTCAGAAAAGGGGGTGGTGATGAACAGAGTGTCTGAATTAAGCAGACCCCTCTTACCCAGTCCAAAGATCAGGGCTTGATCCATCACCATTTTTTAGCTCACTGCACCATCCCAGCTCAGAACATGGCTACATGCAAATTAGTCTGTTCCTGTCCCAGTGCATGATGGGAACAGGGCAAACCAAACTACCAAGCCAATTCTTATACTGGGAAGGAAACAAGCTTCCGGGGACCGGTTTCTGGCATTTCAGCCGTCGTCGGCCCGGCTTGCTTGAATCCTGATGGTGCAATGAGCAAGGGACTCACATCTGAGTATACCCATCCACGCTTATGGTGGACAAAATGATTCAGAAAAGGGGGTGGTGATGAACAGAGTGTCTGAATTAAGCAGACCCCTCTTACCCAGTCCAAAGATCAGGGCTTGATCCATCACCATTTTTTAGCTCACTGCACCATCCCAGCTCAGAACATGGCTACATGCAAATTAGTCTGTTCCTGTCCCAGTGCATGATGGGAACAGGGCAAACCAAACTACCAAGCCAATTCTTATACTGGGAAGGAAACAAGCTTCCGGGGACCGGTTTCTGGCATTTCAGCCGTCGTCGGCCCGGCTTGCTTGAATCCTGATGGTGCAATGAGCAAGGGACTCACATCTGAGTATACCCTTCCACGCTTATGGTGGACAAAATGATTCAGAAAAGTGGGTGGTGATGAACAGAGTGTCTGAATTAAGCAGACCCCTCTTACCCAGTCCAAAGATCAGGGCTTGATCCATCACCATTTTTTAGATCACTGCACCATCCCAGCTCAGAACATGGCTACATGCAAATTAGTCTGTTCCTGTCCCAGTGCATGATGGGAACAGGGCAAACCAAACTACCAAGCCAATTCTTACACTGGGAAGGAAACAAGCTTCCGGGGACCGGTTTCTGGCATTTCAGCCGTCGTCGGCCCGGCTTGCTTGAATCCTGATGGTGCAATGAGCAAGGGACTCACATCTGAGTATACCCTTCAACGCTTATGGTGGACAAAATGATTCAGAAAAGGGGGTGGTGATGAACAGAGTGTCTGAATTAAGCAGACCCCTCTTACCCAGTCCAAAGATCAGGGCTTGATCCATCACCATTTTTTAGCTCACTGCACCATCCCAGCTCAGAACATGGCTACATGCAAGTTAGTCTGCTCCTGTCCCAGTGCATGATGGGAACAGGGCAAACCAAACTACCAAGCCAATTCTTATACTGGGAAGGAAACAAGCTTCCGGGGACCAGTTTCTGGCATTTCAGCCGTCGTCGGCCCGGCTTGCTTGAATCCTGATGGTGCAATGAGCAAGGGACTCACATCTGAGTATACCCTTCCACGCTTATGGTGGACAAAATGATTCAGAAAAGGGGGTGGTGATGAACAGAGTGTCTGAATTAAGCAGACCCCTCTTACCCAGTCCAAAGATCAGGGCTTGATCATCACCATTTTTTTAGCTCACTGCACCATCCCAGCTCAGAACATGGCTACATGCAAATTAGTCTGTTCCTGTCCCAGTGCATGATGGGAACAGGGCAAACCAAACTACCAAGCCAATTCTTATACTGGGAAGGAAACAAGCTTCCAGGGACCGGTTTCTGGCATTTCAGCCGTCGTCGGCCCGGCTTGCTTGAATCCTGATGGTGCAATGAGCAAGGGACTCACATCTGAGTATACCCTTCCACGCTTATGGTGGACAAAATGATTCAGAAAAGGGGGTGGTGATGAACAGAGTGTCTGAATTAAGCAGACCCCTCTTACCCAGTCCAAAGATCAGGGCTTGATCCATCACCATTTTTTAGCTCACTGCACCATCCCAGCTCAGAACATGGCTACATGCAAATTAGTCTGTTCCTGTCCCAGTGAATGATGGGAACAGGGCAAACCAAACTACCAAGCCAATTCTTATACTGGGACCGGTTTCTGGCACTTCAGCCGTCGTCGGCCCGGCTTGCTTGAATCCTGATGGTGCAATGAGCAAGGGACTCACATCTGAGTATACCCTTCCATGCTTGTGGTGGACAAAATGATTCAGAAAAGGGGGTGGTGATGAACAGAGTGTCTGAATTAAGCAGACCCCTCTTACCCAGTCCAAAGATCAGGGCTTGATCCATCACCATTTTTTAGCTCACTGCACCATCCCAGCTCTGAACATGGCTACATGCAAATTAGTCTGTTCCTGTCCCAGTGCATGATGGGAACAGGGCAAACCAAACTACCAAGCCAATTCTTATACTGGGAAGGAAACAAGCTTCCGGGGACCGGTTTCTGGCATTTCAGCCGTCGTCGGCCCGGCTTGCTTGAATCCTGATGGTGCAATGAGCAAGGGACTCACATCTGAGTATACCCTTCCACGCTTATGGTGGACAAAATGATTCAGAAAAGGGGGTGGTGATGAACAGAGTGTCTGAATTAAGCAGACCCCTCTTACCCAGTCCAAAGATCAGGGCTTGATCCATCACCATTTTTTAGCTCACTGCATGGCGACATGCAAATTAGTCTGCTCCTGTCCCAGTGCATGATGGGAACAGGGCAAACCAAACTACCAAGCCAATTCTTATACTGGGAAGGAAACAAGCTTCCGGGGACCAGTTTCTGGCATTTCAGCCGTCGTCGGCCCGGCTTGCTTGAATCCTGATGGTGCAATGAGCAAGGGACTCACATCTGAGTATACCCTTCCACGCTTATGGTGGACAAAATGATTCAGAAAAGGGGGTGGTGATGAACAGAGTGTCTGAATTAAGCAGACCCCTCTTACCCAGTCCAAAGATCAGGGCTTGATCATCACCATTTTTTAGCTCACTGCACCATCCCAGCTCAGAACATGGCTACATGCAAATTAGTCTGTTCCTGTCCCAGTGCATGATGGGAACAGGGCAAACCAAACTACCAAGCCAATTCTTATACTGGGAAGGAAACAAGCTTCCGGGGACCGGTTTCTGGCATTTCAGCCGTCGTCGGCCCGGCTTGCTTGAATCCTGATGGTGCAATGAGCAAGGGACTCACATCTGAGTATACCCTTCCACGCTTATGGTGGACAAAATGATTCAGAAAAGGGGGTGGTGATGAACAGAGTGTCTGAATTAAGCAGACCCCTCTTACCCAGTCCAAAGATAAGGGCTTGATCCATCACCATTTTTTAGCTCACTGCACCATCCCAGCTCAGAACATGGCTACATGCAAATTAGTCTGTTCCTGTCCCAGTGCATGATGGGAACAGGGCAAATCAAACTACCAAGCCAATTCTCATACTGGGACCGGTTTCTGGCATTTCAGCCGTCGTCGGCCCGGCTTGCTTGAATCCTGATGGTGCAATGAGCAAGGGACTCACATCTGAGTATACCCTTCCATGCTTGTGGTGGACAAAATGATTCAGAAAAGGGGGTGGTGATGAACAGAGTGTCTGAATTAAGCAGACCCCTCTTACCCAGTCCAAAGATCAGGGCTTGATCCATCACCATTTTTTAGCTCACTGCACCATCCCAGCTCTGAACATGGCTACATGCAAATTAGTCTGTTCCTGTCCCAGTGCATGATGGGAACAGGGCAAACCAAACTACCAAGCCAATTCTTATACTGGGAAGGAAACAAGCTTCCAGGGACCGGTTTCTGGCATTTCAGCCGTCTTCGGCCCGGCTTGCTTGAATCCTGATGGTGCAATGAGCAAGGGACCCATATCTGAGTATACCCTTCCACGCTTATGGTGGACAAAATGATTCAGAAAAGGGGGTGGTGAACCGTTTTTGGCCACTATAGGTGTGGCAGGGTATACTCAGACATGAGTCCCTTTCTCACTGCACCATCAGGATTCAAGCAAGCCGGGCCGAAGACGGCTGCAATGCCAGAAACCGGTCCCCGGTAGCTTGTCTCCTTTCTGGTGAAGAATTGGCTTGGTAGTTTAGTCTGCCCTGTTCCCATGATGCACTGGGCCAGGGACAGACTGATTTGCATATAGCCAGGTTCTGAGCTGGGATGGTGCAGTGAGATAAATAACGGTGATGGATCAAGCCCTGATCTTTGGACTGGGTAAGAGTGGTCTGCTTAATTCAGACACTCTGTTCATCACCACCCCCTTTTCTGAATCGTTTTTGGCCACTGTAGGTGTGGCAGGGTATACTCAGACATGAGTCCCTTTCTCACTGCACCATCAGGATTCAAGCAAGCCGGGCCGAAGACGGCTGCAATGCCAGAAACCGGTCCCCGGTAGCTTGTCTCCTTTCTGGTGAAGAATTGGCTTGGTAGTTTAGTCTGCCCTGTTCCCATGATGCACTGGGCCAGGGACAGACTGATTTTCATATAGCCAGGTTCTGAGCTGGGATGGTGCAGTGAGATAAATAACGGTGATGGATCAAGCCCTGATCTTTGGACTGGGTAAGAGTGGTCTGCTTAATTAAGACACTCTGTTCATCACCACCCCCTTTTCTGAATCATTTTTGGCCACTATAGGTGTGGCAGGGTATACTCAGACATGAGTCCCTTTCTCACAGCACCATCAGGATTCAAGCAAGCCGGGCCGAAGACGGCTGAAATGCCAGAAACCGGTCCCCAGTAGCTTGTCTCCTTTCTGGTGAAGAATTGGCTTGGTAGTTTAGTCTGCCCTGTTCCCATGATGCACTGGGCCAGGGACAGACTGATTTGCATATAGCCAGGTTCTGAGCTGGGATGGTGCAGTGAGATAAATAACGGTGATGGATCAAGCCCTGATCTTTGGACTGGGTAAGAGTGGTCTGCTTAATTCAGACACTCTGTTCATCACCACCCCCTTTTCTGAATCGTTTTTGGCCACTATAGGTGTGGCAGGGTATACTCAGACATGAGTCCCTTTCTCACTGCACCATCAGGATTCAAGCAAGCCGGGCCGAAGACGGCTGAAATGCCAGAAACCGGTCCCCGGTAGCTTGTCTCCTTTCTGGTGAAGAATTGGCTTGGTAGTTTAGTCTGCCCTGTTCCCATGATGCACTGGGACAGGGACAGACTGATTTGCATATAGCCAGGTTCTGAGCTGGGATGGTGCAGTGAGATAAATAACGGTGATGGATCAAGCCCTGATCTTTGGACTGGGTAAGAGTGGTCTGCTTAATTCAGACACTCTGTTCATCACCACCCCCTTTTCTGAATCGTTTTTGGCCACTATAGGTGTGGCAGGGTATACTCAGACATGAGTCCCTTTCTCACTGCACCATCAGGGTTCAAGCAAGCTGGGCCGAAGACGGCTGAAATGCCAGAAACCGTTCCCCGGTAGCTTGTCTCCTTTCTGGTGAAGAATTGGCTTGGTAGTTTAGTCTGCCCTGTTCCCATGATGCACTGGGCCAGGGACAGACTGATTTGCATATAGCCAGGTTCTGAGCTGGGATGGTGCAGTGAGATAAATAACGGTGATGGATCAAGCCCTGATCTTTGGACTGGGTAAGAGTGGTCTGCTTAATTCAGACACTGTTCATCACCACCCCCTTTTCTGAATCGTTTTTGGCCACTGTAGGTGTGGCAGGGTATACTCAGACATGAGTCCCTTTCTCACTGCACCATCAGGATTCAAGCAAGCCGGGCCGAAGACGGCTGCAATGCCAGAAACCGGTCCCCGGTAGCTTGTCTCCTTTCTGGTGAAGAATTGGCTTGGTAGTTTAGTCTGCCCTGTTCCCATGATGCACTGGGCCAGTGACAGACTGATTTGCATATAGCCAGGTTCTGAGCTGGGATGGTGCAGTGAGATAAATAACAGTGATGGATCAAGCACTGATCTTTGGACTGGGTAAGAGTGGTCTGCTTAATTCAGACACTCTGTTCATCACCACCCCCTTTTCTGAATCGTTTTTGGCCACTATAGGTGTGGCAGGGTATACTCAGACATGAGTCCCTTTCTCACAGCACCATCAGGATTCAAGCAAGCCGGGCCGAAGACGGCTGAAATGCCAGAAACCGGTCCCCAGTAGCTTGTCTCCTTTCTGGTGAAGAATTGGCTTGGTAGTTTAGTCTGCCCTGTTCCCATGATGCACTGGGCCAGGGACAGACTGATTTGCATATAGCCAGGTTCTGAGCTGGGATGGTGCAGTGAGATAAATAACGGTGATGGATCAAGCCCTGATCTTTGGACTGGGTAAGAGTGGTCTGCTTAATTCAGACACTCTGTTCATCACCACCCCCTTTTCTGAATCGTTTTTGGCCACTATAGGTGTGGCAGGGTATACTCAGACATGAGTCCCTTTCTCACTGCACCATCAGGATTCAAGCAAGCCGGGCCGAAGACGGCTGAAATGCCAGAAACCGGTCCCCAGTAGCTTGTCTCCTTTCTGGTGAAGAATTGGCTTGGTAGTTTAGTCTGCCCTGTTCCCATGATGCACTGGGCCAGGGACAGACTGATTTGCATATAGCCAGGTTCTGAGCTGGGATGGTGCAGTGAGATAAATAACGGTGATGGATCAAGCCCTGATCTTTGGACTGGGTAAGAGTGGTCTGCTTAATTCAGACACTCTGTTCATCACCACCCCCTTTTCTGAATCGTTTTTGGCCACTATAGGTGTGGCAGGGTATACTCAGACATGAGTCCCTTTCTCACTGCACCATCAGGGTTCAAGCAAGCTGGGCCGAAGACGGCTGAAATGCCAGAAACCGGTCCCCGGTAGCTTGTCTCCTTTCTGGTGAAGAATTGGCTTGGTAGTTTAGTCTGCCCTGTTCCCATGATGCACTGGGCCAGGGACAGACTGATTTGCATATAGCCAGGTTCTGAGCTGGGATGGTGCAGTGAGATAAATAACGGTGATGGATCAAGCCCTGATCTTTGGACTGGGTAAGAGTGGTCTGCTTAATTCAGACACTGTTTATCACCACCCCCTTTTCTGAATCGTTTTTGGCCACTGTAGGTGTGGCAGGGTATACTCAGACATGAGTCCCTTTCTCACTGCACCATCAGGATTCAAGCAAGCCGGGCCGAAGAGGGCTGAAATGCCAGAAACCGGTCCCCGGTAGCTTGTCTCCTTTCTGGTGAAGAATTGGCTTGGTAGTTTAGTCTGCCCTGTTCCCATGATGCACTGGGCCAGGGACAGACTGATTTGCATATAGCCAGGTTCTGAGCTGGGATGGTGCAGTGAGATAAATAACGGTGATGGATCAAGCCCTGATCTTTGGACTGGGTAAGAGTGGTCTGCTTAATTCAGACACTCTGTTCATCACCACCCCCTTTTCTGAATCGTTTTTGGCCACTATAGGTGTGGCAGGGTATACTCAGACATGAGTCCCTTTCTCACTGCACCATCAGGGTTCAAGCAAGCTGGGCCGAAGACGGCTGAAATGCCAGAAACCGGTCCCCGGTAGCTTGTCTCCTTTCTGGTGAAGAATTGGCTTGGTAGTTTAGTCTGCCCTGTTCCCATGATGCACTGGGCCAGGGACAGACTGATTTGCATATAGCCAGGTTCTGAGCTGGGATGGTGCAGTGAGATAAATAACGGTGATGGATCAAGCCCTGATCTTTGGACTGGGTAAGAGTGGTCTGCTTAATTCAGACACTGTTCATCACCACCCCCTTTTCTGAATCGTTTTTGGCCACTGTAGGTGTGGCAGGGTATACTCAGACATGAGTCCCTTTCTCACAGCACCATCAGGATTCAAGCAAGCCGGGCCGAAGACGGCTGAAATGCCAGAAACCGGTCCCCAGTAGCTTGTCTCCTTTCTGGTGAAGAATTGGCTTGGTAGTTTAGTCTGCCCTGTTCCCATGATGCACTGGGCCAGGGACAGACTGATTTGCATATAGCCAGGTTCTGAGCTGGGATGGTGCAGTGAGATAAATAACGGTGATGGATCAAGCCCTGATCTTTGGACTGGGTAAGAGTGGTCTGCTTAATTCAGACACTCTGTTCATCACCACCCCCTTTTCTGAATCGTTTTTGGCCACTATAGGTGTGGCAGGGTATACTCAGACATGAGTCCCTTTCTCACTGCACCATCAGGATTCAAGCAAGCCGGGCCGAAGACGGCTGAAATGCCAGAAACCGGTCCCCAGTAGCTTGTCTCCTTTCTGGTGAAGAATTGGCTTAGTAGTTTAGTCTGCCCTGTTCCCATGATGCACTGGGCCAGGGACAGACTGATTTGCATATAGCCAGGTTCTGAGCTGGGATGGTGCAGTGAGATAAATAACGGTGATGGATCAAGCCCTGATCTTTGGACTGGGTAAGAGTGGTCTGCTTAATTCAGACACTCTGTTCATCACCACCCCCTTTTCTGAATCGTTTTTGCACTACACAGCGTGCATACCTTATATTTATTTATCATTGGTGTTGTAATATCACTTCCTGTTTTTCGTTCAATAATTACAGGCCGGGTTTCAGTCTGTGCAATGGGGAAAAAAGGATGGAGTCAGGCTTCACATTAGGGAGCCACAATTCAGCATCCGCCAGGCAGGCAGTGGACAGGGTGTCTTCTGGTCACCAACATTGATGGACGAAGCGTCAGCTGGAATGGAGGAGTGCCGCTAATAAGAGGAATTGTTTGCTGCATGCAACTTACTTACCAAATTCAACAGGACAACTACAACAACATACAGATACAGTATCCATTATTTTCTTGTAGGAGTGTGACTGACTGCATTTCTTGGATCTCTCTCTGCTTCTAAATTGATCCCTACAGCCATTCTATAGGTTTTACTTCGGCTATTTTTTTAACCTAATTTAATGTAAGAAGTGTGAGAAGTTGGCCCGATATGCAGCGTTCGCTATTCTAGCGACCGCTATGTATCGTTCCAAACGACCCTTATGGCGATTGGTTGTAAGTCAACCTTAGACCAGCTATCCTAGTAGCGTGGATACGAGCAGTCTTCGGGCTAAACACTAGAGGGCGTGTTAAGCCAGCTGTTATACCATCACATACCCCTTGAACCCCAAGTGAAAGGACACCACACAAGTGTTATGAAAATAAACAGAATATTTATTAAGAATCACAACAGCCCTGGACTCTTTATGAGGACAGGGTACTAAGCACAAAGCAAAACTCTTAGGAAAATACTTCAAGTGCACAATTAAAACAAGTGTCCAAGGACACGGAAAGTTTAGTGGTCTCGGGCGGACCTGATAAGGCAAGTCGAAAGCGAGGGACTCGGGACCCTAGAGTAAGGAGGCTATGCAGGCACCGAAATGCCGAAGTTACCTAGCCACGAGGGCTGCGGCTGCACAAGTCTTACAGGCGTCGGGGTCTTCGCTGACGAGCCAGGAGCCGGAAGAAAAGGAGTTGCTGGCCGGCGACCAGTGCTGAATAGTTCGTAGAGATCCAAGCCTGGATCAGAGATCGTTGATACCTGAAAGCAGAGGGGACCAAGTTCGTACTACTAGCCAGTAGTCAGAGGGTACCAGGAAGGTACCGGTTGGCCGTCACCTCGACTAGGTGAGTGGGCGACGCTAGGCTCTGCAGTCTCACGGACCAGGAGGCGTTGTCGGCGACCAGGATGGAGGTGCGAGCTGTCCCCCGAAGGTTGATGCTGTCGGCGTCGCTGGGCCCAGGATTGGGGCAACAAGCCTTGGCAGATTTCAGGGCCACGTGGTGGGCCTAAAATGGCGTCTTGAGTGGACCAGGAGGGTCCGGGGTGCTTCTCTCAAAGATGGAAGCAAAGGCCAGTCTGGAGCAACCAGACCAGCAGCGTTGGTTGTCGGATGTCGTCAAAGAAGGGCACAAGCCAGCGGCTAGTGACCAGACAACGTGCTGAGCAGTGAGCAGAAGGGCCCCATGCAGATCGTGGAGATGCTGGGAGACTGCACTTCGGTGCTGGAGCTGCTCAGGGTCGGGGCTTCTCGGACCCCAGAGCACTCACCAGAGAATTGCTTCGATGGTCGTGCTGATTAAGAAAGCGTGCAGGTTTTGATGATGGCCGGTCCCTCGAGGTCTCGTCGCACCCACAGATCTCAGCTGAGCTGACAACGTGGGTAGAGGTCAGAGGTGCCAGGGAAGCCGGTTCTCGTCGAGCTGGGCCGTCGGATTCCTTGAGGAAGGACTTGCAGCAAACCGCAGAGTTCTTAGATGGTGCCCGCTGGTGCAGGGTGACTACTCCTTAGCCACAAGGGAGAAATCTTGAGAAGAGTCTCGAGGTCCTTTCATAGAAAGTATTCTTGATTCAAAGATGATCTAATTTGGAAGGGTCCCCGCTCTGGCCTTTATCCTAAAGAAAGGGGTGGGTACATGACTAGGTCCTGCCCTAAGGGTGGGACCAAGAAGGGGGGTAGTTACACCCCTCTCCCCTGCCGGACTTTCCCCAGGTCAGGGGCTGCGCGCCCCTGGAACTGGTTCTGACCGGGAGATGCGTAGTGAGCACCGGGGTGCCACTCCGCAGTCACCTTCTCGCAAAGCCCTACCTACCCAGAATACACAACCCTGTCTGGGACGGTGCGAACACCGCCCTCGGCAGGAAACCCTTTGTCCAAGCTCTCCTCGCTGGAAGGACTCCCAGCAGCAGGAGGTCAGACTCGTGTCTGTGGTGGCAGCATCCATTTTGTGGAGCTGAGGCTTTAGTTAACTTTAACCGGGGTTCACAGTTACGTACATGTCGTGTCCCTCTAGAAGGGCGGAATGCTAACCTCGTCGCCAGAATTGGTGAGGGGGCAGTATCCCGATTCGTATGACACCTTACTCGACATGTCTTGATAACGCGATACCGAAGTTACCGATATGGTACGCGTTATCATGGAACAGCCATTGGGTCTTGGTTCCGCAAGCTGCAACCGGGCTCGGCTCGGGCCAGAACCCGATTCACACGATTCCAAGCACTCTGCCTTCAGGATTGTCAAGGCCTGCCATAGGAGTGTCTGATAGGAACTCGGGTGTCCAGTGTATGGTTAGATATAGGGCTACTATACCTAAAGCAACGAGCGGGTACGCTACGTTGCCCCAGCTGTCGTGCAGCCAGTTGTGCCAGATTTAGATGGCCATCCAGGGGTGGCATAATACATGCTTCAGCCCCTGGTAGGCCCTGGGTACACCGATGCCCTGAGTTACAGGGTCTGACAGGGTAGCCCAGTTCCAATTGGGTAATGCACCTAAGGTACACGCATCAATTTAGAGAGAGAACAGCTAGGCTGTGGGTCTGATTGGCAGGCCCACAGCCCGAGAAAGTCGTAAACCAGTGAAACAAAAGCAAAAAGTCCGGGTGATCATAGGATTGCAGACCCTACTCTCCTACAAGAAGTGTTTCTCTGAGTGCAGAGATAGGCAAGTGAAAACGCTGCAGCCCAGTACTGTCGCATTCTGTCATTCACGGTTGTAGAAAGTACTACTTACTTTTCAGTAACAATGCATGCAGTAGTGCATGCACCTCCTTTATGTCACTTAAAAGATTTATGTTTAGCTTTGTACCCAAAGATTTCTTTATCTTCAATTATTGTTTGTCCATGCTGTGCTTTTTTTTTCTTCTCTCAACAAAACCTACCCAAAAAGAAACCCCCATTCCCATCCATTTTCCAAACCCTAACCCTCTTCCCCTGGGCTGTGCGGTTTTGATTGATGTGTGACTAAATGACATCAATAATTCCACACACTTGCTGGGGAGGATAAGGTCATAGCAACAGGCTGGTGAAGGAATCCGAGGATATATTCTAGACTTACTCAGCTTCAGTACTATTTCTTGTAGTAGTAGTCAATGTCAAAGAAATTCAACGCAAGTACTAGTTATACTTTCAATACTTTACCATTTGTTAGGCTACAATGTGGCACTGTTCTAGTGTACTGTCACCTGCTATATTCTCTATCGTACCGTTGTAATGCTACAGTAAGGACAAACCAGGTTTCATTTTCTTTTTTTCCATAGGCATGCAACTGCCACTGTGTCACACCACTAGTACCACCGCAATGAGGAGGACATTTCATCCGCCCAGGATTGCCAACCTTAATCGCCATTTCCCGTGGAGCCAGCCCTGGGCCTAGCCCTACTTTCAAACACAAATTACAGGTAAGATAAGCGTTTGGTGGGAGGTAGTATAATGGAGTATTAGGAGAAACGAGAGATTGACGGTAGTACTACTAAAGTCCTAGGACTCTTGAATTCACTTACTCTGTGAGAGGCACTTAGTGTTGAAAACATTTAGCCATTTACACTTAAAGGAAGAAAATGACACAGACTTAAGTTTCAGGAACACAAACTTTCTGTTAAACCCCCACCCACCAGACTCAAAAACAGTAAAAAAAAGGGTATGCTCAGATAAAGTTTCAAAAAGTATATTTTTGTAGCCCTAACAAAATAATCTCCCGCAAGACCATCCCTAACTCCAACGATTGTCCTTCAAAAGCCCCAAAAACAACCCAACTACCAATTCCCACCCCCCAAAAGTCTCTAAAAAAGGGGCAAGGGACACTACGGCAGGCTGCTGTTCACTTTTGCAGCCAGGGCATCATACTCCTTGCGGAGGGTGGCATGGTCGGAGCGGAGGCCCTCCACCAAGGTCTTATACGTTAGGACCTCCTGCTCCAGGTAGGACACTCTGAGGGATAGGCGGTGCTGGCGTGTCTTGAAACGCCTGTGCGGGACAGCTGCTGTCTTTGCTGCTCGGCGGTGGCGGTTGGCTTTGGTAGCCCGGCTCCGTACCGCTGGAGCACTGCGCTGGCTGGCAGCCCGTGGGGGCACGGAGGAGGATGCAGCTGTCCCAGTGGATGTTGTACCGGTAGACTGCATGTCCTCCTTCTCCAGGGCCACCAGCCGCCGATATTCGGCAACAGTGGCATCCAGCCTCCGTTGCCGGGCCATTCGAGCCAGCTCCTTCCTTGATGGTCTGTTTGATTTGGAAGGAGCAACTATATGAAGAAAGAAAGACATAGTCTGTAACCAATGCTCCTTAAGATTAACACAAAATGATTGAGCAGAAAGTTGTGTCACAGTACAAGTAGCAAATTGAAAGCACAGTACATAACTATTAAGGACAGTATCTATCTAACCTCCCACTTCTTCATCCTTGCTCTAACTTTAGTGGGAGTTTAAGGAACAAATTCTACGAGCACTATGGACTTCCATTACAGTCGACTATGACAGTACACCAGTCTTATTCTTCTTCTTCTCTCTTGTTTAGGAAAATTGGTACGTTATCTTATGCAAGCCGGCATAATGCCAGCGCAGTGAACTTGCACCCGAGAAAAACAGACGAACACCATGATGAGTGAGACCGACTTGCGTTACTGTACCGGTCCAGTACATGCAGGTGGTGAAGCTCTTACTTTTCTATTACGGGTGGCACTGAGAATACTCTGTTAAAAGGGCTACTGCTTAATTAATTTAGCTTTCACCCTACAGTGCAAATGAGTACTAGAAAAGGAAAATGAAGAAGCTAAATAATCTGATTATCTATCACTTCACATGGGATGTATTTGATTACATATGGGATGACTTTAGGTGCTTTGCATATTATTGAGTGAACAGTGATACACCCACACATGAACGACTTACTACTACTAAACTAAAGTTATTAAGAGAGGTAGGGAGTGTCCACCGTAAGAACCGGATATATGCTGTGCTTGCAGTTGCAATTCAAACTACTGCTACTATTCATGGTAGTATTTGGACAAAATTACAACTTCTTTTCCTTGCCTTTCATACACTGGAACGGACGTGCGGGTGCGGTGTTACATGCTCTTCAAAGTAACACTTAGTTCATCCAGTGACCGTCTACTCTCTCTAGATACACATATGCTATCTAAGAGTATATGCTATCTAAGAGTCAGATAGTACCATGATCCAGGCATCCATCCATTCAAAGTATATGCACACATACATTTTCTGTTTCACCCACCCAGACTGTTCTCCTTCCACCCATCCTTGCTTCATCATTCACCCAGCCATGCACCATACCATATTCTTTCCTTCCCAGCCACCTCGGGGACCAAGCAAACACATATCATTATTCTTTGCCAGTCATCATTAAATTTCTCGTCCTTCCACACTTACTTACACCCTTCTTTCGCTTTTCGTTCATCCCATCCATCAAGTTCATCTCAGATCTGATTGGGATTCTTCTCGCCAAAAACTACACAGCTAAGTCGAAGTACATTTAGAGGAGGCTACTACCTGGTTGATTTATAATACACCCGTGCAGATAGCGGGCGCAGGCTCCTTGCACTTGCTGGTGCGCCCCCTCCCAGAGCCCCGGATAGCACACTCTGCAGTCTTCAATCTCAATAAGTAAGGAATATATATCTTACCTTTGCCCGCCACCACCGTGTGAACCCTCACAGGCACACTAGTGTCATCCGGCACTTGCACTGCATCCTCCCCAGAAGTGTTCTCCTCATCCACCACCACCACCTCCGCGCTGGCCCCGCCACCAGATGTTCCACCTACAAAGAACATTTAAGAATGTTAGAATACACCACTCACTACTATATAATATTTGGTCTAGGAATAAAGAACTGTTAATAAAACAGCAAACAATGTAATAATTTGTGGCTGTCTACGCTAAAGTAAAAATGTCCTTTTTTCCAGGGAAGGCTGTTGTCTTGCTGCACTTTTTGGCACAACTGATGAATGCTTGCTTTTTATTTTTAACACACACCACTTTTTCTCCTAACAGACAGAAGCTTGATTTCTAAGAACACAAGCAAGATCAAGTTCAAACCAGGTGAGAGCTCGGCTCGACCACAAGAAATATGTCCAATTATTCGTCAGCACTAAGCACTTTTCCATTTTCAGTTAAACGTTTACTTTTATGACAAACTTGATTTTAATAAATGAGTTTACTTTTAATAAAGCTTCTAAACTTAAATAGACTCTGTGGTTTTTGGTCCTCCAGAATAGAGTGGCTGAGCTAAAGGTTTTGGAATTTTTGCAAGCATGAGTCCGTGCCTCTGACACTTCTTGACTCTGACTCCGTACTCTTGTCCTTCGTTGGATAATCTAATCATCATTGGGGATCAATCATCGGTGACTTTGGGAGCTAAATGACTCTGCCACACTATCTAGTCAGTAAGGAGATTGGGGGTTCAACTACAAAGTCTGTTATCACTGAGGTATGTGGAAAGTCTAACAGCGCCTATTATAATTGATAAGCTAAGCAATGCATTATTTAGTGTCCATAGTTCTGTTTGTGCAGATTTGTCCCTGCAACAGTAGTAGAATGGATTGTCCTCCTATCCAAACCAAAAATAAAGTAGTATCTTATTCTTTCTTGGTGGTCATTCACCTTTTTATTGTTGGCAATTGTCAAAGCATAAACATTTAGAAGACTTGAAAAGACAGTATGGACAATCCCAGAGAACTGCACTCAGTGCATAGAGCTATTGCTGACTAGAACGGGAGTCCAATGGAATTGCCAAAAGTGCAATCTTAGTTAGCTACACAGACAGACTAATAAGAATGTAAATGTAAATGTAAAACAGTTTTTGTAAAGCGCATTCTATCGCTCCAAGGAGCATCTTGGCGCTGTAGTCCGTAGCCTAGAATGGTGGGCCGGAAAAACTACTCACATCAATTTCATTTTCTCTGAGAGTCATTTAGAGCCTAGGCTAGCAGTTTGCTAACCGTGTCTGGTAAATTAAAAATCCAGGGCTTTCCTGAATTCGCTCTCAGTGGGAATTTGCCGTAGGCTTTGTGGGAGTTTATTCCAGGCCTTGGTACCTAGAACGGCCAGGGATTTTCCTCCTTTGGTGGCCAATCTAAATCTGGGGACTGTCAGAAGACACATATCTGATGACTTCAGGTTCCGAGCTGGTATGTACGGCTTGAACCGTGAGAGCAGATATTTAGGCCCTTTTTTGTGGTACGCTCTAAAAGTAATTACCAGTATCTTAAAAAGCACTCGCTTATGTATGGGGAGCCAGTGTAGCTGTTTTAGGGCAGCAGAGGCAGAAGACCTCCTAGGAAGTTTAAGCACCAGGCGTGCAGCAGCATTTTGGACAACCTGCAGCCTATGCAGGGTAGCTCTATTCACTCCTGCATATATGCTATTGCAGTAGTCCAAGCGTGATGAAATTAATGTCACTGCAACTGTCTTCCTTGCTTCCAAAGGGAGAATGTTAAACCACTTTCGAAGTCCACGAATGATGTTAAAGCAAGATCCTGCCACTGCAACCACTTGCTGTTTAAAACAGAGTTTTTCATCAAATCTGACTCCCAGATTACGTGCGGATAATACTGTTTTTGGCGGAATTTCCTCATTAAGGGGCCACCACATCTGAGGGGAAAACAGATTTTGGGAACCCACAGGGAGAATTTCAGTCTTGCCCATGTTGCATTTTAGATGGTTAGCCTTCATCCAATTGAACTTGCTGTCTAATACTAAGATGAGCTGAGTATCATCCGCGTATGATACTGTATTGATGTTAAATGATGTTATTAGCTCAACTAAAGGTGTCATATATAGATTGAGCAGCACCGGGCTTAACCTTGATCCCTGGGGTACACATGTGGGATTTGACTTTTTAGCTGATAGATACTGTCCGAGAACAGTAATCTGTTTCATATCCACAAGGAGATTTTCCAGCCATGCCAAGGCCGTGCCCCCTATGCCCACCGTAGCTTAACGGTTGATCAGTATCTCATGCGAGATCGTGTCGAAGGCCGCCGACAGATCCAGGAGAACTAGGACAGCCCTGTCCCCCTGATCCATGGTGGCCCTCAGTGTCTCAGTTGTGTAAAGGAGAGCTGATTCCGTGGAGTGGGATGCTCTAAAACCCGATTGGTTGTGGTGTAAAAGATCCTCATCCTCCAGAAATTTGGTCAGTTGTTTATTTACAACTGCCTCGGTGAGCTTAAAGAGGAACGGTAGTAATGAAATTGGCCGTAGGTTTGATAGAATGGAGGGATCGGCCAGCGCTTTCTTCTGCAGAGGTTTAACCACCGCTAACCTCCATTCCTGATGGATTGTGGCTGATGCAAGGGAGGAATTTATTATGTTATTAATAATCGGGTTCACTAGATCAATCAAAGAATGTAGTACCTTGGGGGGGGCACGGATCAAAAGGAAATCCGGATCTTCCGGTCAAGATTGCCTGTCGGCTGTCTTCCAAACTAATTGGAAGGAACTCATTCAACTCCGCCCTTCTGGTATCTGGGTCTAATGTTCCCTTTTCATATCCCTTCAATGGTGTAGGGAAAGCTTTTGTGAGCTCCTGGACCTTTGCCTCAAAATAGTTTGCAATGGAGTCACATAGGGTCTGAGAGGGGGGGATGTCTTGCTTGGTAATCTTTGGATTTAGGAAGTCATCCACTATTTTAAAGATCTCCTTCTGCTTATTTTCTGCCGACGAAATTGCCTCAGAGAAAAATACTTTTTTGGCGTCTTTAATATGCACATGATATTGATTTCTTGCTTCTTTATAAATTTGTCGTTCTTCTATTGTGTATGAGCGTCTCCACTTCCTCTCCAATAGTCTAACCTCCGCACGCTTCTCTCTAAGGGATTGTGAGAACCAGAGTGCTATTTTTTTTTTCTTAGACATGCTCTTTAATCCCTTGGTACTAATTAATTCTAGACTTGTCGCGATCCAATGATTAAAGGTCTCATTATCTACCTCGGTGTCACCCGTCAGGGAAGGTTTGCTCTCTTTCATAAGATCCTGAAAGTCCGGGTCCTGACTAATTTTACTCCAATCGTGTTTATTTTGGGAAGGTACTATTCGCTGCCTTTTGTTCGCTGGTTCCTTTGCTATAGTTAGTTCCAAAGGAATAAGCATATGATCGGTCCATATCTGAGGGCATGGTTATTTGCCTTAAGGGTCATTAGATTCGTACAAATACAGTCTAGAATATGTCCAGCTTCATGAGTAGGGTCTCTGTTTACTAACGATAGCCCCCACATATTAAGAAGTTCTAGAAACTCCCTGGTATTAGGGTCAGTATTCGTGTCCAAATGGAAGTTTATATCTCCCAACATAGTAAAGTTAGCGTATTTAGGGATGATATTACTGAACGCTTCGGTAAAACTCTCCAGAAACTCCTTATGAGAACCGGGAGGGTGATATATCAGAGCTCCAGAAAAGATATTTGATTATTGTGTATGAAGGCAGAAGCCTATACACTCTGCTCCTTTTACATCAGGGAGGTCAAAGGTGGTACACTTTATGGAATCTCGGTGCACAATAGCAATTCCTCCTCCTTGTTTGATTTTCCTATCAGAGCGTTGGATATGATACCCCTGTGGTAAGGCATTGACCACATCAGGGGTACACCAGTCCTTCAGCCACGTTTCCGTGACGAAGAGCCAGTCGAAGTCATTCTCTTCGATCATATCGTGGATATGTGCAGCATGTTTGCACATGGATCTTGCATTGATTAAACCTCCCTTCATAGTTTTGGAAAGTCGGGGTATGGTATTACAGTTTTCAGGGATTGTAAGTAGGCCGCAATAACTACAGAAAAGCGGATCATAGCAGTCCGCCACATTTAAGATATTTAGACATCTCTCATTAGGAATGTTTAATGAGAGTAACTCCTCTCTAGTATATGAGGTTACTGACGTATTTTGACCGGGGGGGGGGGTCCTGTGCCCGGCCGCAGCACGGATGGGCACAGACGGGCTTACCTCTGGCACACCTCCGGCGCGAATGCGGCGCGCCTGCTGAACGCGTCCGCTGCGCGGAGCCATGACCAGTTGTTTTTATACAGGTGACTCACCCAAGATGACCGCCGTAATCACTTCCACCCGAGTCCCTGGAATCCCAGCCCTAAAATCGGCCGGAAACTCTGGGGGAAGGCAGCGTTAGCTAGGTAGGTAAAACTAAAGTGCCAATGCAATTGTAAAAATAAAATCTACACCCTTAAATCGGTGAGATGACAGCGTCGCAATTCAGATCGGCGCGCTGGTTCTGGGGGGGAAGCGGACACACAGGGCAAGTGCTGGCAGTACAATAAAAAGTCTCAGGTTAAAAAGAGGACCGCCCGGCTCAAGCCTCAGGCGAAATTGTGCAGTATTCTCGAGAAATGAGCCCCTGCCTTGATTTTATACAGGTGACTCACCCAAGATGGCCGCCGTAATCACTTCCACCCGAGTCCCTGGAATCCCAGCCCTAAAATCGGCCGGAAACTCTGGGGGGAGGCAGCGTTAGCTAGGTAGGTAAAACTAAAGTGCCAATGCAATTGTAAAAATAAAATCTACACCCTTAAATCGGTGACATGACAGCGTCGCAATTCAGATCGGCGCGCTGGTGCTGGGGGGGAGCGGACACACAGGGCAAGTGCTGGCAGTACAATAAAAAGTCTCAGGTTAAAAAGAGGACTGCCCGGCTCAAGCCTCAGGCGAAATTGTGCAGTATTCTCTAGAATAATCTAGTAATACCACAGGGAGTCATAGTCGAGGCAGGATAAGAATTTAGATCCAGTCTACAAGAAGATCAAAGACGATTTAGAAAAAATCGAATGAGGAACGCCAGGAAAAAATAGGTACTCTATATTAAAATTAAAACTTAAAGGAGCCCTCGCCTGCCCGATCCTGGCCTGCATCCTGGCGAACAGCAGCCTCCTCCTCCTGTGTCCTCTTGCCCCTCGGGGGAGCTGATGTATAACATGAAAGAAAGAAAGACCAGAAAACATGAATGAGATTTGTCAACCAAATCAAACATTTCAAAAGAACAATAACAAAATATTTTGGCGAAATAGCAAATAGACAACTATTCCACGGGATATATTGACCTATCTCATGTGGTCTACTACGTTATTAGTATTGCTTGATTTGCAGACCGTCGACTTGGAAAGTTTTTATGTAACTTACTAAACAAAGTACTAAAAAGGTTTGCCTAGGACTGGCAGGCAGCAGTCCGCAGCATGCGAAGTGACAGACAAAGTCCATCGTGATTGCATATCAGCGACAACACTAAAGTTTCCTACTACATTAACCAGTCATTAAAATACTCAAACTATCAATCCACCACCACTATTTCTTCTTATCGCCATGTGTACAAAGGAAGGACTGGACTTGAGTCTGTAGGGGATGATTTAGAAGCCCCTTGCGGCTCTTTTGCTCCATTGTTGCGTGACTTTTGTGACGCAGCGGCAGAACAAAAGAGGCGCCATGGTACGGCGTATATTAACAACGTGACGCATATGGGAGATGCATCACGTTGTAAAGCCCTGCGCCATCAGGGGGCGTTCCGGCGCAAGGGAGGGCGTTCCTGCGCAGGAACGCATTGTAAAAAGTGGCTGAGGGAAATCTACAAGATTTCAATCAGTCACTTTGAGGACAATGATGCGTGACTTAAACCCTGCGCCTACTTGAAGCAGACGTACGCCTTGACGCAGCATTGGGGAGATAGGGCACCCCAGAGCATTGCTGGAGCTGCGCCATCATTGCGACGCAACTCCAGCAATGCGCCGCCTTTATGCACAGATGCGTAACGCTTTGGTGATGTTTTGGGCCCATGGTGGGCCGCATTGTAAATACGGCGCACCATGGGTGGTGGTGGCGTGGCGCACAATTACTGGCGCATCCCTGCCACTTTGCAGGGATGCGCCGGTAATTAAAAATCTGACCCTTAGTGTCTAGCATTAGGCAGTTCTTTAAACTACACTCATGCATAATTTCACAGGCCAATGAAATCAGCATAAAATTGAAAACAAATAAGCATAGTAGCAGCGCTACTGAGAAGGAGAGCAGTGCACCTGAAATGCACAGAAGATTTTGAAATATAATTTACCTACAATGTAATCAGCAGCATTATTGCTCTTGGGAAAAAAAAAATTGCAAGATAATAACACACAGAGCAGGAGAAAACATAGTAAAGAAATAGCTACTACTACTCACCAAGCCCGAGGATCTCAAGGCCGAGCAGGTCGAGCAGATCGCGTTCCAGGACATCCGTCAAGCGGTGGGTGGCCTGGTTGTAGCTGCGCCATGTGGTGGTACATGGCCCGGCACACCTTCTCCCACCGCTTCCGGCGCTCCTGGATCCCGTACCCGCTAGCGATCTTGCCGCCTGCCATGATGGTCCTGGGGAGGCGGCGCTGAACATAAAAAATTTGTGCGGCCACCTCCTCCGGGCTGAAGATCTCCCGGTGTGCGACCTGCTCCCCCCTCAAACACCCGCACGGGAGCCGGGCATGGGGTGCGGGACCCTTCCCCTTCTCGGGATGCTTCCCGGCTCCCTTTACTATGGTCTGGGCAGAAAGGAAGCTAAATATTAAAGAAAATAGAATAGGGAAGAGAAGAAAAGAAAAGAGTTTAAAAAAGGATTTTAAAATTAACCAAAAGTAGCAGAAAACACAAAAATATAGAGCTAGAAAAATAGAGGGATAGATAATAAGTAAAATAGATTAAAAAAAACTTCAAACAAGCAAAGGATGGCAGAGATTCAGAGAGGATAGAAAAAGCATGCCCAGAACCATAGCAATGAATGAGAAACAAGATGGCCGCGTCCGTTCACGACCGCGTGGGTACGTTCGCGCGAGATTTTCCTCGCGAACACACGCGAAATTGTACTAGCGAGCCGCACACTTTACAAGATTACACATCGCGCCCGCAAACGTCATGCAAACAAGATGGCCGCGCCCGTGAACGACCGCGAGGGTAACTTCGAGCCGGTGCGCTACAAGCGGCTCGCTAAAACGCTCAAAACCTTGCGAACTAACACGCCACAAAAAACAAATCGCATATTCGCACGAATTCGCGGCTTCCGAATTCGATCTCGCCCAAGTTCGCGCCCCGCGAATCCCGCGAAATTGCAGAAAAACGAGTTTTGCAAAAGTGAAAGCACTCAGTAGGTGCAAAAGTTCAAACTCATCATTAGTAACCATTCCCTGTAGTGCTTCCTGACTGGGGCCTCTCCAGAGTTCAGTTGCTAGTTGCAACAATTGTATGACCCTGCTCTGACCCTCACAGCAGGCTCATAGAATAGCTACAAGTAGGCCACAAAGGTCCTGGAAAAAAAAATGCACTGCAACAGAAAGCAAATTACTGATAAGGAAGCAGGTGCCAGACTGGAATTTTAAAACAGTGACACATTAATAAACCAACCCCAAATTAATTCATGTCAGTTGAAGCAGGGCAGGTGTGCTTGCTTCCCCCCCCATAATCTACAGTGATGATGAACCAGAGGGTGGCATTGATGTACCAGAGGGTGGCATGGGTGAAACAGAGGGTGGCAGTGGTGAAACAGAGGGTGCTGGGAACCTGTGATGATGAACCAGACGTAGAAACAACATAGTCGCGACCGTTGCGAGCCGACAAGTAAGTTCGCAATTGCGAACTGGTACCAAACCCTCGCGAACTGGCAGAAACCGTTTCGAACACCAAAAAAAATCTGCAAATTCGTGAGAATTCGTGGATTTTGCAGATTGCGAGTTCGCAAATACGCAAATTCGCGAACGCCAGATTCGCAAAATTCACCCATGCTTAATGTCGTTACAATTATTTCTGTCTGTCTTCTGGCTAGCAAAATACCATAAAATAAGAAGGATCTAGCTGGTCCTGTGACTTGCTCGGGGAGGCAAAAAATGATCAAAGCCATGTCTATATGAATTGGGAAACCCAAAATCTCCACCAAAGACTTCCCAACTTCAGCCCAAAAAACTACGATGGCAGGACAGTCCTTGAACATATGTATATCCAAGGCTGCAACAAACTCACATTTCTCACAGCTAAGAGGAGCCCCCCTCGCAAATGTATTCAATCTCAGCAGAGAGAGATAGGCCCAATATACGGTGAAGATGTAGTTTCTCTTTAACACAGAAGGTTTTCTATACCAAAGAGAGTCTTAAATGAAGCCTGCCATAGTTGTTCATTTGGTAAGAGTTCGTCCCATTGTTCATCTGCGAGCTTGAATTCACCCTGCACGGCCTCCCCCAGAGACCAATGCCAAAAAAAGACCTCCTTTCTCCCCGGCAGCCTGGATACTAACTGATGTCCCAGCCAATGAGATTCTTCAGGCTATGTTGTGATTGGGATATTGATAGGGGGGTTGACCCAGATACAGTTACGGGGACCTGGGTTATCAAATGAGTAATAAGAAGGGGTCCCAGTAATATAAGAGCAATAACCAAAGATATACAAATAATCAAACAGACATAACTTCAATCCACATTGTTTTATTCACAATGTGGTGATATATTGCATATATATAATAATTCACACGATCATGAATCTATGGTTATTTACAGTGCCCCAAAGGTAGGAGACAGGGAGGGTGGTGTGATAGTGTTGGGAGTTGGTGAAGGAAAAGGATTCTTAAATGACAGTAAAATCAGCGAATAAAGCTTATTTCACAAAGTTACACACTTTGTACCAAAAAACAGGACCGACAGGTTCATACGAATTCTTTTACACACAAATCATACTCCAGATGTACAATGAATGAAAACAATGGGGTGTGGAGTTGACGGCGAAGAACAATCCGTTGTCGACGTTTCGACCCTCGTGCGTGCAGATATAAATGTTAATCTTGCTGTGGGGTCTTCCTCAGGACGGGGGAGTAGGGGACACGTTACCACAGATGTGGTATACACAGGACCCGGTTAGATGTGGGTTCAGGGTCGATATCAAGAGCGAATCGTAGTTTCACTAAGATGCTGTTTAGTGTATTTCCAGATTCTTGAAGGTCCCTTGTACCATCGATAGTATATACTCCGTATGCCGTGACCAAGGTACGTCCGGCGTGGGTCGCGTTCAATGGCGATCTGGCGGTGTTTAGGTGATTGGCTGTGTCGATCGTGGAGTGAATCCTGTGCCGATCTCTGCTCGCAATCGCATGTTGTGATTGGACCCAGCTCTGTAGATGAATATACTTAAACTTTGAAAGGCCCTCACCCATTCTTTCTCAAAGTTGCTCCCATGAGATAGGTGTACCCTCATGGATCAGATCTCCCCAAACCATCAGACCAGCTACTCTAAGAGGTAAAGCGAGTCTGTCCCTCAAGCATTCTGGTGCACCCGGTGAATCCCAGAGTGGGGCTAAACTTGAGAAGTAATTAAGGCCTACTAGTCGCTTTAATCTCGCTCATCTTCTAACCGTTGCCTGGAGGACTTTGAGTGTAATAATAACAAACAAAAGGAGTGATACCAGGATAAAACGTCCTATCACGAAGAGCAGGGATAGCGAGAAAAAGAAGATTTTTCTTTTTTAATAAACCACTCACTCACCGACGTAGTCGGTGACATGCTTCATCATCGGGGTCCACCTGAGTGCCTGAATGCCACTCAGGTGTGCTACGATGCCTGCAACTGCAGCTGAGCTGTTTTTTTGTGTGAAAAGTGTGAAGTGGTGAAGATTAAAAAGTGTTATGCGTGTCCTCTCTACAAACTTTATTGTGGAGTCAGTATATCACTATTAAAAACAAATGGGATACTATTAATGGTATAATTTGACCAAAGAGTATCAAATTCTGAGTGAAAAAATGGTCAACATGTTTCAACCGTGTTTGAATTATCGGTTTTCATCAGGACCAAGTGATATGAGCCGGAGGGTCTACACGCGCTAAGGTGCATCCGTCCCTGACTCACCAGTGGGCTATACAGTGTACTTACAATATAGCTTTTTTACGAACTTCCTTGTAAGCGTAATCTGAAACAATAAAACAAAGAATAATGATGGTGCACAAGTTTATTTGTTGTGGTGCAGTCTTCTACTTCATGCTATGTGCTTCATGTCTCCGTGATTTCTCAATTTTTCATGCAATACTACATTAAAATGCATGCTGTGTCACACCATTTCATGTGGCACGTGTGACCCAACTGGGTGTATTTTCGGAGAATATTCTTGTAAATGCCGCACTATGTGATCACATTTAGTTGGTGTGTGTCTAGCGTACCACGTGGTGAATTATACGGACGTTAATTGACTATATTCAGTCAATGTGCGCATTACGTCGAAACGACATATGTGCACATAATCATGCAAAAATAGGCCGAGATGGCCAAGGTCTCATTTACTAATGTAATTGTAGGTACGATTGAGCACACTCAACAACGGACTTACTGGTTTTTAATGGAGAATGTGCCCCATGGATGTCAGTCGGGGGCCGCCTAAGAGCGTTCTGTAAACAAAAAGGCAAATTATCGAGCGTTTATCAAATAAGCTCGAGCATTGTTTTTTGGTAGAAGGCAGCGGGAGAGGGATGTCTCGGAGTAACTTGGTGTTTACCCAGTTTTTTAAGTCCCCCCGCAGCACTTACTTGTCAATAGGCAGTGGCCCGGAGGATACCTATCCAGACCGTACGACATCCCGAGGATAGTGCGAGTCGCACTTCCGTGTATTTTAAAGAGAGTTGTGTGATTTGTTTAGCGTTGACCTATCAGGGTGCGTTGTTTCTAGTCAGGTGACCGCGATCAGGAAAGGGCGATTGCAGCGTTTCTCAAGGGATCGGGGCACAATGAACTGATTTCGTTTATCAGTAAGGGATTGGAAGGAAACAATCAGATTATTGACACGTTGTTAAACTTTATTGATCTTTCGTTTTGTGATACAGTCTTGTTCTTATGCTACAGCCTTCATGAGTTTTGCATATATATATATGGGGATCATGTGTTTATCCAGTCACAGCACCACAGGATGTTAATAAGGATAATCAAAACACTATTAATCTCACTGTAGGGGTGTTTTTCGGACGTGTGTGTTACTAGTAGCCACAAATTATACTAGTCCCAGAATTGTGTCAGATAGATCATCGCTGTCTGACCATATTCCAAGGTATATTGTCGTTTAAACCAGATAGGTTCGTAGAAAGTCTATAGATCCATCTTTGCTCCTTTTCGAAAAGACGTTGTGTCGTATTCCCGCCAGGTTCGACAAGTTCGATTATTGTCCACCTTATGTCGTTCGTGGTGTGGTTCATTGCTATTAAGTGTTCTGTCAGTTTTGTGGTCGCCTTCTTGCACCTGATAGTGCTCCTATGCTCACAAATGCGCTGTTTCACTTTTCTCCCTGTCATGCCCACGTATCGTAAGCCACATGGGCAAGTGATTAGATAGACCACATTTTGACTATTGCAGTTCGTGTGAGTTCGCTGTGTCCAGATTTTGCCTGTTTCTAGTTGTAAGGTTTTTGTGGTGGTAGTCAGGTGACACACACACTGCAATTGCCACATGGGTGGTGCCCGGTGACTTTAGGTAGGCCCCAGGCGGTGAGTACTGTAGTTTCCTCAATTTGCTTCCCTGTTCTGGGGCGGGTATGCACATTTTGACTATTGTAGTTGGTGTGAGTTCGCTGTGTCCAGATTTTGCATGTTTCTAGTTGTAAGGTTTTTGTGGTGGTGGTCAGGTGACACACACTGCAATTGCCACATGGGTGGTGCCCGGTGACTTTAGGTAGGCCCCAGGCGGTGAGTACTGTAGTTTCCTCAACTCGCTTCCCTGTTCTGGGGCGGGTATGCACAAGTGTGTCTTTTATACTCCTTGCTCATTTAAATGAGAGCAAGGGTTTTTCCCAATGAAGATTCCCAGTGTTTAGTATTTTCCAATTTATGCTGATACTCTTCGTTATTTTGTTAGATAATGTGTTGGATGTGGTAACACATGTGAGAGGTGGTTGTCTGTTCTCCTTTACTTTCTCTTCGAGGAGAGCATCCCTCGGCTGGTTCCTTGCTCTTTTGTGGCCTTTTTTCAAAATGTGGTTAGGATAGCCTCTGCCCAGCAGTTTTTCAGTGAGTTCTTTAGCCTGGCTCTGATAGTCATCTAGTTTGCTGCAATTTCTTCTTAAGCGAAGATATTGGCCGTATGGAAGGTTTTCTTTTAGTGCCCGTGGGTGGAATCCTTCATATCTCAGTGCGTTATTCTTAGCTGTGGGCTTATAGTGGGTCCTAGTCTGTATACCTCCATTTTCTTTTGTTATGACCAAATCAAGGAAGATCATATTTTTACTGTCAGAACAGTAGGTGAATTTTAGATTTTCATCACACGTGTTAATTCACGTGAGGAATTAATTTAATGTTTCCACCGGTCCTTGCCAAATAGCAAGGACGTCATCGATATATCTCTTCCAGAATACCAGATGTTCTCCGAAGGGATTCACTTCCCCTAGGATAAATTTCTTCTCAAAATCAAAGACGTATAATCCGGCTACACTGGGAGCGAAGGTGCTTTTCATCGAGGTACCCCCAACCTGTAGGAAGAGGGCTCCCTCGAACTCGAAGAAATTTCTTTTCAGTGCTAGAGTCGCACATTCGAGCACAAAGTGTTTTGGAACATTGTACCGCCATGTAGTCTCTTCTAGAACTTTGCCTAGAACCTCTAATGTTTTATCTTGGGGCAGGCTTGTGTAGAGGCTCTCAAAAACAAGGCTTAGTAGGATTGTGGCTTCATCTACTTGAATTGTTCTGAGAAGTTGGAGGAGACTTTTTGTGTCTTGGAGGTAGGTTGTTGTATTTTGCACCATTTCCTTGAAAAAGCAATCACAATATCTGGATAGGGGTTCCAGGAGGGACACGATGACAGACACAATTGGTCTCCCGGGCGGTGGTATTTTATTTTTATGCATCTTTGGAAGAACGTAAAAATAAGGGGTCCTCTCTTCACTTGTTTTTAGGAAATCAGCTTCCTGTTTTGTTATGTAGCTGTTGGATTCAGCTAAATCCACTAGAGCTTTTATTTCCTGTTTTAGTGTCTGTGTGGGGTCACTGGTCAATGGTAGATAGTTCTTCGTGTCAGATAAAAGGCGTTGGCATTCAGTTTGGTATGCGGCCTTGTCTAGCACCACTATCCCTCCTCCCTTATCTGCTGGTTTAATTACGATCTCCTCATAGTTCTTCAAGTTTTCAAGTGCTTGTTTTTTCTTTTTATTCATATTATAGAAAGGTCTCTCTTCACTAATTTTTTCAATGTCATTATATACTGCCTGTTCGAATGTTGATATTTCAACAGGCGTAGTGTGCGGGGGTGGTAGGAATGTGGATTTGTTTTGCAGTCCTGTGTCTTGTTGGATTTGTGTGTCCACGGTCTCGTTTCCCTTCTCAAAATATGCCTTCAGTTTAAGTTTTCTAAGGAAACGGGCTAGCTCACAGTGTAGTGCAAACTTATCTACTCTGGCTGTGGGGACAAAGCCCAATCCTTTGTTGAGTGTACTCAATTCCTCCTCAGTTAGGGTCCTAGTGGATACATTTGTCACTGTTATTTTTTGCTTGTCCCTGCTTGTGGGGTCTGTGTCTTGCTGCGTGTGTGGTTGCCCACATTATCTTGTTCCTCCCAATGTACCTGGTTGTTCCCCTTCCATCGTCCTCTGCCTCTCTGACGCATCCCTAAAAAGGTTGGCGAAAAGCGTTTTGGGGGAACAATGGTTGCGGAAAAGGGGGTTGCCAACCATATCCCTGGAACTGGTTGTGTACATTGAAAGGGCCTGGATAGTCCCCCATCATAGGTCTGTTAAAATGTTGCCATGGAGGTTGACCTCTGCCTCTTCCCCTCTGTCTGTTCCTACCACTACTTGTACTCGACCCGCTGCTAATGGAGGAGTCATCAATGGATGTTTCTGAGTTCCTATCTCCTCTTTGTGGAGGTTTAAAGTCGGGGTCTGAGATGGGGTAGGTTTTTACAAAGGAGAATCTTTTGAGATCCTTTTGTAGTTTCTGTGCTTTTTGTTGTGCTAGATTTTCTTTGTATTCATTGAGTTCTTTATTTATCTCGTCTAGTCTTTTCTTGTAGCCGGTGATTGTAGTTTTTATGTGGCTTTCGGTCTGTTGGATTTCTATCATGATAGCCTCAGATAATCTTTGAGTGTAACATTCTTGAAGAATTTGGGTTCACCGAATTTAAACACAAAACCCTCTTCAGTTAGGCCAGCTCCCCCTAACATAGCCAAAAACATACCTCCATTCGCAGTGCTTTCTGGCATTTTTAACAGTATCTGGGAGTGTGATAACTGGAATGCCAAGGCATAATATTGTAGATCAGGAAAAGCAAGACACCTTTCTCTCTCCTACGCCTCAGCTTCTTCCAGGCTATTCTGGTAGTTCTATAAAATAAGACAAAATAATGTATTTCCATACTCAGACTTTTGGACACCCCACAGCTCTCCACGATCTGCAAAACGCTTAAACTCTCATTAAGAAATGCCATAGTCCCGGCTTGTTGGAAACATGCCATGGTGACTCCACTGTTGAAAAAGCCCACTGCCAACCCCAAAGTTCCTTAAAATTTTTGGCCAATTTCTCTGCTGCCGGCCTTCTCCAAAGTCTTGGAGAGACATATCCATCTCCATCTAGCCCAGTTCATTGCAACCAACGATATACTTCATTCTTCCCAATCTGGTTTTCGCCCGGGTTTTCCACCGAAACTACTCTTCTTGGTGTTACTGAAAATCTTCTGCATCTTTTAGATAGAGGAGACACAGCTGTACTGATCTTACTTGATCTCAGTGCAGCTTTTGATACCATCTCTCATAATATACTCCTCAGATCCCTCGCCTCTATATGCATTGGTGGCCAGGCTCTTGACTGGCTGACATCTTTTTTGACCGACCGGACTTTTCAGATGTTTTCTAATACGGCCACCTCTAAAATCCATGCATCCCCTTACAGAGTTCCTCAGGGCTCGATTCTCAGCCCTCTTCTTTTTAATCTATATGTCATACTTCTGGCCCACATTGAGGAACGTATAGGGCTTACTCTGTTTACCTATGCTGACGACTCTCAGATTGTTTTTTCTCTATCACAATCCGACCAAGCCTCCACCTCCCTCCTCCAGTCAGGTCTTAGGGAAATATCCAATTGGATGAACCTTAACCTACTTAAACTGAATGGAGGGAAGACTGAAGTCTTGGTCTTTGGTCAAAAACAAGAACTCTGGAGCTCAAAGCATTGGCCATCAGAGATGGGCACCCTTCGATCACCATCTGAACATGTGCGCAATCTGGGAGTGACCATGGATAATGGCTTAACAATGCAATGTCAGGTAAACAAAGTAGCAACCATCTGCTTCACCATTTTGCGTTGGCTGAAGAATTTTCTTCTGGATGCTGCCACCTGACACCCAGAAGTCCGTAATAAATGCCCTGATAACCTCTCAGTTGGATTACGGAAATATACTTTATCTAGGGGCAACCAAGGCAGTTATGCGATGTCTCCAACTAGTTTAAAATGCTGCTGCGCATTTGCTTTGCGGCAGCCATAAAACTGATCACATCACGGGGCGCCTCCGAGACCTTCACTGGCTTAAAGTGGAGAGCCGAGTCAATTCAAAACCTTGAATTACATGCATAAAATAAAGACAGGTAGCGCACCCAGTTATTTGCAATCTCTCGTTAAAATCTACACACCTGCCCGCTGTCTCCGTTCCTCATCGCAAGGCTTTTTCTGCGTGCCCAAATATAGACTTGCAAGAATGGGCGGCAGGTCTATTTCCTTTCTAGGCCCTAGACTTTGGAATTCTCTTCCCCTTAACATCCGTTTAGAGACCAGCTACGTCCGTTTCCGTAGAGCTATTAAGACCTGGCTGTTTAACCAATAATCCCTCAGTTTTGATTGTTTCCTTTTGGCCTATTGGCTCATTGTCTATTTCAGCGCCGGGAAACCCATTGGTTAGCTGTCGCGCTCTACAAGCTCAATAAATAAATAAATATGGCCTGCTGAAGTTTATCAATAGCAGATTTCTCAAACTGTAGGGGTATTGAATTAAAGAGAAAGGTTATCTTAGGGAGAACCACCATTTTAACCAAATTCACCCTCCCAAGAATATCTAAAGGAAGATGTGTCCAGGATTTTATCTGTCGCTGACACTCCCTTGACACTAGTCCTAAATTAACGTCAGAGATTTTACTAATGTCCTGGACAATTCTAACACCCAAATATCGCATACTGGGGCTGACCTGTAGTTGACTACCCTCGAGGTTCAACGTCATGACCTCGGTCTTCCCGGAGTTTACCTCATACCCAGAAACCTGCCCGAATTCCTGTGCCAATCTGATCACTGCCAGGAAGGTAGCAGCCAAGTTTGTGGAGAGAACCAAGATGTCATCTGCATACAGGGCCACCTCCCTCTCCCACTCTCCATATTTAAAGGGCATGATAGTAAGATATTCCCTGAGTCTCTGAGCAAAAGGCTCAATATAAACATCGAAAAGGAGAGGGGAACGGGGGTAGCCCTGCCTGGTCCACCGAGTGATCTTGAAGGATTTGCTCAGATTGCCATTGACCTGCAGCCTGGCTGATGGATCTTGATATATCAGCCGAATGGTCTGAAAAAACCTCTTGCCCGAGTTAAATTTCCCCAAGGCTTCCAACAGGTATACCCAATTGACTCTATTGAAAGCCATGGTAGCATCAAGTTTCAAGGCCGCGAGATGAACTGAATAAGTAGTGGCAATATCTATCGCTCTAATAAGGTAAGATCGGATAAATGTGTGACTTTAGCAAACCCCTTCTGATCAGTGTGAAGGACATCACTCGCCTCTGACCCCAACCTAGTCGCCAAAATCATAGTGAACATTTTATAATCTGTATTCAACAGAAAAATGGGCTGATATGACCCACAATTCACTGGATTTTTACCAGGTTTCAAAATCAGAATGACTGTAGCGTCGTTCCAAGACTCTGGGTGCTTGAGACCATCTTAACCCCTCGCCCAAGGTCCTATACAATTCAGCTGGAAGTCCATCGGGCCTGCAGTCTTCCCTCTCTTACAGGCAATTATAGCTATAGGTAGGAGGACCAAAGTACTACATGTTTATTATTAGTCTTATAAGATGCACTCATTTTTTCTATGGGGTTCTAATTTTTTTTTTTACTTGATCGATATCATTTGACACTCACTAGGACGGGATAGAGCTAGGTGGTTCCGGGGTGCAACACCTGGACTATATAGGTCCAGATTAATGGTGGGAAGATTCTCCAGGGTGGGGGGAGTTTAGAGAGCACAGGGGCAAAAAACATAAAAAATACCTCACTTGCTTCAAATTTAGCCCAGAAATTTGTTTTGGGGATTTCTATGGACTTGGTGTTGGTCGTTTCCTGGTTCTAAGTTGATCTTGTGCCTCAGATTTAGACCACCATGGCAATAATTCAGATACTGTCCTGGAATGTCAGTGGTCTGCACGTGAGATCTAGAAGAGCTAAGATTTTACAATATTTAAAAGACTCACCCGCGTAGGTCATTGCCCTCCAGGAAACACACCTCCTTAGGGAAGAGACTAATGTCATTTTTAAAAACAACAAATGGGTGAACTCCTTTATCTGTACAAACCAGACTGCTAACAGCAAAGGGGTTCTTATCCTCTTTAAAAAATAAGTAAACGCCCAGATCTTACACCATTTGGAAGACCCATGTGGCAGATGGGTAATACTGAAGGTCACCTTAATGGGTTTCTTGCTCACTTTGATTGGCTATTATGGTCCAAATCAGGATGACCCCTCCTTTCTTAAGACCATTTTTTCACATCTTCTAGATTTCCCAGATCCGGTTATTATGGCCTGTGATTATAATATAGTTTTGAATCCAATTCTCGATAAATCTGTAAGCAGTAGAGCAGCCATCCCTTCTAAATCTAGGACATATTTACAGATCATGATGGCGCAAACTGCCGTTTTTGATGTTTGGAGGGAAAGATCAGGTCAGTAGGTGGGTGTCTCATACTGTAATAACAAGTTTCGACACAAATCAAGAATTGATTATATCCTGGTTAGCCATCTTTTAAGGGGCAAGGTCAGAGATATAAAATATTTAACTTCACATCTTTCAGACCATTCAGGTATATTATTAGACCTTGATTGGGGTCAGGTCCAGCAGCCCAGAGTTTGGCCATTTGACCGAACTTTATTTCTTGAGGAGGAAGAGATGTGCTTCTTAATGGGAGATTGAATACTTCCTAAAGGTTAATTTAGGCTCAGCCATGATTACCGTGGTCTGAGACTCCCTCAAAGTGTTCCTAAGGGGCCTTATTACTAGTCGGGTGAGCTTTAGGAACAAAAGGTATAGAGGGGAGATTGCATCTTTAGAGGCAGAAATTAAGGTAGTAGAGATGGAACTCAATCGTCGGGTTGAGCTGGGAAGGCAGCAAGAAGCTCTGGGTAAACTTAGTAAATTAAAGGAGCACTTGGAGAGTATTCTTCAAACAAGGCTCATGCGTAGAGGGGAGGAAAGTAAGATCGCCCATTTTGAATACGGGGAAGGGACAGGAAAGGTCCTGGCATGGAAGGCAAAAATGGAGAGGCTTCATAATCAGATCATAGAAATCACTGTAGAAAATGGGGGACCAGCCTTATCCTCTGATGAAGTGATCAGTGAGGCCTTCTTTCATTTTTTTCAAGATCTATATCAAGAAGACCACGGTGTTGACAGGCCTAAAGCTAAAGATTGGCTGTATAGGACCACAGTGATATCTTTGAGTTCTAAACAGCAGGAAGAACTAGAACAGGCATCACACAGGAAGAAGTAAGGAGTGTGTTGGATTTTCAATATTTTCATGCCCAGAGAGGTATGTGTGATTAGGAGTAAACATAGAAATATAAATTAGGTGCTAGATCATCTATATGATTTTAACCCCAGGAACTCCAACCTTCTACTGTGAAGATGTTTGGTTATGGGGGAACGAAATTGAGGTTGAAAGCCAATTCGACAACGTTGTAGGGATTCTGCTCAGGAACAAAAATATGCTTGGGACCACAGAACATCAGCATGTAGGGACTGAGTCAACATATCACCTCGGTATCTATGGGATCTCAAACAAGAGACATGAAGGAAGTTTATAATATTTATTTAAACTATCATGCTCTAATATGCAGTATTTGCAACACAATTTGAAAACAAATGCATACCAACAATATCATTAGCATGGTTACGCATCAATATACCATAAAAAGCCCGGTCATAATATGAGGCAGATTAGCCTAAAGACATTACCCATACTTACTGAAGCTAAACGATAATATATCAAAGATCTCTGGGATGAGTCGCAGACCCCATACCTTAGCAAAGATAGATGGATTTTCTACATCTCAGCTGGTGCAGTAATCTTGCCTCAGGACCTTCACTCATTGTGTTTTTTTAGTACTCCCATCCTTAGTTATATTACAAGACCTGTATGCTCACACGCAGCAACTGCATGCTCTTGATATGTCTAGGTGCTAGTGTCTGACCAGAGACAATACCCAAGGGTATTGTTTTTGACCTTGTCTAGGGTATTCAGACTAAATCCCGGGAAAGGAATAGAACATGAAATCCTATGCAGGTTTGATATGAAAATACGATGTGGGACAAATGCAAGCGGGTTTAGATAATAACATGTGCATAAGAAAATGAGGCCTATGACATGCACAACTAGGCTAACATAGAGAAAACAACAATGGGCCCTGCAAGAAACAAGACAAAAAGATAAAAAAAAGTCAGAGCATAGTGTAAAAATAGGAACTATTGAAAACTAATAAAATAATTGTCAATTTTGAAAAATAATCAAATCACTGTGTTTCGGACGAATCCATTGCATCATTTGCCAATTCATAGGCTAAGGATTTCATGAAGGAGTCCGACTCCACACATGATAATAAGGCAACAGCCAAAGTCACGAGCTCTCCAAATAACAAACATGATCCTCGGTCTCAGCTGATGTCGAGGTAATTACTGGACAACCTGCCTCTGTGTTAGTAGAGCATGTAGCCCATGATTCATGTGCAGATGCACATGTTTCCTCAAAGATGAGTGTCTCACATTTTGCATTGTGGAAAAGATTCAAACCTAAAGGGCAGTCATGAAAATGGGTCGCCTAGGGACTCATCAGCAGTACAATGTCCAAGGCAGCGGGTGTTTTTTTATTTTATTTATTTATTTAAGACGTTTTCTATAGCACTGTCCAGACCGGGTGTATTGGAGCGCTTTACAGTAGGTGCTTAGCATATAATCCTCGGATACAAGACATAGGAGCGACATAGGAACCGACGAGAGTCAAAGTAACGAGCAGCATATTGTAGTGCAGGACATTTTTGGCTTCGAGATTCTTTGGATTCTCAGGTTTGGAGCAGAGCTCGCTGATTGCTCTCTGTCCCAAGCTATGCACTTCCTAGGGAGCGGTTGAGGAACAGGGTTTTGAGTTGTCTTTTGAATCCTACAAAGGAGGGAATGGTTCTAATGTACGGGGGAATGGAATTCCAAATTTTGGGGGCACTTCCAGCGAAAGAATGGTCCACTGTTCTTTTCCTTCTGGTTTTCGGTGGGATGAGTAGGAGGGAGTTTGAGCTTCTCAGATTCCTGGATTGGCAGGCTTTTGTGAGTTTTTTCGCCAGGTACTCGGGTTTGGCGGTGTGAAGGGCTTTATGGGTTAGACAGGCTGTTCTGTAGGTAATTCGCATTTCTACTAGAAGCCATTTCAGTTCCTTGAGTGCAGCAGAGATATGATCACATTTCTTGATGGCGGTGATCATTCTGGCAGCCGCATGTAACGTTGTTTTGATGGGGGCCAAGTGCTATTTAGTGATTCCGATTAGGACTGCGTTCCCATAGTCCATTCTTGACAGTACCAGAGATTGGGTGGCCTGTTTGAGATCATTGGTTGGAATGTCGGGTTTGATTTTGTTCAGTAGTCTGAGGTTAAGGAACGCATTTTTGGCCGAGTTCTTAATGTGTATCAACATGTTCCGTTTTGGGTCTAAGGTAATGCCTAGAGATTTGACAGAATCTGCTAGAGTAAGATTCCCCTTGAGCGCATCGATAGCCTTTAACCATTCGGTTATTTGGGGGTTATCATCCTTGTTCGAGATGAGGAGTGTCTCAGTCTTGTAGGGATTTAGTTTCAAGTGATTACTTGTCAGCCAGTGTTGTACATCTTTTAGGACATTATTTAGTCTTTGAATGTCTTTGAGAGAGGTAGTGTCCAGATAGATCTGCGTATCATCAGCATAGAGGTGGAAGTGGATGTTGGCTTTTCTGAGTAGTTTGGAGAGAGGTTCCATGTAGATGTTAAAGAGTTGTGGTGAGAGCACCGAGCCTGGAGGGATGCCCTTGTTGACTTGCTGAAGTTCGGAGGTGAAGTTTTTGTTTTTTTTTGCATGCGATTGTGGATAAAGGAGGAGAACCATGTGAGGACTACCTCACCAAGACCAGCTTTTTCTTGGAGAGCCCTTATGAGGAGTTTGTGATCAACAGTATCAAATGCTGCAGAGAGGTCAAGGAGAATGAGGAGGAAGCATTGGTCAGAGTCTAGTGATCCATGAATATCGTCCATGATGTTGAGAATCGCGGTTTCTGTGCTGCAGCCTTTTCTGAAGCCAGACTCATTGGGGTCCAGAAGGTTGATGTTGTCCAGGTGCTGTGTTAGTCGATGTAGTGTGCATCTTTCTAGTGTTTTTGAGAGCAAGGGGAGGTTTAACACAGGTCAAAAAATTTTCAGATCTGTAGGATCTAGGCCGGGTTTTTTCAACAGGGAGGTGACCTGCCCCATTTTAAGGCAGTCAGGAACCACTCCATTTTTTAGGGAGCTATTTATGATTGTGCTCCATTTTTTTAATCAGTAGGGGAGGAATGGGGTCTAGGACGTGAGCTGAGGGTTTGGAGGTGGAGATCATCGTGATTATCTCATTTTCTTGAATGGGAAGGAAGCTGTGCCAGGAATTGGGAGAGGAGCCAGGAGAGAGATCATGTGGCACAGCCGTGATGTTCTTCATGAGGTGCGAGTTGTTGATGTCCAATGATAGATTGATTTTTGAGATCTTGTCGTTGAAGAAATGGGCGGTTCTTTGGACGCCAGTACAGATGAGGACACTGGCTTGGAGGTTTGTTGTCTAATGATGCTATAGAGCTCCTTAGGTCTGTTTTAAATGCGAGTCATATAGGCCCGTTTCACTTCTAAACTGTGAGTAAAAGATCTACACACAGATTTTGGCAAAAAGATTAGGGGCAGTGGCAGGGTCCCTAATCCATTCAATCCAAAAGGGATTTATAAAGGGCAGACAGATATCCAAACTACCACACAAATTTATAGCCACTATAGAAATCGCGACCCAATATCACACACCTTTGGCAGTCATAAGATTTGATGCTCCCAAAGCTTTTGACAGGGTCAGTGGGTCATTCTCTGGCTAAGTTTTATCTGGGGAATAATTTTGAAAACGCGTTAAAGAACATATACAAAAACCCAACAGCTAGAATACTGGTTAATGAGGCACTTACAGAAAGTGTGCAAATAAAAGAGGAACCAGACAGGGTTGCCCCCTGTCCCCCTTAATATTTAATTTTTATATAGAACCCTTAGCATGTCTTTTAAGAACTGATGAAGAGATTATACCTTTCCCTTATCAAGGATGGGAGAAGAAAGTCACATTGTTTGCGGATGACTTAATGATATTTACGGGAAACTTAACCATTTCACTTCCAAAAATAGAAAATATCATAAGTAAATATGGGGCAGTCTCAGGCTACCAGGTAAATCAATTAAAATCAGAAATAATGGAGTGGAATGACGTGTCTGGGAACCCTTTAGTGAAGAACAAAATAAAGTATCTGGGAATTGAGTACATCAAAAGTATTGAAAGAATAGCCAGTTTAAACTTCAAGAGAGTACATAAGGAAATAAGCATACTCCTAAAGGTTTGGTCTGGCTTACATCTTTCTTTCTTAGGGAAGTCCAACCTAATAAAATGACAGTGTTGCCGAAATGCGCTTATTTGTTTAAATCGCTCCCACTAGAGTTTAACAAGGTAGAAGATTAAAAAGCTGCAAGGGGAGATATCTGGCTTTATATGGGCTTCAAAAGGAGTAAGGATTACCTGGAAAAAATTGAGAAGAAGGAAGATACAAGGCGGCATAGCCAGCCCAGATATATTGGACTATTATAAAGCTTGCCAGTTCAAAAATACAAGGATTTTGCTAGGCATAAGTGAAAAGTGGCCTATGCACTGGAAAGTATTAATCGGACCTGGAAAGGATCACTACCTATACAAATTTGGACACCCCAAATTCTTCAAAAAAATCAAACTAAAGATTATAAGATCAGCAGCAGGAACCTGGTACGATATAAGAACTACCCTGGTAATACCTTATTATAGTAAATCCTCCCCTATCTGGGAATCCCCAGGCACACCGGAATGTCTAAAAGAAAGCTTAATAAACCGTCTAAAGGAAGCCAATATAAACTACTAGGGTCAATTGATAAAAGACAACAAGATCACAGAATGGGAGATCCTAGATAGAGAAACCCAGGGGACGCTATCCAGATTAAAATACTATCAATTAAACTGCTGGCTTAAAGGAGTTAAAGAGGATCTACAAGGGGATGAAATTATTGAACAAAAGCTCTTGAACACAGAACCATTCAAAAAAGAGATATCATATTGGTACTGGGCTTTGATAAGATCAGGTGAGGAAAAAGTACCTCAAGATATCTGGGGAAAATCAATGCCAGACCTCAACATTGCAAACCTTTTGGAAACCTCGAACATCATTGTTGGCAGGGTGGTAAAATCTGCTCCACTGAAAAAAAAAACACTTCTTCACAATACATAGAGCGTATTGGACCCCAAAAAAGCTGTCAAAATTTAAAAACAGTACAGCAAAGAAATGTCCCAAATGTGGAACAGAGAAAGCGGACGACCTACACATGTTCCGAGAGTGCGTGCTGCTGGAGGAACACGGGGACTAGATCGTTAGGACTCTTTCCGAGGTATTAGAACAACACATCGAGGTAAGCATTGATTTAATTATCTTTGGGGTTAGAAATAACTCACAAAGCATTACACTGTCCAAGGGTCAAGAAAGTATCCTCTTTTTATTAATCCTCTCAGCCAGGAGGGAAATCTGCATAAATTGGATAAAACAAACATCACCAAGCTACTCCGAATGGTTAAACTCAATTTTAAGGGTGTACAAACTGGATAAACAGGGGAGGCAGAGTAAGAAAAACAGGTTCTGGAATATCTGGGAAAAATACAATTTGGTAACTGATAGGGGGGTCCAATGATTAAGGCAAAGGTAACATCGATTTCAAGCTGAGCCTTAAACTGAGTAGTCAAAATGACTAGCTCCTCCCGCACCGATAATCATGTGCCTAGACATGGACAAAGCGGGCCCCTGAGAACAAGGTAAACCGTACCCATCGAGAGGAATAAAACGGTGCAGAGGAATGGGTCGGAACTATGAAACGGGGCCTCTGACTATTCCATACTCTAAATACCTTTTTGCTTGATGAGGACTAAAAAAAACGAAAAAAAAAACAAGAAGACTTGGCAAGGAGATATGTGACATGGGTCTCCTGTAAAAGAAAACATACTGGGTCTTTCAAAATGGAAAAATGAGGAGCAAATTGTCACATTGACACTTAGTCAAGGTCTTTCAACTCTACCATAATACGGGGGGAGAGAGTTCTAGTTCTTTGATGTACTAATTGTGAAGGTTTGTGTGGAATGCTGCTTCTTGAAGTTTGGGATATTCAGGGGTAGATTGTTTTTGATGAAGATGCCTCTCATCTTCAATGGGGAGCAAGTGGCAGGAGATGAGGAATCAGGTATTGCTATCAAAGAAGCTGGTGCCTGAAATCATGGATGCTGCTGAACACTTTTCCTAGTGCTGTATTGCATTGCTGCAGTGAGCCATGAAATTATTGAATCATGGACGTTTTAGCAAAGCACTGATTCTGTCGATAAGATATAGAAAAGTTTATTAAAGGCACAGCTGTAATTGCCCCTCCTTAGCAATGCCTTGAAAGTTGTTTTACAGTTGCAAAAGTGAATAAGATTGGGGAATTCCAGCATCTGAGAGAGTCACTAACAGGTTTTAAATGTGGATATTGTATTGAGAGTAGGAGATAAGGAGATAAATAAAGAAAACTCCGTTTTCAAAAGTGATGTGACTTTCAGCTCTGAATCTTAAGCCTCATTTTACTATACAGCAAACCCCAAAACATAAAGCATAAGACAAGGAACACTAAGTGCATCAGAAATTTTGCACACACATCAGAAACATTCCGCTCTTGCTCTCCATATTAAATGAATGTTACAGTTCACCAAAAATCCAAATAAATACCTCAGTTCTCTTCTAATCCAAAAAATCACCTTTGCATATAATCTCTGCTAAGATTCCGAACACTACCATTGGTTGTGCCTTATCGATTTCACATCTTTGATAGGCTGGCTGACATTTGAAGAACCTTATTTCACTTATTTCAACCAAACCATTCTTGCAAAAAGCAAGTCCCTCTTTTTCTTAAACCATTAGCATTCTGGGCGTGCTGCCATTGTCCTCCGTGGCCGTTCTTTTCCTCTGCCTTTTCATGTTGTCCAAAGCTCCATTTAAACATGGCCACTACCATAAGAAATTCTCCACTGCGTTTTTAGGGAGAGTTGTGGTGCAGCGGCCATAGCGGCTGACTCCTGAGTGCTGGGGTGATGATTCGATCTTTGACTATGGTGGCAGCTCAGTTCATCATCATGTAACTCCGGGCAATAGCTCACTCAATCTTCCTGACTGCCACCAGCTCCTTGAAACCTTAAGGAGTGATATGTTTGTGCTTTACAAGTATGGATTATTATTATTTATACCACCACAATCGCACAGACTTCTTGTTTATAGAAGAGCTAGACATTCTCCATGCAATTTCATCGCTCAGTACTGACTGCAGGATACGGATCCTTTTGGCATTGTCCCAACATCTCCAAGCCAGGTGGCTATACCTAGCTGCATTGTGGCAGCTCCCAGGTGGCTTTGCTTGCCTACATGGTGATTTTTAAGGATCTGTAAAATCAATCAGCACAGCTGTCGCCACAGAAACTGCCATTTGTCCTGTGCTCACCTTCATGCAGATATGTCCAATACCACCTGACCATCTCTGCCACAATGTAATTCTCTTATCAAGGCTCCTAACCCTTTTCATTGACATTTGCAGGTATTGATCCCTGTCACTTATCCTCCTTGCTCCTGGCTCCTGTTCACCAGGCCTACATGACCTTCATCTGTTACTCACTGCGGTGAGCCTTCTTCTCCAACCTTTGTTTGTTGCCCGACCGTCATGGATCCTGTTATTCCTACTCTATCTCTTTTTCGAATGCCTTTGATTCTGTAGTGTCTTGAGATTTTATGCACTAGGACCCTAGCGGTTCTGGGCGGACTCTAAACAGCAATTATGCAATCTACTCTGAGATGTTAAGGTGTGGTTATAAAAGTTGACGCAATGTGCGCATGTAGTGTGTGGTTGTATGTTGAGGAATAAAGACGGTTATTGCTGTGTGCAGGTATTTTATTTGCATGCTCCCGGTCTGGGGAGGATGCTACAGATTCCATCTTCATGTTATATTGCTGTAAACATTTCCCACTCTTATTAGCTTAGATATAATTGCACCCTGTGTTTTAATTTTAATTTCCATTTCCATTTTTTTGGTTCTAACTTCCAGTTCTCTCTCAAGTTCCTTATTCTCAGACTCTTGATGATTATCGTATATCTCTGAAAGGGAACAAAATATTGTTGTTCTCCATGGTGGACCTGTTAAAAACCGCGTGTAATTTAAAAGTAAATGAAATATAAATAAACAGGCGGTTCCTTTTTTGAATATGTAATATGCACACGGACACTTTTATTCACACGTGTTTATCACCCTTTAGAGAGCAAAAAGCACATTTTCACTTGCACCCGCTTTGTCATCGTTTTACTAAGTCCTCCATAAATTACAATTTGGTAATAATTAACATTGTACTTTTACTTTAGAACTACTGTTTACTTAATCACCTAACTATACCAGGTCTCTAGTGATTATTGGATCTCCCTTTGTGTGTAAATGCTAAAAATAATCAACAACATTATTTTGGCATCTGATTTTTTACAAGACATCTATAGAGTGTATAACTTCTGAGAGGATGCCGTAGCAATGGAAGCTCTCTTGCTCGTCTGTATAGAGTGAAATCATTGTGAAACAAAACAAACTCTTGGTTTTCGTTGTTTCAAATTGTATTTACAATAAAACTTCATACATAAATATATCAATCCAACACATATGCATTATACAGTAAAATAAAAGGCACGTCAATTCATCATGAAGCGAAAAGGGACACTTTACATATTTCCCCTCCCACCTAGAGGATAAGAAAATCATTCACTACAATTGTTCCCAAGTTTCTAACCGTCGCTTTGGTCACATTTCCCTTTGACGTTCAAAATAGCAAATTCAAGTTAATAAATAACTACACATCAATGTCCACGTAGTATTTTATGAGGGATGAAATTGTCTTTTCCACCCATGGGCTATGCATTATCTAGCTATAATAATAGAAATGCATGCAATAGGTGTAATCAAACATGACAATTTCAGATTAGTTCCCAAGATCATATTATATAAATTAAATTCCACATTTACTTGGAGTTTATCATTTACTTGGAGTTCATCTGATAAACACCCAGCAATTTCACACCAATATATCAAAAGTGTGGGACAATTAGCAAACACATGGATTATATCAGAGCCTTCAAGTCCACAGTGGGGACATTCTGACTTTGACCTGTTCCCTCGCCCCTGTTTGGAAATCTTCTATGGTGTATAATGCAAATTACACATCGATTTTAATTGCTGTAACCTTAGCCTGGCAGATACTAATTTTGTTCATGATTCAGTAAATGCTTGCATAATTTATTATGAATCAATTTCCTGCCCAATCTTGCCTGCCAATTTATCAGCCCGTTTGCTCGAATCTTTTTTTCCATGAACTAGAGAAGCGGGCACAAAAGTCTCGAATAGGTGTCTATTCCTAGCTGAATGTATTAACTCATATAGGTCATTGCCATCTAAATTAAGCATCTTTTTTTGCCTTACATAGTCACATGCTTGTGAATTTTGAAAAAGCTACGAGGTTAGGGGTTATATTTGGCCTGTATGTTGGAAGATGCTTGAATCGTAACATAAGAAAACAAGCATTTACAATGCAATAGGTCTCGCATTAGCGGGAGATTAAGCTATTGGCATTGTAAATGGTAATGCCTTTTATTTATGTTTTAAAAAACAACACGTAAATAAAAGGCATTGTCATTTACAATGCCAATAGCTCAAATGCTCTTAGCCCCAACCTGACATGCGACTGAGCATCTCAGCAGGAGGAGGACTTCAGAGAACAGATGTCTGCTCTTTCCCCCCTGATACCCCTCCTTTCAACTATCTCTTTTCATCTTCAAGCCAGTCTTCCTTTACCATCACCGACGTTGGTTGGTGATAGTAAAGGAGGGCGGTGAGTGGTATCCATCCACCATACTGCCAAAATCCCCCCCTCCATCCACCCCACTGCTCCCAGTCCTCATGAGCCTCTCCATCTGCCACCTCCTGAATTTATCATGCATTCCCCGTACTCAGCGCCCTATGGGCGTGCCGCTGCCCTCACACAAGCCGAAGGGTGGAAGATGCTGCATGTAATCCACAATGCGCCTAAAGATGCACTTCTGTGTGCACCAGTGTCTAATTTGCGAGTTCCCGCCTTGATGTCTTCGGTGGCTGGGGCGGGAAAGTGCACGTGCACACCTGTAGAACGCAGCAACGCCCCCCCCAAAGTACGTTCAGGTCCTTGGAGCTCCTGGCTCCCTCCTCCCCAGATCGTAATGCGTACACTCCACTGTTTCCAGTCAACTGCTGAGATAACGGGAGGCAGCTGTGGTCGGGGGCAGTGGGAGAAGACAGGGGTGCGAGAGGGTAGAAGGAGAGAGTGGGGTAGAGTGCAGCACACAGGGCGCCACGCGAAAGAGGTGGCACCAGAGAGAGCTGCAAAGAATGAGGCGGGAACAACTGGGATTGCGAAAGAGAGGATGGTAGAGGTAACTGCACGAGAGAGAGAAAAATGTGACCGCAACAGAATGGGAAAGCGAAGTGCACAATAGAGATCGTAAACATAAAAATAAATACTAAGACTCAGAAGCCTCCTTTACAATAGAAAGACAGTGTTTATCAAGCACAATGACGCAAACCAATGAAAACAAGGGGTGGGCCTAATCACCACTTCTGAAATGTCTTTGATTACAAAAAGCCTCGCAGAGCGAGCAATGCATACGTGCTGCAATGCTAGACGAGACCTAAAAACTACCCGATAGTTTTCAAACCACTTATGCTATTTATAGTATGTAGAACGATAAAAGATCAAGGGAAATACAGTTTTTTTTTTAAAGTTGTGCATATGCATTAATGTTAGTAATTTTGTACATTTTTTCCCAACTTACACCATATTTTCAAGGCAACTTGGACTATCTGAACCTTACTTGTTTAATAGCTACGATCATCACAAGTAAAGCAACTCTGAGCTTTACAGTTTTAGCCGCTCCATGGCTAAAATATACATATATTGCTCTTTTCAATCACTATTTCTGATAAAAGACACAGAACACTTTGTTCAACTGATGCCCAAAAGTATTATTTAAAATTGGGCAAAGCCCACCCACCCTCTTCTGGAGGTAACTTATTAAGCTCAATTGCTCTTTTCACTTTCTTAGACCTTCATATGAAGCTGCCAACAGCTGAGTCGAGTCACTTAAAAAAAAGTTGGAGGCAAGTAGTGGAATTGTGCATAGCAAATATAGATATTTCACTAGCAAATTAATTTTAAGGATATTGCATCTTCCAAATAAGGTTAATCTGTAATCAATGCCATAGTCACATTATAGCAATGCTTTGTTTTAGCATCACCTCATAATTTAGCCATACAATATCTCCATGCAACTGGAATTTTCTATTCCCAAGTTTAATGTGGGTTTGGTAACTCACCCATCCAGCACCCCTTCTTTAAAATATTTTGAGTTTTATTCATATTCACTTTATATCCAGATAATATTCCAGACCTAGAGTCCACCTGTTCCATATAAGAAATATTGGTAATTGCATCCTCTGAATATACAGTGATAAATTGGTTATTCACTAATCAAACTAGATAGGGTTCAAGAAAAATTGTAAACAGCAGTGGGGACATTGGGCATCCCTGATGAATAACCCGACTGATTACAAAGGATTCCAATATTTCCCCTCCCTGTACTACTTTAACCCTGGGATTTTTATATAAAGTCTGAACATGGTTCAAAAACTTGTTCTGCCAAATCTCATCCTTCCCATAGTGGCTAATAAATTACCAAGACACCCTCATAAAAGCCTTCTCAGCATCTGAAGGAAGTGAACCTTAGGGGTCACTCGGGTTACTTACAACCACTGGCTATGCCTTCCCCAGAATGAGGAGTCGGTCCGACAGTAGAGAATACAAACATACATTTTATTAGCTATACTCTGCAAAGGAGTCCATCCTGACATGCACCCTAAGTTGTCTCCCGAGGGACTGGCCCCCCAACAGTCCACAGTGAGTAATCATCTCTCCCGAGAAGCCTTCAACTACGACCACAATGGAAAACTACCGGACTGGGCTGAACATGAACAAAGAAGTAGGATGAGCTACCACCTGCCAGATGAGTACATGTTATCTGCAATTCAAGGCTACGACGCTGGGTCTCAGTGTCTCCTAACGTGGGAGCAGAAACTACACACTTGGATAGGTATGTGAGGGCAGAATGGCCTATTCATTAGTGAGTTAGGAAGCAGCCTTGAACAAGAGGGAAAATAATAACGAAGTACAGTGTTCTGCTGAGGCAAGCAATACTGAATAATGAGGCCTACTTCCGCACAGCCTAAACAGTCTAATAGGGATTACTAAATACAAAATGGAGTCACACTTACTAACTGAAGCTTTGCACTTTACAGGGATAACTCAGTGAGTTGTACAACGTGAATACAAATGGCGTATATTTAGCCACACACTGCTAACCTTAATACAAAATTAAATGCGTGCGTTGCAGGGATGGGATTTTCAAACCCAACAGACCCTCCTTTTAGCACGGGTGGCTAAATGCTTTATTGGGTTGTAGGGTCTTTACAGTTCTAAGTGGGGAGGGAAAATTGCATAGTTGCTCAAGTTACGGGGAAGAGTACAGTAGCACACAAGTATTGAAATCCACTTAGTATTCGAATATGTCCTCGTCGATGAGCATCATGTCCTTGATATCCTGCATCATCATAGTGGAGACCTTATGAGCATGTCCTGGCAATTGAGGGGCAGGGATGAGCATGCTCATACAATAGGCACAACAGCACAAGTCAGCAGACCCCAGAACCACCCTGTCAAGGACCATGACCCGTTATCTTGGTGAATATCAGATGCAAGCTTGTGGAGCTTTGGTATGGCAGAATATACATTGGGGGCGTGATCAGGAATGTCCTAACAGCAACTGCTACTGATGACGCGACAAACTCCACCCTTATCTGTGAGCATGACATAAAAAACCATCCAGTTTTGAAGAGCAACAAGTCTTGTAGCCTGAAGCTCTACTGTAATGTCGGTCAGTATTCCTGCAGTCATATTGATAACCCCCTCCACCACCCTGGTGAGTCATCTAATATTGAGGCTATTAGCCATAGGGCCCCGGATGGGTAGCATGCCTTTCATTGCATCAGTAAACTGTTGCGGGGTTGTGTCAGTCTGGTCTATATCGTCTGTACTAATCAGCCTCTTAAATTGGGAGGCTAGGACACCCCTGCGCTGTAGGGCAATGAGTGTTGTGGTAGTTGGGAGGGGCTATATAGACAAAGGGAAGGAGGTAGGAAAGATAGCACCACCCGACCATCCCTCATGGAGCCACACATAACCACGAGCACCACAATCAAAATAAACATTAGACGCGGGATCAAGGGCGGACTTTTGGACATCCTCAATATGGAAGTGGTGCTGCATCTCCTGTCCCCCACCTATATGTCTCCTGCCCCTTGAATGCGAAAAGGAGCCAGTACATCAATTTCCGCCAGGGGTATGAGCGTATCTCTGGTGACATTGCGAGCTTGGAAGGATTGGTAATATTCAGATACATTGAACTGCGAGAACCCATCTCTGTCCATCTCTGTCCTGTTTGTCTTTATACCTCGATCTGCTGCTCTAAGGCAAGAACTCAAGAAAACTCAATCACCCATTTCCAGGGGAAACACCAGGCGGGGACCCATGGTGGGAATAGACATTCATTATCAAGGAACGGGAACTGGTGCCTCTTTGTTCCAAGGAGTCAACTTGAGAGAATAAGTGGCTCATACTATGTAAGGTGAGCCATCCCTCACAACTATTAACATAGGATAAGGGCAAAGGCAGCAAGTACTCAACTTGATGCTTGACAGAAGGTAACAAACCACACACAAAACATTTCATCGTATTATAAGCAGCATGTGTTTGGTGCAACGTCTGAATAAAAACATTGTCCTTATTGGACTTCCGGTGTTATTCTTTGTGAGTCGCTAAGGTGGCAAAAATATGTTCAGGAGGGGCTGGCGTAGTACTTCTCCAAGCTTGCACAGGATATTTTTCTTCTAGGAAAAACAGCATCCCCAATACAAACATCAGGGAAAGCAGAATTTTTACAACAAACACTATTTTACTCTTAGTGGACCAAGAGGACCAAACAGGCCCATCTGAAGTGGGATGTGGAGCCGCAAAGGGCTGCTCCTCATCATGAAGAGGATGACCAAATGGATACAATTATAAAACTTCATAGGCAACTTATATGTGTCACAAAGGGAAAAAACACTAGCTGGAGCCACTATTGCTACAACAGTACCGGGTGGGCACAAATCAACCAGCATCCATTTAGAGCTTTGCTGGTAGGCTCCTGAAGGAGCTATGAAGAACTCCCACGAAGGAGCTCCACGATCGTAGCCCTTGCAGAAAAACAAATTCTTTTTTTGCAAGATAGGGCACCTTCCCTCTGGGACAAGTACACTTAACTATCCTGTCCAGTGTCGAGGGCAGTGCACCAGTGTAGCTCACTCTAGTCTAATACAGGCATTTTAGGCACAGCACCTGAGCCCTAAACTCAATTCCTTCCCTAACTCCTGGACTGTTTGGCTGGTGCACCGTCCTTCTTTCCGGCCACAGGTTGTACCTTGTTATTTCAAGCACTGTTTCAGCAACAAAAAGGGGCAGAAACTGTGGGTCATGTGGGCATTAAGACTCAGATTCTGGTGTATTGGAAACCGGGTTATCAGAGGCAGCCCTTATCTCTGGTGGGATCGCCTCAAACAAGGCTTTGTCACTTTCTTTGGTCCGTCTGCGCCCACGTCAGAGAAGAGAACGAAGCATGGCACCCGTTCTCCTTCCTGATCAGTGGTGCCTTTGAGGACCCAACGGTCATACGGAAGCAGGAGTGCTATCCATTTGACATGTAATCCATGAACTCAGTGTTTTCTGCCTTCAAGCTTCAAGTCTGGGCGGGTGGCGAGAAGGACGAGGAGGGGCCCCTTCCACCTTGGCTCCAAGCAGTTTTTCAGTTGAAAGTTCTTTACAACCACAAAATCCCCAGGCTGTATCAGATGCCTGTGACGCTCTCGTACTGGTTCAGTGTGGCGTGAATCTGTTGGTGAAGAGAATGAAGATCTTTATACAATTCATATAGATAATCTACAAGCAGGGCGTACTCTATCTCCGAAAAAGGCTTGGGTCTTGGAACGCCCCAGACATTAGCAGGGCATCCGAAGCCCACTTGGTACGGGACAACCCTGTTCTAGAATGCGCTGTCGCTCTGGTAGATAAAGCCAAGGGTAACGCATCTGGCCATCGCAAACCTGTGCTTTCTTGAATCTTTGCTGATTTTAGTTTGAGAGTACCATTGTGCTTCTCAACAAGGCCTGCTGACTGGAGGTGGTTCGCTTCATGAACCTTCAGCTTAATAAGTAGGCCCTTGCACACCAATTAAATGAACTTTGAATTTAAATGACTTCCGTTGTCACTCCAAATCACACGTGGCAATCCATAGCATGGGAAGAACTCTTTTAAGAGTAGCTTCGCTGTTGCCATAGCTGTATTCTCTTTAGTAGGGTAAGCCTCAATCCATTTACTGAATGCACAAATCACTACTAGCACATACTTCAAGTTATTCACCCATTCCATTTCAAAGAAATGCATCTGGAAAACCTCGAAAGGGAAGGATGGCAGTGCAAAGTTACTTGCAGGTGTAGGAGTGCCTTTCCTAGGATTATGCTTCAAACAAACAATGCAGTGTTTCACTAGGTGTGTGGCTACCTTAAAGATATTATTGTTCTGCCATACTGGGTCTAACTACTTACATATTCCTTTGGCACTATCCAACACCCATCATCATCCAGATGCCCTGTTCTCTCCTCCCACATTGCCAATTTATCTAGGTCGCCTCACCCTGAATTTTCCTGACATTTTCCAGTGTGTCCTCAAACATTCCATTGTCTTGGACCCACCTCGTGGGACATGCCACAAACAACTTTTTCATCTTTGATTGAGCCATCTCCTTAGCTGTCTGGTCTACAAAGGCATTTCCCCTCTCAATATCATCAGTGATGGCTTTGTGAGTGCTGCATTTTATTATAGCTAACTTATCAGGGAGTGTAAATACGGACAGCAATCTGTGTATCAATGGGCCGTTCTGGATTCGCTGTCCATGCGAAGTCAAGAACCCTCTTACTGCCCAGAGGCGCCCAAAGTTATGGGCCACCTCAAAGCTATACTGGCTGTCAGTGTAGACATTGACTATCCCTCACTCAACTCGCAAGACCTAAGGAGTGCAACCAGCTCTGCAGCTTGGGCCGATTGGTTTAGGTACGTGATGTCTTAACTGCAGTGTGTAATATTGTGATTGCATAAGCTGCTGTGGAAGTGCCATCTGGTAGTTTGAAACAAGAGCTATCAACATATAGTTTATCTTTGGTGGTCTGACAAGGGAAGATCATTAAGGTCTACCCGTCCTTTAGTTTATTCCTCAGTCTGAAATAAACAATCATGGACATCATTGTCCTTCTCTTCCGGCTCAAAAGGCTTCTGGTAATCAGAAGTAACAAGCACAGGAGCAGAGCAAAGCGCAACCTTTAATTGGTCAAAAGCTTGCTGGCCTGCAGGTGTCCAAGGCAAGGGTTCATGCACATCCTTGGTGGTCAGGTAAAGAAGGGGGTTTGTTAGTAAGGAGTAATTAGGGATCCAGTGCTGACAATATGAAGTTATCCCAATAAACGTGCATACCTCGTGTTGGGTCTTAGGAACAGGTATATTAGTAATAGCAGCTATGCGTTCAGGTGTTTGTATGCGACCCTCCTTCGACAGTACTTGACCTAAATAGGTGACCCCCTATCGACAATATTGAAATTTTGAAAGTGACACCTTGTGGCCATGGCGTGCCAAATGTAACAATAATTTAACTGTGGCCTCTTTACAACCATCTTCAGTGTCCGAAGCCACAAGGAGGTTGTCAACGTACAGCATTAGCACATTACTGGGGGAAGAGTCAAAGAGTCTAATTGAGCTTTCAAAGCTTGGCTGTAGTTACTAGGACTTTCAGTATAGCCTTGTGGAGCACAGCAGAATCTAAAGCTTTGGCCACCTATTGAGAATCCAAACAGATATCTACTATCTGTATGGAGCAGGATGCTGAAGAAAAGCGTTCTTTAAATCGAATCCGGAAAATAATTTTGCTGACAAGGAAATCATTGTCAAAATCGTGGTAATATCTGGAACCACAGGGTATTAGGGAACCACTATTTTGTTCACCACTCTAAGGTCAATTACTAAGCAGTAAAAATCAGGGTGTGCATCAGAAGATTCCAAGGGTGCCATTTTAAGAATAGGGAGGATAGGGCTATTACACACATTCACCTCTCTCTCCTCCACCACACCAGACTTAATCAAATCCTGTATTATTTGCAATAGGGCCTTCTCTCCTGCCTGGCATATCTTGTACTGGGGAAATCGTGGCAACACAGAATTTGTCCTTAATCTGTATAGAGACCGGTGGGATCTGGAGTAACCCCACAACCGTGTCTCCTGTAGCCCACAGAGTGTGTGGCACATCATTAAACTCAACTGGGATGGGGGCGTCCTTTGCAAGGCATTGCTTGGCGCGAGCCACTTGTGGTTCAATAGTCATGTAAACATCGTCTGGAGAACAAACTATTGCCACATGCAATCTTTTTAACAAATCCAATCCCAACAAACTCTCCCCACAATTCAACATTAGTAAAAATGGTGAGTCAACTGTAAAGGGGCCAATAGTGAGGTCAAGGGGTATGGAAATAGTGCTAACAACCGGCACACCTGAGAAACCCACCAAAACATTATTTTGGCCAGACAGAGCTGCCCCCGGGACCAGTAAAAGGGAACAGAGCTATTCATAGTCCCTGTATCAACTAAGAATTTTTCAGTCGTACCTTGTAAATCAGCAGTGACGTAGAGTCTGTGCTGTTCTATAGGCACCAGAACTGGTCCCTTGCCCTGTCCTTGGCTGTCCTAGCTGTGAGACAACCCCGTCACCTCATCCATGTTGTAGTCATCATGGTAGTACTGTCGACTTCAGGGGTCATCAAAATAGTTCCCACTCTGCCTACTGTGCAATGTATCCTCTGACTGCATCCCCCCTCGGCTTCCTCCTCCTCGCCCAAGTCCTCAAAAACCCCAACCTCTCGGGGCCTCACCTTTCTGCAACAACTCTGGACACTCGTTCTGCCGATGGCCCTCCTGCTTACAGTATACAGATTGATTGTGCCCGAGGGGCGCACTTAAAGCCCCAGCCTTGGGGCTCTTTTATATTTATGCCACAATGTGCTAAACATAAAAGGGCCAATACCATGCTTGAAATATATATCAAAATTTGAGGAACCCTCCGGAGGCACAGGCTGGATCTCTTCCAATCGACCATCAGTGGAACATCATCGACACACAAAACACCCAGACATACTCAAACAAGGCATCTTAATATAAGACACATGCGCTGTCCTCAACAGACAATTATATAACACCAACAAAAGTAATAAAAGGAAAAATAAACAAAAGAAGAATAGTTCAAGTACCAAACCACAACGGTCCGAAAACCACCCTCTGCAGTCCAGAGACTGTACTTGGTTCAAGAAGACAGGCTCTAGCCCCAGACCGTTTTGAAAGAAGACAAAATTACCAGTTGACCTGGCAGATTCTTCGCAAACACTATATGACTTTTACAAGCGTCCTCAAACCCACCAAATTCAGATCAAGGCAGCCCAAAAAACCGTACCAAGACACAGCCAGTCGGCTCGTGGCATCCAAGCAAGGCAGTTCTAAAACTGCACCAAGACAGTCAGGAGACTGTATCAAGACACAGCCCGCAGGCCCGCTGGCCCGCAGGCTGCCGGCCTGTGCCGTTCAAGCATGGCGCCATTTTCCAAGAATCAAATCACTCACCTGGTGCACTCAGGTTGAGTCAAATTATTCTCCACTGCTGACTCTTCGGCCCAAATGGTCTACTTCAAGGTTCCCCCTTCTCAGGACCCCAACCAGTGACCATTAGACGAAGAGCCGCACAATCATATAAGCGGGGCAGCTGCGAGAGCCAAGCTCGATCGTGTGGGATACCCCGATCCGCCTCACTGACCGGACGCAACCCGACCCTGCGACCCATTTGGGGTTGAGTCGGGTCACCTTACGGGGTCCCTGTTCAGATGTCAACTGAAGGAAGTGGCTCTTAGGGACTACCCAGGTTACTTACAACCACCTGCTGTGCCTTTCCAAGAATGAAGAGTCAGTCAGACAGTAAAGATACAAACATTCATTTTATTAGCAATACTCTGCAAAAGGGTCCATCGTAACCTGCACCCCAAGATGTCTGTTGAGGAATTGACCCACCCCAACAGTCCACAGTGAGTAATCATTCCTCCCGAGAAGCCTCCAACCACGCCCACAATGGAAAACTACCGGCCTGGGTCAAACATGAACAAAGATGCACAGTAGGATGAGCTTTAACCTGCCAGATGGGTACATGTTATCTATGATTCAAGACTACAGCGTCTCCTAACATGGGAGCCGAAACTACACACTCGGATAGGTATGCAAGGGCAGAATGGCCTATTCATTAGTGAGTCAGGAAGCAGCCTTGAAGAAGAGGGAAAATAATAACGAAGTACAGGGTTCTGCTGAGGCAAGCAATACTGAATAATAAGGACTAGTTGGGGCACAGCCTAAGCAGTCTAATAGGGATTATGAAATGCAAAATGGAGTCACACTCGCTAACTGAAGCTTTGCACTTTACGGGGCTAACTCAGTGAGTTGCACAATGTGAATAAAAATGGCTTAAATTTAGCCACACACTGCTAACCTAATGCAGCATGAAACGAGTGCATTGCAGGGATGGGATTTTCAAACTTAACACACCGACGATCATACCTACTGACTTATGTAAAGTGTTGGCAGCTTCAAATAATGGTATGGCTGTTTTTGTGCGAATAGTAGTATCCCACATTGGAGTAAGCTAATGCTGTTGTGGATTTGCAAGAGTTTCAGTTACTGAGGTAAGTCTGGCTGCTATGATTTTAGAATACATTTTTGTTCGAATCAGCATTGATGAGTGAGATAAATTTCAATCATTCAATCAATCAGGGGTTTATAAAGTGCGCTACTCACCCGTGAGGGTCTCAAGGCACCGCAAATTTGTATGATTCTCTCTCCTCAGCCGCTTTCCCCTTTGTGAAACTAAGTTATGTTAATCGAATTCTATAAATCTGGAATATTGTGTCCCTTATCAATGCCTATCAGAATTTGCAGAAAAATAGGTAGTAGTGTATCCCTATATAATGTACAATATTCAGCAGGGTGCTGTCCTCTCCCGTGGCTTTCCCATGTGATTAAAATAATATGGCTAATTTACATCCTCTATTGTAATTTCAGCAGTCAACATATTATTTGACATTCATTAAACTGTGGCATATCAACTGTTTTAAAATAAGAATCAATTGCTGCAAAAAGTTGATCAGACTCCTAACTGTATAAAGCTTGATAAAAGTCATAAATTGACATAAGATTTTCCCCTCGCTGTCCCTCATGCTGACTATAGTCATCTTATGTTGTCTTTCCTTAAACTTATAGGCCAATATTTTACCAATAGATTTGCCATACTGGGGGTGTGGCTATGGCGCGGTGCAAGATGGCTGCCTGCAGAAGGAGCTCCGCAAGCCATGTTATACAATCCTGCCATTACCATCCTAAAAACCCCATCTGAGCTCGTTAAAAGCATGAGTACCCCTGCGGGGACATACCTGTGACTTGTGGCTGAGATCCGCCTGTCCATAAACCTAAGCATACCACCATTCTGAGCGATGGCGCATCGCGGCGAGAACGAAGGGAAAATGGCCGCCAGTGGTTGAGACACGGCCGGGCAAGAGGAATCCAAGCAGGAGGTGAGCTTCGCCTGCGTTGTTGTGGACCTGCCAGGTGTCTCGACGGTGGCGCTGGGCCGATTCATGCTCCTGCCGACATCTGCAAGGAGCTGCAGGGGAGCAGTGACCAGCGGTCATTGGAGGCGTCTGTCTACGGCTGGGGACCACTAAGACACTGTGCGGAGAAGCTGGTGGTGCCTACTGTTGCAGCGGAGGTCCCCCCCACCCGGAGTGTAGTGGGGCATGAGGTGAGGGTGGCACAACCTGGATTTGTCTGGTGCTGGGCTGACTGTCGCTGTGCAGCCCGGGCCATTCTATGGGTTTATCGCCTTGAAGGGGCCTGTGACTGGTGCCGCGCCTGGTTGGGCCTGTGCAGTGGACCTGGGCCTTCCTTGCTCTACCCACCCGGGGTGACCCTTGCTGGGCAGTTCAGTGCAGTGAAGGAGGGTGTGACAGTGGGGGGATTGCGGGTGCCATTGGGCCCTCCTTTTCGCAGGTAACGTAGGTGGCTGTTCTGGCGGTGTGCAGGCCTTCTGGGTCTCCCCTTCTCCCGCACCACGGACTGGCTGGGATCTCCTGGTTCCTCGCCAGACATAGTTGGAGTGCACTCTGGACTAGGGAACTAGCTGGAAACCGGCGAGTGTGACCAAGAGGAGTGGCATGCACATAAGCTGATGCTGGGTACCTATCTCTGGGGCCTGGGGCCTGAGAACTGAATGATGAGTGATCCTTTGGTGTGGGCCAGGGTCGTCACCAGTCACCTTTGACTACTCCGGTGCTATCCCCTCACATGTTCATCTGCTGCATCAGAGCTGCGTCATTTATAATTGCAACAAAAAGGAAGGGTCGTCTGCTTTCTGCCCTGGGAGTATTACTCGGGCTTAACTGATCTGAGGCAGGCTTGGGCCAGCACCCAATGGCACAGCATGTTGCAGCATGACACAGCAAACTATGGAATATGGCCGACTGCACCGCCACTAACCCTCGACCATAGGAAAGACGGACCCTAAACAGCAAAAGATCCCATTCGAAGGCCAATGTCACACAGGCACCATGGATGTGACGACGGAGCCCGGTGCTGCTCAGGTCGTACTTGGAGGAAGATATGCGGTCTATATTGCTGGAGGTGCGCACGGGTCTCAAAACTATCTATAGCAAGATAGATGACCTCACATCCAGTCTTGACGCAGTCAAGAAAAAGGTGGACACACAAGAAACCAGACTGGATGTGTTGGAAAACAGGCTGTCTGATACTCAAGACTCCACAGCTGAAGCACGAACACAGATCCTTAACATGGAAAAGGTGATGGGGGTCATAAGGTTGAAGAACGAAGATTTGGACGTGTGCTCCAGACGGATCAAACTTCGCATAATAGGCCTTCCTGAATCGACAGCCATCACAAGAATGGAGCACTTCATTGACAATCTCCTGCGCGAGCTGTTTGGTTCAGTGTTATACCTGGTCATGATCGTTGAGAGGGCGCACGGGACACTGCAACCTCGACCTGTGCCGGGTGCACCACTGCGCCCGATAATAGCATGCCTCCTCAACTACGCAGACAGGAACGCTATTCTCTGTGAGACGGGGGTTAAGAGCCCCATCACTCATCAGGATAACCAGTTGTCCTTTCCAGACTATACCCCAACTGTACAGGCAGCACAAAATGTATGCCAGCGGAACGGATCCTGCAGTCTGCCTCTGTTCATTACGTAATGCTTTACCCGGCTAAATTGAAGATCACCCACGATGGCCAAGAACATTTTTTTACAGATTCCAAGTCAGCTCTGAAATTCACGAAACACATCTGTCCTCGCAAACCCTCTAAAGCCGACTCAAAGAGTTTAACAACGTCGCCATCTCTTAGTGATTCTGATCAATAACTGACTAACTTGATTAACATAATTGCTGGTTAATCATGTAACTGCACATGTGCACACCCTAGCCTATGTTACAAAAGTGAAGCCCCGCGCTCTGACCACGGCGCTGCGCTGCGCTGACAGAACCCTATTATCAGTGCTAGACTATATTATTTATGGATGTTTCTTTTTCTGGTATGTCTCCCCCACCAGAGATCCTAGAGCTAGGTGGTTATACTGATATTGCAGCCTGTCCATCCTGCCGTTTGGTAGGTGTTTGCTGTTGTTCCTCTCCCCAGAGGGTCATCCCCTAACTGTTTTTGTAGTTCTATATGGAGAGTGGGGCAAACATTGAGATGGGGAGGGATTTGTTTATGTGTAGACCATTTTGGATAACTCCACACCTGACTAGATTGTGACATCATATACAGGAGAATTAAGGTAGGCGTTGGCAAGCCGTTTGGTGGCTGATCTAAATTGCAAGTTTGTTTTCGCAGATAGGCTAATTTGGTACAATCGTCTTTTGTCTTGTAGAATTTGTGGTTGGTCCTGAGGAGAACCCCGCAACTAGGGTGTTCGAAACGCGTCGACCTTTAGGTCCAGTGTCAATTGTAAATAATCTCAAGTACTGAGACAAGCACAATACGATCCGGTCTGACCAATTATTGCTGTTTTCAACATTACAAATGATATTATATACTGCATTATATGATTTAATGAAATGTTTATATTGACACAGACCTATAGCTCAGAGGTATTTGTTTTGTTTATAGGAATATGAATGGTATGTCTGTGGTGTGAAAGCTTTAGTGTGGATGTGTTGTATAGTGGTTTATGATTTGTATTGTAAATATTTGTATCTATTTGTATATTCTGTATATAGTTGTGATATGCACAAGAAACGTTGCTTGAAAAAATAAGAAATCTTTTTGAAAAAATATTGAAATAAATTAGTAACAAATGTTATGGCAGGCTGATATGCTTTATTCATAACAGATCTTTGGCGATTAGTAACCAAGTTAGTCCAGTATTGGCAATCGTGTTGTTAGTTTAGTTTAATTTCCCATGTAGCAGTCAAAGACGGTGATGCCTCTCCGGTTCCTCTTCACAGTATCATTACACATTCGTGAGGGGACACTCCAAAAACTGAAATAAACACAATAGATACTACGGTGGCAGGGAGGCAGGCCATTGGGAGAATCACTGACAAATTGCCTATATATGCCCCGGCGATGCCATTGGAGCATCATTTGGTGCTTTCGGCAGCAAAAAGCTTTCTTTTAAATGTTCGATCACTCCTGCGACATCATGTCGAGATATGGGACACTATCCAGTGCCTCAAACCGGAAGTATGCTTTCTTACGGAAACTTGGCTAAAACCACATACTGTCCCATCCATAACCTTGGGAATTCCCCTAGGATATAAAATCTTGAGACAGGACCGCCCGGAAAAAATTGGTGGCGGAACCGCCATTATATACAAAGAAAGGCTTCACATTACAGTGATAGAACAAACTATATTACCTTCTATGGAAATAATGATTTTTAAAATAAACACAGGAACTAAGGACCACTGGAAAGGTGCTTTAGTGTATCGGCCCCCTGGGCCCAATGCTGGCTTCTCATTAGCCCTAACCGAAATATTAGCTCCACACATGAAGGCCAAAGAAAATTTCATTTTACTTGGAGATTTTAATTTTCATGCCTATGTATCAGAGCACTCTGACACAAAGCTCCTTTTAGCTGACCTTGCTCTTTTAGGTCTTCATCTGCGAAACTGTGGCCCCACTCACAGGGGAGGCCACACTTTGGATTTAATCTTTACTAATCATCCTTCCATACACTGTCACCCCCCTAAATTCATAAACTGGTCTGAACATTGTATGCTAGAATTCTCCTTCATACACCTGGCCAAATCTTCTAATCCTCCCGCCACTCTGAGCATTAAACGAAGACCTTGGCATAAAATCACTCCGGATACATTTGAGCAAGCTTAGAGAGAGACAATCATCTCTGACTCTGATAATACTGAGTCGGCTCTAGCCAAACTCAACAATACACTCTTGGATGCCATAAATCTTTTAGCCCCTCAAAAACTAGTTAAACAATCCTCTACCACTAAAAAAGAGATATGGTACACTGAAACATTAAAACTAGAGAAACAAAGATGTAGAAAGTTGGAAAAACAATGGAGGAAGACTCATACCAGCGCTAGTAAGGAGCTCTACCTACAGGCAATATCCATCTATTATAAAGATATAAAAAAAGCAAGAAAAACCTGCTTAATATCTCAACTAGATGAAGCTGGCAATTCGACCAGGGAACTATAGAAAATCCTCCAGACCTTTACTAACCCTTCGGCATGTGAAAGTCCCGACACATTCTCCCAAGAGCTGTGTAATAAGATTTCTCAATTCTTTGAGGATAAGATTGAAACCATTCACAATAAAATTTTGGCCAAGCACCCCACCAACATTGAGGACTTTAGTGTCCCTTGCATAAAGACTCACACAGATACCTTCCCTGACATCCCTGAAGCCACTGAGAGTGATATTTTATCACTATTAAAACAATGAAAACTGGCTCTCCCCTTGACCTGCTCCCTGCCAGATTGATGACCAACCTGAGCATGATACTATGCCCAATCATCCGGAAAATCCTGAACCTTTCTTTTAAAGAAGGAAAACTCCCTCAGCAATGGAAAGAGGCAATAGTGAATCCTATACGTAAAAACTCAACCTCTCCTTGGACGGAACTCCCAAATCTCCGTCCTATCTCTCTTCTGCCCCTCCTGAGCAAACTGGCTGAGAAACATGTCAACACCCAAGTTTCCAGTTTCATAGAGGCGACAGGGGGCCTGGACCACTCACAATCTGGGTTCAGGCCCAACTACAGCACCGAATCAGCACTCCTCTCCATGACCGATAACATCAAGATGTCACAGGATAGAGGAGGCTCGATGATTCTGGTGCTGTTAGACCTGTCGGCCGCTTTTGATACTGTGTCCCACAAAATTCTTCTGGGCCGTTTGCAGGGAGTGGGCATTGGAGGACAGGCCCTTTCCTGGTTGGAGAGTTTCTTCTCCGGGCGTTCACAATCTGTTAGCTTGGGCCCCTATCGTTCCATCTCAAGGGCGCTCACGAAGGGGGTGCCACAGGGCTCATGCCTAAGCCCCACATTGTTTAATGTGTACGTGGCCCCCCTTGCAGAAATTGTGAGGAAGTATGGATTCACACCGGTGTCCTACGCCGACGACACCCAACTTCTTTACCCTTTCCACTCCCTTAACTCTAATGTTAGGGAAAATTTTGCTGAAGGCATGAGGGCAGTTTCTAATTGGATGGCTTCCAACTGCCTCCAATGCAACGTCGGGAAGACGGAAGTAATGCTTTTTGGGAAAGCTACTATACTCTGGTCCCCGACTGGTGGCCTCTGGACTTAGGACCAGTGCCATCCCCAAAACTGACTGTTAAAAATCTGGGTGTGAAGTTAGACCAAAATCTAACCTTAAAGGAGCACGCTAATGTGATCGCTGGAGCATGTTTCCGCACCATTGGCCTGCTGAGGCGAGTTTTCCCTCTCCTGCCAGATATGTATAGAAAGACTCTTGTACAGGCCCTGGTGATAAGTCGATTAGACTACTGTAATGGGCTCCTGATACTAGCTAACGAGGATGCCATAAGTCGACTACAGGTGGTCCAGAATACAGCGGCAAGACTGATTCTGAACGCTCCCTCAAGAACCACTTCCAGGCCCCTACTGAGAGAACTTCACTGGCTTCCAATACGGCAACGTGTTAAATTCAAAATTTGTTGTACCTTTCATAAATGTCTTTTCGGAAATGGCCCCAAATACCTGACCCAAAAGCTACAACTCTACAAACCAGACCGTTCTTTGCGTTCAAGCAATCAACTGCTACTAAAATCCCCTCTCATTAAAAAGACCAGACAAGGCGGCCGCGCTCTTTCTCTTGTGGGGCCGACCCTGTGGAATAACCTGCCCTTTAGTCTCAGACAAATCTCCAACCATCTATCCTTCAGGAAAATGCTTAAAACTAACCTGTTCCTAGAGGATTATCTGGCCTAAATTCAGCCACCAAGACTCTACCTCTTCTGCAAGTTACACCAATATCCATCCTGGCGAGCAAAGCGCGGAGATAACCCGAATGGGGTCGATTCTTGCGCGATATAAGAAATTAAATAAATAAATTAAATAAATAAATAAATAAAAAAGAAGCTGGCCCAATGCGCCTGCTCAACCTGGCGAGTCTGAGCACTATGCAGGATCTCTACCCTGGTGGCACCTTCCTCACCTCGAGGACTCGCAATATATTGTTAATCCCACACTTCTCTTTCGCTTTGCTGTGCATAGGATGAGACTTGCTATTAAATCACATTACCACACATACCCGGCTGAGCCTCCGGCTCTTCGATCCCTACAGCTCATACTGACTACACCCACATGTCAGAAACTAATCACAAAGCTATACAGGGCAATACGGACGTAGAAGACTAAAGGGCGAGATAAGAGCTTTGACCGTTGGAATGCCTTGTTGTCCCCCACTATGACAACAGCAGAATTGGAACATGTGTGCAGCCTCAATGGTAAGCTTACCCCGAATAGAAACCTCAGCATATTTCCTTTTAAATACTTGCATCAGACATAATACACGGCCATTCGCTTGCACAAGTACGGTTTGCAAGACACTAGTAGATGTAAACAGCGTGGTCAGATGGACACTGATTTCATGCATCTTGCTTGGGACTGTGGGAAGGTGGCCTCCTATTGGAAGCAAGTGGTGCAGAATATACAGGAAATGTCTGGGTCAGAGATCCAATGTGTGCTGCTGGTATGTCTCTTTGTTATATTCCTCATGTAAAAGGGGTCTTGGGAAAATTCATACGTATCGCCCTGCTCCTGGCTAAACGAAGAGTCGCTATCAATTGGGAAGGCACACAGGCGCCGAAATTGTGCATTAGATCAATGACATGGTATACTGTAAAGAAAACTTGGAACTATATGCGGAGGAACTGCCGATATCATCCAAACCCAGGGACATATGGGAACCATTACATCAGTTCCTTCAACAACAGGCCATACCTGTCCCGCAAGCTGAGACAGAATATACATTATAAATGGCATCGCCCTGGAACATTTGATGTGCACTCTTTTTAATGATTGAAACTGATGTATACTGTCCTTCTGGTGTTAATTGATCCCAGTTTGTACATGGCTTGTTTGACGCAGATGCTACTCTGTGTAGTAGTATTGATGTTTATTATTTTTAAAATGCAAATAAACAAAAAAAAAAAATATATATATATATATAGATTTGCCATACTCATGATCAGCTACTTTGCTTGTTATGATAGGTTCTGCACCTTTTGCCTAAGTGAGCGGCCAAATCCCTTTATTATTGATTTTGGGCTAAAATTGTTCTGGCATATTTGATCCCTAGCATCTGTAAATCAGAAAACACTGAGGGACTGATTACCAAGGCCGTGAACCCGCCAGCGGCAGGGTGCCGGTGGCGGGCTCCCCACCATCGTAAGGCCAATTACCACCCGCCAGATTAGGATGCCGGGGTGTGTCTGTCGGGCAGAAAGCCCGTCCGCCACGGGTCCGACAGAGGCAATCGTTATGATTGCCTGTCCGACTGCACCGCACATCCACAGATTGGTGGCCGTGCCTAGCAGGCACCGTCCGCCAGATCAGGATGCTGGATCCCCGCCAGGCTTTCCATAAGGGTTAGACCGCAATGGAAAGGCTAGTGGGGATGTACTTTGGGGGGCTTTTGTGGGCCGCCCTTGTGCAGTGGGAGGTGGTGTGTTCACTTGGGGGGCACCATAGGTGGCCCACTGAATTTCTCTGCACCATGTGCCAGGCACTGCATGGTGCCTGCCACGTAGTCCAGGGAAATGTAAACAGTGTTTTTTTAGCATTGCGGCGGGTGTTTCAGCGAGCAGCACCTGCCGCAATGTTAAACATGCCATTTGCAGCTGCCGTAGTGGCGGGCGCATCCTAATTTAATTCGCCAGAACTCCGCCTCATAGGCGGGCAGGCCCCATCCTCAGGACGATGGTGGACGGACTGAAGTCTGTCCGCCATCCTAATGACTCCCACAGGTCTCTTTTTAGATCTGATTCCTCTTTCAATCAGCGACAAACTTGATAGCCCCCCCTTGCATATGCTTTAACAGTGTCTTACACAATAGGGGCCATATACAGTTCATCCTATTAGAAGTCTTGAAGAATGTAGCACTTTTTTGCAATCTACATCCAAGAGTTGAGATCACTCAAGAGTCCATTGGTGCGAGTTACCAAGTATTTGATTGCCCCTAAATGAAGGGGATTATTATCTTACATCACTTTAGGACAAACTTCAATTTTAGTATTGTGAACACTTTTTAGGGTTGCTAAAACAAAATCTATTTTCTAATAGTGATTATGAGAGTGAGAAAAATAAGTATAGCTCGGTTCTCTTTTTTTTTAGAGTTCGCCAGAGATCCGCTAATCACTGAATATTCAGAAAGGTTCGAATTGCATGGCGCATTTTGTTTATTCAATGTGTTTGATGATTAGTAGAGTCAGCCTGATAATTCATGATTCAATTTAGATCTCCCACCACTATTAATGGCCTCAGGCAGGTTTGTCATTCTAAAGACAATTCATCAAAGTTCTGAGGATTATCATGATTGGGGCCGTGTATCGCACATATGTTGTACATTGTTTGGTTTGTGGGGTCTGAGATATAACCCATCTCCCATATTGACCCAAAGTCATCCTAACCAATTGAATTGACCTTAACTCTGCTATCAAAACAGCTACCACCCAAATAGAGGTTTGTTGTGCTGTAACGTTCAGAGGAATATGATCTAGCTGATGGAGTAATGTCCAATCTTTATAAGCAATATGTATCCCTACTAGGCAGAGGCTGTGTGCTCTGTATGCCCTGGCTAATTTTTAAATAAGCTGTCATTTTGCAGGGCTATTTAAACCTCTAACGTTACAAAAAAATAATATGGTAAATGCCATGTAATTATATAGTCACTATTGGGTATTGTCATCCGCTCAAGTACCCCTGGATCCTACATATCAGCAAATAGGCAATATTTAGGATTGATTAAACTAGAATGCAAAACCACTCACCACCTTTGAAGGCAACAGACCCGTAAGCAGAGAACGGCCCGGGACCAGGGTTCAATTCCCGACGCGGCAGGGTCGTGGACCAGGGTCAAAACGTACTCGATAATTCTCGCCTCGGTGCCTACTCTAACCAGGGAACACACTCGGCAACTCTGGGCATTAAGCTTGCCTCATCTCTACAACGGCCGCCCACAGACGCCGGGGATGCCTGTTTTCACCTTGGAGATACCCTTAAAGGGACCATCTCACAGGGAAAACCAGGACGGGTTCCCCAGCGGTCTTCAGCGCTAGGATACTCCATGGAGTCGCAGTGCGCTTTACAAGTACACCCACACACACCCACACACACATAAACCTTTGTCCTTCTCTACTAGCCACCGCCCAACTGCCTTTCCTTTTGATGCCGAGTGGAAGAGAAGCAAAATGTGCCCACATCTGTCTGTTCACCTGCCCCACCAACACACTCATTACGCCATTATATTATTTTTGCACATAAGAGCTGTTAGACCTGACACCCTTGGCGTGGTTTTCACCCATATTTTTGCCTCTGCCTCCTGTATTTTTGATGCTGTGCTGGATTTCGTTTTTGCTGGTTTAGATGCTTTGGACACTCTGCCACTGCTTATCAGTGCCAGAGTGTAAGTGCTCCCTATGTAAATTGCCATATCAATTGGGAATATCTGATTGGCATATTTGTATCACCATGAAGTCCCTAGTAAAGTGCAGTGTGTGTGCCAGGGCTGGTGATGACAGATGCTACTAGTGGGCCTGCAGCGCAAATTGCGCCACCCACATAAGTAGCCCTAAAATGGTGTCTCAGGCCTGCCAGCGCAGGGCCTGTGTGCAGTCAGTGGACTGCCATGTCCGCCTGGCCAGTGTCCCCACTGGCTGGGCCTAACCCTTCCCTGTCTGTGCACATCAGTCACCCCTATGGAAGGCTCAAGGTACGCCCCTGGGCAGGGTGCAGTGCATGGGTAAGGTAGAGTGAATGTACTAGTGAAGGTAACATGCTCTGGTAGTGAGCAGCAGCCATTTTGTGTGCTCACTGCTGCAAGGTTATCTTGCTCCATAGAGTAACATGGGGGAGGCTGGTCCCACTAGATACCAAAGAAAAGAACGCCGGATATGAACCCACAAGGGACTCTATTACCATGCCACGTGTATAATATAGAAACACAGGTCACCCCTAAACTAAACCCACAAAGTGGTCAGTGAAGGATGCCCATCAGTCACCACACGGAACCGCCCTTCATCATTTGGGTTTCCTTTAAGACCACCATTGGCAATGTCTATTGTCTTTCACATGGGGGGCTTAGATTGTAGGAAGACCCTCACATGATCAGACAGATCTTCTGTGGTCCTACTTCTAAATTAAGAGGATGTTATCATGTTAAAGGGGGACTGATGTCGCAGTGCAAAAAATGGTGTAAAACAGAAGAGAAAACGTGTGTGTTAAAATTGGATAAGGGGGTACTGAACGTAAACTTTATTCTGGTGCTACCCACTCTACCAATGTTAAAAAGTAGTCAGTGACAATAACAATATTCTTGGATTGTCTAGATGTATTCTAAGGTCAACATGTTTCAGCAATTTATGACATAGTTTGTCATTGCTTTCATCAGGACCACAACAAACTGATTGCTACTACAAACAACTGATAATGAAACAAAAATTGTGCTCAAAACCATAACCATCAAAACTGATACAGAGATCACCTGAATCCACTAGGTGTCCTCATCGGTTGCTTCACCTTTCCAAGTCATCAAAGATTTCTAGGAATAGTGAACACATGGAGATTTAGAATAGATATCTTGTTAATAAACACCGCGTTCATAAACTTGTGTAGATATACTAGGTTCTGACTTGACAATCCTAGTAGTAAGTGTCATATAATTAAATACACCTATAGCAAAATCTTATTCTGTGCTGATGTCTCAACAGTGGATTGAATTGTCAAAATTACCAAAGGAGATAACATCTTACCCCACTTGGAAGATGTATAGACCTCACCCAACCTGGCCACGGCTCAGGGAAAGGGGAAACACCACTCTATAGAAAAAAGAGGCAAAAAAACAGCAAGCTGAAAATGCCACTCATTTCTCATTTGTTCAGACAGAAATAAATCAGCGCCATACACTGCTAAGTGCTGCTTCACTCAAAAGAGGGAGTTAACAATGACCCAGCACACTTAAGTTTAAGTTAAGGTGCCCACCAAGACAAAAGGCGCCAATTAATATAAATAGTAAAAAGCGAGCGAGACCTCTGTCTCAGTGTCCGGCGATTCCTTAAAGATCTCAAACTACCGGCGTCTACATGGCAAACACCCTACCTGTCCGACGGTACTTCGTATCGGCATCCGAACCGATCGGGAAGGTGCGTGAACAGACATCGGCTGCCGTATATGACGCATCGCGTCATTCGCCGATTGTTAGTCACGTGAACCTCGAGTTCATCAATCGAAGTATCTGATTGGTTGGACAGGCGGCCAATAGAAACACTTAAAAAGCGTTACCTTGCTAGATTGTAAACAAAGGTTTTTTTTTGGAATACATAAAACTTTAGCCACAGATTGCAAGTAACAAGGAGCAAAACGTTTTACTCTGCATTATCCTCTTCTGGTTGTACATTATTGTCATGAACACCGTGACTTTAGCCACACATAAGGAAAAGGGGGTGATCGCATCATCGCGAAAATTGCTCAACATACTATGGGAGAAAGGTGACCATAACCCCATGCAATTAGCCCAAGAGTGGTTCAATATTCCCTATGCTATATGGATAGCAGGGGGATTCAGGACTCATGTGAAGATATTAATCACACACATGAAGAGAACAATGACATAGTTGACATTTCATACATTCAAGGTCAAATAATGGCCATCTTCGGTTCTCACTAATGTCAGTTTCGCCCTTCGTGCTAACTAGTGAGAGTCCTATACAACAGTAGCTGGAGACATATTCCAACCTGATGGAGATCAAAGGGTAGCCCAGGGTATATCATCATTGAGCCCCACCCGGTTCATGTCCATTTTGAAGACCCACTTTTGTAAGAGATACCTAGTTATGTCAGTGATTTGGGTAGGGATGTGAGGTTGTTCAATCACCGTGGAGGGATAGCGTGCCTCCAGAAAGTGATTGGTTAATTTAGTGGTCTGCCTCTTACACCTAATGGTGCTCTTATGTTCGGATATTCTGACTCGAATCTTGCGAGTGGTCATCCCTACGTACTTGAGTCCACAGGGACATGTAATAAGGTAGACCAAGTTGTCGCTGTTACAGTTTATGAATTTATTTTGAATCCATGGTCTTGTCGTTCCTATATCTATTTCAGTCGATTTTTTTGTCTGCGAACAGGAGTGGCATGATCCGCAGGGATGGTGACCCCTAACTGGGGGAAGGTCCCAGAGAGAACCCAGAGCCCTGGGTTCTTTTGTGTGTGGTCTTGTGTGGACCAATAGATCCCTGAGATTGGGCCCCTTTTAAAGGAAAAAAGTGGGGTCTGTATCGCAGCCTGATCAGAATTCAAGAAGGACCAGTGGCGCTTTACCACTTTCTGTATCTTATTGGATAAGGTCCCAAACGTGGTGACAAAAGTCAACCTCTCCAGGGGAGGCTTTGGGGCTGATGGTTCCAAAAGCGCCAAACAGTTATTATTTCTGGCCTTTTTGAGGGAACTTTGTACCAGACTTGTTGGATACTTACATGAAATCAGTTGTTCCTTAAGAGCCGTAGAATGGTTTTTAAAGGCCCCAGCATTTGAACAGTTCCTCTGAACTCTGAGAAACTGCCCATATGGCAAGTTCTCCCGTAGGGATTTAGGGTGGTGACTATCAAAACATAAGAGGGAATTCTTTGCCAGAGGTTTTCTATAAAGTTCAGATTGTAAATCCTCTGCAGTGGATGTGATGAGTAAATCCAAGAAAGCCAATCTGTCTCTTCCTATCTCAATTGTAAAGCAAAGGAAGTTGTTTCTGCTGTTTAGCCATTTCAGAAACTCCTGACAACTCTCACTCGTGCCTCGCCAAATCACTAGGACATCATCGATGTACCTTCTCCACGTTCTGATACATCCAAGAAAGGGATTGGTGCTAGCCAGCACGTGCTCCTGTTCAAAAGAATTAACATAAAGATTTGCCAGACTGGGAGCGTAAACGCTTCCCATGCTGGTGCCTGATATCTGAAGGTATATTGTGTCTTCAAATTTGAAGAAGTTGTGCTTCATGGCCAGGGTGGCACAGGCCATGATAAAACTGACCAGAGTGATACTGTCCAGTGTTCTAGATTGTAGTAAGAGCTGAATAACTTCCAGGGTTTCATCTTGTGGTATATATGTGTAAAGGGTCTCCACATCGAATGAAACGAGATCCATGGTGCTGTCGAACTCTATTCCAGGCAAGAGGCGCAGTACATCAGTTGTATCTTTTAAATAAGTAGGCACCTCTTGTACCAAAGTGCGCAGAAAGGATAACGGTTCAAGGATTGAGCCGATACCCGATGTTATGGGGCGGCCAGGTGGTGGTCTTTGTTCCTTGTGCACCTTTGGTAAGGCATAAAAATATGGGGTCACAGGATGTGGATTACACAAAAAAGCAGCTTCTTGTGATGTGATCCATCCTTCGGATAAGGCTTCCTCAGTCATGATAGAAATTGTGGTCTTGAGTTCCTCAGTTGGATCAGCATCAAGGGGGAGATACGATTTTACATCGCTCAGTTGGCGAAGGCATTCTGCAAGGTAGGTGCTAGTGTCCAAAAGGACAATAGCTCCACCTTTGTCCGCAGGTTTTATCGTTAGTTTCGGATCCGCAGACAGTGTTTTGAAAGCCAGTTGTTCGTCTTTGGGAAAGTTGTGGAAAACACTCTCTTGTTGAGTGAACAGATCCTCTATGCTCTTCTCAACTGCCTGTTCAAAGGCAAGTACCTTTGGAGGCATGGTATGCAAAGGAGGATTGAAGGTAGACTTTCTTTTTAGTCCTGTGTTGATTTCCCTTGTCTCCTCCATGTCGGATCCCTGTTTATTGGCAAAGAAGAAATGCAACTTGACTTTGCGTAGGAATTTGGCTAATTCAAGACGCGTTTCAAAGTGATCATTGATATGTGTAGGGACAAAACCTAATCCTTTGTTTAGAGCTTTTTCTTCGGTTTGTGTCAACACATGTTGGCTCAAGTTGAGTGGTCTGCTCAATTCAGACACTCTGTTCATCACCACCCCCTTTTGTAAATCGATTTTGGCCACTATAGGTGTGGCAGGGTATACTCAGACATGAGTCCCTTTCTCACTGCTCCATCAGGATTCAAGCAAGCCGGGCCGAAGAGGCTGAAATGCCAGAAACCGGTCCCCGGTAGCTTGTTTCCTTTCTGGTAAAGAATTGGCTTGGTAGTTTAGTCTGCCCTGTTCCCATGATGCACTGGGCCAGGGACAGACTGATTTGCATATAGCCAGGTTCTGAGCTGGGATGGGGCAGTGAGATAAATAACGGTGATGGATCAAGCCCTGATCTTTGGACTGGGTAAGAGTGGTCTGCTCAATTCAGACACTCTGTTCATCACCACCCCTTTTTGTAAATCGATTTTGGCCACTATAGGTGTGGCAGGGTATACTCAGACATGAGTCCCTTTCTCACTGCTCCATCAGGATTCAAGCAAGCCGGGCCGAAGAGGCTGAAATGCCAGAAACCGGTCCCCGGTAGCTTGTTTCCTTTCTGGTAAAGAATTGGCTTGGTAGTTTAGTCTGCCCTGTTCCCATGATGCACTGGGCCAGGGACAGACTGATTTGCATATAGCCAGGTTCTGAGCTGGGATGGGGCAGTGAGATAAATAACGGTGATGGATCAAGCCCTGATCTTTGGACTGGGTAAGAGTGGTCTGCTCAATTCAGACACTCTGTTCATCACCACCCCCTTTTGTAAATCGATTTTGGCCACTATAGGTGTGGCAGGGTATACTCAGACATGAGTCCCTTTCTCACTGCTCCATCAGGATTCAAGCAAGCCGGGCCGAAGAGGCTGAAATGCCAGAAACCGGTCCCCGGTAGCTTGTTTCCTTTCTGGTAAAGAATTGGCTTGGTAGTTTAGTCTGCCCTGTTCCCATGATGCACTGGGCCAGGGACAGACTGATTTGCATATAGCCAGGTTCTGAGCTGGGATGGGGCAGTGAGATAAATAACGGTGATGGATCAAGCCCTGATCTTTGGACTGGGTAAGAGTGGTCTGCTCAATTCAGACACTCTGTTCATCACCACCCCCTTTTGTAAATCGATCAAGTTGATCACGAGCCCGGTTCCAAGTTGGTTGTCATCTGGTCCTTGTTCTTCGTTGTTGTGCTCCTCAAACTCCTGGTTGAGGTCGTCGGAGGGCTGTAGTGTACCTGCGGTTGTTGTTGACCTCTCTTCCTGCCTCGTGACCGTCCTCCACCTATGCCTAAAAAAGGCTGCCCGGAAAAGTTAGTCGGGAATCGGGGTGGGAAAGGCCCCATGTGTGGTTGAAACGGACCTATATGTTGTGGCCCCATCTGAGGAGGAAAAGAAGGCCCACCGTATTGCCACAATATTGGAGGCCACCACATCGGTGTATGGTTTTGTTGATTTCCCCTCCAGTTGTTACGAAAGTTTCTCCTTCCTCTGCCTCTTTGTTTTGGACCTTGATTGGTGGACCCAGTGTCGCTTCCTGATGTATTGTCCTCAGAACTAGAAGTTCCATAACTGGACCCATTTTTTCGTCCATTGGCAGTGAAATCAGGAGGGACATATGTCTCACTCGTGTGGGGATATACCTTATCAAACTTGAATTTATCCAGAACCTTTCTGAAATTCTCGATTTTGACTGACAAAGTGAACTCCTTGATCTCCCTGTTATTTTTGTTGGTTTCGTCTTGGTTTTTCTGAAAGGCTTTGCTGGAAAGAGTTGTTTTGATATGAGACTCTAAAAGTTGAATCTCAACCAGTATAGTATCAGCAATCCTCTTAGAAGTTTGAATAATAAGTATGAGCCAATCCCTAGTACATCGCCAAGCGATGAGTGACCAGTTCTTAAGAAACTCTTTATCCTTCAAAAACAGTCTAGGACTGTTGGTGACAATAAGTCCAGTGGGTGCACAGGTGTTGCGTAGATATTGTGCCATCACTGTTCCATGCAATGTGGTACGTGTGTGGCATTTTTTTAAAGTCACAATTTTACCCCATTCACCTTCATTGCTAGTTATAGCTACAGGTAGTGTCTCTAGTAAATCTGGATGACTAGCCAAAGCGAGTTGCAGATCATCCTCGTCAAGGGAAAGGCCTTGATTTTCGGCCATGATTAAGGAAGCAGGTAAAAGCACGACAGCACTAAAAAAAGACGAATAAACAAAAGAAAGAGCGTACCGCCTCACTATTTGTGACGGCGTGAACAGACCAATAGTGGGTCCGTTATTCTATAAATGACCCGCAGTCACAGCGACTGCTCCAAAACCAAGAACAACAATCAATTTATGAGGGTCAAAGGGGATTTTAAAGACCAGACTCTGATACGCCCCATGCATACACTGAAAGACAAAAAATATCAGAGGGTCTGGAACAACAAAGAAAAGAACGCCGGATACGAACCCACAAGGGACTCTATTACCATGCCACGTGTATAATATAGAAACACAGGTCACCCCTAAACTAAACCCACAAAGTGGTCAGATAAGGATGCCTATCAGTCACCACATGGAACCGCCCTTCATCATTTGGGTTTCCTTTAAGACCACCATTGGCAATGTCTATTGTCTTTCACATGGAGGACTTAGATTGTAGGAAGACCCTCATATGATCAGACAGATCTTCCGTGGTCCTACTTCTCAACTAAGAGGATGTTAGAATGTTAAAGGGGGACTGATGTCGCAGTGCAAAAAATGGTGTAAAACAGAAGAGAAAACGTGTGTGTTAAAATTGGATGAGGGGGTACTGAACATAAACTTTATTCTGGTGCTACCCACTCTACCAATGTTAAAAAGTAGTCAGTGACAATCACAATATTCTTGGATTGTCCAGATGTATTCTAAGGTCAACATGTTTAAGCAATTTATGACATAGTTTGTCATTGCTTTCATCAGGACCACAACAAACTGATTGCTACTACAAACGAGTGATAATGAAACAAAAATTGTGCTCAAAACCATAACCATCAAAACTGATACAGAGATCACCTGAATCCACTAGGTGTCCACATTGGTTGCTTCACCTTTCCAAGTCATCAAAGATTTCTAGGAATAGTGAAAACATGGAGATTTAGAATAGATATCTTGTTACTATTTCACCGCGTTCATAAACTTGTGTAGATATACTAGGTTCTGACTTGACAATCCTAATAGTAAGTGTCATATAGTTAAATACACCTATAGCAACATCTTATTCTGTGCTGATGTCTCAACAGTGGATTGAATTGTGAAAATTACCAAAGGAGATAACATTTTACCCCACTCGGAAGATGTATAGACCTCACCCCACCTGCCCACAGCTCAGGGAAAGGGGAAGCACCGCTCTATAGAAAAAAGAGGCAAAAAAACAGCAAGCTGAAAATGCCACTCATTTCTCATTTGTTCAGACAGAAATAAATCAGCGCCATACACTGCTAAGTGCTGCTTCACTCAAAAGAGGGAGTTAACAATGACCCAGCACGCTTAAGTTTAAGTTAAGGTGCCCACCACGACAAAAGGCGCCAATACATATAAATAGTAAAAAGCGAGCGAGACCTCTGTCTCAGTGTCCAGCGATTCCTTAAAGATCTCAAACTACCAGCGTCTACATGGCAAACACCCTACCTGTCCGTCGGTACTTCGTATCGGCATCGACCTTAGAATACTTGATGACAATCCAAGAATATTGTGATTGTCACTGACTACTTTTTAACATTGGTAGAGTGGGTAGCACCAGAATAAAGTTTCCGTTCAGTACCCCCTCATCCAATTTTAACACACACGTTTTCTCTTCTGTTTTACACCATTTTTTGCACTGCGACATCAGTCCCCCTTTAACATTCTAACATCCTCTTAATTGAGAAGTAGGACCACGGAAGATCTGTCTGATCATGTGAGGGTCTTCCTACAATCTAAGCCCTCCATGTGAAAGACAATAGACATTGCCAATGGTGGTCTTAAAGGAAACCCAAATGATGAAGGGCGGTTCCGTGTGATGACTGATGGGCATTCTTATCTGACCACTTTGTGAGTTTAGTTTAGGGGTGACCTGTGTTTCTATATTATACACGTGGCATGGTAATAGAGTCCCTTGTGGGTTCATATCCGGCGTTCTTTTCTTTGTTGTTCCAGACCCTCTGATATTTTTTGTCTTTCAGTGTATGCATGGGGCGTATCAGAGTCTGGTCTTTAAAATCCCCTTTGACCCTCATAAATTGATTGTTGTTCTTGCTTTCGGAGCAGTCGCTGTGGCTGCGGGTCATTTATAGAATAACGGACCCACTATTGTTCTGTTCACGCCGTCACAAATAGTGAGGCAGTACGCTCTTTCTTTTGTTTATTCGTCTTTTTTCAGTGCTGTTGTGCTTTTACCTGCTTCCTTAGTCATGGCCGAAAATCAAGGCCTTTCCTTTGACGAGGTTGATCTGCAACTCGCTTTGGCTAGTCATCCAGATTTACTAGAGACACTACCTGTAGCTATAACTAGCAATGAAGGTGAATGGGGTAAAATTTTGACTTTTAAAAAATCACACACACGTACCACATTGCATGGAACAGTGATGGCACAATATCTACGCAACACCTGTGCACCCACTGGACTTATTGCCACCAACAGTTCTAGACTGTTTTTGAAGGATAATGAGTTTCTTAAGAACTGGTCACTCATCGCTTGGCGATGTACTAGGGATTGGCTCATACTAATTATCCAAACTTCTAAGAGGATTGCTGATACTATACTGGTAGAGATTCAACTTTTAGAGTCCCATATCAAAACAACTCTTTCCAGCAAAGCCTTTCAGAAAAACCAAGACGAAACCAACAAAAATAACAGGGAGTTCAAGGAGTTCACTTTGTCAGTCAAAATCGAGAAATTCAGAAAGGATCTGGATAAATTCAAGTTTGATAAGGTATATCCCTACACGAGTGAGACATATGTCCCTCCTGATTTCACTGCCAATGGACGAAAAAATGGGTCCAGTTATGGAACTTCTAGTTCTGAGGACAATACATCAGGAAGCGACACTGGGTCCACCAATCAAGGTCCAAAACAAAGAGGCAGAGGAAGGAGACACTTTCGTAACAACTGGAGGGGAAATCAACAAAACCATACACCGATGTGGTGGCCTCCCAATTCGTGGCAATACGGTGGGCCTTCTTTTCCTCCTCAGATGGAACCACAACATATAGGTCCGTTTCAACCACACATGGGGCCTTTTCCACCCCAATTCCCGACTAACTTTTCCGGGCAGCCTTTTTTAGGCGTAGGCCGAGGACGGTCACGAGGCAGGAAGAGAGGTCAACAACAACCGCAGGTACACTACAGCCCTCCGACGACCTCAACCAGGAGTTTGAGGAGCACAACAACGAAGAACAAGGACCAGACGACAACCAACTTGGAACCGGGCTCGTGATCAACTTGAGCCAACATGTGTTGACACAAACCGAAGAAAAAGCTTTAAACAGAGGATTAGGTTTTGTCCCTACACATATCAATGATCACTTTGAAACGCGTCTTGAATTAGCCAAATTCCTACGCAAAGTCAGGTTGTATTTCTTCTTTGCCAATAAACAGGGATCCGACATGGAGGAGACAAGGGAAATCAACACAGGACTAAAAAGAAAGTCTACCTTCAATCCTCCTTCGCATACCATGCCTCCAAAGGTACTTGCCTTTGAACCGGCAGTTGAGAAGAGCATAGAGGATCTGTTCACTCAACAAGAGAGTGTTTTCCACAACTTTCCCAAAGATGACCAACTGGCTTTGAGAACACTGTCTGCGGACCAGAAACTAACGATAAAACCAGCGGACAAAGGTGGAGCTATTGTCCTTTTGGACACTAGCACCTACCGTGCAGAATGCCTTCGCCAACTGAGCGATGTAAAATCGTATCTCCCCCTTGATGCTGATCCAACTGAGGAACTCAAGACCACTATTTCTATTATGACTGAGGAAGCCTTATCCGAAGGATGGATCACATCATAAGAAGCTGCTTTTTTGTGTAATCCACATCCTGTGACCCCATATTTGTATGCCTTACCAAAGGTGCAAAAGGAACAAAGACCACCCCCTGGCCGCCCCATAATATCGGGTATCGGCTCGATCCTTGAACCATTATCAACATTTGTTGATTTCTTTCTGCGCCCTATGGTACAAGAGATGCCTACTTATTTAAAAGATACGACTGATGTACTGCGCCTCTTACCTGAAATAGAGTTCGACACCACCATGGATCTCCTCGTTTCATTTGATGTGGAGGCACTTTATACATATATACCACAAGATGAAACCCTGGAAGGTATTCAGCTCTTACTACAATCTACAACACTGGACAGTATCACTCCGGTCAGCTTTATCATGGCCTGTGCCACCCTGGCCATGAAGCACAACTTCTTCAAATTTGAAGACACAATATACCTTCAGATATCAGGCACCAGCATGGGGAGCGTTTACGCTGCCAGTCTGGCAAATCTTTATGTTCATTCTTTTGAACAGGAGTACGTGCTGGCTAGCACAAATCCCTTTTTTGGATGTATCAGAACGTGGAGAAGGTACATCGATGATGTCCTAGTGATTTGGCGAGGCACGAATGAGAGTTGTCAGGAGTTTCTGAAATGGCTAACCAGCAGAAACAACTTCCTTCGCTTTACAATTGAGATAGGAAGAGACAGATTGGCTTTCTTGGATTTACTCATCACATCCACTCCAGAGGGTTTACAATCTGAACTTTATAGAAAACCTCTGGCAAAGTATTCCCTCTTATGTTTTGATAGTCACCACCCTAAATCCCTACAGGAGAACTTGCCATATGGGCAGTTCCTCAGAGTTCAGAGGAACTGTTCAAATGCTGGGGCCTTTAAAAACCATTCTACGGCTCTTAAGGAACAACTGATTTCACGGAAGTATCCAACAAGACTGGTACAACGTTCCCTCAAAAGGGCCATAAATAATAACCGTTTGGCGCTTTTGGAACCATCAGCCCCAAAGCCTCCCCTGGAGAGGTTGACTTTTGTCACCACGTTTGGGACCTTATCCAATAAGATACAGAAAGTGGTAAAGCGCCACTGGTCCATCTTGAATTCTGATCAGGCTGCGATACAGACCCCACTTTTTTCCTTTAAAAGGGGCCCCAATCTCAGGGATCGATTGGTCCACACAAGACCACACACAAAAGAACCCAGGGCTCAGGGTTATCTCTGGGACCTTCCCCCAGTTAGGGGTCACCATCCCTGCGGATCATGCCACCCCTGTCCGCAGACAAAAAAATCTTCTGAAATAGATATAGGAACGACAAAACCATTGATTCAAAATAAATTCACAAACTGTAACAGCGACAACTTGGTCTACCTTATTACATGTCCCTGTGGACTCAAGTACGTAGGGATGACCACTCGCAAGATTCGAGTCAGAATATCCGAACATAAGAGCACCATTAGGTGTAAGAGGCAAGCCACTAAATTAACCAATCACTTTCTGGAGGTACGCCATCCCTCCACGGCATTTCAATGGACGGTGATTGAACAACCTCACATCTCTACACACATCACTGACATAACTAGGTATCTCTTACTAAAGGAACAAAAGTGGGTCTTCAAAATGGGCTCGAACCGGGTGGGGCTCAATGATGATATACCCTGGGCTACTCCTTGATCTCCATCAGGTTGGGATATGTCTCCAGCTACTGTTGTATAGGACTCTCACTAGTTAGCACGAAGGGCGATACTGACATTAGTGAGAACCGACGATGGCCATTATTTAACCTTGAATGTATGAAATGTCAACTATGTCATTGTTCTCTTCATGTGTGTGATTAATATCTTCACATGAGTCCTGAATTCCCCTGCTTTCTATATAGCATAGGGAATATTGAACCACTCTTGGGCTAATTGCATGGGGTTATGGTCACCTTTCTCCCATAGTATGTTGAGCATTTTTCGCGATGATGCGATCACCCCCTTTTCCTTATGTGTGGCTAAAGTCACGGTGTTCGTGACAATAATGTACAACCAGAAGAATATAATGCAGAGTAAAACGTTTTGCTCCTTGTTACTTGCAATCTGTGGCTAAAGTTTTGTGTATTCGAAAAAAAAACCTTTGTTTACAATCTAGAGAGGTAACGCTTTTTAAGTGTTTCTATTGGCCGCCTGTCCAACCAATCAGATACTTCGATTGATGAACTCGGGGTTCACGTGACTAACAATCGGCGAATGACGCGATGCGTCATATACGGCAGCCGATGTCTGTTCATGCACCTCCCCGATCGGCTCGGATGCCGATACGAAGTACCGACGGACAGGTAGGGTGTTTGCCATGTAGACGCCGGTAGTTTGAGATCTTTAAGGAATCGCTGGACACTGAGACAGAGGTCTCGCTCGCTTTTTACTATTTATATGTATTGGCGCCTTTTGTCGTGGTGGGCACCTTAACTTAAACTTAAGCGTGCTGGGTCATTGTTAACTCCCTCTTTTGAGTGAAGCAGCACTTAGCAGTGTATGGCGCTGGTTTATTTCTGTCTGAACAAATGAGAAATGAGTGGCATTTTCAGCTTGCGGTTTTTTTGCCTATTTTTTCTATAGAGCGGTGCTTCCCCTTTTCCTGAGCCAAGACCAGGTGGGGTGAGGTCTATACATCTTCCAAGTGGGGTAAGATGTTATCTCCTTTGGTAATTTTGACAATTCAATCCACTGTTGAGACATCAGCACAGAATAAGATGTTGCTATAGGTGTATTTATTATATGACACTTACTACTAGGATTGTCAAGTCAGAACCTAGTATATCTACACAAGTTTATGAACGCGGTGTTTACTAACAAGATATCTATTCTAAATCTCCATGTTTTCACTATACCTAGAAATCTTTGATGACTTGGAAAGGTGAAGCAACCGATGCGGACACCTAGTGGATTCAGGTGATCTCTGTATCAGTTTTGATGGTTATGGTTTTGAGCACAATTTTTGTTTCATTATCACTTGTTTGTAGTAGCAATCCGTTTGTTGTGGTCCTGATGAAAGCAATGACAAACTATGTCATAAATTGCTGAAACATGTTGACCTTAGAATACATCTAGACAATCCAAGAATATTGTGATTGTCACTGACTACTTTTTAACATTGGTAGAGTGGGTAGCACCAGAATAAAGTTTACGTTCAGTACCCCTCATCCAATTTTAACACACACGTTTTCTCTTCTGTTTTACACCATTTTTTGCCCTGCGGCATCAGTCCCCCTTTAACATTCTAACATCCTCTTAATTGAGAAGTAGGACCACAGAAGATCTGTCTGATCATGTGAGGGTCTGCCTACAATCTAAGCCCTCTATGTGAAAGACAATAGACATTGCCAATGGTGGTCTTAAAGGAAACCCAAATGATGAAGGGCGGTTCCGTGTGGTGACTGATGGGCATCCTTATCTGACCACTTTGTGGGTTTAGTTTAGGGGTGACCTGTGTTTCTATATTATACACGTGGAATGGTAATAGAGTCCCTGGTGGGTTCATATCCGGCGTTCTTTTCTTTGTTGTTCCAGACCCTCTGATATTTTTTGTCTTTCAGTGTATGCATGGGGCGTATCAGAGTCTGGTCTTTAAAATCCCCTTTGACCCTCATAAATTGATTGTTGTTCCCACTGGATACCAGCCTATCTTCCCATAGGAACAAGATGAGACATAAGTGATTGATATCCCTGAACTCAGAATTTAATGACACATCTTTTAGGAATGGTTGTTTTTAAATTCTGTGTTCGAGAATAGTACTTTTAGAAAGTGGCTGTTCTCTTGTCTAACCTTTCTGTGTGCCTGGGACTGTTTGTGGATTGACTGTCTGGTTTGAGTGTGACAGGGGCTGCAGAGCCCCCAGGAGGTTGTCTGAGTCAGCCCGTGGATGAAAGGCAGCATCTGCTGCCAAGGAAGTGGGAGGAGATAGCACCTGGGAGTGACTAGGGATGTGGATTGACTAAGATTGATGCCGCCGCACTCCCATTGGTTGGAGGAGCCGAGCCCCCTCAGCAACGCCGTGACGGGATAGGCCCGTGCGCCGCAGTGTCATCATTGTTGCCGATTGGTGATTGGCTGCCCCGAAGCGCGTCATTGCAAGCCTGTCCCAGGAGCCGCACTGCCATTGGCTGACTCCCGGGCGTGTGTGGAGGCTCGCCCGAAGTGCCGCGACAGGATTGGTTGGCGGGACCGGGACCGGCGAGTAGACTGACCCGACCTTGCCGAGGGATTCCCGTGGAGTGATCTCTGCCCCCACCCCCCCTGGCCTGTGTCCCAGCGCCGGAGCGCCGTGTCAGCTCCCCACCACTCCCCAAGGACCTCGAGCGGGCGGAGGACTGCGAGGACCGGCCGGGGCAGAGAGGAAGTCGAGAGTGCTGGCGCGAAGGCGCTGAAATCATCAGTGAGGTGGTGCCGATCGGCCCTAAAGTGTTCCTGGACCACGCGGGGAGGCGCGCCTGCAGTGCTAGGGGCCCATACAGTGAAAGGCTGATTTTTAAATATAAATAACACGCTGGCATTGCTTGACTGTTCATTTCTACACCTATTTGAGATAAGTCAGTGGCATTACTTGAAATACTGGCTTAAGAGACTTGAGACTATTGGTTTTTAATAAGATCTTCCTGAACACAAGAGTAACCAATTAAGATTAAGTGCAACATATTCCTGAAGAAGTGATTATCGTGTATTGATGATTTTTACTACTGCAACTAGATAAAGTTATGTGTTTTTATATATACTCACCTGTGTGGTCCCAGTTTGTGGTGGATTGGGGATTACTGTTGTGCTAAGTGCATTTATTATACACATTGCCTTGGGGATAAGCCTGCCTGCTCGCGCCAAGCTACCTAGAGGGGGAGCAGGGGTTATCTACTGTGTGTATTCCTTCACCCTGACTAGAAGCAAGGGTCCCTACTTGGTCTAAGGTACTTACCTCTGCCAATTATAGACCCCCAGATCTAACAAGAGCCATATGGAAAGGGCGGAGAAAAAAGGAAAAGGGAGGTTTAGATTTGCAGTAACAAGAAGCAATCTTGATCAATCTGCATCACTAGTATCAGTACCACTATCGGTACCATTACCATGTCTTTTTCTAGAGTAGCCATATTGATGCTTTTTCCATTGATTCATAATGCCTGTGGCTGCCCCTTCTGTTTGGCAAAATTAAGTATAACCCTATCTATGAATTTTTAGTCTGTCTGGCTCCCTCTGATCAGTCTTCGCAATCGCCACTGCCTTCATCTGTTGACAGTTAAGTGACAAAAATCAGATTTAACAAAAAAGGATACAACACCTACCATGAATGGAGTTGTAGGATGTGTTTTCCAGTAGAATGATTGCAGAAACAAGAAGTAACTAATCTAAATCAGGGCTGGCCTAGGTGTACCAGACCTAGAATGTAAATTTATGCAGGTAGCTATCTGATTTGCACACTGAACTTGACAATCAAAATCGCAAATGGCAGATTTGTAAATGCTTTTGGAAATGAATCATTTCAAGGGGTTATTCCCCTCCTGTCTTTCAGAAATAGTAGTACTCACTGATTGTCAACCGTGTTCTTGAGTTGGTAAGGCCATCCATGCTGTCTACTCTTCCATTTCATCCTTACCGGTCAGTCATTTCATCAGTTAAGATACAGGTATTACCAACCACATCAGCTATCATTTGTTGTGTCCACATGCTGATGGATAAGACCTCTGAGTAGTGCTTCTATGCCTTCTGTTGATATGCCTGAAACAATTTGAATACACCACTCGAAGAGGGTTCCTGCATGCTATCAATGAATTTCTTAAGGAGTTCCAGAGCTGATAGATCAGTCGGAGGATCAGAATTACTGGATAAACTGTGGTTGCTGGTGAGCATCAGACAACTAATAAGGTGTATCAAGAATAGCTGGCGTTCCCCACCAAGGATCCTTGGACACTCTCCCTCTGCTCCTGCACTTACCTTCCTACTAGAGTTCTTAATGTTTGAAACCTCTGCATTGGATTTACTCTGTCATTTAGGTCCTCTTTTCTTTTAGCCTGTCTTTAATATCAGTTGTCATGTCAGTAAGCTTATTTGCCCATTTCAAGATAGAGGGGTTCTTAGGGCAGTCCCTTGAATGTCTCTATTTATTTTAGCCTCACATTGTCTTGAGGTTGAAATACATTATGTAAGATTCTGCACCGATATTCTATCAGCTGAAGTGGGTGGATTAGTTTTGTCATGCTCAACATTCCCCTTTGATAAGGAAATAGTCTCTCCGTAAGCTCTTTTATAGCTATTATGTTCACCAACCGTGTTTGTGCAGCTGTCCTCTCACTTCTTTACCGCCCTATTGATACCTGAAGCAGAAAAGCAATGATGAATTTTTATATTTCTTTTCCAGCAACATCATGCATTTGAGAAATCCCTTCTCCAGATATGATAGTTTTACCTAATCCTCCAACACCCCTTAAGGTTCATCCCTGGAGCAGCTTCTAAACAATTTTGAATGATCATCTAACACTCTTAATCTAAGAACTAAATTCAACATACCATCAGAGTGACATAATACCTGCCAAGATTCTCAAGCAATATTTTCAACAGTTCTCCCTTCTCTGGTGTAGAGTAGTCACCAAATAGGTAAAGTAGGGAATATTTCCAAAGTTACTGAAAACCAGAAAAATAACACCTTTATTAAAGAAAACAAATGTGGACACTAATAATCTGTCACATTATTGTCCTTAACTAACCTTCCCAAGCTAGAAAAGGTCCTTGAGACATGTTTTACTGCTCAGCTGAACAGCAATTATCTTTAAGCTTCCTACAAATCTGGATTCATGAACTATAGCCCTGAAACAGGTAGGATGTCTGTCTGATTATTCTTTTAGACTTGTAGGGTGCCTTTGACACAACTAATCATGGTAGAATCACAGATTTTAGAGCACTTCATACCCTTTAGGCTATTTTTTCTGTGCTGGTTTACATCTTTCTTAACAAAGCAATGATAGTTGATCATACTTGGAAGACACTCATTGAAGACTACCTCTCTAACTCCAGCGTTCTTTAAGATGTACATGGAGCGACTGAGAATTTAATTGATAAATTAGGGGTGGACAACCTGCAATTTACTGATGACACTAAGTTATGCCTTCAAATCTATTTTGTTCCAGATGTTAGGTCATTAGGATATGTCTAGAGAAGATTTAGCAAGAAATGATCACCAATTTAAATTTAAATGAGTACCTCCTAGTACAAACTTTAACAGGATACAAATATGAATCAAGTGTGGCTGTCTGGCATCCCTTGTGAAGGTTCTTCTCCTGTATCAGCCTCAAAAGTAAAGTCTTTGGGAGTGTGTCTTAATTCTAATCTCTCCATAGAATACTACACTGAACAAATGTCCTCGAAAGCCCAAACACAACTCTGTTTAAAATCAACCTGAAAACATTTGTTCAGCCCAATTTTTTCAGAACTGGTGTTTAATCATTAGTGCGCTCCAAAGTTGATTATGAAAACTATGTTTTAGATGTCTTAAAGTTCTCTAACCTAGCTGTCAAATTGTCTAACCCCACCAAAGAAGTGATGTACTCAGCAAAAAGACTTCTTTTTGGAACATAACATTTGAACACATCACACCAGTACTCAAGGACTTAGTCTGGCTCCATTCAAAGACAGAAAAAATCAAACTAGCCCCTATTACCTAGAAAATGCTATTAATTACCAAACCTGATTGCTACCGCAAAACCATCAAAAAATCCAAAAGTACTAAGAACCTGAGACGTATACAGGCTCACACTCGCCGAGTGCCAAAAAATCAACACTAATAAAGCAGCTGCAAAAGCCTCCTCCAGTGCTGTGACTACAATTTGGGACTTTCCGCCCATCAGGTTCATGCATTCAAACTCTATAATGACATTGTCTAACATATTAGGAAACGTCCTTTTTTATCTTTTTTGACCGGCATCGGAACCAAAAACACAGAGGCTTTCCTGCTTTCAGTTTCCGCTTTTCCCACTCATTAGCCCTTTAAAATTAGCACTTGTTTTTTTTAATAATTTTTATTTATTTTTTTATTTATATATGTTTATTTGTTTGTTTGTTTTGTGAAGCCCTAGTCACTGCTGCAGCTAATAATGCAGATCATATTCAAACCCACCTTCTGCCAAAATCTCATCAATGCTAATGCTATTAAAGCAAATATAATTCCTTTCACTCACACTCACTCCAATTTCAAATCCCCAAGTGCTGCCTTTCTGATGCCACAGTTACTTTAATTGCAAGATGGAACTAAGTATCACTCAGATAATCTTTTGTGGTTTCTTGAAGTGTGAACAAATTCTTAATGGTACTTTGACATTCAGCACATAAACAATGTTCTAAGAATGACTACTACTACTGTACAATGCAATTTGGAGCAACACTGAAGTAATATAACCCTTGGCCTTCCATGTAAGTGAAAGTTCACAAAGTGTGAGACATATATTCTCCATGATTTTGACACACTAAGTCTGAACACACAAAATTTCATTTACTTAAACAACAGGCATCATTGTAGGATACAGTCTACAAAACCGAAACACAACCAAATAATATAAAACGTTTCCAAAGGTGTATGTTGAATCAATGTTGCTCCAATTCAGTATTTTCCCAAAGCAGTACATAATAGTGGAGAATAGGAAGCACCTTGTTGGCACTGTAATGGTGGGCCCAACATTAAGTGAAAAAGTGGAGCATTTTATCACATAAGAAAGCACAATCCTATGTCACCACAGGTATAACATTGTGTTCACTTGTATGCAGAGCTTTAGGCCTCTTAACTGCGCACATGTTATATTTGATTCTTCAGAGGAAACCATGAATCATTTATGGTTATAATTTCAAAGTAAGCTTATATAACTATCTGATCCATATCTACAAGTAGTTTCTAGTAACACCCAACTTCTACAAACAACCACTATGATATAAGCTGGCTAAACAAGCACAGGAATGTATTGGCTTTATAATAAGCAATGAGAGGCAAGACAGTAATAGCGGTATGTCGCAAACACAACTATAATCGTTTGGAGCCAAGAGAGGGTAGATGAGCCTGCTTGGAGAGGTCTACACTGCCAACACAAACTCTAGATGTCATGACAGATGCAGCCTTCTAAATATCTAAAGGTTTACTTCTTACAAAGGAGGAGAATAAGGGGTCTTGACTCCACAAATATTCAGACTCTTAGCCTTGGAACCTGTCTATTAGGCTTTGCCTATGGCTCATCTTAAGTTGCATTCCAGGAACTCTATTTGAGCAGAGAAGCATCATCCCACAAGTGCCAGAGCTGAAAAATAAAACAGTAATAAAGTTTCTTTATTTCTGTTTTTAGCAACCAGCCTGAACTAAGTGCCTGGACGGGACCATGGCTGCTGAGTGGCATCAGCAGGTAGCTGTGTGCTTTAAAATGTGAATGTCTCTTTGGCTGGTCATCTTCGGTTTGCCTGCCTGACATGCACATCTTAAAGTTCTCTAACCTAGCTGTCTTACACATCTGGGTTTGAGAAAGCGCAGGCCTCCAGTGCTCTTAGGATCGCTGACAGAGTCTGCTCTATCTAATGCTGCCACTGGGTTCATGCTGTCAAAGCAGCACTAGGATTGGATAGTGCAGTTTCTCTGCATCAAGAGTTTCCTGGAAGACAAACAAGGGAGGAGGACGTCGCACTGCAAGAAGGTGTGCAAATGTATTTATTTTTTGTGGCTCACCACCACCCTCGGTACAAGCCAGTCACAACTGCACGAACGACTCGCCCGCATATTGGAATGAGGCAAGGAAGAGTAGGATTATGTGTATTCAATTATTTATATACTATGTAAGAGTTCTTCCAATTCCACCAATGCATCTTCCAACAAATTATTTTTGAAGCACAATATATGTAGGGAGGCTTGTCCTACATTTACTATGGTCCACTTATACCTTAGGGCCAGATGCAGCACATTGAACAGAAAATAGAAGGAATACAATTTGTCTTATCAGTTTTCTGTCCACTCCGCCAATCATATTGCAAATTGTCTGATGCACACTACATTCCTTTTAGTTTGAGTCTAAGCTTTGACAGAAGAAACCAAAGTCCGATAATCTCACAATCTCGCACCTGCTCCTGCGAGATCGTGTCTTTAGTTTGCCTGGTAACGCGGCTGTGCAACAAGGATAACTATAGGCAGAGCACATACGGTTATTTAGTACAAACTTAATGTAATACATCTGGCAAACAGAAAATTGTTTTTAGAGTAATTATATTAAAGTTATAAAATCCCTTTTGTAAAACACCCCCTTTTCAAATAAGTAATTAATTAAAAATGGTAGTTGAGATCTCATTGAAATGGAAAACAGTGCAATTTAAACATGCTTATCCAATTGAGCAAACCTGCATTTTCACAATTCTTCAAAAAATTAGCCCTTTCGAATGTATAATTAATGAACGAGAGAAAGGCTGCAGGAATTACGGAGGAGTGGTTTTATGTTCATGTTGATTGTTCTTTGACAGACGTCTACTTCTATAAATGTACACAACAAGCCGATTTGCTTTAATTGATTTCAGACGAACACTCTGCTTGGCTGTGTTGAGAATACTTTATATGGTTTTGTGAGCGAAGATATTCATACTTCCATAAATAGCAGCCTGGATTTTTAGAAAGCTCAGAAGACAATTTAGAAAGCACCCTGGCTTTGGTGAAGACAGTTATATGCTAGTGTTCTCTGGATAAAAATAATTCTTATTATAAGCTATAACAAAGCAACAATTAGTTGGAAGAGTAAAAGACTGTATCAATACCTACAAAGCAAGTGGTTAATTGGAAACAAATGTAATATTGAACTAATCACTTGTTCTCTTTTTTAAATACACGGACACACCTTATTATTATTATTATTATTTCGAGTTTTTTCATCCGTTATATTATCATTATATGCTGAAAATTAGCTTATATAAAATGACTGTTTTCATTAGCTCGGTGTTTCCTTTGAAAAGACTTAAGAACTTGCTGCTGACTGCTGTGTACGAACTGAAAGTCAGGTGCGAAACCTGGCAGCGCCACCTCGACCTTCCGTCCTCGAATGGTTAATAAATCAAGCGTAATTGAGTTGGACTTTCGCAACAACTGTTATTTTACAGCTCTATAAAACTCCAGAAGATGCAGTTAAGAAATGCAAGACATATAATTTGTTTTAACCATTCATAGCCCAAGCATACATCAATATTATAAATAGACACATAAATAGTAAAGTATATTATAGTAGAGTATAGTACCAATTGTGCAGTTTCTGCAATACATATCATACGCCTCTTCCCAGACTCTGCAGGTCAGTGGGCTACCTTTCACTTCATCTACAGGCCTGCGGGCAGAATACATACTTCATAAATAATCGAACCTCTACATATATCTGTCAAGCCCCCCCCATTCTTCCTAGTGGATTTAACTTACCTGACAACCCAAACATTAAAAGGCAAGAGACATTCTCCTCTCTCAGGAACGTGATTCTAAAGAGAGGGGCTCAAGGAGAGATGCCTGGGTCTGGATTTGAAGCTTGGACAATCGCCTCCGGAAGCCACCTTGCCAGCCAGTGAAGGAAACACGAAGCTAGAAAGTACCCTCAAAAGTACCGCTAGGAGGAAAAAAAGCGAACAGCAGAAAAAAAACTCGTGAATTCACCCACAGTGTTAGCAGAACACAGTACTCGGAGGAAAGGGTAAGAATGAAACCAATAAACCAGAAAAGAGACAACTAAGAGATATTCGGGAGCTTTGTGATGCCCCGTATTGAAAATTCCCACATACTAGATGAGCCAACTTCATAGAAATGAATGGGATGACAGCCATGATGGATCAGACTAAGGATAAGGGAGCTCAGCCCATCATGGCGCTGTCACTTCCTGTCTGACTTGGTCCCTGTTTGAAGCACAGTGTCCCCAGGGACTCCAAATCCCCAAATGGCTGCTGAAAAGGAGCACTCTGCACTGGACCCAGCAGCTGCAGATGAGTGGGACCATGGCTGCATCCTATGGATGCTCTCGATCCTGCCAACAGGACACGCTTAGCGGGTGCACAACAATCTCTGCAAGGGCACGTCCTGCAGGCATGCCCAACAGCAATGAGCTGTTGTGACATGTCACACACCTAATACACTTCAAAGGCCAAAAACTAAACCCAGTCTGATTTAACCACCTAGTCATCCTCATCGCTTTGCTGAGGTACAACTAGCACATCAAGGCCCAACCAAAAGAGAACAGCAAATCTTGAGATTATTTAAAAATTCTAAGGAGAATCTAAAGCTTAAACTCATCTCTCACTGCAAAGTCAAGGTCTGAAGGCAACACCCTTCTAAACTACATAAAATGGATTTCCTCAAAATCATGTGAAGAACAACTCCTGAACTAAAATGTGCCAGTGCAAACCAAACTCTTCAGCATCTTTGTAGTCTAAAGACTTTGCCAATAACAAACACTGCATCCACAGGCAGAGAAATAAATGGAAGAAAAACAGAACCGCAAATCTCATTCATATACAAGCATCACCAAGGACGCTGCCATAAGAAGCATACTGCTCTCTAAGCCAGCCAAGCACTGAATCAGCCTAATGCCTGGCTCTCTTATACCACACACCACAGACAGATGCATTTCCATCAATCTCCTCTTCATTGAAAAATGCAGATCAAACAGAATATTGTAAACACCGATCCCACTTCTCCCTCTCCCCCTCATGCTCAGCATTCTGCAAGTCATCCTTCAAACTCATCTTTGCATACCTTGCCAACATCCCTCAAAGTCACCTTCTATGAAGATATCGTACCTTCGTCCTTCATCGAGTGCTCTCTGTAGAAGCTCTTCACGCCATGTACCGTCAATAAGGTCTCCATCACAGTCAATATTTTCTCAGAAGCTTTCTGTTGTTTCTGGCCCCTTTAAGTGTTGTATTCCCCAGAGAATGTTCACTACGTCACAGAGAACACTGGGACGACAGAGTAGAGAAGACTGTGTAGCTTACCGGTCGCTGCCAACTCTTCATTACTTTCAAGACAGACCAGACCTCCTCCAACTCCTGAAAAAACCCAATCCTGACCCTGCTGACCTTCTCAAGTACTTGCCTATGAGAATTTGGGTTATTGGTTGGGGGAGTGATAACTTACTCAAGCAATAACCACAATCCTTATCACTGTGAACCACAAAAAGTCACTAAATGACCTGTGCTTAATCCTGAGGTATCTTGCCGCAAAAGCAGCAAGGCTTAACTTAGAGGCAATGTGTTAAGTACTTCTGCAGCACAAGAAAATCCTACCCTAATTTAGAAAGATAGAGTAAACTTTAATATCTTAATAAATTATTTTCAATAAAATAGATACACGTCCAATTAGTTGAACCAGAGTTATGAATTTTTAAAGTTTAAAGTGAAAAATATCACCTAAAAGATAAAAGTGTCAACCAAAGCCATCTAGTCACACAAGACCAGGGCAAAGTCTATAGCTATGACTGACCGCAATGAGGTGTAGTTCTGGTACACAAAATGGATTGGGCCTGGTCTCTGCTTACCTTCCTTTTTTTTTTTAATTGATTTATAATTTTTATTGAATTTTTACCACATACAGCACAGCACAAAGAAAAACCAAGAATGCATAATTATTATTTATACAGCAAAGAAGAAAGTAAAGAAGAAAGAAATATAGCGAAAACGATCAAAATGCAAGCATAAAGACAGAATCAGAAAAAGAGAAAAAAAAAAAGAGAAAAACGAAGGAAAGGGAGGAAAGAGACATTACATTGCATTATATTACTTTCATATTCCAATACTGTAGTGCACAGCTAACTATTCCCCCATAGAAACTAATCTGCAGTTCTACCCTCTCTCCACAACCTTATCGGGTCCCAGATTTTCTTCCCTAGCGCCCTTCCTCTCCTACCCTTCCTTTCATAACTGCCCTTTTCCATGTTGTAAACTGCCAGTAGGCTAGCAAGCCAACATTGCGGGGCTGGAGGAGATTTATCCAACCAATTCGTAGCGATCGATAACCTTAAAACAGCCATAGCTACAAATATAAATTCTATATATACACTAGTAAGGTCTGATGCAACTCCTAATAGCATTAAATCCGGAGTAAGGGTGATGTTATCCCCCAATATCTGTGACAAGAGGTGCTCTATACCTTTGACAAGAGAACTTAATTGTGGGCATGTGGAAAAAATGTGTACAATATCAGCCTCTAAAGCATTACAACGAAAACAAGTAACCCCTGCCATACCTCCCCACTGAGCAATTTTCGCCGGAGTAAAATAGAGTAGAAAGAGAGTTTTCTAATGCTGAGATTGCAACAGGGCTGAGCATAGCACTGTACATCCTAATTCCAGTGACTCTTGAAAACTGTCCAGCCCTATTCCCAATTTACTGGCACACTTACTACTATATTTCTCAATATCGTCTGATTTGGTATTTATCAGACTAGCATAGAAACTACAAATAGTGAGTTCCCCCCCTCTTTCTATAAAACCCAGTATAACATTATTAGTAAATCCAGCCGCAACCCTCCATTTATTAGGCAAAAAGCTACGGACCTGCAGGTATTTAAAAAAGCTACCCCTGCTGATGTGAAACTTATCCTGTAGCTCCCCAAATTGTTTAATACTTTCGTCGCCCAATAAATCCCCAATTGTTCCAATCCCCTTTCTTGCCCAATCTGCCATCATTGAATGTGGGAAGATTTCTGCAGGGAGGGATTTATTTTTGAATAACCTGGTGTACCTATTGAACCTGCCTAGATCAGCTCTCTTTAAAAAAGGCACCCCATAGCTTATATGCTGCCCATACTGTCTTGAACTGTGTCCTTTTAAAGTACGAAGAGTCCATACCGTTAAAGAACGTGTTCTCCGCTTCAGACCCGAGAACAGTTGCATAAACCTCTGTGGAATTGATGGTGATCATAGACGACAAACCGCCCCCTCCTAACAAACCCTGCATATACTGCATAGCGGCTGCCCAGTGGTACAATCTGAAATCCGGGGCCCCCCCTGCCTCCTCTGTCCCTAGGGAGGGTCATACATCTATTTGCCGTCCTTGTCTTCCCGTGGCCTCATATAAATCTATTCAAGACCTGCTCTAGCTTATTAAACCAGCTTGCTTAAAAAATCAAAGGAATTGCCCTAAAAAAATATAAACATTTAGGAAAAATAATCATCTTAATCACTTTGGTGCATTTAAAGTTAAATGTAAATTATTCATTCGTACCAAATCTGAAGATACTTTGGCTATTAAAGGTGCAATGTTGCTTTGCACTATAATGTCTAAATCCGCAGAGATCTGTACACCAAGATAAACAGCAGAGCTCACCACCCGACATGTAACGTGCGAGTTCTTAACAATCTGGGTCTTATCCTGGTTTAGTCTACAGCCTGAAGCCTCACCAAATCGGTGAGCTTCCACTTATACCTCGCATATGGCTATAGTGGGGTTAGGGGAAACAATTGCCACGTCATCCGTGTAAGCAAATGTTTTAAATTGTCTGCTATTTATCACCAATGCCGGTATTTTTATATTTGCTTCTAATCTCCTAAGAAGAGGATCCATATAGAGCGCGAATAATAATGGTGAAGCTGGGCACCCCTGCCTCGTCCCTCTACTAATCTGAACTGCCGATGTATATCCTCTATTAATCTTTATCCTGGCAGTTGGACTCCTATAAAGTACTTGTATGGCTTGAATAAACCCTGTGCCCAATCCATAGCGGGTAAGTACCGCCCAAAGATAATCCCAGGAGACCCTGTCAAATGCCTTTTCAGCGTCTAGGAACAAGGCCGCGACAGGGTCCCCTGAGACCCCCTTGGCGTGGAACAGGGTGATCAACTGCCTGACATGTTGAGTTGTTCCCTTCCCTGGAATACACCCATGTTGCGCGCTGCTTACCATACCCTCAATACCCTTTGCCAACCTATTGGCTAATAGCTTTGAATACACTTTAGAGTCTGCATTCAATAGTGTAATCGGCCTGTAAGACCCTGGGGCTGTTTGTTTCTTTCCTTTTTGTAAAATGACAATAACATTGCCCCCCCGCCCCCCAGGATTTTGGGATAGAGTTCCCCTGTTGGGCATGGAGCATTACCCTTAACATCTCTGCAACAATTACCCCTTGAAATACCTCAAAAAATTCAACCGGGATCAGATCTGGGTCTGCTGCCTTACCTGCCGGGAGGTCCCCCACTGCTTTGATAACCTCATCCAAACTGATTGGTAAATCTAAGGCTGTCCTCTCCTCTTCCGTCAGAGTCGGTGCACTTGTACCTAAACTCTGATTAATGTACTCCGATAGCCCTACGCCTCCGCAGCCTATTTCTGTCTTATATATATCTGCATAAAATTGCCTGAAAACCTCTCTAATACCATCTGGGTCCCTGGTTATCCTCCCTTGGCTATCCTTAATCTCTTTAATTTCCCCTGAAGCTGCTTGCTGTCTAGTCCGGATAGCCAGAATATGCCAGACTCTCTCACTTAGCTCAAAAGTTTGCTCTTTTTTGACCAGATACTTTGCTGCTTCCTTGCTACTAATATCCAATGCTGCTTCTGCTTTCAACTGAATAATTCTAACTAATATATGTTCCAGGGCTAGATTCTGCTGTACTGCCAGACTTAGTTCTTCTTCTGCCTGTGCGATTTTCCGTACCACCTGCTCTATTCTGTCCCTTTCTTGCTTCTGTTTATGCAGTGTGTAGCTCATCGTCTCCCCCCGAATCACAGCCTTAAGCGTGTCCCAGACCACCCCCACTGATGAACTTTCCCTATTAAACTCCCAAAACTCCTGTATCCACTTATTCATATGCATAACATATTTTGGATCCTTCAGGAGAGCTCTTTTGAATGTCCAATTGTTTTCCCTGGATCCTTCCCCCACTAAATTTACCGACAAGACCAAGGGGTTGTGGTCTGAGATAATTCTTGGATGTTTTTGGATCTTGCATCTTTCCAGCAGGGAGTTGGGGATTAAAAAATAGTCTATTTATTTTATTTATTTATAGAGTTTTGTATAGCGCGGACAAGACCCGTGGGTATCAGAGCGCTTCACATGTAAGGATAGGTTACAGACAATTATGGAGGCAATAGTAACAACAGATATACATGGGTATAAGGTCTAAGGCGATCAGCTATAAGGGGGATTATAAGTAAGAGTTATTCGGCCTATCCAATTAGTATTAGGGGGTGAGTGAGGTAGGGTTGTATAGCATAGCAGTGCAAATATCATGTGTAAATAGCATTAAGGAGTAAAAAGTATTGCCATGTATCCGGGATCCTAGGCAATAAAACAAAGTGAGGTAGAGGGTACATCGTATTGTCTGAGAGTTATGGATATCAGATCCCTGTGATTTAAGTTAGTAGTAACGTGTGTGTCCAATGTATAACATGGAATCAATCTGATAGCAGATAGTTGATCTTCAGGAAGTTCCAGTCGAGGCTGTCTCTCTTTGGTGAAGATATTCTCATCAGTAACCATTATTCTTCCCTAAGAGAGGTATTTGCTCATCATGTAGTTCTTCAGTTCGCGTTTGAATGATACCAAGTTTTTAATCTTCCTGATGTTGGGAGGTAGTGAATTCCAGACTCTGGGGGCGGCTCCTGAGAACGCTCGGTTGTAGGTCTTTTTCTTACGGAAGAAGGCTGGCCTCAGTAGCAGTTCTTTAGCGCTTCTCGTTAGTCTGTTGCTTCCTGATAGCTTAATTTTCTTGGCGAGGTATCTCGGCATGTTGTAGTGAACTGCTCTGTGGGTAATACAAGCAATCTTCATTTGAATTCTGGCTTCATAGGGTAGCCAGTTTAGCGTCTTCAGGTGAGGGGATATGTGGTCGAATTTCCTCGATCCCGTGATCAGTCTTGCCGCTGCATTGAGACAGGCTTTTAGCGGTGCTATGGATGATTTCGGTAGACCCGCTAACGTAGTGCAACCGTATTCAATCCTTGAGATAACTAGGGATTGTACAGCTAGTTTTAGGTCCGTCTTTGAGATGTATGGTTTCAATTTTCTTAGATAGTTCAGATGGAAGCGGGCACCCTTGGCCATTGAGTTTATGTGGTCTTTCATGTCAAGGTTCTCATCCAAGGTAATTCCAAGTGATTTAGCCGACTTAACTAGGATCGGGGTGCAGTTCAGTGCTGTCACCAGTTTCGTCAGTTCCTGTACCTCGGGACGGTTCTTTGTCGGTGAGATTAACAGGAATTCAGTTTTATGGGCATTTAGTTTCAAATGGTTCGTAGTTAACCACTGTAGAGCTCTCTTTAGTGTCTTGTTCATTAGGTCAATGTCATCTCGGGAGGCGATCTTTATGTATATTTGCGTGTCATCTGCATACATGTGATAGGGTATCTGTGATCCCCGAAGGATCTCCGTAAGAGGTTCAACATATAGGTTGAATAGATCTGGGGATAGTGTTGAACCTTGTGGGACCCCGACGGCAGTAGGACAAGGGGAAGAGGTCGCTTGATTGACCAGGAAACGTTGGGTCCTATTTTGCAGGAAAGATCTAAACCAATTCAGTACATTTCCCGACAAGCCCATCCTTTCTTGTAGCCTGGTCATCAACATTTCATGATTTACCGTGTCAAATGCAGATGACAGGTCTAGGAGAATCAGTAGGCATGCTTGATTTCTGTCTAGGGCTTGTAGGGCGTCATCCACAATGTGCAGGATCGCAGTTTCAGTACTATTCCCAGCTCTAAATCCAGATTGGCAATCGTCTAGTAGTGAGAACTTAGCAATGTGTTGACTCAGTTGGACTTGTACGCATTTCTCAATAGTTTTGGCCAATAAAGGTATGTTGGTCACTGGTCGATAGTTGTTCGGGTCAGTTGCATCCGCTGTCGGTTTTTTGATGATGGGCACAACCTGGCCTGTTTTTAGGCAGTCGGGCAGGGTCCCTTGGGTAAGTGAGGCATTTATTATGTCAGTCCAGATCGGGACTAGGGTATGGCTAATTACTCTAACGCACTTTGCCGGTAGAGGGTCCTGATAGTGGTTGTTCGGTCTGATTCCCATTAGCGTTTTGGTGATCTTATCTTGGTCATACAGTTCGAATGTGTCCCATTTTGCCTTATTTTTTGTTTGGGGACTCTCTGCTGGCTCATTGGCCTCTTCTGTAGGTGAGGTAGGGGTCGAGATGTTGATTGCGGCCGTTGTGAGTTCCACTTCAAGCATTTTCGTTTTTTCCATGAAAAATGTAGAGAATTAGCCCTACCAAAACTCTATGGGGCGCGGAATAAACAGTTGTACCGTCCACCTGTGGATTCAACCCTGCCCAAACATCGCACAGTGCGTTATGTTGCGCCATGGCTGTAATTGCTCGGTATACTCTTTTTTTTTCTACCGTTATAACCCTGACCTGTCTGTACTCCGACATCTGAGGGCATACTGATATTAAAATCCCCACAGCATATAACAGGTTCAGGCCAGCGTGCTAGTTCTGCATCAAGATGTTCAAATATCTCTGGGTCATCTTCCGTAGAGCCGTATACCGAGGCTGTAGTAAACCTCACCCCCTTGTGCATTATTTCACTTACCACCCATCTACCCCACTGATCCTCCTGTTTCTTAATCACTAAATTATCCTGCCCTTTTGCTAATATTGCAACTCCTCTGGTCTTGGAGCCTTGCCTTGTATGTGCTAATAGAGTAAAACCTAACTGCTCTAAGGGAACGTCCTTGCCCCCTCAACATGAGTTTCCTGCAAACATACAAAGTCTAGTCTAATCGTTTTAAGCAGTGCCGCCACCCAAATTCTTTTCTGGGGATCATTCAAACCGCAAACGTTGATTGAGGGTATTTTACATTTCATCTAAAATACGTCAAAAGGTTCGCCCACATTCCTACTTGGAATTTTTTTGAATAACAATGTCTGAGAAGAGAAAGTGCAGTGGTGAAAGGCAGCTGGAGGTGTCCAAGGTGGAGAAGCCACTAGACGAAGTTGTGGTGAAAATTTCTTAGATAAGATTTACTCTCTTTTTTGAATGTTGAAAATCTTCAACGAGACAAAGCTGCAGGCTGCAGCCAATGAGGGCTCCACGAAGCAAGATACCCCTTCTGCTAGGAATCACTGAACAGGATTTGCTGCTGTGGAAAAAAACATAGTGAGAGCTACCGCAAAGAAAGGCCAACAGGCGACATACTTGGTGACAGCTTTGAAGTGAAAGAAACTTCTGGAGACCCCCCTCCCCCATAGATGTGTCTGGAAATTCCTGCCTCCCTGCCCTGCCCTGGTCAAGGATGCCTGGATTCTCAAACAGCTAGTGTGAAGTTCTATGTTTGAGTACTGGGGTAATGCCTGACAGCACCCCCATCCTGACAAAAAACTCACTCCCTTTATTGTGTGTCTGCCTGGGAGGAATACACAAAGGCCAATTACCAACTACACATAGTCTTGTGACCCAGAAAATAGGCTTCAGAGTCCCAAGGTCAACAAAAACAAATTGAGTAAAATAGGAGGGGAGAAGTGAAAACGTTTTGGGTTGAGACCACCCTCAGGCTGAAAGATCTAACACAGCACATCACTCAATACGCCTTCATCGGCATGACCATCAAAAAGCATGCTATCTTCAACTCCAAAACACAATCAACAAGCACATTTCCTGCACGAATACCAATAGTGCTTCAAATAATGCTGAAGAATGAAGACAGTTATCTTGCAAGTTGTAGATGCTACCATTGTAACCACAGATTAAAATGACCTCCACCTCGTGATATTGCTGGATATCTCAATCACCTTCAACAGCATTGAACATGTCATCCTCATCCACAAGTTTTGAATGGGATTCACTTGCAACATTCTTTATTGGTACTGATCCTACCAATCCAACAAACACTAGTTAGTTCACATGGGTACCTTCCTATCCAACATGGAGACCTAGAGGGTTACATAATGCCCCCATCATTTTCACCCTTGAGACTCTATCCACTGATACCAGTATCTCCTTTCCTGTGAATCCAACACCTCAAACACTACCTTCCCCTCCACCAGAACTGTATAACCTGCATTTCACTGATGCTCAATCCTGCCACTACAACTTTGCTGTTATTTGCAAAGAACAACAAGCAAGCATTAGGCCAAACTTGGCTCATCACAACAACTCGAACATGTCTGAGCCCCAACTTATGCCCAGTGCCAAGTCACTCCGATACATCCTGAACATCCACCTCACCCTCAAGCAACAGGGTAAAGAAAAGCAAGAAAGTCTGTTACTAGCTCTCTCTAATGAAGAAGGTGAAATATTTCCTCCCAGAAAGTGACTTCAGAAAATCAGTTCAAGTACTTCTCCTCTCCAATGTGTATATTTGCAAAGCCCTGTTACATAGCCTACAAAACTGCACGCTGTCACCCTTGAAGGCATTCTACATGCTGCAGTATGTCTCATCAAATGTCCAAGGAATTATGATCATATTAGCTTAGTCCGATGGAACTACCATGGTTACTTTTGGGGCTTGCACTATCTTAAAATTCAAGTGCATCACCTACAAAGTCATCACAACTATCACCTACCTATTGGACCAGTAAATTCACCATTTCCAGAAGCTCTTAGCACACCCACAGACAGAATAACATCAGACTGCAGGGGAAGGCATGCAAAAAAGAGAAAACATAGAAACAGTCCTTCTCCCTCTGTGCACCCAGGAATTGGAACCACATGCCTCTATCCCTCAGGACTCCCCGAACTACGCTGCTATTTATAGAAAGAGCTGAACAGGCACGGTCCGTGCAGGTAACAGCAGTGTAGTGTTGTTCCTATTTTCCCAATAGGCTCTGCACATTGGAATAACATAAACAGCAGTGTAGACGTAGGACTGAGGTCATCTAGGTCTCTACTGACTATGTTAAACTTAATTTAGGTTTGCGCCAGCTAGCTCAGAGGTCACTAGAAACTTTCTTGAATGAATAGGGAGGGCTGAACTTCCCTGATTCAGACGAGAAGAGATTCAGTTTCTGACAACCGCATAAACATGACAACTTTGCTCCCTCAGAATAAGAGTGTATCTCTAGAGTCGTGTGAAAACAATTGGCAGCTATTTCACTCAGTCAACCGTGCATACTTAGTTTCACCAGAGTGCAGAGAAATAGAGAGACGGGCGTTTTTCAATAAAAGGTGTTATTTATTGAGCAGTCTTCTTTCTCATGGAAGAGAAATGAATTGCCACAATTGTAATACTTGGAAACAAGGAGGGAGCCAGGCCCGGATGGACAGGTGAGGAGGCAGGGCCTTCTATAAGCAAACACACAAAATAGTGCCTCACCACCTACATTAGAATCCACACTTGAGGAGAGTTAACCACGCAAGTTGTCGTAATCAACTGGGAATTTTTATTTATACCAACGTTTTTTATCAATTAATCAAAGTTTGTCGAAAAATCATGAATGAGGAAACACACAAAGACAGTTATCAACATACATATTTACACCAAAATTAATAGACTAGTCATTAAGCAAATGAGTTGTGGTCTAATAGAAAGACATTCAAGCATAAATGACAAAATTATCTCAAAAAACAAACAGAATAATTTAAGCATGTGCAGTATAAAACAGTGAATTTACACAAAATAGGAAATGGGTTTAGTGCCCAGAGAAAGTTAGAGAAAAGGAAAGAAATTAGCAATGAAGCAAATACAGTTTGTAACTCTTTTTACAACCAACAAAAGCTGGTGTAAGGGAACAGATCGCAATAATTCTTTGCTAACTGGCCGACGCGTTTCAATTCCAGGTAGTGGTTTCCCGGAATCTCATCAGGGCGCAATGAATCTGTCTGTGGGGTGAAAGAGGGTAACCGAATTTAAGGTATGGAATGGTAGACACTAGGCCCCTTTATAGTGACACCTCATTGTTTAAATGGAACCTACCAGTGTAGGCGATGAAATGAATTCGAAAAAGAGCACGTTGAGTCAGAAAGTGCAGGATTGGGCTTTTCGTTATGTGGTCGCAGTAAGGGCGGGGCCACCTGAAAGAGCGAAAGAGCCATTAGATTGCTGGCTCAAACTTGCAATAGACAGTCGGTGAATGGAAAAGAAAAAAGCCTACCGTCAGCTGAGAAAATTTAAGGAAGGCTGGTGTATGGCATTGTATTCAATTAGGCTTCTATGGCAATATTAGGATGAGCCGTGCTGGGCGGGCACTGTAGAGGCAAGAAGGCATAAACATCAGGATAACATTTGGGGGTTACTCAATTGCGCTGTGTAGCCCTCGATTGGAAACGTACCTGAGGGAATCAGTCCCGGTACAGAGTGGCCTCGTGTTTTAAATTTTTTCTTATCCTCGTGAAGTCAGGATATTCCACGGCATCCGCTGCAAGAAGTAGCGCAGTCGGTTAGTGAAAAGTTAACCCAAGCCGTGAATTGAATGGCACGGTTAGAGTGTGGAGGATCGTATCGTACCTGTGTCAGCCTCAGTCCTGGTGCACGGCGTTCTGCGCTGGTTTCAGCGCGGAAGTGGGTGTGTGTACCTAATACGAGCCCTCAGGTGGAGAGCTAAGCTTTATGGGAGATGTAGTTTTTGTGTGTGTGCACCTGGCCTAAGCCTAATACTTGGGAAGGAGTGAGTAAGTAGCAGTTTAAGTTAAGTTGGTTAAGATTGTTTTGCCAAGAATCTGCATCAAGAATTCTCTTAAGGGTTTAGTCAGCTCCGAACCTTGGTAATAGAATGTGGGAGGTCTGATATCTCTTTCCTCAGGACTCGATCTCCCAGCAACCCGCAAGGGTAGGCTGGAAACACCAGAGCTGGATTTTCTCGGCTGGAGAAAAAGACAGCGTCTCTCTCAGTGCGTCAAACGGGAGGGGCGGCTTCCGTGGGCTCTCGCATCAGCTGGGCTCTCGGGCAAGTAGATGCCGCTCTGCTCCAAACCACCGTGTGCTTGCTTAAGGCAACTGTTGGTATATTTATACCTGAAAGGTGCCGAGTTTGACGTAAGGTTGGACATAAGACGTCACTAAGAACTAACAGTTCTTTCTGGACTCCAGGAGTTCTTGTTCAAATCAAAACAAATGCAAACAAAACAGGTGATGGACCGAATGTGGATCAATGTCACACACTCACCCCAGTCCAAAGATCTGGGCCCAAATCCATCGTTTTTTTGCACTCCACACCAACCTGGGTTAGACAATGGCGATATGCAAATCAGCTCTGACCCTGTGCCCCATGGGAACAGTCCAGTCCGAACTACAAAAGCCATGTCCTTCCCAGAATGGAATCAAGCATCCGAGGCACAAAAGCAGGGGGGATTTCCCGGGCTGCTGGAGGATTGTTTTTTTTAAAGAACGTGTTGTGCTTTCTAGGAGTCGATGGGAGTAGCCATGCTGTGCTTTGAACTGCATGGGCTATTACTGAATATGGATATGATTCTTATGCCTTTATCAGGATATTATTGATTATAACCACACAAGGGCATGAATCGGGAATATCGAATTAGGGTCCTAGATAGAAACGCAACACCCACTCCACGGATTAATGTCCATCATTACTAAAAAACTAAGCAATAGTAAACATTTAACGATGCATGTGTGTTTTCCAACCCACCCCAAAATACATATTTTGCATTTGAAATGGTATATGGTAAATACACGAAAATGAGTGTTGGTACTGTACGCTTTCAAGCAGTGTCATCATTCAGATAAATGCATATATATGTCAGCTGAATGAATTGCGAAATTACACATGAAATGGCTCTGAATACAGAAAAGAAGGTCGAGACCATTCCATCACATATTTATACAAAATGCTGTATATGTGCTAGAGGCTGAGGTAAAATATTGTCTCTAGTATCCTAAAAATAGAAGCTCTGTTCTATAAGAATAGTTCTACTTAAAGCAGAGTACCATGTGCCAAAAAAAAGGTAAATATTTTGGTAAATGGACAAAAATAATTTCGCTTTCAGGGAAAAAATAGTTTCAAATATTTTCTGTAGCTTTGTTTATCAAAAACTGAAGGCCGAATTCAGAGTTCAGGGAACGCTGTGTGCTCATTGTTTTTTTAAGAGTTATTCTCGTTGACTGGAGAGAACATCATTTCAGACAGACTCGCAAAAATTGGTCTACAACATCAGGTGAAAGTTCGACCAAGTTCAAAAATACTGCAACTGTGCAGTTCTCTGCGTGATTGCTATCATCAATGTTTGGATCAGCAATGCTCACAGAAGGTTGTACCTGTTTGGTGCTGCTTTCCTCTCGTACCTCACCGCCACCTACTCGTAGTGGTGAAGTCTCAATGAATGCCGTCATCAGAATGGGTAGTCGCTGGGGACAACACGATGCATGAGTCGTTACAGGACCTAGCAAAGTATCGATATCCTTTGGTACTGCTGATGGTAGTGTAAGACAGACGTCCAACACGCATTCTTCTCCGCATAGCAGACATCGAAGCACAGGTAAGATGCAATTCTGCCAGATTGGTCTGAATGAAAGAAACCAGGTTGTGTTCAGATCTCTTAGCCGGGCCAAAACGAGGACCTTAGTGATAAGGTCCCGGTATCGTATTGCAAGGATCGTTTCTTCCATCGTTGCTGGAGTCTTGTCTATGGATTGGCTTGCCATATCGGTGCAGAAGGAGCAAAAATACAATTCCTGCCACGAGTCTCAAGATTAAGGGTAGGGCGCCAAACACAGAATGGACAAAATTCGGGAAGATGCCCAGAACTGTTTCAAAGGGTGCTAACAGTCCCGAAAAAACTGTCTTAAATACATGTGCAATGCCACTGGTATCAGACATGTTTAAGATTTGGCTTAGTATTTCTACGAAATGCAGGGGGCAATTTGTCGATAAAAGGGAATGTATCTCTGCCAATGTCCTTGCCACTTGCAGATCATACATTTCTTTGGATGACGTTAAAGGCACAGTTGTCTGTAAAAGAATAGACTTCATTCTGCTTAAAGTATCAATTCGAATAGAAGAGATATTCAACGAAGGCCATAACGCAGCCCCCATATCTGGAATGCTGTGTGGATACAATACTTGCATACAGCAAACGGCCCTGGATGTTACAGTTGTCAGATAGGCTTTTCCTGGCAGCATGCCACAACAGCTGTGGTCACTTATTAAAACGTAACTGTCTTTAGAAAGTGCTCTAAAAAATGGCTCTATCTGTTTTGCAGGCGTGCCATGCAGGTGACATGAAAGGTTATTCGAAGACCCTTCGCAGGCTCCATGCTAATTAATACCTTGACACAGAAGTGTACCGCTTAGTGATTTTTTACAATTTTTACCACTAAGGAATAACTCCTTGTTCCCTTCACTATAACATCTGTGTGTATAAGGTAAATCCCAGGTTGATTTGATGTATTCTTTACCCAACCTTTCATACTGGCCTGCAGGTATATACTCTTGCAGTATTTAAACTGGAAAGTTGTTATCGGAATTGTAATCGTTCCATGTATTATCCATCCAAAGACAGGTCTCTCTGACATTGTCAATGGTAATCTCTCAAGTTTTTCAATGCTCAGAATCATATAGTCTGCTCCTTTTTGTGCCAAACTGATTTGTTTATCAGTAAGGTTAAAGATACCGAATAATGACGTTGTGTTGATTAAACGCCATGGTACGTAGCCTGAACGCAGATTTTGCAAGGTCAAACCAAGCTGTACAATAGAAAGTAATTGAGATGACCATGTTGTAGCATTAGTAAGTCCTGCTCTATTATATCAAAAGCAGATGATACAATGCTGTCCAGTGAATATACTCTGGAGGACAGAGTCGTTAACCCATTGTCCACTACAGAAAGTGATTTTTCCAAATTTATACGATCAATTTCTCGTATTTTTTCTGCTGTCTCTATTTGCATTACTTTCCAAGCTTCGTTATAAGCAGCGTACATACCGGCCGCTATAAAACGTTTTTGACGCTGTTTGCATGATCCCAATATGAAATCACGCAAGTCAGCACCGTTTTTAAGTAAAGTCAAGTGTTGCTTAATTTCAGCCAGTGTGGATTTCTCTAGCCACTCAAGGCATAGTTTTCCTACACTGTATGTTGTAACTATCCCTGGATGTTATCTCTGGGAGCATCCTGGGGCTGGTCTGGTCATTTTGAACCCCTGTGTTTTGTTCAGGAATCTATCTTGACAGTTATTTGTGTCTGTTGGCCAGATCAACCACTTTTTCCAATCAGGATGTGTTCTGTTTTGGTGTAAAATATGGGATACGTCTATCTCCACATCTATAGTGCTGTCACTATCAGTGATGGGTTTCGGAATCGACGGTGTATTTAAGTCTTTTATCTTAGCTAGGCCAAGACAAGTAGTTTGTTGAATTGTGTCATTCAAGAATATAATTTGTTCTGGGATCATGCAGGTCCTAAATAATGCTTCTAGGCCTTGTACTTGCCAATCTTTGGAACCCCAGATCGTTTTTGTTTCAGTGGTGTTTTTCCAAAATTCGAAACCAAATGTAGACATTTTGTCATAAAATCTTTCAGAATAAATCAATTTAGTATTTGTCAACATAGTTTTCATTCCTGTCCTAAATAACATTTTAAAATAAAATTTGGCTGACATTACTAAATCTGACATCATATTATTAATGTTTTCAAAGTCCCAATCATCAGAGAAGGTACTTGGTGTCACAAAGTCACTTAATGAAACCTTAAACTGGTGTAGATAGTTCAAGAGCTCAACCGGGCCAAAAATGTCATAATCAGTTCTGTCCCATGCTACCCCACCGGGTATTGGATTGGCTGAGATGTTTACTGATGTCAGTTCTCTTTTCTCGATGTGGGAGGATATGTGAGGCTTTAGGGCCAAGTTGATGTTCTGACTTGCTGTGTCCATTGTACTATATTTTCCATCAATGTATTTTTCCAAACATAGAACCATGATGAGCCAAAGCAGGAGAGCAAGTACACCTAACACAATCCAAAATTTAATCCATGGTGAAATCAGATATGTTTCTTTTAGATGGTGAAAAAGTTCAATTACTTTGTCTTTGAGAGTTTTTGTTGGAGGCGTTTCTTCATGCTCGCTTGGATCTTAAGAGAAGTCGTCGAAATTGATGAAGTAGCCAGATGCAGTTCTGTCAATTGTTGGAGTTTTTTCCATTTTTCATTTGCTTTTGCATTTTTCTTTGTTTCATTAGCATAGTCAGAGGCTACCTCATTGTAGACTGGTGTTTCTTGACGAACTGTTGCAAATTGGGTTTCAAGAGGCACTAGTTCCATGGCATTATTGCATAGTCCTTTGTTATTCACTGCAGGTTTATCAAATGTGATTAGTCTCTCAGTATGAGCCTCTTGGATTGTAGCAAATTTCGGTATTCTGCTATTTCTTGGGAGTCCACTTGGCCTACTACTTATTATTGGCCACATGATTGTGGTTTTACCAGGTTGAAGGATACAACTCTGTTCTCCTTTTTACCAGCAAGGGGCGGTAGTACAACTGATCTTGTTCCGCTGATAGCTAAGACAGGTACTGCTTTTCTGTAAGAAGGCCCAAATTCCTTCTTCACCGCGATCTTCTCTCTGACCAGATCCCCAATCTTTGGAATCCAGACAGGTCTTGTTGGGACAGGTGGTTTTTCTTCAGTGGCTGTCGGCTGTTGTTTCAACTTTATGTTACTCAGGTTTTTTTCTTGTTTCATTTAAATCCTGTAAAACAGCCAAACGATCTTTGATATCAAAGGATTTTTCTTCTACCACTGAAGTGTGACAATCAAGATCCTGAATGTGTATTCTAGTTCCGAACAATTGTTCGTATGGAGTGAGACCTTTTAGAGAATTTCTTGGCAGATTATTAAGACTACGTTGGACACTTGTTAAATGTTTGACCCACCCATCACCCGAACCTAATACCCTCGCCGTTATAGATTGCTTTATGTCCCGTTTTTTTCTTTCCACTACCTCATTTTTCCTCTGGATGGAAGGGAGAAGAGTACCGCAATGCAATGCCCATTGCTGTTCATGGCCTCTTTGTAAGCTTGAGAGCTAAACGCAGGACCCTGATCAGAATGTAGCATGCCAATTGCGTATGTGCCGATAAAGACTCGCAAATCTTTTATAACTGTTCTGGCGTCAGCCGAGTGCTGGGGTCTACATTTTAAATGAATTCAGTCTTAATAATTATGAGGACGCATTTCTATGGCTGGATTTCTGCACAATAGATAGCCTGATGCTCTCTAATAGTGGTATCTGGGCTATTGGCTGGTCCAGTTCACAACTGCAATCTCTGTTGCAGTCCTCACAATTTTTTGCAAAATTGTAGATATCTACGCTCATTCCCGGCCACCAGAAATTTGATTGTAATTCCATCAGAGATTTCAGGATCTCTTGGTGCCTCAGACCCAATCCCATGTGTGCTTCTTGTAGCAAGAAGATTCTCCGGTTCGTGTTTAGAATTACTCTATCCCCCACTCTAGGGATTTGAGCAAAAGGAATGGAGTTTGCATCTATTATGTATGTATTACTGAGTGGATAGTTGAGAGGTAATGCTGCATAATCGCCTTTTAATGAGGCTTTTACCGCCAGCAGGTTTCCCCATCTATTTGTTTTTCTGAACACTATATAGTAGCTACGGAAGCCGGTTGAACCGCTGGGGCTGTGTTAGCCAAAGAATTCCCTGCAACTTGAACGCCATCACATCGATGACTCAGTGCGTGTATCATGTGAGTCTTTCGTAGTTCTTTCTTTACAAGAACTACTTGTTCCCAAAGCGTTTTATGCTTTATTGTGGCACCTGTGTCATCTTTGTCTCCGTTTTTACTCCATGTATGCATGTCACTGTTGTATGATTTGACGCAGAAATACGAATCACACACTATTAGTGTGGGGAATTTGCGATCGGCATTTTCAAGCGCCATCTTTAAAGATCTTATTTCAGCTCGCTGAGCTGAACAGTTTCTGAGTGATTCAGTTTTGGTGATCATCGGTTTGAATTTACCAGAGCGCCAGCGACCTTTAACAATCGCGCACGCTGCATTGTAGGATTTTTTATCTACATCGTAGTATTGTGCGAATCTGTCCATATAGATTATGCAGGTGTATTGTTCCAGAGGTAGAATTTCGATTGGCAGAGGATATTCTCGTTCATATTGTAGATCATCTAGTTTTTTCAGTTTCGGGTCAAAATAGTATTTCACGTCTTCTGTAGCAAAATAATTTTCCCATTCTATCCATTTTGGATCTAAGGCCACTGTAATCAGGTTACGTGGACTTGTTAATGCCTCAAGGGCTGATTCTGCTGTATAAACAGATATTCTCTTGCCTTGGGCTAGGGCTCTTTCTTTTGCTACAGCAGTTTGAACCGCTGTCAGAATTTTTTCTGTAGCGCTGAATTTCATTTCAGCTTGAGTGTACAAATGTGATTTGTAAGCTATAGGTACTGTTTCTCCCTCATTAGAGGTCAGGTATGTGAATCCGCATCTTCCTGGGTTGACTCGGATTACAAGGTTGCGTATGTTTTCGCGAGTTTGTAGTTTTTGTTTTAGTTAACATGTCTGTTTGCAATGATCTCAAAATCTCTGTGTGTTTCTGAGTCCAATTGATTTTTTTGAAATCAGGTCTTATTAATTCATAGAGAGGTTTAACCCTCTCTGCATAATTTAGAATGTATGTTCTTCCGAAATTCAGGAAACCTAGTATTGATTGTAAATTCTTCAGCGTTTTTGGTGCTTGGAGTACAGCAAATTTCTCTAAGAAATTGTCTGTCAGGCTCTTGCCTTCACTTGATAATTCATATCCTAAAAACAGGACAGTTAGATGGGCAATTCGTGACTTTTTAAAGTTGAATTTGTAACCCTCTGAGGTGAACCCAAGTATTATGGTGTTCACACTTTTCAAGTGAGTCTCCAGGTCATCATCTGTGAGATAGATGTCATCGACATAGGATAATGCCTCATCATCATATATTTGTAGTAACTCCATTACCCTTGCTGAGAATAATCCTGGGCTATTCTTGAATCCCTGTGGGAGTCGGCAAAAGTTTTTGGCAATCCCATTATTGAGAAAGCGGTCAAATACCTGCTTTCAGGTGCAATGTTTTGACAGAAGAATCCATTAGAGATATTTATTGTTGTTTTATATTTTTTGCGCACAATGTTATTCATTAGTGGTGCACTATGTGAGTTTTGTACTGCAAATGTTTTACAACAGGAGTTAAGGTGTCTGTAGTCCAAAACTAGATGATATGAATCATCTGGCTTGGAGACAGGAAACAAAGGATTGTTCATTTGAGAGGTGCATGTTCTGATCACCCCTTGATATTCAAGTTGATCTAAGATCTCCCTGACTTGCTTTTTACCTTCTTGTTTAACTGGGTACTGCCTTTGTGCAGTGGGCTCATTTTTTAACTGGATTTTGTGGTGAGGAGAATCATCATCCCATCCTACATGATATTTGTATAAAGCAGGAGCTTGGGCCACTGCCCATTTTCTTGCCACAGTGTATTTTTTATGAATCGGAATATGATTTGAGAAGGCAGGCATAATCATTTCTTTGCCATGAGGGCACTCCCTGACAAACTCTGGTGGCCAGTCTTTCCCAGCTAACAGGATGTAATAGCCTTTAGAAAGTTTTTCCCAAAACAGACCTTTTATTTTCCTAGTTCTATCTCCCTCTACACGTAATGTTATTTCATATAGTTCATGGGGCACACTAACTCGTGTGTCTGCAGTTTCCACCTGAATGTATTAATTCGTGTCCACTGTCTCCAGAAGATTCATCAGGATCTTACAAGCTATTGTCACTTCTGCTGCGCTGTCTAGCATTGTCTGTGCCCACTCTCCGTTTTTCAGTTGTGTCCTCAGAATTCTCGGCAAGTTTAATTTTAATACTTGCTACCTTATTTCTGGCAAATTGTACGTTTTTACTTTGATGAGCAGGTTCCTTGTCTTTGGACTTGACGTTCTCTTCTCTGTGTTCTGACCGTCCATTTCTTTCCGATTACTGTGAGGAAGATCAAGAAAGATTGAGTGAGAAGGATCGAGAGGGACGTGTATCAAAATCTTGATATCTGTCAGGTTTTCTTATTTTATCCCTATCTCTAAGGTTATATCTTTTTTCAGAGGGCTCCCTTTGGGGAGACTTGTCTTCTCGGCCTGGAGATCTCTCTATCCGCTGAGGAGACCTTCCTCTGAACTGGAAATGTTTTTCCCTGGGAGTGGATTGTTTATTACCATCCCAACTCTTTTTTGGAGTTTTTAAATTATTTTTAATAAATGTTTTTTCAGGATTTTCAGTTAGTTGGGGTTTTACCGGTTTCCCACCCAAACTATCTCTTCCTAGTTCTTCATAGGATTTTTCTATGATTCTGGTGAGTTCAAATGGTTGGTCTGCTATATCTGTTTCCTTCAATTTCTGGCGGATCACCACAGATGCTGCTTCTCCTTTTATGTTGGCTTATAATATAGCAGAGACCTGCTTGAAGTCTTTCAGTAATTTCATACCCAGAGTTAAAGCAGGTTCTGGACCATATTCATTTTGAATCTGTCTTAGTACATCTGGTATGACCGCCATAGACGGGACACCATGTGATTTTTTGTAGATGGAAGCAAAGACTGTGCCCCAAGTGTCACAGTCCTCCACATGTGCTGTGATCCCCATTGGAAGACAGATAGTCAGAATTCTGTGTTTCTCAGTAGGAGTAGTATCTGGAAATACTGCCTCTATTTGAGTAATTTTTTGTGCTAACCAGAATGGAATTTGTTCCCGTTTTGTGGGTACTTTACCAAGACATGATTGTATGTTCTGTGGTGTGATTTTGTTTGTGTTCCCCTGATGAGGGGTCAGCTGTGGAATATTAATTGTGGGTTGGACTGTTGAAGTCTGCATGACATATTGGACCAATTGTCTATGTATTTTAATTAAGAGTTTTAGCTGAGCTAAAAGTTCCCGGTCTGACATTCTATCAATGTCTGGATGTGGTGTGTAGCTGGCTAGAACCGGGCACGTTGCTCCTGATCTACGTAGTGGACCGAGTCTGGTGATGTGATTATTATGTTTTAGGGCGTCATTAAACCAGAGCAGGTGCTCTCGGTAATTTAGTGGGATTTCGATCACCTCAAAAGGAGCGTATTCTCCCGGAGGTTCCTCTATTTTGTAATAGTGGCAGTCTTTTGTCACTGCTGGAAAATATATCCATGAATAGAATACCTCTGTCTGCCGATATTCATGTGCCCCTACCACGAATATGACTGTACCACCTCGTGGTGTCAGTCCATTTTCTATAAGTTTAAGAGTTATAGTTCTTCTTACATTTACCGGGATGATAATTGCACCCGGTTCATTTTCATTAAACCCTGTAACATCGAAACCCGGTTGATTCGCATCTACTGCAGCTCCACCGGTTTCGTTGCTGTCGCCGTTAGTCGACATTGTTTTAATGAAAGTTTGCAGAGCAGGTTTCCAAGGAAACAAAGATTAGGTGCACAATACTTTGGAACACTGTATCCTTCAACGTTGATCAAACCAAAAACTAATACATAGGATTCTCATCCTACTAAGTTCCGGCGGATTTTAACCTTTCACCCACTCCAGACGTCTTTTGTAGTTTTTACGGGGAAAGGGTTCTGTGTGAAAAAGCACGACTGAGTTACTCTAGTGTATTGCGTTAGATTATCGCCTTACCAAACGTTGGGCGCCATGTAGTGTAGTTCCTATTTTCCCAATAGGCTCTGCGCATTGGAATAACATAAACAGCAGTGTAGACGTAGGACTGAGGTCATCTAGGTCTCTACTAACTATGTTAAACTTAATTTAGGTTTGCGCCATCTAGCTCAGAGGTCACTAGAAACTTTCTTGAATGAATACGGAGGGCTGAACTTCCCTGATTCAGCCGAGAAGGGATTCAGTTTCTGACAACCGCATAAACATGACAACTTTGTTCCCTCAGAATAAGACTGTATGTCTAGAGTCATGTGAAAACAATAGGCAGCTATTTAACTCAGTCAACCGTGCATACTTAGTTTCACCAGAGTGCAGAGAAATAGAGAGACAGGCATTTTTCAATAAAAGGTGTTATTTATTGAGCAGTCTTCTTTCTCATGCAAGAGAAATTAATTGCCACAATTGCAATACTTATCATAAAGTAAAGTGCGTACAGTAAAAGTAGTATTATGAAATAATACTGTAAAAGCATTGATATGGTTTCTTAGCCATATGATACTTTACAATGGATAAAATATACACATACATAAAAACATTTGACTAACGTACTCAACTGGTGCTTTTAACTACGCCTACCCCGGTGTACCTGACCTAAGCCTAATACTTGGGAAGGAGTGAGTAAGTAGCAGTTTAAGTTAAGTTGGTTAAGATTGTTTTGCCAAGAACCTGCATCAAGAATTCTCTTAAGGGTTTAGTCAGCTCCGTACCTTGGTAATAGAATGTGGGAGGTCTGGTATCTCTTTCCTAAGGACTCGATCTCCCAGCAACCCGCAAGGGTAGGCTGGAAACACCAGAGCTGGATTTTCTCGGCTGGAGAAAAAGACAGCGTCTCTCTCAGTGCGTCAAACGGGAGGGACGGCTTCCGTGGGCTCTCGCATCAGCTGGGCTCTCGGGCAAGTAGATGGCCGCTCTGCTCCAAACCACCGTGTGTTTGCTTAAGGCAACTGTTGCTATATTTATACCTGAAAGGTGCCGAGTTTGACGTAAGGTTGGACATAAGACGTTACTAAGAAAACACACCACCGTGTGTTTGCTTAAGGCAACTGTTGCTATATTTATACCTGAAAGGTGCCGAGTTTGACGTAAGGTTGGACATAAGACGTTACTAAGAACTAACAGTTCTTTCTGGACTCCAGGAGTTCTTGTTCAAATCAAAACAAAAGCAGGGGGGATTTCCCGGGCTGCTGGAGGCTTGGTTTGTTTAATGAACGCGTTGTGCTTTCTAGGAGTCGATGGGAGTAGCCGTGCTGTGCTTTGGACTGAATGGGCTATTACTGAATATGGATATGATTCTTGTGCCTTATCAGGATAATAATGATTATAACCGCACAAGGGCATGAATCGGGAATATCGAATTAGGGTCCTAGATAGAAACAAAACAGCAGTGGGGTGCTGGGCTGCATTGGGGGGGGTGTTAGAGGGATGATGCGGAGGGAAAATTAATTATTTATTTAATTTTACCCCAGCATCGTCCCTTGAAATCCCACCTAACACCGACCCACAGCTGTTACCTGCACAGACCGTGGCTGGAGCTGAATACACATCTCTTTAAAGAACATTATATCACCACATAACAAATGTCCCCTGACAGAATTTAGCTAACCTTCCAATCCCTTGTTGAGTGTATCTTTGCCTTTGGACTTGTACAGTTTTCACCTGCCTTTCAGCTAAGCTTATGCTATGGAAAAAACACACACATACATACATGCAAAGATAAATACATACAATACTGTAGTTAAATCACCACCTGGTCCCCTTCAGCTCATCGTTAAGCAAATAGAAGATATAATAGAAAGCACAAGCACACACTGAAATGATTAGTTTTAACTAATTCTTGCTTTTCGATGTCTACTTTATTGATGATGTCATGAGGTGATGTGAATGAAGAACAGCAAAATGCAGAAGGCTAAAGGCAATAGGTGCATAAACAGTTAAAGTGCAGAATGCTAATAGCATATCTAAATGCAAGATAGAACCAGTTTAGATTGGCTGTCTAATACAGGCCTGCGCTTTTCAAAACCACTTTGAATTTCTAAAATTACGGTAAAAAGCTGCTTTAAGAATTCCATAAATAAAAGCCCTATATGTGAATGAATTAAAAATTAATATTTGCTGAAAATATCTTCAAGAGTCCTTCGGAAGATAGATTTCTCAGGGGGAGTCTTCCTCGGCTTCAGATCTCACAAGAACATGTGGCATCTCAACATGGTGATATTCAGAAAGGAACACTCAGTATTACGTGGCATCATTCTACATAGTGAGCAGACATCCATCTATAGAGTTAAGTGCAGACGTAAATAGGAACAAGCACTGGCATAGTAGTTCACACCTATTGAGCCGATTGGGTTTACCAGCGGTTGTTAGCCATGTTGTACGTAGGAGAAAAAAAGATTACAAAAATTAAAAGCCACTGTGATGTTGTGGTTGCTTCATCTTGCCTATACACTCAAAACATTTGGGGTGGTGAGGAGGAAGAGAAGCAACAGTGAGAGAAAGAAGGCACAGTGGGGGCAGGCAAAACAGAGGGCCGGGGTGAGGGAGAGTGGCAAAGGACCAGACAGCAATGCATAGGAGTCAGGGGAGAAGCGCACAAGTGAGCAAGCAATGGGGGAGTACGAGGGTGGGCAGGAGAAGCAATGGGTAAGAGAGAAGAGTATAGGTGGGGTTATCAAAACCAAGGTCGGTGGTAAGGAGAAGAAGCAATGTAAGGAAGAAGAATCGCACAAAGGAAAGAGATAGCAAGCACATGCACTCTTGTGGAGTACTTACACAAAAATAAAAAAGTCGCATTAAAGCAAGCATGAGAGCCAGACAGAATGCAAAGAGGAAATACTCCATGAGAGGGACAAACAAAAAATTGGAAGAAAAGCCATAAGGAAAATTAGGGACACAGTAAAGCCAACAATGGTTAGCAATGGGTGGGCTTCAAGCCCTTGTATGTCCTTGATAAGCCTACAATATGGATTGCAAAAACAGTGTGCATGTGCTGTCGGAGACGAGCGGCTCGACCTGAAAATAAATCTATTTTGACACAAGTTTATATTTGTCAAAAACGCTGGTCATGAATGTTAAAGGTGCAAAACAATTTTCCAGCTGGTATGTCTTTTAAGGCCGAAAGGCTGAGCCAAATATTTTACTTCCATTTTTGATTTTGCTACTATAGCATTTTTCTATCCCATATCCATCCTCATTGCCACTGCTTTGACGTTTTGTCACTTGTCTGGTTTCCCATTGTACTGTGTTTGTATTTGATCTCTCTAAACTGGGCACTTTGTAGTTGTTTTCCCACTTAGTCATATCTTTCATTGTATGTTTAAATAAAAATAGAAGTACAATTTCAGTATTTCATTCTGTGCACTGAAGGCTGTATCAGTCACAGGGAGATATTCTCAAGAACTTGTGATAATTATCGCAAAATTAGCTTAACACAACTATTCACATCACAGTCTATCACGGGGAAATAGCGCTGTGTTAACGTTTTATTCTCAAAACGGCTGTACCATGCGATAGTCTCACGATACCGGCTCAAATGACCTCATAAAACTCAACGCGAGGCTGCAAAAATGCGAAACACGAACGCGAGAAAAGCAACGATGTCCCAAACCGCGAGACAAAAATCTGCGATACCCAGCGACAGGCCTCCAATTTCCATGCTTCCTGCATGAAAATGCACCATAAAGGCAGGTGAGATGACAATGTACGAGTACAACCTCACATCCTTGATGTAGAACAAATGTCCATTGTCCCGCATCAAATAGGCATCTCCTCACACACAGTCACAATGCACATTGACATGCAGTCTGTATGTAAACTGCACCAATGCGTAAACATACATGGAACGCAATGTGAAACCACATCTCCCATTCACACTGCAGTGGGACGATCAACACCTCCTGCAAACAGATGTGACATGTCTATGATCAATCAAGTATGAAAACATGGACGAATGTAGGGGCAGTGACCCCCCTTACGTACATGTTGCTCATGTTGTGGGACTTGAGTCACAAGGTGCATCCATGCATCTTGGTGGTACAAAACTGACCCCAAAAGAAGCCCTGTTGTCACTTGTAGGTCAGAAATGACAGCCCATATATAATGATTTGCGGCACATGTGAAACGCTGAAGAGTGGGATTCCATACTATCTGTGACACACAGAACTGGCATTTCGAAGACTTGACACCCTAAACAGCCTCTCTGCATAGAGGTGACACACCCACCATCTATTTTCAAATCATGAAATTGCTAGCACTACATGTTGCACTTACACTCGTCAGAGTGATCTGCTTGTACAGATGAGTGACAGGCACGCAAGAAATGTGTCTTGGAATGCATTTATTTGCACATGCTGTGCCTGTGGTCATTTTGTACTTTCCGATGATTACTAAGGACTGTCACAACGTAACGTGCTCATGTGAAGAAATTGTCAATGATGGTGTTCCGATGGGCTATTCCTGCTACGGCTGCAGTGGGGTGTGGTACACCTGCCTCATCATCCTCATCATCGTACGGTGCATCTGGCACTTGTATCCATGGGACATTGGTGCGTACACATATGTTGTGCAACACACAACATGCAACGATCATCTTGCACACAATGTCTAGGCTGTATATGAGCCTTCCACCTGTGACGTCCAGGCACCTGAAACATGACTTCAATACGCCAAATGTTCATTCCACGATGCCCCTGGTGCATTTGTGGGCCGTATTGTACTGCCTCTGGCCCTGGGTGTTCGGGGCTCGGAGGGGTGTCATCATCCAAGTGCAGAGTGCATATCCTTGATCACCTGTGACAGCGCAGAGAGACATCAGTCAATAGTTGGTCATGCATGATGTGTTGGCAGGCTCACTGGTTCATTGGTGTGTGATATGTTTAGAAAATGAGCAGCATCAATGTGTATTACGAAGCCTCATGCTGCTCCTCCATCCCCCCGGGGCTATTTACTAGTGTGCGTAGCGTGGTTGCATCGCTTGCACACCTACGGCACACCATTGTCATGCCTGTCTGCGCATGTCCACACGCCTGACAACAACACAGTGATGTTGTGCGCTGAAGTTGGACAGCCACGTGTGTGTAGGCCTATGGTAAGGATAGGGCGGACACAGATGAGAAGTTCATGGCTGGCTGCACTCGTCATGCGGTTGAGGTACAACCTTTGGCTTATGCTGCGGTAATAGCGACACACACAACAGTTGGCATGTATGATCCCAGAGCCCGAGCGGGCTTGCGCTCCCTCATTCACCCCTTAGGCCGAGCCCGCATAGTACATTGCAACATTGTCCATTGTGGGACGGGAGGCGCCAATACTACAACAGAGACACACGCATCAGGTACCTCCCTGGCAAGGCCACCACCTTAACCTTGCCCAGAGCCCCGGGTTGATGAACCACACCCCAACGCTGAACTGTTGTATGCAAGTCCCCTCCGCTTACGCTCACAGGGGGGTACGACACAGCTACATGGCCCAGGTTTACCCCACTGCCTGAAGTGACATGGTTGTGTCCGCTGTACACAGCACAAAGTAATTGGGTAGGGCCCGGCACCCTTATGCATACATACTGACCCCACAGACACACTTAGATAGTTTGTGGGACTGGTTACGGGCACGTGCGCCCGGACACTTTTATTGCCAGGGTCACATGTCCAGTCAGGCCTGTGCTAGATGGGGTGAGTGTAAGAGAGCCCTCAGGGAGTGGTTGGTGCTGGCAACAACTACAACAGTGATCAGACAATAAGAAGTTCAAAGTTCAAATAGCAAGGGTCCATGACTTCAGCTGCCCAGAGTTAGTGACCCCGGATGCACTGTGGCTGTCACAGGCACACCGCCACGGGATGGTGACTTGTGGTGCACTGAGGTAGGGCCGTGAGCTGAGGGGGTCCTTGTTGATGTCCAAGGTGAATGTCACAGAGGGTTGCGGGGGACTGTGGAAGGTGTTCTTCCAGGGCATGATGCAGAGCGCAGAAACAAGCAGAAACGGCAATATGGAGGAGATGAATGCTACAGACTCATTTTTACCACTGAGTCAGTATCAGCTACATGATGATGAGGACAACCCCCAGGCCATATGCAGTCTGCGACGAGGCCCGTACAATGATAGAAACTCTGCCATAAATAAATCAAGACTCAGTTCCAAATGTATGACCTACTCGATCGCAGTGTAGGCCATAGGCAGCAGACAGCAGGGGCTCATAGCCACATGTCGTTGGCTTGCGATGCAGAGAGTTAGTGACACCAGAGCAGTTGTTGGAAGTGTTGGATCACCTCCGTAATGATGATCCTTTTTTCCTCCGGACTGTAACGCATCTTCCTCTTACACCTCTCCTTGCGTGCAATTATATAAACTCTGCCATTGAGAAATCAAGACTCAGTTCCAAATGTGTAACCTACTGGACCGCAGTTTGGGCCAAAGGCAGTAGTCAGCAAGGGACCACAGACTTGTGTCGTTGGAATACTAAACACAGAGTTGGGGACACCACATTGAAAGGAGTACCATGATATCAAATGTCCCATGAACATATGAACTCAGCCATCAGGATATCAAGACTCAGTTTCAAATGTGTGACCTATTTGACTGTAGTGTAGTCCGGATGCAGCGATGGAGTACGACAACTGGAAAGTACTGCGGACCTGTGTTGTAGAGGCTGTGATGGTCTGAGGAGACTGCCAAGGTCGCAGGCCTTGGGCTTGGAGCTTGCACCGGCACGTGATGGGCCCTTTTTGACACACACTGGTGTCGGCTGGTAAGCAGTGAGGCCTGGGTGTGCAGGGGCAGGCAAGACGGGTTTGGGGACCATCGGCCCAGGGTGCAGCAGGCACACAGGATCACAGGCAACAGGTACCAAGCTACATTTCCACAAGCTTCCCCACTGGCTGGGGCGACATGGTTGCATCGACTGTCAACTACACTCCAAACATCAGCAGTGTATGTAAGGCCAGCACATCCACGCCACACTTGACATTGTATACATTCTCATTCATGGGTCACTTGCCTCCTTCGTACATGCCTGGTTCCCACCTCTCCCCACATTCTGCTATTGTGTGGCTGAGGTGTGGCTGAGGTGCCATGTTGTTGATGGCTCATGTACATGGATAGCCCAGGTTACCCTAGTAAGTTGTGCTGTTGTGTCAGGTGGGTGGGCATGTTGTTTGGCATGTTGTATGTGAGTTTGTAATGTGTGCATTACCAGAGTTGTGAGTTGCATGATTGTACTTACCAACGAGCAGAGCATTTCCGTAGGTGCCATCCCGGAAGTGCCGGTTGATGATGGACTGTTGGAAGATGTAGGAATCATGCACACTGCCTGGGTAGTTGGCGACGACATTGGTGAAGAGTCCCCGATGGTCCACTATTGCCTGCACATTGTTGGAATGCATGTGCTTTCTGTTGCGGTAATTGTGTGCAATGTCAGCAGGGGGCACAAGTAGGACATGTGTGCAGTTGATTGCCCCCAACACGTGCGGGAAGCAGCTATGGCGTAGAAACTTTGCTTGGTCTCTAGCTGTTCCTGTGCAGTGTGGGGGAAGTTAATGTACTGGGGTACCAAGCTGATGATGGCATCCAAGACAGTTGTGAGGAACTTTATAGGGATGGTTGTGAGACTTCTCTGACTCTGGCAGTTGTTGGTCGGAAGGTACCAGAGGTCAACAGATGCAGCACAGCCAGTAGCTTTGTCTGTGGAGCGATGTTGTTTGTCCGCTGTGTTGGTACCGTCAGCCTGTGGGCAATCATGTTCAGAATTTCGGAGGATTGTTGTCCTTTTGAGCCTGTGGTGGGCAATGACATCCTCTGGTGTTAGGTCTGTGAGGGTAGTGCATTTTCTGAAGGTCCACAGTCTGCGCTGCCGCTGCGGGAGTCCGGGAGGGGAGTCAGCGGGGGGCGAGTGGCGGGCCGGGGAGTGGTGACGGTGGGTGTTGTGGCCCTCTTGGGGCTCCGAGCTGCATGATCAGTAGCTCCATGGCATCTGTTGTTCATCTGGTGTGGCTCTGGGCTGGACTCCCTTTTATAGTGCAGGTTGTAGTCCGTCTTTACATCAGGTAAGAGCAGGTGTTAAATCCCTGCTGTTAACATGCCTTATTGCATGTTTTGTGATCTTATTTCTGATCTGGCTGGTCGTTGAGAATGTTGCAGAGTGGTGTTTTTGCTGCTTTTTATACTGGAACGCCTACTCTGCATATCATTAGCGTTAGTTGCCATGGTCATCGGTGGCGATGTTTTTTGCGGCAGCTATCGCAGGAAAACTGGTGATATGGGCTGTTAGCTTCAGCTTTGAATGGGGAGATAGATTTATTTCCACTTTGGCTGCAATGAAGTGACGATAACTCTGCGATAAGTGCTTGAGAATATGCCCCACAGTTTTTTTAAATAAAATGTTGAAATTTTTTTTAACTTGACCAGTGCAGGCACATATCATCACACTCTTTGTCCCATAAAGCCCATCTAATAGCATGAGGTTGCACCATTGAACAAAACAGCAAGCCATACATTATCATACACATTATCACATACATTACACATTCATGCTCACCATCACACACACAGATACTGTTACATCCTTCATCACACATAGTCTATCTTTCAAAAACACACCATCTTTCTGATATGAACACATCATTAAACATAAACACCATCACACCATCGAACAAAAGTGCACGTCTGACCCATACTCTCATGAAACTTACAAGACACACACAACACACCATCATACATATATCACACCAATGCATAGATAACCTAGTAGTCACACCATTTGACAGAAGACACTGTCACACCAACCCTTACAACAACATACCAGCACATATTGCGTTACTGAAAAGTCACCTACTAGCACACAAACACCATAACACGCAGGCATATACAATAAATCACTGCACTCAACAAACCAAGTCGCCATGATTTCACACACACTAACTCACGTACACACGCCAAAACATACAAACCACTAAACATACATTGTGACATTAACACACCATCAGACTGTCAGGCAGGCACTATTACACAAACACACTCTAACACCATCCCACTTTATCCCACAAACGAATAAACGCACAAAAAGATCAACAATCACACCCATTGAATTGCTTAAAACTTTGTTCTTTCACCTATCTATTTCTAACTCTTTATGGGTTCAAGATACTTTCCTCTACTTAATATTTAGAATAGGGGGTCTACTTATATGGAAAACGCTTATACAATTGATGATTAATAAGTAACTATCGACTAAAAGAGATTAATACTCTTTACACTCATACCAAAATCTCATAATTGACTTCTCATAACCGATGTTTAACTGTGATATTTAATTTGAATGTTTATTTGCAGCTTTTGATTCTTACCTACGGCAAAGTTCTGTAGCCTTAGGACCCAGTAAGAGCAGGGACTTTATTTCCAGGTATAATGAGACACAAATTCTGAATTGTAAACCAGATATTTTTTAAGGTCCCATGCTCTACCACATACATTGTGATATCAACACACCATCAGAATACTAAAAACACACTTTTACACAACAACCTCACATACCATAGCACATTATCCCATAAACTCACAGAAAGATCAACACACACACCCCATTGCACAAACACCCACTCCAATCACTTAGCGGCATATTTACAAGCCAGAAACCTCCACCGGAACATCTCTTAATATGACATTCCTGTGGTGATATTAGCTTCGACTTATTTACAAGGCAGCGTTAAGCCACTTAATGTGGCTTAATACTGCCTTGTAAATAAGGCCCCTTTCACACTATGCTTAATGTAAAAGGGGAGGGCAATGGGTATTGGTGTGGGCGTTCCACCGCAACACCCATTGAGTCTGACGCTGCCCCCTATTTACAAGGGAGGCATAAATAGGAGGCAGTGCCAGAATTAAGACCAGCGAGAACCTGGCCATACCCCGGCGCAACGAGGAGACATTTTTAATTTCTCCTAGTTTTTGCTGTATTCATGTGTTCTGCGTTGTGCCACACACATGAAAACAGCAAAAGGCCAAGGATTGTTTATGTACAGGAAGGCCCCCTACATGCACATAAACAATATTTTTTTTTAAATGTCGTTTTGTAGCTTCTGTGTGTGATGCATTAAGCAGCACACAAAGATGTTACAAAATTGTATTTAAAGATTGTTTAGGTGCACCAAGGGGGACCTTCCTGCACATAAACAATCTTACCCTGCAAGCAGACACCGTTGCACTATGGTGCAAGGGTGACTGCGTTGGTGCTAGGTTGCTAAGTGTAGCACCAGCGCAGGGGGAAATGCAGGGCTGCACCACATTCTTGTAAATATGGTGCAGCACTCTTTTCTCAAGTGGCAGAGTGAGGCGTTAAGCCAGGAAGGCCCTCACTCCGCCACTTCCTTTTTAAATATGCCCCTGAATATAGCACCAATACACATCATATTAACATACATAACCCCTTTGGGTTCCATAACACACATACATACACCACATACATGCACCACCTGTCATGCACGATTACAGACATACTGTGATGAAAGCATGCACTATTTCTGTGTATGCTGTTACTGTCCTTTGTGTTTGACTGGAGCTCATAGTGTCCCTGTACCTGCTGTATGTGGTGTGTATGTGAGCTGGTGGGGGAGAGAGAAGATGACTGCTGCTTCCTGTGCCATTAATATTCCGAGTATTTGAGGGACGCTTGTTCTGCTGCTGAACATTCTGCAGTCACATTCTGTTTTTGAAGAAGGTGCTCTACTGCAACATTTCTTGTACCTGTTAAGTGTCCATCCATGTGTGTGGAAACAATGCAGGAGTGTGCGGTGCCAATTCACTCCATTTGACATTTTTCCACTGCTCAAAACTAGTTCAGGAGACCCATTTTCCTTGCTTGCTTCAGGGCCTATCTTTCGCTTTTTTTACATTACTGGCAGCGTTGCGCCATCCACTGGCCGTGAACCTGTTCGTTTGTTAGGGAATATAAACTTTCTTTCTAAGCCCAAAATGTCAGTCAATTATTCATATCGATTTACTTTTCAGAAAATCTACTGTCCCTGCCGCTTCTTATTGGCTTCCAATTTAAGTCGGATGCCTTCTGGGATGGAGACAGAGGAGGAGTTCATTCACTCTGTGAGTCGGAATAACCTGACGCTTTCAAACACCCAAGGAAATTAGATTATTTGAAAGAAATCACTGCATAAACCACCAGGCCTAAATTTCTCTACACCTTGCCTTTTATACGTGTTGTATTTGCCTTAGAAAGCTAAACTATTGCATTCGAAGCTCTTTACATCTATATTATACGCGGTCTGAAGTCAATCGTGCTTCAAACGCCCCTGGTACCGCGGTACTCCTGGTATTACAGAAGTTTAAGTGGCTTTAACGCTGACCTTATCTTTGGGCACATTCCTGTTTAGTCTTCATCTAGTGGCTTAAAGATAAATGCAAAAGTGATGAGAGTTTGCTTTAGCTTTGGCCTTTATTATCGGATACCCGCACGGGAATACGGCTTTGATCCACCTCCTCGGAAAGCTTATGGCAGTGATTATGAGGAGCTGAGCGCCATGGCAGCTACAGAGATATACACATTTAATCTCATGGCGTTGAATACTTAATCCAGCACCAGTTCTTGGCAAGGGGATTTAAGAAGGAAGAAAACTAAGAAGCCTTTTGCAGTCCCAGCTTTTAAAGCGTTTCCTGTGACTATAGTTGCATTTTCATATTTCCATGGCGGTTCTGTGCTGCATATGCAATAATATTTCACAGTGAAATACATTTGATTTTTTTTCATGGCCACCTAACTATAAATGTGTCCAGTTTTCTTTGCGCAATTTTTGGTTTTTAAAAATACAGTTTTGAAAATGCCAGGATTTTTAGAGAGTTTAGAAATATATATGCATCACTTTTAGATTTAGCAAAATCACCCAAAACGGTAATTATTTTCAGATTCATGATTAAAAGTCCTATTTTTCTAATTGAACGGTCAACAAATATAATTTTCACTTTAAATCTACAGTGAGTAAGAGTAAGGTATGAAAAGCCCTCTCCACTCACATACCAAGAGCCCTGCTACATTTTAAAGGAGTGTTTCATTCAACCTCTCAGTTTGTCCTGTAGAAAGATATGCTTCAAAACATGTCAATCAATCTTAAACAATATTGCAGAGGAATAGATTCAGCAGGGGTTAGGCTGCTAGGTAGCACTAATTGACGGGATACATTTTTCCTTTGACCTTGGTGTTCAGGCGACCTCCTTCTACAAATGTAATGTTAATTGCACTACACGTGCAGGTGCGGCCCGAAACAGAAAGCACTTTCAGGCGTGCAATTGGCTTGCACATGCAAATAGTGCAAAGCTACTTTTGGAATTCTCAAAATTTTGTTTTGCATTCTTTAAAACTTGAAGTGATTAAACCTACTTACAGCTGTGGGAAGTTGTAAAACGATTACAAGAATGGCAAGAAGACCTTCCTATCTCATAATTTTGTAGCTTGGAAAATGTCGGAAATGTACTCCTGACATGGGCAGGAGGACTAAATCGCTTTCTAGGGTGGAAAATGAAGGGAACAGGCCTTGAATGGCAGGGGTGTGTAAGGACAGCTGTATGTCACTACAATGTCTACTATACATCACTACAACGTCTATCTTGAAAATACCAGTGTTGTTTTTACCACTGAGGGGTATATTCACATGAACGTGTGATAACTTCTGCAAGAGTAGTGTAACGTGACTTTCAACATCACAGCCCATCGCGCCAAAATAACCCATCAACGTGGCATTCACAACACGGCGGTAGCATGCGGTAGTCAGCTGAAACCGCAGACAATGTCCGCAATACAACCGCCTCGATGGAGACAAAAACACAAACCACAACACCAAAAAACCTGCGATGGGCCCAAGCGCAATGAGGATACCAGAGATAAGCAGCGCCAGCCTTGCAACACACACCTGTCAGGCAGGAAAAATCACCATAAAAGTAGAAAAAACACCCAAACACAAACTGACCAACACTCAAGCACCATGGAGGCAGCCAGAGCAGGCGTAGAGTACGAGCGCAACCCCGCAATCACCCCGGACGACCAGCACTGCACCTCGGGGACAGCGAAGGGCAAGGACAAGAAGAAGAGGAAGACGAAGTTCAGTCCGCAAGCAAACAAGATCATAGTCACGGAGGTGATGGAACACCATCAACAACTGTTCGTCACCTCCAACGTGTCATTGGGCACCAAAAACGGAATATGGCGGGACATCGTGGACAAGGTGAATGCCATTGGGGAGCACAAGAGGACAATGGGCGAGGTCAAGAGGCAATGGAATGATATCAAGTGGCGGATCAAGGAGAAATTCTCCCACAACCGGAAGGCAGCAACGCAGACAGGAGGAGGGGGCCAAGTGCCACAACTCGAGCTGGATGACATGGAGGAGCTGGTGTCGACAGTCATCAGTGTGGAGACTGTGGCCGGAGTCGGGGGATCGGACACTGCTCGACAGGACACAACATAACTGCAACAGGGTGAGTGACCACCAGGTACTGGGTGGATGGGTGGAGATGGGCACAATGGCACACATGCACAATCAAGCAGAGCACAGTGCACACCCAAATTGACTCTGGGTCCTCGTCCAGATCTATAGACTGTCACAATGCACCATGCCATGCTGTTTGAATGTCAACGTGTACCATGCGGCTACACACATGTGGACACATTGTAATACACCATCTTCCCTTCACATCACAGGGGCACAGTCAACACCTCCTGCAGAGCAGTCCCAGCCACTCTTCACTGATGAAGTGGAGGACAACCATAGTATCGACACCCACCGCCATCCAAAACATCATGGACATCATCCGCAACTTACCTCCAGGATCAGGGCAGGCAAGCTGCATCGAAGAGACCACATCCACTACCCAAAGCACTCAGCAGGAGGCACCCACAGCCCGGCACCCCTCCCCCAAGACACCCAGGAACAACACATGGCTTTCCAACTCTGTGTGCTGCAGTGCCAGAGGAAGACCGCAGAGCTGGTCCAGTTGGGCTTCAGCAGCATGGCAATCAAACTTGACAAATAACAACAATTTGCAGGAGGGTCCAAGGGCGAGATTAATGACCAACAAATAGACACATGCCCCAAGCGTACATACTGAAAACAGAAAGTGTCTAAGGGTCAATAAGAGGAACTCAACTGTGTAAACCGTCCGAGACACAACTAATAAGTGACCAAATGGTGATTATAAACTAAGCATGCTGATATGTGTTGAAGGCTTAACACAATATCTCTGGAGTGTGGAAAAAATGTCCATCAGTTCTCACTCGGTACCACCCTTTTTCATCATATGGGTTCTCCTTACACCCAGGAGAATGTGCTCTCAGCCACTAGATGTTTTGGTGGCTGGTGCTTGACCATTGTTAGGTATGTGTATAAATGGATGATATCAAAACTAATATCTTAATGGGTAACTGATTTGCAGTGCAATTGTGAAAAAATGTGAAAAAGTGAAGTATATAAAATTGGATAGAAGTGAGTAGAGAAAGAATTGCAATAGTGTCTCTCAATTCTTCTAAAACTTAAAAACAATGTGGGATACCAACAGATTTACCATAATATCTGTTTGCGGGAAAGGTCGACATGTTTCAGCACATGTGGCAGCTACACCACTGCTTTCTGCAGGACCAGAGTGTTTGCTACTGCAAAATTCTTAGGAATAAAAAGTTATATCACCTGTAGAGTCCTGGTCATATTGAAATATCCTCCCAAACACTGTAAATTCGTTTTGTCAAGGGCAGGAAGCAGGGAGAACTAAGAAAAGAAGGTGGACAAAACAATACAATAATGTCACAACACACAGTACACTTTGTATATCTTGTCAAAAGAGAGTATGGATGAATTCCCATTACTCATGAAGGAATAACCCACTTACCTAGTAGTTATGAGGATAATGTATCACCCCCACCTGGCTGCAGCTCAGGTAAGAGGAGCAGCGTTCTAGTTAAAAACAATAAAGACATTCAGTCAGGAGATTGTTAGACTATCCTGTTGGTTTGTAAATACTGATACCCTAAGGAAGATAACAGGTACAGATTTGATTAGTAACTGTTCATGATTTAGCAATTCACAGCTGCGATCTTTACTACTAATATGACTCTTTCCAGTCCTGTTATCTTCCTCGACTGCACTCAAAGTACAGTAGCGATGCTTTTTTTTTTTTAATAAATTACTTTTAAGAAGAACACGGCGTCTGCTTCAGGGACACAGTGCTTTTTTCAGTTGTAAAAAAACATAAATAAATAAACTTGCATGCTGAGTGCAGTACCCACTTTAGGTACACCGTGCTCAGTTTCAATTTAAAAAAACTTTAATATTGAGCGCGACGCTTGCTTCAGGGACACAGCGCTCTCTTTCATTTTTTTATTTTTCAAACTTTAAAAGTGAGCACGGTGCCTGCTGCATGGACACCGCGCTCTGCAATACAATAGGTCCCGCTTTTGCCGAAGTTTGACCTATTTGATATTGTAAATGACAATGCCTTTTAATATTGTAAAAGGTATTGCCATTTACAATTCCAATATCTCAAAATCTCAACATTTCAAGACCTACTGCATTGTAAGTGCTTTTTTAAATATTGTCTTTATGTAGGATGCTTTTCTAAATTATTTATTATTAATTATATGGAAAAGAATCATGTTTTACAATGGAATACTGTTGAAAAATTGTTTTCATATAACATATTTTATTCAATTTCATAACACAAGTATACATGTGACATGACATACGTATCCTCATGAACAGAATGAACACTAGGTTGGTACAACTCACTTTTTCTTCATATAATTGAAGGAATGTGGCCAGACATTTTGTGTGTGATTTTGTGGGGTGCTCCCTACATCTCCTTGCAAGCCAACTCTTGTTCATGCAATCCCATTTACTTTATGTCTAGCAGCACATTACTTTTAGGCCTTTTAGGCCAGTGTGAAATTTGAATTATGCTGAAGTAATCAGAGTAATTTCTATAACTACCCTTACTATTGTGATGAGAAATTACTGTAATTACGTGACTATGCCACCTTCAGTGACAAAAACTTATTTCGGACAGAATTCCTGCCATGGGGGCACAAGAACAATAATCCAAGAGAAAGTGAACGGCCTCTGGCTATTGCTGTTTATGTCGTGTAGCATTTAGTGCTATTTTCTTAGCACAAAATGCATCCTCAGGCACATTTTGGATGCATCTGTGCCTTTTGCACTAGGAAAATAGTGCCAACTGCTGGATTACACTTCTCACATAATTATGCATGATTACAAGTAATTTTGACGCAAGCACGCTAGAAACAATTACACCAGTTTTGCGTACGGAAACATATGTAAGAAAAATGTATAAACCATAACCATAATATTATTCCCACCTTCCTTCCCCCAGCACCTCACGAGACCCATATAAATGAAAAATTGTAAAGGGATACCTCCATATAACCTCTATAAATGTGTGCTGCATTGACTATTATATTCATCTCTAACCCCTAGGGTTCGAATCTGAGGTGGAAGCAAGTTGTCTGTGTCAGGTTGTCAACTGCTGGAGAACAAATTTTATTAAATTTCTTATTAGATTAAAAAAAGCTCTAGATTAACCTTTCTGCCAGAATAATGAGTTAGACCTGTCATCATTGCTGTGGTTTCCCCTGAATTTTTGCCTTCAGACCTCCTGTTTTTACTGTTGTTGCTGAATTGTAAAATAAACGCTACTAGTGAACCTGAGTCACTGATTGTGCAACCCACTTAAGTAGCCCTTTAAACATGTCTCGGGCCTGCCACTGCAGAGGCTGTATGTGCAGTTTTAAATTACCTTGATGACCTAGCAAGTTAACCTACTTGTCAGTCCCAAACCTTCCTTCTTATTACATATGTGACACCCCTAAGGCAGCCCCAAGCAGCCTTTGGGCAGGGTGCAATGTATATAAAAAGTAGGAAATGTACTTTTAAGTTTGATATGTATTGGTAGTGACATACTCTTAAATTCGTGTTTCACTACTAGAGGGCCTATCTATCCCATTGGTGTAGTTTCCAATTGGAAAGAGATAGGATCCCCAAATTTGGTGTCTCTGGAATCACAATTTAAAAACACAATTTATGTTAAAGTTGGATTTTAAATTGTAATTTTGAAAATGCCACTTTTAGAAATGTTTGATTAATTCAGCATTCCGTCCATCATTTGTTCTTTTTGATTTGTCGCCCTAAGTGGTAAGGGCGTGACCAGACATGGGTCTTGTGCTCGCTACACCACCAGATTCAAGGGGTGTTAGCCCAAAACAGGTCCCAAGATGCTTGTTTCTGGGCCTGGCCTGGCAGTTCAGGCTGGACTGTTACCATGTGGAACAGGGGTGGCGTGCAAAAAAAGATGGATTTATCCCAGATCTGTGACTGGGGTTGAATGTTTGATTAATACAGAATTCTGTCCATCATCTGATCTTTTTGCACTTTTAGAAAGATGGGATTTTCTTATTCTAACCATTGATGCTTTCTTCCTGTCTCTAAAATGCACATCTGAGCTGGATGACAGCTGGTTTTGTGCATTCCCTCCAGACAGCCAGATACAAAGGAAGGGTAGGTGTGACTGAGTGGCTACCCGCATCCTGAAGGGTCATTCTGGGAGGACAGGATTGAGGAGCTGACACTTTCAGCTGAACATCACAGAAAAGCTGCATACCCCTGTAGTGAATCTAGAGCCAGGTCAGGAAAGAACAGTACCTGTGCACTTTAAAGGCATCTCTTTGATGTCTCCCCTCTTCAAAGGCCCAAGTAAGTATGCATACTGGATCTCTGACACCATCAACACAGAACACTTCTGGAACTGAGGCTATTTTACCAGGAAGAAGGACTGCTGTGCTGCTTGAGGGACTGACATTCACCTCAACTGCTTTGTTGTGTTGGCCTGCTGCGCTCATGCCTGGCAGTGAGAAGGACTGGACCTGCATCTCTACCATCCCAGAGTCCAAGCATCTCCAAGGGCTTGTTGGCTTGCCTCTAAGCATGAGCGCAAAATCCGTTCCGCTCACGGATTTTGCGAATTTTCGGTAAATTCGCGATCCGCGAACTCCCGCAAATTTACCGCGAATTCGCAAATCCACAAGCGGCGGATTCCGGGGGCAAAAGTTGAAGCCTGCTGGCCTGTCAACTTGTAACTATTTTAGGATGGCGCCAGCAAGCTGCCAGCGCCATCCTAAAATAGTTACTAAGTTAGCTTCAACAGGAAGCTCTAATAGATAAAATGAAGCAGGTGCTCGCACCTGCTTTATTTTATCTATTAGAGCTTCCTGTTGAAGCTAATTTAGTAAGTATTTTAGGATGGCGCTGGCAGCTTGCCGGCGCCATCCTAAAATAGTTACAACATGCCCTAATCGTGAGCGTCGTCGAGGCAGGTGTGCCTTCTTCACAAATCTACCGTGGAAAATCAGCTGTGATGCTGGATAGAGGCTTTTGCATCCTTGACTTTCACGAGCGCAATACCCGTGCTGTTTCTGTGACCAGGAGCTTATTTCTCTTCATCTGCTGAACTGATCTTTCTCTGACCTTTTATACACACAAGAAGCATGTGTGAACTCGCATGGTAGCCCTGCCCGTTTGGCCCCGCCCACACACTCGCGGTTTGCACCGTCTTCCCGCCATTCACCCACTATGATGGACAGCTCACTCAAGGGACCCCTGCGCCCTTCGGGGCGATTGCATGGTAACACACACATGGTCGCTCGAACTAGTTGATGCTCAAATTCAGTGACTCATTCATTAGCCCAAAAACAATCGTGAGCGTCGTCGAGGCAGGTGTGCCTTCTTCCCAACTCTACCTATGAAAATCAGCTGTGATGCTGGATAGAGGCCTTTGCATCTTTGACTTTCACGATCACAATACCCGTGCTGTTCTTGTGACCAGGGGTTTCTTTCTCTTCATCTGCTGAACTGATCTTTCTCAGACCTTTTATACACAGAAGAAGCATGTTGAACGCGCATGGTTGCCCTGCCCGTTTGGCCCCGCCCACACACTCGCGGTTTGCACCGTCTTCCCGCCATTCACCCACTATGATGGACAGCTCACTCAAGGGACCCCTGCGCCCGTCGGGGCGATTGCATAGTAACACACACATGGTCGCTCGAACTAGTTGATGCTCAAATTCAGTGACTCATTCATTAGCCCAAAAACAATCGTGAGCGTCGTCGAGGCTGGACAGGTGTGCCTTCTTCCCAACTCTACCGTGGAAAATCAGCTGTGATGCTGGATAGAGGCCTCACAAGAGGCATGTGCACTCGCATGGAAGCCCCGCCCCCGCCCCAAATCCGCGGATCCGCAAAATCCGCCCATGCTTACTTGCCTCCTGTGTTTTGTTGGCTTGCCTCTTGTGTTCTGAAGTCTCAGGGATATCAAAGACTTCTCTCTTCAACCTACAGACAGCACCTGGACTTCGTCTGCTATGAGTTCTGCTCTGCCTAGTGGTACCAATCTAGTCCCGGGGTCTTGAAAGTGAGGTGAAAGTGCTGTAACTGTGAAAATCCATGCATCTATAACATTGTGCCAATGAGAATCTGAGCATCTCCTTTGACACTGACGCATCACAGCTGCTGCACGGACCACGGAAACAGCATTCCCAATTGTGTGATGCATCATCTCCAGTTTCTCTGACTTCGGGCGGCTTAATGTCAATGCATTGCTTTGTGCTGCTTCATCGCTTGCAGACAAGCGGTTCAACTACAACTCCTCTCCTCTCTTGGTTCCTTCCATGTTGACATATCCAAAGTACTGTTCAGGGGGCCAACGCTCGTCCCTGTATCCCACCTGCACTCCATTGTAGTCAGACTGAACTTTGGATTTTACCTGGTCAAGCGAAACCAGATAGCCCAGGTTGGTGCTGTTTGTTGCTAAGCACTACAAAACAGTTTATTCATTAGAAATGTAATGCTTTGACTTTCACTTGTTGGATTTTGTTGGTTCATCTTGTTTTATTCATAAAAATATAAGCTATTTTCCTAAACTGGTGCAGTGTCTTTTTGTGGCGTTTTCACTGTGTACTGTTGAAGTGTTGCACAAATACTTTACACATTGCATCTTAAGCCTGATTGCTCTATGCCACACTACCAGTCAGAAGTTGAGCACAAGTTATTTTAAAGTGTGCTTCTGACTTACCCTGACTAGGATTGTGGTTCCTGCTTGGACAGGGTCCATACCTCTGGCACCAGAAACCCAATTTCTAACATGGTGATCAGCGGTGAGGATAGGACTTGTATTTGTACAGTGCCATCAAGTAATTGGTGAACACTACTCTCCATAGTGAAGACCATTTCAAACCTTTTTCAATTTTCCCTGATTGCTATTTTTTTCCTCCAAAATAATGTCTCTGACTGGAGGAATGGCATCTGCACCTCCAAAACTGGATTTTAAGCTGGCCAAACTTGAGAGTTGTACTGTGGCCCAGCTCAAGGATTTCTGCAGGGGATTATGCTTTCTTGCATAGGGCTTCACCAGAAAGATGGAGCTGCAAAAGGTGCTTAAGCTCATGATGCAGTAACTGTGGCCTGAAGGACGATGAGGAACGGGATGATAATTAGGAACTGGACAAGGATTCACTGGATAATCTAGGACTGCCTGTGGGACAGAGGGCCAACATCCTAACATGATAAGTGGTCCCACCAGTGCAAGAAGCAGTGTAACATCCAGAGGTCTGTCCCCAGAGGAACCGGATGACAGGAGGGAAGGGAGAAAGTTCACATTGGAGCTGGCTAAGCTCAAATTTTAGAAAGAAAAAGCTTTGCAGTAGAAAACATTGGCCATAGAAAAGGAAAATAATGTTATCTCACGAGCTGAGCCTGAAAGATCTGGACATGAAGGCCAGGAAGGCTGAGTCCAGTCAATATGGTGGCTGCATTTCTTCAGTATCCTCTGACAAAACAGTACACATACACAAGGATCTGGTAACTGACTATGGAATGAGAGATGACATAAATAGATGGGTTGAGGCTTTTGAAATTGCTTCACAGTGGCACAAGATCCCTGAGGGGAATTGGGGTATAGTCTGTGGAAGCGGGGAAGAAGAGTTGGCCCAACATCTAGGGCCTCAAATCAGGGGAACTGGTTTCAGTCTCAGCAATGAAACTGAACATCCTGTGGTTCTGGACAAATCACTTAATCACCCCGTGCCTAACAAAAAATAAATGTGTCCTCATGTAACGCAACTGGTTCTATGTAAGGCACTCTGATACCCGATTCGGGTCAAGCTTGTGCTGTATAAAACTCTGTAAAAAATAAATTTAAAAAAGCATATCCCTGCTGAGGGGAAGGACACCCTACTATCCTTAGATGGGTGTGACAAGATGAGGTATCTCTCGATGAAGGAAGCCCTGATTAGAAAGTATGGTTTGACACCAGAGAAGTACAGGCAGATGTTTAGGAGCAGTCAGAAATTATCTCCACAGACCTGGGTGAATGTGTCGATTCTTTCTACAAGGCACTGGATGGTTCGGTGAAGAGCAGGGATGTTAAGGATTAATATGGGCTGTACAACTTGACTGCAAAAGAACACATGTTTAGTCTTTGTTTTCCAGATCTGTGGCAGCACTTAATTGGCTAGGCTCTCTGACCCCAGGGAACTTGCTAAGGAGGTGAACCACTGGGTCAGCACCAGGGTCCACAAGAAGATATATTGGGGAAGGGGAGGTCACCACAATGGTGGGCAGGGTCCTCACCAGAAGAAGAGAGGGGGCACAAACAAAATCAAGCAGTGCTCTAAAGGCCCCCAAACTAGTTATTTGGACCAGTACTCCCATCCCTCTGCTGAGATGAAAAGGAAATGGTTTCCTGACAGTAAGTTTGAAAGGAAGGCACCCCTTAAGTCTTCTAACTTTTTTTTTCTCAGCCCCCCAAAGCAAAATATTTTGAAGTTTGGCCCCTCCAAAGCATAAGGCAAAATGTGGACAGTAAGAAGGGGCAGGGCTAAGCGTGGGTATAGGGACCCATTAAATCATTTCACGGAAATGTCTTCAGTAGCTCATAATCAAGAATAAAATATGATATTTATAAAATAGAAAATTCATCAAAAAAACCTGAATTGAGCAAAGGATTCTGGTCCCCTTAAGTGGAGTGTTGTAAGCCTCTCGTACTGCCGGGCCCCAATGCAACTGCACCTGCTGCATTACTGACAGCTGTAGTCCTGAGTAGTAGACTATTGCCTTTGCCACTTTCACCCCTTTCCCACCATGCCTGATCATCACTACAACCTTGAAACAAGCTCTTTTTCCTGTTTACATTTTATATAGCAGAAACATGGCACAAAGTCATTGAAGCACTCTTCATGAGCACCAGTTGCATTACACAAGAGCAGATTAATTTCTGATAAGCAAAAGGAAATTAAGTGATTTGCCTGGAACCAAAGGATATTGAGCCAATGCCGGGACTTTGAACCTGGTTTCTTAGTTTCAAAGTTGGCTGCTGTCACCATTAGGCCACATCTCTTCCTTTTCAGAAATATATAGCTCCCATGTGTTGTTCTCCTTTGTCAGGAAGTGTGCTCTCCACCCTAATGCTAGCAAGAAAAATTAGCCTTCTCACACTTTCTCTTAGAGAAAGACAGCCATACGTGTGAGACAGAGGGCCCCTCAGACCTCTGGACCTTGTTGCCACTGTATTTGCTTCATCAGAGATAGGCACTGCCTTATAAAGGGGGCTGTCTCCTCTGCCCTTTGTTAAAAACATGGGATCTGGGGGCGTGGCCGAGAGTGCCATCATGGCAGACGCAGCCTAACTGAGCTCCGTCCCGCCTGACAAATATCCATCGAATTATCATGTGTTCCCCTGCCCCGGTGCGCCCCAGAGGGGAGAATTCTACGACGGACATCAGTAGCGGACCCTGTGCGCAATCCTGCTCGAAATAGTGCACCGGAGGCCGGAGATCATGGCCCTGGGCAGGGGGGCCTACACCGCAAAGTGAAGCCAGGGCCCTCAAGTTTCGTGGGTCCCAGCAGCGGCTGCAGCAGCGGTGAAGATGGCAGGGGGCGAGTGGTGCTGGTCCCTGGTTGGCGAGACAGGCGTGGGTGCCCGGAGGCTCCGACCGGACCTCCGGCAGCAACTGGTGGTAGGGAGACACAAGAAAATGGCAGAGGAACCGGCCCTGAGCTGAGGAGAGGCAGTGTGGCCTAGCTGGATTTTGGTGTGCTCCCCCGGGAGCTAAACCCGGGCACCGGACTACGCAGTGACTTTCCCTGGCTGCAGCCGGTCTGAAGGAAGGAGGTGTGCGGTGTTCCCTTGGAGGTGTGCTGGGGGGGCTCTGCGGAGCTGCATGACTGGAGGGGCAGGTGGTGGCTGTTTTCCAGCGGTTGGATCGAGCCGCGTCAGTGACGAGGGGCGTGCTGGAGCCCATTCGGGGCGCGCCTTAGACCTTGCAGCCGGCGGTCGAGAGGCGACTGGCACAAGAAGGCCCGGCAGACATTGGGCCCCTTTTCCTGGCATGTGATGTCCGAGGGGGCGCAACTCGTCAGACTTGGCTTGGCGAGGGAGGTCGGGCATTGTGCCAGAATATGGGCCTGTCCAGATAGAGGCCTGACGCACGAGGGCGGCTCTGGTGATCGTAGAGCGGAGCCCGTGGTAGCAACAACGACTGGCCTCTGACCAACGCCGGACCTGGGCCCATGTGTTCGGGGAGTGGTGGACAGACTGGGCTCACATAGGCCAGCGACACTAGGACCCTGCTGGTGGCTCGGGGGAGAGGCCAGGGCCCCCTGTGACGGACAGTTTTGGTGAAGGGTGGCAAGCCTTGTAGCCGGACGGCCGACCTTTAACGCGGGAGCTTGACTAGCAGCAAGGAGAGGGTCTGCGCACACATCGGGGACCCCGGAGTGGCAAAGAGACGGTACTGGTGGCCGGGACGTCTGGAGCACTGGTGAGGGTTCCTGATTACTGCCCAGGATGACGAGAGGTGGGAGCGGTGGGGGCGCCACGAAACATGGGCCAATTGATAAATATATGGAGCCGAATGGAGGGGCCGGAGCCGTATAATGCTATACTCTTAGCAGCCATAACCCAATCCAGGGATACGTTGGATGCAAAAATAGAAGCTGTGGGAGCAGACGTTACCCTATTGAGCCAGGACCTGTGCAATGCTGTAGCCCGCATCACGGAAGCCGAAACCAGAATCTCGGGAGTGGAGGATGATGTGGCGAACTTGAAGCGCATGGTCGCCGACATGGAGAGCATCCAGAAGAACCTCGCACTTCGGGCAGAGGATGCGGAAGGGCGGGCTCGGTGCAATAACTTGCGCTCTGTTGGGCTCCCCGAGGGCTGCGAGAAGGGCAACATCAAAAGATTTCTGGCTCAGTGGTTGGAGAGCTGGCTCCCCCCGGACTCCCTGTCAAGCTGCTTTGTGATAGAATGGGCAGAGAGGGCGCTGGTTCAGAAGCCGCCCGTGGGGACCCGCCCCCGGCCTGTAATTGCCAAATTATTAAACCATCATGATCGCAATACTATTTTATGGCAGGCACGGGCAAAAGAACCTCTCCATTTAGAAAACCAGCGTAGCCTCATCGTCCCAGACTACATGCGACTGGTGCAACAACAGCGGCAGTCATTTTTATGGCAGCAAAGGCACGTTTTCGAGATCTCAAGCTCCCATATGCCCTGCTCTATCCGGCTCGCCTGAGAGTGGTTTTCCAGTCTCGCACCCACTTTTTTGATACTCCAGAAGAGGTCTTACAATGGTCCGATGAGAGAGTGAAAGTGAGGCGCATACCCCGCCGGGTTTGGAATCAGACGCTTCGCATAATGGGGCACAGTCACAGCCTGCCAAGGGGACACTGAACGGGGGACATTGGCGTTCTAGGTCCATGAGGTGCTCCACCTCTGAGGGGGCGGCGGGATGTTCAAGGGGTGCATCAGATCCTGTGGCAGATCCCTGATTTCCGGTGGAGCAGGCACAGATGACATTGACATACAAGTGATTCTATTGTAACTGGTATGCCTGAAGTGTCAGGGTGGCGAGCCGGGGCCACAGATAACTTATAATATGTGATAATTGTGATGTTGGTGGAGAAGCGGTGGGGGGAGAAGTACGAGGGGCGGGTCATACTCCCTAGTTATGGGGTATGTTCAGGGGATCCATTGGAAGGGGTGGCTCTTGGTCCCCCGTTGGGGGCTAGGTCGCGATCCGTCCGTGACAGGTGCTTCCATGTTGGGAGGTGCGGGTGGGGGGAGGTGGGGGGTGTTGGTGGTTGGGTTGAGGTGGTGGGGGTTTTGGTTGCGCTTATTTTGCTGCTGTCTGTATGCTGTGATGTTTGCATGTGGGTCATCGGGCCATCTACAGCCCATATAGTGCTATCTTCAAATGTCCACTGTTAACAGAGGGGGGCTGGTAGCTCCAGGCACACTTTGCATCCTGAGTTGGAATGTGTGGGGGGAACTAGACAAAGTGAAACGAGGGGCGGTTCTCCGGTATGCCAAGCAAGCTGGGGTAGATGCTCTGCTACTTCAAGAGACCCACCTACTGGGCACAAAAGTGCTTTGCCTACAACGCTTTGGGTATACATCTGTTTATCATGCAGGGTACACGAGGGGCTCCCGGGGGATTGCCGTCCTCATACACCGTAGGGTTTCCTTTACCCATGAAAAGAGTTGGTCCGACCCCCAGGGCAGGTACATCTTTGTCCAGGGGAGGGTTGAGGGTGACAGGGTGACACTTGGTAGTATATATGCACCATCGCCGTTGCAGTGGCCCCTAGTGGAAAGGGTCTTGTCTCTCTGGAGTGCAATGCCAGATACCCTCACCATAGTTGGGGGGGATTGGAATGATGTGATGGACTTAAGTATGGATAGGTGGCGGAAGGGATCGACTGACTCAGGTGTTGACATGGAGGGGCCCCCAACCAAGCTACGCGCCCTAGCCACGGGACTCGACTGGACAGATGTCTGCAGGTATAGACGTGGCGCGCGCAGAGAGTAGACTTATTTCTCTTCGGTGCATGGCTCGTTCTCCAGGCTGGACTATTTGTTTGTACCCAGGGGACTGGCCCAGAGGATAGTGTCATCAGACATCTTGCAGAGGGCTCTCTCCGATCACTCACCGGTGGCCCTCACCTTTAGCATAGGTCCAGCCAGGCAGCCGTTCCGGTGGCGCATGTCTGGATGGCATCTGCTACAGACCGAGAATAGGGAGTACATGTCTAGGGAGATTGAAAACTACCTGACGGCTAACCACAACTCTGTTGACTCCTCGACGACTCTCTGGGAGGCTCTAAAACCTACATTGCGAGGGGTGGATATCTCCTGGTGCGAGGCGGCCCGGGCGGAGAGGCGGCAGGATCTGGTGCTGTGGGAGGCGGAGCTGGAGGCTCTGGAACGCAGAAGCAGGGAGGAGAGTGGTGGATCTATTGGGCCGCAGCTAGTCTTGGCCCAGCAGCAGTATGCAGCTGTCTTGCTTGATGAGGCGCGACAGGCCTGGCTGGCTACCCGCAGCCAGGTGTACCAGTGGGGGGACAAATCCTGTAAGATGCTACACCACCTGTGTCAGGGCACTCTTCAGGCCCAGCTGCTACCCCAGCTGTTGGACTCTGCGGGATCGCCAGTCTTGGAGCCCCCTGCCATCGCGGAGAGTTTCGCTGCCTATTACGATGGGTTATATGCACCTCAGGAATGCCTGACGGCCGAGGTCGTTCAGCGGTTCATAGATGACCTCCCCCTGTGGTCCGTCCCAGACGAGACGCAGTACCTGCTAGATAAGCCTCTCACAGATGAGGAGCTGGGCGCGGCCCTGGGTGAGCTGAGCCCCGGTAAGGCGCCGGGCCCCAACGGGTTTTCATAGTGAATTCTTCAAGAGATTTTATGTACAGCTGTGCCCCCGCTTGTGTCCGGTGATTGAGGAAGCACGGGAGGGTGGAGTGCTCCCCCAGACTGGAGACACGCCAAGGTGGTGGTCTTTCTGAAGCCAGGTAGACCCCCGGAGAGCCACGCATCTTATCGCCCAATATCGCTACTCAATAGGGAGGCCAAGGTTCTGGCCAAAGACTTGGCTAACAGGCTTAAGCCCCACATCGCTGATCTGGTTCATCCAGACCAGGCAGGCTTCTTGCCGCGGAGGGCTACCTAGCATAACATCAGGTGCGCCCAGGTGGTGATTTCTGCCTGGAGGAGTTTGGGTGAGCAGGCTGCATTATTCTTGGCGGATATGGATCGTGCCTTTGACTCCTTAAGATGGACGTGTTTGTTTACCCTGCTACGGCACCTCAACTTGGGCCCTCACTTTTTGGCTTACGTACAGCTGCTATACACTGATCTCACAGCCTCCATGCGCATTGGGGGGCGGTCTCTAGGTCCTTTTCGGTCCAGCCGGGTACGCGACAGGGGTGCCCCTTCTCCCCTTATCTGTTCGTGCTCGCTATAGAGCCTTTGGCTGCGTGGGTGCGCATAGACGCCCAGATCAAGGGCTTTCGGTGGTCCCCGGGTATCACCGACAAAATAGCGTTATACGCAGACGACATGCTGTCGTTTTTCACGGACCTGGATCGGTCAGGGCTGTGGCTGCTGCGCATCTTGCAGATTTTCGGCAAATCCTCTGGCCTATATGTGAACCCGGGTAAATCCACACTATGGGTACTGGGTGAACGGCGGCCGGTCGGTGATTGGGTGGCGGAATTGCAGTTGGCTTCTGGGGGATGAAGTACCTGGGGGTCTACTTGTCGGAGAGTGCGATTATCTCCCGAGATCGCAACCTTACTCCGGTTTGGGATCGCACACGTAAGGATCTGAAAGCGTGGTCCTGTATGCCACTTTCAATCTACAGGAGGTCAGCCATATTCAAAATGGTGGTGCTCCCACGGCTCGTGTACCATCTGCAGAATCATCCGCACCCGGTTCTGCCTCGCTGATTCCAGCAAGTCAACTCTGCTCTGGGCGGGTTCCTGTGGGAGGGGGGACTGTACGGGCAGTGCTGCGGACATGCTTCTTGTTGACCTTTACGGGGGGCCTGGCCACATCTGATAAACTTTCCTACTATCAAGCGGCACATCTGTTGGCCCTCAATGATTGGTGGTATGGGGACAGAGGCGATCCAGCCTACGCGGTAGAGCTCCACCTAATGGGCTCGTCGTCCATTCTATATTCGACGCTGCTTTGGCGGGCTCTTCCATCCGTCACGCAAGTGGTCTTTTCTGTCTGGCGGCAGTCGCTGTGTAGGATGGGATGGTGGAATGTACTCACTCGGGAGACCCCTCTTTGGCACAATGGTCGTCTGCCCCCCTTGGAGACCCTTAGGGGCTTCGGGGGGTGGGACGCAATAGGTATCTCCTCATTGGGAGATGTGATGTCGGGTGGCACTCTGAAGTCCTTGCAGGACCTACATGACGAGTTTGGGTTGCCCCGCTCCTAATTCTTTTGATACCTTCAATTCCGACATGCACTGACACAATACGTGACAGACATTGAACACCAACACCTCCCAGAATTTAGCCCACTCGAGGCCAAACTGTTTATGGGGGAATTGACGGACAGAAAACTTTCCCGTGTCTACCAGTCCTTGGTCCGACATTGTTCCCCTGACCTACAGAGACTTCGGGCAGCCTGGGTGGGGGACGTAGGGGAGCTAGAAGAGGAAGACTGGATGGAGGCCCTGGCGAGTCCTAGGGGGCAGCAACCTCCACACGCCTGAGACTCATACAATTCAAATACCTGCACCGCACCTACTTCACCAGAGAGCGCCTATGGAAGGCGGGTATGATAGGTTCTCCTAATTGTCTACGGTGCAGCTCGGAGGTAGGCACACTCCTACACACCACATGGGGATGCTCAGCATTGCATAGGTTCTGGACCGGGGTCTTTAGATGCTTATCAGAGGTACTGGCCTAGGAGCTTCCTAGGGATCCGAAACTGGCCCTACTACATGTTATGGTGGGGGTGGGGGTCAATCTCTATAAACATCATTTATTGTTACTTGGTCTAACATTGTCAAACGGGACTCTTGCTGGGGCCTGGAGGGTGCCTCGGGCCCCGCCCCTGGTGGCCTGGAAGAACGGCATGGACTTTTGCGTGGGGCTGGAGCAGCCCATCTTTCTGGCCAGGGGGTGCCCCCGCAAGCACTTCCAGATATGGAAAAAGTGGGCAGATTACGGGGTGCTGGACTTGGACCCCCCACCGGAGAGTGATGCCCTTCCGACGCTTTAACAGATGGGGGTTGCTGAAGGTGCTGTTGGGGTGCTCTGATGGTACTGGCATGTACTCACTGTATATATTGAAATATCTCTAGTGAACGGCAGCAGCGCAATTTGGGGGTCAGGGGATTGGGCGGGGGGGTGTTTGTATTTCAGGAAAACATCTGATGATGTCATTATTGTTTAACTACGATGTGCAGCAGATTCCGGAGTTCGGAGCTATGCATTTGTATATGTGCAGACTAATACAATTAAAAAAAAAAAAAAAACACAGGATCTCATCTTGCCCCATCCCCTCCCTGCAATCTTTCTGATGTCCAAACTATAGCTTCAACTAGTTATCCTCGTCCCTAGGGCATTGCTCCAATGCCCAGAGTAACACTGCCACGGTAAGTGTGTATTATTCCCTAATGCATAGGGAAGGAAAGTAAAGTAAGCATCACTGAGGTTTATCTAGCACCTCATACAGCTGGGCCCTCGTGCCACTGTACCTGCAGCACCAATGATACCTACAGCTATGCGTAGCAAGCTGTCTTCTCTGCCCACTCCACTAGGCCATAAATCCCCACGTATCTCCCACCCTCGTTGTTTGGACGCGGCTCCATGCACAGCAAGCATGGCCTGGGCCATGATACTAGCAAAACGACTGCCACCACCTCATTTTCATAGTAAGACAGCCATAAGTGGGGTGCCCTGGCCACTCCACCCTTGTGGCAGTGCCAGAGCATCTGCTTCACTAATGGTAATGATGGACCTTAAAAAAACTAGACCCCCATACATCGCCATCCTTCCCCATGGGCATACCTCCGGACAAGCTGTCTCTGTCCATATGCAAACCAGAAATGAGCCCAAATATCTCCTTGATACTATCCATGGATCTTTCCTCTTTCCCCTGGGTCCAGAGGAACTGGACTTTGCATCTGAATGCAATCCTGCTGGCCTTCTCCCTGTCTTCTCGTGGACTCACTCTTTTACAAAAACAACCATACTTTTAAGCCAGAGCCATTGGAATTATGTGGTCGGTCAGGACCAAATAATGTTGATGCATTGGCAAAATTATGTGGCAAAAAGGCAAATTATGCAGAGAAATACAGCACATTTTGTGATAGCATTACTTCCTTATGTTGTCATTTCTGCACAGGTTGACACTATCCAGGCAAAGGTTGCACCACATTAGTACCTGCTTAATCCTTAAATACAGCAATAAGCAACAGAAAATGAACAAATCCATTTGTTCAAAAGGCCTTCCACTGAGTGCCAATACGTATTTTCTGTAACTTTTATCCGTTCGAGCTAGAAGCATTTTTTTTTAAATTTGCATATTATGCAGTTAATGAGGGATTATGGGACACATCTAACGAATCGTTAAGTATGCAGACAATGCAGCAGCTGGAAAATTGCATAATTCCAGTGGCCCTTGTTAAAGGTTAAGGCTGACTTTGAGATGGCTCTGCCCAAAAGTCACAGGGATGGCTGCTGGGCTGTGCTTCTTTTTGAGAGGTAATTTGAGGGTGTTGATATCTGAGTTGTGGAGTGCATCCTTTTTTATATAAACTTCTAAAACAAATTCTAGGTACAGGGAGTTATAGTGAGGACCAAGTTTCCATTGGAAAATCGTTTTTGTTTTGCTAATAAACAATAAACGCATTTTGACAAATCCTCATAAAGGTTTCTAAACTAGTTTGTCACTCACTTCAGCTGCTGTCTTGAAAGCATTAGGATGATCTGTACAGTGGGGGATGAGTCATATAGCTGGGTCTGTACTGGGGTGGCCAAGTGAGCTAAAGAACGTTAATGGATTCAACCCAGATATATGACTGGGTGTGAGTGTCTGAAAAGTTTCCGCGCTCTATACATCATCTCCTTGTTTTTACTTTTAGAAAGTTGGCATCTTCTTACTGTAACAATTTGGTGCCTTCTGCCTGTCTCTGGAATACACGTCTAGAGTGGGTGTAAGCTGTTTTTATGCATTCCCCCTAGACAGCCACACAGAAAGAAAGGGTCAGTGTGACTAAGTGGCCATCTGCATTCTGATGGGTCATCCTGGGCAGGATGGGAGGGAGGACCTAAGACACCTGAAAGGGCTGTGTCCTGTCCCCACAAAAAGGGTTGCATACCCTTCTGTAGTGAGTCTGGAGCCAGGGTAGGAAAGAAACAGAGTTATGCGTTTAAAAGGCATCTCTAGGGATTCTCCCCATTCCAAAGGTCCAACTGGGTATAAGTACTGGACCTCAGACACCACCAGCTCTGAACACTTCTTGAGCGGTAGATATTCTATCAAGAAGAAGGACTGCTGTGGTGCTGGAGGGACTATCACTCTTCTGAATTACTTTGTTGTGTTAGCCAACTGCCCTCTGCCTGGGAGGGAGAAGGTCTTGACCATCATCTCCACATCCCAAAACCTAAGGATCTCCAAGGGCTTGTTGCCTTGCCTCCAGTGTTCTGAAGTCTCAGGAATATGAAAGACTTTCTCTTCAACCTGAAAACAGCACCTGGGCTTTGTATGCTGTGAGTTCTGCTTTGCCAAGTAGTGCCAATATTGTGCTGGGCCATTGGAAGTGAGGTTATAGTCATGCAACTGTGAAAATGCAAACATCAGCGACATTATACCGACCGAAACTGGTGCATCTCCTTCGACGCATTGCTCCTGCTGCAGAGACTGGAAAAATGGCATTGCAGACTGCACAATGCATCATCTCCAGTTTCTGATGCACCGCTTCGTGCTGCTCACATTGCTTTTAACCCAGCGATTCAATAGCGACGACACATCGCCCCAGTGTTTTTCGCATCTTGACTCTCTCCGCATCTTCCATGGTGCACTGCTCGGATGTGACGAATCGCCTACATCTGCAAGATCAATGACGCATCTCCTCCCTTGCTTCCCACATCAGGTCAATCTGTATACAAATCTCACTCCATCACTGTGGGCCTGAACTTTTAGATTTTACCTGGGTAAGCAAGACCAAATAGTTCCAGTTGGCGCTATTATTTGCTAAGCATAAAAACTGTTTAATCTTCAAAAATTCATATGATGGCTTCTACTTATTGGATTTTTGTCATTTTAGCCTTGTTAAATGCATAACAGTATAAGCTATATTTATAAACAGATGTGGAGTATTTCTGTGGTGTTTTCACTGTGTTACCTTTTGAAGTGCTGCACAAATACTTTAGACAATGTCTCTTAAGTGCTCTGTACCAAGCTAAGAGAGGATGAGCACAGGTTCATTTAAAATGTGTTTCTGGCTTACCATGTCTAGGATTGTGGTTCCTGCTTGGACACAGTACATACCTCTGCCAACCAGAAACCCAATTTCCAACAACGTGCCATATATTTCGGACCTATTTCCCCTTCAAAAGGGTTTTCCATTATTTTCCAATATAGCGTAATTAGGGGCTTTGCTGCACCTGGTAACTTATTTAGAATGAATTTGCTAATATACTCTCCCCACTCTTCTTGCCCTACTTCATGTTTAGTAAAACTCTGAATGGGCTTCTAGAAGAGGTTTGCCACTGATGTTCATGTGGCTGAGTGGTTCCTTCAAAAAGAAGTTGATTTTCTCACCTTCCCACCATATATGTACGTAAGTGTCACTATTGGTGCCGCAGCACAAGCAGACATCTGGACCCCCGCATATATTTGTTTCAGTCTGCTAGGGGAAAGGTACCATCTCAAGATTAATTATAGTCTGTCTGAAGGCGCTAGAAGCTTATGAAAACTATAAGTAGATCGTTACAATCATACTTCCATTCTGCCTCATTAATTTCACTCCTGCCTCTGTTTTCCATTGCGTTTGATAGGAATATCTGGTGGTTTAGAGGCATTCGATCATAAGTTGGTCTAATTTCGTAATCAGCTCTTTGGACATGTTGTATGTTGCAAGGAGCTTCTGATATGGTGTTAATAATGCAATGGCTGATTTCTGATGTGTGGCTGCTTAACATAATGGACTATTTATTTATTTAAGAGTTTTATATAGCGCTAGCAAGACCCGAGGGTAGCAGAGCACTTTACAGCATTGTCACACGTAAGATAAATTTACACAGTAATATGTTCATTGAGTCAGGACGCATCACAGAGTATCTTCATAGAAGAGCACATTGTCCTTCTTAAGATATGTTAACATAGTAGGGTGTATGGTATCTCATGGTGCTTCACAGAAAGGACGTTGTAGAAGCAACCAAGACTCTTGGTGAGATTAATGAGGTAGGCCTTAATGTAAAAGTGCCTGTGTGCTGCTATAGGCAGGCTTCGTTGGTTTAGGCTTTAGCTATCCCTTCATGGGAGATCGATTAAGGAGGAGGTCTTTGAGCTGCCTTTTGAAAATTAGGTAGGAGGGATTGGTCCTGCTATGGACTGGCTTGGAGTTCCAGATTTTGGGCGCATTTCCTGCAAAGGAGCGAGATGTGTTTTTTTGTTTGCGAGTTTTCAAAGGGATAAGGACTCCTTAGGCTTCTCGTCCGAACGGCCTTCTGGAGTTTTGAGGCCAGGTAGGTGGGATTCCCTGTGTGCAGCGCTTTGTGTGTGAGGCAGGCAGTTTTGAAATTGCCACAAATTTCGATTGGCAGCCATTTTAGCTGTCTGAGTGCAGGCGATATGTGTTCATATTTCCTGACTCCGGTGATCTTTTTTCTGCTGCGTTCAGATTTATCTGAGGGAAGCTAGGTGCGATTTTACTGATCCTGTGAGGGTTGCATTCCCGTAGCCCAGTCTTGACTGCACCAGGGATTGAGTGGCTTGTTTGAAGTCATTGGGAGGAATGAATTGTTTTATTTTGCGGAGTAGTTTAAGGTTGAGGAAGGCGCTCTTTGCAGTGTTCTTGATGTGTTTGCTCATGTCTAACTTAGGGTCTAGAGTGTTTCCCAGCGACTTTACAGAATCGGCTGGGGTGGGGTTAAGTTTGAGAGCATCAATAGTGTTTAGCCATTCTGTGATTTGGGGGTTTGTTTCCTTGTTGGAGAAGAGGAGGATTTCTGTCTTGTCTTGGTTTAGTTTCAGGTGGTTGTGTGATAACCAGTGCTGGACTTCTCTCAGAGTGTTGTTCAGTCTTTGAAAGTCTTCGATGGAGGAGGTTTTCAGATAGATCTGGGTGTCATCAGCATAGAGTTGGAAGGAAATGTTGCTTTTTTTAAGTATGTTGATAAGTGGTTCCATATGGATGTTGAAAAGCTGCGTTGAGAGAACTGATCCTTGTGGGACACCCCTGCTAATAGGGAGAAGGTTCGATGCAAAGTTTTGGATTTTTATTCTTTGGGAGCGGTTTTGTAGAAAAGAGGTGAACCATTCAAAGACCACCTCTTCTGCTCCAACCCTTTCTTTAAGTGTCTTAATGAGAATTTTGTGGTCAAACGTGTCGAAGGCTGCAGATAGGTCCAGGAGTATAAGTAGGCAACATTGACTTGTGTCAGAGATTTGTGCATATTGTCCATTATATTTCGGATCGCTGTCATCCTTTTCTGAAACCCAATTGGTGGGGGTCAAGAAGGTTTGTGCTGTCCAGGTGTTGAGTAAGTTGGAGTAGAACACTTCTTTCCAGGATTTTCTCTAGAGAGAGAGGTTGGAGATGGGTCTGAAGTTGTCCTGATCGTTTGTGTCAGAATCCATTTTTTTTTAGTAGAGGTGTGACTTGGCCAATTTTGAGACAATCCGGCATGACTCCAGTGCTTAGGGAGCTGTTTATAATCTCGGTCCAGAGCGGGGCTTGGGAGAGTTTGAGCTTTTTGGCCAGTTGGGCAGGTATGGTGTCCAGGACGTGTGCTGAGGGTTTGAAGTTGGAAATTATTTTGATTTTCTCTGCTTCGGAGATGGGATTGAAAGATTTCCATAGGGTTGCGGGGTGCTTGTGAGTGGTCTCTTTCATTTCTGGGGGCAATTAACTGGTGGGGGACTGTGGTGAATGTCCAGGGAGAGTTCTATCTTAGTGATTTTGTCATTGAAGAAATTGGCAAAGTTATCGAATAGGTCTTTTGAGACCGCAGCTAGTGTCGAAGTGTGTTTGGAAGTTTGTTGCCTAATGAGACTGAAGAGTTCTTTGGGCCTGTTTTTAGCATTACCAAGGACATTACAGAAGAAGGAAGATTTTTCGTTCATTATGTGCATTTTATATTTCCTTCGAACTGATTTGAGTCTATCTTGTAGGATTGTGGACGGTTTGCTTCCCCATAGTCTTTCTGCAGCTCTTAGATTACTTCTTTCGGAGTTTATGTCTGTGTTGAACCATGATCTAGATGGTATGTTCCTGATTCTTTTTAGTTTCAGGGGGGCTATTTGTTCCATGCTGGAGGTCATAGTAGAGTTATAGTGAGAGGTGAGTTCTGTTGTTGAGAGCTCGCAGTTGTGGATGGGGAGGAGGGAGTTTACCCTTTCCTCCAGGTCTTCAATTGGAATCTGACTTAGATTTCTAGCCCAGCAGGGGGGATCTTGTGTACGGGGCTGGCGCTCGATCGTTTGGTTGATGTGGAAGAGAATGATATGGTGATCAGACCAGTCAACAGGCAATGTGTGGTTGATAGAGACTAATTCTGGTTGTTCAATAGGATTGAGCCTCTGTTGTGGGTTTTCTCGGTGCAGTGTTGGGTGAGGTTGTAGTTGACTAGGAGATCATTTACGGTTTTCATTAGCATGTTTTTTTTCATTCCAGTGTAGATTGAGGTCACCTAGAATTAGGCTGTTGGAGTCACGGAGTGAGTAGTGAGTTATCAGGTCGGAGAGGTGATCTCCGAATGAGGCAGTGTTTCCTGGCGGATGGTAGAGGAGATGGCAGAGTAGTGTTTTGTTATTGCTTGTGTTGATGGTGGCAATGAGACATTCAAAAGAGTTATATTCGAGGGCATCGGTTTCCGTCACAGGGATGTTGTTCTTGTGTATGATTGCTATACCTCCTCCTCGTTGTTGTTTTCTGTCTTTGTGGATGATTGTGATGCCCGGGGACACAAGCATGTCCATAGTTGGGGGGGAGATCTCATTTAGCCATGTTTCAGTGATAAACGTGATGTCTATGCCATGGGTGAGGATGGTCTTAGGCAGTTCTGTAGAATGTTTGGTGGCCGATCTGCAGTTAACAAACATGCAGTTAGTAGATGATCTCTCCTCTGTTTTGGGTTTTTTCTTTTGGGGGGCCCTGTGGATAATGGTGAGGAAGGCTGGGGATCTTGAGGATCTGGGAGGGAGCAGTCTCTTCCAAATCCGGTGATAACCTGGATCTTTGAGCTGGAGGGGGCAGTAGTGGATAAGTCATATGAGGAGGCAAGATCCATTGCTTCCCTCGGGTACATTGCGGCTCTTGTTCTTTTGGGTCTCAGTGTCTGGTCTAGGAGGAGGGGTTGTGGTTCAGCTGAGCCGTTTGGTCTTGTGGTCTTGTGTGATTGGAGTTGGTGAGTGTGGGTTTTTCAGAAATGGGAGTTTGTTTGGGTTTAGTGGTGTGGTGAGGTTCCGTAAGATTTCGGTGAGGCCCAGTATTACCTTCCAGCACGGCAAGACGGTGGGTTGTCTCTGTGGGGGAGAGGGTGGGAGCGTCCAGAGAGGTTGTTCTGTCTCTTGTTCTTTTAGGTCTTTGTGTCTGGTTACAGATGGGGGTGGTGGTCAATCTGGGTCGTTGAGTCTTGGGGGGGCCTTGCGTTGGCGTTGTAGAGTTTGTGTGTCGAGTGTAGGTGTTGGGTGGGATCTTGGGAATGGCTTTTGGTGTTCAATCAATCAATCAATCAATCAATCAATCAAAGCATTTATATAGCGCACTACTCACCCGGAGGGTCTCAAGGCGCTAGGGGAGGGGGGGTCCGCTACTGCTCGAACAGCCAGGTCTTGAGCTGCTTCCTGAAGGCAAGGTGGTCCTGGGTCAGGCGGAGGTGGGTCGGGAGGGAGTTCCAGGTCTTGGTGGCCAGGTAGGAGAAGGACCTTCCTCCTGTGGTGGCTCTTCGTATGCGGGGGACGGCGGCGAGGGCGTGGCCGGTCGATCGAAGCTGGCGTGTGGGAGCGTAGAAGTTGAGACGGCTGTTGAGGTACCCTGGGCCTTGGTTGTGTAGGGCTTTGTGTGCGTGGGTGAGGAGACGGAAGGTGATCCTCTTGTTGACTGGGAGCCAGTGCAGATCTCTCAGGTGTCCGGAGAAGTGGCTGCGACGGGGGATGTCCAGGATGAGTCGTGCTGAGGCGTTCTGAATCCGCTGGAGTCTCTACTGGAGTTTGGTGGTGGTTCCGGCGTAGAGGGAGTTGCCGTAGTCCAGACGGCTGGTGACGAGGGCCTGGGTGACCGTCTTCCTGGTCTCGGTGGGGATCCACCGGAAGATCTTACGTAGCATGCGCAGGATGTTGAAGCACGATGAGGAGACGGCGTTGACTTGTCTCGTCATGGAGAGGTAGGAGTCCAGGATGAAGCCCAGGTTGCGTGCGTGGTCTGTCGGTTTGGGTGCGCTGCCCAGGGCGGGGGGCCACCAGGAGTCGTCCCAGGCGGAGGGTGAAGATCCCAGGATGAGGACTTCCGTCTTGTCCGAGTTCAGTTTCAGGGGGCTGTTCGTCATCCACTTGGCTACATCTGTCATCCCTTCGTGTAGGTTGGCTCTGGCGGTGGCGGGGTCGTTGGTGAGGGAGAGGATCAGCTGGGTGTCATCGGCGTAGGAGATGATGTTGAGGTTGTGTTGGCGTGCGATGGCAGCGAGGGGGCTCATGTAGAGTTTGAAGAGGGTTGGGCTGAGCGAGGAGCCTTGAGGAACGCCGCAGATGACTTTGGTGGCTTCTGATCTGAACGGGGGGAGGCGGACTCTCTGTGTCCTTCCGGCGAGGAACGAGATGATCCATTCCAGTGCCTTCTCCTGGATTCCGACGTTGCTGAGGCGCCGCACTAGGGTACGGTGGCAGACGGTGTCGAAGGCCGCGGAGAGGTCTAGGAGGATGAGGGCCGCTGTTTCTCCGTTGTCCAGCAGGGCTCGGATGTCATCGGTGGCTGCGATCAGGGCGGTCTCGGTAATGTGGTTGGCCCGGAAGCCAGACTGCGAGAGGTCGAGGGATCCGTTCGTCTCGAGGAAGGCGGCCAGCTGCTTGTTGACGGTCTTCTCAATGGCTTTTGCAGGAAATGGGAGCAGCGAGATGGGGTGGTAGTTCTTGAGGTCGGTGGGGTCGGCTGATGGCTGCTTTAGTAGAGCGGTGAGTTCGGCGTGCTTCCAGCTCTCCGGGAAGGTAGCGGTGTCGAAGGAGGTGTTGATGATGTCCCGCAGGTGGGGTGCGATGACAGCGTCAGCCTTGTTGAAGACGTGGTGAGGGCAGGGGTCGGCCGGTGATCCGGAGTGGATGGAGTTCATTGTGCGGCCGGTGTCTTCGGTGCTGATCGGGGTCCAGGCGCGTAGGGTGGTGGTGGGGGGCGGTGGTTCGGTCGTGGCGTGCGTCGGTTGAGTGCTGAAGCTGTTGTGTATGTCCGCGATCCTGTTGTGGAACTAGGAGGCGAGGGAGTTGCAGAGGTCTTGCGAAGGGGTGATGTTGTTGTTTCCGGCGTTGGGGTTGGAGAGCTCTTTAACGATGTTGACGAGTTCCTTGCTGTTGCGTGTGTTGTTGTCCAGTCGTTCCTTGAATGCAGTTTTCTTGGTGGCGTGGATCAGTTGGTGGTGTTTTCGGGTGGCGAGCTTGAGGGCAGTCATGTTGTTCGGCGTTGGGTCTCTGCGCCAGGCTTTCTCGAGTGCTCGGCAGTTCTTCTTGGAGCTCTTGAGTTCGTCGGTGAACCATGGGGCTTTCTTGCTGCCGGGTCTGCTGGGCGGGGTCTTCAGAGGGGCGAGGTCGTCTGCGCAGTTGCTGATCCACTTCGCGAGGTTGGTGGCCACCTTGCTTGGGTTCGTTGCGCTGGTGGGATGGTTCATTCTCAGGGAAGTCGCGAGCTGGTCGGCTGTGATCTTGTTCCAGTTTCTGCATGCAACCTGTTGCTGGTGATGGTGGATCGTGAAGCTGAAGTGGACGCAGCAGTGGTCCGTCCAGTGGAGTCCGGTGGCGTGGCTAACAGCGATGTCCTTGCTGGATGAGAAGACGGGGTCGAGTGGGTGTCCGGCGTAGTGGGTGGGGGTGGTCACCAGCTGCTTGAGACCGAGGTTGGCGAGGTTGTCCAGCAGGGTGGTGGTGTTGCGGTCGTTGTTGTTCTCCAGGTAGAAGTTGAGGTCCCCGAGGAGGATGTAGTCAGCGGAGGGGAGGGCGTGCGGGCTGATGAAGTCGGCGATGTCTTCGCTGAATTGTGTGCATGGTCCCGGGGGTCTGTAGATGAGGGTGCCTCTGAGGGTGGTCTTGGGGTTGATGTGGATCTGGAAGTGCAGGTGTTCGGCGGGTGGGAGGGTGTCGTCGGTGTTGGTCGTGATGCGGGTGGTGTTCCTGTGGATAATGGCGATGCCTCCTCCTGTCTGGTTGACGCGGTCCCTCCGGATGATCTTGTAGCCGTCCGGGATGACGATGGCGATGTCGGGCGCTGAGGAGGCGTTCATCCAGGTTTCCATGAGGAAGGCGACGTCTGGGGCTGTGGTGTCGAGCAGGTTCCAGAGCTCGACGGCGTGTCTGTGGATGGAGCGGGTGTTGAGCAGGATGCACTTGAGGTGGTTGCTGCTGGTGTTCGGCTTGGTCGGTGCTGGTGTAGTGCAGGTCCGCTCAATCGGTGCTCCCGCTGCGCGCGTCCGCTGCGCGGTTGCTCTGGGGGCGTCATAAGAAGGGGGACGGGAGGGCGGGTCAGCTGGGAGGCGGGAGCGGAGCGGCCTATTGGCCGGTGGTGGGCGGGGCCGCAGGGTGTCAGCGTCGGGAAAAACTCTCGGGCGGCTCAGCTGTGGCTGGGCCGCTCAGGGGGGGCAGGGGCGGCATCGGCGGCGGCGGTCAGGAGCTTGGCAGGCGGGAACACTGGCGTAGGCAGGAGCAGGAAGCGGCAGGAGCAAGGGGGTGACCCGGCCTGGTTAGAGGCGCAGTGGTGTTGAAATTGCTCAAGTTGTCCCTATGGGTAGTCCTGGATGTGGGGAGTGGGAGATCACGGCGTGGTTTGAGCGGCGATCTCTTGTGTGTTGGTTGTGGGTGTGAGTTGGGAGTCATTTACTGCGGGCTTGATTCACTGGTTGTTAGTTGTTAGTGGGGGTTTAAGGAAAGAGAGAGTGTGTGTGTTGTTTAGTAGGGGGTTGTAGAGCCTCATCAGTGATGGGGCTCTGATTGCTAGAGGAGGGAGGAAGAGAATTGAGAGCTATCGTTGGGGTGAGTGTTGTTTCGTAGGAGGTTGGAGAGCCTCATCTGTGATGGGGCTCTGACTGCTTGATGAGGGGGGAAAAGAGTTGGGAACTATCAGGGGTAGGGGGAGGATGGTGTCTGGAGTGGGGAGGTTGGCTTTCAAGGTAGGGGATTTGTGGTTGCTTTGTGCGATCTTCAGGATGGGCGGCCTAACAGGGGCTAGGGAGTTGGACAGGTGGGGGCAGTGTAAAAGCGATGGGGTGGTGCGGAACAAGGGGAAGAGGGAGTCAAAAGCTTCTAGGTTGTCATTGTTGGCTTGGATCATGACGGTGGGGAGCGAGGGGAATAGGGAGTCGAAAGCTTCAAGGTTGTCATTGTAGGCTTGGATCATGACTGTGCCATTGGTGTAAATGGTCACAGAGGTGTAGCCGCTGTGTAAAGGACGATTTGGGAGGGTGATCATTAGTCTGCAGCTGTGGTGAAGGACTGGGTTATTTAAGACCCAGCGGTGCCAGGGAACAACACCTGAAACCTTCGTGGGTAACCTGCTCCGGCGTACAAGTGACAGAGACACGGGACACTTCCTTCGGCGTCAAAGATTCAAGCTTTATTTACTGCAGGGAACACAGAAATCACGGCAAGTACAACATGTGCTACTTGTGGAGACTGCTTCAAATTGGTTCTGTGGATCGCTCCTTTTATACACAATTCGCCCATAGGTTTACATGGTACACAAAGGTTTATGGCTTGGTTCCCATAGTTATCCCCCAGAGGGGTCGTTTTGGTCACTTTGATACACACAAGGTCCGGAACATAAGTGCGGAAACATTTGGCGGTTCCCAACTGTAAAAAACCCATCTTCCCACCATTAGTACATTCCAATCAGCAGTAAAACAGATCGAAGAAGGAACAAGGACAGGTGCGGAGGAAGATGGAGACAGAGGGGAATTGGAAAGGGTGTAAAAAGGGAGGTATCGGGAAACGCGAGCTACAGGCATCAAAGGGACGTGCCTAATGAGATGCACGGCTGAGACAATAAACCGGCACGGCGAGATGAGCCTCGAGCGGGGCCATCTGCCTTACAGTATCATCCCCCTCGTCATAAAGACACTTACAAAGGACATGTGTCTTCCGCAAGTATCTTGGGAGTCCCAGGGTCGCGAAACGGACAACGTCCGTTCGCTGGCTACTTGAGGGCAAGAGACAAAATGGATGCCGTATCTAAGATGGAACCCGTGGGTACAGATAGAAAAACCCACGTAACAAACGAACGGTTTAGGTTAGCACAGCGAAACTGCACACACCCACTAAACTCGTCATTTGCAGTTCATAGATACCAGACTCGACCATATTCGTGCGAGTCGAAAACATCACTTACAATTGTCACGGAACCTCAGACGCTCCTTTTGCCCTCATGTAGGCAAGCACTAGTCGGAATCATACTCGATATTCATTAGACCATCTAGATGTTGCTGTAACATAGCTCTGTCCAACCGAGCTTCTTTGGTAACAGGTGGCTGTCTTATACACGCTGTAGCACAGAGGCCACATAAGGCAGGACCACACTGCACGCAAAGGCAGCACGTGAACAGGAACGCCACAACAACTCCGATAATCATCAGAATCTTCCAACCCCAAGTCGACATCAGGCCCCAAAACCACCCAAGTAGCGTCCAACCCCCTACGTCCACGTGTATGGACTCAGAGATTTTATGCAACTTTGAGATGGCTTGATAAACAGTCGGAGAGTTATCAGGAATGAAAATACAGCAGCTCGAATGGATCACCTTGCATACCCCACCTCGATCTGCTAAGATCACGTCTAGAACCATGCGGTTTTGTAACGTCATAAGTCTATCCGCCTGAAGTTCTGTGGTGATATTACCAAGGGCACTGGCAGTAATATTAGCTGTCGATTCCACCACTCGAGTCAACTGTCTCAGGTTCCTACTATTAACCATAGGCCCCCAAAACGGGAGGAAACCCTTGAAAAAGTCTCCTGCCTCTTGACCGGCAGTGTCCTCTTTGCTAATTACGCCTCTCACAACTCTAGTCTTGTGATAATCTGCATCTACAGTGAACGTCGGAGGCAACAAATTTGCGATAAAACATGAGCCCACAAAGTCGAAGGGCAACCATGCATACGCACGATCATGGCAGATAAAGTATGTACCCTTGGCAGCCAGAAACACAGGGGACGAGACCATCGGCAATATGTAATTTTCAGTGCAAGCACTCTCTCCAAGTCGGGCTTTCGATCTTCGGCCACGACCTATGAGACAAAAATTACCAATGTGGGGTACGACCCATATCGGGGGTGAGCTTTTAAGCTATTTTTCACTAGTGAACACACTATACTCGCCTCTACTCAGGACCCTATAGGCTTGTACCTCTTCTTCGGGAATAAGCGAGGGATCATAGATATTGCTATCTAAATCCTCTATCGCTATAGACAAAGGCTTTTGATACGAGCCAGGGCCAGAGTATGGAGAACGTGGTTCTCGAATGGGGTGGAAACCTAGTGCGCTTCGAAACATTGTTTGGAATGCTCGAGCAGAACCCTGGGAACTATACGGTAAAACCAAATATGGAATTCCCTTATCTGTGGTATGTGGCATCAACCCACACACCCAACAATTAGTAGTGTTAACCACTAACTGGTGCTGGTGAAGGACCTGAATAAAGGAATTATTGCGAAATTCTGCACGTCTAGCCTGCTCGTGTTCGGGTAAGATATGGAAGGAATGAGGAGATGCAGTAGAGGTGAATTTAGAGGCAGAAGTAGGAATAGGTGTAGGTATGGCAGAAGGTAAGAAGTACGACATCATATAATACACCCCACCCGCTAGTAATGCAGAAACAATCAAAAGCAATACAAATATCTGGAACATAAAACATTTCGTACGACTAAGTTGCTGTAGCTCAAATCTTTGTGTCTGTGCTCTTTCCACATCCATCAGCTTTGAAAACGCCATCCCCTATGACCGTCCGCAACGTTTCTTGACGCACTTCGTTCTGTGTAGCAGTAGTCAATTCCTAGGAGTTCCCAGGAACCGACGGTCTTTAACCTAGCGTCAAGACCTACTAACCAGAAAGAAGTACGCGCGCGGCCCTACGGCCTTTATTTATAATATATATATGCAATGTCTCTCAGCTGTGGAAGCAAAAATACGTAGGAAAAAAACCTTCAATATGTACAAGAATAATTACAATGATACAGGTGTTCAGACTGATCGTGGAAAACGGGATAATGCAGTTGTCAAGGGACAGAACAGGATCTTTTTATTAGTCTTTAGTGCGGGATCGCAAAAAGTATCGGGTTTTCCCAGGACGTGTCTGTTCGTCAAACAAAGGATCCGTTGAAGAGACAGCGTTCTGCTGATCAGTCGAATGTTCTGGTCTTGAGTCTTTTGATGACAAATGTTCAACAGTGTCTTTCTGCTGCACTGAGGATTCTCCGACAGGTTGTGCGTCGCTGAAAGGAACAAACGCCGGCAATCCTTCGGTTTCAGTTGATGCAATGCCTCTCCTCACCCACGAGTCTGCCGGCAACGGAATAGGGACTTTCTTCGTATGGGTGGCGTGCACCCAGTTTTTCCGACCCTCTAGACGAACAGCAGTTCTCGTGGCAAGGAGGACCTGGTAGGGTCCGGTGAACCTGGGCTCCAAGTTCTTATTCCGAGAAAAATTTCTGGTAACCACCCAGTCTCCAGGCTGGAGCTGGTGGCCTGGACCCTCCGTCTGCGTCGGCAATGCTTCGTAAACCTGTTGGTGAATTAACCTCAGTTTAGCAGTCAAGTCATGAAGATAGTCAATCAACATTGGGTACTCAAGATCACAGAACACACCCGGTCTAGGGACCCCCCAAACATTTGCAGGACGACCGAACACTATTTCATAGGGACTGAGCCCTACTCGGGAGTGTACGGTTGCCCTTGTTGATAGTAAAGCTAAGGGTAAAGCGTCAGGCCACGAAAGACCAGTCGTAGCCTGAATCTTCGCTAGTTTTAGTTTAAGGGTGCCATTATACCCTTCAACCAAACCAGCTGACTGGGGATGATTGGCGCTGTGGAATTTTTGATTAATTCCAAGGCCTTTGCACACACTCTTCATCACACTCCCCACAAACTCACTTCCGTTATCAGACCACACGACCCGAGGCATTCCGTACCGAGGAAAGTATTCCTTCAGTAGGATTTTTGCCGTTGACAAAGCAGTGTTGTCCTTGAGAGGATAGGCTTCAATCCATCGGGAGAACGCGCAAACCACAACCAAAACGTATTTCAAGTTATTGCATCGCTCCATATGGATGAAGTCTAATTGAATCACCTCAAAGGGACACGAAGGGGGAGCAAAACTACCAGGAGGAGTTGGGGTTCCCTTACCAGGATTGTACAACGTACATACCATACAGTTCTTAACCAATCGTTCAGCACACTTCGTGATACCATCATTCTTCCACACAGGAGACAACAACTTGCAAATACCTTTCACGCTAATATGTGCTAACCCATGTGCCATTGTCACAACAGCCAGCACATACGCATCTGGTAACATCCATCTTTTCTGTTCCGACAAATCAATCCAACAACCATTCGCATCCAACTTTCCCGTACTTTCATTCCACTTCTTCTTTTCAGTCTCAGTGGCCTCATTTTGTATCGCCTTCACACTCTCAATAGTGTCCTCACACATAATCGACTCTGCAGGCCACCTAACTGAACTCGTCACATACATTCGAGTGCTAAGGTTCCGGGCAGTCTCCTTAGCAGTCTCATCCGCAAACGCATTACCACGACCAACATCATCCGTCACCTTACGATGTGCACTACATTTAACAATCGCTACCTGCTTAGGCAACGTAAGTGCATCCAAAAGATCATTCACAAGCTGGCCATGCTGAATCTTCGTACCATGCGATGTCAGAAAACCTCTCTCTCTCCACAATCGTCCAAAGCTATGAGCGACGCCAAATGCATACTGACTGTCAGTATACACATTCACACGTTTATCTTTTGCTAACACACACACTCTCGTTAAGGCAATCAGATCTGCAGCCTGGGCAGAATTCTGATTCAATCTCGCAGCTTCCACAACAGTACTCAAAGTTACAACAGCATACGCAGTGGTCACATCACCATTCGGCAATTTGAAACACGAGCCATCTACATACAGTGTTCAATCTGGATCTTCTAAAGGAGTGTTTTTAAGGTCCTCTCGACCTTTTGTTTCCTCCTCTGTTCGCAAATAGCAGTCATGGGCTGCTATTTCATCTGACTCTGTACTAATGGGTAACAAAGTTGCCGGATTCAGAACATTGCAACGTTTTATCTGAATATGACTTGCCAGAAGCGTCAACTCGTATCCGGACAACCTCGCACTTGTCAAGTGCTGAGTTTTCGTACGATTTAAAAGAGTGTCGACTGCATGCGGAACCATCACCGTAAGCATATTATCCATGACCAATCCTACTGATTGTCGGATGGACACCGCAGCTGCCGCTGTTGCTCTCAGACAACTCGGCAATGCTCTAGCTACCGGGTCCAAGGTCGAGGAAAAATATGCACATGGACGTTGCTTACCACCAAAAGGTTGCGTTAAGACACTCAAAGCACAACCTTCCCTCTCGTGAACATATAACGTGAATGGCTTACTGTAGTCAGGAGTACCCAACACAGGAGCCGAACACAATGAGTCACGCAGTTCAGAAAAACTTTTCTGACATTCTTCCGTCCATGGTAAAGGAGTAGAAACATCCTTGCACGTAAGAGCCACCAATGGTTTCGCTAGCAATAAAAAATTTGGAATCCATTGCCTGCAGTACGACGTGATACCTAGAAAGGCACGCACATCTCTTTGTGTTGTTGGCACAGTCATTCGCGCAATTGCTGCAATTCTTTCTGGGGTCAACCGCCTTCCCTCCTTTGACAATAAGTGACCTAGATAGGTTACTTCTTGACAACAATATTGGAGTTTAGAAGGTGACACCTTGTGATGTAAGTCACAGAGATGTTGCAGCAACGACACCGTAGCAATTTTGCAAATGTCCTGAGTATCCGCAGCTACCAATAAGTCATCGACATATTGGATTAAGGCCGCACCAGCCGGCAATGTAAACGCATCCAGTTGACCCTTCAAGGCTTGACTGTAAATCGATGGACTCTCACAGTAGCCTTGAGGAGCGCGTTTAAACCGGAAGCTGCGCCCACCGAGAGAGAAACCGAAAAGGTCTCTGCTCTCTTCCGCGATCGGGATGCTGAAGAACGCATTCTTCAGATCGATCACCGAAAAACCAAGACGCAGATGCTGGAATCAGAGTCAGTAGCGCCGTGATGTCAGGCACAACAGGGAACTGAGGAATCACAATTTTATTTACCTCCCGTAAATCGATGACAAAATGATAAACAGGTGGTTTCGAAGGATCAGTACGTTTTAAAATAGGCAGCACAGGGCTGTTGCACACGTTTCCCCGAGTCTCTTCAATAACGTCTTTGTCGATCAAATCATAGATGATCGCTAACAGTGCTCGTTCACCATCAAGAGAGATACGATACTGGGGAATACGTGGCAATCGCACATTAGATTTCAACTGAACAACATAAGGGGAGATGTCAAGCAGGCCCACATCATTGGGACCTGTTGCCCATAAGGATTCAGGAAGAGAACTCAATTCCGGTGGAAGCTTATCAAGAGACAAGTACATAGGAGAGACAACCTTCTCTCCCAACGTAAGCTTTACACCCGCAGGAGAACAATACAGAGTTGCATACAAACGTTTTAGCAAATCCAGACCCAAGAGATTTTCACCACAACCAGTAGTCAAAATCAACGGAGCTTCAAGCTCACGTGGTCCAATCGTACGAGGCAAAGGGCGTGAAACTGGATTGCTAACGGGGGCGCCAGAAAATCCAACGGAAACATTTGTTAAGCCAGACAAAGGTGCGCCAGGGAGTTTCGAATGCATAATAGAACTTTTCGCTGCACCAGTGTCCAACAGAAAAGGCTCAACGACGCCCGATGTAGCAACTGCGACGTAAGGCCCTCTCTGATCAACCGGAACTGATACCACTCACTCTCCTTGTCTATGGCTGTCCTAGTAATTACTGTCGTCAGTTCCCTGATCGACGTAATAATCGTCTACATTGTACTGCGCAGATCGTCCTTGCGATGATCCACGTTGATCGAAACAGTTATTAGAATTCGATTGGTTATCTGAACGATCATTTTGAGCACCGCGACCCCTACCGCGTGATGTCTGTTGTGAACCACCACGACCTCCTCTAGATGAATTACCACTATTACGATCGTTCAAAACAGGACAATTGAATTTTATATGACCCTCCTGTCTACAATAGGCACACTGATTGTACCCTAAAGAGGATCTTTGGGAAGAGGAGTCATTTCTAGATTGTGGTCGATTAGATTGCGACTGCGATCTATTTTGTTGCGAAGCATTCTGATTCGAACGCGGAGGATACGCTTGCTGTAACAACACTTTAGTTTTAAGCTCTTTCGTCTTTTTATCAGCACGGTCGTTCTCTTCTTTCTCTCTATTCTCATAATACTGGGCTGTAGCCAATATCTGAGCTGAGGTAGAAACGGCCCATGCACTTTCTGAATTCTTCAGTTTATTGCTCAAATCGGGCAATAAGTTAGAGACAAATTTATCCACGAACAACCGTTGGCCACCCTCAGTACCCATATCCTGACCACTATGGTCGATGAATGCCTCCTCGAATCTCGTAAAGAAGTCGGAGACACTCTCGTCCTTTTTCTGCTTACAAGCTGACAATTTGTCCCAATTCACCCTCATAGCTGGCATAAGAGTTTTCATTAGCGTAATTATTCTCTGAGGGAGAGCCGTAATGAGCTGCTCGGGCTTAGCCCCACCCACTTGTCGCGTATCTGCCGCCGTAAGGGCAGCCCAATCACCACCCAATTCGTTCGCATGGTCTTCCTGACGAATCTTAGCCCATACCGGTTGCGGTACAACATTGCCAAACAGCATATCGATATTGGCAAGATTCATTACCGTAGCGTCTATAAGCTGCGATAATTCTTTATAATACCCTGCAGGATTTTTGCGAGGGTCAGGCAAAGATTGCTTCACCTGTAACACTTCAGAGCGTTTCCATGGGAGATGTATCCATACTCTCTGGAAAAACGGCAAGATCGGAGGTTGGGCTGCAGGATTACCTGGCATCCATACTGGTGGAACTTCACGCATAGGAAACTGACCAGACTCATCTGGCTGTCTTTCAACATCCTCAACAAACAAGGCTTGAGGTATAGGAGTGGGACGGAAAGATAGCAACCGCTCAACCGCACGTCGAACGTTGGTATCTACTATCAGTCCATTCGAGAACTGAAGCTGTAGATCAGACAAAGCGGACAGCACCTCATCAGGCGCATCGGCAGATATCTGATCACGAAGGACCTTACACATTTCTTCGAACACAAATCTTTGGGTTGGTATATTAAATTGACAGAACGTATCGAGTACAACACGTGGTGGATTTCTAAGAGGATGTGTCATCCAACCCATCGCCATATTATATAGCGAAGCGCGTTCCCTATTACCAGGAAGCTGACTACGTCTCTGAGGACCATCTGAACCAGCGGACCCAAGAACAGGTCCGAGAGAATGAAAGAAGTTAGCCGCAACAGGAGAAGTACGACTACGAACAGAGGGAGAAGTATAGGACACAGGACTGACAAGGGAAGAGGTAGAAACAGAGGCAACAACAGGAGTTAACAAAACAGGAGCAGTAGCGGGAGCAGGAGTATGTGGAAGCGGAGGAGCAGTAGGGATAGCAACAGGCAAAGGAGCAGGAACAGTCGGAAGAACGGGTGCAGGTTGAGGAACAGGCTGAGGAACAGGTGGTGGAACAGGTACAGGGGGAACCACTGGAGCAGCGGTACCCTGTACATACGGGGGTGGCGACTTCATAAGATAAGACATTAAAGGATCCTCAACTATTTCTTCCTTCTTTTCCGACTCCGTAGGCAAAGCAGGATAGCACTTATCTATGGACATACGCTGTAGCCTATCGAACACTTCCTTTTCCTTATCCTCCTTATCACGCTGAAACTGCTCTGCTTTCTTTACAATGGTAGCAACACCATCTCTTCTGATTTCGTTTAGTCTGTCTGATTTCTTTCTGTCGGGCTTCTTTACGCCACAACCGAAAGGCATCAAACATGGCCGGCCTTGACTTTTTCGCAAATAATTTAGCCTCTAGATTATCTAGGATTGGAGTCTCAAAGCTACCATGAGGTGGCCAACTAAGGACACCATCCTTCTTAGTATACCGAATCCAGTAATCATTAAAAGTAATCGGGCCCAATCCGTGCTTACTGTACAATTCATAAGTGGGAGTTCCAACCGGAGGTATCGGACACGAGTCCTCCAGTCGGGAATCTGTGCCACAACGTCTGAAACAACTAAACAAAGTACTACGACCATGCATCTTGCACACTAGCCGAGTTTCACAAACTTCAAGGGTTACGGGATTTACCAAGTCCCAGCAAAGAGCGAAAACCCTCGGTTTTTGGCGTCTGCAGTCGTCAAATATCACAACAAAGTACCAAGAACCACAAATGCAATGGAACCATGCAACAACTAAGAACCACAACCAAGAACACTGGGAGCGACCCACAAATACTTAACTCAAAGATCGATGGCGTCACCAGGAAGGCCCGTCAATCGTCTCGCTATACCAAGGTCTACGCCAGGCGCCAAAACAGGTCTACAGTCAGGGCAGCAGTCCGTCGCAGCCGTCAGGAGGCGGGAATCTTCGCGGGAAAAGTCTTTGGGCCACTTATTTCGACAACAGGATCGATGAAGCGAAGTGCACCTTCCCTCGGAGATTTCACACGAAGTTCCTCACGATCGTCGGGCTTGGACCGGTACCACTGATGCAGCCCCACGTTGGGCGCCAACTGAAGGACTGGGTTATTTAAGACCCAGCGGTGCCAGGGAACAACACCTGAAACCTTCGTGGGTAACCTGCTCCGGCGTACAAGTGACAGAGACACAGGACACTTCCTTCGGCGTCAAAGATTCGAGCTTTATTTACTGCAGGGAACACAGAAATCACGGCAAGTACAACATGTGCTACTTGTGGAGACTGCTTCAAATTGGTTCTGTGGATCGCTCCTTTTATACACAATTCGCCCATAGGTTTACATGGTACACAAAGGTTTATGGCTTGGTTCCCATAGTTATCCCCCAGAGGGGTCGTTTTGGTCACTTTGATACACACAAGGTCCGGAACATAAGTGCGGAAACATTTGGCGGTTCCCAACTGTAAAAAACCCATCTTCCCACCATTAGTACATTCCAATCAGCAGTAAAACAGATCGAAGAAGGAACAAGGACAGGTGCGGAGGAAGATGGAGACAGAGGAGAATTGGAAAGGGTGTAAAAAGGGAGGTATCGGGAAACGCGAGCTACAGGCATCAAAGGGACGTGCCTAATGAGATGCACGGCTGAGACAATAAACCGGCACGGCGAGATGAGCCTCGAGCGGGGCCATCTGCCTTACAGTATCATCCCCCTTGTCATAAAGACACTTACAAAGGACATGTGTCTTCCGCAAGTATCTTGGGAGTCCCAGGGTCGTGAAACGGACAACGTCCGTTCGCTGGCTACTTGAGGGCAAGAGACAAAATGGATGCCGTATCTAAGATGGAACCCGTGGGTACAGATAGAAAAACCCACGTAACAAACGAACGGTTTAGGTTAGCACAGCGAAACTGCACACACCCACTAAACTCGTCATTCGCAGTTCATAGATACCAGACTCGACCATATTCGTGCGAGTCGAAAACATCACTTACAATTGTCACGGAACCTCAGAGGGGGGTGTTAGTTGTTTTAGATATGAGCAGAAGTGTTTTGAGGGTAGCGTTCCAAATAACAGGTCTCACCGTATGGAATAGGAGATCCATTTTTAGCTGGCCTTTCGGAGGAGCAGTGGTATATGTCCGCGAAAATAATTTCTGGGTGTTGTCAAATTAGTTTGTGTTTGAGGTTTCTTTTTTCTTTTGGTGTGAGGTTGGGTGGGAAAATCATGGAGAAGAAATTCTGGCCATGAGGTTTCAGTTCGTAGGGTGTGCGGGGCAGAGGGGAGAGATGGTGGGCAGTGACATTTTAGCTTCAGGTTGGGGAGGTTGCCCAGAGATTGTGTTCAGTCTGCTGGTCGGAGAGGATATGACTGTAAGGAGAAGGGGTTGGTACCCTTCTCTGTGGCTAGGTGGGAAGTGGGGAAGGGTTTATTGGCCCCTCTGACCGTAAGAGCTCAGTCTTAGAGTCCACGGCGTAGGTTAGTAGTGAATTAGAGAGGTTGTAACTCTTCTGCATTATCTCTTTTAGGTTTGGAAGGGGTGAAGGTGTGGAGTGGGTTCTCTGGAGAGGTGATGAAGTGTGGTGGTCTGCTGGTCTGATGAGTTTTCCCTCAGTTACTTTCCATATTTATTTTTTCACAGATTCCTAAGTTGAGTTGATTATTCCTGAGTTACCATTAATATATTCCCACAATGGGTTGTTCTGCATTCTGTGTGTTTCATATAAGTGGAAGATGTTTGGCAATTTATAAAGGACTTTATTAATCCTTTTTCATCAGTCATCACCCCATGCTAATTATTAAATCTCATTCCTGGTGAGAAAGGAGGAATAGAGTGAATGGGAGTGTAGGGTGCTAAGACTGTGGTGAGGCCCTAGTACATAGCCACTCTGTCCCAAATCATTAATGACATCTTGGTGACCTCTGATATGTAGAGGGATTTAGGATGCACCTGATTTGTTAGCCAAGGGATGTCCAAAGAAAGTGGCCTGCTACTGCCCTGTCCATGAAGCAGTAGCATTTCCTAACCTCCTTTTTTTATCGGTGCCATCATTAATTTCTTGCTTAGTTTCGCCCTCTCTCCTCCCCATATATCCTTATTCACTTGTTTTTGCATGCCTTTCAAGTCTGTTCATGGGATCAGCGTGGGAAAAGATTGGAATCAATATAACAACCTTGGAGGATATTAATTTTCACCACCTTGATTCAATAAAGGTTTTTTAAAGTGAACAATAAATGTAAATGATGTGATAATCTCTAGCCATAACTACTTTATAAAAACCTGTCTGAAGAGAGTAAGCAGTTTCAAAGAGTGATCTAGTGAGCAACGTTTAAAAGTTCTGATTAATCATTCCATAGTTGTTGGTATTTGAGCAGTGTTTTTAGGGACGAAAATGGGATGGTTCAATTTTGGGGGATTGTTGGGCATTGTCCAGCTACTGGGAGCGGAAACTTTACCCAAATTTCTCTGAACCTGAGGTGCAAGTAGGAAAGTCTCAGGAATTTGCAACTCTTGAAGTTTTTCCAAACAATCTGGCCTATTGATTCACTCTCACTTTCGGACTCCCATGTAGAAATAATGACATCTTTCTGATGTATAACATTGTTTCATATTTTATCTTCAAAGCTCAGAAATCTTTATTACATTTAGAAACTTTCTGATTGGGGTTGTTGCTACTATAATTCCATAAAACCCCTTTATAAAAGTTGGAATTCATGAGGCTGTGTTGATAGAATCACAACATAAGCATTCAATTAAAGACATGCTCAAGGATGGCAAGAATCAACTGTCTTTTAAAAGCATGATCTAGTTTAATATCAATTTGTTAATAGCAGGTGTGTGAAATGCCTGTTATTGCATGATCATCCCCATTTTCGCTGAAGTTTATAGCTTTCTATTTACTCTATACACTGGGGCACTGCTGAACACTGCCCAGTTTATGTGCTATGACTGCTATAACATGTACAAATTGGATAATATCTGATTGTCATATTTAACTCTGCTACAAGGTCATAGTATATGGTGTGGAACCAACAGCCATTTTATGGAAAGTTAACTGTCAGTTGTGGCTGTAGCACTTACTGTACCAACCACTAATGAGACAAGGAAAACATGGCTTTAGGCCACCCATTGTAGCCTAACTGCTGCCATTTAAACTTACAGTGCGACCTGTTGTAATAACTATTTTTGGCAGTTAAAAACCTCTCTTTTACATATTAGTAAGTTTCCCTTATGTATTTCTTGTAGCCCACAAGGTAGGATGTATGGTATTAAAATGTTGGCTTCTGCCTGACACCCTGTGAGTCTCTATGTCCCTCCTCTGATGTCCTGGGTGCCTTAGAAGTGCAAGCATGCTATGTTCAGGAGAAATAACACAATTATTAGTATTTTGCTGTTTGTCTTAGTTAGAGTGCTGCAAGGTGGGGAGAACCACCGACCTCTTCAAACCTAGTGGCCTCAGCCAACTAACAATTATACAACAGAGATCCTCAGCACACGTATGTTGTATAGCAATAATGCATAAAGTAAGCACATATTAAATGCAAGTAGATACATTCAGTTCTTTTCCTTTTATTTCTGGGTGTTCAGACAGCCAACACGGCATTTGTGGTGATGCTTCCGAGTACGGTGCACATCATACGTGCACCATACTCGGTTACACGAGGAGCGACGTCCGTGTTGGTCATTTTTGTAACATCATAAGATTTTGAGCGTTTGGGACTTACGGGTATCCCTTGGTCATAAGGTCAAGTATTTGGGAGGTCGCAGAGAAAGAGAACCCCTTTGTGGGTTGGAAGTATGACCACAAATAAATGATACCTAATAAGAAGACAATAGCCTGGATAAAGTCACAGGACAAATTCCCATGTACGGGACGAAACAAGTGTAGGCTGTCTGAACACCCAGAAATAAATGGAAAAGAACTGAATGCATCTACATGTATTTCATCTGTGCTTCCTTTATGCATGTCCACAATTTTACTATACAGCATACGTGTGCTGAGGATCTCTGTTGCCTTAAATGTACACTCCTCTGGTTTTTAGGGCACCAGGAAAACCTTTCCTCCAGACCAATGGAACTTCCATACTTTGTGATTTTCAGATTTTCACTGGGACCAATCAATTAGATATATGCAACCCGCGGTGTGTCTGAAATAGCACCTTGTTCCTGGTGTACCACAACCATTGACTATCATTGATGTTTTAGCTTTTCTTGTTTAGTTTTTTTTCACTTAGCTCTTTAAGAATGCATATCTCTGCTTCCCCTTCTTGTATTTTTGTCATCTTGTTGTCATTTTGCTTATTAAAATGTTCTCTCTTTTTCCAAATTGAGTGAGATCTTTATTTTGTTGCATTTTTGACTTTTTAACTGTTTTGGTATAACAAAATGCTTTGCAAATGTTCTCTAAGTGAATCCTGCCTGCTCTTTGCCATAGGTATCAGGGGTTGAACTCAAGTTTAAATTACTGAAACCTTTCACGGGACCAAACTAGATAGTGTCTTTATTACCTGAGGTTCACACCAACCCTTCCCCAACTAATAAACCACTTTCTTACAGCTGAGCCTTGTTATTTCTATAACGGAAACCAGCGAAGACTGCATCCTCCATTTCAGCCATTTGATCCATTATTCATCTGTGCTTTTCCATCTGTATTTGTCTACAAATGTTCAAATGTACTTACCACTGTTTCTGACAGCAGTGGTATAAAGTTTATGACCCACGTTATGGCTCTATCATAGAATATATTAGCACTGCTCATTGGGATATAGAAAAATACCAAAATGCCCAGCGAAATGCTTACAATGTCAGTCTAGCCTTGTGGAGCTGATTACTGGGGTCATTGGGGAATCATATATTTAAAATTTTGCATAGACATTTTTTCACTTTCTTAGCACTTTGTTTCAAATAGTTGAGGTTATAGTTTTAGGAGCACTCTAGTTATCTTTCTGCCTGTCTACTAGCTATCTATAAATGTACCTGTATATTTGCCAGTTAGTCTATCAGTCTGTCTATCTATCTACCTTTTTATCTATCAAAATATCTAACAAGATTCATGTCCAGAGTCAGAAAACAATCACAATCATTAAAGACAAATGTGCAACAAATGTGAAACTGATTATCACAACCCAAAACATAGTTCAGTACTACTCCCATTAGTGCATCTAATCCCAACAGTAAGTATTGTCTCAAGGCATATCAAGACGTTCTCTGTGAAAATGACAATGTGACAATAACAATGACAATTAAATCATTATCCAGAGACAAGAGCTTTGCAATTCACATGTTGACACTTAAAAAAAAAACATAAATATGAAGATTGATGACACGCCAGCAAAGATACTCCAAGAAAAAACAGTTTGTTAAACTTGCACTATGGCAAGCATGAGCATGTCATTATTCCAATGTCTCTTTCCTGGTACAAACAGACGTTACTGAAAAGGATTAAACAATGAAATCACAATGTACATTTCCTACCAAAAGCCCATGTCAAAGCCAATATTGGGAAAGTTGCAAATTATTTTCTGATAGCTTTAAGCAGGCAACAATACTGACCCTGCTGATAAAAGACAAAGTTGTATCTCATTCATCTCATGGTCTTTGACCCACTAACAGTGATAGAATCAATGTGGCTAAAGCCACAGCAATATTCTAAACATTTTTTTTGCGTGAAATCAGCTGCTGTCTGATCTCCAGTCACAGCTACTCCAGCACATGAACAATGTCTTGGAAAAACAGAAGATTGTTTAACCTAAGTACTCAACATTGCTTGCATGGACGAAGTCTCTTTCTCAAGTAAACAGGATCCTACCCTGAAAAAGCTCTAAAAGCAAGAGTAAGGGCTTTGGTTTGAATTTGATTTTATACGGGAAGCCAATTAAGTTGTATCATATGAGGTGATATAGACTGCTGGTATGGAACTCTTCGGATCAGCCTAGCTGCTGCATTTTGGACCATTTGAAGTCTTTAAATCAGGTAGGCAGGAAGGCACAGATAAAGACTATTTGCATAGCCCAAATGGGAGGTTACCAGTGGACCACAATCTAACATGTATCATCCAGGATAAAATGCAGAAACATCTTTAGCGATTTGAGTTTGGCGAAGTAGCTTGATGACACTTGTTTAATTTGGGTGGAGAAAGAGAAGTTTGAATCAAACACTATTCCCAGGTTTCTAGCTGTGGAAGCATGGGTTGGGGGTGGATTCATTTCCTCAGGCCACCAAAGACTAGGAGGAGGTGGGCCACAAAGAACTTCAATTTTGTCAGAATTCAATTTGAGAAAATTGGCGTCATTCCATCCAGCGACTTCCTTAAAAGATTTTTTTAACTTATTGAAGGAACGACAATAGTAGTTGAGTCTCACCTGCATAAACCACCACCTGCAGCCAACAGGACTCGATTAGCTTGGCCAACACTGTCAGTTAAAGAGTAAACAAAGGAGAATTTAGAGCTGAGCCCTGAGGAACACCAAATAGAAGTGGCTTAAGGTGGGATGAGAATTGAGGAAGAGTAATCCGCTGAGATCTGTACTCCAGAAATGGCTGTGCCTTGTAATCTAGCCGCAATAAGGGCCTGATTTACATCTTGGCAGAATTCCTGTCATCCCTCTGTAGGGGAGTATCCAAGTACTACTCCAAGCTGACGGTATCCAGCTGCCGTATTTAGATGTTTACTTGCTGATCTGCCGTCTGCATAAACATACTGTTTCCCCTATGTAATTGCCACACTGTAGTCGAGGGGCTGACTCTTCTGCTGGCTAAATTGGCCGGTGTGTGGCGAGCCTATTTAGATGTCCCCATTGTGCTGGCATTGTCCTGTAGGCTGTTTGCTGATGGATTGAGAGCCTGGTGAAGTGGAGACTGGTAAGTACTACTGATTTATGTGTCAATACACATATATGTTGTGTTTTCATTTAAACAAGTGTAGGTAATGTGTTATGCACCTTTTCTTACATATGACATAGCACACAAACAACACACACACACACTATTGTATACGCACCCACAGGCACCACAGCGCAAAACTCACAACAGTATACTTTTTTCTAAGTGTCAATACAGGTGTTACCTTGATAAGTTGTAAAATATACAGTAATGCATTACACATAAAAGAAATGCATGTAAGAACAATGTAAACATACACAGACTAAGCAATTCTCTACACGCTATTCATAATAAGACAGGTGTAAAAGAAGCTTACCTTAGATCCTGGTGGCAATGTTGTTGATTAGAGCTGTGGTCATGTAGTAGAAGCAAAAGGAGGACCTGCACAATGGGGTTCAAGATGGAAACAGATGTGGGAATCAGACAAAAGGTACATTTCTACAACATTTCCTTCAATTCCACCAATTCAAAGTATTGGTGTCCCTGCAACAGGTTCCTGGACGGAAAAGCACATCATGATTGGCCCGGCGGTAATCTTAGCTGGATTCCCACGGGCAGCCGCTTCTGCCTATAATGCCAGTGACGCAGGTGAAATTTCCTGGTGGAGTGAGCAGCACTCGTGCGGTCTTTCATGCATGGACCCATTAACATCTAAATAGAGCAGGCAAAGTAGGCAGGTGGTGAACCCATCGAAAAAGTGACTGCGCAACCAGATCCACCAAGAACTAAATAAGGCCCAGGGTCTATTCAGAAGGGTGGCATGGTGGCATGTGAGACCGTATTGAATGCTGCTGATATGCCCGGCATAACCACCATCGCAGACCGGCCACAGTCCAGGTGTTCTCTTTTTTTTTTATGCCAGGAGCAGAAGATGAACAGAGAATATGAGCGATAAACAATGAAAGCAACATCAGAAAAACAAGTTGAATATATAGGCAAGTCGAGAAATAACATCAAGGAGGATTTACATCATTCTCTACTTCATAACAACAAAAGTATAAAGAAGAGACAAAACAGAAAAAAAATTATTAGAAAAAAATACCAATAATATTTTGCCAAAGTATGCAAGCAGTTCTACAGTCCATTATATCCAATCAGTTATGGGGGCCCATATTTTTAACCCTCTTATTCTCTTGCGAATATTCTTAGTTTTGAATATAGCGACTTCAATATCATACATGGATAATAACTGTGCTCTCCATGAAGAAAATAACGGGGGATCTGGAGATATCCAATCCTTGGTAATACAGACACGTAAGACAGCCATACATATAAAAAGAAATGCGACACGTGCCTTCAATCTATTTTGGACATTAGAATCAATACCTAACATCACCAACTCTGCTGAGATACATATCACGGAAACGAGTATCTCTATCAAAAACTGTTAAATAGACGTTAAAAGAACTGAAAGCTTAGATAGAACATAAAAAAACATATGCTGGGCGCCTGCAGCGTAACAACCAAATCTGCTGCAACTGGCTTCAGCACCGGTACACCATTTAGAAACTTTCCTGGGATAATAGTACAAATCATACAAAACCATATAATGTTGTGCCCGCATCCTGCTAGAAATCAAAACGTAATTTGCCAGCGTGATAGAGGGATGAAGGACGATTATCCCTGAGTTTAAGTTAGTTTGCCATTTATCTTGACATTGGTCTAAATCATCTGGCAATATCTGAATTAAATTTGCGTAAAAAAACCAATGGACATCCCTGTTCCAATCCCCTCTGTCAAAGGAATTTTCAGGAACCCGAGAATTATATTGCCCCAACGACGCGAAGTAGCTACGAATTTGTAAAAATTAAAAAAAATCCTTCTTTTGCACACCATATTTACATTGTATCTCAGTGAAAGACAGGGGTTGGATATCTTGAAACATATCCCCTAAACTGCTTATACCTAGCAGACACCAGTTCTTGGTTATTACATCTCGAAAGACAATAGGGAGGCGACCAACTGAATCAAAAGGAGTATAACGGTTTATTTGAGGGAGCCCTAGATGACGCTTATTTTGTCTCCAAATCGAAAAGGCAGAGATCAGCACTTTAAACTTAGTTTTTTTTATAATAACTAGGTTCTAGAATTTTCAAGATACAACTGTTGGCCTCTTCACCAATAGCAAATTTATATATTGAAGGATTATTGCATGGCAATAGTTTGGTTTTTTCACCTACAACTAAGGGAGAGATAAATTGCAAAACCGATGCCCACAAATAAAATAAAAAATAAGGAATACCCCACCCCCCACTGGCTCTTGGAAGTGCCATTTTTTAAGAGCCCTTCTACGTCGTTTATACCCCTACAGAAATCTAGAGGAAATATTTTCAAGTCTTTTAAAGCAGCTTAAAGGAAATTCTAAAGGGACAGATCTAAATAGATAAAGGAATTTGGGGAGAACCATCATTTTTAAGACGTTTGCTCTTCCGTATAATAATAGAGGAAGATGATTAATGCACTCTAAGATGGATTTCACTTTATCTAAAACAGGATTAATGTTAATTTCAGGAATCTTATTAACTGGTGAGGGGATTTTGATCCCTAAATATATTGCCTCTGTTACAATTGAAATATCCCTCGGATATCACTCCCGACATACCGGATCTGAGTCTTGTTTATATTTAACTTATACCCTGAAAATTGACCAAACTTCCCAGCGAGATTTTCTACAGTTGCTAAGGCCAACGGTAGATCTGTGGTTATGACAACAATGTCGTCTGCATAAGCGAGGGCCCTATATTCCACATCACATATATTTACCGGTTTAATCTGTATCGAATCAGTTAATTTTGCCCCAACAAAAATCGATATATAACGCACATAATAATGGTGACGTGGAACAGCCTTGCCTGTTACCACGTAGGATAGGAAAGATATCAGAATCTCTTCCAGCTAGGCGAATTGATGCCTTAGGGGCCAGATACAAATTCTAATTGCCTGAAGGATTCCTGGCCAAAACCCCTTCAGATGAAGTACCTCCCATAGATAAGGCCAGGCAACCCTGTTGAATGCCCTTTCGGCATCCAACAGAGTAACGCCTATAGGTGTTTTTGTAGCCTCAGTCCAGTCCATCAATGCGATGACTCACCCCACATGATCTGTCATATAACAACCCGGGATCAATCCATGTTGTAAATGTGATACCAGAGAGGAAATAATTGACGAAAGTCCCTTGGCTAACATTTTTGAATAGAGCTTGCTGTCGGCATTAATAAGTGAAATTGGCCGATACGAGGATGGAGATAGAGAGGGTTTATCCTTTTTTAGAAGCATAGTTATTATAGATTTCTGCCAGGAAGCCGGGGGTGAGCCTCTTTGTGCAGTTACACAGATTATCAGCAGTTGTTCCTTCAGGATTGAAAAAAAAAGTACGACAAAATTCCAAAGGAATCCCATCAGGACCAATCGCTTTCCCTGATGCTAAGGATACAATCGCAGACTCAAGTTCTTGTATTGTAAAATCGTCCTTAAAAGAATCACTCTGAATGTGGGAAAGCTTAGGAAATTCCTGATCACCAAAAAACTCAGCAAGCTGGTCTACATTATCCAGAGAGTCCTCATTTAAGTAAAGATTGCTATAGAATTCATTGAATGTACCCAAGATTTTTTCCGGATTAGTATGTATCAGACCCTTTGCATCTTGTATCGCATCTACTTTCCTAGCCACTGCCCTCTGCCTTAACCTTTTAGCTAATAGTCGTCCTGAATTTTCACCCACCTCATACATAGCACGATAGATAGCTATTTGGGCAGCTAGTTTATCAGCGAAACATTCATATATTTAAATTTTTTGAATGGCAAGATCACAAACCCTCTGTTCATAAGCTTGATTGGTGCTATCTATTTCACGCAATTTGGCCAATTCTTTATCTTGTTTGGCCCTACTCTTGCACTGCATCTTAATAGAAAAGCTGAGTGTTTCTCTACGAACTCCCGCTTTAAAAGCGTCCCAAACTATGCCAACTGAGGCAGAGCCAGCATTGAACTTAAAAAACTTGGGTATCCACTTGGCCATATGTTGTAAATAAGCATGATCCAGCAGTAGCTGACGCTCAAAAGTCCACAAACTCATATTTGGACGAGAGAAAATATCTATTACTAATTCAAGAATAATAGGGTTGTGATCTGATATAATTTTGGGAAAAATATCAATTTTTGCATTAGTTAATAGTTCTAAAGGGGCAAAAAAATAGTCAATACGAACGTGCTTTTGGGGTGGAGCAGAAAAAAATGTGTAACCGAGGACTCCAGATTTTTTGAGCCACCATGCATCAACTAACCCAAACTCATTAATAATGCCCCGAGTAGCTCTAAAGATCTTATGCTTTCTACTCGCATAACAGCAATTATTGCGAATATCAAAATCTGCAGGTACATGCAGGTTAAAGTCACCACAGATCACAAGTGGTGAAGACCAAGAAGCCAATTCAATACTGATATCGTTCAACATATCTGCATCATCCAAATTGGGTCCGTATAAGGAACAGATGGTAATTAGGGAATTATTAACCTTAAGTTCAAAAATCACCCAGCTCCCATGTTGATCTGCTTTTGCACGTTTACACTCCCCCCAGCCATATTATTTTAAGATGGCCACCCCTCTGGTTGTTGATCCCTGTCATGTACATGCCAAAACTTCAAAACCCAAATCCTTCAAGCAGGCCTGGTTATTCCAAACAATATGTGTCTCTTGAATGCATAAAAGCTGAACCCCCATAGTTTTAAGGATCTGTGCCATAACCCCCCTTTTCTTCCTATTGTTCAACCCACAAACATTCCAAGAACAAATAAAAAATGTATCCATTATCATACAAAAAAACCAAGTAAATGACACTGAAGATTTATTGTTGCACCAATGCGGTTGCACATTTATATAACCCAATCCCACACCTCTGTTCCTTCTGCTCCTTGCCCCCTGATCCCAGTCCCCCCATCAACCTAGTCACACTTCCACACCCAACCCTATGAGGCAAAGGGACCGAAGGGTCCCTATATGTGATGGGAAGAAAGGAGTGAGCGCTCTCCAAGCCACCCCACCCCTCCTGCACTAATTAAAATCCTACAAGAAGAAAAATGTTATCAAATAAGATAGACTTCAAAACAAACGGGGCGACATTTATGCCCCTGAACAAGTAGCACAGCTTAATAAACGTTACACGACACGACAAGATGATTTAACGGCTCTGTCTTCACATCTTGTTCACGAGATGTGAAGACAGAGCCGTTAAATCATCTTGGCAGCCTACCCCTGAGGAAGGACTTGTGCAGTCCGAAATGCATTGGGTGAAATAAAGAATATGCCAAGGATGAATTATGCGTTTGTCGTGTTTTTGAAAGAAGTCCGGATGGTCACATCATTAACACTTGAAACTTTGGAAATATCATGATCCATCATGTGTGGATGAAGTGGAATTGAGTTTTAAAAAGAGGAATTTGCATAAAAGCATTGACGAATCGACTGAAAAGCTGATTAACTTGAAAAGAACGTGTATCGTTTATTAAGCTGTGCTACTGGTTCAGGGGCATAAATGTCGCCCGTTTGTTTTGAAGTATTACTTAGTGCAACAAGGGCAAGCACAACGCCAGTATGCACGCACTCTTGGAGGATTTTAGGATTAACGTTAACGATTATTGAAAAATAAGGAGTGCATTCTATCATCTCTTTGAACATTTATCAAATAAGAAAGAGACACATCATATGTGAACCTAGCAAGGAAAAAAAAAGAGACAAAGGCAATTTAAGTGAAAAAAAAATAAATGAAAAAGACCACCAAAAATAGGGCAATTCGTTAAAGAGTATCTAAGTATTCATTTGCCTTGATCTACGATGTGAAAAAACATTGTTTTATCTCTGGAGATAACCTTGAGCTTCGCAGGGTTTAATAAGAATGCCTGTGCCCCTTTACCTTGAAAAGTGTAAATCAGTTGGAGCAGATGCCATCTTAGTTGTACCGTAGCCTGGCAGTAGTCAGGACGAACAAAAAATGTGCAACCTTTAGCCTTAGGTTTACAATCGGGGCGAGCCAGATCATATAATTGCTCACGTAATATGAAATTGTTAAGACAAATCAGGATTGCCCTTGGTTTAACCACGGCTCCCCTGGGCCCGCACGAATCTGGAAGCGAAATCTATGGACCTGTTGGAGCTCCCATTCCCATTTCCATTCTTTTAACTCAGGAAAGCTTCCATACACAGCTCTATGACAAATTGACGTATGTCTTTCCCCTCCAGGCCCTCAGGAACCCCCAGTATTCGAAGCCCAGGTGTTCTTTAATGTATTCAGTCACTTCCAACAAGGCAGTTTCAGTGCTCATTCCTTGCTGGAAGCCAGACTGTGAGGTGTTCAGTTAGCTATTAGATTCTAAAAAGGAAGAGATCTGGCCATTAACCAGTTTTTCCAGGATCTTTGCTGCTACTGGTAGAAGGGATAGGGGCTTATAATTACTTATAGTTGCCAGATCTGCTGTAGGCTTAAGTAAGGGCTGGAGAAATGTTTGTTTCTGATCAGAGGGGTAATTGCCAAACTGCTTACATCTAGGGATGTGTGTGAGTATTTTATTGAACTCCAAGTTGATGGTAGAGGCAATTAATTGTAAGATTCGAGGTAGGCAAGGATCTGATGGAAATCCTGATTTACATTTCTCAAGCTCTTTCAGTGAAACGTCCTCTGAAATTGTAGGAACATTTGTTAGTAGATGACTTTGTTCAACCCTGACTCTACTGGCACCTCTGGAGTTTTGCTGTAGGGAAAGGTAGCATGAATTGTTTAAATTTTTTCTATAAAAAAAGATGATACGATATCACAAAGTTTGCGAGAAGGACATATTTTACTATTTACTGCCTCTGCAGTGAGAAAAGAGTGCACAGTATTTGATACATCTCATAAGGTATTTGAGGCTGCCAAGTTTTGAGAGGGAAAATACTCTGTGCTTTGCACAAAATATTCACGAACATTTTTACTGATCCTTAGCCTTTGGACAATAGGATATTTTTCAGTATTGCTCCAGGTTTTTACACCAGCTCGTCCCTTCCATTAACGCAGGAGAGAACCACAAGGCTGAGGGCTTGGACTTTTTTGTTACCTGGAGTTTTAATATAGGTACTTAGTCAAGGTCGTTAATAATTTATTTATTAAAAATGGTTACATCTGTACTTTCTGATGGCATTTTCCCCTCAGACTGGAAGAAAACGAGGGTAGTTTCTTTGGTATAGGAACCTACCACTAACTATTACGGGCAACTTCTGGTCGTTTTCTCTTTTGCTCTTTTCAGTATAAATCATGGATAGGATGTGTTTAGGATACCTCCAGATCACCTGAAACCACCTGCTGGATCCAGCTCAATCAAGCTTTTGACCTTTTCATGGAATAGAAGTAATCTTGGCCTCTGTCATGAATAATCTTCAAATAATGGCCGACAAGAGCAACTTTGTTACCCTGATATTATTAGTTCTATCATCTGTCTTCAATAATGTCAGTCATGAGGCCCTGACAAACATTCTGTCAGAGGTCGGTGTCAGAGAGACAGTGCTAAAATGGTACTGCTAATTTCTTAGCAACAGACGCAAGGCAATTAGTACACCATCTGACTGTTCTGAATTTGGGGCCATCAGTCAAGAAGTACCACAGGGCTTCTCGTTGAGCTGTACTCGATTTCACATTTATTTTAGGCAGCTAGCACAGATGATTCGTAAAAATGCAGATGATATCCATCTCATTATCTCCGTGGATCAATCTACTCTAGCTTCTTTTGAAATATTTTAAACCTGCATGAGGGATACCTCTACGTGGCTTACACAGAATACCCTTAAGATCAATGGAGCTTAGACGGGGGTCCTCTGTTACAAAGGAAAAGTACCACAGCCCCTGCCTGCTAATTTCTGACCTTAAAAGGAGTCTCCCCCATCTCTGCTCTGGCAATAAAGAACCTTGGGTTCCAATATGATGCAGACTTCGCATTAACATTGCAGGTAAACAAACACATTTTCACATTTTTTGACATTTAACCCCTTCGATGCTCATGACGAGCTCAGCTCGTCATGAGGCACGGTTGAGCTGTGCTGATGACTAGCTGAGCTCGTCATGAAACAATGGGAATTACACATGCTCCACACAGGAGGGGAAAACCACTAGCAGCCAAGTGGTTAAAAAACTGTTTATAAGATCTTACTGCTACTTCTGACACACATATGGCTACCAATGGTTCAGGTGGTGATTCTAAGTAGGGTGGTACCTCTTTATTTCTAAGCTTCTCTGTCTAGTTTTCTGGTCGCGGCTCCAAAACTATGGAACACTCTTCCCCAGTTTATCAGGACCAGCCCCTCGCTCATGTCTTTCCGAAAAAAACTGAAAACGTGGTTGTTTAATCAGTAATGGCCAGAACGCAGTAGTGGAGAAGTTTGCAGTAGTAACAGCGCCGAGATGCCTACGGGCAATTGTTTGCGCTTTATTAAATATCAAAAAATAAATAAATAAATAAATACTTACTGAAGTGGATATACAAGATCCAGAATGCTGCAACTCGGTTGTTCTAGCCATTCCCTGCGTCAGTTATGAAAACCTTAGATACATTGCACTGGCTTTCTGTGCCCTAAAGGAATTTATTTAAATCTCTATGTTTGGTGCACAAGGCCAATCATAGAGCTGGGACTGTATACCTCCATAAGAAATGTCTTTAGAATCAATCAATCAATCAATCAGAATGTATAAGTGTGATGAAGCACCTGTGAGGGTCTCAAGGCGCAGAAGTTGTTAACTGCGTTGTAGACAACCCGGTACAAAATTAGGGAAAAGCAGGAGAAAGCCCTCAGAAAAAGAGGGAGCAGAGGAAGGATATAGCAGTGAAAAGAGGCAGGAGAAAGCACTCAGATAAACAGGGGAAAGGACAGAGAAAGCAGTAAATAAATGAGGCAAAAGAAGGACAAAACCCTCAGAAAAAAAGGGGAGATGAAGGAGAAAGCATTAAATATAAGGCAAAAGCTAGAGAAAGCACTCAGAAAAAATGGGGGGGGGGGGAGATAGGAGAAAGCAGTTGAAAGGGGTAGGAGAAAGTATTCAGATAAATAGGGGGGGACACAGAAAGCAGTAAAACATGAGGCAAACACCAGAGAAAACACTAAGAGAAAAGGGGGAGAGGAAAGGGAAGCAGCAAAAAATAAGGCAAAAGCAGGTGAAGGCACTCAGGAAAATAGGGGAAAGGAAGGAGAAAGCAGTAAAAAAATTAGGCAAAATCAGTAGAAAGCACTCAGAGAAATGGGGGAAATGATAGATAAAGCAGTAAAAAATTAGGCAAAAGCAGGAGAAACGACTCAGAAAAACAGGTAGTCCTGGTCCCTTGATATATCTCTGTAATAAAATAGTTTTCAAGATATATTCATTTCTGATTTGTGTTTTTGTATCATTAGAGAAGCAATTTAGCTTGGGTAGGCATTGCTAATCCGGGTCGAATTGTTTTGGACAACATTTTGAAAAATGGCGGATGTGTTGCCGTCATGATGTAATATTTCAGGATCCATGCGACCTTTATAGTGCATTTTGGGGGTCAGGCAGTATTATTGAGTGAGAAAATAACTCCTCAGAGCAACCCTTCCACCATTTTCTAAAATGGCGGCTTTACACAATGTGTTTTAGCCATCATATTGGGAATACATTTAATTTTGTTTTTGTTTCAAGTTTTCTGTTGATTCAATTTCGTAAACATGGGTGAAGTAAGGAGTAGCAGAGGAGCCTTACCTCCTGACAGAGTGTTGCTAACTATAACATCTAAGGTCTCCTTCAACAAGGAAAAATGTGTCATATGCCAAACTAAACCGAAAGAAAAGCTAACATCAATTGCTTCTGGACAGAGTTCGAGATGCTGCAGATATAAGGCAAGACCAAGTTCAATTAAGATTGAAACTGATGGATGAAGAGCTTCGAATATTTTATCATTCGAACAACAAGTGCTCTAAGTCAAACACAATAAAAAAAAGCCTAGAAAAAATTGTCAAAAAATGGCAGAAACCGGTAAATTAAAACAAGAATTCAAGTCTTCTGAGAAAGTGACAACAACCAAACCCAATACACATCCACTTAGAAGAATGATGGCTACCCCTCATCCACCTCCAACAACTGACCAGAAAGCAGAGGATCTTCAATGTGTTATCTGTAGTTTAGCTAGAACAAGGGGCAACAGGATTGACGAAATAACAAAGTACAGAGTATGTGAGTCTTAAGGGGCAAACATATTTCTCTGCAGCTAGTTTCTTCCAAGATTATGTTTTCAGCTAAGTAACTGATCTAAACAGCGAGGTGAATGTATTTGCAGCGGATTTGTATGCCCACTCAAACTGCATGCGTGCATACATTTGACAATATGAATGTACAATGAGCTCCCAGCAGCAACTTAGCCACCAGCCTTCAGTTAAGTTTGCACTCTTTGTAAATGCAAATTAAGTTTTAAAGCCACTCTTGAGTGCTGTCTATGGGTTCACACTCCATGAGATCAGGGAAATAATGGTAAACATTGATGAAACTGTATTGATCCATAATAATAAAATAGATTTTTCTGGTGAGAATGTATGATGACAGGATTCATTTTTGCCAGTCTAATAAAAAGAATGAGCCACTTATGATGTTCTCAGCTGATTTGACTTCTGATGTTCTTCCTGACAAAATAAGATCACAGGATGCAGTAAAATCAGCAGAAACCGTTTTAAAAAATATCCTGAAATATTTAGATTTTGGACTTAATGACAAATTTTGCGATGCCCAAGAGCTCCGCAAGGCTTGAGAGAGACAAGGGTACCCCAATACGTGAACCTGGAGTTTTCAAATGTTGTAGAAAAACAATGGTTCTGGTGTGGACAAAAGTCCATATACAAAGTGAGCCTGTGGGGGGCATGCTTTGAGAAAAGGACGTAAATTCCTCTTGGGATTATAAGCAATGTAAAAAAGAACGTAGGGCAGCTTATGCCTGAGATTTATTTCCAAAAACAAAGTATTCAGGTGCTCACACAATAAGTGAAAAAAATGTGACGTGAAAAGTGATAGTGAAGGTAAAATCACGACAGTGCATTGACAACAACAATAGAACCTCCTCAAAGACTTTTTACACAGTGGGAGGAGTTTTTGTTTTAGGGGGTCAACGGCGTTTCTATCTCAGCTGTTTGAGATCATCATCAGGACATATAGCAGGTGAGCAAGCTGAATCTAAAATAAGGAAAACTAGGGAAATGAATAAAACAGTTGAGCCCTAGATGAGGTACATATCAGGATATGAACATTATTACAAATCCTATTATTTGGTATTGGAATGAACAGTTACACACTGTATGCAAACAATTTTAATTAGAAGATGTGCCAATAAAGGACCAAGTTGGTGGTAGAGGCACCTGAGGAGAGGGTCTGAGCATGGCTCAGCAGAATAAGCCCAGACAAATAAGAATTTAGACATATTTACATTTGACTGTTTAAGACAAAAGATCGGTGATGTAGACTAAAATTTCAGAGGGAGGGTCACTTTGTAGATGACCTTTTGGTCACACTAGAACAATTGTGTTTGTAGAAGAGCTCCGGAAATCATGGGAGTCAACATCATTGTTTAATATCAGCAAAGCAAAATTGTTACGAACTAAAGTTCTTGAGTTTGGAACAAAAGCCAACAACATTGATGATGGCTTGAAGTTTCAAGCGAAGAAGTGGAAGACAATTCCATGAACCAACAGGCTTATGTTGTAAAAATGTACTGTCTATTCCAAATCCAATTTTATGAATTACATCACGGCAAAAGAAATTTCCTATACACAATATGACTGCTCACGCAATCTATGACTAGTGCAAAAGTAGAAAGCAAATCCATTCAATGAAAAGAGTTGGTGTATAAACAAGCTATAATGGCATAGTAAGGAGCAGTAACTTGTTAGCATTTCATGCTGTAAAATCTTGTGAATCTGACAGCACACTACTTCCAAGTCACTTTACCAGGAAAAGATTTACAATTTCTGCTCTTGATAATTTTGATTTTGAAGATAGCTCTTCTGTCTCTAAAATACAGCACGCATGATACTGCCATGGTGCTTTCTCAAGACTGTCCCAATGAATCAGCTGCTGGTAAAAAAGTTGTGTCTGCTGTAGGGATAAGCAAACGCAGCTGCAAACTTATAACCCAACTGCCTTGCCAACGTGTGCAAAAACACTACAATCTATAAACACATCCCAGTTTACCGAAAAGTTTCAAACTGGCAGAGCACATGGATCTTCTTTTACCTTATGCTGTGGTCCACATAGCTGATTTAACTGAATTTATTTTATCGCGTATTCAGTGCTTACTGAAGGATGAAAAAAAAGCTAGTTTCTCTGGGGGCTGAAATTCATGCTCTAATCTCTCATAGACCGTCCCACTGAAGAAGGTTGGGGTTTTACCAGTAATACTATCTCCAGACACAAACTACTTAACAGTATACACAGCTCTAAAATATTTCCAAAATGTGCATGCTCAGCTTGAAGACCAGCATATCCTGCAATGAAGGTGTTTTCCATATTGTAGCTGACATTTTTATCCTGTAGAATTTCATGATGTTTATCCAATGATGGGTGTTTTCCACATGACAAAAGTTGTGTTTTGTGGTGTGCAGGAAGTTACCTCATTGGATGTGGCATAGATGATGCACTTATTGAGGCTGAAATCTTTGGAAGCAAAACTGTCCAGTCAGTATTAAGTTGAACTCATTATGTTTGTTTGTTACAAGCTATGCTCATCTTGCATGAGGCTTTGGAAACATTGTGTTGAAATGCTTTCTGGAACAAGAATGACAAATTAGGTTTTGCATATCCTATCTCAGAAGTGAACAAGGCACAGGGTACACTTCATTCAAAATACATAATGCAAAGTCATTGCAATGTTCAATACACTCGGTTCAAAATCAGAAACCTTGAAAACCAAGTTCATAGAGTTTGTCAAAGAATGAGAAGAAAAATCAGAACTTTGTAAGCACTGGGGAAATTATTTACACATGATAGCTCTAGTGAACAACTTGGTACATGCTAATCGGGATGGTGAATGGGAGCTGCCCGTAAAGAATGTGGAGTTCCTGGTTACTGTGTTTCACGAATTCAATTGCATACATCACCTGAGACATTTTGCGGTGAAAGACAGAGGAGGAAGGTGCAGTGCTGTGGCTCCAGATATGAAACTGGGACAGACGATCCAAAGATCACAGAAAATCTCCAAGGGAACTGTTGGTCAGACACATAAAAGTGATTCTGACACTTAATGGCAGCTAGTTTACCTTGAGGTCTTTCTATTTGAAATATTTCAGAGAGATTACAAATTCAAAATTATTGGACCATTATGAAACTGTTCCTCACCACAAGCTTGTGAGAAAGAGAGGGCAACGTTTCAATAAACATGCTGACGGCTGTCTGCATTTCTTTCAACAGCAAGGAAATGATTGAGTCTGTGTGGCTACACAACTTTGTGACCAAACAATTTGTGGATAATGATATAATTACACATCGAAAAGATGTTGTGGAACATGGATTGAAACTACACACAGATCTGAAGCAGGAGAGATTTGTTTTAAAAGAGAAAAAGCTGTCTGACGTAATCTCTAAAGCTAAACTTCCATGATTTAATTGCCATAGTAAGAGTTTTGTCCAATCAGCCACTACAAAACAGGTTTCAAAAAGCAACTTTGGCAGGCACATAAAGAGATGGATGTAGGAAAAAAAAGGGGTGAATTTGTCAAGGACATTCTGTCGCATGATCTTCTTTCAACGAACGCATTATTTGATGGAGATGCTGCCACCAAACCACTGAAGTGCAAACTCATACAAGAGCTTGAAAAAAACTTTCACCTGAAGAAATTCAATTCGAAAAGGTTTCCTCAATGAAAACTGCTGTTGTTGTGGACTTTATGTCACAATTGCGAATGGTCAAGATTTCATCCATGCAAAACTTTGGAGAGGTCATTCAGATTGTTCTAAATATATCAGAGTTAGTGTGAACCTAGCAAGAACTGCACATTGTCTTTGACAGTTAACTTAAAGAATCTGTCAAAGAATGTGAGTGAATGAGAAAATGCTTACAAGTGAAACAATTGACCTTACCTGCATAAAAGAATTTGAAACCTATACCTGTACAACTTGATAAATTCTGGTCATCAACATCGAACAAGATGAACTTGGAGATGTCAACTTCAAAAAACTTTGCTGATGCTTAAGTGAACACTGAATTTCCAATTATTGCAAGTAGAATGATTGTCAATGAGGAGTTGGTAAGATATATTCAAAAGGCAAGGGCTCTATTGTTCAAGAACTTAACAGCAAATTGGAGGAAGCTTACCTTTGTGTTGTGCCCCATGTTAAGTGGGCTGTTCAAAATGGCTCAAATCGAGTCAGTGTACTGTCAAATGTGCTACTTAGATTTGTTGCAATATTCATAAATCAAGAATTGTCAGAGTTATGGATTCACTATGGAACAGGTGAGAAAAGACACTTAATCCTGCTTCATATTCTGTACAAGAAACTTGACCCAGAGAAGCCAAGTGTTCTTATCAAGGTAAATATTCTTACAGGTAAAGACACTATGAACAAAAGTTGGACCAGAGCTTGGAGCTTTAACTGCTGAACCTGTGAAATGTCTAAAAGGTATTTCTAAGACAGAAGAAGAGTGTGACTTTAAAGACATAGAAAAATACCTTGTGCGTGTGTGAAAAATGAGTTCTGACTGTCACAAATTTGACGATCATCGGTACAGTGAGTGCAAGAGATCAGTCCTGCTAAGGGACCTTCCACGGATGTAAAATTCTGTGCCTGGGCACATTAAAAGAGCATTCTACTTGATCAGAAGATGTGTTAATATTTTGGATCATGCATCTGTAGAAAAAAATCTGTGTGAATTTGGTTGGGAATGTATTGATGCGGTCCTAAAACGAACAACATTTCTAAAGCTTCTACCCACAGAACTTACACATACATGTACTTGCAAAACCTGCGTAAAAAAAGATGTCCTGTTGATATGCTCTTCTCAAATGTTCAACATTCTGCAACAGTACCACGAGTAATTGCCAAAGCAAATAAATAAAGTAAATTATGAAAAGGAGTGGAAAAATACGGCAATGTCTACCCAAGCCAAATTACTTTTTTAATGTTCCAAAAACAAAAATCAAAAATCTGAAATTCTCTAATTAACAATGTTTACAGAGGTATATCAGGGGTGCAGTGTTAAGGGGAAAGGAAGGATAATGCAGTAAAAAATTAGGCAAATGCAAAAGAAAACACTCAAAAAATGGGTAGAAAGGAAGGAGAAAGCAGAAAAAAACTGAAAAAAGCTGGAGAAAGCACTGCAAATAATTGTGGAAAAGGAAGGAGAAAACAGTAAAAAGCGAGGCAAAAGCCAGAGAAAGCACTCAGAAAGACAGGGAGGATGCAGAGCGGTGCAGCTGCAATAGAGAGCTGGACCTCGGACCAACCCTTAAGTAGATTGCGCTCCTCAGACATTAGTCTTCTGTTCCAGGCATCTCATCTCTGGAATAATCTTCCCTCTTCCATACCTTCCACTACAGAATTGCTGCAGTTAAGGAAATCATCGAAAACCTGGTTCTTCACCCGTTAAGCTAATCACAGAACAGAATAAATGGACTCTTGTTAGTTATCAGTGCCATGGCACATTTCTAGGTAGCAGTTGCGCTTTACAAATGAAAAAAGAAAATTATAAAATAAATAGATTTCCAGCTAAAAGCAGCACTTTTCATTAAGGTGAAGTGACAAACAATCATTTACCATTGTCTATGAAGGTAAAATACCACTTCTGCAGCTTTTTAACTGTTTAAGGATTGTGTCACCCCAAAACGGTGGCAGATACCATACCTATAATTAGCACTTCGAGTGCTCACTATATGTTCTATGGTACATGGCTGCCTGAACCGAATGTCTCATTTCTTAAAGAGCACTTTTCCTACTGGATCCAAATTGAAAGGACCATCATCGCGGCATTTCAAATTTTAGTCTTTATTAAATATTAAAAACCTTGCTGTAGTTCTCAAAGATACATCATGAAATCAGATTGTATTTCCTTAATCAGGTAGGAAAACAAACAAGCATAACTAAATAAAACATATTATGCTGGAGAAATGTCAAATTTCCCTTTCATCATTTATGGGTAAACATCCATTACAACGCAATCATTACACCCACCTACTGTTACAACACAACTGCCTTTACAACGCTTCTCACAAAGAGAGTACACAAAATACATAACATGCAAACTACACACACACAAATCGTTGTAACAAGCAGCAGAACCAGAAACACATCATGTATATTAGCGAACATACCATTTTTGTATGAGAATTTACACAAATATGACACTCAGACATGCACACAACCAAAGAGAATACATACACAAATATACACACACAGCGTACAGAACACACCTGGCATGCCAAGCACACATATACACACTGAGTTGGCAATCTGCAATAACTGTTTGTTGCACACAAAAACAGAACACACAGAGTTTGAACAGAATATAAACACCTTCTCTATGTACAGAAAATATCCATACATTGCACATAGAAACTACATATCATAAACATTCACTCTAAAACAAAAACATGCACACAAAGAACACACAGCACTCTGGATTACTCCGGATAGCTCCCTTGTATGCGTACCTGGTTAGATGTTAGCTTGACGGCAAGAATAGTATCCTACCATTAAAAACAGATGATCTGATTCACCGCATTGGTATTTGCAGGAAAGGTCTGAAGTTGATATATTACTAAGCTTTACTGCTATCCCTCATAGACACAAAAGAATGTACATTCTGGCACGGTGATGCGGCAGCTGTGTGGATATTATTCCAAGACATCTGGGAAGAAGCAGTCATTCTTCCTTGATTTTCTAAGCAGAGAGCAGAAATAATTGGAAGTAATTGGCTCTTCGGGCAAAAATCACATTGCATTTGACTGGTATGTACGACTGACTAAAAGAGTTTGCGGTTCCTAATTGTAGGGTCAGGCCAGCAAGCAGTGAATGGGGAGTACACGGTTACTTGTTTGCTCATTATTTCACTGCGATATTTTTAAATGAAGAGCACCTACTTTTCCTTTTCCTTTCTCTCCGCTTTAGTAAACTTTTTCCACATATGGCTAACTTTGACTTGCTTCTAAAGCTGATGAATCAGAAATCTGTTATTTTCTGATGAATTCGCTTCAGTTACCTTTAAAATGTTTTCTCTGTAGCTATGTTTATATGTTCTTGTCCTACCAAGCACCATGCCCCTGACCGGTCCTCACCCATTTAAACTGAAGAATTCAACAAATGTATATTTTATATATCCCTCTGTGTCAGGCCAGTTCTTTGGAGCCTGTAACCCCAGGGAGAAGGATTGCCATTGTCCTTGAAATGTATGAAGCCAGATATTATTGCAAACCAAACACCAATCATTTCCTAACAAATAAACCAGAATCAAAAAATGTAAAGGTTATTGTGTCAGTAAAGTAAATACATCAAACAAAAGACACACAATTACAAGTGACACACCCGGTCAAAGCTGCTGTCTTAAAATGGATCACTTGATACCCCTTCACCAAAAACTAAAGCAATGTACCACATTACCTTCAGAAGAGCAATTAGATATTGTATGTGACTTGATACAAAGTCACTTCTAGCATCCCTTTCCTGATGCAACTCCAGAGTTGTAGTTAGAAATCACTGTAATAAGATGTTGTGATCCATCCGTCATAGCATTGCTTGTTTGCAAAACCAATCAACTAGTTTGAATTACAAATGTGTGGTAGTATACTTCGAACATATGTGTCATGTGGAAGCTGCTAGCCTTTTAGTGAAACACACAAAAGTTGATGTAAGGCTACTTGCAATAGGTCTAACCATCGGCAAAGCTCTGGATAGCACTCCAACCATCGTTCTTTTGTTCACTATGCCACCTCAGTTTGGACCAGCTATTTGCAAGTCAGTCTTGACCCTACTCAATGGGAAAAGTCCAGCCCAAACTGTCAAGCCAGGACTTCCCTGACCCAGAACACAAGCAACTCAGGACAAGCTTCACCCTAATTATGGGTTTATCAGCCGGGTACATCCGAGTACAGCTTGGTTCCAGTAATGCATGGGACCCCTTAGGGCAGTACATGAAACACTTAAATGGTGTTGAGAGGCTGCTTGCAAATAAGTCTAACCACTGGAAATAGCTCAGCGTAGCACTCCAACCCATCATTCTTTTGCGCACCATACCACCTCAGTTTCAATCAATCAATCAATCAAGTGACTTGTAAAGTGAGACTACTCACCCGTAAGGGTTTCAAGGTGCTGGGGAGTGCCTGCTGATCTGTCAAAGGCACTGTGGTTCAGTCGAAGATCCAGACCTTGAGGTCCTTCCTGAATTGATGCAGTGATGGTGATTTCCTGAGGTGGGAAGGTAGGGTTTTCCAGTTCTTTGTTGAGAGGTAGGAGAAGGATCTTTCTCTGGCTGTGGTCTTGTGGATATGTTGGAGGGTGCACAGGGCCAGTTGGATTGAGCGAAGGTCTCTGGTGGTTATGTGGAATGTGAGGCAGTAATTGAGATATGCAGGTCCTGCATTGTGTAGGGCTTTGTAGGTGTGTGTAAGGAGCTTGGAGGTGATTCTTTTATTTACTGGGAAACAGTGGAGGTCTCTCAGTTGGCTTGTGCTGTGGCTGCAGTTGGGGAAATTGAGGATGAGTCTGGCAGAGATGTTCTGAATGTTCTGCAGTTTCTTGAGGAGTTTCTGGGTGATGCCAGCGTAGAGTGCATTGCCTTAGTTGAGTCTGCTGCTGCTGAGCGATTTGGTGGACTCAATCTGGACTTGGTGGGTGTCCACTTGAAGATCTTTCAGAGCAGGCGGTTTGAGTGGAAGCAGGATGATGAGAAGGCGTTCATCTTGCGGTTCATCGTGAGCGAGGAGTCCAGGATGATTTGGAGGTTTGTTGCATGGTCTGTGGTGCGGACCACCAGATTCGTCCCAGGTGGAGGGGGTGGAGTCCAGGATGAGGACCGATCTACTCTGAGTTGAGCTTGAGGCAGCTGTCCTTCACCCAGGTGGCGACAGTCTTTATCCCTGGAAGTTGTTCTTGGAGACTGTGGGTTCTTTGGTGAGGTAGAGGATCAGCTGGGTGTCGTTGGTGTAGGACACAATGTTGAGTACGTGACTCCTGATGATGGTTACAGTTAGAATCGGCTGTCTCTAGTTGGCAGAGGTATACACTTCTGACAAATAGTGTCCCACCTCCTCTAGTCAGGGCAAGGGGATTACACACTCAGATAACCCTTGCTCACCCCCTTGGTAGCTTGGCAGAGCAGACAGGTTTATCTCAGAGGCAGTGTGTTAAGCATTTATGACCACAAACAGTAATAAAGTGAATACACCACAAATGGACACAACACAGGAGTTATTATAAAAATAAGGATGTTTATATGAGGCTTAGCACAACACCAAATTACGACAAAAATATACCGCAATCTCAATAAATACTCTTTGGAAGGAAAGATAATAGTTCCGGTAACGTTTCTTCTTAGTAACTGTTCTTTAGCAACAAAAGTAAATCTTCTTCTTAAAGCACAGGTCTTGGCAACCAAGTACCTCCCACAGAAGTCACACGACGTCGATGCAAAGCTATTCCCAAGGTTCGGCGTCGACCGCAAGGAGCGCTACTTTGAGCACGGAGTCAAGATAGACCCCCCCAAACACAGTTACTTTGAGAATGAAGAAAACGATCATCCAGGGCGTCGAAAAGTATCGGCGTCGATCAAGCCTCGGAGTTGGGGCGATCCGCAGCGGTGTCGAGAGATGTCGGGCCGGAGCAGCGCTCACTGTGGCGAAGCAGGCTGCGGCGTCATTGTTGATGTCGTCGTTGCAAGAGTGAGCAGCGCTCACGGCGTCGAGAAGGGCTGTGGCGTCGATGCGATCAGCAGCGGCGTCGAGACGGGGTCACTTGGAGCTGGAGCCAAACTTGCTACTCTTTGGCGTCGCTACTGGCATCGATGGGGCCCGGCGACCGATGTCGAAGGTGCAGGACACTGGAGTCGTTCTCACGATGTCGAGCTGGATTCGGCGGCGTCATGATTGCTGGTTTCGTTCTGCACACTGGAATACCACGTCCCAGTAGTAAGCAATTTAGCAGATGGTGAAGTCCTTTAACCCAGTGACTTCAACATGAGACTGGCACGCTTCCAGCCCTTGGAGATTTTCTTGGCAAAGCTTGAGAGTACACACTTAGTTCCTCTCTCCTTGTTACTTGGCAAAAATAAAGAAGCAACTGCAGGATTCCCCCCAGCAAACAGCACACTGGCAGAAGGGGTAGGCAAGCCCTTGGATCAGCAGACTTCTTGTCCTCGGTAGAGGTTGCCTTGTCAGAAGTGATCTAAATTCTTTGGTTCAGGGATACTTCTTTTATACCCCTTTTCCGCTTTGATCCATTTGTCCATGCAGGGAGATTTCCCCCATCCCAGGTTTGTTGTGGGTGTTGCCAGGCCGAGGCACCTGGCCTATTCACTGTGCAGGGCAGGGTCGTCAGCCGCCCGGCAGGAGGTGGAGCCAGTATTGTCACTGGCAGGGGCAGGACCATCTAGCGCCCGGCAGGAGGTGGAGCCAGCATTTTGTCAGGCATGGCAAGCTATCAGGAACTACTCTTTCCCCACTCTAAAGGATGTGTTATTACATTTTGAGTTCAGGGATACTAAACTCAACTTTCTACCATGCTCTCTGAGTCTGTTAGGAGTATATAGCGTAATAATTCAGCAGCCCATTCTGGCCTAAGGAGAACAGGTAGCCTTACAATAGTGAAAAACGAAAATGGCTGTAATTCACTATTAGGACATGCCACACACATCAGGGCTTGTCCTACCTTATGCTTCCAATGCACCCTGCCCTTGGGCCTACCATTGGGGTGACTAACATGAAGTTAAGGGAAGGTTTTAGAGACTGGCAAGTAGGTGCACTTGAGCAGTCAGCATGGCAGTACCAGACTGCATGCAGGTTCTGCAATGGCAGACCTTAGACATATTTTACTAGGCCGCTTCTGTGGGTGGCACAACCAGTGCTGCAAACCCACCAGCAGCATTTATATTTACAAGCCCTGGCACTCCCGGTGCACTATACTAGGGACTGACAGTAAACCAAATAAGCCAAACATGGACTCCAATTATTGTACCAATTTAACATAGGGAGCACTTGCACTCTGGCACTGATCAGCAGTGGCACAGTGCCCAAAGCAATATTCCAGCAAAACATCGTAAACACAGGAGGCAAACAGAAAAAAATGGAGGAGAGACTCATGCCAATGATGCCAGGTCTAACACGTGTTCCCTTCAGCTGAAATGTGGGGAGAACTACCCTTCACCTAGGGAGTCCTCATCACTTAGGTGGAAAAATCTGGACAGACCATCCGCATGGGCGTGATCTGTACCAGGGCTGTGTTCCACCGTGAAGTCCATCCCCTGTAGGGAAATGGACCACCTCAACAACTTTGGGTTCTCACCCTTTATCTGCATCAACCATCTGAGGGGCCTGTGGTCTGTCTGAACCCGGACGTGAGTCCCAAACAGGTAGGGTCTTAGCTTCTTCAGTGCTGAGATCACAGAAAATGCTTCTCGCTCTATTGCACTCCACCTCTGTTCCCTGGGAAGTAACCTCCGACTGATGAAGGCTACAGGTAAGTCTCGGCCCTCTTCACTCATCTGTGCTAGAACAGCCCCCACGCCATGCCCTGAAGCATCCGTCTGGACAATAAATTCCTTGGAGAAGTTGGGGGCCTGGAGTACCGGTGCTGTACACATTGCAGTTTTCAGGGTGTCAAAGGCCGTCTGACAGGCGTCAGTCCAGATCACAAGTCTTGGCTGCTTCCTGGAAGTCAGCAAGGTCAAGGGGTGCACAATGTTGCCATACCCCTTGACAAACCTCCTGTAGTAACCTGGGAGACCTAGGAAGGCTCTCACCTGAGTCTGGGTTTTGGGGGGTTCCCAAGCCAGGATGGTATATATCTTGGGTTGCAGGGGGGGCACCTTGCCGCTCCCTACTTGGTGCCCCAAGTACACCATTGAACCCTGCCCAATCTGGCATTTGCTGGCCTTGATTGTGAGGCCTGCTCTGCGCAGGGCCAACAACACTTCCTGGAGGTGGCGCAAGTGTTCCTCTCAGTTGGCACTGAACACTGCTATGTCATCCAGGTAGGCGGCGCTGAAATCCTCCAGTCCAGCCAATACCTGGTTGACCAACCTCTGGAAGGGGCATTGTTCATCCCAAAGGGCATAACCCGGAACTGGTAGTGCCCATCTGGTGTGGAGAATGCAGACCTCTCTTTTGCCCCATCAGTACCCAGACGTTAGATCAAACGTACTAAGGTACCAGGCAGCCCCCAACCGATCTATGAGCTCATCAGCTCTGGGGATGGGGTGCGCGTCAGTCTTGGTGACCGAATTGAGTCCTCGGTAATCCACACAGAACCGAAGTTCTGGTGAGGCACCAGGCGCTGCAGCCTTTGGGACCAAGACCACTGGGCTGGCCCAAGGACTGCTAGAGGACTCAACCACCCCTAAGGCAAACATCTTGGAGATCTCATCCTTGATGTATGCTCTTACCTTGTCAGTCACCCTGTAAGCCTTGTGCTTCACAGGAGTGCTGTCCCCGGTGTTCACATCGTGGACACACCACTGAGTGACACCAGGGATCAAGGAAAACAGATCAGGGAATTGTCCCAACAGTTGGCGACAATCTTGCTGCTGCTCAGGGGTCAGTGTGTCAGAGAGGACAACACCATCCACTGACCCATCTTGCTCTTTTGCATACAGGAGGTCCCCTAGAGGCTCACTCTCCTCCTCCATTCCAGCATCTGTAGCTAGGAGCATGTCCACTTCGGACCTTTCTAAGTGGGGCTTTAATCGGTTGACTTGCAGGACCCTCAAGGGGTTCCTGGGAGACTTCAAGTCCACCAAGTAGGTGACATCACTCTTTTTCTCCACAACCTCAAATGGTCCAGTCCACCTGTCCTTGAGCGCACAAGGTTCAACAGGGGCCATGACCCAAACTTTCTGACCAGGTTGAAGCTCCACCAGAGTGGCATTCTGGTCGTACCACCGCTTCATCTCTTCCTGGCTGGTCTCTAGATTTACCTGAGCAAGATCTATGAAGCGCCGAGTCTGGTTCCTAAAGACCAGCATGTAACTGTATACATCCTGGGGAGGTTTCCTGGGAGGTTGCTCCCAGCCTTCTTTGACCAGACTCAAAGGCCCTCTTACTGGGTCTCCATACAAAAGCTCAAAGGGGCTGAACCCTAGAGACTTTTGTGGCACCTCATGCTAAGCAAACAGCAGGCATGGTAAGAAGACGTCCCATTTAAGCCTCATTGGTTCTTCAAGACGCATGATCATGCCTTTCAGGGTCCGGTTGAATCTCTCAACCAGCCCATTACCTTGTGGGTGGTAAGGAGTGGTAAACTTGTAGGTTATCCCTCACTCCTTCCACAGGGACTTCATGTAATTGGAAATGAAGTTGGTGCCCCGGTCTGACACCACCTCTCTGGGGAACCCCATCCCCACCCGACCAAAGGGGGTACTGATTATGGGAAAAGGTTGGAGGCGAGCCTTCTGCTTCCGCCCGCTTTTCCCACTTGCCTGGCAAGTTTGGCTGGTTTTACAATGGATGTCTACATCCCTTCGCATCTGAGGCCAAAAAATGGGTGACAAGCCTGTCATAGGTCTTGTCCTGCCCCAGATGTCCAGCTAACGGAACGTCATGAGCCAAACCCAGTAGGAAGGCTCTGAAGCGCTGGGGTACCACCAGCACACGGGCTGACCCAGGCTCAGCAGCCTTAGGCTCGCTATACAGGAGGTCGTTCTCCCAGTAAACCCAATGTGATCCTGACTGATCACCTGTTGTTAGGGCTGAGGCCTGCTGCCTCATACCTACAAGAGAAGGGCACACTTTTTGCTCAGCACAAAATTCTTCCCTGGAGGGACCACCATCCTGCTGACAGTGGGTCAGCTCGGGCAGGTCTCCCCGTTCAGCAACTTGTTCCCCTGTAGGTTCCAGGGCATCCCCCTCAAGGTCTGCCTCCTCCTGGACTGTGGGAACGATGGGGGACGGTTTACTGCACCCCCTGCCTCTTCTCGTCACAGCAGAGTAAGCGACGTGAAGGGAGGAGCACTTTGGAGCGGCAAGAGGCAGATCGAAGCAAAAAAAATAAAAAATCGGAGTGCGGTGGCGGTGGCCATCTTGAGGAGGGCACACAAACTTGCGAACCGGGCCAAACGAAGCCTACACCTCTTGCTAAGAGTGGGCACACAGAGCGGCAACCAGAGCAAACACGCCACTAGCAGCAACGGAGAGCCATAACACGAGCCAACCTGGGAGTCAAAGCCAAGGGGAATCCCTTGCGGAACAGAAACAAAGCGGTGGCCATATTGGGAGGGGCCCGCACTCAGTACAAGGCGGCCATCTTTGGGGTGGGTGTGAGCAAAGCGAACACGCTGCCAACAGCGAGTACAGGGCTAGGAGGCCCTAAGGCACAGCGTAACCCCTGGGGCGAATCAAGCTTCCCGCGAGACAAATAACATCACACCCAGACGTGCACAGAGAAGCACAAATCACGAAGCACGAATCATCGAGTAAAAATAGCGCAGAAGAAAGTGAAACCAACATAGGCACTAAGCGCGGAAGGGACAAGCCCACCAACCCAGCACATAAGCAGGTACGCAGTGCACGACGCAACACAAGAAGTGCAACCGGACCCAGCAGCTAAGTGAAAGAAGCACGCAGCTCAAGGCAAGCAGCCATGACAAAGGAGAACCAATAAGTCACTAAGCCAAGGGGGGTACTCCAAGGAACTGGTGGAGACAAAGACCAGAACCAGAACAGTCAGGGGGCCAAGTCGATTTCGGGAAGGAGGTCCACTGACACAGAACAGAACGACCACAAAGGCGCCCGGAATCCCAAAGAAGAACCCCGACAGACAGCAAAAAGCAGGCAGGCACCTAATGCACCAGATCAGAAGAGGTTTTGAAACAATTGCGGGTAAGGATGATAAAAAGATCGCCAATGATCCAAAAAAGAGCAGGAACGAATACCCAGAATCCCCAGGCAAACTCAAGAACGGCCAAAGTAGTGAGGCAACTACGCTAGACGCACTCCTAAAGAAAATTACCGAGGGTAACGACCTGGCTAAAGCTACGAAAAAGACAGTCGACAACATCCAGATGAAACTAATAGCCATAAGAGCAGCGCAAAGCAGGGCGGACGGCAGAATAGATGCAGCAGAGAAAAGAGTCGGTCACCTTGAAGACCTCACAAGAGTGACCCACAAGGACCTGGGCATTGTAATAAGAAAGACAAACACCCTGGAGAGAATCCAGGCAGAGTACGACGATAAGAGCAGAAAAGGGAACATAAGATTACTGGGAGTGCCAGAAGAAGAAGAGGATGCCCCAGGATCGTGCGCAGCCATGCTGGAAAACCTACTACCTAAACTCACGGGTCTGAGATTCGACAGGCCCTTCGAAATAGAAAAAGCATACAGGATCCCAGCAAGGAAGCTCCAAAACCACAACAGCCCAAGGACAATCATCTGCAAACCACTGCGTGGCAACCAAACAGATGCAATCTTTGCAATCGCCAGGAAGGGCCAACCGCTGACCATAAACGGCCAAAAGATAACAATCATGCAAGACTACTATAAACTCACAGTAGAGACCAGGGAAGGGTTCCTAGCCCTTCGGGACAAAATGCGAAGAGACAATATCACCTTCAGCTTTGCCGGGCCGTCCAGGATGAAAATAACTGACAGGAACAGCACCCTCCTATTCGACGACCCCAACGAACTACAGAGATACTTAAGAGGGCCAAAACCAGAGAACATGGAGGCACAGAGCCCAGGAGCAAAGAGAAGGGACTCGTCAGACGCTGCAGAAGGCGGAGAGGAGTAAAGCCTACCTAAACCGACACTGGAACATTTCTGCCCAAGGCCGGCGAGCACTGTTTTGAACTTTGATGACACACCTACCTCAACTCGGAAGAGAGAAGATAAAGAACACTTCGTACAATAGCAGAGCAGCGCCAGCGCAACTGAAGTACGCAACCTCTGTCTACCTCAGTCTTTTCAGACAAACACAAGCGTGATGACCTGACCAGGCCTACCCCAAGCAATTGGAGGAGAGGAAGAAGGACACAACAAGCTACCTCACAAGCACACGCAGCGGCACGGAAGGCGCAGCAGTGCAACCATATCCTTTTTTCACAGACACTATCGAGCTAAGGGGGGAATTACTATGCGAGGACACAGTGTGACAAAGGCTTTCTTTCTCCTTTCAGCATAGATACGGACTTGGGGGGAGGGAGAAAGGGAGGACTCTTGCTGTCACAAGCTCACAGTTCAAAAAGCGGGAGGAGGAGAGGGAGGGGGGAGGGCGGAAGGGAGGGGGGAAGAATGGGAGATCGCGATTGAACACCACAGTACAGAAGCATGCATTACTTTTTCTTTATGTCTTTACTATCTCTACATCCCTACTCTTACTAAGCCACAGCCCAGGTGGGGGCATCTCTAAGTGGGAAGCGTAGACCAATGGCGCCCAAAGCAGGTAACCTAAATGACCCACTGACAGGCGGCGACCCCAAGAAACCACCATGAGCACATCAACACAAGCCAGGCCAGCCACAAACCTCAAGGTAGTGTCCCTAAATGTCAAGGGCCTCAACCACCCAGTCAAACGCAGGAAGACGCTCGAATATCTGGCAAAACTGAAAGGGGACGTCTATATATTACAAGAAACCAAGCTCTTACAAGAAGAGGCCTCACACCTGAAAGCGAGGTGGATAGGGGGAGTCTTCTACTCACCAGCCAAGCACAAGAAGCGTGGGGTAGTCACAATAGTAAGCAGGAAGGCCAACCTGAACCTAGAAAAAACACACACAGATGAAGAAGGCAGACTACTACTTACGAGTCTGAAAAGGGGGGACGAAACAATACACGTAGCCAACATATACGGACCAAATTCGGATGACAAAGAATTCTGGGAAGGAGTTACCACAAGACTATCAGGAATTCCCCAAGAAGACCTCCTCCTCGTGGCAGGAGACATGAATTAAGTCTTAGACCAAGCGACAGACACCCGCACAGAGCAAGTCACGACACCCATAATCCCAACATCCTGAAAGATGTTTGCACCAAGCTTCAACTCACAGACCCATGAAGGCTGCAGCACCCTGATGCGCACGAATATACTTTCTACTCACATCCACACAACTCCTACAGCAGGATAGACTACATCCTAATGTCCAACACGCACTCACACCTGATTGACCACACAGAAATAGCGCCGATAACCATCTCGGACCATGCGCACATCACACTCTCAATGAGCAGGAAACACAACGACAAACCAACTAGCAGATGGAGACTGAACAGCGATATCCTACAAGACCCGAGCAATATAAAGGAAATCGAAGAGGCCATAAAAGACTATTTGGACCTCAATGAAAACGTCGAAGTGGAGAAAAGCACCATCTGGGATGCCCTAAAGGCAACAATCAGGGGGAAGCTGATAAACATCAAGGCCAGAATGAACAGAGGCAGGAACAAGAAGATAAAGGAACTAGAAGAACAAATAGGCCTCTTGGAGAAAGGCCACTGTGCAAACATCACAGACAAAAATACCCTAACAACTTTAACAAAGAAAAAATACGAGCTTAACAAGATCCTGAGTGAAAGAGCAGGCACATGGATAAATAAATTCAAAGCCATAAATCTATGCTCAGCCAACAAGGCAGGGAAACAACTGGCATCGTAACTGAAAGCGAAGCAGAGGCAGCACTCAATCACAGCTATAACTGACAAAACAAACAAATCACAAACGACGAACAAAGGGATCCTAGAAGTCTTCAGACATTTCTACCAGGAATTATACAGTGCAGACACAAACCTGGACGTCGACGGAGGGGAGAACTTGCTCAGTAGAGTCAAACTGCCAGCACTGACAACTGAACAAAGTGAGGTACTCGAGGAGGACATAACAGATGCGGAAATCGATGCAGCAGTCAACCAACCACCAACAAGGCACCAGGGCCAGATGGGTACACCGCAACCTTCTACAAAAAATTCCTCGAACAACTGAGACCAACCATGGCAGAGACATACACGCACTGTATCCGCAGAGGTAGAATGACAGACTCAATGGCAGAAGCCAACATCATCGTGATCCCCAAAGAAGGGAAAGACCCACAAAACTACAGACCCATATCACTCATCAATGTGGACTGCAAAATCTACGCAAAAATGCTGGAAAACAGACTAAACAGAGTCCTGCCACTACTCATCCACAACTCGCAAGTAGGCTACATCAAGAACAGACTATCCCAAGTGTTAGACCTGTCTGCTTCTGGGGATGTTCTAACCATTATTATTTATTTTTGTCCCCCTTAGCCTCCCAGAGTTCTATTTGTATTTTTATATATATGTCCATCAGGATTTTTCAGTGCTGTCAGGGGGCTAGGTGTTCCTTGGCTATGACGCCATTTTTCCCTCATAACCTGTGAGGCCTAGTCAGGCCCCTTGAAAATCTAGGGACATCCAGAAACCTAAAATGGTGTCCACCAACTGCCATAACGGACACTACTGGAGGACAGGCCCATAGGTTTACATGAGGAACTTTCCGGAATCATCTAGTGACTTCTGCAGGTCTCAGGCCACCCTATAAAAGGCCAGTGACCAGCAGCCATTTTGTGCTGACCCAAGAGTGGAGGAGTGAGGCAGTGGTGAGAGGAGGTGGACGCACTGGGAGCAGCTAGTTTGTCTTTGAGGCAGACAGTCACTACAGAGAGACGTTCCCCCTTCAACCTCTGACCAATCCCTCCCCAAACATCAACTGCTGAGAATCAGAATAAGCTACATGTGAAGGAAGACCCTTCTAAGACTGAGCCCCAAGGCATCCTGACAGGTCGCTCTGAGTAGAGGGTTTCCCTAATTGCCAATACCCAGCGCTGCACCTACCAGCGTGGGGGAACAGCTGTGAGCCCCGTGACGTGGCTGGAGTTCCTTGTCGTGCCCTGGTGACGTCGTGGGTCTGTGGAGCCATAAACGTCCTGAGGAGCGAGGGCGCTGCTTGAGAACATCCTTCCTGTGGAGCCGGAGAGGGAAGTGTCTGAGGGAGAGCAGCGGCGCTGCTCCGATCGTCTGCAGGACCCCGGGGGCACCGGCCGCGTCAATATCACCCCAAGGCTTGGAGAGTGTAGAGGCGCTTCCGCGCATGCCCGGAGCATGTCCGCTCCTATAGACAAGAGGGGCCGGGAACCGAGCAGGTCCAGGCGAGTAGCGTCCTTCCTGTGAGCGGCCGCCGGAGGAGGCGGGAGAAGAGCGAGCGCTTCCGCGCATGCCCGGTGAGGAAGTGTATCGCCTGAGGAGAGACGCCGAGGGAGCGTCTCCGGATCGTCTATGGACCGCCGCGCAGAGGGCGCCAATCCTTCCTGGTGAGGAGAAGAAAGAAGGCCAAGGTGTGTTGCTTCGTCTTTGCCCTTCCCCGCTCGAGTGTCACGGAAAGGAGCTGACACGAGCAGGAAGGGGGGGAGTTGTGATCACCGTCGTTCCACCGCCCCAGCCCCAAGCAAAGCGCCGGCTCGGCGGGAGGAAGAGAAAGTGAGGCAGTGAAGCCGGAAGGAGCCTTAAGGCAGCGGTGACGCGTGGGGACTGGGACAACATCGTCCCCACGCTAAAGTAAGGAGTAGGGAAGAGGGGCCCCTGGGAAGTTCTGAGAACTGGGGATAACTTAACTCTGGTTATTACTCTCAGCTGTGGAGAGGAGGAATAAGAGCACACTACAGAATCCAATGTTAATTAATGCTGAGGTCTAGCTTGGTATCCCAGGGTATTTACAGAATTGAATGCAGAGTAGTGATGCTGAAGTCTGATGCAATGTCTTATTGAGAATAACTACTGAAGCAGGCTAATATCACTGCAAGTGGCACACTGAAACTGTAATGAAATGTACATGCCAGGTCTGTAATGTAAATGTGTAACCTGTATAGTGAATATTACTGACTGTGAAGACTGATTGATAAAGTAATTTTGTGGGATTGATAACAGTTTCTTACAAAGGAAATGTACCTATGAATTAGCATTCCTAGAGTGGGAAAAATACTGAGGTTGGTGTAACACAGGTGCATTATTGCTAAACTAATTGTAAACCCATTTTGCATAAAAAGAAGAGTCATATTATTTTTATAAAAGGTAATGGTATTTTTCCAAAAATCGGTGTTGTGTCTTTTATTTTAGTTGTTCATCACTGAGTTACTGTGAGTGGGTTTTGTAAGCACTTAACCAACGCCTTGAATTTAGCTGTATCCACTACTGTGCCAGGCTACCATATGTAGACTTGGATACCCTAGGTCCAACACCAAGACAACACGCGACTGCTCTGTCACGTCATCAATCAAACAACACACAGTGAAGAACAGGCTGAGATGATAGCACTGGACGCCGAGAAAGCCTTTGACAGAGTTTCCTGGCCTTTCCTAGACTCATGCATGGCGAAATTCGGTCTGGGTACTAAATACAGAACAATGGTAATGGCCCTGTACAACAAACCAAGGGTCAGAGTTGTGGTGAATGGAGGCACGTCAGAACCCCTAACGCTAGAAAGGGGCACAAGGCAAGGCTGCCCCCTATCACCGGGACAATTCCTGCTAGCACTTGAACCTTTACTAGCCATGATAATAGACAACAATGACATAACCGGCGCCAAAATCAAAAACAAAATGGTGAAACTGGCAGCATACGCAGATGACGTTCTCATTACAACCACAACACCGACCACATCAATCACAGACCTAATGGAGACCATAGGAGAATACGCAGCTGCCTCAGGGTACAAGCTCAATAAGGACAAATCTGAGTGCAAGCCGATGAACATACACACTACAAGAGCAGTATTGAGCCAATCAGGCCTTGCCTGGCAAACAAACCCCCTCAAGTATCTAGGCCTACTGTTCGGGAGAGACCTAAAAGCAACCCTAGAACACAATGAAGAAGCCACCCTGAAAAAGATAAAGGAGAGACTAGACCTCTGATCGCCCAAATACATCAGCAGGTGGGGAAGGGTTGAAACAATTAAGATGATGGTGACACCAGCCGTCAACTTCACACTCAGCATGCTGCCCCTAGCAATGACAGAGAACTTTCATAAGAAGCTTGACAAACTAATAAACAGATTTATATGGAGAGACAAGAGACCAGGAATCAGTCTGCAGAAGCTGAGACTAACGAAAAACCTGGGCGGGCTGAACATAATGAACTTCAAACCCTTCCAAACAGCCTGCCTAGCCAAGCAAGGAATATTCTGGGTCACAAACACACAAGACTACGAACTGGAGTGGCTGAAAGTAGAAAGGTACATCCTGGGGGGGACTAAACCCAATAGCATTGTTCACAGCGAACAAGCACCCTGACAGACTAAACCCCATCATCAAACACACCAAAGAAGCCCTAATGAAGGTGGACAAAGTTATGGAACAAAGGATCGGGGGAACCAACTGAGAATCAATCTGGTATAACTCGAGGATACTATACCAAGGCAAGACATTAGACAACGAAACATGGATGAAGAGTGGAGTCACCACGCCAAACCAACTGGAAACGAAAAACTCCCCTATCACCTTCCAGAATCTGAAACAGATCCACGGCCTCCCAGACATAGAACTATACAGATTCCTAAAAATAAAAACGGCCACAACGAAGGCGAACCTAAGCAAAACACCACCAACCATCATCAAATACATGGACAACCTCAACGCCACAGGCCACCAAGCAAGCACAGGAGAACGTACGGAACCCCAGGAGCCGGAGCACGGACAAACTAAGTCTTGACTAACGGACACCATGAAATGATACACTCCGGATCCCATGAATGACTCCTTATCCATAAGGAGGTACAGCAATTTATTCTACACTATCCTACGCCAACACCAGAACTAATTGAGAGAGGTGGTACACCAAACAAGATACACCGGTGGTTATACGCCGGGTACCAAGATGAACACGATTTAGTGATTGAGATACACTGTTATAAAGTGTGGTCCTGATGAGAACTCGAAAAATAGGAGGAGTTTGAAACGCGTATACCCTGTATTGTATGATGCCATAAGAACTTGAAAGAATTGTTTAATTGCTTATAAAAATTTACAAATAGGCCGAAAAAATGTCTATGGCACTATCGGAGATATGATTTATATTGAACTGTATTGAACTGTTGGTATTTTTGTATTGTAGAGAGCGTGTGAGAGTGGCTGATTGTGATTGATTGTGATTCACAACTGAGTGTATGTGAGAGTGTTGGTTGTGGAGTGTTTTAAATGTATATAATGTGTTCCATATTTTGTAAGTCATATGTTTTTTCAAACTGAAAAAAAGAGATTCAGAAAAAAACTAAAAAACCTCTAAATGAAGAAATATAATCAATAAAATTGAAGATTCATTCAAGAGATATTGATCTCCTCACTTTATGTTTAAATCGATTGTGAGATGTTAAGATATTGAGAATCATTCAAGGGCAGCATTGGCGTTCTTTGTTTTTTGATACATTAGGCTGTGGCTTGGCCTTGCTGCTTGGGAGCCCATACCCAGTAGTTTTCATTTACAGGCCACCACAGAGCAAAAATTGACAGACTACTGTGCCCCAAACATCCACGCTGAACAAGAAAGTGATGAGCGCATGGGAAGTATTGACAACAAGACAACTCAGTGACGAGGAAAAAAGCAAACTGTAGAAGTCAGCCACAACTAACAAAGCCACTTTCAAAAACTGGATAAACTGGGTCACCTTCCTCAGAGGCGCAGATAACATCACTGGCAAATTCTCGAAGGAGCACAATGCCAAAACCGACATGTGGGAAGCCCTCTACGCACACTTGGAAACATGCCGGACCTAAAACCCGACCCCCCCCCCCCACTATCTCCCTCTCTGCTTTCTTTCTCTCTCCAAGGGGGGGTAATGTTGTATACTCAAGGACAAGCCAAGCCTATACCCTAACTATGTATACAGCGCACAACCTGGTGACGAAACAAGCCCAACCCCTGAATGTATACCCCCCCCCTGCATTGCTCTGTACTGTTTGTATCTTCTGATATGCAAATTTATATTTTAATAAAAACTTTTGAAATAAAAAAAAAGAAAAACAGAGCCGCACAGTAGAATCAAAACAATACTCCCTTGGTATTTGGCACGCTGACATACAATAGCTTTTACCACGGGTTTCTGGGCAAAACTTTGGGTCCCAACGCTTATTTCTTTTACAAAAAAGCACTGGCACTGAGGCTAAATTGGGATAGATTATGCATTGCTTTAAAACCCAGAATCAGTGGTTTGGGGATCATTGTTTATTGGTGATAATGGGTCTAGGGACGTGCTTAGGAAGGTTCCCAAAGGGGTCTAATAGCAAAGTTTGTTACTGTGTGAAAAAAGCGAAATACGTTCAGGGAAAACTCAGAAAGTGGGCAGCTACTAGTCCAGCTTGCTCTCAATGAACATGCATGTAGGTGTTTCACATGTGGGAAAGGATTTAGCAGATAAAGTATGTTGTATAGGTCATCAGAGACTGTGAAAGGAAAGTGGGTTTCCAGGGTTAAAGTAGTCTTTAGAAATAAACCACGCTTTCATGGCTGAAGGTAAGGACAAGCGTGTCAGAGGCAACCCGGGATGGGAACTGGAAGAAGATTTTAGGATTCTGATCTGACCGCATGCTAAATAATTTCTCTGTTATCGGGGATTTGTCTAAGGAAAAAGATAACGGTCACGAGGCAATCAGAAAAGTTGGAGTGGAGTTTATTTATTTTTTACATTATTAATTTGTTACATTTGTTAGGCGCACAAATCATCCTTACTGGGATCTCTAGGCACTGTTGCAACATGGGAGTAAAGAGAGATTTGACTATTGAGAGAAAAGCCAGGTTTTCAGGAGTTTATTTTATGTAGTAAAATCTGTACATGCTCTAATAGATAAAGGAAGCCTGTTCCAATGGTAGAGGGCCCAGAATGAGAAGACGCTGGCTCTGTGCTTCGTTGTTCTGATGCGTTTTGGGCATAGAAGCACTGGGTCACTCGACCTGAGTTGCTGCCCCTGGATATATGGTTGTAATTTCTGGCTCAAATACAGAGGGCCCTTCCCCTGTAAGGTCTTGCATACTAGGCAAAGGAGTTTAAAGAGAACACATTTTTTAATCGGGAGCCAGTGAAGGGAATATAGAGAGGGTTCAGAGGAGGAGCGAGGAGGAAGATTTAGTATCAATCTAGCAGCTGAATTCTGCACCACCTGGAGCCTGGCCAAAAGGCCTTCACTACTCCCCACTAGGAGACCATTGCCGTAATCCAGGTGGCTCATTATTAGCGCTTGTACCAGTGTCTTCCTGACATGCAGAGGAGTCCATTGAAAAACCTTTTAAGGGTTCGCAAAAATGTTTTGACATGCTCCTTCATGGAGCTTAGGGGTGAATTTTAGGAAGAGGAAGAAAATGCGCACATCTTAGGTATTTACAGCCAGATTCATGAAGCTACCATTTTGCGATTAGCAAATAGCGAAACATAGCGAATCGCTATTTGAGAGCCGCAAAATGGCATTCATGATAAAATGCAAGGAAAAATAGCGATTCGCAATCGATCGCAATTGGCGATTGCGATCTAGCCGCAATCGCTAAATAATCGCAGTTTCGGCATTTTCCCATGCCGAAATTGCGATATCGCAAATTGCGATATCGCAATTTGCGATCTCGCTAACTGCGAGATCGCAAAAACGGGAAGTCGCATTTCGAGCCCGCTGATGACATCACAACCAGGAAGTAGGCTCACCACACCCACAAACAGAACACAGAGCCAGGGAGTGGCAGCAGGAAAGTGAGGAGCTCCAAAAGCAAGACCCTGCAGCACCCCAGCCTGAAGGAAAGTTTAGAAAGATGTCCCAGGATGCAGCAGGGAGCAGTGGGCAGGAGAGGAAGAGGAAAAGGAAATTTTCTGAAGCTGAGTTGGAGCATGTAATTGAGGGGGTGTGCAAGGACTATGGCAAGCTGTTTGGGAAAGACTCTCGGAGGGTGCCAGAGCCCGAGAAGCGCAGGATCTGGCAGCGCATCCGCGCCAAGGTCAATTCTGTCGGTGTCACCCAGCGCTCCATTGACGACATCAAAAAGCGCTGGTACGACCTGAGAGGACGTTCCAAGGAGCGGATTGCTTTGAGGCTTGCGGACCAACTGGGCACCGGTGGAGGGGAAGCATTAGCCACACCTAACACCCCATTGGAGAACCTGATCGAGGAGACCATAAGGCCAGCAGCCTGCGTGGGGGTCCTTCAGCTGGACTCCTCTCGACCCAGCCAACAACAAAGTCAAGGTAAGTGCCATGCGACTGCGACCCAGTCCCCTAACAATGCCCTTACATCCTGAACTAGCAACATGACATCCCCAAATATGCAGACCAAGCTCACCAAAAAAGCCCAATTGCATTATGGTACTTGTAATGTAATCATGAGCCCTCAGTCAGCCCAACAGTGCCAGAGCACTCATTGCTAAGTCTAACCAAAACCCAGTCAGGGAAAGCAAGGCTGCGTGCATGTGTTAACATTTCCTGCGCAAGACACATCACATTAATCATGCACCCTTTCACATTACAGGTGCAGGTGATCAAGCCAGCATGGACAGCGATGCGCTACACATCGCTGAGAGCCCGGAGGACACTGAGGGTGAGGGACAGTCCTCCCAACAACCTGGCACATCACAGCAACCAGCAGTGCAGCCAGCACCACCCACAGCACCAACACCCCGTGCCGACAGGGCCACCCCTGCAGCCACTGCAGTGCAGCCAGCACCACCTACAGCACCAACACCCCGTGCCGACAGGGCCACCCCTGCAGCCACTGCAGTGCAGCCACCACCACCAACACAACCACCACCCCGTGCCGCCACAGCAGTGGTACAGGCTCCACCACCAGTGCCTCGGAGGCAGACGAGGCACACACCTGGTGGCAGGTCACAGACCAGCGCACAGAGGCGCCAGCAGCGCCAGGGCCCAGCAGGCACCGGCAGGGCACTAGAAACACCCGACCCAGGCCTGGTCATTGAACGCCGCATGCTGGCGGTGCATCGCATGCAGGCACGCCACATGGCAGCTATGCTTGCACAGATGCAGGCAAACGGACAACATATTGCCCAGATGACAGCAGCTGTGAGACAGAACAACCAGCTGCTTGTATCCCAGCAGGACATGACCCGTCGACGCCACCGCCAACTACTGGCCCGCCTATCGGCCTACACTAGGTCTAATCATGTTGTTGGCCACGCCACATCTCAGCTGGCACGACGGTCACTTGCTATGCAGGCCCAAATGGTGCAGTGTTGCCAGGATGTGGCCAGGTCACTCGACCTACTCACTGCAGCTGTGCTTGGCAGACAGTCCACTGGCCAGGAAGAAGCAGAGGGGGGTGACGACGCAAGTGAGGCTGCGTCGACCAATAGCAGTGCCTCCTTACCACCGTTGCCTGCACCTCGCCGCAGCAGCAGGCCAACATCAGGAAGTAGGGCCAACACCGTCCCTCAGGATGCGGAGAGACGACTTGGGGCGTCTCGTCGTCAACATCGCTGAGGACTGTAAAACTATGAGGGAGGCCATGCAGTCGACTCCTGCAAACCCCCTACCCCAGCATGGGGAGGTATGGAGCAATGCACTCCCCATCAGACAATTTGTTAATTGAAGGCCTATTTATTGTGCTGTAACATTAAAGAAGAAAGGTCAAACTTCATACATACTCATGTCATTATTTCATTCGTCATGCATGGGTGCAGTGTTGTGATAGTGGTATGTGTGCACTAGAAACAGTTTGTAGTGATGTGGTTGCGGCGCCTGTGCCCTTCCGCAGGATCTTCTCCGCGGGCATGACGTACATATGGAGGTGGCCGGTCGTCCCCTTCAGAATCACTGCCATAGATGTCGACAGGTATCCGGCGCTTGGTTGCCATGTTATGTAGTATTGCGCAGACAGCCACAATGCGGCAGCACACTGCTGGACTGTAATACATGGCTCCACCTGTCTTGTGCAGTATGCGGAACCTGCTCTTGAGCAGGCCAAATTTCCTTTCTATGCAATTCCTTGTCCGTATGTGTGCAGCATTGTAACGCCGTTGCTGGGGTGTGGCAGGGTTAAAGTAAGGGGTCAGGAGGTATTCACGGAGGGCGTAGCCACTGTCACCTGAATGAGAGGAGCAGATGGTGATTGGCTGTGCTGCGCAGTTACTTCATAGCAATGTGACATCGTCGACAAAGTGCACTTACCAAGTAGGTGTCCTTCCCCAAACTCTCCCCTGACCAGTCGTGAGTGGAGGCCGCTGTGCCGGAATATGAAGGAGTCATGGGTACTCCCTGGGTACTGGGCCACATTGTCAGTGATGTATGACTTAGCATTGCAGAACATCTGTATGTTCAGGGAGTGGTAAGACTTTCTATTGCGGAACATATACTCTGTGGCAGCTGGTGGGCAGATGGCGACGTGGGTACAGTCTATGCATCCAAGTACATGGGGAAAATGGGCTATATTGTAGAATTGTAGCTTGGTCAAGTCCAATTCCTGTTGGCTCGTGGGAAATTTGATGTGACGGTGTAGCTGGGTGAGCATGGCGTCAACGAAAGTGTGGAGGCAGCGTGACATGGTGGGCTGGGATATCCCCCCAGCAGCCGCTACTATCCCCTGGAAACTCCCGGAGGCCAGGAGGTGCAGGCTACACAATACCTGCACATGTGTAGGCACCGCATTGGTACGGCTTGTTGGGTGCTGCATCAGGGGGTCAAGGTCCTGTATTAGCTGCATTATCATTTCCCCATTCAGCCTATATTTTGCATATATCTGCTCTCTGGTTTGGCCCAGCAAGGTGACCCGCTGGAGGAAAATCCTGTCCTGGATCCTGCGTCTCCTCTGTGCTGCTCGCTGTAGCCTTCGACTCCTCACCACCATGTACATTCCTGGCATTGTGGCACTCCAAATGCTGCTGCTGAAAGTCCTTATGTGTGATTGGTCAGGCCTGAACCTGTTGCTGATTGGCCAACGGTTTTTCAAATGTAATTTTTTCATGGCTTTTATGGTTACCACCTGCTTTGAGTTGTCCTTAATTTGCGCGGCACAAACAGCGATTTTTGGGTTTTTCGCTATTAGCGATTTTTTATGAATGCCGATTGCGATTATATAGCGAATTCGCAATTTATTTCGCAGAATCCGTGGTTTGTCGCATTTTCCGATTCGCTAATGCTCGCCTACCGGGATTCTGCGATTTTTATTGTGAATTCGCTATTATGTGTTAGCGAATTCGCTATTTTGATGTTGAATGCCGATTACGTAAATTGCGCCCGCAATTGCATTTTCGCAGCGATTGCGGGCGCAATTTCACTTCATGAATCTGGCAGCAAGTTAATAAGAGACGCCGAATGATGAGTTAAACAAACTTCATTTTCAACATTCTTAGGTGGGGCTATTTGCTTTTATAGATTTGGGCCTTCAAAGCTCGGTGCACAAAGGATGTTGGCAAAACAACGTGATTGGATAAGGGTGTCACTCAAGCCAGTTGCCAGATAAAGGAGGGTTAATTCATCCTTAACAGTCCTCAAATTACCTATGCAATTGGAATGACATGGCCAGCCTGCCTTCACATTTTACTTCGCATAATACCTGTATAAATACATTTTTAATATGAAATATAAACCTACAGTGGTACAATTTAACGTGATTGTCCCTTAAGTGGGAGGACTGGCTCAACATCTGACACTTAACATCAAACAATTCGACAGCTTTGTATTTCTTTGAGCAGGACGGCTCTGTAGACAACAGATCACACGAGTTTCCTCTTCCATCACTCTTTTTACAGATTTGCAGTATTCACAATTCGTATTTTCGAATTGCATCTTCAAGTGAATACTTGTAGAACATTTCCACATCCAGAGAATTTGTCAATCCATGTCAAAATTAACTAGTTAGCTAGTGCCCTTTCATTTCACTTTCAATTTGCAGTCAAAAATTTCAACTTTCTTATTGAAATACTGTTACATATTCATCTGGTCAATTGCATTTCAATGCTGCTTCTACTAAGCTTAATGTACCTCGAGCAGTATTACACTGATGTACAACGTACATTGTTCTACTGAAATCTTTCTTGCATTGCAGTGTTGAATTTAGCCCAGGCACTGTTCACTTGAATTAATTTCAGGCTCTGTTATCACGAGTATTTATAAGCGCAGATCCTATGCTGGAGTTCCATGCACTGCTGCTAATTAAGGGATTTGACTCATTGTTCTGTTCACATAAACTTTTACGCTGCCTAAATGAAGTCATTCGAATGTATTGTAATTGGAATTTTATAGCGCTTATTACCCCAAAAGAGGTATTGACGTGCTGCTCTGGAACGTAAGGTTAGTGGTAATCCAGTGGTTATTGGTTATTGGAATTAGTCTTGTGCTCTCAAGACAACGTTTCCATGCGGTTGCACCAGTTCTTTTAGGTGGTTTAAATTTATAGAAGTTAGGTGTGATCATAAGTGGGAGTTGGGGGCGGCTTATGTGAGTTCATGCAGATGACTGGTGGGATTAACAGATGTAATGGAGGAGATAGGGTATTGTTAGGTTGCAAGTATGATTTTCAAAGGAGAGATGATTTTTTGAAGTTTTAGAATGAAATGAGGGCAATTTGCAAACATGCAACAATAAAGATTCCATCGTCCAGCCTGTTTCATGAAATTATTTTATGTAATACAGTTCTGATTCTTCTTGTGTGTTCCATGGCACTATTCTATTAACGTACCCCAGTTCAACATTCTGTTAAAATAATCAGATGAACTGCACTTCAGGAAGTAATCCCATTATCATTCAAGTGCAAGTTTCGCATTTGCACTGTGTGGCCACTAATGAGAGGACCCTAGGGGTTGACACAATGAAAGTTTCCCTCACCCCAAACTGATTCCCTTGCTTTCCTCTATTATTCCTATGATCACTTTCCAGCACACAAATACAGTTTAGGCCAAATCTACAGCAAACTCTTAAACATTTTGATGTAAAGGAAGACTTCAGAAAGTGGCCTACACCACAAAAGAAGATAAAGTGAAGAAGCCCCCCCCCTCCACCCTTAACCAAGAAGTGAGTCAGGGGACGGTGCCCATCACTTACCCACTGATCTGAGACATGGACTGCAACAGGGAGGCACTGCTGGATCTAGAATTGATAGCTGCAGACTTCTCCCGGCAATATGTGTCCCAGTCTCCCCCCCCTGCTACTGATTATATGCCTCGTTACAGACCTCGGAAAGTAGAACTAAAAGGACATATCAGATCATATATTCTGCTTATTGCCAATTGAATGCCAACAGAAATGCATCTACAATGCCTGAAGTGACTCACATATAATTTATAAGATAAAACTGCATCTTGGAGCAGGCTCACATCTCTAGAATTGAGACTCTGCACATCTTGTGGGTGAAAATTGATAGATAAAGATCCTGACAACTCTTACTTCATCATTCACAGTTATTATTCCTGGGTGAAGGAGGCATATCTCTTAGGTCCATAGTTGAAAACTGATCCTGCTCATTAGTCCCTATTCTGAGAGCCAGTGAGCAATATATCTAAAACCAGTGTGATAGAAAATACCCTGGCTTCAGTCATTCTAGGCATGCTCCTGACTGAATTAAAGGACATTAAACCATCAATGACTCCATTGAAAAATGAACAGTGGACATCTATAAATACATTAAAATCCTGCAGACTGAATTAACCATTATGAATCTAAAAATGGAGAAAATAGATGCCGGTCTGGCAAGAGTTGCCTCATTGGAGTAATGATATATGGAACCTGCAATATAACGTAACAGACTTTAAAGGCCACTATAAGTGGGATAACATGCACATCCTTGGCTTTCCGGAAAAAGAAAAGGGAGATAATGTAATATCCATTCTGATGTCCTTCTTTCAACTCTTGTACACATTGATTCCTAACTGCAGCTTGAATTCAATCGTGCTCATATACTCCATTTCCAGCAGCCCAATATCCCAAGACCTGTGACTACCTGCCTATTAAGACATCAGCATGTTCATAACAAATTATACACACTGCAAAAATGAATGGTCCCTTCAAATATAAAAAACCGCAATGCATCAATTGCAGCTGATTTTTCAGCAAAACTAGCCTTATACAGAAGAGGGTATTTGGTCTAAGACCCATCCTGAAAAAATAGAACACTACTTGTAGCGACCTTGAACCAGCTACAATAATAATCATCACAGATGGGCACACCTGAGAACTTATCAATCCTGAGAAGTTAGAAGGCTTCTTGTCCATGTTTGTGGCGCCACCAATAGATACCAGATTTGTGCCATTTACATCAGCATCAGATGACCGAACCATTCAGGCAGAAATTTTACTTGGTAAAAAAACTTTGTTGCCATTCTCCAATGGCTCCACAAGGTACTCCCACACTTTCCACAATAATGATGACCAAGAAACCAGAGACGCAGCCTGTGCCATATGTATGTGTCTTTTGCAAGAGTGACGGAGACTTCTGCACTGATGATAGAGTACCCACTATACCTCATATGTAGAAAGAGACTCGTACTGTGTTTGTCAACCATAACAACATTACTTCCTACACCACTTTCAAGTATATATCTACAAGGAATGCTGACATGTTTTCTTCCAAAGGCTTAGAGCTCCATCTGGAGCAAGTATTGACTTATTCTTTTATTTATTTCTTTTTCTTTGTTCTTATACGGACCCCACTCAGAAGGTTTTGTTGCTCTTTCTGACCATGTCTATGATGATGACTGATTTGTAAATCTACTCCTTAAACGTGTACGGTGTGAGTAACTACTTCAAAAGGGAAAAAGTCCTAGCTTATCTGGCTTTGAGAAAACACACACTGTTCTATTACAAGGAACCAACTTGTCACACTTAGAGGCTGCTAAACTAATAATAGACTGGGCGAGTGCAGTAATCTTAGCATTTGGGTTCCCTTACAAATTGGTGGAGTAGCTCTACGGATTCATAAAAACTTACTTGTGCAGATTCTGAAGACCAGAGATGACAAAACTGTCCACATTGCCAACCTATCTATATAAAGCTCCCACTTTGTGATCGGATCGGTATATGCCCCCAACACAGGCAAAATCTAGATTCTTCTCTTCCTTAAACAGAGCCATATCCGAGAATGACCATTCCAAATTATTGTTCGGAGGTGGCTAAAATGTCGCAGCAGATTCAGTGTAGGATAGATCTGGACCTCCAAACGAAAAGTCTAATCCAGACAGAGGGCTACTTGTAGATTTTATGACGGATTATGCCTTAAAGAACTCCGGTGATTAATTTGCCCCACTGACATGCAATGTATTATTTTGTCATGCAGCAGCGGTACAGAAATGAGGATTGACTATTTCTTACTCACTACTCCTCTGCTATAAGGGTATTCCACTTTACAATTATTGATCATGGAATTTCAGATCACTTCTTAATTAAGATTGACCTTGATGTGAAATTACAAACACCAAAGTCACATGGATGGAGAATAGTGACCATGAAATATAGGAATCTGGCTGACAAAGAAAATTGGGCATTTACCTCAAGGACTATATAAACCTGAATGAGGTTTTGGATACCTCTACCAAATCCTTTGCACAGCCACAAAATTCTATTTCTGAGGTAAAATAATGAAAGATATGGTCGTAGCCAAGAGCCAAACTTCACAGAAAGAGAACTTGTTGAAAACAGACATAATTTCCTTGTTGAGCAGTACCACAGATGACCAACATCCTCTGACTTATTAAACAAAATAAAGAAGGCAAAATTTGAGCTCAAATCTATTGTTATGTCAAAGATTGAATGGATCTTGACAAGACTCATGCACAAGTCCAATAGACAAAGGGAGAAGGCTGGCCAATTGTTAGTTTTTCAATAGAGAAAAGCCATGGCTTCCAGAGTAATCCAGACAATATGAACCTACTCAGGAACACTGGCTGTACCTCATCAAGACATTTCATCAGCAGTCAAAGATTGCTTCTTCTTCCTGTATCAGTTACTGGTAACACACAATCTCAAGAGACCATATTTTTAGGGACACTTCAGTTGTTCAGACTAAACCAGTAAGCAAAAGCAATGTTTGAGGAGGGCATCACAGAAAAAATGTGTGACACCATCAGAGTGATGCCCACAAATAAAGCATTTGGAGAATATGGTCTTCCTCTCAGGTTTTATAAAACAGCTGTCCCTAAATGGTACCTTTATTAAACAAGGTCTAACCTGAGCCAATCTGTCCTGATGGCCTGCACCATGAATTTAATAAAGTACAAGGGGGCATATTTATCAAGCCCTTTTCCCGTTCGCAAACGGGCTGATTCTCAGAATCGGCCCATATGCGAACGGGAAAAGACCTTTTGGGATGTATAATTCCAAAAGGGCAACGCAACTTACAGAATCGCAAACTTTGTGATTCTCTATTTTGCGATTGCATTTAAGGAATTACAAATTACAATTCCTTAAATGCGATATAGAAAGCACCTAAATTGTGTGAATTTGGTATAAGAAATCGCAAATTACCACCAACTGACAGTTGGTGGTACTTTGCAAATTCTTTGAAAAAGCAATTTTTTGCTTTTTTCAAAGTGCCATGTGGCACACATACATGCCCTTAGGGTATGTATGTGTGCCACATGTGCACACATGCTCATTTCAGGGGTGCATCAGGGTGTCCTTATGCCACCCTGGCAACTTTGAAATTGCATTCTTGATTTGCGATTCTCTAATTGCGAATCACAAATTGAGAATGTCTTCCCATTCATTCCTATCAGCCTCTACGCCCATAGGATTGAATGGGTAGGTATTCCTTAATTGCGAATCGCAATTTGCGATTCACAATTAAGGAATATTAAGGAATCACAATTATTATTGCGATTCCTACATACATAGCATTTTGCGATTCCTTAATAGCAATTTCGCTAAAAATTGCTATTAAGGAATGGCAAATGGGCTTGTTCATGCATATGCCCCTTATTCTGTTAATAGCGCCGAGACACCCAAGGGTAATTGTTCGCGCTTTATAAATGTCAGAAAATAAATAAATAAATAAATATTGAAACTGAGTAAAGACCCACAATTATGATCTAGATATAGACCTATTTCACTTATCAGTAAGGGCATGAAGGTATTGGCAAATGTCTTGGCCACAAGGCTGGCATACATGTATTCTGCTGATACACAAGTAGCAGGTTTGGTTTGTGCGGGTAGATCTTCAGCCATTCATCTTCAGACTATTATGCATCTAATCTGGAAACAAACTTGTATTCAACAAATGTCCCTGGTGATCTCAATACCTGCTCAGAATCTTAGGAGCCTTCGACCTCGAACGCAAATTCATCAAAAAAAATCTGACGGCTATATCTAACACCAACTGATGCCTTCTATTGTGAGGGATATATATCCAAGAAGTTCACCATCCACAGGGGCATGAGGCAAAGCTGCTCTCTGTCGCTTCTCTTCTGTCAGTTCATGCTTGAACCCACATGATTCATGGTATCCAAAATGAATTGAGAGAACTGAAAATATTCTTTACACAGAATCAGATTATTTTACTCTTACAAATCCAGGACAATCTCAGTTTGCCACTCTATCATTTCCACCTTTTACCTTTTTTGAGGCTATAAAATAAACTGGGACAAAAGAGAGGTGCTAGCTATGAACTCCTTGACTATTAAAAACGGTTCCCTGATAAATTATCAATGTTAAAAATATGGAAGTAAATAAAATCGATGAAAAAATATAGAATGTAAGTGGGCACTGCGCTGAACATCAATTCACATGACGGTGTGGAGAACATTTCTTTAAATACCCTGATTCATGTTTAAAGTGAACATTATGAATTGCAACATTAACGCAGGATTCATCCAAGTTCAGACAAGAATAACATAAATGAACTATAATGCATTGTGGGACATGTATTTTGAATTTACCAGTTATGTGGTCGGAAGTATATAAAAAAGCATGCAGAAATGCACTGGGCTAATGTGATTGTTTCCACCTGTGATCAAGACTGATAGAGGCACCGAAACACGTAAGGACTTTTGGAAACTCTGTGTGGCTATGCCTGTGATTAAAAGCCACGACTCCGGTATTGGGCCTCATTGTGTGCTTTTTTTGTGAATTTGGCGGGCTGCTCCATGCCCGTTTCTGAGGCTGCCCTGAAGGGTTGGAGGCTCCTGTCCTCGGAGAACTTTGTCTTATGTAAATGGGGAGCATGGCCCACTCACGTTCACTTGCCTGCGAGAGGAGAGGCTAAATAGCGAAGTAGTGAACGTTCAGGAAGGGATTTAGGGGCATATGTAGGTAGCCGTTTGTGATTCGCAAACACCGAAATTCAGCAAATTTCAGCGTTTGCGAATCGCAAACGGCGTTTTGATATGTAGGTGCCACTTAGCAAATTAAGGAATCGCATAAACTGCAATTCCTTATTTTGCTTATAGCATTTAAGGAATCGCAATTTTGCGATTCCTTAAATGCTATGTAGGGGTGCTTTAACCCCTTCCAGGCTCATGACGAGCTGGGCTCGTCATGGTGTAGCCTCCTCGCACACTGATGACGAGCCCAGCTCGTCATGGAGCATGGGTTTTTTAAAATCTCAGCACAGAAGGAGAATTCAACTAGCGCGGATGTGGTTAAAAATTGCATTTTTTGCATAAGGAATCGCAAACTACCACGTACTTCAAGTAGATGGTATTTTGCAAATTCCTTTCAAAATGCATTTTTTTTTTAAATTCAAAGTGCCATGTGGCGCACAGACATGCCCTTAGGGCATGCATTTTCGCCACATGTACTTACAGGCACATTCCAGGGGTGCAACAGGTGTCCTTTGGACACCCTGGCACCCTTGGAATTGCGATTCTCATATTGCCATTTTCTCATAGAAAATCGCAATTTGAGAATGTATCCCCCTATGGGCCTCTTAGCGCATTGGAATGAATTGGACACTCATTCCTTAATTGCGATTCACAAATTGCTAATTGCAATTAAGGAATGTTAGAGATTCGCAAAAAAATTGCGAATTTTTACCTACATTCCATTTTGCTATTCTTAAATAGCGATTCCTTAAAAATCGCTATTGAGGAATCGCAAAATGGAAAGTACCTACATATGCCCTTTGGAGAGGAACCATTTACCTCTCTAATCATGCCGGAGGATAGGCTTTTCTGAAAAGCAAACTGCAGTAAGTGAGCACTGCGCTGAACATCAATTCACATAACGATGTGGAGAACATTTCTTTACTTACCCTGTTGCATGTTTAAAGTGAACATTAAGAATTACAACATAAACACAGGTTTCATCCAAGTTCAGACAAGAATAACGTAACTGAATTATAATGCTTTGTGGAACATGTATTTTGAATTTACCAGTCATGTGGTCGGACGTGAATATAAAAAACAGCACGCAGGAATACACTGGGCTAATGTGATTGTTTCCAGCTGTGATAAAGGCTGATAGAGACGCCGAAACGCGTAAGGACTTTTGGAAACTCTGAGTGGCTATGCCTGTGATTAAAAGCCATGACTCCTGTATTGGGCCTCATTGTGTGCTTTTTTTGTGAATTTGACAGACTGCTCAGGGCCCATTTCTGAGGCCGCCCTGAAGGGCTGGAGGCTCCTGTCCTTGTATATAGGTATATATGTATATATAAATATATATATATTCACCGAAAAAACCATAGGTTTCACACCAGTTATAGTTAACTGGAACTTTTACTGACATAAAACCATAGAAATTGCAACGTTATAGTTAGTTGGACTCACTATAACAAGCGCGCCTGCAATGCACTGCTGATGACGTCACATATTACATCACTCATGACATCGTCAGTGACATCAATCATGACATCACTTATGACGCCATCCTTGTGACAGAGTGACAGCCCTCTTTTTAGTGTAATGTAACCCTTGAAACACATATTCAAAAATAGAAACTAACATTTAAAAAAAAATGGAGATACCGGGGGGCGCGTCGCATAAGCGTGTCGGGTCATGTGACCTGAAAATAACACTTTTTATTGGTGCTGAACAGTTTTGGTTTCTAAATGATGAAAGACTGGGTCATGTGACCTGAAAATAACACTTTTCATTGGTTCAGGACAGTTTTTTTTCAAAATGATAAAAGCCCCCACCTTTTTTTCCTTATACTGATTTGTCCTTTGACTGAGGAAGACCTGTTTGGAGATCTTAGAGTAATATTTTGTACTTGGCTACAGTAGCAGCATCAGCTGGAGCATCTGCACCACCACCACCACCACCAAGAGGACCACCACAACATCACATTGGTGGTCAAGAAGAAGAAGAGGAGGAGGAGGAGGAGGAGGAGGAGGAGGAGGAGGAGGAGGAGGGGAGGAGGTGGCAGCCAGTAGACAATACCCCATACAGGCCAAAGCTGCACATTGTATGGGAGTTTTTTTTCCATCCCAGAGGGCAAGAAGAAAGTGAATGCACCAAAGGTGACTTTCCAAATCTGTGGCATTGAACTTTCAAGGGGGAACCCTAATAAGAAATATTCATTTGGTAATAACACCATGATTTGGCACATGCAGCGCAAGCATCCCAACAAATATGCTGTGGCAGAGGTGAGAGAACTGGCCAGCAACCCTCCCCAATCTTCACCCAGCACCTCCAAACGAAAGCAACCCACTCCTTCGGGACCAGAAACAAGGGAGATGGTCCCAAACATTCAACAAAAGTTTGGGCAATACAAGATCTCTTGTTTTTTTTGTGGTAAGACCATCACCTATGGTGAGCAAAGCATAACGCTCATCAACCGTGCTGGTGACAACCACAAATGCCCCAAAAATCCCTAATTTTTTCATGATTTTTTTTGCTCCAGTTGAGCCGTTTTCAATTCCCTGGTTTTTGTTTCTCCCCATAAAAACAACAAAAAAAATATAAAATAGTTCATAAAAGCCAAAAAAAGTACAAAATGTTCAAAAAAACATCAAAAAAATATAAAACAACAAAAAGAAGAAAAAACCAGTTCTTTTTAGAACTACCTCCAATTTATAAAAAAAGGCTACATTTTTTTAAAACTCTGTCTTTCTTTTTTTCCCTATGGTACGCTCCCCGGTGCACTCCCTGGTGCGCGTACCGGGCGCTCCCCCTGCGCAAATCAAAAATTAATTTTTTTTTGTCCCGCGGGCCCTTTTATAGCCCCCAGATCAAACCTAGGGGGTCAAGGGGGGGCTACTCTGCCCCCTTATGGTAATTTCCCCCTTTGTTTTTGCCACCTCTTGTGTCTCGATCGTACTGAGACACAAGATGGCGGCCGCTCCGGACTGATTGGAATGTTGACACACACCTGAGAGCCAATCAGCTTTCCGTGCGCGAACTCGCGTAGCACGCTGGTACGCGCCCCGGTGAGCGTACCGGGGCGTGGCCATAGATATATATTTTTTTTTAACCTAAATTACTCAAAATCAGCACAGGAGCACATATCTTGAGACATAGTAAAGGTACATCGGGCTACCAGTCCCTACAATTTTGCCAAGTTTGGTGGAAATCCATTCAGCCTTTCGGGCTAAAAGTGAGGTCGACCGCCCTATGGAAATTAACATAGGGAAAACACGTTTTGGGACCCCCTTTTTTCTCGGCCCCCGCTTGACAAATCCCCCCCAATCTTTCAGGGTAGGACCGGGGCGCCGCGAGGCAAATTTGAGGAAATTTTCAGGCAGATTCCTCAACCGGCGCCAAAGTTATTCACAATAGAATGTTGAGATTTTCTTTTGAGAATAATCCTAACTATAACTACCTACTGGCGACCGCCAGTAGGCAATATATATATATATATATATATTCAAACCAAAAGTTGCCTGCTGAGAGAGTACCACCAACAAGTATATCGTTTGCCATATCTTTAATGGAAGACAGCATTGTTCAAATAGCGCAAAAGCCTCGCTGCATATCACAGTCCTGCCCAACGCGTTTCGTGCTTCAACAGCACTTCCTCATGGGCTGGTGCATCGTTAGGAGTGAAGGCTCAGCAGTTTCAGTAGCACCGGTTAAGTGTTGATTTCTCCCGCCCAGATGGGCGTGTCCCACCGCATGTGCCGCTGGTACCTGTAGTGCCACACATCTTACTCGTGTGAGTCGCTGTGCACTGCCATCCCACTAAAACACATTTGATCCCAAGTGGGTTGCGAAAGCATAATCCGCCATCTGTTATGCTCGTGATGTCTTGCATCGACATACTTATCCCAATACCGCCATAGTGCCTCGTTTTAAAAGGGCTAGAGTGGGTGGTCGCTCGTTTTCAGTGCTGGCGGCTGCTCTTTGGAATTCTCTTCCAGCTCCACTCCGCTCAATTTCAGATCTGCTTCTTTTTCGAAAGACCTTGAAGACTTTTCTTTTCTCCACAGTTTAGTCTGTTTCTTGTCCAGCTTTCTTAATCGTGTTGTGTTATACAGATCTCCAAGCGCCGGGACGCCTCTTGGCTGCGGCATCCGTGCGCTATATAAAAAATAGTTAACATAACATAACATAACATAACCGCGACGTCGAGTGGCGCCGAAGTTGGAGAGCAGGGCCGAAGACGGCTGAAATGCCAGAAACCGGTCCCCGGAAGCTTGTTTCCTTCCCAGTGAAAGAATTGGCTTGGTAGTTTGGTTTGCCCTGTTCCCATGATGCACTGGGCCAGGGACAGACTAATTTGCATATAGCCAGGTTCTGAGCTGGGATGGTGCAGTGAGCTAAAAAACGGTGTTGGATTAAGCCCTGATCTCTTGACTGGGTGAGAGTATTCTGCTTAAATCTGTCCATCACCACCTCCTGTTGTTTAATTATCTAAATCCCACAACCTGCAGCTAAAATTAATTACACAATGTCCGTAATTAATTTCCTATCAATTAATTATTATTAATTTATAACTGATTATTGATTAATTAAAAATAAATTACTTCCCACCTTTTACCCCATAAACTCCACAACCTACACCTAAAAAAAATCAAACATTTTCCATAACTAATTTTCAATTAATTAGTTAATATAAATTGACAGCTAATGATTAATTAATTAAACATACATTACTTCCCACCCTTCACCCCTATAAACCCCACAACCCACACCTAAAATAAATAACACAGTTTCCAAAATTGATTTTCAATCAATTAATATAAATTAACAACTCATTTTTAATTAATCAAATATAAATTACTTCCCATCCTTTACCCCTATAGACCCCACTACTAAAAAACATTACACAATTATCATAAATAATAATTACAAATAAATAACTTTCCGCAATTAATGGTAAAAAATCTAAATTAAATAAATAAAAAATCATCATTAATTATTATAATTAAATTACTTTCCACGCTATTTTCCTATAGACCCAAAACCTGCTAATCGGAACTAAAATATGCAAAATGTAATTAAAATAAAGTTCATAGCTAATAAAAATTTAACACATATATTAAAAAACATAAACAATGTGTATACAAAAAAACATACATCACATAAATTTAAAATATAAACTAAAATATATAACACTAATAAAAAAACGATATTTTATACATCTATATTTTTGCAAACAATATTAATGACTTCTATATTTTTAATAATGATATTTTTTGCCTTAAATTCGATATGCTTGCCACTTTATTCTTGCTGTCAATATTTCTGAATATTGATATTTCCAACTATATATTTGTGTAGGTCGACATTTCCAACTCGATATTCTGTCTCAGCACCATTAAAAACTATAGACTCCCCTGCTGGTGAATGTCAGATAAGTTGAAATACCTAGCCATCTGGATCCGCTCTATCATTAACTGATTGACAGCTTAGACCTACCCTCCTCAAATGGAAGCATTAGCAACTGTTGCTAGGGTGCAAGCACTTAAAATGCTCATTGCTCCAATATTTAATGATGTCTTCAGCATTACTTTTTCAAGTCCCAAGGAAAATTCTACTTGAAATAGAGAACTTTATCAAACTATACATTTGGGATGATCAAAGGCTGAGGCTCAAATAGGGGAAATTATATACCCTCAGACCCTTAGGAGGACTCTGGCTGACAGATAAGGGCTGCATTATGCCATTGATCACACCTAGCCTACATCTTCCCCACCTCTCAAAGGACAACTGCTGTGAAAATTCTCAGGATCGTTGTGCATATATAGTATGAAACTGTAGCCATCTGAATAACCCCAGTGTGACGCCAGAAAGAAGACCTTAATGAAGGTACATTCGGGACTCAAGTTAAAGGGATACCTTTATCTTAACATGCTACCTACGGAACAGTGTAAAGATCGTGAAATGGTTAACTAGGGCATGTTACAGATAGCCATTATAGAAACCTTACAACATGTTTTGGCAAATGAAACTTAAGCTTTTTCAGGACCTGGTAATATCTTTTCAAAAATAAGGAATTCAAATACCTACAACTGAAGCATCGCCCGGTCAGGGCTCTAGCACCAATACATCTGAAACTGGAGAACTCGCCTCTTCACCTTTATTTTTAACTGTGGAGTAGCTTTAGGTGTGTGATCCCCGGCCTTTTAACAATACTGATAGAGGAATTATATTCTAAAACCTTGCGTACCTCCCTCTGAGTGTGTTAGTCTAATCTTGCAATAACATACTGATCAAGATAGGAATTATTTAATTTTAATGTAGTTTTACTAGTCACCTGTGAAACTCTGTAAGGCACACACAGGTTGTTCCAACACTTGCAGGAAGTGCAGAGCCCCTAAAGCAGATTCCATTCAAATTCACTGGACATGTCAAACAATAAAGCTATACTAGCAACAAACCTGTGACCTAATCACATTTTCTCTCTCTCATAACTACTAGAGAACATAACGCCCCATCAGTAGCTTTAACCATTTTTTGTAGTTCTTTTAATCCTGCCTAAAGAACTTTCAGATTAAAACAAGCTTTTTGGTATTTCCTGTACAGTTTACTTCTTTATTTGTCCTAGCTTTGACCACCCTACACAGCCATTACACCATCACACATACAACTTGCCATTATACAGCAAAATCAAAAAAAAATCTTCACCAAAGTGAGGCCTGTAGGGCATTGCAGCACCAGCCCAACGATGCCTCTCTCACCTGTGCAATGCCCAATGATCAAGCATGGCATCACTAAGAGGTGTGTGAGGGCGGAAAGTAATAATAGTTAGGATTGCCCCTCATGCTCATTAATCTATCATTCTGTGATATCATTCAGCTATCGCCCTCTTTTTTATCCTTTCCTTTCTTTAGGAACAGTACATTCGTGGTTGAAATTGCAGTTGCCTTCAGTGCCAGGGTTCTGGACCTTTATTGGCTCCCAGACCCCACTCTTTTTGTTTTGTGCGCAATCATAGTTTTTTACATACTACAAACTTTTAGTCTTATACAAACATCACACTTTGCTAAGCATAATTGCCAATCCACGAGTCAATACATTTGAATGAAAAACAGTTGCATTTATTTACTATAAGTTCTTTTTTTAAATTAGGAATACACACTTGATGTATAATTAAAAAAGAAAACAAAGCTAAATTTAGCTAAATGAAATTGAAGTGAATGCAAGGTTATTGTAATGCTTGATTCCAAAGATTTAAGCATGTATGCGCAAGATCGAGGTAAGGATATTGGAAATGAGAGCTCCATACATCTGAAATACTCATCATGATTTGTGTGAAAGGTCTTGATACAAACACCCACACACTCCCAGTCTCGAATTGCTGCAATTAATCTGTATTTATCTGGCTTAGGTAGAGCTATTCAAGTATTTAAAGTAGCTGAACCTGGGAGTCTTTTTCACACACAAAGAATTACACTAACTGCGAGCTCAGCCTCTGATATATTTTAAGGGTGGGCGGGCAGCTACGCTCCGTGCACGGAGTGTGCGTAGTGCCGGCTTCTACGCATTTTGCGTAGCAGGCGTAGAATTCGGCACTACGCACGCTACGCATTACTCACGAGAAATGCGCATGCGCGGCCGCCCGCACATGCGCATTAGTACCCAAGACGGCGGCGATGAAGAGAGGGTGCCCCGGAGACGTGGCGGGCAGCGGCGGGCAAGGTAAGTGCCTTTTAATTCTTTTACACATTTAATTTAAAGTATTTAGGGAGGGCGGGAGGGAGGCCTGCGGTGCGTAGTGGGGCTACGCGGAGTGCGGAGGTGGGCGTAGTTTCTCGCCCACTTCACGTAGCTCCGCGAAGCCCCACTACGCCCACTACGCCCAGGGTTAATATATTTTCCCTTTTTTAGGATAGTATGTTTGAAAACTAGGCATTATCTGGGAGGCCTGCACAAATAACATGACTACATTTGTCCTTCACTGGGAACCAAACCCCCAATTGTAGCGCCTTACTCTCAGAGGGGAGTGTTGCAGAGCAGTCTGAGGCTCACTCAAGGGAGGTGGTGTAGGCTAGTAATCTTCATTTGCAGGTGCGGAGAAATGACACCTAATAATTGATTGTCCAGTCTGTACTTTGCTTTTAAAAGTAAGAGTACATTTATTAAACACACACACTATTAAATACTATGCACCAATTTACACATATACATAAGCTGTTGAAATTACTTTGCAACATTGCATAACATCTCCACCCCTTCCGCAGGGGGAGGTGTGGTCTAGTACCACCACTCCCATGTATGCACATCATCTTGCCCCCAATGCAGTTAGTTGAAAATAACCTGGAGCCCTCGGCACATTTTCACCAGGAGCGCAATGGCCCTCCCCAGCCTCATGTTCAGCGGGGGCCAGGGTGGGCTCCTGGCACCCCACAGGGGAACCTGTACGGGGTGCATGATGGTGCACCCTGACTTTGCTTCTCTTAGGGACAGCCTCCGGTACCTGACACACCCCAGGGGCACATCATGGACCGGCGGCAAGGCCCCATGCACTTCGCCCTCGGTCCTTCCAGAGGTCAAAGGTCACCTACCTTCTGAGGGGCATATCTCGCCCCCAGGAGGCCAATTTTGGTGATCTTGGCCTTTTCTTGATCCTGGTGGCGCACCCCAGCAACTGGGAGCACTTTCCTTCACCCTCCTGGACACACGGAGAGTGGATTCAGCAGGGAGCTGTCTTCACTGGCTCCCTGCGCCAGCCTTTACACTGGCTCTCCTCCTGGACCTCTCTTCTCTCTGCACAGAGGCCCCTGCTTCTGCCCACTGGTCCTGGTCCCTTCTCCTGGCACTGTTCAGGATCCTGGGATAATCAGGGGTCTTCCATCCAACTGCCCAGTGCACCAGGCTCCAGCACCTTCTGCCTCAGCAGACCACACCCCAGAGAGAGCTTCTCTTCCTGTGTGAGTTCTTTTAAGACGTTTGGTAGGGGGCTGTCAGGAAGTCTCTGTTTGCCCTATCACACAGCGACACACCACTTCTCTGCCCCTGCTCCGACCTTCCTGCCCAGGCCTCTGGGTTTTTTCAAAAGGGCGTTGTCCCGGGTCTCCTGCCATTTGGTCTCTGAGAGCCCCTTCCTCCCAGGCTGCCTTCACTCCAGAGGGGCCTGGTGCCTGGTACCAGGTGTCAGCTACGGATGGATAAACCTGTAGCTCCACCCATCTTCTCTTCTTGGCGTGGAGGCCTTAGCTCTTGAAAGAAAGGTCATCAATCCAGCCTGTTGAGATCAGCCCCCATCCACATACTGGTCATGGCTGACTCAGAGAAATATGACATTTCTGAATGACCCAAAAGCAGTACAAATATGTCTTTGGACTCTGCATAATACTTCTTCTCACACCCGTTACAGTGGACTTTAGTGCGTGTCTGGAATCTTTAGGCCTTAGGAAAGTTAATCTAGCCCATGGGCTCCACATCCTCATAGGAGAATAATGAAGTGAAACAGTAAAACACACTGACTTTCCCTGGCATGTTTCTTCCGAAGTGTATAAAGCCTATTCCATGTCACCACCCAATTCTGCATAAGTCCTGCCACACCATTCACTTTGTAGCTGCTCCTGGGCTGCGCAAGCCAGGAATCTTCCCTGAGCAGCCCACACAAATGTGCACACGCAGGTACAAATGTGGTTGCCTGTAACCCGCCCGGTGCCCCTTACTCCATCTGCTTTGCAGGGGCATAGTCAAGCTAGAGGGACACCATTAAAATCCACACACAGTCTCTTTCATCATTAGTTCACTGTGGGTGAGTCCCAACTTATGAGGCTCCCCTACAGTAAAAGCTCAATAAATAGGTGCTCAAAAAGCAAAAAATCTGGCCAGCCCAGAGTGTCAGAACCACCTTCTAACAGTTTAGATTTTCACCATACTAGCAGCCTTAGGAAAGTGATCACAAATCTAACTGCGGCAGATTCATGATCACAATTACACATAATTAAAATGATGTTAAAATGATGTTTGTTCAACTATCCTGTGTAATTATGAGGTCCAGCGTTTGTGGTCGTAAAACACCATGGAATGAGTACTAATGTTCCTGCAAAAACAGTAGCAGGCTAACCATCATTCAAGCAATACCAAAATAAGCATTAGCAAATCCAATTGATCTGGCATTGGCTGCTGTCAATATTGTTTTTGTTTTGCTATAAATTTGAGAATACATTGATCTGGCATTGGCTGCTGTCAATATTGTTTTTGTTTTGCTATAAATTTGAGAATACATTGACATAGGAGCCATCAGATCTTTGCAAATACTTACATTTTTAAATTTCTTTGCAGTTTTATATAGCAAAAATGCTCAAGAACGGCACAGCGGAGTGGCGTGGCAAGCAACATGGCCAAGTAGCCACATCTATGCAGAGCTCCAGCAGCCCACACAAGATCCTGCACATAATCCTGCCCTTCAGCACATTCGAGCGACCAAAGCATAGATCCGGTTAATGTGAAACATACAGCAGAAAAAAGGGTAACCAAGATCCAGATCAAAGCAAAGGAAATGCCTGAAAGTGGGATACCAACGGAACACACACAAGCCAAGAGACGCATGATGGCGATGCCTCTGGGCCAACAAAAAGCAGAAGCGGAGAATTAAAACTGGAGAGGTTGATACTCTTGGAGTCGTCCCCTGCCATTTGAATTCTGGAAGATGTGAAGCTGAGTCAGAACACCCCCACCAGCAGACTTCAGAATTGGAGAATCGCCATGTCCCTGCGGACCGTAATAATGGGGAGAGAATAGGAGAGTCCACGACAGGCTGCACATGTGAGAGGGGTGGTGCACCTAACGAGATCCGTCTTTGCTGCACTTCGGGGAGGAAACCTCTGGTCATGGGAGGCAGACGCAGAGGCAGAAAATGAAGGGGCGTCCTGCATCTTAGCAGGTGGAAATAAATCAGAGACAGAAGCTCTGACATACTCAGAGTCTGCCTGGGATGGCTGGGCTTGGCAGGAGAGGCACCTTGGAGGTGGTGATCGCACTGGAGAGGTGCCATAGGCCTCAGATTACAGGACAAAAGGGATAAAGCTGGTTTAAGCTTATGAGACTCAAGACGCAGGAAGCAGCAGATAAGGAGGAAGTTAACAGACCCCCTCCACATGCTAAAACACAGTGAGACCACAAGTGAGGCCTATATAGGCTGGAGCTACTTACACCAATAAAGAAAGTGTGAAGAAAAAAGGACAGTGGCGCATAAACCTGAATCACCCAACCCTCCCTTACTTGTTATGGTTGCTGGAGACGAATGAATGACGTTAATACGCATAATTTACATTGTGTTTGTTACAATGCAAGTCGTTACAATGACTTTCGCTGGAGGGCGCTGGACGTAGAAATAGTAGGATTTACTATTACAAATCCAGTCTACATACAGTAGGGAAGGTGTTGGAATAGTAAATCATACTATTCGTTAGGTTAAAGCGCCATCCAGCGCAAGTCTTTGTAATGACTTGTGTTTTAATGCCCGCGATGTGAAGGCATTGCGATACAATGCCCGCTTTGTGAAAGATGTTTCCTGCAGGAGACATATGAAGCGTTGCAAGAAATCTCAGCAGACCCTCGGGTGAACAAACAGCCTATCACAACAGAAAGGAAGCTAAGTTTAGGGCTGGTCATTGAGGAGAGCTCCCCCACCAACCAACTGGGAATAGTCTATGGAAAAGGAACAGGCGGTAGGGGTACCTTTGCCTAGAATGCTTGCTGAGAATTGCGAGGACCACAGACAAAACTTGTCAAGCTCACAGGGCATATGGAGGGGGCAGAGATCAAGAACTAGAAGAAAACCACTCGGCTGAATATTCCGGGAAGACCAGCAACTCCAACCGGTGAGAGAAAGTATAGGGCAGCATAACGCACACCATTACATGTAATCACCGCACAAGAATTAAGATTTTCACCAGAAGGGGTAGATCCTCAGCGAATAACCATGGCCAGAGACAAAGAACCTAAACCATCAAACAGGGAAAGATGGACAGATACAGAAAGGCGATGCTCCCCCCACCCTGGGCACAAAAGGAGAAGCATTAGCGCCACTAGAAAACGTAGCCCTCCTGCAGGTGATCCATGCCTCACGGAAGATACGGGAGGACAAAATAGCAGAGATACGCTCAGATGTGACCCTTCTGTGGCAAGATCTATGCAGAGTTTCTGAGAGAGTAACAGAGGCAGAAAATCATATATCAGAAGTTGAAGACACATCACGTACACTATGCAAAGAAGTCTAAAAAACTGATGGCCGACATGAGAGAACTTGCATAGAAGATTGATAATGCAGAAATCGAAAACACAGGAACAACATATGCTTTTGTGGCTTTCCGGAGGTTTCGGACACGGGCGCTTCCTGTCCACATGGCTAAGAGACACCCTCCCAATTGCTCAGTTATCGACTTGCTTCTTCATAGAATGGGCACAAAGAATACCCAACATTAGACTGCCTCCCGGGCTGCTCCACGACCACTTATTGCACGTTTCCTTAACTTGCAGGATTGAGACCTGATACTCAGAGAAATAAGACAGGAAGGTAAAACTAAACATGCCAAAATAATGGTGTTTCCGGACAACTCTTAGGAAGTCCAAAAGCAAAGGCACACCTTCAACTCTGTCGAAGAAAAGCTGAGAGCCCTGCAGATCCAATACATGTTACTCTTCCCGGCTAAACTTAAAGTGCTCTTCCAAGGGAAGACTATGTTCTTCCAAATGCCGGAAGAAGCATGGTCTTAGGTCGAAGAGCACCCACAACCAAAGAAGGGACGGAATTTGACAAAGATCTCCCCTTCTGCAGTCCCTAAGAATGTTAGGCCTAAGTAATAGAGACAAAAAAAGGGTGCGTCGTCACACTCAAATACACAACTGACATCAGGTAACACCTTTTTTAGACTGGAGCTACAGCTGGAAACTAGGGCTGGCAACTTGGACTCAGAGACTGAAGGGCCGCAAACAATGAGGCGATGAAGGCAGCCCAGGACTCAGTGGCCGCCCTTCTTGGATCCATCCGAGCTAGAACACTCAGTAGGAACAGATAGTGATCACCCACTACGCCAAAAGATTGCACACATAGAAGAACCAGCATCAGAAGTAGACGCCATGGAGATACCACCAGAACAACAAAAGGAGGGCTGCAATGAAGATTGAGATGCATGGGACGGCTGACAGCCAATGGGACAGTATGACGGCACTAGGTGCCCCTAGACATTCACAAGGCATAACGCATTGGTGCTTACTTTAGAGTAAGCATCACTTTCAAGGCTCATTGTAGGAATTAATGAGGTTGAGGGTGGGGACACAGACCTCTCAGTCTAGACCTACATCACTGTTGTCATGTTGAACAGTTGGGGAAAGTACGTGGCTAGTGGGAGTGAGTGGGATGGGGCATTTACTTTAAGATTGGAAATGTTGGGCTGATGAAAGAAAGATATTTCGATCACCAGGAAGGGGAAAGAGAAACATTAAGAACACAAGCAATGAGATGGGTCACTGGTTCCGATATAGGACAGAACAGAACCACCACATAAAAATTAGCTGTACTAATCAGGTGATGGGAAAAACTCAGTACTGACATGGAATGCCAATGGACTCTGGAGTAAATTTAAGAGGGGGATGATGCAGTTGCAAAGGCTTGTTGGCTTCTTTCCAAAAAGATCTTCGGTCTCCAAGTAGCCCCAACCTCGAGCCTCTCCAGTGACCAGAATCTTGGGCCACACTGCATTGTGTGCACAGTGGCCTGCTTATTTTTGGTGAGCTGCTTGAGGTCCTGTCGCGACTCCAGTACCTCCAGCCTGTGGGTCCATTTGAGGGTCACCGCTGCTTCACTTGGGCTCCCCTGATTGCTCGGGCCTGCCCTGTCTCCCCTCCTTGGGGTGACTTGTATGGAGCAAGCAGTCATGTTTCCACACTGCCCATGCTCGCAGTGGGGTTCCTAGTCGCTCACCCTGGGTGATTCCTTGGGTCCCCAGCGCTTCTACGGACTTTCAACACTGTCTTGACCCGAGTCGCGGTTCTTATTCCACTGCCTTAGTATATGGTTTGGTCCCTCCTTGGGGGCGCACCTTGTATTCTGTGCTATTTACTGTGTTTCTTTGAAAAGTATTTTGTGCATTGTGTTTATCTCCGGGTAGGAGATATCTAAATGTGTTCGAGAGTATAATGAAATAAATACATATTTTGTATATGCATTGTGTGGCTCTTTTTTACTTAAGCATTCTGGTGAAACAAGCTGCTTTACACTCCTTCTGGACGAAGCCTGAACGTTGCTCTACACAGCTACCACTTAGAGAGCTTCTAAGGTTGCCTAAGAACTTTTAAATCACCTTAAGGGTTGTCTGAACTGGTACAAGGTGCCCACTCACATTAGTGGACATCAAATATGAGGCCAGCTTCTCACATGCAGCCATGCTGCATACTGAAAAATCTAAATCAGTTTGAGCTCTCTGACATCGATTAATAATTTACAGGTATACTGTTGTCTGAAATGTCCAGCGCAGCCTGATGCAATGTCAGGATCACACATTTTCTTTGTGGGGGTGATTAGTGATCCTCTACTGAGGCCATGCCACTCCACAGCAAGCTGTGCTCCATGACCCCAATATTATTAACTGAAGCTTGTACAATACACTTGTGATGGGCACAATATTATTAGGTGAAGATTGTGGCTAGTGCGCAGACAATATTGAGTTTTAAATATCGAATTGCACAAATATTGAGTCAGAAATATTGTGATTGAGAAATCTCGACAACAATAATATTTCAGTCAAGAATATCGACTCAAGGTAAGTAACATTGAATTTAAAAATATCAAAGTGTTTAATATTTAATTGTTTATATTTTTTAATATATGTGTTAAATTTTTAGTAGTTATTATTTTTTTTCATTTGAATTTTATGTTTTTTAGTTCTGTAGTGGGTTGTGGGTTTATAGGGCAATAGAGAGGGAAGTAATTTAGTTATATTAAATTAATGAATATATTGTGCATTTATTAATATGTATTTAATAGAGATGTTATTGCGTAACATATGTAAATGAATGTATTAATAAATAATTATTAATTGGTTGTTAATTAATATTAATGAATTAATTGGTATTTAGTTATGGTAATTGGGCAATACATTTTAGGTGTTCGTTTTTGTGTCTATATGTGTAAAGGGTGAAAAATCACTTTTTTATTGAATTAATAATTTGTTGTTTATTAATATTATTTGGTAATTAATTATGGTAATCATGTAATTAATTTCAGGTATGTGTTTTGGTGTTTATGGAGGAAAAGGGTGGCAAGTAATTTGTCTTAAATTAATTAATATATAGTTGTTAATTAATGTATTATTTTAAAGTTTAATTTAGGTGTGTGTTGTGGGGATTATAGGGTTAAAGTGTTGGGAGTAATATGTTTTTCATTGATAATTATGTTAATTATGGAAATATATGTATTTTTAAATCTTTAGAAGTGTTTTGTTGTTCGTCTGGTGTTTATGTAATGAATAATGTTTTTTGTTCAAACTTTTCTACTTTAAAATATTTATTTTTAGGAACTGTAATCATTATTTTATTTTATATAATATTTGTATATATTTTTATATGTAATGAATATTATAATATTTCCTATATTTGAAATATACAGTTTTAATATTTTTTAACATATTTATAAATGTATTTATTCATTTTTATAATATTAATTTTTGATTTTTAAATATTTATTTATTGTTTATTTTGTAACTGCTTGGAGCGTTAATATGAAATGTACCTCTATGCCATCCTACATTTTCCCTACTGTTGCATTATGTTTTCTGTATTATGTGTGTGTGTTTATCTTTTTTTTTAATTAAGTTAATTTGTTATATTTTGTTAAAATGCATATTAAATGTAATTTATTTCGTTGAAATTATTATTAATATTTAGGGATCGATTCCGATTCGGTAAACAAATCCGTACGATGATTCGTATTCGTAGCCGTTTACGTCCGAATCGTACCAATCCGTATGAATTGCGGAGTACGATCTGTAGGAATAGAATACGTACGAATGTCTGCGAACCGTACGAAAAACGAGGTTAAATCCGTATGACATTGAGCCGCACAGTGAACCGTACAATTTGTAAACATGTCGTATGACCCGCCATGTACGATCCGGACCGGGGACAGAGAAAGCGATTCGTACGGAAAGCGGCAATTGAGCATTTCGTACGTAGAACCACACATACACTTACGCACCATACCCATGCGATCATGGCGGTACACATTGTACCCCTATGCTCTGCACCCCTACATACCGTACACCTACACACTGTTCACCTACGCTACATACACCCATGCACCGTACCCCGATGTACCGTACCCCGATGCACCGTACCCCTACGCTTCGTACCCCGATGCACCGTACCAGTTTGCACCGTACCCCTGCAAACATGGGGTGCACTAGCGTACCCGGGGGAGTCCGTTTCGCAAGCGTTTAGAGTCGAAATGTGCTTTTACAGATGTTTTAAAGTCCCGTAGAGAAAGAGTCGTATGGAGTGTCGTCCAGATGAATCGTACTTGCTGGTTTGTAAATAGCTGCCTCGATACGTACAAACATCGTGTACTGCGTGTTCCGAGTGAAATCCATACAGTGTCTTGAATCGTACGGTCTTTTGTACGATTCGTACGGAGAACTGCATTGAGTACACTTCGTACTACATCATACGTACGGGTACGGTTTGGCGTACGAATCGTACGGGAAAAACGCTCCGTACGGCGATTCAGACTGGATTTTACCAAATCGGAATCGGCCCCTTAATGTATTTAATATATTATTTTGCTTTATATATATATATATATATATTTAAATCAATATTTTTTACATCTATATTTTTTACGTCAATATTTTTGAGTCAATATTTTTGTACGTACCTGTTTTGGTATGGGAGTCGATATTTTTGAGTCAATATTTTTGTACGTACCTGTTTTGGTATGGGAGTCGATATTTCTGTAGTCTATTTTTTTATTAATATTTTTAACATTGATATTTCTGTCATTAATGTTCTATCGGTGAACCTCGTGGCTGAAGTGAAATGAAACAAATCGGGCTGTAGAAGAATCAAATAAAATCATAAACTGAATGTCACATTCAATCAATCAGTCATTTGTTAAGCTCACTACATACCCGTGAGGGTCTCAAGGCGCTGGGGGGAGGTGGGGGCCACTACTGATCGAACAGCCAGGTCTTTAGTATCCTCCTGAAGGTCAGCAGGTCTTAGGTCTGTCGTAGGCTCAGTGGGAGGGTGTTACATGTCTTGGCAGCAAGGTGGGAGAAGGACCTCCCACCGGTGGTTGTTCTTCGGATGCGCCGGACAGTGCCAAGTGAATGTCAGCAGAGCGTAGCTGGAGGCTGGGGGTGTAGAAGGAGAGCCGTCTGTTGAGGTAGGCTGAGCCGGTCTTGTGGAGTGCCTTGTGTGCATGGACGAGGAGCTTGAAGGATATCCTCTTGTTGACGGGGAGCCAATGCAGGTTTCTCAGGTGGGGGGGTGAGGTGGCCGTGTCGTGGTTCATCGAGGATCAGTCGCGCCAAGGCTTTTTGGATGCGTTGTAGTCGATTGATGAGCTTGGTCGGGACTCCCGCATAGAGGGCGTTTCTGTAGTCTGCTGCTGACAAGGGCCTGGGTGACTGTCTTTCTTGTATCTGTTGGGATCCATCTCTAGATCTTGCGGAGCATGCGGACAGAGATCTTAAAATCTCAGCAACCTTCTTTTCCCTAAAAAACAGAGAGGCCACATAAAACGTAAACAATTCCTTGGTTGGAAGAACAAGAGTCAGGAAGAACATCATAATATGAATTATCAATAATGGCCCTCAAGAATTATGCCATGTGACAGGATTCGGTGACTCTTGGGTCTTAGAAAATGCAGTCAGTCTTGGCTGGCAATAATGAAAAATAAATGCACTACTGATTACAATATCTGTGCAAAACCTTAAAATAAAAATGTTTCATGAGTCTAAAACTGCTCTACCTTCTTGTGCAATTGTTCAAAGATTACCCTATTGTGTAATTTCTTCTGTCATTGCTATTTAATAACCCACCACAGTTCATCTTCGGAGAGGTGGAGAGGGAAATAGGTAAATCCAGAACCAGGAAAGTGCCTTGTCTGTATGCGTTTAATGTAGGGTGACCAGAAATTGAAAGCCAAAAACCGGGACATTTCCCAAGAATAGAAAAGGGACTACAATTTTACTTCAATCTGAGCACAGAATGACAGTGCTCCTTAGCAGAGAATTACAGAAGAGACAACAAGAACATACATGAAATGCCATGTTTAAAGTCAGTAGCATGCCTGTAAATTAAATTGCTTTCTTATAACACCTGCTAACTATCCATGCTTTGCAAAACATAAAAAGATATCTCCTACTGTTTTCAGCCGACCCTCTCTAAAAACTGGGGCATGAGCTTAATTTCTTGAAATCTGCTGGGACAACTGGTGAAAAAACAGGCCTGTCTGGGCAAATCCTGGATGCCTGGTCACCCTAGCTTAATGATACCTGGGCCCTAATTTTTCAATTCAATAGAATTTGTTCTTCTACTATTTATTCTATTTATTTTAAAAACGTGCTGAGGACGGTGGAAATAGTCAAGGACAGTAGATAAGGCTTGGCCATTAGGGACAGGGGATGGACAGAGAATGAAAAGATCTTTCCTTCTCGCCCAGAGAAGACAAGGACAGTGTCCACTTCTCCTGCTTTGCCACTGTCAGCTGCACCCCTCTTCTCCTTTTCTTCATCTTTCTTTTATTCCCTCTCTTACTGTCTCTGACTTGGTCCTGCTTCACTTGATGTGTGAAAACCGTGGCCTCAAGAAACGGCTCTTACCCAGTTTCTATCCTCTCATTTCCTTTATTCATTCTCCTGTGAAATGGATCCAAAAAGAGAAAGAAACACTTCTTCTGGAAATGTCATCTTTTTTTTTACCATTTTGGCTATTCCAAAGTGCATTAAAAAAAGGTTCAAAATTTGAAAAATAACTAAATAAATCAAGACAGAGTGGCTGCAAAGTGGCCAGATTGGTTTTATTCAAACCCAAACACATTAGTGCCACTTTACAGAGTTTGCCATTGAAGCGCTACTTTTGTTTTTTTGTCTTTCTTTGAACAGATGCACTCTCCTGGAGGTACTGCAAAACCTGGTTGATGCATGAAGTGGAAAATGTTTAATGCAATCCTTATCAGATGTTTTCCTTATTTTAGTTTATAAAAGGTATACTGCGGCTCTGTATTCAGGAACGTTGGCTTTTTAAACCACAGTGCTTACATTTTGTCAGGATATAAGCAATGGACATTGAAACAGGTCACTTCTAGGCCCTGTAGTCATGCCCTTCACTTTACAGCCAAAAACACTCATTGATTTCTTAATAAGTGTGAAAGCGTTAAGGTAACCCTGTTGTTCCTACTTACATTTCACAAGCTTTACTTAATATTGCATTCCCTATGAGTGTTTACTTTTTCCAGAATGTTATTACTTTTTTTGTTTCAGGTAGCAGCTAGTCTAGTGCATAATTTGAATTGAGTTGCATCCAGATGTTAATAGCACAGCACAATTGGGTTGTAGCTGAAGGCAGTAAGAATGTATTTCAGTGGGGCAGTATGGTGTTCAGTGGGCGAGAGGATGTGGCACTAGGGCCAGAGCTGCTGAATTTGAAATTGAGGAACCATTTTCAGCCTTCATGACCAGTTCCCCAGACCACTCTCCTGAGGGAACACATTCCCATGCTAGACCTTAGAAGGCCCAGCTAGACCTTAGAAGCCCTGGTGTCTTATCACCAGCAGGTGGAACCTAGCGGAGGCATAACCTTGAAGGGCTGTCCGCCACAATCTATACTGAAGTTTACCTCCATTCTTGCGGGCAGACCTACAAAGCAGCACGCACTAGAGTGACAGTGACTGTCACTGAGGTCACAGGACCCTTGAGGCCATCTGCCTCACGATTGGTACCTCCATTGGCCTTGTTTCAGCAGTAGTAGGCAACTCACCAGAGATCGTCAATGCAGAATTTGCACGCACACTAAACTAAGTTTGCAAACTTCATGATCTCTCTGCTTTATGCACAAGCACTTTTAACATATGCTGCCTGATTTGGGGGCATTTGAATTATGCAGCAAAGGAGGACACAATTATGTCACAGTATTGATTAAATTATGCAGGAAAAAAAGGTTGCAGCATAATGCGGTACATTTTATCATACTTTATTATTTAGACATTTTTACACACACTTAGGGGCCTATTACGATGGCGGGCGGACTTTCGTCCACCCGCCACTCTAGCGGTGCTTGGACCGACTGCCAGTGGTGCGGCGGTCCCGCACCGGCGATTAGGATGCCACATTGGTGGTGGCATCATTCCATTACTAGCATTGTGGCGGGCGGTGCTCACAGCACCGCCCGCCACAATGCTGGGAATGCACTGTGTGCATTGTCATCCACAAGGTGACAGGCACAGCGAGGTGCCTGCCACCATGTCCATGACAATGCAGGGGGGTCCATGTGCACCCCCACCCCTCCAATATCCGCCCGAAAGCAAAATCTGCATGCCTTTCCGTGGCAGCAACGCCTCCACTGAAAGGCTGCTTCTCGCTCACATGCTAATCTGGATGGCGGTGTCTAGCAGACACCGCCACCATATATGGACCCTTTTCCTCCCGGTCGGCTGGTCAACTAGCGGAAAACCGGTGGACGGTGTTTCCGTCCGCCGGGGTCCCCCCGCCATAGTAATATGGCGGGGGAAATGGGTGGTGGGCGGGGTAGGATGTAGGGCGGATCGCCACCGCCATGCCGGCGGTGGCGATCCGCCCTACATCCGAAAAGACCCCTAACTGTCTCTGCACAGCATTTGCCTCATTAGTACCAGTGTAATATGCAAATGCAGCAGTGAGAAAGGTGGCCAGTCTACCTTTGCAAAGGGCCCTCCACTGCGCAGCACCACAAGTCACAATTTTTTGTACATTTTTAATTCGTTTGAGCTACAAACAGTTTTATAGCTAAAATCGTCAGATTATTCAGCAGATGATGTATTATGTGTGAAAGATGGCAAGAAGCCATAATTATGTGTAAAACATTTGCTAACTAGGATATTTTGCCATTTTTGTTTGAACTGTTCTTAATTGTGTTATAAAGGAAGAGAAGTGCTGATGACAGAAACTGCATGGCTCGGAGACAAATGGTTTGTGATTCCACTTTTAAGCATATTTGGGACATTCTGTAATTGGAAACATATCCCACTTTGTGAATGTCAATACCTTATATTAAACCTTAAAAAAATGTGTATCCATTTCTTGAATTATTAACATAATAAGCTTTAATTTGTCAGTGAAATGCCAAACAAATACTAAAAATTGGGACGTCCACTGACCCAATCCTCAGGTTATTCCCGCCCTCCGATTCGCTGCTCACCATTCCCCTACTTTTGTTTCCCCACTTCGACCACTCATGATACCCAAGACCCCCTTAGAAGACAAAGCAATTGTGTTCGAGGACCAGTGATACACCCTTTGCGGATTTAGGGTACTATGAGCCCTAGTGTATGTAATGAAATTAACCCATTGACCACTGGTTGCTTAGTAAAATACAGCAATAAGAAGAGTTCAATGGGCCCTTTGGTCGATGGGCCTTGTACTACTGCACTTGCGGCACCATTGATAGTTAGACCCCTGTGATGGGCAGTCTAGCTGAATGGTGCATTAGCGATGGATATTCCATTTGTGTTTAAAAGGGCAAAAAGATAGTTGTTTCATCCATAAAAATGTGACAAGAGCAATGGATGGCGATAGCCGCACACATCAGTGCTCCAAGTTATTTTGAGCAGTTAGCAGACACTCAGATGGGGGGGACGTAGAGGGGGGGGGGGTTGCTGTCACAGAATCTGGTCTGAAATGTATGCGGAAATAATGACTCTGAACAGATGTTTTTGTAATTCAGAAAGCCTGAATAGTAGCAACAGATCAACGCACTAGTAGGTAATATTATTTAAGCATGTTTTAATATCACATGGGAATAAATGTACTTCCAATGGCGGAGAGCGAGTGTTCTAGGGCATTCCTGGTAAGTTTGTGTGCACCCACAAACTCAATGTGTAGTGTTTTGCAAACATTTCTCTAGGTCGTTTTCCACATAAAAAAATTGGCAAATATTAACTACTGTCAATGGTAGAAGAAAATTCCTTTCAAGGGTGGGAATGGTCAGGGAATACTGAAAAAAAAACATCAGGGATATAGGGGAAGCGGTTTCTCACAGGAGAAAAGTATGTCCCTGTGGAGAAACAACAATGCATTTAAACTAACGTGAAGCAATTTTCACATACACAATTCTAAAGTATGTACATTTACAAACCCATAAATTACTTTACATGAACTTAAATGGGAGCACACAAAAGTTTCCAAAGAGTACTTTTGGAAATGTGAGATTCATAAAAGAATCGAAAAATACCAGGAAGTATAGTTCAATACATTTGTAAATTGCGAATAAGAACAGCTGTGCTGCATGTCTAATGCCTTATTGATCTTTGCCAACTCTACAAAGAACATCAACCCATTTCAGGCCTTGGATCACAACACTATTTTAAAAGCATTCTCTGTTTGATCATTTTAAGTCTATTTTTTCTATCAACAGTGGTGAGTGCACATTTCGTATGAGTGTTAGCAATCTACCATATTGCTTTTTATACAGAGAAAACGTTTAAGATTCGCATTTTTGGAAAAGTTCATTGTTATGGCAAGAGAAGACAATGGGGAGCGGATTTAGAACATTCCCCATGTCCAACTCAAACCAAATGAAATCCCTTTATAGATCATGCTTATTACAACATTGCATCGAGACCTCTTCTGCAGGTTCTATTTTACAACTCGAGGCTTACATATTGTAAATAGGAGCAAATGGTAGAAGCTGTTGGTCAGCTTAACTGAGGCATGGGAAAGGTGAGATGGAAATGCACACAATCTGTTTGTTTTGCATCCTAGTTTTAGCATTTTAAATGTGTCAAGCAGATGCAAGTATCTGCACATCCTGGAATGCAGAATCCCAGAGTAGACGACATCCTGTGTGTCAAGCCGTGCCCTGGGAGGTCTTTAAAGCTGCACCCCTGGGGCTCTGGATCCCATTGATGAGTCAGCCCCGGCCCCAGCCGGCTGCAGGATGCTGGGAACAGGCCTCCATTTCTGTCAATCGTCCCACTGTGTGCTCAGCCACGCTCACACACAGGCTAATTCTCCTCTTCTCTTGCAGCTGCTGGCCCTTGGGTTGTTGACCAGAATCCGCTGACCTTTGATGAACAGTAGGAACTGCACCAGAGAGCTCCGGAATGCTCGGGTTCATCTCAGAATAGCAGTCATGGATGGGGAAGTGCACTGAAAAACTGGCTGACAAGTCGGGTTCTCACACTCAGCCAATGAGCTTTGAGCATGGCTTAGCTGAGCACCACCGAAGCGCCGTAGTAGGGCCTCTTTGTTGGTATCATTGATTGTGTTGTTTACATATTGAGGTGACCGCTGAAGTAATTCCGTGAGTAAAATTTACGCATTACGCACACAGAAAGCGCCATTTGGCTTAGAAAATAGGCTGACCGAGAAAGGGGCTTTGCAAACGCAATGCAAGTCGAAATTCTCTTTGCACAATTAGTAAAAAAAAAAAACATTTTAAAAGCGAATGAATCAGTAATAAGAGGAAAACGAATCGATGCGCTTAGTTTATGATCAGAGCAAAATGTGAAAGGATGCCATTAAGGGACTTTAATCCTTTTAACAGGCAAATATTGTTAAAGAACTCGTAAATACGTATTTACCTAATCCGACACGTACATTTATTGCGCATTCGACTTTGCCGAGAATACACACCCAAATCCTAACCTTTGTCATTTTAAGCGTGCGCTCGACCTCATTTCTGTGTAAAATTCCAAATTTCCATTTCCAACATTTAAACAGCATATAGTGAAAATATTATTATTGGTATACCCGTTTCTCTGCTGATTCTAATACACAAGCTTTACTTACGTCTTATGTTTTAATTGAACGGGTGAATACGTTACATATATATATATATACGTGTGCATACACACGCACACACATAAACAAACACACACACAATTTACAAAATATGTATCGTACATTTAATTCTCAGGTATTGAAACTGCCTGATTCAGGACCACATTAAGACATTAAGGGGTCTATTACAATGTCGGGCGGATCGCTACCGTCCGCATGGTAGTGGCGATCCACCCGACAGAATCTCCCGCCCGCCTCCCATTTACCCCTGCCATCTTATGATGGCGGGGGTACCGCGGCAGACAGGAAGACCGTCCGCCTCTTTTCCGCCAGGTCGACCAGTCGACCGGGTGGAAAAGGGTTGAATATGGTGACGGTGTCTGCTAGACATCGCCATCCATATTACAATTGCTACGTGACCCAGCCTTTCCGTGGTGGCATTGGCGCCGTGAAACGGCATGCGGTTTTTGCAGTTGGGGGCCCGTTATGGGCCACCAGGATTTTCAGGGGGTGGGGAGCACATGGGGGGGTACCTATGGTACCCCCCTGTATTTGCATGCACGACGTGGCAGGCACCGCGCGGTACCTGCCATGTTGTGCATGCAAATGCACAGATGCCTTTTTTGTATTGCGGCGGGTGCTGCTGACAGCACCACCCGTCGCAATGCAAAAAATGCAGGATGCGCCCGCCAGTGTGGCGGGCGCATCCTAATTGTACAAGCGGGACCGCCGCACACATAGCGGATAGTCCCATCTCCCGCCATCGTAATAGACCACTAAGAGTGAACTTTTACTACAGACGTGGGTGTTATAGTAAGTCCCAAACTAAAACCACATGCAGCATTACCGTGGGGTCTTCGGGGACAAATGCCACTGTGTGACCTTGAGAAATATATTCTGTTGGAACTGCGGGGTTCTGATTGGCTAGGATTTATTTACACCTAAGCCAGGCAGAAACCACCACTCTTGTCTGGGTAAGTCAGATGCACCCCATAAATTAACCTGTGCTCACCCTCTGGTAGCTAGGCGCAGATCAGTCAGGCCTAATTTAGGAGGCAATGTGTAAAGTATTTGTGCAACACTTAGTACAGTTAAACAGTGAATACACCACACAAGAAGAATCCACAATAGATTACTAAACTATAGCTTGATTTAATAAGTAAAACAAGGGAAAAACAACAAAGATCCAATAAGCAAATCAAGATATTTGAGTAAAGCAGGTAACACACAGTATTTCAGGACTGGGCTCCTCCTAGATCCTTTAGAGTGATTTTAGGTCAGTATTTGGGTATTCAGAAGATTGTAGGCGGTTAATGCAGAGGGAGCACTGAGTTAAATGCTGGGACCGCTCGGGTCCATAGTGAACAGTACACCAGTTTGATTCTTGGAATCAGTTAGGTAATACAGGTTAGCAGGGGGTTGCTGTTGATTTTTATAGATTACAAATAACCTGATCTTGTTGCTGTAATAAATTCTAGGATCTCCATTTAAGGGAGTTAAGGTAAAGCTTTAGAGGGCTTGCTGGTTGCTTCTGTTGCAGAAATGGTAGGACCGTAGTGTGAAAGAAAATTGCTTTTGCGGTATAAACACAGGAGGGGCCGAGTTTCGGTGATCCCAGTATGTCAGTACAAGGATCCCCCCATCCGACACTGGCAAGGTTTACTGCCTGCAAGCACTGTTAGGATTACAGGGACTGTGCAGGTCCTAGTGATTACAGTACCTTGTGAGATATTGCATGTTGTTCATAGATGGGTGCAACAGCCTCCTGCTGTGGAGGTTGGAGGTGTGGGGCTGTTGCTCTGCTGCTCTACTCAGATCTTGACCTACTGATTTGTGAGGTTTTTGGTGTGCAGGGAGAAGTGTTGTTCGGCTGGGGAACAGATGGAGTGGCCCAAACCATCTGTGGCTGACACAGTGTTGTTAGCTGGCAGCTCTCCAATGGTTAGGGCTGTGAAGTAACCAGGAAGGCCTTCTTGCTGCTTTGGCCCCAGTGAAGTTCGCAACAGGAGCTGTCAGTCTTTGGTGCTCCTCCTGGGTTTTGTCAGAACTGGAGTGCTAGGGCCAACAGTAAATCTAGTGCATGGCAGGACTCCTTTGAAGCTCAACACTTGATTCTTTGGCAATAACCCGACATGCTCTTGTAGCTGGGAGTGCGCCAATAGCAGTTAGTTGAAGCACAAGGTACATGTTGTCCCAGGGACCTAATAAAACCGAAGGCAAGCCAACAAGCATTTGTAGGTCGTGGGGAATTGTAGGATGTAGAGGGCAAGATCCTTCCTCCCTCACTGCAGAGGCAGCAGGCCAACACAGTGGAACACAGTACAAAGTGGCAGTCCCTCCTTACAACACAGCAATCAGCTTGTAGCAGGCCAACACAGCAAAGCAGCGGCAAAGTGGCAGTCCCTCCTGGCAGTGTAGCTCCTCTTGTTTGCAGATTCTCTTCAGGACCGGAACTCAAAGTCAATTAGTTTGGGGGTGTCAGAGGTCCCGCACTTATACCAAAATGTGTCTTTTGAAGTGGGGTAGACAACAAAAGAGGCCTTTGATCCTAACGAGGTCCCTGCCCTACCTTCCCTCGCTCCAGATGCACTGCAAAGGAGTATGCTGCTCTTTGCATGGGGACAGGCACAGCCCTACTCAGGTGCAGATGTCACCCCCTCCCTCCAAATCTGTCACAGGATGGCCCATCCGCCTGTTCGGCCATCAGGTCGGGCCATCAGGATGCAGATGTCACACCTCAGCTCCCTTTGTGTAACTGTCTAGAGGGAAGGCACAAAGCATAGCTGTCTTCCTAACCAAGACATGTATTTAGAGACAGGCAGAGGCACAGAATAGTTAAAGTAAGAAAATGGCAACTTTCTAAAAGTGACATTTTCAGACCTGTAATTTAAAAAACAACGTTACCAAAATATGTGTTTTTAAATTGTCCAGAGACACAAAACTTTTATCAAGTATGTGCTGGCACTTCCTAAAAGTGCTCCAACTTACTGTAGCCATATTGAGTTGGGTATGGACTATAATATTGATAACATTAGGATTCAGCCCATTCTCTTATGGCACCGAGTGTGGACCACGGAGCAGTGTCATTTGACTCGTACCCTTATTACTGATTGCCTGGGCTTGGTATGCTGGGCTAAAATCCCCTGGTTGGCCTATGTGAATAATTTTCTGGTGGACTTAGATCTGTCTGTGTATTTTCTCGAGACATTAACTATGTTAAACATCTCAAGGAAAAATTTGAAAATGTTATGTTTATCACATTTGAGGGAGTTGCGTTTATCCCAAGAAATTAGCAGGCCCTCTAATATTCAGATTCTAACTGTCCAAACCACTTTAGGCATCCAACCGTATTTAAAATATCATTTGAATGCGCATAAAAAATATCTCCTTACAAGGTTTCGTTTTAATACTTTCTTTCATATGATTTCTTTTCCGAAAAAACAGGATTGGTCTAAATCTATCATTAAATTCCCATGTGACGACTCCTCGGACCAATCCAGAATTCATGTTATACTATTTTGCAAGTTTTATGAATTGCCACGAAAGCGATGGATCATCCTTTACTTTCACTCATGGGCCTGAGATCCTGTCGTCCCGCTTTTCTGGCTTTGCAATATTTAGATTCTGTATTCATTGCCAAATATGTAGCATGTTTTCTTAAAATGTGTATACAATACCGATGTAACTACGATTAATTGGCTGTTTTAATGTTCTAGCACTTTATTGCCACACCCTCTGCCTTTTTTTAACAATTTTAGCAAATTGTATTTCTTTTTTAAATGTAATTATGTTTCTCGGAAATACTTTTACTGTTGACTAAATGTTATAAACTGTATGCTGGAATGTACTTTTTATGGTTCCTACAAAATTATGGCAACCGAATAAAAGATTTATGAGTGACACAAAACTCAAATTTTCTATCTGCTCCCAATAAAAAGTTACACTTAAAAGATGTTTTAACGCAATCCCCATGTAAACCTATGCTAGAGATAGGCCTTACATTAGTGAAAAAACGAGTTTAGCAGTTTTTCACGACGAGGACATGAAAAACTCTAAAGTACATATTCTACCTTTTAAATACACTACACCCTGCCCATGGGACTAGCAAGGGCCTACCATAGGAGTGATTTACATGTAATAAAAAGGAAGGTATGAGTCTGGCAAGTAGGTTAACTTTCCCGGTTAAAATGGTAGTTTAAGCCGGCCTGAGCCATATTTAAAGGGCTCATGAATGGCTGGCATGATCTGTGCTGCAGGCCCACTAGTAGCATTTAATATACAGGCCCGGGGCACACATAGTGCACTTTAATAAGGACTTCCAAGAAAATGAATCATGCCAATTGTAGATAAGCCAATGTTACCATGTTTAGAGTACGGATCATACACACTTTAGCACTGGATAGCAGTGGTAGAGTGTCCAGAATCCTAAAGGCAACAAAAATAGGGTCTGAAAAATAGGAGGAGTATGGCTAAATGTTTGGGGATAACCCTGCAGAAAGGGCGAGGTCCAACACATCCCTTGAAAAGTGTCAGAATTCCATGTGGAAAGCTGTGCAGCAACAAAGATTTCCATATGCTGTTTACTATTCCAAAGTCTGTCTAAATTGGATTACTCACAAAGCCACACCAGCAGTGCACCATAAAATTACAGACACCTGCAGTGTTGCAAGCACCGGACCAGACCAGAGTAACTCCCAGCTGTTGTAATGAGGGCCTTAGTGGTATTCACTTTATCTCCACTGATAGGTGAACCACCAGATCGGTGGTATTGGGGTTCAAATTGCCGACATGAAAGTAGCACACAGACCTCTAGAGTGCATACTCAGTTTACTGAGCTACCTACTTCACAAATATTTGTTGCTGGTTTGAAAATGCTGACTATTTGCAGCAACTGAAGAAATTAGTTTTCAGCAGTTTAGACTTCAGTTTTGCAAAGAAATTGGCGTTCCATGTTTTGAGGTAGATTTACTTTCAGTAATCCAAGGTAATACACAGTAGCTGAGTTTGTCCTAGTACATGGGTCCTCTGAAACATTTTTCCAGGGACCAAAATGTTTGGTCTGTGATGTGCCTGAGGGCAGCATTGATGCCTGTGGATGGCAAGCGGGTTCAGGGGATTGGCAGCAAGCTAGGTGTAGGCGAAGCAAAGGATATACATCTTGTGTTTGAATTGAACAATGTGAAACCAGAAAACCAGGTATTAATTTCGGCTTCCCCACTTTACCAAATTGTGTGATCCTAGCCAATGTTTAATTTCATTTTCCCTCTCTTTTCTTCATTATCATGTATAACATGAACTTGATAAACATGATTACAGGGTGTGTGCCAAACAAAACCTACTGCTGTGTTTGCTATTATAAACTATAATGTGGTTCATGTGTAATAGGAACGCAGTGCACATACCAACTGACTTGCTTCTTTAAGTCACTATTGGCGTTGTTGTCAGGGTAGGGAGAAGAAATAATGTTTATAAATTCATGTTTAAAAACTGTAACTTTTAAATTAATACTTCTCAATGCACTGAAATAATAAATTGTACTAAGGAGAAAAGGTTATGCATGTTAATTAAATATGATTTCGGATTTTGTAGAGAGTGCCATATTTTTAAACTTTTGGTGCAAGATGTTTTTAAAAATGAAGGTATTTCTAAAGTTAAGCACATGCATACCTTGCTCCTTCTTTTCTTTAACACCAATTAACCTTGAAATAAATAATTGCCTGTCTACTTAATATCTTTTTATTGTTAGTTCTGAGTTGAGTAAACAGCAGCCCAGTGCTGCATTTAAAGGTTAGGGGGACGTGTGCGGCCCGAGCCATACTTTGAGTATCCATGTGCTAGTAGGAAGCCTTATTTACCAATGTCCAAAACTGTAATTGAAAATGGGAATGCCTATAGACCCCTTTGAGATCCTTTGATAGTGGCAAGAGAAGAGGGCCTTGGACTCCTGCAATTCCTCACACTGTCACAAACCAGTCAATGTGTTTAGGAAAGAAAATGTAATATCTACAAAATGACCCTGATCTATGGAGGAGAACATTCATGAGGACCATTGCAGAATGTGAAAAGTATGATCCACACCCACAGGTATGGCTTGCATCTAGCTTCGTTTCAATGGACAACAGGTTTCCAATCTTGGGTTTTCTGCCACAATTCATAATCAAGTGTGTCAATAACATTGATTTAATGGAACAAAGGCATAGCAAAACATACTTAAATGTAAACATCTGAATGCACCACAGCGTGGTGGGGTGCTGCATGTAGGAGTGGACCACCGTGATGAGGAGGGGATACTGGTAATTGTTTACTATGGTTTGTTGCCTGTGAAAATGCCCTTCTGGCAGAAGAGAAGGGGGCTTGTCACATCGTAGCCGGTGGCAGTTTGGGCCAGCCCTGAAGATGAGCTTCTAAAGGGTCTAAGACTAGACCTACCTAGTGACCTCTTTCATCATCCTAACCAATTGCCACCTCCTATCTTGCATTATCATTCAGGGAGGGGGTCTTGGCTTTCTGCTTTCTGTCACCTTTGTTCACAGTATCAAAATGCCAGTAATGTAGGGTTTAGAACCAGGGCTATTGCCCATGGATCTGTTTCTTATTAAATCTGTGTACCTCGCTATCTGGTGTCTCGTGACAAGTCAAAAGTGATTGACGAAGCCCTGAACTGACTACTGGTCTTTAATCTGGGTCCTCCTGGGACTACCTGCCTCTTTCTCAGACTATACAAACGGTCTGGATGATATACCTGCACCACCTGTGGTGCACGCCACCACTCTAAGGACCTTAACTGTTCTTTAAACTGGTTTCCACCTGGTGCATTCGCTTCACCCTCAGATCTCTACACCGGTATCAATGCTAAGTCCGCTTTACATGAGGTGCATCCCACCCCTCTAATTTCTTGAGTAGGTGGCTTTTATTCTTGGCTTCGCACAGTATGATCTCTGCACCCCAGTCTTACTGCCCTCACGCCCCCCTCACTTTTTCTTACTGAGAGGTCTAGGAGCGACACTACATCCTCTCCCTTCCATATTCTCCCCTATGAGCTATCCTTCTCACTAGGATTCCTTCTCAAAATGAAGATAAGTCCAGATCCCAATGGCCTCAACGCCTTCATCATCAATTACCCACCCAACCTCTCCAGAAATGCAGCCAAAAAATATAAACATCGTATACTCAAAGCCAGTCCAGAAACTCTAATACGACCCCTACTTCTGCACCAACAAGGGTACTCGGGTTACCGACCTCATCTTTTATACCAGAAAGCGGGCCTGCTGGCGAACTGTGCAAAACAGAATGGGTTTCTCCTATCAGGTGCTCCAATGGTTCTCATCCTTCCTTCATCAGAGAACACAGAGTCAAGTCTAACCACTCTCTCTCCCAGCCCTCTCCAGTTCTCATGGGTTCCCTCAAGGGTCTGCCTTTCTCCTATTCTATTCAACCTGTTCTTGAAACCTCTTGCTAATGCACTAAACTCCACGAATATTCTCTTCCACATGTATGCCGACGACACACAACTATACTTGAAAATGTTATCCCCGGATAACATCATCTCACTCAACTCCATCCTAACGTCCGCTCAAAATTGGTTAATCGAGAACCATCTCCTGCTTAACACCTCTAAAATGGAGTTACTGCGCATCTCTCCTCCGAACCACCTCCCCATGCTAGATCTCTGGCTGACTCGCCTCACTGTTTTCAACTGCACACCGATTATCATAGACTCAGCCAAATCTCTCGGAGTTATCTTGGACAAGCACCTGAATATGAATATCCATATCAGCAATGTATGTAAGGGAGCAAACCACTTGATGAGGACTCTCAGAAATATCAAACCTTTCCTTCCACAAAGTGACTTCAAGCATGTGGTCCAAGCGCTTGTCTTGCCGAGGCTAAACTATGGCAGTGCTACCCTCTGTGGCCTCCCCAAATACGCTCTTGCCCCACTAAGGGCCTATCTGAACACTGTGGCCAGACTGGTGGCAGGTTCCAAATGAAACGAGCACATATCTGCAGTCTTAATATCTCTCAATTGGCTACCCTTTGAAGCAAAAATTTAGTTAAAGATTGCAGTTCTGGTGCACAAAGCCATCCACTTCAAGACTCCCAGGTACCTGGCGCAAAACCTTGAAAAATCCTGTGGCGAGAGAGCTTCAAGAAGCGCCACGACTTACCTCCTGAAACCTATCATCCTTAGCAAAAAGAGAACTTGTCGCCGAGCCTTCTCCGGTGCTGCCCCAAAGATATGGAACTCTCTCCTACCGGAAGTACACAGAATTTCCTCTATGACGGAGTTCAAAATTGAAGCTAAGAGTTTTTTGATGAGTAAATTCCTACCTTAATTGGCTAGGCTCACTTGACTGGTTGACTTTTTCTGCTATCACCAAGACTACTTCCATTTGTTATGGCTCCTCTTTAATGTACATTTTTTGTTGTTGTTTGAATTCATCAGTTTACTGTATTATTTTCCTTTTCCCTATTGATGTTGATACCTCATTCATGTCGTCTCTTTCATACTACTGTAAAGCGCTCTGATATCTTTCGGGATCTTGTTCGCGCTATATAAAACTTTATAAATAAATAAATAAATAAAATGTGTAGAAAATTGGGACATCAAAGTCTGGCTGTTATAAGTGCTATTTGTGACTGTACTTGATCTGAGATTCTCAGTCTTCTGGAAAGTTTTGGATAGGAAATTTGTTTTAGGTTGATTGCTAACAATTTCGTTATCCTGCAATGAACTTTTCAGAAAGTATGTCTGCCACCATTCAAATGTTCGATGGGCTGAGGCAACATTCCAACCTGTGGATTTGGTGCAGATAATGCAAAAGGCTTGCTTTAAGATGCATTTGGCCGAAGGCTGCAGCCTGTTTAGGGTGACAATGAGGAATTTGACCTGGGGGCTGACTCTGGTGATTCTTCATATTAGAGGTAACTACTTGGTGCACCATGGTCACCATGGTCAAATATCTGATTGAAGACATTTCTTGGCTAGCACAAACATTTCCTAGGCCTGTGATTACCATAATGGTTTGAAAGGATGGAACTTCTGTGAGCAGCTTTAACAAATGTGCCAAGCGTCTAAATAGATACATGATTAGGCTCATTAGTACTAGTTGTTTGAACACTTCAGTCAGTAAATTAGAGGCTACTAAATGGTCATAGAAACATAAAATTTTGCCATCTCAACGTGTCATTGTCTAGTAGTGCTTAATTTGTAAAAATATACGTGCCAATGCCCTTGTCAGGAATCCAATGTAGCTTTCACCGCCCTTTGCCCCTGCCAGGGCTGCCACTAATTGCGATAATACAACTACTAACCATCACACTCCTACACATGTGGCAGTGTAGCTTATTTCAAGCCCGAAAGCTATGAGAATGACAGGAGCTATTAGTCATTTAATATATATTGAATTAATACACAGTTGGTCTTGTGCTCATCTGTAAATCACACAAACAGCGTCACCATTTGGAAGACTGCCGTAAATGTCGGTGTTGATGATTAAGCGCAAGTGTGGCGCCCCGGAAACCCCCAGCTCAAATTAGGCAATGTTGTCTATTTTTCTTTCCTTTTTGTCTATTGTCTAGTGCCTCATTCCTTAGTCTCAACAGTCTTCATTATTCATTAAAATTTGCATTTACACTTATAAATCAATACAAAAGTGACATTAGACATGTCCAGCCTTTGTAAAAGCTCATTACTTTTTTAGTAAGAAGTTCACTGTGTTGCAGGGATTCTGCACAAACACAGAACTATGCGCAGGAGTATAGGACCTTGGTACTTAGGGACTAAGTCATCCTACCACCTTAGTGCCCAGGACCGACTAGCAATAGTGTCTCACTTGCTCTCCTACTCACTCACTGAATATTGTGAGCACGGTCAAACAACAATGCCCATGTGACAACTGAGTGGTATCACCTCACGCCAACCTGATCAACAAACACTCTTCTGCTTAATTCCCAAATAAAATACATAGCAAGACGCATTGCAAAATAAATACCACGAGAAGACTGGAACATCAGAAACACCTACAAACACCATGCCGTGCCACACACCAGTGGATACAATACTTATAAAAATTGTTAGATCTCAAAATGACAAACAAAATGAACCTCCATTCATTACTACTTTCACTTCAATCCAAAACCGCCAACCGAACACCAGAGCTAAATGCTATTAGAAGCACCATAACAAAGGTACAGTGAATCTTTGCCTATTCAGACATGTGGTAGGACTAATATTGCCTTAGATCCCTTAAAAAACACATTTATTGTAGTTCCGAAGCTACATTCCTCTCAGCCATTATTCAGCTGTTATATATCCACATTTAAACTGTTCTGTATAACCCTAAAACTAATACTAATGAACTTTCAAGTACAACAATGTAAAGTTCCTAGGTTCCATAGAAGAAAACAAATGAGTCTGTGATGCCTTAAGAATAGCAGCTGGAAATATCTATTTTAACATCCTCAGTAAGCTTCCTGCATAACTCAGTCCCTTTACAGCAACCAACTTCAAACCACCACTTAATTTAATTGCTTAACACCAGAAGGGCAGGTAGTGATCTTAAAAACTCTTTTAGACAATCATAGAATGTATCAATACCAGATAAACAAAAATCACAAATTGAGCTTCCACACATAAGGAACAGAGTTCTTCAGCTTTGTCAAATAAGAAATAGGTAAACTCCAATCGAACATTGTCAGTGCTGTATCACCATATACCACATCCTCACCTGAAGCAATCTATTCAATGTTTAACCCCTTGTCTGCTGATGACGGAACCGCTCCGTCATCAGCTGCGGTGGTGCTGTGCTGATGACGGAGCGGTTCCGTCATGGCCCGCTCGCTGCTCATGCGTGGTGCGAATTCCGCGCCTGCACTGAGCGTTCTATTGAGCGGGGCGGGCCGTGACGGAACCGCTCCGTCATAAGCACAGTGCCACCGACGCTGGTGATGGAGCGGTTCCGTCACCAGCATGCGGCCGCCGCGCGGCCGCCCCGCACCCTTAGCACTGCGGCGGAATAGCCGCCGCAGTGAAGGGGTTAAAATGATACAGCCTAATTATCCACAGGCAATAGACATTAAAACATTAAAGCAGCCCCAATGCAGTTTGAGCACCACCCACCATACACAGTCAGATCAGCAGACCCACTTTTTAGTCTTCACCTCATAGTAGCACTGTAAGGCAACACAGAAGAAGGAGAGATTGTAAACCGAACCAAAAAACAAGCAGTACAACTAGAAGAACCTGCTAACTTGATGAGTTACCTCATATATAGGTTTCTGTGAGAAGCTGGCCTGGTATATGATGTCCATTAATGTAAGTGGGCACCCTGCACCAGTCCAGATAAACCTTACAGTAATTTAAGAGGTCTTAGACAATCTTAGAAAGCTCTCTATGGGGTAGCTGTGAAGAACAGCCTTCAAGTTAGTCCAGAAGGAGTATAACGCAGCTTGTTTTACCAGAATGCAATCTTATAGTATAGATTAAGTGAAGAAGAACCACACAAGGTATTTATAGAAATATGTATTTATTATATAATACTCTCTAACATGTTTAGCTATCTCCTACTTGGAGATAAACACAATGCACACAAAACTTTGCAAAGAAATACAGTAAATAGCACAGCATACACAGTGGACCCCAGGGGGGACCAAACCACATACTAAGAAAGTGGCATTATAACCACAACTCGTGTCAAGACAAGTTTGAGAGAGTGTATAAGTGCTGGGGACCCAAGGAACCACCCAAGGTGTGTAGATAAGGACCCCACAGAGGGCGTGTACAGTGTGGGAACAAGACTGCGTGCACTGTACCACTTAACATGTAAGTCGTGGTTGGAAAGTTAAAGATTAAGGATCTTCCCAGTGGACCCTGAAGAAATCACATGGAAAACAGGAGTTTGGAGAGCCACCCCACCCGTGGATACCCTAGTACCCACGTTACCTACATTAGGGAAGCCGGGTGCATAGGTGTGAAGTGGTGTCAGAAACTGCTGTCGAAACCAATGGAGGAATTCAGGGAAGTGCCGCTGCTGAAGAAGGAGAAAGTGTCCAGTGAAATCTGAAGGTGGATTCTAGTTAAGAGGTACCTGAAAGCAGAGGGGACAGAGTCTCTGTCACTCAGGAGTGATCAAGAGATCTGGAAGACGAATGTCCACCAACGTCGGGAGTTGAAGGAGAGTTGACGAGGACCTTGACTCTGCAGCTGTGAGGACCAGGTGATGCTGAGGAAGACCAGGAGCTGTGAATGAGCTGTCCCACGTTGGATGTTGAGTGCTGAGGTGCCTGTGTCCAGCGGGAGCACAACAAGCCTTGGCAAATGCAATCAACAAAGAAGTCGAAGAAGGAGGAATGTTGGGACCAGCAAGGTCCAGGGGATTCCCCACAAGCAGCGGAGTCAGGGCAGGCCTCAAGTAATCAGGGGAGCCCAAAAGAAACAAAGATTCACAATGTTCTTTATGTTGTATATATCACTGTATTGTTATTGTCAACGTTGTAAAGATTTTGTTTTGTCACCAAGGTGTAATGAATATAGTTAGTGTAGATTTGTAACTGTAAATATCTTTAAATTTCAGATTACAATACCTCTATACAGATCATAATTGACAGCAGTCCTGAGGATATTTTCTGCAATTGATTCTTAAGAAACCGAAACGTCGACAGCACATCTTATCCCTATCTTTGCTTTATTCAATGTGTTGTGGGATAGGTGTTTTTTAGGTTCTGTTGAGTCACGTAGTAATTTACTTATGTGTGTACCCACAGTCCAAAACTTTATTTGTTTATTTATCTGTATATGAAGTCACTTATCTCAATGAATTTTTGATAAAACTATTTTTCTTATACACCTTGTGTCTTTGTTTGTATGTTGTGTTTTGATGAAACGAAGTTTCCATATTGAATGTCGAGTTAAATAGTATTGGATTGGTTCATAACAAGGATTATTGATTCATCCTTCTATAACTAATTTGATCTGAATCTTGTCCCACTACAAATCTAGGGACCCACCCACAGGTAAGCCCTTAAGTACCCTAAGGAAAGGGTTGGGACGATTAAGGAAAGGGTCTGGAGAGGGGGGAGGTTACTCCCATGTCCTTTGTCCAGTTGCACGCCAGAGTGGGAGCCAACGGCTCCCAGAGCTAGTTTGAACTGGACTTTACATGGGGACACCAAATGTGCCCCTCTGGCAGACTTAGTGGTGCTGGCAAGCGCATCCATATGGCCCCAATACACTAAATCCTATCTGGGAGGTGGTTACACCTTCCTGTGACAGGATACCTATTGTTCTGCCTTCCCCTGTTTGAGCTTGGTTCAGCAGCAGGAGGACAGGATTTTGTCTCTGGTCTGCAGCAACCATTTTGTGCTGTCCAGGTCTAGAAGACTGGTACCGGGAGCACTGAGAGCCTAACGGAGGGCTCTTCCAGTGCTTGGAATCATAACTCCCAGGGAGATATGATGCCAATATGTTTGACAGCAAACATTATCGGTTTTGTTCAAGCATGGGCGGATTTCACGGATCCACGATCCGCGAATTTGCGGATTTGCAGATTCGCGGATACGCAAAATCCGTGAATTTGCGGATTCGCGGATTTTGTGGATTTTTTTAATGGGGGGGTCTTCTGTGCGAGTTCAAGTTCCTCTTGTGTGTATAATGGTCAGAGACCGATCAGAGCAGCAGATGAAGAGAAAGAAGCTGCTGGTCACAGGAACAGCACAAGGATTGCGCTCGTGAAAGTCAAGGATACAAACGCCTCTATCCAGCATCACAGCTGATTTTCAACGGTAGATTCGGGAAGAAGGCACACCTGCCCAGCCTCGACGACGCTCACGATTGTTTTTGGGCTGATGAATGAGTCACTGAATTTGAGCTTCAACTAGTTCCAGCCACCATGTGTGTGTTACTATGCAATCGCCCCGAAGGGTGTACAGACAAAATATCGACTCCAAAATATCGACTGGACATAATATCGAGTTTTAAATATAGACTGGACAAAATATCGACTGGACATAATATCGACTACAAAAATATCGTTTTTCAGGTAAGTGAAGTAATATCGACTGTATAAAATATAGATAGCAAAAATATCGAATTTTTAATAATATATAATATTTTATAGTGTATTTTTATGTAATAATATGTGTGAATAGTGTGTATTAATGTTATAAAATATTTTATTAAATGAATTTTGTTTTTATAATAATTGCGTAATGTAATTCTGTAGCGGGTTGTGGGTTTATAGGGGAATAGGGTGGGAAGTAATTTAATAATAATTAATTAATTAATATATGTTTGTTAATATTTTTAATTAATAATTAATTGATAATTAATTAATATTAATTAGTTAATTAATTAATATAATTTTGAACATATTTTGTATTAGTAATTAATTGTCAATTAATTAATTGTAATTAGTTAATTACATTAATTAGAGTAAATTTTTAATATATATAATTTTGTGTTATTTCTAAGTAATTAATTTGGAAAAAATAATATTAATTATTAAAATAATTACAGCTAATGTTCTAATATATTTACTTTATTGTTATTGTTAATCAATAATTAATTGGTAATTAAATAATATTGATAAATTTTGGGTAAAGGAGCATTTTTAGGGTTCAGGGTCAGTTTTCAGTTTTAGGGTAAAGGGGTATTTTTGGGGTTCAGGGTCATTTTTCAGTTTTTGGGTAAAGGGGCATTTTTAGGGTTCAGGGTCAGTTTTCAGTTTTAGGGTAAAGGAGTATTTTTAGGGTTCAGGGTCAGTTTTCAGTTCATGGGTAAAGGGGTATTTTTAGGGTTCAGGGTCAGTTTTCAGTTCATGGGTAAAGGGCTATTTTTAGGGTTCAGGGTCAGTTTTTAGTTCTTGGGTAAAGGGGTATTTTTAGGATTCAGGGTCAGTTTTCAGTTTTTGGGTAAAGGGGCATTTTTAGGGTTCAGGGTCAGTTTTCAGTTTTTGGGTAAAGGGGTATTTTTAGGGTTCAGGGTCAGTTTGGGGTTTTTGGGTAAAGGGGTATTTTTAGGGTTCAGGGTCAGTTTTGGGTTTTGGGGTAAAGGGGTATTTTTAGGGTTCAGGGTCAACAAATAAGATTGTAAAAAATTATTTTTATTATTTTCATTTATTATTTAATTATTATAATTTAATTTAAGTAGTTTTAAGTATATTTTAGTAATAAAAATTTAATATTAATTTAATTTAACACTGTTTTTAATAAAGTCGATATTTTTTACATCTATATTATTGTTAACGATATTTTGTACTCGATATTTTTATACTTACCTGTTTGCAGATACAAACTCGATATTTTGACTGTCGATATTTTGTCCACGATATTTTGTCAAGTCGATATTTTGTCCCTCGATATTATTTCAGTGATCCGCCCCGAAGGGCGCAGGGGTCCCTTGAGTGAGCTGTCCATCATAGTGGGTAAATGGCGGGAAGACGGTGCACAGCCACCGCGAGTGTGTGAGCGGGGCAAAACCGGCGGGGCTTCCATGCGAGTTTACATGCCTCTTGTGTGTATACAAGGTCAGAGACCGATCAGAGCAGCAGATCAAGAGAAAGAGAAAGAAGCTCCTGGTCACAGGAACAGCACGAGGATTGCGCTCGTGAAAGTCAAGGATACAAAGGCCTCTATCCAGCATCACAGCTGATTTTCGACGGTAGATTTGGGAAGAAGGCACACCTGCCCAGCCTCGACGATGCTCACGATTGTTTTTGGGCTGATGAATGAGTCACTGAATTTGAGCTTCAACTAGTTCCAGCGACCATTTGTGTGTTACTATGCAATCGCCCGAAGGGCGCAAGGGTCCCTTGAGTGAGCTGTCCATCCATCATCCTGGGCTGTAACTATTTTAGGATGGCGCCGGCAAGCTGCCAGTGCCATCCTAAAATAGTTACTAAATTAGCTTCATCAGGAAGCACTAATAGATAAAATAAAGCAGGTGCTCGAGGCCTCTTTTCCAAAAATCATAGAGTGCACATGGTAAGTCACCAAGGTTAAAATCTTTGTTACATCTCTGCACTATTGCACAATTCCACTTCCACCTTGTATGACCAGGAATGCCCAGTGTTTATTGTATCCTTGTGAGCAAAATAGACTCAAAGATGTATTTCATACTTAACAAGCATTTACAATGCAATGGTTTCGCCTTTGGAAAAGTTCGAGCTATTGGCATTGTAAAAGACAAAATTTGTATTTATGTGTTGGTTTTGAAAACAGATAAATAAATGGCATTGTCATTTACATTGCCATTAGCTTAATCTCTGCAGTCACTCTGCAGTCCCTAGCACTCCATAGCACTCCCTAGTCACTCTGCACTCCCTAGCACTCTGCACTCCCTAGCACTCCCTAGTCACTCGGCACTCCCTAGCACTCCCTAGTCACTCTGCACTCCCTCACACTCCCTCACCAGCTACTGCTAGAATTTGTGCCAGTGCCTCTAAAAGTACCTAGCAAAAATGTAATTTCCAAAGTCGCTAAACAAATAGAGCTTATAATGATATGCCCAGAAACCGTAAAACACAAGACAATATTTAAAGCCTACGTGGCAATGCCGATGAGTCATCCGACTCGTGACTTTGTGGAAGCCGAAACAAACTTTGAACCAGCATTTTCACTTTCAGTATGAGAGAAACAGGAGCTTCACACCTGCCCAGACTTGTCCAAACGGAGGGACTGTCTGCCTGATGACACAGTGGAGTTGGGTTGGTTGGGTGTCCAGAGTCAGTACCAATGCATCAAGAAAACTGTAGATGTATCTCAGACATAGTTGGCAAAACCTGAAGAACCACAGATCTAAAAATTACCCTAAGGTGATTTGAGCTGTAGCACCAGCCAGCACTGCTCTTGCAGCACCCCCTTTTGGCTTGGTACTGGAAACATCCATTCATAAAACGTGACAGCCTAGTTCCGAGCCAAGGACCGGAGCATGCATCTGTGCAAAGCATTTACCAAATGTTCAGCTTCAGTCTCCGCTCCCCTCTCAGAAACAGATCCAGCACAGGTAGAAAATCGCACTCTGAGCCCTGCAACCTCCGCTCGAAAGAAAAGTACATCGCGCCCAGGTGGGCAAATGTTTTTGCCACACAATAGGCATGAGCAATGCAAATGCACACACACGGTAAATGCAAAATGCAGGGCCGGCAGCAGGGGCGTCTGTATGACTTTGGGTTTCCTGCTTTTGAGCAAGCCTGGATGAAACTTGTGTAATTTCCTTCACAGAAATCATACAATATCCAAAATGTACATGAAATATGCATTATAATGCAAAAATGTCAGTCATTTTGGGCTACTTTTTAGGTTTCGTCTGTCGAAAGCTGCTCAAGCAGCGTTTCGCGCAGGCGAAATCTTATGTCAACAGTATGTGGCTTGGTCACCGCCCCTCTGTTCCATTGGCTAGCTCCATAAATGGAGGCTAGCCATTGGAACAGAGAGCTGTCCGTCAAAGCGGGAGCAGATTCGGGGGCGTTCCGGCGATTTTTAGGCATTCAGCCCATTTGGTAACGTCATTGCGGTGGTTGGCGGTTCCTATTTTTTTGGGGGGGGGAAGGTTTGTTTTGGTCATTGCAGCCCGACCGCCGCCGGACGAAGTCCTGGTGAGTGCTCCCCTCCCGCTGTCCATTCCTTTCCCGTCCCCCCTCCCGCTGTCCGTGCCTTTCCCGCACCCCCTCCCGCTGTCCGGGCCACAGACTTGGGAAAGCACTGCGAGCAGCCCTGCAGCTGCACGGCTGTTTAATTCAACAACAACAGAGTGTCTGTATTCAGACTCTGCAGTCAGTCCGTGCCTTTCCCGTCCCATCACACACACTCCCTCTCGATGCTGCTTAGAAAACGGGGCTTTCAGCGTTTGTTGCGCACACTTTTAAACTCCTTGGCAAAGTGTTGAGCAGCAGAATACTCTGACATCGGGCAAGCTAAATTAAGTGCTGTCTTGTTTTCTTTCACTCTGGCGCCAATTGAATTATATAAGTGCAAGGATGAGCTGCTTTACACGATGGTTCCTAAGATGGAGTCACTCTGCACAAAGAAGAACTCTTCATTCTACTTTCACCTTTCCACATTCAGGCTGCAGGTGGCAGCCTTCTCGGAAATGCAGTGATCTGAGAGAGCGCAATTTGAATGAAAAGTATATCCGTACCATATTTACAAGCCTATAGCGTAAAGTTAGCATATGTAACTTGAGTAATAGGAAATGTATCTGTATTTTCTCTAGAGAGTGCATTAGATGCATTAGAATTAAGAAAGCCGTATATAGTGGGCTAATATAGAAATGTGTGTAAATGTTTAAGAACAGTAGAACGTGCTAAACAGAGAATGTAAGTATGTAATTATAAAGCGGAGAAAGAAGATGAAATGTAAAGTGAAGAAATGTGCAGAACGTATAGCACTGCGTAAAAATAAGAGTATAACGTTGTATTTTATGTAATACGGATTCACTTATAATCAAAAGATTTGCTAATTCGATTATATATATATGTGTTAAAAGTCATACCGCATAGAAGAGTTTGTAGGAATTTTAGAATAGTGTGTTCATATGTGGTTTTAACCTAAACTGACCAAGGGTTCGCAAGAGTGTAGTTCACTGCATGTAATTTAGTGGGCTCACAGGAATAGGGGATAGCTTTGATCTGAACGTGCGAGCCAAGAGTCAAAGGTCTTGTTAAATTTAAGTGACAATGCTGGACGAGGTTTATGGCCCAATGAGATAAGAGACGCTTGGAATTTGGGGTCTTGTTTAGAAGTGACTGTTCACAGGACCAAAAGAGGTTATAATCACAACTGTAATGAATAGAGTTCTTTTGAGGTGATAGACTTTGGACTGAAAGTGTCAACTGGAATGTCATGAGGTTACCAGCACGAAGATGAAGTTGGCGCCTAAGAAGCAAGGTCAACTTAACAGACGACGCGAAGAGACAAAGCTATGGAAAGAACCAGAAGCGGGACCACGTGAAATGAGCACATGGTGGGCGTCTCAAAGGGGCGTTTCACCCATACTGTGATTATGTATTTAGGGACAGCACCCCGGGGAGGAGAAGTCAGAGCAGCAGAGATCAGCGCAGATGGCCTGAGCAAAAGAGTAGAGAACTCTTAGAAACGAGAGAGCAGTAGGCCGAGGACCCTTAGAGAGCGGATGGGTAGGCAGAAAGGGTACTGCTTCTCGACATAGGTTTCCATCAGAGACTAAGAGAGTTTGAACTTCTTTGGAAGTCAAACTGCTGACACCTTTTTAGGTAAAGGACTTGCTAGTAGGGATGTCATCTAGCATAGAGTAGGGACAGATTTAACTTGTTTATTCACTTTCTGTAAATGACGCATCAGATTCACTTTGTGTCTATGCTATTCAATCTGTTAGTATTGGAATTAGTTTTGATTGTATTCTTTTGTAGACTTAGATTCTTTAGGGAATTTATGTTCCTTTTAGTTCCTGTATACTTGTTGAATCTTATCTTGAGAGGATTGTATTTGCAATTATCTATGATTTTATATTAAACTTTTAAACTTTATCAGTCGTAAGTGGTTCTTCAGAGTTGTGTCAGTCTATGGGGTTGATTTAACCTATGTGGGTTTGCCTTTTACTCAATGACAGACAATAATCGATCCAAAATTGGACGAATGAGATAGGTATCTAGGTGATCAGAAAAGGTATCAAAATCTCATTCCCCGCAGTTGGTAGCAGAGAAAGATGGTTTTCTTCTTGAGGAAGGCAACCTAGGTCAGGTCTAGATTACCCCAAGGTCCCTAGTCATCGACGACCAGAAGAAGAATCCCTGCCGAAGAAGGTGCTGACGGTGCGAGAGAAAAGCAGCAGAGTCGGTCGAGAGTGAGTATAAGGGTCATGCGTTGCCAGATTGCGGTGTTTTGTGTTGTACCTGTGTTGTAATGTCAAGCGGAGTTGAATGCCTGTAGTGTGATTGAGGGAAGGTTGTGAGCGCGCGCAACCGGATAAAATCTTAGTCCAGAGAAGGGCTTAAGTGGTTCGGGTGTATCGAACACCCAGAGTAATTGTCTACCATTGTAAAGGGGGTCATGAGGTACCATTGATCGCCCGCAGGACCGTTGATAGGGGGAATGTCAGAGTGAGTGTATGAGTAACGGACGCTGGTCGGACGTTTACTGTGTGTAAGTAACCTATCAGTTAAGGCGAGCGTCGGAAGTGAGAGGAAGACGTCTCGCCAGTTGAGGTGACAATTACAGTTAGACTGTGGACGTACAGTCAAGAAAAGTGATCGCTTGGTCGGAAGTAGTCATTTTTCGGTGTATGAATGAGACGCATGCAAGACCGCGAGACAAGCTGAGAAAGGAGGGGAACTGCTGCAGAGGGGACGAGTGACGTCAGCGTAGAGCCGCGCTGGGATTGGCCGGTTGGTGTAGAACCGCGCTGGGATAGGCTGGTTAACGAGAGCCGCGCAGGGATTGGTGGTTTGTCATCGGGAAGTAAATAAGGAAGTAAATAAGGAAAATCGTAGATTCTTGAAAATGAAGTGTTTTAAACGTTTAAGGGCGATCTTTAAGAGAGATAGAGGAAACTCGTATGCAGGGGAAGAAGCCCCACCGGAAGGCACACCAGCTTATTATATGGCTGTGAATGTAGGGTTACACTCAATACTATGGATCTCCGAGTGGAGTAAGCTAACAGAAGGAAATGAGGAACTGACGTTCCCGAGATACGGGACGTTTAGGGTAGAAGCATTGAACCAACTGAAAGCGGTAATGCTCGCAACGAGACCTCTACCGAGGCCAACACAGTTCGAAGCCCTCAATGCATGGTTCAGGGCGGCACACGACAGGAGCTTGAATAGACGCCAAGAAAGAGTGAGACGATCGGTAAGAGCAGTGCAGGATGCTAAATGGGACGATGAAGCTAAAAAGTGGAGGGTGCAAAAAATAGAAGCAGACAAATTGTACCCAATGCTAGAGGCTACGGGAGAAAAGAAGCCTCTAGAAGAAGATGAGGACAGCGAGTCGGATGATGGTCTGATAGAGAGGCTATTAATGGACAGACCACCTCCGTACAACAGAGAAGCCGAAAGTCCCGAATTACAGCAGGGGGACGGGGCTAGGCAGGGGGAATATAAACCGCTCCCCATGTCGGAGTGGGAACCCAAGAAAGGTGAAGAAATATCTCAATCTAGTCCCGTACAGAGAGTGGTAGGAAGATTCGTGGTCCAGAAGGTGCCAGAAACGGAACATGCAAGGTCGTATCAACTGCCCGATGCTCTTCAAGTACCTGTTACCATAGGTCCTATAGTGTCAATCTACAACCCGGAGGGAGCCCAGCAGGAGGAACAGGCACGGTGGGACAGGGAAAGGGCAGAGATGGAAAGTAGGAACAATACGATCAATTCCCAAAGGCAGTTGCTAGGACCAAGGAGTCGGAGTACCCCATTGGATCCAGTAACGGGTCCCTGGATAGAACAGGGGGGTCAGAGAGGACACATGAATTTGAGGGGACCGAAACCGAAATCCTTTAAGGAATTAAGGGAATGTTTGAAAGAATGGGATGCTGCCGTAGAGACTCAGAATAAAAGAATAGAAACAGAAACAGAATGGAGAGATCAGGATAACAGGATCCTCTCTCACTGCGGAGCTGGCGAAAGCAGTCCGGAGTGGGAGGGAGGGAGTCAAGGAAGCAAAGGAGATACTTGCCATAACATCAGTGGCAATAGACAAATGTGTGAAGACAAGAGCACAGGATGTGGGGGAGTGTCTCGCCCCATCCTTAGTGAGGGAGAAAGAAGGACACAGGAATACCGAGATAGTTTCAGGTGCCCGCACCATACCCCGGACGAAAATGTGCGACATTGGAATTACGAGAGTATAGGGAGTCGCGAAGGGTCTCGCCATGCATCCGGTGATCACGGACGGGATCGCGGAAACATGGAGGGCCGTGAAGGATCTTATCGTTTATTTAGCGACACCAGACAGCAAGGGAATTGCAGTGATTTAGAACAGAGCGGAGGATCCTATCTCGCACCTAAAGAGTCCGAGCTGAAAGGACAGAAGGCAGTAATGGGGAATAGAACATTGTTCCACCACACCCCTAGGGAAGATGGGAAAGCTTGGGACCTAGAGAGGTGGGAACAAAGAGAAGCAAGAAGAACTCCTCATAACTCACCTGTACCTAGACGTAGGACTCGTAGTGGGGGTGAGAGGGATGTAAAGGAACCACCTAGGAGTGAGGTACTGAGAGCTGAGATAAAAGCAAAACGGCTTGATGTAATGAGTTTAAAATCAGACTTGGAGGAAATAATAGACGGCACATTGCCAATGGAAAGGATCGATCTGTACGAACAGGATGAAATACTGTTTATGTCTAAGGATGTTACTCGGAAAGCGAGGTCAGTTCATGAAAAATTATCTGAGTTGGCAAACAGGTATATGATAGACCTATCACGAACTAAAGCTTTACAGGGTAACCATAGGCTAAACTGCACGGATCAGGATCTAGATGAGCGTAGGACGATTGGGCTGAAAATACACATAAAGGAACTGATCCTGAGTATCAGAATGTGGAGGGATCTAGATAAGTGGGAGGAAAGATGGTCCAAGAGGGGAACCGTCAGAAGGAGTATACTTGCGGGGTCCCCGGAGGGAGGGCTAATGCGAATGGAAGCTTTCCCTTTGCGAGAAATCGCGAACGGAAACTACGTGCATGTGCCCTGGAGTAGGGGGGATCTAGCGGCATTTACCAATTCCTTCCCAAAGCTAAGGGAGAATCCCGTCGAATGGTACAAACAGGTAGAGAGGTTCGTGAAGATCTCTAAGGTGCTGTGGGTCGACTTGAACACCTTGTTTGACATCGTAGTACCCGGAGATTTGTGGACGGCATGTAAGCTTAATGTCGAATGGCCCATTTGTGAACCCGAGAGGGATCCCCGGACGAATGGACCATCAGAGAGAGTAATGGAAAAGTACGAGAGGGTAATGGCATGGTTAAAAGAGAAGGTGCCGTTGCAGGACATAGACTGGGTTAAGATAGATCGAACAACTCAGGAACCTAAAGAGACCGTTCACGAGTTCTATGAGAGATTGCTGAAAGCATTCAAACAGTACAGTGGATTGGACGTGATGGATCCTAAGGACATAGGACAGTTTGTGTCGAAGTTTGTCCTGGGATTGAGATCAGACATAAGCTTAATGATTCAACAGCATTTGATCTGTTGGCAAAACAAACCTTTAGATGAGATCCTGAGGTATGCGAGGTATTGCAGCGATGAAATAGATACGAAAGCAAAGAAACTTAAGGAGAAGCTGATGTTAGTGCAGATGCAATCAGCTGGAAAGGGTGGACAGCGGCAACAGGGAACAGGAACCCTAGGGAAGAAACAGAATAATCAAAGTAGAGATGAGGAGGAAAAACCGAGACCTAGGGTAGATATCGCGACATTGAAAAAGACAACGAGGTGCCATCAGTGTAACGAGGTGGGACATTGGAGACGCGAGTGTCCCTATAATGTCGAGATGGGGGAATTAGAACAGGAGGAGGATGAGGTTCAGAACAGCCTGGTAAAGGGAACAGCGGTCCCGAAGGGAAAGTTTGTCTAAGGGGGGACTCAGACTCCTCGAGCTCAGTTCCCTCAACCACCACGAATTGCAAATGGAGGGAAAACTTATAGACAACTGCCACTGTTCGTAGGTGGAGAAGAATGCTACTACGTTGATCCCCTTACGGGACAACGAGTGAATAGGGATGAAGACTGTACTCTAGGAGCAGCCCTGGAGGTAGACCAGAGAGGACCATACGTGGAAGCTGAAGTAGCTGGATGTCCTACGACCTTTTTGGTGGATACGGGGGCCACTCGATCCACTTTGAGATCGGCGGTAGTCCCAGGTCTGCCAATGTCGGGAGAGACGATTCAGGTGGTAGGAGTCGCAAATAGAAGAATGACCAATCCTCTGACAGAACCAGTATCAGTGAAGATAGGGAAATACAGTGATGAACACCAGTTTGTGATTTGTGATTCTAGCCCTGTGTGTCTGCTAGGAAGAGATCTGTTGTGTAAACTAAACTGCACAATATATTGCACACCTGAAGGAGTAGAAGTGCAGACTAACGATGATGATGCCGACTTTAAGGTTGTAAACTCGCAGGGATGCGTGGAACTATATCCTACCTTAACGGTGGAGGAGCTTCCACAGGATCTGAAGGAGACGGTGTCAGCTGAGGTGTGGGATTTTACTGGAGAAGAAATAGGACTGATCAAAGGAGTAGAACCGGTAAAGATCATGGTAAAGCCCAATGCCGAGTACCCAAGAACACCACAATATAAGTTGACACCGGAGACGATTGCAGGAATAAAGCCTGTGATCGAATCCATGATTAAACAGGGAATACTGAAGGAGATCGTGGGAAGTCCATGTAACTCCCCGATTATGGGTTTGCAGAAGCCTAGTGGGAAATACAGAATAGTGCAGGACCTTCGAAAGATTAATAATATTGTTGTTTCATGTTGTCCAGTGGTACCAAATCCGTCAGTGATATTGTTTCAGATACCGTTCCAAGCTGAATGGTTCACAGTGATAGACTTGTGCCAGGCTTTCTTTTCAATCCCTTTAGATGAGGAGAGCCAGTATCTGTTCGCTTTTAAGCTGGAAAATCGCGTTTTAACATGGTGTCGTATTCCCCAGGGGTATACAGAAAGCCCAGCGATTTTTAACCAGCTGCTGAAGAAAAATCTTGAAAGTCTAGTACTGCCCATGAACTCGGTTCTGGTCCAGTACATAGACGACCTACTTGTGGCGTCAGAAACTGAGGAAGCTTGCAAAACAGACACCATCACCTTACTAAATCACTTGGCCGAGAACGGACACAAGGTGTCTCCAAGTAAATTGCAGTATTGTCTGACCGAAGTGCAATACTTGGGCCACAGGATTGAAAAGGGAAAACGGAAGGTGTCTCCAGACAGAATAGAGGCGATCATGAAAATGAATGCGCCCAAAACGCAAAGAGAAGTCAGAATGTTCCTAGGCATGGTTGGTTATTGTCGGCAGTGGATAGCCAACTTTTCACTGAAGGCAAAACCATTACAAAAACTGACGCACAAGGGGGTGAGTGATCCGGTACCATGGGACAAAGATTGTTTGATGGCGTTTCTGCAGCTGAGGGAGGACTTGTGTCGTGCCCCGGCTTTGGGAATGCCTGATTACGAGAAACCATTCTTGCTTTACTGTTGTGAAAGGGAAGGTTGTGCTTTAGCAGTTTTGGCCCAGATACACGGAAATGCCCGTAGACCAGTTGCATATTTTTCGGCTACCTTAGATCCAGTAGCCGCAGCGTTGCCCGGATGTCTCAAATCCGTTGCTGCAACGGGTGTCAGCATTGAAAGGTGTGAAAATGTGGTTATGGGACACCAGTTAGTGGTGTACGTGCCGCATTCTGTGGAATTGTTAATGACCAGGACCAAGACTCAACATCTGACGAATAGTAGGCTCACACGCTACGAGCAAGTCATATTGGCTGCTGAGAATGTGACCCTAAAGAGATGCTCTGTCTTGAATCCTGCTACTTTGATGCCACTTCCAAATGATATTGATGATGAAATTTGTACAGATCATGACTGCCTTGATGTGACTGAACTATGCACCAAACCAAGACCAGATATCGTAGATGAGCCATTGACTGACCCCGATGAAATATTCTTTGTTGATGGTTCATGCGTACGGGACGATATCGGTCAGCTGAGAGCAGCATATGCAGTTTGTACTATTACCGGAGTAGTGGAAGCCGCCTGCCTGGAAGGAGTACATTCCGCTCAGGTAGCTGAAATCATTGCTTTGACCCGTGCCTGTTTGGCAGGCAACAAAATTCGAGTCACCATATACACCGATAGCCAGTATGGGCAGTTGTGGTCTCAAAGAGGTTACATGACCTCCTCGGGTTCTCCTATTAGGAATGGAGAATTCGTGAGATTATTGTTAGAAGCATTACAGGGTCCAACAGCTATAGCGGTTGTCAAATGTGCCGCGCACACGAAAAATACAGATTTTGTATCGCAAGGTAACCGATACGCAGATGAGGTCGCACGTTACTGTGCGGAACAGGGGTATTCTCACACCGAGGTAAAAGTGGGGGGAATACAGGAAAGAACTGATTTGACTATGTTGTTAGATACTGTGGACACGTGGGATGAACTGAAGTGTGTCCAGGAGAATGCGCCTGATTTTGAGAAAAAGGCATGGGAAACAGCAGGTTGTACCAAAAGTGAGATGAATTTTTGGATTTCTGCAGATGGGAGAGCAGTTTTACCAAACGAACTTGTTAGTCCAATGGCAAGGAGATTGCATGGACCAACACACATAGGTAGAGATGCTATGGTGAGAGTATTCAGACAAACGTGGTATAATCCGAAGTTTAGAGTAGCGGCAGAAGCAGTATGTCAGCGTTGTGCGATCTGTCAGCAACTTAACGTAGGGAAAAGAACACCAGTCACAATGAGTCACATAGGGAGGTCTGGGGGGCCTTTCAATAGAATGCAGCTGGATTTTATTGAAATGCCCAAGTGCAATCGACTCAGATACGTCTTAGTGATTGTCTGTATATTTTCCAGATGGGTTGAGGCTTACCCTACACGTAGGTGCGATACACTTACAGTAGCAAAATTGTTGCTTAGAGAGTTGATACCGAGGTTTGGGGTGCCAGCCTCTTTGGAATCAGACAGAGGAACTCATTTCAACAGCGAAATAGTGAAGATGCTATGTTCAGCCTTGAGTATAGACCAGAAGCTCCATTGTAGTTATCGACCAGAAGCTTCGGGGATTGTAGAACAAATCAACAGCACAATAAAATCCAGACTCGCCAAAGTTTGTTCATCGACATCCCTGAGTTGGCCTGATGCACTTCCATTGGTCCTTATGAGCATACGTAGCACACCAGATAGAAGAACAGGTCTCTCTCCACACGAGGTGCTAATGGGGAGAGCTATGAGACTGCCATCGGTTCCGACTGCAGCATTGTTGAACATCACAGACGATTTGATCTTGGACTACTGCAAGGGACTATCTGATGCCATTCATTCTGTGTCCCTCCAGGTCCAGGCTGCAGAGGTTCCATCAGCTCAAGACCTGTGCCATGACCTGTGTCCAGGGGACTGGGTCCTTGTGAAGAAGCATGTCAGGAAGAACTGTCTAGACGTGCGCTGGCGTGGACCATTCCAAGTCATACTAGTTACGAACACTGCAGTAAAGTGTGGAGGCTTGCCCAACTGGATACACGCCTCGCACACCCGAAGAGTTCCAGCACCTCTGGAAGAAACAGCTCCTCTCTCGGATGAAAATCCAGCAGAAAGCGGAGAAGCCACAGAGAGGGAAAGTCAAGCTGTAGAGGTGATTGAAGAGGCTGAGCCTGTGTCGGAGCAGGCTGATGACGGTCAGGACACCAGTGAGACCGAAGCTGCCTCAGAAGAGGAAAGAAGTTGGGAATTCGAGTCAGACACCGAACAAGCTATAAGTGATCAAGAGACGAGTCCAAGAACAAGGAGCAGGAGGACAAGGAATGGAGAAGCTAGTTGGCCGGAAGGAAGGAGAAGGTCAACCTTGGGAGCAAATCCAGAGAGCACCCTTGTCCCGATCTCTGAAGATTCAGATCTAGACGAAGGAGCTACGGACTCAGGCTCTGAGAGTCCGAGAAGATCCAGGAGGGTATGTGTGCCCTGCAGAAGATACGCCACCCCAGAGTGGACTTATCTAGCAGATGTCTTGGGGACAGAGATCTGGGAGAGTGAGAGAAGTGCAAGTGACCAATCTCGATCCAATTGTGACGGTGGAGATATGGATGTTGACGCCTGGAATCGAGACTGAGGGGTTACTGACCTTCACACTTCCAATTCCCCTTTTCCTAAATCGGATCAAAGACCTGGTGCTGAATCGATTAGAGTTTCCGACTTTGGGTCATCCAATACCAGCACAAGAAGAAAAAGTCATTCGTTTAGAACTATTGGAAAATGTTATTAGAGCTGCAAGTACGAGAATCATTGTAGATACATAAAGACTTTTGTGTTTAAGCTATAAAGAAGAAGATAACCTAGCGCCGAGTGGAAAGAAGAATAAAATTAGGGATTACATTTAGAGGACGGAGAAGGGTTAGGGTTGTCTGTTGCTAAAGATAAAAGATATTGTTGTGAAAAAGAGACTTTTGTTGATTAAGAGCGCTTCACAGACTGAGAAATCAAATAAAGAAAATAAAGACTTGAAAAAGAAAAACTTTTCCATGAGAAAGAAAGAGCTACATTGTTTGATAACATGGAGAATGGCAACCCAAACCGAAAAGCCAAATGCATAATAGGTACACTAATAGCAGTAGTAATTTTTCTCATTATTACAGTAGTTACCATATCATACATAGTAGGACATACAAGCGTAAAGGAGACAACAGATGTAAAGCCTGTAACGACTTTGAAACCTGCTCTTGTTGGGAAGAAGGAGGAGAGCAATGTAATCCGTGAAAAGGTGTTACTGGCAGATGAAGCTCGTAGGTTACACATAGACGAGTCGCAGGGAAATTTTAGATCAAACGCATATGCCAAGCTATTGTACGAGTATATTGATGCCATGGAGGCCAAAGATTGTTATGTTTGTATGCAATTGCCGGCTTCTGTAGATGAAGGCATCAGATATCATCACCTCCCACTGACGTATGGGATAACATGTAGTTTATTGCTTAGTATATTTTATGGTAGAGAAGGGTTTGAGTACTACTTTTCAAATTATGATTCGGTACTGCCTGAAGTCCCGAATTATAAACAAATGAATAAGTGGGACTACTACAAAAAGGAAGATAGATTGGCAAAATTCTTTCTTCCTTGGGATACATTAGATACTTCATATGCACGCCGAAATAATCTGACTTGCAAAGTGTCAGAGGTAGAGAAGAAATTCATTGGACAAGTAGATGACAGATACAGGAGGCAGAAGATTCTAAAGATGTCAGGACAGTGGAAAACAGATTGGACCGAAGAGGAAAAGGCACATAAAAAGAAAGGTAGTAATGGTCCAATAGCTTTGGATAGAACGCAGAAAGGAAAGTTATGTTTAACTCGAAGCAAGACATATTATGAGAGTGTATTTGTAGGTGAAGTAAGTTGTGAACATGCTTTCAGGTTAGAGTATTATACGAAAGATTTCATGAAAGAGATGCAAGCGATTCCTAATGTATATTTTGTATGTGGAAGAAATGCCTATGTAAAATTGCCTGACCATTGGTATGGTTCATGTTATTTGGCAATTGTCTTCCCCAAAATATATCATGCGAAGGATTTAGAGATCATAGAAGGAAAGGCTTCGACAAGAGCGAAAAGGGAAGTAGGAGATGCTGAGGTAGTTGGAGACATATTTGGAGCAATGTTTCCTATTTTAGGTTTGATACTTAACGATGTTAAGATCAGGAGACTAGCTACAGTTGTGGATAGATTGTCTGCAAGTACTGCAAGGTCACTGATGCTAGTAGAAGGAGAGATGCAGTCGATTAGAGCAATGGTTCTTCAGAACCGTCTTGCTTTAGATGTTCTGCTAGCAAAAGAGGGCGGAGTCTGCAAGGCTTTGAAGGTCCAGGAATGTTGTACTTACATTCCAGACAATTCAAAACCACTTGAGAAAGTTATACAGAACATTACAGAGATACATCAAGAAATCGAAGATTTAACAAGAGTAAATGTTTGGGAAAAAGTAGGTCATGGAATGGGTAAAGTTGGAGATTGGTTTGCCAATCTTGGTAAAAGTGTTGTTTGGTACATCTTGAAACCTGTCTTAATAATATTGATTTGTATAATCATATTGTGGGGTTTAGTGAGACTGTACAAATGGTATAGGACGAACCGGTTGCAAAGATCCATGAGAGAGCAAGAAAGGAGATTAGCTGCTTTACGAGATCAGCAGTATAAAAGTTTGAGAGCTCTCGAGACGATAAAAAGAGGGAGCCTTGTAACTAGTTCTGTGTAAAGTAACATTCAAATTGAGGTGTTAGTGATGACCCCTAGAGGTCATCAAAGGGGGGAACTGAGAGAGCGCAATTTGAATGAAAAGTATATCCGTACCATATTTACAAGCCTATAGCGTAAAGTTAGCATATGTAACTTGAGTAATAGGAAATGTATCTGTATTTTCTCTAGAGAGTGCATTAGATGCATTAGAATTAAGAAAGCCGTATATAGTGGGCTAATATAGAAATGTGTGTAAATGTTTAAGAACAGTAGAACGTGCTAAACAGAGAATGTACGTATGTAATTATAAAGCGGAGAAAGAAGATGAAATGTAAAGTGATGAAATGTGCAGAACGTATAGCACTGCGTAAAAATAAGAGTATAACGTTGTATTTTATGTAATACGGATTCACTTATAATCAAAAGATTTGCTAATTCGATTATATATATATGTGTTAAAAGTCATACCGCATAGAAGAGTTTGTAGGAATTTTAGAATAGTGTGTTCATATGTGGTTTTAACCTAAACTGACCAAGGGTTCGCAAGAGTGTAGTTCACTGCATGTAATTTAGTGGGCTCACAGGAATAGGGGATAGCTTTGATCTGAACGTGCGAGCCAAGAGTCAAAGGTCTTTTTAAATTTAAAGTGACAATGCTGGACGAGGTTTATGGCCCAATGAGATAAGAGACGCTTGGAATTTGGGGTCTTGTTTAGAAGTGACTGTTCACAGGACCAAAAGAGGTTATAATCACAACTGTAATGAATAGAGTTCTTTTGAGGTGATAGACTTTGGACTGAAAGTGTCAACTGGAATGTCATGAGGTTACCAGCACGAAGATGAAGTTGGCGCCTAAGAAGCAAGGTCAACTTAACAGACGACGCGAAGAGACGAAGCTATGGAAAGAACCAGAAGCGGGACCACGTGAAATGAGCACATGGTGGGCGTCTCAAAGGGGCATTTCACCCATACTGTGATTTTGTATTTAGGGACAGCACCCCGGGGAGGAGAAGTCAGAGCAGCAGAGATCAGCGCAGATGGCCTGAGCAAAAGAGTAGAGAACTCTTAGAAACGAGAGAGCAGTAGGCCGAGGACCCTTAGAGAGCGGATGGGTAGGCAGAAAGGGTACTGCTTCTCGACATAGGTTTCCATCAGAGACTAAGAGAGTTTGAACTTCTTTGGAAGTCAAACTGCTGACACCTTTTTAGGTAAAGGACTTGCTAGTAGGGATGTCATCTAGCATAGAGTAGGGACAGATTTAACTTGTTTATTCACTTTCTGTAAATGACGCATCAGATTCACTTTGTGTCTATGCTATTCAATTTGTTAGTATTGGAATTAGTTTTGATTGTATTCTTTTGTAGACTTAGATTCTTTAGGGAATTTATGTTCCTTTTAGTTCCTGTATACTTGTTGAATCTTATCTTGAGAGGATTGTATTTGCAATTATCTATGATTTTATATTAAACTTTTAAACTTTATCAGTCGTAAGTGGTTCTTCAGAGTTGTGTCAGTCTATGGGGTTGATTTAACCTATGTGGGTTTGCCTTTTACTCAATGACAGACAATAATCGATCCAAAATTGGATGAATGAGATAGGTATCTAGGTGATCAGAAAAGGTATCAAAATCTCATTCCCCGCAGATCCATTCCAGCCGGATGTAGAAAGGCAAAATTGCAAAACAGAGAGCGTGCACCGCCATATTGGAACGGCTTCTACTTCATTGTCTAACGAGGTACAGCCGCTATTCCCATTGTTGGCTAGAAGTGATGTTAAAGGCTATCCGTGTAGGGATGGGCTGTGATGGAGCCGACGAGAAAGGGAGGTGTGCGGTTTAAAGGGGTGTAGGTGTGCGGTCTCATGTCTGCCAGACCAGCGTGCACTGAGTGGCCCTCAGCCCCGCGTCTCGGCACACGTGGATTTTGTAACCAGGTCTTTCCCAGGGCGGCTTGCATTGCCTCCAGTGCTGCCGGCTTTTTATTCTACTTTGGTGGTAGTGCGCCTTTGGCTCTTCTCCCAGCCCGACCAGTGGCCCAGGCCTCCAGACCTTATTTCCACCGCAAGCCTGAATGGGAAGACCCGGTGGCTGGGCACGGCCTGCTGCGGAACTGAACGCGGGTGATTTACTGCTCATTTTAATGCATTAATTCCCGGTGGAGTTGAGTTGAGCATTTACATCATTTTAGCACTGTTAGACCTGAGGTGGGACACAATTGGTAAGATCCCCAGTGTCCTGAAAAGGGTCAGTATGTGCCACCCTGTGCACCACCCCGTCAGATGGCCAGTGTAGCCCTAAGTGGGGAGGAGATGGGTGCCCAAGGTGGGTGGGGTCCTGCAGAAATGTCCCTTGTCTCATTAGGAGACTTTGAGATGGTCCCTAGAACTCATCTGCCAGATAACGCTAAAACATACAGGCAGTTGGTGACCATCAATTGCCATAGAGTGGAGGCTCTGAGAGACACTGGAGCCAGTGTGACAGCTGTCAAGTGTCACTTGGTGTCTGAAGAGCAGGTGGTCCCCAATGCGTTCTTCCCAGTTGTTGCTTCTGACAACACAGAGAGCAATTGCAAGGTGGCTCAAGTTCCCTTTGAGAGGGGGCGGTCTCTGGTACTCTTCAAGTAGCTGTGAGGCCAGCCATGCCTGTTGATTGTCTTTTAGGCAAAGATTTGAAAAGCTCCCCTTGGGTTAAGGCGAAGAAGAGGACTCATTTGGAGATGTTGGGTCTGCCTGAGTGGGCGTGTGTGACCACTCAGTCTATGGCAGCTAAAGATGTTCAAGAGACCCTGGAGCCTGAAAGTTTGGCTCAGGGACCTGCCTTAAAGAGAAGAGGTAGGGGGCATGGGAAACCAGCCCCCATTGTTCCCACGGTCCAGGAGGAGGCAGACCTTGAGGGGGGTGCCCTGGAACCTACAGGGGAGCAAGTTTCTGAACTGGGGAACCTACCTGAGCTGACCCATTGGCTGCAAGAAGGGGGTCCCTCCAGGGAGGAATTTTGTGAAGAGCAGCATAAGGGCCCTTCTCTTGTTGGTTTGAGGCAACAGGCCACAAACCAGGCAGCAGGTGATCAGTCTTGATCACATTGGATCTACTGGGAGAGCGGTCTCCTGTATAGCGAGCCTAAGGTTGCTGAGCTTGGGTCAGCCTCTGTGCTGGTGGTACCCCAGCGCTTCAGAGCCTTCCTACTGGGTTTGGCTCATGATGTTTCTTTAGCTGGTCATCTGGGGCAGAACACGACCTTGTCTCCCACATTTACCGGCCCCAGATGCGGAAGAGTTCAGATAATCATTATAGGACTTGCCAAACTTGCCAGGCAAGTGGGAAAAGTGGAAGGAGGCACAAGGCCCCTCCCCAATCTTTCCCTGTAGTCATTACCCCCTTTGAACAGGTGGGCCACTGGACCCCATGACAGCCCTGGGCAATAGGTTTATCCTGGCCTTGGTGGACCATGCTACCCGGTACCCGGAAGCCATTCCACTCAGGACAGTGATGGCCCCCGTGGTGGGACGTGCACTGATGGGGATTTTCTCCCATGTGGGGTTCCCCAGAGAGGTGGTGTCTGACCGAGGTACAAACTTAATTTCTAATTATATGAAGTCTCTGTGGAAGGAGTGTGGTGTTACCTATAAGTTCACCACTCCTTACCACCCACAAGGTAATGGGCTGGTTGAAAGATTCAACTGGACCCTCAAAGGCATGATCATGGGTATTGAGGAACCAATGAGGCGTAAGTGGGACGTCCTCTTGCCATGCTTTCTGTTTGCCTACCATGAGGTGCCACAAAAGTCCCTAGGGTTCAGCCCGAGCTTTTTTATGGTCACCCGGTAAGAGGACCTTTGAGTCTGGTCAAGGAAGGCTGGGAGCAATCTCCCAGGAAACCTCCCCAGGATGTATATAGTTACATGTTGGCCTTCAGGAACCAGATTAGGCGATTCAGAGATCTCGCTTAGGCGAATCTGGAAGTCAGCCAGGAGGAGATGAAGCAGTGGTACAATCAGAATACCACTCTGATTGAGCTTCAACCTGGACCGAAAGTTTGGTTCATGGACCCTGTGGAGCCTTGTGCGCTCCAGGACAGGTGGACCGGTCCATATGAGGTGGTGGAGCACAAGAGTGGTGTCACCTATCTGGTGAACTTGCAGTCTCCCAGGAACCCCTTGCAGGTCCTGCATGTTAACCGCCTGAAGCCCCACTTAGAAAGGTCCGAAGTGGGCATGCTCCTAGCGACAGATGATGGAATGGAGGAGGAGACAAAGCCTCTTCCTGACCTCCTGTCTGCAACAGAGCAAGATGGGTCAGTGGATGGTGTCAGTCTCTCTGCCACACTGAACTCTGATCAGCAGCAAGATTGTCGCCAACAGTTGGGGCAGTTCTCTGATCTATTCTCCTTGGTTCCTGGTGTCACAGAGTGATGCACCCATGATGTGAACACTGGAGACAGTCCTCCTGTGAAGCACAAGGCTTACAGAGTGACTGACAAGGTTAGGGCTTACATTAAGGAGGAAATCTCCAAAATGTTTGCTTTAGGGGTAATTACGTCCTCTAACAGTCCTTGGGCCTGCCCAGTGGTCTTGGTCCCAAAGGCTGCCACGCCGGGTGCCACACCTGAATTCCGGTTCTGTGTGGACTACAGCGGGCACCAGGACTGACGCATAGCCCAGCCCCAGAGCTGATGAGCTCATTGATTGGTTTGGGGCTGCACAGTACCTCTGCACGTTTCATTTGACGTCTGGGTACTGGCAGATCGCCTTGACTGATGGGGCTAAGGAGAGGTCAGCATTCTCCACACCAGATGAGCACTACCAATTCTGGGTTATGCTCTTTGGGATGAAGAATGCCCCTGCCACCTTTCAGAGGTTGGTCAACCAGGTTTTGGCTGGACTGGAGGATTTCAGTGTCGCCTACCTGGATGACATTGCAGTGTTCAGTGCCAGTTGGGAAGAAAATGTGCACCACCTCTGGAAAGTGTTGATGGCACTGCCCAAAGCAGGCCTCACAATAAAGGCGAGTAAGTGCCAGATCGGTCAGGGTTCCGTGGTGTACTTCGCTCACCAGGTAGGTGTTACAAAATATATATGAATATCCATATACATTCATTTGCATGTACTTCCAAAGAGTTCATGATTATATAAGATCACATAAACATGAGGTCTGGAGCTCAAAATGGCTTCCTATCTGACCTTGACTGGACAAGCTTCAACAAGCTATTCTGTACACCCTTACAGGTCACCTTGCTTTTCTTGACTACATGATATGCAAATGTTACACAGTGCAGAGCCTGCCTTTCTGGTCTGCCCATATCTGGCTGTTTTGCATGGTGCAGACATTGCACATCCATGTCAGCCATATTTGGCTTGGTGCCTTATTCTAGTTCAGCTGAAATGAATGGCACTTCACACAGTATATAAGACCTAGAAACTTGTCACTCTGGGAAGAAGTGGTCTGAGAGCCTCTAAGGTGGCAGATCTAACTTCTTCCTTGCTAATTAGCAATGATGCATGCTTTTGGTACCAATAAATACATTTCACTCTGTTTCTGAGCAACCCTGCTATGTCTGGTGAGTTTCATTCATGATATGCTCCTGGGAGGGTGCCAGTATCTCCCTATCAGAATGGTGTCAGAAGAAAGTGGGACATATTGGAGGACTGTGATGTCACCAGTTGATAAGTGAGATGTAAGTTAAATAACTAACTTGCCTTGCTGCAAGTGACCTTTCAGTCTTTCAAATATGTATTTAACTCATAGTATTAATAAAAGGGACATTGACTGGCATTTAAAATAGACAGGGGACTGTAGAGAATGTTTTTTAAAAAAATATTCTCTGTACCAATAAACTAATTGGTATGTGGATGCACTGCAGGAGAGCCTGGGTTAGAGAATAATTTATGTGTACCTACACATATAAGAAGTAGTGGAGCAGGTGACTGATAAGTACCTAAGTTACTTCATGTCAATAAATATTGACAAATGGCTAGACTCTTTGGGAGTTTTATAAAATACATTTCAGGAGAGCTCTGCTAGGACGGGGTATTAATTTTACCCACAAAAAAAAAGAAACACTCCCAGAATATAGTGAGAGGAGCTTCTGATTTGCTGGTTGCACCGGAACACAGGGAAATAATTTTGAAATATGCGTAGTTATGTCATGAATGAATCACTGCATTTGAATAGGTTATTGATCTTCAGTACTGAATATCTATGTTTCATGATTTATAAAAAAAAAAAAAAATTAGGCGCATTAGTGCTTGAGAGAGGGAAATTGCCCTAACACTTTTTCGTTGCAGGAGATATTTTGAATTTATCTTTCAGGGTAAGCACACATTGTAAGTACAAAGAAGACATCACAAGACAGGATCTCAGATGAAAATAATGGTAAGCGCAGTAGAAAGCTGTTTAAAAAAACCATCAGGAGAGAACTATTCAAATGAAAGTAAGAATATGAAGTAAATTAATATGGACAGTGAAGCAAGTACAAAGTAGGGTTGGAATGCCCTTTTGATTCTGTGCAAACCTAGTGACTTGCGTGTTTAATAGTTTGCACCAATTCTTCTAAAATATTCTCATAATGAGGGGGGTTGGAAATGTACTCTTGACAGTGGCAGACATAAAAGTTCTTCCAGTGTTAGGAAAAAGTGGTTGGAGGAAAAGTGAACTTGGAAACATTTAGATTTTCACAAGAGCAAATAAACACATGCAGAGTTGCTCATGGAAAAATGCAGTTCACAAATATTTTCTAGGAGTACTATTTCTTGGCCTATATATGCAAGGATAAACACCATGCCTGCACTTTTTGAGACTTTGTTTAATAAGTGGGCTTTTAATTAGGCCTGGCGTTAGCCATGACTTTTTGTGTATATTAAAAGTATGCCAGTCACTCTCTCTCTCAGCTGGCATCACTGTGAGTGACTGTATTCTGCTCTTGCACAAGGAGCATATTGACCCACAAAGTAGTTTTGTACAGTGCACAGAATTCCTGTGGCAATGAGTACTTTTGAGACCAAAAACGATTTTTGCTTTTGCCAATGCTTGTTAGAATGGTGAGATCCCAGTAACTACAACACTGATATGGGTTTAGAAAAACAATGCTTAGAAAAAGTCATGCATTGAAAATAAATAAATAAATAAAAAGACCTCCAATTTCAGACCTACTGGCTTTGGCAATGCTTATTAATATTGTTTTTATAAATGTATTTAGACTACTTAAACTGATATTCCAATATAAGTATTTTGGGAAATACTACCACACATCCTCATGTTACTAGGAGTATTATACATAGCCTCACTGGAATAACCTTCTGTAGAATAAGAAGATTTTGGCAGCAGCTGTTGGCCCAGGACGTGTCAGAAAGGGCATTGCAGGGCCTGGGGTCAAGCTTTAATAGATTTGTGAAGGGAAGGGTGTTTAGGAGCACGGAGCAAGATAGTGCGGAGGAGCAAATGGGATTGATTCAATCTATACCATTGTTGTATTCTATATCTATGGCAGTTAATTGAAATGTTTCTTTGTGTGCTTTATCTACATCCTGTTGTGCTTGGAGATATTTGTAGGCTGGCTACCGCTCTGTAGGAGGTTGAATTCTAGCCGCGGAGATTGAGTGGGTGCTTTTGCTGCACCATTGCTGTGCCATGGAAAAAGGCAATAAATAGGAAAAAGTAGGCCTCACGGAGAAACACGAATTTGTGTGTTTCTACAAAACTAGGACATAACAAATATAAAAAATAGACATTGATGTGGAATAGATTTGACTATCCTTAAATACCTGATATTACATATTAAAAGGCATTCACATTAATTGGTGGTTGCTCAGGGTGGCTGCGCAGAGAATGAGCTGCTGTAAAATAAAATATGCTAATAGATTTAGACTGGTTTGGAATATTTAGCACTGTTGAAAATTATTCTGTGCAATGTATATCAAAGTATATATCCAGATTTTTAATGCGCACATTAAAATTTATCTCCAACTGGTTAAACTATGTTGTTGCACCACATGAAAAGTGTGGATATTAAGTTATCTAACTACACCAATATTACAGTCTCTTAGTGACAAACTTAAAATGTAATATGGCCTAATGGCTGCAGTGTCAAATACAAAGACTTTCAAAAGAAATGCAGAGTGGCTCTGGAGACCTGAATTACATTGCAAGCCTTTATGCAATCTTTTGCTTTCATGCACAAGAATACTGGGAGAAAATTATGGCATTCTGAAAAGTGAGATGTTTTAACCACTTCTTGGGGTGCTGGAGGGGCGTAGTGCTAAAGAATAAAATAAATAATAAAGATCCTACCTTAAAAGAAAGATATATGGGCGTGCTGGCGCGGAGCAGCAATATTTTTCAGCCATGCTTCTCGAGAGATACTTTCAAATGTGATCGTAACTTTAAAAATATCACCACGGAGGCACGGACCCTCAGTCTTGCTTCTGGAGAAGTTCCTTCAACAAATAACACACATAGGGAACGCCTTGGAAGAACAGCTGCTAATAGGTTAGAAGGTCGAGGTCCACATTTAGAAGCCTAAAAGGGCTCAAGAGCAAGGGGTGTCTTTGACATTTTTGACCTCTTAGAAAGTTTGAAAGAGGAGATGGCAGCGCAGGGAGAGACTGAGAAGTTTGCGTACTTTGTTTTTGGCCAAAGAAAGAACTATATGCACTCATGCTAAGGGAAATGCTGCTTAAATATGCTATTTACTTCCTAAGAGTTTGTTTATGCCTAGTTTCTACATATACATGTTGACAGAAGTGAAAACTGTTTCAGGTTTTCTACTTTCAAAATGGGGCAAGGTGGTTAGCGGTACGAAAAAATGTGGTTGCTCTCTCCTTTTCTGAATTTCTTTTGAGCCTGTCTAAACTGTCTATGAAATAGCTATGAGACATTTAATTGGCGATTCAGTAATACGGTTTTAAGAAGTATTAGCATTAATAAAATGAATATATATATGTATATGCTACGTTAAAGCCCATCCTGTCTGATGTTTTAATGAGAGGATAAGTAGTCTACATTGCTTTATTACCTAGTCTGTGTAAATAAGCTGACCCTGCTTATTAGAGCTGATGTTGCATAGATTGGATCTTGAAGAAAATGTACCCACTAGAATGCCTGTAGAATCAGCAGTTTGGAATTTTCCTGCTGTAGGTGCTTTTATTAAAAGAAATAATTTCAGAAGTGTCTGCAGTCCTGTACAAGTAATGTGAAGTCTGTCCATGCAGGGAGTTTAAAGCATTTTGTATCTGAGGTTAAGCCAATGTGACAGTATGTGATTTCTACATTACACTATGAAAGCTTGTAATGTTGAAGAGTAGTTTAAACAACTTCAAATACTTTATATTAATTAAATATCCCGATTCTACCATTGTAGGGTACAACACTACAGGTAAATGTACATTTTGCTCTAATGACGTCTAAATATATAATGTACCTAGGGAAATTAGGGTCCAAATTAATCTCAATTCATGGTAATAATATTAGGGATATCACATTAGCCTTCCTGGAACCACATTGGACACCAAAGATCTGTTTAGGTACCATTAGCTAAAAGATAAATTGCATTGTTTTAGGAGCAGATGGGGATATAACCGTTTTTTTTTTTAGAAATATTGACTTTGCAAGAGATATACAGGGTAGGTTTATTCCACTGAATAACATTATCAAGGGGTGCAGCGTAGATACCAGAGAGTAGATAAGAGTATGGTATCAGTTTTATTGTTGCACAGTGTATCAGGATGAAGATATCAGACATGCCCAAGGAGAATATCATGGTTCCACTAAAGGGGAAGGTGTTTCCACTAATGTGGGATATAAAGGGATACATTTCACAACTTTAATATAAATAAATATAATTTTGCAACAGTATATATATATATTTTTTGTAATAAATGGAATTTATTCACAAATGCCTAATGATAGGTTAGAACAGGGCAAGTACTGCTTACAGCTTCAGTAAGGATTCTCTGTTGTACACAACCTCTGTAATGCACGTATGGATGTGTTGAAAGATGATGAATGATGCTGTTAGACTGCAGCTTGTTACATATGAAAAGGAAATTGATGGATGTACACATAACTAACAAGAAATTTTTTAGATATAGGGAACGGAGAGGTTTTGGATAAATGTATTTATTATAAAGTTTTATATAGCGCAAACTTGATACCGAAGGATAAAATGCCCTCACAACAAAGTGATATTTAAAATAAATTAAAAATAAATAAATAAATAAATAAAAAAAAAAAAAAAAGAGAGGCTGGTGAAAAAATGCTGTCCCCATAAAGTGATTACCTTGAACTTGTGGTCCCCTTAGAGCCTGTTGTGCCTGACACCAGTACAATATTATTATTTATACCTGTAGAGGCAGAGTATTTTTCTCTCCTCAGTGGGTTTTAGCATTAAAGTCCATCCACTGGGTGGAAAAATCTTTGCCATCATACTAAGATACCAAATCCACTATGTTCACTGTGAGTCCCAATGTCAATGCGCAGGCAGTAAAGACAGACTTGGGCCACCTATGCCTGGAAGGCGGTAGATTGTCTTACAGTAAGCTGATAAGCTCCTTGTGACATCTCCATCACTTGAGGCCTGTGAAAGACTGTGACAAAAGACACTGTAGCTCTGCTGAACTACCTCCAGGAGAGAAGAGAAGACTCATTGTCAAAATGCCAGTGCTGCCAAAAAGAGATGACTTACCTGGGTTTTGTGATATTCCAAGGTACCCGCAGCATATTACCGGACAGAATTAAATTCAGGGCATTCAGCTCCTGCCCACCTAGAAAGGAATGATGTCCTTCCTGGGGATAATGAACTGCTGCCATCAAAGGGTCCATAAATGCAGATGCTATGACTAATGAACTTGCAAACTGTTTCAAGAAATTGAAAGAGACATTGTGTACTGCGCCATCATGGGACTGCCTGACTATAAACTGCCTTTCCATCTCTGTTTCAGAGCAAAATAACATTGCAAATGAAGTGATGCTGCCAATGATGTTCTGACACATCTGGAAAAGAAAGGCCTGTGGGACACAACTATGTGACTTTGCTTTCTGCAGTGATTGGGGGTCAGCAGCTGTGATGGTGGAGAGGACGACTCTCATTGTGTTGGACTATACCTGTATTGTCTAGGTGCCATATTTGGTGCAGTTGTTGCTGTCTGGATCGACACAACATTTTTCTGCTAGCAGGCACACAGGTTATAATGGCACCATGTAAGATGCCCACCTGTTAATTTGTCAAAAGTATTACCTGCAATAGGTTATTCTGATGAGATACATTCTCTTAGGAAAAGATATGACCCCTAAGTAAGTTAGTGTTGAGATTGTAGAAAATGGCAACCCGCCAAGATTAGACACCATTAAAAAAAGGTAGACTATAGGAGTGGTACACTGATGGCTCCTCCTGCAGACTGATAGACACTGATTACAGAGCAGGGTATGCTATAGCAATAGTTGAAGTGCAGCTCTGCTTCTTGGAACATCTACCCAATAAGATGAGCTGTTTGCTGTGACGAAAGCATGAATACTAGTCAAGGGTAAAACTGTTAAACTTTTAAAATGACTCACATTATGCTTTGCAGTTCTTATTTGTGGCCAGCTGTGGAAGGATCTTGTTAAAAGAAATACTATTGTACACTAGGATAGCGGTAATAAATAGTGAAGAATACATAGGAGCTAATACTAAGTTAGCCAAAGATGATGCCATTGCTGACACAGCATTAAATGAAAATATGTTACAGCCAGTGCAGATGTGACTAATGAATAAAGCATTCCAAAAATACAACTCATTCAGAGACAATTGTTGTAAGATAATGTAAAGGAAGAACAATGGTCTCCAACAACAGATGAACATAGAGGGAGGATTGATGATGGATGTGAGCTGAATAATGAAGAGAGTATGGGCCTACCAGGATGAGACAGATGCATGTTTCCCCACGCAGTATGTTACTTTCCCTTAAAAGACTAGAGCAGGGACACTCTGATAATGCACAAGGGAGGATGAATGTGCAGATGCAAATTGCTTCCCAGTGAAAGGGAACTTCTGATATTGCACAAGGGAGGAGGAATGCGCAGATGCATGTTGCTTCCCAGTGAATGGATTTAAATATTTGCTGGTGTGGGTGGATATATTTTCAAAATGAATGGAGGTGTATCCAACAGGGAAAAATGATGCAGCTACTGGGGCGCAGTACTTCAGTAAAGCCATCTCTCCAAGGTTAGGACCCAACAGGGCATAAATAGAGATAAAAAGGAGATCACTTAGTGACTACATTTATGCTGAAGAGGTTGGTTTTGGGAATAAAGTATAACATGCGTACCCCATACCACCCTCCAACTTGAGGCCAGGAGGAGAAAATAAACTCCAAAATAAAAATAAAAATAGATTATTAGTAAAAGCAACTGATGGAACATTCCTAAAAGGGTCTGGTGCTCTGAATTTGGGACTGCCTGCAATGTGGCAAGGACTTCTAAAAGTGATTATGGATACATGGTCATTGCGAGAAAAATAAAAGCTGTTTCTTTTAGTTCTAGGTGGACTGGACCACAGACGGTGAACACACGCCATGAATGGATTGAGGGGAGAAGATGCAAGGCAGCGCCCCAACGCCTGAGAGGACGGTACCAGAAAGTGATGACCATCTGTCACCAGAGGACCTGAGCAACACAGCAGTCAAGAAGAGGACAGACCAGACCATTTCTACGATCCATGAGGGCCCATCATAAAGTGTCAGAGGGACACGACATCTACATCTACTGATGCTGTTGAGTGAAGTACACATGATGGTCTGCACATGCACCTGCAGAAAAATAGACTGAAGAGGACAATGCAGGGCAGGTCCGTGACACAGCCCCTGAACAAGACGACCGCTCACTGCGTGCCTTTAAATTACTGACACTTGCAAAAATGCCCAGGAACTGAGTAAAAAGTGTCACTGTAGCACTATGCATTGAACGGAGAAAATATTTGTTGGACACTTACTGCTGGTATCACAACAGCCTGCTGATATAATATTGATATCATCAAGATGTATCAATGTGACAATATATGCATTTTATGCAAAGACTGTGTAATGCCATCCAAAGATATGTAACTAATGTTTCCTACATATATAGACATATATATATATTTTGGTTTTACACTAATGTTGGACAGGTATATCCAAAAGGGGGGATTGTTACAAAATATATATGAATATCCATATACATTCATTTGCATGTACTTCCAAAGAGTTCATGATTATATAAGATCACATAAACATGAGGCCTGGAGCTCAAAATGGCTTCCTATCTGACCTTGACTGGACAAGCTTCAACAAGCTATTCTGTACACCCTTACAGGTCACCTTGCTTGTCTTGACTACATGATATGCAAATGTTACACAGTGCAGAGCCTGCCTTTCTGGTCTGCCCATATCTGGCTGTTTTGCATGGTGCAGACATTGCACATCCATATCAGCCATATTTGGCTTGGTGCCTTATTCTAGTTCAGCTGAAATGGCACTTCACACAGTATATAAGACCTAGAAACTTGTCACTCTGGGAAGAAGCGGTCTGAGAGCCCCTAAGGTGGCAGATCTAACTTCTTCCTTGCTAATTAGCTTTGATGCATGCTTTTGGTACCAATAAATACATTTCACTCTGTTTCTGAGCAACCCTGCTATGTCTGGTGAGTTTCATTCATGATATGCTCCTGGGAGGGTGCCAGTATTTCCCTATCAGTAGGAAGCGGCCAGGTGGCGCCCCTGTAACCCAAGATTAATACCATTGTGGCATGGGAGCCCCCAAAGACTCAGACACAGGTGAGAGCCTGTTTAGGACTCATGGGGTACTACAGGAGGTTTGTCAAGGGGTATGGCAACATTGTTGCACACTTGACTGAGCTGACTTCCAGGAAGAAGCCCAAGAAAGTGAACTGGTCTGACACCTGTCAGAAGGCTTTTGACGCCTTGAAGACTGCCATGTGCACAGCACCCGTGCTTCAGGTGCCCAACTTCTCAAAAGAATTCATTGTGCAGACAGACGCTTCAGAGCATGTTGTGGGGGCTGTTCTATCATATATTAATAAAAAGGGCCTAGACCATCCTCTAGCCTTCATCAGTAGGAGGTTACTTCCACAGGAACAGAGGTGGAGTGCAATTGACCATGAGGCATTTGCTGTGGTCTGGGCACTGAAGAAGTTGAGACCATACTTGTTTGGGACTCACTTCCTAGTTCAGACCGACCATAGGCCCCTCAGATGGCTAATGCAGATGATGGGTGAGAACCCAAAGTTGTTGAGGTGGTCCATTTCCCTACAGGGTATGGACTTTATGGTTGAACACCGCCTTGGTACCGAACACGCCAATGCTGATGGTCTGTCCGGATTTTTCCGCCTTAGTGAAGAGAACTCCCAAGGGGAAGGGTAGTTTTCCCCACATTTCAGTTGGAGGGGACACGTGTTAGACCTGGCATCATTGGGGTGAGTCTCCCTTCCATTTTTACTGAGTGCCTCCTCTGTTTTGATATGTGTTTGCTGGTTATATGCTTTGGGCACTGCGTCACTGCTATTCAGTGCCACAGTGCAAGTGCTCCCTATGTTAAATTGATGTACTAATTGGTTATTCCATTATTGGGTTATTTGATTTACCTGTCAGTCCCTAGTACAGTTAACCATGTGTGCCCAGGGCTTGTAAATCAAATGCTGCTGGTGGGCTTGCAGCACTGGTTGTGCCACCCACAGAAGCAGCTTGTAAAGTGTGTCTCAGGCCAGCCATTGCATGGCTTGTGTGCAGGCTAGTACTACCATGTCGACTTGGCAAGTGCATCCACTTGCCAGTCCCTAAACCTTCCCTCTGCTTCATATTAGATGACCCTATGGTAAGCCCAAGGGCAGGGTGCATTGGAAGTATAAGGTAGGACATGCTCTGGTGTGTAGCTTTTCCTAATAGTGAATTACAGCCATTTTCGTTTTTCACTACTGCAAGGCTACCTGTTCTCCATAGGATAGGCAGTTAGATTATTACATTCTTATAACCCTAACTGACTAAGGTAACAAGGTAGAAATTCGAATTTAGTATGCCAGAACTCAGAATAATAAAACACATATTTTAGTAAAGTTGGTTTTAATATTCTGTGTTTGAAAATACCACTTTTAGAAAGTAGGTATTTTCTTGCCTAACTGTCCAGGCCTGCCTCTGCTAAGTTGTGTATTCCTTGTCTGGATTTGTGAGTGACAGGGCTGGGGAATTCCAGAAGACAGTCTGGGGCAGCCCAGTGGTGAATAGAGAGATCTGCATCTAGATGGGAGGGAGGAGTTGCATCTGGGACCTGAATAGGGCTGGGCCTTCCCGTTACAATGCTGACTCCACCTCCTGTGGCTTGTCTGATGTCTCTGCCCTGCACTGTGAAAGGAGAGTAGGAATCATGTCATCAAAGTGCTCCACAGCTGTATCTTCCCTCCCCTGTGATGGCTCCACCTCCTGTGGGGCAGCTGATGTCTCTGCCCTGCACAGGGAAGAGAGTTATGTAAACAGAGTGTTCAGGAACTGGTTTGGACTAGGCAGAGGCCTCTCTGCCTTCAGAGAACAAAGGAGTTTGGAGTATAAATATTGGGACCCTGATCCCGAGAAATTAGATGACTTCTGGAACAAGAAACCTTTTGCTAAGGAGAAGAACCAAGGAAGCTGCAGGAGTTTGGCTGCCCCTCTGCCAGTGGGCTATTTGCTGGGTTGGCCTGCAGTGGTTTCTTCATTGCAAAGGAAAGGACAAGGAACTTTTTAAGGACTTTCATCATCTTCAGAATATTCTCCAAGGGTTTGAACTGTGCTTGCCTCCTTCTGAAGTCTCAGGGACAAAAGACTTCATCTCCAGCTCCCCTCTGAATTTCCTTGCTGGGAATTCTCAACTCCAGACATTTGTGTGTAGCTAGGAGCTGGAAGTGCGACGCATCGAGAGGAAGCGTGTCGCCGCCGCAGCTGAAATCCTCGCGTCGCCGGAGAAGCGAGCCTTTGCCGCATCTCCCTGGAAGCTTGTGTTCATCGAAGCTGCCTGCTGTCGCATCACCGGAGAAGCATGACGCCATCGAGAGAGTCGCCACCGCACCACCGGACAAGTGTGTCGCAGGGCATGTCGCGGCTCCAAAGTATAGAGTTGTCGCAAGGCTGCCAGGGCGTCTACGCATCGTCATCGCATCGCCGCATCAAGGGCACCATCTTCTCGCATCACGACCAGATCATCGCATCGCATCACATCGAGGCACCATCTTGCGCACCGCAACGGGTCCGCAGGCCGAGAATCTACGCATCACCTCCGCACCAGTAAGGATTCTGATGCATCCCCTACTCTGTGCAAGCATTGAGGCACGACGCATCATTCCTCCTGGATCACGGACCTGACGCATCTTCCCTTTTGCGAGCCTTTTGTTTACTTTGCGTTACGCATCCAGGTACTTTGCTGAGAACTTTGTCGCATTTATCATCAACTTAAACTAAGTAACTTTTATCATCTTTAAAGAAATCTAAAGTGTAGTATTGTGGATTTTTGTTGTTTGTGGTCTTGTGTTTAAGTCTTTATAAAGAATACTTATTTTTATAAAACCTGTGTTGTGTCCATCATTAGTGTTTCCACTGGTTTACTGTGTATATTCACAAATGCTAAACACACTGCCTCTGAGATAAGCCTGTCTGCTCGTGCCAAGCTACCAAGGGGGTGAGCAGGGGTTATTAAGCAGTGTAATCCCCTTATCCTTACTTAGAAGTAAGGGTTCCTATTTGGACAAAGGTGTATACCATTGCCAACTAGAGACCCTCAGATCTAACACAGCCCAATAGGCAACTTCCAACAGCAATTGCAAAAAAGCTTAAGCTCATCAGTATCCGACCCACAGACCTTACAAATAACTAATGGTTGTTTCGCTGTATGAAATTGTGTCTTTGCCCAGCAACCCCAATCATCACCCTTAATATATAGACATGACCATTTACTTATTCATTAAGAGTTTTTATACAGTGCAAACTAGACCTACAAGGTGTAAGCGTGCAGCACAAAATACATTTTGAACAAGTAATAACAGGAAAAAATAGATAGCAAACTATAGCTATAAGACCTGAGAGGTAGGCAGAGGAATACGAGAAGCAAGAATATGTGGAAAAATAGGTCTCACTGTTCCTTCTTGAATAGGTACAAGTTGAGTGGAATTCAGGTTGATGGAGGGATAAAGTTCCAAGGGCCAGATGTAGGTCGCCAATTACCGGTCGGTAACGGCCGATTTCGGCTGTTACCGACCGGTAATTGGTTTTTGAGATGTAGGGGCCCTTATTTTACAGAATCGGTAAATTTACTGATTCAGTAAATTTACTGATTCTGTAAAATGCCGAATCGGTAATTTGACCGATTCGGTAAATTCCAGATGTAGGTAGCACTGTTTACAGTGCTACAGGCCTTCAGAATTCGGTATTTTACCACCCAATCCAATTGGGTGGTAAAATACTGAATTCAGGTGTACATGCACATCTGTGCATGTACACCTGTGCCATGTGACACACAGACATGCCCTTATGGCATGTGTGTGGCCACATGTCACACAAGCCTGTACTTGGGGTGCTAGAGGGTGTCAAAGTGACACCCCCTGCACCCTTGCAGGATTCGGAATTTACCGATTCGGTAAATACCGAATCGGTATTGCCCATTGATTCCTATGGGCTTTCAGGCCCATAGGAATCAATGGGCAATACAGATTCGGTATTTACCGAATCGGTAAATACCGAATCATACAAATTCGCTAATTCTAAAATAAGAATTACCTAAATCTGCCCCCTTCCGATTTACCGACTCTTAAATACCGAATCAGTATGATTCGTTATTTAAGAGTCGGTAAATCGGAATTACCTACATCTGGCCCCAAATCCCTAGCTTCTCAAGGTGCTTTGTCTGCCTTAGATGGTAAGTTTTGGGTTAAGGCAGTTTGATGACTAGCATGAATAGTTATATATGTGATAATGTGAAGCTGTCATTAGCCTCTTGCTTCATTTGGAAGCTAATTGAGTGAGATCAATAGCAGGATGAAGTGCAAAGAATAGCAAAGAATGGAATTCCCATAGTCGTGTCCTGAAAGCACTAGCATTTATGATGCAAATTTGAGATCAGCCTCAGGGTTGAAGCACATGTTTTCTCTCATTAGTTTCACGGGAATTGTGCTCCCTTAGTTTGGGAATTTATGTAAGTCTATAGGTTTTTCTTTCTGTGTAATATAAAGCTAAGTGATGTAGCACATTACATAATCACTCTTTTTTTTATCTAGATGGCCCGGATTGTTTGGCAATTGTTTTAGGGGTGTGGTGAAGTTAGGGGGGCTTCTAAGAAGAAACTTTGCAATGCCACTGAGAGAGGAGATTTCATGTAGAGCTGAGAATCATCAGCACAAAATATTAGTGAATTCCAAATATAGGCTAGCGGTTCCAAATACAGGTTAAAAATTGTGAGTGAGAGAACTGTGACTTGTGGAACTTCTTTATCTAATCTAATGGTGTCAGATATTGTGTTTGCAGTTATCATGCTTTGGCTTCTATTATCCAGATAAGTGGTGAACCAATTGAGAACTTTGTCTCCAATGCCTGTTTTGTACCTTGGGAATTTTATCAGCACGTGACGGTTAACTTTGTCAAACACTATGGTGAAGTCTAAGAGGTTACCGAGACAAGAGTCCTCTACATATAGAATCCTCAGGGCATTATCTAAAATGTTTAGAATAGCAGATTCCAAAATGCGGCCTCTCCTGATTGATATTAATCCAGAGGATTGTTGTCATTGATCTATTGATTGAGGTGCATCAGCCTATAGTTTTTTAACACTTAGTGCAAAAGTAAAGGTTTGAATGGAAGTTATTAGATCCTCAGAAACCTATCCTGCTTTCAGCAATCAGGGACTTTTCCTTGAGAGACCAAAGAATTAAACTGACTTGGCCAAAATGCTGCAATAGAGTGAGAGATTTATCATAAGGTCAGTGTCTTATTGAGTTGTCAAAAAAGTGTGAGAATGGTCATTTTCTTGTATGATCTCTGCAAGCAAGATTTTTTTCACAAATTAGCATAAGAGCCATTCCTTTTTTAATTAGAATGCAACTACCTCTCCTGGAATGGGTGAGAGGAAAAACTCAATCTTCTTGATCGTTCCTCAAAAAAGATTACAATTTACTCACATCTCTGCTTGGAAGCTTGCACAGACAGCATTCCGTAGGTGGCTTCCGCAAACATCCTATGATATTGCCATGAAGATAAGTTATTTGCACTGTTTCCTCACTTACATTTTTAAGGTTGTGGGTTTTTGGTTTTGTCATCATAGTTGCTCAAACAGTCTCAGGATCCTTCTTTTGCCACTTTAGAGAATCATTTTAAAGAGTTTGTTTATTTTAGATATTTTTATTCTTTGAAGCACAGTTTTGCTAATATTATCTGCAAAGTGTGCACATATTGTCTGGTAGTGTCCTTTATGTCTTGATCAGTGGTGATCTTATGTAGGGAGAAGCTAACTGAGGTTTCTAAAGAGTTGAGATTGATATTGTTCAGGGCCCTAATCCAATATTTATATATTCCAGATTTCATTCTCAGTAAAATCTTATATGAGGGAAGGTTGAAAACAGTTAGGTAATGATCAGACCAGGCTAGGGGACTCTGACCAGATCTGCCCTACTGGATAGACGTAAAGGTCTAGGCTGGCTCATTTCACATAAGTGGGAGTTAGGCAGTATTGCATCAAACCATTATTAAGACTGCTGAGCAACCACTTTCTCACCCCAATTCTGATTAAAGTTGTCATCCAGAAACACATTATACTTTGAGGGGATCAATATGTCTATAATTAACTTAGTGAGCTATTCTATGAATTAGGTGCTGTCTCTTGGAAAATGTTGAATTAGTTATTCTAATTTTTCACCTTTAATGACAGGCTCTGTAGGAATGAAAATTGTTCTTTTTGGTGAATCCGTGATCATTGAATAAAGTCACACATCTTCCTGTTTTATCTTAAAGATCAGGCTAACAAAGGAGAACCCAGAGGAATTGGTAGGCCCAACACTGGCTTCATTTAGTCATATCTCTTTTAGCAGCAGAAGGGTGAAATTCAATAAATTTAGATTTTCACTTATATGTTTTTGCTGACTTGCAGTTTCATCAAATGCCTTCCAATATGATTGTGTACATTTTTTGTTTGTTGTGTTTATGGAAGGGAAAATCTTAAATGTAATGGGTTTCCCTCTGTGAATTCCTTTCTCTTTCATTTTATGCTTTTTCTTTCTTGGGTTGGAGAATGTATAGATGCTTTAGGTATTGGAATGCGGTAAGATCTCAGGAGCTCGTCTAGCATTTCTGCATTAAGCACAGATTGCGCTGTTCAAGGGACCGGATCTCAAGCATTGCGCTGCCTTGTTCAAGATTGAGGAAATATAAGATTGCAGTGTTTGAAATGTGCATTGAATGGATGTTCTAGGCTAAAAAATGGTGACTGTGTGCATTTCATGTCGCATGTGAGAGTTCTCACTTATTAGAACAAAGTGTCTACCTATATTCAAAGGGAGTATAGAACTCAAATGTTCGTTGTGGTAATGTGTTTGGCCTGTTAAGCCACTGGTTTTCATTTCTTGTTCAATCTGAATTTTGGGTGATTCCTCAAATTGTTGTGGGTAGCAAACAATTCTGTTGACCTCCCCATCTTTGTTCTTCACAGGAGTTCTCATCAACCTCTGTGAAGCAACCACTGGAAATGTAGTCTCTTCTTACTTGTTACTGTTTTTATGAGGATGGATTTTTCATTGCTTAGTAGCTAGTGGGTTTTCAACGATCAAAAAACAGGATGCCTTCATTGACCAAGTTCTCTGGGTGACAACAATTGAACTCTTTTAAAGGAGAAGATAATTGGTTTGGTGTGTGGAATGTCATGATCTTTGCTCTTAGCAAGTAGATGTAGAGAAGATTGGGGTAAATTTTTGTAAAGGAGTCCTAGAAGGTTGAGACATGGATGTTGTTTGTTGCCTTTGAGGTACCCTTAAAATTAGGAGATGCTGATCATACTAAACTGAGGCACTCCATTCTAGTCAAAAAGTCTGGGAAGCGAAAGGCAAACAAGTTGTCTTCCGAGCCATGAATAATTAATTTGATGTTGCCGAAAATGGAAATGGTGATCTCAGCTTTAAAAGAGGGAGTGATGCTGAGCTTCCTTTCATATGGAGGTTTTGAGAATTTAAACACTTTAAGATAATAGAAGAAGCATTGCCATTTAATAGGTGGATTTGATAAAAACAGGCCCTCTGTTTTCCTTCCCTGTATGCAAGTAGTTAATAATCATGAATACGTTTCAGAGAACTCAAAAGGGAATAAAGATTCTGTGCTTGAAGTTCCTATGTGCATCTTTATATGGACCAAGGGTGGGTGAGCAATTAATTGTAAATGATTGTGATCCTATTTCTTCAGATTATCTGTCTTCTGTGGTTGTGCCAAAGAAGACATTATCTCCATAAGTGGGATTGAGTAGATTTATGAGTAGTTGTTGTGTAAACAGTGATGGAGGAAGTTTGTCACGACAATCTTAAGGGAAGAATGTAGTTAGGTTGCAGTGCCTTTGAAAGAATACAATTACATTATAACTTGAGGTTATTTAGTAAGTATCCCAAAGCAGTTGCTGAGTATACAAAGTTTGCATTAAAGGTGATTCAGACATTATAGGGAATGACAAGACTTTAAAGCTTTTGTGTACCATGATCTCCGTCACAGGGTTCCAATTCTTGACTAAAGCAACACCTTATATTCCTTTGCTCATAGGAGACAAACCAGGCTTTACTCAGTCTGTTTCCTATGCTAGCTAACCTCTTTTAGCAGTCTTTCCTTCATGTCAGCCAGGTTTTACCAATGTCTCCAGCTATATGGAAGTATTTTTTCTATAGTTTTTAGACTTTCAAAGAGCTTTATGGTCAGGTATTCCTCCTCAATGCTCAGGCAGTCTTACTTTAATTCTTGTAATGCCAGGCAAATCTAATTAATTCCTAGGTAGTCTTTTCTCTGAGCCCATGAGATCAGACATCTCCCTGAACACAGTATTTTCAATATCCATGAAAGTTGTGCATTGATGTTTAATAAGGAGGGCAACAAACTCACTAAAATAGATTTCTATAAAGGTTGCATCCCTAACTGATTTCAAAGGGATACTGAGCAATCCGCTGTTACAAGTACAGTGTAGACTGTGGAACACTTTGTGATTTTAGGGCTTGGTTATGCATAACTACCCTCACTTTGTTACCATATTTGGACCATGCCTCAAGCGTTACAGAGGGAGGCTGGTCCAACATCTAGGAGTCCTTTAATCTATGGCTCTAGGGGGACAGGCTACCCTTCGGTGTCTCCAATGCCAGGTGTTTTCTCTGATCACAAGACCACGTAGAGCCCAGGAAGTGTTTAATAATAAACGTATTGCCTAGGGATCAATACTCTCTATTCATAGGAGGATAAATAAATGAATCCTACCTTCAATATTTAATAGAGAAACAATCAGTTTATCTTTTTCAAAAGTCTATAACCACGGGTAATCAAGAGAAAAATTTCAAAGCATATATATCATCCATTTTTCCATATGCTTTAAGTACTGTCTTTTTTCTTTTTTTCTATTCAAACACATATATATACAAGCACAGATTACATATATATATATATACATCATACACAATATGAACATAAACAAATATAATACATTATGGACAAAATAACATATTGGACATAATTGCCCTTGTTCAAAAAAGAAAGGATGCTTTCAGAAATTATAAATGGCATTCCTTCAAATCCAGATCACCCGTAATACGGTGTAGTCACCCGAGGTGCAACATTTCCACCTATATATTTTGTGTACTCTCTTCTTTTTACTGCATTATTTTTTTTTTAATTCATCAGGGGTGTCTTTGTATAACTTTCGACGCGTTTCAGCCCTCTGGCTATGGGCCTCATCATGATATGGGCTTTCCAGGGTCCATCACCATTCAAAAAGATCACGAAAGGGCACGAAAAACAATAGCAAAGTGTCCTCTAATGGTATGCTAGCATATCCTGTGTCTTATTCTATACTTTATTTTCTTCAATATGTACAGCAGCCAGACGATCTCCTCTTCCTCTCTTTACTCACTTCAATCTTCCAATGTGAGCGCTGGTGGTTGGAACAAATTCAAATGTCCGGAAAACACCGTTCTGGAATATTGCTTCTGATCGTGTCTCATCTCTCTTGCAACTAGCTATCCAGGAAGTGTGGCAACTCCTGGAGTCTAAAAAAGTGGTGGCAGTTAACTCAGCGACATCCCCCTGGGCACAGCCCAAAACATGCGTGCAGCAGGATATAAAACGCTTAACAAAATCTTTTTCCAAAGAATGTTGAAAGCTGATCAACAGTTCATGCTTTGAATTCTTTATTCATTCATGAGAACTGGTTGCTTCATTTCCAAATTAAATCAATTGACTTACAATAAATCCATATATCCGTATATACATATCTCCCCATGCATTTTGGGCAAGTCGCCCTTCGTCAGGGGAAGTGCCTGTAAAGGCAATGAGCGGAGAATACCATATTGGTCATCAAACAAAAACGAGGAAAATTATCCCTACACCAATGACCCCGGTGTTACGAAAGGATGAATAGCAGTCCCCACTAATTGAGAATGAAAAACCTACAAGCAATGCAGGATAGTCGAACATGTGAATGGTGATACAAAAAATAAAATCATTTAAATCCTTTGTGTTTAGTAATCGATATAAGCACGTGAGGTGATAATTCAGGGTGAGAATTTATTCATTCAAAGCATGCATACTGTGTTCAGTCTATTATAACATTCATCATGCTGGTTTCGACGCAACGGTGATTAAAAAGGCATGCGCCTTTGTTGTGATACACATGGAGGGAGAATCATAGTCATTCTGTGCAAGTTCTTACGTCCATATAACTGAACAGAGATCCAGACAATCAGCGCTGTTTTGACCATAATAAACTTACAGCGTGTGCCTGTGCAAGAAGTTTTGTGAACAATTAAACAGAACTATTGAGTGAAATGGTGACTCACTTTATGGGTGTTCCCCAAGGCGTGCTGGTGAATGACCCTGGCTCGCGCAAGTGGTGTCAATAAATTGCGGGTAAACCGTGTCATCAACATAAAAAAGAGACTGAAAAAGCAAATAGCTAATGTGCTCCGAAAACTCGGCTGCCATCTTAAAGTGTGAAATCCGAAAACAGATACGCTTAACAAACCAAATGCAGGTGATAATGTGCGTGACAATTAAAGAATTTGCACTCTGAGTGAAAAAAAGTTAAATAAAAGATTGTGAAGTCAACACGTAAATAACACTTTGCGAGTAAGCTTGCTAAATGATAACCTGTACTGAACGATGTACATAATGGGTGAACCAGTATGCAAACAAATATATGTATATTCGGATATATTGATTTATTGAAAGTCAATTGATTTAATTTGGAAATAAAGCAACTAGTTCTCATGAATGAATAAATAATTCAACGCATGAACTGTTGAATAGCTTTCAACATTCTTTGAAAAAAGTTTTTGTGAAGCGTTTTATGTCCTGCTATACGCAGGTTTTTGGCTGTGCCCAGGGGTATATCACTGAGTTAGGCACCACCACTCTCTTCAAATTCATACCTACACCCTGGTCAGAGGGTGATACCCCAGGAGCAAACCACAACCATACATCTCAAGCACAGGTATTGGAGTGCATGTTCTAAACACATTTAAGCTCCTGGAGTCTGCCATCTGCTCAATCAAAAGTAGATAGCTGTGGAATTAGGCAGAAACTTATCTTGACTTCAAGATTCTTGTTCTAAATGATAAGATGTTCCCATAGCTGGGATTTTTGTATCTGAAACATCAGGTATAATCATCATATAACGCCTGCCATTTTGTGAGTCGACAAAGAGAGTGGATAAGTAGCAAACATTTACATTTATTATCATAAACAGTGAAGATCAATTGGGGCTCCCCAGGAAATGGCAAGGACAGATGAAATGAGTTGAAAGGATTTATTAACAAATTAATTCAAACCAAATTTTTTATTCATAAAGTATTCACATTTTAGTAATTACAGTTACAGATTCAAATATTCTAAAAGTTGATATTTCAGAATAAGAAAAAATTGGTAAGAATTACAAATAGAATACAGAATATGCAGCAAGTGTGTCCCAGAAGGGAAAATACCTAATATAAATTAAAGAAGGTCTGGATGAGAATAGCATTTAAATTATACAAAATCGGGGAGGGAGTCAGCTTCCGAAAACCAAATGTTGAGACAAAAGCGATGCATAGGCATGTAGCCTTTGCACTCAGGCCGTAAAGATTAGCAAACACTGTAAAGGTCTTGTCAGCTTAAAGTCATCAAGCATTTTTAAGATCAGCCCCCTCTATTCTACAGAACACACACTATTATAATTCAACAAAACACTAGGTGTAACAATGCATTTCATTCCCAATTTCAGTAACCTATCATTCTCTTCCAAAGGCTGGGTAGGTAAACTCCCCATTTTCTCATGTCTTTACAAAATGGCTCATCCATGACTAAGGGCTAGATGTAGGTAATGAAAATTTACCGATTCTAAAATACCAAATTTTACCGATTCGTATTTTAGAATTGGTAAATGCAATGTAGATAAAAATTTGGTAAGTATTACCGAATCAGTACGATTTGGTATTTAACAAATCGGTATTTACTGATTCGATAATTCCCATTAATTTCTATGAATGTGAATTACCGAATCTGTAAATACCGATTCGGTAAAATAGGGAACCATTCAAGGGTGGCAGGGTGGCACATTTACACCCTGTTGCACCACTGAAAAGTGCTTGTGTGCACATGTGGCACACACAGGGGGTGTCCCACTATTACAGGCCTGAAAGCCTATATGCAGAGGTAATGCGATCTGTTTCTCTGTATATTGCGAGAGACTCAGGACCCAGGACCCAGGGTAAACTTTTCTCGTGATGTTTAGGAGGCAAAAAGGACTAAAGGCAACAATCATCTGATGTGTAGCTAATGCAAAAGAATAGCAAGGATATCCACAGATATTACAATGTCTATTATTACTAATCAGTGACAATCAAATAAACTAATACAAATAACATTTAGTAAAAAAGTGTACAAATTTTATTATTTCACATACAATCTAAATCATTTGATAATTATGCTAAAAACAACCATAAGGGTAATCACTCAACATTTTATCATACAGTTCATCAAAATAAAAACATGATACAATAAAACAAGAATCACAAGTTAGTCGACGTGGCGTTTCCGTTTTTTCTTTATATAGCACCTTCTTCAGGACTGCTTCTAGATTTTAAAAAAAAACACAGAATTACCTACTATTATTTATTTGTACACATATCACATTTTTCAAATAGATCTGTCTTGGTTTACAAATCACCCGCCATTATCATGTCACTTTACAGGTTATATTCTCAATTTCTTTGCTTATACAAGGTTCACTTTAACCAAATAGCTCGTTGTGGCTACACAGAGCTGATTGCCTTATTCACGTAAGAAATACATAGTATCAGAAATTGTTGCCTTTGTCTATTGTCCTAATCTTTACAGAAAACTATCTACCCCCAAACAGTCCTTTGCAGTTTTAAAAATGCCAATTTCAAATTAGCATTGAAGGTTATCGAGGGGCCCAAAATGTTCAACTACCTTAAGTTTAAAATCGTTATTTCTGGACGCACTTATAGTCGGTGGTACATTGTGCCTCAGTCTTATACGATCTGTTGGCTTCTGATGCTACCTTTACTGGAAATTTCTATGCATCAGAGATAGAAAACATAGTTTCATGTGCTTTAGTTTTCCCAAGTCAAAAAAGTATCTAGGGGTTTATCTATAAGTATTGATATGCCACGCCACTACTTGTATGTAGCCCTCCTTCTAAAGAACATCTAAATTACCTCTCTGTACAATGTAATGACTATCTAGCCCAATATCAAAATATTACTGTTGGTTTAATCCAGCTTTTCAATGTTTCCTGCAAAATTTTCAACCACCCACCTATCTACATTCCCGTGAGAGATATCATGCTTAAAGTGTTGATAACTCACCCCAGCCATCAGATAAATCACCTGCTTCATGACTGTTATACCACAGCTATCGGACTCAACTAAGCCTCGGCCCTGGGCATAACGTTCTTAAATCCACTATCCTGATTTGTGAGAAATGTGAAGAAGATATATGAATGTTATATTAAGGTTGCAAATTATATAGCTTATAGAAGGCCGTGGTTGTTCATCATAGTCTAACAACATACAGTGCTGAAAGGCAAGAGATCCTAGTGTACAGCAATGGTACCTTAGAGAAGAAATCCTCCTTTTTCCCGTCTGGTATTTGCACATAACAGAAGAATCCTCATTACTAAAGACAAATGTGATCAATAGCAAAAGGAAAGTCTTCCCATCATTCTATATTTAGATGTACTCGGTGAAGTACAATCATCACCGTGCACTTCTCATAGTACCTAAGGTAATTCAGCGGCACTTTTCTATACCGTTTGCCAAAGCGGCACTTTATCCTAGAGCAATGAAAGATTACGATCTCATCATGTACCACACAAAACGATTCACACCTGTATTGTATTGTATTGTTTTGTATGTAACATTTATAGAGCGCGACAAACACCCTACGGGTACCCTGGTGCAAAAGATATGTGAACACAGACCCGGGTGGAGCGAGAAGGACAGAACCTAAGATAAACATTACTCGGAAATGACAGAATCAGTTTCTTGGGAACAACCACGTTTTACTCCTTTTCCTGAACAGGGACAAGGTACTACTTTGTCTGATTTCAAGTGGAAGTTCATTCCAGAGTTTCGCAGCAGCAACACTAATAGATCTTCCTCCCATTCTGGCCCTGTTGAGCCTGCGTACCTTTGCCAGACATGCAGAAGATGAACGGAGGTTCCGGGTAGGAGTATACCAAACCAATTTCTTCTGTAGCGGCTTAGGACCAAGTCCATGCAGAGCCCTAAACTATATGCAAAGGGATTTGAAATGTATTCTTTGCTGCAGAGGGAGCCAGTGTGGCTTAGCCAGGCACATTGAGGCAGAGAAGCCTCGTGGTCTAGACAGGGCTAGTTTCGCTACTGAATTACCATCGTGGTCTAATCCTATACACCCACACACCGATAATTTCCTGAGCGCACATTTTACACGCAAACAGTCAAAAAGTCACAGCATTTATGAAATAAAAAATAAACACAATCCTTCGATATTCTACTGTCCTCTTGTCAATCAATGCAAACCTATTAAAACTCCAAACCAACATACCAAACACTACATTAAATTAACTTCAAGTTGCTGTCATCAAAGATCGAAAGTCAATCCATTAGTGTACAACATTATTTAAAAAAGAAACCATAAAACCAATGTCTTGATTTCTTTAGTACTTACTTTAGCGGTTACCTGTCCTTTTAAGTAGAAAACTGTAAAGTGAACTTTTATTCTGGATTCTCCATAAATTATTACCATTTAATGTCGTATTGCTTTACAATACAAGGATGATCTCCTCATCAATCCCTGCACAGAAATGTGAATGTATAATGAGATCACACCTCACTGTGGCCATGCCCTTTAGATTGGAGCAATTGGTGTAACACATTTAATACCATATTAAATCATGTTCAATAGGATATAAAAACAAAATATATTATCCCAGATATGAATGATCAAGTGTCACATAGAGCATGGGCCACAATAAGTAGCAGTAGATCTGATGCACTCCACTTTACTCTTGACCAGCAGTGGAAGCAAGGCGCTGGAGAAGGCAGATAGCAGAGATTAACATTGGTAGGAATACCATGAGCAGATGGAGCACACTGCAGGAGACACTTTCGGCTTTAACCCGGGGTCTGGCTAGGTGCAGCGCATGACACACTACAGATAAGAGTGGATCAGCGCATCCCTAGAGACCAGTGTTACCTTACTTGATGGGACAAGATAGGAGAAGGCTTACCAAAATATTATACAGAACTGGGCAGGTTTCAACCAAGGATTTCTCAACCAAGGTAACTCCTACCATGGCAGAGGCAGTGGCTTTTACCAAGAAACCTAAATTGACACACCTTCATATTTTGCAAAGCCTTTCTGACACAGTTTCTAGATCTTCCATGCTGGTGGACAGAAATTCTTCTGGCAAACTCTAAATTAGCCCTACAACAGGGGCCATCTTCAGGATGGGTCAGAGCCACCCTCCTCTTCACGTAGGTGAGTCACTTTCTACAAAGTGAACATTGCGTTTGGAATATGAATTGTAGACAACAACATGACATGTTGTTTTCAGTGCTATGCCAGACTATTCAGCCATCCAGCCTCTAAACCAACGAGTTTCATACAATGTGGTTTTCATAGCATTTTCAATATGTTCTCTTTGAAAGGATGCTCTAAAACAGCAGGGAAATGCGAATATATTCCAAAAACATATATTGTGATTCAGTCCACATTCTTCTCCATTCCGCCAGGGCCAGCTAATAAAATGTGCAAGATGTCGTAACTAATGTTTATTTCCATAATAAAAATAAGTATTGTGCATTGCACAATCCTGGGAATATGGTCAGGATCCAGTAGAACTGTATGTGGCCACATTATTATTAACCGATTGCAAAACAGATACACAAAGTGTTCTTCTAGTGCAGCTCCCAGAGCAGCACATTTTAGATGTGTACATATACAAATACACTTATAGAACTGATATTGATATCAGAATTGGCTCTATATTTTTTTAATGTAAAATTAAATCTTAAAAATGAACGAGCCAATGCCCTCTTAAAAAAAGAGCTGCTCTTGATTGACAGTGGCTGCAGGGGCGCTTACAGCTAGCCGAAGCCCTTGCAAACTCGCTTCTGGCAGCACACTTGGGGCCCCCTTGGTGAAGATTGCATCAAGAAATAGATAGGTGAGGTGGAAAAAACAAAATTGCTGCGCTTTCACACTAATACCCTCGTAACCACAACATTACATTCTCTTATACTCATATGCTTGTGAAGAGTAGGATAAAAACAGAATGTGACAAAGGTGTAATGTTATTCATAGTCATTCGACGGAACATTTGGAGACATCAGATGGTACATGACATTTCAATACACAGCAATATTCCACAATAATTCACCATTTGCAACTTGAAGTCACGCAGACGCATGAAAGAATAGAACTCAGTTTACGGAGAAGTAACCTTTGTAAGATTAGAGTTATTGGCCCAGGGAGCAACGCCAACCGATTGCGGTCCCCCAAGACAGGTGTGGCTGGTTCATACTGGTGCCGGGCGGTCCCAATGGTGGCGCCGCAGTTTTTGAATTTTTCACGAGTGGGGTGCCCGCGATAGATGATTGGCCGGTCGGCCGAGGGGGGGGGGAGGGGGGGAGGGAAGCGTTGGCGGTCACGGGGGCAGCCAGGTGAGGATAAATGGAAGTGCATCCAATACAGTTACCTGTTTTCCCCCCTGCCTGGCTGACACCGACAGCCTCGTTGTTGTGCCCGCGCCCTGGACCTTGCTGCTGCTGCGAAGGAACGCAGCGATGAAGCTGCCTTTTTCCCACCCTCCCATTCCCTTAGACGGTCTCTTTTTGTGGGGCGGGGAAGGAGTCATGTTTGGTCACAAAACAGGTGGACAACCTTGGCATCAGTAATTGAAGTGCAGGCGAATTCTGATTCCTAAAGCCTTTGGCTTAAAACTGGGGCTGGGGTTGCCGAGGAGGTGGAGGGAAGGGGTTGGTACTCCCGCTACAGCAATTGTCCCTAGCCTCTCATGGTACTCCATCACATGGCCCCAGAGTATGCAGAGGGATGGCATCTGTACTAGGGGACCAAGGTATGGCCCAGTTGCCCAGGCCCATCCCATTGGGTACCAGGGGCATCCCTTCTTGGGTTGGCTCTGGCACAGTATGTTGGGGGTCCAGTTTTCAGTGCCTTGTGATACGCATTTTGTAATATTGGGACCACAGTCCTGAATCATTTGGAATAGTCAATGCCATAGTGCCTGGGGGGTGGCCAGCCATGACTCCCTTTGAGGATCTGTTGCTAGTAGATGACATGTATCAGTTCCCCTAATCAAAGGATTCTTGATGAAAATCTTGTAAATGTCATGTGAAAGTTTGGATATTTGAATAATTCTGTTGATATAAATGTTGTGTTTATGTTGATTGTAATAAATGCGGCCTGAGAATAGTATATTCTCTAACACAGTGATGGTGTCTGCGAGTCTCTGTCTCCCTTAGGGGAATCCCCATTTGGGGGGAGGGATGATTTGGGTAGGTCTTGGGCCGGTCCACCACCTATGTATAAGTCATTGTATAAGAAAAATGCACATTTTAGAAAGCAGCACTCAACATACAGACAGTCTTTACCATTTTTACACTTGGATCGTCATAACAATGTCATGTTTGGGCTGCTCCTCCACGATTAACTTTTTATCAATAAAAATAATATTTTCTGGTTGTGATGCAAGTAGTGTGTGATTAGCACGAGCTACATACACCTCAAACCAAAGGAGCCTCACGTGACACAAAATTGATAAGGTCAGAGGAAGCCACAGAAGTGTGTCCGTGTCACTTAGACTAGCATCAGAAGATTGTAGATCAGGAACTCACCCGCTACAGCACAACACCAGGGAATCAAAAATAGAGTGTTTTTTTTCCAAAGGGGTTTACAGGACAGACAGCCCTTCTAACCTAACAAAAGTGGCTGGTTCATTTTGTAGGCTCAAGCCTGAGTCATTAGATATGTGTGCCAACAAAATGATGTGGGTCATATATATATTGATCAGAGATGGAATAGTAAATTTAATTTCATTTGAAAGAAATAGAGCCAAATGCAATTTGTAGCCTTCACTTCCTCCCCCATAACATTTTTGATGAAAGATGGCTGGCATGAAGGCCAACAGAGGAACCAATGGGGGAGCAACAGGGAGTGAGCCGGGTGGGGGGTTTAGAGGATTCAGCGCGCGAGGGAGGGCAACAATGGGCACGGAGAGAAGCAAATGAGAGAGAGAAGCAACATTGAGGGAGGGGGTAGGGAGTTTGGTGGGGAGAAGTACATGAGAGAGCTTGCAGCAGAAGGAAGACAGCAATACGGAACAAAGGTGGCAAAAGCACATGAGGATGAGCAGCGGAAAAGACATGCACTCACATGAAGTTCTCAAAGAAAAAGTCTTTTTCTAAAAGTGAGCAGTGGAAGGACAGAAAACAGACAATCTCATAGATGGAAAATAGGCTATCATCCAGGGGAGAGTTAAAGACAAGATGGACAAGCTGGGACAAGAAAAGTCATTGAATAGCAACCAAGCAAATGAGAGTGATAATAAAGCCAACCAATGGGAAGCACAGAGCAGGTTGTAACCCCCTGCAAATTCCTGTTAAGCACACATTAGGTATTTTGCAAACAGAGAGCTTGCGCTGTCTGATAGGATTGAACATAATCAAAAGAGGAACAAGGAAACTGATTCCAGCAGTATATGGAAGGATTATACTCATAGATTCTGACAAAAGCTCATCGTAGTATCCAGTATGCTGAGGGAAGGTATAAGTAGTTTCCTTCATGTCTGTTGAAAATGAAATGGACTCTGATATCTGTGCACGTGTGATATTAGGTGATAGGATGTTTTGGGTAATTCATAAACACTGAACACACTAACTTTCCTGTCCTTTCTGGCTCCCCACGGCATACCGAGGCAATAACCCACAACACACCAGGAACTATAAACTAGGAATCCTCGTGTAAAATGCATCCATTAGGGATCTGAGGCACACATAGAGGCTTATTGTTTTGTATTCTATTGTAATTGCATTTATATAGTGCTTACTACCCCTGACGAGGCGTCAAAGCGTTTTTTCGGCGAGTAGCACGCTACTCCGGGACCCATAGAGGATTAGTGTTGAATTAGTATAGTGAAATATGCAAGTACATTTTAAGTGGTGGACAGTTTAGTCAGTTATTTGGATTTGGAATAATAGCAGAAAGATAGAGGAGGAAAAAGGTTTGTATTTATATAGCGCTTGTTACCCCTGATGGGGTGTGGACGCACGTTTTTCAGGAAGCCCATAAAGGATTAGTGGTGAATTAATATGGTGAAATATGAGGTAATTTCAGTGGTGGATATTAGTCAGTTATTTGGAGTGAGAAGGATAGTGAAGGGATAAAAGGGGAAGAAAGGTTTGCATTCATATAGCACTTGTTACCCCTGATGGGTATTGCAGCGCTTTTCTGGCGAGTAGCACGCCACTCCTGAACCCATAAAGGAATAGTGGTGAATTAGTATAGTTGAATATGGAATTTGAGAAGTGAACATGTTACTCTGTTAATTTTGATCGAAAAGGCTAGTGGAGGGATAAAAGAGGGAAAGATGTTTTATTGTTTTCATCAGTAGGAGGAGGCTTTTGGATGAGTAAAAAGGAGTTTTGGAGGGGAGGAGTCCGAGGGAAGAGTTTAGAAAGGTTTGTTTTAGGGGATCGGTATAGTAAAAGAGGTGTCAGATGATGCAAGGAGGGGTAGAGTAGGAGAGAGTCTAGAAAGGGTTATTTTGGGGATCATAGTAGTGGTATGGGGTTTGGGATAAATGAGAGTGAATGTAGAGGATATATTGAGCAAAGTATAGGCTGAGAAATAGGGTAGTGCATTGGAAATGCTAAATTAGAAGAAAGTGATAAATATATAGATTCATAAGTATGTGGATGTGGATGGTGTGGGCTGGGTATTGCTAAATGGCCCTGGCCCTGGTCCATCTCGAACAGGCTCAAACAGGCAATTGCCCTTGTCCTCTCCGCCCTTAGCCTTGACGCCCGGGCTGAGACGCCCTAGCCCTGGCCTTATATAGCTCTAGTAATCAAGGGACCCCTTCAGCCAATAGGAACCCAAGCCCTAGCACTATCCAATCACAACACTAGCCCTAAAATCTAGAACCAGGACATAACAGCCAATCGTAGCCCTAGTCCAAGCACCCAATCATTTACAAAACCCTGAACTCTACATTCAATAGAGGCCCTAGCCCTACCAGTAGTCCCAACCAAAGTCCAAGCAACCAATGGCACAGGAAGCTTTAGTCCCTACTTCCAATAGAAAGCGTAACCCTACTCTTAGTCCCACAACTAGTCCAGCAACCAATCACATCAGAAGCTCTAATCGCTACTTCCAATTAAAGGTCTAACCCTAGCCCTAGTCCCACACTACTCCCAACAACCAATAACATAGGAAGCCCTAGTCCCTACTTCCAAAATAAATCCTAACCCTAGCCCAAGTCCCAACCCTACATTGATTGAATCACAGACCCGGAAACCAATCAGAACCCTCAAATACCCAACCAATGAGGATACTAACCCTAATCCAATAAAAACACCAGATACAACCACCAACCATTGTACACATGCACCAACCACTAGCAGACCATATAAGGTCCCAGCGACCCAGACAAGGTTTGGTGGCCAGGGAGTTGGAGGCTGCTTCTCCTGCTCAGAATCTCCTAGGAGACAGACAGGCTCAATCCATGGTATTGTGTATGAACAAATGGCAAGTTTCTAAATTAATTATGGACCCTAAAGGTTATAGCAATTTGACACTGGCAGTGTGATAATAAGCCATAAGGCCTCTTCTAATTTAGATTTTGTTTTTTTTACTTTTAGTTCTCAAGACTGCATTATGAACATCAGGCACAACACAGAAATCTTACTAACATAACTGATGCAGTAGCTTGAGTGAAGGCAATAGTTTCCTACTCTTAATAAATACTTTTGATCTTTATTTATCTTATAAGTCAACTTAGTTATTTTGGATTGATTAAGAGAGATCCATGGCAACACAAAAAAATGATTGATGGAATGATGAAGATTGTCAAACATTTACCCCAGTAACACAGATCTGGGTTAATTCCATCATTATTTTGCTCACCCTGCCACCCCAGTTTTGACCCAGCCATATGCAAATCAGTCTTGATCCTGCTCCTCATGTGAACAGTCCAGCTCAAACTACCAGGTGAGGCCCTCCCTGGACTGGAAACAAGCATCCTGGGACTGTTTTTGGGGTATCACCCCTCATCAGCCAGGCTGGCTTGAATCCAGTGGCATTGTGAGCACTCGACCAACATCTGGGCATACCCTACCCAACTTAGAAGCCAGTGCCATTGCAGCCAGTGTATGTGTGCATTTCAAACTGCCATTTCGACCTGGCAAAAAAAACCTCTGCCTGGCCCCAATCTTCTGTTTTAATACATTTGTCACTGCAGGGGTAGGTACTGGAAAGCCCAGAGGGCAGGGTGTAATCAAGGGTAGGTCCTGGATAGCCCAGAGGGCAGGGTGCAATGTATTTAAAAAGTAGGATATTTACTTTTAAGTTTTACATGTCCTGAAACTCTTACATTTGTTTTTCACAATTGCATGGCCTACCGCTCCCATAGAATAACATGGCAGATACCTTATTACATTAAATATGCTGTAATTTCCAAATGAGAACAGGTAACCAGTTCATGTCTGGTGTCTTTAGAATTGTAATGAAAAGCCCTCTCTTATGACTCCTAGAAATCACACACATGGGAGGGTTTAGGTACACATGGATGGGCCATCACTGCCAGGATGAGAGGAAGGAGCTTGGCACAGTTCTACGTATGCGTAAATAGGCTGTGTCCGGTCCCCACACAAAAGGCTACATATCCCCTGTAGATAGCCTGGACCCAAGGCAGAGAAGGTAGGAAACCTGCACAATTCAAAGGTAAACCTCTATAAGCTTCTCCCACTTCAAAAGAAAGTCCAGGCATAAATATTGGACCTCAGGCACCTGAACTTACTTAACTATGATGCACGATGCAGAGCTTTCTGAATTAAAGCCCTTAATTGCCATTCTGGTCTAGGGTTGTATGCACTCTGTAGGCAATTGACACCATAAGCTTCACGGTTTCGGACGCGGGAGACTTCATCACTGCGTGATTTCAGATGACCGTCATTCAAAGCCATAGATCCCACTGTTTCATCAGGTAAACAGACAGAATATTGAGTTTTTTTCCCGATGTACAATAATATTGAGTTTCATATATCGAGGTACAAGAATATCAACATCAAGAATACCGTGGTAGAGAATATCGATAGTAAGGAAAGAAATATTGTTTTTTAAAATGTCAAAGACAGTAATATTGTAAGTAAAAATACTGTTGTTAATAATATTGATATTTATTTTAGTGTTCTGTATTTTAGTATGTTTGTTAAAAGTATGTGATGTAATTTTTTTGTATAACTATAGCAATTTTTATTAATGTATGTGTTACATTTTAAGCAATGATTAAATTTATGTTAAATAATTTTTGCATATGTTAGTTCTGGAGCGGGTTCTGGAATTATAGGGGAATAGGGTGGGAAGAAATTTAATTGTAAGAAAGTAATTATTTGTTTTTATTTATTAGTATTTATAATTAATTTATTATTAATTGGTTATTAATTATTTAATAGATAATTTTATTAATTGTATTTTTTTAGGAGAGTGTTGTGGGTTTATAGGGGAATAGAGTGGGGAAATAATGTATTTATAATAAAGTAATGATTATGTTTTATTTATTACTATTTATAAATAAATAATTATTTATTAATTATTTATTGGTTACTATTTTTTACATTTATTAATTGACAGTTATAATAATTGAGGTATTTATTTTATTAGCGGATTTTGGGTTTATAGGGGAATAGAGTGGGAAGTATTTTAATTATTGTAAAGTAAATATTAATTTGTATTTATTAGTACTTTTGAGTAATGGATTATTAATGAATTATTAATGTGTTAATAATTTATTAATAATGGTTAAATTGTTAATTATAGTAATAGTGTTATTTTATTAAAAAGTGGGTTGTAGGTTTGTAGGGGAATAGGGTGGGAAGTAATTTAATTAAAATAAGGTAACTAATCTTTTTTATTTATTACTATATATTTTATATTTTATTTTATTGTGTTTTTTTGTTAATTTATTGAATATTGTTTAATTATTAATTGAAAGTTCAAAATATTCAATTGGTAAATATGTTAATTCTGTAAAATTGTATGAGGTGTTTGTGCGTTTATAGGGGAATACGGTGTGAAGTAATTTATTTATTTTCCTAGCCTCTGTTTATGTCTTTAAGATGACCACCGAGTAGGAGCCTCCCAAGGAGCTCCCAGTTTGGGGATAACCAATTGGTAGTATATCCCCGATAAAACCACCTCACCGGCCATCCACCCACCTGCCCTCCTGGACTGGAAAACTGACCCCCCGAACCATCTCCCTGAAACAGATTTTAACAGCCAACTTACTCGGATCATCGACTGCTGCTGTTTTGAACTGCGCCTACACTACCCGGTCCTCAGCTCTACCCGGCTGATGCCCAGCTACCTGGCTGATCTGCTGCCTGAGGACAGCAGCCAAAGTAGCAAGCCCTTAGTTGTCGGTGTTAGCTCTCCAAACGTCTGTGCCAGCCCCCAGGGGATTGAGATCGCCCTACACTGGAGAGTTGCCCGGTGTGCAGGCACCATCAGCTAGTACTCGCCTGCTGTCCTGAAGATCCCAGTAGCTGCCTGCTTGCCTGGAGGGCTCAGTGGCCGGAGCCCTGCCGGAAACCTGCGACTACTCCCGGTCTCTTCCCTAAGTCTCCGGAGCACAGGCACCAGCAGTTGGGAATTTCCTACTGGCCGTGGCGGCTCCATGGCTGTCTGCCTGAGGAGCTCATTGGCGGGTCCCAGGCTGGCCGCCGTCCCTCGTCCCGGGGGACTTGGACAGAACCTTGCGACCAACACCCGGTACAGGACTCCCCTAGACCAGGAGGGGATCATGATATAATTTTTCCCATCCTATGTCAGCCAGAAACCTTCTCACATATGATACCATCTGGATCTGTGGCAATTCTACAGAGTCATGCAATCTGAAATTATCATCTGCGAGACGGTGGCTTTGTCCGACATCCAAATGTGACGCCACAATAAAAGAGGTTGGATTCCGGCCATATCAGAGACGTGGGAGAGTCCCAACTCTGAATGACAAGAAAAAGTGATGTCAGTCATTGTTGGCGTTGTGTCAGTCAAAACGTAAAATGTTGCACACGTCACATGGTGGATTGCAATGACATGAGTCCCCTTTCATCTCACATAGGAGGCAACCAAATGTGCATTGTCCCTTCACAGTGCTGGTGGACATGGAGGATGAGGACCTCATGCGGAAATTCCGTCTGGATCGACCCACCCTACAAGACCTATGTGCTCTGTTGGAACACCCCCTTCGGCCTTGCAGAATGTATCCAACTGCTTTGAAACCAACGTGTACGGTGATGGCGGCCCTGCATTTCTTTGCTACTGGTTCATTCCAGAACACGATGTCCAGCACAGGTGGGATGTCGCAACCTATGTTCAGCATGATGCTACGTGATGGCATGTCCACTATGATGACCTACAAGGACAGACACATCCATTTTCCCAGGAGGCATGAATTGGCAGCTGTGAAGCAGATTTTTATGTCCTTGGGCACATTCCTAAAGTTGTTGGTGCATTGACTGCGTGGCCAGGTTCCACCACAGGCGCTTGAGCACATCTACAGGAACAGGAAACATTTCCATTCCATCAATGTGCAAGTGGTGTGCCAGGCGGATATGATCATCTCACATGTCTGTGCCAAAATTCCTGGCTCGGCCCATGACTCGTACATCATGCGTAACAGCATTGTGCCACATCTGATGGCTAATCTGCTTCTGGAGCGTGCATGGATTGTGGGTGAGTACGCAGAGTCAAGTAGCATTTTGTGTGTGTGATATGCTGTCATCGGCCACAGTTATATTACAAAGCTGGTCTGTGTATCTATCAGCTAGGTGACTCTGCAAATCCCAACGGCCTTGGTTGCTAAGCCCACTGCAGAATCTCAGGACCCCAAGTGAAGTCCGCTACAATGATGCCCATGGGAGGACCAGTCGTGTGGTGGAGCGTACTTTTCGTCTCCTAAAGTCACGATTTTGCTGCCTAGACAAGACCGGAGGTACACTGCTGTACTTGCCAAAAAAGGTGTGTCAGATTGTAGTTGCATGCTGCATGCTCCACGGCCTGGCCTTGTGCAAGGAGATCCCCCTGCTCCTGGACGCTGATAAGCAGCTGAGGCTTGCAAACCAACCCATGTCCAGTGACGAGGCTAGTGGAGAGGAGGAAGGGGTCAACCTGCATCAACAGCTCATCAACCGCTACTTCCATTGAAGGTGAGTGACAATGTACAACGGGGCCATTGTCTGCTGATGTCGTTGTTGGTGAAAATGTCTATGTGAGCTTTGTGACTGCAGCCTGTTGTTGACTCTGCGCTGGCTGCTAATGTTTCTGGGACATGGTAGCTTAGCACGGTTACAGAATGTCTATGTCAGTACTGCTGCTCATTGTAATGTGTGCAGATTGGGGAACCTTGATGATTGTGGTGTGATGGCTGTGATGCCACCGCCTGCCTAGTGAATATTGTTCTGTTGTGTTTTCGTAGGTCCCTTCAGCATCTCCTTGCCTACAAACAATCTGTGCTCCTGGTACGTTGTGATCCCGGTGAACATTGTACATCCTGTGATAAACATGGAGCAGACACAACTACCTAGGTGTGTAAGGAGTGTTTATTTACAATGGGTACATTTGACAGGGGAGTGAATATTTACAAAAAAGTGAATAGTGAATCAATGAGTTGTCAGTGATGGAAGATGAGACAATTGAGTAGTCACCGCATTGATGTGGTGAGCCAGTCCAACAGACGGATGCCATTAACATGGCAGTGTGAGAAAGGACAGTCAACATAGTCAATGCAATGGTGAAGAGGTGTGCCATCATGGCTGGCTCCTTGACTGGCGTTTGGCAGGGGCTTTGCCATGAGATCCTCCCTTGGATTTCTTAGAACGGCCCCTTGGTCGTTTGACAGGGGGGTGCCTCTGGGTGCCTCTGCTGCGAGGCCAGTGGGTTCTGAGCAATCCCCCCTCTCTGTGGCTGCAGGGGAAGATATGGAACTGTCATTCTGCGGGCCACCAGAAGGAGGTGGAGGTGTTGTTTGGGCCGCAGGCCTGTGCCCCAGAACCACCACTAGCTGGCCCAGGAGATCCACGATTTGGCCCATGCGGTCAACCTCAGCAGTAGGCAGAGCTCCCAGGAATCTTCCTGAGCCTGGCTTGTTTGTCGTTGGGCCCCCTAAGGACGCTAGTGATGTTGTCCAGGACTTCAGTCCCAGTGTCCGGTTGGCTTTGACGTCCCCTTGCCCTCCCACCTGCCCTGCTGTCACTTACCTGTTGCCTCACCATTGTATGCACCCGCCTAGTCTCCCTGCCCACCTCAGTTGGTGGGGTGGGGTGGGCATCCTCTGGGGCAGGGAGTGTGTTGCAGGCAGCACTGGTGGTGGCCCGCATAATTAAATAATTTTTTTATTAGTATTTATATAGATGTAATTGTAATTTAATTTGTAATTGCTAATTATTTAATTTTAATTGGTAATTCATTTTTATTATTTGATTAATTGATAATTATGTTAATGGTATGTATTTAATTTTTGTAGTGGGTTGTGGGTTTATAGGGGGATTGGGTGGGAAGTCACTTAATTGTATTTAATCACATGTATTAATATAAAAATTGGTATTTATTTTGAATTAATTGTTAATTATTTTTAAATGTTTTAATAATTTATTGTTGTTTGTAAATAATTTGTATTAATAGGTAATTATTTTTTTAGTAAATAAATTAATTTTATTATTTTAAATGGAATAATTATTATAATATCTTAAATTGGGATTTTTTTAAATTAATTTGTAATTGGTATTAATATTTAATTTCTTTTCAAATATATATGAAGTATTTACTTTCCCTACTGTTGCACTCACTGGAGTGGGAATAGTAATTTTTTCCCCTACACTATCCAACGCTTACCCTACTGTTGCATTCTCTGGAGTGGGAATAGTAATTTTTACTCATATGCTATCCAACGCTTTCTCTACTGTTGCACTCTCTGGAGTGGGAACAGTAATTTTTACCCCAACGCTATCCAACGCTTTCAATACTGTTGCACTCACTGGAGTGGGAATAGTAATTTTAATTTCTATGCTATCCCACGCTTTCCCTACTGTTGCACTCTCTGGAGTGGGAATAGTAATTTTTACCCTCCCACTATCCAACGCCTTCCCTAAAATTGCACTCTCTGGAGTGGGAATAGTAATTTTTACCCTCTGACTATAAAACGTTTTCCCTACTGTTGCACTCACTGGAGTGGGAATAGTAATTTTTACACCTACGCTATCCAACGCTTTACCTACTGTTGCACTCACTGGAGGGGGAAGAGTAATTTTTACCCCTACGCTATCCAACGGTTTCCTACTGTTGCACTCTCTGGAGTGGGAATAGTAATTTTTACCCTCCCACTATCCAACGCTTTCCCTACTGTTGCACTATCTGGAGTGGGAATGGTAATTTTTACCCCTACACTATCCAACCCTTTCCATACTGTTGCGCTCTCTGGAGTGGGAATAGTAATTTTTACTCCAACGCTTTCCAACAATTTCCCTACTGTTGCACTCTCTGGTGTGGGAATAGTAATTTCTACCCCTACGCTATCCAACGCTTTCCCTACTGTTGTACTCTCTGGAGTGGGAATAGTAATTTTTAACCTCCCACTATCCAACGCTTTCTCTACTGTTGCACTCTCTGGAGTGAGAATAGTAATTTTTACCCCTACGCTATCCAATGCTTTCCCTACTGTTGCGCTCCCTGGAGTGGGAACAGTAATTTTTACCCTCCCACTATCCAACGCTTTCCCTACTGTTGCACTCTCTGGAGTTGGAATAGTATTTTTTACCCCTACGCTATCCAACGCTTTCCCTACTGTTGCAATCACTGGAGTGGGAATAGTAATTTTTACCTCTACGCTATCCAACGCCTTTCCTACTGTTGCACTCTTTGGAGTCGGAATAGTAATTTTTACCCCTACGCTATCCAATATTTTCCCTACTGTTGCGCTCTTTGGAGTGGGAATAGTTATTTTTACCCTCCCACTATCCGACGCTTTCCCTACTGTTGCACTATCTGGAGTGGGAATGGTAATTTTTACCCCTACACTATCCAACCCTTTCCATACTGTTGCGCTCTCTGGAGTGGGAATAGTAATTTTTACTCCAACGCTTTCCAACAATTTCCCTACTGTTGCACTCTCTGGTGTGGGAATAGTAATTTCTACCCCTACGCTATCCAACGCTTTCCCTACTGTTGTACTCTCTGGAGTGGGAATAGTAATTTTTAACCTCCCACTATCCAACGCTTTCTCTACTGTTGCACTCTCTGGAGTGAGAATAGTAATTTTTACCCCTACGCTATCCAATGCTTTCCCTACTGTTGCGCTCCCTGGAGTGGGAATAGTAATTTTTACCCTCCCACTATCCAACGCTTTCCCTACTGTTGCACTCTCTGGAGTTGGAATAGTATTTTTTACCCCTACGCTATCCAACGCTTTCCCTACTGTTGCAATCACTGGAGTGGGAATAGTAATTTTTACCTCTACGCTATCCAACGCCTTTCCTACTGTTGCACTCTTTGGAGTCGGAATAGTAATTTTTACCCCTACGCTATCCAATATTTTCCCTACTGTTGCGCTCTTTGGAGTGGGAATAGTTATTTTTACCCTCCCACTATCCGACGCTTTCCCTACTGTTGCACTCTCTGGAGTTGGAATAGTAATTTTTACCCCTACGCTATCCAACACTTTACCTACTGTTGTACTCACTGGAGTGTGAATAGTAATTTTTACCACTACGCTATCCAACGTTTTCCCTACTGTTGCACTCACTGGAGTGGGAATAATAATTTTTACCCATATGCTATCCAACGCATTCCCTACTGTTGCACTCTCTGGAGTGGGAATAGTAATTTTTACCCTCCCACTATCCAACGCTTTACCTACTCTTGCAACTCTCTGGAGTGGGAATAGTAATTTTTACCCCTACGCTATCCAACGCTTTCCCTACTGTTGCGCTCTCTGGACTGGTAATAGTAATTTTTACCCTCTCACTATCCAACTCTTTCCCTACTGTTGCACTCTCTGGAGTTGGAATAGTAATTTTTACCCCTACGCTATCCAACGCTTTCCCTACTGTTGCACTCACTGGAGTGGGAATAGTAATTTTTACGCCTACTGTATCTAACGCTTTCCCTACTGTTGCACTCACTGGAGTGGGAATAGTAATGTTTACCCCTACGCTATCCAACGCTTTCCCTACTGTTGCACTCTTTGGAGTGGGAATAGTAATTTTTACCCCTACGCTATCCAACGCTTTCCCTACTGTTGCACTCACTGGAGTGGGAATAGTAATTTTTACGCCTACTGTATCTAACGCTTTCCCTACTGTTGCACTCTTTGGAGTGGGAATAGTAATTTTTACCCCTACGCTATCGAACATTTTCCCTACTGTTGCGCTCTTTGGAGTTGGAATAATAATTTTTACCTCTACGCTATCCAATGTTGTCCCTACTGTTGCACTCACTGGAGTGGTTATATTAAATGTAACCCTCTCGCTATCCTACGGTAAAAATATTGTATATGGTTTGGTAATAATATGAATATATATATATATATATATATATATATATATATATATATATATATATATATATATATATATATATATATATATATATATATATATATATATTATATATATATATATATATATATATATATATATTTTTTTTTTTTTTTTTATTTTAAAGTTACATTAACTATTTAATAATTTTACATTTATTTAATTATTTTAAGTATGTTTAAATTAATTATATTTATTATTATATTACTTTTAAATTAATTTTAAGACATTTAAAAAATTTGATTTTTTGACAGTCTATATTTTTCACAATCGATATTTTGGAGTCGATATTTTTGTACTTACCTGTTTGTAGATAGGCAGTCGATATTCTGGCATTCTATATTTTTACCTCTATATTTTGGTAGGTTGAAATTTTGTCTGTCGATATTATATCAGTGATCCGTCCTTGGCATAACACATTTGTATGCTTTTGAAACTTCATCTCACCCTGACTCCCTTCGAGAAGGGGTCCCATATGGGAGATTTCTTATTTAGAATCTTTTTACATTGGGCGCTCAGGCTTCGCATTTGTTTTCCTTGACTAGCTGTTTCATGCTCATTTGATTATTGCATCACTCATCCCTGTGCTTTCTTTAGAAAATTATGTTAATCTAATTCCGCCACACCTGGATGTATTTTAAACTACTGCAACTGTCTTAAATTATAATATAAATCTGCAAATACCTTGGAGTCACAGAAACACAGAGATCCGCAGGCATGGGCTGTGCCTTATTAAGTTAAAGAAATACTGAGCTACAATACTACACCTCTGTGGGTTCCTTAGTGTAAATATTTATTGTGATGTAGTAATAATACATGAAATTAAATGAATACTCAAAAGTGTCAGACTCCATTCAAGTTAAAGAAAGTAGGCAAAGCAGCATATGATTCTGATTTGGAACTCCAGTGTTAAGTCGAGCCAGGGAAGAAGAAATGAAATTGGCAATGCTAATAAAATTGAATGCCTTCATAAGATTTACCCACTTGAGTGGTCATGCTGGACGCAAGATTGAAGGCTGCCATAAAGAGTGGGGATGGAAATGTTAGGTTATTTGATTTAGTGATAGCCATTTCAGAGATTTGGCACACACTAACTTGATTGTGCCTCAAGGTTAAGACACGATGTGAAGGATTCTTGAAATTGGATTGGTGATATATGTTCAAATCAACAGAGACCAAATAAAAGTTTAGTGCAAGAATATTAATTTGAGAGACGTGCAAATAGCAAGTCACTTTTGTTTTCACTGTAGTGGAAAACATTCATTTGTGAACTTTCGGTAGCAAAATTATTCAAATGGATTAAAGAGTAATGGGTAGATTTAATACATAGAAGGTGAACTATATGGAGTTAATAATGAGAAAGGGTTTTTGTATTGTGATTTCCCTCGGATTAAGACGGACATTAAATATAACTTTATTGCCACCTGATTAGCCAGGACATTTTCCTGCTGAAATTCTAGCCAGTGGAAACTCATCAGCAGACGACACCAATTTGCTCTGTGGAGCTTCGAGTAATGGACGGTCTTCAAATGCTCTATATTGACTACACCTTATAACCGCACATAAGACGCAGGTAATTTACATTTATAAGCAAAAACATGTTTTTCAATAAATGTGCTTTTAGAAATCCTTAAGAGACCAATATATCTGAACTTGGCTTAGCTGATTGTGCAGGTTCAATGACTGGTAGTGGAATTGTAATTGAATCTTCCATGTCCCAAAGCAAAAGCATGCATATGCACAATGGATTAGACACAAAGTGCTACACGTATTATTATATTTTTTCATGATCTTCTTTTCTTTTCTTTTTTTTGTTTAGAATCATTTTGCAGAAATAGCAACACAATAAGGTGAAAGCCTTAAGCAGGTTAAAGACGTAGGCATAGGCAAGACGTAGCATTGAAAATATCTCAGCACAAGGCAAGTGGTACAGGCATCACCTCGTTGTGACAAGGCCTATGTCGATAAATATGATACTTGCATCCACATCAGAGCTCAAGTCACTCGCTGGCATTTGTTTGGAAGGAGTATGCAGGAACGTTAAGTGCTCTGTTAGATGCCAAGATCACATCTGTATCCGGCAAAGTCTCCCCCAATCCCCACCGGTCTGGCTTGTAAGTGGGTTCCATCTATCTCAAGAAGGGTATCAGGGGTTGTCAGGTGTCTTTCGGACGGGACCGAGGTGGCATGAGTTCATAATAATTGGAGAGTTGTTCCTTGCAGTATACTGGGTCTTGCAGCCAAATCTCAGCTTTGGGCGTAGGCAACCAGTTGTAGCAACAATGCGGTGAGTCATTGTGCATGGGAGGAACATGACCAATGAGGCTGACCAGGGGGACTGTGGAGGTAAGTGGCCCATTATCTTAGCCAAGTAAGTATATACCGCAGTCCAGTAGTCGGCAATACAAGGGGAACTCCCATGCCGGATAAATGAATTTGGCCTGCAGGACGCACATCTCCGGAAGCATGCCTCCTTCACCAGTCCCATGCAATTGCACCAGAGTGTGATATAGCCAATGTAGAAATTTAAAGTGTATGCGCGGGAGTCTATAGTTGAGTGAGAGGGCCTCTGTTTGTCTGCAACAATAGTTCCATTAAGCATGTATGAGAGGTGGATATTTGTCCAGCTCCCAGGCCCTACGTACCACCGGAATAGGCCCTGGCGTCTGGCCTTGTATTTTGGAATACAAACAATGTTCATTTTTTCTCAAATATATTCTGAATTAAAATTCAAAAACAAGAAATCTTTCTTACGGTGACAATTTCATTGATAACCATATGCATGAGAAGGGACAAGAGACATAGACCAAATTTAAATGCCATTTCAACAACACTGGTTCTCTTATAAAAAATGTAAGACAAATTCTATTCACAAAAAAAACTTTACTTGTAATGAGTGCTATCGAATCTATGGGGCTGATTACGATGGCGGGCGGAACACCGACCGGACTACCATGGCAATGTGAAATGGCTCGCAGCAGCACCGCCGGTCCCATTACGATGCATTGTGGGGAAAAAACACCCGCCGCGGTCGGAATCCATGAAATACCACCGTGCACGTGCGTAAAAGCTGAAAAACCGTCCACGGCGGTCCTATTCGCCGCGGCAAGCCCACAAACCGCTGATACAGCAGCGGAATTCCAGCCAGTGCAACTATGATTGCAAAAATAACAGTTGATGGACAGAATGCAGAACAATGTCATACATTCACCCCAGTACAGAGATCTGGGCCTAAATCCATCGTGTTTTTGCACTCCACACCACCCCAGTTCAGACATGGCCATGTGCAAATCAGCCTTGACCCTGCGCCTCATGGGAACAGTCCAGACCGAACTGCCAAGCCAGCCGGGCTGAAGGCGGCTGGAATGCCAGAAACCGGTCCTCAGAAGCTTGTTTCCGGTCCAGGGAAGGCATGGCTTGGCAGTTCGGGCTGGACTGTTCCCATGAGGCACAGGGTCAGACTGATTTGCACATAGCCATGTCTGAACTGGGGTGGTGTGGAGTGCAAAAAAACGATGGATTTAGGCCCAGATCTCTATACTGGGGTGAATGTATGACATTGTTCTGCATTCAGTCCATCAACTGTGGTTTTTGCAAGTGCAACTATGATGGCACCGCGGTGCTTGCATAACGACTGCGTGTTATCGACCGCCGCAAATGTCAATAATGATGAATGTGAGCCCCGGTGACCGGACCATTGCGGTCCGACCACGGCAGTACTTTGGAAATAGTAATGGCGGTCGAAGGCTACTATAGCACAAAACCAACTATTGTGGAAGTGCAACTGGCTCAGCCAATAGAAACAAGTAACACATCCCATTGACAGGTGCCCCTGGAATACATAAACTACAAATCCCAGCTCAACACCGACAACACACCTGACATGAATATTCACCTGAAAACACACCCACATAGCTGAGCATAAAAGCAGGCCCTGCCTAATCCACATTCCCCATCAAAACTCCAGAAGCGAAGGGCCCTACCTCATCACACAAAGAAAAGGCAAACCTGAACACATCACCCAATCACAAACACACCCAAACCCACACCCCACACATCATCACCACCCCCACCCACAACTGCACTCACAACCACTCAGCACATCACACACCATGGCACAGAAAATGCCAAAATTCACTGATGGTGAGGTGTCAGTCATGGTGGATGAGATTATAAGAGTAGAGCCATACATCTTAGGAAGCAAGGTACCACAGGCACCAGCAGCCAGGCAAAGTCAAATCTGGGCAAAGGATAGTGGAAAGAGTCAATGCTGTAAGGAAAGTTCCACGCAACAGGAAGGAGATCAGGAAGAGGTGGACTGACCTCAAGAGCAAGGCCAAGTAGAGGAACAGCTAGAACCGTGAGCTGGCCAACCGTACTGGCAGTGGACCTCCCATACCACCAAGAACATTCAACCCATGGGAGGAGAAGGTGCTGGGTATACTGCATCCAGAGAGTTGCACTGGAATTGAGGGTGGATTGGAGTCTGGTAAGTAAGAACACAATAATGCCATAACACTGCAATGTAGCATCTTGCACAACTGTAAAGCAAGTGTTCCTAGGCCCAAATCTCCTCATGTCCAAAACACTACCACCAAACAGGTCCCACAGATCCCACATCAACTCCCTCTCATTCAGCACAAATATACCTAGCAGTATTTTAGTGGTGACACATGTACAGGCAGCCTACACTAAAACTCCCACCATGCCGTCTTGTCCTACAGCTGAGCAGGATGTAGCACTACCCCAGAAGCGTGTGGCAGCCATTGCATCATTCACCTTCACCAAGCAGGTAGGTAGCCATCTTGCCTGGGAGGCCTGTTTGGGGGGAGGGAGGCCTGTACCAGCACTCCCTCCAAGGCCCCTGTCCCACAGCCTACCAAGATGGAGCACTCACTCCTAACCCACCCAGGAGCACCTGGAAGACATTGCATCACACCAAGCGAACTAACAGATAGGTAGCCATCTTGCCTGGGAGGGCTGTTTGGGGGAGGGAGGCCTGCACCAGCACTCCCACCATTGCCTCTGTCAATGGGAATAGTAATTTTTACCACTACGCTAGCCAACGTTTTCCCTACTGTTGCACTCTCTGGAGTGGGAATAGTAATTTTTACCCATACGCTATCCAACGCATTCTAGAGGTTTCCTTTGAGGTCCCCTGACATCCTGCCTTCGCCATCCCCACCACCCTGGCTCCAGAATGTCGACAGGGAGTATGCAGTCTTTTGTGTGGAGGCAGGATGCAGCCTATTCGAGTGTAAGTAGGGCTCTGACCAACCCTGCCCTCCCATTCTGCCAGAGGTGGCTCAGCCAGGCACACCCAACCTCTCTATTAGTATGGCTGTTTAAGAGGAATACACAAAGCCCAACTGCCAACTACACCCAGTCATATGACCCAGAAACAGGCTGCAGGCACTAAATGGCTAAGGCAGGAAAATGCCAAATAATGAAGTGGTGCATTCGAAATGCGTTGGCAACCTGCATACTATAATAGGAGGCACTCCAATAAGGATAACAATTTTGAACTTGAAAGATAATATCTTGATTGGACAAGCAGAATATTGTGAGGTTGTATAGGCAATGAAAATAGGAAAAGTCAAGTAAAAAAAGTGTTACTAACTAATGTATTTTCTTGGTTCATGTATTGTTTTAATAGTTGTGTAGGGTGAACAATAATGTTTGTGATTTTGTTATTGATTGATTTGTGTTAAAATTGTTTGATATATTTGTTGGGCGGGTGTTTGTAATTGTTTTTTTTTTTTTTTTTTTAAAACCTTTATTTACAAATGCACAATACACAGCGTCTGCCTACAACCCCGCGGGGCCGGCCGCTATGACAAAAACAGGCTGAGTGAAAAGTGCAATACGAGGCAGTACGTTGTTGGAGCAAACTATCGCATCGACATTATCGGCAAGAGCGTAATATTCTACAAGTAGGATAAGAAAGGTTTAATTTTATGTTTTTGTCGAAAAGAACACAAACAACAAACACATGGTATCATATTGGCAAGGGTTGCTGGAGGTGGGAGGGGGGGAATGGAAGCTGGAGAAACAACGAAGGCATGGGGGGGGTGGCGCGCACAAGAGAGCAAAGAATATGGAGAATAGAGGAAGGGAACGTAAATTACGGAGAGGAGGGGAGAGGGACTTCGTAGTCAAGTGGAGGGGAACAAATATCTCCACGGTAAGTATTCCAGGGGGCCCAAACTCTGGACCATTTCCCCGGACGCCCCCGGGCCTCATATACCGTCTTCTCTCGGAACATGGACCAGTCCATGTTCTCTTTCCAGTCACTTAGCACCAGCGGTCTAGGGGAGCCCCAGAGTTGCGCAATATCCCTCTTCGCAATCATATTGCCTAGGGTGACCCAAAGTGTCTGGGCAGCAGTGCAGTCGGTCGGTTCCCACACATTCAGTAGACAACGACGCGCTTCAGGAAGCAGTGGGATCCCTATGACACGACTCATAACATCATGCACCCTAGACCAGTAAGCTACAATCATTGGACATTCCCACAGAACATGAAGAAAGGTAGCATCCATCCCACACCCACGCCTGCAGCGCCCGTCAGTAACCAGACCCATTCGCACCAGACGCATTCCAGTGAGATACACGCGATGGAGAATTTTCAGTTGGACAAAACGAAATCGTGCTGGGATAGCCACCTCCTTAGGGGAGGACACAGCGGACTGCCAGTCCTCGTCGTCCAATTCGAGTCCATCAGCAGTCCAGGCAGCCCGAAGCTTCTCGAGCTGGTCAGCTCTGTTGTTAATAAGCTTCTTATAAATCAGGGAGATGGTACTATCTGGGACATGGCCATCTAGGACTCGATCCTCCAAAGGAGAGGACTGCGGAACGTTCGTACCGGAGGGGAAGACAGAAGACAAGGCATGTCTCACTTGCATATATCGGAAATGCTCCCTATCATCAAGCCGGAATTCCAGCTTTAATGATTCGAAGGACTTAACCGCGCCACGTGTCCAGAGGTCTCCCACAGTACTTATCCCAATCATGTCCCATTTCTCAAACCCTTTCGTCTTCCGCAAGTTGCCCAGTCGTTCCGAGTCGTACAGTGGCGTCATCTGTGTCAGTCTGCCACCCCAACCTGTGGCAACCGTAGCGTCTCGCCACGCCCGCACCGCACACTTCGTCGGGCCCGTAAGGAGTCGGAAGGGGGCCTTAGAATATAGCGCCCTATTAAAGTTACCACCGGGCAGCAGCAGTTTATCTAAAGCAAAGGCAGGGGCGGGCTCCGGCGAGTACGTAGCATGGTTGATGGCGCTTAGGTGCGTGGCCCAGTAATATCGTCTAATATCCGGCAGCGCAATACCTCCATCGTACCAGGAAAGAGTGAGCTTAGACAAGGCAATGCGGGCACGGCCATCCCAGATAAGTTGCCGCTGCAAACTCTCAACTTCATGGAAATAGCGGGCCGGGACGGGGTCGAAGAAATTCTGCAGGGCGTAGAGGAAACGGGGAAGCGACATCATTTTGAAGAGCGCCGCCCGGCCCAACGGAGATAAGGGTAGATCGCGCCATCGCCGAACATCCTGCTTCAGCCTGCGAAGCGGGGCATACAAGTTCCGCTCGTAGCGAACCGAAGAGACCATGGATACATGGACCCCCAAATATTTAAAACCGTCAGTCGCTACAAGGATGGGAAATCTGCGCGGGAGAGGCGGTAGAGTACCAGCTATAGCATAGACACAGGACTTGGTCAAATTAATGACCAATCCCGAATTTTTACCGAAGGACGTGAGGACGTCGAATAGAACATTGAGTGACTTCTGAGGGGAAGTAAGATAAAGAAGGATGTCATCTGCATACAAGGAGACACGGTCCTCGAGGTCAGGGGACCATCGAATCCCTTTGATCGAGGGTTCCCATCGGAGCCACGCGGCAAGAGGTTCGAGTGCCAAAGCGAACAAAAGCGGAGAAAGGGGACATCCTTGACGCGTGCCGCGGCCCAAGGGGAAGGGGTCCAAGCACCTCCCATTCACAGCGACCTGAGCTAGCGGCTGTTCATAAAGAAGCTTGACCCATGCGATAAAGTTAGGGCCAAAGCCAAATTTGGCGAGGGCTGCCCATAGGTAGGGCCATTCAATGGTGTCAAATGCCATCGTGGCGTCGAGGGAGGCGATCACTGCTGGCTCGGCGAGAATAGAAGCTCTCGCGAGAACACTGTGGAGCCTACGCAAATTAAGAGCAGTGTTCCTGTGAGGGATGAAACCGGATTGATCCGGGTGGATCAGGTCACAAATCACAGTAAGCATCCGATTGGCCAGCACCTTAGCGAGGATTTTGGGTTCCGCATTGAGGAGGGAGATGGGGCGGTACGAGGCACATTGGTCACGAGGTTTGCCATCCTTATATATGACCACTATGGTAGCGAGGCGCTGCTCAAGGAGGAGGCATCCAGCCTCTACCGCCTCAAGAAACATGTGACGCAGGTGGGCGGCCATCTTGTCGGGACAAAGTTTGTAGAGTTCAATGGGGAGTCCGTTAGGACCCATTGCCTTACCCGAGCGAAGGGAACGAATTGCGAGGGCAATCTCGTCCACAGTAAAGGGAGCCTCCAGAGCGAGGCAATCTGCTTCAGACACAGTGGGCAAGGCTATGTCACGCAGGAGTAGCCTGGAGTCGGCCTCATCTCGATCACTAACAGGCGTATAAACCATACGGAAGTGGTCAACAAAACACTGAACAACCTCACCCGGATCAGAGACATTCACACCAGAATCACGAACAATGGAGGGAACTACACGACTCGCACGCTCAGTCTTATCCAGCCACGCAAGAAGCTTACTAGCCTTGTCACCCACGTCATATAGTCGACCAAGTTGATTGGATCGCATCAATTTAGCAGCGTCCTTGACACAGGCCTTATAGTCCGCTTGTTTCAATTCCAATTCGTGCAACAGCGCAGGCGTGTCATTCCCACCCAACTCACTTTCAAGCGCAGTGATTTCGGTTTCAAGAGCAACAACAGCCTCCCTCTTGACCCTACGCTCAGCAGCAATGAGTGACAAGGCGGAGCCCCGAATAACCGTCTTGAAGGCCTCCCAGAGAACAGTGGGGGAGGTGACAGAGCCCAAGTTATCAGAAAAATAGCAATCTATTGCCTTAATCACATCGGAGCGGAGCCGGGGGTTTTTAAAATGCCAGGGCGGGATAGGGGGAATTCTATTGCCAGGCAGACTACCCACGGAAATCGTAATCAGAAGGGGAGAGTGGTCCGAGATACCCCGGGGAAGGTGCCGAACCTCACGAACAGTGGACAAAGTGGAGGCTAACATAAGAAAGTAGTCGATACGGGAGAGGCTGCCGTGCGCTCCAGAGTGGAAGGTGTATTGTTGGAGAGCGGGATGCAATGAGCGCCAGACATCAACTAGACCAAAAGTGTCAGCCATTTCACTGAGCCACTTCTGGGACTGTGGCAACACTCTGGGGGGTAGTCGGTCGCAGTCACCGGACATGACAGAGTTAAAGTCCCCACCCAGGACTAACAAGCCATCTTGCAACCCAAGGAGAGTCCTGCCCAAATCAGCATAAGTGGTAGCCTGCAGTCCCGGGGGGATATAAACAGCAACAAACACTACCTGTTTACCCTCCCACCTCCCAGAGACAGCAGCATACCGCCCACGCCCGTCAAGTACAACATCATCAATAGCAAGAGCAAGGGAAGACTTCACCATAATACCCGCACCCCGGGAACCCGAGGTGAAACCCGCGTGTGCAACCAGTCGATAACCCCGGCGGTTTAAGGCCTTGCAGGCATTGCCAATCAAGTGGGTCTCCTGAAGGAACACAACATCAGGGGCGTGGCGCCTCAAGAATTGCAGTACAATGCCCCGCTTAATCCTGTCGCCCAAACCATTTACGTTCCAAGAAAGAATCCGCATTTCACCCCCCCCCATTACGGCAAAAACATTCCACACCCACCCCCCAGCGGCACCCACTATATACAGTAATTGCAAGAAATGAAATACCATGAAACAAAGAACAGAACAAAATAAACGAAACACAACCCAGTCCCCGAACACCAACCCCAAAACCCAAACCCGTTACAACACCCCCCTCCCTGCACCCCTGCTGACTGAAAAGCCACCCCCAACTGCAGTGTGCCTGTCGCCCCATACTTCTACAGAAAGAATCCCCTGAGGAGGAAGGGAGAAATCACCCGTTACCGCACCGCCACGGGCAGAGTCATTCAAGAATAAGTCAATATGTACAATACGTTGCATAGTCTCAATCGAAACCTCCAGGGCATCTGTTACTCCTGGGCCGCTGCACCACCTTCCGCACCACCAGGGCCTCCGCTCCCAAAGTCCTCTGCCGGCAACGAGTCCAACCAGTCGGCTGCACGTTCAGGTTGATCGAAGAAATAGGCACGTTCCCGATATTCGATCCGGAGCCGAGCTGGAAACAGCATGGCATATTTCAGACCCCGGTCCCTGAGGCGACGCTTCACTCCGAGGAAACCTGATCTTTGCCGCTGCACTTGAGGAGTGAAGTCAGGATATATTGAGACAGAGGCATTGTCATACTTTAGGGGACCGTGTTTACGGGCGGCCTGGAGGATAGCATCTCTGTCCTGGTAGTGGAAGAGCCTGGCAATGATAGGTCTCGGTGAGGTCCCCGGCTTCACTTGGCCTCCGGGAAATCGATAGGCACGCTCTACAGCAAAGAACTTACTGAGTCCTGCCGGAGCCAGTTGGGCGACTATCAGTTCCTCGACCAAAAGATCAGTCGCTACCGCACCATCGCCTTCCGGCACTCCGACAAGGCGTATGTTGTTTCGCCTGGCCCTGTTATCATAGTCCTCCATCCGCCTGAGCAGCAGATCGTGCGATGCACGCAGATTGCCAATTTCGGATTGCGCCTCAGCCATATCGTTCACCAGGCTCGACGTTTTAAGATCCAGTGCCTTGACCCGCTCATTCGTCTTGGCCAGGTCGGCCCGAATCAGAGTCACATCCACCGCCACCGTATCTATTTTGGTCACCACGGCTTCGAACTGTTGGCCCATGTCAGCCTTGAGTCCAGTAATGGCAGCCATAAGGTCCTGAAGCGACACCTCCGCCACAGACGATGTGTCCGTTTGAAGTCCTTCAGCACCCAAGCATACGGTCCCGGGGGAGCCTCTCGGCTGGGTGTAGCGTTCAATCATGTTCGCCTGGATCGTTCCCCCCCGGGACGCAGCCTTTCGGCGTCTTTCGGCCTCCGCTTTCGTCGCCATCTCGCAATCAGAGACGGCCGGTTAGCAAGGGAAGTGGCGAGCAGGTAGAAAAGTCTCGAAACTCCGATGCGCCACTGAGGCAGAGGTGTCGCGGCCTCTTTACCGGTCCAACGGAGGAGCGTGTAGACTGAGGGGGCAGCAGGCAAGGCCGAATAGGAGGAGACAGGAACAAAGGAAAGGAAACCGAAAGTGAAAGCAATACACCTCCGGCGGGCCAGATGCCAGGCAGCCGTTGTTGTTCAATTACAGGTCGGCCACAGTGGGCAGCCGAGTCCCCGGTCGCGCCCGTGGGCAGGCCAGAAAGTTGCAAGTTGCAGAGAAGTGGTCCCCAAGGTCCGATTTCGACCGGAGAAGGATCAGTAGCATCAGCGAAGATAGCGCTGCAAAAGCCCGTCAAAATGACCAGGATAGGTGAAGGATAAATAAAGGAGGACGGCGCGGGTCTCGGGAGCTCTCTGCTCACGCGACCATCTTGGATGCCCGCGTAGCTCCTCCTCCCGTTTGTAATTGTTTTTGTATAATACAGCAGTCATGTGCTTCTGTATATGACAGAAATTGCTTTAGAACAAAACAGAAAAAAGTAAAAAAGAAAAAATCATGTGATCACTATTATTACATTTAAATAGTGTTCAGAATAGAAGGGATGGGTCAAAAAGAATTTGTCAGTATTGGCATTTGTAATGTTGGTAACTTTCCAAAAGTGGCATTTTCAAACTTGTAATTCAAAATCAGACTTCATCATGAGAGAGGATTTTTCATTACATTTCCAAAGACATCAAACACAAACTGGTGACTTGCTTCCATGTGGAAATTATTTCTTATTAGGTGTAAAAAGGTAACTCCAATGTTAGCCTATGGGACAGGTAGGACATGTTGAACTAAAAATGTATGTCCCACTTTTTCAAAACACTGCACCCTGCCTTTGGGTTGTCCAGAGCCCACCCTAGGAGTGGCTTACATGTATTAAAAGGAAGGTTTGGCACAGGCAAAAGGTTTAATTTATCAGGTCGACATGGCAGTTTAAAACTTGCACTCACAGGCTGCAATGGACTGAGACATGTTTAAAATTCTACTTAAATGGGTGGCACAATCAGTGCTGCATGCTCACTAGTAGCATTTAATTAAAAAGGAGAAAGGAACAGCAGCTCTCAAGGGCCAGTGGCTAGTAAGAGACCGGAACACTAGAGATGAAAATACAAGAACGCAGACAAAAGCCACTGCCTGATCACAGTTAATGACCCCCATTGAAGATATCCAGCGGGAAAGGGAAGGAGGCAGAAAGGAAGGCAGAAAGGCAGAAGTGTACATGCAACAGTGGTATCCTGCATGACCAGTGCTTCAGGAATCTCCAAATCATCATGTCAGTAATCGCAGGGTAAAGGCAAATCCTTGATAACAGGGGTGTGATGAAGATGTTAGAGGGCCTGCAGTGGATCAGCAATCTCAGCCAAGAACACTCTCCAAAAGCGTCTTGTAGGTGTCTAACTTGTCTTAAGTCTGTATGTAGTCTGTTCATGAAAGGTCACTCTATGGCATGTGGGATGGCACAGGTGGCAATCATATATATTTTTACTGTGGCCAGTGCTGCCGCTAGCCAGCAGTGAGTATGTTCTTCCATATCCAGTGCATCTGGAAAATCATGAAGGAGGACCAGGTGCGCGAAAGGAAGAACATAGTGAGAATGAAGCCGTGTCTGATATGACCACAATGCTGGCTAATGGGTTCTAAGTCTTGAGCAGCTTCATAGTACGTGATGCAGTCCTCCTTCAAGCATGTCCAGCAACAACTAAGGGGCAGCAGTCATGCTCAGTGTAATATCCTTGGAGTTCAGTACTACTTGTGGAGAAGCATGTACAGAAACTTCAGATGAGATTCCCTAAGAACTTTGTCATGAGACAGGAGCGACTACGGCAAAGCTCTCTAAGCTGGAATTTCCTCCCTGCTTCTCAGAAGACTCCAGACTATGCAGAATACTGCAGCCAGACTCATCCTGGACCTCCCCAAATGGACCCTCATCACCCCCACCTTAGAAACCTCCACTGCCTCCCCATCCAGAAGAGGTGCAAGTTCAAGATCCTCACGCATGCCTGCAAAGCTCTACACAATCAAGGACCATCCTATGTCAACCATAGACTCAACTTCCATCTACCCTCAAGATACCTGTGCTCCTACTCTTTCACCCACACAAGCACCCCCTGAACCCATTGCAGCCTCTGTGGGGGCGCTCCTTCTACAGCGCTGCCAAGACCTGGACCGACCTGCCCCTCCACCGCTGATCAGCGCCCCCCTGGGCAGACTTCAGAAAAAGTAAGACATGGGTGACTGATGGAGACATGGCACCCCCAGCACCCAGATACCCCTAGTGGTGACAGTGTTGCACTATACAAGTGCTGATTTATTGATTTATATGGGTATTGCCACCTCTTCCTCTGTAACCTCACCCTTCAAAATTGTCTGACCCGGGTGTTGGGGGAAAGCATCACGGTGCTGGAACCTTATATCAGGCATGTGCTTCAGGTCTCATTTGCCTCCGGAACACTCACGGATAACTGGAAGAAAGCGATAGTTCTCCCCATTAAAAAGAAACCCAAGGTTAGCCATGAAGTTCTCGAAAACTTAAGACCTATCTCCTTACTACCGTACCTGGCCAAAGTGGCAGAGAAAGTGGCCAACATACAACTAATGGCCCACTTAGAGAATAACAACCTCCTGCACTCCTCTCAATCAGGTTTTCGACCGGGTTTCTCTACGGAGACGGCCCTTTTGAGAGCAACAGAGACCCTGCGGCAAGGGGCGGACTCCGGACACACCATGGCACTGGTAATGCTCGACCTCAGTGCGGCGTTTGACACTGTAGCTCATTCCATCTTACTACAGTGTCTAAACAAAGCAGGTGTCACGGAGTCCGCGCTAAGCTGGCTGAAAGCATTCCTCACTGACCGAAGCTTCCAGGTCCAAAGGGGCTCCTTTAAATCTTCTGCCATAGCGCTAGAACAAGGGGTGTCCCAGGGCTCAGCTTTGAGCCCAAGTTTGTTTAATCTGTATATGGCCCCCCTGGCAGAAGTGGTGCAAGCGTGTGGAGTGGAGTTAGTCTCCTACGCTGACGACACCCGACTGCTGATCTCCCTGTCCCAAGCCCCCGCTACAGCGGCATCTAACTTCAAGGCCTGTATGCAGGCCTTGGCAGGATGGATGAACTCGCACTGTCTAAGGCTCAACGGCTCCAAGACGGAGGTTATGGTGATTGGAGGGAGGAACTCAAGCTGGACAGTGGACTGGTGGCCAACATGCCTAGGACCCATGCCCACTCCCTGTAAGGATGCAAAGAACCTGGGAATTTGGGTTGATCCCAAACTATCCTATGAGGGCCACGTCAACCGTCTGGTGGGAAAGTGTTTTGGGATACTGAAAACTCTCAATCACACATTAGACTTACTCCCGCTGGAGGCTAACATACCATGACACAAGCTCTGGTCACGTCCTGTATGGACTACGGAAATGTTCTGCTCTCAGGCAAGACTGAAAAAAGCTTAGGGAGATTGCAAGTCCTTCAAAATACAGCTGCCAGTCTGGTGCTGAGACTTCCTAAAAGAGCAGCCTCTAAACCAGCTCTTGCGGTGCTACACTGGCTACGGGTCAGAAAGAGAGTGATGTATAAAGCGCTCCTAATATGCCACAGGATTATATGGCATAAAGCACCATCCTATCTTCATGCCCTGGTACACATTTATGAGCCAACAAGAGCACTACGCTCAGTAGGAGCGGGTCTACTGAAAATCCCCCTCGTAAAAAGAGCAAAATTGGGTGGTCGCTCTTTCAGACTGATGGTAGCCAGAAACTGGAACAGACTCCAGATTAGCCTCAGATTAGAAGGATCTGAAGTCAAGTTCAGAAAACTTCTAAAAACCCACCTGTATAATCTTTAAATACACAGCTGAACAGAGGAGCCTTCCTATGCTTCTGAGCGCTTCCTTTCTCCATAGCGCGGGGACACGCCGAGATGGCGTCACCAGGCGCTTTATAAATCTCTTTATTATTATTATAGCTGTGAGAGAGGAAAGGTCAAGCGGTGTCAGACAGCACTCAAATCGTTTCAGGATTGCAAAGGATTCCAATTTAGAGAATGAGGAATAGAACACATCAAACCACGCTACATTCTTTGGTAGGTGGGTACAAAGGGTACCATTCGTACAATAAATTTCAGGGACTGCCTACAGCTGTCTTGGCGTCAGTGTACTCACACTTTCGAGTACACTGACGCCAAGACAGCTGTAGGAGGTGGAAAGTCTCTTTGCAGACGTGGAGGATATTATACTTACTTGTTGTTGTGGGGTTATAGATGCCCCTGTTCTTCTGTTCTTCTGCCTTTCTGCAGCTTCTACCCCCAGGTCTGCATCCTTTAACTACAGTTCTGTCTGAGCACTTTACTCTGCATAAACAGATCCATCTTCTACGTTATCTGTGCGTGTCCGGAGTGTGACTACCTCTGCCTTCAATTGATACGATAGAGTTAACGTAATCCTACATATTACGTCTCCTCTGTAGGCTGTAAGAAACTTAATCAACCAGCAACTTGGAAACTCTGTGTTTGTTGAATACACCTGGCTTTCATACGGGACTCCCCTATAAGACTTTCTAGCCCTGACGAAGTTCCTACGGGAACGAAACGCGTTGGCTGAGGCCGTTTAAAGAATTGGAATAATAAAAGAACTTTTTTTAAATATCACAACTCTCTTGGACTCCTACATTTTGTGCACCATCCCTACCTACAAGAACATACAATGATCTGTGACAGCTGCCTACTGGATGTCACAACTGTTAAAAATGGGGAGTGGCATGCCCTGGATAAGGAATAGCCAGTTCGAGATTGAGTGCCACGTGAACAGGAAAGAAAAGTGTACAGGGGTATGCACCATTCATCGACTTATGCATGGTCTGACATAAGATCCCACAGGACAGCCATGTCTGATCTGGAGTGCAGTTTGGGTTTGCCAGGCCAGCATAGGTCATAAGTGTTCGAGAGAGGCATGCCAGGAAATGAGTGGCATCACTGGAGAGAAAGAGTGGTGTACCCTATGTGGCTGATGCTTCAGGGATAGATAGGGATGCATTGCAGGCATTCTGGCATTTCAGGGTCATGTCAACATAGTGTCTCAGAGGGGTCTGGAAGTGCAGCACCTCACCCCCATGGACGGAAGGGGTGGTCTGGCCTTAATTCAGTAGTAGGGTGAGGGATCAGAGCCGAGCAGCATGTCTAGAAGGGCTGGCAATCTTTGTTGACACCTAGCTCAACCTCCTCTAGTACATAGTTTTATGAATTTCTGTAAAACACTATCATCACATTTACTGCAAAATTGTTCAAGCAATAGTGATGAATAATCCACAAACAATTTCTTCCGGGTCTCTAGGTCCTGTTTGATGAAAGACATCATTAATACTGTATCTGTTAGAATGTACAGGCCATTAAATAAATGGGGTTACCCAGTAAAGTCAAAGGACCTGGGTGTCGGTCGGTATAGAAAAATAGTGGTCCTAGACTATTATGGCTCAAGATCAAAGCAATACCATTAAATTAGTAGAAAGGTATTCATTAGGCACATGAGAATATAGGCATCAAAGTTTCAAGGCCACTACCAATGACCGATAATGTCATTTTATTCAGTCATGATGGGTTACTCCAAAAACAATGATTCAAAAAGCAAGATATACAATGTTATATCCAAACGGTTATCAACAATAAGAAGGGAGTGTGTGAAAGTTAGTGCTCATGCGAAGAAATAGAAAAGAAGGGAAAAATTGTGGTTGCATCAAGATGGAAATTCAAATAAATTATAACATGAGGGATTCAGCAATTGAAAGGTACATTACGGGAGCCCGGCCTGATGAAATTCGCCGGTCCTTCAGAGTCCTGGTAGTCAATTTTACTTAATTTTTTGAGCACTGCACTGTTTTCATTCACATCACTTCAGGGTGTCACAACAAGACTATGTTCTTGACAACCTTTCCCGCATCGACACTATATGGTCGAACTTGGGATGGTAAGATTAGTATTTCCCATGTGACGTAAACTCCACCACATGGGTGGTCTGATGGGAATTACTTTAGCCTTTTGTGACTAATAGTCTCTATTTCTTACAACCCTTTGTCTCATACACTCACCACCAGTGCCTCACGGTCGCTATTGCAGTTACACACCGTTTTCAGACCTGGTCTGCTCTTTTGTGTGTTTTGTACCTTGTTGTAGGGGAGCGAGCAGAAAGGTCATTAAATATTCCCCCCGACCCTCCACACATCTGTTTTGTTTTTTCAGTATTTAGTGCAGCTTCCTAGTTGCGGGTCGTTTTGATTAGGATGCAAACGCAGTTCAGTTTGCACCTCATAGCTCACCCAACTTAATTGTGTGTGTTGCCTTTCTGTCCACCCTCACTGACACTCAAAGATAATAACATCCATTTTCATCACTGTAAAGCAACAATTATTCCTCATGGGGTCTTGTCACTTTGTTATTACACAGTGACCTATGATGGCATATATGCCCTTTAATCTAACTAAAAGTCTTGATTCTGCCTCAGACACCTCCGTTTTCCTCTGTATAATCAGCAAGCCGAGGAGTCACTCTTTAAGTATGTTCCATCGCACATCATACACCTTGAGACCCTTGTTGACGAAACTCTTTACCTAGGATAGATGTTTCCGAATTAAAAATTATCACACTCTATGGAAATAATGGAGGAACACTCTTTACTCCATCTGTCATTGTTGATATACATTACGGGAGCCCGGCCTGATGAAATTCGCCGGTCCTATGTTATGGAAGCAGTGTCTCCTGTAGGGGTATGCAATCAGGATCCTGACTAAGCCCAGTGAAACTATCGTCATACAATTTTTAGTCCAACCTCCACAGGAGCTGTAGTTATCCAATATGAGAATATTTGCTCTCTAAGGTGCCAACAGGGGATATCTATTTCCGCTCATTGGCGAGACCTGGTGACTGCGCATGCGTCAGAGAGTAGTGGTTAACATCCTCTACGCATGCGCGAAAAAGCAGCGGCTTCCTCGACGCGATCTGCCGCGATTATGTTTAATCTTTACTCCACGGAGATCTCATCACCTAATTAACGGGAGCTATATAAAGAGGAAGGGCGGGATCACTTTCACCTCCACTTCCGCTCGTTTTAGAAGCAAGGGCACCGATGGACAGGTGAGTCGCAGAGTGCTCGCACTTGACTTAAGTGAGGTCCTGTTTGGGATACTGGATTAACCATTCCCCGTTGAAGCAGCCAGTTCAGTAGGACCCGGTATGGCCCCTATTTTCAATCTAATTTAGGGCCATGGTATTCTGCCTTTAGATATTCCTATACAGGTTAAGAGCCCATGAATATGGGTGGCCCAGGCAGCCACTCAGGGGCGTTTTCCAGTAATCTCCCACTAATGCAAAAGTGCTGTAGTCTTTAATAGGTCTTTAGTTCCCCCATCTCTATATATTTTTTTAAAAATATGATTTTTTTTTTTAAACTTTGTATATTGGTTTAGGATATACATTATATCTTAAAGAAGTCACCTAGAGACACACAGTAATGTCAGTGAACTGGACTATGAGGAGGATCGCTAGATGTGCGATTTCTATGTACCCCGTGGGAATCTTTGTGGTGGTCAGTGTTGGGTGTGACATCTCGTCTACTATCACACGTCTGTTGGGTTGGGCACTGTAAAGTTGTGTGCTTACTGTTTCTTTTATTTCTACACTATAGAGCGGGGCCTCATACTCCCGAGCGGTTGCCGGGTGAGGTGAGGTCATCACCCACACAAAGCTGGGTGAGTATCACTGAGAGGAAATGCCTCACAATGATCAAGCTATCATGCTTTTTAGAATGTAGAATGTAAATTATCCCTGCAGGTGTGTCTGCATGGTCTCTGTGTGTGTACGTTAGGTGGATGTGTGGGATTTAGTGTTGTTTGACATATTGTCTTTGTGTTCTTTTTCTCTTGATAGGAAGAAGACACTTTTCTTTCCCTCCAGTGGACATTTAAGTATACAAGTTCCTGGTATATATGTAACTCTGTTTTAGTACATTTTTGTTATCCTTCACTTAAACACATCATATGTAGTTGCAGTAGCCATTTTTCTGTCAAAGGTCCTGAAGAAAGCTGGGCTAATTGCCCTTATAGCTGAAACATGTCGACCGTACTGCACAGCGCCACAGAGTAGTCTTACTACTTTGCATGTTTTTAATCTTTGACACTTGGACTTCTATTGTAACGCTCTTCAGAGTCCTGGTAGTCAATTTTACTTAATTTTTTGAGCACTGCACTGTTTTCATTCACATCACTTCAGGGTGTCACAACAAGACTATGTTCTTGACAACCTTTCCCGCATCGACACTATATGGTCGAACTTGGGATGGTAAGATTAGTATTTCCCATGTGACGTAAACTCCACCACATGGGTGGTCTGATGGGAATTACTTTAGCCTTTTGTGACGAATAGTCTCTATTTTTTACAACCCTTTGTCTCATACACTCACCACCAGTGCCTCACGGTCGCTATTGCAGTTACACACCGTTTTCAGACCTGGTCTGCTCTTTTGTGTGTTTTGCAGCTTGTAAATACACCTCCCTTCCATGGGAAGCCAGTTGAGGGAGTTGAGAGCTGGAGTGATGTGTTAAAATCTTTTTACTCCAGATATGAGTCGAGCGGCCATTTTCAGCACTACCCTTTGTGGGGCTAGGTGAGCTTTTGGAGTCCCTGTTAGGATGGCGTTCCCGTAGTTGATTTTAGAGAGAAATAGGGATTGAACTACTGTCTTGAGGTCATCATGAGGAAGAAAAGGTATCAATTTCTTGAGGTGTTTTAGTGAGAAAAGAAAACCTTTTGCAGAGTTTTTGATGTGGGCCTCCATTGATAAGTTCTTGTCAAGAGTGATGCCTAGAGTCTTAACTGAGTCCGATAGGACGAGGGGGCAGTTTAGGGCAACCAGATTCTTGAGCCACTCTTGAATTGTTCAGTGGTTGCTTTTTGGAGAGAATAGGATTAGTTCTGTTTTATCTGGGTTGAGCTTTAAGTGGTTAGCGTTGAACCGAGTTTGGATCTCGGTTAGAGTGACATTAAGGTGTCGTATGTCGCTGGGAGACTTGACTTTGAAATAGATTTGGCTGTCATCATCGTAAAGGTGGTAATTCACTCCAGCTTTTATCAAGATGATTGTGAGGGGCTCCATGAAGAGATTGAAGAGGGACAGGGAGAGGATCGTGCCTTGGGGGATCCCAAGTGTGACTTTTGTTGGCTTTGAGAGACAGAAGTTGATTTTAAATTGTTGCGAGCAGTGTTGAAGGAAACAGGTGAACCATTTTAGTACTGTGCCGTTAATGCCGGAGCGCTTCAACAAGGTCTCCAGAAGAGCTGGATAATTTACTGTGTCGAAAGGCCAAAGATAGGTCAAAAAGGATGAGTAGGCAGGCATCGCCTGCATCTAAAGCCTTTTGAATATCGTCAGAGATGTTGAGCATAGCTGTTTTAGTGCTACAGTCTGAAACAGCAAAGCCCCATGGAGATAATATTGAGGGTGAGATAACCTTCTGGCAAACTGGCCTCCTCCACAAGGTCACTCTGGAAGGAGGGTGTCACCTAGCACGGTCTTGGACCAGTCATTGAACATGCTGTAGGCTCAAACAGGGATACGCAGGAAATACATGATGTTGATCATTTAGCTTATGACAGGAATGGCTATGTATTATAAACATGCTAGTGTTAGCCAACTGGAATACTGTACATATCAAGTGTAATGGACTGGACTTTTCTGTGTATTGTAAATATAAAAGTTAATGTTTTGTTACGTTATGAATAAAATACGGCCAGGGTTTTACGACCCTTAACCCAAGCCACTGCATGTTGTTTCCATTTGATGCCTTGGGGGAAAGTGGAAGTGGTTTCCCTAGGTCAACAGGTGATTAGGTAAAAGGAAATGTCGGGGGTGGGAGGACTCAATAGTACCTGGTCATACCTCTTTTCCAAGTTGACCCCATATGCCTTTGGCCACTGGTGTTTTTTTAGCCAACAGCATTTTGCATTAAAATACATGGGCCTACAAATTAGAGTATGCTTAATGCAGTTAATATGTTTAAAACATTTCAAAACAGGCTGCCACTTATTTTCTCTCTTGATAATGGGCCAGTCTGACCTCATTTCAGCTGAGGAAAATGCTGGTACTATTTTCTATGAGGCATTGTTTAAGATTTGGTTTGTGGTAGTTTTGGCTTATACAAACCAAGTTCAAACAGTATTGACTCGATAACATGCAAAGTGGTTTCAGATAAAAAGCCAAGCCAAATTGAGGCCGAAAGCTTAATTTATTTCCTTTCAGGCGTTGAAGGTTACTTAACTTCTCGCATTGTGGCTCTTATCTCATGTGCTTTGCTACTATTAGTTTGAGTGACTTGTTGAGTCACATGGAGACAGGGTTCAGCTGTCTTTCCAAATACTGAGAAAAGACACTGAATAAAGATGGATGGGTTGGACAATTCAAATGTGTGGATAGCACTAAGAGTCTTGTGGGTGTTCGAAATCGTGCAGTTTGCCTTGTGTATTATTATTACAACCTCATAGGGGACGTTGTGGCAAAGAACAATTATGAGAGGTAAACATTTGGTTAGATGGCTGTTGTTACATTGGGTGGAGGCCAGACTTCTGATGCTGGCTACTGAACTCGACCATATTTAATGTCTTAGATAAATTACTTTATCATCCTGCACCTCAGTCCAGAAGAAGTCAAAACCAAGAGTTTTATGAAGGAGGCAAAAAGTTATGGTCAAAGCATTAAGTTAGAAAATAAACATTAGAAACGGAATACATAACTCAATTTTACGTGCTACAACATAACTAACTAGAAATTATTTTCAACCGAGATACAATAGTTTCGCTCAAGTGATATCATTTTAACCGCTTTTTGGAAAGGGGTAGGGATGATCTTGTTTACATTCTAAAGCTGAGATATGTACATATATTTGTAAAGACGGAAACATGGAGCATCCAAACATCTAAAACGGTATTAACTTAAAAGATGTGAGGATGATTAAATCGAAGAATAAAAATAATAATAATGAAAGCACGTTTGCTCTTTTTTAGAGCTCATGGTCACTCTTCACAAAATGAATGGTGAGTATTATGTAGTACAACAAGTTATCCATTCTAAATACTGAGGGGCAGTGTTAGACCTGGCACCATTGGCGTGGGTCTCCCTTCCATGTTTCGCTGTTTCTCCTCTGTTTTTGCTGGTATTAGATGCTCTGGGCGCTGTGCCACTGCCATCCAGTGCCACAGCACGAATGCTCCCTGTGTAAATATAACTGTGAATTGGTATATCCCTGACTGGCTTATTTGGGGTACCTGTTAATCCCTAGTAGTGTGGCCTGTGTGGACCCAGGGCTGGTAACCCAAATGCTGCTGGTGGGCCTGCAGCGCTGGTTTGCGCTACCCACAGAAGCAGCTTGTAAATGGTATTTCAGACCTGCCACTGCAGTGTCTGAGTGCAGTCCTGAACTGCCATCTTGGCTGTGAAGTGCCCACACTTCCCAGCCCTTGAACCTTCCCTTGGCGTCATGTTAGTCAGCCCTATGGTAGGTGCATTGTGTGTGTAAGGTAGGACATGGCTTGATATGTGTAGCATGTCCTGGAAGTGAATTACATTCCATTTTGTTTTTCACTATTGCAAGGCTACCTGTTCTCCATGGGAGAATGGGCAGTCTGACAATTACATCTTATAGTCCTAACTGAGTCAGGGAACACAGTATAAATTCAAGTTTAGTATGCCTGAACTCAGAATAATAAAATACATCTTTTAGCAAAGTTGGTTTCAATATTCTGGGTTTGAAAATATCACTTTTAGAAAGTAGGTATTTTCTTGCCTAAGCCTTCCAGCGTGCTCTGCTGTTATGTGTATTGACTGTCTGGGTTTAGAGGGGCAAGGCAGGCAGAGTCAGACCTGGGTTGAATAGAGAGATCTGCATTGAGTACTGGGGAGGGGTAGCTCCTTGACCTGAATAGGGCTTTCCCTGGCAAGGTGAATGCTGGCTCCACCTCCTACTGTGCGTCTGATGGCAGACCCCCTCTTTCTGAAAGGAAGGATGCAGCCTGGTAAACAAAGTGCTCCAGGCCTGAGCAGAACTGGTTCTGGCTGGGTTCAGTGACTAGAGACTTTTGAGAACAAAGACTTTTGGGGTATAAATATCTGTGCCCAAACCCCTGACTTTTGTATTGCTCCTGCATGTCAAGAAGAACCTCTGTCCGTTTCACTAAAGGAATCTGCAGGAGAGGACTGCCCTTGTGCTTGTGTGCTATTTCTTGAATTGGCCTGCAGTAGTTCCCCCTGGACTTGGAAGAAGAGGGAAAAGGACTTTTGAGATAACTTTTATTTTGCTACAGCAATCACCTAAGGGTTAGAAGAGAGCTAGCCTCCTTCTAGAGTCACAGGCACATCTGAATCCCCCACCAGCCTCCTGATTCCTCCCAGCGAGGATTTCTATCTGAAGGTGAGGCCCCTTGAAGTTCCAAGGCCTCTAGTTCTACTCCAGAGAAGAGAGTGCTGAAGTTGTCGCTAACACCCGTTTGCGAGCTGCCACAGCTGAAGAGCGTCAGAAAAAATATCACTGCGCTGCTGCCGACAAGTACTCGCAAACCCAAAATCATCGCATCGCACGCTGTGGGCCCCAAAGTGCTCGCTACTTCCAAAGATCATCGCATCGCACGTTTGCGGGCCACCAAGTGCTCGCTAACCCCGGATCATTGCATCGAGATCATCGCATCGCAGTGCGGGCGCCGTGCGTCCACCATTCTCCTCGCATTACACCCGGAGCATCGCTTCCTCGCGGAGCGCCATTTCTTCTCATCGCAACTGGTTCGCACACGCAACAGGTTCATTGCATCATCCCCCCTTGCACAAGGATTTAACGCATCGCTGGCCTAGCGTGAAGACGTTTGTTGCTTTGTCCTGCACGCATTCGCAGACCGGCGCATCATCCTCCCTTGCGGCAAGGATTCAACGCATCGCCGGCCTCGCATGAGGAAAATCATCGCTACAGCTCATTTGCGACATTTTGTTGGTTTTGCTACGAAATCCAGGTACTTTGTAAGTAAAAGGGTCGCAGAGACCACTGCCTTGAACTGAACTCCTATTTGCACACTCTGAACTATTTTTACAGCCTTTCAAGAATAATCCTATTTTACAGTATTGTGGCTTTTTAACATTATTGGTCTTGTGTTAAGTCTATATTTAAAGATACTTATTTTTATAACTACTTGTGTGATGTCCCTTTGTAGTGTTCCTCACTGTGTTACTGTGTATGATCATAAATGTTTTACACACTGCCTCTGAGATAAGCCTAGCTGCTCGTGCTACGTTACCACAGGGTTGAGGAGGTTATCAAAGGGTGTAGCTCCCTTACTCTGACTTAGGAAGAAGGGTCCCTACTTGGACAGTGGCCATCCATTGCCAAATACAGACCCCCATTTGTAACAGGCAGATTTACAAGTCCCGTACGCCACATTTGCGCAGCCGTTGCATCACTTTTGTGATGCAGCGGCGGCGCAAAGCCAGCGCCATGCTGCAGGGTATTTACACCGTTCTCATTGTGCGGAGTATGTCTTAATAATTAGTTTTCCAAAAGTTCAAGGTATACTTTCTACGCATCGAATTCCGCCTTTAAGTGCTAAATGTAAACAATTGTAAGAGTTCATTTTAGCAACTAAAATACATTTTATGGCAACTCGTTAATTAGATTTTAAATTTGATAGTTGCCGAAATGTGAAATAGTTTTGTATTGAAAAAAATGTTCCTCGCTTCCCGTGGTTTGCTCTAGTCTTCTTAATGCTCACCTCGTCAAATATAAACTGCAAAACTATTCCCCATTAAAGAAAAGGATAATAATTTACATAAGCCTAGAGATAATAGGTTAGTTACCAAGACTACACAATTTCAAATCAACAAATCACCGTTTCGGGCTTTTTTTCTTGCAATGCTTGCAGCTGCCTGCCATTTACTCCGAACATCAGCCCCTTTGTCACTTTTAGAACGAAACAGTGAAACCGTAACGGCGGAGACCTGGACACAGAAGGACCATTTGGTTTTGCAAATTTCCCTCCTGCAGCTGGAAAAAAATACATTTCGCAAGCAACACCTGTGAAAACAGTCAGAGTTGAGATTTTCACCCTCCCCTTCCCTCCTGAGCCTCTCTCGGGGCCTTTGTTTGGCTGCCCTTCGACACAGGCTTTGTTCGCCTGCTGCTCTCGCAACACCTCAGCTGTGACAGCTTGAAATGAGCCCATTATTGGCCATCGGTGCAAGGTGCAAAGATCAAACAGGGGCGGGCTTATGGCGAGGAGGAGAGAGGCCCGCATAGAGCGTTGGGGGTTCCCGGATGCATGCAGAGTGGGTGGAGTCGCCGCTTTCGCGAAGACACCCACAGTGAATTGAACCTGCATACTGAACATTCTTCGGAGGTTTCCTACTGCGTTTCAGTTTGTTGGTTGTAAGAGTCTTTGGTGCTCCCTGTGACGAGGACTAATTCTGCAGATAGGACGCCCCACGTGGCATTCTACTTAGATGATGCCACAGAGTAGTGCTTGCGACTTTTTTTTTTTTCCAACTTTTTAGCCATTGTTAATTGAGACGTAGAAACCCTCGGTGCCTCTGGATTTTAGTTAGAAAGCCCACTCATTACCAACCGGCCCTGATGTCAGCACCAGACGTTGAAATGCACATAATTTCAACTGTACTTAATATCTAAACACGACATAACTATAAAATATACGTAAGTTTTAGAGAACAGACTTTAAAAGTGTGTACCCAACCCTGTCTCCGGACTTGTTTAATTTTAATGGTCCTTTCTGCATAGATCTACCAGATATGTCCATCTCACCCGGACACCACTTCTCAATTCCTGGTGTTTGCTTTTACATGTCATTGTTATCAGGTGTCTTTTGCCAATTAAAATGAATTAATACTACAACCTCCAGAATACATTGATATGTAAAACCAAAGCCTGGGAAGAGAAATGTGGTGTTCCTTAGGCAGGTAGCTATCTAGACACACTGGGGCAGATTTACAAGCCTCTTTTTGTAACGCATTTTTCTGCCCCATATTTACAAGGACAGGAAAAGCCGCCCTTTGTGGCTTATCCTGTCCTTGTAAATATGGCCCCTGTTCCATGGTTGTTGCTGTGAGTGTTCCCACTCAACACCCATGGAACCAGACACATTTCCAGATTTACAAGAAATTGTAAATTTGGAAACGCGTCTGAATGCTACTCGTCCCCAGGGGAGGCATAGGGAGGTGCAAAGGGGAGAAATTCATTCATTTCTCCCCGTTTGATTTTTTCCTCTTTCTATGCGTGCTGCATTCTGCAGCAGGTACAAAAGGGGGTGGTAATGGACGGAGCATCTGAACCAATCAAACACTCACACACAGTCAAAAGATCTGGGTTTAATCCATCACCGTTCTTTAGCCCACTCTGCCACCCCAGTTTAGACATAGCTATATGCAAATAAGTCTGACCCTGTGCCTCATGGGAACAGTCCAGCCCGAACTGCCAAGCCATGCCTTCCCTGGACCGGAAACAAGCATCCGAGGACCAGTTTCTGGCATTCTAGCTGTCTTCAGCCGGCTTGCTTGAATCCAGTGGCAAAGTGAGCAAGGGACTCATGTTTGAGCATACCCTGCCACACTTATGGCGGCCAAAAGCGGTACAAAAGGGGGTGGTAATGGACTGAGCATCTGAACCAATCAGACACTCACACCCAGTCAAAAGATCTGGGTTTAATCCATCACCGTTCTTTAGCCCACTCTGCCACCCCAGTTTAGACATGGCTATATGCAAATTAGTCTGACCCTGTGCCTCATGGGAACAGTCCAGCCCGAACTGCTAAGCCATGCCTTCCCTGGACCGGAAACAAGCTTCGGAGGACCGTTTCCTGGCATTTCAGCCGTCTTCAGTCCGGCTTGCTTGAATCCAGTGGCAAAGTGAGCAAGGACTCACGTCTGAGCATACCCTGCCACACTTATGGCCGCCAAAAGCGGTACAAAAGGGGGTGGTAATGGACGGAGCATCTGAACCAATCAAACACTCACACCCAGTCAAAAGATCTGGGTTTAATCCATCACCGTTCTTTAGCCCACTCTGCCACCCCAGTTTAGACATGGCTATATGCAAATCAGTCTGACCCTGTGCCTCATGGGAACAGTCCAGCCCGAACTGCCAAGCCATGCCTTCCCAGGACCGGAAACAAGGTTCCGAGGACCGGTTTCTGGCATTCCAGCCGTCTTCAGCCCAGCTTGCTTGAATCCAGTGGCAAAGTGAGCAAGGGACTCACGTCTGAGCATACCCTGCCACACTTATGGCGGCCAAAAGCGGTACAAAAGGGGGTGGTAATGGACGGAGCATCTGAACCAATCAAACACTCACACCCAGTCAAAAGATCTGGGTTTAATCCATCACCGTTCTTTAGCCCACTCTGCCACCCCAGTTTAGACATGGCTATATGCAAATCAGTCTGACCCTGTGCCTCATGGGAACAGTCCAGCCCGAACTGCCAAGCCATGCCTTCCCTGGACCGGAAACAAGCTTCCGAGGACCGGTACAGGAAGGTGTCCCTTCCTGTACAAAAACAATCCTTTAAAAAAAAGACGTTTTAAAAGATCCATCTGTGCTAATGCAGCACATTTAGAAGTTGTAAAACGCCATTTCTTATTGTTTATGTGCAGGAAGGGAACCCATTCTGCTCAAAAACAATCTCACCGAGACACAAGCCTGCGTCAGCGCATGGCAGTAGTTTGTGCTCCAGCGCAAGGGGAAGCACAGAGATGCAACATATTGTTGTAAATATGGTGCATCCCAGTGCTTCCAAACTAACGCAGCACGTTGCAGCAAAATGACTTGCTGCACCGCGCTGCATTAGTTTATTGTAAATCTGCTGCATTATTTCTGCATAACTGCTAAGTTGAGTTATGCCATGTATAGCATTTTAAGACAGTCCCTGCTTTTCAGGCAACTTTACTTTGCATGACGGGTACTTTAAAGCCGCAATTACCCAATCAAAAGCAAGCTAACCATCTCAACGCAAAGTGGGGTTACCTGCAAAACCAGGACTCTGAAGAAATCACGCCTAACATGTGTCAGCTATGATCAGCATCGTACTGTAAAGAGGCCTTATTCAAACATGCTGCTTTGCAGAACTACATTTGCTAAACGTTTTAAATCAAAATTGTAAAAAGTACTATTTAGTGTGAAATGCAAGTATGTACATAATGAACATTGTAGTAAAGTGGTGCTTTGTCTAGTGAACGGTGTGTCTTTGATAAAATACAAACTCTACCATTACGTGAGGGTGCATGCATCACGATAGTGTAGGATTGTGAAATATTTCTTGACATGTAACACTGTTTAATAGGCAATTTGATTATGTAGTTTACTGCCAGTGCAGCCATGTCGGTCGATGTAGGTTACCACACAAAAACAAATACATGTGTCATCATAACACAGGCGCATTGTCCTCCAGGCCGAATTCCTGTGGCGTTTGATCCAAAGAGTAATACTTTGTATCAATGTGGGCATGTATTTGGAATCTGTATTTTCCTGAAATAAGATACTTTTTTTCTAAATAAGGCTTGTCATTGTCAGTAGTATGGTTTTAAGTACTGTTATGGGGTCCTTTCCTGGACAGAACTATGATTTTGTGCTGTCAGATGACTCCATATCACAATAGACAATACAATTAAATCTTGAAATGCCGTAATGCATTCTATGAACTTTACTTTTTTAATCCAATTGAACCAGTTTTGTATGAACTAAGATGTATAGCTTGACTAGATAACGTCATATAACCACACATACAAGCCATTTCCAATCTTGTTTCATCATGTAACAATCTAATACATTCTGAACATTGTAGTTTTTCACTCTACATAAATCAATTGTGCTAAAGTCCCATACTTTAGCACAATTGATTCACTTAGAGTTAAAGGCTTATAAAAGGACATTTACAGAATGTAAACATCTCCAGTGAAATGGCATAATTTGGAAACCCGGTGAGATTTAAAATAAACTACCTGGCGAGACAAGAGTGACAGTGAGCAGGATGTTGAGTCAGAGTGGAAGTAGGGGTGGCATAGTTTGGGTAGTCTTGAGTGCAACACTTCTGCAGTTTTGGAACAAATGTTTACTTTTATGTGTATTTCAGGCCTCACCTGAGACAGTGCATGCACTTTCACTGGAGCGATCTTTTGTAAACTTAAAAAAACTTTAAAGGGACTTAGAACCCATGGATTCCAAGGCTTAGATACATACACAGGGGGTGAATAGGTCTCAAACCTCAAAAAGTTTGCATTTTTTCCATAACTGAAATTGTGTGAATTAGCAATTTACACAATTGCAACAAAAATTAAACGGACCTAGTGAACACCTACTAACGTGAGTTTATTGTTATTCTCAGTCTTTTACAAGGCTAATTCTCTCACTAGATACCATCAGAGATTTCCGCCTGTTAAAGCATACATCAATATTCAGAATAAGAATGTGGAGGAAACATGCTCCAGGCACTGATCAAATTACAATCTGGCAAGATCCCGGGACCAAATGGGTTACCAGTGGATTTTTCAAAGGTATTCTGGTCTCGACTATGATTGGCCCTCTTGGGGGTGTTTGGTGAGGCTCTTGAGAGTGGTCATTTCCCATTAGAATTGTGGTTGGCCTGCATTCTGGTCCTCCCAAAACCTAGTAAGAGCACAACTCTTTGCTCCTCTTATTACCCTATTTCCTTCCTTAGCATAACCCTGGCCAATAAACACAGTGAGTTCCCTTGTTTGCACTGATCAGAAAGCATTTATGCACAATCGGGCCACAAGGCATAACAGCTGTTGAGTCAAAAATGCCCTATCAATGATGGCTAGATTACCCGGTGAGAAGGCACTCCAACTGGTTGATTTTCATAAAGCATTTGATTCTGTAGGGTGGGAATATTTGTTTTTTTATCTTGCTAAAATGAACTTCCACTACATCAGCTTTTTCAAACTCTTATAAACGGATCTTAAGGCGCAAGTTCACTTTGGGAGCTTTGTTTCCTATACCATTTCACTACACTGGGGAACCCAACAGGAAGTTGTCCTCTGCCCCCCATCCCCCTGGAATTTGCGCTAGCCATGGAGCCGTAGGCGGAATGATTGAGAGTTGACACACTGGTTAAGGGATTTGATTGAAGTTACGGGGCGATGGACAGGATTAACTTATACATAGATAACATTCTCATTTCTACAGATGAACCACAGGGGTCAGGCCCAAGAGCCTTTCAGGTGCTGCAGCTTTTTGGGGATCCCTCTCAATTGTGAATTATTGTGGCAAAAGCTTCTCTTCACCCTATTTGCGGGAATACCCAGACAACATCCTGTGTGGGTTACTTTGAGGTGCTCACCAAAGACTTCCAGTATTTGAGTATCTATATAACTGAGGATGATTAAGGGGTCTAATATGAACCTGCAGTTTCAGCTTGAAATATAAATTAAATATTTTGGGTTCTGCTCATTGCGCCCCTTCTCACTGAAGGGTAGATCAGCAATTTTTAAGATAGTCGGCCTCCCACGCCTACTATGTCAGATCCAAATTTTTCTATTACATGTCCCTAGGTTTCTTTATTCGTCTTAACACTGCCCTGAGATGGTTTCCTTCAAACTATAGGTCACCTAGAATTGCAATGACCAAATGTATTAAACCTACCTTTGAGGGTAGACTATCCACATCGGACATTCTGTCCTCTTACAGAAATGGTGGTTTGGTAGATTAGATGTAGTATTTGGACAAAATATTGAGTTTCAAATATCAGGAGACAAAAATATTGGAAACAAATATTGTGATCCAAAATTATTGTGAGGCAGTAATGCGGTTGTCATGAATATTGTTTTTTTTCAGGTAATATAGTTGTTAAGAATATCGTTGCTGTTAATACCGTTATCAATAATACCGATGTAGAAACTGTTTTTTTAAATTATCTTAATGTGTTGTAGTTCATATAATAATTTTGAGATTTTATTGTTGTATAATTGTTATAATATTGTTAGATATAGTTTGTAATTTTAAGAGTGTTTTCATTTTTAACTTAATTGCTAATAGCAATTTATAGTGTCCTCGTCGATTGTTAATTTTTGCAGGGGTATAGGGTGGGAAGGTAATTGAGTAATAATTCATAAACAATTAATTATTAATAATTAACTTGAATATTAATGATGTAAATTGCAAAATATTTGTTATTTATATTTTAGAGGCAAGCTGCTGGGTTTGCAAGTGTATAGGGTGGGAATTTATTTAGGTGAAAATTAATTAACAGAAATAATTAATTTATTAAATATTTAATTAAATATGTAAATTGTGTAATCATCATATTTTATCTTATTTTAGGTGAGGCTGCTGAGTTTGGATGGGTATAAGTTGGGAAGTTAACTAATTTATAATTGTCAATTAATTATTAATGTATTATTAATTATTTAATTGATTATTAATTATATAAACTGTATAAAAACGTTATATTTTAGAAGTAGAATGTTATGTGTGTAGGGATATAGGGTGGGAAGTTAAGTAATAATTAACAATTAATTATTTATTATTAATTTAATTGATAATTATGTACAATATTTAATACTGATTTATTTTAGTTATATTTTAGTTGTAGGTTGCTAGTTCTGTAGAAGTATAGGGTGGGATGTTAATTAAGTAATAATTAACAAATGATTAATTGCTGATTAGTTAGTTTATTGATGATCAACTTTGTAAATTAAGTTATACTTGTTTATCTGTCTATCTATCAATCATTGTTCACATTGATAATTTATAGTTCTTAATGAATAGAGTTATTCAAATATGTAATGTGTTTAAAGTAAAGTACGTTTCCAAATATTTCTTGGACTGGAGTGGGAATAGTAAATTTAAGCCCTCCGAAGTTCAATGCTTTTCCTATTGTTGCACAGACTGAAGTTGGAATTGTATATCTTACCCCTCAGAAGTCCAACGCTTTTCCTAGTGTTGCACAGAGTGGAGCAGGAATAGTATATCTTACCCCTCTGAAATCCAACGTTTTCCTTACTGTTGCACAGAGTGGAGCGGGAATGGTATATCTTACCCCTCCGAAGTCCAACGTTTTCATTACTGTTGCACTGAGTGGAATGGGAATTGTATATCTTACCCCTCCGAAGTCCAACGCTTTCTGTTCTGTTGCATAACTGGAATTGGAATAATACATTTAGGGCTACATGTACTTAGCTTTTTTCATGTTGTACACAGCCTGATTTGCTGAATCAGGCCATTTGTGACCTGAAAAAAGCATTTTTCTATGTAAAATGGCCAATTTTGCAATTCGTTTACATATTACTGAATCACAAAATGGGTTAGCGATTCCGTATTAGGAAGGGGCGTGTTAAGGGTGTCCCTTCCTAATAGCAACTCGCAGTGGTATGTAAGAATAATTTGTGACCGAAATGCGGTCACAAAACATTCGCATTTCAACATCAACTTGAAGTTGGTGGTAACCCATTCGCAAACAGGAAGGGGTCCCCAGCGGACTCCTTTCCCTTTCTGAAAGTATGCAAAAACATTTTTTAAGTGCAGACTCTGGTCCCAAGAACCACTGTCTACTCTTTAAAAATGAAAAGAAAACTTTTCATTTTATGTTTCTGAAACTCATCCCGTTTTCCTTTTGAGGAAAAAAGGCTGCATTTAAAAAAAAAGAAACATTGCTTTATTTAAAAACAAACACAGACATGGTGGTCTGCTGTCCCCAGCAGGCCACCATTCCTGTGTTTTTAGCTATTCCCAATGGGTTGTGACCTACATCATGAATAAATAATGAGGTAGGTCAATTGCGACCCCATTAGGAATCGCTAAATGTGTCAAATACAAAGTAGTACATAGGTGTAGGACAAAGGTTTACTATATAGTGCACACTTATTTAAGTGATGCACCTTGCACTAATCAAGGCAACCCTTGTGGTGATTTTAGTGGTCTTTGATAACCATAGAAAACTCTCAAAGTGGTACCTATGAAGAGCAGCTTCAGGCTTTTCTTGAAGGAGAGTTAAGCAGCTTGTTTATCCAGTTTAATCTTAGGTTGTACGTTAAAATGAAAAAGAACCACACAGTATTTATATAAAAAATCTCTATTACACAGCACTCACTAACACATTGGTATGTCTCCTTCCCAGAGATATCAACACAATACACAGAAATACTACAATTGCTGTAAGGTAAGTAACACAAAATACAGTGGTCTCCAGGGAGTGACCAAACCATATATTAAGAAAGTGGAATGTGAATTGCAAAGGAGGACAGGACTTGGACCAGAAGACCCACAGGATTTCCCTCACACTTATAACCAAGCACCATGCCGTCAGGACTGATGAGCCTGTAATAGAGGTGACTTATAGATAGTGATTTTAGATACAAGGATACACATATCTGTCATGAGAAGTGTAAGCAACAATTCACACAGGCTGCATTGACAGGCCTGTATTCACAGTTTGAGTGGATTCTCATGGGTGACATAATACATGCTGTACAAAAGTACTTACTATGGTCAATTTAGGGAGAAAGCACAGTGACTGGGACCCTGATTAGCATGATCTCAGTCAGACTAGGTCAAAAACATACTGCCACCAAGCAAAACAGGGGGTAACCATTAAAGCAGAGCCTACTTTCCTAGGTGTTTCCTAGGTGTTTGTGATTTTTTAATAGTGTAAACATTTGCTATTAGGCAATCGCAAATGAACCTACGTGCACGTTGTCTCATTTCCCTCCAAAGTCCAACACGTTCCCTACTGTAGCGCGCCCTGGAAGTGGAATTTAAAATCTTACCCTTTCAAGTCCAATACTTTCCATACATTTGACCTGTTTAAGTTAGAATAGTATATTTAACTCCTCTGAAAGCCTACACTTTCCCTACAGTTACTCAAACTGGAGTGGGAATAGCACATCTGTTATTTCCATACTCCAGTACTTTTCCTAATATTGTGAAATATATCTATCATTATTATGTGTTGATTTTTTAAACTTTATATCATTTGCCCCCTGAGGCCCGCAGGCTGACCGCAATGTTACTGTTGTTGACCAAACGCAGGGTGGCAATTTATTGGAGCAGGCGACAGGTTCCCACTTTGGGCAGCTGGATACATGATGTGGCAATAATAAACCAAAGGGCAAATCCAGAATATAGAGTAGTCATCTTGCAAATGGTTGTAATTCTTGACTTATTCTAAGCCCTTTGAAGATGATGGTACCCAGCTCTAGTCCAGACTTGCTTTTACTGACATATATATATATATAAGGCTATACAGAAAATCATTCAAGATGAATGGCCTACATTGTTGAGTGACCCAGTATTAGGACCCCTGCTCCTGCAGAGGGCGTCCATTACGTATAACAGATGTCCCTCAATGAGAGACTGTCTAGTTGTTTCGGACCCAGAAGTCATTGGCAAACCTACTTGGTATCAAAATTTGAAAGGCTTCAGAAAATGTCCCACATGCAAAGCCTGCACACACGGTACGAACACGAAAACATACCTCAGTCCTTTCAAAGCCAAACCTTATATGATAAACAAAATGCTGAACTGTAAAACAGAATTTTCTGTATACGTTTTAAAGTGCCCATGTGGGTTAAACTACGTGGGCTCAACCAAACTACAGGCACACGTTCGAATACTTCAGTACCTTCGAGCCATCACGAATATGGATAACACCTACCCGGTGGCCCGTTATTTTAAAACATTCCACGGGTCAAACAACAAAGGGTTAACATATTACATTATAGACGCAATTCCCCCCAATAGACGAGGAGGGGACAGTGAGAATAAACTAAGGAAGTTAGAGACGAGGTATATTTAGCTGCTGGATTCAAAACATCCGAATGGATTAAATATAACAGAAGATTTATACACTTGTCTGTCTTAACTAAATATGAGGGGAAAGGGTTTTGAAACAGTGAGAAGATAACCAGTCAATAGATCCTTCAGAACATGAGATCAATTAGATATCCCGTAGAAAAATACACAAAAAAATACACTTAGATCAAACCACCAGTAATGTATGAAAAACAATCAGGTGTCTTAAGGTGTAAATAATGTATATATGCAATTTTTTGAACAAAGGGGTACAAAAGATTTTAAAAACTGTAAATATCTTATGAATGTTTTTTAAACAAAGTTTATAAATGTTTATAATGGTGATCAAATACAATTATCTGGTGCCTAAAGGGATACAAAGAAAGATCGGTACTGGTAGCAACAACATACATGTGGGACAAAATGGACAGATATATAATGATACATACCAAGGAAAAATGGTTCATAGATAACAGCAAGTGCAATGGTGATTCATTACAGACACATGTTAAAAATGAGCAAAATTACATGATGTATGTGGTAACAGATATGATGAACGTAGAGATTGAAGTTAAAGTAACTGAAGATAACATGGTTTGTACAATACAATAACGGTAAATGAAATGATTTTTAAACAGCACAATCACTTAAAAACACTTTAATTAAGAATTTAGTCATGGTAACTGGACAGATAAGCAATTCAGTCAATTTGACAGGTTAAAGGGCGAATGTATTTTACAGAAATTTACAATAATAACAAATATAAAAAGCTATATTAAATGCATTTTATAATTTGTTTAAGTTGCATGTAAAGCTTTGGAAAAAAAAACGTATTTTACGTATATTTTGCACAGCAACTGACAGCCTTCACTAGTGTCTCTATTTAAGTATTATACGATGAGTGTAGTATGTTTTCCATGTCCATGACAAACAGTTATCACGTGATTCAAATTTTTTGTAAGCACTGTCACTTTAAAAAGCCTTCGTGTCTAAATGAATTTGTCGAGTGAACAGGCGGCGTTTGGGCCGCGAAACGCGTCTCTGACAACTTGGCTAAAATAAAAGAATAAGCAGCACGAATTCTTGGGTCCGTGTCCTGTTTGGCTCCTGCGCGTGATCAAAGACGCAGCTTCTAAAACAGGATTTGTTTTATATATATATATATATATATATATATATATATATATATATATATATATATATATATATATATATATACATGCATATAGATATATTACCTACTGGCGTTCGCCAGTAGGTAGTTATAGTTAGGATCTAGCTACCATAGGAAAACCGCAGCATTCTATTGGGAATAACTTTGACGCCGGTTGAGGAATTTGCGTGTAATTTTCCAAAATTTAGGCCAGCTCCGCTCCTCTTCTTCCCTGGAAGTTTTGGGGGGATTTGTCTTGCAGGGGCCGAGAAAAAAGGGGGGTCTCAAAACGTGTTTTCCCCATGTTAATTTCCATAGGACGATTAGATACGGCTACAGCCCGAACGGCTGAACGGAATTACACCAAACTTGGCAAAATTGTAGGCACTGGTACGCAGAAGTGCCTTTTCTATATTTGGTGAAAATTGCTCCAGTGGTTTTTACGCAAAATTAACTTAAAAAACACATATATATCTATATGCGCGCTTCGAACGCTTACAGGTACGCGTACCGGGGAGCGCACCCGGCGCGACACGGAAGTGCGCAAGCGGAAAGTTGATTGGCTCTCAGGTGTCTGTCAACATTCCAAACAGTCTGGAGAGTCCGCCATCTTGTGTCTCGGTAGAATCGAGACACAAGTGGTGAAAAAAAAAGGGGGAAATGATTAAAAGGGGGTAGGGTAGACACTCCCTGACCCCCTAGGATTTCTGAGTGGGGCCTAATAGAACCATGAAGGGCAAAAAAATTATTATTTTTTTAAATTTCGCGGGTAAGCGCTTGGTGCGTTTCCATGTACGCGTACCCAGCGCGTACCACAGGGAAAAACAGTGAAAGCAAATAGTGTAAAATAAGAATTTGGATTGCTTAGAGGTAGAGTAGCTCTAAAAAGAGCTGTTGTGTTATGTGGGTGATTTAAGTACCTACAAGTAGGTACCGATGCAAAGTCCAAAATTCAAGAGAAAGACTCTGTTCCCCTCATCTGTGGAAAGGGGCGACCAACTTGGTCCCCCCGAACGTATGGCTGAGTGCCTCGATCCCCCCGGGAAGCCATTTTTGGGCGGGAGGCGCGTCTCGGCTGGTATGCCCGAAGCGGCGTAGCTGGGGCGCGCCTGTTCCCGCCCTAGAGTGGGCTGGCCTAGACACTGACGCAGCCAGCCACGCCCTCGGGGCAGGCAGGGGCGGGTATACGCCCGCCCTGAAGACGGATAAAAAGGGACGCAAGACCAGAAGACATCCTCTTGTTCTTGTGCTCTGAAGCTGCACCTCCTCGCTGCACGTGAGCTCGGGACAGAACGAAGAGCCAATTTTGAGCGTTTTAATCTTTCTTTTTGTCTTCTAGTTACTTCGTTTGAAAGATGCCCAAGAAAGGCGCGAAGAGATTGTCGACTGACCAGATGGTTCGGGTTCTCATGAAAGAAATGTCCGAGATAAAGAAGCAGTTGGCGGGGCGAGACGGTGAGGAGGGATCGGGGCGTCCACCGGCCGGAGGGAGGCCTAAGAGGCCGAGAAGGGGGCCGGTCGGGGGAGACGTCCCGGTTCCCTGTTCCCCGCTCGAGCCGCCAGCTCCGGTACCGGCCCCGGTACCGCAGGAAGGGAATCCGATTCCTGTCGTAGTCACCCCGACATCCGCTGAGGATATGCCTCCCGAGTTGGCGGCACAGTTAGCAGCGTGGTTGGGGGACAGTAGCGAGGGCGCCACGGCTGCCGAAGCGCAAGCACTCATGAAACAGTTGCGCGAGAAACGTGATACAGCCAAGGTGCCCGCGCCGGATGCAGTGATAGACAAGCCACGAGGGGCGGAAGTAGCGTCCGGTGCAGGTAAGCGGCCATTGCCGATCGCAAGGGATGAGTCAACACCCTCTCGTAGAGAAAAATTGGGGCAACATGTTCCTTTGGCAATAAAGGAAAAGATTTGGGCGGGGGAATACGTAAACATTTTCTCCCTGCTCGTTGATCATTATGAGGTCGAAACTGTTAAGGGTCAAAAGGATCTGATGCATCCGAGTGTTTGGCGCGCCAAAATGGCCGCCTTTAAAGTGAATGAGAATATTGGCAACTGGGGTAATGCTTGGGGAATTTTTACGTCAATTTTGGGGGAACGTAGGCCTGAATTGCTCCCTGAATTTCCAGTATATCAGTCACGAATTATGGGGTACTCGACATCGCACCAAGGTAACCAATGGTTCTGTTATGACAACCTTTTCAGGAAAGCGATGGAGCATAACAAAAGTTTAACCTGGGACTGTTACGATTCTTTGACATGGAATAAAATGAAAGAGTCGGGGATGTTGAAAGTGCCGTTGGTGGGGAGTACTGTTGGTGAGTCCTCCCGCCAAAATGGGGGGACGCCCTTTCGGTCGGGTACGGGTACCGGCGATTATCCGAGACCCGCCGGCAATACAGGGAAGAGGGGTTTCTGTTTCAATTTCAACAAAAGTAAATGTACTAGGCCCCCAGGATCTTGTAAATTCAAACACGAATGTAGTGGTTGTGGGGCACCCCATCCTGAGTCCTCGTGCAGAGCCAAATCGGGTGAAAATGGGGATAGAGGAGGCGCCAAACAGGTCTAATATAGTCCGAGGGGCGCCTTTACCAACCCCGATTGATACCCTGGCGATGATTCCCTGGCTCAGCGAATACCCAGATCGTACTTCTGCTGGGGTGCTACGAAACGGTTTTTCATATGGTTTCCGCATCCCGGTGGGGGACTTTCAGGGTGTCGGGACGTGCAAAAACCAACTTTCCGTCTTGCAGCATACGACTGTAGTACAGGATAAGATCCGGAAAGAGGTTACCCGAGGTCGGGTGGCCGGCCCGTTTAGTGTTCCCCCGGTACAGAAATTTGTTTGTTCTCCTTTAGGGGTGGTCCCCAAGAAGGACCCAGGTGAGTTTCGATTGATTCACAATTTATCAGCTCCTCATGGCCTTTCTGTAAACGACGCAATTGAGCCAGAGATATGTTCGGTGCGGTACGCATCATTCGATGAGGCCGTAGCCATTTTGAATCGCCTGGGGCCCGGGACGCTGATGGCGAAATCAGATATCGAGTCAGCGTTCCGTTTGCTCCCGGTATACCCGGAAGACCAACGTCTTTTGGGATTCATGTTTCAAGGTTCGTACTACATGGATAGGTGTATGCCGATGGGGTGCTCTATATCTTGTGCATATTTCGAGAAATTCAGTAGTTTTCTACAATGGGTTTACACGAAGAAAACGGGTTTTCGAAATGTGATGCATTACCTCGATGACTTTCTGTTCCTTGGGGCCGCTGGGGATGATGAATGTGCCCGGGCCTTGACTGAATTTTGTGTTTTAATGAATCAATTTGGCGTGCCATTGGCACCAGGTAAAACTGTGGGTCCCACGACTTGCCTCGAGTTTCTCGGGATCGAGTTGGACTCTAGTGAGGGTTGTTTTCGTTTACCAGCTGCCAAAGTGTCGAAATTCAGGGCAGCCCTGCAAATGTGTATTACTGCATCTAAAGTTACGCTGCATCAATTGCAGCAATTGGTGGGGAAGTTGAATTTTGCCCTAAGGGTGATCCCAATGGCCCGCCCCTTTTCCCGTTCGATTGCCCAGGCGATGGTCGGCCTAAAGGAGGGTCATCATCGCACAAGACTATCGGCTGAGGTCCGCCAAGATATGCGTATTTGGTTAGCATTTTTGGCGGATTTCAATGGTCGAGTCGTCTGGAACAAACCAGCCTTGTCCTCTGAAGAGCTTGGTCTATGGACGGATTCAGCGGGAAGCATGGGCTTTGGCGCCATCTTCGGCACAAAATGGTCGGCACAAAGGTGGCCAACATGGTGGCATGAAGAGGGGCTGACGAGTAATATTGCTTTCCTTGAACTGTTTCCCATTTTGGTGGCCCTCAGAACCTGGCCCGATGGATTCAAAAATCACTCTGTCATATTTTGGTCTGACAATATGACCGTTGTAGAATGCATCAATAGTCAGGCAGCACGTTGTAAAATGATTTTAAGGCTGCTTAAAGAAATTGTATTACTATGTATGCAACTGAACGTGGTATTCAGAGCGAAACATGTCCCAGGGGTGATGAATCAGGCGGCTGATGCATTGTCTCGTTTTCAAATACAGGCTTTCTCGGGTTTCCTTCCCTCGGCGGACCCAGAGCCGGCACCCTTTCCCGAAGCTCTCTGGTCTCTCTGTGCCCCGAACTTCGTTACCTCGTGGGAGAGAGTCTAGCACCAAGAACGAGGAAGGCATACGAAGGGGCGTTCCGGGCCTATTTAGCCTTTTTGGGGACCGAGAGAGGGGGGCTTTGGGGGCACGAGGATTGGGTAGTACATTTTCTGATGTCCTTGCGTAGGGCTGGGAAGTCGGTGGCTACAGCCCAGAGGCATCGTGCTGCCATTTCCTTTGTTGCCAGGGCCCATAATATCCAGGACCCGACAGCGTCTTTCGTGGTACAGAAAGCGCTACGTGGGTGGCAACGCCTTGAGGGTCGCAGAGTAGATGAGAGGCGCCCGATAGGTCTGGATAGGTTGGCCCAGTTGCTGGCCACACTCCACGCCACATGCTCGTCTCAGTTCGAGGCCTGTTTGTTCCGAGCTGCTTTTACGCTTGCATTTCACGGGGCGATGAGGATAAGTGAGCTGGTGGCAAGGAACAAACAGGATGTGGCGGGGGGTTTGTGCCGGGAACACGTTCAGATCAGGGGTGAGACGATGACTGTATCCTTTGTCAAGTCAAAAACCGATCAAGGTGGGGTGGGAGACTGCATAGTCATTCGCAGGATTCCAGGGTCCTCCATGTGTCCGGTGAAGTGTTTAGAAGATTACCTAGCACGAAGGGTGGCATCATGGGGAGGGACATTGTTGAGACACGCGGACGCCACCCCACTGACGAAGTTTCAGTTTCAGCGGGTGCTCGCGATGTCAATTACCGCAGCGGGCTTGGACCCGGGTGAGTTTGGGACCCATTCCTTTCGGATAGGGGCTGCCACGGAAGCTACAGCCAGGGGTCTTAATGTTGAACAAGTAAAACGAGTGGGGCGTTGGTCCTCCGATTGTTATAAGAGGTATGTGCGGTTGCACATGTTGTGAAGCTGTAATAATGTACTCACGCTTCTTGTCTTTTGTTTGGTTTTCAGTTACGCAAGCCTTCGAGGCGGGGCGGACTATGCAGTCGACCCAACACCAGGCCAGCGGTCAGACATCACCGGCTGTGAGTAAAGAGGTGTGGGTCGTGGGCCACTCATACGTGAGGCGTGCCGCGGACGTATTCGAAGCAGGTGACATGATTCACGTAGCTGGGGAATACGGGTACAGAATGTCCTTCTACGGAAGGGGCGGTCTCTGTATTGACCAGTTTCAGACATTCTTTGAGGGTTTGTTAGGGCGGACGAGGTCACCGCCGTCTATAGTCATAGTACATTTAGGGGGCAATGATTTGGTCACCACCGGTAGACGACTTCTCCTGGAGGCAATGCTTTCCACTGTAAGTTGGTTGGCGAGGAAAGTTCCGGGGTGCATAATTGCGTGGTCTCATATGATCCCACGAAAAGTGTGGCGGGGGGCTGTTTCGATTCCTGCTTTGAACCATTCTGTTAGAAAACTTAATAACAAAGTGAGTAGGTTGTTTCGTTCCAGGACATTGCATTCTATCTCGCACGGTTGTATTAATAATGACAGTATGTATCTAGGGGATGGTGTGCATTTGTCTCGGGTGGGAAATGAGTTACTCATAGGAGACTTCTTAGCATGGTTAAATACGTTGAAACATGACCTTTAGCTAGGAGTTTTGTGGGGGGCCCGGATAGCCGGTCAACTATCCGGGCCTGTGGCGGTAAGGTCATGATCGGTGAGCACTAATTAGTAGATCCCTATGAGTGGGCGTCACCCAACACGGATGGGAGCGCTCGGGAGAGGTGGCCATTGGCCCCTCAATGGGGAGGCGGTCCCTTCTAAGGATGGGTCGCCGGAAGTAAAGGAAAGGCGGTCAAGGCCCCTTCCTTTGTAGGAGGGGTTACAGCCCCCTCCTGGGGAATTTCCCGGGGCCAGTGACATCTGCGACGGCAGATGCGGTAAGTTGTGTGGGGTTGGGATAAGGTCTACGGTACCTTCTAGATACCTCACACGAGTATTCGAACGACCTTTAACTGGCGTCGAGTCTTTAGGTGCCCCCGTCAAGTCAAGGGAAATTGGTAATAGTTGCACTTGAGGTACGCCTCCGTGCTGTCGCCCAGCCCAAGTGGGAGGGGTAAGTCTGGTTAGGGATCTTGACACCGGTTATGACCTTGCCGTTGGCCCTTAAACGTTAGGTTGTACAATTTCAATATGTCAAGAAATGTTTTGTAGGATGCTAGTTCGGCTAGGAGAACCTCTGTATTAGAGAATCTGTTAAGGTTAGCCAAACATCGCAATATGGTAATGAAATTGTACATAACATGAAACGTTTAATGTTTTAATTTTGTTTTAATAAATACGGCCGGGATGGTCACTCCATCCCACTTCCAAAAACTCAAGAACTGTTTCCGGTTTCCCTCCTTTGGGGATTGTGTTGAGAGGGGGTGGCGGGTATCTCGGCCATATGGAAAGGGGCGACCAACTTGGTCCCCCCGAACGTATGGCTGAGTGCCTCGATCCCCCCGGGAAGCCATTTTTGGGCGGGAGGCGCGTCTCGGCTGGTATGCCCGAAGCGGCGTAGCTGGGGCGCGCCTGTTCCCGCCCTAGAGTGGGCTGGCCTAGACACTGACGCAGCCAGCCACGCCCTCGGGGCAGGCAGGGGCGGGTATACGCCCGCCCTGAAGACGGATAAAAAGGGACGCAAGACCAGAAGACATCCTCTTGTTCTTGTGCTCTGAAGCTGCACCTCCTCGCTGCACGTGAGCTCGGGACAGAACGAAGAGCCAATTTTGACCCACCCACCAGCCCCTGAAGACAGCCAGTTGTTTGTAATGAAGTTGATTAATTTTGCTTGTGTTCTCGTTTGCAGGTTTGAGTATCATGTTGATATTGAGTTAATAAAGAATGGTCTGTTTGAGTACGTTTTGCCATTAAAGAGATTCAGATTTAGTGTTGAAGTTTATGCATGCTCTTTCGGTCATAGTGGCCAATGTATGCTGAGGTTTAGTTAGCACTGTCGTATTTATTTGGTAGGCGGTAAGGTCATGATCGGTGAGCACTAATTAGTAGATCCCTATGAGTGGGCGTCACCCAACACGGATGGGAGCGCTCGGGAGAGGTGGCCATTGGCCCCTCAATGGGGAGGCGGTCCCTTCTAAGGATGGGTCGCCGGAAGTAAAGGAAAGGCGGTCAAGGCCCCTTCCTTTGTAGGAGGGGTTACAGCCCCCTCCTGGGGAATTTCCCGGGGCCAGTGACATCTGCGACGGCAGATGCGGTAAGTTGTGTGGGGTTGGGATAAGGTCTACGGTACCTTCTAGATACCTCACACGAGTATTCGAACGACCTTTAACTGGCGTCGAGTCTTTAGGTGCCCCCGTCAAGTCAAGGGAAATTGGTAATAGTTGCACTTGAGGTACGCCTCCGTGCTGTCGCCCAGCCCAAGTGGGAGGGGTAAGTCTGGTTAGGGATCTTGACACCGGTTATGACCTTGCCGTTGGCCCTTAAACGTTAGGTTGTACAATTTCAATATGTCAAGAAATGTTTTGTAGGATGCTAGTTCGGCTAGGAGAACCTCTGTATTAGAGAATCTGTTAAGGTTAGCCAAACATCGCAATATGGTAATGAAATTGTACATAACATGAAACGTTTAATGTTTTAATTTTGTTTTAATAAATACGGCCGGGATGGTCACTCCATCCCACTTCCAAAAACTCAAGAACTGTTTCCGGTTTCCCTCCTTTGGGGATTGTGTTGAGAGGGGGTGGCGGGTATCTCGGCCATATGAAATGTACACAGTCTCCTCTGTAGATACCTTGCATGTTGTAATGCAAGTTATTGTGGTATATGGAACTCATACCATTGTCTCTCTGGAAAGCAGAAACAGATCCTTTTGGGACCCCCTAGAAGGTCTAGGGGGTAAGGGGCACTCTACCCTGCCCTCTTTTCACGTTCTGGAATATTATGTTTCAATCTCTTCTGTAACTACACAAAATGGCGGCGATAGGGTGCATCAGAGACAGACAGTGAGAGAAAGGAGGCAGGAGATGAAGAAGAGATGTCAAATACACATTGGAGAAAATATATACATAAAAATGTTGCACTCTATACTATAAGTCTCACATTATACTACAATCACTTCGCTACTACCTCATAAATTAGAAATAAAAATTAATATTATGTCAACCAATTTTTAATTTCTAAATATTTTCATAATTTAAAAGAACTTGAAACAGGTCTTCATCAGGAATTTCCTCTTCAATCACATCATCAGGAATCTCCTCATGAAAAGTGTGCAATGATGATTGTTGGAATTTCAACACTTTCAAATGTGTTTTCCCCATGCAATTTTCCATAGGACATTTAGACATTGCTACAGGCCGAACGGCTGAACGGAATTATACCAAACTTGGCAAAATGGTAGGGACTGGTACGTAGTAGGGCCTTTTCCATATTTGTTTAAAATTGCTCCAGTGGTTTTTATGAAAAGCAACTTCAAAATCACATATATATCAATTTGCGCGCTTCGAGCGCTTATCGGTACGCGTACCGGGGAGCGCACCCGGCGCGCCACGATCGGCACGAGCGTAAAGTTTATTGGCTCTCGGATGCCTGTCAACATTCCAAACAGTCTGGAGAGTCCGCCATCTTGTGTCTCTGTATAATCGAGACACAAGAGGTTTAAAAAAAAAAGGGGGAAATGATTAAAAGGGGGCAGGGTAGACATCCCCTGACCCCCTAGGTTTTCTGAGGGGGGCCTAGAAGGACCCTGAAGAGCAAAAAAAATAAAAAAATAAAAAATAGCGGGGTAAGCACTGGGTGCGTTCACATGTACTCTTCCCGGTACGTGTACCCTGAGCGCACCACGGGGAAAAACAATGCTCTCCTCTCACTCCGTCTGTCTTACCCTCACTCCCTCTGTCCCCTCACTCTCACTTTCCTTCTATCACCCTCACTCATCTTCAAACCCTCACTGTCATCAACTCACTCTCACTCACTCCACCTTCCTTCTCCCTCACTCCCCTTGGCTTACTCTCACTCCCATTACTTTATGCACCCTCATCCTCTTTCCCTCAATATCAATCCCCTTTTTTCACCTTGACTCATTTCTTTCCATCACTCCCTGTCACTCTCCTTCGTTCACTCCACTTCGACTCACTCTTGTTTTCAACTCACCTTCTCTCACTCCTCTTCTGTCACTTGTCCCCTCTATCACTTTCTCCCCTTCATTCACTCATTTCATTCATTCATTTATGCAGTACACATTCTCTGAAAAAAAGAATTCAAAAATATATAAAGAATATAGCTCTTTTTGGAGAATTGGAGGTAGTTCTGAAAAAAACTTTTTATTCTTCTTTTTTATAACAATTTTATATATTTTTTGCATTTTTTTCAGGGGAAAAACAAAACCAGGGATTCCAAAGCTGCTCAACAGGAGCAAAAAAAAGGGGTAAATTAGGGCTGGGTAGGGCAGCGGTGTTCCTCTCTCTTCCCAGCAATCAGTTCAATACTCTGCTCCCCATAACAGAGTAGTTCATCGCAGTCCATGCATACAATTTTGATTCGTACAAAGACTGGCTGCACGTTCGGGATCATTCTTCCACCTTGTCTTCCCGAAGCTGTTGTTCCACCAGTCGAAGTGCTGGCCCCATCTCTCGGTACATTGCGTGCCAGGTCCCTGACACTCTCCCTGGAAAAGTTTTTCGTGTGTCTTCTCTGCACATACCTAATTAAAGTGGCATTTCCAAAACTATATTTTTTATTAGGATTGCCACGTGATATAGTGGTGCCACAAATTCTGCAGCACACCTTTGAAACGCAATTGAAAAATGTTATAACTTGACGAAACAGTTAAAGACATTGTGGGACAACACCCAACAATTACATACAGAAGGGCAAAGAACTTGAAAGATCACCTTATCCACAGCCATTTCAGAAAAACAACAAAAAAAGATAAATGGCTCAAAACAACTGGTTTTGTGAAATGTTATGCATGCAAAGTCTGTCAGATTGCTAAACCGACAAAGAAGGTACAAATGTCAAACAAGAAACATTGGGAGATCAGAGAACTTATCACTTGTAAAACAACACACGTTGTATATATTGTGGAATGTCCGTGCCCCATGAGGTATGTGGGCAGCACGGTGTGCGAACTAAAAAAACGCATCTTGGAGCATGTCCGAGCAACCATTCACAAGGACAAGGCAAATGCAATAGCTAAACACATGGAGCAATACCATCGGAGTGACTGGAGTCAATTGAAATTCTTTGGCCTCGAAAGTGTCCCCAAAAAAGAAAGAGGGGGAGACAGAGAAAAACTTCTGAGACAAAAAGAATCACGCCATATCCTAAACCTAAGAACCCTAACCCCTTATGGGCTTAATCAGTCAGAAGAGTTATATATATACCTATAAGGACTTCGCTTTGTTAATCTGTTAGTTGCCCAACACAATATCATATCTGCTTACTATACCTGCAACGGGTATAATATATAAACTGGAGAAACTTAAGACATGGTATATGAAAAGACAAGATCGTCTATGTATAGTACATAGTGGTTGCATGTTACAATGTTAGACGGGTAACCGAAGGGACCTGGCGATGAAAAGGATTCAGGAATGTTGAATAGCCATAAAAGCAATGTATTCCCACTTGAGGGAACCATATAACTAGTTTAAAACATGACTAGGGATACCTGTTTCTGAAGGTTTTGTAATATTCTTAACCGTCAGTGATCAATTCATATATAAACATGAGTGAATATTTAATGTCATCCCACTAGAGGGAACTTATCAGTTTATAACACCTTGGCAACCACTTATTAATCACTGTTTGAGAAAAAATATTCTTAACTGTAAGTGATCAATACATATACAAACATGAATGAACATGTAAATGTTATCCCACTAGAGGGAATCTATCGGTTCATAACACCTTAACCTCTTATTAATCATTGTCTGAAAATGTGGAAAATGTATGGTAATAGGCAAATGGAAATAAGTTACACTTTGTAAAATACCAAAAACTACATCTCCCAGAAAGCATTGAGGCACTGGTAACCCCCATACAGGAAATGATGCAATGTATGCATTTAAGTATATCAGGGAGGGGGAGCCAAGTGGTCGGTTGATCGTGAGCAAGGTATTTGAAATACCGAAACGCGTAGATCGGAATATCTGCCCTTGTTTGTGGAATGTAATGGAAAATTTAAAAAACTGCAAAACTGACCTGTGGAGTGCGACCCGGTTTGTTCCTTTCTGGAGGAATAGTGGTGAATATATATATATATATCTATATATATATATATATATATAGATATATATATATATCACTGAAAAAAACATAGGTTTCACACCAGTTATAGTTAGCCGGGCAATTTACTCATACAAACCATTGAAATTCCCATGTTATAGTTAGTTGTACTCACTATAACTGGCACGCCCGCAATGCACTGCTAATGATGTCACATATTACATCACTCATGACATAGTCAGTGACATCACTGATCACTGATGACATCTCAAATGACATCACTGATGACGTCACTGATGGCATCATGCAGTAAATGTGTGTCTTTCTGAAAAAAAAATTTGTTTTATATACGTGTACCTAAACGTCGATGGAAGAACAAATGGTTAAATAAGTGTCTAAATGGATGTTCTTTTTTAATTGATTGTATAACTGACTTATTAAGTGTATCTTACTAAATACATGTATTAGCAATTATTGTTTAAATTTGTAAATATCTCTATCACTGTTTCCCTTTATCTATAGACGGCTGCTTGGATTGGTGAGTAGCTACATGAGTGTCTATATTGGTTATTAGTTAGTTTTTTGAGTATTAGTATGAGTGTCTGTATGGTTTGGTGGGGGGTATTACTTTGTGCATAGATGAATGAATGAGTGGCTTACTGTTTGTATTTGTTTTAAAGACAGCATGTGTGCAGGACTTTATGGGTGGATGAGTGTGTGTATGGGTGTGTTAGTGAGTGAATGACTGTCTTAATCATATCTTTATGAGTAACTACATATGTTTTAAATTAGTATATGTGAGAATTGTTGCATATAGGTAAGTATGTGTGAGAGTGAGAGATTGTAAGAGTTCCTAAATAAATAAGTTTTTGTTCCTATAAGTGATTGTTTTTGAAAAAAAGTATGTGTATCTTTCTGTAGAAGTAAGAGTAGTGGTGTATGTATAGCTGTATAAGCAAGTGAATGGTTGTTTTATAATGTATTTGCATGTGTGAGTATGTGTGTGAGTAACTCTAAGGATGAGTGTCGGTGTGTAACAAAATGTATAGGTAAATGAGTACATATGATGATTGAGTATGTGTCTGAGTAACTATATAGAAATATTGGTGAATGAGTGAATGTGTATGTAGATTTTGCAATTTCTGAATAGGTTGTTGTAACTGGAATTAGTTTCTCCATTGTTTTAAAAAAAATGTATTCTATTTTTCACATTGTGTATCAAAAGTTATATTACACTGAGAGAGGGTCTGCCACTCTTTCACAAGGATGATGTCATCAGTGATGTCATGAGTGATGTCACTGACTATGTCATGAGTGATGTAATATGTGACGTCATTAGCAGTGCATTGCAGGCGCGCAAGTTATAGTGAGTACAACTAACTATAACGTGGCAATTTCAATGGTTTTATGTCAGTAACATTTCCAGCTAACTATAACTGGTGTGAAACCTATGGTTTTTTCAGTAAATTTAATAGGTTTTTTAAATGCTAATTCTTAACTATAACTGGTGTGAAACCTCTGGTTTTTTCAGTGAATTTCAAAGGTTTTTTAATAGCAAATCTCTATAGGCATGAAATGTAATATTTTTTATAACGAATTTTATATTGTATAATTATGTAATATATATATATTTTTTTGCCCCGGAGAGCTCCCGGGGTGCGTACCGATGCGCTCACTGGTAAGCGCCGTGCTTCGGCGCGCCCCGGGGCGCGTACCGGTGAGCGTCCCATTAGCACTATTCCCGCGAACGAAAACAACATTATGACGTATCGTGTAGCCGCGTGAAGCACCCGAGCGCATACGATCACCAAACGTAAGCGCCGCCGGGCGCGCCCCGGGGCACGCACCGGGCGCGTAGCCTAAGCGCGTCGGGTCATGGGACCTGAAAATAACACTTTTGATTGGTTCAGAACACTTTTAGTTTCCAAATAATGAGAAAGCCCAGGTCATGAGGCCTGAAATTAACACTTTTGATTGGTTCACAACAGTTTTGTTTTCCAAATGATGAAAGACCCCACCTTTTTTCCTCATTTTCACTTTGTTGTTTGAGTGAAGAAGACCTGCATTCATTCTGTGAGAAATGGCTTCACTAGTAGCAGCTGCAGGTGCATCTGCACCACCACCACCTCCACCACCACCACAAGGACCACCACAAGACCATATTGGTGGTCATGAAGAAGAGGAGGATGAAGAGGAGCAGGAGGAGTGGCAATATCTACCTGAGGACAATCCTCCATACAGACCCAAGGAATATTTTATTTGGGAGTTTTTCAAGATGCCAAGAGGTGCCAAAAAAGTGAATGCAGCTAAGGTGACTTGCCTCATCTGTCATCAAGAACTGTCAAGAGGGAACCCAAACAAAAAATATTCTTTTGGGAACCACACTATGATTAGGCATATGCAGAGGAAGCACCCGAACAATTATTCAAGAGCAGAGGTCAGGGAACTGACCAAGAACCCTCCTCATCCTTCTTCTTCAAGCACCTCCAATCAACCCACTCCATCGGGTGCAGAGGCTAGGGATATGGTCCCTAATGTCCAAACCTAGTTTGCAAAATTTAAATTTGTTTGCATATATTGCAACAAAACAATATCATATGGTGAGCAGAGCATCACTTTACTCAATCGAGCTGCAGACAACCATCACTGCAGCAAGCAACTTTAATTTGTTTCTATTTTTTTTGCTCCAGTTGAGCTGTTTGCAATTCACTGTGTTTTGTTTGACCCCAGAAAAACTACAAAAAAATATAAAATTGTTCAGAAAATCACAAAAAAATAAAAAATGTTCAAAAAAACAATAAAAAAATATAAAACAACAAAAAGAATAAGAAAAACAGTTCTTTTCAGAACTACCTCCAATTTATATAAAAATGCTACATTTTTAAAAACCAGTCTTTCTTTTTTTCCCAATGGTACGCTCCCCGGTGCGCTCCCCAGTGCGCGTACTGGGCGCACCCCCCGCAAAAATAAAAATAAAAGAATTATTTTTTTGCCCTGCGGGGTGCTTTTATGGCCCCCACATCAAACCTAGGGGGCAGGGGGGGTCTACCCTGCCCCCTTTTGGTCATTTTCCCCTTTGTTTTTGCCACCTCTTGTGTCTCAATCCTACCGAGACACAAGATGGCGGCCGCTCCGGACTGTTTTGAATGTTTACAGACACCCGAGAGCCAATCAGCTTTCCGTGCGCAAGTCGCGTAGCGCACCCGGTGCGCTCCCCGGAGCGCGTACCGGGGCGCAGCCTTAGATATATATATTTTTTTAACCTAAATTACTCAAAATCCACTGGAGCACATATCTTGAGACATAGCAAAGGCACATCTGGCTACCAGTCCCTACAGTTTTGCCAAGTTTGGTGGAAATCCATTCAGCCGTTCGGGCTAAAAGTGAGGTCGACCGCCCTATGGAAATTTACATGGGGAAAACACATTTTGGGACCCCCATTTATCTCGGCCCCCGCTTGACGAATCCCCCCCAAACTTTCAAGGAAGGACCGGAGCTCCGTGAGGAGAATTTGAGGAAATTTTCAGGTAGATTCGTCAACCGGCGCCAAAGTTATTCACAATAGAATTTTGAGATTTTACATTGAAAAAAATCCTAACTATAACTACCTACTGGCGACCGCCAGTAGGTAATACATATATATATATATATATATATATATATATATATATATATATATATATATATATATATATATATATATATATATATATATATATACACATTGCACCAGAGCTGGGCCCTATAATGCCAGGAAAGCCCACACTATACATGTGTAAATAATATATATATATATATATATATATATGTATATATATATATATATATATATATATATATATATATATATATATATATATATATATATATATATATATATATATATATACATATATATATATATATATTATTTACACATGTATAGTGTGGGCTTTCCTGGCATTATATTATATATATATATATATATATATATATATATATATATATATATATATATATATATATATATATATATATATATATATTCACGCTCCAAAGTCCTTCCCACTTCTCCTGGAAAGAATGACAGCACTCGAAGTTGAGGAATACAAACGCGCTAGATTTTAATCAGCGGAGGGGTGCACACAGACGCGTTTCGGCGGTCTGCCTTCGTCAGTGTGTGATGCACTGTGTTTGTATCCGACATTGTTTTATCATACATAGTCACTCCCACTACCAGTCAGGTGTAGACACAAACAAGGGGACTGAGGCCCAACATGAAACAAAGCGGCCATCTTATAGTGTATAAATAATATAACACAACAGTAGGATTTAGCTGCATAACGCCCCCAGATGGGCAATTGCATTGTATCCAGTTAGGCAAAACATAATATATTTACCAAGATTAGCGATAAATAAAGCCGTGGATTGGCTTAAGTCCCCATATATACATGTGCCAAATCACCTGTATAGAAAAGAAATTAAATTAAATCAATTCTCAAACCACAACTATAAGCTGAGCATGGCTAAAAGAGGGGTTGTACATGAGTGGGTGTTAAGTGAGATGCATCGCGTGCAGGATCGGTCAGGGCATGTATAGATGTTCACAATATGAACCACATGTCGAACGAAAATTTTACACAAATTCAAATTTGAAACAAAAAATTGTTAGAGTGCGTATTATATACAGTGAGACTTTTGTATGTGAAGAGGCATTGGAAATAAGCTTCTACATTATTCACAAGATATTGATGGTAGTTATCAAGTGCCTGATTGTGGGTTCTATCAGGAGAAGCATATACTATCAGTCCAATAACCACAAGGTGTCTCTCACATACTGCTATGTACACAGAACTACTATGTACAGTTCTGTGTACATAGCAGTATGTGAGAGACACCTTGTGGTTATTGGACTGATAGTATATGCTTCTCCTGATAGAACCCACAATCAGGCACTTGATAACTACCATCAATATCTTGTGAATAATGTAGAAGCTTATTTCCAATGCCTCTTCACATACACAAGTCTCACTGTATATAATACGCACTCTAACAATTTTTTGTTTCAAATTTGAATTTGTGTAAAATTTTCGTTCGACATGTGGTTCATATTGTGAACATCTATACATGCCCTGACCGATCCTGCACGCGATGCATCTCACTTAACACCCACTCATGTACAACCCCTCTTTTAGCCATGCTCAGCTTATAGTTGTGGTTTGAGAATTGATTTAATTTAATTTCTTTTCTATACAGGTGATTTGGCACATGTATATATGGGGACTTAAGCCGATCCACGGCTTTATTTATCGCTAATCTTGGTAAATATATTATGTTTTGCCTAACTGGATACAATGCAATTGCCCATCTGGGGGCGTTATGCAGCTAAATCCTACTGTTGTGTTATATTATTTATACACTATAAGATGGCCGCTTTGTTTCATGTTGGGCCTCAGTCCCCTTGTTTGTGTCTACACCTGACTGGTAGTGGGAGTGACTATGTATGATAAAACAATGTCGGATACAAACACAGTGCATCACACACTGACGAAGGCAGACCGCCGAAACGCGTCTGTGTGCACCCCTCCGCTGATTAAAATCTAGCGCGTTTGTATTCCTCAACTTCGAGTGCTGTCATTCTTTCCAGGAGAAGTGGGAAGGACTTTGGAGCGTGAATGTGTGGCGGCGTCCACGAGCCGCCGACAGCACCCGCCGTCGAGTGAGCAGCTGTTTTCTCGTGGAGAAGGAGCATTTCATATATATATATATATATATATATATATATATATATTCACTGAAAAAACCATAGGTTTCACACCAGTTATAGTTAGCTGGAAATTTTACTGATATAAAACCATTGAAATTCCCACGTTATAGTTAGTCGGACTCACTATAACTTGCGCGTGCAATGCACTGCTGATGACGTCACATATTACATCACTCATGACATGGTCAGTGACATCACTCATGACATCACTGATGACACCATCCAGTGAATATGTGTCTTTCTGAAAAATAAATATTAGTGAGTTATGTTTAAATATTTAAATACATATATTAGTGTTTCACTTTGTGTATAAGTGGCTACATGTGTTGATAAGTAGCTACATGCGTATGTATATGGGTTATTTGATATTTTTATTAGTATTAGTATGAGTGTCTATATGGTTAGGTGGAGGTATTACTTAGCACATAGATGCATGAGTGACTGACTCTTTGTTTGTATGTGTTTTGAAGACAGCATATGTACAGGACTGTATGGGTGGATGAGTGTCTATATGTGTTTGTTAGTGAGTGAATGACTGTCTCACTAGTGTCTTTATCAGTAACTACATATGTTTTAATCTAGTATATATGAATATTGATGTATATAACTGAGTATATGTGAGAGTAAGAGATTGTAAGATTTCCTGTTTAAATAAGTATGTGTTTCTATAAGTGATTGTTTAAGAGAATAAATATGTGTAATTTTCAATAGAAGTAAGGTGGAAGTGTGTGTATAACTCTATTTTCAAATAAATGGTTGTTCAATAGTTTATTTGCACGTGTGAATATGTGTGTGAGTAACTTTTGGATGAATGTCGGTGTGTAACAGAATGTATAGGTGTATCTCTTCATATGATGAGTGAGTATATGTATGAGTGACTATATAGAACTGTTGGTGAATGAGTGGATGAGTATATAGATAGTGGAAGTACAGAATTGCTTGTTGTAACTGATATAGGTATGTCCATTTTTTAAAAATTTCAGTTTCTATTTTTGAATATGTGTCTCAAGGGTTACTTTACACTGAGAGGAGGTCTGTCACTATGTCACAAGGATGGTGTCATCAGTGATGTCATGAGTGATGTCACTGACCATGTCATGAGTGATGTAATATGTGACGTCATCAGCAGTGCATTGCACGCGCAAGTTATAGTGAGTCCGACTAACTATAACGTGGGAATTTCAATGGTTTTATATCAGTAAAATTTCCAGCTAACTATAACTGGTGTGAAACCTATGGTTTTTTCAGTGAATTTAATAGGTTTTTTAAATGCTAATTCCTAACTATAACTGGTGTGAAACCTATGGTTTTTTCTGTGAATTTCAAAGGTTTTTTAAATGCTAATTCCTAACTATAACTGGTGTGAAACCTATGGTTTTTTCAGTGCATTTCATAGGTTTTTTAAATGCTAATTCCTTTGTATATCGAGTTTCTAACCTTTTTTTTTTTTACAATTTGCTGTTTTTTTTAAGAATTCATTTTTTTTATGATTTTTTTTTTTTGCGCTCTGGGTGCGCGCACGGGGAAGCTTTCAGCTAAGCTCTCCTGTAAGCTTCTCCGTGCGCTCATCTGAAAGCGCACCCAGAGCGCAACTGTCGTTCGTGAAAAAAAAATATGAATGAAAAGTTAATAATAATGCAAAACATTTCGTACCATACAAATAAAATTTGTTTTTTTTAATATGGAAAATGATTATGCATTTCTATTAAAGTTTGATGACGTCACTTCGGCGCGCAACGTACGTGCCCTCGGAAGCGCATACGTGCGCGGCGCCTAAACGCACGCAAAAGCGCCTACGATCGCGCCACGTGTGCGCCCCGGAAGCGCCTACGATCGCGCTGCGTAAACGCACCCGGAAGTGCACCCGAGCGCGCATCGTAAGCGCGTCAGGCCATGTGACCCTAAAATAACACTTTTCATTGGTTGCTAACAGTTTTTTGTTACAATGAATGAAATCCCCACCCATTTCCTTCACTTCTTCTTTCACTTTTGTGACTGAAAGACCTGCATTTTTTGCTGCTCCATATTCCTGGATTCATCATGGCTGCCAGATCATCCAGCAGTGAAGATGACTTCATTGATGAAGAGCCACCTACCCCAAAGAAGAAGGGACATTTCATTTGGAAATTCTTTAAATTCCCAGCAGACCAGAAGAAGGTGAATGCACCAAAAGTAGAGTGCAGGATCTGCAAAAAGGTCCTGTCACGGGGTAACCCCCAAAAAAAGTACTCTTTTGGAAACTTTACGATGATCCGACATGTGGAGACCAGGCACCCCCAGAATTTTGCCCGGGAAAGTGTCAGGGCTCTGGCACAGGAGGTTCCTAGAGATGGGGCCTCTACATCTACAGGAGGAGCAACTTCTTCCGGAAGAGATCAATCTCAGGGGCAGGTGGCAAACATCCAACCTGCATTCAACCATGGGGTCGTCAGATGCAGATACTGCAATCAACTCCTCACCTATGGGGAGCAAAGTGTCCTGCTCATGGTTCGGGCATTAGAGAACCATCACTGCCCTTCCCACCCCTAATTTTTTTCTTTTCTTTTTGCTCCTGTTGAGCAGTTTCTATTCCCTGTTTTTGTTCCTCTTCAGTTAAAAGAAGAAAACCAAAAGTTCTTTTCAGAACTACCTCCAATTCTCATCAAAGAGCTATAATCTTAAAAAATGAAGAGTAAGTGAAATATAGTGCATTGATAATTGAAAGGAGAATGAGTAAGAAAGAACAGAAAGGTATGAGAGGTGAAAGGAAGTGAAGTAGGAGGACTGAAAGAAGGTGAGTGTTAGAAAAGAAATTTATGACACAGTGAATAAACTGGAGGCCTCATTTCTGAAAAGTGACGCATCGCTACGTGAAAATAGCGATGCGTCACTTATCTGGACGCACTCCTTATGACATTCCACATATGTCATATTTAATATATGACTAATCAATTCGCAAGGAGTTACAGATATGTCAGTATTTCTGACATATCTCTAAACACAAAAGTAACGCATTGCAGGAGTGCGTCACAAAAGTGACGCAACTCCAATAATGTGTCCTTTCACATGGAAAAAGCACCATGTGAAAGGTTTGCTGTGAAGCAGGCGCAAGATTTTGGCGCAACTGCATCCTAAAAGTGACGCACTGCGTCATTATTACCAAGCTTTTTGCAAGGAACACCCCCTCTGCATGCATTATACCTGACACTATTTTTTAAAAAGTGACGCATGTAGGTACATGGGTCACTTTTTAAAACTCTGCGCCATATTGTATCTGCATCAGGTATAATGTATGCAGAGGGGGCAATCCCTCGCAAAAAGCTTGGTAATAACAACGTACTGAAATCTATGAGATTTCCCTGCGTCACTTTTAGGATGCTATTGCGTCAAAATTTTGCGCCGGCCTCGCATCACTTTTATGTTTACACATATGTCAGAAATACTGACGTATCTGTAACTCCTTGCAATATGATTCGTCATACATTAAATATGACACATCTGGAATGTCATAAGGACTGTGTACAGAAAAGTGACGCATCACACCAGCAGTGTAATAAAATGTGCCTCGTTGCACTATATTTATATTTAAATCTCAAACATTTCACTGCGTCGCTATTACAAAGCTTTTTGTGGGGGAACACCCCCTCTGCATGCATTATACCTCACGCAGATATAATGTGGCGCTTGATTTTAAAAAGTGACCCATCTACCTAGATACCTCACTTTTTAAATATAACGCAACGCAACACATTTTTTTACACTACTGGTGCAATGCGTCACTTTTCTGTGCGCACTCCTTATGACATTCCAAGTAACGCATTGCTGGAGTGCGTCACAAAAGTGACGCAACTCCAGTAATGTGTCCTTTCAAATGGGGAAAGCAGCATATGAAAGGTCTTGCCTCAGTCTAACACCTGCTGTAAAGCAGACACAAGATTTTGATGCAACAGCATCCTAAAACTGACGCAGTGAAATCTCAAAGATTTCACTGCGTCGCTATTACAAAGCTTTTTGCGAGAGAACACCCCCTCTGCATACATTATACCTGACGCTATTTTTAAAAAGTGACGCATCTAGGTACATGGGTCACTTTTTAAAACTCTGCGCCATATTGTATCTGCAACATGATTCGTCATACATTAAATATGACACATCTGGAACGTCATAAGGAGTGCGCACAGAAAAGTGACGCATAACACCAGCAGTGTAATAAAATGTACCTCGTTGCACTATATTTAAAAAGTGACGCATCTAGATAGATGCGTCACTTTTTAAATATTGCATAACAATGCGCATTTTTTTACACCGCTGGTGCGTCACAAAAATTGACGCACAGGAAGCGCAAAACTAACAGCGCAAGGCCTTCATAAATATAGTCCTGGATTTAGGGGGTCAGAGGGGGTCTACTCTTCCCCCTTATGATCCAATCAGCTTCCTGCGCGCAAGTCGCGTGTCGCGCCTGGAGCGCACTCCCGTGCGCGCACGGGAGCGCGGCTATCCCCGCGCAAAACGAAAAAAAAATTTTAATGCCCTGCAGGACCCTATTTTAGTCCCTACATCAAACCTAGGGGGTCAGAGGGGGTCTACTCTTCCCCCTTATGGTCATTTGCCCCTTTTTTTTTCAAACTCCTTGTGTCTCGATTTTACCGAGACACAAGATGGCGGCCGCTCCGCACTGTTTAGAATGTTTACAGACAACTGAGATCCAATCAGCTTCCTGCGCGCAAGTCGCGTGTCGCGCCTGGAGCGCACTCCCGTGCGCGCACGGGAGCGCGGCTATAGATATATATATTTTTTTGAACCTAAATTACTCAAAATCCACTGGAGCACATATCTTGAGACATAGCAAAGGCACATCGGGCTACCAGTCCCTACAATTTTGCCAAGTTTGGTGGAAATCCATTCAGCCGTTCGGGCTAAAAGTGAAATCGACCGCCCTATGGAAATTAACATGGGGAAAACGCGTTTTGGGACCCCCCTTTTATCTCGGCCCCCGCTTGACGAATCCCCCCCAAACTTTCAGGGAAGGACCGGACCGCCATGAGACCATTTTCCTGAAAATTTCAGGCAGATTCGTCAACCGGCGCCAAAGTTATTCAAAATAGAATGTTGAGATTTAACATTGAAAATTATCCTAACTATAACTACCTACTGGCGACCGCCAGTAGGTAATCCTGCGCGCAAGTCGCGTGTCGCGCCTGGAGCGCACTCCCGTGCGCGCACGGGAGCGCGGCTATCCCCGCGCAAAACGAAAAAAAAAATTTAATGCCCTGCAGGACCCTATTTTAGTCCCTACATCAAACCTAGGGGGTCAGAGGGGGTCTACTCTTCCCCCTTATGGTCATTTGCCCCTTTTTTTTTCAAACTCCTTGTGTCTCGATTTTACCGAGACACAAGATGGCGGCCGCTCCGCACTGTTTAGAATGTTTACAGACAACTGAGATCCAATCAGCTTCCTGCGCGCAAGTCGCGTGTCGCGCCTGGAGCGCACTCCCGTGCGCGCACGGGAGCGCGGCTATAGATATATATATTTTTTTGAACCTAAATTACTCAAAATCCACTGGAGCACATATCTTGAGACATAGCAAAGGCACATCGGGCTACCAGTCCCTACAATTTTGCCAAGTTTGGTGGAAATCCATTCAGCCGTTCGGGCTAAAAGTGAAATCGACCGCCCTATGGAAATTAACATGGGGAAAACGCGTTTTGGGACCCCCCTTTTATCTCGGCCCCCGCTTGACGAATCCCCCCCAAACTTTCAGGGAAGGACCGGACCGCCATGAGACCATTTTCCTGAAAATTTCAGGCAGATTCGTCAACCGGCGCCAAAGTTATTCAAAATAGAATGTTGAGATTTAACATTGAAAATTATCCTAACTATAACTACCTACTGGCGACCGCCAGTAGGTAATATATATATATATATATATATATATACATATATATATATGTATATATATATATATATATATATATATATATATATATACATATATATATATATATTATTTACACATGTATAGTGTGGGCTTTCCTGGCATTATAGGGCCCAGCTCTGGTGCAATGTATGCACATGAATACTTTTGAAATTCTTTTAATAACATTATTGTTGTCAGAGTTATCAGCCATTAAGTTTATCTGCATCGATTCATGCACTCAATCGTTCATCCATTGATGAACTGAACCTTTCATATATCGCTCTATTCACTAACCTACTCAACCATTTCTCATGCACTAGCTCATTTGTTCATCCTTCGATGCATCATTCGTCATTCTCACAATCACATCCGCTAAACGCAGATATAAACTCGCCAGTCAATGAAAATACATTTTCACTTATTAAAATAGCCAGACCTCTTGGATTTGCTGGTGTTTGTTTTTTCTTTCTTTCTATGTTTTTCTGGCCATCTCCTTTCCACCCAACCACTTTTTGTCTTTTCAAAAAATGCCACCCCTTTAATCATCAACCTATCTTCACTTGCCAAAAATATTTACACACAAGTATACATCATTAACTAAATCAACTTGTGTCACGGATTTCAGTCAGATGACAGTTCTGATATTATGGCCAGGCATTAAATAGAAAGCAAATCAGCAAATTATTAAAAGTGTTAACAGGTTTCACATTTTGAGCGAATCAGCCGTATTTGCGTAGTTTAAGTCATGATGACATGTGTTGTCTTAACCTTTAAGTCTGACATCATGTGAATAAGAGCGTGATTAATGGTTGGTACTGCTGGGACAGACGTAGAAGAAAATATTTTTCCAAATGTAGAATAAAGTAAGCAGTAAAAAAGTGTCAATCAAGAAATTGCTCTGACTCCTATCTCTAAGTCGACTGCTCCAAGGAAACTCACCCAAGTTCCCTCTATAAAACGACGTATTGGCATCATATTAAAACTATTTTCTTTTACTCAGATAAAAACATCTGAATTAAACTAACATTAAACAATTTCTGAAGCATATTTGTTTTAATGTCATACTTGAAATGTACCGTAGTCATTGAAGGATCAAAGGATTTGTAGTGTGCAGCAAGAGAGGGAATATGTCACAGCAAAACGTATGAAATAGCTGTAAGGACTACATCGAGACGGTCACATTTATCAGTTATTGTAAAGGTTTACATTGCAAGTTGTCTCTACATTGATTTAGGGTTTTGTCCATTCTTTCTAGGCCATTCCAATTTTCGTTCTTCAGATCATAGATTTGAGATTTTTAGAGTACACCTGCAGGAAGTATTTTTCTATTGTATGAAAGTAACTGAAGTGCTGGTTTATTTTTAATTCAAGTGTATTTTTCAGGATTTTTGTCATTCTTGCGAAGAGGTTTTTACGTCAAGCATATCAGACTGTGCAGCTGCCTGTTTGCAGAAGACATATAGTGGGCTTACCAAGAACATACAGGGGTATATATTCTACTGCTTACCACTGGTTGGCTTTTGTGTCGCTCCGATTTGCCTGCTTCTTATCTGCTTGTCAATCTTGTGTTTGTCTCTCTCATTGTGGTATACCCTCTTTACTATCTATTCTGATTGGATGACTTCTAAGCTTCCATTCCTAGCTTTTCAAGCACTTAATTTTCTTCTTGGCTAGGCAACCCACGAGAGCTCATGTGTTTTATGGTTGTCTCCCTCATGTGCTTTTTTTTCGCCACAGTTTTATATAGCGCAAACGTAACACAAAGTTATCTGGTGTCAGAGCGCTTCACAGGAGCACCAGTTGTTTTCACAGGACACATTCCTTTTTGGAAGGCACAGAGAGATGAAGTGATTTGCCCAGAATCACAGGATGTTCACAGTCATTGCCTAGACTCGAAAACCTGCTTTATATCTCAGGATAAATATCATGAGCATCCCCCCACACCTCTTACTTGTGACAATACTTTAGGTAGTAGCTAAACTATGCTGTACACTCAGGGTGCTCCTATCCCTCTTTAAAATCGTTATGTGTCTATTTCCTCCAGGAGCTGTACTGTGTGTGTTTCTCACTTCCCACAATTTCTCCCATCTGCCACCAAAAAAGTGAGTGAAAGGTGAGGAGGCACCTCACAGAAACACCCTCCAGGGAGCTGCTGATAGGTTCTCATCAGTGTGCTCCACTTATCATCATCGGAAGCCTCCACACAATATAAAATATATGTGAAAAATTGTGCACGACTAAATTGAAACAAAAATTGTGAAAAACCTGACCCCCTACTGTAAGAGCAATTGAAAATAATGTTCTAGCACCTACACTATAAAAACGATCTAAACAACCACTGGCACTATTTCCAATTTGAATCGATGCTGTGCGTTTGCTCACAATAAAAACAAGACCTGCTGTCGTGCTTCATCATTTTGATAAAAAAAGCCAACACGTTTCATTGCCTGTTGATGCTTTTCGGCAATTTCTTCGGGTCTAGTGGTCAATCCTCGCCACACTGTCAACCACAGTTAGATACCTGTGGAAAATAGACACAAACACCACCAAACACAACACTGAGTTACACACATGGAGGTCGCTCTACAAAAAGCAAATATTTATTTGTGCTACTGCTCTTTGGACCGAAACATCAAGGATATTTACCCAATGGTTGCCCCCTTATAGCATACCAGCAGCCACGTTCTAAGGGTCTAGTGTACGCGTCCACAATACCCCCGTATCTTAATCACAGTTGCTCTTCGTCAACCTAAAAGTAAAATACAAAGAATGTATATACCCCTTTAAAACACATCATTACTCTCCAGCAACTAGAGACATAAAAAGTTTTTCAAACTGAATATCCATGCCTTTTGCGTTAGTCAGGGAAGCACCTCTTATCTCATTGCAGCACGACCACTAGGTCATCCCCTTCTGATCTCTGTTGCTAACAAGGAAGCATTTCACAGCTCTTCCCCAAGCGTTCGGTATTGACTATGCCCCCACTCATACAAAGGGTGCTAGTCAATGTTTTAAGAATCACACCCAGCCACATGGAATCTCTCGCATTGCCGCCAGTCAGTCTTTTGAACTCCTGCTTACCGGGAAATCTGCAGCGTTTGGCTCACTCGTTCCCCGCTCGTTCCCTGTGTATATTCCCGGCATATTTAAACGCGCGCGCGTGGAGACCCACCCACAATTTCAGGGGAACGCCGATCACGTGGTATTCACTTTAAGCGCCATCTTAGAGTGGTGTGCTCTATTACTTTACACTCTAATAAATATATGGCAGCCCCGATATTATTAAAAGGACTCCAACTGTGGAAGTTGGAACATTGAAAGAATGAAGGATTGAGAACAAATTATTAAAAAAGAAGATTCAATTTCAAAAGCATGTATTTAAGGCACATATTTTGTAATTAACAACTGTTACTTCCTGTGTTTAATGTTTTTTTTTACATATACAGCAACTGCCCTCCTTTTCATAAAGCTGTAGCCACATTAAATTTGTCCTTACTTCAAACTGACTAAAGTGTGATGGTAACTAGTTATCACTACAGTCTCAAACTGCCTTATATAACATGTGATATCAAAAGGTTGACTCCACCATCGTATATGTATATACCAGCAGTCTTTAATAATCCTCACAGTATCATTTGCCACTTGGTTCCTGCATCTAGGTGTGTGCTGTAACCTTGTTACACTCAATAACATAATTCAAGCCCTGTTGGTCCACCCGCTCCTGCTAGATCCAACAGGCCTCTTTTGTGGCCAATCAATTCTCAATGCTGAGTATGTCCCCCCACACCTTTTCTAACACAACACACTTAACCACTTGGATGCTAGGCGTTTTCCCGCTGGGTGCTGAATTACTCTGATTCCCACTCTTCATGACGAGCTCAGCTCGTCATCAGCACACGACCCCCGTGGGTGATGACGAGCTGAGCTCGTCATCAGCATCGAAGGGGTTAATGTCTTTATAACGATATTTTTGTTCACAAAAGTGCCCCACAAAGCAGGTGGTTAATTTACCAGCCTTGATGGTACTCAGATGTTCCTGGATTCTGATCTTGATCTTGCGGGTTGTCAATCCACTATAATGCAACCCTCAAGGCATGTCAATCGGTACATAACATTTGTGGTATTACTATTGGTGAATTTATTCAGGTACCACATTCTCCCAGTCACCAATTGAACACTCTTAGTTGACCCTGTTAGCTCACACACAGAACACCCACCACATGGATGGTGGCCTGCTGGTAGTCCTGCTGTTTTAATCTATTGGCTAGGGCGAGTATGCACCAATTGGTCCCATAGGGTTCTTGATCTTTTAAAAGCAAACCTGGGGAGTGGCATAACAAAACCATTTGTGCTTGGTAAAGGCCAATGTTTCCTGATAATCTCTCGTAGCCTTGTGGATAATGGGTCGAATTTTGTAATCACCGGGAGGCAGTCCCCTTTCTCCTTAACATTTCTCTTGATCAAAGCCACTCTGGGTGTATTTAATGCCCTTTTCCTCGTTTTATTCGCAATTTTCTTAGTGTATGACCGGTTCTCAAGCTTGACTGCCAATTCTGCTGCCGGCTCGATGGTGTGGGGAGACACCCTCAGCATTGAGAATAGATTGGCCACAAAAGAGGCCAGTTGGATCTACCAGGAGCGGACGGACCAACAGGGCTTGAATGATATTATTGAGTGGCGTAAGGTTACAGCACACACCTAGATGCCGGAACCAAGTGGCAAATGATGCTGTGAGGATTATTAAAGACTGCTGGTATATACATATACAATGGTTAAACCGTTTTCCAGGTGTCGGGGAAAATGCCTGTGTTGATGATTTTGTTTAACAGTAAGTGGAGATGTTTGCTAACACTATCTGAAGCCATTTGATATATTATTGGCGGGCAGGGGTCAGTGGGAGCTCCGGATTTTGTGGAGCTTACCAACAGTGGAATCTGTTCTATACTCAGCAGTATGAAGGTATCTAAGACTCTGTTAGGACCTGTGAGTGTTGTGGTAGGGGAGGCTCTTAAACCATCTATTCCCTTGTCTGAGGGAGTATAAAACATACTTTGCACCTTATCCTTGAAAACCTCTGCCAGATGGTTGCAGATTTCAACACTACTGTCTGTTTTTATTGGTCTGGTAATGTGACAGTTAGTGATTGTGCATAAATGGATTTTTCACTATCATCATCATTCCATCTCCAGCGTCTCTAGTTTTCTGCATAGTTGTTCCTGAGCGCGTAGTGCATCTCTGAACCAAGGTTCAGATTTTGTGGCACTTTTACTGGTAAAGCTTCTTACCGGAGCTAAAGTGTCTACTGCAGACGTGATCCACTTTGCGAGGTTAGCTGTTGCCAGATTTATCTCTGGTGTTAGAACTGGTTTTGATGCTTCTAGAGCGTTTTGCAGTGCCTGGGGGTTAATGTTCCTCCAACTGCGCCCTTTGGTTGTCTTGTAGGAATTATGGGTGCTTAGAGGGGAGTGAATATTAGATACTGCAAATATGATGGCTTTGTGATCTGACCATGGAACGGGCAGAGTCTCTTGGATGTTCAAATAGGGACTGGACGTGAATATGCCATCAAGAGTGTGACCGGCCTCATGCGTAGGATGATTGACTTTTTGTTCCATTCCTGCGCTGGCCATCATCTCTATAATCGATGTTGTGTTGTTATCATCTGTTTTCTAGTTGATAATTAAAATTACCTAGAATGGAATAATCCTCTGATTCAAAACTTGATTCGATTATAGGACTAATCAGATCTTCAAAAATTTATTTTGCAACTGGGGGTCTGTAAAATAGTGTTCCCTTGAACGTGTAGTTATCACTTAGAGTGATTTTAAAGGAAAGCAATTTGCAATCTGCACTGGTTCCTACAGACGACTAATATATTTAGAGTGTCTTTAAGTATGATTGCTAGGCCACCTCCCCGTTTCTCTTGCCTATCATTTCGAATTATAGAGAATCCGGGGGGAATGGCTGAGACTAGGTCGGGATCCGAGGAGCTATCAGCCCACGTTTCAGTGACAAAAGCCATATCTAACTTATGTGCTGTCAATAATTCCGCAAATTCTACATTACGTTTAACTAGAGAGTGTTTATTATTGAGCAAACCTAATACTTTTTTGGAAAGATTGGTTGTTGACACGGATAGTTTGTCCTTGTGTTGGCCGTTCCTATTTTTGAAAAAAGAAATTTCGATTGACAATGAATACATGATTTTATTTCTTTAGAAGAGTCGAGCTGCTGACAATTGGGCATCATGCCGAGTCTATTATAGCTCAGTAGAGTATTTCCTGAATAAATCAACCTGGACTCCGATATAAGAGAGCAATAAGCAGGGGTTGTGGCCCTGGGCCCGGCCCAGGTGCGGACAGGCGCAAACGGGCTTGCCTTTGGCACACCACCGGCGCGCCCGCTACGTGCATCCGCTGTGTGTCTGCATTGGCATTCTACTTATGTGGTAGTGAGCAGGGAAGTGGTGCACAAACTACAGCTGTACCCCACGAACCGAAAGTGAGGCTGGAGTCCCTCCGGTTCACCGGTTCATCGGCCCTCCACAACAAATGGCACTTGACGCGATGGAAGGGGGCTGTGACCAGAGATTTCAAGGAAGCATGCTTTTTAAAAGGACAGTAAGAATGTCAAAAGCTACAATGTGCTATAAAGTGCTGAGTGCTAAGATCAATATATCAACGTTTTAAAACCAAGGTTGTGTCATTGAGTTATAACAAATATTAAGAACACATTTAAAACAAATAAGAAAGTATATTAAAAATGGATTCAATGCTTGGGGATGGCAGGGGCATAATAGCGAGGGATGTGGGAAAATCTACCGCTGGTTGAGATTGTAGTGATCACTAGTAACCATCACACATTAGTCAGTTTGAAGTAAGGACAAATATAATTTGGCTACAGCTTTATGAAAAGGAGGGCAGTCGCTGTATATATTAAACACAGGAAATAATGAGATATCATGTCCTTTTGGACATTTGATTGAGATTAAAAGTTGTTAATTACAAAATATGTGCCTTAAATACATGTTTTTAAAATGGAATCTTCTTTTTTAATAATTTTTTCTCAAATCCTTCATTGTTTGAATGTTCCAATTTCCACAGTTGGAGTCCTTTTAGTAATATCGGGGCTGCCATATATTTATTAGAGTGTAATGTAATAGAGCACACCACTCCAAGATGATGCTTAAAGTGAATACCACGTGATCGGCCTTCACCGGAAATTGCGGGGTGGGTCTTCACGCTCGCGTGTTTAAATACGCTGTGAATACACACAGGGAATGAGCGGGGAACGAGTGAGCCAAACGCTGCAGATATTCTGGTAAGCAGGAATTCAAAAGACTGAATGGTGGCAATGCAAGAGATTCCATGTGCCTGAGTGTGAGTCTTAAAACATCAACACTCTTTGTATTAGTGGGGGGATGGTATATATGGACCGCTTGGGGGAGAGCTTTGAAATGCTTTCTTGTTAGCGGCAGAGATCAGAAGATGATGACCTAGTGGTCACGCTGTAATGAGTTAAGCCGTGCTTCCCTGACTAACGCAAAAGGTATGCATATTCAATTTGAAAAACTTTTCCTATCTCAAGTTGCTGGAGAGTAATGATGTGTTTTAAAGGGGTATATACATACCTTATGTATTTTACTTTTAGGTTGAGGAAGAGCAACTGTGATTAAGATACGGGGGTATTGTGGACGCGTACACTAGACCCTTAGAAGGTGACTGCTGGTATGCTATAGAGGGGCAACCACCTGGAAAATATCCTTGATGTTCCGGTCCGAAGAGCAGTAACACAAAGAAATATTTGCTTTGTGTAGAGCGAACTCTATGTGTGTACCTCAGTGTTGTGTTTGGTGGTGTTCGTGTCTATTTTCCACAGGTATGTAACTGTGATTGACAGTGTGGCGAGGTTTAACCACTAGCACTGAAGAAATTGCAGAAAAGCATCAACAGGCAATGAAAAATGTTGGCTTCTTTTATCAAAATGATGAAGCACAACAGTAGGACTTGTTTTTATTGTGAGCAAACACACAGCAGCGATTACAATTGAAAATAGTGCCAGTTGTCGTTTAGCTCGTTTTTATAGTGTAGGAGCTAGAATTTTTTTTTCTATTGCTCTTACAGTAGGGGGTCAGGTTTTTCACAATTTTTGTTTCAATTTAGTTGTGCACACTTTTCCACATATATTTTATGTGGTGTGGAGGCTGCCGATGATAAGTGGAGCACACTGATGAGAACCTATCAGTAGCTCCCTGGAGTGTGTTTCCGTGAGGTGCCTCCTGAACTTTCACACACTTGTTTGGTGGTGGATGGGAGAAATTGTGGGAAGTGAGAAACACACACAGTACAGCACCTGGAGGAAATAGACACATACATATTTTAAAGAGGGATAGGAACACCCAGAGTGTACAGCATAGTTTAGCTAGTACCTGAAGTATTATTACCGGTAAGAGGTGAGGGGGATGCTCATGATATTTTATCCCGAGATATAAAGCAGGTTTTTGTGATGAAAAAGTTGTGAGTGGAGGGCAACCTGTGTTATTTCCCTCTGTAGCTCCTTTTTGTGAAGGATTGCCTAGACTCAAACCAGGTTCTCCAGATTTGAGATCGACCACCCTAGCAATTAGGCTACATCTTCTCCCTCTACTTCTCTCCTCCCTACACTGTGTGTGGCTCTTTATCGCTTGTGTGCTTCTCATTCTTCCCTACATGTTGCCCTCACTCTCTTATCATCTTCCTATTGCTTTCTGGCTCTTGTGTGTTTCCTCTGCCAACTCCACATGGATCTCTCACATGTTCCTGCTCCTCCTCACCACTGCCGTTTGCTTTGTTTCTGCTCCCTGGCCCTGCACATTTCTTACTCCCACACATGCCCTCCGTCTCTTTCCTTCCCCCAACCCTTCTTCAAATAAACACTTTCATTGTTTTATTTCTTGCAATTTACTGATCCAACTCACAATGGCACCTTTCCCCTTTAAGACCTTTTGGTTTTGCACCTGGTTGTTAGCAATGTTGTACAGCATCTGCAATGCTAAGACTAAATGAGAAAAAAGCCTATGATGTGGCTGCACCCAGGCACACTTATACAAGATGTAGCAGTCACTTTTGTTTTGCTGTTTGTCTGTTTTGTTCCTCCCTTAATCCTTCAATAGTTTTTTCCCTTTTTACCTTACTGACGCTTTCTGTAGCATTTTTGATAACATCTGGTCTGTAGCTCCTCTTTAGTAATATTTCTGTTATCTTACTTTCTTCATTCTTTTATTATGTTTAACACTACTATTTCTCTTGGCTCTCAAGAACTCACCAAAAGGTATGCCATTCTTTTGTTTGTTCAGTAGTCTTGATTTATTATGTAATGTAGCATTAGCTGATGTAAGTTTCCTAAACAATTGAAATGCCTAAGTGTCCTTCTAAATATATAACTCCAAATACAAAAAACGAATACAGTCTCTGCCAAATTCCAAACTTAAAGAATCAGTGGAAGTGTTATTGCTAAGATGCAAATTATACTCCTTTATTACATTAATTGTCCATTTCCAAATCATCAAAATGCCATTAACATATCTCCCCAAACACACAACATTTCTAGAGCTTTAATTGCGGCCAGGTCAGGCATGCTCCCTCTCATACAAACTCATAAATAGGTTTGCATATGAGGGAGAAAACCTGAAACCCATAGCTGTACCTTTCTTCTGGTTATACATGGTGTTCTGATACATGAAGTAATCCTTAACGAGTACAAATTTTATCAGTTCAATCACCATCTTAGAATGTTGGCAGAAACTTGCAGAATTTTAAACAAAAATGAAGTTATTGCCTCAATACTCTTCTAATGTTTTATGCTGATGTGCAAACTATTCACACCTTTAGTCCCGAAGTAATAGTTAGCATACCAGAGTATATCATGTAGTTGTCTGAAGAGATCTGTTGTATCCCTGATATGGGATGGCAAGGCTTTCACCAGTCAGGCCACATGCATATAAATACAGTCAAATTAGATTCACATGCTCTGTGTGGGATCCAATCCCCAAGATAATTGGTCTATCGTCTCCTTTATGGACTTTAGGTAATAAATAGATAATGGACATGAAAGGATTATCTACAACCAAATGCCTATGTTCATCTATGCCATTCAACACTTTTTCATGATAGTGTTTTAACATGTCTTTTAACAATTTCTTCGACTTTACAAATATAGAGTTGTCCACTATTCATAGTTTGATTTTTCTTCTGTCTATTCAGCCCAGTCATCGTACCTAAAGTTCATGAGCACTACATTCAAGCCTTTGTCTGTCTGCTAAATTATAATGGATACTTCAGACTTCAATTAATTTAATATTTTTAATTCATATTTATAGAGACAAAGCATGTTCTTGAAATTTGTCCAGTATTTTAAACAATTGAATATTACCCACCCAATTATATGTCTTAAGAGAGATGGGGGCAGTAGCATTCAGGTAAGTTATGATCTCCTTTCATAAAAAATGTGTTACCAGGATTCGGGTATCTTCCTACCTAGGGCATTGTTAAAAGTATTCATAATCAGGGGCCCCCTACAACCTGATGTTACATTTAATCAGGTCCAACATTAATTTTACAGAAACAAAAGGTTCTGAACTCATACCTTTCATTTTCTTTGATGCAAACATCAAGAGAGAAACTTTTATTTTTGTGAGAATGCACAAAGTGCATACTGAAACAATTTTTTTTAAGTAACATTCAATTTTTCTGAAGATTAGGCAGCTTTACTGTGTTGAGCTCAACCTACCAAACACTAGGCAGGCCAAGCTCAGATACTGTCAAGGATCACAGAGATATAGTAGATTCCAAGCTTCCGAAAGATACTGGTGTTCACATGAGCGATAGTCTCCTTCCTTACATTGACACTCTATTTCATTAAAATAGAAACAGGTGTGAAAGGAAGGTGCTCGCAACTGATATTAATTTCTTCCCCTTCATTCCCTTCTTTCACGTGAATGAATCTAATGTTTTAAGCCAATTTAAGGTTTTTCTATTTAGATACTGATGCTGCAGTTCCATCAAGTGAAATTTGTCCAGCGGTCATTCTTGCAAGGTCCTCGCTTTGCCTTCTAGATTTTTTTCCTCTTTCTTAAGACCATTCAGCTCTGATAAAATATCATGATGTATGCGGTAAAGGCCTAGGGCAAAATATGTTCCAATTTTAGCTTTAATTTATTTCTGACTTCATCATACAAAAACAGTCTGTCTGGTTTTCCTTAGGTAGCCCTGTTCAGTGCAAGATAACAGCATACAATTTCCATGAGTCTTTATAATAATGCCGCTCCACTTTCACCCTCCCGTAATACAGATGTTCTTGCAGCCCACCAGCACATACACGCTTATACAGGCACCGCCCGTGGGCAGTTACATATAGGATATCTAGTCTACACCACAGGCACCGCCCCTGGGCAGCTACATATAGGATATCTAGCCTGCACTATATGCTTGCTAACCCACTGTAAGATGGCGCCCGCGGCGAACACCCTCGCAAATGGTAAACATGCATTGGCCTGTGCATTACGACGCTGCAGGCAATTTTAAGAAATCCACTTTTGTCCTCCATATATTAGTATATATGGATTTCAACTTAACAAATTCTAGCCCCCACTCCAGAACCCACGTAGGGACACTGGATATCCTCGTCATTGTAACATGGCCGACGCGATACGGAGACGCGTCCCGTGACCTCTGTTGATGGGTGGAGCATTGTGGGACTTCCTCCACACGAATGAGTGTATATGGGGGGCGCCGCCGAGCTCCATAACCTATCCGAGCTCGGCGGTAACGGGTAGGCGAAGAAGGTAGAACACAGGCAGTTAAAGGTAAGGTGACCCTCGTTATCCATTTGGTGGGTTTTCCGATGACGCATGCCTCCCTGCATTCGCTCGTGGTTATTGACCACAACTCAGTATGATAAACGGGCGATATAACGGGGGAGCATTACTCTGATTTGACATACATTAATTATCAATGACTACATCCCACATACTTGCGTCCCTGCACTCACTGGTGGCTATAGACCACAACTTGATTTGAAAAACGGGCTATATAACGGGCGTTAAAACGGGGGAGCATTACTCTGAACTGATATGCAATAATTAACAATGACTTCACCCCATATGCTTGCCTCCCTGCACTCGTTGATGGTTAAAGACCACTACTTAATTTGAAATACGGGCTATAAAACGGGCGAATAAACGGAGGAGTACTACTCTGAACAGATATGAATTACTCATGACTTCATCCTGGAAGTCTGCCTCCCTTGTCTCCCTGTTCCCACTGGTGGCGACTGACCTTCTTATACACTGGCAAATGGGGGTATGTTACTTCAACCAGCACATTTTTTGGCTATGATGGATCCACCCTTGACCAATGCCCTCTTCCCCCTACAATTGAATAGGCATTGTTCTACTTAAAAATTGCCTAGTTTGCCCTATCCTTTACATTTGTTCCCCTACAGCTACACCATATGGCTCTCCCCTGATGTTCTTTCACCGCCGAAGACTCATGAGGCATTTAATCCCAGACTTTTAGTTGAGATGGTGGTGTGCTTGCCCTTATAATTACTCTATCACCGGACTAGCACGCCCTATAATCACAGTGCACCCAAATAGAAGGTCCTCAGTATACTGCTGTTTTTAAACTGTTTTTACTCAGTTTTATCTTTGTGTTTACCTATAGAGCACTCTCTTAGACACGATTGGTTGGTTGAATGTGCTCACTGCACGCTGCCATCAGGCAGCTTTAGTTCACCATAGCCAGTAGACATAGAATTGGAATTGTCCAACACTGGCATGACACCGAGTGTGGGCATTTGGCGTGATCACACTTGAATTCTTTATTTTGTCCCAATGTAAATTAACCTTGTTTACATGATTTTATTCTCCAATCCAGGCAGAGGATATGACGACAGAGGTAAAATAACCCGTTAGTGCTTGCATTTACACACATGACACCTGCATGCTGTTGTACGACTGCACAGTACATACTCTAGGTCCTGAAGAATCGCGGAAAATTCCTTGTGCGAGAAACATGTTGACCATGTCAATATCCAATTTCACCGAGTCCCACCACACCTAACTTAGTGGTACTTAGGAAGTTGGTTTCACGTTTTTAAACGTAGAGGGAGACCCCCAGAATAAAGTAGCACTTTTCGGTACCCCCTACTACATTTTAAATCACCTTACTCTTACTCTATTGCCCACATACCCACACTTCACCATAAGGCTGTTGGAAGAAAAGATCTCCGTCAAAGAGCCCCTCCTTGAGGTGAGCCCGTCGGGGATTGCACCGCCTCCCCGACGAGGAGCAACGCCGATGATGAAGCATGACATCCATTCAGGTGTGTGAGGCAAATATTTCCAACAAAATGGATGCCCAAGGGTGTCACATCTACACCCATGGTCACGCCTAACACACAGCTTCTTTTCTATCAGGAACAGTGCAGCTACCCCTTTTTGTTAACGTTATCTTTATAATATATTACATGCTGGCAGCTGCCAATAGGTAGTTATAATTAGGACCAAGTTTTCATAGAAAAAGTATTTTCTGACTTGCCTATAACTTTGGCATCATTGGACCAATCTTCAGGAAATTGTCCCAAAAAAGTGTCAAAGAAGGTTCTGGTTGTCATGAAAAGTTTGGAGGTGATCCGTGCAGTGGGGACCGAGACCAGTTCCAGGGGCTGAATATTTCTAAAAAAGCTAATATAAAGGGTCAGAGTAGAAGTATTCTGACCCCATGTTTGAGGAATGGGGGTGTTAGTGACACAAGTTATGTGTCCGAAATAGATTTTTTTAATCATGTGAGATATTTGCAACGACAAAGCGACCTCCAGTGCGACCCCCAGTGTATCATCGCTGATACATCGCTACTATTAATTTTGTAACAAATATTGATGGAAATATAAAAGATATTGAGATTTTGATAAATGTTTTATAGACTTATTTATATAGTGAGTTATCCAGTGTGATGGATAGAAATTATTATAGAAACTTATTACAGAAGGGATGAACTGTTTTTTCAGCATGTATAAGTGAGAAGTGAGATATATTGTAGCTGTGTTGTGTGACAGAGTGCTAAAATGTCAAAAGGTAACTAATACATAAAGTTTTGTGTTTTGCTCTGGGTTTGTTATATTTAAGTAAGTACATGTAGTAATACATCTAGGTTCATATGTAGATTTAAAACTGCAACTGTATTATGTGTAAGTCAGTAAGCAAAGTAGTTGGTAGATAGGCAAGGGTAAAAATTAAAATATACTCGTTTTTTGACAGAACAATATCTAGATAACTACACACAGTTAGAATGCCTACAAACGCTCAGACGAAAAAGCAACAGAAGCAGCAGCTACAGTATGTATGCAACTATGAGTTACAAAAGGGGCAAAATAAAGAAGAAGCGATGAAAGGAAAAAGAGCTACTGTTAAGAGGACAAAGTCATTTCTTAAAAATATATTTGAACATTTGCAAAGATTACAAAATAAAAAAATGAAGTTGTGACTATGAGAAACAATAAGAGTGGACAAAGTGTGCATTGCAACAACAGAAAAGTTTGCAAAAAATATGGATGCACCTTAACCAGGAGAAAGAAGCAGTTTAAGGAAATCAAAGTCAGCATGTTTCATTGTAGAGTGGTTGTAAATCTACTGAGAAATTTGAAAAAGTATAGAAGAAGGAGAGATGCACTGAAACAGAACGAGTTGAGAGAGTGGCTGATAAGGCTTTGAAGAGGAAGGTTTTCATTTTGATTCTAAATAAAATGAAGACTCATTACAAAATAGTGTTGTGCATGAGGAGACAAAACTATAAGAAAAGATTAGTGAATAGAAGTCACTTTCGTACAGTTTTTAGTAGATAATGGATACACACTTCTAGTACAGAGCCTTTCTTTAATGAAGAATGCTATCTCCAGGATAACAGATTACTTCATGCTATTGACGAAAGAGGATGATGGTATGAAATGAAGAAATGCAGTCCTAAAGCAAAAAAGTGATGATACATAGAAATGTAGAAGAAGGTATTGCAGAAGAGGTCCCTGTATACAAATGGAATAGTAGTAATGTTGGTAGTATTAGACAGCAATACATTGATACATTGTGAAAATTCCTACCTATATTTCCAAGGCGAAGTTTAAAACAAAAAATAAGTACTTTACAATATTTGGATCCTTGCAAGCCGAGAAAGCACACATAATTACAGGGATACTCACTAGCTTGTTTGTCAAAGAAAGTGTGGCAAAGTACCTTTCATAATTTTTGCATGTTAGCTGTACACCACTCAACAATGCAAACTTTAGTTAGGAGTCTCCATTATGTGAAGGCTCCTGATTTATGTTTAGGAGAAATGAATAGGGCAATTTTGCATGGTACTGTGGCATAGGTAGAAATGTTTTGTGATAATATGCAGTTCTGTTTCTTTGGTCCAGAAGAAGACTGTAAGGAAACTGAAGAGTTGATAATAGAAGGAGTTGCAGAACAGGACACAAGTAGTACAGTGGATCTTTTTGAAGAAGAGATTACAAAATGTAAGACAGTGTATTCTGTCCCCCTCCTCTCGATTACAGACTTGTGAATATGTAAATGGCAAGGGTTCTCCTCTGAATAAACAAGAAAAGGGAAAACTCCCATGACAAGAGAGACAATTGGGCAGTGACGGTACAAAAAAGCTTCAGAGGTAGAAACCAAATTTTCCATACACATAGAATTTTCGCAATATGAGGATTAAAAAAAAAAAAAAAAAAAAAAAGACAGTGTATTCTGAAAAACCAGTGTATGCTTGTATATGTTGTTGAGGCACTCACTACAAGAATCAACGCTGACTGTTGACTTCTATTTAAAAAGTGAAAATGAGAATAATGAAAACTTGCTCTGTACTTATTTGTAGAAAAACGGTTTGACTTGTCAGCACGACAAGTTATATGCAAGTACTGCTATAATTGTACATAACAAGTTAGAACTGGTTCCTATTCCAGAAGTACTTCAAGGTTTAAATATTTATGAGTCTATTGTTATCCAAACTATACATCACTTTCAGGCTTAGTACATATGAAGCCAAAGATAGGCAAGTTATCCCCAACCGAGCTGTAGAAAGATCTAAAAGGTAGAGTAATGATATTGCTATTAGATGTCAAGAAAAACATTAAAATGATAGGAATAATTAGAGATTTAGAAAAAGGACTAGTAATTCTTGTAAATGTAGTGCCTACCAAGAACAAGAAGATCTGGCAGGAGTTGCTAGATGTTTCCAACGTTAAAAAAGCAACTTCCGGTACAAAACAATGTTTACTATAGAAATGTGGATAGCCTGCGAGATATCACACATGTGGAGGATCATATATTGCCATCAACAGGTCAGACTGAGAAGGTGGATCAGTCCACAAGAGAAGAAATTTATGAACGTTATAGCATCCACACTTTGAATTCTAATTAGGTTATTGACGATCTCATTGAGCTGTATCAAATGAAAGAAACAAAAGGAGCTTCATTAAGTATGTTGGGCAAAAGATTAGAAGCTTGGTGTTTTCTACATCTTTTTCCTACTGAAGTAGGTGGCAGGTATGATGAGCAGGCTGTGCTAATACCTGCAGCTAAGCATAGATGTAGTAGACTTCCTTCAGTAGACTACTTTGCAAGGCAAGCATCGGCAGGATATTTTTTCGTCTACTTCAGGATATAATTAGGGGTGGGCGGAATTTGTGAAATTGACTTTCGCAAATTATCACAAAATTGCTCAAAATCACCGCGAGCACACGGAACTTTCGGGAAGATGCGGAGATTGCTTTTCCCACCCGTTCACGATGTGTTTTTTGCGTGTTCTTGGGGAAATTTATCTATAACTTGCCCATGCGGTCGCTAATGGGCGCTGCCATCTTACTTGCGATGCTTATTTCTAGGGGTGGGTGGAATTTTATTAATCGTGCTACGCAAAAATACACGAAATGGTAAAAAATCTCTGGGAAATTGCAGAAAGTCCGCGCACACGCCAAATTGCTTGTTAGCGATGCTTTTTTCCTGTTCGCGATCGCTGTTTGGTGTGCTCGGGGAGAAACATCTTGCGAACACACATTTTGAGAATGTGAACAAGCAAAAAATTCAGCAAAGCCGCGGAATGCAGAATTTGGGGCAACTTCGTGTTCACCGCAGAACGCGAAATTACGCAAATTTCGCGAGCGGAACGGAATTTACCACCCAGGCCTACTTATTTCCTGTTCCGAGTTGAATGACGTGTTCGCGATCGCAAACTCTTGACGGATAGCGCGACCGTCTACCAATAATCCAACATCTCATGGCGCACGCGAATGGATAGGAAAACTCGTCGGCGAACGCAGGGACCAGGTAAGTCAATACCACGTGCGCGAGAACGCATTTTTAAAGCACGAACAAGAACATACTTCAGTTTTGCAGCCGATTGCGAGAATTTTTACATTTTCACGCTCTCCGCAGAACGCGAAAATGTCAAAATATTGCAAATTCCGCAAGTGGAACAAAATTTACCGCCCAGGCCTAGATATAATGGACTTCTCGACAAATTTATCTGCTTTCAGAACATTGTAATTGTTCTGTTCACCAATTGTCAATTGCAATATAGTCCCCTCACTGCGCATACTGGTGGACAGAACAAGCATCACATTGTCACAGAATATCCTGTTTAACAAAATCTTAAAGACTTGACTGGATTTTGAGTGCTTGTTAGGGAACTTAAGTATACTACTCAAGACCATCCTGATTGCCATCGAGAACCGCAGTAAGCATATTAAATCAAACAAATATCCAATAGGACTTACTCACCAATATTTCTACTTGTTTTGAAAGTGTGCAAACTCAATTAACGTGTATCATAACCATGTTATTGAAAAGGGAGACAGGACACAATATCTTGAATGAAGATTGTTTTCACGTCTTTAGTTTAAGATGTGAACCCAATCCTCATAAAAGGTATTCTGCCCTGTACCCTTTTTCAATAACATTGGGTATGATGCAAGTAAGTAATTGAGTTTTAACGCATCAAAGTAAAAGTGTAGGCGAATGAGACCCAAAGGACATTTGTTTGGCTTATTACTTTAGGGAACTTGGGCAATATTCTGCAGCATGAGAGGGGGATATTCTCAAGAATGTGCGATAGTCATCGCCAAAATAGGCTAACGCAATTTTTCACATCGCCATCTATCATGGGAAAATAACGGCGTGTTAACATCGTACTGACAACACAGCGCTAACATGGATAGTTTCTCGATAACGCGTCTAATGTCCGTGACAAAATTATCGGGACGGCAAACAAATCCAAAGCTGAACGTGAAAAAAACTGGTGATAGGCCAAAGCACGATTAAAAAATCAGCGATATTCTGAGGCAGGCCTGCAAATCACACGCGAAAGGTGGGAATAATCACTATAAAAGCAGGAAAAAACCCACAAACAAAACCAAAACAACTGCGAAGCACAATGGAGGTAGCCGGAGCAAGTACAGAGGACAACCAGAACCCCACAAGCCCCACAGAGAACCAGCCTTGGACCTCGGGGTCAGGGAAGGGCAAGGAGAAGAAGAAGATGCAGTTTAGTCCACATGAAAACAGGATCCTGATAACAGAGGTGGTAGAACACCATCTACTACTGTTCGTCACCTCCACAGTGTCATTAGCAACAAAAAATGGAATATGACAGTCCATCGTGGACACATGCGCAATTAGGTATAGCACAGTGCACAACCAAAATGACTCTGGATCATGTCCTTGATCCCGTTGGCACACTGCAGCACACATAGAAACAGCAAGTAGGCCCCACTATGTGCCCAGAGGGGGCCCTTCCCACACAGCACCAATCTCATAACTAGCCCATGCGCCAAACCCAGCAATGCGGCATGTCTGTGAGCCACACTGACAACACAATTGACACTGCATGACAAATAGCATGGCTGCATCAATATATCATGACATGCTGCATGCCACGACACTGAGGTGGCTGAGTGTGGACCACATCCGTAAAGGAGCAGGTCACATTTTGACACATCCACATGCACAAACAACCCCTAACGTCAACAACACATCTGCGGGCAAACCTTGCCCCAGACTCCCAACTCCCAATAAGAGCCCAGTTTACCCAAGTATGCAATGTCTTACCACTGTATAGGCACAGAAGTCAAAGGCACACCGCCTGAAAGGGATAAAAAGCAGCAAAATCAGAGCTGCAGGGGCGACTCTCCCAAAATGCAACACACACACAAAACGTTCAGTGCACATCAACATTGACGACAATTGTGGTATGAATCACGGGCAAAATATCGAAGGTCAGGATATAGACCTACAAAAGTATCAAAGCAAGAATATTGAAGTAAAGAATATCAACATCATATTTACATATTTACACTATGGTAAGTACAAAAATATTGGAAAAAATATCGATGTCAAAAATATCGTTTTTTATTTAAGTTAAAAAACGATATAAAATAAAGTAAATAATGTTTAAAAATATTTTTTTAAATTCCAAGTAATATATATAATCTAAAAATAAATTAAACATATACATATAATATATATAATTTGTAATAATTATTTTTATAGCTTATCTATTTTTTAAATATCATATAAATTATAAATACATCTATACACATAAAACAATAATATAAATACAAATTAAATACATATATATATAACAAATTAAAAAATTAACAATTATTTTGAATATTTTGAATATTAATTATATACTACATTAACTAAAATAATACATAAAATATTAGATTACGGATGTAATAAAATTACTATTCCAACTCCAAACAGTGCAACAGTAGGGAAAATGTTGGATAGTGTAGGGGTAAACATTTCTATTATCACTCCAGGGAGTGCAACAGTAGGGAAAGTGTTGGATAGCGTAGGGGTAAAAATACTATTCCCACTCCAGGGAGTGCAACAGTAGGGAAAGTTTTGGATAGCGTAGGGGTAAAAATTACTATTCCCACTCTAGTGAGTGCAACAGTAGGGAACGCTTTGGATAGCATAGGAGTGAAAAGTAATATTCCAACTTCAGTGAATGTAACAGGGTGGAAAATGTAGGATAGCGTAGGGTTAAAATTAACATACTTAATAATTAAATATTGTTTATAAAATAAATAACATATTACAAATTAATTAACTAAAACATTCATAATAAATACTAATAGAATTAAATATTTACCTAAAAAACATTAAATTACTTCCATCCTATTCCCCCATAAAGACATAACATGCTACACATAAAAAAATCAAAATAATATAATTGTCAATTAATTTATTAATAAAAATTAATTACCAATTAACAATAAGTTAACAATAACAATAAATTAATAATAATTTTAAATCAATTATAATTAATATAATTATAAATTAATCAAGTAATACAAAATATTTACCAATTAATAATTAATTAACAATACACGTATTATCAATAACAGTAAATAAAATAATATTAACCAATTAATTATAATTATATTACTTCCCACCCTATTTCCCTATAAACCCACATCCGGTTACATATCAAATTTAACATCATTAATTTAATGATCAATTAATAAAAATTCATTAACATTTTATAATTAATTAACAATACATTAATTAACAATACCAATAAATACATAAACTAATAGATTAAATATAATTAATAAAGAGATACATTAATAATTTTATACAAATTAATGACCAATTAATAATTATCAATACATTAATAATCTATAACCAAAAATAGAAACATATTCATTCATTAATATTAAATTCAAATTTAATTACTTCCCATCCTATTCCCGTATAAACCCACAACCCGCTCTGATACTAAAATGCAAAATTACAAATTTCTAAACATTTAATACATATATGTAAAATAGTAAAAATACATTAGAAAAAATGTTAGACATACATATAAAATACATACTAAAATAGATAACACTATTATAAATATCGATATTATTAACAACAATTTTTGCTAACGATATTACTTACTTCGATATCACACTTCAATATGAAAAAAACAATATTACTTACCTTAAGGTCGATATTTTGGTCAATGATATTTTTGACATCGATATTCTGTCCCTACGATATTAAAAACTCGATATTTGTATAGGTCGATATAAAAAAATCAATATTTTGACTGCTCACCTGTGGGACAAACTGCAACACTTTCACAACAGGACAGAGGACACAACTGGTGCTGCTTGCGTATAGCAACTGGCCAATCACATTTGGCATATCAGGGAAATGTGAGTTGATAATGTACAAGTACAAACACACATCCATGATGTTGTCGAAATGTCCACTGTCCCGCATCAAATACAGTCACAATGTAAATTGTCATGCAGTCTGTATGTAAACTTGTACAATGTGTCAACATACATGTGAACACAATGTTAAACTGCAGCTCCCCTTCACATTGGAGAGGGAAAATCAATACCTCCTGCAGAGCAGACCGAACATTTCTTCACTTATGACAAAGAGGACCTCCTCAACATTGACACCAATGCCCTCCAACATCTCACAGATACCCTAAGTACCCCACCTCCAGAGGCAGGGCAGCCCAACTGCTTCGAGGAGAACCCACCTGCTGCACAGACCTCACAGTAGGAGGTACCCACCACCACAGCTGTCTCTCAGGACCCCTCAAACAACACATGGCTGTCCAACGCTGTGTGTTGGGGTGCCAGGAGAAGTTGGCTGATCAGGTGTGGGTCAGGTTCGACCTCAAGGCATCCAAACGAGATGCCATACGTTGGTGTCTAAGGGGCTGATTACGATGATCGCAGATGCAAATGGGACCGCCCACCATAGGTGCGGTGGTCCTGCTTTACCAATTGTCATGCCCCCGCCCACTGGCCCCCAAAGGCATTCACTGCCTGTCTTTTGCAGCAGAATCTCCCCCTAAAAAGACTGGCATACAAATGCACACGGCGGTGCCTGCACAGCACCGCCACCATTGCCTCATAGTACCTTGTCCCGCAAGGCGGGCGGAAAAGGACCGCCTTGCGGGACCACAACGGACAGTATTTCCGTCCACCGCGGTACCTTTCCCATTTTCACCGCCATCCTAATTTGGCAGTGGGAATATTCAGGGTGATGGCTGGAAGTCCACCACCGCCGGGCTGGCGGTCCTCACTGCCAGGCCGGCAGTGGCAGACATCCCACCATCGTCATTGGCCTCAAAGTCCCATCAGGGACCACTCACAGTCCCTAACTGACACCCACAGTCTGCTCCATGCTCTCTAACGATTGCTGGCTGACATTGTGGGAGTCCAGACTCTGAGGCAAGAACAACTGTCTAGTCAAAGAGGCTCTAGCATTGTCAGCTGGGAGTTGGGACACATGCAGAGGATCATGGAGAACATGGAGTGGACGCAGGCAGAAATAGTGGCTGCAACGGCTGTACACCAGCAATAGGTAGCTGTGTTCTTCCATGCCCTTCAGACCCCCATCATGGCATTGCGTTGATGAATGCTGCTGCTACTACTACATCCACATCTCTTCCCCCTGAAGTGTCAGCCCCACACAGTGCAGCAGAAATTCCACCTCCGGCCCTTGATGTGTCACTGCTACGCATTGATGCAGACATCCCACCTACGGCCCCATATGTGTCACTGCCACAGAGTGATGCAGAAAAAACAACACCAACCACAAATGAGGCACATGAAACATCAGAGAACGGAGATGCAAGTGATTCTGCCTTGGTGGTGAGAAGGAAGGAGTAGCATTCATTTCCGCCATGTGGCCTGTTTCTGCTTGGTCCTGCCCTCTGCATCATAACCTTCCACTGTCCCCCGATACATACAGCAACACTCACCTGGAACCTCGACATGGACTACCATATTCTATTTGGTTACCAAGGACACAGAAATCAGTCTGCGGACTGAACTCTTCCACTACCGATGAACCTGTCAATCCCTAAAGCACTCTGGCTGGTTCTCCAAAGGGCTACACTGTAAAGTGGGGTTTGCATGGCACTGTACTGCTGCAGCCTCAACACTCCACTGAATATTAATAAAACATTCTATGTTCAATGAAGTATGAAAATATGGATGAATGTAGGGGCAGTGATTCCCCCTCACGTCCATGTTGCTAATGTTGTGGGACTTGTGTCACAGGGTGCAACTCTCTGCATCATGGTGGTACATATTTGATCCCAAATGACGCCCTGTTGTCTTTTCTTGGTCACAGATGACAGACTTTATGTCATGAATTTGGACACATATGATACGCTGCTGAGTGGGATTACGTATTATCTTTGACACCCAGAAATGGCATTTTGAATACGTGACACCCTAAACAGGCTCTATGTACAGAGGTGACACACCCACAATCTAATTGCCATTTGTGAGATTGTTAGCACTAAATGTTGCACTTACACTTGTCAGAGTGATGTGCTTATGCAGAGGAGTGACATGAACACAGGGAGTGTGGGAATGTGGATTGGTATGAATTATTTTTCACATTTTGTCCTGTCCCATGATTGCTGAGGACAGTCACAATGTGACGTGCTCATGTGAAGAAATTGTTGATGATTGTGTTCCTTCGGGCTATTCCTGCTGCAGCGGCACTGGGGTGTGGTCCACCTGCCTCATCATCATCATCATCCTCGTCTGGTGCTTACACATATGTTGTTCAACACACAACATGCAATGATCATTTTGCACACTATTTCTGGGCTGTACAGGTGTCTTCCACTTGTGATGCCCAGGCACCTGAAACATAACTTTAACACACCAAATGAGCGCTCCACTATGACCCTGGTGTGCTTGTGGGCGGCACTATAATGCCTCTGGGCCTGGGTGTTTGTGTCTTGGAAGGGTGTCATCATTCACGGGCAGAGTGCATATCCTTGATCACCTGTGACAGGGGAGAGAGATGTGTGTCAATCGGTGGTTCTGCATTCTGTGTTGGCAGGCTTATTAGTTTAGTGGTGTGTGCAACTTTTGGATTCATGTTTGACATGTATTGCTTGTAGCAAATGAGCGGCATCCATGAGTATTACGTTGACTCACATTTGCTCCTCACTCCCCCGAGCCTATCTATAACTGCTGAATTTCTCTGGTTTTGTTTGAGTGAAATGTCAGCCTAACTATAATGCCCCTGTAACTTTTGTTTTTTTCACTATATATATATATGTTTTTTCAGTGAATTTCAAAGGATTTTTAAATGATAATTTTTAAATGTAATAATAGTTATATGTCTTTTTATACTGATTTTCTACAGTTTTAAACTGTTTATGTTTACATAGTTTATTTTTTAAATTACATTATATATTTTTATATGGAAATAAAAATGTTTTTTAAAATATTGAAACTGATTTTTTTGTTCAGGGTCACTAGATGAGTACTTGGGTACTGACTGAATGATAAGAGAACTGCAAGGAGAGTGCCTCGGTGAATTTATAAGTGTTTGGGTATTGGCGCAGTAAATGGATTAGTACATGGTGCTGAATGGGTCACTAAAAGAGTACAAGAGGAGTGACAGGGTGTTTCCTGGAAGTGTAGGGATACTGACTGGGGAACGGAAGGTGTGAAACACAAGTGTGTAGGTGGTTAGAGGACTGCATGCTTAGTGGATAGGCTTTTTAAGCAGTCCATATGCTAAGGCCTGTCTCACTGCATGAGTACTTCGGTAATTACTGAATGATTAGAGTACTGCAAGGAGAGTGCTTGGGTGAATTTATAAGTGGTTGGGTTTTGGCACAGTGAATGGATTAGTACATGGCTCCTAATGGGTCACTAGAGAAGTGCAAGGGGAATGACAGGGTGCTTGCTGGAGTGTATGGATACTGACTAGGGAATTGAAGGTGTGAAAGACAAGAGTGTAGGTAGTTAGAGGACTACATGCATAGTGTACAGGGGTTTGAAGCAGTCCATGTGCTAACGCCTGGCTCACTGCATGAGTACTTGGATACTGACTGAATGATTAGAGTCCTGCAAGGAGAGTGCCTAGGTGAATTTACAAGTGGTTGTGCTTTGGTGCAGTGAATGGATTAGTACATGGTGCTGAATGTGTCACTAGAGGAGTGCAAGAGGAGTGACATGGTGTTTCAAGGAAGTGTATGGATACTGACTGAGGAATTGAAGGCGTGAAAGACAAGTGTGTAGGTGGTTATTGGGCTGCATTGATAGTGGTTAGGTGTTTGAAGCAGTCCATGTGCTAACGTCTGGCTCAGTGCATGAGTAATTGGGTACCGACTGAATGATTAGAGTACTGCAAGGAGAGTGCCTGGGTTCATATATAGGTGTTTGGGTTTTGGCGCAGTGAATGGATTAGTACATGGTATTGAATGGGTCACTAGAGGAGTGCAAGGGGAGTGACAGCGTGCTTGCTGGATTGTATGGATACTGACTAGGGAATTGAAGGTGTGAAATACAAGTGTGTAGATGGTTAGAGGACTGCATGCATAGTGGATAGGGGATTGAAGCAATCCATGTGCTAAGGGCTGACTCAGTGCATGAGCACTTGGGTACTGACTGAATGATTAGAGTACTGCAAGGAGAGTGCCTTGGTGAATTATATGTGTTTGGGTTTTGGCGCAGTGAATGGATTAGTATATGGTGCTGAATGGGTCACTGGAAGAGTGCAAGGGGTGTGACAGGGTGTTTGCTGGAGTGTATGGATACTGACAGGGGAATTGAAGGTGTGAAAGACAAGTATGTAGGTGGTTAGACAACTGCATGCATAGTGAATAGGGGTTTAAAGCAGTCCACGTGCTAAGGTCTGGGTCACAGGATGAGTACTTGGGTACTGACCAAATGATAGAATACTGCAAGGAGAGTGCCTGGGTGAATTTATAAGTGTTTGGGTTTTGGCGCAGTGAATGGATTAGTACATGGTGCTAAATGGCTCACTGGAGGATTGCAAGATGAGTGACAGGTTGTTTGCTGGAGTGTATATATGCTGACTGAGGAATTGAAGGTGTGAAAGACAAGTGTAAAGGTGGTTAGTGGACTGCATTCATAGTGGTTAGGCGTTTGAAGCAGTCCATGTGCTAACGCCTGGCTCAGTGCATGAGTAATTGGGGACCGACTGAATAATTAGAGTACTGCAAGGAGAATGCCTGGGTGAATTTATAGGTGTTTGGGTTTTGGCGCAGTGAATGGATTAGTACATGGTATTGAATAAGTCACTAGAGGAGTGCAAGGGGAGTGACAGGGTGTTTGCTGGATTGTATAGATGTTGACTTGGGAATTGAAGGTGTGAAATACAAGTGTGTAGGTGGTTAGAGGACTGCATGAATAGTGGATAGGGGTTTGAAGCAGTCCATGTGCTAAGGGCTGACTCAGTTCATGAGTACTTGGGTACTGACTGAATGATTAGAGTACTGCAAGGAGAATGTCTTAGTGAATTATATGTGTTTGGGATTTGGCGCAATGAATGGATTAGTACATGGTGCTGAATGGCTCACAGGAGGATTGCAAGGGGAGTGACAGGGTGTTTGCTGGAGTGTATATATACTGACTGGGGAATTGAATGTGTGAAAGACAAATGTCTAGGTGGTTAGAGGACTGCAATCATAGTGGTTAGAGTTTGAAGCAGTCCATGTGCTAACGCCTGGCTCAGTGCATGGGTACGTGGGTACTGACTGAATGATTAGAGTACTGCAAGGAGAGTGCCTGGGTGAATTTATAGGTGTTTGGGTTTTGGCGCAGTGAATGGAATAGTAAATGGTACTGAATGGGTCACTAGAGGAGTGCAAGGGGAGTGACAGGGTGTTTGCTGGAGTGCATGGAAACTGACTAGGGAACTGAGGCTGTGAAAGACAAGTGTGTAGGTGGTTAGAGGATAGCGGATTAAAGCAGTACATGTGTTAAGGGCTAGCTCAGTGCATGGGTCCTTGGGTACTGACTGAATGATTAGAGTACTGCAAGGAGAGTGCCGGGGTGAATGTATATGTGTTTGGGTTTTGGCGCAGTGAAAGATTAGTATATGGTGCTGAATGGTTCACTGGAGGAGTGCAAGGGTAGTGACAGGGTGTTTGATGGAATGTATATATACTGACTGGGGTTTTGAAGGAGTGAAAGACAAGTGTGTAGGTGGTTAGAGGACTCCATGCATAGTGGATAGGGTTTTGAAGCAGTTCATGTGCTAAGGTTTGGCTCACTGCATGAATACTCAGGTACTGGCCGAATGATTAGAGTACTGCAAGGAGAGTGCCTGGGTGAATTTATAAGTGTTTGAGTTTTGGCGCAGTGAATGGATTAGTATATGGTGCAAGGGGTGTGACAGGGTGCTTGCTGGATTGTATGGATACTGACTAGGGAATTGAAGGTGTGAAAGACAAGTTTGTAGGTGGTTAGTGGACTGCATTCATAGTGGTTAGGCGTTTGAAGCAGTCAATGTGCTAACGCCTGGCTCAGTGCATGAGTAATTGGGTACCGACTGAATGATTAGAGTACTGTAAAGAGAGTGCCTGGGTGAATTTATAGATGTTTGGGTTTTGGCGCAGTGAATGGATTAGTATATGGTATTGAATGCGTCACTAGAGGAGTGCAAGGGGAGTGACAGGGTGTTTGCTGGATTGTATGGATATTGACTAGGGAATTGAAGGTGTGAAATACAAGTGTGTAGGTGGTTAGAGGACTGCATGCATAGAGGATAGGGGTTTGAAGCAGTCCATGTGCTAAGGGCTGACTCAGTGCATGAGTACTTGGGTACTGACTGAATGATTAGAGTACTGCAAGGAGAGTGCCTTGGTGAATTGTATTTTTTTGTGTTATGGCGCAAATAATAGATTAGTACATGGTGTTGAATGGTTCACTGGAGGAGTGAAAGGGAGTGACGGGGTGTTTGCTGGAGTGTATGTATACTGACTGGGGTTTTGAAGGAATGAAAGACAAGTGTGTAGGTGGTTAAATGACTGCATGCATAGTGGATATGCGTTTGAAGCAGTCAATGTGCTATGGCCTGGCTCATTGCATGAGTACTTGGGTACTGACTAAATGATTAGAGGACTGCAAGGAGAGTGCCTGGGTGAATTTATAAATGTTTGGGTTTTGGTGTAGTGAATGTATTAGTTCATGGTACTGAATGGTTCATTAGAGGAGTGGAAGGGGAGTGACAGGGTGTTTGCTGCAGTGTTTTATATACTGACTGGGGAATTGAAGGTATGAAAGACAAGTGTGTAAGTGGTTAAAGGACTGCATGCATAGTGGATAGGGGTGTGAAGCAATCCATGTGCTAAGTCCTGGGTCACTGGATGAGTATTTGGGTACTGACTATATGATTAGAGTACTGCAAGTAGATTGCCTGGGTGAATTTAGAAGTGGTTGGGTTTTGGCGCAGTGAATGGATTAGTACATGGTGCTGAATGGGTCACTAGAGTAGTGCAAGGGGAGTGACAGGCTGTTTGCTGGAAGTGTATATATACTGACTGGGGAATTGAAGGTGTGAAAGACAAGTGTGTAGCTGGTTAGAGGACTGCATGCATTGTGGATAGGGGTTTGAAGCAGTCCATGTGCTAAGGCCTGGCTCCCTGCATGAATACTTGGGTACTGACTGAATGATTACAGTACTGCAAAGAGAGTGCCTTAGTATATTTATAAGTGGTTGGCTTTTGGCGCAGTGAATAAATAGGTACATGGTGCCTAATGGGTTACTGGAGGAGTGCAAGGGGAGTGACACAATGTTTTCTGGAGTGTATGTGTACTGACTGGGGAATTGAAGGTGTGAAAGACAAGTGTGTAGGTGGTTAGAGGACTGCATGCATAGTGGATAGGTGTTTGAAGCAGTACTTGTGCTACTGCCTGGGTCACTGGATATGTACTTTGGTACTGACTGAATGGTTAGAGTACAGCAAGAAGAGTGCTTGGTTGAATTTATAAGTGGTTGGGTATTGGCACAGTGAATTGATTATTACATGGTGCTGAATTGGTCACTAGAGGAGTGCAAGGGGAGTGACAGGGAGTTTGCTGGTAGTGTGTGTATACTGGCTGGGGAATTGAAGGTGTGAAAGACAAGTGTGTAGGTGGTTAGAGGACTGCATGTATAGTGGATAGGGGTTTGAAGCAGTCCATTTGCTAATGCCTGGCTCAGTGCATGAATAATTGGGTGCTGACTGAATGATTAGAGTACTGCAAGGAGAGTGCTTGGATGAATTTATAAGTGTTTGGGTTTTGGCTCAGTGAATGTATTAGTACATGATGCTGAATGGGTCATTGGAGGTGTGGAAGGGGAGTGACAGGGTGTTTGTTGGAAGTGTATGAATACTGATTTGGGAATTAAAGGTGTGAAAGACAAGTGGGTAGGTGGTTGGAGGATTGCATGCATAGTGGATAGGCATTTGAAACAGTCCATGTGCAAAGGCTTGGCTCACTGTATGAGTACTTGGGTACTGACTGAATGACAGAGTACTGCAAGGAGAAGGCCTGGGTGAATTCATAAGTGGTTGGTTATTGGCGCAGTGAATGGATTATTACATAGTGCTGAATGGGTCACTAGAGGAGTGCAAGGGGAGTGACAGGGTGTTTGCTGGAGTGCATATATACTGACTGGAGAATTGAAGGTGTGAAAGACAAGTGTCTAGGTGGTTAGAGGACTGCATTCATAGTGGTTAGGCGTTTGAAGCAGTCCATGTGCTAACGCCTTGCTCAGTGCATGAGTACTTGGGTACTGACTAAATGATTAGAGTACTGCAATGAGAGTGCCTGGGTGAATTTATAGGTGTTTGGGTTTTGGCGCAGTGAATGGAATAGTACATGGTACTGAATGGGTCACTAGAGGAGTGCAAGGGGAGTGATGGGGTGTTTGCTGGAGTGTATGGATACTGACTAGGGAATTGAAGCTGTGAAATACAAGTGTGTAGGTGGTTAGAGGACTGCATGCATAGTGGATAGGGGTTTGAAGCAGTCCATGTGTTAAGGGCTGGCTCAGTGCATGAGTCCTTGGGTACTGATTGAATGATTAGAGTACTACAAGGAGAGTGCCTGGGTGAATTTATATGTGTTTGGGTTTTGGCGCAGTGAATGGATTAGTATATGGTACTGATTGGTTCACTGGAGGAGTGCAAGGGAAGTGACAGTGTGTTTGCTGGAGTGTATATATACTGACTGGGGTTTTTGAGGGTGTTAAAGACAAGTGTGTAGGTTGTAAGGGGACTGCATGTATAGTGGATAGGGGTTTGAAGCAGTCCATGTGCTAAGGTTTGGCTCACTGCATGAATACTTGGGTACTGGCCGAATGATTAGAGTACCGCAAGGAGAGTGCCTGGGTGAATTTATAAGTGTTTGGGTTTTGGCCCAGTGAATGGATTAGTACATGGTGCTGAAGTGCAACGGTAGTGACAGGGTGTTTTCTGGAGTGTATGTATACTGACTGGGGAATTAAAGGTGTGAAAGAAAAGTGTGTAGGTGGTTAGAGAACTGCATGCATAGTGGATAGACATTTGAAGCTGTCCATGTGCTAAGGTCTGGCTCAGTGCATGCGTACTTCTGTACTGAGTGAAACATTAGAGTACTGCAAGGAGAGTGCCTGGGTGAATTTATAAGTGTTTGGGTTTTGGTGCAGTGAATTGATTAGTACATCGTACTGAATGGATCACTGGAGGAGTGCAAGGGGAGGGACAGGGTGTTTGCTGGAGTGTATTGATACTGACTGGGGAATTGAAGGTGTTAAAAACAAGTTTGTAGGTGGTTAGAGGAATGCAGGCATAGTAGATAGGGGATTAAAGCAGTCCATGTGCTAAGGCCTGGGTCACTGGATTATTTGGGTACTCACTGAATGATTAGAGTACTGCAAGAAGAGTGCCTGGCTGAATTTATAAGTGGTTGGGTTTTGGCGCAGTGAATGTATTAGTACATGGTGCTGAATGGGTCACTACAGGAGTACAAGGGGAGTGACAGGGTGTTTGCTGGAAGTCTGTGTATACTGACTGGGGAATTGAAGGTGTGAAAGACAAGTGTGGGATACTCTTTATCCAACATCTCTGAAAATAACATTGAGATCAACTGACAGTTGTTGTTTTTTGGGGGTAGTGATGCGATTAACTTGGCTCTATCTCAGATCCATAGGGGACTGCTGCTATACCTCATATTGCTCGCGCGGAGGGAGATTTGTATGAAGTGGAAAGACTCTCCCCCCCCGAATAGAGAAGACTGGCTTAAAGCCTCATTCACAATGGCACGATTAGAGCAAGCGGGGAATAAGGAGTCACCAATTAACATCTGGCAACCTTTGTTAAGATGGGGCCAGGACTTGCGATTAGTTTCTTATTGACATCAGAAAGCAGAAGAGTGATGGTTTCCCCGGGTCATATGATTACACCAAGCCCTTACCTCCCTGGGCAGGTCAGGCTGACCTAGGCGAATGCAGTTAGCAGTGGGGTGCCCAAATGTAAGATATGACAGCTTGTTAAATCTAAAGATGTCCAATGGTGATATGAGGGAAAAAAAAGAAATTCATGAACTCTCCAAGCATTTTGCTGTGTTCTGAAAGTTTGAAATACCTTCCTTTTAGAAAGTTATGTACAGCCTTCAATCCTTGCTCATGTGAAATGCTTGTATATAAGCTAGTTACATCCAAAACCGTCATGAGCATATCAGATTCCCATACAGTATTGGCAATTTGTCTAAAAATCCTTTTGTATCACATATGTAAGAAGTTAAAGTGACTACAAACCTGGGAAAGAAAGTTCAATATACATTGACATATTTTCAGTAAGACTTCCCTGTGAAGAAATAATGGGACACCTGAGGGGGGGTATTCCTTCTTTTTATGCACTTTTAGGAGGTGATAGAGCATTGATGTGACATGATGAAGGGACTTTCAAAATGGAAATTCTTCAAAATCTAACATCCCTCTGCTACACCAGTTCTGTATAAGTTCATGATGATTCTGAATACTATTGCAATATTACTCTTCCGGTATTGGTAGATAACATTCAATATTTGACAAGTGTCTCATCGCTACTTGGCAATTGAAACAAAACAATGTTTCCACCTTTATCCGATGGATTGAATTCTGATGTTCCTACCTTTATCTGATGGTTTGCACACAATTTGTTTGTCATTTTCTATGGTTTATAATGCTATTTTTTGCTCTTTGGTGATATTCATATTCTTCCGTTTGGGCTTCTTCAAACATAATTCCATTAAGTCTTTCTTAACTGCTTCTTCGAACACGTCAATTACATCAGTGGGCGTAGACGGCATGAATGTAGACTGGTTTGAAATTACTCTCTGTGCTCATTTGAATGATCCCCAGTCTTTCGGTTTGTTCTATCTCCCCTATGGTGTCACTATCTTGAATGACTTGTTCCGATTCCCCTAGAAACACCAATGTCTCTAGGTCATAACTAGTTCTTATTTGATTCTTTTATTAGATTTATTGAATTTAAGGATGCTTAATGCATATTACATCTCTAATTGTTTAATTGGCATGTTAATTTCTCATTATATCATTATTATGCTCTAATTAGTACTGGTCTCATTTTTAGGTTTCAGAATAATCATTAAACCCAAAAATATATATTTCAGATGCATTATAGATTTTTTAGCTTCATTTTCATGGGTTTTAAATCATTTACATAATATTATTGGAAGATATCATTATTTTCATTCCAAGGTTACATTTTAGGAGCGTAAGTGCAATAAGACTCCACAGCAGCAGTGATTGTCTCGCTCTGTTCTGAACTGTGCTATCTGCAGTTCATTGGGTGCCCATGTGGGCGTGAGTTACCCTGAAATTCTTAGACACACCAAAATTTCACTTCAACCAAAATGACTACTATCACAAGATCAGATATAGTGTTAAACCTCAATTATATGAGGAAATGTGTACCTGCATCGCAATGCATCAAAAATCGGAAAAAAATATTTAATAAGTATATATGCATACTCAATAACCAAGTTCCATGGTTACATAGTTTCAATAAAAAATTCCAAAGCAAGAGATAGATCCAGTGCCATGATTCCTAATGAGGCTACTTAACATCTCTCTCACTGAATCTCGGGTGGAACAGGACTGGAAACACGCCATGGTCGTCCCCCTGCTAAAAAAATCTGGTGCTGACATCACAAATCTTGCCAACTTCAGGCCTATATCCCTGCTGCCAGCCTGTTCCAAAATATTGGAGCGCCATGTTAACACCCAGCTCAATGAGTTTGTTGAAAACGTGGGATATCTTCATCCATCCCAATCAGGCTTTTGCGCTAATTATTCCACAGAATCCGCACTCCTTGGGGTGACTGAGCGACTCCGACACGGTATCGATAGCGGTGAGACCTTTGCGCTTATTCTTCTTGATTTAAGCGCTGCTTTCGATACCGTGTCCCATTCCATCTTATTGGAGTCTCTCTGCTCCCTTGGTGTTGTTGGACCAGCGCTTGCCTGGGTGGCCTCATTTCTCAATGAGCGCACCTTTCAGGTTTTCTCAAACAAAGCTGAATCTGCGATTCACTCCTCTGCTTACGGCGTCCCTCAAGGGTCTATATTGAGCCCTCTGTTGTTCAATATTTACATCAGACCACTTGCTTCTATCGTAGAGGACGCCGGTCTGTCTATATACTCATATGCAGATGACACGCAGATTGTGTTTTCTTTGTCTAGCTGCAGGGCTCAGGACACTTCTGCCCTTAAAACTGGCCTTTCTCGTGTTGCAGCTTGGATGCAAGCGCATCTGCTAAAGCTCAACGGTGACAAGACCGAGGTGATCATACTAGGCAAACATAAAGATCTGTGGGGCTCTAGACACTGGCCCAGTGATATGGGTCCGCTGCCTACCCCCGTGCCTGTTGCTCGTAACCTCGGTGTCCTGATCGACGATAAACTCTCGATGAGGCAGCAGCAACTAAGGTCGCTGCAATCTGTTTTAATACTCTACGCTGGCTGCAGAAGATCATATGGATGTTCCCTGAGTGCACTCGAAGAACTGTCGTACAAGCCCTTGTGATGTCCCGCATCGACTATGGCAATGTGCTCTATCTAGGAGTAGATAAAGCCACAATCAATAAACTCCAGGTTGTACAGAACTCAGCTGCTCGCCTGCTGCGCAATGTTCCACGTAGAACGTTCGCAATGCAAGCTTTGCGTGACCTTCACTGGTTAAAAATTTCTGATCGTGTGGTCTTCAAAACTTTGTGCTTCCTATTTAAGATTCATCAGGGTTTTGCTCCCATCTACTTGCACAATCTTGCCCAGCCATATCAGCCTGGCCGCTCTCTTAGGTCATCCAACAATGGCAATCTTGTGATTCCTAGAATCCGACTGGCAAAAATGGGAGGCCGTTCATTCGCATATCTAGGACCTAAGATGTGGAATGCTCTCCCGTTGGCGCTAAAAACAGAAACTAGTCTTCTTGCTTTCCGCAAAAAATTGAAGACTCTTCTGTTCTAAGTTCTTCGGTTCTGTTTTTCTTTTCTTTCAGCAATTGCTTGTTTTCTTCTTCAGTCTGTCCCTGGCGCCGGGAAACCCATTGCGGGTAGCTGTGCGCAATACAAGTTCAATAAATAAAATAAATAATAAATAATAAATAAGGCTCTCATGGTAAGGACGATACAGAGAAATGCAAAATAGAAGTATTCTAAGCAGCAAGTGGGCATCGAAATCAGGAGAATAATGGACAGGGTCCCTAATAGAACTGAAAAGCCTTCTGGGCCACTCCCCAAATCAAGAGTTTTTACACGTTATTTTCGCTAATGAAATTGTAGAATCACTGAGGTGGGATCAAATGTATACTTTCATCAGTAAATCATACTGCATCAAAAATAAATGTCATATTGCCTTAATACCTACCTACCTACATGTGGAAAATTATTCAGCACCCTCTAATGTTGACCAGAGATTCTAGAACAAACTAGACACATTAACAATAACGTATTACATGAACAAACAGGGCACAATGAACAGTGGCAGGACCTTGAAATTTAAGTTATGGTCACTGTAGGTCAGAGGTAGACTTTTTTGTTTTGTGATTGAACTGAGGAAATGTTCATTGAGAGTAAGTATGGGCGAAATGCGTGCATTCTCAGTACGTGAAATGATGTTAAAGCGAATTCGCGATCCGCAAAATCCGTTAATTCGTGCGAATTTGGGGGGTTTTTTTGCGTGATCGCGGGGCTTTTGGCGTGTTCGTGGGCCGCTTGCAGCGCATCGACCGTGAAGTTACCCATGCGGTCATACATGGGCGCGGCTATCTTGTTCGCGTTGCGTATTTCCATTTCCGGTCACTATTTGCATGTTCGTGTTGTGCGCAGGGCACGATTACGTGTTCGCGGGCGTTTTTGCGTGCTAGCGGGGGAAATATCACGCAAACTTACCCACACGGTCTCAATGGGCGCGGCCATCTTGTTTTTCATTCATTGCTATGGTTCTGGGCATGCTTTTCCAATCCTCTGTTAATCTTTGCAATCCTTTGTTTCTTTTAACTTTTTTTTAATCTTTTTCATTCATTATCTATCCCTCTCTTTTTCTACATCTATATTTTGAGTTTTTTTCTACTTTTGGTTACTTTTAAAGCTACTTTTTTTGTCCAGAGATTCTAGAACAAACTATACACAAAGAATTTTCTTTTCTTTACTTTTTCCCTATTCTTTCCTATATTTTTTTTTCAGCTGTCCAGGACCATGGCAAAGGGAGCTGGGAAGAGTAAGGGGAAGGGTCGTACCCGGCTCCCATGCAGGCGCTTAAGGGGGGAAGCAGTCGCGGCAGGCAGCAGGCTCGGTGCCATGTATGGGCTCCGGGAGCATCGCCAGCTATGGGGGAAGGTGTGCCGGGCCATGTATCGTGAGTCTGGGGTCCGGCGCACCTACAGCCAGGCGACGCACCAGTGGTCCGACATCCTGGACCGGGAGCACGACCTGCTAGTCCTGCTAGGCGTCAAGGTCCCTGGGCTTGGTAAGTAGTAGTAGCTATTTAAACACTACTCTGTTTTCTCCTGCTCTATGTTATCATATTGCAAATGTTTGTTTTTTCCGAAGAGCAAGAATTCTGCCGATTACATTGCAGGTAAATTATGTTTCAAAAGCTTCTGTGATTGCAGGTGCTGGCCTGTTCACTGGCGGTACTACTATGCTTACTTGTTTTCAATGTTGTGTTCATTTGGCCTGGGTGATGATGATTATATATCAGTGTACTTTACAGAACTGCGTAAAAAGTGCCTGTCCGCGAATCCAGCAATATCCTATTAGACCACATCAGATAGGTCAATAAATTTAGTGCAATTGTTGTCTATTTCCCCGAAATATTTTGTTATTGTTTTTTTGAAATGTTTGATGTGGTTGACAACAATCATCCATGTTTGTGTCTTTCTTTCATGTTGTACATCAGCTTCCCCCAGGGGCAAGGGGACACAGGAGGAGGTAGCGGCGCCGGCGGAGCAGGGACAACAGCAGGAAGGCCAGGATCGGTCCGGCGAGGGCTCCTCTGCTGGCCCCAGTAAGTTTTCCTGTTAATATTAATAATTATACTTTTCTATCTTTTACAGCACCTGTATTTTTTCCAAACGTTCCTCATTCTATTTTTTACTTTTACTTGATCTTTTAGTATACTGTTTCTAAATTCTTATCTTGCCTTTAGTATGACTCCCTGTGGTACTACTAGATTATTATTAGTCTGTCTGTGCAGCTAACTAAGCTTGCACAGTTGGCAAAAGGTGTTAAACAAAACTCCTATTCTCTTCAGCAATAGCTCAATGCACTGAGTGCAGTCCTCTGGGTTGTCCTTACTGTCTATAGAAGTCTTCTAAATGTTTATGCTTTGACAATTCCCAACAATAAAATGTCAATGGCCACCAAGAATAAGATACTAGTTTACTTTTAGATTGGATAGGAGGACAATCCATACTACTACTGTTGCAGGGACTATTCTGCACAAACAGAACTATGGACACGAAATAGGGCATTGGTTATGAATTATAACAGGCGCAGTTAGACTTTCCACATACCTCAGTCATAACAGAAGGTGAACCCCCAATCTCCTTACTGACTAGCTAGTGTGTCAGAGTCATTATTTTAGCTCCCAAATGCAGCGATGATTGATCCCCAATGATTATACAGCCCAGGACATAAGACTACAGAGTCAGAGTCCTGACCTCTCTGAGCCACGGACTCATGCCTGCAAATTGCAAACCCTTTCACTCACTCACCCATGACTAAAAACCCCAGAGCCTATGTAAGTTTTAAAGCGTTATTAAAAGTGAAAACATTTGTTAAAATCAACTTCATCATATAAGATAAATGGCGAAGATTCAAAACTGAAAAGTGGCTGATTTCACACATTAATTGTGGGAGAGCCCTCACCTGGTTGGAACTTCAAGTCTTCTTTGTGGGGATGAATCGTTGCTGACTCAAGTGATGATGATCTGATCTTGCTCCTGTTCTTAGAAGTGCAAAAACCACAGTTGATGGACAGAATGCAGAACAATGTCATACATTCACCCCAGTACAGAGATCTGGGCCTAAATCCATCGTTTTTTTGCACTCCACACCACCCCAGTTCAGACATGGCCATATGCAAATCAGTCTGACCCTGTGCCTCATGGGAACAGTCCAGCCCGAACTGCCAAGCCAAGCATTCATCAGTTGTGCCAAAAAGTGTAGCAAGACATGTTACAGCTAAGCATAAATAAAAAAAGCCTTCCCTGAAGAAAGGGAAATTTGTAGTTTTGAGACTAGAGTCACAAATTATTAAATTTGTTTATGTAGTACTAGTAAAATTTTTTCATTCTTATAAAAAATAGGGAGTACTGTATATGGCATCTAAGAATATGAAATGTATTTTCTAGGCGGAACATCGGCAGAACCATCCACCATTGCCGGGGCCAGCGCGGAGGTGGGGACTCCTGGGGCAGAGGCGGTGGAACCGCCATCTGGAACTGCTGTGGGGGATGCCACGTTAGTGGTGGGCAGCGGTAAGCTATTATATTCCTTACTTATTGAGATTGCAGACTGCAGCGTGTGCTCTCTGCACGGGTGTATATGTAGTACAGTACAGTACACTTTACTGTTAAGAAGACTTAGAAATTTAGAAGTAAGTTTTTGTCAACAAGGTAGAAGAAATTCACCCTTGACTTCGCATGATCAATAGCATTAGCGACAGGAGTTGACGAGTAACCAATGGCCTCCTCTAAATTTGACTTCAACTCAGCTGTGAAAGTTTTATCGAGAAGCCAAATCAGATCTGAGATGAAGTTGATGGATGGGATGAACGAAAAGGGAAAGAAGGGTGTAAGGAAAGACAGGCAAGTTAATATATCCTTTGGTTCAAATTCAAATGCAAGTCAAGCACCGATGCATGGCTGGCAGTTTCCGTGAGAAAAACTAAGGTTTGTCCAGTTGAGGCATTAAGAAGAATGATTGACATTTACTTTGAATGGATGGATGCCTGGATCATGGTACTATCTTACTCATAGTTAGCATAGGTGTATGTAGACAGAGTAGACGGTCACTGAATGAAGTAAGTGTTACTTTGAAGAGCATTTAAAACCGCACCCGCACGTCCGTTCCAGTCTACCAAAGGCGAGGAAAAGAAGATATAATTTATCAGAATACTACCATGACTAGTAACAGTAGTTTGCAAGCACAGCATATATCCTGCCATTACCGGGGCCACTCACAACCTCTGTTAATAATTTTATTACAACTCTGTTTCATGTGTGGCCTATCAGTGTCTACTCAATAAAAAACAAAGCATCTCATATGTAAGCAAATAACCTGTGAAGGGATAGATAATCATAAAATTTATCTTCTTCATTTTCCTTTTCTAGTAGTCATTGGCACTGCAGGGTGAAATTTAAATTAATCAAGCGCTGCGATGCCTCCGGGTAGCCATTCTCTGTATAAATGCTTCTCACAATCACAATCACAGTAGCCCTTGTGACAGAGTATGGCCAGTGCCACCTGTAATAGAAAAGTAAAAGCTTCAGCACCTGCATGTACTAGAGTGGTACAGTAACGCAAGTCTAGGTCATCATGTCTTGCATCTGTTGGCATTATGCCAGCTTCCACAAGTTTACGTAGCAATTTCACTAAACGAGAGAAGAAGAAGACTGGTGTACTGTCTGAATCTAATGTAGTGAGTCCATATAGTGCTAGTAGAATTCCTGAAACTCCCACTAATGTTAGAGCAGAGGCCGACGAAATGGGAGGTTAGATAGATAGATACAGGCCACACATGTTATGTACTGTGCTTGCAAGTTGCTAGTGCTACTGTCACACAACTTTCTGCTGAATTATTTTGTGTTAATCTTAAAGAGCATTGGTTACAGTATGTTTTTCTTTCTTCATATAGATGCTCCTTCCAAACCAACATGGAAGGAGCTGGCTATACGGGCCCGGCAAAGGAAGCTGGAGGCGATTGTCACAGAATATCGGCGGCTCATGGCCCAGGAGGAGGAGGACACGCAGTCGCAGTCCACAACAACATCCACCATGACAACTGCATCCTCCTCCGCGCACCCTGGGTCAGACAGTCAGCGCAAGCCTCCAGTGGTATGGAGCCGTGGTACCCCAGCCACCCGCCACCACCAAGCAGGCAAAAAATCAGCTGCCCCCCACAGTAGGTGCAAGGCACGCATCCACCGCCTAACCCTCAGGGTGTCCAACCTTGAGCAGGAGATGGAGAGAGTGAAAGCCCTGCTCAAGAAGAACCTCCGCAGGGAGCAAGAGGAACACCTGGCCAAAGGACACCACCGGCGGCAGTAGAGGAGGAGAGACTGTCCCTTTCCCCTTTTTTAAACACTTTGGGGGGGTGGGAATTGGGAGTTGGGTTTTTTGGACTTTGGGGACTTTTTATTTCAGGAACATTCTTTGGTGTTAGGGAGGGGGATGGGTCGGGTCTTGCGGGATAAATTATTTTTGTTAGGGATAAAAATAATTATTTACTTTCAACTTAAACATAACTGTGCGTTATGTTTTCCTGAAACTTAACTGGCTGCTTGATTCTTATTGTCTAGGTAATCGCCAAAATGTTTACAAAAGTAAGTGCCACTCACAGAGTTAGTGAATTCAATTGTTCTACTACGTTATTAGTACTACCATCAGTCTCTCCTCTCTCCTCCTACTCCATTATTCTTCCTCTCCCCAAACGTTTATCTTACCTGTGATTCGTGTTTGAGAATAGGGCTAGGCACAGGACTGGCTGCATGACAAATGGCGATGAAGGTTGGCAATCCTGGGTGGATGAAATGGCATTGTTGTGGTGGTAGTAGTGTTGGTACACAGTGGCAGTAGCAGCATATGACAAAAAAGAAATTGAAACCTTGAGTGACCTGAGCGGAGCATTAGAACAGTACGATAGATAGCACAGTACACAAGGACAGTGCCATAATTTAGCCTAACAAATGCTAAAGTATTTAATTCAAAGTATAACTACTAGTTGCGTGGAGTTTGGCTTTGGCTACTACAAGAAATAGTACTGAAGGTGAAGGACACAGCAGTGTAATCATTCGCCACGTGTAGGAGGAGGATGTTCTTGATGATCAATCCAGTTGATGGCGCACATGAAAATCAGATTTGATTTGCAAATAGTCATGGGTGTGTGTCAAGCTGAGTAAGAATATATCCTCGGATTCCTTCACCAGCCTTGAAATACATTTTCTGTTGCTTTGACCTTATCCTCCCTAAGCAAGGTCGTGGAATTATTGTTGTCATTTAGTCAACCTCAATGAAAACCACACAGCCCGGGGGAAGAGGGTTAGGGTTTGAAAATTGGATGGGAATGGGGTTTTTGGGGAAAGTTTTGTGGAGAGAGGAAAAAACACACTATGGAAAAACAACAAATGAAGATAAACAAATCTTTGGATATGAATATATCCATAAATCTTTTAAGGGACATAAAGGAAGTGCATGCACTACTGCATGCATAAAGTTGTTTGCTAAATGGATAGGTTACTGAAAAGTAAGTAGTACTTTCTACAATGTACTAACTTTGAAGAAACAATGTGACAGTACAGGGCTGCAGCAATTACGCAATTTCACTTGCCTATCTGCCCTCAGAGAGAAGAACCACTTAGTACATTAAATTAGTTTAAAAAATAGTAAAGAAAAAGTATACAATAGCTGGAGGGATGAATTGAAGCAGAGAGCAAACAAATGCACAGAGTCACACTCATAGAAGTTCAAAGCAATAACAGTACTTAAAAGATAAGTAGAAATGTAGATGGATACTGTAACTGCCGGCCTGTAATTGTTGATGGAAAGACAGGAAGTGATATTAAAACACCACAGAGAAAAAAATCTAAGGTACGCTGTGTAGTGCAAAATAACACTTTCAGTTTCAGAGTTGACAGTATTACAATACATACAAGCATCATTTCAAAAGTGCGTACTCTGAATCCTTTTCAAGGATAAATAAGTGTGGGCGAAATTTGCGGATCTTTCCCCTCAAGCTAGGTGTAAAGTGTAAACTGCGATTTTAGAACAAAATTAGACCTTCCCAGCAGTGCCCCCAGACCGCTCAACCCACCCCCAAAAAAGTAGAACACCCCCAAACAGGCCAAAAGCAAAAATGGAAAATGCCACACTTAGAAAATCTACATAGGCCTACCTGTAAATCACTCCAAACGCGCTCTGCAGCTAGGCCCTAACCCCCCTTTTCCACCATGGATTTTCTCCAAACTACTTGCATTCAATATTAGACCTTCCCAGCAGTGCCCCCAGACCCCTCAACCCACCTCCAAAAAAATAGAACACCCCCAAACAAGCCAAAAGCAAAAATGGAAAATGCCACACTTAGAAAATCTGGATTTTCTTCAAACCACTTGTAATCAAAATTAGACCTTCCCAGCAGTGCTCCCAGCCCCCCAACCCACCCCTAAAACCTAGAACCCCCTAAACAGCCCCCCAAAAACACGCAAGTGAGCTAAAAAAGAAAAACTTTTTAACCACTGATTTTCTCCAAACCACTTGCATCCGATATTAGACCTTCCCAGCAGTGCCCCAGACCACTCAACCCACCCCCAAAAAAGTAGAACACCCCCAAACAAGCCAAAAGCAAAAATGGAAAATGCCACACTTAGAAAATCTAGAAGCCTACCTGAAAATCACTCCAAACGCGCTCTGCAGCTAGGCCATAACCCCCCTTTTTTACCATGGATTTTCTTCTAACTACTTGCAATCAAAATTAGACCTTCCCAGCAGTACTCCCAGCCCCCAACCCACCCCCAAAAACCTAGACACCCCAAACAGCCCCTCAAAAGCATGCAAGTGAGCTAAAAAAGAAAAACTTTTTCATCATGGATTTTCTCCAATCCACTTGCATCCAATATTTGACCTTCCCAGCAGTGCCCCCAGACCCCTCAACCCACCCCCCAAAAAGCAGAACACCCCCAAACAAGCCAAAAGCAAAAATGGAAAATGCCATACAAAATCTAGAGACCTATCTGAAAATCACTCCAAACGCGCTCATGCAGCTAGGCCCTAACCCCCTTTTCCACCATGGATTTTCTCCAAACCACTTGCAATCAAAATTAGACCTTCCCAGCAGTGCCCCCAGACCCCCCAACCCACTCCCAGAAATGGAGAACACCTCCAAACAGCCCCCCAAAAACACGCAGGAGTGCTATCCTCAGCGAGGCCTACCTTTAAATCCCTCCAAAGGCTCTCTGCAGCTAGGCTCTAACCCCCCTTTTCCACCATGGATTTATTTCAAACCACTTGCAATCAAAATAGACCTTCCCAGCAGTGCTCCCAGACCCCCCAACCCACCCCTCAAACCTAGAACCCCCTCAAACAGCCCCCAAAGAACACGCAAGTGAGCTAAAAAATAAAATAAAATCCACCATGGATTTTCTCCAAACCACTTGCAATCAAAATTAGACCTTCCCAGCAGTGCCCCCAGACCGCTCAACCCACCCCCAAAAAAGTAGAACACCCCCAAACAGGCCAAAAGCAAAAATGGAAAATGCCACACTTAGAAAATCTACATAGGCCTACCTGTAAATCACTCCAAACGCGCTCTGCAGCTAGGCCCTAACCCCCCTTTTCCACCATGGATTTTCTCCAAACTACTTGCATCCAATATTAGACCTTCCCAGCAGTGCCCCCAGACCCCTCAACCCACCTCCAAAAAAATAGAACACCCCCAAACAAGCCAAAAGCAAAAATGGAAAATGCCACACTTAGAAAATCTGGATTTTCTTCAAACCCCTTGTAATCAAAATTAGACCTTCCCAGCAGTGCTCCCAGCCCCCCAACCCACCCCTAAAACCTAGAACCCCCTAAACAGCCCCCCAAAAACACGCAAGTGAGCTAAAAAAGAAAAACTTTTTAACCACTGATTTTCTCCAAACCACTTGCATCCAATATTAGACCTTCCCAGCAGTGCCCCCAGACCACTCAACCCACCCCCAAAAAAGTAGAACACCCCCAAACAAGCCAAAAGCAAAAATGGAAAACGCCACACTTAGAAAATCTAGAAGCCTACCTGAAAATCACTCCAAACGCGCTCTGCAGCTAGGCCATAACCCCCCTTTTTTTACCATGGATTTTCTTCTAACTACTTGCAATCAAAATTAGACCTTCCCAGCAGTACTCCCAGCCCCCAACCCACCCCCAAAAACCTAGACACCCCAAACAGCCCCTCAAAAACATGCAAGTGAGCTAAAAAAGAAAAACTTTTTCATCATGGATTTTCTCCAAACCACTTGCATCCAATATTTGACCTTCCCAGCAGTGCCCCCAGACCCCTCAACCCACCCCCCAAAAAGCAGAACACCCCCAAACAAGCCAAAAGCAAAAATGGAAAATGCCATACAAAATCTAGAGACCTATCTGAAAATCACTCCAAACGCGCTCATGCAGCTAGGCCCTAACCCCCTTTTCCACCATGGATTTTCTCCAAACCACTTGCAATCAAAATTAGACCTTCCCAGCAGTGCCCCCAGACCCCCCAACCCACTCCCAGAAATGGAGAACACCTCCAAACAGCCCCCCAAAAACATGCAGGAGTGCTATCCTCAGCGAGGCCTACCTTTAAATCCCTCCAAACGCTCTCTGCAGCTAGGCTCTAACCCCCCTTTTCCACCATGGATTTATTTCAAACCACTTGCAATCAAAATAGACCTTCCCAGCAGTGCTCCCAGACCCCCCAACCCACCCCTCAAACCTAGAACCCCCCCAAACAGCCCCCAAAGAACACGCAAGTGAGCTAAAAAATAAAATAAAATCCACCATGGATTTTCTCCAAACCACTTGCAATCAAAATTAGACCTTCCCAGCAGTGCCCCCAGACCTCTCAACCCACTCCCAGAAATGGAGAACACCTCCAAACAGCCCCCTAAAAACACGCATGAGTGCTATCCTCAGCGAGGCCTACCTTTAAATCGCTCCAAACGCGCTCTGCAGCTAGGCCCTAACCCCCCTTTTCCACCATGGATTTTCTTCAAACTACTTGCAATCAAAATTAGACCTTCCCAGCAGTGCTCCCAGCCCCCCCAACCCACCCCCATAAACCTAGAACCCCCCCCAAACAGCCCCCCAAATACATGCAATACTGCTAGGGCTCAGTGTAAATTGTGCCAAAACGCTGTCTGCAACTGTGGAGAAGTGTGGCTCATTGGTTAGAGGCGGCAGACCCTGAAGCAGAGATCAGGCCCGGGACCAGTGTTCAATTCCCGACGCGGCAGGGTCTAGGATCAATGTCCGCGGACTCGATAATTCTCGCTTCGGCGCCTTCTCTAATCATGGGCCCCACGCTGCAACTCTGGGCAAAAGCTTGCTTAATCTCCACAACGGCCCCACCAGCACTGGGATGCCTGGCTCCAGCCCTCACAGGGAGAGCCAGGAAGGGTTCCACAGCCTAAGCGCCGAGATACCCTCATGGGTGATTCAGCGCTATATAAATCTATAACTATAATCTATAACTATAACTATAGGCCCAAACCCCCCTTTCCTAACATGGATTTTCTTCAAACCACTTGCAATCAAAATTAGACCTTCCCAGCAGTGCTCCCAGACCCCTTAACCCACCCCCACACATCTAGAACCCCCCCAAGCAGCCCCCGAAAAACATGCAATACTGCTGTCCCCAAAACATGGGAAATCGCAAATCGCGTCTTGACAAAAAAGTGCTGTTTTCAGCACTTCCAGTACTTCAATCATCTTGAAACTTACCGGGACACTTGTTCCAGTGATTCCCAAGAATCTCAGCAAGGCAGAACAAAATAGATCCACTGTAAGGTGGACGACTAGTTCATCCAAACACACGCACCCGCAAAACACCAAAAAAGGCCATAATTCGGCCAATTCAGAAAAAACGCCACTCCCCCCTAAAACTTTGCCAACATCATTCTGAACGAGCCTGTATCGGGCCCTGAACCCTAGACCCCGGGAACCCTACCAAATTATTCATTAAACCCAAAAATCCTAGTAAACCGCACTGAACCCTAACCCCTTGATATGCTTTGTCTGTCTGTGTCACAGAGCCTAGGTATGCTACACCAGGTTGCTTCACTCAGTGTTGCCTGCCTTGACCGTCTGCATAGCCCTGCCGCAAACAGACAAACACAGACAGACAAAGCATATCTAATTGTATGCAGCAAGCCACATAGCCCCAATTTTACAAGAACTGCTGTACTCTGTAATCTGCCTGGCATAACAACACTACACTGCCTCGACCACTCCATACAACAACTAGAAAAACATGTAGTTCAGCTGTAGTAGTTGTTGTAGACTGGTTTACCTGTTTGCCACTCACGAATTGGCCATAGTTCTTCTCCAAACCGACGATGATGATCCATCCATCCCAGTGAGTGACTGTAAAGAAAAAAGATATAAAATGTAATAAATCTTCATGGTATATTCGCAAACAGTAAGTCCAAGACCTTTTGCATTTTGGAAAAATGCAACGTAGTGGCCCTTGCAGTTGAAGTACAATTTGAATTAAACAAGGTAAAAAAAGCAGAGTAGACTTTTGTCACATTTAGTGTGTAAAAGATTAAATAGTAACAGAAGACATATGATTCATTTCATGCACAACAAACAAACAGCAATTGCTTTCATCAGAGCCAGATAGCTATTGATGTCCACTACATGCCATCTTCTTCTCATTATTCATTACCTGTTCCATTTTTTGTCCGCATCTTCTTCTGAAAGTGCGGGACCACAGGGCAGCCTCTCCTGTCAATCAATTTCAGAAGTAACTGTCAGCAATCAGCAAGCAGGTAGTCAGTAATTCCAGTCACACTTGAGGGGACTCGTCTACGAGTACAAAGAGAAAGTTTCTTTATTCCGGGTTACCCAGCCATCTGCCTTGAGGGGAATGGATAGGGGACGGCTGGAGGAGGAGGATAGAGGAGTATGATTGAGTTGCGAACTTGTGAACCTCAGGAATGCAGACTGCAGCACCTTCAAATCAATAAGGAAAGAAGATGAAGACCGTGCTGCTGATGGACTTGTTGTGATTAGTTGATTAGAGTTTTGTTGTGGTAAAAGTTGCAAAACAAAGAAAGACACACAGGATTAAAAAAAAGTGAATAAGGACGAAAAAAAGGAAGTCATTTTCAGGCCTCTGTGTAAGGGAAGTAGAGCTCGTCCTCAAATGGGAGTAGGTCAGCTAACAGAGAAGAACTTCCGTCACCTCAGTCGGTGTCCTTTTCTTCCTGCGTGCATTCACATATTTTGTAATCTGGTGGTATGAAGTGCTGATTCATCTTGATCAGCTTTAACCTCTCCACATTTTTGGGTGAGAGGTGGGTCCTTTTTGTTCTTACAATGGCACCAGCAGCACTGAAAACAAGTTCAGAAGAGACGCTTGCGAGCGGACTGAAAACAAGTTCAGAAGAGACGCTTGCGAGTGGGCAAGACAAATAATTTAGAGCCAGGTTGGTGATCCGTCGCCAATGAGGACTTTTCCGATACCAATACAGCAATGGGTTCTGATTAACAAAGACCTCTGTTGGGTCATCCAGATAGGCCTGCACCATCGACTGAAGGTTCTCCTGGGTTGCTCCACTTTGCGTACCATCTGTGGCCTTTGCATCACTGGAACGAGCAAACCTTGATGATTTAGCCAATCCGTTTCCGACAATATTATGGCTGGGCCTGGTGCAGGTGAGGATGATGATACGGTTGCTGGTGTTGTTAACGGCTGTGAGGGAAAGTGACTCCCTTCAGCCACAGATTCAGAAGTGGAACTTGACGCCGGATGGCTTGCTGATTCTGTTGTACTTCTGCCGGTTCCTTCAATTTTCTGCTGCTCTTTTTCTAACCGAGTGGCTGACACAGCTAGCCAATGTTTGTACTTTGAAACATCTGCTTCATCAAAAGGAATGAATGCTTTGCTGGCCACTGCTTTTTTGTACCGTGGATCCAGAATAGTGGCACAAATGTAATGTTGTTCTGTATGTATGTTTTGAAGCTTTCATTGGCAACTAGGCGCCTTAATAATCTCTCCACCAACTGATATTAGTCTTGTTTTTCAGCATCATCTCAGAACGTTGAAGACACCACCTTCAGTTGGTGCTCTAGCATGCACAACAATGGGATAGCTTGCCCAAAGAACAGTCCTCCCTGCTGACTTCATGCGTGAAGACCTCAAAAGGACAAAGCATGCCGGTCAGGCTTGCAACTAGCTTCCATTCCTCCAACTCTAGCCTCATGTTTTTCATAGTAAAACACAGTTTATAGACATACTCATTTATTACCCCCCACTGCTCAGACAGACGCTCAACCATGTAAATGGTTGAGTTCCAATGTGTTGCCACGTCTTGGATGAGTCCTTTGACTGGCAGTCTACGTTCATGTTGAATGCTCCTGAGCTCCTTCCGGGCCTTAAAAGAATGGCTGAAATGTGTGCAGATTCTTCGGCAGGTGGTCAGTAACTTGCTGACTGTTTTCATTTTTCATGAAATCTTGCACCACAATGTTAATACTGTGCGCCAAACAAGGCACTCTGAAGTAGTTACCATCTTGCATGACTTCAACTATATTACTGCCATTATCCGTGGAAACATAACCAATTATTCGATTTCTTGGAGGCAGCTATTCATTGACCTTCCTATCAAACTCCTCCAAAAGGTTAGGTGCAGTATGAGTTTTCTCCATGGCAAACATGGCAATTGTTGCATGTTTCAGAGTAGCTTGAAAAACCGTGTCCGTGTCAACACCTACTTTTAACTTGTCTTTAACCCCTGCAAAAGAGACCCAGTGTGCAGTGATGCACATGTAATCAAGGGCTTGGCAACTGGTCCACATGTCTGTTGTCAGGTGGATAGTGTGAACAGCACTCTTCTGAATAGCTGCGCCAATCACCTCCAGCACATCTTGATGTAGTGCTGGAACAGCAACCCTGGCAAAATAGGATCAGCTAGGAACCTTCCATTTAGGGCAGACTGTTGCCACAAATTCTAGAAAACCCACCCCTTCCACAAAAGAAAAAGGGAGAAGGTCCAGCGCTAGCATTTTAGCCAGCTTTGCGTTATACAGACGTACCATTGGGTGGTTGCGTTCAAATTGAGCATCCGACTAAAACATTCTGCTAATGGTGGTCTGGACCGTTTTACGTGATGAAGATGATGCATACTTCTTCAAACCAGTTAGGCTCATTGATGTACTTTTTCACATTGGTGTCTCTCCCAGACTCTTAGTGTGCCTCATACATGTTGCAGGGGTAGAGGGTGTGGGCGCTACCACTGCAGTGCTGCTGCGTGGGGTACTGGGTGTACCAGAAAAAATGTATGTCGCTTCTTCACTTCCCCCCTGCATGATCAGCCCCTCGTCATCATCAGATACAATATGGATTTGTTGTACTTTTGACTCCCTGGATCTTCCTTAGGTGCGCCTCCCAAATGAGAGTGTGGTGTTTTTGGAGATGACCTCTCTGGCCTCCGGTACCATAGTGGGAACCAAGCTTACCCCGACTAACTACAGTTCTACAAATCGAACAAACGACCATGTTTTCCGCCTTTTGGCTAACACTAAAAAAGTCCCAAACTGGGGACTGGAAATGTCTGCTGGTGGTGGAGGTGCTACTTTCAGTTTCAATGCCAGATGAATTGGAGGATTGGCGTGGCTGAATTCAACTCTGTTGTGCACTTACAGCACCACTACTTGAGGTAATGGAGGTCGAGCTGAATGGAGGTCCCTGCCGGCTCTTCTGAAGAGAAAATATGGAAGCTGTAGGCCGCGTTGGTGTAGTGGTTAAATGCGTTGGTGGTGGTACCAGTGCCACGCTGCCCACATCCCGCTCAGCAGCAATTCGGGATAGGGTAAAAATGGCTGTCTGCTGCATGCCCGCTGGGGCTGGAGTGACGTCTGTGATGACTGGGTCGTCGTCAGACTGTTCATCAGCAGCATACACCACTTCTTGCTCGTCGTCATCATCAGCCATAAGTGAAAGCCTTGCGGGAACCTTCCTTTTAGGCCTATCTACCTTTGTTGGCTCATGGCGTGCCTCCCCCTCAGACTGCATTTGAGGGTTCCAATCAAGATCAAGATCATCAGAAGGAAGGGTGCTTGAAGAAGAACTTGTAGTAGTCCTCCTTGACCTTTTTCTTGCTGGGGATCTGGAAGACAATGGATCATCCTCAGGAGGAGTGGCTTACTCGGATGATACCTCCACTTGAATCTCGATTTCCTGTTGTGCCCCTACTTCTGAAGGAACAAGCATTGTGGGCAGTTGAACCGCTCCATGTGCCTCTAGTTGCGGCTCTCCTTGCGCCTCTCCTTGCGCATCTACTTGCGTCTCTACTTGTGCCTCTCCTTGCGCATGTACTTACGCCTCCCCTTGCGCATGTAGGTGTGCTTGTCCTAGTTGCACCTGTGGTTGTCGGTGCAGCTGTGGTTGTTGAACACTTGTCAGCTGAGTTACACCCTGCTTTGATTGGGTGCTACTTTCTTGCGATGAGCCAACATCACTGGTCGATGGTGATTGAACAACCAAAGTGGCTGCCTCTGCAGCACTCATGGACTTGGACCTAACTTGGTATGGTAGCACTGAGCCCAATGAAGCGGAGGTGCTGCTCCCAGCTTGGTATCGGGCGGACACCGCTGCTGCAGGCGTTGTCTTTTTTTGCCAGAAAAAAGTGTCTGTGGGCACACCAGTCTCCATGGTAAGTGGCACCACTTGCTTCTTCTGCTCCTTCTTACTGGCAGTGGCAACTTTCTTTGTAGAGGAGCTACGGCCACCTTTCTTTGGGCCCATCTACTTCAGATGTCAGAACAGCTGGGGGCAGTTGCACGAGTTGCAGAGTTGTCTGTGGTCACACGTGACGTTGTGCTGCACACACCGCTGAAGGATTTCTTCCTGGCACTTGTGGTTCTCTTGTGTACCTAAAAGCAAAGGAAGCCAGAGGAACATCAGTTAAACACCCCAACAAGTCGAAAACACACAAAAAACACCACAGTCCAATGCCATCCATGCCCTCAATGATGTTTCAATTCAAGAGGCCCCACAGAAAGCATTGGTCCATGCACCACTCACTACCCCAGGGCATGATGGGTGAAAGCAGGGCAGGCTGGATGCAGGCCTATCACTCAAAGCACACTGCCTGGCTTCAAAATGGCCCCTTGTCCCCCAGCCACATGGCCAGGCCCTGCCTGGACCAGGCCTGAAAATGGCCCCCACCCACATGGCCAGGCCCCAACAACACCAAGAAAAGTCAAAAAACACATAAAAATCACCACATACAATGCCATCCATGCCCTCAATGATGTTTAAATTCAAGACACCCCACAGAAAGACTAGGTCCATGCACCACTGAGTACCCCTGGGCATACCGGTTGAAAGCAAGGCAAACTGGGTGCAGGCCTGCGCACACTGCCTGGCTTCAAAATGGCCCCTTGACCCCCACCACATGGCCAGGTTCTGCCTGTACCAGGCCTCAAAATAGCCCCCACCCACATGGCCAGGCCCCAACAACACCTCAAAAAGTCGAAATCACACAAAAATCACCCCAATCCAATGCCACCCATGTTTAAATTCAAGTCACCCCACACAAAGACTTGGTCCATGCACCACTGAGTACCGCTGGGCATAATGGATGAAAGCAAGGCAAACTGGGTGCAGGCCTGAGCACACTGCCTGGTTTCAAAATAGGGGCCATGGCTTGGCAGTTCGGGCTGGACTGTTCCTATGAGGCACAGGGTCAGACTGATTTGCATATAACCATGTCTGAACTGGGGTGGCAGAGTGGGCTAAAGAACGGTGATGGATTAAACCCAGAACTTTTGACTGGGTGTGAGTGTTTGATTGGTTCAGATGCTTCGTCCATTACCACCCCCTTTAGTACCGCTTTTGGCCGCCATAAGTGTGGCGGGGTATGCTCAGACGTGAGTCCCTTCCTCACTTCGCCACTGGATTCAAGCAAGCCAGGCTGAAGACGGCTGGAATGCCAGAAACCGGTCCTCGGAAGCTTGTTTCCGGTCCAGGGAAGACATGGCTTGGCAGTTCGGGCTGGACTGTTCCCATGAGGCACAGAGTCAGACTGATTTGCATATAACCATGTCTGAACTGGGGTGGCAGAGTGGGCTAAAGAACGGTGATGGATTAAACCCAGATCTTTTGACTGGGTGTGAGTGTTTGATTGATTCAGATGCTCCATCCATCACCACCCCCTTTTGTACCGCTTTTGGCCGCCATAAGTGTGGCGGGGTATGCTCAGACGTGAGTCCCTTGCTCACTTTGCCACTGGATTCAAGCAAGCCGGGCTGAAGACGGCTGGAATGCCAGAAACCGGTCCTCGGAAGCTTGTTTCCAGTCCAGGGAAGACTTGGCTTGGCAGTTCGGGCTGGACTGTTCCCATGAGGCACAGGATCAGACTGATTTGCATATAGCCATGTCTGAACTGGGGTGGCAGAGTGGGCTAAAGAACGGTGATGGATTAAACCCAGATCTTTTTACTGGGTGTGAGTGTTTGATTGATTCAGATGCTCCGTCCATCACCACCCCCTTTTGTACCACTTTTGGCCGCCATAGGTGTGGCGGGGTATGCTCAGACGTGAGTCCCTTATTCACTTTGCCACTGGATTCAAGCAAGCCGGGCTGAAGACGGCTGGAATGCCAGAAACCGGTCCTCGGAAGCTTGTTTCCGGTCCAGGGAAGACATGGCTTGGCAGTTCAGGCTGGACTGTTCCCATGAGGCACAGGGTCAGACTGATTTGCATATAGCCATGTCTGAACTGGGGTGGCAGAGTGGGCTAAAGAACGGTGATGGATTAAACCCAGATTTTTTGACTGGGTGTGAGTGTTTGATTGATTCAGATGCTCCGTCCATCACCACCCCCTTTTGTACCGCTTTTGGCCGCCTTAAGTGTGGCAGGGTATGCCAAGACGTGAGTCCTTAGCTCACTTTGCCACTGGATTCAAGCAAGCCGGGCTGAAGACGGCTGGAATGCCAGAAACCGTCCTCGAAAGCTTGTTTCCGGTCCAGGGAAGACATGGCTTGGCAGTTCGGGCTGGACTGTTCCCATGAGGCACAGGGTCAGACTGATTTGCATATAGCCATGTCTGAACAGGGGTGGCAGAGTGGGCTAAAGAACGGTGATGGGTTAAACCCAGATCTTTTGACTGGGTGTGAGTGTTTGATTGATTCAGATGCTCCGTCCATCACCACCCCCTTTTGTACCGGTTTTGGCTGCCTTAAGTGTGGCAGGGTATGCTCAGACGTGAGTCCCTTGCTCACTTTGCCACTGGATTCAATCAAGCCGGGCTGAAGACGGCTGGAATGCCCGAAACCGGTCCTCGGAAGCTTGTTTCCGATCCAGGGAAGACATGGCTTGGCAGTTCGGGCTGGACTGTTCCCATGAGGCACAGGGTCAGACTGATTTGCATATAGCCATGTCTGAACTGGGGTGGCAGAGTGGGCCAAAGAACGGTGATGGATTAAACCCGGATCTTTTGACTGGGTGTGAGTGTTTGATTGATTCAGATACTCCGTCCCTCACCACCTCCTTTCGTATCGGGCGTGAAAGCCGGAGCAAGAAAGTGACATCGGCAGGATATGTAGCAGGGACGCTGGACAATTTTATTAGTAAACGGGCTAATCCCGCACCTGAATGGAGTACAGAACAACAATGCTCCAAAGCTGGCTGGTAGTAGGGTCCCTGCGATCATGTTTGCCGACGACACCCTCTTGTTGTCTAAATCCCCAATGGGGATACAGCGTATATTGGACAGCTTTGAAGAATTCTGCAGAGGTCGGGGTTTAGAGATAAATTCTCTTAAAACCAAATTTATGATCTTCAACCCCCCCACAACTACTCGGCCAAATCCCAGCCTAGGTACAACAAGACTGGAAAGGATATCGACGTTTGACAACCTGGGGGTCACTATTAATGAGAGTCTGGTGTGGGGCCCCCAGCAAATCAAGTCACAATTAAAATTGGCCCAACTCGTAGGCGGAATCCTCAAGCTTTCCAATAAGTCCACCATTAAACTTGCTGGCCCACCATTGGAGGTTTATAAAATGCAAGCTAGGGTTGTGATTATGTACAGTGGCGAACTATGGGGATACTCCTGTAGGGCCGAAATCACCAAGATGGAAAATACATTTCTAAGACAGCTGTTAGCACTACCATCTAGCACCCCACTTCTTCCTTTAAGGCTTGACTTGGGGGTTAGACCCATTGATGAGGAGCTAACGCTTAAACCGCTCAGGTTTTTGCACAGGCTCTGGGTAACACCGGAGAAGTCAAACTATAGGCAGGAACTCAAAGAAATACTAACCTTTTTTAGCTCTGGGTAAACTCCCTGGCTCATATTTATAAAGAATGAATGTTCAAGGCTAGGAGTACCTGTCCTATGGTCTGACCCTGAGAGGGGCTGCAAAATGGTCACACGCAAGTTACTCACGAGGACATTTTGTGATAATAAGCTTACTGCTGCTTTGTCTAATCCCCATGTTGGCACCTTAACTGCTTCCTTTTTAATGGTTAAAGATTTTTATCATTTTGAGCAATTTATGGATGACATATATCCTATTTTAGCAAGAAAACTGTATGTACAGTGGAGATACGGTGCTCTACCCTTGCAAGCCTTCACTAGTAGATGGTCTGCAGCTGCTTTGAAAAATTGTCCTGGGTGTAACTGTGACATGGAAAATTATCTGCATGTTCTCTTCTTTTGTCCAGCATACTGTAAGCCCAGGAAGTACTGGCTCGTACCCCTGTGCAAGAACCTGGGTTTCACGCAATGTATGCATGCTTTTAGAGTACTAAAAACAGATATAACCAGACCCATTGTTTTTGCTATCTCGCAGTTTCTGGCAGCTATGTGGCACAAGCGAAGGCATTTAATTGCCAGAACATGATTATGGATTCACAGCTAATTGAAAGAATACTGTTTTTTTTCTGTAAATCTTGTCAATTTTTTACTGTTTTTTACTAAACTATTTATTGTTCTCTTTTCTAAAGCGAAGCTTATTAACTGTAAATATTTTGTCTAATTGTCTGCATTTGGAAATTGCTGGGGAATTCATTCTGTCTTGCTATAACTAATTGTACTGCCATCAATGAACATTGTCTTTTTTATATGCTTCGTATTCTTTTATGGCATAATGCCGAAATAAAGATTCATATTGATTGATTGATAATTATTTGTTTTTCTCAGACATTTGTCAAACAACAGTGAACAGAGGCCCATAATTAAAAGACATGGTTTGATACGCAATATTTTGTCAAGCTCTTACTTGGTTGTTGTTTTTAAATGTCCTACAGTGTTTAAACCTTGCCTTGTTGTTTCCACAGATTTATCTTATTCTGAGCCTTTACACCATATATCCGGTGGTTGCACTACTGTTCACAGATGGCCCTACAATATTGAAAGTACATTTTCGCCCTGAAGAAGGAACCCTGTATGTGTTTTAGTGTTCTGAAACACACATAGGCATTTTGTCATCTTAGTTTAGTATTTTTGTATTAATATTTATTGTATTATGTGCTGTTTTTTTGTGCTTGATTTATTGGTGCCTTGTGAGTGTTGTTTTGTTGTATTATATGTAGTGTTCCTTATCAAACCCTGTCTTTTTAATTATGGGTCTTTGTTTATTGTTTTTTGACAGATGTCGGAGAAAAACAAATAATTATCTTAAATGTTATTGTCTGTGATATTGCTATTTTTTTTATATTAATAAAATATGAACAAATAATGTTGTAATGCTTTAGGTCTGCAAGACAGCTTTATGTACATTTTGGATGAATCATCAAAGATGTTATACCCATAGGAGGAAGATTTTGTAATTTACTTGTGATGCACCAAACGGCAGACACTGAATATTGTTGACATAAAAATTGAATTTAAACTCAAATAACTCTTGGTATGTGAGAGAGCATATTTCATGGACAGTCAGCATATGTTTAGATTGAGATTTGTATTGTGAAGGTTTCTGCAATGTTTTATTAAGAAGAATGGCTATAGAAAGGAACTCTAAGAAAAAAAGATTGCAGTTCTGCAAAGGTAAAATCCCAAAGTGTTTGTGTTAATTAAGGTTCTAGGGTGAGCATATAGTGGGTCCAAATCTTTCCGTATTAGCTAACCCTCTCCAAAATGGCTCATTGAAGAGGCCACCATGAACCCTCTGACCAAACCCCTGACATCTGGCCTCAAAAATCTAGATTTCATTCCCAGATGTAAGAGTCTCGCCCATATAAAAAGGCATACCCTGATGTAATTTATGTTTTAAACATTATTATAATCTGCAAGCAATTACTCTGTATATTAAGTTGTACCATTTTCTAATGCTTGGAAAATCAAGTTCAACCTTCTTAAATATCCATCTTTAGGGTATGCCCTCCTATTAAAGAATTCATTTAGTTTCTATTCTGAAATACCTGGTTTCCATTTGTGCTTTCAACATGTCAATCTTGAGTCCAAACTATTTTGGTACTTTGGTTCAGTCTCGATCTAAGACAAAAATGAAACAAGAATGGAAACACAAATGAAGAGATCAAAGGCATCATCAGGACAGATTAGCGTATCAGTGGTATCAGTGTTTTTTTTTCACAACCGTGAGTGGTATCAGTGTTTTTAAACAATATATGAATGCCATAGTAGAAGAAAACAAAGAAAATTGGAAAAATTGTATTGGCAGTGGCAACAATTGTACTTGCCCCAATAGACCTGCCTCTTCTGCACCCATTCCTTTACACTGATTGCCAGGAATTAAATTCTCAAACATTTATGTGGCTAATCTAATTCACTTGAAAAAATAAATTTCTCTTTGCCCTCAACTGCTCTCCTGACTAGTTTGTCTAAATTAAAAGACACTGGCATTCTGAAACAATTTTAATTTTTTCAACTTCCTTATGAGGGAAGACCCAGTAATATTATCTACTGATTAAAAAATCTCAATTTGATTCCCACTATTTGAGCTAACTTTTATTTATCAAACCGATGTGGAAACCATTAGGTTTTGGGAAAGGCAGGGATGCACTGTTTTCCCTTCAACTTCTAGGTACCCATGACGTTTGCCATGGGGTCTGCGCTTTCCTTAAAGCAGCAGTGATATCCCGTGGAAAGATGGACTGTTAGGCGGTGTATTCGTTGTTAATGTGATGACATCGGCTGTTGGATCAATACTACTGACTATTGCATAAGTTATGTTTGAGCAGTTGGCTATGTATGGGGCCTGTTCTTTACTTATTTGCCTAATTCTTATTTGTAATTTATGTTTGTTTTATTGATATTGGTCTTTTATTATTGCCTGCTTATTTTATTATCTTTTATGGCTATTCATGTGCAAAATAAAGTAAAGCATTGATTGATTGATGATTGAATGAATTTTGAGGAAGTGTTTTCTCATTTAAATGTATAAAAACTTGACAGACTGGGGCTATAAAGTAATCTGTGGCTACCGCCATACTTGTCGATGAGATGCATACTTGTAAGAGGCAAAACGCAAACGTCTAAAAACAACACCTGAATGAACTATTTAAAAAAGCGAAACTTAAGATATGTAAGTGTTCCAAAGTTATCTAAAGAGTACAACAGGTGCTATTCAAAGAACCTGTTGTAATAGATAAAGGCCATCTCGGAAATCCACAGATTTGCATACAATAGAAACAGTTGCTATAGGCGGCTGAAGGGGATACACAGATCCATAGACTATCTACACATAGTCAGAATTCAAAACACAGGCAGCTAACAACCTGATAAAATGCTAGAAACTAAAGGATGAAGGCAGAAAGAAGGTGGAGACTGGGAGGATATCTCAATGAGATTAATGCACAAATCTGAAGCTTTAGAGGTCATGAGTTTGAATCCTGAATAGTCAGTCTTCCATCCTCCGAGGAAGGTAAATTGAACACCAGGGGCCATATTGCAGAATATGGTAGGCTCTCTTTGTTTGCGCCAGGCGTACCTTTTAAGAGGTGCGCCCTATACAAACTAGGAGCATATGCCATATTATTTTGAATGCTCTTCTCCTAGGGCAGCCACAAAGTCGTGCTACCCTGGGGACAGGGCATTCAAGTGAAATACAGAGTGGCTTTGAAGCAGCTGCTGCGTGTTTCACTGTGCTGTCGGCAACCCGCCTGTACTTTTAAGAGGTATTATAAATCCCCTTGCAGGCGGTTGCACTGAGTGCACCCACCTTAGAGGGGATGTCTGGGGGGTCCATAGGACCCTCTATCCCCCCCCAGTGGGCTGCTATCAGGGGCACATAGAAAGTGTGCCACCTTTTAGGTGGCGCACTGTCAGTGCGGCTCCTGAGAGCGTCTTTGCCACTGTGCTTGCACCTATAATAATGCGCATGTGCAGAGGCAAAGTCATTTCCTCATTTGCATGGGGCCATGCCCCCATGCACATGAAGGAACACCCTCTGGTGATAACACTGGCACTATATGTGCTCCAGTGCACAAGCATCAGAGGCCCTTTCTGTAATACTAAAGTGCTCAGAGGAGCGTGCATATCAGACGCACATCCCCTTTGCGCCTTAGGGCACCTTCCATAATACGGTCCCAGGAATCTGGAACTCCTAAAATGTGTTACTTATAGTATTTACAAGTGGCCAAATTGTTTATTGAGTGCAGCACAAAGAATAATATGATAAGAATAATGATAATAAAAAGTGAAATATTCCATGTATCTGCCTGCATGTGACCTAGGCCTTGGAAAGAAAACAACATATACTTCAAAATACAATTAGCACAGAGGATAGCTGTGGGGCATATTAGCAAGAACCTTGTTAAAATTATCGCTGTTTTAGCAGCAGGAAACTGTCGCTAAAATGGCGATAATGGCCTTGCTAATATGCATTATAGAATTCCAATAGAAGCCCAGGTTAGATGTGCAGGACATCTAACCTGGGCTTCTTTTGGAATTCTATAACGCATATTAGCAAGCCCATTATCGCCGTTTAAGCGACAGTTTCCTCCCGCTAAAACTGTGATAATTTTAACGAGGTTCTTGCTAATATGCCCCTGAATTCACAGATCTGGAAGATGAACTTAAGGTCTAAAGTCTTTTCTAAGTAAAACCCAGAGCAAGCAGAAAGATAAAGGCAGCAGAATGCTTTAAGCATGAGAGAGTGTGAGCAGCATGTGTAATACTATCTCCTGGACCCATGAACTTGCAAAGATTTAATAACACGTATAAACCCACAAGTCAGGCCAATAAAGCATTATTTCATTGACCTAAACATGTTGGTCATTTTCTATCTTACTTTTCTTAGCTTATAATTACTATATCTCCTTCCAAGAGATTGAACGCGCTGCTTTAGCACCACCAGCAGGCAGCAGCTAATAAGGAATTTGTCAATCCGACACTTGCAAAGAGCAATCATGGGGAAAGCCACAGGGTTGTGTTGACCACGAACATACACAAACATTCAGAGATAAGTTTTGTTTTCACCTGAAAATGTGAAAGGGGGTTGGTGGGGACTGGAGGCTGACATTCCCTTTAAAATCGAGTGAAGTTTCTGTGTTCAAAACTGTGAATTTCGCTCAAGTAGACCAAATATTAGGTTTGTGCAAATTATAAACACTGTACATGAACACAGCAGTCTAAGTAAACACTTAACAAAGTATTTGTTTTTCGGTTTATTTAAAATAAACGAGGATGTTCATTATTCACAAGAAAAAAAAACTAAGGGGCATATTATCAAGAACGGTGTTAAAAATTATTGCCGGTTTAGCGGCAGAAAACTTCTGCTAAAGTGGCGATAATGGGCTTGATAATATGCCCTTGAGAATTCAAGTAGAAGCCCATGTTCTGGTGTGAACATGGGCTTCTATTGGAATTCTCCAAGGCATATTATCAAGCCCATTATCGCCGCTTTAGCAGCAGTTTTCTGCCGCTAAACCGGCGATAATTTTAACACCGTTCTTGATAATATGCCCCCAAGGGCATAATTTTTGTGCTACTGGGTTACTTTTTAAAGTGAAGCTTTACAGAAGATTGTGGTGTACGGTAATATATGACATTAAAGGTCGTGTTATGTCTGACTCTCAAGTAAGAAAGACATGATTTTGGTTTAGAGATTTTATATTTTTCAATATCCTTGCCAAGGGGCTTCATGGCAAGCAGCTCCATTGTGAGTACTTGTAACTATTTTAAAAGCTGAATGACACCATCTTTTTCTTCTCTAATGTCTTGATAAGTTTTCTTTGTAATGCTGTAGAGGTGATGTTATTTATAAGTAATGCTTGTTCCAGTGGACTAGCAAAGTGGAGTTGGGGGGGAGGAGTGGTCCGCCTATGCAGCATGAGTTTTGGGGGCAGTGGCACCCGCTTGCACTTCAGTACAGCCATCGCAGGTAGCAACGGCATTACAAGAAATCACCATTGCCCTCAACCCCCTCCCCCCCACCCTGATCTTCAATACAGCCTCAGTGGCGCGGCAAATGCAGGGACCTGCCCGGGCGGTCTAAAGTCTAGCTATGCCACTGGTTTGTTCAATCATGAAATTGAAGCAATAGAGAGTGCATCAGTTTAAAACATTAGATGACAATAGTTACAATAGCTGAAATAAACCAACCTCCTCTTCTTCCGTCCTCTCATTCCTTATTGAGTGTGTGTCACTCACATCCTTACCACAGTCAAGCAGTTTTCAGGAAAGAGGTGAAGGACCTGCCGTAAATCCTTACCCTTACTCAAACATTTTGAGTTTTAATCTTTGTACCTGTTCAGCTGTTGGGCTGCTGGAGGTCACGGTGGCACCTTCATACTGGATTCACCACCTGGTAAGTTTCTTGTATTTCCTTTGTTTCCATCATAAAAAAGTGCACCTTTGATTTTGAATGCTTTATGGGAGTATATTTCAGATTTTAGTTGTATGGAGACTAAATGCTCGAGGGATTGGATGTACCTGCCTATAAAAAGAGCAGAAAGGGTAAGTGTCAAACAACTTGAACAAATACGTGAATTGGAGGAGGCAATAAAAATAAATACAGCTATTGCTGACTCTAAATCGCTCCTTATAAAGAGTGAGAAGGACATTTCTGAATTTAAATTAAATACTGAAACCTTGAAACAGAAGAAATTACAAAATGATTTGCTACATTTTTCAAAAGAAAATACTTACCCGTATTTACAGAAATACCTTTACACCCAGACAAACAATACAAGATATCTCCCCCAAGATCAAGGGAGAAGCAAAAGATGATTCATTGGCTTCTCCGATAGCTCATCATACTCAGGTTCAAATAGCAGTGACCAAAGTAAAATACTTCTGAAGGTTCTACTCGAGCCGTTTTTTAGAGAGAGGACAGGGGAGAGGGCAAGGAAAATGATGGTTCAACCCACAACAGGGGACAGGAGAGATCAGAACAAGACGACAGTTGTACCGATGGGCCAACGACAATTAATCCCAATTTCCAACTTGTCGAAAAGACACCGGGATGACATAGAACAATTGGTACTATTCTTCGTCAAAATAAAATTGAAAGTCTTCTTTGCAGAAAGAGAGAATACATCTACAACAGGATTTTCTGGACTGAAACACCGTTCAATGTTCTTCCTTCCCACGACTTTAAAGCCCTTTGAGAAAACAGTTTTACATGAATTGGACATCATAGAGTCCCAACAGAGATATGTGAAATACAATATTTGATCTGCAGAAAGAGCTGCCATAACCCGATTACAGAATGATCAAGGCATTGTGATAAAGCCGGCAGACAAGGGGAGTCTATTGTAATTACGGAATGGGAGAAATATGAGGAAGAAATCTTACAACATTTACACAATAAGGAAACATCGCCAATTAGATGGAGATCCCACTAATGCCATAAGGGCAGAAATCAATCATCTAATTGATAAGTGGTCAGAAATGGGATGGCTTACCAAAAAAGAAAAACTCTTCTAAATAAATAGGAATCCAAGAACTCCTGTGATATACATGCTCCCAAAGATCCATAGAGACCCCAAAAATCCACCTGGCGGGCCAATAATCTCAAGAGTCAATTCTGTATTAGAATCCTTGGCAAAATATGTTGACGGTTTTTTAAAACCTTTACTTCCTGACATTTTGAGTTATTTAAAGACGCAACTGATTTATTCAATAAACTAGATCAGTTAGACTTTGACTCAACAATGGAACTCCTTGTCACATGTGACATCACAAGCCTGTATACCAACATCCCCTAGGATGCAGGCCTCAAAGCTATGGAATAGCTTTTAGAAACAAGACCTAAACCTCACTGTGTTCCGACTTCTTTCATACTGGAATTAGCACAAATTTGCCTCAAAAAGAAGATGTTTTGCTTCAACATGTCTTTCTATTTGCAGATAACTGGGACTGCAATGGGTTGTCCCTTCGCTCTAGAATTGGCAGTAATGTTCATGGCCAAATATGAAGAGAAGTGGATCTATGGCAACCACACTTTTAAAACCAACATCATTAACTGGAAATGCTTAATTGCTGATGTTTTTTTGATATGGAGAGGAGAAGGAGCCCATTTTTTACAAGTCATTCTGTAGTTGAATAACCACACAAAGGAAATAAAATTCACAGCGCAATGGAACAAAAATTAAATACATTTTTTGGATCTTATTATTAACCATGAGGGAGGAAAACTTTGCTCTACCCTTTATACAAAAGAGACAGACAGGAATACCTTTCTGCACTTTTAAAGTCATCACTATCGTGTTTTGAAAGATAATTTACCATACAATTTCTGCGTTTACGCAGAAATTGTACGAAAATGGAAGACTATTTGGAAAATGGCAACAAATTAGTCTTAAAATGAAAAGAGAGACAATATCCTCACCTACTTTTGAAAAGAACGATAAAAAGAGCATGTTACACACCTAGAGAGAGTCTATTAGAACCAAAATTGAGAAAACTAACAGACAGACTAGTGTGTATAACTACATTCAATTAAGATACAAAGAGTGAACAAAAAGGTATTACGGAAACATTGGCGAGCAATCTCCTATATAAATACCCTAAAAGAGATAGCACTATTTGCTCTGAAGAGGAATAAAAACCTCAGAGACAAATTATTTAATTCTAATGCAGATACACCACGGACACAAAGTACTGTGCCAACTCTTTTAGTTTTACCACCTGTAGTGGGACATCATAAATGTGGCACAAGTGTGGCCTGTGCATCCACTTTAGATGGTTCCACATTTACTTACAAATACATAACTATACAGCACAAAGAATTTACAAACTGCAAATCTAAAAATGTAATATACAGTATATTATGTCCTTGTGGGAAAGCCTATGTAGGTAAAACAAACCAAGAGGTTTCGACAATGTATTTGCCAACATAAATTGCACATACATTGCCGCAACATGTCAGCACCAATAGTCCAACACTTCATTAAACTGAAGCATAATATTGAAGATCTAAAATGGACGGTGTTAAGGCAAATAGTCTCCAAGCATGGCGTCGATTCACAGTTGTTACACCAGGAGGCACTCCAAATACTGAAATTAAGAACAGCTGAGACAGGCCTTAATGAACTGTCAGAAATATCGAATGTGTTCTGAAAAAATAGAGGGATTGGAAGTATCAAGAAAATGTATGACTCTGTTGTAATTAACTCTCGTATTGGTTTCATGTAAAAATGTTTGTAAGCAAAATGTGATTTAAGTGTTCCATATTTACAAGATTTTCTGGGTAGTACACTTTCTCAATCCTCCTATACACCAGTGATTACACAGAACTCCCTCAACCTTTACAACTAAGTCCAATGTGGTTGAAGCCTACATCAATAAATATATACACAATAAATGCTCCCCCCCAGTGCTTTATAACATCATAAGACTGATGCTCTTTTTCTTCCGAAATTGATCAACAATTAATTTGACTTATATATCCCCTAATGTCATTCACACAAGCTTTCACAAAGTGTCTCCCTCAAACTTCACAACGAGGCACCCGGTGGGGAAAGTCCTTCCATGCAATATATGTTCTCCTCAGAGCTTTGAAACATAACATTTAAGCCCCCTTTCTTCCACAGTGATTTAATAATTAGCAAGTTACACGTTGTTTAAAGTACGCAGCATTTATTTTCAACCTAGTTTTCACGTTTTTGATCACAAGAATCATATATCAGGCTATTATGAAACTGGCCTCCACATAAAATATCTATCATCTATATTGCCCATGCCCATGAGGATATGTGATACAATAGACAATTGGTTCTTTTCGGGAACCATCGGAATATTTGCATAAACTATATTGCCCGGAATGCAATGTGACAAAACAGAAACTAAACTGCCATCTTGTTCGCATACGCGGTGATTCACTGGTGAATGAAAGGTTGCTGCAACAAGGAACTGGATGATTTCCAGCCCAACTGCTACAAGTTGGGATGGAAATTTCTGAATTTGCCAAGCAGAGAACCCAATTTACGAAAGAACTGCATTCCCAAAGTAAGTCAGTCATCCAGAATGGAGGTCTTTGTACAAGGTTTACTAATTTTCTATTTCTTTAATAAAAAATGAAACTAATAGTCTGGTTCCTTTAATGACATTAGGAGACCTTTTGAAGAAAAAGGAAAGGATTTGCATCATGAACGCGAGCTGTCTTAAAACACTTGGTGATCCCACTTTATAAATTACAAATCCTATGAATACCACTGTAATTTAAGGAACAGGTAGAATAAAACATAAGGCACATATGAGGTTTTCTTTCTTAACCCATATAACACTTGGATAACAACCATACATTTATAGGCACTATTACATTACTAAAAATTTACCACAAGAGTGAGTGCATGGAAAGATCTCGGCTGCACCGTCATTAGTTAATGAACACTAGACACTGGACACTGAATAGTGCATGGGACTCTACATGCAATAAGTAAAAAGAAAAAGGCACAGCACCAAAAAGGATAATGTTTGCTATATAATCACTTAATGTTTATATATCTATGTATATATATATATATATATATATATATATATATATATATATATATACATATATATATATATATATATATATATATTTTTTTTTTTTGGGGACTCTATATAACCAGAAAAGGGGCACTTCGATGGGCTCGTGCTTCTCCCCCAGCTACGCAAATCTATTCGTGGGCTGGTGGGAGAAGCATGAGGCGTGGAGTGACTCCAATCAGAAATGGACTGAAAAAATACTTATGTTGACTAGGTATATTGACGACCTATTTATAATCTGGCAGGGTGATCGTCAATCAGCAGAAGAGTACATTACCATACTAAATGACAACACGCTGAATCTAAAACTTACCAGCACCATAAGCACCAGTAGTATTAACTACCTAGACCTAGAAATATTTGTGTATAATAACATCTTGCACACCCGCCTGTACAGAAAACCCACAGCAGGCAATGCGGTCTTGCATGCTAAATCTTATCATCCAAAAAGTCTTGTAAAAATGTACCATATGGCGAATTTTTACGCCTAAAGAGAAATTGTTCTCTTGAACAAGACTACAAGCATGCAGCATTGGAAGCTAATGGTAGATTTGAGCGTAGAGGTTATAACATCAACATCCTCAAACAGGCCAGTGACAAGGCCTCTAAAACTAACAGGAGGGATCTCCTGGTTCCCAAACTTAAAACAGAGGCACCTGATGAGGTCCGTATGATAACGGAATTTAATACCAAATCAGGTGAAATAGTGAACATCTTTCAAAAACACTGGCACATACTCACTGCTGATAAAGTCCTCAAGAAGAATCTGCCAAAAAAGCCTCTAATTACCTATAAAAGATGTCCATCTTTGGCAGATCATTTGGTCCACAGCCATTTTAAATCATTGGCAAAACCCATCAAAATATCGAAATCGGTTGGTTTCTTTCCTTGTCTTAAATGTAAGGCATGCAGATTTAGTGACAAAATATCTGAATACCCAAATCGCACAGGCGATAACAAACCCAATGTAAAAATAAAGCAGTTGCTCAACTGCAACTCGGAGTACACTGTGTACTGTCTCACCTGTCCTTGCAAGCTGCGATACATTGGCATCACCATTAAACCTGTGAAACTTAGGATCCTTGAACACATGCGGGCTATCACTAACAACGATAAGTCATATCCAGTAGCCCGCCACTTTGCACAACATCATCAGAGCAAGTGGGAGAAACTAAGTTTCTATTGCATAGATCAGGCCCCCAAATTAGAACGGGGAGGGGACAGGGACAAGTCTCTACGTATCCTGGAGTCTAAACACATCATCAGTCTTAAAACCATTACTCCTTGGGGTTTGAATAATAATGAAGAACTGTGGGTTCATTTGTAATCAGTAGAGTGTCACAATGATCTGGGAATTATAGTAGATTATGAAACTGTACAGGAGAACATCTCTACTTTCCCAACGATCTGTCATGCCTTATAAGTCTTTTCTGTCTTGCACTGTTGAAAAAATCGCCCATTCAGGGCTGAACAACCTAAAACGGACACAATGAGAAATGAATTTATGTAAATATCTCAATTGATGACCCATTTTTTCTTACTGTGAAAAATGAATTTATGAAAAGTATGATTTGTCTGTTCTATAACGTTATCTGTTTTTAATGAGCACAATGCACTTTCACGTTATCACCATTGCACAGCCGTTGTAGTAATGCAATTTGCACATTATAAGATGGCCACTAAAATGCTGTGGAAAATATGTCCCTCTTCTATGTTTATGGAGTGTGTAGCTAACCAATAGCTTTAAAATGGTGATTTTAATCGCACATTAACGTTACACTGACGAAGCCTGTGAAGGCGAAACGCATCTGTAAGGGGTAAGGGGGGCTTGGTGAATAAAATTCTTGAAACGGATACCAGCGTGCCGGCCATTCTTTTTCTGACACCACGAGTGACACAGAAAGCGTGCAGCGATATATATATATATATATATATATATATATATATATATATATAGGCTCACGCTTGACCAATGAGCGGGCGGAACTCGACCAAGGATGAGGGCCTCAAGCAGCAGCCCAATCTTCGATCTGGGAGCCACCAGCTTGCTGTGTCTTTAAGCAGTCCCCAGTCACCACTGCCTAACGCGTTTCAAATCATCTTCATCAGAGGCTTTGTGCAAAGGAGAGATCATGCATGCGCCGGACCTGTGGTATTAAAGCTTTCTTTATTAATCGTGCGCCGTGTATCAGCTGCTCCCATGAGACTGCGCATAGCTTTATGGTCCATGTATTCCGGAGGGTTTCAATACCCCTTCCTTATTCAATCAGTGTGTCAAATCTTCTGCTGACATAAAGGTCCCTCATGGGCCCCAGCTCACAGGTGGATTCCATATTCCATGTCCCTGAATCCACGTACGGAAGAGCACTGGATGCATACCCCCGTGGCCCCCAGGTTCTCGGGGTGGTTCCTTCCCAATGGCATGGCGGCCGCTTTAAAATGTAGGGTCACGCTTGACCAACGAGCGGGCGGAACTCGACCAGGGATGAGGGCCTCAAGCAGCAGCCCAATCTTCGATCTGGGAGCCACCTGCTTGCTGTGTCTTCAAGCAGTCCCCAGTCACCAATGCCTAACGCGTTTCAAACCATCTTCATCAGAGGCTTTGTGCAAAGGAGAGATCACGCATGCGCCGGACCTGTGGTAGAAAAGCTTTCTTTATTGATTGCACGCCGTGTATCAGCTGCTCCCATGAGACTGCGCATAGCTTTATGGTCCATGTAGTCCGGAGGGTTTCAATACCCCTTTCCCTTATTCAATCAGCGTGTCAAATCTTCTGCTGACATAAAGGCCCCTCATGGGCCCCAGCTCACAGGTGGATTCCGTATTCCATGTCCCTGAATCCACGTACGGAAGAGCGCTGGATGCACGCCCCCGTGGCCCCCAGGTTCTCGGGGTGGATCCTTCCCAACGGCATGGCGGCCGCTTTAAAATGCAGGCTCATGCTTGACCAACGAGCGGGCGGAACTTGACCAGGGATGAGGGCCTCAAGCAGCAGCCCAATCTTCGATCTGGGAGCCACCTGCTTGCTTTGTCTTTAAGCAGTCCAAGTCACCACTGCCTAACGCGTTTCAAATCATCTTCATCAGAGGCTTTGTCCAAAGGAGAGATCACGCATGCTCCGGACCTGTGGTAGAAAAGCTTTCTTTATTGATTGCGCGCCGTGTATCAGCATAGCTTTATGGTCCATGTAGTCCGGAGGGTTTCAATACCCCTTTCCCTTATTCAATCAGCGTGTCAAATCTTCTGCTGACATAAAGGCCCCTCATGGGCCCCAGCTCACAGGTCCGCCCGCTCGTTGGGCAAGCGAGAGCCTATATATATATATATAAATATATATTCATATATATATATATATATATATTTAAAACATTGGTTTCCTTAAATAGGACCATTATCAAATTCTCATTTGCTTTTTGTAGTATGGTCAAGATTGAAGTTTATGCCCTGATGATGACCTTGACATAAAAATGCATGTATCCCCATTCCACACAGAGGTCGAAACCCGTTGGCACGAGATCTGGGGGAGAATATTGAGATCCTCCTCGATACATTAGTGCAATATACCACTTGTAGATATGAAACAAAGATATAAGTCACTAAGAACAAAATAGAGGTTACCGCAAGAGAAGGAATCTGAAAAATGTTCTTTCATCTCCAGTGGGGAAACACTTGAGATGCAGTGAAGTGAAAATTATTTGGACACTGTACCTCTTCACAATTTTCATGAGAATTTTGTATTGTGCTAAATACGTTAACTGCCATTGTTATGATTTTTCTTTTTGTTCTTTATTTGTATATAGGTCTTCAATTAATTGTGTTTTGATTTCTTGGATCTGATGTTGTACATATACTGCAGATGAAGTTACCAAGGTAAAATGAAAAACGTTTTTTGATGAAAATGAATGGAAAATAAAACATGAGATTACCTCTTTAATACACTGGATTCAAGTCGATGCTGTGTTGAAAGATTAGAGATTGTTTGATGGCAATGTAGGGGATATAAATGTTGTGCTAAGTTATGGGATTGAATGACACTAAATTCCTCCCTCATCATTGTGATCTTTTGTGCTCTCTTTGTTGCTGATGAAGGAGTTCTTGCTTTCGCATACTTCAATTAGTGAGGAATGGGATGAGGACAGGAGAAGAGGAGATAATGCTCAGATTACATTTCGGTAATCTTCATTAGTTCGATTCATTCATACATTTCCCGTTAATTATGCCCTCTCTTCCCCATTCTTTCAGCAGCCTTCTTTAAGGGCTTTGGATGTAACAGGAAGTGTTTGAGGAAAAGTAGGGATCTGTAGGAGGTCCTTGACCTCTTTCATGGAAAGAAAAAAACTGCTTGCAAGTGTTGAGGATGTGAGTGTGAATGGGCGTGCACACTCAATGTGTGAGGAATGGGATGAGTATGGAAGAAACCGAGCAATGAAGATTACTGGTAAGTAATCCAAGCATATTTTAGAAAACTAATGACTAAATAAAGACAGCAGTGTTGATAACATCCTGGTCAGCATTTTCCTTTATATCATCACTTAAAACAGCAGACGTTATGTATAAGTAACTACGTAACTGCTGTAAGAGATGGTGCTACTAGGATAAGTTTTGCAAATAGAAACCATCTTAAATGATATTAAATACAATATAATGGAATCAGCATAGAGGGGAATGTCCTGCATACTTAAAGGGTACTCTGAATCCAGGTTTTCCTTATCACAATGAGTGTGAGTCCTTACGAAGCAAGCAAACACCCCACTTGCCATCATAGAAAATGTTAAGCTTCTCCTCTTCCTTTTATTCAAAAGTACCCACAGGGCATCCTGCTAAATACCAAGCAATAGGTAATCAAAGAAAGGATAGGACTGAGGTTTGGGAAAGCAAGGTAATCCAATGACTGCTGTAGGGAAGTCCTGGACTGAATAAAGAATATACATAATCAGGGTATTACCACCTTCTGTGCCTTCCTTGTCACAGTCCATATTAAATGAGAACACACCAAGCAGAACCCTGACCTCAGTCTCCACATTTGGGCACCAGTAGAAACGTACCTCAAATGACCACAGAAAGAGAGCCAAGTCCTATAACTAAACTTTAAGGACCATAGTAGCACAGAGAGGAAACATACAGTAAAAAACTAATTAACCTTTAATTACCCCTTGAATATACACCAAGTCTGATAGTGTAAATACTGAATCTTCATCACCCCGTGAGGTAAAACACAGAAAAATACAGCTATACCAATAACAAGGATAATCTGTGAGAGGGCTAACCAAAAAACTGCCAACATATGTGTAGTCCTCAATACTAAAACAAGAACAAATCATGGGGCAATTCCTCTGAACACATAACAGTCAAACAATCATGAAAGACCTCTCCCATTCCTGCACTTGAAGGAGAACCTACTGCCAAACAGTCCAAACTCTGATGCCAGTGAGGAGGGACTTCTACTGAAACAAGACAAGGGGCTACATCTCGTTATTACAGAGTCTTCTCAAAGTGAACACAAGTTACATGGAGAAGATTGTGAGGCAAACATTTGCAGCATACAGGTAAATTACACACAATGGAAAAGACAAGGGGGCAGATGTATCAAGATTCCATTTTGCGATTTCTAAATACCGATTTTTAAGGAATCGCTATTTAGAAATCGCAAAATGGGATGTATGTAAAAAATCGCAATTTTTTAGCGATTTCTTAATCTTCCTTATTTGCGAATTCGCAATTTGCGAATTCGCAATTAAGGTATAATGGCCCACATGCATCAAGCAATTTTGGAGTCGCAAACCGTGCGATTCCTTAAAATCGGCCATTTGAGATTCCAAAAATGCTTTTTTGGATGCATCAAGCAATTTCAGAAATGGCAACATTTTTGCGATTTCTAAAATTGCGATTGCTTTTAAGAAATCGCAAATTTGAGATTTCTTAAAAGCAATGCATGATTACTTTTGAAATTGCGAATTCGCAATTAGAGGGATAAATTTACTGAGTAGTTGAACTACTCGGTAAATTTGCAAAAAGTGTAATTAACACAGAAAACGCATTTTAAAAGCATTCATGTTACGGACACACATGTCCTTAGGACATGTGTGTGTACAACATGATGCGAAAAATACATTTCAGGGGTGAAGGGGGGGGGGGGTCATTTGAACCCCCCTCACCACCCTTGAAATGCAATCAGGATTTGCGATTTTGAAATTGCGAATTCGCAATTCCCATTCATTCATATGGTTTGGCCCATAGGAATGAATTGGAATTGCGAATTCGCAATTTGAAAATCGCATTTTTTATGCGATTCGGTAGAAATAGCGATTTCTACCGAATTGCATAAAAATTTTAAAAATAATCATGCATAGGCTTTTGCGATTTCTAAATTGCGAATCGCTATTTATCGCAATTTAGAAATCGCAAAAGCCGAGATTGATGCATGTGGGCCAATTTCCCATTGATTCCTATGGGCCAGGAGGCCCATAGGAATGATTGTGAAATTAATCTCAATTTGCGAGGTGAAAAAAGAAAGTATTCATAATTAATAAAAGATGGACTGCAGATATGGAAAGCAAATTCTCTATTCCTGTGGCCAAAACAGCGACTCCAGCTCTAATCAGTATTTGAGAGGACAAGAACTACAAAGCGTGAAAACTTTAACATTAATACTTGTAGGCAAGTTTATTTCAGAATAAAACACACCAGCCCTCGTAAGTATTCTCAATATACCAGAGAAACAAGAACATATGTTACCACTTGTCTGACCAATCAATCAATCAATCAATCAATCAATCAATCAATCAATCAATCAATCAATCAATCAATCATTAAATCAGTTTGTTAAGCGCATCTACTCATCCATAAGGGTCTTAACTTGTTGGGGGTAGCTGGCGTTGCAGGCTCCAGTCCGTCAGGTGGGGGGGTTTGTTGAAGAGCAAGGTTTTAAGTTTTCTTACGAAGATGGGAAGAGAAAATGTTTGCCTGAGGTGGAGCGGAATGGTGTTCCAGGCCCTGGGTGCGAGAAAGGAGAAGGAGCAGGGGATCACAGGGTAGGAGAGCTGGAAGGATCGTAGGGTCCTTTGGGGTGTGTGGAAATTGAGTCTGCTGTTCAGATATGATGGTCCGGAGTCGTGGAGGGCCTTGTGCGCATAGGTGAGCATCCTGATAGTGACTCTGGGGTCACAGTGCAGTGTGCGCAGGTGCTGGGAGATGTGGCAGTGTTTTGGCAGGTTGAGAACCAGTCTTGCGGTGGCGTTCTGGTTATTCTGCTGCTTGTGGGTGAGGTTTTTGTTTATTCTGGCATACAGTGCTTTGCCGTAGTCCAGTCCGCTGGTGACTAGGGCGTGAGTGACAGTCTTTCTTTGTTCAAGGGGGATCCATTTTAAGGTTTTATATAGGAGGTGTAGGGTGTGGAAGCAGGAGGATGACACTGAGCTGATCTGGAGGTCCATTTTGAGCTCGGAGTCCAGGATGATTCCCAGGTTGCTTGCGTGAGGGTGGGCGGTTTCTGAGGGCGGGGGGCCACCAGGTGTTGTTCATCAATTTGGCAACGGCTTCCATGCTTTCTCGAAAGTTGTGTCTGGCGGTGTCGAGTTCGTTGGCTAGGGAGAGGTTAAGTTGGGTGTCGTTTGTGTATGACACGATGTTGAGTCCGTAGGTTCTGACGATTGGGCAAGCGGAGCCAAGTAGATGTTGAAGAGCATCAGTGTGAGCGAGGAGCCCTAGGGGACTCCTCAGATGGTTGGTGAAGGGTCCGAGAGGAAGGGAGGAGTTTGACCCACTACGTTCTCCCAGAGAGGAAGAGCTGATCCAGTTGAGGGCCTTGTCCTGGATCCCTGCGTCTTGAAATTTGCGTTTTAGGGTGTGGTGGAAGACCGCGTTGAAAGCCACTGAGATGTCGAGGAGTATGAGGGCCATGGTTTTTCCTCTGTCCAGTAGGGTGCGGATGTCGTCTGTTGCGGCGAGGAGGGCTGTTTCTGTCCTGTGATTTTTCCTGAAGCCAGATTGGGAGGAGTAAAGGATAATGCGCTGTTCAACGAATGCGGCAGGTTGGCTGTTGATGGCTTTCTTAATGACTTTAGCCGGGAAAGGGAACAGGGAGATGGGTCTGTATTTTTTGTGGTCGGTGGGGTCTGCCAAGGGCTTCAACAGGAAGGGGTTGATCTCAGCGTGTTTCAAGTCATCGGGGATTGAAGCGGTCGCCAGGGAGTGGTTGATGTTGTGGCGGAGCATGGGTGCGAAGGGGTTGACGGCTGCTCTGTTGAAGATGTGGTGGGGTAGAGGTCCGTGGGGGCCCCAGAGGGGATTGAATTCATTGTCTTCAGTGTGTTTTTGGTGGTGAGGGCTGTCCTTCTGTCAGTCGTTGGATTCCGGGTGTCGGCGGTGGGTGGTGAAAGTTCCATGTGTTGAGTATGTTCGTTGAAGTTGTCATAGTTGCTCTTGATTTTGTGGTGAATGAAGGTGCTGAGTTTGTCACAGAGGTCTTGTGATTGAGTAATGTCAATCGACTCGCTGTTGTGTGTGTGAGTGGAGATTCTGTCTTCAATCGCTTTTTTTCTTGTTTTCCTGATTAGTTGGTGGTGGGCGATGGTGGCAGCTCTCAAGTTGTTGTGAGATTCCATGGATTTGGTGTTTCTGCAGTTATTTATTAGGCGGCGGCAGGTGCATCTGGATTCCCGAAGTTCGGTGCTGAACCATCTTGCTACCTTGGCGTGGGTGTTGTTGTTTTTCTTGAGGGGGGTGATGGTACTGGTGCTGTCAGATCCATCTGTGCAGGGTTCGGGCTGCTGTGTTGGGGTCGTTATTTTCCATGATGGTTGGAGTGGATTTGTTGAGTGAGGAGGTGAGCTGGTCATCGGTGATTCTGGTTGAGTTTCTTCGTGGCAGCAGATGCTGGTGTCTTTGGATGGTGGGTGTTCTGACGGTGAAGTGGACGCAGCGGTGGTCCGTCCATGGGAGTTCGGTGTGTGGCTGAATATGATGGAGTTTTCTGTCGTGAAGAGGGGGTTAAGGGTGTGTCATGCTGAGTGCGTGGGTTCGGTCATGATTTGGCAGAGGCAGATGTTGTGGAGTTTGGCCAGGAGGGAAGCGGTTTTGGGGTCCTGGTGGTGGTCAATGTGGAAGTTGAGGTCTCCTAGCAGGGTGAAGTTGGTAGATGCAATGATGTGTGGGGAGACAGTGTCCATGATGGAGTTTGTGTAGAGCCCGTGGGTCCATGGGGTAGGTAGAGGAGGGTTCTTCGAAGAGTGGTGGTGGGGTTGGTCTGTAAGTGTAGATGTTCCATCATGTCTTTGGGGTCGTTGGGGAGTGTACTCAGGCGGTGGTTAGTTTTGTGGACAATGGTTATTCCTCCTCCCGGGTGGGTGTGGTGGTCCTGCCTGAGGATTTTGTACCCTTGGGGAATGGCGATGGTGATGTCTGGTCCCAAGGAGGTGTTGGTCCAGGTTTCGGGTGAAAAGCGCTACGTCCGGGGAGGTGCTGTTGAGGAGGTGCCAGATTTTGGTGGCGTGTTGTGGCGGGATCAGACATTGAGGAGGATGTATTTCAGGGTTTCTGGTTTGGTTGTGTTCCTTCAGTTGAGTTGTACTGGGTCTGTGTGCCTGGCGGAGGTGTCAGTTTGTTGGCAGCGGTTGCAGCTGAAAGGTCCGTGGGTGTCTGCCGGTGCGGCTTGAGAGCAGTTGTTGTTGTGGCCTGGATTGAGTTTGTGGAGGGTTGTTGGACTGTAGCGGTGCATCGATCCTGGGTTTCGGGCACTGGTCGCGTTCTGGTCACGGATGGGCACAGACGGGTTTGCCTGAGGCGCTCCATTGGTGCGCCAGCAGCACGACCACGCAGCAGTCGGTATTGCATAGGGGAGGGGAGGGACGCTCAGCTGGGAGGTGGGAAATGGGTGAGGGAAGGAAGGAGGGGCTGCTGGCAGCCGCAGCGGGAGAAGAGAGGTGGTAATGGAGAATGGATAGTGGATAAGAGGAGCAGAGAACAGAGCAACAGCACAAATAATAAGGCAATTAAAAAGGCAAAGCGCACAGTGCATAAACAAAGCAACAGCACAAATAGTAAGGCAATTTAACCCCTTCCACACTCATGACGAGCTGGGCTCGTCATGGTGTAGCCTCCTCGTACACTCATGACGAGCCCAGCTCGTCATAAAACAATGTAAAACAACAATTTGCAGCACAGATGGGGAAAACGCATAGCAGCCATGGAGTTAAAGGCAAAGCACACAGTGCGTAAAACAACAGTTAAGAGTAAAGATCTGGGCACAATAACGACAGCTCCAGTGAGGTAAGCAACCGCAGGGTGCTTCCGCGTCACTGCACGCAGGGCAGCCACAGCAGACAACAGGGTGGACAGCAGCCTAGAACACCCAGGCTGGGGGCTCAACGGTGACATCAGAGGTGATGGAGCTGCTGCAGAGAGTGCAGACCTGTGACCGAGGTCAAGGTCTTACAAGCGCTCCCCGGCAGTGGCCTGCATTATGTAGGGGAGGGACGATCAGCTGGAAGGTGAGAAATGGGCGAGGGCAGGGGGGTGGGGCCGCAGCACAGCAGCGGTTGGAACAGTGAGGTGGGAACAGAGAGGCGATAGGGAATAGAAGGAGCAGAAAACAGAGCAACAGCACAAATAATAAGGCAATAAAAACGCAAAGCGCACAGTGCATGAACAGAGCAAAGGCACAAATAGTAAGGCAATTAAAGGCAAAGCACACAGTGTGTGAACAGAGCAACAGCACAAATAGTAAGGCAATTATAAAGCAAAGCACACTGTGCGTAAAACAACAGTTAAGAGTCAAGATCTGGGCACAATAACGACAGCTGCCTTGAGGTATTCAACCTCAGGGTTCTTACAGCGTTGTGGCACACAGGGCAGCAATGGCAGACAACAGGGTGGACAGCAGCCTAGAACACCCAGGCTGGGGGCTCACCGGTGACAGCAGAGGCAATGGAGCTGCTGTGGAGAGAGCAGACCTGTGACCGAGGTCAAGGTCTTACAAGCGCTCCCCCGCAGTGGCCTGCATTATGAAGGGGAGGGATGCTCAGCTGGGAGGTGAGAAATTGGCGAGGGCAGGGGGGACGGGCCGCAGCGCAGCAGCGGTTGGAACAGTGAGGTGGGAACCGATAGGGGATAGGGAATAGAAGGAGCAGGAAACAGAGCAACAGCACAAATAATAAGGCAATTAAAAACGCAAAGCGCACAGTGCATGAACAGAGCAAAGGCACAAATAGTAAGGCAATTAAAGGCAAAGCACACAGTGTGTGAACAGAGCAACAGCACAAATAGTAAGGCAATTAAAAAGTGAAGCGCACAGTGCGTAAAACAACAGTTAAGAGTCAAGATCTGGGCACAATAACGACAGCTGCATTGAGGTATGCAACCGCAGGGTGCTTACAGCATCGTGGCACACAGGGCAGCAATGGCAGCAAACAGGGTGGACAGCAGCCTAGAACACCCAGGCTGGGGGCTCAGGGGCAATCTCAGAGGCGATGGAGCTGCCGGGGAGAGTGCCAGCATGTGACTGAGGTCAAAGTCTTACCACTTGTGCATTGGTTATAAGAAGAAGACTAGGCACAGGGCAACAGAAGTATGTGACTAGGGTAGATGAAGCCAAAAAATGTCAAAATCCATCCCAGGGACCATGTAGCATACACCATGCTGGCTTCCCATGGTATTTGGACACATTGGATTTTTAATATCGCGCTGCACACATATATAGTTTTTAAAATGGTGAAACATTAATATCGTGATGCAGAAATTCCATGGACAAAAATACTGATTTTTAGGTAAATATTATTGGACCTCATTGCGATGTTGGTGGGACTGCCAACGTCAGGCCATGAGTGGTGGTCCCATTCCCATCTGACCCGGCAGGACCGCCCGTCGTATTACTAGGGTAGGCGGATGGCGAGCAGATGGAGAGACCGTCCACTACGCATTGAAAGGGCTCTAGGAGCCCGTCGGACTGTCATTGGGACTGCAATCCCTGCAATATTGGAGGTGCCAGCTCAGGCACTGCCTAGGGATTACAATGTCCCTTTGCACCAGCAGTTTCTTGGCTGTTAACCCACTATAAAAAAGCAGGCAGAACGTGACTTTGAGGGTCCCTAGCAGGCCCTTCTTCCCCCTTGCCCTCAGTTGTGGGATCTGGGAGGCACCTTTGGTGCCCCCCCATAAGCATCCCTGCATGTATGGCCATAGGTGCCCCAACACCATCCCTGTACTGTGTGGTGCCTGCCACACAGTGCAGGGTGTCCACAAACATGTCTCTTTGCAGTAAGGCTTGTGCTGCAGCCATTTTGCATGCCACAGCACAAGCCTCAATGCTAGGAGGCATGGATCGTAATTTCCCTAGCGGGTCCGCTGACTCCCTGTCGGCTGGTCCTGGTTCTGACATGATGGGGGGTGGACGCTCGTCTGACTGCAATCATAATCAGACCCATTATTTTCAAGATTATCTGTGTTTTGAAAATTGTTTTCAAGAATATCAGTGTTTTTAAGATAGTTTTCAATAATATAGTTGTAAAAAATATGATTAGTTAATTATCTGTGTGTGTTTTAGTTCATAATTTAATTGTATTTGTTATATAAATCTAGTTTTTAATTTTAAGTTATCTATAATTTTGTATTTTATTGTTAATAGTAATTTATTGTGTCATGGTAGTTTGTGAAGTTTGCACAGGTACAGGGTGGGAAGTTAATTGAGTATAATTAATTAATAATTAATTTTTCTATAATATTAATTTAATTGATAATTAATTTTGTAAATTCAGTAAATATATTTTTTAATTTATATTTTAGGTGCAGGTGTTGGGTTTGTAGGGGTATAGGATGTCAAGGTAATTAATTAATAATTGATTAATAAATATTTATGAATTTACTTTTAAGGAGTAATTGAAAATTAGGTAAATTCTATAATTATGTTGTTTTAGTTATATTTTAGGTGAATATTGTTGGGTTTTTAGGGACATAGGGTGGGAAGGTAAGTGACATTTGATAAATTATTATTTCATCATTAATTATTTGATAATTAATTATGTAAATTGTGTAATTATTACATTTTTTAAGTTAGATTTTAGCTACGGGTTATAGAGTGGAAAGTTAAGTAATAAACATTTACCAAGTAATTATTAACTTCTATTCAATTATTTAGTTGATTCATAATTAAGTGGCATTATAATTGTATATTTTATGTTATATATTAGGTGGAGGTTGTTGTGTTTGTAGGGGAATAGTGTGTGTTGTTATTTAAGCAACATTAATAAGACATATTTATTCATGTATTAATAATTATTTTGTTGATTACTAAATCGGTTGATCATGTTATACTTTTTTTTTTCAATTATATTTTAATTGTGTGTTACTAGGTTTGTGGGTATATACTATAGAAATTTAATTAAATGATCAATTCGTATTTTTTTAAATTTGATATTCATTAGTAAACATGTTAATAAGTATGTAATTTTAATTGATGTTTAAATTTATATATATATAATTTTTATATTAAAAGTTTTAAATTTTTTGTCAATTAATAAAGGTATTAAAATATGTTATGTGTTTGAAGTAAACTAGTTTCTCTACTGTTGCACAGAGTGGAGTGGGAATAGTAAATTTGACCCCTCTGGAGTCCAACTCTTTCCCTACTGTTGCACAGAGTGGAGTGGAAATAGTACATTTGACCGCCTTGGAGTTCACATTTTCCCTACTGTTGCACCAAGTGGAGTGGGAATAGTAAATGTTACCCCTATGGTGTCCAAAACTTTCCCTACTGTTGCCAGATTTGGAGAGGAAATAATATATTGTACCCCTTCTGAGTCAAACGCTTTCCCTGCTGTTGCACATAGTGGAGTGGAAATAGTAAATTTGACCCAATTGGAGTCAATGTTCTCCCTAGTTTTGCACAGACTGGAGTGGTAATAGTAAATGTTACCTCTTCTGAGTCCAATGCTTTCCTACTGTTGCACAGAGTGGAGAAGGAATAGTAAATGTTACCCCTCGGAAGACAAATGTTTCCCTACTGTTGCACAGACTGGAGAGGGAATACTAAATGTAACCTCTGCAAAGTCCAATACTTTTCCTACTAGCGTAAAGGCTCGAGTGGGAATAGTACATTTTACCCCTTTCATAGTTCAACGCTTTCCCTACTGTTGCCAGACTGGAGAGGGATTAATAAATGTTACCTCTTTTGAGTCCAACACTTTCCTTTCTATTACACTGGAGTAATATTGTTTAAATGTATGTAATAATATTTTTGTTTAATTTTATATGAATATATTTATTTTATTTAATATTTTTAGTAAATGTACTTTTTATTTTTTTTCATTTTTTTATGTTTTATGGATTTATATGTATATATAAATATATATGTATATATATATGCTATTTATATTAGTAAATATAAAAAACAATTAATACAATGTAAAATATATATTGTTTAATAATAGTAGTATGTTATATATATATATATTCAATGAAAAAACCATTGGTTATAGAACATATATAGTTAGGAATTTGCATTTACAAAACCTTATTTTACTCGCATAAAACCATTGAAATTCCATATATAGTTAGATGCGCTAACTATATATCGCGCACCCGCAATCCACTGCTGATGATGTCACATATTACATCATTCATGACATGGTTAGTGACATCACTGATGACATCACTGATGACATCTCAAATGACATCACTGATGACATCACTGATGACAACATCCAGTGACTGTATGTTTCTGTAAAGTTAAAATATGTCTTACATATTGAAGAATGAGTGGATGTATAAGTGTCTGGATGAAGGATTTAGTAGGTGCATGACTGACTGTATGAGTGAGTGGTTAAATGTGTCTCACTGAGTGCATGGGTTAGTGACTAAACTGTTTTAATTTGTGCATCATTATATCTGTTGTTCTACAAACTGCTGCATATGTTGATCAATAGCTATATGAGTAACTGTATGGGTTATTCATTGGTTGTCCAAGTATTTGTATGGGAAACTGAGTGTGTGTGTATGGGTGGCTGGGAGGTGTGTGACTCTGTACATAGATGTGTGAGTAGTTGATTCACTATATGTATGGGTTCAAAAGTGCATGTGGAAACAGCTGTATGGGCGGTTGACTGTGCATGAGTGTATTAGTGAGTGAATGGATATCTCAGTGCTACATGTCAAAGTAAGTACATATGTAAAACACAGTACATGTGAGAGTTGACATTTATAAATAACTGTGCATAAGAGCCAGTGAATGTGTGAGTGGCTGTATGGATCATTGTGAACATGTATCAGGGATTGTATAAGAGAGTAAAGTAAATATGTGTTAGTATATGTTTGAATAAGTAAGGTGTGTATAACTGTATAGTTGAGAAAATGGAGAAGTGATTGATTTTTGGCATAACTGACTAGGTGTGTGAGTAACTCCATGGATGAGTGACAGTCTGTGACTGTCTGTTTACACTGATTGTATCTAAGGTTATATTAGAGTCTGAAGAGGTTCATGGTATTATCACATGAATGATATCATCAGTGATGTGATCAGGCATGTCAAATGAGATGTTATCAGTGATTTTATCAGTGATGTCATTTGAGATGTCATCAGTGATGTCATCAGTGATGTCACTAACCATGTCATGAATGATGTAATATGTGACATCATCAGCAGTGGATTGCGGGTGCGCGATATATAGTTAGCGCATCTAACTATATATGGAATTTCAATGGTTTTATGCGAGTAAAATAAGGTTTTGTAAATGCAAATTCCTAACTATATATGTTCTATAACCAATGGTTTTTTCATTGAATTTTCAAGGTTTTGTAAATGCAAATTCCTAACTATATATGGACTATAACCTATGGTTTTTTCTGTGAATTTCATTGGTTTTTTAAAAGCTAACATCTGTAGCTGTAAAATGTATTCTTCTTTAAAACCCAAAATATATTTTAGATGTTTATTGATAATTTTTTTTTAAATATTTTTTTTCTTCGCTTCCGGTAAGCGAACCGGGAAGCTTTCCGTTAGCTCATCTTGATGCAGCGATGTAGTACGCGAACCGGTAAATGTTTCGTTAGCGGAACTGTGACGCGTCGTGGAAGCGCGACGTATCACGTTGTCGCGTAATGCGTCTTATGACGCGCCGCGTTAGCGCTCCCGAAAGTGCTCCAGACCGCGAACCGGAAGCGATGCGGGACGCGGCGCGCACCGCGTAACGTAAGCGGAACAGGTCATGTGACTTGTTTATCAAACTTTTCATTGGTTCATTTCACTTTTGGTTTCCAAATGATGTATGACTAGGTCATGTGACCTAAAAATAACACTTTTCATTGGTTCAGAACTTTTGCTTTTCCCAAATCATGTAAACCCCTCCTTCTTTCCTCACTCTGACTTTCATCTTGGTGAGAGAAAGACCATTTTCCAATTTGATTGCAATGGCTTCTATCCTTGCTTCAGCTGGTGGACCCCCACCACCACCTCAACCTCCTCATGACAAGAGAGGACCACCATCACAATTCATTTCCAACAGTGAGGAGGAAGAGGAGGACTTAGAAGAAGAGGACACTGATGAACCTGAATTTATTCAGGAGTTGCCCCGTGTTTCCCGAAGGAAAACAAGTTTTATATGGCAGTTTTTCTCAATTCCTCGAGGGGAGAAGAAGGTTAATGCCAAATATGCCACCTGCCTAATTTGCAAAAAAAGATTATCTCGAGGCACAGACAAAAAGTATAGTATGGGCAACTATACTATGCATCGCCATATGGTCAGGTGGCATCCATTAAATTACAGCCGGGCAGAGTTAAGGGACCTTCAAGATAATCCCCCGACAACTCCTGTGGCCAGATCAACATCAAATATATCTTTGACTGCAAGAGAGGCACAGGAAACTGTGCCAAACATACAGCCAAACTTCAAGCACATGAAGTTTACGTGCATACATTGTGGTGCTATGCTCTCATGTGGCAACATGAGCGTGAACTTAATCAACTTGGTGTTTGAAAACCATAACTGCCCTAACCCACCCAAGCAGTAATTTTTTTTTTGCTCCTGTTGAGCCCTTTTCAATGCCTGTTTTTTTGTTGTTTCCCCTCCATGAAAAACACAAAAAAACATAAAACTGTTCTAAAAATACAAAAAAAACAAAAAATGTTCAGAAAAAAATAAATAAATAAAACAACAAAAACATTTAAAAAAAGTTCTTTTCAGAACTACCTCCCCTTTCAAATAAAATTGCTAGAATGTTTAGCACTCTGGCAAGCTCTATTTATTTTGGTTCGCTTTCCAGTTCGCTGCCCGGTTCGCGAACTTGAAGCGAACCAAAAAAATATTTTTAAAAAAAAGAAGAAGAGTTAGTATAAGGGAAGTAAACAGAGAGTAATGTAAAAAGAAAGACAGCTATAGGGAGTAAACCAGAGATACTGTTTAATAGATCTATTTATTAATTCAGGATGACGATAAGGTGTGATGTCTCCTGAGGTTTGTTTAAGGTGAGACCTACTCAGGGTTACAGATCAATTTTACACTTGTTGAAGAATACAGAGCAGATAAAGCATGTGAAGGCCTACCAATGAAGTAAATCATGTCCTCTTATTACATCATTCATGACATGGTCAGTGACATCATCAGCAGTGCATTGCGGGTAAAATGAGTAGAAAACATTTACCTTATAATTCTTGTTACCTTTTTTAAATATTTTTTCATACTTTCAATCTGTAAAAGAGAGAACAAACATTTCCAAAAATATTACAACATGTATTTAAAAATTAGAAAAGAAAAGGGAAAAGGTTCAAGAAGAAACAGTTTTTCAACAACTTTGACATTTACAGAAGCCTCTGCTTCTCTACGTCCCCTACACAATCCTAAAGATATATATTTTAAACAAACAGTATCTTCATGCTGATGAACTGAGACCTATTTTGGAACATGGTACTTCTTTTGCACTGCTGATGTCTCACAATAGTGATGCAATAGCAGCGCAAAAAAGATGTAAAAGCCATCATAAAATTGTGTCTAATATTTTAAATGATTGTTTCAGGATGCAAATAAGATGTGTGCTTTCAAGAGCTTTCTTTGAGGTGAGGCCTATTCCTTTTTTAAAAAAAAACAGTACCCAGAAGTACAGCACTGTAAGCATAAAAATTGACACTTACAGAAGACTCAGTTTCTCCATATCTACCTCACATTTCTAAATGTACATCATAAGTACAAAAAGCAGAACATTAATTATACATGTTAAATGGTTTATTTTTGCTGTTCTCAGAATGTATCAAATTTCACTTAAATCAGTGACTTGAAGGTATTCATCATGTAACAGCGGGGAAAAAAAAACACAATCAAAATGATTGTGTTTAAAAAACCCATACAACCTAAGAAATCTGAATTCAAAACTCCTTAAAATTAACTTACTTTCAATAACGTCGAAGGATCTCCTATGAACAGCGTCCACTCTGTTGTGCTATAAATATTTTCAGCCCGCCACTTTCTGAAAGAAAACCTCCATCGATTCGAAAAATATGTTACATACAAGAAAAGACTTCTCTCATTCTATCACATGTTTCCACTAGGCCAAATCATGTTGCCGCGATTCGCAAGTCTTGTAATTCTTCCAATCAAATCCCGACATTTTCTATTTTCGCAACTTTCAAAAAGAATACATTTAAGATTATTTTCACAATCCTGGACTACTAATATCTTACCCTTCTTTGTCACTCATGTTCTCCTTTTCCTATGACACTGATACTGCTTACTATGAAGCAGACTTACTTGCATCAGGTTTATATAGTTGGATTTTTAAATTGACATTATAATTAAAAGTTTTGGACCAATAATCTAGACAGCATTGCAGACTTACATTCCCTCTACTTGATGAACCTTTTGCAATTCTTCACAGGAAATCCCGAGATTCTTTCTTTAAAATTTTGGTTTTAAAAACACCAGGTAAGAATTTTTAAGGTCAAACGGCAATTTTTTTTTGAAAGTTACAACGGAATCATTGCAGAATGACCAGCCGTTTCGAGACTTTAAATAAGCTGTATAATGTCCTGATGTTGTTGAAGGACCATCGTGATAGATAATTGCTACAGTTACAAAAGTCCTTCCTGATATTGACAGCTGAGAAGCCACAACATTTTTTATTAAAGTTGACAATTTTGATCCATCAGGCCTACATCGTTGGATCATTAAAATGACATACTGGCCATATCTACGTATAAATAATGTTGACATCATATCAGATTTACATTGGCTACACTCCATGTTGTGATCCGCTGCATTTACTAGCTTATTAAAGGACACTGATTTACTATCTGGCAAAGTTAAATATATAAATCTTTCTGTGTCTACACTAGTAGTACTTGATACCCTACAATTCTCGCAGTCATGCTGCCATTGATAAGAAAGCCCAAACAGGTGATCTACATCTACACCCTCATCTTGCAATACATCAAGCATATACATTAAAAACTCCTGACAATCTTGCTGATTATTTTCAGAGAAGTCTGTTTGACCTGAACATTCATCTAACAGATAACGAACTTCAGACACACTTTCTACTTTTGTTCGATCAGTGCTACATTTCTCGAAAACAGAATTCAATAAACAGCATAAAATTTGTTCTGAATTCAACAGAATCTGTTCTTTTAAACTCTCTAGTGAAAAGAGAACATTAACCACTACATTTGCATAGCAGTTGACACCAGAACTGTTTTCAAATTGAAAACCGACAACATCTTCAACAGAATCCACTTTCTTTCTGCTAACAATTTTCGGTTCATCGACTTTTGGTCTTTTTGCTACAACCTCCCTACTATTACTGATATTTCTACGTTTCCGGCCTACCACACGTTTCTCAAACAAAGGATATTGAGGCAAATGTGGCGCATACTCTCTTCTTAACCTATTGTATTCCTTAACACAATCTAGATCCGCACAAATGTTTGTGACATCACAGTCAATCAAGTACAATCCCGATAAAGTTCTAACTCGTGACAATGCCACATATGCCATACCCTCCTTGAACACAGAACTGCCAATATTCACCAATGCACTGTCTACACTTAAACCTTGCGATTTATGGATTGTCACCGCATATGCCAAGCAAACAGGAAACTGTTTACGGCGAACATATAAGTCTTTAACAAGCAAAAACCTAGCAGAACAACGACCAATTAGCTGTACTTCCTCAATGCCATCAAATTTAATTTTTAAAAATTCTATTCCATCTCTATTTCTGTATTTCTCAAAATCAACAACATTACCCATTGATCCATTTACCAGACCTCTTTCAACATGTAAATTCCTTCTCAAAATAATTCGGCAATTTAAACACACATTCAAAGTCTTTTCAAAACCCGCTGTTTTAGATATAGTCTTCTCTAATGAATCCAATTTTGATTTACAAATTCTCTGACAAAATAATTGTTGATCCCATATGCTCTATTTTGTCAATAGCTTCAAGTTTCACAATCTCTTGCTTTTCTAAATTCAACATTTTGTTGTTGAAGATGGCACATTCTGCAAGAGTTGGCATCAAACATATTCCGGATTTCTTCTCAGTAATTTTTTGAAAAATATTCTCAGCCACAATCTCTTGTTCGGAATATAAATTTGAAAGTAATCGTGCATTTAAAGCTTCTTTTCCATGCTCGGTCACTTTTCCAATTCTAATATCTTGTAGAATATTCTTGTAATCTTCATCTTTTGCCTGACGCATATTTTCATGCAGTTCAGCATAATTGAAGTTTAACCATATATTGACGTTGCCAATGCTCCCTAGGCACTTCCTGGTATCTTCATGCGTGAGTATTTTGAACACAGGTTGTCCTTTTACTGGTGTCAGCTGCAGAAGATCTCCGAAAACAATGATGTGTTTGCCACCAAATAACACATCATATTCAGTTTTAAGTACTTCTTGCATTCTCAAATGCACAAAGGCAAGCATGACATTGGAAACCATGCTTACTTCGTCAATGATAAGTAGTTTCATTTTCCTCAAGACTCTTGAAACTTCACAGCAAGCATCCCCAGATAACTTGTGGTATTGTAATTTGTTGTCATGCTCCACCGGCAGCATCAGTAGACGATGCAAAGTAATACCTTTAATGTTATGTGCTGCAAGTCCAGTAGGAGCGGTGATAACACAAGACAGCGATGACTCAGTCCTTTCCTGCGGATAGCATGAAATTGCTTTAATGAGGAAACTTTTTCCAGTTCCCGCTTCTCCACTCACATACAGTCGGACAGGCTTCAACGATGTACATGAGCACTCTTTCTTCTTATGACTTAATCCATGCTCAATTTGCTTGGTAACTTCATCATATATTTTCCTCTGCTCAACGTTGAGTTGTTTTTCCAAGTCTTCTAAGTTAACTGAATCCTCCTGAGCATGTGCCATGGCTCTTTCCACTTCATTCATAGCAGTGGCAGCTTCATTTTTGATAATAGGTCCTCCAAGTGGATCTTGACTCAATGAAACAGAACTCTGACTGTCCTGAGAACTGTCTCTGGCAATCTCGGCTGCTCAATTTCCAAAGTTAGCATTTCTTGATATTTGGGAAAAGCAGGACATTCTATGGTCTCCTTAGCAGCAGTGAAAGAGTCTTCGTAACAGAGGAAATCTCCAAGCAGTTCCTCTTCTGCACGCCAAGGCTTGAAAAGTTGCAAAAGTGCTAAATAGAAAAACTCCTTTTTTTCTGGAGATTCGCCACTCAATTTTCGATGGTTTACTAATTGGCATTTTCTTTGCTTGACCAGGCATCCCTCACTTCCAATTACAGCATACACTCCTTTCTCAATATCTTCTTTGATGTTCCTCTTGAATATATAATTTTGTAGAACCTCATATAGACAAACATTCTCAAGGTGACTGCTTCGATTTGGATAATATGTATCCAACATGTTGGTCTTCAAAATGTCGGTACTGTTTGGTTCCTTTTCTGCCAAATATTCAATTTCCCGGACAGGTTTTAGAACTCGATTTCGCGTTGCAGCAAGACCAAGACTCGCCCAAACAATACTCCTGGATTTGGCATAGAGACTTGCTGAAGACAATCGATCTGAACATTCGTAAGCTCCGATTTCTCGATGCGACAACATCTTCAGACTGAAACTGTACAACTTCTTGCTGAGGCTCTTTTCATGGGAAATGTCCTCCCACATATCCTTCAGTTCTGTCTTTTCTTTTTTGGTGATGTAAGATGTCAAATACCGAGCCACAGCCATACAGTTGTCACCCACAAACTGTATATCCATGTTAGCATTCCACATGGACAAAATCACTGGGTTGTAGTCGTTGATGTACTTGGACTCTTCGTTCCTTTTCAAATTGTATGTATTTTTGGGTGATTTCCTCGTCACATTATGTCGCAGTGAAGACATCAAACTGTTCACTCTTCCTTTAGAAATCACCGGTCGTGGAAAGTTGAAACGACCTTTGGTGTAGAACTTGTCCTTGTTTCTGAATTTACGACGACAGTACTTTCCACAACGATGGCTTTGGAAACGTAGAACTTGTTCTCTTAGGCTTTTCTTCTCCGTTGCGTTTGGAACAGCACACGTAGAATACTGTTCTATGAAATTCATCACTAAGTCATCCGGATCTGTTCCAAATTTAGGTGCATCCTTGATCCACAACAACATATGTATATGAGGAGCACCTCTTGCTTGGTACTCCTTTTTCCAGAAGAAATCCAACACCTCTCCAAGAGGTGGATTCTTCTTATTTGTGATGAAAGACATCATAGCTTCAAATCTATGATTGAAGTACCTGCATACATTCACAGGATCCAAAGAACACAGTTCTCCAGGTGTCTTGAATTCAATGTTTTCAATATTTCCATTTGCCTCTCGTAGAAATTCAAGTAAGTCTTCCCAGCCATACTCGGCACAGCTCAGAGTAAGGAACCATGTCGGAGTTCCTAAATTCCTCAGCATACATTTTAAATCACCATGACGACGGTACCAGTACTCATTAGTACCACGCTGACACGCCATGAGATTAATTAAGTGAGAATCCAAAATACTGTCTTGGACATTGACTTTATGCATAAAGTCCCTTGCCGAGATATTTCGCATCTGTATACCACTTTTTAAGATGTGGTTCACTGCATATGACAGTCCAGACAGATCGCTTTCAAACAGGAGATGAAACAAATAGGGAATGCATTGACGAAACCTAGGATCTTCTGCATACAATCGTAAAGTCCGGTATTCAGACGCAGGAATTTGATGAGATCGCTCATCATATCTTCCTCCTCGACCTGTGGGAAATAGCTGTGGGAAACACCGAGCTTCCAAACTTTCCTCCCAAACACTAATGGGACTCCCTTTGGCTTGTTTCATTTGAAACAACTCAATAGCATTCCCCATGACTTCCTTGGAATGCAAAGGATGAACACTATAATGTTCATATATTTCTTCACTTTTAGAGGCCTCTACTTTCTCAATTTGGCCAGCACACAAATCGCTATCCTCTTCATCACTTACTTCCTCTTCTGCAACATATACATTCTTATAGTACTTATTATTTTTCTTCAAATACACTGTTGCCTTTTTGACTTTCCTAACATCCACTAAATCTTGCCATATTTTCTTATTCTTTGTCGGAACCCCATTAACCAAGATAACCAGAGGTTCCTCTTCCACTTTTTCTATTCCAATTGTGTTAATGTTTTTGTTCAAATCTAGAGGCAAAAAAACAACTCTTCCCTTTAATCCTCTCTGTAAATCTGCTGGAGGCAACTTCCCTGTCTTTGGCTCCATTCTTACAATAGCCTGAAAGGGATGGATACTTTGAATCAAAATAGATTCATAAGTATTTAAATCCTTCAATTCAGAAGGAATCTCAACCAATTCCAGATTATTATGAACTGCCCTAGCAGGCATCAGGTTTTGGTTTAATTTATTACAACAATAAGTACACACACGTTGATCCGATCCCAAATCAAAATAATTTTCTACCATCAAGTATGTGGCAAAATCCTTCCATTCACTATTATTTTCCCTTTCACTTTTTGCATATAAATCCACTACCTTAGTCTGATTCTTATAATAAGTGCGTCGACAACATACACAAGTGAAATTAGGCCTCTCACTTGATTTCATCTGAAACGTGGCAATTTCCTTCTGAAAATTATCTGTACTGGAAACCTGTACATTATCTTCAACATTACCCTCTACTTCAGGGTCAATTTGAACATTCTCATCTTTACTACTAAAGTAACAAAACTCAATTTCTTCACAAATATTCTTCACATCTATTTCAGAACCATGCAAAAGAGCAGCACATAATTGTTTAAGCATAATTGCTGGACTCTTAGCATAATACAACATTCTCACTAATTTTCTCACTTTATTATGATGCACTGCTAGCATCCTGAAATGATGAAAAACACTCTGGCATACTCTCCTGGAAAGACAAGCCAGTGAATGACCACGCAAACCTGTCATTTGTCTCACTCTGCAAGGATCTAAATCTTGCAACAACTTCATTTTCTGCTTCAAACTTTTCTTATTAAATGTCCGTATAAAATCACAAAGCAAATTGATGGAAACCTGTCGCACACTGCAAATAGAACTACACTTCCAAATGTACACAGGACCCTTAGGACGTCTTCCTAAAACCTCATCACTTAGCGCCTCTTCTGTCTCTGTTGTCACAAGTTTTTCTTTTTCAACTGGACAACCATCCTTCACTTCATAAGCTCGACCACTGGTGTCAACTGCAAACACCAAATCATTATCCTGAAAATAACTCTCCTCATTAAAAAATGCCTCAGAACTTGAACTATGCATCCATTCTCCGGAAAAAACTTCACAAAAGATACTACGATTTACTACTCTCTTCCATCTACTGTTTGTTTTGAAATCAGAAATTACCTTGCTTAGTTTCCTAATTCTATTGATTACCAAAATAAACAACTTTCGCTTAATTTCAAAAGCATGATCAATAATTTTCTCTACATTTTTCTTCTTCTTATAAAATGCCACTTTCTGTTGGCCTTTCTTGATATTTTTTAATAAATTAACTATTATCCTGTTACGGAACATTCGTTTTCGAATGTCCCTAAACTGTTCTTTCCTTCTACTATCATGCACAGAGTTATCTCTTCCTCTACCAGTAACATTTTTGATGGGTCTTTCCTTTCCATTTAAATTACTCTTCTTTTTCTGAACTGAAACATTTTTGCGATAAATACTTTTTTTACTAAAAATATTTTTTAAGAATGATTTTGTGCTCTTACCCGGAGCTTTCTTTGTGTTTTGATAAGTATTTGGGGAAGAGGACTGCTGCAATAAAAGATCATCCTGCTGTCTTTGACGTTTTGTAGCCTTTATAATTCTAATTTTCATAGGCATTTTTCAAAATATGAAAAAATCTGCAGTTGAATCTGTGGAAAAATATAATAAAAAATGTTAATAACCACTATTACCAAACAGTAAATGAATAACAGTCATCAAAAACTTAATGCCCTACTTATTATTTAACATAGCAAATCTTTTGCACCAGCACTGCATCACAAAAATGACACACAGTGCTACAAAACAGGCATACAACAATCATAAATCTCTCCCTAATATTTTAAATGATTAATTCAGGATGACGATAAAGTGTGGTCTATCTAAAGGTTTGTTTAGGCCCAGATCTTTGGACTGGGGTGAATGTGTGTCATTGATCCTCATTCAGTCCATCGCCTGTTTTGTTTATTTGAGGTGAGGCCAACACATGGTTGCAGATAAGATTTTCACTTAAGAAAACAAAGGAGATAATACATGTGAAGGCCTACCAATGAAGTAAGTCATTATTTGAAATCAATTACATTTCTGGATATGTACTGCTAAAGCTTCATAGGTTGTTTTGGGTCATATTTATAAGGCATATGAGTGTGTATGATGTTATTTTTCCTTTTTAAATGGAAAGCGTTCTTCATGGTGCAAGTTTCTTGTAAATACGCTCCCACCTGCGAAATGGAACTTTGCGATGCGAAGCTGATTGGCTCCCCGGTGTCTGTCAACATTCTAAACAGTCCGGAGCGACCGCCATCTTATCTCTCGGTAGGATCGAGAGAGAAGAAGAGGTGAAAAACGAAGGGGGAATTTAATGAAAGGGGGCAAGGTATACCCCTCTTGACCCCCTAGGAATGTTGTTGGGGTTTTTAAAGGGTCCCGTGGGGAAAATAAAAAAAATATATTTTTCACGGTAGAAGCGCTTCCCGAACACCGAACTGGGCCGCAAACTGCTGGCGAAACGGGAATTCGCCATTTTGTGCTTCGTTTTAATTAAATTACTAGGTATAAGGGGGTGCGGGAGACCATTTTGTGCTTCGTTTTAATTAAATTACTAGGTATAAGGGGGTGCGGGAGACGTATCCTAATCCCTTATATTTTCTGAGGATGTATCAAGGCTCATATATGTTGATACATGTGTTCCAGCGGCTGTGCGTGAGCTTTTTTTTTTTTTTTGCTGCGTGACGTCTGTTAACGTTCGATTTGAAGGAAATCAGGAAGTGTTGACCACCAATTTGTCAGTGCGATAAAATATTTTGTTATAAATGAATCCTTATTGATAAACATTGTCTGCGCCATCTTGCCTTTTTTACAATGCCACAATTTTGTCGTGCACGGCAGCCATTTTACATGCCAGGCCGGTCCCAGGCTATCACCTAGCCCTGCAGATGTAGTTTATGGCCCTAGCTGTAGAGAATCCAGACATGCCAACCCTCCCGATTCAAGCGTCAGACTACTGATTTCAGTGCTACTCTCCCGCCTCCCGATTCCTGCAAGCAAAAACCCGGGGGCATATTACCAACAACTAGCGATAACTTGTTTAGAGACAAAAATTATCGCCGCACATCGGCGATTTTTATCGCAGATAAACCTTGCTATTAGCAAGGTTTATCGCAAATGCGATAAAAAACGGCCGCAATGCATCAATATCGCTGAAAAGTCAGCGATATTCATGCATTATCCAGCAAATGCTCTTAGCCATGTTATCCACCTCCCATTGGATAACATGGCTAAGAACTGCTCGCAAATGTGATAAAAAACGGCCGCAATGCATGAATATCGCTGAAAAGTCAGCGATATTCATGCATTATCCAGCAAATGCTCTTAGCCATGTTATCCACCTCCCATTGGATAAAATGGCTAAGAACTGCTCGCAAATGCGAAAAAAAACGGCCGCAATGCATGAATATCGCTGAAAAGTCAGCGATATTCATGCATTATCCAGCAAATGCTCTTAGCCATGTTATCCACCTCCCATTGGATAACATGGCTAAGAACTGCTCAGGGCCCCATGAGGAACGCTTTCCATTTAAAAAGGAAAAAATTACATCATAGAAAAGAATCGTTTTTAAACACAACATATAAATCAATTGTATACCTGCATTCAAGAGGAAATGACTGAAAATGTCCTTGAGACACATGAAAGCGTTTTCTGGAATGCCCTAGCACCATTTTTTGGACATTATTAACATGGCTATGTAACTCCCATAATCAAAATCTAAATTTGCCAAGCGCAGGTGGGAGCGTATTTACAAGACACTTGCCCCATGAGGAATGCTTTCCATTTAAAAAGGAAAAAATAACATCAAAGACACTCAAATGCCTTATAAATATGACCCAAAACAACCTATGAAGCTCTAGCGGTACATATCCAGAAATGTAATTGATTTCAAAAATGGTTTTTAAAAACAACATATCTGTTTCAGCTTACATAAGAGACCATGGAATGGGCTTCATATACAACAATAACTTGTGTTACTGCATTCCAGAATGCTACACCGAATATGCAATTACAATTTCTCAAAGTAACAAAATCTATTTCTATATCACTACAGACAAAGCCACAGTTTAAAAACACAGCTTTCTTCATCATTTTCTCCTTAATTCATACTATTCTCTATCTAAAATAAATAAATCTTTTCTCACCTTAGCAAATACTTTTTGAGTTTTGAAAACAGTCTCAGAAATACACCAAATTGTCTTCAGCAGAAGAAAAAGGATGCACTCCAGAGGCTGCAGCTATTGAAAGCACAGAAATACAGATATTCATTTCACATATCTCTCATATTAGCCAATCATAACTCTTCCCTCACTTTTTTCAAATCAAAACCCTTCCCCCCTCTGCCCTCTCTGCCTTTTTTCCATAGCAACGACCTCCTGGAAGACCTCTCATGTTTGCAAATTCACACAACAATGTTTCAATTGAACTCTGAACTCTCAGTGCACCTGCGTATCCAGTGCAATCTTTCATTAAAAGTTTCTTCCTTGACCATTCAAATTACATCTTTCAAAGAACACATCCATGCACCCTAACTTTCTGTTTTCAGAAATGGAAATGCACCAATCACTGCTAATGAATCATTAGCATTGGAAATCCACAGTTTTTTTTCTTTACAAACTCCTACTGTTTCAACTGCCCTTTCATTACCACACTTCATCTGACTGCAGCCCAACCTTCTCCCACCATGTTTAAGGTCTGGATTGTTGGACATAGTTACATCCACTGGGCTCAAAGGTATGCTGAGAACAGAAATTTACACAACCTCAATTTACAAGATGTGGAAATTAAGTGGTTGGGCCAAAGAGGATTAAAATGTCACCAATTGATACCATTGGTGAAAACCTTTATGCATTTGCCAAAACCTGACCTGTTAATAGTGCACTGTGGAGGTAATGATTTGGGCACTTTGACAGGGGTAGGTCTGGAAATGCTTTTAAAGGACACCTTTGCGCAATTAATGGCACTTTTTCCTCAAACTGCCTTGGTATATTCCAATATATGCCAAAGACAGAAATGGAGGTGGTCCAACCAATTTTCTCCACAAATTGAGAAAGCGAGGAAGCATGTAAACAAATCTGTTTCAGCTTTCATGAGAGACCATGGAATGGGCTCCCTGTACAACAATAACTTGCGTTACTACATGTAAGATATCTACAGAGGAGATGGAGTTCACTTCTCAGATGAGGGCAACAGAATTTTCATTCTGAATTTAAGATTGTGCATTGGTACCTACTTATAAGTACCTAAATGTACCATAAACCCAAAAGCTCTTCTCAGAGCTACCCTTCATCTGATCACTCACAATTATTATTTTTTTTCTAACTTTTTTCACTAATTTTCCACAAAATACGCTCCCCGGGGCGCTGCCCGGTTCGCTAACCGACTGCTAACCTCGCGGAATTTTTAAAAAAAATGTTTTTTTCCGCACATATAAGCCTCCTCAGCCACCCTCAGAAAACCTAGGGGGTCAAGATAAGTCTACCATGACCCCTTCTACCCATTCTAAACATTATTTGCCCTCCATCTTGTATCTTAAAGCGACCGAAACACAAAATGGTGGACTCCCGTGACGCTTAATGTTCGCTAACCGGGCCGCTTTCCAGAAAGCGGTCCTAAAAAAAGGTGGGAAAGTAATTTACAGAAAAACGACTGGAGACACTCTCACCAAATATAGATTAGCTCATACTACATAACAATCCCTTTCATTCTCACAAATTTGATTGAAATTTCATTTGGCCATTTAGCCTGTCGACCTATCTAAATACCCTGAGGTAAATTACTTCACAAAACACATCTAAAGTATTGGAATTGACAACCAATGAAAATTTTACTTTCATTTTCAATTTTTATTACCTGACATTTGATTGGTTATATACCTGAATATATATAAAGGAAGAGAAGGAAACACAGCCATTTTCACTGCTACTTCCTGAACTACATTTCAAGAGCCTTTTCACCTCCCTGTAAAGTAAATTGATAATTTGTAAGTGGCACTTTAAATTAATTTGTAAAAACGTTTTTTGATAATTATTTACTGTCCCCCTGCTATAGTTATAGATACAGATAAGCTCCTCTGTTATATTTATTGATTGACTTACACTTCTCTGCTATAATTATGAATTTACTTACTTTAACTTCACTGTTAAAAAAACAGAACTACATGTCTGAACTTAAACCCAAGAGTGCCCTAACTCTTCTAATATAATTATTTTTTTATGCAATTTACAGCAAAAAAATGGAAGGGGAGCACGAAAAAATCAATGTTTCCTTCGACATTACAACAGAAGAGATTTTAACTGAAGAAAATTTGGATGAAGATTTTATGGATGAATCTTTTGATGAACAATTTATTGAAAGCTTACAAGACATAGAAACATGCATGTTTGAGGAGACTCCAGATGATGTAATGCTGGAAGTTTTAATGAACTATGAAAATTCTGACCCATAAATTTTTTTTTAATCAAAATAAATAAATAAATAAAAAAAAACGAACAAAAACAATCAATTAACATACAGTATTAGAAAAGTCTATCATTCTTTTATCCTTATAGTACGCTGCCCAGAACGCTTTCCGGTTCGCGAACTTGGCGCTTACCACGCAAAAAAAAAAAAATGGTTTTTTTTTTACCCTCCTGGGCCCTTTTAAAACCTCCACATAAAACCTAGGGGGTCAACGAGGATCTACTATGCCCCCTTATGGTAATTTCCCCCTTTGTTTTGGCCTCCTCTTGTCTCTCGATCCTACCGAGAGACAAGATGGCAGCCGCTCCGGACTGTTTAGTATGTTGACAGACACCGGAGGGCCAATCAGCTTCGCATCGCAAAGTTCCGATACGCGAAAAGTTCGCTAACCGGATCGCTGCCCGGAGCGCTGTTACAGATATATATCTTGATTTAAACGTTAATTTCTCAAAATCCACTGAAGCACATATATTGAGACCTAGCAAAGGCACATCGGGCTAACAGTCCCTACAATTTTGCCAAGTTTCGTGGAAATCCATTCAGCCGTTCGGGCTAAAAGTGAGTCCAACCGCCCTATGGAAATTAACATGGGAAAAACGCGTTTTGGGACCCCCTTTTTTCTCGGCCCCCCCTTGACGAACCCCCCCCAAATTTCCAGGAGCTGCTCAGAAACAAAATGTGCAATTTTCCTGAAAATTTCAGCCGATTCCGTCCACAAACGCCAAAGTTATTAGACATAGAATTTTCAGAAATCCCATAAGGAAAAAATCCTAACTATATATACCTACTGGCGACCGCCAGTAGGTAATATATATATATATATATACACATACATACACATACGTGTTTGTGTGTATGTTTATATGAGTTTATATCTATGTTACTTAAATTGATTTAATATACATTATATTAATGTTTAATATTAAACAGTTTAACATTTACTATTTTAAACTATATTTTTATTGAAAAATTATATTTTTGTCTTCTTTATTATGATATTAGTGTGAAACGATAAATGTTTTTAATATTTTTGCACTTACCTTAAAAAGTATAGCGAAACAATATTTGAGGAAACAATGTTTTTGACAAGATATTTGTGTGTCACTATATTTTTGGAATCTATGTTATGTCAATGATTCCTCGCCACAGCAGCTGAAGAAGTCTCAGACGGGCTCAAAGGCAACCTAGCCACACCTCAACCTTCCTCGTAGACCCCCATGGAAGCTGTAACCAAAATGGTACTAGTTCAAGCTAGGGAACAATAATAGAACAGTGGACAAAAAGAGGGGTGAAAGTTTGAGCATTCAAATGTTTTGAGGTTGCACGTAGGATACCCAGAAACACTTTGTAACAGCCTACTTCGGACAGCGGTCACTGACACTACCACTATAACACACACAACATAAGTCTTAAAAGCCATAGAAAATAATAAAAAAAAATATTGCATGGTCCTACCGATGTAGCAAAACACCACTCTTTCTAATAATACTATAGTATGACATATACCCAAAAATGTATGCCTCAAAGTTCCATGCAAGCTAGAGAGAGAGAGAAATTGAGCTTTCCTTAAGCACCTGGCATAAAAGTGTTAAACCAGAACTTGACCCAGTTTGACAGGTACCAAAAAAGTCTGTACAGCCATCAGACTACAACAGTCATTCAAAATAACAAGATGATTCCACAGTCCCAAGGATACAATGCATTGTTTCCAGACCTCACACGAATAAATAAAAAGCAAGGATGCCAAGCAACAGAAGTGAGCCAGGACTACAAATTCCAGACTACAGGGCGACTTGTATCAAAACCAAACACAAGGATAAAAGGGACCAACTCTTGAAATAGATAATCTTAACCATTGTGAAGCCACCAAAAGCATGATTCATGAGTGAAATGAACAGCAACCTTGGAATAAGACCAAACATGACAATGAAGATTTGAAAAACAAATAACAACATTATTGAAGGTCAACTAGGGAAGCACTTGTTTCCCAGAACATACAGCACACATACCATTCGCAGCTGGCATAGGTAGGAGTGGTGGGCAGGGATAAATTTAATTACATTTAAAAAACATAAAACCACTTACCTTGGGTTCACAGCATCGGCGATGCGGCGAGCACACTGTAAGTGTTTTCATTTATTTTTTAATGTATTTTAACATATCAAATCATATGTCGACTTCCCGACCTCACCATGCCCCACCCTACCTCACCCACCGCCTCACCACTCTAACCTGTGCCAGCCGCCACTGATACATACCCATATTGATGTTCAAGGAGGAACTTACTTCTCTCCCAGAACGTACAAATAAAATGACAGAGAAAGTAGGGGGAGGAGTTAAGGGCGCACACAGGAAAGTGAGAGTACAGGGACGTAATAGGAGAAGAACAAACACTAGCTCGCGATACCTGGAGGATGCATAGCAGCAGCAAAAATGCCAACAGTAAATATGCTAAGAGGCAAGACACAGCGCTAAAAAGTGCCAAATGCTGGACAGGATAAAAAGGGACCAAAATGTCATGCTGAAGGACAATATAGATGAGCAATTTCTCAGGATCACAATACCATCACAAAAGCACTTATGCTGAACCTGTTACTGATGACTTGCTCTAGGCCATAGTACAGAAGAGAATATAGCTTTAGAAAATGCAGATGTAACATAAAGCGACAATGTATGTATGCATTGATGTATTATATGTACAATGTGATGGTGCAGGTCTGAAAGTGAAGCCAATAGGTTTCTAGCAGGATGTGGTGACGGAGTCACATATCTTCTGATTCTGGATGATATGAGCTGCGGTGTGTAGAATGCCCTTTGATGGTTTCGTGTGGAGTCTAGAAAGCAGTGAAGCGCTCCGTCCATCATCCCCTTTTGTATCGCTTTGTTCGCCCTAAGTTGGCAGGGTATGCTCAGGCGTGAGTCCCTAGCTCACTTGGCCACTGGATTCAAGATAGCCTGGCTGATGAGGATTATGAATCCGAAACCGGTCCCAGGATGCTTGTTTCCGGTCCAGGGAAGGCATGGCTTGGCAGTTCGGGCTGGACTGTTCCCATGAGGCACAGGGTCAGACCGATTTGCATAAGGCCATGTCTGAACTGGGGTGGCAGAGTGGGCTAAAGAACGGTGATGGATTAAACCCAGATCTCTTGACTGGGTGTGAGTGTTTGATTAGTTCAGATGCTCCGACCATCACCACCCCCTTTTGTACTGCAGGCCCATTAGTAGCATTAAATTTGCTGGCCCTGGGGACCTGTACTACCAATTTACTAGGGACTTACATGAAAATTAAATGTTTCAATTGAGAACAAGCTAATTCTTCCATGTGTTGAAGACAGCACTGCTACCACTGACTTGCAGTGGTAAAGTGCACAGAATCCTAATGCCCTTAAAAATTAGATCTGCAAAAATAGGAGGGGCGAAGGCAGAAGGTTTGGGGGAAGAGCATCCCCAGGGTAACAGATCTAATACATGAAGTCATTAAGTTAGGTGTATACTGCATTTAAGGAATATAGCAAATGAATCGTTTCAATCACAATACTAAACAATTATAAAAAAAACACTTGGACACAGCACAATAAATCTCAAGTGTTGATTCATATCACATTTTGAGTGAATCCCTAGTACACAAGTCCTATGATATGTTTTTTTGACAATTTGTAGTGTGTATATTTCTATTGTGGTGTGTCCAAGTGTTTTTTTATAATGTTTTTTTTTATAATTGTTTAGTATTGTGATTGAAACGATTCATTTGCTATATTCCTTAAATCACTCTGAATAAACAGCTAATAAGCAGCCTAACCCAGTTTGGAATAATCTTTTTACTCTGGTTGTCAACTGTTGTTTTGGGATTTAATTATCAGTTTTGGCATATCTTGTGTTATATAATTTTCGGTGCTCAGCCCAGCTAATTAGAGCCAGCTCTTCTTTGTTATCAGTTGCTTTTGTTGGTGGCGTCATTAATAATGTTGATATACTGCTTTTATTTGGCTGATTTGATGAGCTGGGTACATGTTATACATAGGGACTTCAACATCACAAGGTCATAGGAATTTCTTCTCTTTTCTTTCCTCGATGTAGATGGACCGTTCAGTATATTCTTGAGAGTACCGGGGTGCTGAAGGTTTACATTTGTATGTTGCTGTTGTAGAGTGGATACTGACATGAAATCTCAGCACACAGTCCAGACCATAACCCCTGAGCCAGGAATGCATATTAAAAAAATCCTAACAGATCTAGTAATATGTATAAAAAAAAGCGCTCAACAAATCCACAATCCACAAAGAATAGAAAAAAAACACATGGAGGTTAACACCAGAGAAAAGGAGAAAGCAATGGATAACAAGCAAGACATTATCCGCATAGTAGAGGCTCATGACTTCTGGCACTACAGTCAAGTGTACAGCCTGCCAGTCCACAACAAAAAGCTCTGCAGGTACAGAGGAGAACCCAGCACATAGTCTGATACAAATCAGTGACAAACTAATGAACCTAGGGAAACGTGCGCATACCTAGTGGACTCTCACTTGCCCTTCGTAAAGTAGGATGCCAGGGCACATACACTGTCCATTTGATATCCTATGTTGCAAGAGAAACTGTATGATGTCACAAAACTTACGTGTCAAAATGAGGTACCCACAGTGCAGTGTAAATCAACAATGAAGGCCAAATAATCTGACAGTCAGGCAGGGCACAGACTGTCCAAAGCCACCCCGCAACACAGACAATACATCATGCCTGCTATAGCACAGCACCTGGGGGCAATCAACAAGAGAATGTGTCAGAATTTGTCAAGTTAACATGTAGGACAATGACAACTTTCATTGAGGAACAGATTTTAAATTTTAGATGTGTTAAGGTAATGCACATTACATGCCAGAAAAAGTTGTCCGATCCATTGAAACCCCTGCCATGTTACCGACAAGAAAAAAGAATGAAAACAAATAATGGATCAAGAAGTACAATGTCAAATTCTGAGACAGGATTTCACCAACAACCAGAGAGATCCTGATAATGGAGGTTTAATGTCTATTGATACCATTAAACATCTCCATGACCAGTCTGCCATGGCAACAATGGTAAACAGACAAAATATTCAATTCAAAATATAGAATAGCCATAATATTGAAGTCAAAATACCGAATGGAAAAAATATCGAATGGACAGAATATAGTCGTGAAAAATATCGAATTGAAGGTAAGTAATATAATATTGATTTTTTAAAATATAGAAAGTCAAAATATCTAAGTATATAATATAGGTATTAAAATATATCAAGTTTTTAATAATATCACATTTTTTAAAGTGTTTTGCATGTTAGTATATTTGTGAAAAGTGTATATTTTTTGGGAACTAATTTTAAGTAATGTATTTTATGTTATTTAATTTTTGCGTAATTTAATTCTGTAGCGGGTTGTGGGTTTATAGGGGAATAGGGTGGGAAGTAATTTAATTATATTAAATTAAATATTAATTTTTAGAAATTACTAATTATGTTTAATTTAATTTTGCGTTTTAGTTCTGTAGTGGGTTGTGGGTTTAAAGGGGAATAGGATGGGAAGTAATTTAATTGTAATTAATTAAATATGTTAATGTGTTTATTGATATTCATTTTGAATTAATTGTTAATTAATATTTAATTGGTAATTAATTATTTTTTAATTGGTAAATGTTTTTATTAATTGATTAATTGATAATTATGTTAATTTATAATTTATTAATTTATTTTCCTTAGCGGGTTGTGGGTTTATAGGGGAATAGGGTGGGAAGTAATTTAATTGTAATTAAGTATTTTTTTTATTGGTATTGATTTTTAATTTATTGTTAATTAATTGAAATTGGTTATTAATTTGTATTAATAGGTAATTAATTTTATTAACTACTATTTATTTGTATTTTTAATTTATTAATTAATACATATTATTAAATTAGTCATTCATTTTAATGAATTTATTATTGGTATTGATATTTAATACATTTTTATTAATATATGAAATCTTCACTTTTCCTACTGTTAAACTCACTAGAGTGGGAATTGTAATTTTTACCCCTAGGCTATCCAACGCTTTCCCTACTGTTGCACTCTCTGGAGTAGGAATAGTAATTTTTACCCCTAGGCTATCCTATGCTTTCCCTACTATTGCACTCTTTGGATTGGGAAAAGTAATTTTTACCCCTACGCTATCCAATGTTCTCCCTACTGTTGAACTCTCTGGAGTGGGAATAGTAATTTTTACCCCTATGCTATCCAACGCTTTCCCTACTGTTGCACTCACTGGAGTGGGAATAGTAATTTTTACCCTCTCACTATCCAACACTTTCCTTACTGTTGCACTCTCTGAAGTGGGAATAGTAATTTTTACCCCTACGCTATCCAACACTTTCCCTACTGGGGACTCACTGGAGTGGGAGTAGTAATTTTTACCCCTACGCTATCCAACGCTTTCCCTACTGTTGCACTCACTGGAGTGGGAATAGTAATTTTTACCCCTACGCTATCCAATGCTTTCCCTACTGTTGCACTCACTGGAGTGGGAATAGTAATTTCCACCCCTACGCTATCCAACGTTTTCCCTACTGTTGCACTCACTGGAGTGGTAATATAAATGTTACCCTCCCTCAATCCTACGGTAAAAATATTGTATATTTTTGATTAATATTATGTTAATATATATATATATATATATATATATATATATATATATATATATATATATATATATGTTTTAAAAAATAAAAGTGTATGTTTTTTTATAACTTAAATTTATTATTTAATAATTTAAAGGTTATTTAAGTATTTTTAAGTATGTTTTAGTTAATTATATATATTATTTCACTAATTTTAAATTACTTTTAAGACATTTAAAAAAATTCGATATTTTGACTAACTATATTTTTTAAAACAATATTTTTGATTCATTATTTTTGTACTTACCTGTTTTTTCCTCGATATTTTGGTAATTCTATTTTATTGTAATCGATATTATGTCAGTGAGCCGGCAACAATATCAAAGAAAAACTGCTGGGAAACGTATAGGATGATAGTGCACTACTGTTTCATATACATCAATACATAAATTAGCAGAAACTAAAGGAAATGTAGCTGGATTTTGGAGTGTCTTGTGCATTATAGAGTGCGGGACCCTTATGTTCTCTAACAGACTTTGTAGTATAGTGATGTAAGTGTTTAGGTGTGGTTAATAAAATTCATGACACAGTATGTTTCAGTTAAAGATTACGCTCTAGAGAATAAAGACGTAATTTAGTGCTTCATGTATGGCATAGTTCATTTGCATGCTACCGGGCTAGTGAGGAAGATTAAGATTTTTTTTGTTTTTTTAACTTCTTTTTATTAAATATTCATCAGTCTCAATATACAGCATCACAATAGGCAATGTTTGTTAATACATGTTCAACTCCATACTACATATACTGTAACATATAAATGTTTGTAACATATTCAACAGTTCAATCAGGTTCCCAGTCCAATACATTCCTTTCTCGCCACTCCCTCCGGATATTAGCAATCAGGTATCTCTCAGTTGCCCATGTACATTTCCCATTGCTGCCACACTTTTTCCCATTCCTTAGGGCTTCTCTGCTGATACTACAGATTTTGACAGACATCTGGAACAGAGGTGATGTTTCATTTCAATTTGATTATTGAGTATTTTGGAGGCTTTCACACCCAAAATGGTGACAATGCTGTAAACTAGTAACTGACTTTTTTGAATAATTAGACTAACTGTTGTATTTGTTGCAACATAAAGGATCAGATTCATTTGCTTTTTCATAAAGTCTTCAAGATAATAAATTACTTTTGCTTTCATGAACACAATGGTAAATTGTTTTGATTTCTATTTTTTTTTGTATTGGGGACACCATGAAGGCTACAAATATCGAACACGTTTACGAGCAATGGATCAACAAACATGACTGAAAAAGAGGTTTAGAGAGACATTAAGCACTCTTGTATTAGGTCCAGTTCCAGCAGGGGGTGCTGAGAAGACCAGGCCCACCCAAACCTGAGCTTTGGCCCACCGAGTCATGGCAGAAGCGGCCATGGAGAAGGCACCTGTTAAGTGCTTAATCGATCTCAATTTTGGAAAGTTGTAATGTTTTTTCACTGTCATTAAAACTGAAATGGGGCTGTGTGTTTTGGGGGTAGAGGTGGGGGAGTCAACAAATTAACAGGGAGAGTCCCAGAGCCGAATTAAGGCTCTATCTTGGCTCTTTGATCCCATGCACTAGCCAAGCCCTGAAAATGTTTGCTATGTAAAATATATTGCAATCAACATAAGAGTGTCAAAATAAAGAGAAATAAACAACAAAGGATGAAACACAAAACCAGTTTGTGCAAATAGACAGAATAGAAATTTACACCGACTAAGAGTTCTGAAATTTAGTAAAGAGATAGGGTGCACGTGCTCAGTGTAGAAAAAGGACCCTCAGGCACCAACTGAAAAAGTCGGTAGCCAGTTGTCTTCATTGGGTCCCTAAGGATTGAAAAAGAAACTGAAATGGTGATTAGAAAAGTGCTTTAATAAGAGTGTGGGCTACTCATCAAACAATTAATTTTATTGAGAAGGTAGCTCTAACTCTAGTAAAAACAGTGAAAAAACAATGGACTGGTGATTGGTTGAGTTAGTTTGAACCAATAAGTCCTCACTGAAGTGACAGTAAACAAAGATGGTCAATATGTTTCTGCTAAGGAGCTCAAAGTCAGCTCAGCATTCGTCAGGACCAAAACACTCATTCATACTCCTTGGTGGGCACTCACTAAGGTGTCCTAGCCTAAGGTGTAGAAAAGGGAAAACATTTTTAAGAAACTAATACAACCTGATAACTGTAAAGGTTCCTAGAATGGATGAATCTCCAAAGAGTCTCGCCTCATTAAGGGAGACAACAAATTTTAAAAAGTCCGTTGTCGAACATCATGGGCTGGCAGTGGGGGGAAAACCTTCACGCTCGGTCAATTTGCTCCGATGCAACTCCCCGCCTGTAAACCTGCTTGGACCACAACCGCCGCCCGCAACAACCACTATGTAAAATATACAACAAACATAAAATATGAAACAGTCTCTTCAAAATTCAAAAAGGTGTTTTTCTTTAACACATGGAAACTTTGACATTTTTATGTCACAATATAGCGCTCCTCTGAGAAGAACTTAATAAAAGTGATTGTTTTTTAACATGAGCTTAGCGCTATTCATGCCCCTGACCTCACACTGGTGAGAGTGCCATTAGTGAACCAACAGACAAGACGGTTGTCTCGTGGACCGTGTATTTGGCCCAGATTGTTATAGAGTAATACAATCCTATCAAATCAAACCCAATAGGTTTTTGCATAGTTGGTTTTTGATTCATGCATTTGAATGTGCTTTCATACACACATATGAAGAAAAAAGCTGTGTATTTGGCCCAGATTGATATAGAGTAATATTATCCTATCAAATCAAACCCAATAGGTTTTTGCATAGTTGGTTTTTGATTCATGCATTTGAATGTGCTTTCATACACACATATGAAGAAAAAAGATTTTTGGTCAAATATAATATTTTCCCAAGCTCACACTATTGAAGTAGAGAAGCTGCAATTTATCTAGGGCTTTACATCAGCCATTAAATGGCTATCTATTTGTCTCCTTTTTAAGTTAATGCTTTATTTTTACATCTTTTTGCATATTTCTGCAGTTTTTTTAAAGTGGGAACTCAGCCTAGAGGTATTGAAGTTATTTACATGCAAACCAGTTACATAACACAAGGTCACATTAATTTATATTAGGCACTGGAGATTTATTCAGAATCACATGAGGTTGAGCCAACGCCAAGACTCTAATGTAGAGGCTATGACTACAGCCCACCCGGATGACAAGGGACACGTGCACCTACAATGCAACAGGTCTCGCAATTGCGAGTTTGTAAACCTACTGGCATTGTAAAAGCATAGCTGCCAATGTTGCAGGCCTGGTCGCTCCCCTGCTGCCGCACAGCTCCACCTGTGTGCCAGCACCTCCCTCGCTGCCGCTGTTCCTCCTCCGTAAGTTCGATACTGCTGTCTGTTGTGCCTCATCTGATTTAGTGCCTGCCCTGTGATTCTGTACTGTACTGTTGCCCCTTTGATTCAGTGCATGTTTTCTTTTTGTGATTCCGTACTGTACTGTTGCCCTTGCTTCCAGCTCATTCCTCCCCTCTTCTCTTCTGCTTCCCCTCAGCCCGTTCCCCACCGCTGCTCCCCTGCGGTCCACCCTCTCACCACCCACTCCCGCTTCCCAGCTGCTCCTCCCTCCCTACCCGCCTTAAATGGCGGACGCACGCAGTGGGCGCTCCGCTGGAGCGCCAGAGGCAGGCCCGCCCGTGCCTGGATCGTGCCCGGTGCCAGAACCCCTGGACCCCGTGCTCACCACAACATCAGACTCTGATACGATGCCAGCACTCTCCTTGCACTCAACAACCGGCCGTGACAACCGCTGCTTCCAGGCCCGAAGTTCACCCCCGAACCTTTCTCTTGCTGCACCTGCAACTTTACCTGCAACAAAACCACCAAACCTCCAAGGACTGGACCCAACCACCTTTGCTACATTCTCCTCAACATCCGCTCCGCAAGCAAACACAAGCACTGGGACCTGCTGGACACCTCCACCCCAAACATTGCCTTCCTGACCAAGACTTGGTGGAACGACTCCTCGGCACCCGACATCGCCATAGCCATCCCTGCGGCTACAAGATCACCTGCAGGGATCGCGCCAACAGAATTGGAGGAAGTCTAGCCATTGTACACAAGTCCACCCTCCAGTGCTACACCCACGCAGACAACACCATCAACACCGCCAAACACCTGCACTTCCAAATCCACATCGACCCCAACACCACCCTCAGAGGAACACTTGTCTACAGACCCCCCGGGCCTCGAGTTCAGTTCTGTGACTCCATCCCCGACCTCGCCAGCACCTACGCACTCGCCTCCACGTACTACATCCTCCTTGGGGACCTGAACTTCCACCTCGAGAACAACAACAACGCCAATTCCGCTACCCTCATCGACAACCTCACCAATATTGGCCTTAGATAACTCGTCTCCGCATCCACCCATGCCACCGGCCACACCGTCTTCACCTCAAGCACCCACGTCGCCTTCAACCACACCACCGAACTCCACTGGACCGACCATCGCTGCATCCATTTCACCTTCCAGAATCCAACCACGCACCACCGCACCCAACAGCTGCCCGGACGCTGCTGGATCAAAGTCACCGAAGACCAGCTGACCTCCACCCTTGCCCAGAACCCTCCCACCAACCCCACCAACCCAGACGCCGCCACCAGCAACCTCAGACAGTGGATCGACGACTGTGCCAAACCAACACCCTCGCCCCACTCAAGAAACCCTCCAACAACTACACCAGCAAGAAAGCCACATGGTTCACCGAGGAGCTCCAGACCTCCGAACACACATGCCGGAAATTGGAGAAGAAATGGCTCCACGAACGTACAATGGACAGCCACACAGCCCATAAGGATGCCATCAGCAGACATCAACACCTCATCAGAATGGCCAAGAGATCCTCCTTCAAAACCCACCTGGAGAACAACGCACACGACAGCAAAGAGCTATTCAACATAGTGAATGAACTCTCCAACCCCAGCGCCAACACCAACGACATCCCGTCCTCACAAGATCTGGGTGACTCACTGGCCACCTTCTCCCACTGCAAGATAGCCAAAATCCGCAACAGCTTCAACACCACGACCGCCCCGACAATGCCAGACTCCAACACTCCCTCGAACACCACCACCTCCAACCACCAGACCTTCTGGTCCAACGTCAACGACGACGAGACGCGCACGGTCATGAACTCCATCCACTAAGGATCACCATCGGACCCCTGCCCACTCCAGAACTACCAGCCCATCTCCCTGTTCCCCTTCCCGGCGAAGGTCATCGAGAAAATCGCCACCATGCAACTGACCCGCCACCTCGAGGACAATAATATCTTAGACCCATCCCAATCCAGATTCAGATGAAACCACAGCACCGAAACAGTCCTCATCGCCGCCACAGACGACATCAGGTGCCAACTTGACAACGGCGAGACATCAGCCCTCATCCTCCTGGACCTGTCAGCTGCCTTCGACACGGTCTGCCACCGCACACTAAAGACACGCCTCCAAGAAACTGGAATCCGAGAGAAGGCCCTGAACTTGACCATGTCCTTCCTCTCCAGCAGATTCCAGAGAGTCCGCCTCCACCCTTCCGATCTGAAGCCACCAACATCATCTGCAGCGTACCACAGGGCTCATCACTCAGCTCGACCCTATTTAACGTCTACATGGCCCACCTCGCACAAGTGGCCCGCCAGCACGACCTCAACATCATCTCCTACGCCGATGACACTCAGCTCATCCTCTCCTTCACCAAGCACCCGCACACCACCAAAACCAACCTCCACGAGGGAATGGAGGCCGTCACCGAGTGGATGAGGAGCAGCCGCCTATAACTGAACTCAGACAAGACAGAGGTCCTTATCCTCGGCCTCACCCCCTCTGCCTAGGGCGACTCCTGGTGGCCAACTACACTGGGAACAGTACCGACACCCACAGACCATGCACGCAACCTAGGATTCATCCTCGACTCCTCCCTGTCCATGTCGAGGCAGGTCAAGCCATCCCCTCAGCCTGCTACAACACCCTCCGCATGCTCCGCAGGATCTGCAAGTGGATCCTGACCGAAAAAAGAGGAACGGTGACCCAAGCCCTCGTCAGCAGCAGACTGGACTACGGCAACACACTCTACGCAGGAATCCCTGCTAAACACCTACGACGACTACAACATACCCAAAATGCCTACGCCCGACTGATCCTCAACATCCCTCATCGCAGCCACATCACCCCCCACCTGAGACACCTGCACTGGCTTTCTCGCCACCAAGACCTGGAACACCCTCCCTACCAACCTACGACAGACCCAAGACCTGATCACCTTCAGAAGACTCCTCAAGACCTGGCTCTTCGAGCAGTAGCAGCACCCCCCCTCCCCTCAACGCCTTGAGACCCTTACTGGTAAGTAGTGCGCTCTACAAGTGACTGATTTATTGATTGATTGATTGGTTTTAGATTGTTCGGTTCCAAAGTTGGAAGCCACATCCTGAGTAGATTGGGGGTGGCAGGCAGAGGTGCATGAAAGCTTGGCTTGTTATGGGATCACACTTCCAAGAGGTTTCCACAGATGGTGGGCAAATCCTGGTGGTCTGTGATGATAGTGAAATATTTTGCATTTATAAACACATGAAAATGTTTGCAGGCCCACACTACAGCCAGACTCTCCTTCTCCAGCTGAGAGTAGGTATGTTATGTTTCAGACACGCTTCTACTGGCATTGGCCTCAATGTGCCTCTTGGCATTAGGATGGCCATTGTGTTGAATAAGATTTGCTCCATGTCACACTGGGAACGCATCTAATATGATCTCAGTATGTAACTTGGGTCAAAATAAGCCATTTCATTTGCATTCTCAATTGCATGTTCTATTTCATTGAACCTTTGGTCGCATTCCAAAAATCCTTCTTAGTAGGGCGTAGTTTCCAGGTCAGATGCGGAGACCACTATTCCGAGGATATTGTATTGGAGCAGGGGGTACATCAGGGCTCGGCCCTGAGCCCCACCCTGTTCAACCTATACATGTCTCCGCTGGCAGAGATTGTGCAGGCGTGTGGGGTAGAGGTGGTCTCCTATGCGGATGACACCCAGCTGCTGACCTCCCTATCCCAGACACCCACGGCTACGGCTACCAACTTTAGAGCATGCATGCAGGAGCTTGCCTCCTGGATGGATAAGAACTGCCTAAAGTTGAATGGTAGCAAGACCGAGGTGCTGGTGGTAGGGGGAGACAGGTCCAGCTGGACCTCGGAGTGGTGGCCACCAAGTTTGGGTCCCACCCCCACACCTTGCCCTGAGGCAAAAAATCTGGGAATCTGGGTAAATCCCTCCCTTACCTATGACGGACACATCCGTCTTTTAGTGGGGAAATGTTTCAGAGTTCTAAAATCTCTACGTAAAACATTGGATCTTCTCCCTTTAGAGGCGAGGCAGACGTTGATACAGGCGCTCATCACATCCCGCCTTGATTACGGAAATCTATTGTATCTGGGAGCCTCTGCCAAGAACCTGGGCAGGCTACAGGTTCTTCAGAATGCAACTGCAAGGCTGGCACTGATGCGGCCCAGAAGAGGGGCGTCAAAGCCATCCCTTGAGCTTTTGCACTGGCTCCCGGTCAAAAAAAGAGTGCTATTTAAGACACTACTCACCTGTCACCGCATCCATCAGAATATGGCTCCCGCATACTTGGGGAATCTGGTCGCTAGGTATGTACCTGGAAGATCTCTTAGATCTTGTAGGACAGGACAACTTGTGATTCCTAAGACAAAGAAGGCTAGAATGGGTGGTCGCTCGTTCCGCCTCCTAGCAGCACAAAACTGGAATAAACTTCCTCTTCCTCTTAGGTTAGAAAGGTCGGAAGCTAATTTCAGGAAGCGACTAAAAACCTATCTGTTCACTGTTTAGTCCCCTCTGCTCGGCTGATATGGTGCTTCCTGTATGTCCTCTCACCCAGCGCGGGGACACGCCGAGATGGCGTAACCAGGCGCTTTATAAATGTCTTTATTATTATTATTCAAGAGATCACTGGAACGGGACATTCCGCTTTGGTAAGTCTCTCAATTAGACACTCACTGTAGCAAAGTCAAAAATGTACCTTGATCAATAACTGGTCATGCCTGAAAAGGATTGCAGCATGGTTACATCTTGTGGGGGGCAAGTAGATGACAGTGCTTGCACCTTCTCCAGGCCAGGAATAATTCTCCAATCAGAGAATATGTTCCCAAAGGATTCAAGTTGGTTTTGTGAAACTCACACATGCTTGCATTCAGAGCGAGGCCTTCATCAGCAAGTAATTTTCCCACTTGTGTAAGAGCCTTGTAATGCTCTTTTTGGTTTGTCCCAAATGCCAGTATGTCATCACTGTAATTGAAAGCATGTGTAATAGGTTGAATCACTTGGCAAGTTACATTTTGAAATATCTCCATAGCCAAAAGCATTCCAAAACTCAGTCTTTTGTATTTGAACAAACCAACAATAGTCGAAAAAGTAGTAATGTACCTACAGTTCTCTTCCAGTTCGAGTTGATGGTATCCTTTGATCTGGTCAAGACGGGAGAAGACTTTAGCTCCATTCAGCTGCATGATAATGTCCGCTATGTGCGGACTAAGATGTTTTCCTCTCGCAATAGCTTTGTTGGCCTGCTGCATATCAATACAAAAGTGCACTGCATCTCCACTGTCCTTTTCTGGCATCACAGCTATGGGCGAAATCCATGGCATAGACCGGTGGAGGGTTCAATGATGTCATGCTTCAATAGTGCTTCTAGTTCTTTGTCAACAGCTTCTTGTAGGTGAAAAGTGACACTGCAGTACCGTTAGGCAACATGGCGAATATCCTCATTGATATGAAGATTCACTTTTATTATATTGAGTCTTCCTAAGCCATGAATAAACAACAGCAACTGACTCACAATTAGGCCTGGGCAGTGTACTCTTTTCTGTTTGTGGAGTTTTCCACACTCCGAACTCTGAGTAGCAGAGTTTTTCCTCGCTCGCACTCGCCAACGTGAAGTTGGTGAGTGCGAGCTAGGAAAATCCAATGCTAAACCACTTCCCAGTGAGATTTCTCAATGCCGGTGGTCGCGGATGGTTGTGACAGTACACTTTGAAAACCTTCCATTTGCATTGATGAAGCTGCTGCTTGAGTAGAAGTTCTACTCGAGTGGCAGAAAGAAGTATCACCTTCTTGCGATGCGCATGGTGCCACTAGTGCAGATTTTCCAGTGCAGGACAAACTCCCAGGGCAAAATACCAGTGTAAACAGTCCGACCTAACGCACTACACTGCTTGCGGAACTCCCCATAGCATGACAGAGTTTTTTGGTTACTTTGCTGAGTTCCTGACATGATTTTATGTTGCATGGTTGCTGTAAATGACCCTTAGCTCTCCATCTATTTAGAAGCAGCCCAGGTGTACCCCTTTGTGTTTGACGGAGTAAGGTATAGCAGAGGAAATAGGACGTTGAACCTTTCTACTTGCATGATTCTAATCAACACACCATCGTACATGATGAAGGTTATAGGGCAAAAACAACAAGATGGTAGACGGAGTGCTGAAACTTTTCAACCACTCACCCCTCAGTCACAGATCTGGGTTTAATCCATTGTTCTTTTACTCACTCTGCCACCACAGTTTGGACCCAGCCACATGAAAATCAGTTTTGACCCTGTTCCTCAAGGGATCAGTTCAGCCTGAACTGCCAGGCCTTGTCCTCCCCGGACCGGAAACAAGCATCCTGGGACCAATTTCTGGGTATTACCCCTCAACAGCCATGCTAGCTTGAATCCAGTGGCACAGTGAGCAAGGGACCCACATCTGGGAATACCCTTGGCTACATAGGGCGAATATAGTAAACATAACAAGATGATGGATGAAGTGCTGAAATAATTCAACCACTCACTCCCAGTCACATATCTGGGTTTAAGCCATTGTTCTTTTGCTCACAATGCCACCCCATTTTGGACCAAACCGTATGCAAATCAGTCTTGACCATGTTCCTCACGGGGACAGTCCAGCCCGAACTGCCAGGACTGGTTCTCCCTGGACTGGAAACAAACATCCTGCCAGACTGGCCTGGCAGTTCGGGCTGGACATTTCCCATGGGAAACAGGGCAACACTGATTTGCATATGGCTGGGTTTTAATTAGAAAGCACATGGAGCAAAAAAACTATGGATTTTGGCCCAGATCTCTTTACATGGGTAAATGTTTGACATTGTTCAGCTTTCTGTCCATCAATTGCTATTTTTGCAGTTGTCCCCCCAAGTGGGGCGAGTGTGCCCAGACCCAGGTCCTGTGAGTTCCATGCCACTGGAGTCAAGCTAGTATGGCTGATGAGGGATGTAACCCTGAAACAGGTCCCAGGAGGCTTGTTTCAGTCCAGGGCACACCTGGCCTGCCAATTTGGGCTGGACTGTTCTGATGGGAGAACAAGGTTGACTGCTTTGCATATGGCTGGGTTTAATCTGGAATGACATGGAGAGCAAACAAATTATGGATTTATGCCCAGATCTCAGTGCTGGGGTGAATGTTTAACATTGTTAAGCATTCTATCCATCAATGTGTTCTTTTTGCGAAAGTTATGGTTCAGTCGTTCACCTTTAAGGTAGTTTTAGGACAGTGTCCAATGAATTTTGTCGCTTTGTTTGGTGATTCTTCTTTGACTTTTGAACTTATTTGCAAGCAGTTAATCCTATTTGTGGATGTTGTTCCTTAGTGGATATTATCAAGAAACATCCATCTTCTTCACAAGCGCTTGATAATGACATTGAAGAGCTTTATATGATGACAATGACGATGATCAACTGTGCTTTTTTTCTATTTGTTGTAACAGATGTTGCCTTTTGGCCTTGTGGGCATGGTGAGAACACTTTTGTAAACTTGTGGCATCTATTTTATCTTCTCACTGTGAGGCATTTGGTTTCTATTTTGCTTTGCCAACCATTATGAAGTGGTTTTCTTTCCCACAGCTTTTGGATATTTTTCCTATGGCTGAACATTTACCTTCACAAGGAAATTTATACCTACAAGGTAATGGGGCAGCCGTTCACCTTTAATGTAATGTTAGGACAGTGTCCAATTAAATTTGTTGCTTCGTTTGGTGATTCTTCTTTGACGTTTGAACTTCTTTCCAAGCCGCTAATCCTACATGTGCATGTAATTCCTTAGCTGATATTAGCAACGCACGTGCATCCTCTTTGCTAGCGCTTATTAATGACGTTGAAAAGCTTTATATAATAAACTTGATGATGATTGACTGTGCTTGGTTTCTACTTATAACTGATATTGCCTTTTGGCCTTGTGGGCGTGGTGAGAATACTTTTGCGACCTTATGGCGTCCATTTTCTCTTCTCGCTGTGAGGCATTAGATTTTAATTTCACTTTGCATTATGAAGTGGTTCTCTTTCCCACAGTCTGGGCATATCAGTCCTATGGCTGAAGATTTACCTTCATGAGGAAATTAAAACCCACATTGGAAGCATAACTGTTTCTTCTTTGAAAACTCGACTTGGGTAAATCTATGTTGTGCTAATATTTGATTTCCATAATCAAGGCTGATTCAATATGTGCTGTTCTTGCTACTATATCAACAGCTTGTCAATCTGTTTGTTCTTCTGCCATTGCAGCTGATAGCACTTTCCCTAAACTGAATGTCTCTCTCAACATGCTATTCCTGAATGAATCTGATAGCCAGCCATTACTGAGACTGATGAGGATGGCTTCTTCAAATCACAGAGCATACAGTGTTTGGTAAGTGCATCAAGTCTCTCAATGCACTCATCCATCATTTCACCAGTCTGTTGTTGTGCTTGGTTGAAGATGTACTTTTCATAGTCAAGATTTGGTTTTGGATTGAACTTCACTTTCAATGCTTCTTTAATCTTTTGGTATACTGCTGCATCTGTTTGTGAGACTTTCTTTAGCACTTCTTTCACTCCATCACAGGCAAGGTTTTCTAAATATTTAAAGATTTTCTTATTATCATCTTCTTCTAGCGCAACTATGAAATATTTTGATCATGCAGTCCACCTGGTACCAATGTTCTTTTTCTTTGCTGTGTCAAAAGGTGGTGGTGCCTTCAGAAATATAGCTGCATTATTTTTTGCACCTCCTTTCATCACAATTGAGAACAAATGCTGATCAGGCAGCGTTTTTCATGCAAAAGTAGGACCTGCAACCTCTCTTAGCAAGACCCCATGGCTTGGGCCTGGTCATCTTGCCCGATTTTGATGTCATATAGCACTTCACTTGCTTGTGCTTGTAACTAAGTTTCTGTTTTTGTACATGGTTGTCACTGCCTTTAGTGTTTGCTTTGTATGGATGATAGCTCTGTGTTATGATGCACTGCAGTCCCTCTTTTTTCAGCCTTACCTCCAGGTTCTGGTGGTTTTTTCGAATGTGCTCATCTTCAGAGCCTTCAACTTCGTTCATGGCTGTGTGTGGGCTGGAGCAGGGATTTGACTCTACATACGCCAACCACAGACTGCTTTGCATTGATTTGGTTGGTATGTGGCACACACTAGCAGTTTGCTGTACTTTTGAAAACTCTCAGGGCTGCTTTTTAGGGGCATGTAATCTCTACTCATCACCAGTTGTATCGTCTTCCCCAGCCAGGGAGCATGCAAATGAACATGTCACACATGGAGCTCTGTAAAAGACGTCTTTATTCCTGAGAATACAATCACAGTTTCTTTACATTTCATAAACACACCTGAACACCTCTCATCAGACTAAGTAAGTCCTCCCAGAACTGCGAGGGTCCTGCAGGCATAATATTATAGACACTACAATGGGCAGATCAAGTTTTCTAATAAAAGAAAACAAACGTTCTCCTCCTAAGTTAGGAATATTGAGTAATTTTAAAAGAGACACTTATCCAGTTAGTGCTTAGTAATATGCAAAGTGAAGTGCTGTGTGGAGCACTCACCCATCGTCTTCAAACGCACTCTACAGATAAACTGGTGGGCATATCATGTCTAGACCCAGCAGCAGCACTTGCATCACAAAAAATAACTGTAAAACAGTTGTATACCCCGGATAAGTGCCACCAGTCAGGCACATGGCCTGTCTCCTCTTTTCCCGATCTCTCACTCTCCCTTTTTTCTGCACATGCACATAGAATTCTCTACCTCTCACGCACCCTTTATCTCTCTAATTCTCATCCTTCTCATTCACTCACTCTAGTCTTTTGATCTCTCTTCCACTCACTTTCTATTCCTCTCGCTTCTGTAACTTTCTCTCCCTCCTGCCTTCCCAACATAGCACTTTCTATTTCCAATCTTCGTTCTTCTTTTCTTTCTTTGCTTCTCTTTCATTTTCCATAGCTCTGTCTCTTACTCATCTATTCCATAGCTCACCCTCTCTCCCTGTCTATCTCCAGTGTTTTTTCAACCCTTTCCTCACCCAATCTCTTGTAAACTACTCCCTCCTTGCGCCTTCCACCAGGGAGTCCCAATGTCCATGGGCTTGCAGGAACAAAAAACTCTGCCAGCCCCTGCTTCCACCCCACTTTCACCATGCATGTGCATAGAACCTGGCAGGGCAGGGATCATGGCAGTACAAATTGTGTCTTCCACACGAAGGCAAGGGTGTGAGATGGATCACCTCACCCAGGGTCCAGTGAGGCTGCAGAGGACTACCAGCCCCTCCACCCTAAAACCCTTCAATCAATCAAGTATAGCTTTATTTCGGATTCAGTCATAAAAGCATAAACTACCTTAAAAATGACAAATATATATATATATATATATATATATATATATATATATATATATATATATATATATATATATATATATATATATATATATATATATTATATATATATATATATATATATATCCAAAGCAAAGTTGTCCCCTTCACAGAAGCTACAAGAGAAGGATAAGTTTTCAGCGTTTTTCATTTAATGATGGCAGAGTCACAGCTACACAGGCAAAGCGAGTCACCAAATTGAAGCGCCCAACCGATTTGTGTATTCTCCACACTTCATCAGGGGCGGGTCTCTGAGCAAACACCAAATAGTCCCGAACATCTTAAGTACCTTGTATCACTCGCCCAAGTGGGCGTGGCAAAAGAAGTGCCTGCTGGTCTTGGTAGTGCTTCGGGTTAGCATGCTACTGAATTGCCAACTGTTCAAAACCCCAGTGGGCCGGTGAAAGGTCCTGCTACTGGAATAGCTGCACAGTGCATCTGACATCACGCACCTTCTGCCCGAATGTGCCAAAGTCAATTGGCTTCGCTACCGGTCCGCGCCGCGGATGGGCTTCCTGTCACGGCAGGACTGGCCGTGAAATTATCCAACGCAAAGTTGTCCCTTTCACAGAAGCCACAACAGAAGGGTACGTTTTCAGCGTTTTTCATTTAATGATGGCAGAATCACAGCTACACAGGCAAAGCGAGTCACCAAATTGAAGCGCCGAACGCGTTTCGTGTATTCGCCACACTTCATTAGGGGCGGGTCTCTGAGAAAACACTAAATAGTCCCGAACAACTTAAGTACCTTGTGTCACTCGCCCAAGTGGGTGTGGCAAAAGAAGTGCCATCATTAAATGAAAAACGCTGAAAACTTACCCTTCTGTTGTTGTTTCTGTGAAGGGGACAACTTTGCGTTGGATATTCACTGAAAAAACCCTAAGTTTTAAGCCCCACATTATAGTTAGGAATTATCATATAAAAAAACTTAGAAATTCACTGAAAAAAACATAGGTTTCACATATGTTATAGTTAGCTGGACATTTCACTCATACAAACCATTGAAATTCCCCCGTTATAGTTAGTTCAGCTAACAATAACTAGCACTCCCGCAATGCACTGCTGATGACATCACATATTACATCACTCATGACATGGTCAGTGACATCATTCATGACATCACTGATGTCATCACTGATGACATCACTGATGACATCATCCAGTGAATGTGTGTCTTTCTGAAAAATAAATATTTTTTATATATGTATATCTAGAGGTCGATGGAAAAATAAATGGGTAAATAAGTGTCTAAATAGATTTTTTTTTGGTAAAATTAATTGCATAACTGACTTATTAAGTATATCTTAGTGAATAGCTGTATTAACGAGTACTGTTTAAATATTTAAATATCTGTATCAGTGTCTCACTTTGTATATAGGTGGCTGCATGGGTTGGTGAGTAGCTACATGAGTGTGTATATGGGGTTTTAGTTGGTTTTTTGAGTATCAGTATGAGTGTCTGTATGGTTCAGTGGGGGACATTACTTAGCGCATAGATGCATGAATGAGTTATTCACTGTTTCTTTGTGTTTTGAAGACAGCATGTGTGCAGGACTGTGTGGGTGGATGAGAGTGTGTATGGGTGTGTTAATGAGTGAATGACTGTCTCAATAGTGTCTTTATGAGTAGGTACATATGTTTTAAACTAGTATATGTGAATATGTGTATATTGTGAATATTGATGATTATAAGTGAGTATATATGAGAGTGAAAGATTGGAAGAGTTCCTGTATAAATAAGTATGTGTTTCTATAAGTGATTGTTTGAGAGAGTAAGTATGTGTATGTTTCTGTAGAAGTAAGGGTAGTGGTGTGTGTATAGATGTATATGCAAGAAAATGGATGTTTGATACTTTATTTGCATGTGTGAGTATGTGTGTGAGTAACTCTGTGTACGAGTATAGGTGTGTAACAGGATGTATAGGTGTATGAGTACATATGATTAGTGAATACATGGATGAGTGACTATATAGAACTGTTGGTGAATGAGTGGATGCGTATGTAGATTTTGGAATTACTGAATAGGTTGTTCTAACTGGTATTGGTATCTCCGTTGTTTTGAAAACTGTTGTTTCTATTTTTCAATGTGTGTATCAAAGGTTATATTAGGGTGAGATGAGGTCTGCCACTCTTTCACAAGGATGATTTCATCAGTGATGTCATTTGAGATGTCATCAGTGATGTCATGAGTGATGTCACTGACCATGTCATGAGTGATATAATATGTGACATCATCAGCAGTGCATTGCGGGCACGCGAGTTATATTTAGCTGAACTAACTATAACATGGGAATTTCAATGGTTTTATAAGAGTGAAATATCCAGCTAACTATAACATGTGTGAAACCTATGGTTTTTCCAGTGAATTTCTAAGGTTTTTTAAATGCTAATACCTAACTATTATGTGGCTGAAACCTATGTATTTGTCAGTGAATTTCTAAGGTTTTTTAAATGCTAATTCCTAACTATAATATGTGTGAAACCTATGGTTTTTTCAGTGAATTTGCAAGGTTTTTTAGATGCTAATTCCTAATTATAACATGCCTAAAACCTATGGTTTTTTCAGTGAATTTCATTAGTATAAATGCCAATGTTTATGTCTATTAATTGTTATATTTCTTTTTTGATACTAATTTAGTAATTTTTTTATAATTATGTTTAGCTATTTTATTTTTTTAATTACATTACATACTTTTAATGTAAAATAATAAAAATACAAAATGTAAAAATATTTTTGTATTTTTTATTTTTTTTCAATATATTAAAATTAATTTCTATATAATTTTTTGCCTTTTTTTGTTGTAAAAGTATGGTACACATACTGTCCTCGCATTATCCTTAACACCTCTAATTGTACTGAACACGTACCAGCTGATACGTTGCGAATACATTTTGACGTTACGCGTCGCATCGGTGCTTCCGCGTGACGTTATGCGCGTTTCTACGGCATACGCTACGCATACCCCGCGATTTTTTTAATGCTTAAAAATATATATTTATGTATTTAATGTAAATTTTAAGGCAAGACATCTGAGGTTATCATAAAAATAATATTCATTTAGTTTTAAAAAGTGTATATTACTTTTAAAAGCAATCACGCAAAGCGCACCCTATGTGACTTCAAAACAAGAGATTTGATAAGTTCATAATACTTCCTATTCTAACTGTTGAAGGACCCCACCCATTTTGATCATTCTTCTTTTACCTTCACTGACGAACCATCTGTTTTGAGAAGTTCCTGTGTTTTCCAAAACATCTTCAATATGGCTGCACAGCAGAATGAAAGTTTATCTGAACACTCTTCAGAAGAAGAATTTGTGCAGGAAGACCCAGCCCCGAAGAAGGAGGCATTAAACTGGAAATGTTTTTCCTTTCCAGGAGGAGAAAAGAAAGTGAATGCTGCCAAGGTCTCCTGTAAGGTGTGTGGGACCAAGCTTTCTAGAGGTGATCCGAATAAAAAATATTCATTTGGAACCGCCAGCATGGTGAGACATGTGAAGACTGTTCATCCCCGCAATTATGCGAGAGCTGCATGCAACAGGCTGCGGAAAAACCCTCTTCCACAGCAACATCGAGGCCGCATACAGACATCCGTCCCTATTTTGGAGACCTTATCATTGTTTGCAAATTTTGTAAAGAGACATTATGTTATGGTGAACAGTCCATTGATTTGATTTGCAGGCGCAAACAAGAGCACGTTTTTTTTTTTTGTTTATTTGTTCCAGTCACACAATGTTTTCTTTGCGCACTTCAATTTATTTCCTTTAAAAAAAAAAACAACTGTTCAAAAAATCCAAATGAATGGATAATCACATACTGCTGAATGGGTCACTACAATAGTGCAACAACAGTGACAGACTGTTTGGTGAAAGTGTAAGGATACAGAGTGGAGAATTGAAGATGTTAAAGACAAGTGTGCACATGGATAGAAGACTGTATGCATACAGCATACAGCTTTGACGCAGTCCTTGTCCTAAGGCCTACTTCGCTACATGAGTACTTGGGTACTGAGTGATTGATTACACTAATGTAAGGAAAGTGTCTGAGTGAATCTATAAGTGCTTGAGTTTTAGCGAACTGAATGATTAGTACATACTGCTGAATAGGTCACTATCACAGTACAAGGGCAGTAACAGAGTGTTTGCTGGAAGTGTAAGGATACAGACTGGGGAATTGAAGGTATAAAAGACAAGTGTGCAGGTAGATGCAAAACTGCATGCATAGTGCATAGGGGTTTCAAGTAGTCCATACCCTAAGGCGTACTTCGCTGCATGAGTCCTTGGGTACTGACTGCATGATTACAGTTCGGCAAGGAGAGTGCCTGACTGAATTTGTAACTGCTTCAGTTTTAGCAGTTTATAGATTAGTACATACTGCTGAATGGGTCATTACAACAGTGGAACAGCAGTGACAGAGTGCTTGGTAGAAGTGTAAGGATACAGACTGGGGAATTGACGGGATTAAGACAAGTGTGCAGGCAGATACAAGACTGCGTGCATACTGTATAAGGGTTTGAAGCCGTCAATTTTTTAAGGCTTACTTCGCTGCATAAGTACTTGCTACTGACTCAATCAATAGAATACTGGAAAGAGAGAGTCTGAGTAAATCTATAAGTGCTTGAGTTTTAGTACAGTGAATGGATTAGTACATAGTGCTCAATGCTTTATTATTATTAAACAATAAAATTATTCTTCAGACATCTCATATTTTAACACAGCTTCTAAAAGGAGTTCATCTGATACTTCTTCGAGATCATACTGCTGGTTTGCCATTTAAGAGTTTAGAGCTTTCAGTAACTCTACTTGATCCAGTTTTTTTCTTCTATTGTAAACAATATTTTATTTTACATCTTCTATTTATCTGTTTTTAATCATGAGAATGCAAAAAACACAGTTTACAGAGTAACACTTTTTAAACTTTCCAACGTATGTAGATAATAGTGACCTTATACGTATTACTGTGGAAATTGAAACCTTTACAGCTTCGCCGTTTGTAACTTTTCCCAGCATGTGCAGAAGTAAAACCGTTGAAAAGTCAGCATGTGGAAACTGTAAAATGTGACATCTACATAGGCGGAGAAAATCTTCCTTCCACAGACTAATAAAGAACCAAAAGCTATATAAACCACACCTACTGTGCAATTAGTTTCATTTTTAGCAAGTAATTTCTGAGTCGCTAATCTGTGATGCAGGTTCCCTTTTCTAGCATTGGATTCTTCTTTTCCGTCAGCAAACATATTCCGGAGTTGTAAGTTTCAATATGGCATAGGCATAGTACTTAGTTATAAATTGTGGCTATTTGTCAATATTTAAACATTTATATCTAGAAAAAATGTTATTGCATGTTTTTCGCTTTTTCTCTGTAACGTCAGCAGCTTGTTTTCGGAAACAGATAGATTACAACAAACATTGCTCCATTTCTGGCTCCTTTCAGCTTATATATTGTGAATTTCTATATTATATTGTTGACACTGTACTTCGCTTGAGAGGTGTTGGTGACCCGTCGGCGCAAACCCTAAACATTTACAATAAACGTCACCATCTTCCAGTTTTTACTGTGTTTTCCCCTAGAGATCATATACTGTTAATATGTATATTATAACATTAACAGTTATGCTGATCTCAGTGGAGTTCATGATACGTCGGCACAAAGAGTAAAAATATATAACCATGCAACAGCTTGTGGTTTTTAGTCTGTTCCCCGCTTGTGATCATATACTGTGAAAAAAAAAAAAAAAATATATATATATATATATATATAATATAACTCTCACAGTCATGATCTCAGAGGAGTTTATGACCCATCGAAAACGAAGATCAAACTTTTTCACCTCCCGGAGAAAAGAGATTCAGTAAATAATTACCACTCAAAAGTATTTCATTATGGATGTTCTCGTGAATAGATAACTTTATTTTCCTTTTCTTTTTCCTGTAACAATGGTATCAATTGTTTTTTTGTAATAGATTGTCCTATTGTTACAGAAGAGGAATAGGAGATTTTTCAGCGCCATCTGTAATATATATCTGTATATATTTTTTTCAAGAAAAATATTTTACAAAGTTGCAGAAAAAAAAAAATAGCTATCATGCATACTTTGTTACTTTAAATATTTAATAAACCCTACATTTCTGAATGTTATTTTCTAATTTCTATTCTTATTTGCGGTTCCTATTCACCTTCTACCTAACAAATATATAGGACAAGTGCTGTATATTATAAGAGTACCATCCTATACATTCTTAAGTGAGTATGTGATTTGTTAGCGGAACAGTGTGGAACCTCTAAACACTATGACAGAAAGTTCCTGAATTCTACAGAATACAAATTTGAAAAATAATAATGCATACATTTCTATGTAATATGAAGTTACTTGTATTTAACAGTTTTTTACTTGTTCTCTTGATCTCAGATAATGTAGTGAGTGAGTGTTTGCTGCATCACTTCTATTCTACTGTATCTAAAAGTAACTGATGCCCTCTTACATTATCAACAATATGGGGCAACACTTTTACAAACTGTAGCAGAAAAAAGGAGGGTGTGGCCATGCTTAAATGATATTTTATGAAATTCCATTTTTAACTCTCACCCCGTTCATATATGCAGTGACAGTTTCTGAAGAAAGCCTATTTGTATTTGCTTAATAAAAACTTTTTGAAACCTAGATTGAATTTTTAGCTGTGCAACTACACCTCCCCATTAGAAAAGTAAACACCACATTATAAGTACTCCTAAGAAATATGTCACTCGCAAACTTGATAAAAAAAACAGCGCAAGACACTGTCATTTTTCCGCCGTGATTTATACACCACACGGCAATTATATAAATAACACTTGAAACATATAAAAAAAAATTCCCTCATAATCCCTCTCCACCACCTTATAAGCACTGTACCGAGTTGATAGTGTTCCTAACCTGCCCTCTACTACTTTCTTTTCCCATACTCCTTTGGAAGTGCGTCACAACATCCCTCACAACAGTGAACCGTTCCCTCCCAATAAGGAGCAAACTTATGCTCGGAACACTTTAGCCAACAAATTGTCCATGTTGTTCCGCAGAGGAGGAGGGAATGACTGCCAAAACCTCTACTTTTAATACTTTTTCGTAAGGTCCCGCTTGGAACACCTTACCCTAATACTCCACGAACAGGAAGGAATCGCTAACAACACTTTCACTTTCAACAGTTTACAGCCAATAAACATTAAGCTTAGGAAAGTCCTCCTTAAAACACGTCAGCCAATCAGATGTTGCTCCTAATCCGCGTAGCGGAAAAAAATGGCTGACAACACTTCTACTTTCAATAGTTCGCAACCAACCAACGTAAAGCTCAGGAAAGTCCTCCATACAACTTGAAAGCCAATTACATGTCCTTGCAACTCTCCGGATTACAAGTGAATTACAGACAATACTTCTACTTTCAATAGTTCACACCCAAATGAACATTAAGATTGTTGTTAGAACACCTTAGCCAATTAAATGTTAAATTTGTATCACGCACACATACAGAACAAGCCGTCCTACATATTAATAAATTGCCTGTAACAAAGTGACTGTATCTGTAACAAAAGTGAACATTGCCTAATAAATAAACATTATTCCACATTATATTACAGAAAAGACGCAATAAGCCGCATTGTTGTTTTCCCGATATAATTTCCACAGCCTACTGCACCCCCCTTCCAACATGAGTGAAGCCCCGGGACTGTGAGGGCCCCAGCGAACCCCTGCTATTATTTTTATTATATTTTCCACTGACTTCTATGACTAACGGTTCTTATGGAAAAAAAATTAAAACACCACCAAGTAACTATTTCTCCTAGCAACATAGTGTGGTGAACTTCTAACCTCTGTGCTCACTAAACTGTTCCATGAACTGTTACTATGGTAACAGGCAGAAAGCCGTTTGGTGGTAGAGTTGAAAGGTACTAGCTGTACCAAAACCGTTATATTTACCCTGGATACTCTACAAGACAGAAAGGAGCGCAAAGTAAAACAAAACACTGTGTTCCAGATCTACAACCCTCTTGCGCCAATTTCGCATCCAAGGCCCCCCCTACAAAATGCTTTAATAATAAAAACAAGTGTAAATAAAGCATTTTAGAAATTCTAAGAAAGTTAAAAAGCATAGAAAGAGGCACGTTTACATAAACAGTGTTTGTCGTTGCACTTCTATTCTGCTTTATCTGAAAGCAAAAAAAGCCCAAACATTAAAAAAAATAATGGGGCAACACTTATATAATGTAAACTTAAGAAATGACTGCTAATGATAAATGAAAAAAAAGTGGTCCACCACGTGATACCAATGAATGAAAAATAAAAATTTGCATTTCACCCATATGATGAATATAAAAGACTCAATAAAAATATTTTGAAAACTTGTGCATATTTTTAAATACCTTTACAGTCAACAAACTCGTAAGAAGACTACACACTTTAAAAACACCCTATAAAAACTAGTTTTTGAAAACGCATTGTAAAATAAAGTACGTCACAAAATGGGCTACATACATGGTGAGTGTATCGTAACGTCACATAGAAAAAAAAAGCCAATCAAAATTACCATGAGGAAGGTACACGCACACAACAGCCAATCAACTGTTTTTCAAAATCTGCACAAGGAAAGGGATTGGTCACTAATACATCTTCTTACAATGCTTCACAACCAATCAAAAAGAGGTGTTGAAAGTGTCTTTTTTTAACATACGAGCAAATCAGATAACCTTGCAAGTACACACAGCGAGAGGGAATTATTAAAGATCACTTGCTTTCGCAAGACCCCGAAAGACTTCTTCCAGAATAACTACGCACTTCACTGCCAGACCCCATGTAATGATTATCCAGGCTCTCAAGCCTAAACACGTTATGAATCATCTCTCATCACTTTCTCTTCTTTTTTAGTGTATTGTGTGAGGCAGACTGTGTGTCCCTATGCCTAGAGCCCTCGAAGGCCCTGGAGACTGCCACGCCCCATGATCTGCTCCTGCAGTGTCCCGGAGCTGCGCACCCCCCCCCTCCTAACATATAAAAGCCTTGGGGTAGTGGTAAATTAATCGAGGCTGAATACGTTAGTACAGCCCACTTCGCTTACTCTACCAGGAAAACACAACAACACTACATAGCCCATATTTCCATTGTAGTGATTTCTTAGTTCAAGATCTAGTGGGCAGATCGGCACACACACTCCCTCATGGCTGGTATACACCCACACCACACCCATCCAGCACATATGTCACTACACACGCACCCCTACCTACAAATAAGATGGAGTGCACGTGCTGTATGCCATTTCAGAGTTGCTTCCATGGCAAGCCCTGTGATGGCCCGTCCTGGTGGTTCGCACGCTTCATGTAGGCCCAAACTACCGAACAAAGGGGCCCACTACCACGTGCATGCCATATCTTTGATCACTGAGTTAGTGGTACCCGAAGCACTGAGCGAGCGAAGAACCTGCGATGATGATGGGAGCACAAGTATGTCGTTAGCCATAGAGATATCAAGACTCGGCACCAAACGTGAGACTTCTTACTGCATAATGTAGAAGTTGTCCTGTCCATGAAAAGGTGAGCAGTGAGGCCTGGGTACGCATCAGAGGGAGTCGAAGGGCTGTAGCAGACTGGATACAAAAAAGCGATGCAGCAATTTAAAAAAACGCAGTCCTATATAGTGTATCAAATTACATGTATATATTTTTTTCCAATAACAGGAACATTTTTATAATCGCTCAAACGTCCTGAATATAAACAATACAAATAGTTCTTATAAATGTGAGAAGGAACGTGTGTGAAAGGGCGATGTTATTCAACTCCACATTAAGATAGTAACAATTGCCAATCATAACATCTTTCTTTTACTATCTTTTAGATGTAGAGCTTCAGGGTGCATTATGTCTCAGCACATGGTGAAAAACGCACTGGTGACAGAAAGTTGAGCTGCGAATATTCTTTGCAGTCACTCTGTCACTTCCTCTCTTCTTTGATAAAAAGATTACACACAAAGTTAACTTCCTTTTCATCTTACAGATTGTGTTTCACAAATTGGCGTCTCACCCCAACACTTTCAAAGCTCAATGTTCGATGATTCTGAGATGATGCGTGGCCATCGTAACAACTTCTGAGAAAGCTGCTTTGACATGTAGGGCACCCTCTTTGAATCACACCAATGGCACTAGGTGAGCAAAAAAGCTTGTTTCCAAAACAATAACAAGTTATCTGTGAAAGGAGAGAGCGGGTAGTGTTCAGCACATTCACTATGTAGAAATATACAATTACCTCCAAGCAGTGAGAATAGATAGGTTACAACAGTCTGACAAACAGATCTAAAAGCTTCTTGCACCACTTTTGTGTCACTTTTAACATGGGAAAAGTAGAGCAAGGAGCTTGTAAATCTGCCTCTGACTTCTCAAGAAAAACACTCACCTCCAGACTCTGCGAGTCAATGAGATGCAACAGTCTAGGTACGCAGGGGCAGGTCTACAAGAAAGTGCCGCAGCATGGCACTGTAAGCCCTTTGGCTGCACCATGCTACGGCACTTTCAGAGTGGAGGAATGCAACATATTTACAAGAATATGTCACATTCCTGTGCTCTTCCCTCCGCTAGCGCACAAACAGTTCCCATGCGCCAGCGCAGGCACCCTTGCAACATGGTGCAAGGATGCCTGCGCCAAGGGAGATTGTTTTTGTGCATGAAGAGGCACCATTCTGCACAAAAACAATCACTAAAGGCTTTTTTTTCTCTTTCATTGCGTGCATAGAATGCAGCATGCATTGAAAGAGGAAAAAACTAGGACAAATGAAAACATTTGTCCTCGTTGCACCTTGCTACGCCACCTCTAGGGTGGCGTAGCATTCAGACGCATCTCCAGATTTACGATTTCTCGGAAATCTGGACAACGTGTCTTGTTCCATGGGTGTTGCGTGGGAACACCCACAGCAACACCTATGAAATTCCCCTTCACCGCAAAGTGCTGCATGTGAAGGGGCCATATTTACAAGGAGAGAAAAAGTCACGTAGGACGGGTTTTCCTCTCGTAAATATAGAGGAATTCCCTACGCCACCAGTACGTCACAAAAAGTGACATACTGGTGGCACAGGGCGCTTGTAAATCTGCCCTGCAATATCGAGAACTCACCGCTCTGCAGTGGGAGTATATGTAATATACTACTTTGGAAGAAAAACAGCGCACAAACACCTCCTTACAGTGGAAGTTAAAAAATTACCTTGAGTATACAAATAAATAAACTAAAAATATACATGTGCAGTTGTATGTACTATGCTATTACAAAGTCTATATTCTACTTTCGGAACACTAAACTGGAGGGTGCACTATGAACCAGCACAAGCTTAGACGCACAACAGAGGCAAAAGGTGAGCTGCGAATATTTTCTCCAGTATTAACAGCTCAATTTATAACTTTCTCCCACGTTTTAATGTAGTTTTTTCTCACTTTCTCTCTCACATCATTTCTCTTCCTCTTTTAAAGTTATGGACGCTGCTGTCTACTCTGACATGTAGATTCAAAGCTAAGTTGAAATTGTGAATTCTGCTGGCCACACTGTTTACACAAGGTAAGCAGAGCGGCCTAGATATACAATACCTCCGACTAAATGCATTACAAATAAAAGAGCTTATTTACAAGCCCCTTGCACCACTTTAGCGTCACTTTCAACTGAAAAAAAGTAACACAAAAGTGGAGCAAGACTCTTGTAAATAAGTCCTAAAGAATATTGTTCTACATAATGACTTGATCTCTCACCTAATTCTGTCTCATTTTAAACACACAACAAAGAATCAAAATCAGAAGATATGAATCCGACCTCCACCCAGTCATAAGGAGAGTACCCCAAGGCTCAGTGCTCTCCCCCCAACTCATTAATATCTACATGGAACCCCTCACTACCCTACTCAGAAAAGTCAACATGCCCTTTCACCTCTAAGCTGATGATACACAACTCTACCTGGGAATCTCCTCTTCTAAAGACATCCATAGACTAAATGAAACACTAAAGGATGTCCAACATTGGCTGTCAAGCAACCATTTAAAGCTTAACCCGGACAAAACTGAACTACTTCTCATCTCGAACAAAGAAGAGAACCCACAAATGTTTGAATGGCTAAAAGATATTGATGCTCTCAATGGGAACCTCTCCTTGGCTGACTCCGTCAAATCATTAGGCATCACACTAGACTCCAAACTTGATTTGACCAAACACATCAAGATCTCGGCAAAGAGTGCCTTCCTTAACTTGAAACTGCTAAACAAAATTTAACCTTTCATTCCATCCAAAGACCTCAACAAGCCACCAAAGCATTGGTGCTGTCACGACTGGACTATGGAAATGCAATCCTCTCGGGAATAGCCAAAACTCACCTTGCTCCTCTGAAAGCATACCCTCAATGCAGCCACTAGAATGGTCACTGCAATAAACAAATTCAATCACATTTCTCCGGCACTAAAAGAACTCAAGTGGCTACCAATAGAAATGCGGGTAAAACTTTAGAACAGCCTGCCTCACCATAAAGCCCTTCACACAGGCAAACCCGAAAATCTGGCATCCAAACTCAGAAAAGCGGGTCAGAACAGGACTCTCAGAAGCTCTAACACCCTACTACTAATCCCACTAAAAGCACAAAAACAAAAATCTACGGTCAGGTCCTTTGCCGGAAATGCTCCCAAAATATGGAACTCTATCCCCCCCACATCAGAACTATTCCATACTTCCCGAAATTCAAAAGCCAGCTCAAAATCCTTTTCCTCAACCACTCCCTATCGAACAGATAGGATCCGCTCACTCGCCTCTGCTCTCCTCTACGATGAGGTTTGTCACCCTCTCCACTTTGACTCGTATCCTGAACGTCTCGCTGAATGTTTTATATTTGCTTTCTGCTCTGCTCTCTATTTGTTGTGAAGCGCTCCGATACCTTCCGTTCAGGCTAGCACTATATAAAACTTCTTAAATGAATAAATAAAAATAAATACCACAAGTGAAATATACCAGGCACACTGCACACATAAAATCCTAGTTTTACCTTGACTTGTAATGTTTGACCTCATTTAGTCACATCGATCTAATTACAAACACTAATTTTCTTTTTTTGTTTTGCAGATTACCAATCATACGTCTATTGGAGTCCACATCACATTTTGTTTATTATATTGTTTAATTAAAGTTATGTTTCTAGTTCTTTATTTTATTGTTATTTTTAAGTTACGTTTCCAGTTATTTATTGTTGTTTTAATAACAGTTAATTAAAAAAATATATGTCTTTTTTTTGAGGGAGTAGCGGTCCCTAACAGAAATGATATTTATAATTTAAAGTATAATTCTGAGACTTACTCTTTACCAGATCTGTACCAGAGTCTATAGCTACAACTAACGGTTCCAATCCAAAACTTTAAAAGTACAATGCCATTAGGAACATAGTGTGCTAAACTTCTAACCTCTGTCCTCACATAAGTGTTCCATGAACTGTTGCTATGATAACAGGCAGAAAGCCGTTTGGGGGTAGGGTTGAAAGGTACTGGCTGTACAAAAACAATTATATTTAGCCTGGATCCTCTACAAGACAGAAAGGAAAACAAAGTAAAACAAAACACTATACCAGATTTACAACCCTCTTGAACCACTTTTGCGTCCAAGGCCCCTACAAAATTAAAAGTGTGTGGGCCTCAATGACACACCTCAAACCTTGGGAACAACCACCCCCCGGAGATTTCTGTATTGTGTGAGGAGGGCTGCGTGGCCCTCTGCCTGGTGCCCTCGAGAGCCCTGGAGACCGCCAAGCCCAGAGCTGGTTCCTGCAGTTTGCTATGAGAGGGCGGTAGTCTCCCGGCTCCCGCCCTCCCATAACAAACTTAGTTTGAATTTTGAAAAACAGAGCAGTGAAATTTGTTCTCACTTTCAAAATCCAAACAAGATTGCATTTCCACATGCAAGTTAGCATCTCCCCATGTGTAAAAGCAATGCCGGCTCCCAAAGAACGCGGAAAGCCGGCTGAACTGTGGGGGCATAGTGGCTCCCCTCATGGACCCCAACATTTCTTTATAAGACCCGGGTGATACGATCCCCAGGAATATTAGAAAGTTCTGATAGGAGGTATTTTTTAACTGAAAAAGTAAAAGATGCGCACCCAGCTCAGTGCGGCCCCCTGTTGTGCACGCCCTGGATACACAACTCATAATCTCTACAGTGCGCAACTCCAGCACCTTTGGTGCACAACTTCTACGCATTTGGGAGCCGGCATTACTTTTCCACAGCAGGAACTACTAACACCTCCTGATGTAGAAAAGCAATCTGATTTAGATTTTGAAAGACAAAACATATTTCTATGCTATGGGAGGGTGAGATGGGCACCCCCGAACACTACAAAATCCTGCGCTCCCACAATACATAAAGCCCCGGGCAGTGGTGGTCCCCGGGGCTTTGAAGAGCGTACCATTTTACCTTAAAAAACAATTAGCCCTTCTCACTCATTTTTATTATCCCCGGGGATCCCATCCCCCAGGGCTTACATAAAACATTGGGGACCGTAGGGGGAGCCCCAATGCCCCCACGGTCCCAGCCGGCTCCCCGTGCCCCCCCTCAATTAATAATTTAAAGCCCCGGAGGGTGGCACTCCCCGGGGCTAAAGGGACCTGAGAGCCACCCCTCAATTAATGTTTTTATGCACCGGGGAGTGGAGGTTCCCGGGGCTGGGGGGACCTAAGAGTCCCCCCACACATATATTTAAAAAAAAGCCCTGGGGGTAGCGGTCACCAGGGCTAGGGGGCCCCTCTAGGCCCCCCATTATAATAAACTACATTGCCCCTGGAACTTGGCCCCCCCTGGGGCTAATTAGCACTAAAGCGGGCTTCAGGTTTTCTTTTTTTTTCACGCCATACGCGTATCCTACATGCATCCCGTGATTCTTTAAAAAAGAAAAAAAAAATTTAGGCCTCGGGCGTCCTTCTGGAACCCCTGAGCAGGCCTAGGGAGTCAGGGTGGTTCTACCCTGCCCCTTTTGCGTCTTTTGCGCACTTGTTTTTCAGTTTTCTTGTGCCTTGGTTGGACTGAGACACAAGATGGCTGCCAACACCTGGTTTGGAGTGTTGACGGATAGTTGACAGCCAATTAGCATGCAGCTCGTGCTGGTAAGGGTACGCGTATAATCTTCGGACAGTACTTCGTCCAGAGATAAATCTATACATTTACTTTCGATCTTCTCAGGAACTACTGCACAAATTGACACCATTTAACAAAAAGCGTCATCTGCGAACAAACTCTACCTTTTTGCCAAATTTGGTGTAATTCCATTCAGCAGTTCGGGCTGTAGCCCGTCTTCAAGGTCCCTATGGAAAATTGCATAGGGAAGACAAGTTTTGGGACCCCCCTTTTTTCTCGGCCCCTGCTTCACCAATCACCCCTAAGCTTTCAGGGAAGGACCGGAGTAGAGCAGGCCATCTTCTTGGAGAATTCCGCAAAGATTCGCCCACGGGCGACACATTTATTCCAAAGAGAATGTTGCGGATTTCCTTTGGAAACTAGGTCCTAGCAATAACTACCTACTGGCCACCGTCAGTAGGTAATATGTGTTTATATAGGACCTAGTTTCCATAGGAAATCCGCAGCATTCTATTGGAACTAACGTTGGCGCCGGTTAATGAATCTTTGCGAATTTCTCAAAGAAGATGGCCCGCTTTGCTCTGCTCTGCTCCGCTCCTTCCCTGAAAGCTTTGGGGGGATTCGACAAGTGGGGACTGAGAAAAAAGGGGGTCCCAAAACGTGTTTTCCCTCTGCAATTTTCCATAGGACGGCTAAAGCCCGAACGGCTGGACGGAATTACAAGAAATTTGCCAAAATGGTAGAGTCTGATTCGCAGATCACGCTTTCGTTCAAATGGTGTAAATCCATCGAGATGTGCGCGAATCAGGTGTGTGCGAGCGGAATTCTGATTTGCTGTTAGACGTCTGTCAACATTCTAATCTGCCCGCAAAAGGACATTTGTGTTTAATAGCGGAAAGTTTCAGGGCAGCGGCTGCCACCAGGAACAGGAGCCTGGTCAGAGTCCCTAATGTGCACTAAAGAGGCGTGTGGGGAAATCACGGCAGCACTTCAAAGGCAGAACCAAACAGACATCTAACCTACGGATACCAGAAAGCCTTGCAAACTGATTATTGTAACGCCCACCAGAGGGAAGCAATTAAAAAGGATTAAACAAGCCCGGTTATTTGAAGGTGAAGCTCATCGATGTCTGAAGACTCTTACCCCCGAAGAAGGCAGAGAGAGTGGCTGAAATGCATTGGGAAAAATAGGCAGGCATGTCCGCCTTGAATAAATATTGAATAAATATTGAAACCCCCGTGATGTTGTGCGACTCAATCTTTCCCAGTAGATCTCTGCGCCTGTTGCCCTTTGAAAAGAAAGAAATAAAAAGGATTACTGTTTGAATCCAGGTTGGCTGTGCGACCCGTTGTTTTTCCCTGCTGGGAGAAGTTGTGGCAATAAATAGCGGCTTGGTTCTGCCGCAGGATACCGCACATACGAGAGCGCTGCGCAAACTCCAGCGAAGGAACCGCTTTGGAGGCATATATATATATATATATATATATATATATATATTACCTACTGGCGGTCGCCAGTAGGTATATATAGTTAGGATTTTTTCTCTATGGGATTTTTGAAAATTCTATGTCTAATAACTTTGGCGTTTGAGGACGGAATCGGCTGAAATTTTCAGGAAAATGGCACATTTTGTTTCTGAGCAGCCCCTGACAATTTGGGGGGGTTTCGTCAAGGGGGGGCCGAGAAAAAAGGGGGGTCCCAAAACGCGTTTTTCCCATGTTAATTTCCATAGGGCGGTTGGCCTCACTTTTAGCTCGAACGACTGAATGGATTTCCACGAAACTTGGCAAAATTGTAGGGACTGTTAGCCTGATGTGCCTTTGCTAGGTCTCAATATATGTGCTCCAGTGGATTTTGAGTAATTTAGGTTCAAAAAAAGATATATATCTGGGCGGAGCCTAACCACACATCTGATCTGATTGGCTGTCAGCACTTCATCCAAGAAGTGTTGGCAGCCATCTTGGGACCAATATATATGATAGCACCTCATTAAAAAGCATTGTAGTTAATAGAGGGTTTTAGGACTTTAGTTACATTATAAATCATTTGTTGATGGTACCATGCTCGTTTTAGGAATTGTGGTGGGTTCTAAGGTGATTTTACCATGTGAAAAAACCTTCTGCTGTGATATCATGAATATTGTTTGAAATAAAACTAATATCTCATGATTTTCCCACAGTGGTTTGGAAGGGGATCTATAAGCTAAACTGAAAGCATATTTTCTGTAAATTCACATTATCTTTCTCAGTCATGTGCAAATGAAGTCTGACATTCTCAGTAAAACATGTACATCCAACAAGGACAGAGACTGTCAGTTGATTCCTTTGTGTTCTACTGCAGCCTCCGAGAGTGTTCTAAAGAACAACTAGAGCGCTAACAGTCCTACTTTTGACAAAGGTATGGCACACCTGAAGCCATCTTGATTGGAATTAAGTGGTAACTCTTAAAACATTTAATTTAAAAAGAAACAACATGAGGGGGTATATTTTGCTAATAGAAAGTATGATTAGTGCTGCAAAATGAAAAATTAGGGCACATTTTGAGTGACTTCTCAAATCCTTTTCTATTTCATTAAAACATTCTGACATGCAGTCTCCCAAAATGGCCACCAGAGACAAAAGAGCCCAAATGTAGCCCAAATATCACCCAGATGTAGCCCAAGTATAGCCCAATGACAGAATGTCCCAGAGTGTTCTAAAGAACAACTAGAGCGCTAACAGTCCTACTTATTACAAAGGTATGGCACACCTGAAGCCATCTTGATCGGAATAAAGTGGTAACTCTTAAAACATTTAATTTAAAAAGAAACAACATGAGGGGGTATATTTTGCCATAGAAAGTATGATTAGTGCTGCAGAATGAAAAATTAGGGCACATTTTGAGTGACTTCTCAAATCCTTTTCTATTTCATTAAAACATTCTGACATGCAGTCTCCCAAAATGGCCACCAGAGACAAAAGAGCCCAAATGTAGCCCAAATATCACCCAAATGTAGCCCAAGTATAGCCCAATGACAGAATGTCCCAGAGTGTTCTAAAGAACAACTAGAGCGCTAACAGTCCTACTTATTACAAAGGTATAGCACACCTGGAGCCATTGTGATGGGAATAAAGTGGTAACTCTTAAAACATTTAATTTAAAAAGGAACAAAATGAGGGGGTATATTTTGCCATATGAATTATGATTAGTGCTGCAGAAAGAAAAATTAGGGCACATTTTGAGTGACTTCTCAAAGCCTCTTCAATTTCATTAAAAAATTCTGACATACAGTCTCCCAAGATGGCCACCAGAGACAAAAGAGCCTAAATGTAGCCCAAATATCACCCAGATGTACCCCAAGTATAGCCCAATGACAGAATGTCCCAGAGTGTTCTAAAGAACAACTAGAGCGCTAACAGTCTTACTTATGACAAAAGTATGGCACACCAGAAGCCATCTTGATTGGAATGAAGTGGTAAGTCTGAAAACACTCAATTTAAAAAGGAACAACATGAGGGGGTTAATTTTGCCATAGAAAGTATGATTAGTGCTTCAGAAAGAAAAATTAGGGATCATTTTGAGTGACTTCTCAAATCCTCTTCTATTTCATTAAAAAAATTCTGACATGCAGACTGAAACATGCACTTTGAATACCAGCAGCAGACGTCCCTGGTGAGCAGTAGCTTTACTACAGTGATCTAATGTGCAACTAGAGTGCTAACATTCAGAATTTATGGCAAATGTGTGACACATCTGAATGCCTTCTTGATGGAACCAAAGTAAACAAGCATTGAAAATGCAATAGATCTCGCCCTCGTTTAAGTTAAAGCCATTCTGTTTGTAATGAGGTGGCTTTTTAGCTTTGCTTTTATTAGTGTTTTTTCAACTTTCATGTAAATAACATGCATCTGTATGCATATTAGTATATGTATGCATGCATTTATGTTTGTATTTATATAGATATACAGATGATATATGTTTATATATGTATGTATATATATATTCACTGAAAAACCATAGGCTATAGACCATATATAGTTAGGAATTAGCATTTACAAAACCTTGAAAATTCACTGAAAAAACCATAGGTTATAGACCATATATAGTTAGGAATTAGCATTTACAAAACCTTGAAAATTCACTGAAAAAACCATAGGTTATAGACCATATATAGTTAGGAATTCGCATTTACAAAACCTTATTTTACTCACACAAAACCATTGAAATTCCATATATAGTTAGTTGCACTAACTATATATCGCGCACCCGCAATCCACTGCTGATGATGTCACATATTACATCATTCATGACATGGTCTGTGACATCACTGATGACATCACTGATGACATCTCAAATGACATCACTGATGACATCACTGATGACAACATCCAGTGACTGTGTGTTTCTGTAAAGTTAAAATATGTCTTACATATTGAAGAATGAGTGGATGTATAAGTGTCTGGATGAAGGATTTAGTAGGTGCATGACTGACTGTATGAGTGAGTGATTAAATGTGTCTCACTGAGTGCATGGGTTAGTGACTAAACTGTCTTAATTTGTGCATCATTATGTCTGTTGTTCTGTAAACTGTTGCATGTGTTGATAAGTAGCTATATGAGTAACTATATGGGTTATTTATTGGTTGCCCAAGTATTTGTATGGGAGACTGAGTGTGTGTGTGGGTGGCTGGGAGGTGTATGACTCTGTGCATAGATGTGTGAGCAGTTGATTCACTAGATGTATGGTTTCAAAAGTGCATGTGGAAACAGCTGTATGGGCGGTTGACTGTGTGCATGAGTGTATTGGTGAGTGAATGGATATCTCAGTGCTACATGTCAAAGTAAGTACATATGTAAAACACAGTACATGTGAGAGTTGACATATATAAATAACTGTGCATAAGAGCCAGTGAATGTGTGAGTGGCTGTATGGATCATTGTGAACTTGTATCAGGGATTGTATAAGAGAGTAAATATGTGTTAGTATATGTTTGAATAAGTAAAGTTTGTATAACTGTATAGTTGAGGAAATGGAGGTGTGATTGATTCTTTGCATGACTGACTAGGTGTGTGAGTAACTCCATGGATGAGTGACAGTCTGTGAGTGTCTGTTTACACTGATTGTATCTAAGGTTATATTAGAGTCTGAAGAGGTTCATCGTATTATCACATGAATGATATCATCAGTGATGTGATCAGTAATGTCAAATGAGATGTCATCAGTGATGTCATCAGTGATGTCATTTGAGATGTCATCAGTGATGTCATTTGAGATGTCATCAGTGATGTCATCAGTGATGTCACTGACCATGTCATGAATGATGTAATATGTGACATCATCAGCAGTGGATTGCGGGTGCGCAATATATAGTTAGTGCAACTAACTATATATGGAATTTCAATGGTTTTGTGTGAGTAAAATAAGGTTTTGTAAATGCGAATTCCTAACTATATATGGTCTATAACCTATGTTTTTTTCAGTGAATATATATATATATATATATATATAAAAACAAGGATCCCAACCGCTTCTGGTAGCGGTTAAAGTAGGCGCAGACCTCCACTCCAAAGGCTAGATATACGATGTTAAATCACCAGCCAACATGCCAATCAAAGTGCCAGCAGTGCATATTTATTTAGCAAAAAAGTGAAAGAGCAAGTGGCCTCCCTGATGCGTTTCGCTCCGCGGACGGAGCTTGGTCACATATATATATTTGACCTACTGGCGGTCGCTAATAGGTAGTTATAGTTAGGACCTAGTTTCCATAGGAAATCCGCAGCATTCTATTGGAAAATAACGTTGGCGCCGGTTAATGAATCTTTGAGAATTTCTCACAGAAGATGGCCCGCTCCGCTCCGCTCTGCTCCGCTCCTTTCCTGAAAGTTTTGGGGGGATTCGTCAAGTGGGGGCTGAGAAAAAAGGGGGACCCAAAACGTGTTTTCCCCATGCAATTTTCCATAGGATGGCTACAGCCCAAACGGCTGGACGGAATTACAAGAAATTTGGAAAAATGGTAGAGTCTGATTCGCAGATCACGCTTTTGCTCAAATGGTGTAAATCCATCGAGTAGTTTCTGAGAAAATCAAAAGAAAAAAAATATATATACCTATAAGCGTGCACCGTGCGCGCATCCGTGTGCGAATCGGGTGTGCGCGAGCGGAATTCTGATTTGCTGTTAGACGTCTGTCAACATTCTAATCTGCCCGCAAAAGGACATTTGTGTTTAATAGCGGAAAGCTTCAGGGCAGCGGCTGCCACCAGGAACTGGAGCCTGGTCAGAGTCCCTAACGTGCACTAAAGAGGCGTGTGGGGAAATCACGGCAGCACTTTAAAGGCAGAACCAAACAGACATCTAACCTACGGATACCAGAAAGCCTTGCAAACTGATTATTGTAACGCCCACCAGAGGGAAGCAATTAAAGAGGATTAAACAAGCCCGGTTATTCGAAGGTGAAGCTCATCAATGTCTGAAGACTCTTATCCCCTGAAGAAGGCCGAGAGAGTGGCCAAAATGCATTGGGAAAAATAGCATGCATGTCCGCCTTGAATAAATATTGAAACCCCTGTGATGTTGCGTGACTCAATCTTTCCTAGCCGGGGAAGGTGTTATTTATATCTATCTATCTATCTATCTACCTATCTATCTATCTATCTATCTATCTATCTATCTATCTATCTATCTATCTATCTATATATATATATATATATATATATATATATATATATATATATATATATATATATATGTATATATATATATATATATATATATATTTTACCTACTGGCGGTCGCTAATAGGTAGTTATAGTTAGGACCTTGTTTCCATAGGAAATCCGCAGCATTCTATTGGAAATAACGTTGGCGCCGGTTAATGAATCTTTGCGAATTTCTCAAAGAAGATGGCCCGCTCCGCTCCGCTCCTTCCCTGAAAGTTTTGGGGGGATTCGTCAAGTGGGGGCTGAGAAAAAAGGGGGTCCCAAAACATGTTTTCCCCATGCAATTTTCCATAGGACGGATACAGCCCAAACGGCTGAACGGAATTACAAGAAATTTGCCAAAATGGTAGAGTCTGATTCGCAGATCACGCTTTTGCTCAAATGGTGTAAATCCATGGAGTAGTTTCTGAGAAAATCAAAAGAAAAAAAATATATATACCTATAAGCGCGCACCGTGCGAGCATCCGTGCGCGAATCGGGTATGCGCGAGCGGAATTCTGATTTGCTGTTAGACATCTGTCAACATTCTAATCGGTGGAAACCAGGAAGTGTTGGCCGCCATTTTGTGTCTCCGAGGCAGAAGAGAGCCCAAAACAAAAGTGTAGAGACTCCCTGACCCCCTAGGCCTTCTCCGGGGGTCCTTGAAGGACCCCGAAGGCCTCTAAAAATATATTTTCTTTTTAAATCGCGGGGTGCGCGCACATTGCACGCACCCCGAGGCATAAGAGAGTCAAAAACAAAAGTGGAACACCTGAAAAGGGGGCATGGTAGAGACTCCCTGACCCCCTTGGCCTTCTCAGGGTGTCCCTGAAGGACCCTGAAGGTCAAATTTTATTTTATTTTTTTTATTGCGAGGTGCGCGCATGGTGCACACACCCTTTAGCCGCCATTTTTTGTCTCCGAGGCAGAAGAGAGCCAAAAACAAAAGTGGAGAACGTGAAAAGGCGGCAGGGTAGAGATTTCCTGACCCCCTAGGTCTTCTCAGGGGGTCCCTGAAGGACCCTGAAGGCCAAAAAAGAAAAAAAAATGTGTTGAAAAAATCGCAAGGTGCGGGCACGTTGCGCGCACTTGGAAAAAACCTAAAACCTGAAACAGCACTACCAGCAAGACTCTCTTTCACTGTAGTAATCATTTTACAGAATTGCAAGGCATACTGTCATGTGTCTAAGATCACAGTGTGAGTCAGTGTTCATTTCTGAAAAATGTGACAGAATAATTTGCTTATTTGATGTGTTTAAAAATATAGGAATACATGTACTTTTGAAGTGAGTTAAGCTTTAGGACATGCAGTGCTTTATAGTTATAGCCATTGCATGATACCATACACTGCGCAAACACAACTATATTGCCATAAACCTAGAAATATCAGTCCCACGTTGATCTCCTACACTGCCTGAACACCACTGCACTGACCTAAACCCTGTTACAGCACTCCCTGCATGATCTCCTACTCTGCCCGAACACTGCTGCTGTGCCTTAAACTCTCAAAGAACACCCCCTGCTATACCCCCTACACTGGGTGATCATTTTATTGAATTGCAAGGGATACTGTCATGTGTCTAAGATCAAAGGGTGAGTCAGTATTGATATCAGAAAAATGTGGCAGAATAATTTGCTTAGTTGATGTGTTTAAAAATATGGGAATACATGTACTCATGAAGTTGATAAAACTAGTTTTGTATTATCTATTAGTAAAAATGATAAAATGAAGTGTTTATTTTTTTGCACAGCAACATAATTACATTTATTATGGATCAAAATCAGAACAACATTAAAGTCACTTCTGAAATTTCTAACAGTCTGATAGAGGACTTAAATGTACCTTTTGTGGACAACAGCAATGAAGAACAACCTATTGGTGCAGGAGATATAACCTGTGATTTTTTAGATGAAACTTTGGACAATGATTTCATTGAAGCTTTAGATGATATTGAGTTTTAATGTCTCAAATGTTGAAGTAGATGAAGATGTTAATGATATTCCTGATGATCAAGCTAGATGTTCTATTACAATATGAAATGTTACAAGAATAAATGTATGATTAAAAATTATAAATGCTTTGAGAGAGTCTTCTTGTACAATTGTAATCGTTGAGCTAGTAGCCAAGTTATTGTGGTATAAACTGAGTCTTACAGCATCGTTTTTATTTCCAGGTGTATATCCTGTGACTTTTAGCAAAGTCTATGTGATTGTTGATTTCGTATTGTACAGAGCTATTCAACAGAATGTTTGTGTGTATGCAGTGTGGTAAAAAATTAAGCTATTTCACATTCAGTAGGTACTCTCCTTGCAGTACTTTAATCAATCAGTTAGTATCCAAGTACTTATGCAGTGACCCGGGCCTTAACACATAGACTGCTACAAACCCCTCTTCAATTCACATGCAGTTCTTTAACACCTACACACTTGTGTTTCACAGTTTTAATTCCCCAGTCAGTATCTAAACACTCCAGCAAACATCCTGTCACTCATCTTGCACTCCTTTAGTTTATTTTACTGAATTGCGAAGGGATACTGTCATTTTCGTAAGATCACACTGTGAGTCAGTATTTATTTCAAAAAATTGTGGCAGAATAATTTGCTTTGTTGATGTGTTTAAAAATATGAGAATACATGTACTCATGAAGTGGGTCCGGCTTTAGGACATGTAGTGCTAGAAAGTCCTATGCAGCATGTGTGTCAGGCCTTTTAATTCCCAAATAGTCTCCATGTTGTGTAATAAAGATCCTGGGTGTGCTGTAGAAATGTCATAGCAACTCTCTCTGTAGCATGTAGTAATCATTTCAGTGAATTTTCATTTCTACATTTTCAGTCCCATCTTGACACCTTATACTGCCTGAACACCACTGCACTGTCCTAAACCCTGAAACACCATCCCTAGCAAAACCTGCTACACTCTTTTAACACTACTGCACTGCTTTAAATCCAGAAACACCATCCTCAGCGAATGCCCCTATAATGTTGAAACACTACTGCACTGCCCTATTCCCTGTAACAGCACTGCCTGCATGATTTCATACAGTGCCCAAACACTGCTGCTGTGCCTTATAATTACCTATGGAGTGAACCAGACTATACAACATATATTGCTTCTAATTGCTATACAGTATGCTAGTAGTGGTCTATAAATGTAAAAAAAAAAAAATTCTTCACAACAGATTTTAATTATCAACAGAAAGAAAAAACAATATGCCGTCAAACACTGAGAAAAGAAAAAAATATAAACAGGCTTACTCTTCCAAGAAAAAAGAAGTACAAGATTTATCTAAACAGCAATATGTGGAAAAAACAAAAAAATCTCCTGGTAAGTCAACAAAGGATTTTATAAGGAATTTAACACAAACTAAAAAAAGTGTGGAGAATCAGGAAAAAATAATATCTGTAACTACAAAGGAAAACCGGACAAAAAAGAAAAATGATGGAAAACTATTTGGTAAAGATATTGTTTATAGTAATAGACGAAAAAATTTGTTTTTTGAAATTCGCAAGCGAATGTTTCATAACAGAGTTGTTTTAAATTTATAAAAAAATTTAAAGAATTGTAAAAGAAAAACTGCTTTTTATAAGAAAAAAAACCAATAGAGACAATTGTTGAGAAGGCTTTTGAATTAAAAAAAAGTTGTTCCTTTTAGTAAACAGTAGGATTCGAACACTAGATTAGCCAATCAATGATATGAAGGCCAAAAGTAAGTGGAAAAGACTAATTAATAGAACTAATTTTTGTAATGTTTTTTCTGGAGAATGGAAACATAGTTCAAGTTGCGAGCCGTTTTTTAATGAAGAAAGTTACCTACAGAGTAATGATTTGTTGCATGCAGTTGAAACCAGTGTTCGAGCTTATGAGGTTAAGAATGGTTGTCCGATTAAAAAAGAGAAAATTGTCCCTAGAAATGCAGAAGAGGTGTTAGCTGATGAAGTGTTAGGGAGACGTCCTAAGGCTCCAGTGTACACTTGGAATTGTAGTAGTATTTTTAGTGTACGACAGGATTCAATAGATTTTTTTTCGCAATTTCTTACATAAGTATAGTAAGAAAAGTGTTAAACAAAAGATTAAGATGTTGCAAGAATTAGTCCCTTGCAGAGTGAGAGAATAAATGGGTTTGCAAGGTCATTTTCTGGCTTGTCTTTCTAAAAAAGTATGTCAGTGTGTTTTTTACCATTTCAGGATGTTAGCAGTGCATCATACTCAAGTGAGGAAATTAGTCAGAAGGTTGTATTATGCAAAAAGTTAGGGACTTAAGCTAAAACAGTTAAACAGTGCTCTTTTGCATGGATCTGTATTAGATGTGATCAATATTTGTGAAGAAATTAAGGTTAGTTACTTTGGTCCTGAAGAAGACAGTGCAGAAACTAAAATTTTTGGCCAGAAAATTTTGAGCAAGAAATTACAAGGTTTAAGGTCATTTCGGGTGAAAAGACAAACTTTTCTTGTATTTGTTGTAGACGAATTCAATATAAAAATCAGACCAGGTTAGTTGATCTATATTTAAAAAGTGAAAAGGAGAATAATAATGAGTGAAAGGAATTTGCAACTTATTTGTTGGTAGAGAATTATTTTGATTTGGGTTCTGATCAACTTATTTGTAAATATTGTTATAATAAATTAAATGAAAACAAAATGCCTGCTAGAGCTGTACATAATAATCTTGAGTTGGTAAATATTCCTTCTGAACTGATGGATTTAAATACTTATGAGTCTATTATTATTCAATGTGTGCATCCATTTCAGTCTATTGTTCGTATGGAGCCTAAGACAGGGAAATTGCCTCCTTCAGATTTACAGAGAATTAAAGGAAAGAGTTGTTTATTTGCCTCTAGATTGAAAGAAAAATATTGAAACAATTGGTGTAGAAATTGTGGAAGAGGAACCTCTAGTTATTCTAGTTAATGGCGGTCCTACGAAGAGTAAGACAATCTGGCAAGAATTAGTGGATGTGAGGAAAGTGAAAAAGGCAACGTTGTATTTCGTAAAAAATAATCAATACTATAAAAATTTACATGTAGGAGAAGAGTAAACAACTTTAGAAGAGGACAGTGATTTGTCAAGTCGACAAATCGAAAAAGTGGATGTGTCCAGAACTGAAGACATTTATGAACATTATAGTGATGCAAAAAAGCAAAAGGAAGTCCCCTTAGTGTATGTGAAGAAAGCTTGGAAGCTTGTTGTTTCCCTCAGTTATTTCCAACAGGCAAAGGTGGACGATTTGATGAATGACCTGTGCAGATTCCTGCATCTGAATACCAGACATCAGGATTATATGCAGAAGATACAAGGTTTCACCAATGTATTCCATATTTGTTTCGTCTTCTGTTTGAGAGTGACTTGTCTGGACTTTCTTATGCAGTGAACCATATACTAAAAAGTGGAGTACATTTGCAAAATGTTTCGGCAAAGGACTTTATGGATAAAGTCCAACAGAAAGATTCTGTTTTGGAATCTCAGCTAATTAATCTCATGGCAAGTCAGCGTGGTACTAATGAGTATTGGTACCATCGTCATGGGGAATTGAAATGTATGCTAGGAAACCTAGGAACTCCTACATGGTTCCTTACTCTAAGCTGTGCAGAGTATGCTTGGGAAGATTTACTTCAATTTCTTCAAGAGGCAAATGCAAACATAGAAAATATAGAATACAAGACACCTGGACAACTGTGCTCTTTGGATCCAGTTAATGTATGCAGGTATTTCAATCATAGATTTGAAGTTATGATGTCTTTTATCACAAACAAAAAAAATCGTCCTCTTGGAGAGGTTCTGGATCTCTTTTAGAGAAAGGAGTACCAAGCAAGAGGTGCTCCTCACATACATATGCTGCTATGTATCAAAGATGCCCCCAAATTTTGAACAGATTCAGATGACACAGTGATGAGTTTTATTGAACAATATTCTACATGTGATGTACCAAAAAGTACAGAACAAAGAATTTAAGACATCAAGTCTTACGGTTTCAAACCCATCGTTGTGGAAAATACTGTCGTCGAAAGTACAAATCTAAGGATAAGTTCTACACAAAATGTCGATTTGCATTTCCACGTCCAGTATTACCAAAAGGAAGAGTAAACAATTTTATGTCATCTTTGCGACATACTCTCACAAGAAAATCACCGAAAAATACCTACAACTTAAGAAGAAATGAAGAGTCAAAATACATAAATGACTATAACCCAGTCATTTTGTCCATGTGGAATGCTAATATGGATATTCAATATGTTGCACACAACTCCATTGCTGTGGCTCGGCATGTATTGTCTTACATCACTAAATCTGAAAAGACGGAACTAAAGGAAATGTGAGAAGAAATTTATCATGAAAAGAGCCTAAGTAAGAAATTGTACAGCTACAGTTTGAAGATGTTGTCTCATCGAGAAATCGGAGCATATGAATGTTCAGATCGCTTATCACCTGCAAGTCTATACTCCAAATCTAGAACAATCATATGGGTGAGTTTAGGTCTTGCAAGAACACGAAACCGAGTTTTGAAATCTGTAGAAGAAATTGAGTATTCAGCAGAGAGAGAACCAGACAGTACAGATATTTTGAAGACAAATATGTTGGATACATACTATCCAAATAGAAGTAATCGTCTTGAGAACGTTTGTCTCTATGAAGTACTGCAAAGCTATACTTTTAAGAGGAATATTACAGAAGATGTCAATAAAAGAGTATATGCTGTGATTGGATCTGAAGGATGTTTAGTGAAACAAAGCAAAGGTCATTTGATTAATCACCAAAAACTGAGTTGTAAATCCTGACAAAAGGGAATTTTACTATTTTGCTCTTTTGCAACTCTTTAAGCCATGGCGTACAGAACTGGAACTACTTGGAGATTTTGACAGTTATGAAGATTCATTCAACGCAACTAAAAATACTATAGAATGTCCTGTTTTTGTTAATTATCTGAAAATGTTGAAGAGCGAAATACAGGAAGAAGCTACAATTGCAGCAGAGATTGCTAGACACAGTTCTCAAGACAGTCAAATTTCTGCTTCGTTGAGGCATGATCCACTAGGAGAACCAATTATCCAAAATGAAGCAGCAATTGCCATGGATGAGGTGGAAAGAGCAATGCAACAAGCTGAAGAGGATGTAATAAACTTAGAAGAATTGGAAAAACAACTAAATGTTGAGCAAAAACAAATATACGATCAAGTGACAGAACAGATTGTGCATGGTTTATATCATGAGAAAAAAGAGTGCTCATGTACGTCATTTAAACCTGTCCGACTGTAAGTGAGTGGAGAAGCAGGAACTGGAAAACGTTTTCTAATTAAAGGAATTGCAACTTATCTACAGAAAAGAACTGAGTCGTCACTCTCTTGTGTTGGTACTGCTCCAACTGGGTTGGTAGCACATAACATTAAAGGGATTACTTTACATCGTTTATTGATGCTGCCAGTAGAGCATGAAAATAAATTAGAATACCACAAGCTATCTGGAGAAGCTTATTGTGAAGTTTCTAGAGTCTTGAGAAAAATTAAACTTCTCATTATTGATAAGGTAAGCATGGTATCAAATGTAATGCTTGCCTTTGTGCATTTAAGAATGCAACAAATGCTTAAAACAGAGTATGATGTGCTATTTGGAGGCAAACATGTCATAGTTTTTGGAGATCTACTACAACTTAATCCTGTGAAAGGGCAGCAAGTATTTAAAACAGTTACACATGAAGACACCAGAAAGTGCATGGGAAGCATTGGAAATGTTAATATTTGGTCATATTTCGAATATTCAGAACTCATTACAAATATGAGACTGGCAAAAGACGCTGATTATAAAAGTATTCTTGAAGATTTAAGAATTGGAAAAGTGAGTGAACACAGCAAAGAAGCTTTACAGGCATGATTACTTACAAATTTGTTTCCAAACGAAAATATTCTTCCAGAGAATATATATAGAAAAATTGCAGAAAAGAAATCAGTGATATGCTTGATGCCAACTCTGCAAGAATGTTCAATATTCAATGAAAAAATGTTAAATTTAGAAAATCAGGAAATTATAAAACTGGAAGCTATTGATAGAATAGAGCATGAAGGAGCTACTATTATTTTTTCAGAAAAGTTGAAGTCAAAATTTGATTCTTTAGAGAAATCAGTATCTAAAACTGCTGGTTTAGAAAAGAATCTATATGCATGTATAAATTGTCGGATAATTTGATGACGTAATCTACATGTGGAAAGAGGTTTAGTAAATGGAGCAATGGGTAATGTTGTTGATTTTGTTAATTACCCAAATAGAGATGACATTGAATTTTTGAAAATCAAATTTGATGAAATTGAAGAAGTACAACAATTGAGTCGTTGTTCAGTTCGATTTTTGCATGTAAAAGATTTATATGTCCGCCGAAAACAGTTTCCTGTTTGCTTGGCATATGCAGTGACTATTCATAAATCTCAAGGTTTAAGTGTAGATTGTGCTTTGGTGAATATTGGAAGTACTGTGTTTAAATAGGGTATGGCATATGTTGCTTAATCTCGAGTCAGAACTTTATCTGGATTATACCTGGTTGATTTTGATGACACAAAGATTAGTGAAGATGTAAATTGTGTAAAAGATTATAATAGGTTAAGAAGAGAACATGCTCCCAATTTACCTCAATATCCAGTACTTGAAAAGCATGTGGTAAGCCGAAGATATGAGAAAAATTGTAGCGAGGTTAAAGAGAAAAGAAATAAACTAGATGAACCAGTGATAATAAGTAAAAAGAAAAATAATTTTATTGAAGAGGTTGTTGGTTTTCAGTTTGAAAACAGTTCTGGTGTTAACTGCTATGCTAATGTAGTTGTTAATGTTGTTTGTTTCCTTGAAACTTTACTACAACAAATTGTTGAAAATCGGGACAAAAGATTTTGTTGTTTGTTGAATTCTGTGTCTGAGAAATGTAGCAGTGATAAAACTAAAATAGAAATTGTTTCTGATATTCGAAATGTTTTAGACATATGTTCTGGTTTAAATCAATTTTCACAGAATATTCAGCAAGATTGTCAGGAATTTCTAATGTATATGTTTGTTGTATTGCAAGATGAAGGTATAGATATTGAAAATCTTTTTGGCCTTTCTTATGAATGGCATAATGACTGTGACAATTGTTCGTTTTCAAGAAGTACTGAAAAAGACAATGAAAGATTTATATATTTGACTTTACCAGATTGCAAATCAGTGTCTTTAAAAATCTTATTAGAGAAGCAAATCAAAACATGGTCTGTACCCAATGTAACTCACAAATGTTATCAACATTATTTATACAAAGATATGGACAGCATGTAATTTTAATGCTGCAACGATGCAGACCTGATGGAAGAAAACCGACAACTTAATTAAAAAATGTTGTGGCTTCTCAACTATCAATATCAGGAAAACCTTTTGTAACTGTAGCAATTATTTTCCATGATGATCCTTCTGCAACAACAGGACAGTACACAGCTTATTTAAAATGTACAAAAGGCTGGACTCATTGTAATGATACTCAATTGATTTTTAAACAATGTTTGCCTTATGACTTACCAAACTCTTACCTAGTGTTTTTACAACCCAAATTTTAGGGAAAATAATTGGCCTGGGAAAATTACTGCTGTTAGAAAGGGTAGTCTGGTGTTGAAAAGTACTTTGTGAGTTAGGGTGATCAGGTTAAAAAAACCTATTGTAGTTGACGTAGAGGTAGTGTAAGTGTATCAGATAGTGGGTGATGTGGCTATCACAGGAGATGTTGATCATCAGTGAGGCAGAGGTGCTTTACATTTGTTGTAGTTGTTGGAGATCTTAGTGACATTTTTTATTCCCTTGTAGAGGTTTCTTTTAATGGTATGCAGCTCCTTACTAAGATAAAGGATGAGCAGAGTGTCATTGGCATACCAGATGATGTTGAGATTCTCATAGAATGCTAGTTGTTTAAGGTTCTATGTACATGATAAATAGCATTGGGTGGAGTTATAACCATTGTTAGATGGTACAAAAGATGTTGGTGCTTTTGACTCATAAGGTTGGAAAACGCACGCTTAAGAGTACTATTAAGTATCTTCCAAACTAAGGATTTCACACATACTATTTGGCCATGAGAAATGGTATTTGCAAAAAAAATGTATATAACTTTATTTAGAGTGTATAAAAAAGAAGTAATTATTTTTTGTTACTTTGTGATTGTTGGTTCAATCCTATACGTACGTAACAAATTGCTGTTCGAAAAAAACATTTAAGATATGTTTTTTTCTAATTTTTACATTCTTAATGAAAATGTTGAACGTTTTTTTTTAAATACAATCTTATTGATTGTCTTGTTTTTGCCCACTGTTATATGGTGAGTACTATTAAACTCACTGTTTTCAGTGAAATTCAATATATTCTGAGAACAGCAAAATAGAATACATAACATATTGTACAAATTATTTTGCATTGTGAAATATATATTATAACTCATTTTTTCTTCTCTTCCACAGATATGTTATTTATCAAAAATATATTTTTAACATTTCATTATTCTCTTACTTTTCTTTCCCTTTTTCACTTTCTTCACTCTGTCTCTTACTCCACTTCCTTTGCTCATCTTACTCCCCTTCCCTCACTCTCTTTACTCCCCCTAATTCAATTTACACTCCTTCTCTCACCATCAGTACCCTTCCCTCACCCTCATTTACCTTCTCCTGCTCCCTCTTTCCTCTCTGTGACCCTCATTTCTCTTTTCTTTCTTCCTCTATCTGTACCATTCTTTTGCTCTATCCCTCACTCTTTTCCATCTCCCCCCTCACTCTCTTTCCATCACACCATCCCTCACTCAATTTAGGTCACTCCCCTTCTCTTATTCCCTCACTTCCTTTTGCTTACTCCCCTTCCTTTATTCCCTCCCTCACTCCCCTTTCCTCCATCCATCTCTAAGTCTCTTCCTCTGTCTCAGTCACTATAACTGCCTCACTCCCCACAGTCCCTCACTCTCCCTCTTTTTTTCTCTCTCACTTTCTCCCACTCTCTCCACCAATCTTCCTTTTCTTTCCTCTCTCTTTCCATAAATTCTTCTCTCTCACTCACTACTTTTTCCTCTATCTTAATATGCTTCTTTTTCCCTCACTGTCACTGCCCTTCACTCAATCTCACTCCTCTTCTCCTACTTCATATTCTCCTCTCTGTGCATCACACCCATTCCCTTTCACCTGCTCCTATTCTCTCACTCCCCCTCACTCTCTTTCCCTCACTCCATCCGTCAGTCCCTTTCCCTTACTCCCCTTTCCTCATTCACTTTTGCTTACTCCCATTCCTTTAGTGCCCCATTCCCCTTCACTCCATTTCTCTCTCCCTCTCTCCCTCTGTTTCACTCAGTCTATCCACCTCACTCCCTCTCAGTCACTCGCTCTCCCTCTCTTTCTCTCACTCTCTCTCTCTCTCCCTCACCCTTATTGTCTTTCTCTTTCTGTTTCCTTCACTCCTACTTTATCCCTCAGTCCCCTTCCTCTCTCTTAATCTCCTTCCTTCTCTCTCATTCACCTTTCATCTCCCTCATACCCCTTCTCTCACTGTTACTGCCTTTCACTCACCCTCAGTACTTTTCCCTCACTCGCCTTCTCTCACTCCCCTTCCTTCACTCCTCTTTCCTCACCCCTCACTCGATCTCACTTACTCTCCTTTGTTTATTCCTTCCCTCACTTTTTTCATCCATTTTACTCTCCTTGTCTCTCTCTGTCTCACTCACTCTAACTGCCTCACTCCTTCTCAATTCCTTGCTCTCCCTCTCACACTCTGTCTCTCTCTCTCCCTCACAGTTAATCTCCTTTCTTCTCTCTTTCTATCACTCCTCCTCTCTTCCTCACTCACTTTCACTCTCTCTTAATTTTCTTCCTTCTCCCTCATTCATCTTCCCTCACCCTCATACTCCTTCCCTAACTGTCACTGCCCTACACTCACCGTCACCTTACACAAAGCCTCTGAGGAAGATTGATTTGAAATGCATCAGGCTGCAATAAGGCTGTTTTAAACCACTGGCTGATTAAACTGGGTCCATACCTTCAATAAAGGCTGGTAACCTTTCATCCCTTCTTGTGTGCGACTCTAATTGGGCTACCAATCATAAGTGCATATATGATGGCAGCGCCAACCCATCACCTCTGTTTCAGTCACCACAACAAGAGAAACATGAGTAGTATTTCTTCTGCGTTTATTGTCACATGGTGTTCACTCAAGCATTTATAAAAAAATGGCATACGCATGCAGGACTATCAGTGAGCAAGGGCTTTTTGCCCGAAACGCGTCAGACCATTTGCGCTGTTAACTCTGAATAAATACTTACCTTGCCTGAATTCTTGGGATTCGCTGTGGTCTCTGTTCGCCAGGTAACTGCTGGAGGTGCGGGGCCATTGAACTTGGATGCATGCAAAACACGGAAGGTGGTTGCTTCCGTTACGAATCCACTCCCCAGAAGCAGTCCGTCGCCATCAACCAACCCTCTCTTCTTTCGTGGTAACAAAATTTGTCGATGGACCCTGCCTGCAGTGACACACCCTCCACTCGAAGAACGCTCGGAGCAAGCAGTAAACTGACAACAGAGCCGGTGAGCAGTCCTTAACGCTGTGGTGAGGGACCATTATGCATTAACAGCGTTGGGGAGGATACCTAAGGCAAGAGCGAGCTGCTGGTGAGTCATACGGCAGCCGCTGGTAAATATTTTCCAGAGACATCATTTTTGTTACCAGCAACGAGGACGACATGTCTGCGGAAACAGTGCGAGGCAGGGTGGCGGCTGCTACGGAGTTGTTTGCTAACCTACCAACGACAGTCAGTAGAGGGGCAACAGTAACATCGGCCCAGCAAACAAATGTTTTGTCAAATGAAGGTCAAATAAAAAATGAAATGCTTGGAAAAGTGTATGCTCAGCGAAGTGACCATATGGTGGAGCACAAGTCACTATCGATGTACCTAGCTGAAGGTCGAGTTCCACGTGGACTACGGATTCTCTTAGCTCCCAGCTATGAGAGACCCAATCCAGAGATGCTCAAAGAATGGGGGCTGAGCAATCTAGAAGCCTCAGGCAATTTAGTTAAAATCGCTGAAATAGATTGTGCAGCCCTGTTAAAAGAAATAGGTGAAATCAATGATGAACTCTCTAAATTAGAACCCAATGACCTCATTACAAAATTCAGAAAAGAAATACAGGAACTTCTTATAAAGCATGAAGATAAAATAAAGGCTCGTAAAGTGTACAAATTTGCGTGCAACAAAGAGGATTATGAGCAGGGGCGCATCTATACGTTCGCACGCAAATATGAAAATGCCAAAAAAACGAGATTGATTCAAAAATCAAACCCCACAACAGCACAAACAGTACAAACAGCGGGGCCATCTAATAGTCAAGCAGACTCTGCTTCCTGTCACAGTGATACTGATTCAATAATCAGTAGCTTATCCTCTGATGAAGAAATGTTGGCTAGGTCAGGTTCTGGAGAGCCATCTATGATATTAAACCTAGGGGAAGAGGTGGATTTTTTAGTCAATGCCCGCATCCAAACGTTACGACCACAAAATCGGCAGCAGCAGCAAACAAAAGAGCAAGAATCAACAAACGAAGGAGGGAACTTTGCAAAAAGCACAAACTCATACACCAGAAAAAAGAAACAATTCTGGTGAAACAAACAATGAAAGATAACACCATAATCAATCTTTCCTCCATAATATTAACAGAGGCAGAAATACAACTATTAAGCCTTGGACCCACTTTTTGCCCTGTTGGTGACTTTAATTACACCAAAACTAGAGTCAATGTGTTTTGCTATATCCGGAAACTAAAATTATGAAAATTCTTCAACATCAAAGAGGGGCTACAAAATATTGAGCTAAGAAATACCGATACACCTACCACCGAACCCATCAATACAGCTCTAACAGCCAGAGACACTAGAGCATTACTTACCTTGCATCAAAAGGAAGACTCAAATGAGAGCACGGAATCCATTCTTTCCACTCAGCAGGAACTATCTGACGCAGCTATCAGTCATACAGGGGCAGGGTTGAGTCCGTTTAAACCAACATCCAGCTTTGTGCCAACCATGCCCAGAGATGCGATTGACACATTCCATGAGGTGGTAGTAGCAGATCTCAAGAAATTGCACTTCCAAACCAAGCCTCTGAAGAGGTACAAAAATGATAAAGATAAGCAATATTCGGCGTTGACAAAATTGAAAAATGACCATCAAAGTATTGTCTGCAACTCGGACAAAGGAGGCAACATTGTGATCTGGCCCCAAAAAGAGTACATTGAGGAGGAACAAAGACAACTATCGGATGTGTCATGTTACCAGAAAACTACTATAAAGGTATACAGCCAGGCTAGAGATGACATCGAAAAAATCCTTTATAAGTGGAAAAGAGAGGGTACAATTTCCACTCAGGAATTCAAATTTCTCAATGTTGACAATCCAGTTCTTCCAAGATTGTACCTAATTCCGAAAGTGCACAAAAAGATCTCACCGGTTCCTGGAAGATCATCTCTGCTATCAACAGCGTGTCAGAGCACATCGCACAGTATGTAGACTATTTCTTACAAAATTTGGTGACCACCCTGCCAACCTATGTCAAAGACACAGGGGACTTCCTGCGAAAAATTGCAAATATTTCATGGACGGCTGATTCGATCTTCATTACTTTGGATATCGAATCTCTTTACACTAGCATTGAACATGCCACAGGATTAAGGGCTCTTAAATTTTTTTGGGGTACCAGACCCCTGCATTGCTATACCCATAACAAAATGATTATGGAACTGGTAATGTGGAGTCTCAACAATAACTACTTTGTTTTTGGTAATGACATCTATTTGCAGAAGAGAGGAGTGGCAATGGGGGCCTTCTTTTCCCCCAGCTATGCGTGCTTGCACGTTGGCTGGTGGGAGGGGCAGGTCCTCATGGGTACGCACAATTATGTTTTTTCCAAACATATTGTACGATGGATGCGTTACATTGATGACATTTTTCTAGTATGGAAAGGTGATGAAAATAGTGCGATGGATTTTATTAAGCAAATCAACATCAATTAGGAAAACCTCAAGTTTACATATAATATCAGTAAACATACTGTTGGCTTTCTTGATGTTAAGGTCTTTGTCAGGGAAGGCCATATCGCAACCACCCTTCACAGAAAAAACACGGCTGGAAATTCCACACTCCACGCCAGTAGCGCTCATCCCAGACACATCATTGAAAATATTCTTTACGGTGAGCTACTCCGTCTAAAGAAGATCTCCAGCACAGACCAAGAGTTGGCTACATGTACTACTGAGGCCCTTACTAGGTTTAAAGACAGAGGGTATAGCGAGGAGATCCTCAAACAAGCAGTGGATAAGATGAAAGATAGACCTAGGGAATCTCTTCTCAACTCACCTGAGATTCCTACCTCAGAATCAGCAAACTTGGAGCCTAATTCCATTCTGAGGTTCATTACCATGTTCAGTTGCCAGGAAAGAAAGATTAGGGCCATTCTTACTTAAAGTTGGCCAATTGTACTTACTGATGGTGTCTTGGCACCACAACTTCCTAGCTGTCCCATCGTTACATATCGCAGGGGTCCCTCCATTCGTACACATATCTCCCACTCTTTTCCAGAACTCAGGAAAGGGCAATCTTGTTTACAACCCCGGCCGGAGTTTGTCAAATGCTCCAGTTGTAGGGCTTGCAGGTTTGGGATTAACACCACCAAATATGCCACCCCATTCAGTCCTACCATAGTTCCCATTCAAGGGAGCTTCAATTGCAAGACCGATTATGCTGTCTATGTTCTGACGTGCACCTGTGGCTTGAGATACGTTGGGAGTACCAAGTGGCAGGTGCATGTCAGAATTCTACAGCATCTTCGGGCAATTGTAAATAATGACAGTACATATCCTGTTGCGAGGCATTTTAAGCTGGTACACAATAACAACTTGCAGTGTCTCAATTATTATGTACTGTCTGCTATCCCCAAGCCACGCAGAGGTGGCGATAGGGACAAGATGCTAAGACAACTGGAATCTAGCATCATTCTGGAGCTAGACAGCAAAGTGCCCAATGGTTTGAATACCACTGAGGATTTATATCATTTCCTGTAATCCATCAAGTTATTTGGTCCACAGCTGCACTATTAATATTATGTTTAGGCATCACTCAAACTAGTTGGCTAGTGGCTGCCTCCCCTAACGCTACACTTAAACTGTTTCTTGCCTACATTTATATTTTAATGCTTTATTTTTTGTTTTCTACTTTCTCTCTTTTACACAACAATGATATCGATCATTATTAATACTAATTTGCAGGAATTGATTTTAACTGCATTGGGGGATTCTAGTTCTTTTCACTTTGAAATACGTACGTAATTCTCATGATTGTATGTGAAATACAGATGGGTTACCATCAATCTTTGATGTCCCAGGTGAATTGCTCAGTAACGTTATCATGAAACACATACTTTAATGCATTACAACATCCATCAGGAGAGCAGAAATACCTCCAGCATATGTAACATCTGCATAATTTGCACATTTTTTAATGTTTACAACTGCAGGATTTTGCACAAATATATATTGTATACATTTTTTAAACCTTACTTGCTTAATTTGCACAGTTAAAATGTTTACAAATTACATACTAATTTTGTATCTGTTTATACATGTTTATATTTGTGGATACTTGCACTAATATGTTCTAAACTACTAATGTATTTCATGAATAACACTTTTTATCTGAGCTATGTATTTATACAGGGACTGTGATTATTCTGTTTTTATGAATTTATTCAGTTAACGATAGACATTTTAGATGGCAGCGCCGACCCATCACCTCTGATTCAGTCACCACAACAAGAGAATCATGAGTAGTATTTCTTCTGTGTTTATTGTCACTTGGTGTTCACTCAAACATTTATTTAAAAATGGCATACGCATGCAGGACTATCTGTGAGCAAGGGCTTTACGCCCGAAACGCGTTAGACCGTTCGCGCTGTTATCTCAGAATAAATACCTACCTTGCCTGAATTCTTGGGATGCTCTGTGGTCTCTGTTCGCCAGGTAACTGCTGGAGGTGCGGGGGCCATTGAACTTGGATGATGCATGCAAAACATGCATCCATGCTGTTGATCTATAAGAGAGAAAAAATAGAAAAGAGAAAAAAAGATATGGTATCATTAAGAAACATAATTCAATTTAGAAAATGCCCTAATGAGAAAGCAGATATGGCAATAGGTTTGTAAAAATGTGTGATAACAATGATAACATCAATTTTTATTATAGTACCTTAGGGTAGAGGGGTTTTGTTTATTACACTGGTTCCTCATATTTTGTTATTTTGGGTATATGGGTATTAACTTGGAAAGGGGACAGGAATTTGTGAAATTTTCTTATGGGCAGCACTGTATAATGGGCCATTTAGGCCGAGACTTCGAGCAAAATACATGTTAAGAATCATCAGGGTGTTTGTACACAAATATTTATGGACTGAATATTTATTCTGCATTTAAGCAGCTATTTTGAAGTTGAAATAACCCAACATGTATTATTTTACTGTGAAATAGAAAATTGCTACCCTGGAAAGATGTGATTTAAGATATGAATTAGTATTTTTTCTATGTCCTTGCCAAGACACGTGGTATTTTGAATGCACATGCACTTTAAAAAGCGAAAGAAAAATAATCATGGTGTCATGTGATCAAGGGCGGGGAGCGCCGAAACGCGTAATGGCTGACAGAGCAAAATAAAGTAACTATTGCGCCAAAACATTGGGTCCAGGCTCCTTCTTTTTCCTGTAATTGGAATGGTGTGCTCGAGTTGGAGAATATATATATATATAGATAGATATATATTACCTACTGGCGGTCGCCAGTAGGTACTTATAGTTAGGACCAAGTTTCCATAGGAAGTCCGCAACATTCTATTTGGAATAACTTTGGCGCCGGTTGAGAAATCTTCGCGAAATTCTCCAAGAAGATGGGGTTTTCGCTCGGCTCCTTCCCTGAAAGTTTTGGGGTGATTCGTGAAGTGGGGGCCAAGAAAAAAGGGGGTCCCAAAACGTGTTTTCCCCAAACAATTTTCCATAGGGACCTTTAAGTGAGGCTACAGCCCGAACTGCTGAACGGAATTATACCAAATTTTGCGAAAAGGTTGAGCTCGGTTCGTAGTTTACGCTTTTTGTTAAATGGTGTAAATTTGTTCAGTAGTTCCTGAGAAAATGAAAAGTAAAATTATAGATATATCTATAGAAGGAATACCGTACGCGCACTGACCGAGGATAGTATGCCTAACATTACGAGCTTGAGCTGCATGCTAATTGGCTGTTGACTGTCTGTCAACACTCCAAACCAGGAAGTGTTGGCAGCCATCTTGTGCCTTGGTAGAACTGAGGCACAAGAAAGCAGCAAAAGAAACGCAAAAAACATGCAAAGGGGGCAGGGTTGAAACACCCTGAGCCCCTAGGCCTGTTCAGGGGGTCCCACAAGGACCCCCAAGGCAATTTTTTTTTAAAGGTGCGGTATACTCGTAGGGTATGTGTATGCCGTGAAAAAGAAAAAAAATGAAGCCCGCTTTATTGTTAATTAGTCCCCGGGTGGGCTAAATCCCGGGGGGAATGTTTTTATTTATAATGGGGGGCCCTGATGGGGACCCACTCCTTTGACCAGGCCTTCTCCGAAATCCTCTGTATTCTCATAACCAGTCAAGATGCACACCGTTCTCGTACATGATGGCCAAGACCTGGAAAGAACTCCCCCTCAGTTTCAGATGAACCCCCACACTGAAAGCATTCAGGAACAGTCATAACACCCACCTTTTTGAATGACCGAAGCTGCACAAATCCCCCCACATACTCCCCCAGCGCCTGGAAACCCTCACAGTTGAATAGTGAGCTCTATACATCCCTAATTGATTAATTCATAAGCCACTACAGTTTGTGTTTGAGTGTTATGAACAGGTCCTGTCACTGATTAGACTGTCTGTAACTCTTAAAGGTAGTGAAATAAGCAGTACTAAGGACCATAATATTAAGAAAGGGCGATATATTATCGCCGCTTTTATCAGCAGGAAACTGCTGCTAAAGCACGAATAATGGGCTTGAAAATATGCCCTTGTGAATTCCCATAGAAGCCCAGGTTCTGGTGTTAACCTGGGTTCAATGGGAATTCACAAGGGTGAATGCTCTTGTGAATTCCCATAGAAGTTCAGGTTCTAGTGTTAAACTGGTCTTCCATGGGAATTCACAAGAGCATATTATCAAGCCCATTAACGCCGCTTTAGCGGCAGATTCCTGCCGATAAAAGCGGCGATAATGTATCCCCTTTTCTTGATAATATAGCCCTGAGATTGGTTTTGGTTTGGCTTCACTTCTGAGAGCTACTTTCAGGGTGCTGGTGAGCTACCAGTAGCTCCCGAGCTACTAGATGGTGACCCCTGGTATATATAGTGAGTGGGGAATTATAGTCCTCAAACATAATTGTAAAGGTTATTACACCACTACATGCATAATACATAGCACTTTGAATCACTGCATTTCCTAAAGCCTACCTCACTGCATAAGTACATGCTTACTGAGTGAATGATTAATATATGGTAATAAAGAGAAATAAAAAAAGTTTAAAGAAAAGAAAGTTACTAGAATAATAAGTTAAAAAAAGGAGAATGTTAATACTCCTATTAAAAAAAGGTAACCTATAAAAATGTTTTAATAATAAAAACGAGTTTAAATAAAGCATTTTAGAAATCATACGAAAGTTAAATAGTATGGAAAGAGGCGCATTTACATAAACACGAGACACTCTAAAACAGTGGAAATTAGAACACCTGTCAACTGAAAAACGTGATTTAATAGTGGGAGGAGCAATAAATTGATCCCATAGATTGTTATGTAACCAACAATTATATATAAACCACACCCGTGGGATGATTAGTTTTGTTTCAGTGAATCAATACAGTCGAAGAAACTATGAGCAAAGGAATGATTCAGAACTGCGGAAACTTCTTCACATTATCTTTCATTTCCTCAGAGAGTACATATTGTTAATGTATATTTAAAAACACATAAAACAGTACGTACGTTCCAGAGGAGGTGCATGAATTTCTATGGAGGAAGAAAAGCATATCAAAGAGAGGTAAATTATCTGAATGGAAATATAGGTTTTGTGACGAATTAGTATGTGCAAAGTATTGATTAGGAGCGATGTCATGATCTTTAATTTATCTTTCATTTCCACAGAGGGATCCTATTGTTAAAAATTTTAATTTATATATAACGTTATGATCCTTCAACTGGAGTTGGATGACTTTCAAAAAAGATATTTGTTTAGTATGCAAGTATTTCTTTATGATTGAAAATTGTACTAAAAACAAAACTCTTTATCTTCTAGAGTGAAATTGGACTAGAAGTATTGATATTAAGTAGTGCTTTTTCCAATTTTCACTTGTTAAAAAATAGGAGTATAATCTTCGCAAGTACTTTTTTAGAAAAAAGTAATATAATTGTGGTTTAAAATGTTGTGATTGTTAAATGTAAATATGACATGAAATGTACATGAAGAAAAAAAGATGAATTGGCGAGGGAGTGTTTGTCGTAGCACTTCTATTCTACTTTATCTGAAAGTAAAAAAAGCCCAAACATTTATGAAAAGATGATGGGGCAACACTTGTATAATGTAAACATAAGGAATGAGTACTTATGATAAAATAAAATAAATGTGGTCCAACGTGTGATACCAATGAATGTAAAATAATGTTTGCATTTCACCTATATGATGAATATAAAAGACTCAATAAAAATATTTTGAAAACATGAGCATTTTTCTTTCAAGGATGGTTTGAAGAATTATACATTTTATAAAAGAGCATAGTACTCCACGCTAAAGGAGAAATGTCAGCACAATTATGATAAAATAGAAAATATAATAATATTTTTAAATACCTTCACAGTCAACAAACTTGTAAGTAGAGTACACAGTTTAAGCTAAAAACACTCTACCACAACTAGTTTTTGAAACGCGTAGTAAAATAAAGTGCGTCACAAAATGGGCTACATACATGATGAGTGTATTGTAACGTCACATACAATAAAGAAAGCCAATCAAAATTAGCATCAGGAAGGTAGAGTAAGTACACAACAGCCAATTAATTTTTTTTCAAAATCTGCGCAAGGAAAGGGATTTGTTTCTAATACATCTTTTTACAATGCTTCACAACCAATCAAAAAGAGGTGTTGAAAGTTTATGTTTTTAACATAGGAGCAAAACAGATATCTTTGAAGACCCTAAAAGACTTCTTCCAGAATAAGTAGGCACTTCACTGCAAAACCATATTTAATGATTATCCAGGCTCTGAAGCTTAAACACGTCAGAAATCATCTCTCATCACTTTCTCTTCTTTTTTAGTGTATTGTGTAAGGCAGACTGCGTGACTCTATGCCCAGAGCCCTCGAAGGCCCTGGAGACTGCCACGCCCCAGGACTAGCTCCTGCAGTGTCCCGGAGTCGCGCTGTCCCCCTCCCAACATTTAAATGCCCCGGGGTGGTGGTAAATTAATCGAGGCTGAATACGTTAGTACAGCCCTCTCCGCTTACGCTACCAGGAAAAGACAACAACACTACATGGCCCAGATTTCCATTGTAGTGATTTCTTAGTTCCAGGTCTAGTTGTCAGAATGGCACACACACTCCCTCATGGCTGGTATATACCCACACCACACCCATCCAGCGCATACGTCACAACACACGTGACCCTACCAGTAAAAAAGACGGAGCATAAAATGCCCCCATGGTCCCTCCGACTCCTCGTATCCTTCTGGAGCTAGCATTGCTTTTACACATGGGGAGATGCTAAGTTTCATGTGAATATGCAATCTTGTTTGGATTTTGAAAGTGAGAACAGATTTCACTGCTGGGTCTTTCCAAGTTCAGACTAAGTTTGTTATGGGACGGCGGGAGCCGCCTTCTCATAGCAAATTTCAGTGTCCCGGGGGTAGGCACCCCGGGACACTGCAGGAACCGGCTCAGGGCGTGGCGGTCTTCAGGGCTCTTGAGGGCACCAGGTGGAAGTCCACCGAGCCCCTGTCACACAATACAGATATCTCCGGTGGGTGGTTGTTCCCAGTGTTTGAGGGGGGTTATTGAGGTCCACACACTTTTAGTTTTGATAGGGGGGCCGTGTACTCAAAAGTGGACAAAGGGTGTTGTAAATCTGGTACACAGTGTTTTGTTTTACTTTGCTTTCTTTTCTGTCTTGTAGAGGAACCAGGATAAATGTAACGGTTTTTGTACAGCCAGTACCTTTCAATGCTACTCTCAAACGGCTTTCTGCCTGTTACCATAGTAACAGTTCATGGAACACTTACGTAAGCACAGAGGTTAGAAGTTCACCACAATATGTTGCTAATTGAAATAGTTACTGTGCTGGAGATGTATATTTTTTTCATAGGAACCGTTAGTCGTAGAAGAAGTCAGTGGAAAAGTGTTCTTAGCGATTCCTTCCTGTTCGGGGAGTATTAGAGTAACTTGCTCCAAGCGGGACTTTACGAAGCTTAATGTTCATTGGCTGGGAAGTATTAAAAGTATAATTTTTGGCAGTTATTCCTTCCTCCTGTGCGGGACAATATGGACATTTTATTGGCTAAAGTGTTCTGAGCACAAGTTTGCTCCTTATTCAGTGGGAACGGTTGACTGTTGTTAGTGATATTGTGACGCAAAGGAGTATGGGAAAATATAGTTGTAGAGGGCAGGTTAGGAAGACTATTAACTATGTACAATGCCCATAAGGTGGTGGGGAGGGATTATGAGGGTATTTTTTTATTTAATATGTTTCAAGGGTCATTTATTTAATTGACGTGGGGTGTATAAATCATGGTGGAAAAATGACTGCGCTGTTTTTTTATCAAGTTTGCGGGTGACCTTCTTCTTAGGAGTACTATTTACTTATAATGTGGTGTTTACTTTTCTGATGGGGAGGTGTGGTTGCGCAGCAAAAAAATCAGTCTAGGTTTGAAACAGTTTTTATTAAGCAAATACAAATAAACTTTCTTCAGAAACTGTCGCTGTATATATGAAAGGGGTGACAATTAAAAATGGAGTTTCATAAAATATAAGTTAAGCCTGGCTATATCCTTCTTTTTTCTGCTACAGTTTGTAAAAGTGTTGTTCCACATTCTCGAAAATGTAAGAGGGCATTAGTTACTTTTAGATAAAGTAGAATAAGAGTGCTACAACAAACACTCCGGCACTACATTATCTGAGATCAAGAGAACAAGTAAAAAACAGTTAAATCAAGTGACTTCATATTACATAGAAATGTATGCATTATTATTTTTCAAATTTGTATTCTGTAGAATTCAGGAACGTTCTGTTGCAGTGCTTAGCGTTTGCACACTGTTCCGCTGACAAATCATACTCACTAAAGTATATATAGGATGGTACTCCTATAATATACAGTACTGGTCCTATATATTCTTCAGGGAGAATGTGAATAGGAACAGCAAATAAGAATAGAAATTAGAAAATAACATTCTGAAATGTAGGGTTTATTAAATATTTAAAGTAACATTTGAAATCTATATTACAGATGGCGCTGAAAAATCTTCTATTTCTCTTCTGTAACACTAGGAACTCAGGAACGTTCTGTCGCAGTGCTTAGCGTTTGCACACTGTTCCGCTGACAAATCATACTCACTAAAGTATATATAGGATGGTACTCCTATAATATACAGTACTGGTCCTATATATTCTTCAGGGAGAATGTAAATAGGAACAGCAAATAAGAATAGAAATTAGAAAATAACATTCTGAAATGTAGGGTTTATGAAATATTTAAAGTAACATTTGAAATCTATATTACAGATGGCGCTGAAAAATCTTCTATTCCTCTTCTGTAACACTAGGACAATCTATTACAATATAACGATTGATACCATTGTTACAGTAAGAAGTAAAGGAAAATAAAGTTATGTATTTAACAAAACATCCATAATGAAATACTTTTGAGTGGTAATTATTTACTGAACCTCTTGTCCCCGGGAGGTGAAAAAGTATGATCTACGTGGCAACTGGTCATAAACTGCTCTGAGCTCATGACAGTGAGAATTATAATATGTATATATTCTCACATCACATGATCACAAGGGGGAATCAGACTGAAAACTGGAAGCCGGTAACGTTGCTTACATATCGTTAATCTTTGTGATGACGGATCATGAACTCCACTGAGATCACCATAACTGTTAAAGTCAAAATATACATATTAACAATATATGATCTCTAGGGGAAAACACGATAAAAACTGGAAGATGGTGACGTTGATTGTAAATGTGTAGGGTTTGCGTTGACGGGCCACCAACACCTCTCAAGCGAAGTCCAGTGTCAATATAATAATATTAAAAGTCACAATATATAAGCTGAAAGGAGCCAGAAAAGGAACAATGTTTGTTGTAATCTATCTGTTTCTAAAAACAAGCTGCTGACATTACAGAGAAAAAGAGAAAAACATGCAATAACATTTTTTTCTAGATATAAATGTTTAAATATTGACAAATAGCCACAAATTACAACTAAGTATTATGCCTAAGCCATATTGAAACAGCTTACAACTCCGGAATATGTTTGTTGATGTAAAAAAAGAATCCAATGGTAGAAAACGGAACCTGCATCACAGATTGGCGACTCAGAAATAACTCGGGAAAACAAAACTAATTGTACACTGAGTGTGGTTTATATAGTTTTTGGTTGTTTAGTAGTCTACGGAAGGAAGATGTGGCTCCGCCTATTTAGATGTCACGTTTTACAATATACACGTGCTCACGTTTTACCTGTTTTACTTCTGCACGTGTTGGGAAAATTTACAAACTGTGAAGCTGTAAAGGTTTTGATTTCCATAGTAACACGTAGAAGGTATTATTATCTGCATACGTTGGAGAGTTTAAAAAGTGTTACTCGTTAAACTGTGTTCTTTGCATTCTCATGATTAAAAATATCTAAATATAAGACATAAAAAAATAAATATTGTTAACATTAGAATAAAAAAAACAGATTAATATTTGTTATTACTCTGCTTCTTAATTAAAAAAATGCTAGCATTTGTAAATTGTAAACCTACCCTCGGAAAGGTGTGCTGGCGCTTGTGGCGTTGTAAGCAAGGTATTACTTACAGTTGGATAGTGGTGGGCTAAGATGCTGATGGACTATGGAATCGAACTGTGAACTGTGTTGTTGAAAGTCAGGTATTATAGGTGCTGTGTCATACTTTTACCACAATTATATGTTAATATACTGCTAATTAAGTTGAAAATATTCTTAAATTATACGTAGGGCTGTGTGATTTATGTTTTACTGATGTTAACAGATAAATACAAACAAAAAAGTATTTATTTTCCTCTTTATTTATTTTAAACTGTGCATGAATACGGAAACTGGGTTATTTTTTGAGCTTTGTAAATGCTGTCAATGATGAGTAGTAGGGCAACAGGTCTGTCGTTCTAAAAGTAAAAGGGTCAAAACAATAAAAAACTTTTAGAAAAGATCCTTAAAGAGCAATATATATCCTGGTATAATAAAGGGTGCACATTTTAATGTGAAGATTGTGTATAGTTTATCATATAAGAGTGTTTACATGAGTGAAAACGGTCAGTCTTTCAGCCATGAGTACATATTTATCAGTAAAATAAATGTGCAAATATACTAATTTCAGATTAATTTTTTTTGCAAAATCCGAAATATATATGTGTAAATATGGAGAAATATAACTGGAAATGTCCAGAAAATAAATACCATAAAACCAGGAGGTATAATTATAAGTAAATAAACACTACTGTTAAGTTTTTTTTTACTATAAAAAGTATACACGTTTTTTTAATTTTTACTTAACAAACACTATAGGTTATAGGGATATTGTAGTTAGATATTGACATTTAACAAACCTTTGAAATTCACTGAAAAAACCATAGGTTTCAGTTACGTTAAAGTTAGTAATTATCATTTAAAAAACCTTTGAAATTCATTGAAAAAATCATAGGTTTCACACACGTTATAGTTAGGAATTAGCATTTAAAAAACCTTAGAAATTCACCCAAAAAACATAGGTTTCACACATGTTATAGTTAGCTGAACATTTCACTCATACAAAACCATTGAAATTCCCCTGTTATAGTTAGTTCAGCTAACTATTAATCGCGCGCCCGCAATGTACTGCTGATGAAGTCACATATTACATCACTCATGACATGGTCAATGACGTCACTCATGACATCACTGATGACATCTCAAAGGACATCATTGATGACATCACTGATGACCTCATCCTTGTGAAAGAGTGGCAGACCTCCTCTCAGCGAAATATAACCTTTAATACACACATTCAAAAATAGAAACTACAATTTTCCCAAAAATGGAGATACCAATACTAGTTACAACAACATATTCAGTAATTCCAACATCTACATACACATCCACTCATTCACCAACAGTAAGTGTGGGCTTAAAATCCGTTCCACTCGCGGTATTTGCAGGATTTTTGGCAATTTTGCGGTCCACGAATCGCGCAAATTTGCCCAAAAATCCGCAATTCGGATTTTTTTGCTTGGTCGCGCTTCAAAAATGCAATTGTGGGCGCGCCACGTTGACTTACCGTGATTCTGAGTTTGCTGAGTTGTTTTTCCTCCCAGTTTGTGTGCGCTACGCCATTTTGGATCTGGCTGCGTGATCGCGCAAGACTTTTCTACCGCGAGTAAGTCTTGGCGGCCCGCCATCTTGCACTGCGAGAGTTGCTGAACGCGAATACGTCATAAGGGCCCGCGATCACGCACCATGCGAGAAAACTATTGCGAACGCGTAAATGCGCTTTGCAGCTGACATCTGGTGGGAGATTTGAACAGCTTGCTTTCCCGAACTTGCAAAAATTGCAATTCTGCACAAGAAATCCTCCTCAGATTGACATTTGGCTGCACTTTTTTGTGCAAGGAGTCCATTTTTTGGGGGGGTGGGAGGAAGGAAGTGCCCCAGAGTCTCCAACTTCCTGTTCCTGTCCGGGAGGCTCCTCCCAGTGCTTTGTCCAATGCTTGGTCACTTTTCATTTGGATCTGGAGCTGGAAGGATTACTTTTTGTGGCTGCTGCTGGATATTTGTATTTGAGGACTTTTTGTTTGGATCACTTTTGGATTACTTTTGGATTTGAGATTTTACAAGTAAGTTAGTGTTATTTGTTTGGGGCATTGCAGTTGCTGCAACTACAATTTTTAAACTTTTTCACAACTTAAAAAAAATATATATTGTGGGTAGGCACAGTATCCAGTAGGCCCAGAGTTAGTCATGGCTGCATGATACAACTGTTTCTGTGAGTTTTGTTGAACTTAAGTATAATTTATGTCATGGAATTGAATAGCTCACTGTTACATGTGGAATTTCTTTTAATGTTGGGGTGCGTTTAAAGCCACACTAGCCAGTAGGCCCAGGGTTACTCAGTGGTGCATGTACCAAGGCTTTCTGTGGGGTCTCATGAATATTATAAACATCATTTAGGGCATAGATGGCATTGGATTGTGGTGTTTTTTGTGTGTTTTCTGATTTTTTGGGGTGGTGTTGGGACCTGGCCATGTGGGTGGGGGCCATTTTGAGGCCTGGTCCAGGCAGGGCCTGGCCATGTGGGTGTGGGTCAAGGGGCCATTTTGAAGCCAGGCAGTGTGCTTTGTGCCATAGGCCTGCACCCAGTCTGCCCTGCTTTCATCCATTATGCCCAGGGGTACTCCTTGGTGCATGGAACAAAGCTTTCTGTAGGGGTCTCTTGAATATTTTAAACATCATTTAGGACATGGATGGAATTGGATTGTGTTATTTCTTGTATGTTTTTTTATTTTTTGGGTGGGGTTGGGGCTTGATCCACACTGAGCCCCCTTCTGTTCACTATCTACCTGACACCTCTTATCTATCTGGCGGAGAAGCTGGGTGCCAAAATTATGGCTTATGCCGATGACACCCAGCTTCTCTTCACGTGGAAGGGTAATGATCTTCAGACAGAGGTGGCCCATCAGTGCCTGTCATCGGTTTTCTCCATGTTAGCTCAGGCCTGTCTGAAATGTAACGAAGAGAAATTGGGGGTGCTTCTTTATGGCCATTTCCTTCCAGCTTTTAGAGAGTTGCTTTGGCCTCCGGGGTTTCCTTGCCCTACGGGGGAGTGCGGAGTTGCAAAGAATCTGGAAATCTGGTTTGGAGGTGATTTAGGCTTCCATGAGCAGGTCAAGAGACTTTCCGGGGTGTGTTATTGCACACTTAATGTCCTGAGGAGGTTCTTTCCCCTACTTCCCCACTCCACAAGGGAGACGGTGGCTAGAGCCCTCATATTGTCTTGGTTAGACTACACCAAAGCCCTCTACATCGGCATCCCAGGATATCTCCTGTGGAAGTAACAGGTCATCCAGAAGGCGGTAGTTAGGCTCCTATTTAATAGTCATAGGTGCCTTAGCGTTCGCAAGCAGCTCAGTAATCTACACTGGCTGCCCGTGGTGCAGCGACTGAATTTTAAAGTACTTACCATGGCCCATAAGGCACTTTATGGCTCGGGCCCGGCCTATATCACCTCTAGGTTTACTTCCTACACTCCCGCCGTCCTCTTCGGTCAGCTTTGCAAGGATGGCTGGTGATTCTGAAATATCGGAGAGCACGCCTGGGGGGCAGTCCTTTACGTTTAAGGCTGCCACTCCTTGGATCACTCTGCGGCACATCAGGGTTCTGTCCACCACAACTTGTTTAGCCCCTGCTGTTTGCCTCCTCTGTTACCACTGCCCCACGCGCCAGGACACTCTTGAGTAGCAGTGCGCGCAATAAATCCCTTTATAACATAACATAACATAACATAACATAACATAACATAACATAACATAACATAACATAACATAACATAACATAACATAACATTTTGAGGCCTGGTCCAGGCAGGGCCTGGCCATGTGGGTGGGGGTCAAGGGGCCATTTCGAAGCCAGGCAGTGTGCTTTGTGCCATAGTCCTGCACCCAGTCTGCCCTGCTTTCATCCATTATGCCCAGGGGTACTCAGTGGTGCATGGACCAAGGCTTTCTGTTGGGTGTCTTGAATTTAAACATCATTTAAGGGATGGATGGCATTGGATTGTGGTGTTTTTTGTGTGTTTTATTATTTTTTGGGGTGTTGTTGGGGCCTGGCCATGTGGGTGGGGGCCATTTGAGGCTTGGTCCAGGCAGGGCCTGGCCATGCGGGTGGGGGTCAAGTGGCCATTTTGAAGCCAGGCTGTGTGCTTTGTGCCATAGGCCTGCACCCAGTCTGCCATGTTTTCATCCATTATGCCCAGGGGTACTCAGTGGTGCATGGACCAAGGCTTTCTGTGGGGTCTCTTGTATATTTTAAACATCATTTAGGGCATGGAAGGCATTGGATTGTGGTGTTTTTTGTGTGTTTTTTAGATTTTTTGAGGTGGTGTTGGGGCCTGGCCAAATGGGTGGGGGCATTTTGAGGCCTGGTCCAGGCAGGACCTGGCCATGTGGGTGGGGGTCAAGGGCCATTTTGAAGCAAGGCAGTGTGCTTTGTGCCATAGGCCTGCACCCAGTATGCCCTGCTTTCATCCATTATGCCCAGGGGTACTCAGTGGTGCATGGACAACGCTTTCTGTGGGGTCTCTTGTATATTTTAAACATCATTTAGGGCATGGATGGCATTGGATTGTTGTGTTTTTGTGTGTTTTTCGATTTTTTGGGGTGGTGTTGGGGCCTGGCCATCTGGGTGGGGGCCATTTTGAGGCCTGGTCCAGGCAGGGCCTGGCCATGTGGGTGGGAGTCAAGGGGCCATTTTGAAGCCAGGCCGTATGCTTTGTGCCATAGGCCTCCCCTGCACCCAGTCTTCCCTGCTTTCATCCATTATTCCCAAGGGTACTCAGTGGTGCATGGACCAAGGCTTTCTGTGGGGTCTCTCTTCTTTCAATGTAAACATCCATTTTTGATTAGAAATAATTGTAATTTTAATTTTTGGTCCTTCCTTTTTTGAGTGTGTTGTAATAAAAATAACTGCCTAGTTGCAAAAATTAATTGAAGCACGACATATGCAACATTTATTTAACTGATGTTCCTTTGCTTTTAGGAGCACAAAGAGAACCACAAATCAATCATCCGCATCATTCATCATCAGTGCCAGGAAGAAGTCCTGCTGCGGTGTTTGCAGCACAACGTCACGTGAAGTCACATGTGGCCACAAACAGCTCTGCAACTCGTGCAACTGCGGTCTGCTGTTCTTCTGACATCTTAAGAAGATGGGCCCAAAGAAAGGTGGCCGTAGCTCCTCTACCAAGAAAGTTGCCAGTGCTACTGCCAGTAAGAAGGAGCAGAAGAAGCAAGTGTTGCCACTTACCAAGGAGACTGGTGTGCCCACAGACACTTTTTTTGGGAAACAAAAAACTACGCCTGCAGCAGCGGTGTCCACCGGGAACCAAGCTGGGAGCAGCACCTCAGCTTTATTGGTCTCAGTGCCACCACGCCAAGTTAAGCCCAAGGCCATGAGTGCTGCATAGGCAGCCACTTTAATTGCTCAATCACCATCGACCAGTGATGTTCGCGTTGACTCATCGCAAGAAAGTAGCATCCAATCAACGCAGGGTGTAACTCATCAGACGAGTGTTCAACCACAGGTGCAACGACAACCACAGGTGCAACAAGGAGAGGCGCAATGTGAAGCCCAAGTAGAGGTGCAAGTAGTGGCACAAGTAGAGGTGCAAGTAGAGGTGCATGAAGAGGCGCATGGCGAGGCACAACTGCCCACAATGCTTGTTCCTCTAGAAGAAGGGGCACATCAGGAAATCTAGATTCAAGCTGAGGTATCATTCGAACAAGCCACTCCTCCTGATGATCCATTGTCTTCCAGATCCCCAGCAAGAAAACGGTCAAGGAGGGCTAGTACAAGTTCTCCTTCAAGCCCCCTTCCTTCTGATGATCTTGATCCTGATTGGAACCCTCCAATGCAGTCTGAGAGGGAGGCACGCAATGAGCCGACAAAGGTAGCTAAGCCTAAAAGGAAGGTTCTTGCAAGGCTTTCACTTATGGGTGATGACGACGAACAAGAAGTAGAAGTGGTGGATTCTGCTGGTGATGAACAGTCTGACAATGACAACCCAGTCATCACAGTTGTCACTCCAGCCCTAGTAGGCATGCAGCAGACAGACATTTTTACCCTATCCGGAATTGCTGCTGAGCGGGATGTGGGTGGCGTGGCACTGGTACCACCACCATTACAGGTAACTACTACACCAACACGACCTACAGCTGCCATATTTTCTCGTCAGAAAGGCCTGCAGGGATCTCCCTTCAGCTCGACCTCCTTTACCTCAAGTGGTGGTGCTGTAAGTACACAACAGAGTCACACTCAGCCACGCCCATACTCCACTTCATCTGGCAATTAAAGTAGCACCTCCACCACCACCAGAAATCTCCAGTCCACAGTTTGGGACTTTTTTAGTATTAGCAAAAAGGCGGAAAACCTAGTCATTTGTTCGATTTGTAAACAAGTAGTTAGTCGGGGTAAGCTTGGTACCAACTATGGTACCGGAGGCCAGAGAGGTCATCTCCAAAAACACCACATTATCCAGTGGGAGGCACACCTAAGTAACATCCGGAAAGCCAAAAGTACAAATCCAAATGTATCCATTGATATTGCATCTGATGATGAGGAGCTGATCATGCAGGGGGGAGGTCAAGAACCAAGAGACATTTTTTCTGGTACACACAGTACCCCTGGCAGCACCACTGCAGTGGTAGCACCCACACCCTCCTCTACCTCAACAACATCAAGGAGGCACAGTAGTCTGGTAGAGACACCAATGCGAAAAAGTACATCAATGAGCCTAACTGGGTTGAAAAGGTCAGATATGAAAACGGTCCAGACCACCATTAAAAGCATGATTTGGTTGGAGGCGCCATTGGAACGCAACCACCTAACGGCACGTCTTTATAATGCAATGCTGGCTAAAATGGTAGCGCTGGACCTTTTCCCTTTTTCTTTCGTTGAAGGGGTGGGTTTTCGATGATTTGTGGCAACAGTCTGTCCTAATTGGAAGGTTCCTAGCCGGTCCTATTTTGTCAGAGTTGCGGTTCCAGCACTACATCAAGATGTGCTGGAGGTGATTGGGGCAGCTATGCAGAAGAGTGCTGTTCACATTATCCACCTGACAACAGACTGTTGTGATTTACCCTCTCCTTCTGCCTTTTCCTATGATCGGCATTTCCACTAGTGAACGTACCTTTTCTTTCTCCTTCTTTCTTCTCTGTCCATGGGAATGTCCCACATGCTTGGGGTTAAAAGGCGCTGATTCTTGTTCGACAGCACTTGGTTTCTTCTTCGGTCCTTTGACCTGGAAGGTCATTCCCCTGACGTATTCCGGTAGGTCTTGGATTTCTGGATTCTTCCTTGCCTGACTTCTGGTTTCTGGAGTTTCGTTCTTGGATCCTCACGAAGACCGCGTTTGTGGGAGGAGATCTTGCCGACTCGTGTTTCTGGAGGATTTTTGGATTTTTGCTCTGTTTTTGACCAATACAGGTAGTTTCCTGGTTATATCTTGCGACCATTACCTTCCCCTTTTTCCCCGTAGTTAGAAATTACAAAAAGGACGATTGAGGTCCATAGTGGTGGGGGCTCCTACCGCTATAGTGATATTTGCCTGGGTAAAACGCGGGTGCTTGAAAGGCATATCGTTTTATTCGTGTTTTTTTGTTTCCGGGGTTTCTTGGCCAAGAATGTTTCATTTTTAAGGGCGCTTATCTTTGGAAAAGTATTTGTTGCCCATTAGGGTTTTTTTGCCACTGTATATACGTTTTTTCCACCCCTATTGATTGACTCATTCTTTTTGAAGAAACTTGGATGTGAACTCCCCTACAAGTATAAAGAAAATAATGGATATCCGAATACTGAAGATGTTTTAACAGCAGATGGTGATTTTTATACACTGCTTATAGACTGATTAATAACTGGAGAGTTTGGACCCTTTGGGAAGGGTAAGGACATTTATTGCCTGTATTTTGTTTTAACTAAACCCACTTAAGCACGTATGGATATGGATGGATGATTTCATGTTCTTTCTTTGTTTCTTTCTTTGTTGTAGATCTCTGGGGGTTCGCTGTCCTAGAGTGAGGTCCTGGGGTTACCACGCATTCCTTCATGTTTCTCCACCCTCTTCTGTGACATTCGCCTGCTGCCACTGTGTTTAATATATAGTGCTAGCGACGGGTTTTGCGAGAGAGGAGTGGAAATATCAACGCTCCTGCTGTATTGGTGGGTTGAGTCACAGGAACAGGACACAGACATGTGGACCAGTTGCCAAGCCCTTGATTACATGTGCATCACAGCACACTGGGTCTCTTTTGCAGGGGTTAGAGAAAAGATGTCTGCAGGTGTTGACCCTGCCACAATATTTCAAGCTAGTCGGAAACATGCAACAGTAGCCATGTTTGCCATGGAGAAATCTCATACTTCAGTAAACATTTTGGAGGAGTTTAACAGTAAGGTCTTTGAATGGCTGCATCCAAGAAAGCGCATGATTGGTTATGTTTCCACGGATAATGGCAGTAATATAGTTAGGGCCATGAATGACGGTGGCTATTTCAGAGTGCTGTGTTTGGCGCACAGTATTAACATTGTTGTTCAAGATTTCTTGAAAAAAGAAAACACAAGCAGCAAGTTACTGACCAACTGCTGAAGAATCTCCACACGTTTCAGCTATTCTTTTAAGGACCGGAAGCAGCTGCGGAAACTTCAACATGAAGGTAGAGTGCCAGTCAGAGGACTCATCCAGGAGGTTGTAACACGTTGGAACTCAACCTTCTACAGCGTCTGTCACAGCAGTGCTTGGTAATCAATGAGTATGTCTTTGCACTGGGTTCTACTATGAAAGACATGAGGCTAGAGTTAGAGGAATGGGACCTAGTTAAACACCTGACAGACATGCTTCGTCCTTTTGTGGTCTTCACACGTGAAGTCAGCAGGGAAAACTGTACTTTGGGCAAAGCTATCCCATTGTTGCACATGCTAGAGCACCAACTGAAGGTGGGGTCTTCAACGTTCAAAGATGATACTGACAAGCAAGACTCATTTCAGTTGGCGGAGAGCTTATTAACCCACCTAGGTGACAATGAATGGCTTAAAAAATACATGCAGAACAACATTACATTTGTGCCACTATTCTAGATCCACGGTACAAAAAGGCAGTGGCCAGCAAAGCATTCATTCCTTTAACTGAAGCAGATGTTTCACTTTCTCCAGTGGAATGCGCCCATGCAGAGATATGTTTTTAATGTCATGTGTGATACTCTTGTCAAAGGATGGGAGAGTATGGAGTTGGATTTAGCCCCTCAGGGTCTGTTAGATATACAGGATAAGTTTGATAAAGGACTTATTGTGGGTTCCGAAGTTGAGGACGCGTACTCACCCCTTGGCTTCGGCTATTGCAATGGTCGAATAACAAAACTCAAAAACGATACCAGTCATCACCAGAGGGTCCAAGGCAGGACAGCAGTCAGGGCAGCAGTCATCAGCAGCCGTCGGAAAGGAGTAGCCGTGCTGAAAAAGACCTTCGGTCCACTTCGACAAACAGGGGTCGCTTGACGTGGTTCGCGAATCCTCCAGAATTTTCTTGCGAGGCTTCTCACGACCCTCGGGCTGAACCGCTACTTCTGAAGCCGCCCCACATTGGGCGCCAGTTTGAGAACCGGGCCTTATGGGCCTGGCGGCACAGGGCATGCTTTAAATATCCGAGTTCACCTGCCTTGTCGAACAGAGACACGAGACACTCTGTTGGGCGTAGAAAACCAGGTTTATTAGCTGCAGCTAAGTACAGTTGTCCCAGAAGTACGTACAGAGTAGATTTTGAGGAGACTGCCACTTTAGTCCGTGGCGCACAATATTTTATCAAACAACAAAAGAAGAGAGGTCTGATCTGGTCAAGCACAAAGCTACCAGACATATGGAGCAAAAAGATAAGAGGGTAGTTTTTGTCACAGTCACTCTATTTGAGTAGGAAAGCCCTCACACACCGACCTGGTCAGTGTTATGCTTCATCATCGGGCCCCACCGAAGAGACCGAGTGTCTCTTCGGTGTGCTGCGACGCCAGAAAGACTGCGGAGCTGGTCGTGTGGGGAGGACGTGTTGTAGCACAATCTTTTATAGCACACATATTTACAGCGTTTACTCCCTGTACATACAAAGCAAGCAAGCCAATAGGAAAAGTTGGAAAACAAGCTATCTGGTGTCCCAAATATGCCCCTTTCTCAAAGCCCGTGTGTTACCCCTCCCAACAAACCGACAATCCAATTTGCAGGTGGCAGGACGTATTTGTGTGCCTCAAACGATAGTTGTGTAACAAGAGAATACAAGGAGAGAATAGCGAAGGCCAGTCGGATAAGATAATGTAAGGAAAGAATAGGAGAAGCCAAATAGTCAGTCGAGACAGGGATCAATCAACCCAGACATGGATTAACGAACTCGGCCAGACCCTGACATCGGTTTTGTAAAAAAGGGCATGGGATTACTCTTTAACCAAAGAGACACGTAGCAGCTGAGAAAAGCAAAAACACTCAGTTCGCCGTGCTGCCTGAGTGAGGGCAACACAAAATGGCGACAAGACACAAAATGGCGGCTAAATACGGGATGAAGTCAGAAACCGAAGAACCTCAACCGCACGATTTGTAAACATGCTGTATGACCAAAAAAGTACGATCCGGACCGGGGACCGAGTATGCGATTTGAACGGGCAAACCTAGTCGCTCCTGAAGCATGATTCGTATGGAAAACATCGTGTATGAGTGAGCTGCACCAACAAACACGAACCGCACACCAATCAATAAAGCGTACACGAACCCCCACCCCGAAAACTGCACGTATCAGCGATCCGCACCAACAAATACGAACCGCACACCACTCAATAAAGCGTACGCGAACCCCCACCCCAAAAACATCACGTATCAGGCAGCCGCACCGACAAATACGAACCGCACACCACTCAATAAAGCGTACACGAACCCCCACCTCGAAAACGGCACGTATCAGTGAGCCGCACCAACAAATACGAACCACACACCAATCAATAAAGCGTACATGAACCCCCACCCCGAAAACGGCATGTATCAGCGAGCCGCAACAACAAATACGAAGCACACACCAATCAATAAACCGTACACGAACCCCCACCCCGAAAACGGCACGTGTCAGCGAGCCGCACCAACAAATACAAAACCCACACCACTCAATAAAGCGTCCGCGAACCCTCACCCTGAAAATGGCACGTATCAGTGAGCCGCACCAAAAAATACGAACTGCACATCAATCAATAAAGCGTACACGAACCCCCACCCTGAAAACGGCACGTATCAGCGAGCCGCACCAACAAATACGAAACGCACACCAATCAATAAAGCGTACACGAATCCCCACCCTGAAAACGGCACGTATCAGCGTGCCACACCAACAAATACGAACCACACACCAATCAATAAAGCGTACGCGAACCCCCACCCCAAAAACGCCATGTATCAGCCAGCCGCACCAACAAATACAAACTGCACACCACTCAAAGAAGCTGCCGCGAACACCCCAAAAATGTCCCGAATGAGCCAGCAGCACCAACAAATACGAAACGCAACCCCACTAATAAAGCAGGCGAACCCCTAAACCAGCACAAGGAGGGTGCAAACTAGTTGCACAACACCACAAAACATGTCTCCTGTGTACACACCATTTTAAAACAATGTCCTGGCTACATCCAAACAGCCAGAGGGCCCAAGTCACACCCCCCTCCGTTAACACACCCACCCAAAATTCAAAATAAGCCACACCCACAAATGGACCAATAAAAGGGCCCACACATACAACCCATCATCCATTGCAACATACCTATTTGTGCAAAGACACTGACAGGACACCAACAACTGCACCCATACACCTTCACACATACATACTGTCTCATTCACACCCACACCACCCCCTACACATTCGGACCCACACACCCTCATCCATACACACCATCACTTCCTCAATCACATACACCCCACACCATGACCTCACCAAAGAATCCAAAGTTCACTTAACCGGAGATGGAGATCCTTACAGATGAAGTCATCAGAGTTGAGCCACAGGTGTTTGGTGCATTGGTCAGACAGAGCAACATTGCAGACAAAACCCGCCTGTGGGAGAAGATCGTCGAGAAGGTCAATGCTGTTTCACCCATCAGGCGCACCAGGAGGGATTGCCAGGCCAGGTGGTATGATCTGCGGAGGATGGTCAAGAGGAAGATGGACGAAGACTCCCCCAATGCACACCAAACTGGAGGTTGTGGTCCCCTTAGTCCTGCCCAATGCCATCCCTGGGAGGAGAATGTCATGGCCCTGCTACCACCGGTGGGACTTCACGGAATCAAAGGAGCCGTGGAGCCTGGTGAGTATCCAAACAACTCATGTAACATGGGGGGACTCCCAGCAGGGCCTAACAGTATGGGGCGGGTGGTCATGACTCCCAGCAGTGCCTAACAGTATGGGGGTGGTATGTGGGTGTGTGCAGAGGACTCCCAGCAGTGCCTAACAGTATGGGGGTGGTATGTGGGTGGGTGCAAAGGACTTCCAGAAGTGCCTAACATGACTCCCAGCAGTGCCTAACAGTATGGGGGTGGTACGTGCAACACCTGTGAGTTCTTCTAATTCTTTTTGGTGATTTTGACCCTATACCACCGTCTTTAACCATATCTAACGGTGGTCCACTCCAATTCTTTCCTATTACAGGACTGTGTTCCTTCCATCGTTTAGTCGTTCCGTTTTCCAGCCGTTGTCTGGTTTTTAAATGTGAGTTACCAACTTCGACTAACATACCTGTACAAGTGTCATTCATAAACATTTGGCTTATGACCATTTTGGTCTTTCTTTTTCCCCACTGCAGTTTCTACATCCCTGATACCACACACTCACCCCTGAGGAACCGTGCCATTAACTGCCGGATCCCATAACTAGCTGGTAACCACCCTTTCAACCTACTACAACCGTTTGCAACAGATACATGGATCAATATGACCATTGAGTAATCTATTATTATTTTCTATTCATATTGTATGCCTCATGCTCCACACCGTCCTGATGAAGACCGTCTAGCAAGGCCCCAACCAGTACCTGCAACGATCTTGGGTAACGTCGACAGACACACCTTTCCCCTTTCTCAGCTTCTGTTATTATTTGCCATTTCTGCATTTTCTGTTAAAGCATGAGATTCAATTGATTGGTTTGTGAACCATTGGTTATATGCCAGTTTTATGTATCAAGGCTCAAATTGACTATTAATTTGTCACTTGCTTAGTTTCCCCACACTTTCCATCACTACCCTGACCTTTCCCTCCCTTTAGGGGCACTAATTGTGTATATATATTTATGCCTTTTATGAATTATTTTCCAATCTATTGGATGTGCTTATTGTGATTAAAAACAATGTTGCAAATTTTCACAGAATTCAACTCATAATTATTAACATGACTCCCAACAGTGCCTAAGAGTATGGGGGTGGTAAGTGGGTGGGTGCAGAGGACTCCCAACAGGGCCTAACAGTATGGGGGTTGTAATTGGGTGGGTGCAAAGGACTTCTAGCAGTGCCTAACATGACTCTCAGCAGTGCCTAACAGTATGGGGGTGGTATGTGGGTGGGTGCAGAGGAGTCCCAGCAGTGCCCAGACATAAGAGGGGTGGCTGGATATGATTTACCAGCAGTGCCCAGACATAGGAGGGGTGGCTGGATATGACTCCCAGCAGTGCCCAGACATAACAGGTTTGGCTGGATATGACTCCCAGCAGTGCCCAGACATAAGAGGGGTGGGTGGATATGACTCCCAGCAGTGCTCAGACATATGATGGGTGGGTGCAGAGGACTCCCAGCAGTGCCTGACAGTATGGGGGTGGTATGTGGGTGGGTGCAAAGGACTTCCAGCAGTGCCTAACATGACTCCCAGCAGTGCCTAACAGTATGGGGTGGTATGTGGGTGGGTGCAGATGAGTCCCAGCAGTGCCCAGACACAAGAGGGTTGGGTGTATATGACTCCCAGCAGTGCCCAGACATAAGAGTGGTGGGTGGATATGATTCCCAGCAGTGCCCAGACCTAAGAGGGGTGGCTGGATATTACTACCAGCAGTGTCCAGACATAACAGGTTTGGCTGGATATGACTCCCAGCAGTGCTCAGATATAAGAGAGGTAGCTGGATAAGACTCCCAGCAGTGCCTGGACATACGATGGGTGGGTGCAGAGGACTCCCAGCAGTGCCCATACAGTATGGGGGTGGGTGCAAGGGGAGTGCCAGAATGCTGGAAGGTGGAGGGTGAGAGGGTGCAAGGTGTAGGCTAGGAGGCTGCACTCATCCCATATGGCCCAGGTACACACCCATACACCTTGCCAATGCACAGGGATTGTGAAAGTACTGACAAGATAGCTGACACTGGACCCTGGTGTTGGCAGCACAAGGCCCTCCTGTGACCAGTGCAAACACTAACACCATGACAAGGTCAGATATCCTGCACAGGAACTCACAACAACTGTCATGGCAGCATGCTTCAAGGAGGGACAGACACACCACGAGAGACATCCACTTGCAAATCACACTCAAATTACTAGCATGACCTGTCACACACACCCCTTACAGAAACAGAGCCTGGGAGTTCAGCCAGGTAGTGGAGGCCCTCAACCAAATTAAAAGTCATCAGGTCGAGCAACATGCGAGTCAAGAACGATACCAAGGACGGATGGAGGCAAGACTGGGTGAGCTCTTGACGGTGCATAGGGAAATAAGCCAATCACTCCGTCAAATTGCTGTCAACATGCAGCACCCTCCCTGTGTCACCAGGCCAGAAACATCAAGGCAAAGAACAACACCAGACACAGTGAGGCAGGAGGAGGAGGAGGATTTGTCTGACGGAGCGTCCCAGGCATCGCCAAGGCCTGCACGTGAGGGTCCCCCAAGGAAGGTGGCTCGTCCATGGCTAAGACATTGAGAGGCAGTGGGCTATGCTCAACTCCCAGGTCACCTAGTCCGGTATCTTGCCTTTGTGTACAACAGCATCACCTTATTGACTCACCCACATGGACCTGCTGGTCGCAGTGTGCCCAATGATGCCAAGCACTGTGGCCTGGACTCTGTTGACTCAAACTGTAAGGCATCACATCTCCAGCTGTGAACTTTGGATCCCCCCACTTTTTGTACAGCACCTACTCACGTTTCACGCACAAGATGAGAAAATAAAATAAATAACATAATACGCAGTGGTGGAGACGTTTTGTACCCAGATGCAAAAACATATGTGTGGGGACATGTAAAAAATGCCTGATTGTTGACCAAACAGCAGTCATCCACACACTGGGATCTGAGTCCGGTTGTGGACACACATAGGTCACAATATTCCAACAACTACATACAAGGATGGCAAAACACACCTGTGATGGTTACAAAATGCAGAAGGGGGGTTTGCAATACTGCAATTACAGACAGGTACAGAAGAGTCACTTGGAGGTGTACAAATCATGGTTAATAAGTAGGTGTCCACGGAGGGAGTACCAGGATCTGTGTTTGGAGGTATGAAAACTATCTACCGCATGCAGTTGTACTGTGGATGTCATGAATGGTGCCCAGGCCAAGGGTGGCAGAACGGACTGCGGGCAACGGGGTGTTGGATGGTAGACGTCCATATTAGTTTATTGGCCTGGGCCTGTGGAGTGCCTACTGAGTGTGGCTGAGGAGTATGAAGGTGAACCTGCAGTTGACTTTGGGACTATTATAGGTATCTCAGGTGGACGGTCATGTGGCAGTAGCAGGGGATGTTGAGGATGAGGTGTGTCAGTATGAAAGAAAATACCAGGTATCAACACTAAAGGAGTAAGGGGAAATGTACAGAAAGCACACAACTGAAGTGGTTAGAAAGGTGTAATTGTAGGATGAGGTGTGTGCATGCACCCTGGAGTTGCACAAGTACCCCTGGACTCTGGTACTTGTACCTGTGTCGAGGTTCTTGCTGTAGTTGGGCTGGCTGGTGTCGTTGACGGCGACCAGGCTGAACACCACCTCGTCAACAGACATCGCCATAGCCATCCCAGATGGCTATCAGATGTCCCGCAGACAACGCACCAACAGAGTGGGAATCGCCATCATCCACATGAACACTCCCAGAGTCACTACCAACACCAACGACACCCTCCACACGGCCTAGCACATACACTTACAGATCCACACTGACGCCAACAACACCCTCAGAGGGACACTCATTGACAGACCACATGGAACCCGACCACAATCCATCAACTCCATCCCTGACCTCACCAGAACGCACGCCCTCAGTTACACGGATTACATACTCCTTGGAGGCATGAACTTCCAGCTTGAGAACAACAACGACGCAAACTCCACTGCCATGATCGACAACCTTGTCAACCTCGGATTAAAACTACTCATGACAACACCCACCCACACTGCTGGATACACACAGGACCCCATCTTCTCCGCAACTCCACACGTCTCCTCCAACCACACCACCGAACACCATTGGACAGACCACAGATGCCTCCACTTTATCTTCAGTAAAACCACCACACCACCCCGCACACAGCAAATGCCACGCCGCTGCTGGTGCAAGGCCACCGCGGACTAACTGACCGCCACCCTCGCCCTGGGACCACCCGCAGACCACACCTACCCCGACTCGGCTGCCATCAACCTCAAACAGTGGATCAACGACTGTGCCGGCACCCTCGCCACACTCAAGACCTCCGCCACCTATCACAACAACAAGATAGCCGCATGGTTCACCAAAGACCTCAGGACCTCCAAGTGCACCTGTCAGAAGCTGTAGAGGAGCTGGCTCCACAACCAAACACCATACAGCTACAGCCCACACAAGAGCGCCACACGCAGACACCACCAACTCATCAGGACCGCCAACAGGACAGCCAAGACAGCAACGCACACAACAGAAAACAGAACATCAACATTGTGATTGAACTCACAACTCCCACCTACAACACCAATGACATAGCACCATCACAAGACCTGTGTGACTCACTGTCCACCTTCTTACACCATAAGATCATCGACATCCACAACAGCTTCCACTCCGCTACCCCCCCACACAAAAGAGTCCACCCCCCTCAGACCAACACCTACAAAAATTAGCTGACCGCCTGGTACAACGTCAGCGACGAAGACACCATCAGGACCATTGACTCCATCCACTTCGGATCCCCATCTGACACATGGCTCCTCAACATTTTCAACAAATCTAGCTAAGCCAGCGCACCCCTTCTCCTAAAAACAATCAACATCTCCTTTGAGACAGCTACCTTCAGTGGGAGCTGGGAGAATGCTGAGATCAATGTCTCAGTGAATATACAAAATGCGGACCACAAATACCTCAAGAACTTCAGCGCCATCTCCCCTTCACAGAAAAGGTCACATAGAAGATCGTTAAGAGACTGCTGACCCGCTACCTCGAAGACAACAACATCATGGGATCATCTCAGTCTGGATTCCGCAGCAGCCACAGCATGGACATCACCCTCATCACCGCCAACAACGACATCAGCATGCTCATGGACAAAGGAGAAACAGCCACCCTCATCCTTCTGGACCTATCACCAGCCTTCCACACGGTCTGCCAAGACACCCTAACAGCACGCATCCATGAGGCCAGAATCCAAGAGATTGCCCTGGCCTGGGCCACATCCTTCCTCTCCGGCAGAGCCCAGAGCATCTGCCTCCCACACTTCCATTCCAAGACCACTGAGACCATCGGCAGCATCCCACAGGGATCATCCCTCAGCCCGACGTTGATCAATATCCAAATGGTACCACTCACCCATGTTGCACTACAACATAGCCTCAACATCATCTCCTACGCCAATTACACACAGCTGATCATATCCCTCACCAAAGAAGCACACACTGCCAAAGCAAACCTCCACTGAGGAATGAAGGCCGTTGCCAAATGGATGAAGGACAGCAGGCTGAAGCACAATTCTGACTAAACGGAGGACCTCATCCCCAGCCCCACCACCTCAGCCTGTGATGACTCCTGTTGGCCAACTTCGCTAGGAACAGCCCCAGAACCCACCAATCACGCACGCAACCTGTGGGTCATCCTCAAATCCTCCCTCACCATGACCAAGCAGGACAACACCATCTCAGCTTCCTGCTTCAACACCCTCTGAATGCCCCGCAGGATCTTCAAATTGATCACCTCAAACACGTGAGAAACAGTCATCTGGGCCCTCTCCACAAGCTCACTGGATTACGGGAACGCCCCCTATGCAGCTACAAGAACCAAACTCATGAGACGGCTGCAACGCATCCAGAATGCTTCGTCACGTATGATCGGCGAATTTACCAACACGCCCACATCACACCACACCTGAGAGGCCTGCACTGGCTCCCTATCAAAAACAGGATCACCTCCAAACTCATCATCCATGCACACAAAGCTCCTAACCACGCCGGACCAGCATACCATAACAACTGACTCAGCTTCTACACACCCACCCGCAGCCTCCGCTCTACAAACCTCACACTTGCTACAGTCCCTCACTTCTGGAAAACCACCGTCAGTGACAGATCCTTCTCCTACCTTGCCTCAAAGACCTGGAACACACTCCCTACAAGGCTACAACAGGCTGGCCTTTAGATGACTTCTCATTACCTGGATTTGCAATCTGTAGCAGCCCCCCCAGCGCATTGAGACCCTCACGGGTATGTAGGGTGCTCAAAAAATGAATAGATTGATTGACAGATGGCTTAGCCAAATTGTGTGTGTAGGATTGTAGAGCTGTAGATGATAGTTACAATGAGGGTGGTCAGGCTGTTGGTGTGATACCGGATGTCCAGATGTTTGACAATGCGGAGTGTGTCCTTGGTGTTGTATGCGACTCTGAGGGTGTACCTCGTTAAGGTGGAACAATCATAATCATAATCCTGGTTTTGGTGTGTGGTCCCTGTGGGTTTTGGAATATCTGTCTGTGATGGCTATGTAGAAGTGGTGTGCTGATGTTGCGTACTACCACGTTACAGTAATGAAGGCAATGTGTGGTGCTGTTGTGTTGACATGGTAACGATGTACAATGGGGTGCTGCTGGAAGTTGTGTGTGTGCTGTACGAGGCACATGACCTGGTGGTGCGTAGACGCACTGTTATGTGGGGCTGCATCGTGTTGCCAGTATGAGTTGCACACACAGTGAGGTTCCGTGACGATTTGAACCCGTGTTTTCAACATTGCCGTAAATACATAATTTTGGTATCAGTGAACCGCAAATGATCCATTTAGCATATCCTGGTGTTTTCGCTATGCTACGAGCAAGAGTACTCCTGTTACAAACACATTTCTGATCTACCCATGGCATCCATCTTAGATTACAGCAGCCATTTTGCGTTTCTTGCCCTCACATAGACAATGGACACGCAATGACCTCTGATTACTTCATTTCGATTAAGGACACGTAGGCTTTGGCCGGCGATTCACCTCTCTAGTGACACGTGCACCTTTAGACAGAAAACGCCATGGTTGCATGACTCGACAGAAACTGCCTCCTCTGCCTGAGGCCAGTCCTGCTATACTGGTTCTCGTGTTCGTTGGCCTGATCATGAATAGGCGGCCGAAGTCAGTAGCCTTGCCCATTTACGACCCACAAACATCTCTTATCCTGCTTTTCTATCTTCTGCACCTGGCTCTGCTCCTTTCCTTCTGGGCCTTTATTAGGGGGAGGTAACGAAATTTACGATGAGGCGGTCCGGCTCTTGAATGAAAAGTTGACATGGGATTATGATGGAATAGTGGGAACCCCTCGTTCGTAATGTTTTGACATCAGATATTGTTGACGATTCCTGTGTAACGCCAAATATTTATTGTTTAGGACGCAAAGGTTTAGGAATGTACTATCATGTAAAGAATTTGCCCGAAGCCTAATATTTAGTATATAAGGAGCAACCCTCTTTGTACAAATCGAACAGGCTCCTAGATACTGCCCGTGTGTAGTTTCTGTGACTTCTGTGTCCCTGCAGTAATAAACCTTTGGTCTTTGACGCCACCATCGAGAAGCCCGTGTTTCTGTTTATTTGTGCACCGAGACAGGTAGAACTCCGGGGTCTTTGGGTGTTATCCCTGACACCTCTGGACGGAACCAAAAAGTCCAGAACTCCAATTGGCGCCCAACGTGGGGCGACGTCATTCGGTACCGGTCCAAAAGCCTGAAGAGTTCGAGAAGCTTCGTGTGAAGATTCCTGAGGGAGGCGCCCCACTTCATCGATCCCGGCATATCGCAAAAGTGGCCCGACGTTCTCTTCCACGAGGGTTCCCGTTCGGACGGCTGCAGTGGTCCGTTGCCTTGACCGTCGCCCTGTCTTGGACCCGAGGTGCAGTCCTTAGTACGGCGAGACGTAGACGGGTTTCTCCTTGGTGACGTCTTCAGTGCCTCAGTTAAGTATTAAGTGGTTGCTAGTTGGTTACTTCGTAAGGGTTGCTCCTGTTTGGATAATCCTTTTTAGTTCTTGGTTTGGTTTGGTTTCGTAAGATTATCACTGGTTGTTCTGGTTACGATAATCTATTGGTTTAGTTTGGGTATCGATACATTCGTTCACTTTTGGTAGGCCTAAGTTCTTGGTTCGAGTGCACATTTTTGTTTGTGTTTTTGTTCGTTCTGTGTTCCGGATTATAAAATGGTAAGTCGGAAAAATTGTATGTTGTCGTGTTTTGGTTGCAACAGTGATTCCCGGTTGGAGGACTCATGTCTGGTTCCTCCGATCGGAACTCCTCTATATGACCTTTATTGTAAGCATGGTGTGGGTCCTATATCTTATAATGAGGTATGGGTCCGATATACGGAGAAAGACGGTGTCCTTAGTTGGCCACTGCACGGTAGTTTTGAACCCGAAGTCCTTGATAATTTGGAAGTGAAATTGTTTAAGAAGAAAGCCCGGCCGGCAATGTTTGATTCTTTCCGTTATTGGCGAAAAGAATCCAAACAAAGAGAGATTAAAAGGTTAAAGAAAGAACAGAAAGAGCAAGAGTTGACTTTAGAACAGGCTGCTAAGCAGCAGCAACTCAATGAGTCTGAGAAAGCAATGGAGGTGGCTACTAGAGAGCGTAATTTAGCGATAGACAAGTGCTATCCTGCCTTGCCATCGAGTACAGCTAAGATGGTAGAGGACCCCGAAAATGATCCTCTGTTGTCTTATTTGTTAAGGTCACCCCCACCGTATGCACAGGGTGCTACGGCTCCACCTTTACCGAATGTTCAATTACCGGTTGCTGGACAACCTGGTATTCCTGCTCCTGCCCCCCTGAATCAAGCTCCTGTACCTCCTGTGGTCAATTTAATGTTCCTTTGGCACCCCCTCTTCCAGGGTTGCCGGCTTCTTTGCCTATACCTGTATCCCTTATACCTGCTGTTTCACAAGCTACTTTGCCTGATACTCCTACTGTTCCTGTTCTATCTGTTCCAACTGCTACTGTGTTTTCTACTTCTGCTAGTATTATGACTCCACTTTTTGTTCGACGGAGAATCACTGATTCTGTCTCTAATATTCTGTCTCCCTTCTATAAAACTTTAATTAGGACTCCTGCCTCTGACTCTGTACAGAGACGTAGTCAGCTTCCAAGTACTGAGGAACGGGGAATATTAGATTCCACAGCTCTTAGATGGATTTCGAAAAGTAGGAGATATAGTACTAGTGATGTATTAGATACATTTATGCAATGGAAAGAACCGACACAACGATATGTGTTCGACGAGATGTGCTCCCTTTTGCGTGAGGAATTAGAAGAAGATGACTCTGAATCAAATTTAAAAGAATTAATTAATGTTCAGAAAGAGTTTGCTGCAGGTATGATAGTTGGTCAGGATATAAAGGAAGCGATGGAACTAATTTTAAGCTATAGGAATGACCCATCCCTTCGTTCACCGAGAGAGTTAGAGAAACATAGTACGAAACAGAATCGCCAATATCCAATGAGGGAGGTTCCTCCAATTTGGCGCGAAGCTGTGCCAGCTGATGTGAACCGTGGTATTGCAGCCGCTCCGGCGCAATTCCAGAGAGTGTGGATACACATTCCGTGGAAGCGAGCTGAAGTGTTAGCAGTGAAACAGGCCTTGCCAGATCCGCGTAAGAATCCTGCCGGATACTATAAAGAGTTAGCACAGACAGTTGAAGCTTGTGTGATGAATTTAGCGGACATTGACATGTTATTTGGGAATGTAGTTCTGCAACCAATTTGGGCTAAAATTCGTAAAGAGAATCATCCCGTTGCCCTAGGTGGTTATTGGGCAGCTATAATTGCGGCAGATGGTCAGCAAATAGGTGGTTCCAAACCTGAACCTCTAATTGCTAATTTACCAGGTAGAATAATTGACTTAATGAAGACTCTGATGCCAGCACTGCGTGTTAACTGGGACAAGTTGTCCGCATGCAGGCAGAAGAAAGCCGAAAGTGTCTCCGACTTTTTCACAAGGTTCGAAGAGACTTTTGTAGATCACAGTGGTCAGGATATGAGCACAGAAGGAGGACAGAGACTGTTTGTTGATAAATTTGTACACAATCTGCTGCCAGAGCTCAGTAATAAATTGAAAGATTCCGAGAGTGCGTGGGCTGTCTCTACAACTGCGCAAATACTTGCAACTGCACAGTATTATGAAAATAGGGATAAAGAAGAAAAGGAAAAGTCAGAAAAGAAAACGAAAGATTTAAAAACTAAAGTTCTTTTACAGCAAGCGTATCCGCCTCGCACGAATCAGACTAATACACAGCAAGGGTCATATCAAAGGACAGATTATAGTTCACCGAGGCCACAATATCAGTGGAATCAGTGTGCGTACTGTAAGAAAGAAGGTCATTATAAGAATGACTGTCCAGTCTTAGCGCAGAATAATGCTGCAGCAGCTCAGAGGGGTCGTGGTGGTTCCATGCAGAATTCTAGAGGTCGAGGACGAGGTGCTATGCCTCCACAAACGAGTGATCGCCCTTCTAATCATTTTGATCAGTGAAATGGACAGTCTGCCCAACAAAATAGATCTCAACAGTATCATGTTGAAGACTATTATGAAGTTGATGAGGGATTTCAGCAAACTGAATTCTAGGACAGCCATGGACAGAGAGAGGGAGTAGTATCAGTTCCAGTGGATCAGAGTGGGCCTTATGTCGCAGTAGCAACATCAGGTGTAGTCGAACCGTTTCTGTTGGATACTGGTGCAGCAAAAAGTTCTATCATTCATGCGAAACTCCCTGGCGCACCTTTGTCCGGCTTAACAAATGTTTCAGTAGGTTTTTCAGGCGCCCCTGTTTACAACCCCGTATCTGGTCCTTTGTCTATTTCTGTTGGACCGTGTCAATTGAAAGCACCCTCGATTTTGACAACCGGTTGTAATGAAAATCTGCTTGGTTTAGACTTGTTAAAACGCCTATATGCGACATTGTACTGTTCTCCGTCAGGAGTACAGCTTACATTGGGTAAAAGAATCACCTCTCCGATGTACTTGTCAATGGATGCACTCCCGCCAGAGCTGCGTTCACTCCCTGATACTCTTTGGGCGACTGGTCCAACGATGTAGGCCTTTTAGAAATTCCACCATATGTAGTCACTTTGAAAACGAATGTCAAATTTCCACGAATTCCACAATACAAGATTTCTAGTGAAGGTGAACGTGCACTTTTGTTGATTGTGCAAGATTTGATTAAGAAAGGCGTGGTTGAGGAAACTAGAGGAAATGTCTGTAACAGTCCTGTATTACCAATTTTGAAACGTACTGATCCTTCCAAGCCTCCAGTGTATAGGTTTGTAATCGATCTTAGGGAGGTTAATAAAATTGTGGTTCTGCAGTTTCCTGTGGTTCCAGACATTACTGCATTGTTAACGTTGATTCCTGCTACAGCCACATGGTTTTCAGTTATCGACTTGAAGAATGCCTTTTTCAGCATTCCGATAGCCGAAGAAAGCAGAGATATTTTCGGCTTCTCTCTAGGAGGTCGAAGCTTCAGGTTTAAACGTGCTCCACAAGGCTATTGTGAGAGTCCGTCCATCTATAGTCAGGCATTAAAAAGTCAGTTAGATTCCTTTGTACTTCCTCCTGGTTCTGCTCTAGTGCAATATGTAGATGATCTTCTAGTGGCTGCCGATGACAAGGAGACTTGCAAAGCAGCTACAATTTCCTTATTGCATCATTTGTCTAGTTTGAATCACAAGGTGTCACCTTCGAAAATGCAATACTGTTGCCAAGAAGTGACCTACCTAGGTCATCTCTTGTCAAAGGAGGGAAGGAAGTTGACCCCAGAGAGAATAAAAGCAATTACGCAGATGAATGTTCCCCGCACACAGAGAGAAGTACGTGCCTTTTTAGGTATTACCTCATACTGTAGGCAGTGGATCCCAAATTTTTCTCTTTTGGCAAAACCATTAGTAGCCAAGACTGGAAAAGGTGTTCCGAGTCCGGTGTCATGGTCTGCTGAATGTCAGGAGAGTTTTTCTGAGTTACGAAATGCACTATGTTCAGCTCCTGTATTGGGTACACCCGATTACAGTAAGCCATTCACGCTCTATGTTCACGAGAGAGAAGGTTGCGCGTTGAGTGTTCTGACACAGAGATTTGGTGATAAACAATGCCCTTGTGTGTATTTTTCATCAACATTAGATCCAGTAGCTAGAGCGTTGCCTAGTTGTTTGAGAGCTACAGCGGCAGCTGCAGCTGCAGCTTCCATTCGACAATCTGCTGGTTTGGTGATGAACAACATGCTAGTGGTTATGGTTCCTCATGCCGTGGATACACTCATGAACCGAACCAAGACACAGCACCTTACCAGTGCTAGATTATCAGGCTATGAGCTGACACTGTTAGCGAGTCATATTCAGATCAAAAGATGCAATGTATTGAATCCAGCAACATTGTTGCCGACTAATCAGGAGTTGAGTGATTCTGAGCCACATGATTGCTGTTTCAGAACCGAGGAAGAGACTAAAGGACGAATTGATTTAAAAGACACTCCGTTGTCAGATCCAGATGGCACGTTGTATGTTGTATGTTGATGGGTCATGTTTTAAATTGGAGAATGGTGATGTGACTGCCGCTTACGCAGTAACGACTTTGAGTACGATTGTGGAGACTGCAAGAGTGAGTCAGAATTCTGCCCAAGCTGCGGAATTGATTGCACTAACGAGAGCGTGTGTTTTAGCTAAGGGAAAGAGAGTGAATGTGTTCACAGATAGTCAGTACGCATTCGGCGTGGCCCATAGTTTTGGCCGTTTGTGGAAAGAGAGAGGTTTCATTACGTCCCATGGGACTAAGATTCAACATGGTCAGCTAGTTAACGACTTGTTGGAATCTCTAACCTTGCCGACTGAAGTTGCGATTGTGAAATGCAGTGCTCATAAAGCAATCACGGATGATGTTGGTCGTGGGAATGCTTTTGCTGATGAGACCGCTAAACAGACAGCTAGAAATATGATGAGTAGAATGTATGTTGCAACGTCTGCAAGATGGATTTCGGAGTCTGGAATGTGTGAGGACACAGTGGAAAGTGTGAAAGGAATTCAGAAAGAGGCGACTGAGGAGGAAAAGCTTGCATGGAAAGAGAATACGGGTAAATTGGACTCGAGTGGGTGTTGGATTGATCTGTCGGAACAACAGCGTTGGATGTTGCCTGATGCGTACGTGCTTGCAGTAGTAACGATGGCGCATGGAGCAGCGCACATCAGTTCTAAAGGGATTTGTAAGATGTTGGCTCCAGTCTGGAAGAATGATGGGATTAGTAAGTGTGCAGAGAGAGTGGTGAGAAATTGTATGGTATGCCTGATGCATAATCCTGGCAAGGGAATCCCCACACCCGCTGGTCACTTCGCTCCCCCTTCTTGCCCCTTTGAAGTGATTCAGTTAGACTTCATTCACATGGATCGTTGCAACAATCTAAAGTAAGTCCTAGTGGTAGTTTGTGCTTTTTCCAGATGGATCGAAGCATATCCATTAAAGGACAACACTGCTTTGTCTACTGCCAAAATTCTTCTCAAAGAATACTTCCCCAGGTATGGCATGCCACGGATTGTATGGTCAGATAATGGAAGTGAGTTTGTAGGGAAAGTTATGCAGAGTGTGTGTGCCGGTTTAGGGATTAAACAAAAGTTCCACAGTGCGAACCATCCCCAGTCTGCTGGTTTAGTTGAGGGTTACAATGGCACCCTCAAACTAAAACTTGCTAAGATACAAGCATCCGCGGGTTTGCCCTGGCCAGATGCACTACCTTTGGCTCTGTTATCCACGAGAGCGACTGTACATTCTAGAGTAGGGCTCAGTCCATATGAAATAGTGTTCGGTCGTCCCGCCAATGTTTGGGGAATACCTAGACCGAAAGAATTTAGACAGCTGGAATATCCAATGTTAATTGATTACCTTTTCGACTGCTAAATTGAGTCTTATTCACCAACAGGTTTTCGATGCATTGCCAAAGCCACCGGAGAGTCCAGGTCATCAGCTGAAACCAGGGGACCACGTTGTCATTCGTAATTTTGCAAGAACGAAAAATCTTCAGCCCAGATTCGTTGGCCCCTTCCAGGTGTTATTGGCGACGAGAACTGCTATTCGTGTGGCCGGACGGAAGAACTGGATTCACACGACACACGTCAAACTTGTGCCCCTGCCACTTCCTTACGACAACTGGGTGAAGACGGGAATCGGTGCCTCTGAAACTGAGCAAATACCCAGGTTTATCCCTTTCAGCGATGCAGAACTAATCACTGACACATCGAACTCTGGCTCTCCTCCTGAAACTGCTTTTTTGAACTCTGAACATTTGACACCTGCGACAAAAGAACATTTACCATCTGCGAACTTGAACATTGCAACACCTGCTGAAAATACACTGTTTCCAGATCAAACAGCTCCTGCAAAACTGAGATACAATTTACGATCTCACAATATGGACAAATAAAGCAGGAAACTGCCTATTTTATACATTTGAATTTTGATATATTGCCTCCAGCCAGGAAGTTTGCTCATACTTTGTATTTCTTTGTTGTTTTAAAATTGCCTTGCCGTCTGGGTAGCCGTAGGGTCGTGACTGTGTGCCTAGTTGAATCTGCGGGGGTCAGACACTAGGTCGATCTTTCTGTTAGTTCTGGGAACTCCCAGGGCTGATAGAGGCATTTTCATCTACGTACACATCATCAGTGGTCGCGAGCGGATTGTAGAAGATGGAGCTTCCTGAGCTGCAACGAGAAAATGTAATTTATGTTCGCAGAAATAGACTTTACAAAATTCTTCACAGCAAATGCTTTCTAATGTAATGTGCAGTTACATTTTTGATTGTTTTAATAATGTTGGTGGGTAGAATCGTCTTAGGCGTGCATTTAATTTTTACACCGGTAACAACTACAGAACCTCCCCTTGATCCTGTTTCTTCTACTGTTTCTTCTGTACATTCTTTTCACTCGTTTCCTGAACACGAACAAGCTCGACGCTCAGAATTCATTAATAACACATTTGTACAGCTCTTGCACCAACACCAACTGGTAGTTAACACTACAGACTGCCGGGTGTGTGGCTTGATACCTCACACTATGGATAAAGGCATTCCCTATCTAGTTTTGCCTTTTAGCTATAATGGATCATTTCAGGCCTTTCAGACCATTTTTGCCTATGCCCTTGAGACCTATCCTCCGCGTCCACCACGTTCTACTAAATACAACTCTGTCAACAAAGCTTTAGTCCAGGGAAATATTGACATGATTAAAGACGTCAATAATACTCCATCTTACCCTAGAGATGAATTACGGGTATATTTGAGTTGGAATTCTACAGAGTATCGCCTTAGTTTGGGAGAAAGCAAGCGTAAAAGCTCCACTCCAGTCTGGGTCGTACCTCACCGAGGTCAAGTCTGTTTGCAGGGAAATGGGAGAAATCCGAGAGCTCAGCTAGGGAGGAGTGAGTACGTTGAGCCTTACGTGTTTCCGTCCAACTCTTCCCCTGCCTTTCTTACTGCTAGGGGTACCTACTTCATCTGTCAAGACAGAGCGTATACATGGTTGCCTGCTGACTTTTCAGGTTCATGTTATATTGCTCGACTGTTGCCTCCAACGTACACTGCTTCTTCAGATTATCACAAGACCAGAGTAACAAGAGGTGTCTTCAGCAAGGAAGATACCGCTGGTCAGGAAGCTGGGGACTTCTTCAAAGGTTTCCTTCCGTTCTGGGGGCCTATGGCCAATAGTAGAAATATACGTCAGCTAACACGGGTAGTTGAATCTACTATTACCGAAACTACTTGTGCCCTTACAACTTGACAGCTGAGCTTCAGGCGGATCGTCTCATGACGTTGCAGAACCGTATGGTTCTAGACGTAATACTTGCAGATCGAGGTGGGGTATGCAGAATGATCCAATCGAGCTGCTGTGTTTTTATTCCCAATAACGCTCCAACTGTCTATGAGGCGATCTCTAAGCTACACAAGATTTCCGACTCTATACACGTAGACAAGGGAAACTGGTCCTTAATGGAGTGGTTTTGGACTCTGCTATCAGCGTGGGGATGGAAGGTTCTGATGGTCATTGGTGTCATCTTAGTATTCCTGTTCTCGTGCTGCCTGATTATCCAGTGTGGTCCCGCTTTGTGTAGTCTCGGTGCTGCAACCTGTTTCAGAAAACCACCTGCGTTTGGAGAAAAGGCGCGAGAAAGGATGATGATACAGCAACATGTCATTGACCTGATGAGCATAGAGTTAGACTCTGACATAGACTAAGTAATTGCCTATGTAAGGGCAAAAGGAGGGTCTGAGGTTCCGTGACGATTTGAACCTGTGTTTTCAACATTGCCGTAAATACATAATTTTGGTATCAGTGAACCGCAAATGATCCATTTAGCATATCCTGGTGTTTTCGCTATGCTACGAGCAAGAGTACTCCTGTTACAAACACATTTCTGATCTACCCATGGCATCCATCTTAGATTACGGCAGCCATTTTGCGTTTCTTGCCCTCACATAGACAATGGACACGCAATGACCTCTGATTACTTCATTTCGATTAAGGACACGTAGGCTTTGGCCGGCGATTCACCTCTCTAGTGACACGTGCACCTTTAGACAGAAAACGCCATGGTTGCATGACTCGACAGAAACTGCCTCCTCTGCCTGAGGCCAGTCCTGCTATACTGGTTCTCGTGTTCGTTGGCCTGATCATGATTAGGCGGCCGAAGTCGGTAGCCTTGCCCATTTACGACCCACAAACATCTCTTATCCTGCTTTTCTATCTTCTGCACCTGGCTCTGCTCCTTTCCTTCTGGGCCTTTATTAGGGGGAGGTAACGAAATTTACGATGAGGCGGTCCAGCTCTTGAATGAAAAGTTGACATGGGATTATGATGGAATAGTGGGAACCCCTCGTTCGTAATGTTTTGACATCAGATATTGTTGACGATTCCTGTGCAACGCCAAATATTTATTGTTTAGGACGCAAAGGTTTAGGAATGTACTATCATGTAAAGAATTTTGCCCGAAGCCTAATATTTAGTATATAAGGAGCAACCCTCTTTGTACAAATCGAACAGGCTCCTAGATACTGCCCGTGTGTAGTTTCTGTGACTTCTGTGTCCCTGCAGTAATAAACCTTTGGTCTTTGACGCCACCATCGAGAAGCCCGTGTTTCTGTTTATTTGTGCACCGAGACAGGTAGAACTCCGGGGTCTTCGGGTGTTATCCCTGACACCTCTGGACGGAACCAAAAAGTCCAGAACTCCAACAGGCTGAGAAGCTGTCATGGGTGTGTTTGTGGTAGCGTGATACCAGGTGGATGATTGCCTGGTGTTCACTGTGTGGAGGGTGGTTGGAGCAATCAATCAATCAATCAATCAGGGAATTTGTAAAGCGCACTGCTTACCTGCTAGGGTCTCAAGGCGCTGGGAGGGGGGAGCTGCAGCTACTGGTCGAAGAGCCAGGTCTTGAGCAGTCTTCTGAATGCCGGGAGGTCTGCGCTCTGTCATAGGAGGAGGGGGAGGGCGTTTCAAGACTTGGCGGTGCGGTGGGAGTAGGATCTGCCCCCGGAAGGGGTTCTGTGGATGCGCAGGATGGCGGCCAGGGATAGGTCGGCAGAGCGGAGTTTCCTGTTAGGTACATAGAAGGAGATTCTGTCATTGAGGTAGGCTGGGCCGGTGTTGTGGAGTGCCTTGTGTGCGTGGATCCTGAGTTTGAATGTGATTCTGTTGTCGACAGGGAGCCAGTGCAGGTCTCCCAGGTGCGGGGTGATGTGGTCACGGTGTGGGACGTTGAGGATCAGGCGTGCGGAGGCGTTCTGGATTCTTTGGAGTCTGTTAATGAGTTTGGACGTGGCTCCAGCGTAGAGGGCATTTCCGTAGTCAAGTCTGCTGCTGACAAGGGAGTGGGTGACGGTTTTCCGTGTGTCTGTCGGGATCTATCTGTGGATCTTGCAGAGCATGCGGAGACTGTGGAAGCAGGAGGAGGAGACTGCGTTGACTTGGTTGGTCATGCTGAGCTTGGAGTCGAGGATGATCCCTAGGTTGCCAGCGTGGTTGGTTGGTGCTGGGGGGGTTCCCAGTGATGCTGGCCACCAGGAGTCGTCCCACGCTGAGGGATTGGGCCTGAAGATGAGGACCTCCGTCTTGTCCGTGTTCAGTTTGAGTTGGCTTGCCTCCATCCATTTGGCAACGGCTTTCATGCCCTGGTGTAGGTTTGATTTGGCGGTGAGTGGGTCTTTGGTGTGGGAGAGGATCAGCTGGGTGTGGTCGGCGTAGGAGATTATGTTGAGGTTGTGTAGTCTGGCGATGCGAGCGAGGGGGGCCATGTAGACATTGAACAGAGTCGGTCTGAGTGAGGATCCCTGGGGGATGCCTCAGATGGTAGTGGTGGATCCGGAGTAGAACGGGGGGAGGCGGACTTCTGGGTTATGTCGGTGAGGAAGTAGGTGGGCCAGTCCAGGGCCTTGTCTCAGATCCCTTCATCGTAGAAGTGTTTGCGCAGTGTGTGGTGGCCAACGGTGTCGAAGGCAGCAGAGAGGTCCTGGAGGATGAGGGCCGCTGTCTTGCCGCTGTCCAGTAGGATTATGATGTCATCTGTGGTGCCGATGAGTGCGGTCTTGGTGCTGTAGTTGCTGCATAAGCCTGACTGGGAGGGGTCCAGGATGCTGTTGTCTTCTAGGTAGCGGATGAGCTGGGTGTTGACGATCTTTTCCATGACTTTCGCAGGGAACGGAAGCAGGGAGATCGGCCGGAAGTTCTTGAGGTCACTTGGGTTAGCCTTGGGAATCTTCAGGAGGGCGTTGATCTCTGTGTGTTTCCAGCTCTTCTGGAAGGTAGCGGTCTCGAAGTTGATGATGTTACGCAGGTAGGGTGCGATGATGCTGACGGCTTTGTTGGCGATGTGGCGGGGGAGCGGGTCAGACGGGGAGCCTGAGTGGTTATGTCTTCAGTGCTCATGTTGGTCCAAGCGGTCAGGGGGTCATGGTCGGTTGGGATCGGGGTGTTCGTTGTGGTGGGGTCCGTGGGGTGCATCCGGGGGGGGTGAAGCTGTTGTGGATGTCAGTGATCTTGCGGTGGAAGAAGGCAGCGAGGGTGTCGCACAGGGCTTGTGATGGCGGGATGTCGTTGGTGCAGGAGCTGGGAGAGGAGAGCTCTCTCACAATGTTGAATAGCTCTTTGCTGTTGTGTGCGTTGTTGTCGAGGCGGTCTTTGAATGAGGCATTTTTGGTGGTCCTGATGAGGTGCTGATGGTTGCGGATGGTGTCTTTGTGGGCTGTGCGGTTGGCGGGTCTTCTGTCATTGAGCCAGATGTCCTCCAGTTTCCGGCAGGTGCGCTTGGAAGCTAGGAGCTCCGGGGTGAACCAGCTGGTACTCTGGCTGGTGTCTCTGTCAGTGGGTCATTTCATGGGTGCTACGATGTTGGCACAGTCCTCCATCCAGAGTCTGAGGGTGCGGGCACCCTCCTATGGGTCGGTGGGTGGGGCTGATCGGTGGGTTGAGTGCAAGGTGTGTTTCTAGTCGTTCCTTGGTGACTTTTCCCCAGCGTCGGCGGGGGGTCTGTAGAGTGTGGTTATAGAGGGGTTGCTGGAAGGTGAAGTGGACGCAGTGGTGGTCGGTCAAGGGGAGCTTGGAAGGGTGGCTGAACGCAACGTGGGGGCTGGCGATGAAGATGGCGTCAAGCGTGTGACCGGCGATGAGGGTCGGGGTAGTGACGATCTGTCTCAGTCTGAGGGTGGCGAGGTTGTCGATCAGGGTGGAGGAGTTGCTGGCGTTGTTGTTTTCAATGTAGTAGTTCAGGTCGCCGAGCAGTATGAAGTTGGTGGAGGTCGGGCGTGCATGCTGATGAAGTTGGCAATGGAGTTGCAGAATTAGGGATGTGGGCCTGGTGGTGTGTAGATGAGGGTGCCTCTGAGGGTGGTCTTGAGGTCGGTGTGGATCTTGAAGTGCATGTGTTTAGCAGTGGCGAGGGTGTCATCGGTGTTTGTGGAGACCTTGATGGTGTTCTTGTGGATTATGGCGATGCCTCCCCCGGCTCCATTGGTGCGGTCTCTGCGCGAGATCTTGTATCCGTCGTGGATGGCCACTGCGATGTCTGGGGTGGAGGCATCGTTCATCCAGGTCTCGGTCAAGAAGGCGACGTCTGGTGGAGTGGTGGTGAGCAGGTCCCAGAGCTTGACGGCGTGCCTGCATGCGGAGCGGGTGTTGAGCAGGATGCATCGTAGTTGGTTGTGTTCCGTTGCTGTGGTGGTCTCGGCGTTGTTGTAGCAGGAGAAGTAGCAGTTCTGGCAGGTGAAAGGGCCATGTGTGCGCTTGCGGGTGGCCTTGTAGTGGTTGGGGGTGCGTCCGTGGTTGAGTGCGATGAGGGTGCTGGCATCATAGCGGTGGTGTGCATTGCGGGTGGTGTGAGGGCCAGAGGTTCTGGCACTGGGCGCAGTCCAGGCACGGACAGGCGCAGACGGTCGCACAGCAGCCACCACTTAAGGGTAGGTGGGGAGGGAGGACCAGCTAGGAGGCGGGAGGTGGGAAAGAAGGCAGCAAATGGGCAGGGGGGTGAGGCCGCAGGGGAGGCAGCGGCGGGAAAAGAATTCGGGAAACGCAGAGCAAGAGTCTGTTGTGTCACATGAGTCAGGAAATGAGCTGAGTGTCTTGCAGTGTGCTTGTTGCGGGTGCTGACGGACCTGCCTTTGTTATGGAGTTTGTGCAACAGTGGCACAGACAAGCTGCGGCATGCTTTAAGAATAGATGGATGGAGGAGTATCTTGTAGGCGTGTGTGGTGCAGGATCTGGCCAGTCGGTGCTGCGTTGTGGCTGGGGATGCAGCAGCAGGAATGAGTGAACACATGATGGCAGAAGGGGTGAGACAACATGCTAAACAAGCACACAAAACCAAGGATTCTAGCAGGGCACAAAGTGACATGTGAATGTGAAGGCTAGAGTGTCTGGTTACCCATGGGTCACCACGAGCAAAATGTGTGAACAGTCACCAGAGATCATGGGCACAGGATTAGGCAGCCTAATGCCAAGCGGGGCACAGGCCACACAGCGTCAGCAGGTGTAGCCTGCACGTCGTGTGTAGCAAGCTAAACAACACATACACAACCATGTACGTCAGGCACAATATGGTACATTTGCCATTACCAACAGCATGCATGTTGTCAATGTACAAGTAAACACATATGAACAATCATTGTAAACAATGCCATATTGAACGCATGCAGACTGGCAAGAGATGTGCCTTGACAGCAATGAGGCACAATGTTCTGTGGTAAACACACTTACTACACAATAGGATAAAGTTGTTTGCGAGGCCATGCTGCATTAGCCAATATACATGCCCAGTGGCATTGCTCTGAAGACAATAGCAGTCATGCAATGATCTTACCTGTAATGCTGCTGAAAGATTCTCCACATGACTGCCAGGTACTGTTCGTACCTTTGATCATCAGAGTGGTGCGATGCTGAAAGGGTTCCATCTCCAAATAGCCCCTTGGTCTGAGTACAAATGACAGACACAAAAGGGAGATCAGGCGAGGGAAGGAAAGGATAGGAACTGCATGGAGGGAGATCTGAAACAAAGGAAAACAAGCATAAGGATTCAATACTTTTGTCACAAAATCACTGAATACCTTGGGACCTACACTGTACCAATCACACCTGTGAAGTGTAACCACTGCCACTGAACCCTATGTGTGATCACAGATTGAGCAATGAGACTAGATCAGATGCTTGAACACCGACACATGAATAGGTAGTACAGTTTCTGACCTAAACAAAGCAAGTGTAATGCTCACAAGGCTGTCACTATGCAAATGGATCCATGCGGGCATCAAATCTTTCACAGTGTATGATTGAGGGTCCTAATCTCAGAAAATGTAATGTATAGCAGTGCTACTGACACAAAGCCAACAATCCTTATTTAGCCCTGTGAATCCGTAAGGGCCATGACGGGAAAGTAGACATCACCCGCAAGAGCCGTTAGCAGCTCCTCCAATGAGGAAGGGAATGACCTAAACACAAGGAAGCCCCACAGGAGCCAGTCATTGGCTCTTGTAACTGTGCCCCACTATGCTAAACATGACAAGCAGGTGGGACCAAACTCAACAGCGAGTAATGAGGAACAAAGCCACAAAAATAAGCCTACCGTGACCATGAGACGGCACAAGATAATCCTGTGAATAACCTCACTCAACTGGTGCCACAGAGATTTAACATTTGCTACAGCTCAACGTTGTGATGACATCAGCGCAACATACCTGGCATCACGGGAATGGAAAGTTTACATCAACTCACAGAGAAGGCTAGCGAAGCAGGGTTATCCACCGGCACTGAGGTAACGACATGACAGTGACACGACATACTGGCACAAGGGGCAATGCATCCATGCAAACAGACTAACAGGGCAGTTGAATGAACATGTGGGACATACACTGGCCCACACCTACACAACATGGTTTTTGGGAAATCAAAGTGTACTGGACCACAAGGTTGAGTGGATGATCCAGACACATCCTGCTGCACACAGTGAGGCTGCAATTCCCCACAGAGGCCGTGGATGTGATGTCCCACACAATGTCAAGCCGTTGTATTTGCAATGTGTCAGGGTCAAGGTTTACACACATTGATGCATTCACCAGAGTCAAAACTCAACTACAGATGACTGTCAAGAAGGGTGACAGTCCTGTTATGGGAGTGGGGCAACATGAAATTTGAGACATGGTAATGTTACATATATGTATGGTCCGACAACATGTGCATGAACATTTTCCACACATTTGAAGCCATACCAACACAAAACAGCCTGTTTGTAATCCTTACTCAAACTGACATTTCAACATGTCTGTGCATGTACCGCTGATTTGGCTGACATTGCTATCTTCATGAGGAATAGCAGGAGGACTAAGATGACACCAACGGACAACAGGCAGGGCGACCTGGGAATGACAGTAACACAAGGGGTCACGTTCAGAATAATTCCATTCAGACATGGTCATTTATAGTACACTAAGAATGTAGTACACTTGTACTTTCCATGTTCACACATTGCACATATGTGTGTGGCATCACATCAGCACTTGTGTGACACTGCACAACAAACAACAAAGTGACATTGCATACAGCAGCTGGACACATAGTATGCTACACATGCCACTCTATGGTACAAGCTTGCACAATATTTTACTAGGACTCACCATCATGAGAAGAAGTTGTGCATGAGCTGACTCCGGATATCATCATCCTCCTCTTCCTCTTCCTCTTCCTCTTCGCTTGCATCCTGGCCAAGGCCTTCATCCTCAAGGGGTAGATGTTCCAGCTCATCAGGATCCAGGATGAGTGGCACAGCCTTCTCACCTGCCATGTTGTGCAGCATGCAGCACACAATGAAGATGTTACACACCTTGAGCGGGGCGTATGGGAGGGATCCACCAGTCTTGTCCAGGCACCTGAACCGGCTCTTCAGGAGTCCAAACGTTCTCTCTATGACTCGCCTGGTCTGCCCATGTTCATTGTTGTACCGCTGGTCTGCAGCTGTTCTGGGGTTGAGGAGCGGAGTCATGAGCCACGGCATGTAGGGATATCCGGCGTCTCCTACAAATTGATATAATGGCAATGAGTGTGTAATGTGATGCCGTCAGAGAAATACATAAAATTGAGACATACATGAGAAACAGAGTTTACCCACCAATAAGACATGCCCGATGGTTGCGCAGCTGCAGCATCATCTATGGTACCCTGCTACGCCTCATGATGAATGCATCGTGGCACAATCCTGGAAAACGTGCACAAACATGTGAAATCAGCATGTTAGCAAGACACACCACCAGGGCATTTATGGAGTGGTAATGTTTCCTGTTGTGGTAGGCCTGCTCCTGAGCTTGTGGTGGCACCAAAGAAACATGTGTTCCATCAATGGACCCAATTACATGTGGCATCCCACCCATGGCATAGAAATCACCCTTGACACCTGTTGCGCTGATGTCATCACAACGTTGAGTAGGGAATTTGATGAATTCATCAATGTGACTCAATATAGCAGCTAACACATCAGGTAGTACACGGCTGAACATGGTCTGTGACATCCCCCCCACATCGGCTATGGTAAATTGGAACATACCTGTGGCAAAGAAATATAGGGCTGCCATCACCTTTACCTTGGGTGTCAGCGCAGTTGGATACCTGTGTCGTGGTAGTAGATGTAGTTTCAGCCTGTCCGTCAAGTCCTGAATCAACTGTTGAGTGAATCTGTATCGGCAGATGCAATCACGTTCCCTCATGGCATCCAAGTCTGACAATGGCCTTGGCAGAGGGGGTGCCCTGCAGGACATGTTTGTGGAAAAAGGTGTACAACTGTCAGCCAACAACTATTACAATGTACATAGCACAAGCAACAATGCTTCAATAATTCAAATCACCATTGAGTCTGGCATGGGCTGTACATCAAAGACACATATGCCAGCTGGCTGGCACTCCTCCATTAGAACTTTAACACCTGTTGTCTGTGAAATGGACATGACATGAACACTAATGATCTGCTGGGCTGGTCTGAGTGAGCAGGACAATGTATCACGTCCGTGACAAACGTCACGTGACCTGCATGAGAAGGTTGTCAACACATCCAGACAGCTGACTGCAAGGCACACACCCACGTCACATTTGCTATCAATTGCACATTGTGAATGAGGTGTGCATTTGACTAAACTACACCACAGCCATTATCATAATACAGACCTGTATGTTTGTGGACAAAAGAACTATGATGCCATCACACACATGAGCAGTTGAAATGGCCCTGTGGCATGGTGTGCGTACTTGGGAAACCCTTGCAATCACAGCACAGACCCATCATAGATGCACCTACAGCAGATTAAGTATACGGGATACAAACAGCATGAAAATCTTTCACATGGCACACACATTACATTGTCACACAGGGTCATGCTGGGTGTCAATTTTACAAGTGAGACAGTGCCCCTCTCCCTGGCATCATGTGACAGATGCCCATACTGAATAGTGCGCTATCCCAGTGTTGATGTGCATCACAACATGTTCATGAGGTTACTTATGTGACATTTGTAAAGGTCATGTGAACCACATAGTGCCCCATAACAAATGACATGTCTCAACAGCTCATCACACATCAACTGTGCAACATGATCACATGCCCTGTGCTATATCACAGTCTGCCACACCTAGGGCCTGCTGATGTGAGGCTGCCATGTCAATATATACATCGACATCCTCATTCTGACCTTACACCTACATCCCTGCCATGTATTTTCCTGCTATCACTATTGTAATGGTGCCATGCGTGAGCTCGTAAAACTCACCGTACCATGCATTCACTAGAGTGTGTCAAACGCCCAGTACCCCAATAGTACGTGCGTATGTACGGGTCATTTCAGTATTGCATTCGAGCCCTATGCGAGCGGAGCGTACCCCAATAGTACAAATGCATGTGGATGGGTCGTTTCACTATTGCCTTCGAGCCATATGCGAGTGGAGCATACCTCAATAGTACGTGCGTGTGTACGGGTGGTTTCACTATTGCATTCGAGCCATACGTGAGCGGAGCGTACCCCAATAGTACGTGCGTATGAACGGGTCGTTTCACTATTGCATTCGAGCCATACGCGAGCAGAGCGAACCTCAATAGTACGTGCGTGTGTACGGGTCATTTCACTATTGCCTTTAAGCCATACACGAGAGGAGCATACCCAATAGTATGTGCGTGTGTACGGGTCGTTTCACTATTGCCTTCAAGCCATACGCAAGTGGAGCGTACCCCAGTAGTACGTGCGTGTGTACGGGTCGTTTCACTATTGCCTTCGAGCCCTACACGAGCGGAGCGTCCCAAATAGTACGTGCGTGTGTACGGTAACCCTGGGCGGAGTTGGCGGAGTGGGGCTTCGCGGAGCTACGCGAAGTGGGCGAGAAACTACGCCCACCTCCGCACTCCGCGTAGCCCCACTCCGCAAACACCACTGGCCGCCAGCCCCGCCACCCGCCTCCCTCCCGCCCTCCCTAAACACTTTAAATTAAAGGAGTCAAATAATTTAAAATGCACTTACCTTGCCCGCCGCTGCCCGCCGCGTCCCCGGGGCTCGCTATCTTCCGTCTTCCGTCTTCTTTACTAATGCGCATGCGCAGGCGGCCGCGCATGTGCATTAGTAAAGAAGACGGAAGACGGAAGATAGCGAGCCCCGGGGACGCGGCGGGCAGCGGCGGGCAAGGTAAGTGCATTTTAAATTATTTGATTCTTTTATTTAAAGTATTTAGGGAGGGCGGGAGGGAGGCGGGTGGCGGCCAGCTACGCTCCGTCTGCGGAGCGTGCGTAGTGCCGCCTGGCTACACCGCTCCGCAAAATGCGGAGTAGGCGGCACTACGCACACTCCGTGCATGGAGCGTAGCTGGCCGCCCACCCCTAGTGTACGGGTCGTTTCACTATTGCCTTCAAGCCATACGCGAGCGGAGCGTACCCCAATAGTACGTGCGTGTGTACGGGTCGTTTCACTATTGCCTTCGAGCCAATCGCGAGCGGAGCGTACCCCAATAGTACATGCATGTGTATGGGTCGTTACACTATTGCCTTCGAGACATACGTGAGCGGAGCGTACCTAGCCATTGCGTGTGTGTGTGCGGGATGTTTCACTATTGAATAAGTTGCATTTGCAACAGAAAACACACCGTACTTGTGTGGGAATCCCAGAAAATACATAGGGAACATCTAGGGGACGAGTAGAATGCCCAGAATGCAGGCTAGTTGTCAAGGAAACAGAGATTTGAGTGTGTTCTACAGGTGTTCTGAAAAATCCAGTTGGGAAAAACTATGCAATGTTGCAAAAATTGTTGTGGTGCTCAAGCTCAATTTTTAAACCATGCAAATGTGTGTCATGGCCTTATGTGTAATGGGATTGGATGAAACATAGGATGCAAAGTAATCTGGCCTATCACACTGTACTCCTTGGACTGACAGCCCATCAGCAGCACTGATTTAAGGCGCATGTGGCTGTGAGAGGGCACTTGCCTGCACAACATTGGAGTGGACAACACTGCTGCTGTCTCTGCAATCCCTGGACCCTGATTTTGCTGAGCATGAAGAGCGCACTTGCATTGAGTGAGGAGGAGAACAAGGCCCCCCTCCCATGTGGCACAGAGTCAGACAGATTTTAACATGACCATGTATGGACTGGGGTGGCAGAGTGGGCAACAGAACAGTTATGGATCAACACCTGAGCTGTTGGCATACAGTGGCTCTTCATTGTGACTCTCATTCAAATTGTGGCCTGGTCTATTAATAGTATCTTTGTATACAAGGAGCGTTGTGTCTATTACAATTTGTTGATAATATGTCTGATGTGTACAGGTGACTGATATATATGCCAACAGCATCATCACCTGAAAGTGGAGAAGACACAAGCAAGGACCAGGCAGAGGGACCCAGCCACAGTGCCACCAGCTTTGAGGTGTCGGAGGGAGGCAGTGGCACAGAGGGTGAAGGGAGTCAGGCGGCCGGACGTCATAAGCAAGACACCTCATACCATGCGGACGGCTCGGCTTCGGACTCCCAGGAGGAGGGGGAATATACAGCAACAGCATCTGCACCCACTATGTCTGTCCCCTCCTCCTCCAGACCCATCTTCACCCTCCCAGTTGCTAGGGTCCCTTTGGTCCGTGCTGCCTCCGTGTCTCCTTTGTCCCCGGCACCGCAGCCCCTGCCCCTGTCTCCCCTGCTGCCCTCAGTGCTGAGTCTGTGGACATACTCCGGCAGATTCAAGTTGGTCAGGCGTCAGTGCTGACTGTCCTCCATGGACAAACCAAGATCATGACACAGTTGTTGTCATTCATGGAGGGCATGTCATCTGATATGTCTGACCAATGTCGGAGTTTGTCGTCCATAGACTCAACATTGATGGCAGCCCTTGCCATCCTGCATCCCCTCCTTCCGACCCATCCACATACCCCTCTCCCAAACATGTCCAACATACACGCAGATGCACCAGATCACACACCCCAACACGAAAACCCAGCACACCCACACGTAAGTCGAAACGCAGACCTCCAGGCACCCAATCTCAGGGGGATGTACGCACACCCACAGGGACAGGGGACAGACATCACCCACCCACCCACAGACACACTACACCTGACTCACAGCCCTCTACCTCCACTCCCATTGTGTCCCCGGGTTAAGGTGGTAGCCTGTCAGAACTGGCAGCAGTGTGCAGCGCTGAATTTGTTGACACCTTTTGCACTGCACCTGCCACTGTGGAGGAATCCTCCCCACCTACACCCACTACACATACCCTTCCTTCTCCTGTCCCTGCGGTACTGGACACTGACTCCGATTATGCCCCCATTTGTCCACAGTCCTCTGACTCCACCATATGCAGGCAAGTTTTGGGGTGACAACCTCCACAACGTCACCACTGTTGTGAACAGTATTTTGGACTGGCCATTGGCCTTCTGTGAGGCTGGACTCATTTATTTATTATTTTACATGATGGCGCTGAATAACGCATTTTATTTTTATTCTAAACTATTGCATTTCAGGCAATTTCTTTAGGTGCTGTGTGCCTACGAGGTGGTATAATGTTGATGTTTTGGTTTCGTGAAAGATGCCTATTTTTCTGATGGGAATGAGGTGGACCATGGTATCTCTGTGCTATCCCAATGTAGCAGCACATTATCTAGATTGGTGTGTGTGCAGTTTGCATACAGACATTATCAAAAAGAGTGTCCCTTCCTCAGTGTCCACTACAGACAGTTGCACAATTGTTGTGGTGACTTTTGTATGGATTTCTTCTAGGATTGTACATTTTCTTCAGCAATGGCCATGCGTGCTCACAAATGAAATCAGATAATTGGTCATTGCCATCCATGCTGCTCCCTGTGCTTGGATTTGTAATGTGTAGTACTGCCTTCAGGGGTCCATCATATATTTTCACACTATGCATGACAATGTTATCCGCCTGGACCTCATGATTCAGATTGTAAACTTAGAACTTTGTGCACACAAAACACATTTGGGTGCTTTGTATCTAGGGGTTTTGTAGCCTCTTCCTTCCATGAGGGAGTACATGTTTCACCACCTGGACATTCACATCATGTCCGGGATGTACATGACAATTTATTAGTCCATTTGTGCTTCATTTGCTTGTTGGTCTGTTACATGACTACACACTATTGAGTCATGATGGAGGGGGGGGTGTGCAGCTAAATACATATGTGGATATGCATGTGGGATCTGACAAGAAAAAACACATGTGGTGTGTCACCCAGTGTGTGACAGGATACCATTCTACGTGAAGTAGGTCACTGCTGTGAGTGATGTGTTGATATGCAACTATCATGAGTGTTACAGGTTAGGGATGTACTCATACAGACATGTAGTTGTTGAATGCTGTTGTAAATACACACCCCTATGACTGAACACTGCTGGGAGTCCTATCCAGCCACCCCTCCTATGTCTGGGCACTGCTGGGAGTCCTATCCAGCCACCCCTCCTATGTCTGGGCACTGCTGGGAGTCCTATCTACACCCCCCTCCTATGCCTGGGCACTGCTGGAAGTCCTATCCAGCCACGCCTCCTATGTATGGGCACTGCTGGGAGTCCTATCGAGCCACCCCTCCGATGTCTGGGCACTGCTGGGAGTCGTATCCAGCCACCCCTCCTATGTCTGGGCACTGCTGGGAGTCCTATCTACACCCCCTCCTATGTCTGGGCACTGCTGGTAGTCCTATCTACACCCCCTCCTATGTCTGGGCACTGCTGGGAGTCCTATCTACACCCCCCTCCTATGTCTGGGCACTGCTGGGAGTCCTATCTACACCCCCCTCCTATGTCTGGGCACTGCTGGGAGTCCTATCCAGCCACCCCTCCTATGTCTGGGCACTGCTGGGAGTCCTATCCAGCCACCCCTCCTATGTCTGAGCACTGCTAGGAGTCCTATTTACACCCCCTCATATATCTGGGCACTGCAGGGAATCTTATCCAGCCACCCATCCTATGTCTGGGCACTGGTGGGAGTCCTATCCAGCCACCCCTCATATGTCTGGGCAGTGCTGAGAGTCCTATCCAGCTACCCTCCTATGTCTGGGCACTACTGGGAGTACTATCTACACCCCTCCTATGTCTGGGCACTGCTGGGAGTCCTATCTACACCCCCTCCTATGTCTGGGCATTGCTGGGAGTCCTATCTACACCCCTCCTATGTGTGGGCACTGCTGGGAGTCCTATCTACACCCCCCTCCTATATGTGGGCACTGCTGGGAGTCCTATCTACACCCCCCTCCTATGTCTGGGCACTGCTGGGAGTTCTATCCAGCCACACCCAATACTGTCTGGGCACTGCTGGGAGTCCTATCCAGCCACCCCTCCTGTGTCTGTGCACTGCTGGGAGTCATAGCCAGCCTCCCCTCCTATGTCTGAGTACTGCTGGGAGTCCTATCTACACCCCCCTCCTATATCTGGGCACTGCTGGGAGTCTTATCCAGCCACCCCTTCTATGTCTGGGCACTGCTGGGAGTCCTATCCAGCCACTCCTCCTATGTCTGGGCACTGCTGGGAGTCCTATCCAGCCACCCTCCTATGTCTGGGCACTGCTGGGAGTCCTATCTACACCCCCTCATATGTCTGGGCACTGCTGGGAGTCCTATCTACACCCCTCCTATGTCTGGGCACTGCTGGGAGTCCTATCCAGCCATCCCCTATACTGACTGGGCACTGCTGGGAGTCCTATCTACACCCCCGTTGGAGAACCGCAGCCTTAAGGCCCTGCGGCGCAGGGTGCGCCTGAAATCCCCGGGATTCACCTGCCTTGTCAAAACAGAGACACAGACTCTTCGTCTGGCGCAGAAGATGGTATTTATTTGCTGCAGCTAGTACAGTGGTCTTAGAAGTCGTCAGTACAACGAGGTTCAAAAGAGACTGCCACTTAACTCCGTGGCGCACAGGTTTATATACGATACAATTCAATGCAAAATGCATTCTCACAAGAACATGAGCTATTGGCAAACGTTATAGACAATGTTTTAAGACTAAGGCAACTCAAGTTCCCGGTTCCATTTGTCACTCGACCCCTTAAGTAAATTACAAATGAATCCACACAATTCGTTTTACAAGTAGAGAAAACACAGCTGCGTGTTGTAGAAGGACAGTCATGAAACAGGAGAATGCATGAGACATGTAGCGAAGGACAGCAGATAAGATAACTTAAAGGAAACAATGGTGTGAACCAACATGTAGTCCGGACGGGGATTAATCAGCTCAGACAGGAATTAGTGTACTCGGCCAGACCCTGACACTCATTAGTAAACATAAGCAAAGAAGCCACCTGACACGCAAAAACAGAAACGACAAAAACATCATGTTCGCCGAGCTGCCTGAGTGAGGGCAACATAAAATGGAGGCGATCACAAAATGGAGGCTGAGCACGAACAAATTCGTAATTTTCAGAACCTCAGACCCTACTTTTATTTGCGGATTTATAACATTACTCAGGCAAAAACAAACCAACTCATGCTAATCTGAGTCGGAATCAACACTGATGTTCATGAAATCCTCAAGCTGTTGCTGCACCATCATTCTAATATTCTCTGTCTTCTGAGTCGCAGATTGTGGAACACATAACGTAGCCAACAGGCCACAAACTGCAGGACCACATTGGACGCATATGCAACAGGATAATATGATGGCCAAGATTGCTCCAAGGAACGTTAAAATCTTCCATCCCCAAGTTGACAATATTCCCCAAAACCATCCCATAAAATACCAATCTCCTTCGTCCTGATGAATCGACTCGGAGACCGTGTGCAATTTGGAAATGGCTTGGTATACTGCCGGGGCGCCATCTGGAATATAAATGCAGCAACTAGATCTGATCAATCTACAGACACCTCCTCGGTCTGCTAAGATCTCATCTAGCGCAATTCGATTTTGCAACGTCATAAGACGGTCAGCCTGAAGCTCTGCTGTAATGTTACCTATCGCACCTGCAGTAACAATAATAGTGGTCTCAACCACTCGAACCAGTTGCCTGATATGTCTGCTGTTGATCATCGGGCCCCAAAAGGGAAGGAATCCTTTAAGGAAATCTCCTCCCTCTTGTTCTGCCGTGTCTTTGGCATCAAATACACCTCTGCTATGTCTAACTCTGTGGTGGCCTGACGGAGCCCTATAAGTAGGGGGAAGGAGAAAAGCTATGTAACAGGTTCCAGAGAAGTTAGAAGGGAGCCAAGTATAAGCTCGATCATTACAAACATAATATGTTCCTTGAGACGGAACCAGCGGAGGGAAATCAGAGGACGAGAAAATGTACGTATATAAACATTTCTGCTTGATGTCAGCTTTCTTGCTGTTGACTTGGAGACAAAAATTACCTTGATGGGGTACAGTCCATACTAGAGAAGACTCACCCTTCTTAGTTTTGTCACCAAGGATAGAGACATAGTGGGTAACATTCCATCCAGCATAAGCTCTCTTCTCATCTAATGGAATCTTACTCCTCTCTATAATCTTAGCCATTACCACTATACCTTTAATCAAAGAGCTGTGACTGAAATCTAGTCCATTCCCAGAAGTTCTTACAGGGCTTCTAAGTCTGTTGTGGTATGCGGCTGAAAACATTGTCAGATAGGCCCAAGCTGAACCTTCGTATGAGAAAGGAAGAACCAGATATGGCATTCCCTTTTGTGTATTGTGTGGCATAAGTCCGCACACCCAAATATCAGTCATATTAACAGCCAACTGATGTAGGTGCAACAACTGAATAAACGTATTATTCATATATTCGGCTCTCCTTATCTGTTCATGAGGGGGTAGAGTATGCATTTTGTGTGAAAAGACAGAAAGACGAGAAGGCAAAGAAGTGGTAGAATTAGCAACATTTCTTGATTGCAAAACATGAATGATCCAACCTGTGCAAGCTAATAAAATACACAAAAACAATAGAAAACACACAAAGTTACGCCAAATCGATTACGCAATAATTTACAATACTTCGATCTCATTTCCTGCTTCCTATTTTCCCTACCTACGATTGTTGTACCATCCATCTTTATCTAAAAAAAATGTCGCTCAGGTCCATCTTCCTTAATCACTCAGATACTCACTTCTGTATATCCTGAGGCACTAGCCACTTACTAAAAGAACATAAAATCAGGTTACAGTCTGAGTCTCCTACCGTGACCCTGCGACGGAGACAGATGGAACATCTAATACTAATATCATGCAAAAAGGAAGCAAAAAGGACCCAAAAAAGGAATGTCTTTTTTTTTGGTCCTTTTTATTGAAAATTATAAACAAACAAGGCAATAAAGAACATTTACAAAATACCAGTTCAAACGAGGGAGGAACAAGACAATACAGAATCATACGCAGTCTGCAATGGGGTGGGGGGGAAAGAAGGGGTGAAACAAATCAGTATGTCATTAAGATGATACTTCGGTAGGAACGTGGGGTAAGGGGAGAGAGAAGCATCGGTGTTAGTTGACAGGGAGGGAGTGCAGATGCCCCCACGGTAACTGTTCCAGGGACCCCATATCTTGTTCCACTTCTGGGGTCGCTCCCGGGCCACATAAACAGTTTTCTCCCTGAACATCGCCCAATCCATATTCTCCCTCCATGCTTCAACGGTAGGCGGCCTCTGGGACCCCCATAGCTGGGCTATGTCTCTTTTAGCGATCATATTTCCAAGGGTCACCCACTGGGTCTGTGCCGCATTGTGATCTGTCGGCTCCCACACATTCAACAAACAGCATCTGGCTTCGGGCAAAAGAGCAATACCAGAGGCCACCTCCATCATTTTATGCACCTCATACCAGAAGGCAGTTATATCACAGCACTCCCAGAGAATGTGGAGAAATGTCCCAACCAGCCTGCATCCCCGTTTACACAAACCATCTTCAGAAAATCCCATTCTGACCAGATGGGGACCCTTGACGTAGGTCCTGTGGAGTATCTTGAGCTGCACTAACCTGAGACGAGCCGGAATCGCAACCTCCTTAGGAGAGGAGATCGCCGATTGCCAGTCCTTGTCGTCCAATTCTAATCCATCCCGGGTCCATGCATCACAGATCTGAACCAGTAGGTCAGCCCTATTGTTTGTAGGTTTTTTATAGATCAGGGAGATAGTGCTGTCCGGCACATGACCGTCCAGCACCCTGTCCTCGAGCGAGGACGACTCCGGGATCTTCTCACCCTCTGAGAAGACAGACTTCAAGGCATGGCGTATCTGAAGATATCGAAAGTATTCCCGATCATTTAATTGGAACTCTGTCTTCAGTGCCTCAAATGATTTGATACGGTCCTTCACCCAGAGGTCACCCACATTACTGATACCTATAAGGTCCCACTTCTCAAACCCCTTAGTCTTCCACAGGTTGCCTAGTCTCTCAGAAGTGAAAAGCGTGGTAGCCAAGGTCATGCGGTCTTTCCATCCCATCGCATTATTTGCGTCATACCACAGATGCACCGCGGTCCTCGTAGGGCCCGACAGATCCCTACCAGTTGATCTTGAATACAGTGCTTTATTATAATCACCCCCAGGCAACAACCACCCATCCATAGCAAACGCGGGGTTAGACGGACCATACATGCCATGATTAATAGCACTTAGATGAGACGCCCAATAATACCGCTTGATATCAGGGAGAGCGAGACCCCCATCATACCAAGGGAGAGTTAGCTTCACGAGCGCAATACGGGGTCTACCATCCCAAATCAACTTCCTCTGGAGGCCCTCCACAACACGGAAATAACTAGCCGGAACTATGTCAAGGGTATTTTGGAGAGCATAGAGAAACCGTGGCAACGACATCATTTTGAACAGTGCGGCCAGGCTGAGCAGCGAAAGCGAGAGCTTACGCCAGCCCGCCACGTCCAATTTCAACCTATTCAATGGGGGGGGATCAAATTCTGCTCATAACGAGCAACCGGGTCTAATGAAATATAAATACTGAGATACCTGAACCCCGAAGACGTCACCTGGATGGGACAGTCACGTGGGAGATGAGGGACCTCACCCCACAGTACATAAAGACAAGACTTTGTCCAATTAATAACCAGACCAGAATTCTTACCAAAGGAGGTCAGGACGTCAAATAGAACTATCAGCGATTTCCGGGGAGATGTTAAAGAAAGCAGGATATCATCCGCGTAAAGCGAAATACGATCCTCGAAGTCAGGGGACCACCGAATACCCTTCATTGATGGCTCCCACCGTATCCATGCAGCAAGGGGTTCGAGGGCCAGGGCGAACAGTAGCAGCGACAAGGGACAACCCTGCCTCGTACCCCTCCCCAGACAGAACGGCTTAGAAACCCGTCCGTTAACCACGATCTGTGCCAGGGGTCCCTCACAGAGGAGTTGCACCCAGCCAATAAAACCTGGACCAAATCCGAACTTAGTAAGGGCAGCCCACAAATACGGCCATTCCACGGTATTGAACGCCATCGTGGCATCTAGTGAGGCCAAGATGGCTGTCTCACGCAGCGTCGCCGCCCTCGCGAGAACACTATGCAACCGCCTGAGATTCAGGGCTGTATTTCTGTGAGGAATGAAACCCGATTGATCTGGATGGATCAAATCAGTAATCACAGTAATTAATCGATTGGCCAATACTTTCGCGAGAATCTTAGGTTCCGCATTGAAAAGAGATATCGGCCTATAGGAAGCACACTTATCTCTCGGTTTCCCTTCCTTGTGGATCACTACGATGGAAGCCAGACGTTGGTCACCGGGGAGGGAGCCTCTCTCACGCGATTCAACAAACATATCCCGTATATAGGGGGCCACCTTGTCGGGACGCAATTTATAAAGTTCAATTGGGAGACCATTGGGACCCATAGCCTTACCCGATCTCAGAGAGCGAATAGCAAGGGCCACTTTATCTATTGTTATCTCCGATTCCATTTGTTTGTTATCTGCATCAGAGAGGCACGGCAACGTGATATCGCGTAATAACAAATGCAAATCCTCTTCAGGCCACTCTGACACAGGGGAATAGACTGCTTGGAAGTTCTCCGCGAAACACTGGGAGATCTCACCAGGGTCAGTCACCCGCTCACCACTCATTCTTTCAATCTCTGGGACAACACGACTCGCCCTGTCTCTCTTTTCCAGCCACGATATTAGATTACCCGCCCTGTCACCAAAATCATACAAACGACCCTGCTGCTCCCTGTTCATGGTTTTTGCCGCATCCGTGACCAACACCTTGTATTCCAATTGCTTAAGGAGCAAGACATGCAGCTTTTCACGGGTAATCCCCTGCTCGAGGTCACTCACCAAATCAACAATCTCAGACTCAATCTTTACGACTTCCTCATTTCTTAGTTTCTTCACGCCCGCGATTAAGGACAAAGCCTGGCTTCTAATGACTGTTTGAAAAGCCTCCCAAAGGGACACCGCAGAAGACACAGACCTCTCGTTTTCTGTGAAATACAGGTCAAGAGACTTCACAAGGGCAGCACGGGTCTTAGGATCACGAAAATACCAGGGGTTGATAGGGGCCACCCTACCCTCAACACCCTCATGCAACTCCATCTGGATCCATACTGGGGAGTGGTCGGATATACCCTGCGCCAGATGTCTAACCTCGGTAACTGCGAGGGCCTGAGCTGCGGGCATTAGTACATAATCAATCCTGGAAAGGCTACCATGTGCTCCTGAATGAAAGGTGTATTGTCCCTGGGAGGGATGTAACAGCTGCCAGCAGTCTACCAAGCCTAGTGTGTCTATAAAGCCATGGAGCCATGTCTGAGCACTCGTAAGGTCCCTAGGTGGATGTCGATTCTCTCTACCGGAGACCACCGCATTAAAGTCACCACCCAATACCAAAGTCCCCTCTGGGAGTGAAAGGATGACTCGCCCAAGATCAGCAAAGGTGGTTGCTTGCAGCCCCGGGGGAACATAAACAGAGACCAAGGAGTGGGTGCGACCCTCCCACCTACCAGAGATAGCAACATAGCGCCCTCTATCGTCCAGAACCGTTGCGTCGATTTCAAACGGGAGGGAACTCTTCATTAGAATGCCCACCCCTCTAGATCCAGAGGTAAAGCCTGTGTGGGCGACCAAACGATAACCCCTCCTATTCATGGCCTGACAAGTGTTACCTATTAAGTGTGTCTCTTGGAGGAGTATAACATCAGGGGCTAGACGTTTCAACATTTGTAACACAACCCCACGTTTTATCCTATCCCCCAACCCATTTACGTTCCAACTAAGTAGTTTCAATATCCTACCCCCATCCCAATAATGAAGACAGATCCATCCCTCTCCAGAACTCGGCATTTCAATCAATCGATAAAACAGTACGTTGCCTTGCAAAAAACTAAAACACACAAACCAAACCCCCCCCAACCCCCAACCATAACCCGTTACGAACCCCCCACCCTGCATCCCTGCATAAGCCTAAAAAGCCACCCCAACTTGCAGTGTGCCTGTTGCCCTAGCATCAAACTAATCTACAAAAAGTAAAACAGAGGAGGAGAGGACCCACCATTAACCCCGCCACACCCCAAATTGTCACATTGTCACTGTAGTTCAAGCAGCTAATATAGCGAATCACTGTCTGAGGCCACCACGATCGAGAATCAAAGGCCGAGCGCCTACTCCTGTTCCTCCGATCCGCCTTCCGCTCCTCTGGACTGTTCATCGTGTCCACGCTGATTAGGCAAAGTATCCAGGCAGTACGCCATAAGATCCGGACGATCAAAAAAGTATGTCCGCTCTTCAAATTCGATTCTCAGTTTGGCTGGGAAGAGCATCGCATATTTTAGGCCCAAGTCTCTCAGCCTCCTTTTGACACCCATGAAACTTAGTCTCTGCTTCTGGACCGCTTTCGTGAAGTCCGGGTAGAAACTCATGGTGGTATTTTCAAATTTCGTGGACCCACCCACCCGCAAGGCCTGCAGAATTGCATCTCGATCTCTGAAGTTAAAGATCCTGGCAATAATAGGCCGCGGTGGAGCTCCCGGCTTTGGTTTACCACCCGGAACTCTGTGGGCCCGCTCAACAGTAAAAAACTTGCTCAGTCCTTTAGGTGCGAGATGGGAAACCACAAGATTTTCAACAAAGAGATCCGCCGCAGGATCCTCCGCTTTTTCCGGGACCCCGATAATGCGGACGCTATTACGCCTAGCTCTTCCCTCAAAATCCTCCAGACGGCGGACAAAGAGTTTGTTGAAGGTTCGCAGATTGCGGACCTCGGTCTGTAAATCGGTGACATCCCAGTCAAGCTAGCAGTCTTGATGTCCAACGATTTGACCTTCTCGTTCGTTTTGGACAAATCAGTTCGAATCAGATTGACATCTATAGCTACTGTGTCCAACTTGCGAGCGAGGGTCTCCATTTGCTGTCCAAGAGAGGCTTTACTCCCGTGAATGGCGGCCATCACATCTTACGAAGTTTGTTCCGTTGATGAGACGGGAGAGCCCCCAGTGTCTTCCATCATTTTGCTCGATCCGCTGGGGGATCCCTTCGTTTGGGCATACCGATCCATGGTATTGGACTGGGTATATCCACCTCACCACGTAGTCTTAGCCTTTGTCTTGTCTACATCAATTTTGCTTGTCATCGCGAATGACTCGAAGCTCAAGGAGATATGGTGGCACTAAGTCTTTAAGAAAAAGAAGAAGTGACAACCAGAGGGGACAGGCCAGGCTTCTGTCCTATATTGCAGTAAGATGAACGATCTGACGTGCCACGGAGGACTGTATCCTCCAGCCCAGGGGGACAGCGTCTGGCGAGATCACCAAAAATGAAAGCAAAAGTCAATCGGACCGCCAGTCCGCCCCTCCTCAGGTCGATGTTGATCAATTACTTTACGGGCGTCATGCCAACTCGAGCCCCGGGCACCACTCCGGTGTAGGCCGCGATCTTCAGGACTTCATATCTTTGGTTTCCGGTGTCCGATTCCAAATCTGACTGCAGGTTTCGCCTCCCGCATGGTTCGTCTATACAAATTCGTCGACGAAGATCAGGATATATTACAGGATAGATGTGGGAGGTAGCGAGGGTCTCGGGAGCCCTGTGCTCACGTGGCCATCTTGGTTGCGCGCAAAGATCCTCCTCCAAGGAATGTCTTTTAAGTAATGAAAAGAAGTGTTCAAAAAATGTTCAGTTCTGTTTGTTAGCTCTTGGTCTTAAGTTGTAACGTGTTTTGCTCGGCACGGTCTGGTCTCTGAATAGAGTTTCTGGATCGGTAGTGTCTATTTGATGATGCACAGGCACAGCGGCTTGAAGAATATCATCATCTGCTTTTTCAGACTGAGTCCCATAAATTTGAGCATCACTAAAAGGAACAAAACAAGGAACCGCTGCAGTGTCCGATTCCCTTACACCACTACGAATCCACTGGTCGAAGGGTAATGGCAGTGGCACCTTTTTACAGTGCACTCCATGCACCCAGTTACGCTTTCCAACCACTTTCACAGCCGTGCGGGTAACGAGTAAAACTTGCGTAGGCGCAGACCAGCAAGGCTCCAAGTTCTTAGTCCTTTGAAAGTTCTTGATGCAGACCCAGTCACCGGGCAAAATGGACTGACCTGGGTCCATGGAAGCCTCCGGCAAAACACTTTGTACCTGTTGGCAAATAACACTTAATTTAGTAGTCAAATCATGCAAATAGTCAATTAACAAAGGATATGGTATGTCTGAATAACTTTTGGGGCGGGGGACGCCCCACACATTAGCTGGGCATCCAAATACCACTTCATATGGGCTAAGTCCCATACAAGAGTGCACAGTAGTTCTGGTTGACAAAAGAGCTAGGGGCAAGGCATCAGGCCAAGCAAGACCCGTACTGGCTTGAATCTTGGCCAATTTAAGCTTGAGTGTACCATTGTAACACTCAACCAAACCCGCTGACTGTGGATGGTTTGCCGCATGGAATTTCTGTCTAATACCAAGACCAGAACATACTTTCTGCATAATCTGGCCCACAAATTCACTTCCATTGTCACTCCAAACAATGCGCGGCAAACTGAATCTGGATAAAAATTCCTTAATCAATACTTTAGCAGTCGACAGAGCAGTGTTATCCTTCAAGGGGTAGGCCTCTATCCAACGGGAAAAGGCACATACCACCACCAGAACATACTTGAGGTTGTTGCAGCGATCCATATGAATGTAGTCTATCTGTAACACTTCAAAAGGAAATGACGGGGGAGCAAAATGACCTGCCGGAGTTGAGGTACCCTTTCCTGGGTTAAGCATTAAACAAACAATACAATGCTTAACCACATTTTCTGCGCATTTTGGAATTCCTTCATTCTGCCATACCGGAGCCAAAAGCTTACATATGCCTTTTGCACTAATATGGGCTGGACCATGAGCCATAGTCACGACCGGTAACACATAGGCGCCCAGTAATAACCATCGCTGATGTTCCAACAACTCCATCCAACAACCCATTGAATCTAACATTCCCGTACTTTCTTTCCTTGTATTCAATTCCTTCTCAGTAGCCTATCCCTGAATCGTTTTCACACTCTCAACCGTGTCTTCACACATTCCAATTTCCCTAACCCAATTTGCAGGACCTGCCACATATATTCGACTAGTGGTGTTTCTAGCTGTAGTTTTCGCTACCTCGTCTGCAAATGCCTTTCCACGACCCACATCATCTGTAATTTTCTTATGTGATCTTCACTTTATGATCGCTATTTGTGTAGGTAAGGTATGTTACTCAAGAAGATCAGTCACTAACTGACCATGCTGAATCTTTGTCCCGTGGGAGGTAAAGAATTCTCTTTCCCTCCACAACTTACCAAAACTATGTGCAACACCGAAGGCGTACTGACTATCTGTGTACACATTGACTCTCTTTCCCTTCGACAACACACACCCTCTAGTCAAGGCTATCAATTCAGCTGCTTGGGCTGAATTATGTCCAATATGTGCCGTTTCAACAATTGTGTATAAGGTGGTAACAGCATAGGCTGAAGTAGTTTCTCCATTTGGAAGCTTAAAACAAGAACCGTCCACCCATAGGATCCCGTCCGGTTCCTTGAGCGAAGTGTCCTTTAAATCAATCCTATCCTTCGTTTCTTCTTCTGTTAGAAGAAAATAATCATGCTTTTCCTGATCGTCTTTCTCATCTGGGAGCGGCAACAATGTAGCTGGATTTAATGTGTTACATCTTTTAATATGTACATGGCTTGCTAAAAGTGTCAGCTCGTAACCAGACAAACGAGCACTCGTGAGATGCTGCGTCTTGGTTCTATTCAGCAAGGTATCCACTGCATGTGGAACCATAACAATAAGTGTGTTATCCAACACTTATCCGGCAGACTGTCTAATAGAAATTGCGGCACCTGCCGTAGCTCTGAGACAACTGGGCAAAGCTTTAGCTACTGGGTCTAATGTAGCGGAGAAATAGGCGCATGGCCTCTGCTTATCTCCGAATTGCTGTGTCAAAACTGACAACGCGCAACCTTCTTTCACGTGAACGTACAATGTAAAGGACTTACTGTAATCTGGGGTGCCCAACACTGGAGCAGAACACAGGGCAGTACGTAAGTCAACAAAACTTTTCTGACATTCATCCGTCCAAGGGAGCGGATGGGGCGTATCTTTCAACGTTAGTGCCACCAATGGTTTTGCCAAAAGTGAAAAATTGGGAATCCATTGTCTACAGTAGGAAGTGATACCGAAAAAGGCACGCACTTCTCTCTGTGTCGTAGGTACAGACATCTGTGAAATAGCATGAATACGTTCTGGAGTCAATCGCCTTCCCTCCTTCGACAAGAGATGACCTAAGTAGGTCACTTCTTGGCGGGCATATTGCAACCTTATGATTCAAAGCAGACAAATGATGTAACAACGCAACAGTCACACTCTTACACGCATCTTCCGTATCAGCAGCCACCAGAAAATCATCCACATACTGAATAAGCGTATCACTTGGGGGCAAAGAAAAAGTATCAAGTTGAGACTTAAGAGCTTTGCTATAGATAGAGGGACTCTCACAATAGCCTTGAGGAGCTCTTTGAAATCGGAAACTTCGGCCACCTAGAGAGAAACCAAAGATATCCCTACTTTCTTCAGCAATAGGAATACTAAAGAAAGCGTTCTTGAGGTCTATCACTGAAAACAAAGTCGCCAAAGCAGGGATCATCGTCAATAAGGCTGTAAAGTCCGGAACAACAGCGAACTGTGGCACCACTATTTTATTGACTTCTCTCATGTCAATAACAAATCGATAAACAGGAGGCCGTGAAGGATCTGTTCTCTTAAGGATCGGAAGAACAGGACTGTTACAAACATTGCCTCTGGTCTCTTCAACCACACCTTTCTGAATAAAATCATCAACAATGGCCAACAGTGCTCTCTCTCCATCACTAGAAATAGGATATTGAGGAATACGTGGCATTCTAACATTCTCTTTAACTGTGATATACGGTGGGATCCCAAGACGACCCACGTCATTCGGGCCTGTGGCCCAAAGACTGTCTGGGAGAGAATGCAACTCGGGAGGAAACTGATCTTGAGACAAATACATGGAAGACGTCAAGTTCTTTCCCAACGTAAGATGCACAACAGAAGGGGAACAATACAATGTTACATGCAGTCTTTTCAATAGATCTATATCTAGACTCAGCAAATTCTCACCACAACCAGATGTCAGAATAAGTGAAACTTCCAAATCATAAGGACCAATCGAAACAGGCAAAGGGCAAGAAACCGGATTACGGACTGGGGAGCCAGAAAAACCCACAGAGGTATTCATTAAGCCAGACAAAGGTGCCCCAGGGAGTTTAGAATGAATGATAGAACTTCTCATCGCACCAGTTTCCAAAAAGAAACGGTTCTGAAACACCCATAGTATTGACAGTAACACACACTTGCGCACGCGCACACACACACGCGCGCACACCCCCCCACCCCACTCACCGAGTTCTTTTCGTGTGTTCCTCTCTCCCTTGATCTACTGGAATCGACACAACTCCCTTAATTCGTCCATGGCCGTCCTATTCAATCTGAAAATCATCAGCCCTATCTTCAACATGATAATCATCATTGTAATATTGTGTGGACGGAACTGTCTGCTGGTCAAAGTAATTCAAGGTAGATGGAGAAAAAGAACGCTGCTCCTGAGAGGACGCACCCCGTCCTCTACCTCTAGATCCTGTCTGAAAATTACCACGACCTCGGGAGCAGACATCCCATTATTACGCTGTAATAAAACCGGACAACTATTCCTATTAACTATTAAATGTCCCTCCTCCCTACCATATGCATACTGATTAGGACCTAACGAAGGTAGCGGCGTAAAATACTCGGGCTTGTGCAACAATCTCTGAAACTGTGGAGGCTGCTGAAACTGGGAAGGTTGCTGATGCTGATTCGAGCGAGGCGGATACGTCTGCTGTAAAAGAACCTTTGTTTTTAAATCTCTGTTTTCTTCTCTTGTTTCTCCTTCTCCTCCTTATCTCTATTCTCGTAATACTGTGCAGTAGCCAATCTTTCAGCAGGGGAAGAGACAGCCCATGCGCTTTCGGAACTCTTTAATTTATTCGATAACTCCGGAAGCAAGTTATATACAAACTTGTCCACAAACAATCGCTGACCACCCTCTACACTCAAATCCTGACCACTGTGGTCAATAAACGTCTCTTCAAAGCGAGTGAAGAAATCCGAGACGCTTTCATCTTTCTTTTGCTTGCATGCAGCCAGCTTATCCCAATTTACTCACACCGCAGGTGTGGCACCAAGGCTTACACCTGGCTCCCGAAGGGTTGGAAGGGTATCTGTTACATTGCCTTCGTTCTTCCACCCACATATGCAGCCCCAGCCAACCATCACCGGCAGAGACGTGCAGACGACCTTGGACAAGCCGACTCCACTGGAGCACAGTTCCTGGATGCAGCAAAGGGACTTGTTCCTCTGTGGGGCCCAATGGCAAACAGCCGTGCTATCCGACACCTGACCCAGGCAGTAGAAACAACGATCAACATCACGGCTGGTATCCTCGCCAACAACACTGCGGAGCTTCAGGCGGTCCGCCTCGTGACCCTCCAAAATCGTCTTGTCTTAGACGTGGTCCTGGCCGACCGAGGAGGAGCATGCCGCATCATCGGATCCAGCTGCTGCACCTACGTGCCTGACAACTCGCCTTCAGTCTACAAGGCTATTGAACACCTCCACAGACTTTCCTCGGAGGTTCACCAAGAACAGGAAGGATGGTCGCTTGGGAGCTGGTTTTGGGACACTTTGAAGAACTGGGGTTGGAGGTTGTTTTCCTTTGTGTTGATACCTGTTGTGATCTTATGTGGGTGTTGTTTAGGTATCCAATGTCTGCCACCCTTGTGCGGCCTTGTTTCTAACTGTATGTGCCCAAAGACTTTGGACTTCCGAAATGAGCACATGAGCCCCCTCTATGAAGTAGAAATACGTGGCCTTATGGGGATAAATTCAAACTGACAAGTTGGCGAGATATGTTAAAAGGGAGGACTGTGGAATTTTGACTTGCGATCTAAACATCATCTGCGCCAGCTTGTCACCTATGTACTACATGCACGGCAGCTATTCTAGGTCACCTATGTATTACGTGCATGGCAGCCATTTTAGGTATCATGGTCTCCCTGTCCACGATCGATCGCCAGCACGTCCCTCTGACCCAGCAAGCATCCTCTGCGCACCCCGGCTCCCCCTCCCTCCTCCTTCTGAGCACGACCCTTCTGCATGACCCTGTCCTTGAGAGTCACGCCAGCGCCTGACCAGCACCTCCTCCCCTCCCATGAATGCCCCTCTGTTGCTAAACCTCCCTCCTGCACCGGATTGTCCACACAGCATGAATACCTCTCCATTGATGGCCCCTCACCCCGTGTCCGATTGTCCACACAGGTCCGAGGCCATTGCCTAAGCCGGAAGATATCATTTACTGCTCTTTATTGTATGAGGTCGCTCTCCTTCAAAGGTCCCTCTATTTGATCCAGGCCTCCCCACCCCCTGTGACATGATCAGGCGCACACATCCTAAGACTCGACAACACACTCAGCTGCGAGATGACTCTCTCTCTTATCAGCAGGTTGAGGACCTCTATTGTGAATGTATATGGGGGTGGGATTAACACGAGGATTACGGGGATGTCTTTCCCATGCTCTACAAAGTTGTGATTGTATTAAAGGAAGGTCACATGCCATAAACCAGTGTATAAGAGGCCAGGCCTCCGAGTGGCTGTTAGAGCACCTCGACATGATACCTTGTTGTCTGTTCTGATGTGTTCTGCTCCGTCGGAATAAACTTCTGTTTCCTGCCTTCTGGTCTCCGGCGCCTGCCTCATTGCTTGGTAAACTTGAATGGTACAAGGGCGGTTAGCGCCGGGCAAACTTGAGAAAGGTCCTAGCCCTACCTTTTTCCACAGGCGCTTCTGGGTTCGGATCGTACTTGCTTGTTCGTACGGGGACGTTGAAGGTGTACGATTCGTATGGGAAAAACGCTCCGTACAGCTAATCGGAGCGCTTTTTCCCGATTCGGAATTGACCTCCTAGTGAGAATAGGTGCCGAATTATTGAGAGAGAGGATTTATATTGTGGATTGGTTTTAGAACATTTTAGATCTTATATCTGGGATAATCAATGCACAATTTGTTTTGACCATATACCTTTTGTCAAAATCTTAACAACCAAAGGTTCAATTAATATATCTTCTAATCTGACTAGGATTTCTATGCTCAAGAAAATCTTTGTGTACCAAATGGTTAATACACCAAAAAAGGACAACGATTGTTGCTGACTTTCTATCAGGGATGCCCTCTATGTTTGAAGAATATGAGGATTAGGTATGGAATGGAATTCAGCTGACTTTTATATATGGTTGTGGTTTTTCACGATTAGTAAGAATGAGTCGGAAATGGAATACATGAACGATAATGTACTATAAGAGGTGAAGTCATGCATCTTAGATCACCGGCCTAAAAAATTGATTTGAAGTAGTTATATTAGACCTTCTTGGGAAGTAAGGTTTGAGTTAACTCTGGATAATGGAGTTATACTCAGAGGTGTCTGAATTGTTCTCCCAAAGGGAATATGTAACATGGTGGTGGAATTATGTCACAAGGATCACTTTGGAATAATTAGAACTAAATCTTCATTTAAAAGGTTATTTTGGTGGCCTGGAGTTGGTTTAGCTGTGGAGAGATTTGTTTGAGATTGTTTGACTTGCTCCTTGGCAGATAAATAATTACATACAGCTTTCTATGTGTGGAAGTTTTAAGCCAAAGAATCCATGGGAGCATTTTTCCATCAACATAATGGAACATCCGCAAAAGTATATCATTGTTTTGATCAATTTAATTTTGAGATGGCCAGTAATCCATGTAGTTGACGAAGCGGATACTGATTCTGTTTTAGATTTTTTAGATCAAACTTTAATTTCTGAAGACATTCCTATGTCTGTTGTAAGTGATAATTGTGTTCAATTTCTGTCTTAGAAAGATAAAACTTATTTTGAGAAGTTGTATGTTAGGCATGGAACTACTTCAGTATACAATCCCAGTAGCAATGGCATGGTGGAAAAATGTAACTGTTATTAAGGGAACTGTTGGACTTGGCCCTTTTGCAGGGTCAGCCCAGAACTTTTTGCCTTCCTGCTGTATTTTTTCTGACCTGGTGTTGGTGGTTTTATTGCTGCTGGTCAGTGCTAAAGTGCATGCACCCTCTATTGTAAACTCAATAGGATTTGGCATATTTAATTTACCTGTGAGTGTCCCTTGTACTGTGGTATCCTATATAACCAGGGCCTGTAAATTAAATGCTTTTAGTGGGCTTGCAGCGCTGCTTGTGTCACCCACCAAAGTAGCCTTTCAAACCTGTCTCAGGCCTTTGCCACTGCAGGGTCTGTGCACGCAGCTTACTGCCACTGTGACGTGGCACATAAAGTGGTTGCCACGCCTGTGACTCCCATTTTACTACATATTAGTCAACCCTTACGTAGGCCCTAGCTAGCCCTATGGCAGGGTAAGGTGTAGGTAAAGGTAGGACACGTGCCTTAACTGTGTAGCATGTCCTGGTAGTGACACGCAGCCTATTTGGTTTCTCACTGCTGTGAGGCTGCCCTTTCATAGGGATGCATTGGAGAATCTCTGATATGTGCTTCAGTGGTAATTCCTGACATGAGAGGGGTAGCGTGATCAAGTTTGGGGTATGTGTGGAACAGTAGTGATAAACCCTGCTTATTGGTAAAAGCAGATTTATTATTACTATTTAAGAAATGCTACTTTTAGAAGTGGGCATTTCTGTGTGCTAATCGTATTTGTTCCTCAGCTAGAATGTGTATTGACTGTCTGGCTTTGGAGTGACAAGCGGATGGGGATGTGCAGTGGCTCCTGAGAGTCTGGATCAGTCAGGGCTGGACTGAATAGACCTAGGCTGCATATAGGTTGGTGGGAGGGGATTTACCTTGCACCTAAATAGGCCTAGTCTGTCCTGAACAACGCTGTCTCCACCCCTTGCCAGGAAACTACACCAATGAGGACAGAACTAGTTTAGACTGGGCTCAGAGCCCTCTACCAGAAGAGAACAAAGACTGTTAGTGCTATAAGTAATGGGGCTGTGACCCCATCTCTGCAAAATCTTTGGAGCTTGTTGACTTACCACACTGCGTGGGCTGAAGTGCGCCAGGAGGAACCACCATTGGGGACTGACCTGTCACCTACTGGGTGGCCTGGTGTGCTGGCCTGCCTGTGTCTGGCTGACTTGGTGATTCTTGGGGAAGAGCGCTGCCTGCTCCCTGTTTGCGGCTTCCGGTGGGAGTCAGGCTGATCGCTTAATTTTTGTTATTTCCCCGTAATCCAGTGTGTAGTGAGCGCTGTGACATTTGCGTTCTTGATCGGGAAAGACGTGTGGAGCTTTTCCTAGCCGGAGGAGCATTTATTGTGGCTACACTCCCTGGCCAGTGGGTGGGGGAGCCTACTCTGTATCTCTGTGCTCAGAAGGTCCCAGCCGGAAAGCGGGATGCGGAGACAGAGTGGAAGCCAGGCAAAGGCCGAGCCTGGTAGTGGGCGGGGCCCTCGTAAGGAGGAGAGAAGCCAACAGAGACTTCGCTCCACGGAGCTGAGACTGCGCCCGGTCCGAGAGGCTGCTTCGGAGTGGAAGCGTGAGACCCAAACCCAGCAGAGGCTTCTTGCCATTTGAGGCCCACAGAAGGAAAAGCAAGCCCCACCCAGTTCTTATTCCGGTCCCGCCCTTCGCCAGACGGGGCTGAGGCCGGAGGTCCCACAGACCGGGCTGCTCAACCCAGCTGGGGGTCCAAGGATTCTGATTCACCCGGGCCTCAGGTGAGTTTTCTGGAATACTAGGCAAGAAGGGGGACCCTGGAGGGATCTCTGCCCCAGGGTGTGGCAGAGTTACCTTGCAGCACCTGCCCCTCTGTGTAATCATGGGCAGCTGCCTCCCAAGTTAACGGGTGAGTGGCAAGCAGAGCGCACTCAGGCCCAGAGTCAAGTGGCTGCATGAGATCCAGGAGGGGTCTCGCCACCAGCCCTGACCACTATGACCACAGCACCTTAGTGAGGCCGCAGGCTGAACTCCTGCAAACCCACTCAGGACACGAGGAGGGCCGGATCAAGCCTCCCCACGTGTTTAGCCATGTCTTGGGGACAATATGGGGAGTCCTCAATGGAGGCCCCCGCTTGATGGGATATGTAGCATCTTAGCAGTGCGATATTCACCAAAGTAGGCGTGCAACGCCTTGGGCCCAAAGTGGTGGCCAAGAAAGTGCAGTAGTCCCTATGTTGGTGTTATGCCTAATGTTTTCCCAGGTTATCAGGCCTTGTTTAGCCTACAAGTATGTGCTAGTGCACTCCTTGTGTTTATGACAATTGCCTAGTGGCCTGGTAATTATGGACTCCTGGGACTGTGGTCCATGTGTGTTATGTGCATTTGTATGGCACATGCCGTGATGTTGTTATATATGTGGGGTTGCATTGCTAGGATTAGCATAATTTGCTTAGCACATGAATTATGTATTCACTAATCTACTTGAGTTTTAGACCCTGATGTGTACAACCTAGCAGTAGTTATTGACTGTGCTAACTGGCTTTTATGACAGTGGCCCGATTGGCCTAGTGATTAATGTAATCCCTGTGAAGTCATGACAAGTGCATAGTGGCCGGGTAAAACATGGGATTGTTTTGTAATGTGTTTTGGTGGATAATACAAATGTTAAGTATGTTAATAAATACATAGGAGCAAGCTATTGCATTTACCAATGCGTGTTTTAATAAATGTAATATTTCTTTTGTTATCTTGTGTGTTCTTATTTGTGGGTAAATAGTGGGTGGGTTGTGTTGCCATGCTTTGTAGAATATTGAAGGGATTCCTGACACATGGAAATTCCATTCCAGACAGTTGGATGAAGGACACCCATGTCGAAGGAATGTCCGCTGTGTGCTCCTCAGGTTAAATAAATTATTTGTATTCTTACTTCGCAAATGAGTATTTGTTCTCAATAAGGGATCACTGTCGCATTCCTAAAGCAATGTCATCGTCATCAGCAAAGTGTTGGATGTGTATGTGATTTCATCACCAAAAATAATGGGACTGTAGGTCACTGTAACCTCATATGTCCTTACTGTTACCACTTAAACATGAAAAAGCGAAAAACCACAAGTATGGTTTGGAAAAAAGGCTAAATGATTGAATTAAAAATAATGTCACTGTGTTGCCATTTTTATATAAACGTACTTGGCATTTAAAAGAACTGAACATCTATGTTTAAATTAAATGTCTAAGAAAAGCAGGAAGAAAAATACATTTACATATTTTCCTTGGCTATAGTTATAACTAGAATGTCGTATAATTCAACATCAGCATATAGCATGTTGCAGACATGGATGCTGTGATGGTTTTCACTAAAAAACGTAAGCATAACTAAACAGAGTTTTAAATCACATCTACAGCTCTGTGAGCCGCGACAAGGGCACGTTTAGAGAAGAAAGAGTGTCTGTTTTCACTTCTCGGTCCAGAAATGCTAATAAGCAAGGAAGGCCTGGCTTTCCTGAGAGTTAATAAGGGGAATGCTGCATTGGTAGCTCGAGGCAAAATTACGGGTCGTCTGGCAGATGACAATTAAGAAACAGGAAGTGCCCAATCTACATGCCATTAGAGCAGCATGCCGTAAACTTTAAAAAAAACAAAAAAAAAAACACAGAGCGCACTCCCGCCTTCTCCCAAGTCTAGACATTATTTCTGACATCTTCACTGTTGCTAAACACACACAAGACGTCCCCTCTCGCCTACATACATTAGTGTAAAATCAGCGGTACTGTTCCGCTCAAACTCTCCGTGTTTCTTGTCGTGTGCTTGGAGATAGAGAGAAAGAACTCCGGGTTTCAAAAATAGCAAGATGTTTTTTGGGGGGGAGAACTGTAAAATCAAGATTTTTACAGATAGCCTAATTTGGCAACACCGTTACTTTAGCATGGTTGTTGTTGTATGTACGGTGTGTGTATTTTTTTATATTTATTTATTAAGAGCTCTTCTGGCACAATGAAAAGACATCAAACATTTTTCGAAGACAAAAAAACAGGTGCTGCTAAGATTTTACGGTGCACGTTTATCTAGCAGAACGACACATTTATTTTCACCATTAAACATTTTCCCTGAAGCGTCGTTAGCAAAAACTCCAGAATGATCCCTCCCAAATTCTCCCCTCTGCAAGTAGGATGAGATATAGCAGGGACTGCTCACTGCTTCTAGGCTCAGCAGCGCCCTCTGCTGGAACATTTCTGTAAACGTCAGCTACCTGAAATCAACTCTCACTGATCTAATGTTAATAAAGTGACAGCATGCAATTTTGTTGCTGTGCAATATTAATTAAAACTCTCAAACGGCAAAGATTTAATAATTCCTTTGAACAGGACATGTTAAGATCACTGTCATACTCGTGTTCGTCTCTCAATCGAACGAAGCATTCAAACACAGCACTACAAAGAGTTTGTGTGATTGCTGAAAATATTACATGCAAAGAATTTTCAGTTCAGTGCTCGGAATTTCGGGCTAGATGTTCGTAGCAGTGGTTGCAAAATACTGGTCACAATGCAGGACCAGAGTGTGTGAATTTGCAAACCAACTGATTTACTAATGGGTCGGTTTGCAATTTACCGATTTCTAGTGGGTTGCAATTTGACTTACCTCATGAATATGAATGAGGTAGGTCGCAAAAATGTGACAAACTAGGAATCAAAGCCATCCCAGGGATGGTGACTCACGCTGGTCAGCAGACCACCATGTTTCTGACTGCTTTTAAATAAAGCATTTTTTTCATGCATACTGTTTTCATTAAATGAAAATAGGTTGGGTTTAAAAAAAAGTAAAAGTATATGTTTAATTTTGTAAAAGTAGGTACTCTTAAAACATTTTTTGTCAACATTCACAAAGGTGAAGGAGTTCCTTTATGACTCCTTCCCGTTTGTGAATGGCTCACCCCTCCATTAAGGAGGTGGTAAAAGATTGTTTTGCAACCAGAATTCTATCACAAAGCATTAATACAGACCAACGCCAATCGATATACAGAAAGGATGCCCTAAACATACCTCTTCCAAATATCAATTCGGAATTTGGTCTTGAATCCAAATAACATGTTACTGAATTGCAATTAGTTGTTTGCAGGGCACGATTCAGGGGTACACAAGGGTGGACGGCGTCTGCCCAATATTTTCACAGCGTGAACGCTGTCATCCTGCCAAGAATTTGGGCCCTACTGAATAATGAGCTGAACTCGTCCCGGTCTAATTTCCAAACACCGGGACACTTTGCACAGCGCCTGCACGTTGTCTGTTTTCCATCTGCAACAAGCAACAACGTGAAGGTGGGGACGGGGCATTTTTATTTAAGACTCCTGCTGGGCTCATAACCAAGGCCGAATTTGAGGGGTCATCAGGCCTCCTTTTGTGAGTCTCTTCACTGGGAGCAGTCAGGAGCCTCACCCTTAGATGCAAATGAAGCACAGCTTTTCACTTTGTTCAGTCCCTGTTTAGGAGATATACATGCACTTTAACCCCTTCGCTGCAGGGGTTATTCCCCCGCTGTGCTAGGGGGGAGGGGTGCTCACAGCGCCCTCATGCTCATGAAGAGCTGAGCTCGTCATGAGCTACGGTGCTCCTGTGCTCATGACGAGCTCAGCTCGTCACAGGTGCATTGACTCCCGTGGAACGCTCAGCACAGCAGCGGAATTCTCCCCGCACCTGAGCGTTCCACGGGCCATGACGAGCTGAGCTCGTTATGAGCACCGGAGCGCCGTGGCTCACGACGAGCTCAGCTCGTCTTGAGCATCGAAAAGGTTAAGAATGTCAGATGTGTTGGTCTTTCCTAGTATTTACACACAGCAAATTGCATTTAAATAGAACTTACTACACCTGAGGAGGCTTTGAAATAATTTAAGTACCACTTTTTTTCTTGTATACCCCTACTCGTCCCAATGCAGGGTGAGCGTTTTACATCAACACGCGCATATTAAATGTACAATACATTATATAAGTTTGTAAATGAATGTACAGAATGTGTTACATAAAATTGGGGGATTACAAGGTGTAGAAGTCACATATCATCTTCCATAGCTCACTGTGCTATTATCCTCCCAATGCGCTCACACGTACATATGATAGAACTGCTAAACATATATATGAGGGCTTTAGATCTGATGTCACTTCTTGTGATGCCACTTCCTGTAAAGTCGTCGCTTGTGATGCCACTTTCTATGATGTCAATTCCTGCGATGCTATGTGTGATGTTGAATAAATCAAAAAACCTTCTTAGGAGTCCCACTGATACTTGGTCCTTTTAAACCAACAAAGAAGAAATTGGCACAGTAGCTGAAATATAAAAGAACATCTTTATTAACCTCAAATGAGTGAGACCAGGTCACACAGAAGCCCTAGCAACTGCATGAGGCAGTCTGAGGAGTACAGAAAACTGGGGCCTTATATATGCTTAGGGTTACATAGTCATCATAAGACCAAGGGGCAGTCCTGGCTCATGTAAGCATTGAAAAATGACTAAGATGGGCATACAAGATCTGCTTGCTCAACAAAGTGTGAGGAGAGGTACTTCTCCATACAGCAGCAAAAATAGTCTGACAGTTATACTAGAGAAGCAGGTGCATTCTACTAGCTAGTCCCTTCTGGGCATGAGCGAAGGTGGAAGATGCTAAATACAGTTCGTTTCTAGGCAGATTACAAGAGTACTCAACACTGAGGGAGGACAGAGCACATGGTGAGCACATGGCAGCACATGGCAAACTAAAGTAGCTGCCTGAAATACAAAATGGCTTTCAGAAAACGGATAAGATAACTTCTAAATACAGGATGGCTTCTGCTAATGCTAATCCATAGCTGTAAATTTACAACAATGTCATGTGCTGTGATATCTTGCGCCATGTGTGCCACACGGTGCAGGTATGTTTAAAAACTTAAATTTTTCAATCGGAGCTTGTGCTGCTGGTGGTTTCAGCCTGCCGCACAAGTTCCCATAGAATAATTGAGGTTTGTGACCTCACCATGTGCGGTTGCATCCTAGTTGTGCGGTCGAAACCGCCAACCTGTGGTCGGGTGGTTCCTTCCAAGAAACGGTGTCGGGGAAAGGCAACTCTGACCGATATCGTAATTAGGAGAAAAAGCCTTTACAACAAGGTTTTTACCTCATTATGCCTTTACCATGCATTTTTTAGCACGCATATTTTTACCACGAATATGCATTTACAGCGCATGAAAAGTAATTGCCTGGGTTGTACCGTCGTACATCCCGTAATTAGGCCCTCTGTGTCTAGAAAATGGTTTTTTTGGTAGTCCACAAGGCTCGGATGGGCAGGCCCCTATTTCAATTGGGTTGGTCTAGGCACAGACAGGCTGGGAATTTAAACATTCATTAAATTGAAGGGATTTAAGTGCTCAGTTAACCCCTCCCACGCTTATGACGGAACCGCTCCGTCATGGCCCTCGGGTGGGCTGTGCTGGTGACAGAGCGGTTCCGTCATGGCCCGCTCGCCGCGCCTGCGCGGCACTGATTTCGCGCCTTTGCTGATGTTCTAAAGAATGGGCGGGGCCATGACGGAACCGCTCCGTCACAAGCACAGCCCACCCGAGGGCCATGACGGAGCGGTTCTGTCATAAGCGTTGGAGCGCCGCTCGGCCGCCACACCCCCTTAGCACTGCGGCGGAATTGCCGCCGCAGCGAAAGGGTTAAAGACTAATAGGCAAACCAAAGATGGAACCAATGTGTTTTAGTTTAAGTGCTGTGAAATATGGCTTTGCTTCAGTGGCCATGATTACATTCCACAATTAATAACATTTGTATGGTAATAATAAGTTATCCTTTGTGTAGAACCTCTCTGGAAGATGCACTGTAACCATACTACTTATCAAATCTGATATACAAATTTTCCATATGGCACAAATGATGCTTCACTGAAAAAGAAAATGTCCTGATACGAGCCTTGCATTTCAATGTATACGTGTAGTCATGCAGTGGTCGGGTAAAATCAATCACGTGGCAACTGCCAAGGAAAGACAGGACCACAGGTAGATTGAGGTGGTCAAATTAAAGATTGAGCTCAGCTAATAGCATATGGCTGGGTCCAAATTGGGGTGGTGTAGTGGGCAAAAGAACAATGGATTTAACCCAGATCTTTTGAATAGGGGAGAATCTTTGCATTGTCAGCATTCCTTCCATCATTTGTTTGCTGTAACACTTAAAAATAAACGAGGCACAAACATTAATTATGTCAGAGAGGGCCCTAATAGAGGCCCTGGATCAAAGTAAATTAAAAGGCTGGAGACTAAACAGTCCAGAGCAACAATAATAGAAAAAGAGAGTCTCACACCACGAATTTTCACAGGACCAAGGGTTTTAATATAATGGTGGTGTTTGAAAATAAGGGCAGCCTCGTCACCAACCCGAAATCGGCAGGTAAAATATATGATTTTATAGTTAGGCGGTACAACTCAGGCCAGGATGCTCTAGTATAAGCTCAGAGATTTGTCATCTGTGTCCTAGAGAAGATTGCACATTGTCTACAATGCTGTGTAGGAAAGCTGCTCTTGAACCGACCTCGGATGTGAAGGATGTGTGTTTCGTCCCAGAAAATGTAGGACATTAAAAATGCATTGTGTTAAGAAAAAGAACTTCAGAAGGATTAGAGGGAGTTTACCCCCAAAAATGCTGGGTTAAGAAATACAAATGCATCATGTGGCTAATCAGAGACGTGGAACAAAGACCAGGGTTCCATGGTCAATGGTGCCAGCAAGGCAAATAAACCCCTGTTTGTTGCTGGATAAGTACAATACAGCTGTATTCAAGGTTCAGGGGGCCTTGGACTTCGGCACCCCAGTGCCATCGTATCTTCTCCACCATTGATAGCTTCGCCCCTGGCTGAGATCTGACTTATTTTTTATTTAATTATTTCTGACAAAGATTAGTATTTTGAACATTCAGAAAAAAAAACTCTAATTCGGTAGTCAATGATAAGGTATTCGGATGAAGATTAACTAGCAGAACCTACAGTTATATGTTCGCTGTTGGCATGCCATTTTTGCATTTTCATGTGTGTTCTATAGTCTACATTTCGCTGCGGATTTTTATTTTCTAAATAAGGATTGCTATATTGCATTTGAACCACTGCTTTTGTTGTTGAGAAAATGACCTGTGCTCTGGTGGGACAGATTAAAAAGCCTGGTCTTGACCCTGAGAAGTATGTAAACTATAGGCCAATATCCCTTTTACCGAGTTTGGCAAAGATTGTGGAAAAGCACGTCCACTCTGTGCTCTCCACTTTCCTGGAAGATCATGGTTTGCTCCACCCCACCCAGTCAGGCTTTAGCTCCAATCTGAGCACCGAGACCGCTCTCTGGAAGTAAATGAAGCCATCAAGGAAGTTCTTGACTCAGGTGGTAGAGCTATGCTGGTGATGTTAGATCTGTCGGCGGCCTTCGACACCGTCCCTCATGAGGGTCTCTTGAGCAGACTCTATGAGATCGGTCTTAGAGGGACGGTGTTGAGCTGGCTTAGATCTTATCTAGCGGGCCGTCGACAGGTGGTCTGGGCCCCCCCCCGTACTCTGCCGAAGTACCGCTGTTGGAGGTCGGAGTCCCTCAAGGGTCGGTGCTTAGCCCGACCCTTTTTAACATCTTTATGACTCCATTGGTGGTACTGGCAGAGTCTTTTGGAGCCCAGATCATATCATACGCTGATGACACCCAGCTTCTCTTCACCTGTAAAAAGGGTGTTGAGTTTGACGGAGAGAGCATCCGTGGCTGCCTTGGGGCTGTCTTCGACTGGTTTCAGCGAAGTAGCCTCAAGTGCAACCCTGATAAATCGGAGGTGCTCTTCTTTGGTTGTCAGGCAGACCCACCTTGGCAGGACTGGTGGCCGGTGAATATGTTTCCTCCGTCATCCTCCTCCTCGGTGGCTAAAAATCTCGGGGTCAAAATTGATGACAATCTATCATTGAAGTCCCAGATAACAGGCCTTACCGGCACATGCTTCGGTCTCCTGAAAATGTTGCGAAAGGTCCTCCCTTTGCTTCTTTTGGTCCACAGGAGGCTGACGGTACAGGCCTTAATTTGTTCCAAGCTCGACTATTCTAACGTTCTTTATTTGGGTCTTCCGGACTACCTTCTGCAAAAACTTCAAGTGGTCCAAAACTCTGCAGCGAGGGCCATTTTTGGCCTTCCCCGCCATGCTAGATCATCGGAGCTGTTACTCTCCCTTCACTGGCTTCCTGTCAGGAAGCGGATTGTCTTCAAGGCACTTACATTGGCCCACAAGGCACTCCATGCAGTTGGGGCCAACTACATTCAGAAACGGCTTACTTTTTATAAGCCTACAAGATCCCTTAGATCTGAATCCCTTGGTCTGGCAACTTTCCATATCATTAGAAAAGCTAGGATAGGTGGCCGCTCTTTTAAACATCTTGCTCCCAAATTATGGAACTCTCTCCCCCTGGAACTCCGTTGCACTCCAAATCTGTTGGCCTTTAGAAAGAGTCTGAAAACTTGGCTTTATAGTCAATAACTGATCTGTTTCTTGTTTCTTATATTCTCTGTTTTCAGCTATGGGTCAGAAAGCGCCGGGACACTCCTTGGAGTAGCCGAGCGCTATATAAGACACCCATAACATAACGTAACATAACATTAATTTTATGAAAAAAGTTTGAATTTTCTTAGACGAGGGATCTTACTTAAAGAAGAGTTGTCAAAGATTAGCTAACTGAAATTTTTTATAAAACTCATGCTGTGTTGGTACATTGATAACACTTGTCAGTCTATAGTTTTTAAAAGTATGATCGTTGGAGTATCCTGATTGGAAATCCAGAAAGGTCTGGGATAAAAGTGATAAAGAGTGGGTGGTAGGGGGAATTTGAGTTCAATACCTTTTAGGATTCTTTCAATGTTTAATTTTGATACAGATATTCTGTTGCTGTGTTTCACCCTTATCTATTTCTTATGATATTGAGGTACTACATTGGTTGGAAGTGTGCAGGGCTGTCAACATTTATTTCAACCATACGTCATCCATCGGACAATGTGACAATCTTTTTGAGAGATCTGACACTTCCAGCTCGCACTAGGCCTTCATTATCTACTCTTGTAGATGAGTGAAGAGTGCTATCTTGATGACTTACAAGATTTCTGTTAGGACTAAGACTGAGTTTCACTGCGGGATGTCTGGATTTCAATGCTGCTCAGTCTCTTCTACCTTGTACTACATGGAGGCTAAAAGGCACCCTCAAGAACACGAGGGAAAGGTAGAATAGAGAAAGGCAAAAATTAATTCCATAGCATGCTCTCTTGAACATGATATGAATTGTCTTATGTATTTGAGTCCTGAAGAAGGATGGGGGACATCCAGTGTGTGGGACTCGAATATTTCTACCCCAACCTTTATCATACCACCTCAAACCCCAACCACTGTGGGTATAGAACAAACGGTAATAATCACTTGGGTTGGGCACATAACCTGAACATGAATCAAGGCACACAAAACTATTGTGCCCCTTGGCATGAGACAAATGGCCCCTTTATGGGACCACCAAGTATGGGTCCTTTTACACAAGTCCCGTTTAACCCTCAAAGACCAAGGTTTCAGGGCGAGGAACACCCAGGATGGATCTCAAATAATAATATCCCATTGAGAAACCGCTTTGACCCATTAATGGGTATGGACGGGGTAGACTGACCATCAACTGGGTCTGAGGGCAACGCGCCTATCGTTCTAGATTTGGGAAAGAGGGAAAACATAAGGATAGCCCGCAATGATGACCCAGCGGTGGTGACTGTTGATTGTGATACTCTGAGAATTGGCCCCCCACATGCAGAGAACGATGTTACTTTTGGGGGAAATACCACTTTGGGTTGTGAGAATCACCCACTACTGCCTGGGCAAGACCCCTCAAGTACAAGAGATGTTTTGGGAAGCACCCATGGGAAACAGGGGCTGTCCTTAATATCTTGGAATATTGCCGGACTTATAAGCAGATTGGAAGATGATGCGTGGCTGGACTATGTGGGAGCCCAGGGAATCCTGTGTTTACAGGAGACTTGGAGTAGGACTACCTGTGACATTGAGGGTTTTCAATCATTCAATGTTTTGGACGTTCCATCGACATCTGGGAGGGCAAAGGGTGGTATAATGACAGCGTTGTCTATAAAACTACAGAAGTTGAGAACTTCGAAACTGGTGGACACAAACTGGTACCAATTGCTGTTATTAGAACATCTTTTTCCAGAACCTGTGTTGTTAGTCAACTGGTATCATAACATCTTTAATGGACATGACATATCAATAATTCAAAGCCTGGAGGATGCAATGGGTAAAGCACGTAGCAAGCACCCTTTATCGTCTGTCATTTGGGTTGGCGATTACAACTGTACACTGTGCAGTTTTGGAGGCTCGAACGTGTGTGGACTGGAGGACTCAAACGCACAGCCCTTGACCCACTTTAAACACACACCCCAGGGGGATGCTCTGAACAATATTATCATCCTGAATGACTTGTGTGTGGTAGAACCTTGGTCAGCCCCCGACACACCGCATATACCAACTTTCCAGGGTACAAGGGGGAGATGAGCACAATTGATTTTGTCTTGGTATCCAGTAGCCTTCTCAAATATGTTGATAAGCTGGAGGTGGTGGCCAATCCCGCAAGTGACCATAATCCCCTAATGTTGTCATTGTGCTTGCCAGCACAAGAATCACCAAAGATCTGGGAACAGTCAATCAAGTACAGCAAGAATCAGGGCATTACCTTCAAATGGAGGAAGGTAAACACGATAAAACTGGAGGAAGATATTCTTGTTAGTTGCAAAACGGAAATGGAATCATGTCTAGTCCCAGCACCTGACCCGAATCAGGTTATTGAGAGCTTTGAGAAATTGTGTGGGCATGTAGCAAAGCACCTTAGGAAACCCAAGGGAAAGGGTGGCCAAAAGGCCTTTAGATGGTTTGACTCCGTGTGTTCTGCCACACACCAATCGCTAAAACTAGCCTTGCGCCAAAAACCAAGAAACAGAGAACTTGTAAGAACTAGCAGAAAGGCCTATAGGGAGGCTATTGTAAAAAGAAAGCAGGACCTAAAAAACATTGCCTGGGAAGACCTTGAAAAGGCTGCAGAACTAAAAGATAGTAGACTCTTTTGGGGGGTCCTAAATCGCCCCCTTTTTAAGAACGACAATAGAGAATCTATAGTTATGCAGGTCACCGCTGAACAGTGGGTTCAATATTTTACTAAGATTTTTAATCCTAATTCTATCTCAATAATGGCAAGTTCGGATATTACAGGGGAACTGGTGACATCTCCCTCGGCTTTGACCCTCAGCTCCTCACTTACACTGATAGAGATTGAGGAAGCCTTAGAGAAGGGATCATCACTAAAAGCTCCAGGCCCAGATGCTGTCCCCTTAGACCTTTTTAAACATAATGTTAGTTTGTGGGCACCCATATTATTGAATGTCTTCAAGGCTGTTGTGGTTGGGCGCATCCCTGGCACATGGGAGGAGGCAATTGTAGTGCCGATCTTCAAGAAGGGTGACAGGTGCGACCCATGTTGCTATCGTCCGATTTCCTTAATAGATGCCTCATGCAAAATCCTGGGCAGGGTAATCCTAGCGAGATTAGAAAGTTGGGCAGATTCAACAGGACTTATAGTTGATTCCCAATACGGATTTAGGCGTGGAAAGGGGACCGTCGAGCAGTGCCTGAACCTGGCACTAATTTTAGGCAAGTACATGAAGGCAAAAAAGTCTGCAATACATCTTGCCTTCATGGACTTGTCAAGTGCATTCGACACTTGAAGGACTGGGTTCTGTAGGACCCAGCGGTGCCAGGGCACAACACCTGAAACCTTCGTGGGTAACCTGCTCCGGCGTACGAATCACAGAGACACGGGACACTTCCTTCGACGTCAAAGATTCAAGGTTTATTTGCTGCAGGGAACACAGAGATCACGACAAGTACACAGCGTGCAACTTGGGGAGACTGCTTCAAATTGGTTCTGTGGTTCGCTCCTTTTATACAGTTTTTACCCATAGGATAACATTGAACACAAAAGTTTACAACCCGGTTCTCACAATTATCCCCCAGAGGGGTCGCTTTGGTCACTTTGAAACACATACGATCCGAAACAAAAGTGCGGAAACATTTGGCGGTTCCCAACTGTGAAAACCCATCTTCCCACCATTAGCAAATTCCAATCAGCAGTAAAACAGATCGAAATAGGAACAAGGACAGGTGTAGAGGAAGATGAAGACAGTGGGGAGATCGGAAAGGGTGTAAAAGGGGAGGTAACGGGAAACACGAGATGCAGGCATCAAAGGGACGTGCCTAATGAGATGCACGGCTGAGACAATAAGCCCGTGCGGCGAGATGAGCCTCAAGCGGCGTCATCTGCCTTACAGTAGCATCCCCCTCGTCATAAAGACACTTACAAAGAACATGTGTCTTCCGCAAATATCTTGGGAGTCCCAGGGTCGCGAAGCGGACAACGTCCGTTCGCTGGCTACTTGAGGGCAAGAGACAAAATGGATGCCGTATCTAAGATGGAACCCGTGGGTATAGATGAAAAACCCACCTAACAAACGAACGGTTTAAGTTAGCACAGCGAAACCGCGCACACTTACTAAACTCGTCATTTGCGGTTCATAGATACCAGACTCGACCATATTCGTGCGAGTCGGAAACACCACTTACAATTGCCACGGAACCTCAGACGCTCCTTTTGCCCTCATGTAGGCAAGCACTAGTCGGAATCATAGTCGATATTCATCAGACCATCGAGATGTTGCTGTAGCATAGCTCTGTCCAACCGAGTCCCCTTGGTAGCAGATGGTTGTCTCATACACGTTGTAGCACAAAGGCCACATAAGGCAGGACCACACTGCACACAAAGGCAACACGTGAACAGGAACACTATCACAACTCCGATGATCATCAGAATTTTCCAACCCCAAGTCGACATCAGGCCCCAAAACCACCCTAGCAGCGTCCAATCCCCTACATCCACGTGTATGGATTCGGAGATCTTATGCAACCTCGAGATGGCTTGATAGACAGTTGGAGCATTATCTGGAATGAAAATGCAGCAGCTCGAATGGATCACCTTACATACCCCACCGCGATCTGCTAAGATGACATCTAAAACCATACGGTTTTGTAACGTCATAAGTCTCTCCGCCTGAAGTTCTGTGGTGATATTACCAAGGGCACTGGCAGTAATATCAGCTGTCGATTCTACCACTCGAGTCAACTGTCTCAGGTTCCTACTGTTAACCATAGGTCCCCAAAACGGGAGGAAACCCTTGAAAAAGTCTCCTGCCTCTTGACCGGCAGTATCCTCTTCGCTAATTACGCCTCGCACAACTCTAGTCTTGTGATAATCGGCATCTACAGTGAACGTCGGAGGCAACAGATTTGCAATGAAGCATGAGCCCATGAAGTCAGCGGGCAACCATGCATATGCACGATCATAACAGATAAAGTATGTACCCTTGGCAGCCAGAAACACAGGGGACGAGGACATCGGCAGAATGTAATTTTCAGTGCAAGCACTTGCTCCAAGTCGGGCTTGCGATCTTCGACCACGACCCATAAGACAGAAATTACCAGTGTGGGGTACGACCCATATTGGAGGCGAGCTTTTAAGCTGCTTTTCGCTAGTGAACACACTATATTCACCTCTACTTAGGACTCTATAGGCTTGTACCTCTTCTTCAGGGATAAGCGAGGGATCATAGATATCGCTATCCAAATCCTCTATGGCTATCGACAAAGGCTTCTGATACGAGGTAGGACCAGAGTAGGGGGAACGTGGTTCTCGAATGGGGTGGAAACCCAGTGCGCTTCGAAACATTGTTTGGAATGCTCGAGCTGACCCTTGGGAACTATACGGCAACACCAGATATGGAATTCCCTTATCCGTAGTATGTGGCATCAACCCACACACCCAACAATTAGTAGTGTTAACCACTAACTGATGCTGGTGAAGGAGCTGAATAAAGGAATTGTTGCGAAATTCTACACGTCTAGCCTGCTCGTGTTCCGGTAACATGTGAAAGGAATGGGAAGAAGCAGTAGAGGTAAGATTAGGGTAAGGAGTAGGAGTAGGTGTAGCAGGTAAGAAGTAAGACATCGTATAGTACACCCCACCCGCCAATAATGCAGAAGCAGTCAAAAATAACACAAACAGTTGGAATATAAAACATTTGGTACGACTGAGTTGCTGCAGCTTGAGTCTGTACGCCTTAGCTCCCTCCAAATCATTCAGCTTCGAGAATGCCATTCCCTACGACCGTCCGCAACGTTTCTTGACGCACTTCGTTCTGTGTAGCAATAGTCAATCCCTAGGAGTTCCTAGGAACCGACGGCCTTTAACCTAGCGTCAAGACCTACTATCCAGAAGGAAGTACGCGCGCGGCCCTACGGCCTTCAATACACAATATGTATATACAAGCACAAAGTCTCTCGGCTGTGGAAGTAAAAAGATACAAGAGAGGAAGCTCAATATATATATATATATATATACAAAAATTATAGTGATACGTATGCTCAAAACTGATCACGGGAAACGGGGATAATGCAGTCGTTAATTCAGCAAAACAAAATATTTTTATTTGTCCTTAGTGCGAGATCGCAAAGAATATCGGTGTTTCCCGGGACGTGTCTGCTCGTCGAACAAAGGATCCGTTGAAGAGACAGCGTCCTGCTGATCAGTCGATTGTTCTGGTCTTGAGTCTTTTGCTGACAATTGTTCGACAGTGTCTTTCTTCTGCGCTGAGGATTCGTCAACAAGCTGTGCGTCGCTAAAAGGCACAAACGCCGGCAATGTTTCTGTTTCTGTTGACGCAATGCCTTTCCTTACCCACGGGTCTGCCGGTAAAGGGATAGGGACTCGCTTCGTATGGGTGGCATGCACCCAATTTTTACGCCCCTCAAGACGAACGGCAGTCCTCGTGGCCAGGAGCACCTGGTAAGGTCCGGTGAACCTCGGGTCCAGATTATTCTTGCGTGAAAAGTTGCGTGTCACCACCCAGTCTCCAGGCTGGAGCTGGTGGCCTGGACCCTCCGTCTGCGTCGGCAATGCGTCGTAAACCTGTTGGTGAATTAACCTCAGTTTAGCAGTCAAGTCATGTAAATAGTCAATCAACATTGGATACTCAAGATCAGAAAACATTCCTGGCCTAGGAACCCCCCACACATTTGCAGGACGGCCGAACACTATTTCGTAGGGACTAAGCCCTATTCGGGAGTGTACAGTCGCCCTAGTTGACAGTAATGCTAAGGGCAAAGCGTCAGGCCACGAAAGACCAGTCGTAGCCTGAATCTTCGCTAGCTTTAGTTTAAGGGTGCCGTTGTACCCTTCAACCAATCCAGCTGACTGGGGATGATTGGCGCTGTGGAATTTTTGATTTATTCCAAGGCCCTTACACACACTCTTCATCACACTTCCAACAAACTCACTTCCGTTATCTGACCACACGACTCTAGGCATTCCATACCGAGGAAAATATTCCTTCAGTAGGATTTTCGCAGTAGACAAAGCAGTATTGTCTTTGAGAGGATAGGCCTCAATCCATCGGGAGAATGCGCAAACCACAACTAACACGTATTTCAGGTTAGTGCATCGCTCCATATGGATGAAGTCCAATTGAATCACCTCAAAGGGATACGAAGGGGGAGCAAAACTGCCAGGAGGAGTTGGGGTTCCTTTGCCAGGATTGTACATCATACACACGATACAATTCTTCACCAACCGTTCAGCACATTTCGTAATTCCATCATTCTTCCACACAGGCGACAACAATTTACAAATGCCTTTCACGCTAATATGTGCTAACCCATGTGCCATTGTCACAACGGCCAGTACATACGCATCAGGCAACAACCATCTTTTCTGATCCGACAAATCAATCCAACAACCACTAGCATCCAACTTTCCCGTACTTTCTTTCCACTTCGCCTTTTCAGTCTCGGTGGCCTCATTCTGAATTTCTTTCACACTTTCAATGGTGTCTTCACACATACTCGATTCCGTAGGCCACCTAACCGAACTCGTCACATACATTCGAGTGCTAAGGTTCCGGGCAGTCTCCTTAGCAATCTCATCCGCAAACGCATTACCACGACCAACATCATCCGTCACTTTACGATGCGCACTACATTTAACAACCGCTACTTGCGTAGGCAAAGTCAATGCATCCAGAAGATCATTCACAAGCTGGCCATGCTGAATCTTCGTACCGTGCGACGTCAAGAAACCTCTCTCTCTCCACAATCGTCCAAAACTGTGCGCGACGCCAAAAGCGTATTGGCTGTCGGTGAACACATTCACACGTTTACCTTTCGCTAACACACATGCTCTAGTAAGAGCAATCAATTCCGCAGCTTGGGCAGAATTCTGATTCAATCTTGCAGTCTCAACAACAGTATTCAACGTTACCACAGCATAAGCAGTAGTCACATCACCATTCGGCAACTTAAAACATGACCCATCCACATACAAAGTACCATCCGGGTCTTCCAATGGGGTGTTTTTAAGGTCCACTCGACCTTTCGTTTCCTCTTCAGTCCTCAAGTAGCAGTCATGCTCTACTACTTCATCTGACTCTGCACTAATTGGTAACAAAGTTGCCGTATTTAAGACATTACAACGTTTTATCTGAATATGGCTTGCCAATAACGTCAACTCGTACCCAGACAACCTCGCACTCGTCAAGTGCTGAGTTTTCGTACGATTTAAAAGAGTATCGACTGCATGCGGAACCATCACCGTAAGCATATTATCCATGACCAATCCTGCTGATTGTCGGATGGAGACCGCAGCTGCCGCTGTTGCTCGTAAACAACTCGGCAATGCTCTAGCTACTGGGTCCAAGGTCGAGGAAAAATATGCACATGGACGCTGTTTACCACCAAAAGGTTGCGTTAAGACACTCAAAGCACAACCTTCCTTCTCGTGAACATATAGCGTAAACGGCTTGCTGTAGTCAGGGGTACCCAACACAGGAGCCGAACACAATGAATCACGTAACTCAGAAAAACCTTTCTGACATTCTTCCGTCCATGGTAAAGGAGTTGGAACATCCTTGCACGTAAGAGCCACCAATGGTTTCGCTAGCAATGAAAAATTAGGAATCCATTGCCTGCAGTATGACGTGATACCTAGAAAGGCACGCACATCTCTTTGGGTTTTTGGCACAGCCATTCGCGCAATCGCTGCAATTCTCTCTGGGGTCAATCTCCTTCCCTCCTTTGACAATAAGTGACCTAGATAGGTTACTTCTTGACAACAATATTGGAGTTTAGAAGGGGACACCTTGTGATTCAACTCACAGAGATGTTGCAGCAACGACACCGTAGCAATTTTGCAAATGTCCTGAGTATCGGCAGCCACCAATAAGTCGTCGACGTATTGGATCAAGGCCGCACCGACCGGCAACCGAAACGCATCCAGTTGACCCTTCAAGGCTTGACTGTAAATCGATGGACTTTCACAGTAGCCCTGAGGAGCGCGTTTGAACCGGAAGCTTCGTCCACCGAGAGAGAAACCGAAAAGGTCCCTGCTCTCTTCGGCAATCGGGATGCTGAAAAACGCATTTTTCAAATCTATCACCGAAAACCATGATGCAGTAGCTGGAATCAGAGTCAGGAGCGCCGTGATGTCAGGCACAACAGGGAATTGAGGAACCACAATTTTATTCACCTCCCGTAAATCGATAACAAAACGATAAACAGGCGGTTTTGTAGGATCTGTGCGTTTAAGAATAGGCAGTACAGGGCTATTGCACACGTTTCCCCGAGTCTCTTCAATGACATCTTTCTCGATCAAATCATAGATGATCGCCAACAGCGCTCGTTCACCATCAAGGGAGATACGATACTGGGGAATACGTGGCAATCGCACATTAGATTTCAACTGAACAACATAAGGGGAGATATCAAGTAGGCCCACGTCATTTGGACCCGTCGCCCACAAAGACGCAGGAAGAGAACTCAATTCCGGTGGAAGCTTATCAAGAGACAAGTACATAGGAGCGACAACCCTCTCTCCTAACGTAAGCTTTACACCCGCAGGAGAACAATACAAAGTTGCGTACAAACGTTTAAGCAAATCCAGGCCCAAAAGATTTTCGCCACATCCCGTGGTTAAAATCAACGGAGCTTCTAGCTCACGTGGCCCAATTTGAAGGGGCAAAGGGCGCGAAACTGGATTGCTAACGGGGGCGCCAGAGAATCCAACGGAAACATTTGTTAAGCCAGACAAAGGTGCGCCAGGGAGTTTCGAATGCATGATAGAACTTTTCGCTGCACCAGTGTCCAACAGAAAAGGCTCAACGACGCCCGATGTAGCAACTGCGACGTAAGGCCCTCTCTGATCAACCGGAACTGATACCACTCCCTCTCCTTGTCTTTGGCTGTCCTAGTAATTACTGTCGTCAGTTCCCTGATCGACATAATAATCGTCTACATTGTACTGCGCAGATCGTCCTTGCGATGATCCACGTTGATCAAAGCAGTTATTAGAATTGGATGAGTTATCTGAGCGATCATTCTGAGCACCACGACCTCTACCACGTGACGCCTGCTGTGAACCACCACGACCTCCTTTAGATGAGTTACCACTATTACGTTAATTCAAAACAGGGCAGTTAAATTTAATGTGTCCCTCCTGTCTACAATAAGCACATTGATTGTACCCTAACGATGATCTTTGGGAGGAGGAATCATTACGCGGCTGTGACCGATTCGATTGCGACTGCGATCGATTCTGTTGTGAATTATTCTGATTTGACCGCGGAGGATACGCTTGTTGCAACAACACTTTAGTTTTCAGCTCTTTCGTCTTTTTGTCAGCACGGTCATTCTCTTCTTTCTCTCTGTTTTCATAGTATTGTGCCGTAGCCAATATCTGAGCTGAGGTGGAAACGGCCCATGCACTTTCCGAATTCTTCAATTTATTGCTCAAGTCGGGCAATAAATTTGAAACAAATTTATCCACAAACAACCTTTGACCACCCTCAGTACCCATATCCTGTCCACTATGGTCAATGAATGCTTCCTCAAACCTCGTAAAGAAGTCGGAAACACTCTCATCTTTCTTTTGTTTGCAAGCTGACAATTTGTCCCAATTCACCTTCATAGCTGGCATAAGAGTTTTCATTAATGTTATAATTCTTTGGGGAAGGGCAGTTATCAACTGATCGGGTTTGGCACCACCAACTTGTCCAGCATCTGCCGCTAAAATGGCAGCCCAATCACCGCCCAATTCATTTGCGTGATCTTGCTGGCGAATCTTAGCCCATACCGGTTGCGGTACGACATTTCCGAACAACATATCGATATCGGATAGATTCATTACCGTAGCATCTACGAGCTGAGACAATTCTTTGTAATACCCAGTAGGATTTTTGCGTGGATCAGGCAAAGATTGCTTCACCTGTAACACTTCCGAACGTTTCCACGGGAGGTGTATCCACACTCTCTCAAAATGGCCCACTGTTGTCGGAGGAGCGGCATTAGGATTAGGCGGTATCCAAACCGGCGGAACTTCACGCATGGGATATTGGCCAGACTCATCTGGTTGTTTTTCAATATCCTCGACAAACAATGCATGAGGTATCGGAGCGGGGCGAAAAGATAGCAACCGCTCGATAGCACGTCGAACATTAGTATCAACTATCAGCCCAGTTGAAAACTGAAGCCGAAGTTCAGACAGGGCGGTCAGCACCTCGTCAGGCGCATCGGCCGCTATCTGATCATGAAGGAACTTACACATTTCATCAAACACGTATCTCTGGGTTGGTATATTGAATTGACAAAACGTTTCGAGGACAACACGTGGTGGATTTCTCTGCGGATTTACCATCCAACCCATCGCCATATTATATAGCGCAGCGCGTTCTCTGTTTCCAGGAAGCTGACTTCGTCTCTGAGGACCATCGGAACCAGCGGACCCACGAACAGGTCCGAGCGAATGAAAGAAGCTAGCCGCAAGAGGAGAATTGCGGCTACGGGTAGAGGGGGAAGAATAAGACACAGGGCTAACAAGAGAAGGAGTAGAAACAGTAGCAGCAACAGGGGTTAACAAAACAGGAGCAGTAGCGGGAGCAGGAGTATGTGGAAGCGGAGGAGCAGTAGGAATAGAAACAGACAAAGGAGCGGGAACAGTCGGAAGAACGGGTGCAAGTTGAGGAACAGGGGCAGGGACCACAGGAGCTGCGGTACCCTGTACGTACGGAGGTGGCGACTTCATAAGATAGGACATTAAAGGATCCTCAACTACCTCTTCCTTCTTGTCCGACTCCGTAGGCAAAGCAGGATAGCATTTATCTATGGTCATACGCTGTAGTCTTTCAAACACTTCCTTATCCTTAACCTCCTTATCACGCTGGAACTGCTCAGCTTTCTTCACTATGGTAGCAACATTATCTCGCTGAGTACGTTTATTCTGTCTGATTTCTTTCTGTCGGGCTTCTTTGCGCCACAACCGAAAGGCATCAAACATGGCCGGCCTTGATTTTCGTTCGAACAACTTCATTTCCAGATTATCTAAGATTGACGCCTCGAAGCTACCGTGAGGTGGCCAACGAAGATCGCCGTCCTTCTTTGTATATTTAATCCAATAATCGTTAAAGGTAATTGGGCCTAGCCCATGTTTGCTATATAGATCATAAGTAGGAGTTCCAACCGGAGGTATCGGACACGAGTCCTCCAGTCGGGAATCCGCACCACAAGGTCTGAAACAACTTAACAAAGTACTGCGACCAGGCATCTTGCACACTAGCCGAGTTTCACAAACTTCAAGGGTTACGGGATTTACCAAGTCCCAGCAACGAACAAAACCCTCGGTTTTGGCGGCTGCAGTCGTCAAACAACACAACAAAGTACGCTAGCAAAGTGTCACCGACAAAAACACTCACACAGCGTGTACAACAAAAACACTCGCTAAAGTGTCAACAACCAAGAGCTATGGGAGCGACCCACAAATACTTAACTCAAAAATCGATGGCGTCACCAGGAAGGCCCGTCAATCGTCTCGCTATACCAAGGTCTACGCCAGGCGCCAAAACAGGTCTACAGTCAGGGCAGCAGTCCGTCGCAGCCGTCCGGAGGCGGGAATCTTCGCGGGAAAAGTCTTCGGGCCACTTATTTCGACAACAGGATCGATGAAGCGGAGTGCACCTTCCCTCGGAGATTTCACACGAAGTTCCTCACGATCGTCGGGCTTGGACCGGTACCACTGATGCAGCCCCACGTGGGGCGCCAACTGAAGGACTGGGTTCTGTAGGACCCAGCGGTGCCAGGGCACAACACCTGAAACCTTCGTGGGTAACCTGCTCCGGCGTACGAATCACAGAGACACGGGACACTTCCTTCGACGTCAAAGATTCAAGGTTTATTTGCTGCAGGGAACACAGAGATCACGACAAGTACACAGCGTGCAACTTGGGGAGACTGCTTCAAATTGGTTCTGTGGTTCGCTCCTTTTATACAGTTTTTACCCATAGGATAACATTGAACACAAAAGTTTACAACCCGGTTCTCACAATTATCCCCCAGAGGGGTCGCTTTGGTCACTTTGAAACACATACGATCCGAAACATAAGTGCGGAAACATTTGGCGGTTCCCAACTGTGAAAACCCATCTTCCCACCATTAGCAAATTCCAATCAGCAGTAAAACAGATCGAAATAGGAACAAGGACAGGTGTAGAGGAAGATGAAGACAGTGGGGAGATCGGAAAGGGTGTAAAAGGGGAGGTAACGGGAAACACGAGATGCAGGCATCAAAGGGACGTGCCTAATGAGATGCACGGCTGAGACAATAAGCCCGTGCGGCGAGATGAGCCTCAAGCGGCGTCATCTGCCTTACAGTAGCATCCCCCTCGTCATAAAGACACTTACAAAGAACATGTGTCTTCCGCAAATATCTTGGGAGTCCCAGGGTCGCGAAGCGGACAACGTCCGTTCGCTGGCTACTTGAGGGCAAGAGACAAAATGGATGCCGTATCTAAGATGGAACCCGTGGGTATAGATGAAAAACCCACCTAACAAACGAACGGTTTAAGTTAGCACAGCGAAACCGCGCACACTTACTAAACTCGTCATTTGCGGTTCATAGATACCAGACTCGACCATATTCGTGCGAGTCGGAAACACCACTTACAATTGCCACGGAACCTCACACTGTTTGTAGACATAAGTTGTGGCGGATGATGTATGACATGGGCTTTGAGGAACCTTTGGTCACATTGCAGGTTACATGCAGCAACAACTGTATCAATTAGATTTGGCCCTGGAGGTGAAATGACAAAATCAATTCCTTCTACTGAGGGTGTGCGTCAAGGATGCATTTTGGCGCCTTTCCTTTTTTTGGTTTACACAAACGGGCTAGAAAAGTATTTATTAAACCAGGGTTGTGACTTTCCAAAAATTAAAGGCAAAAGCATTCCCATGCTTTCTTATGCAGACAATACTGTCTTAATGACCTTAACTGGAAATAGCATGCAAGTATGTTTAGATGCCTTTAATACTTTCATGCTTGACCTCGACTTAAAGGTGAACTTTGACAAATCCTTTGTAATGTCTTGTGGTCCTAAAGGGTCAAACATCAGGAAGTTTGTGGTAAATAATCGCACAATTGGAAAGGTGGAAAATTTTAACTACCTAGGTAATTTGTTTAATAGCAAATTAAGCTGGACGCCAGTTATGAAGGTCCGAGCCCAGAATGCGACCCGGGCTATAGAGGGCATCTTCCGTTTCTGTAGCAAACTGGGCCAAAAACATGTTACGCCCCTCAAAACCCTCTACACATCAAAATGTTTATCGGTGGCCACCTATGGGGCAGGGGTGTGGGGGACTGAAACACCATCCGTGATACAGGTGGTGGAAAATAATTTCATAAAAAGGGTTTTATCAGTCCCCAAAGGCTGCTCAAATATTTTCTGCCACAAAGAAATGGGAATGGTCAGTGTTTCTGATACGATTCGTTTGTCCCCTTTATTGTTATGGGGCAAAGTATGGCAATCTGAAAACCTGCAACTTACCAAAGATATCATCATGGATTGCATGGCCTTAGAAAATTCAAACCAGATCCCCTGGTTGTCCTATGTTTGTAACATGTTAAATAAGATTGGATTGGGTTCCTATTATGAAAATCCTGAAAAAATAGAGGGAAACCAAAAGGCGGACATAAAGGCAATGTATTGGAAATCATTGAATCCACCATCTTTGGACGATGCTAATGTTTATGCTCGTAAGCCCCAACCTCAGTTTTATCTAACATTTACCCTTAATGTGCAATGGCGATTCCTACTAACAAGGTTTAGACTGGACATTCTGCATTTTTTGCTTGCTTTCCCGAAACAAGGGGGTTGGTGTGAGAGGCTGCCCCCTTGTCCATGTAATAATAGGGTTAGCCAAAGCACTATACATGTGGTCCTATTTTGCTCCTTATATCAAGAGCCAAGAATCCGGTTTATTAAACCAATCCTGAAGGGGAGGCAACCTTGCACGTATAAGGAAGGGTATGATTACCTGTCAGCACTTCCTCTGTTGAAACCTGCTGTGCTATGATAAATTTTATCAGAGTTTCGCTAAAGATTAGGAAGGCCTATGGTTAGTATCAAAATGTATATAATATTCTCTGGTGAAAATCATGTATTTACATATTTTATAACGGTCATTTTTACTATGTCTTTTATAAATTTGGGAAAATTGTGTATTTAAAAAACTTTTCTTTGCTCCATGAGGTACGATGAATTGTATGTTCAGTACTTTTATGATCCATTTTATGAATCAAATAAAGTTTTGAAATGAAAAATGAATGAGTCCTGAAGACAATAAATAAACAAGACTTACTCTATTGTCTTCGGCAGTGAGCTCTCCGACATTATCTACATTCCTGTGCATTATATACTTTTTAGAGTTGGATAGCATTCTGCACCTGTATGTGCATGCAAATATTAATGGCTGGTCTGCAATATATAATAAAAAGTGCTAGACTAATTCGAACCCTTATGTGGTGTGATGATGTATGCAGAACCTAATTTGTTTACTACCTTGAGTATTATTGAATGCAGCTTATAAAACATTCAGGAAGCCACATCAAATATGTGATTCAACATCTTTTGAAGAAATAGGAGATTCCACAGATGAAAAGTAACTTAAGTTAAAATAGAATGCATGAAGAAATAGTACTACCATTAAAGTAATTTCAAAATGCAAACATGGATGGTGCCACTCCAACAAGAATCTGTTCCACTGATAAAATTGTGTCAATTCAAAGAAGAGCGCAATTTAGATAAGATCGCAATTATATTTAGTCTTCTAACTGAGTGAAATACGAGCAGGTGAAAAATGACCATTGGGAAGCAAAGCTCTCCGGTTTAAATGTCTTGATATAGTAGAGTTCAAGGATGGCTGCCACATTCTAGTTCATGTTTGTTATCATTTGGAATGTGACTCTTCATATGTCTAGGTTTGGGAAACTAAACACATCGCATTTCAGCTTCCATGTTAGAATTATAAAAGAGTTACTAACATGAACAGTCGATATAAGTATGTAAACAAAATATTCAAGAAATAAAAGCTCTGAATGACAAAGTGTGGAAAACTCTAAACGTACCTCATGCTAATGTGAATCTACCTTGATTTAACCCCATAACAAAATCTCTCCTACTCCGACCACTAATGATGTATACTGTGTTGATGTTACTAACATTAGGGCTCTGCCACTTCGGGTACAGGGGTAAGACTATTTCTTATCTGGGGTCCAAAGGGATCTATTTTGTAGACATGAGTAAATCCCTTAACGTGTGTCCCATTATAGGTTAGATGTGATGGCTCAGGTTCATCAATCATTTTTTGCTGGGGTGGCTTTTATGTTTCACATGTTTAAGAGGTCTGTTGTATAAGAGTTGGTCAGAATGCAATGCCCTACATTTTGTCCATGTGTTTTTGTGAGATTCTCCAAAGAGGATTTAACCTGTTGTTTATGTTCTCAAGCATAAAGCTAGCGGAAGATGAGGAGGTAGTTTATAGGTTACTTTCCATTAATTCCATTACTGTGATTCTTCCTTCTTAGTAGGAGGCATAAGTCCTTCCCTCTCTTCATCTTGGTCTGGAGCTTTGGATTCGGTTCGACCTCCTAATGTAGTCTACATTGGTTATTCACAAACAAATAATACTTTTTGCTGCTCCTTGTATGGGCTGTCTTTCAGGCACAGCCTCTTGACATGTAATGCATGCAATGCAAAAGGGAGAGAGATGGTGTTCCTAGAATGTAGTCTAGAAAATTCCCATTCTCTGTCTCACCCTTCCTTTTGTGGTTGCCATGCCAGCACTTGCTGCACAATGATATGCCAGGCTATTGCATGATTGTCCTATGATAGTGTATTAAAATATCTGTTATAAGTTTCCAGATGGCTGCTTCAAATTATGGTCGGCATAGAACATTTTGTATGCAACCATAAATCTGAAGTAGTATTGATGAAATCTTTTCTCAAAGGTTTATTTAGTGAAGCATTTGACATCATCATTACTTTAATGCAGTCACATCACTTACTTTTATTTAACTGAAAAACATTTTCAGGGTTTAAAAGGAAATCATACATAGAAAACAGTAAAATGATGGTACATGAATCCTAATCCAGCTATAGAACTATACAAATACATCTTGAAATCATTTCTGATATACAATTACATTGATTCAAATGTAAATCCAAAAAGAACTAACATTTATTTTTTATTACACACCATTTAGAGGGGGAACTCAAGAAATGTTAGCCTTCATGAAGTTTATCAAAGGTTTCTGAGTTTATGCACTTAACGCCAAACGTAGTCGGAACTCCAGCATGCCTGCCCTATGGGACAATGGAGGGAAGGAAATCATGGAAAAGGTATGCTACTGCTGCACCTACCTATGATTGCCGGTAGATAGCACCCTCCCTGAATCACTGGTGGGAACAAGGGGTGGTGTGAGGGTGGGCAAGCCTTGCATGGGCAGCGCATGCCAGGTAGCTAAGTTTATTGCTGTGGTGGTAGTGGTTGTTAGGCAGCGTTGGAGCGTCTGGGTAGTCTTAAAGCGCCATGACTGGGTAAGTTGTCAACCAAAACCTGTGCCGGTGTTGAAACAATACAAGCGTGGCTGGGTAAAGTCTGCACATTACCATCAAAGTAACAAGTACATCAAATAATTCCATAATATGCTCTAAGGAAAAAGGGGAAACGGCCACCCACATTTCCAAATATTCCTGCGGACACAAGTTTACAGGTAAATAGTACAATTACTGTTGGCCTGAGTCGCTGTCTCTGTTGGCCTGAGTGACAGTTTGGAAGAATATCCAGATTTTGCAAAAGGCCGCTTACATTGCCATTCATATTTTTAGATCTGGTGTTAGCCAAGACCACCTGAATGTAATAAAATAATATATATAATATATATAATATACTTACTCACAAGCTTTCAGTCAGCACTCTTCTCTTTGTGGTCATTCACATTTTTGGTCCACAACCACATCATTCAGCTTGGGGCACAGGAAAGCCCACTTGTGCCATTAGCTTACATCTCTGTGAGTGACGCATTCTACTCTTGCGCTTTGGCACTTACAGATAAAAAGTAGTCTACTTGTATAGGTTCACTGAAAACATTCACAAATATTACCAAAGCTATAAATGCGGAAGCCAGCGCCAGACTGGTGGGCTTCACAAATGCTTGTTAAATTTTGGGGAAGCTGCACATTAAAGTCAAAGTCAAAAATTTGCTTTATTCGGATATAAAGTTTAAAACCATCAAAGCACAGCACAGTATTTACAATTGATCATGTTTACATATCACAACTAGCACAACTAAATACATTACAATATAAAAAGTGCTTTACATTTGGCAGACACATATGCAAGATAAAAAGTTTGTCACCCAATGAAGATTATTAATTATTTAAAAATCCAAAATTCATCTAGTGGTCGTCACAGCAAAAACTTTCTAACGTACTGGGGGCAACATTACGGGTAGGGTGGAGGAAGGCAATTTAAGGTAACAATAATTTCTTTCGACATCTCATAGCCCCTGTAATGTAGCTCGCCACCCCAAAACATACCACAGCAGTCCCGAGCATTTGTAAATAAACCAAAGCTGGTCGGACCTGCTCAAAATTACAACATCTTAACAATGGCAAGATGTTATTATTAAGTGGCAATACATAAAACTTACAGAAGAAGATCATGTGAAGCACGTTTTGCTCAGAATTATTATCACATGGGCACGGCCCTAAAGTCCCACTTTTAGCAAACCCCCTAGGGAAAGATAGCAACCATGGTAGGATGTTATGCTTAAACCTTAATAAAACAAACAGATGGAACGGCTTGTTTATATAGGTTAAGTACGGCTGTATCTCTCTCCCTGTACTTAGCATAACAAAATTTCTGACTGACGTTTTTACCAATTCGTCTTCTTCCCTTTGTAACTTCACCCTATTTAGGAATTGGGATTTTACTGCCTTGATTGCAATTTTACTTAAGGCCCTAGGGTTTGTAAACAGATCGGGGCTACCCATTGAATCCATTTGAGTTTTAATATAACAGATCCAAGGTATAGCCAAGGCCTTATCTAGGACAAACAATCTTGGATAAATATTTAATTTAAGTTCGGAGCCTGCTGTGCCCAAATTCTTAGCCACCCTAGTATCGGTACCACAGCAATCTGATCAGAAATATAGCCAGCCACCAGGTCTTCATGTATGTTAAAGGTAGCTGCAGGTTGAGGGACCGACAACACTTTTCTAAAAAAGATATTTTCTGCAGTTTGGATCTCACTTACTTCAGTATAGACCCACACCTCACTCCCATACAGCACCATGGGCAAACATTTTGCGTTATAGATTTTCATAAGAGCCGATAATGGCTTACAGCCTAAATGTTTCGCAAAGCTCAACAGGGTCCCTGTGGCCCTCGCTAGTGTGGTTTTTTTCAATGCGCGTTGCATCGCCCATGACCTTCTATCATCAAATACAATACCCAGGTATGGGAAGGTAGGTATTTTAATAAGCTCCTGCCCTTTGCAGAAAATTGATGCCTTTTTGCCTGTCCACTACCTAATGACATAGCATGTGACTTTTTAAAATTAGTTTTCAAATCCAAAGAGTCCATAAAATTAATAAAAAAATCTAAAAGCGACTGTAATCCTCTTGCCGTCCTAGCCACTAACACAGCATCGTCTGCATATAGTAGTGTGGGAATCTTTTTTTGGCCAACTCTCGGGATGTCCTTGCATGCTGAAATTAGGGCATCACCCAGCTTGTTTATATAGAGTGTAAACAGCAAGGGAGCAAGGATACACCCTTGCCTTACCCCTCGCTTTACTGGCCAAGTATCCGTCAAGCTCCCATTCTCATTATAGCGAACTGCTGCACTAGTGTTCTCGTGGATATCTGGTAGGAAGGATATCAGTACGGGGTCCAACCCTATAGCAAACAGGGAAGTCCAAAGTTTTTGACAATTTACAAGGCTGAAAGCAGTGGACAAATCCATAAAAGCTAGATGTATGTCCCCCTGCTTTGTGACCGGGTATTTCCCTATCACAAGATGTAAATTGAGGCATTGACCAGCAGTACCTCTTCCTTTTCTAAACCCGTACTGTAGATCCGAGATGACCTCGATTTCTTCCAGCCAGTTTGTCAGACGCTCCAGTACGGCTTTTCCCATTATTTTAGCAGCCGAATCCAAGAGAGAGATCGGCCGATAACACGCCAGGTCCTCTCTTGAACCCTTCTTAAATATTGGGACAATAACCGCCTTACCCCAAGACACTGGGGGACCCACTTTAGTGACTGCATTAAAAACAGAAGTTAAAATCTTTGCCCAATAGTGAGGATCTGCCCTGTAAAGGTCTGCCGGAACCCCGTCCGGGCCTGGGGCTTTCCCATGTGCCGTGGACTCAATAGCATCCAAAACTTCTTCCTCAGTAAAATTAATTTTTCCTGCCCGTATAGAATCACCTAGAGTCATAAGAGATGAGTTATTTATATCCGCATAGAGACCACCAAAGTGCTCCACCAACTTTTCTGGTGGGATGAGGCAATCCTTGTTTGTATTTTCTGTCTCATTAAACAAAGGACTATTAATCACTTTCCAAAATTGAGTGCTACTTTTCAGAACACTCGCTTTGGTCAGTTCCTCCCAAGCCATATCTTTTAGCTCGATTTTCCTCCGTTTAATAGACTTTTTATAGGCCCTTCTTGCCTCAGCAATCATCTGAGAATCCTTTCCAGGCTCTTTTAGTACTTCTAGAAACACCGTGTGGGTATCACTGCAGGCTTGGTTAAACCAATTTTCCAATTTCTTGGGCCTTATTTTTCTTTTCCTAGTCAAATTAGTTGCTACCTGTTCTGTGATATGGTTAAAAGCACAGAATATATCCCTTGGATCTGAACTTGCACCTAAACATATGGTCAGATCCTCAGTTTTACTCCTGTACAGGCTTTCCAGGAAGTCAGTTGGAGTAATCATCTCCCACCTTAATCTACGGCCTTGACATTTAGAGGCTATGTTTAAATTTGAAATAGTGGCAGAAACAATCTCACTTTTGAGGGCCCTAATATTAATGTCCAACGTGAGTGGGTTATGATCACTAAAACCATTTTGTGTAACAGCAAAAGGACCTATTGTGTCTCTCAAAAGGCACAACACTAAAATATAGTCTATAATAGACTTTTTGCCTTGACCATTAAACGTTGGGACAGGGCATTGAGTTTCCCCTTGCACTGGGGCAAACAGATAATGTGCTGATAAAAAACTCTCCAGATACAACCCACTCTTAGTATGCTCAAAATGAGTATTCCCAAATGGGTCATTTTCAAAATCCATATTCTGAAAACATTGCATGTAACAAACATGTATATTAAAATTACCAAGCACTAAAAGATAATAAAACGTGTCGTTGTGTTCACTAATCATCCAAAAACCCCGATAGTGCTCTTAAATGGTCCAATTCGTCGCTCTGGGTGAAAGAATTATAAAAATTTACCACCAGGATTGTAGGTAAATTATCACCCTCCAATCTTACTGCTAAAATATTTGGAGTACTTGTCACTATTAACACTGCTTCATACAGTAGTTTCAGACTAAATAACAACAAGATCCCCCCCCCTGGATCTCCCCATTATAGATGGTGTTGCAAATTTACTAAATGATTGAAAACCATCCAAATTATTAGCGGGTTTATATCGCGCTAGGATCATCTCCCGGAGGAGTATCTCCGCGCCTTTGAGAAACCTTTCAGCTTGTAACAATAGGTAGGCAGATGGTAGTAATTAGTTAGGAAATAAGAAGGTTTTTAACTGTTTCCTAAATAAGAGATACTCCTGACAGAGTCTCAAAGAGAGAGGAAGGCTGTTCCACAATCTTGGTCCGGCAATGGACAAAGCTCTTCGACCTTGTCTTGTCTTTCTGGCTCTTGGAACTTGTAAGAGACCTTGTTCACTGGATCTCAAGGATCGAGCGGGCCTATAGAGAGAGAATCTATTGTTTAGATACTCTGGGCCTTTGTTCTGGAGACTTTTATGTATAGTCCATCCTATCTTGTATTTCACCCTTTGTTTGATAGGCAGCCAGTGTAGGGTGTTCAGGAGAGGCTTCGATGGTGTACGGGGAGGCTGATTTAGGACAAGACGGGCCGCCGTATTCTGGACTACCTGCAATCTCGCGATAACTCCCTCGTTGACTGACAGGAGCAACCCATTGCAGTAGTCCAGTCGACTCAGTATAAGGGCCTGCACTAACGTTCTCCTAGTTGTGTCAGGGAGCAAGGGGAAGACTTTCCTCAGCATAGCGATCACATGGAAACATGAACCCACTACTTGATTGCTGTTTTGTTTTAAAGAGAGTTCATGGTCCAGTCGTACACCGAGATTTTTTACCACCTGCTTTGGCTCTGGGACTGGGCCAAGGTCTTGCGGCCACCAGTCTGGGGACCATAGGAGCTTTGCCTCACCGAACAGCATCACTTCCGTTTTTGCCACATTGCATTGCAGGAAGTTTGATGCCATCCAGTGGGCTACTGCCTTCATCCCCAAGGAAAAAGAGTTCCTGACCGTATCCGTAAGATGTTTAAACGGGAAGAGGAGTTGGGTGTCATCCGCGTATGACATAGGGATGAACCCATGGGATCTCATGATGTTAGCCAGGGGGGCCACATAGATATTAAACAGGGTCGGGCTTAAGCAAGACCCCTGTGGCACCCCCTTTGAGATCCCCAACTCCTCTGACCGGTAGGCACCCAAGGTGACAGTCTGGGTGCGGTCGGTCAGGAAACTCCTCAACCATGCCAGAGCTACACCTTCCAGACCGATGTTAACAAGTCTGGTGGTCATGATGTCATGAGACACGGTGTCGAACGCCGCAGACAGATCCAGCAGAACCAGGATGACGGAATAACCCCCATCCTGGTACATACGTAGATCGTCTGCGACTGACAGCAAGGTGGTCTCGGTGCTATGTCTCGGCCTGAAGCCCGACTGAGAGGGATCCAGTCCATGTGTCTCCTCAACAAATCTGGACAGATGTCCATTAACGAACTTCTCCATCATCTTGCCCATAAAGGGGAGGAGAGAAATGGGTCGCAGGTTGGCAAGATCCGTCCAAGGAATGGTGGTATTTTTCCTTAGCGGTCTTACCAATGCCCGTTTCCAATCTCTCGGGACTTCTCCCGTGCTTAAAGACAGATTAATCAGTTTCTGAATATCTGGACCAAGAATATCAGCCAGCATAGGCATGATCCGGGCGGGAACAGTATCCTGCGGACTACCGCTCTTAATGACTTTTATAAGGGAGGTGACTTCTTCCAAAGAAATAGGGGGAAAGTTTTTTAAACGATTGGCCAGTGTGTTCTGCTGAATACTATTATGAGGGAGGTTGTTAGGATCGGCCACTTCCATAGATTTAGTGGCTAATATCTTAGCATAAATCGTGTCGATTTTATTCATAAAAAAGGAAGAAATCCTATCACATAATTCTTGGGAAGCAATCTCCGCCGTCTCGCATGCTACAGGCTTGGTAAAAGTTTGCAGGATTTGAAAGAGAACTTTAGAGTCCTTCCCAGCCTCTGCAAGTTGCATCGCAATGTGGCTTTTCCGAGCCATCCTTATTGCCTTATAATAGGATCTAAGGGATGTTAGGTAGCATTGTTTATCCTCCGGCTTCCGAGAATGTCTCCACACTTTTTCAAGCTTCCTGGTCTTTTGTTTCATGTGTCTCAGGTCTTCGGAGTACCAGACTTCTTGTCTGGTTGCTTGGCGGGGTTTATACGTTTTAAGTGGTATAGTACCATCGATTGCTTCATTTATAGCATTTGTAAAGCGATAGAGCTCAGTTGGCATTATTCCCTCATGCTCATTAATTATAGGGGCTTGATAGGCTTCTCGAAAGATGTCCTGTGTAAGTTTGTGCCATGGTCTTCTTTTGGTCGGCAAGGCAGTGGGTACCTAATGATAGCCTTCTCTAGCTTCCCATGTTTCCTGCAGGGCGATAATGTGGTGAACTGAGAGAAATGCCTCCCAGTTTATGTCCCCTCTTTTTGATCGTAACCCGGCAATATTCCATGATAGGATCACCATCTTGTTCTCAAATACAGTGGGTCTTAATTCCTTACACTCCTTATTCCCTGTGAGCACTGAGTGTGTTACTACTAGATTGGTGACCCCATCTTCCACTATAGAGCTCATAGTCTGATCTTCCGAACCCGAGGACCCCCCCTCAGCTACTATTCTTAATGTGGGCCTGTTTCTCATATAATCCCCTTAACTGGGTAAAGAGATTGGGACTCTGTCACCAGTTGGTGTGGCGCTATCTACCACTAGGCTATGACCAGGACCCTGTGCGCCAAGTTCAGTAGGCAGGCACGCACTATGCTCGTCCAGGGGGCTGGCTAGTCTTAGTTGTGGGTTGTCTCCGTCCCCAAGTCAATCATTTGCATTCAGTGAACGTAAAGCCTCATATCTATTACTCAGAGCGACTGTGCTAGTCGGGTAAACCAACTGTGGGGCACACTATCAAGGGGGTTTATCTCCGCTTTTTTGGCTTTAAAAGCCAAGAAAGCGGAGATAAAATTATCTCCCTATTACCTAGCTGTCGCTAACACCAGTTAGCGACAGCTAGTAAGAGATAGCGACCATCTTGGGCCCCGCTTTGCATGTCAGTGAAATTTATCACTAATGACATGCAGAGTGGGCGTGCCAAGATGTTAGCGACTGGAAACAGTCGCTAACATCGTTATCTCCTATTACCAACTTTTGGAGATATTCGCGCTAAGCGCCAATATCTCCAAAAGCTAAGACCTGCCCTGAGCAGTTCTTAGCCATGTTATCGAATGGTAGGTGGATAACATGGCTAAGAGCATTAGCTCGGTAATGCATGAATATCGCTGACTTTTCAGCGATATTCATGCATTTCGGCCGATTTTTATCGCTTAGGAGATAAACCTTGATCATAGCAAGGTTCCTAAGAGATAAAAATCGCCGCAGCTTGGCGATAAAAATATTGCCGCTAAGCCAACATAGCAATAATTATCACTAGTTGTTGGTAATATGCCCCTGAGTTCTGTGCCATCTTTCACTATTTACTCCAGTATTAGCTGGTTTTACCCACCCATGGTACCCTCCTCACCATTTTAAAGTTATTAAACAAATGTTCCCCTAAAACTGTTTTAGTACTCAAGTAGTGTAAGGCCTTGTTTTTAAGGGTGGTCCAATGTTCCTCTCTTCCATCCTGTTCTTTTGGTACATTAGTCAAGATTACTGAATAGGGACATGCTTCTGGAGGGAGATGCAATGCTCTTTCTCGTGGGTAACTCTGCACTGGAGGTCTTATTTTCCCCGCAGGGCCTCTAGGACCCAATTTTGTTCCTTTGTTAGCTCTCACTCCTGCAACTATAGGCGGCATAGTTGGTGCAACAACTTGGGGTACTTGGGGTGCTGTAATCAACATAGAGTCCACCAAATTAGTTACTGTAGTTGCGAGCGCACTCAAAGATTGCTCTTTGGGTGGCATCGCCCCAAAGGTTGGGACTTTTTGTTCAGCAATATGCTTTTCAATAGAAATTAATCTACCCTCTATTTGCTCTAGTTTATCCATAACCGGGGTAATGGCTTTAATCAACGAAAACATTCTGCCCCCCAAATAATTTTCTAATTTTGGTTCCTCGTGGACCAAGCCCCCCTTTGCCCTCCCTTCTATAACCCGGTTTGAGACATTATCAACCTGTCTATCTAGCCCAGGTGCAGAATTCTTGTTATTCCTAGGCTATTTTGCTTGTTGCCTGCTACCCTTTGGAGCGTTACTGGCCTTTCTCTTCCCTGGAAGAGTTTTGCTACTAATAACTGATATTGACTGTAGCTGTCTAGTACATGTAACTAAGAGAGAAAATGATAGACTAGGCACAGGAGATGTATCAGTAGAGATAGACAGGCTTACATCCAAAACCGCTCCATTTGGGGCTTGAAAAAAGTCCGGGAGGGCCAGAGACGGAGCAGTAGTTATAGGCACCTCTGTGTTTACTGTCGGAGGGTAAGTTTGCCAAGATGACTGCAAAGATAACCTTTGTTCAATGAGCTCAATTTCCTTGGCCACAACAGTCTCTGCTCGCTTTAAAAATGCATCCAAAGTCCCAGCCCCCCCGCACACCCTTTTACAATGGATTTAGCCATATAATGTATCCTCAGTAGCTCGCAAATAGTCCAATGCACATCTGACGGACACAATCCAATATGTTTACCGTATCAAGGAAAAATCTCCCACCTTGCTTTTCCACTAATATTGCCAGTTGTAGATGAAAGGGAGGGGGCCCAGCCCAGCCTCCTCTGGCCCCGGATGGCCACAGATGGTCGCGCCCTTCTCCCGGGCTTCTCCCGGGCGCTACCCGCGAGCGATCTTGCGGGACGAGGGACCAAGCTGCACTTATGTACGCCTCCTGGGGCGTGGAAATCCGGTGCCCCAGGGGATCCAGGAGATTGTGGGCAGGAGCAGGCGGGATGGCCGGCGGAGCCAAGCCTGGCCGGTGATGAAGGATGGGTGGGCGGAAGAAAGCCCGGCCGTGGGAAGGAAGGTGAGATTCACCGCAGCCCCTCCGAGTTCAGCAGGCAACAGGGGACTCGGCCCCAAGCTGCACTCATGTATGCCTCCTGGCGCGTGGAAATCCGGTGCCCCAGGAGATCCTGGAGATTGTAGGCAGGAGCAGGCGGGATGGCCGGCGGAGCCAAGCCTGGCCGGTTATGAAGGAGGGGGGGCGGAGGAAAGCCCGGCCGCAGGAAGGAAGGTGAGATTCACCGCAGCCCCTCCGAGTTCAGCAGGCTGCACATCATAAAACACCTGATTGTCAAAAAATATGAGCAGAGATGCAAGTTATAGCTTGCACATCTCTAGTGAATTGCTGCCGTACTAGGTCCGGTTGCTCCGCAAATGTGCCTAGCATGTTTAGAAAACGGTCACTAAATATTTATAAGGTCCCGAAACCGAAAACTATTGGCTATGCCAATGCTTGTTACTTTTCACAGTGAGAAGTACTTCACTCCACATAAAGCAGACATTTTTGTTTACAAAAAAGGCATTTTGCTTTAGTGAATTGAAAACATCTTTCCCTCTCTGAATTACAAAGCACTCTGACGCCATTGTTAAAAGTCATCATGGAGCTAAACACATAGTAATTCAAAGCGAAATATAAATTCTCGCTTTAAAAGGCAGATTTTTCTCTTAATCAGCAATTTGTGCCCATTCATGCTGCGTTACCTATATCGACTCACTCGCCTCACTTGCCAAAATGAATAGCCTGAGCTCATGAGCCCCATCTAGCAGAAACTCATTTAGTGAGCAAATGAAAGCCAATCAGCGGCACCAACCATGAAAGCCATGGTATATTTGGGTTTTTATTAACACATGGCGTGGACATCGGGGATAGCTGTGCTTGTGCTCGAGGGAAGCTTTTGATAAACTCGTCCGAAGTCTTCTGCACGACAGGGCTGCAGTTTCGCACCTGGTTTGCATAATAGCGGTGGCATACGTGACGGGAGAGCATCTTATCGCTGTCGTTGGGCCTTACATTTAAGCTCCTAATGAAGTATCTCAATAGACACCTTTTTTCATGTTACCACGCGGCTTAAAATCAGGAGCGCTGAAAGCTCTGTGACTAAAACGGGAATTAAGACAGCCTATAAGCCCACCTGTGCCTCTTCAGACTCGATCAGCCAATTAACTGTCGGAAAAGTTTTGCTCATGTGTAATAAAATATGCAATACGATCACTCTTTTTAAGTATGTTGCTGAAATATACAGCTTGTAGGTGATTGCTACTCTCAGCAGGAGCATAATCCTATAGGGAGGCTGAAGTCTCCTAATGGAAAGCCAAAATCGCCATTACCTAAAATGTCTTCATCTGAGATCTTGCGCTGAAGTCTGATTGCTAACCCATGCACCCTGCCTGCTATTTCAATTGTTTTCAATCATCCGAGATTCAACGCAAGACCCTTAAAACTAAAGCCCTGTGATGTTTGTGAAAAAGGCAGGCTTACTGCCATAAACACTATAATACAGAGGTCAATATTTATATGCGAGGCTATCATGCGGGAGCAGGGGGGAGGAGGGGGGCCTGCGCGATTCCCTTGCGGGAGCGTGCGACCATACAATGCCACCATATGGCGCCGCGCACTCCCGCAAGGAAATCGCCAGACATGCATGCGTTGCCATTGCAAGCAATGCAACACATGCACGTTTTTTGCCCCCAAAGCTGTGCCGATGGCATTAGGTCTCTCTCCTAAGCAGCACATGTGCGCTGCATAGGCGAGACCTAAAAAAATGAATGTGTCCTCCTGTATCGCAACTGGTGCTATGTAAAGCGCTCGGACACCGTATACCTTCAGTCAAGTTCCTGCTGTATAAAACTCAGTAAAAAGAAAAAAAAGTGAAAAGAATTGCACAAGCAAGTGTCTAGAAACCATCTAGTTAGGGGTTGAGGCGAATGGTATCTTAAGGACATGCAAACCTTAAAAGACAACATATTTCGAAAATATATTTGAACGTTGCATACGAATATCAATAAACTTGCCATGTTCCATGAATTTTCTTTTCTGCAAAATACCTGACAGCTTCTATTAATGCAGCTTAAAGTAACCCTTTAGTCATGCAAAAACCATTTATTGATAAGTTAGACGTATTATAAGGTTCCACCATTTAACAACTTCTATATGAAAATATTTCACCTCATCTACAGTATTCTTTATTCAATTTTCCCATTTTCTTTTTTTTGGTGTTCAGCGCAAACAGGTTGTCATTTTTAGACCTAGTTGTTTTGTGAGTTAGTTTTCCTTTACAATTGGTATAATTAAACTGCGATTAGTAGACAAAGAAGTTCTGGATGAATTGGAATTTAATGTAATAAGATACTGAACAATATACGATCGAATGGCACTGTCATGATACTTATCAAAGCCCAATTTCCCTATCTTTATGTAGTCATTCATTGCCTATTTATTCATTATTTGTCTATTATTCATACGTTCCAACCTGTGTTATTTTGTAATTTTTCTCCTCAATCTTGAGTAAAAAGGTGTAAGGGCCTTTGCGCAGAACAACGAATAATCATGTCGTTGGTTGAAGAGTGTTTTTTTGGTGTTTCTGACAGGTCTGTTTATGCCCTCAAACTTGCCCCAGGACATACGGGCAAGTTTGACATAATGTGATGCTCGAGAAAATCCTTGGGGCTAAAGATCTGTTGACATTTGTAAACATAAAATGTAATCGAAAATTAATGAAGGTCCCTCATTTAATCAGAAATAATATATAAAGGTAGCTGTGATACAACGTGGTAGAGAGCCAGTCTTGTGACTGTTTTAAACATAAGATGATTCCTGCTGAATAATACAAACAATCACAAATGAGAAAATTAACATTGGATACAAACCTAGAGGGAGGAAACAAAAGATCAAGATGACAGAAATCTATGAAGACTTGAAAGCTGCAAACAAACAGAAAATCCAGGTGATTGGTGAAAGATATTAAAGTATAAAGATGTTAAAGACATTGGCCCTTAGAGTAATATTGGCATTCAAGAGAGAGCATATTTCAAGGTTCTATTCTAACAAGCATTATTACAGAAGGTCCTTGTGAAATTTGTAGATGCGTGGGCTGTGGGAATCCATGTAATCCAGTTACCTTTGATTTAATATGCAAACAAAATATTTGTCTCCCTCTCTATGCACGTGGGGGCTGCACAATAACTTCTGCCTCTCTTCGCTTTGTTAGTAAATGCAAGTGGGGCTGATACATATACCTGTCACGAAAAAATGAATGCTCTGATGCAAATCCATCACTCTCCACCAAGGGAGAGCTGTAGGATGAGAAAATAACAAACCTGAACCTTCGTGGTCTTGTAAGGAGAAATGAGAGTCAGGAAGGTGAGAGAGAAGACACACTGAAGGTCCCGGCTTCACCTCTAGGATGTTTGTAATAATGCTCACAACTCGGGTAGGAAGAGGCAGCAACAGTGGGAATGCTCACGCGCGTAGAACAGCCTTTGTGTTAGTAACACGAGCACAGAGTGAATAAATATGTGATATTAATATTACAGATATTGGGAAAGACCGTTGGCACATAAATGCTCATGTGATTGTTACGGCGGGATTTTTGATCTCTTATCAGATCACTATAGATCTAGATCCCAGCTCAGGTCGACTGAACCTTTGTTACCTGTCTTAGAGTAAAAGTAATCCACTACTAGGTTAATCAGTTCAAGACTTTACACAACTCTGAAGAACCACTTACTACGAATAATTTTTAAAGTTTTATTATAAAGCCAAAGATAACTGGAGATACAAACATCTCAATATAAGGTTCAAAAGATACACTGGCATCAATACAAACATGAATTCTCTAAATGCTCTTAGGCGACAGAAGAATATCACCAAGACTAATTCAAAGATCAGCAAGTTTGCAAGAATAGACACAAGTTGTAACTTGAGCGTCATTTACAAAAGGAAGAAAAATCCAGATTAGACTGTCCCTACACTAGACTAAGTGACATCCCTACTTAGCAGGATCTTAACCTAAAAAAAGGTGTCAGCCGTGGTGACTTCCAAAGAAGATCACTCACTTTCCCTTAGTCTTTGTTGTAAATCTGTGTATCTCAGTTATGCCCTCTCTGCCTACCCATCCGCTCTCTAAGGTTCCTCAGGCCATCTGCTGTAACTCCACCCAGGGGTGCTGTCCCTAATACAAAATCACAATAACAGTTGAAACGCCCCTCAGAGACGCCCCTCACGTACACCCCTCCAGTGGTGTCGGTTCTGGCTTTTTCCATACTGATACTCCTCTGGGCTCCTTGTTAGCGTTGACCTTGCTTCTCAGGCTTTTCTCCGGCAAGACGGTACCCCCCAAGAAATTCCTGAAGCCTCCTCCAGGCCTGTGCCTGTCTCCCAGAACAGAGCTCTATTCATCACTCTCTTGATTGGAACCACCTCGCACCTGCAAACAGACACCCATGAAGTGGGCCCCAAATTCCGGCCTCCAGCTTATCTCACAAGTCGTAAACCTTCGAGCATGGTCCACAATTTATGCTTAACACGACCTGATTTTAACTAGCACATGTAGATCAAAAGAAACAACCTTATCTCTCCAGGCCTACTAGAATTACATGAAACTGGCCTGTGCACTCTATGAACCTTTATTTCTCAGCCTAAACAGTATTCTAACTTATTTCACACACTGGTTATAGGAAACACTTCTATAAAACATATAATTTCAGTCTATGATCAATAATACTTTGAATTACAACAACAGTAATCCATCTCATGTGAAATTGTAAAGCACGTTTTCTTTCTCAGTGAACTGCCATGAGGCCTACACATTTCTACGTTTAACAGCATTACATTCTCCTCTGCAACAGCCACATAACATGGAATTTAATATCATTGTAACATCTCTAAACATTACTACATTAGCTTTTCACGCTGATATATGCACTCTGTTATTAATTAAACACTCTTATATGTATGCACTCTATAAATTCGACACTCTTATATGTTCCTTTAACTAGACTTGTGCAACGTGCTTGTAAATATGGTACACTTCTACATTTTACTTGATTTGCGCTCTCTCATGATGTTCTAATTGGAGAATACTTGTAACGCAACACAGGAAGTCCCCAAAGACCTTACCTGAGCTCCGAAGCAAGAAGCAGAAGCTGTTGAATGTGTGGCTGCTGGTTGAAGGAAGAGTGGAGGGACGGTCCGAAAAGAGACGTCATCCATGTAAACACTAATGAGAGGAGAAGGGTAAACAAAACAAAGGTGCAAGAATTCCAAAATGATGTACGAACTGAGCGGACAGGCACTACACAACGAAGCTGTAGTGAGGTAAGTTATTCCTGCTCCTCTGCTTTTAAATGACCTGGAAACGCCATATTCATTATCCTTATTGGGCCTTTATTTGGACCTGACCTAGAAGCAGTGGTCGAAGTGGGGGAAAAAAAGTAGGGGAACTGTGGTTGGAGACTCAGAGGGTGGGGATAACCCAAGGATTAGATCAGTCGGAGGAGTCAGAGGTGTGGCCAGAATGTGCCAAACATCCCAATGTTTAGTATTTGTTTGGCATTTCACCGACCAGTTACAGCTTATTGTGTTATTGAATTCAACCAATGGATACACTTGATTATTTAAGGTTTAATAGGAGTTATTGCCATTTAAATACATTCAAAAAGTGGAATATATTTCCAATCACACAATGTCCCAAATATGCTTAAATGCGGAATCACAAGCCATTTGTCTCCCAGCCATGCAGTTTCTCTCATTATCACTTCTCCGCCCTTCTTCCACAAGAGCAGTTCAAACATGAATGGCAAAATATCCTAGTTTGCAAATGTTTTCTATATAATTATGGCTCTGCCATATTTGTCACATAATACATCATCCACTGCATAATCTTGCAGTTTTAACTAATCATTTTTGTAGCTCAAACGGATAAAAAACTACTAAAAACGTGACTTGAGTTGCTGCAAAGTGGACGACCCTTTGCAAAGGTTGATGGATCACCTTTCTCACTGCTGCATTTGCATGTTATACTGATACTAATGGGGCAGATTCTTTGCAGAGACTTAAAATGTGTAAAAATGTCTGAATAATAAAGTATAAGAAAATATATTGCATTATGCTGCAGCCTTTTTTTCTGTTACATAATTTAGTCAACACTGCAGCATCATTTTGTCCCCCATTGCTGCATAATTCCAGTGGCTGCAGAGCAGGTAGCACATGTTAAAAGTGCTTGTGCATGAAGCAGAGAGTGTGAAGTTTGCAAACTTAGTTTGGTGTTTGTGCAAATCCTGCATTGCCGATCCTTGTTAAGTTGCAGCTACTACTGCTGAAACAAGGCCAATGGAGGTACCAATGGGTGAGGCAGACTGGCCTCGATGGCAGGGCTGGCGTTAGTGCTGGTGGCGCCCTGTGCAACAATGTTTGTTGGTGCCTCTAAAGGTCACCTACGTCTTGAACACTACACAGAGACAAACATGTATACGTGTGTAAATCACTGTATAGGAAATGTTACATAAGACAAAGGACTACAAGGTGTAGCAGCCACATGACAACCATACTAGTAGGCAGTATAGTTTAATAGCTCACTGTTCTATGTTAGGATTTTCACTTATAAACTAAGTAACAAAAGGATCTCTCTGACACAAGCAGTAACCTACTAACCTAGTTAACATTATGTGCACTTTGTGACCTGCATGGTACATGTTCTTTGCAGCAGGCACATTAACCCTCTGTGCCACCTTTCCAGGAGTCAACCCTTCCACTAGACACAACTCTGATCTCTCTCTAGGAAGAACATTAATCAACAAAGTTTTCATGACATCTTTATTGTTGCTGAAAGTTACTGGAGGCCAGGAAGGAGGCAGCAAGTTTTTTTAAAAACCATAATATACTTGCAAACACTACGCACAAACCCGAAATAGGTACCCGTGACCACAGTGACAGAGTCACAGTGACTGGATCACTGTTGCTCTCGGGTGTGCTGCTTTGTAGGCCTGCCCGCAAGGCTGGAGGTGAACTTCAGTATGGATTGTGGTGGTCAGGCCTTCAAGGTTAACCCACAATTGCCACTGCAAAGGTCCACCTGCTGGTGCTAAGACACCTGGGCTTCTAACGTCTAGTGGGGCTTTCTAAGTTCTAGCATGGGAATGTGCTCCCTCAGGAGAGTGGTATGGGGGAATCGTCATGAAGGCTGAACCCGGCTCCCCGGTTCCAAATTCGACAGCTCTGCCCATAGTGCCACATCCTCTCCCCATTGAACACCATACTGCCCCACTGAGAAAAACTCACACTGCCTTCAGCTACAACGCAATTGTGCGTAACAGCTGAGCATGAAAGGTCCAGGGTTTCCAGGACTGAAGTCAACCGAGATGGGGATGTTCTCTTTTAGTAATGGTGTTAATTATACTAAAGAACTCAAGAGCAAAGTGCAGATTTTTAACTTAGAAAGTGAAGTATAGGAAAACAATAATTTTAACAAGTCACACATTAAGCAAGTGAGACTGGCGTGTTTAAGCATTTTTAGAAAATTCAAGAAAGAAATCCAAAAGAAGGGAAAGATAGAGCAATGGAAAAATGGTAAAGGCGAAACACTCAAACAACGCAATTGTGCCCCGCTATAAACACCAGGATGCGACTTAATTCAAATTATGCATTAGATAAGATTAATATGCTGCCTGAAAAAAAAAATGTAAAAGCAAACACTCATAGGGAGTGCAAGATTAAGTAAAGCATGTGAAATGTAAGCAGAAACAACATGGCTACCTTAACGATCTCTCACTCACTATTCAGAAATCAGCGAGTGGGGCTTTCTAAGGTGTAGCATGGAAAGGGAAGACCACTCGGTCCCCCCCGAACGTATGGATGGGTGCCCCGATCCCCCCGGGAAACCATTTTGGGCGGGGGGGCGTTGTTCGGCTGGTATGCCCGAAGTGGCGTAGCCAGAGCACGCCCTTCCCGCCCAGAAGGGGTTGTCCTAGACACCCGCCCGGAAGACCGCGCCCAGTGGGCGTACCTAAGGAGGGTCCCCGTCCTCCCGCAGACGGATAAATAGAGCGGGAATCCAAGGAAGCGTCCTCTTGTTCCAGTGCTCTGAAGGCTGCACCATTCGTTGCTCGTGAGCCCTCGACGGAACAAGCGGCAAATTTTGAGAGCTTGTAATCTTGTTGTTTCTCTTTCAGTACCAGGAGTGTGAAGGATCTGGGACCTCGTCGATCGACTAGAGCGGAGTAAATGAAGCTATGGCCGGCAAAAAAGCGGGAAAGAGCTCCGAGCTGGAGAAGGTTCTGCGCACCTTGTCGAACCGAATGGCGATCATGGACCGAAAACTAGGTAAAGTAGATTCGATCGGTCGAGGTTTGGCCGAGGTTAAGAAGCAGTTAGCGGCCCAGAACAACCCCTCGGGCCGTCCGAAGAAGGTGATAGGCCCGGCCTTGCCGGGAGTCGTCCCTGAGGGTAGGGGGAAGCGTAGTAAGAGGAGGGCGGTTTCCGGGGAGGATCCGGTCCCGGAGGTGCCCCCAGCTGCCCCCATCACACCGGCGGACAGCCCGGTACCGAGTCCGGATATAGGTTTACAAATCCCTGTGGTAATTACCCCGGTTAATGATGATCAAATGCCCCCAGAACTGGCCCTCCAGTTAGCGGCAGTGTTGCCCTGGCTTAAAAAGAAAGCAGGGGGGGCAGTGGCTGCGGGGGATCCGGCCGAGGAAGCTAGACTAATAATCGAGCAGTTACGGCAGTCGAGAGAAGCCGGAACGGCGAATGTTCCTTCTGTTTCCCCACAGGTGGCGCCAGGAGTACCTACGGTTGGCCGGGAAAAGACAGCAGACACGGCGGTTGAACCCGGTAAGAACCCATTGCCAATAGTGGGGGAAAGTTCAGTGCCTTCAAGGCGCGAGAGGGTGGCCCAGCACATCCCAGCGGCCACAAAGGAAATGATATGGGGGGACAAGTATGTGAATATGTTTTCATTATTGACCGACCATCATGAGATAAAGTATGCAAAGACCCAGAAAGATTTATGGCACCCCAGCGTATGGCGGGCCAAGATGGCGGAATTTAGGGTCGACGAGACCGTAGCGAACTGGGTGAAGGCCTTCTCGATATTTACGGCAGTAATGGGGGAACGTAAGCCAGAAGTGTTGCCCGAGCTATCCTGTTACCAGAATAGGATCATGGACTTTTATAACATGTATGGGGGGAATGAGTGGAAAGGATATGACATGCAATTCCGAAAGTCTAAAGAGTTTGATGCAACTTTGACCTGGGATTGCCTCGACACGGTTTCATGGCACAAGCAGCTCTTGCCTGGATCGGTAGGTACGTCCTCGCTGGGCGGGAGCGGGCCTGGGACAGTTCATCAAAAGCCTGCGCAGCCCTTTCGAGCAAGCGCCGGTTGGGAATCACAGCCCAAGACCGGCGGAAATGGGAGCAAGCGCGGGGTGTGTTGGGGCTTCAACAGAGGCAACTGTAACAGGCCCCAGGGAACATGTAGGTTCCGGCATGCGTGTTCGGGCTGTGGGAACTCCTCACACCCGGAGAGTAGCTGTAGATCCAAGAGCGGTGGTTCGGGAGGAAAGGGGGGGTCCAAGCAAGAGTGAGGTGCTGCTTGGGAAGCAATCATCTTCACCCATCGACATAATGGCTTTGACTCCCTGGTTGAACAAATACCCTGATCATGTATCCGCCAGAATTTTGAGGAACGGTTTCCTATATGGCTTCAACATCCCGGCGGGAGATTTTCAGGGGAGCTCCTTTTGTAAAAATCAGCAATCTGTCCAACACAACCCAGCTGTGGCAGCTAGAAAAATTTCCAAAGAAGTCAGCTTGGGGCGGGTGGCGGGGCCTTTTCCGTGCCTGCCGGTGGCGGACTTCGTGTGCTCACCTCTGGGAGTGGTTCCGAAGAAAGACCCAGGGGAGTATAGACTCATTCACAATCTTTCGGCCCCGAGGGGCGCCTCGGTGAATGAAGCCATTGATCCGGATGTATGTTCAGTTCGGTACGCATCTGTCGATGATGCCGTTGCCCTATTGAATCACCTGGGCCCCGGGGCTCTGATGGCGAAATCGGACATCGAATCGGCATTCAGGTTGCTCCCGGTACACCCGCGGGACCAGCGCTTGCTAGGTTTTACGTTCCAAGGAAGTTATTACATGGATAAATGCATGCCCATGGGTTGCTCCATTTCTTGTGCTTATTTTGAGATGTTCAGCTGTTTTTTAGAGTGGGCATTCACCGAGGCCACAGGGCATAGACAAGTGATGCACTATCTAGATGACTTCCTGTTCTTAGGGCCAGCCGGCAATGCAAAATGTGCACAGGCTTTGCAGGATTTCTGTATCCTCATGCAGGAGTTTGGAGTCCCAATGGCACCAGGTAAGACGGTGGGGCCATCTACTTCACTGGAGTTTCTGGGAATTGAGCTCGATTCAGTGGAGAGATGCTTCCGTTTGCCAATGGAGAAAGTGGCCAGGTTCAGGGCTTCCTTAACACAATGCCTGGGCAAAGAGAAAGTGACCCTGTACCAGTTACAGCAAACAGTGGGTCAGCTTAACTTTGCCTTGAGAGTAATACCGATGGCTCGCCCCTTCTCACGCTCTATTGCACAAGCTATGGTCGGCCTCAAGGAGGGACACCACCGCATGAGACTGTCGGCAGAGGTTCGCCAGGATATGCGCATTTGGTTGGCATTTCTGGCGGACTTCAACGGTCGAGTAGTGTGGAACAAACCGCCAGCATCGTCGGACGAACTGGGTTTGTGGACCGATTCAGCCGGGAGCGTTGGATTTGGCGCCATCTTTGGTAACCGATGGTCGGCGCAAGCATGGCCGACGTGGTGGCACTCCAGCGGCCTGACAGGTAACATAGGGTTCTTGGAGCTGTTTCCCATTTGGGTTGCTCTGTTGGCATGGCCAGACGATTTTAGGGACCGCTCAGTAGTGTTTTGGTCCGACAATATGACTGTGGTTGAGTGCATTAATCAGCAGGCAGCCCGCTGCAAGTGGATCTTGAGACTGTTAAAAGAAATTGTTTTACGTTGCATGAGATTGAATGTACAGTTCAGGGCAAAACATGTGCCGGGTGTACTGAATAATGCAGCTGATGCACTCTCTCGTTCACACATGCAGGCTTTCAGGGGCTATCTACCCACAGCGGACCTAGTAGCAGCACCGTTCCCCGAAGCACTATGGCTGATCGGTGCCCCGGATTACAAGACCGCGCTGCAGCCAGCTTAGCGCCCAGGACGAGGAAGGCTTATGAGGGAGCGTTTCGGTCCTACTGTACATTTTTAGGCCCGGCAGGGAGACATAGCTGGGGACAGGAGGAATCCTTCCTGGGGTTCTTGGTAGTGCTGCATAGAGAAGGCCGATCAGCGGCAACGGCCAACAGAAATAGGGCGGCCATTTCATCCATGGCACAGCTCCACGGCATAAGGGACCCGACGGGTTCCTTTCTAGTCAGGAAGGCACTCCGCGGCTGGCAACGCCTGGAGGGTCGCAGACAAGATACGAGGCACCCGATTGGTTTAGAGAGATTGTCTCGGCTTTTAGCAAAGCTGGATGAGACATGCTCCTCCCCTTCCGAAGCAGTTCTGTTCTGGGCAGCTTTCGCCTTGGCATTTCATGGGGCCATGCGGGTAAGCGAACTCGTGGCTAGGAACAAGAAAGATATGGAGGGAGACTTATGCAGGGATCACGTACAAATACGGGGTGATTCGATGCTAATCTCGATAGCCAGGTTCAAGACAGACCAGGGAGCTATGGGAGATAGTGTTGTTGTGCAGCGCGCTCAAGGGTGCCCCACTTGTCCGATAAAGTGTTTAGAGGAATATTTGGCACAGAGGTCGGCGACATGGGGAGGGAGCCTGCTTAGGCACAAGGATGGCACCCCTCTGACGAGATTTCAGTTTCAGAAGGTGCTAGCACTTACAATCGCTGCGGCGGGCATGGACCCGTGCGATTTTGGGACCCACTCATTTAGAATAGGGGCCGCTACTGCGGCTACGGCCCGGGGTCTGGGTGCGGAAGAAGTGAAACAGCTAGGCCGTTGGTCCTCGAACTGCTTCAAAAGGTATGTGCGATTGCACATGTTGTAAAAGACTGATGAAATGCACTCACACTTCTTGTCTTTTGTTTGAATTACAGTTTCGCAAGCCTGTGACGCGGGGCGGAATTTGGAGTCAACCCAGCACCAGGAGACCAGCGGTCGAGGATCACCGACTGGAGAGCAAGTGGTATGGGTCGTGGGCCACTCATACGTGAGGCGCGCCGGGGACGTATTCATGGCAGGTGACGCGACTCACGCATCTGGGGAATACGGGTAAGAGTGACCTTCCATGGGAAGGGTGGCCTCTGTTTTGACCAATTTCAATCTTTTGTGGAGGGTCTTTTAGGGCGGCAAAGGTCACCGCCATCTATAGTCATAGTACACTTAGGGGGCAATGACTTAGTAAAACTGGGAAGACGAGTGTTATTAGAACACATTCTGTCGGCCATTAGCTGGTTGGCTAAGAGGCTCCCGGGGAGCACAATAGCCTGGTCCCACATGATCCCCAGGAAAGTTTGGCGGGGTGGTCTCTCTGTGTCAGCGTTGAACCACTCGGTAAAGAGAGTCAACAATAAAATTGGGAAATTATTTTGCTCCGTGCAGTTGCATAGCATTCCCCATGGGTGTATTCGGGGCGATCACTTTTATCTGAATGATGGGGTTCATCTGTCCAGGGCGGGGAATGATTTACTCATAGGAGACTTCATAGCATGGCTAAGGGGTTTGAGGAGGCATGACCTTTAGGAGGTGTGGGGGGCCGGATATTCGGTCAACTATCCGGCATTTATGTATGCCTTGGGATTAAAGAAATGTGTATAGGCCTTTTTTCCTTTGTAGAAAAGTAAAGGAGTGTATCGCATAATGAAATTGTCTTCTGCTTTAGGACTTTTTTCCCTGTGTAGAAATGTAAAATTGATGACTTGTTAAGCTGTGTTAGATTAGGCGAACTTTTCTTCCCTTAGTAGGTAAAACGACTGTCGTATTTATTTTTGGGTCGGGCGGTAAGGTCATGATCGGTGAGCAGTAATTTCAAGGTCCCTAGAGGGGGGCGCCACCCAGAATGGATGGGAGCGCCCGGGGGGAGGCGGCCATTGGCCCCTTCCACGGGGAGGCAGCACCCACTACGGATGGGTCGCCTAGGGGGAGACGGCCATAGGCCCCTCCCAGGGGGGAGACGGCTAGATGCCCCACCTACGAATTTCCCGGGGGCCGGATATCCGCTCCGGCGGAAGAGAGTGTGGGGAAGGGGGGAGTACACGCTGTCCTTCCTACAGATACCTCACACGGGAACTCGGACGACCTTTAAGATGGCGTCGAGTGAAAGGGGGCCCCCATGACAAGGGAAGTTACAGTTGGCAATGAGGGTAAAGTCCTCTGCGCATGCGCCATTCACACCGTGAGGGCGGGATTTTGGTAGTAGGGATCTGACACCGGTTAAGACCTTGCCGTTGGCCCTTAATGCTAGGATGTACAATTTTAATTTAGAATGTATGCATTTTCAGGATGCTAGACTCGGCTAGGAAACCTTTGTATTAGAGATCTGTTAAGGTTAGCCAAAGAACATGTCTTCATCAAAATGTAATAAAAGTAAAATTGTACATAATTCATTAAACGTTTTAATTTAATGTTTTACATTTTGTTTCATATTTTAATAAATATGGCCGGGGGGGTAACTCCCCCCCGCCTTCCAAAAGTTCAAACCTGTGTCTGTCTCCTCCCATTGGTGAATTGGTGTTGGGAGGGGGTGGCGGGCATCCCAGCCATATGGGAATATGCTCCTCAGGAAAGTGGTCATGAAGGCTTAACCCGGCTCCCCGGTTCCAAATTCGACAGCTCTGGCCATAGTGCCACATCCTCTCCCCCACCAAACACCATACTGCCCCACTGAGAAAAACACACACTGCCTTCAGCTACAACCCAATTGTGCCCTGCTATAAACACTAGGATGCGACTTAATTCAAATTATGCATTTGATAATAGTAATATGCTGCCTGAAAAACAAAAGAGTAAAAGCAAACACTCATTGGGAGGGCAAGATTAAGTAAAACGTGAAATGTAAGCAGAAACCACATGGTTATCTTAACGATCTCTCACTCACTATTCAGAAATCAGTGAGTGGTTTTACCTAAAAAGTTAAGGACATGACTACAGGGCCTTGAAGGGAATTGTTTCAATAACCATTGCTTATATCCTTAATAAACGTAAATAGTATGGTTTAAAAAGACTACATCCATAAACACAGAGGTACACATTTTGTTTTCCAATCCACCCATCAACATGTACTGCAATACCTCCAGGAATGGTGCACTTCCCCACCTGGGGACAACAATGCTGTTCAAAGAAAGACGAGAAAACAAAAGTAGCGCTTCACTGCAAAGTCTGTAAAGTGAGGCTGATGTGTTTGGATGTGAATAAAACCAATCTGGCCACTTTGCAACCACTCTGTTTTGTTTTATTTAGTTATGTATTTATTTTTCATATTTAAAACCTTTTATTTCTCTCCATTCCGAGGCTGCCCTTTGGAATAGAAAAATGTCAGAAAAAGGGCATTTCCCGCAAGAGTGTTTTTCTTTTTTTTTTAGTCCATCAGTGAAATTTTACATTGGGTCTTAAACTGCCAAGGTGCAGCTCAGAAATGAAAACATAGGAGATAACTTTCTGAACTAGTGCCCCCAGTGAAATCTGTGTGTTTCAAGGATCGTTTTTCTGAATGAAACCTAAGCTTGGTCTTGGGCCAAGGTCAGCGGTCTCGATAATTCTCGCCTCGGTGCCTACTCTAACCATGGGTCCCACTCAGCAACTCTGGGCAATAGCTTGCTTAATCTCCACTAACGGCCCTATCAGCGCCAGGGATGCTTGTCTTAACCTTGGAGATGCCCAGGAGGGACCATCTCACAGGGAAAGCCAGGATGGGTTCCCCAACGGTATACAGCGCCGGGACGCCCCTTTGCTGGGGCAGCTGTGCGCTTTACAAGAATATGACATTTAGCATTTAACATTTATAAGACAACCTCTATCTAAGCAATAGGTCTGCTGCCCAGAGTCTGGGATACATGTGTAGCACGTGGGCCAGCTATGCTATGCAAAACCCGAGCCTGTGTATCTTTGTACGCTGACTGGCAACTCCAACCCCTATCTAACATCTCTAGTTTGGGGATATGTTTGCTGAGTCTATTAGAGATTTGTGACCGGAGGGATAGCTTTGCCACCCTTTGAGGTATGTGGCATTTGAAGGATTTATCTCTGTGAAAGCTTAGCCTGTGTGAAGTATGTACCCTGAAGGATAGACTTGTTATACAAAGTCTGGGATGTGTAGGCCACTTGGAATAGCTCTTGTCGCTACAGTAGGAGTCGCTACAATCTCTGTAGCACCATGGAAAGCTAGGATTTCTAAACCTGAACCATCGATGTAACCTTAGGGATAGCTGCCATAGCCTGAAAAAAATACCATATGGAGTAGCTTTTATGTCCCAAAAAGGGACGGGAATAGCTGTCTAATCCGTTAGTTAGAACGCTGTCTGAGACTTTAGCCTCTACGATCTCTCCTTTAAGTGATAGGGATAGGTTTGTTCCCCAAAGCTTGAGACATATTTATAATGTTGGCTGGCTCTGCCATTTGAAGTTTGACTCTGAATATTTTCTCTTGTCCATTTGGCAGTTCTGAAGCTTGAGCCTGTAACCTGAAGAATAATTGTGTGGCTCTGTAAAAGACGTATAACCCGCAGGCTAGCCTTGCTGCATGAAAGCTGAGCATCAGTTGGGATATCTGTTACCTAAGAGATCGCTGCTTAAAGCGCACATCTGTAAGATGTTTGGTACCTGGACGAGTGCGCAGCACCCTAAAGTCATAGCCAATGGCATCTGTGTACTCTGAATTGTTGTAAACACTATGCACAACTCCCCCCTCACCGACACGTGGGAACTGGGGATGGGCATTATGCAGGCCACTACTGCAGCTTGCACAGTTAAGGACTGCACAACTGTCTGTCCAACAACAAATGTTGTCAGTATATAAACACATCTTCTGTGTATTTATATGTGCATTAATGAACTGCAAACTCTGTCAATGTAACTTTACAATAACAACACATTACTGTATCAAGATGGTGCTACAGCAATTGCGATCAGCCGGGCTCTATCTTAAAAGCGAATATAGTACTCAGTATGTTTATATAATGTACAGTTAGCATAAAATGTACCTGACAGAGCTGAAGTACGTGCCAGATTTTGTTGAGATAAATTAAATTATATCCCAAAAATGAGACAAATTAAACCAAATGATATGCCTAAACAGCTGCCATTCTACCCTTTTCCTCAATCTATGTGGGTGACGATGCGCTCTATCGTTTATAAGGCTGTGCGAAATCTTACAAACTCACCAGGTTTAAAAAGAAACAGGGGGCTTCAGAGGGCTCTACATGGTAATGGTAGACATTCCCATGGCCACAAGGAGTCGCTCAGGGTAACGAGTGAGATGCTGCCTGACCGCTGCCTCCCTCCCTTTTCCATGCACTCAGCTCCCTCCATCTGTCGCTTCTCTACCCCCTCACCCATGTAGTTTTGCAGCTTGCCCTCAAGCCAGTCCCTGAATTGCACCCCACTCCAACTCTGTGGCGTCTCTAGAAGTGATTTTTTTGGCATGTCTCACACTCATAAAGTGCAGAGGAGTTCAAGGGAGGGCCACCAAAGCATCCTGATGTGACCATTGTATCGGTCACAGTGGGGGCTGGCAGGTAGCCTCGGCAGTGATGAGTTGTAAATCACTGCACGGCAGGGCATTCAGAGGCGTGCTAACCCAAGACTGATGGCCCGTTCAGTGTTGCTTTGGAGGCCCCTGCTGTTACAGAGGGGAAGCGGGAGGAGGCCGTGGGCACTGCAGAGGCCTTGCTCGAGGCACCTCACAGGGTGCTACAGCTGTAATTTCAATTAGGAGCATTCCTGCCGTCCCGGGACGCTTTTTAAAAATAATGAAGTAGGGGAACAGACTGTAATAATTTTTAAAAGTAGGGGCATGCCGTGCCCTTCCGTCCCCGCCCACTTCTACCACTGCCTGGAAGACCCTCTCCTTCTGTCTCAATCTCACCCACCACTGTCCGATCCTATACATTTCTATGTACTAAATCTCTGTCCATGTCGCTCTAACCTGTACTGAGAAATGGGGCCTCCTTAGTTTTGATTATGTAGCCATGCACTGTCTAGGGCGGGCGCTTGCGAGATGATAAATAACAAGCATTGGTAAATGCATTAGGTTTCCCCTATGTGATTAACAATAAGCTGTTTTTTTGTTGTAAGTTGTAGCTCGCCGAGTAGTTGTAGAATGCAAGTTACCGAAAGTCTTTTAAAGTGTTTCGATTTGTTTATGTAGAAAAAGGCAATATACAGTGCCGTTACTTGTGGTATAGTGTGGGTAACTGACAGTAACATGTAGAAAAATTAAATGAAAGGGGGAAATAATAGAATTGATGTAATAGCAATATTATGGTTATAGGAGTTCTGCCAATTTTTGGCCCAGTGCTAATGCACCTGCTGCCTCCATTCAAATCATATCCCTAGTGCCTGCAGCATAACTACATTCGTGACTGCCTATTTATTAGTAAAATATAGCAGTATTTGGTGGTTAGGGGGGCTCCTAGAGCTTTGGGTGCCGGTGTCACTGCACTAACTGCATCATTGAAATCATGAACCTAGTGCCTGCAAGATAACTGCACATGTGACTTGTGCTTATTTAGTAGTCAAATATAGCAATATGTGGTGTTCAGTGGTGTCCCTAGAGCTTTCAGCCTGGTGCAACTGCACCTGCTGCACCTTTTAAATTAAGCCAATTTTAACTGCAAGATAACTGCATTTGTGTCTGCCTGTATAATCCTAAACTATAGCAATATTATGTGTTGAGAGGAGTTCTGACAACTTTTGGGCCCAGTGCCACTGCACCTGCCTCACCATTCAAATCATGACCCTGTTATCTGCAAGGTAACTGCACTTGTGACTGCATGTTTAGTAGTAGAATATAGCAATATTAGGTGTTCAATGGGGTGCCTAGAGCTTTAGGTCCAGGTGCCACTGCACTAGCTACACCATTCAAATCATGACCCTATTGCCTGCTAGATACATGCACTTGTGACCGTCTTGTTTACTAGTACAACTTAGCAATAATCTGGGTTTAGTGGGGTCCCAAGAGCTTTTGGGCCCAGTACCACTGCACCTGCTGCACCATTCAAATCATGACCCTTTTGTCTGCAACGTAACTGCACTTGTGGTTCCTTGTTTAGTAATACAATATAGCAATATTAGGTGTTTAGTTGGTGCCTGGAGCTTGTGGTCCATGTGCCACTGCACCTACTGCCCTAGTGCTTGGTAGATAACTGCACTTATGACTGCCTCTTTAGTTGTAAAATATAGCATTACTAGGGGGTCCATTATGATATCAGGCGGATTGCCCCCGCCAGGCTGGCGGTAGGCACCGCCGGCCTGGCGGGGGCAATCCGCCCGACATCAAATCCAGAATTCCCCCGCCATATTAGAATGGTGGTGGGACCGCGGCGGACGGAAAGACCGACCGACGCTTTTCCGCCCCAGTCGCCTTGCGGCCGGGGCGGAAAAGGATTAATATGGCGGCGGTGTCTATGAGACACCGCCACCCATATTAGGAGGCCCTTCCTGACATGGTTTTCCGTGCCGGCAATGCCGCCATGGAAAGGCATGCGGAGACTCAATGCAGGGGCCCATTGCAGGCCCCCTGGGAGTCCGGGGGTGGGGGGTGCACATGGGGGGTACCTATGATACCCCCCACATTTCAAAGTGCAACATGGCAGGCACCGCGCAGTGCCTGTCATGTTGTGCTTTAAAATGCACAACGTACATTTTTACCATTGCGGCGGGCGGCGCTTTCTGCACCACCCGCTGCAATGGTAAAAATACAGGATGCGCCCGCCTGTGTGGCGGGTGCATCGTAATGCTCAAGGCGGCACCGCCGCTCCTATGGCGGCCGGTCCCGTTTTGCACGAGGATGGCGGGCGGGCAAAGTCCGCCCACCATCCTAATGGGGGCCTAGGTGTTTAGAGAAATTCTTACATCTTTTGGGCCTGGTGCCACTGCACTTGCTGCACCATTCAAATGATGACCCCGCTGCCAGCAGGATAATGGCACTTGTGACTGCCTGTTTTGAACTAACATTTAGCGATTTTGGGTGTGTAGAGGAGTTATGACAACTTTTGGGCCCGGTGACACTGCACCTGCATCCTCATTTAAATCAAGCCTCTTTCAACTGCAAGGAGACTGCAAATGTGACTACCTGTTTATTAGTAAAATATAGCAATATTGGGTGTTTAGAGGAGTTCTGACAACTTTTTGGCTCAGTGGCACTGCACCTGCTGCACCATTCAAATCTTGACCCTAGTGCCTGAAACCTAACTGCACTTGTGACATCGTGTTTAGTTTTAAAATCTAGCAATCATCGGTGTTCAGTGGGTTCCTGATGTTTTTGGTCCCGGTGCCACTGTAATTGCTGCACTATTAAAATCATGACACTAGCACTTGTTAGATAACTGCACTTGGGACTGCTTGTTTAGTTGTAAAATACAGCGTTATTAGGAGTTTAGAGGAGTTCCGATAACATTTGGGACTGTGCAACTGCACCTGCTGCACCATTCAAATAATTACCCTGTTGCCTGCAAGATAACTGCACTTGTGACTGCCTGTTTAGTAGTAAAATATAGCAATATTTGGTGTTTAATGGGGTTGCCTTGAGCTTTTCTTGTGGTGTCACTGCACCTGCTGCTCTATTGAAATCATGACACTTTTGTTTACAAGGTAACTGCACTTGTGACTGCCTGCTCAGTTTAAAATGTTAGCAATAATCTGGGTTTAGTGGGGTCCCTAGAGATTTTGGCCCCGGTGCCACTACTTCTGCTGCACCATTCAAATCAAGTCCCTTTTAACTGCAATGCATTTTCAATCGTGACTGCCTGTTTAGTAGTCAAATATAGCAATATTATGTGTTTAGAGGAGTTTTGAAACATTTTGGGCCCAATGCATCACAAGGTAGCGCATTGCTGCTGTAGCGCTTCGCGCTTTTATTGCTGTGATAGATTTTAAACTTCCTTTCTCTCATTTGCTTTTTTTTTTGTTTAGTATCCCCTGCTTTTATCTGCCCACTTTGCCTGCACCTTAATCGGTTGAACACCGCCATTTGAGCGGGTCCGGTACCTGGGGTGGGACGCTTTTTCGTCGCCATCTTGAAGTGGTGTGGGGCTTGGACAGGCGCCAGTATCGGCGTGCGCTCTACTGCCCAGGAGCCAGCGAGGGACATCTATTTAGGGCGAGTCCTAGCGTTGCTCGGCCTGACAAGGTAGCGCATTGCTGCTGTAGCGCTTCGCGCTTTTATTGCTGTAATAGATTTTAAACTTCCTTTCTCTCATTTGCTTTATTTTTTGTTTAGTATCCCCTTCTTTTATCTGCCCACTTTGCCTGCACCTTAATCGGTTGAACACCGCCATTTGAGCGGGTCCGGTACCTGGGGTGGGACGCTTTTTCGCCGCCATCTTGGAGTGGTGTGGGGCTTGGACAGGCGCCAGTATCGGCGTGCGCTCTACTGCGCAGGAGCCAGCGAGGGACATCTATTTAGGGCGAGTCCTAGCGTTGCTCGGCCTGACAAGGTAGCGCATTGCTGCTGTAGCACTTTGCGCTTTTATTGCTGTAATAGATTTTAAACTTCCTTTCTCTCATTTGCTTTATTTTTTGTTTAGTATCCCCTGCTTTTATCTGCCCACTTTGCCTGCACCTTAATCGGTTGAACACCGCCATTTGAGCGGGTCCAGTACCTGGGGTGGGATGCTTTTTCGCCGCCATCTTGGAGTGGTGTGGGGCTTGGACAGGCGCCAGTATCGGCGTGCGCTCTACTGCGCAGGAGCCAGCGAGGGACATCTATTTAAAGCTCCTCCCTTAGCGCAGCGGGATCGCGCAGCGGGTGCGCCTTCGCTTAGCCTGAGTCGTGGCAGAGTCCTGCCCGTCTGCGCTCGTCCACGCTAGGACGCGTTGGGCGTGGCTGGACTCTGGCCCTTACCGGTGGTTGCTACGGGGAGCATTATGTTGCGCTATTCTAGGGACACTCTACTTGCCATCGGGCAATGTAATAGGAGCTGTGATGCTCCGTGGGTAGGGCCGTTGTGTTGCCCTTACTCATGTGTCTGCGGGAGGTGGATGTTGGACCTTTCTGCCCCCATTACATGCTTGATCAACGGGTCAGTTGCTGCTGTCAATAGTTCCCGCCCATTCTTCAACATATGGAACCTGAATGTCAGGTCGATGGTAAAACATCATCATGATATCTTCGACCTGATAGGTAAGGAGTCGCCGGATGTTTTCTGTGTGACGGAGACCTGGCTACAGGAGACCGACACAGCCGTTATCAGCTTGGCCTTCCCGCCTGAGTACTCAGTCTACACTCTCAACCGAGCCTCTAGAGGAGGGGGAATAGCGCTTGCGGTCAAATCCTGCTACCCTTGCGACTGGCAAGGGCAGAAAATTATTGGCTGTGAAAGCGCGCTGTTTAAGATTTCAATTACGCCCAACTTTGCTTTCTCGGGCCTATTGATTTATCGTCCCCCTGGTAGCGATGTGGCTTTCAGGGAGGCCCTCCCAGATGCTATCAGCACGTTGGGAGCAGGCTGCTCCAATTTTTCCATTCTCTGCGACTTAAACCTTCACTACGACAACCTGTCCATACCTGCGGTAAACAGCTCTGTTGCCGATCTCGAGGCTCTTCAGTTAGTTCAGTTGGTGTTGCGGCCCACCCATGTAGGGGGTCATATTTTAGACCCTTTTTTCACAAATCTAGCAGAAGTCAGCATTTCCACTCAATCTCCTCTGGCCTGGACTGACCATTATCTGGTGCGTATCCAGTGTCCACTCTATGAGCCGCACCGCAAACCCACGGTTCGCTCTATCCCTAGACGGCGTTGGAATAAATTAAAACTTGATGATTTTTTCCATCTTCTGTCTTCTGACCCGCTAGGCCCAGTTGAAACCGTGGATGTGGGCTACGCCCGCTTTTGTGAGTGAGTTACTAGGGCCCTTGACTCCCTTATTCCGATAGTTTCATGTAAATGTGGGTCAAGGGACCCGAGCCCTTGGTACGATGACTCGCTGCGGTTGCTTAAAAGCACCTATAGGCGTGCTGAGCGGGATTGGCGCAAAACTTATGATAGTAATAAAAAAGTTTTGTATTTGGCCACTGTAAAACTTTACCATCGAGCAGTTTGCAGAACCCGCGCGGCTTATTACGCCCTGCAATTTCGTACCAGTACTAACCCCTCCAAAACTATTTTTAAGGCCCTGAAAGACCTTATAGCAAAAAAGGTGGTTGCGACTCATCAGGGTTCCATTTCACACTGTGAAACCTTGGCAGCTTTCTTTCTGGAAAAGGTTCATGCCATCCATAGAGCCTTTCCTACGGTCGTACCCTCTGTTGGTAGACCTCTTAAGCCACTAATTCTGGATGTTTTACACTCTTTCCTGAGTTTAACTTCGGAAAGCTTTGGTGAATTGGCTCAGCAGGTCAAGTCAGGGTCTCCGGCTGATCCTCTACGGCCAGATCTGTTTAGAGACCTAACATCTCATGGTCTCTCGCCGGTTTGCTCTTTGATCAACACCTCATTAGCATCCAGCGTGGTTCCAGTGAAGTGGAAACAGGCGGTATTCATGCCCATCCTCAAGAAACCAACTTTGGATGCTGGTAAACCCGAGAACTACCGCCCAATCTCACTTCTCCCGTGGCCTGCCAAAGTTGCGGAGGCGCATGTTAACTCTGTCCTTTCGGACCATCTTCTTCAGGCTAACATCTTAGACAGTACGCAGAATGGATTTCGTGCAGGGCATAGCACGGAGACCGCTCTACTCTATATGGTGGAGCATCTGCGCTCCGTGCTTGATGCGGGTCAAACGGCGGCGCTGGTGCTATTAGATCTGAGCGCCGCCTTTGACACCGTTTCCCACCCGACCCTTCTGCTACGCCTGGAGGAAGCCGGCGTCACCGGCCCTGCACTTCCGTGGTTCCGTTCCTTCCTTGCCAACCGTTCTTTTTGCGTGGCCGTCCCGCCCCATCAGTCCAAACTCCATCCTCTGGATCTTGGGGTCCCCCAGGGCTCCTCACTGAGTCCCACATTATTCAACCTATACGTGAGACCGCTGGCTGAGGTTGTCAGGCACTGGGGTATGACCATGGTGTCATATGCCGACGATACTCAGTTAGCGGTTACGATCAGCGGGGATGCGGAAGTGGATGCCCCTAGATTCCAGAATGGACTCCGGGCGGTCGCCAGCTGGATGACCTCCAACTGCCTCCAGTTGAACGCAAGTAAGACGGAAATTATGATCCTTGGCAAGCATACGGAACTCTGGGGAGACAGGTGGTGGCCGTCGGATTTGGGTCCTACGCCTACTCCGGTCACTGAGTTAAAAAACCTTGGGGTGTGGCTCGACCCAACTCTCACCTTTGTCTGCCATACCAAGCGCACGGCGGCCTGCTGCTTTGGCATCTTGCGTGGACTACGGCCCGTATTAAAATTCTTCGATGCTACCACCAGGCAACTTGTGATTCAGGCAACAGTGATCTCTCGGCTCGATTACGCCAGCTCCCTTTTAGTGGGATTAAATCAGGCCAAAATCACCCACCTGCAGCGCGTACAGAATGCAGCGGCGAGAGCAGTCGTGGGCCTAGCTAGATTCTGTCCCACAACTAACACTCTTCGCACGCTGCATTGGCTTCCTATTGTGCGTAGGATTCAGTTCAAGGTTCTCTGTGTAGCCTATAAGATTCTCAAGGGATCCCCTGCTCTGATCCTTTCCAACCTTTTGTCCCGTTATGTCCCGGTTCGTGCTTTAAGATCTTCGGACCTAGAACTTGCTGTTGTCCCCCGTTTCAAGCGCTGCCGGGCTGGCGGTCGCTCATTTCAGGTGCGCGCCGCAGTGTTGTGGAATTCCCTTCCCCTTGAGATCCGTGCCCTTAGGGATTTGCTCTCTTTCCGTCGAGCTGTTAAAACTTTCTTGTTTCCCTAGCTCCTACCTATTGCTCTGTTCTGTCCTGTTGTGTTGTGTTGCTACCTTGTCGGGCGCCAGGATGCTCCTTCGCTGGAGCATCTGTGCGCGTAATAAATGAGTTTAACATAACATAACATGTTGTCTGCAAGGGAGCCCCACTAGTGGCTGCTTGTTTAGTATTAAGCCTTCTTGCAATGTTGTGGGTGGAGAATTTTATTAATTGTACTAACAAGTTCAAGACCAAGAGTCTCCACACCTATTCTGTGACCTTAAGTGACTAAAACAATACAAATTCAATCCTGTATGTGCACACACTATCAGCACCTGCTACAAAGATGCATACATAAGAAAAGGACATTTCAATTTTCTCAAAATAGAGGTGCTCCACAATTATTGACAATTGAAAGAAATTCAAGAACAGATTCCAGAATATATTAATTTCTTCTCTTTGTTTTCCTATTCTTCTAAAAAGCGTCACCAGTTTACAGCAGAAACAGCCAATGCATTTCATCCATAACAATGGACTTTATCGGGGTAGAATATGTTCCAATATTCATGTTGTCCATAATGGTTCAGGAAAGCAACACAATTCTTAGTCCCAAGATAATAGCGGCACATTAAGACACAAGTCAGCAAACCATTAACCCCTGAAAATAATAATACGAGAAATTAATCATCCACAGGCATCCATTTACCAATGATCAGTCAAGTTTACAGACAAGAAACATATATTATAATGTTATGTATAAATACAGGGGGTCCATCCACCCCATTGTGGCACTACAGTTGGTGCCGTAAACCCAAACATGAAAGCTGTCTTGCGCTCCCCGTGCATAGAAGCAAGGTGAACGTTTTTAAAGTTGTTAGATAATTTATTTTCATTTTTGGCATTGCTGAATAAATGGCAGTGTTTTCTTCTTTGTTTATCATGCCTCCTTTCATTGCTGGCCAAGTGGCCATTTTTTGTGTGCTCAGTGTGCTTGTGTGTTTGCCATGGGCCACCATCTTGTCTTCATTCTCCATTTTATGTGGGAAGCTGGCCATTTTTTTGTGTAGTCATTGCATGTGTTCTTTGTTGTCCATACCTTTACCCTTAGCGGCCATGTAGCCAGCGGCCATTTTGTAGTCAGTGTGCTTTGCTTTTGACATAGGCCTGTATGTGTTCTTTGTTGTCCATACCTTCACCCTATGTGGCCATGTGCCAGTGCAGCCATTTTGTGTAGCCAGCGTGTTCCTCTTCAACCACTTTCCAAAGCCATTTTCTAGGGACATGTATAGAAGAGGCCTATGACTCTATGTTCACGCTTTCTTTTTTTCCTAATGTGATTTTAATGTGTTTGAGGATGAATGTAGTACGTATGTACCATGTTTTAATGCCTTTATTCCGTTTTCCCTTATACCTACATGCCTCCGATAGGATTTCTCATAGTCCCTAGGAGACACCAGCAATAATAATTTTTAATTATTAGATTTTTCTTTACACCCCCTGCCTGACATGGGCTCATAACAGAAATACTTTTTTAAGGATTATTCCATTTTCCCCTAGGCTGGCCTGCACCCACCACCTGCCATCGACCATAGGTGCACACCAGCAATACTTTTTTAAAGGATTATTATATTTTTCCCTGGCCTGCCCTGCACCCACTGCCTACCATAGGCATACACCAGCAACATTTTTTTTAATATTATTCAATTTCACTTGTGATTTCCTGCACCCGCCACCTGCCATAAGTGCACACCAGCAATATTTTTTTAAGGATTATTCAATTTTCCCATTATGGCATAGTGATAGAAGAAGAAGGGCTGCTCATGAGTAAGAAGAGGGTAACAACATTAGCCAAAGCAGCCCTGTCCCCTGTAGGGTGCCAATCACCTGCATCTGCATCATCAACCTCTAAATTGCAAAAAACTCAGATGCAGATACCTTAAATTACAGTGATTCTCAGAAGACACATTGAATTCACTGCCTCCTTGTTCTCTCTGGAACCGAGTGGCACCACAAAAGAAAAAAATCCTAGCTACTAAAATGGGCATGTTTTGGAGGGAGGGGCTCTATAAATGTAACCACCCAACTGCACATTTCTACAATGGAAAGCTGGCATTGTTAGAGCTGGAGATCCTCCCTTTTTCTTTTTAAGAGGGAGTGGGATATTTAGAATTTGTGGCAGCTATGTGCCCAAAATGGAAGGTTCCCAGCTGGACATATTTTGCCATAGTTGCTGTTCCAGCCACCATCATGATGTGCTGCAATTGGTTGGCCAAGCTATGCAGCAGAGCGCTGTTCACACTATCCACCTGATGACAGACATGTGGACGAGTTTTCACGTAACTAATTACATGTGTATCACTGCACACTGAATCTCAATTGTGGGGGGTCAGGCAACAGCTATCTGCAGGTCTCAGTGCTGAAGAAAGTTTTATGGGCATTTGGTGGTATGCAACAGTAGCAATGTTCATCAAAGGGCAGTCCCCTGCAGCTGCAAACATATTGGAAGACTTTAACATCAAGGTGATTGAATAGCTTCATCCCAGAGGCCTCAGAATTAGATTTGTTGCCACGGACAATGGCAGTAATTATTAGGTCATGGCAGATGATGAATATTACAGGGTCCTTTGATTTGCATATTGCATCAGCCTGATTATGCAGTACTTTCTCAAAGGAGAAGACAAGAAGACATTATCTTAAACACACTGACCACCAGCAGAAGAATCTGAACTCATTTCAGTCATTCTTTCAAAATCCAGAAGCAGCTGAAGATCATTAAGCCTACTTATAGAGTACTAGTTAAAAACCCTCATAGAGGAGGTCCCAACACATTGGAACTTAGCCTACTACGTGTTGCAACGTCTGTTTGAGCAGTACAGACAAATTACCCACTATGTCCTTCAAAGGGGAGGGGATGAAACTGGGAAAGCATGACCATGGAGATATATAAATGGGGCCTAATCAAATGACTGACACCATTCGGCTACCTTTTCAAGTTTTCACATGGAAAGTCAGCACGTAGGACAGTAATATAAGCCCAGCAATCCTGATGTTGTATGTGCTACAGGACCAGTTGAAAAAGGTATTGTAAAGGTTCACCGGTTTGAATGAAGAAGCATGTGAATTGGTGCAGAGCTTAATCTTTTGAGTGGCTAATAATAAAAGGCTGCAAAGAGAAGTTGAGCTACAATACTTGATCCACAGTACACAACATACAAGCCACTTCCATTCCTTTTTTCTGAAGGGGATGCCACTACTCAATGCTTGTATTGTTGATAAAGTAAGAGACCTGGAAGATGAGTTGCTGGAAGATAGAAGACAGGGCAGAAGTTCTAGCATGCAGCCTTCAGCTCTAGAGAAAGCAGTGGTGTTGTCTCACAATCATCAGCAGCTTCACCAGCATCACCAGCAACACCAACTACACAAGCATCAGAAGCACCTGACCCAGCCTATACAATGGCTTGGTTTCAAGTGGCAGGGCTAAAGTCAAGCACAGAGGCAAAGTTAACAGAGGTCAAGCACGTGGCAGCACCAATGACCATTCAGAAGCTGGTCTAAGACAATCTGGATGACCCAAAAGAGATCTACCTGGATCAAAACCAGTAGCGGCTCCTGGCGGGAGTGCTGCCGGGCGGTGACACAGGGTGGGGGAGAGGCAGGGTGGGGGGGGCAGTAAACTCCGGATTATGGCCAATGGAGGTAAGGATACAAATAAATAAATAAAACAAATTTAATTGCACGCGCTACATCTCATTTGTATACTTACCTTCGTTAGGCCATATTTGGAGTTTACAACCCCCACCCTGCATCACCACCCGGAAGCACTCCCTCCAGGAGCCGCTATTGATCAAAACCCATTGGCATGAAAAGATCCATAAATGGCCAGAGCTTGTCCGGTGGCCAGTGTAGCTTCTGAGCATTTGTTCAGTGCATCCAACTCAGTTGTCACAGTCTGAAGGACAAGTCTCTCAACTCAAAACATGGTGAGATTGACCATGATAAAAATGAACCAACATTTCATACCATGAGATTACACTGTTCCTGAAACAGCACAGGAGGAGGAGGAGGGTGATTGGTCAGATAGGGTCTGGTGACTTAGGGGCCTGTGTTCAAACCCCAGCAGGTCCACTAAGCCTTTCATCCATATGAGGTTAATAAATGAGCATGATTGAGTTGAATAATAATAAACATCTGTTATTCAGCACCAAGATACCCTTCTGGGTGAACATGCCTTTACAAATATACATGTTATTTTATGTAAGTGTGTTAGCTGATGAACTTCTGGGCAAATCCCTTGAGTTTGAGGAAGAACGCTACTTCCCTGACTAAGCAGGCCACAATAGAAATTTCAAATATTATCGCTAAACTGCTTTCCAAACAAAAGGAATGGGGGTAAAATGGAAGAACACATATAATTGTTGTCTGACTTATGGAGCCCCATTTTTCACATGTATAGAGTGGAACAGTGTGCACAAAAGAAGCCTCCCCATTTGGTTAAAGGAAATGAAGACAATTCTCTCATTCCATCTCTATCTCGATCCTTCTTTTTTTCATTCCTAGCTGGGTTGCCTGCCACCTTTATCAATCATTAATAATACAGTGCCGTTGCTTGCTGCTTCCATCGGAAAATAGGAGATACAATAGATGTACATAAATAAATGTACAGTGCACCACACTTGGAATATGTAACTATGCACCAATGAGTGATATATTGAGTGATTGATGATTCATGTGGTGGCTGGGAGGGTGTTGTATCTAATTTGTAAACTTGATTTGTAATGTTTGGGGTCTGATGAATGATTCAGCCACAATGATTGCCATGCTTTCACATTTCACAAGAATTTTTTACATGGTCCACTCTAGTCCTTTCTTGTACTTTTTTTCAGGTTCTTCAGAGACCAGTCCGTTTAGTTCACAAAACTACACAAAGTGCTCAAACTGATTTTCTCTTCTTGCTCATCAAAATTACAGATCTATCTCATTCGGGTCAAGAGGAGACTTGGAGTTTGGATAGTTATGACACTATCCCAAAAGCCAGAAGAAGGAAATTACGAACAATTCCTGTGGGAAACAATCAGCATGACTCAAGGAGGCCTACTCCTGTGGACTGGAGAGAACTGCGATGATTAAGCCTAGGAGGTGAACCCCGCTCTGTTTGCAGAGTTTTTAGCACTATGCATTGCACAGAGCTTGAGGAGTTCAGAAAAACTCAGCTCCTCTCTGTGAAGCTGAGGTTTTTCCTCAATTGGTAAGTTGCAGAGCAAAGAAAATCTAATGCTAGACCACTACTAAGCAAGATTTCTCAAAGCGGGTGGTTGCCGTTGGTCGCCACTGCTCGCATTGAGAAAACCTCAGTTTACATTGAGGATGCTCCAGCTCGAGTAGAACTTCTTTTCGAGCGGCAAAAAGAAGCAACACCCTCTTGCACTGTGCAAAATGCTGTTAGCATTACAGTGGAGGACAAACACCCCACACTAAAAATCAGTGCAAAGGGCGTGAGGCTACCCACTCTACCGCTCGCTGAACTCTGCGTAGCATGTCAGAGTTTTTTGGCACTTCGTGGAGTTCCGCATAGCTGAACTTCGCCCAGGCTTAGCATTGATTTGGAAAATGCTGGCTTTGTGTTGCTTACAAAATCTATGCAACATGCTATAACTTTCTCCTGAATCCAAACTCCTGACTCAAGGATTTTCTAGGTTTAATTAGAATTTTTTAAATAAATTAAATAGTTAATAGCTCCACAGATTGCTTAGAAAGACTACTTCTAATTGTTCTTTTTATGACGCCTTTGTCATGGTGGTCTCTCAGTCTTGAATAACCTACTTGTTAGACCTGTCGCCCTTAGGGTAGTCTTCCCTCTAATGTTTGACCTTTCTCCTCCTTTTTTTCTGATCTTGTTTTCGCCGGCATTAGGACACTGCACACTTTACCACTGCTAAAATTCTTGTGCTCTCTCCTCTAAACATGGTAACATTGGCTTATACCCAATTGGCATATTTAATTTACTTAAATGTCCTTAATAAAGTTGTACTATATGTACCTAGGGCCTGTAAATTAAATGCTACTAGAGGGATTGCAGTACTGATTGTACTGCCCACTTAAATAGCCATTTACACATGTTTCAGGTCTGCCAGTGCAGAGTCTGTGTGTGTAGTTTAAACTGACATGTCAACCTGGCAAAATAATCCTTTTGTCAGGCCCACACCTTCCTTTTTAAAACATATGTTATCTGAGGGTAAGCCCTCGACAGCCCAGAGGGCAGAGTGCAATGTATTTAAACGATAGGACATGTACTGTTAAGTTTTAACTGTCCTGGTAGTAAGAAAGTCCTACATTTGTTTTTCACTACTGCAAGGTCTATGTGTCCCGTAGGATAATATTGAAGTCCACTTATTACCAGTGTAATTTCCAAATGATAAGAGATAATCAGTTCGTATTTGGAGTTTTTGGAATTGCGGTAAAGTCGGGCTTTTCATCACAATAATAAAAATGGCATTTTTAGATATTTAGGATTTTTCTGACCTTAGCCTTTTTGTGGCAATTGCCAGGCGTGGGTCACATGACTCTGTGTAACTGAAAGACTTTGTTAATTCGTCCCAGACAATCACACAATAGAGGCTTAGGTGTGCCTGGATGGGCCATCTGTTGACAATATGGGGGGACAGAGCTGAGCATAGCCCCACTTACTTCTGAATAAGCTGTGTCCTGTCTCCACACAAAGGGCCTAACGCCCCTACATTGTCACTTCAGCCAGCTTGGAGCAGTGCAAGGATGCCGGAAATTCCATGCTCTATAACATCACTATCTAAAAGTGTCTTCTGCCTTCCAGAACCTGGGCACTAGAGTATAAAAGATGGACCTCAGACACCATCACTTAAGTATACTTCTGGACCTATGAATACTCTGCAGGAAGAAGAACTGCTGTGCTCCTGAAGGATTGCCACTCTGCTGGAGTGCACTCTTCTGTACTTTTGCTTTGCTGTTCTTCCCCGTTGCCTGCTGCTCTTTTGCCCGGGTGAAAAGGACTGGACCTGCAACTCTTGAACCTAGAGTAACTCCAAGGGCTATTTAGCTGGCCTCAGAGACCCAACAGGCTTCCAAGGACTTTATATCTGCACCTGGATTCTGCCATCTTTGAGTCTACTCTGCCAAGAGGTATAACCCTAGTACTGAACCCTTGGATGTGGCTCTAAAGTGCTATGCCAGCCTATTGATACAGCACGAAAGATGCATCTCCTATGCTGCACAGCGCAAACCTGAGCAGAACTGAGGCATCGCTGCTACTGTGTGGATTTGACCTGTCGCAAAGACTTGCATCATGGTAGGCATTATGGAGAATGTGCTGCCCCCAGGGCAGTCACGTAATCATGCTTCCCCGCATTCGAGTGAAATACTGAGCAGTTGCTTTACAGCCGCTCCATGTTTCACTAAGCAGGTGGCAACCTGTCAGCACTTTTAAAGGGTAATAGAGATTCCCTTGCAGGCGGGTGCAGTCAGGGACTGCACCCTACTGCAAGGGGATGTCTAAAGGGTTAATTGGACCCCATTTACCCCCTGCAGAGGGTTGCTCTCAGGAGCCGCACTGTCAGTGCACCCCCTTCTAGGTAGCGCACTGTCAGTGTGCGCATCCTTAGGGCTTCTTTTCCTCTGTGCCTGTGTCATAATTATTAAAGAGAAACAAAAGGGGATGATGGACAGAGCGTTTGAGCAAATCAAACACTCACCCCCAGTCAACTGATCTGGGTTTAATCCATCACCATTCTTTAGCCACCCCAGTTCAGAGATGGCCATATGCAAATCAGCCTGACCCCGTGCCCCATGGGAACAGTCTAGCCCGAACTGCCAAGCCATGTCTTCCCTGGACTGGAAACAAGCATCCCGGGAACGGTTTTGGATTCATAATCCTCATCAGCCAGGCTATCTTGAATCCAGTGGCCAAGTGAGCAAGGGAATCACGTCTGAGCATACCCTGCCAACTTAGGGCGAACAAAGGGAAACAAAAGGGGATGATGGATGGAGCGTTTGAGCAAATCAAACACTCACCCCCAGTCAACTGATCTGGGTTTAATCCATCACCATTCTTTAGCTCACTCAGCCACCCCAGTTCAGAGATGGCCATATGCAAATCAGTCTGACCCCTTGTCTCATGGGAACAGTCCAGCCCGAACTGCCAAACCAAGTCTTCCCTGGACTGGAAACAAGCATCCCGGGACCGGTTTCAGATTCATAATCCTCATCAGCTAGGCTATCTTGAATCGAGTGGCCAAGTGAGCAAGGGACTCACGTCTGAGCATACCCTGCTAACTTAGGGCAAACAAAGCGAAACAAAAGGGGATGATGGACGGTGCGTTTGAGCCATAATTATGGCATGGGTGCAGAGTCAAAGGGATTCCACCATTTGTGGGGGCGCACAAAGCAGGCACAAATGCCCATTGCGTGCCTGGGGCACTTTCTGCAATATGGCCCCATGTATGGAAAGTTCAAGGGGAAGGTGACTGTAAAGTAAAATATGTAACAGTTTCAGAACACAACTTCTTGTCTCGCTCCCGTCAATTAATAAACCACAATGCTACTCTAACTAGCATTGCAAATGCAAAAGACAGCTATTGATTGATATGTATTAAAAAAACATGTATTTTTTACATAGGGAAACTTACCCTCTCCACCCAAAAAAGGCCCAACCTTCTCCCCAGGCAAATATCCATAAAATATCCAGAGTCCAACCCTTTCACCAACTTCCCTTCTCAGTTCAAACACTCTCCACCCAAAACAACACAGTCCCTCCCACCAAAAGAAGTAAACAAAAAAGGTCTTGAGTGCTTCCATTTAAGATATAAGGTGGGCCACATCCTGGACCAGGTTCTGCTGCCCATGCTGAGCAGCACCAGCTAACTTAGGGTTTTGCTTAGGAGGCAGTCTGTTGATTAAAAGAGGAGGGAAATGTTCAGTTGGACAGCCGTAGACCCTGGCTGCAGGCAGTTCTGTGTTGGTGTGGCTGAGATAGAGGTGGGCCAGGCAGAACCTGGAGGCATGTGCATCCTCCTCCAAGGCGGTGATATTCAGCCATGATGGCCTCCAGTCTCTGGAGCTGCAGCAAGGCAGCTATTCCTGTTGCAATGGATGATTTTATTTTTGTAAACTTTATTTTACATTATAGTAATAACAATACGATACATTTTCAGTGAAGCAGTCAAGTACGTTAATGACAAGATTATTGCATTGCACTTCATACTTTATATTGTGTTGCACTTCAGAGTATGGAGGTGCACACCATCTACTCTCCATTCCAACATCAAGCAATCTCTCAAAACAGTTAGCAGCCTCGACATGTCTGTTGTATTAAAAATACCGTAGTACTCGGAGTTTCCATGTAAATCTCGTAGCACTGTGGCACCTCGGGGGTGCGTGTAGCAAGGCAGGCGTGTCTAACCGGGGTGACCTATCACACCCCTTTGGGGACAATGCCCTGTTCTTGCTGTGTAGGAGGATCATGCTGCTGCTCCTCCAAGTAGGCTCTAAAAGGACCCCAGATGTCTTTAGGTCTGGAAGAGGGGGGACTTTTGCTCGCATAGAGTTTGCTCCTTGTGGAGCATAACCCAACACTGTTAAGCCAACCCTTGATCGTGGGAGCCGACTTGCCACCCCAGTGAATGGCTACTTCTCATTTGGCCAATAATAAGCACAAGGCAACAAATTGATGATTTTTCAGGGGTATCTGGACCACGTAGCCTAGGAGGACAATCTCAGGCAGCAGGGTTATCGTTAAATTCCTGTGCTCACTATGCCACTTGAGTCAAGCTATCCTGGCTGATGACAATTGATAGCCAGGACCCGGTCCTAGGATGCTTGATTCCGGTCCAGGGAAGACATGGCTTGGCAGTTCGGGCTGGACATTTCACATCAGGCAAAGGGTCAAGACTGACTTGCATATGGCCATGTCTGAGCTGGGGTGGCGTGGTGAGAAAAATAACGATGGATTAAACCCAGATCTGTGATTGGGGTGAATGTTGTGACAATGTGCAACATTGCATCCATCATCTTGTGTGTTTTGCTTATCGTTAAATTGACCATTGTGCTGATGAGCCTGTGTATGCCCACCCAATATGTGTGTATGCGTGGGCAAGTCCATGCAAGCAAAATCTGCATATGGGGCCATGCTTCTAGGGCAGTGGTGTGGCCTGGAGGGCTCTATTCTATGGAGACGTGCTAGGGTGATATATGCTCTGCGAAGAGATTTAAAATGGATCAATTTGTGGTGGCTGTCAAGAGAGACATTTTTAGTCACTGCGCAGCATGCCATCCATTGATCGTCAGTAATGGGGTTCCCGAGGTCCATTTCCCAGTCCCTGCGTATCTTGGTGTTGTCTAGGGGTATGATGTCAGCACAGGCTTTGTAAAGCTTGGAGATGAGGTGTATACCCTTAGTGCTATCTAACACTAATGTTAGTGGGGGGAAGGATGGAGGTTCAAGGGGGAAACCTGGGAAAGTGGCACGTATCAACAAGCGCATACGTGATAAGATGAACTTGTCCATGAAAGAGGCATCTGTAAAACGGGACTCGTTGTTGATCTTAAATATGTGGCCGTCTGGAAATAGGTCACCTATCTTTGCGATGTTGGTTTTTCGCGCATGTGCGTTGGACAATTATTTCACCTGTGATCGGTAACCATCTGGGATTTGGCAGAGAGAGTGAGGATGCATAGAGAAAGGGGATATTGCTAATCTGCCTCAGTTTCTCCCAGGCCCAGCTAGTGGTGGAGACAGTTTGGATGTCCTTTGGGTCTCTGGGAAAGCCCTTCGGTAAAATGGATTCTAATTTTTCTGGGAGTACTAGATCGGATACCGGTCGTAAATAGGGAATTCTTGCGTCTGGGTGATACCATGTCTGGGCATAACTACCCTTTGCAACTAAATAGCACAGCCGCAGATCTGGAACTTCGAATCCCCCTCTTGAGCAAGGTAACGTCATGACTTGTCATTTCACCCGGGCCCTTTGATCACCCCAAACCATTCTTACCAAGTGTATCCAAAGTGTCAAAAAGAACATGCTGGTGAGGGGAAAAGGGATGGTGTGAAATAAATAAAGGAACTTAGGGAGAACAACCATTTTAATTAGGGCAACTCTTCTCGCTATGGAGAGTGGGAGTCTGAGCCATTTGTCGATCTGTGCCTCCAACAAGAGGATTGCCAGTCCATAATTCAACCAAATGATTTGATCAGGGTCGAGATGTATGTGTATGCCCAAATATTTAACAGAGTCTGAGCAACACTCCAGCGGAAACTTCAAGTCCCATTTTGATGTGCTAGTGGTAAGGGCAAAGATCACGGACTTGTGCCAGTCTATGCACAGGCCGGGGAATGCTCCAAACCTGAGTATCTCACTTATCAGGGGCTCCAGATTGATCTGGGGGTGACGAACATATAGAATTGTGTCATCTGCGTATAGTGATATCAATAATGGGCCCATATTGAATTGTAGGCCTCTGTGAAGGTGTTTTTCTTGAAAATGCCTAACCAGTGGGTCCATAGCTAGAATGAATAATAGGGGCAATAGCGGGCAACCATGCCTCGTCCCTCTTGACAAGGAAAAAGGAGTTGATAGGCAGCCGTTCAGTCTGAGCCGGGCGGTGGGTTGGCTGTATTATAGTGCTGTAGTGGCCATAATGCCTGCCGGCATATTCATTTTCTGCATGATGGACAGGAAGAAAGGCCATTCCAACGAGTCGAAGGCCTTTTCTGTGCCTACTAGAATAGCAGCTGCGGGGACTTCTGGAATAATACTATGGAGGGTGGCAAATAGGGTCTGAAGGTTAAATGCTGTAGTACGATAGGGTACGAAACCGGACCGAGTTGAGTAAATTATGGATTCCATCAGCAGAGATAAACGGTTAGCCAGAACCTTGGCCAAGATTTTGTAATCCAAGTTCAGGACTTAAAGCAGTATATAAGTAGGGGGTCCTTGCCGGGTTTAGGGAGAAGAATTATGACCGCTTCTCGCAGAGTGGGCGGCAAAACCTGCCTTTCCAGGGCCTCTGCATACACCTCCAAGAGCTACAGGACCAACACATCTTTAAACGCCTTATAAAATTCGCCTGTGAAGCCATCAAACCCAGGTGCAGATGATGGCCTCAGTGTAGCAATGGCTTCATTTATATATGTATCCAAAATGGGCTCTGCCATGAAGTCTTGCACATATTTCTCGAGATAGACAAGGGCGATCTCTGATAGATAGTTCTCTTGGTCAGCGTGGTCAGGGCATAGTCTGGAGGTGGAGAAGGCTTTTAGGTGAGACTTAAATTCCATCTGGATTTCAAGTCGGTCTGTAGTGTGTTGCCCTGCCTGTGTGCATAGATCGGTGACATATGCCTTGCCAAATGGAGGCCTGATCATCTAGGCTAGCACGCGCCCCGGTCGTTCCCCCTCACCATACTGTTTTGCATTATGATATTTTCCCATAAAGAGAATCTCTCTTTCGGACGTATCTCTGTAGTCAGTGAGAAGGGTCAGTCTTTCTTTGTCAAGTTCAGGGTCATATGTACGCAGTTGTCTAGAATCTAATGTCTTGAAGTCGTGTTCTAATCGAGCTAATGTTTTTCGTAAGTCCAGCAGGACTCCGACGTATTTGGGGATGCACACTCCCCTTATGTATGCTTTAAAACCCTCCCATAACATCCCTGTGGAGTCTACAGAACCGGTATTGATGGAAAAGTATTTCTCAATGGCTTTCCGAATATTATGTTGGAATAGTTCATCATCTAGAGCGTGACTAGGGAACCTCCATTGCCTTTCGAAACCCTCAGGGCGGGGGATGTTCAATATCAACAACGCGGAGAGTGATCAGAATAAGTTCTGGGGAGTGTCCGTATATCGGGGCACCAATTGAAGATAACAGTAGAGGTTAGCCAGTAATCGATTCTAGTCCAGGTGTTGTGACAGCTGGTGTAGTGTGTATAGTTAGTGTGTCACGGATAGATCTTTCGACTAATTTCCAAGAGCAAAAGTTGGGAAATGAGAGATTGTAAGGCCTTACAGGCATGTGGCTTGGGATCAGGAGCTTGTCTAGGTGGTGAATTGGTATGACGTTAAAATCTCCTCCCAACAGGAGGGGCATCGGGTCCAATAGCATCAGCTGGGAAAGCATGGAGTAATAAAAATCAGGGGACTCCGTGTTTGGGCCATATACACATACCAGCGCCATTTTATGTCCCAGTAGTGTGCCAGTTACAATTATGTAACTCCCTTCACTGTCACGTGTGACCGATTGCATGCAGAAAGGGATAATTTTTTATATGAGGATGGCGGTGCCTCGTGCATAATAACTATAATTCGCAAAATATCTATGGGCTCCCCAGGAGGCGGCGAAGTTAGCCCGAGGGTAAGTAGTCTCCTGTAGAAAGGCTATGTCCACTCTGTGTTGAAGTAGATAGTGCATTACCTGTCACCTCTTGCGTGTGTCGTTGACGCCAAGGATATTCCATGTCAGCAGCCTTAACTCCCAGCCTCCCCACCCAACCAGAGAGGCAATACCAATATTAACCAAGAAAAACAGTGTACAAATTGCATCTCCAAAATATTGAAAGAGTCTCGTTCCAGGTACATTCGCAGTACACAAAACAAATGCAAGGTAATCACCAATTGGGGGCGGGGGATGGCAGCGCCCCTGCCAGGTCCCGGCAACTATGATGAAACATGTCACAAATAATATCCCTATGTGAATGGTCCATATAACCTGCTGGCCAGATAGAAAGTTCAGCTGGGTCCTGTTCCGGAAAAGAGCTCCATACTCACCTCAGAGCCGCTGTGGGGAGGGGAAGGCCTGCCTTCTGTGCGGGGTGATTTGGCTTTAAGCTTATGTGTGCGACAGAATTCCTGAACCTCTGTGGGGCTGTCGAAGACACAAGACCGCCCATCGATCTCAATACGCAGTAGCGGGGTATAGCATAACGTATTTTAAGCTGAGGTTTCAGAGCGCGGCCTTGACTCACTTGTATTTGTGCCGGGCTTCCTGGACCATAATGGTGAAGTCTGGAAATAGTGACAGTTTAGAGCCTTGCCAAATGGTTTTGCCCTGCTCACGAGCCATTCTGAGTGCAGTGTCACGATCTCTGAAGTTCAGCAGCCGAGCGATGATGGGTCTGGGAGGGCAACCAGGATTGGGTCTAGGACCAAGTGATCGGTGAGCTTGCTCCACCACAAAAGCTGAGGTGAAAGAGTCTTTCACAAAGACATCAATCAATATAGATTCTACAAATGTGTCCATGCGTCCCACGGTTGTGGACTCGGGCTCCCCAAGAATGCGAATGTTATTGCAGCGATTGCGCGCCTCCAAATCTTCGTTTTTGACTGCCACTTCTTTAAGGATGCGTTCCACCCTGTCCAGAAGCTTAAGTGTCTGCACCAACCTGTCTTTGAGATCGGAGGTGCGAGAGTCTACCACATCCAGCCATCTGTCATGGATTTGTATTTTGGACCCCAGATCCGCTATATGCTTATCCAAGGTGTCAAAGCGGACGTCCAAGGCTTTAAATCCTGCCCTCAATTCCTGTAGGAGCGAACTCATGGTGCCTGGAGGGTCTTCCAGTGTATTCGTATTTTGTCCGCCTTCCGCCATGTTGGTTTCTTCTTCCTGGACTGCATCAGGGACTTTTTCAAATGGAAGGAGCTGCTGTTTGGGATCTTTACGGCCTATGCTGCTGCCAGGGACGGGGTGGTGGAAGTTCTGAAGCTTGCGGTGAGGTAGTAGAAGCTGTCTTGAACGGGCGACACTGCCACAGTGCTGCAGGAGGGGGGGCGTCAACCTATGGCCCAGTGTCTCCGCAAGAGATGGGCGTTGCGTTGTCTAGGTAGGTCCGGCAGCGCTTGTTGGAGGAGTGGGCCCTTCAATGTGTGGCTCCAAGTGCAGCATGAGTCTACTATACTAGTCTGGGGACTTAATTGCCTGAAATCTGGGTGGAATGTGGGCAGACTGTCTTCCGGTGGCTTGGTCTGCGGTTGCTGGATTGCATGGATGGGGTGGCTGGGGCAATCCGGGTGGGTGAGTAGGGGAGCCAGGGTGGAGGGCCACAGTTGCAGGGGCAGCGGTCAGGCACGGGCAGTGAAGGAAATGGAGCAGCCCTGCAAGAGTGCTCTCTCTGCTGTGTGCGGAAGTTCTGGGGATCATGCACCTCTTGTATGCACAGGCCCGCTCTCTAGGAAGGTGGCTGTAATTGTAGAGGGGCCTGGGCTGCAGAGGGCCAATCCCGCTCCCCTCCCTCAGCGTGATCAAGGTTCATGTAGTGCAATTACCAGTGGCGGTGCCCCAACCCCCAACAAATCATGCTTCTCAGTCGCGTAGAGTAGATGCCGCCCGCCTCCTCCTCAGCTGGGCTCTGCTGGCATCCACTCGCCTATTCCGCCCCCATCGCCATGTTGAATTCTGCGACCGTCCAGCATCCCCATCTGCAGTGCATCGATCGTGTCGCCGATTCTTGGAGAGTAGACCGGGACAGTTTGTTCTGACCGACTTTTTCGGCCCTCCTTTGAGGGAAGATGATTGGAAGTGACTCTAGTCTATTAACATTCTAGTGTAAGGATTAGAACTATAGACAGGGCCTATTCATAAGGCACAATAATGCACTTTCGTACCATTTTCCTTAGATCAGGGCTTATAAATTTATGTTAGGGGATAGATTCATTAGTGTTAGTGATAATCCGTCCCTTTGGAAGAGTGTTAGTATACTTTCTATGGAGTTATGCTTATTTCGGCCTTGTAGGCCTCAAACGGGAGAGACTCCATCTTGCTTTCTGCCCCGGCAGCTTGAGATGCTTCTAGGTCAAGTGTAATGTTTTAGTTTCGAAGTGTTGTTCGCTTGGAGAGAACCGGCTCAGGCTGGCCCTTATCGAAGGACTGTATTTTTCTCCACTCCGAAGACACAACATCAGGCCGGCCGGCTGGGAACGTGTCCTTGGTACGGGGAGGTACAAGAATTTGGTGGGCGGCAGGTTACTGGCTGTAACTTTCCATGAAAGGACAAGCTTCCATATTAGCGAAAGTATGAGTCAGTGAGTTAGTCAGTCTGTAGGCGGCAGCTAGCCGTTAGCATCAATGCCATTAATTATTTCCAGGCAGACAGTCGCCATTTTGAAGTCCGAGAAAGATCACGAAGCTGATACTCTCTTAGAAAGATTGGAGAGGAGAGAGGAGTAGTGCCGAACGGCCAGAGAGAGAGAGACAGCAGCTAATAAAAGGAAGGTTCCAGTGACTTGGAGGGAAGCAGAGAAGACAGAGCATAGCGGTGCAGACGTGTACTCGTGACTGCTGAGGTGTGATTCTAAGACGAGCCAAGGCACAGACGAGAAGGGAACCTAGATGACTGCCGAACCCCGACTTCACGTCCACAAGGTGACTTCTGCCCATAATGTAGAGCGTGCACATTCTAACCTTTCACTTTTCTTTGCAGGATATATGTTATAGTGTGGTATTGTGTTTTTATGATCATTGTAATAAAATACCCCAGTTCTTAGTGAACCAACATGTGCCTCGTATTCTTGTTCAATCAGGGTAACCTGTTCTTCTAGTCAGGCATTGTTTTCATGAACGGATGTAATTCCCGGTAAGGTAAGAGGTGACTGAGCAATGAGGGAGAGAGGGACCCCTTGATGTGAAGAATAGATCGCACATTTCCTAATTTGGTAAGTTGTGGTAATTCCTAATATTGTAGTATCATATCCTGAGTAGCCAATGAGAGATTCCTTCCAAAGGTATTCATAGGAAAGTGATCGTCGTTGTTAAGCGGCGTTAATGAGAACACCAGATGGGAAACTGGTGCATAGATCCGCCGGATTGCGGATCAGGCTGTGAGTGAGAGAACACTAGGGAGGAACACTAGTGTGTAGGTCCGCCGGATTGTGGACCGGGCAGTGAGGGAGAGAGCACTAGGGGGGAACACTAGTGTGTAGGCACGCAGGATTGCGATTTGCCGAGCGAGCACTGACTGTGGACAGTGTGTAATGGTAACTAATCAGAACTGCCCTAGTGTAGATTAGTCTGGGCCTAAGTTGCCGTGAGACTAACTGGTATGAGTGGGATATTGTAGAAAACCTATGCGTGTATATTGCTAATTCCCCATCCTTAGGTACAAGACATATATATATATATATATATTCATTATAAATACGTTCTAAGGAGGGAGGTGATTACGTTCCGGCTGGGTTGGAGGTGCTCTGAGGAGCTGATCCTATCTGGTCCGAGAATCCGGCCGTTACACAGTTCAAACGAGCATCGCTTATATAATTACGGTCTTGGACAATTCAGGAATGTGGGAAAGATGAGTATTGCTGAGATGGCTGATGGAGCTTCAAAGCTGAGCGGCCATCTTGGTCCGTGACTTGGCCACCCCCCCGTGGTGCGATGGATGATTAGAAGCAGCAGGCGTAAAAAAAAAAGGCTCAGTGCAACTACTTGTTTATTATATACTGGCACAATAGCAGAACAGTGCTTATCCTCTAGGGCCATTGGAATATTTCATGTAATTAGTCACTGGGCCAAGTTTTTGCCACACATGTTTCACATAACGCAATAGCAGTGGCTGCAAGGAATTAAGCCAGAATACCAACATAATCAAAAAGTGATTTTCGTTTACAGGATTTCACAGTGAAACTGAACAGACACTTTGTGTGTCATGAATTACCTCTCATTAATGAGTAAATAGTATACTTGACTATAGTAAATGTTCAACATTAATGGAGACATGCTGCAATGTCTGCTACTCTGCAGCATGTTCTTGCGGCAGGATTAAAGGCATGATAATTTATTAACTTGTTATAATTAATTCAAATGATCTTGCTCTTCCCCAATTACCTCTTCAATTCTACCCTGACTACAAATTTAGGGGCAGATTGAATACTCTGTAACAAATAGGATGTATAAGGATATTCCACTACCATAAGTAGACAATCCACAGATTATAAATCATACAATGTATTACCGTGATGGGGATATATTTTATTTGGCATGTTTGTCACAGAGTATCCCATCTCCATAACTCTAAATCAGGCACTTAGTCCCACATTACACCCCGGCTCCACTACACATTATTTTCAACAATACCTTCACTTGGCAGTAGGGAAAGTTACTTTACAGGAAGGTAGGTTAGATGGATTAGGCTAGGTAGAGGATTAGCTTTGGAATGGTTGGATGTCACTGATCAGTTGCTATGCTTTTGCTTAGTCACATTGGTTGACGAATGATGACTTCATGGAAAAAAATGAAACAGGCATAAATATATGAGTGGAGCATTAAAATATAAGTCACTTGGGGAGAAAAACGTGGCACATGCAGGGACTAGAATCTCAATTTTTAAGTAGGAAAAGACAGAAGGAAGGAATGATAAAGTGAAGTACTAGTAGTAGGTGACTAAGTGGGCATCTAAAAACACCTTGTTTTCAGTGTGTATGCATTTTATACATTGTAATGCAAGCTGTTAACTGAAGCAGACACACATTTCACTGCCTACACTGTAGGGCCAAATTTAACCATGCTGCAGTTTTAGGTGCTGTACTGCCATAAGCAGGGAAGTGATGCCTCGCTTAACAAATACAGTATTGTCAATAAGAAAGCAGGGTGACTTACCACTCGTCCCTGCTACACCTGGGACTGTTCCCCCTTTGAACTCCTGATACTCCTCTGTACTTGGGTAATGATGGGACTGGCTGCAGCTCTTTTGGTCTATGCCCCTAGAAAAGAAACATAATGCACCAATTTTGAATACCAAATTAACCACCTAAGTAATTTGTTTGCTCAAAGTACACCAGCAGAATCTCACTACAATTCAGTTAGCAGGATCTTCTACCAAAACTATCCCTTTGGGAGGTTTGTTGGTTGACAACATGTTAGAAAAAGCGAGGCATTGAAATCAAACAAAAAAAAACAATTTTTCTCCGAATGAAGAGATAAGGCTGTGAAAGGATGAGAGTGCACATAATGAAGGGGTGGAGGGGGACGCTTAATGTAGGACATATGGTATTGGTTGGTAATAGGATCTCATTCCTTTCATGCCATGATGCACTCTCATGGAAACTGCTAGCATACTGTATACATAGACAACTTTGGGGGTCCGTGACATGGCCACTCTATCTCTCTGTCCCTGTACTTTTTACTGTTTAATACACAAAGCCTTCTCAACCAACATGTTTGGTGAATAGTTGATATAGGTCTGCAATCCTCTTCACAATACCAAAAATGTGTTCTCTTAACAGTATCCCACCAGATATATAACAAAGGGGTGAGGGAGAGCTAACTAAAAATACAGCAGACGAAAGCTACAGACATGAGAAAGTCAGCTGCAGAAACAGGAAATATAAAAAACACAGAGTAATGCAGGGATGACAAACATGAATTAGGGGAGCTGAAAAACAGTTGATAGTAAAAAAAAAACAAGGCCATATTTATGCTAGTGGGGAGAGGAAAAAGTGAGAGATAGTAATAAACATGAATTACGGGAGCCGGCAGAACCATCTGCTGTGGCACTTGCACTGGTGCTGGTAGTCCCACCCGCCATGGATCTGGATGTGATGTCACTGGCGCTGTCATGAGTGATTTAATCTATGACGTCATCAGCAGTGCATTGCGGGGGCGTGAGTTATAGTTAGCTCATAACAGCTACATTTCTCAGGTTTTGTACAAGTGAAATGTCAGCCTAAGTATAACGTCCCTGAAACCTGTATTTTTTCAGTGAATAGCTAAGTTTTTAAAAATGCTAATTCCTAACTTTAATGTCCCTAAAACCTCTGTTTTCTTCAGTCAATTTCTATGGTTTTTTAAATGCTAATTCCTAACTATAACGTTCCCGAAACCTGTGTTTTTTTCAGTGAATTTCTAACGGTTTTTAAAAGCTAATTTCTAACTATGCCTACATAGGTAGGACATGTACAGAAAGAGGAAGAAAGGCGCAGAAAGGAGCAAGAAAAGTGCAGAAATATGCAAGAAAGGTATTGAAAGACAAAGAAAGGTGTAGACAGAAGGAAGAAAAATGCAGAAAGGGACAACAGAAGTCCAGAAAGAGGACGAAAGGTTCAAAACAAAGCAAGAGAAGTGCAGAAGTGCAGAAAGAAGCAACAAAGGGACAAAAAGAAGCCTACTTTGACTGTACCTTACCACAGACTCATACAAAGTAGCCTAATCACTAATAATTCGCCCAAGAAGTAATAAACTTCACTTTTCTCACGAACGTTCACTATTCATCGACTGCTCAGAATGTTAGGCCTACCAAATGTAAAACTACAATCCTAACCGTGTTTCAAACACCATACTCTGTAAATGTGTGTACAAAAAGGTAAAAGCAAGAGAAGTGAAGAAAGAAGCAACAGGGGTGCAGAAAGAGGGAAGACAGGTGCATATAGAGGCAAGAGAAGTATAGAAAAAAGCAACAGACATGCAGAAAGAGGCAAGAGAAGTGCAGAAAGAGGCAACAGAGGTGCAGAAACAGGCAGGAGAGGTACATAAAGAGAGAACAGGGTTGTGGAAAGAGGCAAGAGAGGTACTGAAAGAGGGATGAGGGGTACAGAAAGTAGCAAGAGGGGTACAGAAAGAAGCAAGTGAGGTACATAAAGAGGAAACAAAGGTGCAGAAAAGAGGCTAGACAGGTGCAGAAACAGGCAAGAGAAGTGCTGAAAGATTCAACAGAGGTTTAAAAAGAAGCAAGAGAAGTTATGAAAGAGACAAGAAAGTTATAAAAAAAACCAAGAGAGGTGCATAAGAAGCAAGAGACGCATAGAAAGAGGCAAGTGAGTTGCAGTAAGAGGCAAGAGAAGTGCAGAAAGCGGTAAGTGAGGTACAGAAACAAAGTACATAAAAAGCAACAGTGGTGCAGAAGGAGGCAAGATAACTGCAGAAAGAGGCAAGAGAGTTGCAGAAACAGGCAAGGGAGGTGCAGAAAGAGAGATGCAGAAAGAGGTAAGCGGGGTGCAGAAAGAAGCAAGAGAGATGCGGAATAATGCAAGAGAAGTGCAGAAAGAACCCTTGGAGATGCAGAAAGAGGTAAAAGAAGTACAGAAAGAAGCAACAGAGAGGCAGAAAGAGGCAAAAGAACTGCAGAAAGAGGTAAGAAAGTTGCAGAAACAGGCAAAAGAGGTACAGAAAGATAGAGCACAGGTGCAACAGAGGCAAGAGAGGTACAGCAGAAAGAGGGAAGAAGGTTACATGAAGAAGCAAGAGGGATGCAGAAAGAGGCAAGATGGGTGCAGGAAAAGTAAGAGGGTTACAGAAATAAGAAAGAGAGATGCATAAAGATGGAACAGGGGTGCATACATTTACAAGAGAGGTACAGAAAAAAGCAAGAGAAGTGCATAAAAAAGGAAGAGAAGTGCAGAAAGAAGCAAGGGAGGTGCAGAAAGAGGCAAGATAAGTATAGAAACAGGCAGGAAAGAATGATGGAACAGGGATGCAGAAGAGGCAAGAGTTGTAATGAAAGAGGGAAGATGGGTACAGCAACAGGCAAAAGGGATGCAGAAAGAAGAAAGTGAGGCACAGAAATAGAAAACAGAGGTGCAGCAAAGAGTCAAGACAGGTGCAGAAACAGGCAAGAGAAGTACAGAAAAAAGCAAAAGAAATGCTGAAAGATTCAACAGAGTTATAGAATGAAGCAAGATAAGTGATGAAAGAGAAGAGAGTTGCAAAAATAAATAAGACAGGTGCATGAAAAGTCAAGAGAAGTGCAGAAAGAGGCAAGTGGGGTACAGAAAGAGACAAGAGAAGTACAGAAAGAGGCAAGAGAGGTACAGAAAGAGCAAGTGAAGTACAGAAACTGGCAAGAGAAGTAAAGAAAGAAGCAACAGAGGTGAAGAAGGAGGAATGAGAACGACAGAATGAAGCAAGATAGTTGCGGAAACAACCAAGTGAGGTGCAGAAAGAAGAAAAAGGGAAGCAAAAAGAGGTAAGAGACATAAAGAAAGAACCCACAGAAGTACAGAACGAGGCAAGAGAACTGCAGAAGGAGGCCAGAAAGTTGCAGAAACAGGCAGAAGAGGTGCAGAAAGATGGAACAAGGGTACAGACAGAGGTAAGAGGGGTACAGAAAGAAGCAAGAGAAGTGCAGAAACAAACAACAGAGGTATAGAAAGAAGTAAGAGGGGTGCAGAGAGATGCAAGCGAGATGCAGAGAGAAGACAGAGGGGTGCAGAAAGAGACAAGAGGGGTGCTGAAAGAGCCAAGAGGGTGCAGACATTATCAAGACGTACAGAAAGAAGCAAGAGAAGTGCAGAAAGAACCAACAGAGGTGTGGAATGAGGTAAGAGGGGTGCAGAAAGAGGCAAGAGAGGTGCAGAGAGAAGGAAGAGGGATATAGAATGAGGCAAGTGGGGTGCATAAATAAGCAGAAGTGCAGAAAAAGGCGAGAGAGGCACAGAAACAGGCAAGAGAGATGCAGAAAGAGGGAACAGGGTTGCAGAAAGAGGCAAGAGAGGTACAGACAGAGGGAATCAAGGTGCAAAAAGAGGCAAGAGGGGTGCCGAAAGAAGCAACAGAGATCCATAAAGAAGCAAGAGAAGTGATGAAAGAGACAAGAGAATTGTACAAACAGGCAAAAGAAGTGGTGAAAAAGGCAAGAGAAGAACTGAAAGAAGCAACAGAGATGAAGGAACAGGCAGAGAAATGCAGAAAGAAGCAACAGAGGTGCAGGAGGCAAGAGAGGTACTGAAAGAGGGAAGAGGGGTACAAAAAGAGGCAAGATGGGTACAGAAAGAAGCAAATGAGGTACAGAAAGAAGAAACAGGTGCAGAAAAAAGGTAAGACATGTTCAGAAAGAGGCAAGAGAAGTGCAGAAAGAGGCAAGAGAAGTGCTAAAAGAAGCAACAGAGGTGTAGAAAGAAGCAGGAGAAGTGATGAAAGAGACAAGAGAGTTGCAGAAAGAAACAAGAGAGGTGCATTAAAAAGCAAGAGAAGTGCAGAAAGAGGCATGTGAGGAACAGAAAGTGGTAAGAGAAGTGCAGAAATAGGCAAGAAAGGTTCAGAAAGAGGTAAGTGAGGTACATAACCAGGCACGAGAAGTGCAGAATGAAAGCAACAGAGGTTTAGGAGGAGGCAAAGGAATTGCAGAAAGAGGCAAGAGAGTTGCAGAAACAAGCAAGAGAGGTACAGAAAGAGGTACAAGGGATGCATAAAGAAGCAAGAGAGATGCAGAAACAAGCAAGAGAAGTGCAGAAAGAACCCTCAGAGGTGCAGAAAGAGTCAAAAGGGGTGCAAAAAGAGGCAAAAGAAGTACAGAAAGAAGCAACAGAGGTGCAGAAAGAAGCAAGAGAACTACAGAAAGAGGCAAGCAAGTTGCAGAAACAGGCTAAAGAGGTGCAGAAAGACAGAACAGGGGTGCAGACAAGCAAGAGAGGTGCCGAAAGCGGTGCAGAAAGAGGCAAGAGAGGTGCCAACATTTACAATAGAGGTGTAGAAAGATGCAACAGAAGTACAGAAAGAAGCAACACAGGTGAAGAAAGAGGTAAGAGGGGTGCAGAAAGAGACAAGAGAAGTGTAGAAAAAAGCAACAGACATGTAGAAAGAAGCAAGACAAGTGATGAAAGACATAGGAGAGAGTTGCAGAAAGAAATAGGAGAGGTGCATAAAAAAGCAAGGGAAGTGCAGAAAGAGGCAAGTGAGGTGAAAGAAGAGGCAAGCGAAGTGCATGAACTGGCAGGAGAGGTGCAGAAAGAGGGAACAATGGTGCACAAGGAGGCACACGAGGTACTGAAGGAGGGATGAGAGGGGTGCACAATGAGGCAAAAGGGGAATAGAAAGAAGCATGTAAGGTATCAAAAGAGGGAGCAGATGTTTAAAAAAGAGGCACAGTGCAGAAACAGGCAAGAAAAGTGCCGAAAGAGGAAAGAGAAGTGCTGAAAGATTCAACAGAGGTGAAGAAAGAAGCAAGAGAAATGATGAAAGAGACAAGAGAGTTTAAGAAAGAAACAAGACATGTGCCTAACAAAGCCAGAGAAGTGCAGAAAGAGGCAAGTGATGTGTAGAAAGAGGCAAGTAAAGTGCAGAAACAGGCAAGAGAAGTGCAGAAAGAAGCAACAGAGGAAGCATTCAGAAGGATGAACAAGAACTGCAGAATGAGGCAAGAGAGTTGCAGAAACAGGCAAGAGAGATGCAGAAAGAGGGAACAGGGTTGCAGAAAGAGGCAAGAGAGGTGCAGAAAGAAGCACTATGTGTGTAGAAAGAGGCAAGAGGGGTGCAGAAAGAAGCAATAGTGGTGCAGAAAGAAGCAAGAGAAGTGATGGAAGAAATACAAGAGTAGTAGAAACAGGAAAGAGCAGTGGAGAAAGTGTCAAGGGAAGAGCTGAAAAAATCAAGAGAAATGCAGAAACAGGCAGGGGCGGTGCTGAAAGAGGGATGTGGGGTGCCGAAAGACATAAAAAGGGTGATGTAAGAAGCATCTGGGGTGCAGAAAGAGAAAACAGAGGTGCAGACAAGAGACAGGACAGGTGCAGAAAGAGGCAAGAGAAGGGCAGAAAGAGGCAAGAGAAGTGCTGTAAGATTCAACAGAGGTGTAGAAAGAAGCAAGAGAAGTGATGAAAGAGAAAGAGAGTTGGAGAAAGAAACAAGACAAGTACAAAAAAAATCAAGAGAAGTGCAGAAAAACACAAGTGAGGTGCAGAAAGAGGCAAAAGAAGTGCAGAAAGAGGCAAACGAGTGCTGAAAGAAGCAAGTGAAGTATATAAACAGGCAAAAGAAGTGTATAAAGATGCAACGGAGGTGCAGAGGGCGGCTTTTGAACTGCAGAATGAGGCAAGAGAGTTGCAGGAAGAAGCAACAGAAGTACAGAAAGAGGCACGAAATTTGCAGAAATAGACAAAACAGATACCGAAAGATGCAACAGGGGTGCAGACCGAGGCAAGGGAGGTAGAGAAAGAGGGAAGAGGGGTACAGAAAGAGTCAAGAGGGATGCACAAAGAAGCAGTAGAAGTGGTAAAAGAGACACAAGCGTTGTAGAAACAGGCAAGTTTTTTTTTTGTTTGTTTTTTTTGTTTTTTTTTTGTTTAAAGCTTTATTCGACATTTGTCATAAAAGCATTCCCCTAACCCTAATACAATAAATACTACACATAAAAATACTTTCTAAAAATTACATATTAAACATGAATTGTCGAATAAATACATGATAAAAATACAGAAATTTCACACTTAAAAAGTTGATTTTTCTAAAGATTAAAATACAATCATTCATATGGCAAAGTGCAAAAAGTATACATAATTTCATTGGGATGTGAGTGCCGTTAACGATCGGGTACGAATTATCCATGCCCAGGCCAGAAATGTTGCTACCCCAACCACGAGCACTGTGGAGCAATCTGTTTCAAGTATCCTCAGAGCTTCAGATTGGCTACGGGCTCCCATATTTGAGCACACAGGTTTTAACCATTTACGTCTGGGGGACGAATACAGTGGACAACAGAACAAGAGATGGGAAATGTGCTCAGTTTGTTCATTACAATGGTGACAGTGTTTATCCCATGCTGGGGACCAATGCTTCTTGAATGCATTCACCGGGAGTGTACCTATGCGAAATTGGAAATAAAGTTTTCTATCATGTGGTTTTTCGATGACATCCCAAAAAAATTCGCATGAGGGGTACATTTTTATGTCTAAGAAGCGAGATGTTAGGCTTGTACTTGTACCATCACTAAACATTGTAAGATACACCATTTCCCAATATAGTTCTTTCAGCTTTGCTTTCGTAGGGAAGCAGGTCACATCTTTAGTGTCCCATAGATAATCCAGTTTCAGTTTTATAAGGAGTCCCCGGAGCTCCTTTAACCATGGGATACTATGAAAATGGTCGAACTTGATGACATCCATCAAGGCCGCCGCATAGTGACTTAGTTCTGGGGTCACCATAATCCGTCTCCAATATAGAAGGGGGCGTAGCCTCGCTATGTCCTCTATACCCTTTCTACCCAAATCCAATTTTAATGGGATTATGGGTGTGCTTTGGGGAACCATCACAATCCCTCGTAGAAATCTGTTTTCTGCTCAGCCCAGTTCTCTCAGATTAGAAAACCCCCATAATTCAGAGCCATATAAACAAGCCCCCAGTACTTTCATAGAATAAATTTCCAACACACAATTTACTGGCTTTGTTAGCGAAGTGCGATGTTTTAGGGTAATTGCGCCTGCTAGCTGCCTAAACTTTAATAAGGTTGTATTTATATGTGATTTCCAGCTCATGTTTTCTTGAAGGGTGATGCCTAGGTAAGAGAAGGAGTCCACCCTTTCTAAGGGTGTACCTTTATATTTTATTACACCTTTAAAGGTGGACTGCTGGTTGAGGCACATGAATTTTGTTTTGGTGGTATTCAGTTCAAGGCCCCTCCCATCACAAAACTCACCAAAGGCATCAATCACTTTTTGGAGACCACTAGGGGTGCGGGAAAGTAAAAGCGTGTCGTCCGCGAACATGAGGACGGGGACACAAGAGCCTGCAATTACTGGGGCGTCACTAGCAATCTTCTCTAGATGTTCAACAATTCCATTTATATAAATTGAGAAGAGAGTCGGCGCTAGGACACACCCTTGTCTCACCCCACGTTCTACCGGAAAGGGATCAGTTACTTCTCCTTGCTTGCCCCATCTTATTCTTGCAAAGTTATTTTAGTGGAGACGAACAAGGAGTGTAAGCAATTCCTGGCTTAAGCCTACGTCCGCCAGGGTCTGCCAGAGTTTTTCTCTGGGGACCAAGTCGAAAGCGGCTTTTAGGTCCACAAAGACTGCATACAATGTCCCCTTCTTTAAAGTAACGTTTCTCCAGTAGATGGTTAAAAAGTGGAGGACTTGATCAACGCTACTAGTTAAAGGGCGAAACCCAGCTTGGTAAGATGACAAAATATTCTTTTCATTAATCCATTGCTGCAGTTTATTCTGGACTAATCGGCCCATTAGTTTTTGTGCTGTATCAATCAGACTAATGGGTCTATAGTTTTTAGCCAGGGTTTTATCACCTTTCTTGAATATGGGAATAATTTCGGCTCCCTTCCATGAGGCAGGCACTTTCCCTCCCATTGCCACCGCATTAGCCAGCATTGTAAAATAGCTACACCAGGACTTCCGATCCGATAAAAATATATCAGCCGGAATTCCGTCCATACCTGGAGCTTTGCTCCCTGCTACACAATCCAATACAATACTCACATCCTTTTCAACGAATAATGGAGTTTTGTAGTAGACATGCGGAGGAGGACAATCATTGGTAAATGTGGGGTTACGGGCATACTGTGGTTGGAAGAATTTTATCCAGTTGCTTTTCGGGACATGGTTCATCGGCTGGGGGGCTACACCACCCTTGTCCCATTTTACTGTGGCCCAGAAACGCTTGGAATCCTTGGAGGCACATGCCTCCTTGAGTTCGCGCCAGCAATCCTCATCCCAACGCTTCTTTGCCAGTTTTTGGGCCTGTCTATACTGGTTTCTCGCCAGCCTCACTGTTGATGCATTACCTATTCTCAGTTCCATGCTGAGATTTTGACGTGCTATCCTGCAACTCTTATCATACCACCCTTTACTCTCTTGGACCTTTTTCTTTTTGTTTGGGGCTACCGTTTTGACAAAGAAACTTTGGATTTTAGAAAATAGTTCCTCGTGGGCCTCCATCATGTAATCTATAAAGTCAATCAACCCATAATGGGACTTAATCTTAGAGACTTCGTCCACCACTAGTTCCTTAAGAGTCTCTAATTTGAAAACATCTTCTATGAGCATACTCCACTTCAGGTGGCGAAGGTTATTTGAGCTTACAAGATCTTGCGTCACCATTTCAATTCCTCTTGGATAATCGGACACTTCCTGGTAGGGATGGAGTGTCAAGCACAAAGGATTGTGATCACTTTCTATTTTGTCTTTCACTTCCATATCTACCAATTTAATCCAAGCCCTTACATTCAGTAGTATATAATCTATTCTGCTGGCTGCTCGGCCGTTATCAAATGTGTTTTTCCCCATTAAGTCAGAGGGTGCCCGTCCATTGACTGCTCTGAGCCCTCTTGAGAGACAAAAACTCTTTAGTTGGATTGCTACTGTGCTCCATTTTCTAATGACTGGGACGTCTAGTTGAGGAATTCTCCATTTGGCATCCTCTTCTTCGGCCAGGATCCTATCCTCTTCACCCAACGGTTCAAAGGTGGTATTAAAATCCCCTCCTATCATTACATGGGGTGGCACTGGTAGCATTTCAATGTAATGCTCAAGGGTCGTTATGGTCTCGGATAATTTACCCCTACCAACTCCCCTGGAGTAGAGATTAAACAAAACGAGTTGTTGGCCATTTTGCCAGCTAATATCAAGTGCTAGAATGTCATTAGAGGGTATAGACCTTTGCTTAACTGAGCAGTTCAATGTTTGGCGTACCCAAATTAACAGGCCCCCAGAGGGTCGACCTACTCGGTTTCTTATGGCTGGGACATAAAAGTTCAGGTACCCCTGCCGAAAGATTGGGGTGATCGACCAAGTTTCTTGCAGCATGATAATGTCATAATGGTCGATGAAGTCGACCCAATCTGGGATATTTAGCTTGTTTGTAATGCCAGCTATATTCCAAGAGACAAGAGATAATGGCAGTATATCCAGTTGATGATATATCTGGTCATTATCAGGAGTATTTATTGATTCTTCCAATTCTATGCCTGATGTTAGGCCTCCACTCGGTGTTGGTGACTTCTCAATCACCTCTAGTACTCTATTTTGTCCCTTCAAAACTATGCTTTGTTCCTCTGGGGCAGGAGTATAGGATTCCTTGGGGACCAGGGTCAGTTTTTTTCCTAAGGGCTCATGTGGGGTAGGAATCCTATCACGTCCCTGGTGCAGCTGGATTTTAGGAGGGACAGGAGAAGAGCCCACGAGTCAATCACACTCGTTTAAGTCAGATAGCGCAGAGTAGTGATTTTCCAGATTTAGCCCCCACTCGCATAATGGGCCATTCCTGGCCCTTCTATTCCCCACAACTGTCCACTTTGTCCTCAGTATGCTAGGCTTAGCTACTAGACCTCTTCTACTATAGAAGAAATCCAGTGTCAGTGGTATTATTTCTGCTGTTCTATGTAGTGGTGGGAAGATGTGCCATAGGACGTCAGGTAATACTTCAGGGCCCTTGAAGTTCAAAACCACACAGTCCCCTTGGAATTTCTTTGTCTTAGTGCCTATCCACTTAACCGTTCTTGCTGTGAGCAGATCATCAGATAGTTTTTCCTTGCCCCAAGGAGATATATGCATGTTATTACTAAGCCACCGCAGAGCCTTATTTCGTAAGGAATCCGGAGACTCGATCTGCCCTGTTTTCAGTGGTGGTGTGTTAGCAAGTACTAGAATCAAGGGGGAAGCTTCGACAATTAATTCAACTGGGCCGGTTTCTGGGTTGAAAATCTCAGAGGTAGAGTTGCCTACTGTTTGCACTGGATCTAAACTTGGAGCAGTATCAGGGATATCACCAGGTCTAGAGTTAGCTTGCTGTGTTTGGTCAAGTGGGACTTGCAAGCCTGCATTCGTGGTCCCCCCAAGTGTTTTCCCTGCAGCCTCTATGTCTTCAAGTTTGTTTATTATTAAATTTGGTATTTCCCCCACCCCCTCATTGGTTTTTCTTAGGAGGGTCTCTAATTTGTTAACTTTGTTTGCTAGTTGGTCTATTTTTGATATAAGGGGTTTCATTAGCCCTGCTAGTTTGGACTCCAGTATACCCATGAGCTTATTTGAGAGCGTATCCTCCCAGACTACACTTTCATTCTCTTCCTCCCTTATCCCTTCTTCCGCCCTTTTATTTGTTCTTCTAGGTGGAGTTACGGGTTTATTCTTACAGGAACGTGGACCACCTCTTCTAGGCGGGGCCTTAGTAATCCCTCTTTTAGCTCTTGGTGCGGGGACAGGCGTAGGAGGAGTCTTGCTCTCTGGGTCTAGCTCTACAATTGTATCGGATTTATTTAACTCTTCTGAAATGAGTAGGTCGGCAACAGAATCAGGTTGTTGGGCAATAGATGCCGTGGACACATTTATTGTGGAGCAATCATTGGGGTCCTCAAATGGGTCGGTGATAATAGTTTCGTCACTGGCAGACTGGAATACCCCTGATTGGTTAATTTGGGCACAAGGTGGTGAGTCCATGAGTCCCAGAGAGGACCTCCGATCATTGTTGATTTTGGCCACTACCTGGACCAGATAGTTGTCCATTGTGTTGGCCGGGGTGGCAGGTGTTTTTTGCCTCGATATAGCAATCAGTCAAATCCGGGCAGCAGAGCCCCGGTAATAAGTATATCAATAGTAGACCAATTTCACAATGACCACAGGGAATGTAGAAGTATGTCACCTTACCACATGTAGATTTGGATGTTGGGGCAAAGAGGGGTGGCCCAGTCCAGTCTTTCACAGTCTAGAACGGGCTAAAACGGGCCCGCCCTTGGCCCGGGCTTCGCCCGGCGTCCCGCGAGACGGGGGTGATGCGCTATTTCAGCGCCTCCAGGCGCGCTGGTGACGCGGCGTGCGCCGCTTGGGCTTCTGGGAAATGTAGTTCCCTCGACCGCGCTCCTCTCGGCCACCGCGTACTCCCAGGTGTCAGTGGAGTCGGGCAGCGGGAGGCGGGAGGCGGGAGGGCAGGCAATAGTAAACGAAGGCTCCAACAGGTCTCCTAGTCGTCTGGGCAGCAACAGCGTTTGTCCAGTAGAGGTTCCCCCCCTCGACCGGGGTGATGCACTATTTCAGCGCCTCCAGGCGCGCTGGTGACGCGGCGTGCGCCGCTTGGGCTTCTGGGAAATGTAGTTCCCTCGACCGTGCTCCTCTCGGCCACCGCGTACTCCCAGGTGTCAGTGGAGTCGGGCAGCGGGAGGCGGGAGGCGGGAGGGCAGGCAATAGTAAACGAAGGCTCCAACAGGTCTCCTAGTGATCTGGGCAGCAACAGCGTTTGTCCAGTAGAGGTTCCCCCCCCTCGACCGGGGTGATGCGCTATTTCAGCACCTCCAGGCACGCTGGTGACGCGGCGTGCGCCGCTTGGGCTTCTGGGAAATGTAGTTCCCTCGACCGCGCTCCTTTCGGCCACCGCGTACTCCCAGGTGTCAGTGGAGTCGGGCAGCGGGAGGCGGGAGGCGGGAGGGCAGGCAATAGTAAACGAAGGCTCCAACAGGTCTCCTAGTCATCTGGGCAGCAACAGCGTTTGTCCAGTAGAGGTTCCCCCCCTCGACCGGGGTGATGCGCTATTTAAGCGCCTCCAGGCGCGCTGGTGACGCGGCGTGCACCGCTTGGGCTTCTGGGAAATGTAGTTCCCTCGACCGCGCTCCTCTCGGCCACCGCGTACTCCCAGGTGTCAGTGGAGTCGGGCAGCGGGAGGCGGGAGGCGGGAGGGCAGGCAATAGTAAACGAAGGCTCCAACAGGTCTCCTAGTCGTCTGGGCAGCAACAGCGTTTGTCCAGTAGAGGTTCCCAAGAGAAGTAGAGAAAGCAGCAAGAGAAGAGCTGAAAGAATCAACAGAGGTGCAGAAACAGGCAGAGAAATATAGAAAGTAGCAACAGAGGTGCAGAAGGATGCAAGAGAGGTTCTGAAAGAGGGAAAAGATGTGCAGAAAGAGGCAAGAGGGGTGTTGAAAGAAGCAAGTGAGGTACAGAAAGTGGAAACAGAGGTGCAGAAAAGAGGTAAGACAGGTGCAGAAAGAGGCAAGAGGAGTGCTGAAAGAAGCAATAGAAGTGATGAGAGAGACAAGAGAGTTGCACAAAGAAACAAGAGAGGTGCATTAAAAAGCAAGAGAAGTGCAGAAAGAGGCAAGTGTGGTACAAAAAGTGGCGAGAGAAGGGAAGAAAGAGGCAAGAGAGGTATAGAAAGAGGTAAGTGAGGTACAGAACCAGGCAAGAGAACTGCAGAATGAAAGCAACAGAGTTTCAGAAGGAGGCAAGGGAACTGCAGAAAGAGGCAAGATAGTTGCAGTTACAGGCATTAGAGGTGTAGAAAGAGGTAAGAGGGATGCAGAAAGAAGCAAGAGAGATGCAGAAAGATCCCACAGAGGTGTAGAACGAGGCAAGAGGGGCACAGAAAGAGGCAAGAGAAGTGCAGAAAGAAGCAACAGAGGTGCAGAAAGAGGTAAAAAACTGCAGAAAGAGGAAAGAAAGTTGCAGAAACAGGCAGCAAAAGAGGTGCAGAAACATGCAACAGGGGTGAAGACAGAGGCACAAGAGGTGCAGAAAGAGGGAAGAGGGGTGCAGAAAGAGGCAATAGAAGTGATGAGAGAGACAAGAGAGTTGCACAAAGAAACAAGAGAGGTGCATTAAAAAGCAAGAGAAGTGCAGAAAGAGGCAAGTGTGGTACAAAAAGTGGCGAGAGAAGGGAAGAAAGAGGCAAGAGAGGTATAGAAAGAGGTAAGTGAGGTACAGAACCAGGCAAGAGAACTGCAGAATGAAAGCAACAGAGTTTCAGAAGGAGGCAAGGGAACTGCAGAAAGAGGCAAGATAGTTGCAGTTACAGGCATTAGAGGTGCAGAAAGAGGTAAGAGGGATGCAGAAAGAAGCAAGAGAGATGCAGAAAGATCCCACAGAGGTGTAGAACGAGGCAAGAGGGGCACAGAAAGAGGCAAGAGAAGTGCAGAAAGAAGCAACAGAGGTGCAGAAAGAGGTAAAAAACTGCAGAAAGAGGAAAGAAAGTTGCAGAAACAGGCAGCAAAAGAGGTGCAGAAACATGCAACAGGGGTGAAGACAGAGGCACAAGAGGTGCAGAAAGAGGGAAGAGGGGTGCAGAAAGAGGCAAGAGGGGTGCATACATTTACAATAGAGATGCAGAAAGAAGCAAAGACGTGCAGAAAGAAGCAACAGATGTGAGGAAAGAGGTAAGAGGGGTGCAGAAAGAGGCAAGAGAAGTGTTGAAAAAAGCAACAGAGGTATAGAAAGAAGCAAGAGAAGAGATGAATGACATAGGAGAGAGTTGCAGAAAGAAATAAGAGAGGTGCATACAAAAGTAAGAGGAGTGCAGAAAGAGGCAAGTGAGATAAAAAAAAAGAGGCAAGAGAAGTGCATGAACAGGCAGGTGAGGTGCAGAAAGGGGAAACAATGGTAAACAAAGAGGCACAAGAGGTACTGAAGGAGGGAAGAGGGGTGCACAAAGAGGCAAAAAGGGCATAGAAAGAAGCACGTGAGGTATCAAAAGTGGAAACAGAGGTTTCAAAAAGAGGCAAGAAAGGTGCAGAAACAGGCAAGAGAATTGCGAATGACAAAAGATAAGTGCTTAAAGATTCAACAGAGGTGTAGAAAGAAGCAAAAGAAATGATGAAAGAGACAAGAGAGTTTAAGAAAGAAATAAGACATGTGCATAACAAAGCAAGAGAAGTGCATAAAGAGGCAAGTGAGGTGTAAAAAGAGGCAAGTAATGTGCAGTAACAAGCAAGAGAAGTGCAGAAATAAGAAACAGAGGTACAGAAAGAGGAACAAGAAATGCAGAATGAGGCAAGAGAGTTGCAGAAACAGGCAAGGGAGATGCAGAAAGAGGGAACAGGGTTGCAGAAAGAGCCAACAGAGGTGCAGAAATAAGCACTACGTGTGTAGAAAGAGGCAGGAGGGGTGCAGAAAGAAGCAAGAGAAGTGATGAAGTGATGAAAGAAATACAACAGTAGTAGAAACAGAAAAGCACTGGTGCTAAGTCTCCCGCTGATTAATAGGGATGTGGGCAAAAGTAGCACATGGACATTTGAGAGGGGTTTATTGAGAGAGCCAGGATATATCAGGCATATGCAGGAATGGATTTCTCAATTCTGGGAGATCAATTGGAGCTCAGCTCCTGTCAACATGATTTGGGATGCATTCAAGGCTGGTGTGAGGGGGGAGACTTTAAGTTACACACTGCGAAGGAGTAAGATGGAGAAAATCAGAATGGACAATAGATTGAGGGACTTGGAGAGACTAGAAGACCGATTAATTATGGCCATATCCAACCAAGAACCAATAGAGGGGATATTGCTGGAGATAGAACTGAACAAAGCACAGGCAGGGGAACGTCTGGTGCAGAAGGCGGCGAGCAACTTTTTGTCTAAGAAAGAAAAGTGCTACGAATTTAATGAAAGAGTAGGTCACCTTTTAGCTATTCGGACGCGTCAAAACCTAGCAGCAGGGGAAATAAAGGAAATCAAAGATAGTTCAGGAACTCTAGTTAAAAATTTAGAAGGTATACAGGAGGTTTTTAGGAACTTCTATGGAAATATTTATGAACAGAATCTAAGTAATATAGATAAGGAGATTACTGAGTACTTGGCAGATATACCACACAATATATTAAGTACCAAGGGGAAAGAGAAATTAGACCTCACTCTAACGCTTCAAGAAGTAAGGGAGGCTGTAAACCAACTACCAGCGGGAAAGGCCACAGGACCCGACCAAATACCAGTAGAATTTTATAAGACATTCTGGGATATACTGGGGGTAAATATGTTGGAAATCTATAGACAGGCACAGATAGGCAGAGCAGTACCACACTCATGGGCAGGTGCAGATATTATAGTGACTCTAAAGAAGGACATGTCACCATTAGAGCCATGGTCTTATAGACCAATCACTCTGTTAAATGCGGATGCAAAAAAAAATTCTAAAGCACTTGTGCAAAGATTGAGTAAGGTGATCGAGGGGCTAGTCAGCACCCCTCAGCACGGATTCATCCCTGGGAAAGGAACCACCCAACATACTAGGCAGATGATTACTATTCTGGACGCCACAGGGGTCACAGGAGACCCTGTCGCGGCCATATTTCTTGATGCCAAAAAGGCTTTTGATAGGGTCTCCTGGGATTATTTCTGGAGGGTGATGGAGTGGTTTGGGATAGGTGAGAGCTACATCAGGGCAATCCAGGCCCTCTATGTTTGTCCAACAGCAAGAATAAGAATAAACAGGAGTTACACAAAGGCAGTTCAGATAAAACGCGGGACTAGGCAGGGCTGCCCAGCCTCACCATTGCTGTTCGCTTTATATTTGGACCCATTCCTATGAAAACGTATAAATAACAACATCTATCCGATTAGGCTGCATGGGTCTGACTACAAGCTATTTGCATATGCAGATGACGTGGCTATCATTACACCGAGACCAGGGAGAGCGACAGTGGAAGTTGAGCAAGAGGCGTTGAATTTTGGAGCAATAGCGGGATATTCAATCAATAAAAGTAAGACTCAGATTGTGCAGAATAGCTACACAACATATCAGGATATTAGAGTGGTGCCTGTAGCCACATATCTTGGGGTAAAAGTGACTGCTGACCTAGATAATCTTGTAGGGCTTAACATGGAACCACTATTACTTAAAGTAAAAAGAAACACAGAAAGGATCCATAACCTCCACCTGACATTAATGGGTAGGATAAACATGATCAAAATGATCACGTTCCCGAACTTTTTGTATATCTTTAGAGCGATACCACTATTTTTTGATCAGATAGGGTTTAGTAAAGTAGAAACAGTACTTAATAGATTGATATGGGCTCAAGGGAAGACCAGAAGAGCCTATCATTATATGGTACTACCCAGGGAGAAGGGGGGCTGGGGGGCACCGGATTTTAGACTATATTACTGGGCAGCTGTCCTACAATATTCACAGGGGCTTCTGGGAGGAGAAACCGAGCAACAAGGTGGTATCTCAAGTTTCACAAATGTATATAGGGCACTGGTGGGGGGGACACTGAGAATGCCTTGCTAAACACGATTGACTATAGTTATTTTAAACACACTAGGTTCAAGACTTTACGTGCGGTATATAATGTATGGAAGGCGGTGGCTAAAAAACTTGGTATAGGGAGATACAATTATTATACCCTATTGTACACAAATCATTCACTCCCAGGGGAAATATTCCGGGATGCAATCATGAAGGATTGGGATAACAAGGGGATTAGGAGGATAGGGGATTTACTGGATACAGAGTGGGTGGTTGTGCAATTTCAGGAATTACAAACGAAATATGGGATATTGAGTAACAGTTTTTTTAAGTATCTCCAGATAAGAAGTTATCTCACAAACAAAAGAGGTGGCTTAATAGGATTTAATCAATGCAGAATAATGGACCACCTTGGAAAGAGTTACCAATGTACAACTCGCCAGCTGTACGCAGAACTGTATCTGTTAAAAAATGACGACAGAGAAAAATATGCCAGGAAATGGGTGGAGAAGGTGGGCTCTACCACGGAGGATCTACAGACATCGATAGACTTAGGGCGAACAGTTTTATGCTCTGCGACATTACAGTCACAGCATTATAAGACATTGTACTCTCTTTATCATACCCCGGCCAGAATCGCACAATGGGGGTGGGGGGGTCACAGGGATCACATGCCCACGATGTGATGCAAGAGAGGCGGACATTGTCCACATGTTCGCACAATGCCCACAATTACACACACTAAAAGGGGCAATTGAGGAATTTCTGGAAAACCCACTAGGAATTAAGATTAAATTAACAGATGAATTAATAATTCTAGGTGTCTCGGCAGGCTCAGTGGACTCTTCTATAGAATTCTTATTTATGGTAGCAGCGGTATATCGGATTGGAATTGCGAGGGCATGGTTTGACAGGGTGCCTCCGTCATTCCAAACATGGATTGCAAGGCAACTTTCTACGTACAATTTGGAGAAAGCTATATATGAAAGGAAGGGTAGAAGAGCGAGAGCATTGGGGAGAAGAATCTGGCAACCAATAGATCAATGGAAAAACAGGCCAGAGTAGAGCGGATGGGAGCAAACATATGTTGGAAAAAGTTTGTAATAGGATATGCTCACCATCAAAAATTTGCTTTTATGATTTGTAAAGTATTTGTGTCTGTATGATTTCATTTCTTTATTTTTGAAACTTTGTGCTGTAATATGTACTGGAAAATATGGTAAAAATGTGAAAAAACTTTAATAAAAAGAGTTTAAAAAAAAAAAGGAAACAGAGATTCAGAAAATAGGGATGACAGGTGCAGAAAAGAGGCAAGTCAGGTGCAGAAACAGGTAAGAGAAGTGCAGTAAGAGGCAGGAGAAGTGCTGAAAGATTCAACAGAGGTGGAGAAAGAAGCAAGAGAAATTATGAAAGAGACAAGAGAGTTTGAGAAAGAAACAAGACAGGTGCCTAACAAAGCAAGAGAAGTTAGTGCAGAAAGAGACATATAAGCAGCAGAAAGACGCAAGAGAAGTCCAGAAAGAGACACAAGAGGTGTAGAAAGAGGCAAGTGAAGTGCACAAACAGGCAAGAGAAGTGCAGAAAGAAGCAACAGGGGTACAGAAGGAGAAACAAGAACTGCGGAATGAGGCAAGAGAGTTGCAGAAAACAGGCAAGAGAGGTGAAGAAAGAGGGAACAGGGTTGTAGAAATAGGCAAGAGAGGTGCAGAAAGAAGGATTACATGTGTAGAAAGAGGCAAGAGGGGTACAGAAAGAAGAAACAGTGGTACAGAAAGAAGCAAGAGTATTGATGAAAGAGACTAGAGAGTAGTAGAAATAGGAAAGAGCAGTGGAGGAAGAGCTGAAAGAAGCAAGAGAAATGCAGAAACAGGCAAGGGAGGTGGCGAAGAGGGAAGGGGGTGCCGAAAGAGGCAAAAAGGGTGCAAAAAGAAGCAAGTGAGTTGCAGAAAGAGGAAATAGAGGTGCAGAAAAGAGCAAGGCAGGTGCAGAAACAGGCAAGCGAAGGGCAGAAAGAGACAAGAGAAGTGCTGTAAGGCTCAGCAGAGGTGTAGAAAGAAGCAGGAGAAGTGATGAAAGAGGGAGGTGAGGTGCAGATAGGGGCAAGAGAAGTGCAGAAAGAAGCAACAGAGGTGCAGAGGGAGGCAAAAGAACTGCAGAATGAGGCAAGAGAGTTGCAGAAAGAAGCAACAGAAGTACAGAAAAAGGCAAGAGAACTGCAGAAAGAGGCAATAAAGTTGCATAAATAGGCAAAAGAGGTACCGTAAGATGGAACATGGCTGCAGACACTGGTAAGAGAGGTACAGAAAGAGAGAAGAAGGGTGCAAAAAGAGGCAAGATGGGTGCAGACATTTACAATAGAGGTGCAGAAGGAAGCAACAGAAGTGCAGAAAGTAGCAACATATGTGAAGAAAGAGGTAAGAGAAGTATAGACAAAAGCAACAGAGGTGTAGCAAGAAACAAGAAAAGTGATGAGAGAGACAGGAAGAGTTGCAGAAAGAACTAAAAGAGGTGCATAAACAAGCAAGAGAAGTGTAGAAAGAGGGAATAAGGGTGCACAAAGAGGCAAGAGAGGTACTGAAAGAGGGAAGAGGGGTGCGCAAAGAGGCAAAAGGGGTGCAGATAGAAGCAAGTGAGGTGTGGAAAGAGGAAACAGAGGTTCAGAAAATAGGCATGACTGGTACAGAAAAGAGGCAAGACAGGTGCAGAAACAGACAAGAGAAGTACATAAAGAGGCAAGAGAAGTGGTGAAAGATTCAACTGAGGTGTAGAAAGAAGCTAGAGAAATGATGAAAGAGACAAGAAAGTTTGAGAAAGCAACAAGACAGGTGCCTACAAAAGCAAGAGGCAAGAGAAGTGCAGAAAGAAGCAACAGAGGTAAAGAAGGAGGCACAAGAACCGCAGAATGAGGCAAGAAAGTTGTAGAAAGAGGTAAGAGGGTACAGAAAGAAGCAAGAGAGATGCAGAAAACAGCAAGAGTAGTGCAGACAGAACCTACAGACTTGCAGAGAGAGGCAAGAGGTGTGCAGAATGGAACATGGGTGCAGACAGAGGCAAGAGAAGCGCAGAAAGAGACAAGTGAGGTGGAAAAAGAGGCAAGAGAAGTGCATGAACAGCCAGGAGAAGTGCACAAAGAGGCAAGAGAGGCACTGAAAGAGGGAAGAGGGGTGCACAAAGAGGCAAAAGGGGTGTAGATAGAAGCAAGTGAGGTGTGGAAAGAGGAAACAGAGGTTCAGAAAATAGGGATGACAGGTGCAGAAAAGAGGCAAGTCAGGTGCAGAAACAGGTAAGAGAAGTGCAGAAAGAGGCAGGAGAAGTGCTGAAAGATTCAACAGAGGTGTAGAAAGAAGCAAGAGAAATTATGAAAGTGACAAGAGAGTTTGAGAAAGAAACAAGACAGGTGCCTAACAAAGCAAGAGAGGTGCAGAAAGAGGCATGTAAGGTGCAGACAGATGCACGAGAAGTGCAGGGAGAGACACAAGAGGTGTAGAAAGAGGCAAGTGAAGTGCACAAACAGGCAAGAGAAGTGCAAAAAGAAGCAACAGAGGTACAGAAGGAGAAACAAGAACTGTAGAATGAGGCAAGAGAGTTGCAGAAACAGGCAAGAGAGATGCAGAAGAGGGAACAGGGTCATAGAAATAGGCAAGAGAGGTGCAGAAAGAAGGATTATGTGTGTAGAAAGAGGCAAGAGGAGTGCAGAAAGAAGCAACAGTGGTACAGAAAGAAGCAAGAGTAGTGATGAAAGAGACAAGAGAGTAATAGAAATAGGAAAGAGCAGTGGAGAAAGAGGCAAGTGAAGAGCTGAAAGAAGCAAGAGAAATGCAGAAACAGGCAAGGGAGTGCAGAAGAGGGAAGGGGGTGCCGAAAGAGGCAAAAAGGGTGCAGTAAGAAGCAAGTGAGGTGCAGAAAGAGGAAACAGAGGTGCAGAAAAGAGGCAAGACAGGTGCAGAAACAGGCAAGCGAAGGGCAGAAAGAGACAAGAGGAGTGCTGTAAGGCTCAGCAGAGGTGTAGAAAGAAGCAAGAGAAGTGATGAAAGAGCCAAGAGAGTTGGAGAAAGAAACAAGAGAGGTGCATAAAAAAGCAAGAGAACTGCAGAAAGAGGCAATAAAGTTGCATAAATAGGCAAAAGAGGTACCGTAAGATGGAACATGGCTGCAGACACTGGTAAGAGAGGTACAGAAAGAGAGAAGAAGGGTGCAAAAAGAGGCAAGATGGGTGCAGACATTTACAATAGAGGTGCAGAAGGAAGCAACAGAAGTGCAGAAAGTAGCAACATATGTGAAGAAAGAGGTAAGAGAAGTATAGACAAAAGCAACAGAGGTGTAGCAAGAAACAAGAAAAGTGATGAGAGAGACAGGAAGAGTTGCAGAAAGAACTAAAAGAGGTGCATAAACAAGCAAGAGAAGTGTAGAAAGAGGGAATAAGGGTGCACAAAGAGGCAAGAGAGGTACTGAAAGAGGGAAGAGGGGTGCGCAAAGAGGCAAAAGGGGTGCAGATAGAAGCAAGTGAGGTGTGGAAAGAGGAAACAGAGGTTCAGAAAATAGGCATGACTGGTACAGAAAAGAGGCAAGACAGGTGCAGAAACAGACAAGAGAAGTACATAAAGAGGCAAGAGAAGTGGTGAAAGATTCAACTGAGGTGTAGAAAGAAGCTAGAGAAATGATGAAAGAGACAAGAAAGTTTGAGAAAGCAACAAGACAGGTGCCTACAAAAGCAAGAGGCAAGAGAAGTGCAGAAAGAAGCAACAGAGGTAAAGAAGGAGGCACAAGAACCGCAGAATGAGGCAAGAAAGTTGTAGAAAGAGGTAAGAGGGTACAGAAAGAAGCAAGAGAGATGCAGAAAACAGCAAGAGTAGTGCAGACAGAACCTACAGACTTGCAGAGAGAGGCAAGAGGTGTGCAGAATGGAACATGGGTGCAGACAGAGGCAAGAGAAGCGCAGAAAGAGACAAGTGAGGTGGAAAAAGAGGCAAGAGAAGTGCATGAACAGCCAGGAGAAGTGCACAAAGAGGCAAGAGAGGCACTGAAAGAGGGAAGAGGGGTGCACAAAGAGGCAAAAGGGGTGTAGATAGAAGCAAGTGAGGTGTGGAAAGAGGAAACAGAGGTTCAGAAAATAGGGATGACAGGTGCAGAAAAGAGGCAAGTCAGGTGCAGAAACAGGTAAGAGAAGTGCAGAAAGAGGCAGGAGAAGTGCTGAAAGATTCAACAGAGGTGTAGAAAGAAGCAAGAGAAATTATGAAAGTGACAAGAGAGTTTGAGAAAGAAACAAGACAGGTGCCTAACAAAGCAAGAGAGGTGCAGAAAGAGGCATGTAAGGTGCAGACAGATGCACGAGAAGTGCAGGGAGAGACACAAGAGGTGTAGAAAGAGGCAAGTGAAGTGCACAAACAGGCAAGAGAAGTGCAAAAAGAAGCAACAGAGGTACAGAAGGAGAAACAAGAACTGTAGAATGAGGCAAGAGAGTTGCAGAAACAGGCAAGAGAGATGCAGAAGAGGGAACAGGGTCATAGAAATAGGCAAGAGAGGTGCAGAAAGAAGGATTATGTGTGTAGAAAGAGGCAAGAGGAGTGCAGAAAGAAGCAACAGTGGTACAGAAAGAAGCAAGAGTAGTGATGAAAGAGACAAGAGAGTAATAGAAATAGGAAAGAGCAGTGGAGAAAGAGGCAAGTGAAGAGCTGAAAGAAGCAAGAGAAATGCAGAAACAGGCAAGGGAGTGCAGAAGAGGGAAGGGGGTGCCGAAAGAGGCAAAAAGGGTGCAGTAAGAAGCAAGTGAGGTGCAGAAAGAGGAAACAGAGGTGCAGAAAAGAGGCAAGACAGGTGCAGAAACAGGCAAGCGAAGGGCAGAAAGAGACAAGAGGAGTGCTGTAAGGCTCAGCAGAGGTGTAGAAAGAAGCAAGAGAAGTGATGAAAGAGCCAAGAGAGTTGGAGAAAGAAACAAGACAGGTGTTTAAAAAAGCAAGAGAAGTGCAGAAAGAGGGAAGTGAGGTGCAGATAGGGGCAAGAGAAGTGCAGAAAGAAGCAACAGAGGTGCAGAGGGAGGCAAAAGAACTGCAGAATGAGGCAAGAGAGTTACAGAAAGAAGCAACAGAAGTACAGAAAGAGGCAAGAGAACTGTAGAAAGAGGCAATAAAGTTGCATAAAGAGGCAAAAGAGGTACCGAAAGATGGAACATGGCTGCAGAAAGAGGTTAAAGAGGTACAGAAAGAGAGAAGAGGGGTGCAAAAAGAGGCAAGAGGGGTGCCGAAAGAAGCAATATAGGTGCAGAAAGAAGCAGTAGAAGTGACAAAAGAGACAAGAGAGTTGTAGAAACAGGCAAGAGAAGTGGAGAAAGCGGCAAAAGACGAGCTGAAAGAAGCAAAAGAGGAGCAGAAATAGACAGAGACATATAGAAAGAAGCAGCAGAGGTGCAGAAGGAGGCAAGATAGGTTCTGAAAGAGGGCAGAGGCGTGCAGACAGAAACATGAGAGATGCATTAAAAAGCAAGAGTCGTGCAAAATGAGGCAAGTGAGGTATAGGAAGAGGTAAGTGAGGTACAGAACCGGGTAAGAGAAGTGCAGAATGAAAGCTACAGAGGTTCAGAAGGAGGCAAGGGAACTGCAGAAAGAGAAAAGAAGGTGCCGACAGAGGCAAGAGAAGTGCAGAAAGAGGGAAGAAGTGTACAGAAAGAGGCAAGAGAGGTGCAGAAAGAGGCAAAAGGTTGCGGACATTTGCAAGAGAGGTGCAGAAAGAAGCAAGAGAAGTGCCGAAAGAATCACAGATATGCAGAAAGAGGTTATAGGGCTGCAGAAAGAGGCAAGAGAGGTGCAGAAAAAGGGAAGAAGGGAACAGAAAGAGGCGAGAGGGGTGCAGAAAGCTGCAAGAGGGCATATCAATAAGCAGGAGAAATGCAGAAAAAAGCAAGAGAGGCACAGAAATAGGCAAGAGAGGTGATGAAAGAGGGAACAGGGTTGCAGAAAGAGGCAAGAGAGGTGCAGAAAGAGGGAGTACGGTGCAGAAAGAGGCAAAAGGGGTGCAGAAAGAAGCAACAGAGGTGCAGAAAGAAGCAATAGAAGTGATGATAGAGACAAGAGTGTTGTAGAAACAGGTAAGAGAAGTGGAGAAAGAGGCAAGAGAAGAGCTGAAAGAAGCAACAGAGGTGCAGAAACAGGCAGAGATGTGCAGAAAGAAGCAACAGAGGTGCAGAAGGAGCCAAGAGAGGTACTGAAAGAGGGAAGAGGAGTAAAGAAAGAGACAAGTGTGGTACATAAAGAAGCAAGTGAGGTACAAAAAGAGGCAGGAGAAGTGCAGATAGAGGCAATGGAAGTGCTTAAAGAAGCAACAGAGGTGTATAAAGATACAAGAGAAGTGATGAAAGAGATGAGAGAATTGCAGAAAGAAACAAGAGAGGTGCATAAAAAACCCAAGAGAAATGCAGAAAGAGGAACGTGATGTGCAGAAAGAGGGAAGAGAAGTGAAGAAAGAGGTGAGATTTACTGAAAGAGGCTAGTGAGGTACAGAAACACGCAAGAGAAGTGCAGAAAGAAGCAAGAGAGCGGCAGAAAAAAGCAAGAGAAGTGCAGAAAGAACCCACAGAGTTGCAGAAAGAGGCAAGAAGGGTGCAGAAAGAGGCAAGAGAAGTGTTGTAAAAAGTAACAGAGGTACATAAAGAGATAAGAGGGGTGCAGAAATAGGCAAGAGAAGTACAGAAAGAAGTAACAGAGATGCAGAAAGAGGCAAGTGAACTGCAGAAATAGTCAATAAAGTTGCAGAAACAGGCAATAGAGGTGCAGAAAGGTGGAAAGGGGTACAGACAGAGGCAAGAGAGGTGCAGAAAGAGAAAAGAGAGGTGCAGAAAGAGGCAAGAAGGATACTTACATTTACAAGGGAGGTGCAAAAAGAAGCAAGAGTGGTACAGAAAAAAGCTAGACAGGTGCAGAAATAGGCAAAAGAATTGCAGACAGAGGCAATAGAAGTGTTGAAAGAAGCAACAGAGGTGTAGAAAGAAACAGGAGAAGTGATGAAAGAGACAAGAGTGTTGTAGAAAGAAACAAGAGAGGTGCATAAAAAAGCAAGAGAAGTGCAGCAAGAGGCATGTGAGGTGCAGAAAAAAGCAAGAGAAGTGCAGAGACAGGCAGGAGAGGTGCAGAAAGAGAAAAGCGTGTGCCAAAAGAGGCAAAAGGGATGCAGAAAGAAGCAAGTGAGGTACAGAATGAGGAAACACAGATGCAGAAAAGAGGCAAGGCAGGTGCAGAAACAGCCAAGAGAAGTGCAGAAATAGGCAAGAGAAGTGCTGTAAGATTCAGCAGAGGTGTAGAAAGAAGCAAGAGAAGTGATGACAGAGACAAGAGAGTTGGAGAAAGAAACAAAGCAGGTGCATACAAATGCAAGAGAAGTGCAGAAAGAAGCAACAGATGTGCAGAAGGAGGCAAGAGAGGTACTGAAAGCGAGTATAGGGGCACAGAAAGACGTAAGAGGGATAAGAAAGAAGTAAGTGAGGTACAGAAAGAGGAAACAGAGGTACAGAAAAGAGGTAAGAGGTACAGAAAGAGGCAAGAGAAGTGCAGAAAAAGGAAAGAGAAGTGCTGAAAGAAGCAACAGAGGTTTAGAAAGAAGCAAGACACGTGATGAAAGAGACAAGAGAGTTACAGTATCAGACAAGAGAGGTGCATTAAAAAGCAAGAGAAGTTCAGAAATAGGCAGGAGAGGTGCAGAAAGAGGTAAGTGAGGTGTAGAAACAGGCAAGAAAAGTACAGAAAGAAAGCAACAGAGGTTCAGAAGGAGGCATTGGAAGTGCAGAAAGACACAAGAGGACCTCATCACCCCAAAAGCAGTATGCCAAGAGGTGCATTTGCAGAATGGTGTAAAAAGGGTGTCAAAAGGGCGTGGCCTCAGACCAGCTCTCAGCAATCCCACTGTGTGGGGCTTGCTGGAGGTGCCTGGTGGGTAGTTGGCCTCCAAGGACCATTAGGATTCAAGGTGACAACCTAGAATGCGCCAGGAGGCACGTTTGCAGAGTGGTGCAGGAAGGGGCAGAGCCTCCGGCAAGTTGCTGGTTTCTTTTTTAAAACATTTTTTTAGGAGTATGAGGTCCCACTCCCAAGCCCATTACGGCCCTGGGGTCTCCGTTCCCGGTGCTAGGCTTTTCTTTACTTCAATTTCTTTAGAGGGGAGGGTCGTGGGCCATGCAGCCCCCACCCCAGGCCGATTTTGGCCCAGAGGATCCCATCCCCGGGGTCCGGCCTCTAAAAAACTAAAATAATATTGTTTTGCGCAAGGTGGGCCATTTGGTCCCCTTCCCTAGGCCAGTTTTGGTTCCAAGGAAGGGGGCCAAAGCTGGTCAGGTGTGAAAAGCTGCATGGCTTCGGACAATCTCTCTACAACACAGACCTGTGGTGTTTACTGGAGGTACCTGGTGGGTTAGTTGGCCCCCAGGGACCTTCATGATTGAAGGGGAATTAATTATCCAACTTAATACGTGCCACAGGGCGTATTTGCACACACGTCATATCAGGCCCCGCCTCCTCCCTTCATCACTGCAAATGCTCCCCGCTGCACAAATTGGAGGATTAAGTCCCCTTGAATCCTGAGGGTCCCTGGAGTCCAACTAGCCCACCAGGTACCTACAGTAAGTGCCACAGAGCTGCATTGCAGAGAGGTGTTCAAAGGGGCATGGCCTCGGATCACCGCTCTGCAAGGCAGCCCTCTGGCACATACTGAAGTTACCTGGGGAGCTAGTTGGCCCCCATGGACCCCCAGTGTTGAAGGAGAATGTATTCCCCAACTTAAAACATGCCACAGGGCGCACTTGCAGATTGTTGCTGGGAGGGGGCGGGCCTCCGGCATGATACCGGGCTTTTTTTTCATTTCTTTTTTTCAGAAGGGGGCTGTGTGGCCCCCCTTCTTTTCCCTTTTATTGGGCCCTGGGGACCCATCCGCAAAGGCTTGACCCCTTTTAAAAAAAACAACCTAATTTGAACGGGAAGGGGGACGTGTGGGCCCCCTCCCATGGCCAACTCTGGCCACAGGGACCCCATCCCCCGGGGTATGGCCACATTTATTTAATTTTTTAAGGAGGGGGCTGCATGGCCACCCACCTGAGGCCTCTCTTAGACCCAGGGACCCAATCCCCCTGTGCCGGCCTTTATTTTTATTTAAAAAATAATTTGGGACATGGTCCCCCTCCCGGTCCCCTTCTAGCCCCAATGACCCCATCCACCCAGGGCATGGCCACATATATTTCTTTTTTTATGGAGGGGACAATGTGGCCCCCCTCCTGAGGCCTCTATGGGCCCGGGGACCCCATCCCCCGGGGCCAGATTATTTTTTATTTTGGTGGGAGGGAGGGGGGCGCGTGTGTCCCCCCTCTTGGGCCACTTCTTGCCCCAGGGACCCCATCCCCCTTGGCTGGCCCTATCCATTGGAGACCATGGGAGACTCCAATTCTCCCACGGTCCCCATTGCTTTTCCACACAGGGAGCTGCTGACATGCAGCTTCCGTGTGGAAAAGCAACCTGCTTTGGATTTTGGAAGAGAGAGCAGGTTTCCCTGCTCTTGCTTCCAAAATCCAAAGCAAGTTTGCTATGACAGGATGGGAGCCGCAAGGCTCCCGCCCTGCCATAGCAAACAGCAGTGTCCTGGGTGGGCACCCTGGAACACTGCAGGAGCCGGCCCTTGGGGATGTCAGTTTCCCAGGGCCATCAAGGGCTCCGGGAGGGGGGCCGCGCAGCCCCCTCCCTTTATTTACATAGCCCCGGGGAGGTGGTGGTCACTGGGGCTCCGGGGTCCATAACAGACCCCCATTTTACATTTTTAGTGCCCCGGGGAGGTGGCGTTCCCCGAGCATGTGGGGAGGCTAAAGCCCTCCACACAGGTTTCATTTTTTATTTTAAATAGAAGGCCCGGTAAGATGGTTGCATACGCTGTTTGCAGAACAATATAATGTGGTAGGGCACAGGAGCAGCATTTTACAAACATCATAAGTACACTGACACAGATAGATAGTTGAAGTGGCTACAGGCACGTGTGCTCGACTCCATTGTAATACATTTCTGTTGGTAAGAAGTAGAATAGTAATCATGATATCATTCATAGATATTCAATAATAAACGGGTTATAAGTTCTGCTGTACAAAGGTAGGAGCATTATATGTGAAATAATACACAGAAGATTCTATCGTAAAGGGTTTATGAGTTGTGGTACTCTGAGGTAGGGACTGTTTGTCTAGAGCCTGTGATGATGCATGGTTCAAGCAGAACACACTGGTAGAAATATATTTTGGCAACTGAATTTTGTCTTAATAAGGCCACGTGACAATTATTTATGGTCCACTGAGTTAGTGGTACGTGTGGTGCTCAGCATGTGTTCACCCTGCGATGATGACTGGTTCTAGCGGTCTGTAATGAAAATATTGAGAGTTGCATACTGGTCTGCATGCGGTTAAAAAAAACTATCATCAATGGTTATCAATTGCTCTGCAAACTAGATTCACTGATTGCTCCCCATAACAAATTAAATGATTGCATTTCATGCAGTGCATTCTAGCTTTCTCAAAATGGGGACGTATGTCTGGTGGCGATGTTGAAGGTGATACCCCAGAGGAACTTGATATTGCCGGTGGTGGAGGTACATTTTGGCGCTGTATTCTACATTTTTTGTAAACATAGTTCACAGGATGTAATGTTTAAAGGGGCTTGCGCATACTAGCAGTGTCACAGGAGTATTTTTTGTCTGTGCCTTAAATAAATCAATTCAGAAAAGGGGGTGATGATGAACAGAGTGTCTGAATTAAGCAGACCACTCTTACCCAGTCCAAAGATCAGGGCTTGATCCATCACCGTTTTTTAGCTCACTGCACCATGCCGGGTCAGAACCTGGCTACATGCAAATTAGTCTCTTCCTGTCCCAGTGCATAATGGGAACAGGGCAAACCAAACTACCAAGCCAATTCTTATACTAGGAAGGAAACAAGCTACCGGGGCTCATCACCACCCCCTTTTCTGAATCGTTAAATAAATCAAGGCTGAATTCTCTACTGTCTGTAGTGTAGATCCAAAACTGAATTCAAGTTGTAAACCCTGCTGTCCACAGAGTAGGTCTTAGGGTGGACTGCATTATCTGCAATCATGATTGGAATGAAAGATAGAACATGTATGTAGCGTACATGTTATTATTCAACTAAATCTATAAGTGATATAAAAGAAGTTTATGAAGGAAGCATAATAAAAGGATTTTGTATAGGTTTGAAAGGTGTTGTACTTATTTTGGTTTGCACGGAGTTAGCGGTATTTAAACCAACAAGGTTCTGTGGAGCCTGCCATGATGCGTGGTCCGGGCAGCCCGTACTGATAGTAATATTTTTTGTGTTGTGAATGCTGCCTTAGTAAGGCCACGTATTAATCATTTTTGGTGCTCTGAGTTACTAGTACCTATGGTGCTTAGCGTGTACATATCCTGCAATGATGCGTGGTCTGGGGGCGAGGGGGGCACAGTAAGTGGCGTAATGTCTTTTGTCAATTGGATTCTGCATGAATTCCACTTAAATGTGATAGTATGCCTCATTGCTGACATAAAACTGTTCACTCTTCTTTCCGATGATTCATGGTGCACTGAGTTAGTAGTATCCTTGACGCTGAGCTTGTACGTACCCTGCAATAATGCATAATGCAGCGGTGCTGTACTGGGAGCAATGTTTTTTGCCTAGTGAATTCTATAAGGCTAAGGGAAAATGACTTGTGGTGCAGTGAGTTAGTGGAACCGAAAGAACTCAGTGTGTGAGTACCCTGTGATGATTTGTGGTTCGGGGGTCGCAATGGTATAATGTCTCTTGTCTACTGGAATGCATCATGTACAATTGTCATTCTTTGTGAATGGTGAACCCTCACAATGTAGATCAAAGGCAGTAGTCATCATTGACATCAAGAAATTCTTTTTTGTGGTATCTTTTAACAAAATCTGAGGACATAAAGTACAATTAACTCTGCCTTATAAAAAACAAGGCTAAATTTCATGCTGTTCGTAGTATAGATTCAAAGCTGAATTCAAGATGTGAACCCTGCTGTCCGCACTGTAAATCGAAGGCAGTAGTCAGCAGAGATATCGACAAATGATTTTTGTCACTTATTTTAACAAAATCAGAACACATACAGTACAATTGTCTCTGCATTAAATTAATCAAGGTTGAATTTCTTACTGTCCATAGTAAACATGCAAAGTTGACTTCAAGTTGTGAACCCTGCTGTCTGCAGAGTACATCGAAGGCAGTAGTTGACACAGACATCGAGCAATGCTTTTTTTGTCACGTACTTTAACAAAATCTGAGGACACAGTACTATTTTTCAGCCTTAAATAAATTGAGACAGAATTTTATGTTGTCTGTTGTGCTTATGCACGACTGGTATCAAGTGGTAAACTCTTTTGATTGCAGTTTACATTTGAAAACAGAACTCAGTACAGTCATTGAGGAATGTTTTTTGTGGCATCCTTTAACAAAATAGTCTTTGCCCTACATAAATCAAGGATAACTTGAATGCTGTCCGTAGTATAGATGGAAAGCTGAATTGAAGTTGTGAACCCTGCTGTCCGCATTGTAGATCGAAGGCAGTAGTTGACACAAACATCAATGAATGCTACTTTGTCACAGTTAACAGAATCTGAGGACACAGTACAATTGTCTCTGTCTTAAATACAATGAGAATTAATTTAATGTTGTCTGTAGTGCTGATGCGCTTCTGGTATCAATTAGTGTACTCTGTTGAACGCAGTGTACATTTGAAGGCAGTACTCAGTACAGACATTGAAGAATATCTTTTGTTGCATTATTTAACAAAATTGTCTCTGCCTTATATAAATCAAGGCTAACTTCAATGCTGTCCGTAGTGTACATGGAAATCTGAATTCAAGTTGTGAACCTTGCTGTCCGCAGTCTAGATGGAAGGCAGTAGTTGACTCAGACATGGAGGAATGCTTTTTGTCAACTATTTTAAAGAAATCTGACGACATATAGTAGAATTGTCTCTGCATTAAATAAATTAAGGCTGAATTTCCTACTGTTCATACTTTAACAAAATCTGAGGACATAGTACAATGGTCTTTGCTTTTAATAAATCAAGACTGAATTTAATGTTGTCTGTAGTGCTTGTGAAGTATACTAACCGCACTGTAGATCGAAGGCAGTACTCAGCACAATTACGGATGACAAATTTGTATTACTTATTTTAACAAAGTCTGAGGACATAGAGTAGAACTGTCTCTGCCTTACATAAATGAAGGATAACTTCAATGCTGTGTGCAGTATAGATCCAAAGTTAAATTCAAGTTGTGAACCCTGCTGTCCGCAGTGTAGATCGAAGGCTGTAGTCGATACAGACATAAGTCTGCGGTGCTGTGGTGCTGAGTTTGCAGTGGGCTGTATCGAGGAGGCACGTGGTCATGGCTGCAGCCATGTGGCAGGGTGCGGACCTTCGCTGTGGCAGAGTCTTTTCTCTTTGAAGAAGTGAACCACGCCCAAGTCGTAGGAGAATTATTTATACTCTTACGCTGACGTTGCGTACATTGGATAAGCCCACTTCAGTTCTGCTTCAAGGGGGGGAGACAACACAGCAAAATGACAGAGATATTCCCCAGAGTATGAGATAATATGGTTGCATCTAATTTGCAGTACACACGTATCAATGGTACACAGAAACGTTTTTGGTTTCTATAGTGAGATGTGTATAGCAGTTCACCGGTAGCCTTTGCAATGTGTAAATTATTGTTGATGTGCAAGTTCCTTCCCTTATACATAGTTGGTTGCCACATCTCTCAACATTGAGCTAGTGTGCTGTTGAGGGGATATATTATTTTGAGAAGGTCCGTTGTCCTGTTTTGCGCTGTTTCTGAGGTAGTAGAGGGGGAGGGGTCAGGAGGGGTGGTTGTAGTGGTAGTGGCACTGGGTATTGTGATTTTGTTGGGTGTCAGAAGTGTAAAACTAGTACCTCTATCACATATTGCTCTTTAAAATGGGTGTGAGTTGGATGTAATTCACACAGTACATAGTTGTCGTCCTTACACTAGTTAAATGTGGATGTTAATTTGTTGGTGGTAAGTGGAACTAGTGCCTGTTTTTCTAGGTAGGATTGCATATTTGGTTTCTTGTTGAAGATATGGGGAAGTGGCGAACATTATAATTAGGAATTGTCATTTAAAAAACATTTGAAATTCACTGAAAAAACATAGGTTTCAGCCAGGTTATAGTTAGGAATTATCATTTAACAAACCTTTGAAATTCACTGAAAAACCATAGGTTTCAAGCAGGTTATAATTAGGAATTATCATTTAAAAAACCTTAGAAATTGACTGAAAAAACCATGTCAACAGTGATGTTATTTGAGATGTCATCAGTGATGTCATGAGTGATGTCACTGACCATGTCATGAGTGATGTAATATGTGACGTCATCAGCAGAGGATTGCTGACATGCAAGTTATAGTTAGCTGAACTGGCGATAACGGGGGAATTTCAATGGTTTTGTATGAGTGAAATGTCCGGCTAACTATAACATGTGTGAAACCTATGGTTATTTCAGTGAATTTTTAAGGTTTTTTAAATGCTAATTCCTAACTATAACATGTGTGAAACCTATGTTTTTTTCAGTGAATTTCAAAGGTTTTGTAAATGATAATTTTTAAATGTATTAATTATTATATTTCCTTCTTTTTATACTAATTTCCTACATTTCTATTATAATTATGTATAGTTATTTTAATATTTAAGTTATATTCCTTATTCTTAATGTAAAATAATAACAACAACAAAAATCAAAAATAATTTTTTATAGATAATTTTTTTTCTCCAATATATTCAAATTTAATTCTATATATTTTCATTTTCCAAATTCTTTTTGGGGATAATCTTACGGTACAGGTACGGTGATCGTGCCGTCCTTTGTACGGCTAATCATACTCTGCCCGTACCCGCGCGCACGTCAGGAATACGTTTTAACATTACGCGGCGCATCGGCGCTTCCGCGTGACATCATGTACGCTTGTACAGTGCCCCGCACGCATACCCCACGAAAGTTTTATAATGTTTAAAGTGATATATCTATGAATTTAATGTACATTTTAAAGGTAGACATTATCTGGGATAATCATGAAAATAGTTTTTTTTACTTTTAATAAGCGTATATTACTTTTAAAAGCAGTTACGCAAATCGCGCCGATACGTCGTAGGTACTCGCACCGTAAGAACACCGTAAACGCCCCGTAATCGTACGCAAAGCCATGTGACTTTCAAGGAACAGATTTGATTGATTCATAACACTTCCTATTCCAACTGTTCAAAGACCCCTCTCATTTTAATCATTCTACTTTGACTTTCTCAGGAGAAACATCTCTTCTGTGGACCTTCACTCATTCACCATGGCTCAATTTGTTGACTCTTCTTCTAAACATTCCTCTGATGAAGATTTTCTATCTGAGCAGCCTCAGAAGAAGTGGAAGGAATCTGCTATTTGGAAATTTTTTACATTTCCTGAAGGGGAAAAAAAGGTCAATGCTCCCAAAGTGACCTGTAAAATTTGTGAGGTTACTCTCTCTAGGGGTGACCCCAACAAAAAATACTCATTCGGGACAGCAAGCATGGTGCGCCATGTGAAGAATCTGCACCTGAACAACTACGCCAGAGTTGCAACACAAAGGTTGCAGGAGGAGTGTCAAGCTGCTGTTCCTAGCACATCAAGTGCACCACCACCTTCGCCGAGCAGTCCGCATGCAAACATACAACCAGATTTTGCAGATCTGACTATTCGTTGCAAATTTGGCCATGAATTATTATGGTATTGGGAACAATCTATTGACCTCATTGTGCGCAGGAAACGGAACTACCGTTGTCCACGGCAATCATTTTTTTTCTTTACTGTTTTCTTGCTGTTCCACAGTTTTTTGGGTCCAGTTTAATTTTTTTGTTTAAAAAACACAACACTAAAAAAACAAAAAAAAAAGTTCTTGTCAGAACTACCTTCAGTGGTCAAAAAAAGAGCTATATTTTTATAATAGTGTGTAAAACTTTGTCTTGAATGTGTAGTGCATAAATGAATGAATGAATACATTAGTAGAGTATGGTAAATGTGAAAGTGCAGAACTATAAGGAAGTGCTACAGCATAAATCTATAAGGTCTTTACTTATAGTATACTGTAGTACTTTCAAAGCACTTGAATGTAACATATGTGCATAAATATGTTACAAGTCTATGCTTCCCTGTACACTGCTGGTGAAACTGCCTGGGTGCATTTGTAAGTGTTTGGGCAGATTTACAACCTCCTTCTGCCTCTTTTACACTGCTATTGCATCACTTTTCTGACGTAGCAGTGGTGCAAAAGATGCATCATGGTGTGTGCTATTTACAATCTGATGCATCTAAGAGGTGCATTACATTGTAAATTCCTGTACCAGAAGGAGGCATTCCTACACAGGGGATGGGGGGCGTTCCCGCACAGGAACGCCTCCTAAAAGTGGCTGAGTGAAATCTGCAAGATTTCACTTTGTCACTTTTGAGCTCATGCTGCGTCAAAACCCTGCACTTGCTTGAAGCAGGTGTAAGGATTGACTCAGCATTGTTAGCATAGAGCCCCCAAGCAATGCTGGAGATGTGTTGCACTTGCAACGCAACTCAAGCAATGCACCGCCTTAACGCCACAGATATATCACATATCTGTGCCGTTTTTGCCCCATAGTGCACCACATTGTAAATACGGCGCATCCATAGTGATGATGTCACAATGCACAATAACTGGCATAACCCTGGGGATATGCCAGTTATTGTACATCTACCCATTAGTGTTTTAATAAGTTAATGGATTACTACGCACCGATCAATGAGTCACTACAAAACTATAACAGGAGTGACAAAGTGTTTGGTGAAAGTGTAAGGATCGAGACTGGGTAATTGAACATATAAAAGGCGAGTTTCCAGGTGCATAGAAGACTGCGAGCATAGTCTATAGGAGTTTAAAACAATCCATGGCCTAAGGCCTACTTTGATCCATAATTACTTGGGTACTGACCAGATGATTACAGTTCTGCAACGAGAGTACATGAGTGAATTTATAAGAGCTTAATTTTTAGCACAGTGCATAGATAAGGACATTTTGCTGAATGGTTCAGTACAATACTGAATCAGCAATCACAGAGTTCGTGCTGGAAGTGTAAGGATACAGACTGGGGATTTGAAGGTGTAAAAGGCAAGTTTTCCGGTGCATAGAACAGTGCATGCATAGTCTATAGGGGTTTGAAGCAGTCCATGCTCAAAGGCCCACTATGCTCCATGAGTACTTGGGTACTGGCTGAATGATACAATTCTCCAAGAAGAGTGTCTGGCTGAATGTATAGCAGCTTCACTTTTAGAACAGTGTATAGATAAACACATAGTGCTGTATGGCTCACTACAATACTGAAACAGAAGTGTGAAAGTGTTTAGTGGAACTGTAAGGATACAAACCAGGCAATTGAAGGTTTAAAAGGCAAGTCCATCAGCATCTTAGCCCACCACTTTCCCACTGTAAGTAATAACTTGCTTAATCTTCCCAATGCCCCAAGCGCCAACTCACCTTTCGAAGGGTAGGTTTACGATTTACAAATGCTCGCATTTTTTAAATTAAGAGGCATAATAACAAATATTAATCCTTTTTTTTCTTCTAATGATAATGATATTTTTTTATGTCTTCTATTTAGATGTTCTTAATACCTTTATTTTCCTTTTTTTTTTACTGTATCAATGGTATCAATCGTTATATTATAATAGATTGTCCTATTGTTACAGAAGAGAAATGGCAGATTTGTCAGCGCCATCTGTAATATAACTTTCAAATATTAAAAAGTACTTGATCAGATACTGCTTTTCAAAAAAATATAGCTATTAAGCATACTTTGTTACTTTAAATATTTAATAAACCCTACATTTCTAAATGATATTTTCTAATTTCTATTCTTATTTGCGGTTCCTATTCACCTTCTCCCTAAAGAATATATAGGACCTGTACTTTATATTATAAGAGTACCATCTTATATATTCTTTAGTGAGTATGTGATTTGTTAGCGGGACAGTCTGCAACATCTAAGCACTACGACAGCACGTTCCTGAATTGTACAGAATACACATTTGAAAGATAATAATGCATACATTTCTATGTAATATGAAGTCACTTGTATTTAACAGTTTTTTACTTGTTCTCTTGTTCTCAGATAATATAGTGCGGGAGTGTTTGTTGTAGCACTTCTATTCTACTTTATCTTAAAGTAACTGATGCCCTCTTACATCATCAAGAATGTGTAGCAACACTTTTACAAACTGTAGCAGAAAAAAGAAGGATATAGCCACGCTTAACTGATATTTTATGAAATTCCATTTTTAATTGTCACCCCTTTTATATATACAGCGACAGTTCCTGAAGAAAGTTTATTTGTATTTGCTTAATAAAAACTGTTTCAAACCTAGACTGATTTTTTTACTGCACAACCACACCTCCCCATCAGAAAAGTAAACACCACATTATAAGTAAATAGTACTCCTAAGAAGTATGTCACCCGCAAACTTGATTAAAAAAAAAAACAGCGCAAGACACTGTCATTTTTCCGCCGTGATTTATACGCCACAATTATTTTTTTCCTCATACTCCCTCTTCACCACCTTATGAGCACTGTACAGAGTTAATAGTGTTCCTAACCTGCCCTCTACTACTTTCTTTTCCCATACTCCTTTGGAACTGCGTCACAAAATCACTGACAACAGTGAACCCTTCCAACCCAATAAGGAGCAAACATGTGCTCTGAAAACTTTAGCCAATAAAATGTCCATGTTGTTGTGCAGAGGAGGAAGGAATGACTGCCAAACCTTCTACTTTTAATACTTCACAGCCAATGAACATTAAGCTTCGTAAAGTCAGGCTTGGAGCACGTTACCCTAATACTCTCCGAACAGGAACGAATCGCTTACAAACCTTTTCCACTGACTTCTTCTACGGCTAACGGATCCTATGAAAAAAATATGAATCTCCAGAACAGTAACTATTTCAATTAGCAACATATTGTGGTAAACTTCTAACCTCTGTGCTCTCACAAGTGTTCCATGAACTGTTACTATGGTAACAGGCAGAAAGCCGTTTGAGGATAGCGTTGAAAGGTACTGGCTGTACAAAAAACATTATATTTACCCTAGATCCACTGCAAGACAGAAAGCAAATCAAACTAAAACAAAACACTGTGTACCACTTTTACACCTCCCTTGCGCCACTTGCGCATCCACGCCCCACCCCCCCTACAAAATTAAAAGTGTGTGGACTTCAAACCCCAGGAACAACCACCCCCGAGATTTCTGTATTATGTGACAGGGGCTCGGTGGCCCTCCCCCTGGTGCCTTCGAGAGCCCTGGAGACCGCCACACCAAGAGCGGGTTCCTGCAGTGTCCATGGGGTGCCTACCCCTGGGACACTGCTGTTTGCTATGAGAGGGGGAAGTCTTACGGCTCCCGCCCCCCCATCGCAAACTTAGTTTGAACTTTGAAAGACACAGCAGTGAAATCGGTTCTCACTTTCAAAATCCAAACAAGATTGCATTGCCACATGCAACTTAGCATCTCCCCATGTGTAAAAGCAATGCCGGCTCCAGAAGGACATGAGGAGTCCGTGGGACCGTGGATCCATTGTACGCTCTGTCTTTTTTATAGATAGGGTCACGTGTGTAGTGACGGAAGTGCTGGATTGGTGTGGTGTGGGTGTATACCAGCCATGAGGGAGTGTGTGTGCCGATCTGACAATTGCACCTGGAACTAAGAAATCACTACAATGGAAATCTGGGCCATGTAGTGTTGTTGTGTTTTCCTGGTAGCGTAAGTACAGTAGGCTGTACCAAGGTATTCAGTCTCGATTAATTTACACCTTCCCACGGGCTTTTAAATATTGGGAGGCGGCCCTGTTCATAACACTCAAACACAAACTGTGGTGGCTTATGAATTAATATATTAGAGATGTATAGACCTCACTATTCACCTGTGAGGATTTCCAGGTGCTGGGGAGTATGTGGGGGGGATTTGTGCAGCTTTTGTCATTCAAAAAGTCAGGTGTTATGGCTCTTCCTGAATGATGTCAGTGTGGGGGTTCATCTGATGCTGAGAGTGAGTTCTTTCCAGGTCTTGGCCATGATGTGCGACAAGGGTGTGCCTTTTGTCTGGTTATCTCATTACAGAGGATTTCGGCCAAGATCTTGTCAGAGAAGTGGACCCCCTCTGGGCCACCCATTATAAATAAAAATATTCCCCCTGGGATTTGCCCCCCCGGGCTAATTAACAATAAAGCAAGCTTCGTTTTTTTCCTTCTTTTTCACAGCATAAACGTACCATATGCATATACTGCGACTTTAAAAAAAAAAGTTTTTTGCCTGGGGGTCCTTGAGGGACTCCCTGGGCAGGCCTAAGAGGTCAGGTTTGTTCCTACCCTCCCCCCTTTCTGTGTTTTTCGTGTTTCTTTCGCTGCTTTCTTGTGCCTCAGTTCTACCGAGGCACAAGATGGCTGCCAACACTTCCTGGTTTGGAGTGTTGACAGACAGTCAACAGCCAATTAGCATGCAGGTTGTGCTCGTAATGGTACGCACACTACCTCAGACAGTACTCGTACTGTACTTCATCTATGGAAATATCTATGATTTTACTTTTGATTTTGTCCGAAACTCCGGAATGGATTTACACCATTTAACAAAAAGCGCAATCTGCGAACCAAACTCTACCTTTTTGCCAAATTTGGTGTAATTCCGTTCAGCAGTTCGGGCTGTAGCCCGTCTTAAAGGTCCCTATGGAAAATTGCATGGAGAAAACACGTTTTGGGACCCCCTTTTTTCTCGGCCCCCGCTTCACGAATCACCCCCAAACTTTTCAGGGAAGGAGCGGAGTAGATCAGGCCATTGTCTTGGAGAATTTCGTGAAGATTCATTGACCGGTGCCAAAGTAATTCCAAATAGAATGTTGTGGATTTCCTATGGAAACTAGGTCCTAACTATAACTAACTACTGGCGTCCGCCAGTAGGTAATATATATATATATATTCAGAGAGGTATAGCTTTGTCCAGACACAAGGGAGCACCTGTTTTTCTGTTTTCCTATGCTTAAAAACTTTGATAGAAAAACAGACATTTGAGGTGAGCAGATCTAGAGTGTCGCTGGTGTTGAGAGTGGTCTAACAGGGGCTGCTTTCCACCTAAACTTGAGAACTACCCAGAGTTCTCTCCTTCTTTTTTGCATAATTTATGCGTCACTCTATGCCTGAAAGGTTTTTGTTTTGACTTAATACTGTGTGCTCCCTTGTGTCTGGACAAAGCTATACCTCTCTGAAGAGCTCTAATTAGAGCAAAACACTGTGTCAGGGGTTGCTTTTACTCATTTCAGGTTGGCTTGAGTTGGTATTTCACAAATTCAAAGCTGTAATATTGTGCCTGGAGCGATAAATGGCTTTTGTAATTTTACAGCTCGGCAAGGACAGCACTGTTCAAGTCCTATGCTTAAAGACTTTGCTGTATAAATTGCAAAAGACTTTGTCATTTTCTATCTCGGCTTGGATAGCACTGTGCTAATCCTATGCTTAAAAACTTTGGGGCAGATTTATGTTAACTGGCGCATCCCCAGGGATGCGCCAGTTAACATGCGCCACAGTGCGCCACAGCTCCGCCAGCCATGGTGCGCTGCATTTATAATGCAGCGCACCATGGTGCAAAAACGGCACAGATGCGTGACGCATCTGTGCCAGAAATGTGGCGCATTGCTGGAGTTGCGTCGCAAGCGCGACGCAGCTCCAGCAAGGCTCGGGGGTGCCCCATTTTAACAATGCTGCGTCAAGACCTACGCCTGCTTCAAGCAGGCGCAGGCTTTTGACGCAGCATTGGCTTAAAAGTGACTGAGTGAAATCTCATAGATTTCACTCAGCCACTTTTGCGAGGCGCACCTGCCCCGGAACGCCCACCCTGCGCCGGAACGCCCACAAGCGGCGCAGGGCTTTACAACGTGACGCATCTGCCTAGATGCGTCACGTTGTAAATCGTTCGTAGGGATGCGCCACGTTTACGCCACCTTGCGTGACGCAACAGCGGCGTAAACGTGGCGCAAGGGCCTCATAAATCTGCCCCTTTGTTAGAAAAACAGACATTTGAGGTGAGCAGATCTAGAGTGTTGAGGTACCGGGTTTTTATGGACCCGGCGGTGCCAGGGAGAACACCCAAAGACCTCGAGTCCTTCCTGTTTTAGACTACAGAAACACAGAGTCTTCTAGGTGAAGTCAAATATCGTATTTATTGGCTGCAACCAGTAACAGATATCCTAGAAGTACAACAGCATGTATGTTCTCAGGAGACTGCTCGTTTTTACAGAACCAGCCTTCTCTTTTTATACTAAATAATGAGCTTCAGGCAAGAATTCCTTGTTTTTACAGTTGGTCATACAAATATTTCTATTACTACAAAGAAAAAGCAGAGTCATGATGACAAGCCCACATTTCAGTTTGTCCAGCTCATGATAGATTACCCGACAAGGCCCAGAACTTTCATCAGATATCGACAGACCCCTAATAAAATCGGGCACCTCCTCCTTGTAAAACAGGTCATAAAGAAGAAACAGGGACAGGTGTGTGTGAGATTAAACATAGCTTGTATGCGATGAACGGTTTATGACATGTTGTGCCTTGATACTAATCTCGTTCGGCCACTGGGAAAAGGAACTGCCCGAACAGGTTTGGCTTGAGGCAGTGGAGTCAGCTCGCCCAGGTCACAGAGGAGTCAGCAGAGGTGTACGTGTCCTTTCAGATCGAATTCGGCCGTAGTCATTTGACTATGTAAGGGCAATCACAAAATGGCTGCCGCTCACAAAATGGAACCCGAGGGTTCAAGACGAAAACTACAATTTCAGGGTGATTTCGTCACTTGATCATGACGCAAATGCTTATGTATAGTATCCCAATCATTACCGGTCTGCCAATACCAAAATCATCATGATACGATGATATTTATGACACGAGTGCAGAGCTTCGGTACCACACAATAGCAGGGTCCAGAATTTTCAGTACCACAGACCCTCCTTTTGCCCTTATATAGGCAATAACCCATACTCATGCTAATCTGAGTCCAGGTCTGTATTCATAAAGTCATTTAGATGTTGCTGTAACATCATCCTATTACTTAGTTCATCTCTTGATACAGGTTTCCTTACACATGATGTAGCACAGAGGCCACATATTGCAGGAGCACACTGTACGCACAGACAGAACACAAAAAGGATGGCTAGGATCATCCCAATGACTATCAGAATCTTCTATCCCCAGGCAGATATCAGTTCCCAGAACCACCCCATCAAGGACCAGTCTCCTTCATCTACGTGAATGGACTCAGAGATTTTATGCAGTTTGGAGATGGCCTGGTATACTGTCGGAGCGGTATCAGGGATGAAAATGCAGCAACTCGATTGGATCACTTTACATACCACACCACGGTCTGCAAGTATGACATCTAACGCGACCCTGTTTAGAAGAGTCATAAGACGATCCGACTGGAGCTCAGCAGTCAAATTACTAAGGGCACCGGCAGTTTCAACTACAGTGGATTCAACCACCCTTCTCAATTGCATTATGCTCCTGCTGTTCACCATAGGCCCCCAAAACGGCAGAAAACCCTTTGCAAAATCTCCACATTCTTGTCCTGCAGTGTCTTCTTTACTGATGACACCTCTAACTATCCTTGTCCTATGGTAATCTGCCTCTGCCGTGTAGATGGGAGGCAACAGGAACGAGACAAAACATGTGCCCGAGAAGTCAGGGGGCAACCATGTATAGGCTCTATCATGGCAGATGAAATAAGTACCCTTAGCTGCTAAGAACGAAGGGGAATTCTGAGATGCAAACACATATGTCTCCGTGCAGACGCTCTTCCCCAACTGAGCTCTGGGATTTTTGCCATCACCTTGCAGACACAGGTGACCCTGATGGGGTACAATCCAAATAGAGGAGGATCTCTTCGCTCACTGATTCTCACTCAAAGCAATTCCATATTTCGTCATATTCCATCTAACATAAGCTTGTAACTCATCTTTAGGAATCGTTCTGTACGAGTCAATTGTTCTGCTCATATTTGCAATTCCTACTACTAATGCTTTGTTACTTGAGTTACTCTTCGTAGAATGTGGGGAATATGGTTCGAAGGCAAATATGAACATTGTTTGGAACGCCCATAACGAACCATTGTAGCTAAATGGAAAGACCAGATATGGGATACCCTTGCCTGTCGTATGCCGCATATGACCACACACCCAACAGTTAGTCGTGTTCACTACTAATTGGTGTTGGTGTAAGAGCTGAATGAAAGAGTTATTAAAAAACTCTAATCTTCTTGAGGACCATTGTTCAGGCAGGGGGTGAAAAGAATGCAAGGAAACAGTAGGAGGAGGTATGGGTTGAGTAGTGGGCACAAATGAAACTTGAAAAGTGAAAAAAACATATCCTATTAAAAACATCATGACACCAAGCAACATAAAAATACAACATATTAACGATCTCTTCTTCGACATTAATATACACATTTTATCTTTAAAGTTCATTCGTTTGGCAGGTCTCTCCATCTCAGAAAACTCCATCCTCTCTAATTTGCTGTGGTAGGTTGTTTCTGCTGAAGAGTGCTTCTGTCAGGCCAGGGTAACTCCCTTAAACCAGCCAGAACTGTCGACCTAACCGTCTCCAGCTGCACTCTAAAGACTTTTGGCAACCGCGACCCTAGCAGCAGAACCGGATGGCGGTTCGAAAAACAAAAATGAGCAAGTTTCTGGGATGAGAGAGCTACACAATAAAAGTAAAAAGAAATTTATTTGTCCATAGTCATAGTTCTTGGCCTCAAACTGTAACGGTTTCTGCCAAGCGCTGTCTGGTCTTGAAATAAGAGTTCAGGCTCTATAGTGTTCAATCGAATTGACAGAGGCACAGCTTCTTGCAAAATGTTGTCGCTCTCCTTTTCAGAAGTTGTTCCTTTTATACGTGCATTGCTAAAAAGGTAGGAAACGAGGCACGGTCTCAGCTTCAGAGTCAGCGATTCCCTCCTGGACCCACCGGTCATACGGAAGAGGCAGTGGGACCCTCTTACAATGATTGCCGTGGACCCAATGTTTCTTTCCTTCTACTCGAACGGAAGATCTTGTCAAGAGAAGAACTAAATGAGGGCCGGTCCACCGGGGCTGGTCATTCTTTGTTCGCTGGGAGTTCTTAACCATCAACCAGGATCCAGGATCGATCGGATGCCCTAGAGCTTCAGAGGCCTGAGGTAGAGTGTTGTGGACCTGTTGGTGTAAAACACGCAATTTAGCCGTCAATTCATACAGGTAGTCAAGCAATACAGGGTGTTCTATTTCACTAAACCTGGTGGTCCTTGGCACTCCCCATATGTTGGCCGGGCGGCCGAACACAATTTCATAGGGACTAAGTCCCACTCTAGAGTGAACGGTCATTCTCGTTGATAGAAGTGCCAAGGGCAGAGCGTCAGGCCATTTACGACCTTTGCTTGCTTGAATCTTGGCCAGTTTCAGTTTTAACGTGCAATTATAACACTCCACTAGTCCAGCTGATTGGGGGTGATTTGCAGCGTGGAACTTTTGCTGAATGCCTAGCCCTTCACACACTCTCTTCATCACTTGACCCACAAATTCACTCCCATTATCACTCCAAACCATTCTAGGCATTCCGAATCTAGGGAAGAATTCTTTGATAAGGGCTTTGGCTGTGGACAAAGCAGTATTGTCCTTCAGGGGGTATGCTTCGACCCATCTTGAGAAGGCACAAACAACAACGAGTACATATTTTAAACTGTTGCACCTTTCCATGTGGATGAAATCTAGCTGCAAAACCTCAAACGGATAGGTTGGAGGCACAACATGACCAGCTGGAGTAGGAGTTCCCCTACCAGGATTGTATTTCAGACATACCATACAATTCTTGACCACATTCTCTGCACACTTAGGGATTACACCATTTTGCCATACCGGAGCCAACAACTTACAAATCCCTTTCACGCCGATATGAGCCATTCCATGAGCCATTGTCACCACTGCAAGCACATACGCATTGGGTAACAACCATCTCTGATGCTCTGACAATTCAGTCCAACAACCGTTCGTATCCAATTTACCCTTACTTTCTCTCCATTCATTCAACTCCTTCTCTGTGGCTTCCGCCTGAATGGACTTCACGCTCTCAATCGTATCTTCACACATACCAACATCACCAATCCATCTTGCAGGGCCTGCAACATACATTCGACTCATTACATTCCTCGCAGTTTCTTTCGCAACTTCATCTGCAAACGCATTTCCACGACCAACATCATCCGTAACCTTTTTGTGCGCACTGCATTTCACAATTGCAACCTGTAACGGCAAGGTCAGTGACTCGAGAAGCTCATTCACCAACTGACCATACTGGATCTTAGCACCATGCGAAGTCAGGAACCCACGTTCTTTCCACAATCGTCCAAAACTGTGAGCCACACCAAATGCGTATTGGCTGTCCGTGTACACATTCACTCGTTTTCCTTTCGCCAACACACATGCTCTTGTGAAGTAGTATAGCTCACTGGTTAGAGGCGGCAGACCCGAGAGCAGAGGACAGCCCGGGACCAGGGTTCGATTCCCGGCGTGGCAGGTTTCTGGACCAGGGTCAGCGGACTCGATAATTCTCTCGCCTCGGTGCCCACTCTGATCAGCGATCACACTCGGCAACTCTGGGCATTAGCTTGCCTCATCTTCACTAACGGCCCCACCAGACCGCCGGGGATGCCTGGTCTCACCCTGGAGATACCCATTAAGGGACCATCTCTCAGGGAAGCCAGGAAGGGTTTCGCGGCGGTCGAAGCGCCTTGGGACCCTACGGGTAAGTAGTGCGCTATATAAATGCCAATACATTTACATACATTTACATTCTTGTAAGTGCAATCAACTCTGCTGCTTGTGCTGAATTATGGGGGATACATGCAGCTTCGACAATAGTATGCAAAGTCGTCACAGCATATGCTGCAGTCGTATCACCATTCGGCAACTTGAAACACGAACCATCAACCCACAAAGTACCATCACACTCTGGAAGAGGAGTGTCTCTAAGGTCTATCCTCCCTTTCGTCTCTTCCTCTGTTCTCAGAAAACAGTCATGCTGATCTTCACTATCATCATCTGTCTCAGCTAAAATCAGCAACAATGTGGCTGGGTTTAGTGTATTACACCTCTTTATGTGCACAAGACTTGCCAATAGTGTCAGCTCATACCCCGACAATCGAGCACTAGTTAAGTGCTGTGTCTTTGTTTTATTCAACAGAATGTCTACTGCATGCGGGACCATTACAATCAGCATATTATTCATTACTAATCCAGCAGACTGTCAAATAGAGACAGCTGCTGCCGCAGTGGCTCTCTAACAACTTGGCAACGCCTTAGCTACCGGGTCTAAAGTCGCCGAAAAATACGCGCATGGACGCTGTTTGTCCCCAAAAGACGGTGTCAGAACTGTCAATGCGCAACCTTCTTTCTCATGGACGTACAATGTAAAGGGCTTACTGTAGTCGGAGGTACCCAATACAGGAGCCGAACACAATGCATCACGCAATTCGGAAAAACTTTTCTGACACTCTTCAGACCACGGAATGGATTTCGGTGTATCTTTACAAGTTAATGCCGCCAAAGGTTTGGCCAATAAGGAAAAATTCGGTATCCATTGTCTGCAATATGATGTAATGCCCAAGAAAGCACGCACTTCTCTCTGTGTCCTTGGGACACTCAATTTTGCAATTGCCTGAATTCTTTCTGGGGTCAGTTTCCTTCCCTCCTTCGATAAGAGGTGACCTAAGTAGGTCACTTCTTGTCGACAATATTGTAACTTTGAAAGAGAGACTTTGTGGTGCAAATCACACAAATGACGCAACAACGACAATGTGGCTTCTTTACAAATATCCTCAGTATCTGCCGCTATTAGCAAATCATCGACGTACTGAATAAGGGTAGCGCCGTCAGGTAAAACAATCGTGTCAAGCTGTGATTTTAGAGCCTGACTGAATATTGATGGACTTTCACAGTAGCCCTGAGGAGAGCGTTTGAAGCGGAAACTTCGGCCTCCTAAATTGAAGCCAAAATATCCCTGCTCTCCTCAGCAATCGGGATGCTGAAGAAAGCATTCTTCAAGTCAATCACTGAGAACCAACTGGCTGAAGCTGGAATCATAGTCAATAGGGCAGTGATATCAGGGACAACGGGAAACTGTGGCACAACAATCTTATTGTCCTCTCTAAGATCAATCACAAATCTGTACACAGGTGGCTGGGAAGGATCAGTACGCTTCAGAACCGGCAGAACAGGACTATTACAAACGTTGCCTCTTGTCTCTTCAATTACATCTTTTAAATCAGATCATAAATGATCTCTAACAACGCCTTTTCACCTTCACTAGAAATCTTGTATTGGGGAATGCGTGGCATTCTAAAATTTTTTTTCAGCGTTACAACATATGGCGCTATTTCCAAAAGACCCACATCATTGGATCCAGTAGCCCAAAGAATATCCGGAAGAGAAGACAATTCTGTCGGAAGTTTATCCTTCACCAAATACATTGGAGAAACCACTTTCTTACCCAGTGTAAGTTGTACTCCCGAAGGAGAACAGTACAAAGTTGCATATAGTCTTTTCAACAAATCTAATCCCAACAAGTTTTCACCACAACCTGTTGTAAGAATGAGGGGTGCTTCGAATTCACAAGGTCCAACAGAAAGAGACATAGGACTAGAAATCGGGTTCCTAACCGGGGCGCCAGAAAAACCTACTGAAACATTCATCTCGCCAGACAAAGGTGCGCCAGGGAGTTTTGATTGCATAATAGAACTCTTTGTAGCACCAGTATCTAACAGAAAAGGCTCTGACACACCTGATGTAATCACCTCAACATAAGGCCCACTCTGATCTACTGGAACTGAAACAACTCCCTCTCTTTGTCCATGGCTGTCCTAGCAATCATCACCTTCCATATATCCATCTTCTGCATAGTAGTTATCAGCATAATACTGAGCCGTCCTAGCAAATGCGTTATTCTGCTGGTCGAAACTATTCGTAGAATTCTGAGGCGGGAAGGAACGAGCGTTCTGGGGGAAATTTCCAGGTCCCCTACCTCTAGGAGCTTGTTGAACGCCTCGACCTCGCGCACCAGAAGCACAATTCGTACGCTGTAACAAAACCGGACAATTACCCTTAAAATGACCCTCTTCCCTACAATACGCATACTGATTGGGACCATACAGTAAACGTTGCTGAGAAGACTAATTTCTTTGCGAGTTCCTCGAATATTGCTGAGGTTGCTGATAGTCGCGCTGACTATTATTACGAGGTGGATAAGCTTGCTGTAGAAGGACTTTAGTTTTCAATTCCTTAGTCTTTTTGTCCGCTTTCTCTAACTCATCTTTACGCCTATTTTTATAGTACTGGACCGTGGCTAAAATCTGCGCTGATGTGGAAACAGCCCAAGCACTCTCAGAGTCCTTCAACTTATTACATAATTCAGGAAGCAAATTATGTACAAATTTGTAAACAAACAATCTCTGGCCACCCTCTGTAGTCATATCCTGACCACTATGATCTACAAAAGTCTCCTCGAACCTCGTGAAGAAGTCAGACACAGTCTCATCTTTCTTCTGTTTGCATGCTGACAACTTGTCCCAATTAACACGCAATTCGGGCATCAGAGTCTTCATATACGCAATAATCCTACCGGGAAGTTCTGCTACCAAGGGCTCAGGTCTAGCACCACCAACTTGTCTAGCTTCAGCAGCGGCAATATTTGCCCATGTGTCGCCTAACTCTTGATCATGATCCGTATGACGAATCTTTCCCCATAAAGGCTGTGGAACGACATTTCCAAACAACATGTCCACATCGGCTAAATTCATGATACAGGAGCCTGCAGTCTGTGATAATTCTTTATAATACCCTGCAGGATTTTTACGAGGATCAGGCAATGTCTGCTTAAGAGCCAGAACTTCAGCTCGCTTCCATGGGACATGCACCCACACACGCTGAAAATGTGGCAAAATGGCTGGAACAACATTAGCGTTCCCTTCCCTCCAAACTGGGGGGACCTGTCTCATAGGATATTGTCTTGCCTTTTTCTTAACCTCAAAGTCAAACGCCGACAGGGAAACACTCACACTCCTAAACGACAACAATGTCGCAACTGCCTTTTCAACATCAGAACCCACAATTGTGCCCTTCGCAAACTCGAAACGCACACGATAAAACTAAGACATATTACGTTCTGAATTTTCTTCCTCCAATTCCTCACAAAGAAAGACACACATTTTCTCAAAAACGTATCTCTGCTTCGATGCGTCCCACTGATGAATGACATCCATAATAGAATCTAAATCATATCGCACCGGGTCTGTAACCCATTTATGTGCCAAACGATCCAATATCTCTTTCTCTCTAGAGTCAGGCAATTGACTGCGTGACTGTCTACGCTCTGTAGCAGGGGACATACTCAGTTGTCCCAACCAAGGAGAAAAGAAACCAGAAACGGCAGCAGTCATTCGCTGTCTAGCAGAAGGAGAAGAGGAGAGAATAAGGGAAGACGGAGAAGAATCCAGAGTCGAAGCAAGAAGAGCATTAGGAACAGACGTAGAAGTAGCAGGCAAAGGCAAAGTTGGCGGCCCCTGAGGAGGCTGCGCCAAAGGAACAGCAACCAACGGAAGAGGAGCTGGTTGTGTAGGAATCACAGGAGGCATGATAATCGGTGGTTGTACAGCCACAACTGGTGGCGGTGGTGCCGTAGCATTCTGTGCATAAGGGGGTGGTGAACTCAGGAGATGTGACATTAACCAATCTTTCTCAAGATCATTCCTTGCTTCCTGTTCTTTAGTTGGCATAGCTGGGTAGCATCTATCTACCGCTAACTTCTTTACTCGTGTCATCCGTTCACTTTCTTGCCCTTCTTCATTATCCCTAAATGCAACAGCAGCTTGTACCATTGACATACCTTGTTCTCGTTTATTTTTCTTCGCTAATTTAGTTTCTTTCTGTTTGGCTTCTTTGCGCCCTAGGCGAAAAGAGTCAAACATTGCCGGCCGGGCTTTCTTCTTAAAAAGTTTAACCTCTAGATTATCTAGGATTTCTGTGTCAAAGCTACCATATTGGGGCCATTTTAAAAGACCATCGTTTCTGGTGTATCGGATCCATACTTCGTTATATGTGATAGGGCCTACGCCATGCTTCACATAGAGCTCATATGTTGGAGTTCCAATCGGAGGAACCGGACACGAGTCCTCCAATCGGGAGTCCCTCTTACAACCAAGACAAAACAAATTCCCAAGTCTGCTAAGACCACGCATCTTCGCTCTCTAGTCTAGCTTCAAACTTCAAAGGATTATCGAATACGATAGTCTCATGAATACACGAGTCCTTCGGCTTTGGCGCTTGCAAGTTCCAATTCAAAGCGATCCCAAAGGGATACCAAACTAAGAACCAAGCTAAGGACTGGGAGACGCTCCACATATACTTAACTGAAGTATCGATGATCGATGACGTCACCAGAAGACTCGTCTATCGTTTCGCTCTACCAATCATCAAGGGTCCAAAACAGGGCGATAGTCAGGGCAGCAGTCCTTCGTAGCCGTCAGGACATGGGGAACCTCGCAGCAAAGACCTTTGGACCACGTCGACATACAGGGGTCGCTGAAGTGGTTGGCCGTCCTCCGGAATTCTCACACAAAGCTCCTCACGAACCTCTGGCTTGGACCGGTACCGCTGATACCGCCCCACGTTGGGTGCCAACTGAGGTACCGGGTTTCAATGCACCCGGCGGTGCCAGGGAGAACACCCAAAGACCTCGAGTCCTTCCTGTTTCAGACTACAGAAACACAGAGTCTTCTAGGTGAAGTCAAAGATCGTATTTATTGGCTGCAACCAGTAACAGATATCCTAGAAATACAACAGCATGTATGTTCTCAGGAGACTGCTCATTTTTACAGAACCAGCCTTCTCTTTTTATACTAAATAATGAGCTTCAGGCAAGAATTCCTTGTTTTTACAGTTGGTCATACAAATATTTCTACTACAAAGAAAAAGCAGAGTCATGATGAAAAGCCCACATTTCAGTTTGTCCAGATCATGATAGATTACCCGACAAGGCCCAGAACTTTCATCAGATATCGACAGACCCCTAATAAAATCGGGCACCTCCTCCTTGTAAAACAGGTCATAAAGAAGAAACAGGGACAGGTGTGTGCGAGATTAAACATAGCTTGTATGCGATGAACGGTTTATGACATATTGTGCCTTGATACTAATCTCGTTTGGCCACTGGGAAAAGGAACTGCCCGAACAGGTTTGGCTTGAGGCAGTGGAGTCAGCTCACCCAGGTCACAGAGGAGTCAGCAGAGGTGTACGTGTCCTTTCAGATCGAATTCGGCCTTAGTCATTTGACTATGTAAGGGCAATCACAAAATGGCTGCCGCTCACAAAATGGAACCCGAGGGTTCAAGACGAAAACTACGATTTCAGGGTGATTTCGTCACTCGATCATGACGCAAATGCTTATGTATAGTATCCCAATCATTACCGGTCTGCAAATACCAAAATCATCATGATACGATGATATTTATGACACGAGTGCAGAGCTTCGGTACCACACAATAGCAGGGTCCAAAATTTTCAGTACCACAGTGTCGCTGGTGTTGAGAGTGCTCTAACAGGGGCTGCTTTCCACCTAAACTTGAGAACTACCCAGAGTTCGCTCCTTCTTTTTTGCATAATTTATGCGTCACTCTATGCCTGAAAGGGTTTTGTTTTGACTTAATACTGGGTGCTCCCTTGTGTCTGGACAAAGCTATACCTCTCTGAAGAGCTCTAATTAGAGCGAAACACTTTGTCAAGGGTTGCTTGTACTCATTTCAGGTTGGTTTGAGTTGGTATTTCACTAATTCAAAGCTGTAATATTGTGCCTGGAGTGATAAATGGCTTTTGTAATTTTACAGCTCGGCAAGGACAGCACTGTACTAGTCCTATGCTTAAAGACTTTGCTGTATAAATTGCAAAAGACTTTGTCTTTTTCTGTCTCGGCTTGGATAGCACTATGCTAATCCTATGCTTAAAAACTTTGATAGAAAAACAGACATTTGAGGTGGGAAGATCAAGAGTGTCGCTGGTCTTGAGAGTGCTCTAACAGGGGCTGCTTTCCACCTAAACTTGAGAACTACCCAGAGTTCTCTCCTTCTTTTTTGCATATATATATATGTATATATATATATATGAAAAAAACAGTCCCTGTTCCGTCAATGATCGGCATAACACAGCAGGTCTGGACCTCCAGTGACCCCAAAGAAATGCAACGGAAATCAGGTCAAGAACACAATCCAGCCTCGAGTGAGTTGCAGAGTGGCGATTTATTCGATAGAGGATGACGCGTTTCACTCCACTAGGGAGCTTGTTCACATAGCGCGCTCAGAGCCATTACAAACATATATATAGTGTAAATAAAGGTAGGACAATACAAGAAAGTGTACACACCCACTTTGCAAAATGAAAATAAAAATGGTAAAAAGACTAAATGTATTGCAAGTGCAAGAAAACGCAGACAGACAGATTACTATTCACAAAATGAATAAATACATACATTTGTGAAAAAATTATGAAAATAAACAATGGATATGCAATTCATCATATAATAGAGTAATTAAATGTATTAAACATTTCATTTATAGGGTAAGCCAAACCCCAAATTTTTCATCAACAAAATGCCGGCATAATGCCTGTTTCAATGGAGAAAAGATATATAGGAAATAGTATTTTTTTTTAAACCTTAGATATTCACTGGAAAAAAAACAAAGGTTACAGGGATGTTATAGTTAGGCTGACACTTCATTCATACAAAACCAGAGAAATTCTGCACTTATTGCTAGTTGAGCTAACTATAACTCACACCCCTGAAATGTACTGCTATAACCGCACATATTACATCACTGATGACATGGTCAACCTAACTATAATGTCCCTGTAGCCTTCAGTTATTTCAGTGAATTTCTAAGGTTTTTTTAAATTCTATTACCTAGCTGTAACGTCCCTGTAACCTTTCATTTTTCAGTGAATTTGTAAGGTTTTTTAAATGCTAATTGTTAACTATAATGTTCCTGTATCCTTTGGTTTTTTCAATTTGTAAGGTTTTTAAACATTCTATTTCTTAATTAAAATGTCCGTTAACTGTGACAATCGTGCCTTTTCTATAAAGTCTAAAACCCATATATCCACACATACAACAGTATTTTACATATTAGGGTTTTCTTACAGTATTTTCTAAAGTCATGTTTTTGTAAAGAGTTTCGATAAAAACCATCTGTAAAAACTATTTTCTTTTTTCGCGGTGGAGGTATAAATCCATGGTGCCATCTAGATACTAGCCTATGGATTACTAACGATAGGCGATAGGCTAGTATTTTAAAATAGATTTTGGAGTGTCTGTTAATTAAATTGATTGGGCAATATGAGCCCATTTCCTGGAGACGTTTATCTTTTTGGGGGAAAATGATTATTTTTGCAATTGACCAAGGGAGGAGCTGAGCCATTAAAGATTTGTTCTAACATAGTTTTAAATGTCTCTTTGATATGGTCGATAAAGACTTTATCACATTTGACCAGGATAAGGTCAGAACCAGCAGCCTTCCCATCTGGTAGACTAATTAAAACAGTAACAAAACGCAATTATAACTATATCAATAATTCTATCCTTCACGATATATAACTCACTATATATATATAACGATATAAAAACATTTATCAATATATCAATAACGCTATAACAATGCATATTAATGGTTCATTGATATATTTTTTTATATTTTCACCAATATTTGTGACGCCACTGATATTCATGATGTCCCTGTGACAGTACAGAAGGGGCCATGCTGGCAGACGCGGTGTCATCGTAAATATCAAGTGTGATTAAAAAAATCTATTTTGAACACATAACTTGTGTCACTAACACCTCCATTTCTCAACCATGGGGTTAGAGTATTTCCACCCTGACCCCTTATGTGGGCTTCCACACAGATTTTCAGCCCAGGGAACCATTCCAGATAGATAAAATGGTTGTTGCAACTTTCTATTAAGGTTGCATTCAGCCAATCAGAGCATTCCTGTTGGTGCGTGCATCCACGATTCATCATGAAACCATTGCAAAATATCAATGGCCAGAGATATTTCTATAATTTTAAACTTACATTTCTCAAAAACTACTGAACAGATTTACACCAAATAAGAAGAAGGCACGTCCTTGTACCGACATTTACCTTTCTGACAAATTTGGTGACAATCTGTTCAGTGGTTCAGGCTGTAGAGGTGGCTAAAGGCTCCTATGGGAATTAACATTACTAACGCAACATTATTTCATGCCCCAAATTCTTGGTCCCCACTGCACGGATCTCCCCCAAACTTTACATAACAACAGTACTCACCATGACACTTTTGTCAAAAATGCATTTCTTATGGTAACTAGGTCCTAACTTTGGCGCCGGTCGACGAATCTTCACAACATTTTCAAAACTAATGGCCCTCTCCGGTCTGCTCCTATCTTGACAGTTTCGGGGTGATTCGGCAAGCGGAGGTTGAGAAAAAAGGGAGGTCCCTAAACGTGTTTTCTCCATGTTAATTCCCTTAGGAAAATTTAGACACAGCTACAGCCTGAACTGCTAAACGGAATTACACCAAATTTGGCAAAAAGGTAGTCCTTGTTTCAGAAAGAGCCCTTTTTGTTAAATGGTGTAAATGCGTTCAGTAGTTCCAAAGAAATTAAAAAAATAGAGGTTGAAAACTACATTTCCATTAGGAAACTTTAGAAATGGCTACAGCTGGAACTGCTGAACAGAATGACACCAAATCTGGCAAAAAGGTAGTGCTGCTTCAGAAAGCTTTTGTTTTTAAATGGTGTAAATCCATTTAGTAGTTGCTTAGAAAAGCAAAAATAAAAGTTTCCATATTTAGAATCACAGAGGAGCAGCGCACCCTCCCGATCAGAAACTTTATGCTAATTGGCTGCCTACACTTCCAACCAGGAAGTGTTGGCAGCCATCTTGTGCCTCCGTAGCCCACCATGTACCTCCAGTAAGCGCCACAGAGCTGCGTTGCAGAGTGGTGCAAAAAGGGGAGTTTCCTGGGCCACCTCTCTGCAACGCAGTGCAGTGGAGCCTACTGGAGGTATCTGGTGGGCTACTTGGCCCGTAGGGAGCCTCAGGATTGAAGAAGAATTAGTTCCTAAATGTAAAATGTGCCACAGGGCGTGTTTGCACACATGTCACCTCAGACCCCGCCACCTCCCTTCACCACTGTGCAAACGCACCTGAGGCACGTTGTAAGTGGGGGAATTAATTCCCCTTGAAAACTGAAGGTCCCTGGGGGCCAACTAGCCCACCAGGTACCTCCAGTATGCACCAGAGAGCTGTGTTGCAGAGAGGTGTTCAGAGGCCACGTCCCTTTTTACACCTCTCGGCAACGCAGCTCTGTGGCGCTTACTGGAGGTACTTTGTGGGCAAGTTGGACTCCAGGGATCCTCAGGATTCAAGGGTACTTGATCTCTCAACTTAAAACGTGCCATGGGGCACGTTTGCACAGTGGTGAAGGGAGGGGGCGGGGCGGGCGTATATATAGTTGTTTAAATAGACAGGAATATGCAGATAGAATCTACATATTTCTGTAAGCATAATCAGGGCGGAGCCTGAGGTGACATGTGTGCAAACAAGCCCTGTGGCAGGTTTAAAGTTGGGGAATTAATTCCCTTTCAATCCTGAGGGCCCCTTTGGGCCAACTAGGCCACCAGGTGCTTCCAGTAAGTGCCACTGCGCTGCGCTGAAGAGAGTCGGTCTAGGTCAAGCCTCCTATTACACCTCTCTGCAACACAGCTCTGTGGAGATTACTGGAGGTACCTGGTGGATTTTAAAAGCGTGAATGTTTAAACAGAACCCACTGAATGGTGTGATCGGTTTCAAATTGAACTACCTGTTCCAGCATGCACTAAAAGGAAAAACGCACTGAGCGAGGCCCACTAAAGGTCGTCAATAAATGGACAGTATGTAGCTGGGTATGAAATCGAAGCTCTCTGGAAACACTCACAATTTACCAATCACCTAGGAAGAAGAGGCAGGAGCCTTGAAATGTGTTAGGCGCTATTCACTTTTACTGGAATGCAGATGCTGGTTCCTTTGTTAAAATAAACCTCTCGGTATTCACATGCTGTCAAGTGCATCCTTGAAAGCTCTTAGGTATATATATATATATATATATATATATATATATATATATATATATATATATATATACGCTCCAAAATCCCAAGAGAATCACTCCTAAAGGAAGGTAGCACACACAGGGGAAGTTCCACAAAGTTTTAATAAGGAAACCAACAGCAACGACGCGTTTCGCCTTGGGGCTTCGTCAAGTTGTGCAGAGAGCCGAGGCGTGCGTCTGTTTAAAAAGGACCACATGCAAATACAATGAAATCAAAGTAGGACTGTGCAAACGGTTACATGGTCGCCATATTGGAACGGTGTAAGATACAAGTCCAATACAGGAAGTTAAATCGCATTGTAACTTCAATAAATGCCAAAACCAAGTGCAATGCATAAATCACGAAATATCCAAAATGAATAATCGAGCTAGCACAGTTACAAATGTCGTTACAACAATCTAGCCCTGGATGGGCGTGTGGTTAGAACTACAATAATGTACCTCAATAACGGCTACAATACGCCGAATATACCAGCACTGCACCGTTAATAATGGTGCAAATGACATGGATGGTATACACTGAGTATAGTTACACCACACAACAATCTCGCCCTGGATGGGCATATGTATCCAAGCTAAGCATGAGTCCCAAAATTCATTTAAATGCCATAAGTATAAACATTAAAAGAATATGTAATCACAGTTCATATAAACATATCCTAAAAAGTAAAACACAGTCACAGAAATGCGAGGAGAATATAATGTATTGGATATCATAGAGAATAGATGCCCAACCACTCAGCCTAAATGAACTGATAATTCCTCATGCATATTAAGGCCAAAAGGGTGATTACTCTGTAAGTCTATTATGTACCTTGATTCAAGTCGTCTGAGTCTCAGTAGACGATCACCCCCCCTGGCACTCAAAGGCACACTATCAATGCATGTGTAAGCTAACAGGTCCCTGTTACTTTTATGCATTTTGGCAAAATGCCTGGCCACTGGGTATGCATCATCCTTTTTGGCAATCGCACGCATGTGCTCTAATACCCTAAGTTTTACTGCATTGGTAGTGCTGCCGATATAATTCAGGCCGCACGGGCATGTAAGGCAGTAAATGGCATATGGCGTTGAGCATGTTAAAAATTTGCCGATTCTTTTAGGGGTGGTGACACCAGGTATCTTGTAAGTAAGCGTCCGCTTACTAAATTTACAAGCCTTGCAGCGGCCGCAAGGATAGAAACCATTAAGGACAGGTAACTTAGGGGTTTTTTCAGGTGCAGAGTAGTGACTGGAAACTAAATGATCTCTTAAAGATCTCGCCTTTCTGAATGTTATAAGGGGATTCGATGGTAGGTCTGCTTTAATGATGTTGTCAGACAATAAGATGTTCCAGTTTTTTCTTAAAATTTGCTTGATTTGGCCAGCATTATGAGAAAAGGTGGTAATAAGTCGAAAACTGCCATTTTTGGATTTATCTTGCTTTTTGAGCTTAAGTAGTTCTTTGCGTTTCGTTTTCTTGACTCTCTCATAGGCCTTACTGAGCACATTATCACTATAGCCCCTAGTTTTGAACCTTTGCATGCTGGCATGGGCTGCTCTCTCAAAATCACTATCATTAGAGTTGTTTCTGCGTATTCTAAGTAGCTCCCCATAAGGGATGCTATCCACTAATTGGCGGGGATGACTACTGGTGGCAAATAGCGTGGAATTGCCCGCCGTTTCTTTCCTAAACAGTTTAGTCTGTATACAACCACAACTGTCTATATAAACAGTGAGATCAACATAGTTCACAGAAGTGTGGCTGATTTGTCCGGAAAACTTTAAATTAATGTCATTGTCATTAAGAGCATCTACAAAACTGTTGGCTGTATCCATAGGACATTCTAGTATGATGAAGAGATCGTCTATATAACGATACCACCTTATTATACGGCTGTCCCACTCTGGATATTTCTCGCTCCAGGATGCCTGCTCCTCCCACCACCCCACGAAAAGATTCGCGAAGCTGGGGGCGGAGCAGGCTCCCATCGCGACGCCGGACATTTGCTTGTATAATTGCTTGCCAAATAAAAATATGTTGTTATTAAGGCTGAACATCATGAACTCCATTAACATCTTGTTGTGCTCATAAAATCTTATGGGTCGTTTATCCAAAAAACTGGCCATGGCTCTGAGACCATCACCATGTGCTATACACGTGTATAGACTGGTGATGTCAAGCACCAACATACAATATGTGTTTTTCCAGACAATCTCCTCAATACAGTTTAGAAAATGTTTAGTGTCTCTTAGATAGGATTTAAGAGACATCACCAAAGGAGATAAAAACGAGTCTACATAGATAGAAAGATTCTCAGTCAAACTCCCATTGGAGGCAACAATGGGCCTCCCTGGAGGATTTAACAAGTCTTTATGAACCTTGGGTAGGTAATAAATGGTGGGGATCACAGGACTCAGACACCTTAAGAACAAATATTCGTCTGTATTAAGCATGTTAGCATTATGCCATTTGGATATCATCTCATGATAGTTGGCCACACTTAAATTGTATGTTCTTTCATTCACGGTGGCATAGGTGTCGGTGTCTCCCAAAAGGCGGCAAGCCTCTGTTTCATATTGGGTGGCTGTGAGTAGAACAATGTTAAGAAGAAGACCAGGAGACCATGGGGGAAAAACGAGAACTACTGAAAAAGCGTTTGAAAAAATATGAACATAAAATCAAACAAAGAAAAGAAGAAAAATTTGAAAGGGACGAAAATGACTATCGAATGGGGAAAGTGTTGACCTTCGCAAAGAAGTATGATAACACCAGAAGGCAACTAAAGATAAAGAAAAAGATGGGCGTCCCTACAACTGCTGAACCTGCAACTTCAGAGTCTGATGCTAATCCGGAAGATGTAGCTAGTGAAGATGGCAGCGATGACGCTTCTCCTTTTCAAGTGGAATACCAAGTAATGCGCAACAACCAACTGGAGGGTGGGAGAGGAAAGCCCCCGGACAACCAAGGACCAAGAGGAAGACGCGGCGGGGGGGCCGTTGGAAGAAATCCTTTAAGCTCTCCTCCAGTGACACGCAGCATGAAAAAGTTCTTCAAGAAAAAGAACTGAAATATATCCAAGAGTCCACTGATCCCCTTGACAATTTAACCATCATTAACCTTACAGAGAAAGTGTTAACGAATGAAGAAAATTCGACACTTCAATTAGGTTTATCCTTTTGTCCATGCAGGAACTTTGAATTCGCACAAACGCGCATCGATATTTTTAAATTTGTGAGGAAGTTGAAACTGCACAAATTCTTCAAACTCAAACCACCCGGTGAGCGCATTGTGGCCAGCAAACCTGTGGATGATACTGAACTCATATGTAGCGAGCTGGGAGGCCTTAGAGCAGTAGAAGGCCTCCGTTTGGAAAGCAATATTGATGGTGATGGTGAGGTAACCAATACCCAAATGCTTGACAATTGGGATGTACAGCAAAAAGGTGGGGCCAGTGAATTTAAACCGGCTTCTACATTTATGCAAATAATGGGTGCTGACGCCATTGATACTTTTTCTGATGCCGTAATGAGGGATCTCACTAGACTGCGCATCACTAGTAAATATGTACCCAAAAAAGACAACTTCACCAAAACTCAGCAGCTTGCTCTTACCAATCTTTGTGAAGACTCGGGCTTGGTATTTAAGCCTTCCGATAAAGGGGGAACATTGTTCTACTCACAGCCACCCAATATGAAACAGAGGCTTGCCGCCTTTTGGGAGACACCGACACCTATGCCACTGTGAATGAAAGAACATACAATTTAAGTGTGGCCAACTATCATGAGATGATATCCAAATGGCATAATGCTAACATGCTTAATACAGACGAATATTTGTTCTTAAGGTGTCTGAGTCCTGTGATCCCCACCTTTTATTACCCACCCAAGGTTCATAAAGACTTGTTAAATCCTCCAGGGAGGCCCATTGTTGCCTCCAATGGGAGTTTGACTGAGAATCTTTCTATCTATGTAGACTCGTTTTTATCTCCTTTGGCGATGTCTCTTAAATCCTATCTAAGAGACACTAAACATTTTCTAAACTGTATTGAGGAGATTGTCTGGAAAAACACATATTGTATGTTGGTGCTTGACATCACCAGTCTATACACGTATATAGCACATGGTGATGGTCTCAGAGCCATGGCCAGTTTTTTGGATAAGCGACCCATAAGATTTTATGAGCACAACAAGATGTTAATGGAGTTCATGATGTTCAGCCTTAATAACAACATATTTTTATTTGGCAAGCAATTATACCAGCAAATGTCCGGCGTCGCGATGGGAGCCTGCTCCGCCCCCAGCTTCGCGAATCTTTTTGTGGGGTGGTGGGAGGAGCAGGCATCCTGGAGCGAGAAATATCCAGAGTGGGACAGCCGTATAATAAGGTGGTATCGTTATATAGACGATCTCTTCATCATACTAGAATGTCCTATGGATACAGCTAACAGTTTTGTAGATGCTCTTAATGACAATGACATTAATTTAAAGTTTTCCGGACAAATCAGCCACACTTCTGTGAACTATGTTGATCTCACTGTTTATATAGACAGTTGTGGTTGTATACAGACTAAACTGTTTAGGAAAGAAACGGCGGGCAATTCCACGCTATTTGCCACCAGTAGTCATCCCCGCCAATTAGTGGATAGCATCCCTTATGGGGAGCTACTTAGAATACGCAGAAACAACTCTAATGATAGTGATTTTGAGAGAGCAGCCCATGCCAGCATGCAAAGGTTCAAAACTAGGGGTTATAGTGATAATGTGCTCAGTAAGGCCTATGAGAGAGTCAAGAAAACGAAACGCAAAGAACTACTTAAGCTCAAAAAGCAAGATAAATCCAAAAATGGCAGTTTTCGACTTATTACCACCTTTTCTCATACTGCTGGCCAAATCAAGCAAATTTTAAGAAAAAACTGGAACATCTTATTGTCTGACAACATCATTAAAGCAGACCTACCATCGAATCCCCTTATAACATTCAGAAAGGCGAGATCTTTAAGAGATCATTTGGTGTCCAGTCACTACTCTGCACCTGAAAAACCCCCCAAGTTACCTGTCCTTAATGGTTTCTATCCTTGCGGCCGCTGCAAGGCTTGTAAATTTAGTAAGCGGATGCTTACTTACAAGATACCTGGTGTCACCACCCCTAAAAGAATTGGCAAATTTTTAACATGCTCAACGCCATATGCCATTTACTGCCTTACATGCCCGTGCGGCCTGAATTATATCGGCAGCACTACCAATGCAGTAAAACTTAGGGTATTAGAGCACATGCGTGCGATTGCCAAAAAGGATGATGCATACCCAGTGGCCAGGCCTTTTGCCAAAATGCATAAAAGTAACAGGGACCTGTTAGCTTACACATGCATTGATAGTGTGCCTTTGAGTGCCAGGGGGGGTGATCGTCTACTGAGACTCAGACGACCTGAATCAAGGTACATAATAGACTTACAGAGTAAGCACCCTTTTGGCCTTAATATGCATGAGGAATTATCAGTTCATTTAGGCTGAGTGGTTGGGCATCTATTCTCTATGATATCCAATACATTATATTCGCCTCGCATTTCTGTGACTGTGTTTTACTTATTAGGATATGTTTATATGAACTGTGATTACATATTCTTTTAATGTTTATACTTATGGCATTTAAATGAATTTTGGGACTCATGCTTAGCTTGGATACATATGCCCATCCAGGGCGAGATTGTTGTATGGTGTAACTATACTCAGTGTATACCATCCATGTCATTTGCACCATTATTAACGGTGCGGTGCTGGTATATTCGGCGTATTGTAGCCGTTATTGAGGTACATTATTGTAGTTCTAACCGCACGCCCATCCACGGCTAGATTGTTGTAACGACATTTGTGACTGTGCTAGCTCGATTATTCATTTTGGATATTTCGTGATTTATGCATTGCACTTGGTTTTGGCATTTATTGAAGTTACAATGCGATTTAACTTCCTGTATTGGACTTGTATCTTACACCGTTCCAATATGGGGACCATGTAACCGTTTGCACAGTCCTACTTTGATTTCATTGTATTTGCATGTGGTCCTTTTTAAACCGACGCACGCCTCGGCTCTCTGCACAACTTGACGAAGCCCCAAGGCGAAACGCGTCGTTGCTGTTGGTTTCCTTATTAAAACTTTGTGGAACCTCCCCTGTGTGTGCTACCTTCCTTTAGGAGTGATTCTCTTGGGATTTTGGAGCGTATTTGTGACACCGGCACACCCCCGTTTTGGCGTGCACCCACTCGTGTGTGCAATTGGTTGGTGTTTTGGAGCCTTATATATATATATATATATATATATATATATATATATATATATATATATATATATATATATATGTATATGTATATATATATATATATAAATATATATATATATATATATATATATATATATATTACCTACTGGCGATAGCCAGTAGGTATATATAGTTAGGATTTTTTTCCTATGGGATTTTTGAAAATTCTATGTCGAATAACTTTGGCTTATGAGGACAGAATTGGCTGAAATTTTCAGGAAAATGGAACATTTTGTTTCTGAGCAGCCCCTGAAAATTTGGGGGGGTTTCGTCAAGGGGGGGCCGAGAAAAAAGGGGGGTCCCAAAACGTGTTTTTCCCATGCAATTTTCCATAGGGCGGTTGGCCTCACTTTTAGCCTGAACGGCTGAATGGATTTACACCAAACTTGGCAAAATTGTAGGGACTGGTAGCCCGATGTGCCTTTGCTATGTCTCAAGATATAGGCTCCAGTGGTTTTTACGAAAATTAACTTTGAAAAATATAAATTGGGCTACATTGGGCTATATATATGTTGGAGCCCAAATGTAGCCCAATGTAGCCCAATGTAGCCCAATGTAGCCCAAAGATGGCCACCAGAGACAAAAAAAACAAATGTAGCCCAAATATCAGCCAGATGTAGCCCAACTATAGCCCAATGACAGATTGTCCCAGAGTGTTCTAAAGAACAACTAGAGTGCTAACAGTCCTACTTATTACAAAGGTATGGCACACCTGAAGCCATCTTGATTGGAATAAAGTGGTAACTCTTAAAACATTTAATTTAAAAAGGAACAAAATGAGGGGGTTCATTTTGCCATAGAAAGTATGATTAGCGAATATATGACGAAATCCCGCATACCATCAGTCCGCAAAAAAAATCCCGCATGTACTATTAGGCCGCAAATTAAAATAACGAAAACTTTTAGAACGAATATGCCTTTAGCATACACTAAACAACTAAACTACCCTAAACCCTAAAACACTACCCCCAGCATGACCCTACACTACACAAACAGTACAACACTACCCTAAACCCTAAAACACTACCCCCAGCATGACCCTACACTACCCAAACACTACAACACTACCCTAAACCCTAAAACACTACCCCCAGCATGACCCTACACTACACAAACACTACAACACTACCCTAAACCCTAAAACACTACCCCCAGCATGACCCTACACTACACAAACACTACAACACTACCCTAAACCCTAAAACACTACCCCCAGCATGACCCTACACTACGCAAACAATACAACACTACCCAAAACCCTAAAACACTACACCCCAGCATGACCCTACACTACGCAAACACTACAACACTACCCTAAACCCTAAAACACTACCCCCAGCATGACCCTACACTACAACACAACCCTAAACCCTAAAACACTACCCCCAGCATGACCCTACACTACGCAAACACTACAACACAACCCTAAACCCTAAAACACTACCCCCAGCATGACCCTACACTACAACACAACCCTAAACCCTAAAACACTACCCCCAGCATGACCCTACACTACGCAAACACTACAACACAACCCTAAACCCTAAAACACTACCCCCAGCATGACCCTACACTACGCAAACACTACAACACTAACCTAAATCCTAAAACACTACCCCCAGCATGACCCTACACTACGCAAACACTACAACACTACCCAAAACCCTAAAACACTACACCCCAGCATGACCCTACACTACGCAAACACTACAACACTACCCTAAACCCTAAAACACTACCCCCAGCATGACCCTACACTACGCAAACACTACAACACTACCCAAAACCCTAAAACACTACACCCCAGCATGACCCTACACTACGCAAACACTACAACACTACCCTAAACCCTAAAACACTACCCCCAGCATGACCCTACACTACGCAAACACTACAACACTACCCTAAACCCTAAAACACTACCCCCAGCATGACCCTACACTACGCAAACACTACAACACTACCCTAAACCCTAAAACACTACCCCCAGCATGACCCTACACTACGCAAACACTACAACACTACCCTAAACCCTAAAACACTACCCCCAGCATGACCCTACACTACGCAAACACTACAACACTACCCTAAACCCTAAAACACTACCCTCAGCATGACCCTACACTACGCAAACACTACAACACTACCGAAAACCCTAAAACACTACCCCCAGCATGACCCTACACTACGCAAACACTACCCAAAACCCTAAAACACTACCCCCCAGCATGACCCTACACTACGCAAACACTACAACACTACCCAAAACCCTAAAACACTACCCCCAGCATGACCCTACACTACGCAAACACTACAACACTACCCTAAATCCTAAAACACTACCCCCAGCATGACCCTACACTACGCAAACACTACAACACTACCCAAAACCCTAAAACACTACACCCCAGCATGACCCTACACTACGCAAACACTACAACACTACCCTAAACCCTAAAACACTACCCCCAGCATGACCCTACACTACGCAAACACTACAACACTACCCAAAACCCTAAAACACTACACCCCAGCATGACCCTACACTACGCAAACACTACAACACTACCCTAAACCCTAAAACACTACCCCCAGCATGACCCTACACTACGCAAACACTACAACACTACCCTAAACCCTAAAACACTACCCCCAGCATGACCCTACACTACGCAAACATTACAACACTACCCTAAACCCTAAAACACTACCCCCAGCATGACCCTACACTACGCAAACACTACAACACTACCCAAAACCCTAAAACACTACCCCCAGCATGACCCTACACTACGCAAACACTACAACACTACCCAAAACCCTAAAACACTACCCCCAGCATGACCCTACACTACGCCAACACTACAACACTACCCAAAACCCTAAAACACTACCCCCAGCATGACCCTACACTACGCCAACACTACAACACTACCCAAAACCCTAAAACACTACACCCCAGCATGACCCTACACTACGCAAACACTACAACACTACCCAAAACCCTAAAACACTACCCCCAGCATGACCCTACACTACGCAAACACTACAACACTACCCAAAACCCTAAAACACTACCCCCAGCATGACCCTACACTACGCAAACACTACAACACTACCCTAAACCCTAAAACACTACACCCCAGCATGACCCTACACTACGCAAACACTACAACACTACCCTAAACCCTAAAACACTACCCCCAGCATGACCCTACACTACGCAAACACTACAACACTACCCTAAACCCTAAAACACTACCCCCAGCATGACCCTACACTACGCAAACACTACAACACTACCCTAAACCCTAAAACACTACCCCCAGCATGACCCTACACTACGCAAACACTACAACACTACCCTAAACCCTAAAACACTACCCTCAGCATGACCCTACACTACGCAAACACTACAACACTACCCAAAACCCTAAAACACTACCCCCAGCATGACCCTACACTACGCAAACACTACCCAAAACCCTAAAACACTACCCCCCAGCATGACCCTACACTACGCAAACACTACAACACTACCCAAAACCCTAAAACACTACCCCCAGCATGACCCTACACTACGCAAACACTACAACACTACCCTAAATCCTAAAACACTACCCCCAGCATGACCCTACACTACGCAAACACTACAACACTACCCAAAACCCTAAAACACTACACCCCAGCATGACCCTACACTACGCAAACACTACAACACTACCCTAAACCCTAAAACACTACCCCCAGCATGACCCTACACTACGCAAACACTACAACACTACCCAAAACCCTAAAACACTACACCCCAGCATGACCCTACACTACGCAAACACTACAACACTACCCTAAACCCTAAAACACTACCCCCAGCATGACCCTACACTACGCAAACACTACAACACTACCCTAAACCCTAAAACACTACCCCCAGCATGACCCTACACTACGCAAACACTACAACACTACCCTAAACCCTAAAACACTACCCTCAGCATGACCCTACACTACGCAAACACTACAACACTACCCAAAACCCTAAAACACTACCCCCAGCATGACCCTACACTACGCAAACACTACAACACTACCCAAAACCCTAAAACACTACCCCCAGCATGACCCTACACTACGCCAACACTACAACACTACCCAAAACCCTAAAACACTACCCCCAGCATGACCCTACACTACGCCAACACTACAACACTACCCAAAACCCTAAAACACTACACCCCAGCATGACCCTACACTACGCAAACACTACAACACTACCCAAAACCCTAAAACACTACACCCCAGCATGACCCTACACTACGCAAACACTACAACACTACCCAAAACCCTAAAACACTACCCCCAGCATGACCCTACACTACGCAAACACTACAACACTACCCAAACCCTAAAACACTACCCCCAGCATGACCCTACACTACGCAAACACTACAACACTACCCTAAACCCTAAAATACTACACCCCAGCATGACCCTACACTACGCAAACACTACAACACTACCCAAAACCCTAAAACACTACCCCCAGCATGACCCTACACTACGCAAACACTACAACACTATCCTAAACCCTAAAACACTACGCCCAGCATGACCCTACACTACGCAAACACTACAACACTACCCTAAACCCTAAAACACTAGCCCCAGCATGACCCTACACTACGCAAACACTACAACACAACCCTAAACCCTAAAACACTACCCCCAGCATGACCCTACACTACGCAAACACTACAACACTACCCTGAACCCTGAAACACTACCCCCAGCATGACCCTACACTACGCAAACACTACAACACAACCCTAAACCCTAAAACACTACCCCCAGCATGACCCTACACTAAACAACCACCACAACTCTACACTACACTAACACAACACTACACTACACAACACTACACTACACTACACAATCACTAACCCACGAAAAAATTAACACAAACCCACTTACCTCTCTCGTCATCGTGGTTTTCACAACGCAAATGCATTTACCATACATGCCTTTAAAACGTAATTCTTTGTAAAGGCATGCGCGATAAATGCACATGCGTTTTGAAAAAATGCGGGATAATGGTATGCGAGCTCAATGACCTTGCGGGATAATGGTATGCGGACTGAAAGTCTGCGGGATAAAAAATGCGGGAAAATGGCTGCAAACCATGATTAGCAGCAGACTTCCTTGGTGAGCACTAGCTTTACTACAGTGATCTAATGAGCAACTAGAGTGCTAACATTCAGAATTTATGGCAAATGTGTGACACATCTGAATGCCTTCTTGATAGAACCAAAGTAAACAAGCATTGAAAATGCAATAGATCTCGCCCTCGTTTAAGTTAAAGCCATTCTGTTTGTAATGAGGTGGCTTTTTAGCTTTGCTTTTATTAGTGTTTTTAAAACTTTGATGTAAATAACGGGCATATGTATGCATATATGTATATGTATGCATGCATTTATATTTATATAGATATGCAGATTACATATGTTTATATATGTATATTACCTACTGGCGATAGCCAGTGGGTATATATAGTTAGGATTTTTTCTCTATGGGATTTCTGAAAATTCTATGTCTAATAACTTTGGCGTTTGTGGACGGAATTGGCTGAAATTTTCAGGAAAATGGCACATTTGTTTTCTGAGAAGCCCCTGAAAATTTGGTGGGGTTTCGTCAAGGGGGGGCCGAGAACAAAGGGGGGTCCCAAAACGCGTTTTTCCCATTCATTTTTCCATAGGGCGGTTGGACTCACTTTTAGCTCGAACGGCTGAATAGATTTACATGAAACTTGGCAAAATTGTAGATATGGTTTGCCCGACGTGCCTTTGCTATGTCTCAATATATGTGCTCCAGTGGATTTTGAGAAATTAACGTTTAAAAAAATAAATATATCTGTGACAGCGCTCCGGTTAGCGCCCCGGTTCGCGTACCTGACGCGTAACGGAACTTCGCGAAGCGAATCTGATTGGCTCTCCGGTGTCTGTCAACATTCTAAACAAACCGGAGCGGCCGCCATCTTGTCTCTCGGTACGATCGTGAGACAAGATGTGGTGAAAAACGAAGGGGGAAATGAAGTAAAGGGGGCAAGGTAGACCACTCCTGACCCCCTAGGATTGATGAGGGGGATATTAAAGTGCCCCGCGGGGCAAAATATTTTGCGATTTTACGCCGTAGAGGCGCGTCCCGGTACGCGAACCGGGCAGCTCACCGGGCAGCTCACCGGGCAGCTAACCGGGCAGCTAACCGGCAGCGTAGCTGTCAACATTGTAAACAGTCCGGAGCGGCCGCCATCTTGTCTCTCGGTAGGTTCGAGAGACAAGATGTGGTGAAAAAAGAAGGGGGAAATGAAGGAAAGGGGGCAAGGTAAACCCCTCCTGACCCCCTAGGATTGATGAGGGGGATATTAAAGTCCCCCGCGATTTTTCGCGGTAGAGGCGCTTCCCGGTACGCGAACCGGGCAGCTAACCGGCAGCGTAACGGGAGTCCGCCATCTTGTGTTTTTGGAGCGTCCGGTTCGCGTACCGGGTAGCGTCCCGGTAAGCGTAACAAGGGGAAAACCAAGAGAAACAGTAAAAAAAAAATTAAGGGAATAGATTTCCAGCAAACTTGGCAAAATTGTAGGGACTGTTTTGTTTGATGTGCCTTTGCAAGGCCTCAAGATATGTGCACGTGTGGATTTTGTCTAATTAAGGTTAAAAAAAAATATATATCTGTAAGCGTGCTCCGGCATGCTTACGTTACGGGTTTTGTTTGCGCTGCAGAACCGATACGTCACGGTTATGCGACGCGTCATGAGGCGTCTCACGTGGCTACGTGATACGTCACGTAATAAAGAATATATTTTACAGCTATAGATATTAGCTTTTAAAAAACCAATGAAATTCACTGAAAAAACCATAGGTTATAGACCATATATAGTTAGGAATTTGCATTTACAAAACCTTGAAAATTCACTGAAAAAACCATAGGTTAGAGACCATATATAGTTAGCTGGACATTTTATTGACATAAAACCAATGAAATTCCATATATAGTTAGTTGCACTAACTATATATCGCGCACCCGCAATCCACTGCTGATGATGTCACATATTACATCATTCATGACATGGTCAGTGACATCACTGATGACATCACTGATGACATCTCAAATGACATCACTGATGACATCACTGATGACATCTCAAATGACATCAGTGATGACATCATGACACACCAATACCAGTTACTACATACGCACCCACTGATTCCTACGTCTACACACACATTCACTCATTCACCCATACAATCACTCATACATACAGTCACTCATTATTACAACACTATCATATGCACTCATACACCTATGCAGACACTCACACACTGCCACTCATCCATGGAGTTACTCACACACCTAGTCAGTCCTGTAAAGAATCAATCACACTTCCATTTCCTCATCTATACAGTTAAACACAGAACACCATACTTCAGTGACATCACTGATGACATCACTGATGACATCTCAAATGACATCACTGATGACATCTCAAATGACATCACTGATGACATCATGACACACCAATACCAGTTACTACATACGCACTCACTGATTCCTACGTCTACACACACATTCACTCATTCACCCATACAATCACTCATACATACAGTCACTCATTATTACAACACTATCATATGCACTCATACACCTAGTCAGTCCTGTGAAGAATCAATCACACTTCGATTTCCTCATCTATACAGTTAAACACAGAACACCATACTTTTCACACATATACTAACACATACTTACTCTCTTATACAATCACTGATACAAGTACACATTGATATGCACAGAGTCACACACCTCCCAGCCAGCCACACACACACTCAGTCTTCCATACATCCACTCATTCTTCAATATGTAAAACATATTTAAACTTTACAAAAACACACAGACACTAGATGATGTCATCAGTGATGTCATTTGAGATGTCATCAGTGATGTCATCAGTGATGTCATTTGAGATGTCATCAGTGATGTCATCAGTGATGTCACTGACCATGTCATGAATGATGTAATATGTGACATCATCAGCAGTGGATTGCGGGTGCGCGATATATAGTTAGTGCAACTAACTATATATGGAATTTCATTGGTTTTATGTCAATAAAATGTCCAGCTAACTATATATGGTCTCTAACCTATGGTTTTTTCAGTGAATATATATATATATATATATATATATATATATATATATATATATATATATATATATATATATATATATATATATATATATATGTTATATATCTCCGAAACAAGTTACCCTGAGGTGGGAACAAGCCTGTGGCAGGGTAGCTAGAACAGCACAAATTCATGTAAACCAGAGTGCTAGGTCCAGAGTTCTTTATTTAATTCATCCTGACGCCTGGGTGGCTCTTTCATCAGAGGAAAGTCAATGCCAAATGGAAATGCTGCCCTGAGCGTCTATTTGCATGCGCTAAAATAATTACTCCCAGGTGGGGTTGCTGCTCTGCATGCCGGTGCTTGTAGTTTTTGATAATGGGCGCTGGTATTCCCCAAGTGGGTTCCATGAAGCAATGCCAGATAAAAGTCTTTAAAATACCCAAATAGGCCTTAGGCCATAGGAGCTGGTTTATTTCAATATTTCTTCCCTGCTGTGCCATAATCCGAATCGGAACATTTTCCTTCGTGGCCCAACAAGACGAGTGGTGGCAAGTTCCCTGCGGCCAGGCTGCAGCATTAAATTATCCAAAACAAGTTGCCATGAGGTGGGAACAAGCCTGTGGCAGGGTAGCTAGAACAGCACGAATTCATGTAAACCAGAGTGCTAGGTTCAGAGTTCTTCATTTAATCCATTCTGAAGCGTTTCAGAGCCTGGGCGCCTCTTTCATCAGAGGAAAGTCAATGTCAAAAGGAAATGCTGCCCTGAGCGTCTATTTGCATGAGCTAAAATAATGACTCCCAGGTGGGGTTGCTGCGCTGCATGCCGGTGCTTGTAGTTTTTGATAATGCGCACTGGTATTCCCCAAGTGGGTTCCATAAAGCAATGCCAGATAAAACACTTTAAAATACCCTAATAGGCCCCGAGCCATAGGAGCTGGTTTATTTCAATATTTCTCCCCTGCTGTGCCATAATCTGAATCTGAACATTTTCCTTCGTGGCCCAACAAGAAGAGTGGTGGCAAGTTCCCTGCGGCCAGGCTGCAGCATTAAATTATCCAAAACAAGTTGCCCGGAGGTAGGAACAAGCCTGTGGCAGGGTAGCTAGAACAGCACGAATTCATGTAAACCAGAGTGCTAGGTCCAGCGTTCTTTATTTAATTCATCCTGACGCATTTCAGAGCCTGGGCGCCTCTTTCATCAGAGGAAAGTCAATGCCAAACGGTAATGCGGCCCTGAGCGTCTATTTGCATGCGCTAAAATAATCCCTCCCAGGTGGGGTTGCTGCGCTGCATGCCGGTGCTTGTTGTTTTTGATATTGGGCACTGGTATTCCCCAAGTGGGTTCCATAAAGCAATGCCAGATAAAAGTCTTTAAAATTCCCAAATAGGCCTCCGCGCCATAGGAGCTGGTTTATTTCAATATTTCTCCACTGTGCCATAATCTCAATCTCAACATTTTCCTTCGAGGTCCCACAAGACGAGTGGTGGCAAGTTCGCTGCGGCCAGGCTGCCGCATTAAATTATCCCAAACCCGGTCACGGGTTTGCACTACCGCGGACAAACTGCGGGTCCACAGCTACCTCATTTGGACAGCTTACTGTGGGGCGGTAGGTGCCTTTTACAGGCGGGGTGCTTGCGGGGACATTGGCAATCTTTTTAATACTTTTTGCATGTGAATGGCGGCGGCCACCCACTTGGGTTCTACTAAAACACCAGTCCCAGAAAGCTTTGCTTCAGGTGTTACACCTGTGTATAATTACTGTGGGTATTTACTGGTGCTTGCAGCTTGCCGTCTTGTCACATGGTCTGCCACTGAAGAGGGCGGTGGCCCGAAACGCGTCTGGCAGGAAAAGGACTTTGTTGGCAGCTCGCGCCCTTGCGTTGGCATTAATTATTACCTGTAAGTACATTCCCACCTAGGTGGCAACTCTTTCTTCCATTTGTTAGCGGCCGGCCCGGTCGCGGTTTGCACTACCGTGGACAAACTGCGGGTCCACAGCTACCTCATTTGGGCAGCTTACTGTGGTACGGGAGGTGCCTTTTACTTGCGGGGTGCTTGCGGGGCATTGGCAATACTTTTAATACTTTTTGCATGTGAATGGTGGCGGCGACCCACTTGGGTTCTACAAACCACCAGTCCCATAAAGCTTTGCTTCAGGTGTTACACCTGTGTATAATTACTGTGGGTATTTACTGGTGCTTGCAGCTTGCCGTCTTGTCACATGGTCTGCCACTGAAGAGGGCGTTGGCCCAAAACGCGTCTGGCAGGAAAAGGACTTTGTTAGCAGCTCGCACCCTTGCGTTGGCATTAATTCCTACCTGTAAGTACATTCCCACCTAGGTGGCAACTCTTTCTTCCATTTGTTAGCGGCCGGCCCGGTCGCAGTTTGCACTACAGCGGACAAACTGCGGGTCCACAGCTACCTCATTTGGGCAGCTTACTGTGGTACGGGAGGTGCCTTTTACTTGCGGGGTGCTTGCGGATACATTGGCAATCCTTTTAATACTTTTTGCATGTGAATGGCGGCGGTGACCCACTTGGGTTCTACGAAACCACCAGTCCCAGAAAGCTTTGCTTCAGGTGATACACCTGTGCATAATTACTGTGGGTATTTACTGGTGCTTGCAGCTTGCCGTCATGTCACATGGTCTGCCACTGAAGAGGGCGTTGGCCCGAAACGCGTCTGGCAGGAAAAGTACTTTGTTCGCAGCTCGCGCCCTTGCGTTGGCATTAATTCCTACCTGTAAGTGCATTCCCACCTAGGTGGAGACTCTTTTTTCCATATATTTATATATATGTATATATATATATATATATATATATATATATATATATATATATATATATATCACTGATGACATCTCAAATGATATCACTGATGAAATCACTGATAACATCTCATTTGACATTACTGATCACATCACTGATGATATCATTCATGTGATAATACGATGAACCTCTTCTGACTCTAATATAACCTTAGATACAATCAGTGTAAACAGACACTCACAGACTGTCACTCATCCATGGAGTTACTCACACACCTAGTCAGTCATGCAAAGAATCAATCACACCTCCATTTCCTCAACTATACAGTTATGCACACCTTACTTAATCAAACATATACTAACACATATTTACTCTCTTATACAATCACTGATACAAGTTCACAATGATCCAAACAGCCACTCACACATTCACTGGCTCTTATGCACAGTTATTTATATATGTCAACTCTTACATGTACTGTGTTTTACATATGTACTTACTTTGACATGTAGCACTGAGAAATCCAATCACTCACCAATACACTCATGCAGACAGTCAACCGCCCATACAGCTGTTTCCACATGTACTTTTGAACCCATACATCTAGTGAATCAACTGCTCAAACATCTATGCACAGAGTCACACACCTCCCAGCCACCCCCACACACACACTCACTCTCCCATACAAATACTTGGGCAACCAATCAATAACCCATATACTTACTCGTATAGCTACTGATCAACACATGCAGCAGTTTACAGAACAACAGATATAGTGATGCACAAATTAAGACAGTTTAGTCACTAACCCATGCACTCAGTGAGACACATTTAATCATTCTCTCATACAGTCAGTCATGCACCTACTAAATCCTTCATCCAGACACTTATACATCCACTCATTCTTCAATATGTAAGACATATTTTAACTTTACAGAAACATACAGTCACTGGATGTTGTCATCAGTGATGTCATCAGTGATATCATTTGAGATGTCATCAGTAATGTCATCAGTGATGTCACTGACCATGTCATGAATGATGTAATATGTGACATCATCAGCAGTGGATTGCGGGTGCACGATATATAGTTATTGCAACTAACTATATATGCAAATTTCTATGGTTTTGTGCGAGTAAATTAAGGTTTTGAAAATGCTAATCCCTAACTATATATGGTCTATAACCAATGGTTTATTCAGTGAATTTTCAAGGTTTTGTAAATGCAAATTCCTAACTATATATGGTCTATAACCTATGGTTTTTTCAGTGAATATCATTGGTTTTTTAAAAGCTAATATCTATAGCTGTAAAATATATTCTTTATTACGTGACGTATCACGTAGCCACGTGAGACGCCTCATGACGCGTCACATAAATGTGACGTATCGTCTCTGCAGCGCAAACAAAGCCCGTAACGTAAGCGCGCCAGAGCACGCTTACAGATATATATATATTTTTTTTAACCTTAATTAGACAAAATCCACACGTGCACATATCTTAAGGCCTTGCAAAGGCACATCAAACAAACAGTCCCTACAATTTTGCCAAGTTTGGTTGAAATCTATTCCTTTAAATTTTATTTTACTGTTTCTCTTGGTTGCCCCTTGTTACGCTTACCGGAACGCTACCCGGTACGCAAACCGGACGCTCCAAAAACACAAGATGTCGGACTCCCGTTACGCTACCGTTTAGCTGCCCGGTTGGCATACCGGGAAGCACCTCTACCGCGAAAAATAGCAAATTTTATTTCTATTTTCCTTTTGCCCTGCGGGGCACTTTAATATCCCCCTCATCAATCCTAGGGGGTCAGGAGGGGTCTACCTTGCCCCCTTTCCTTCATTTCCCCCTTCGTTTTTCACCACCTCTTGTCTCTCGATCCTACAGAGAGACAAGATGGCGGCCGCTCCGGACTGTTTACAAAGTTGACAGCCAATCAGCTTCTCCTCAGACTCCCGTTACGCTGCCGGTTAGCTGCCCAGTTAGCTGCCCGGTTCGCGTACCGGGACGCGCCTCTACGGCGAAAAATCGAAATTTTTTTTTTTGCCCCACGGGGCACTTTAATATCCTCCTCATCAATCCTAGGGGGTCAGGAGGGGTCTACCTTGCCCCCTTTCCTTCATTTCCCCCTTCGTTTTTCTCCACCTCTTGTCTCTCGATCCTACCGAGAGACAAGATGGCGGCCGCTCCGGACTGTTTACAATGTTGACAGCCAATCAGCTTCTCCTCAGACTCCCGTTACGCTGCCGGTTAGCTGCCCGGTTAGCTCCCCGGTTCACGTACCGATTTGCGCCTCTACGACAAAAAATCGCAATTTTTTATTTTTTTTGGCCCCTGGGGGCACTTTAATATCCCCCTCATCAATCCTAGGGGGTCAGAAGGGGTCTAACTTGCCCCCTTTCCTTCATTTCCCCCTTCGTTTTGGCCTCCTCTTGTCTCTCGATCCTACCGAGAGACAAGATGGCGGCCGCTCCGGACTGTTTAGAATGTTGACAGACACCGGAGAGCCAATCAGCTTCACTTCGCAAAGCTCCGTTACGCGAAAAGTACGCGAACCGGTGCGCTATCCGGGACGCTGTCACAGATATATCTGTTTTTTTTAAACGTTAATTTCTCAAAATCCACTGGAGCACATATATTGAGACCCAGCAAAGGCACATCGGGCTAACAGTCCCTACAATTTTGCCAAGTTTCGTGCAAATCCATTCAGCCGTTCGAGCTAAAAGTGAGGCCAAACGCCCTATGGAAAAATGAATGGGAAAAACGCGTTTTGGGACCCCCCTTTTTTCTCGGCCCCCCCTTGACGGAACCCCCCCAAATTTTCAGGGGCTGCTCAGAAACAAAATGTGCCGTTTTCCTGATAATTTCAGTTATTAGACATAGAATTTTCAAAAGTTCTTAGAGAAAAAATCCTAACTATATATACCTACTGGCGACCGCCAGTAGGTAATATATATATATATATATGTATATATATATATATATATATATATATATATATATATATATATATATATATATATATATATATATATTACCTACTGGCGGTCGCCAGTAGGTATATATAGTTAGGATTTTTTCCCTATGGGATTTCTGAAAATTCTATGCCTAATAACTTTGGCGTTTGTGGACGGAATTGGCTGAAATTTTCAGGAAAATGGCACATTTTGTTTCTGAGCAGCCCTTGAAAATTAGGGGGGGTTTTGTGGAGGGGGGGCCGAGAAAAAAGGGGGGTCCCAAAACGCGTTTTTTCCATGTTAATTTCCATAGGGCGGTTGGACTCACTTTTAGCCCGAACGGCTGAATGGATTTGCACGAAACTTGGCAAAATTGTAGGGACTGTTAGCCCGATGTGCCTTTGCTAGGTCTCAATATATGTGCTTCAGTGGATTTTGAGAAATTAACGTTTAAATCAAGATATATATCTGTAACAGCGCTCCGGGCAGCGATCCGGTTAGCGAACCTTTCGCGTATCGGAACTTTGCGATGCGAAGCTGATTGGCCCTCCGGTGTCTGTCAACATTCTAAACAGTCCGGAGCGGCCGCCATCTTGTCTCTCGGTAGGATCGAGAGACAAGAGGAGGCCAAAACAAAGGGGGAAATTACCATAAGGGGGCATAGTAGATCCTCGTTGACCCCCTAGGTTTTATGTGGAGGTTTTAAAAGGGCCTAGGAGGGTCCCAAAAAAAAAAAAATTTTTTTTTTTTTTTTGCGTGGTAAGCGCCAAGTTCGCGAACCGGAAAGCGTTCTGGGCAGCGAACTTTAAGGATAAAAGAATGATAGACTTTTCTAATACTGTATGTTAATTATTTGTTGTTTTTGTTCATTTTTTTTTGTTTTCTTTTTTTTAAAGTTTTTTTTTATTTTGATTGTTTTTCATAATTTATTAAACTTTCTAACATTTCAGTGTCTGAAATGTCATTATTTTCTTGAAATATTCTTTGCAATCTGTGAGGTTGTAAAATGTCCTCATTTGCAAGGAGGGCATCTACTGCTTGGACACATTGCAGCAGTTCATTATCCAAGCTTTCATCCATAAATTCCATGTCAATTTGTTCAATCAATTCCTGGCTGCTCTCTTGCAGGTCCATCTCAAAAGAAACTTGCTGCTCGCCTTCCATTTTGCCTGAAATTTGGATTAAAAAAATATATATTAGTAGAGATAGGGCAATGTTGGGATTAATTTTAGATAGTCAGTTTTTATCAGTGAATTTATCTTTTGGCAGTGTATAGTATCAGAGTGGAAATAGGACTATAAAAAAGTGTATGTGATGTAACCAAGACAAGCCTAACTCCATTCATAACTATAACAGAGAAGTCTATCTAAATACATTACTACTACAGAGGGATAGTGTATATCTAGCAGAAAAAGTCTACTATATTAAGTTATAGTGCACAATATATTTCATTTTTAGAAATTATAACTTACCTTCACAAAGAAGTTGAAGTTTTTGGAAGCTATTGAAATGTGAGGTACAACAAGAAGTAGTAGTCAAAATGGCTGTGTTTCCTTCTCTTCCTTTATATATATACAGGTATATAACCAATCAAATGTCAGGTAATAAAAGTAGAAAATGAAAGTAACATTTTCATTGGTTGTCAATTCCAACACTTCAGATGTGTTTAGTGAAGTAATTTACCTCACGGTACTTAGAGAGGTCTACAGGCTTAATGGCTAAATGGAATTTCAATCACATTTGTGAAAATGAAAGGGATTGTTATGTAGTATGAGCTAATCTATATTTGGTGAGAGTGTCTCTAGTCGTTTTTCTGTAAATTACTTTCCCACCTTTTTTTTAGGACCGCTTTCCGGGAAGCGGCCCGGTTCGCGAACCTTAAGCGTCACGGGAGTCCACCATTTTGTGTTTCGGTCGCATTAAGATACAAGATGGAGGGCAAATAATGTTTAGAATGGGTAGAAGGGGTCATGGTAGACTTATCTTGACCCTCTAGGTTTTCTGAGGGTGGCTGAGGAGGCTTATATGTGCGGAAAAAAACATTTTTAAAAGAAATTCCGCGAGGTTAGCTATCGGTTCGCGAACCGGGTAGCGCCCCGGGGAGCGAATTTTGTGGAAAATTAATGAAAAAAGTTAGAAAAAAATAATAATTGTGAGTGATCAGATGAAGGGTAGCTCTGAGAAGAGCTTTTGGGTTTATGGTACATTTAGGTACTTATAAGTAGGTACCAATGCACAGTCTTAAATTCAGAATGAAAATTCTGTTGCCCTCATCTGAGAAGTGAACTCCATCTCCTCTGTAGATATCTTGCATGTAGTAACGCAAGTTATTGTTGTACAGAGAGCCCATTCCATGGTCTCTCATGAAAGCTGAAACAGATTTGTTTACATGCTTCCTCGCTTTCTCAATTTGTGGACAAAATTGGTTGGACCACCTCCATTTCTGTCTTTGGCATATATTGGAATATACCAAGGCAGTTTGAGGAAAAAGTGCCATTAATTGCTCAAAGGTGTCCTTTAAAAGCATTTCCAGACCTACCCCTGTCAAAGTGCCCAAATCATTACCTCCACAGTGCACTATTAACAGGTCAGGTTTTGGCAAATGCATAAAGGTTTTCACCAATGGTATCAATTGGTGACATTTTAATCCTCTTTGGCCCAACCACTTAATTTCCACATCTTGTAAATTGAGGTTAGGTAAATTTCTGTTCTCAGCATACCTTTGAGCCCAGTGGATGTAACTATGTCCAACAATCCAGACCTTAAACATGGTGGGAGAAGGTTGTTCTGCAGTCAGATGAAGTGTGGTAATGAAAGGGCAGTTGAAACAGTAGGAGTTTCTAAAGAAAAAAAAGTGTGGATTTCCAATGCTAATGATTCATTAGCAGTGATTGGTGCATTTCCATTTCTGAAAACAGAAAGTTAGGGTGCATGGATGTGTTCTTTGAAACATGTAATTTGAATGGTCAAGGAAGAAACATTTAATGAAAGATTGCACTGGATACGCAGGTGCACTGAGAGTTCAGAGTTCAATTGAAACATTGTTGTGTGAATTTGCAAACATGAGAGGTCTTCCAGGAGGTGGTTGCTATGGAGACAAGGCAGAGAGGGCAGAGGGGGGAAGGGTTTTGATTTGAAAAAAGTGAGGGAAGAGGTATGATTGGCTAATATGAGAGATATGTGAAATGAATATCTGTATTTCTGTGCTTTCAATAGCTGCAGCCTTTGGAGTGCATCCTTTTTCTTCTGCTGAAGACAATTTGGTGTATTTCTGAGACTGTTTTCAAAACTCAAAAAATATTTGCTAAGGTGAGAAAAGATTTATTTAATTTAGATAGAGAATAGTATGATTTAAGGAGAAAATGATGAAGAAAGCTGTGTTTTTAAAATGTGGTTTTGTCTCTAGTGATATACTAATAGAATTAGTTTCATAGAGAAATTGTAATTGCATATTTGGTGTAGCATTCTGGCATGCAGTAACACAAGTTATTGTGGTACATGGAGCCCATTCCATGGTCTGTTATGTAAGCTGAAACAGATATGTTGTTTTTAAAAACGATTTAAGAAATCAATTACATTTCTGGATATGTACTGCTAGAGCTTCATAGGTTGTTTTGAGCCATATTTATAAGGCATTTGATTGTCTTTGATGTTATGTTTACCTTTTTAAATGGAAAGCGTTCCTCTTGGGGCAAGTGTCTTGTAAATACGCTCCCACTTGCGCTTGGCAAATTTAGATTTTGATTATGGGAGTTACCTAGCCATGTTAATAGTGTCCAAAAAATGGTGCTAGGGCATTCCAGAAAACACTTTCATGTGTCTCAAGGACATTTTTAGTCATTTCTTCATGAATGCAGGTATACAATTGATTTATATGCTGTGTTTAAAAACGAATTTTGAAATCAATTAAATTTCAGGATATGTACTGTTAGAGCTTCATAGGTTGTTTGGGGTCATATTTAGAAGGCATTTTAGTGTCTTTGATGTTATTTTTCCCTTTTTAAATGGAAAGCGTTCCTCATGGGGCCCTGAGCAGTTCTTAGCCATGTTATTTAATAGGAAGTGGATAACATGGCTAAGAGCATTTGCTGGAAAATGCATGAATATTGCTGACTTTTCTGCGATATTCATGCATTGCGGCCGTTTTTTTTCCCATTTGCAAGCACTTCTTAGCCATGTTATCCAATGGGAGGTGGATAACATGGCTAAGAGCATTTGCTTCAAAGGTTGTTTGGGGTCATACACCATTTTTGGGAAATTATTAACATGCCTATGTAACTCCCATAATCAAAATCTAAATTTGCCAACCGCAGGTGGGAGCGTATTTACAATAAATTTGCACCATGAAGAACGTAAAATAGCATAATAGACACTCAAATGCCTTATAAATATGACCCAAAACATCTTATGAAGCACTAGTAGTGCATATTTCCAGAAATGTATTGGTTTTCATTTAATGATTTACTTCATTGGTAGGCCTTCACATGTTTTTTTACCTTGGTTTTTTTCAGTGAAAATCTTATCTGCAACCATGTGTTGGCCTCACCTCAAATAAACAAAACAGGTGATGGACTGAATGTGGATCAATGACACACATTCACCCCAGTCTAAAGATCTGGGCCTAAACAAATCTTTAGATAGGCTACATCTTATCGTCAACCTGAATTAATCATTTAAAATATTAGGGAGTGATTTATGATTGTTGTATGCCTGTTTTGTACCATTGAGTGTCATTTTTGTGATGCAGTGCTGGTGGAAAACATTTGCTATGTTAAATAATTAGTACGGCATTAAGTTTTAGATGACTGTTATTTATTTACTGTTTGGTAATAGTGGTTAATAACATTTTATATTATATTTTTCCACAGATTCAACTGCAGATTCTTTCATAGTTTGGAAAATGCCTACAAAAAGTAGAATAAGAAAGGCTAGAAAACGTCAAAGACAGCAGGATGATGTTTTATTGCAGCAGTCCTCTTCCCCAAATACTTGTCAAAACAGCAACAAAGGTCCGGGTAAGAGCACGAAATCATTCTTAAGAAATATTTGTAGTAAAAAAACTTTTGCTCAAAAAAATGTTTCAGTCCACAAAAAGAAAAGTAATTTAAATGGAAAGGAGAGACCCATCACAAATGTTACTGGTAGAGGAAGAGATAACTCTGTGCATGATAGTAGAAGGAAACAACAGTTTAGGGACATTCAAAATCGAATGTTCCGTAATAGGATATTAGTTAATTTATTGAAAAATATTAAAAAGAAAGGCCAACAGAAAGCGGCATTTTATAAGAAGAAGAAAAATGTAGAGAAAATTATTGATCATGCTTTTGAAATTAAGCGAAAGTTGTTTATTTTGGTAATCAATAGAATTAGGAAACTAAGCAAGGTAATTTCGGATTTCAAAACAAAAAGTAGATGGAAGAGAGTAGTAAATCGTACTAACTTTTGTGAAGTTTTTTCCGGAGAATGGATGCATAGTTCAAGTTGTGAGGCATTTTTTAATGAGGAGAGTTATTTTCAGGATAATGATTTGGTGTTTGCAGTTGACACCAGTGGTCGAGCTTATGAAGTGAAGGATGGTTGTCCAGTTGAAAAAGAACAACTTGTGACAACAGAGACAGAAGAGGCGCTAAGTGATGAGGTTTTAGGAAGACGTCCTAAGGGTCCTGTGTACATTTGGAAGTGTAGTTCTATTTGCAGTGTGCGACAGGTATCCATCAATTTGCTTTGTGATTTTATACGGACATTTAATAAGAAAAGTTTGAAGCAGAAAATGAAGTTGTTGCAAGATTTAGATCCTTGCAGAGTGAGACAAATGACAGGTTTGCGTGGTCATTCACTGGCTTGTCTTTCCAGGAGAGTATGCCAGAGTGTTTTTCATCATTTCAGGATGCTAGCAGTGCATCATAATAAAGTGAGAAAATTAGTGAGAATGTTGTATTATGCTAAGAGTCCAGCAATTATGCTTAAACAATTATGTGCTGCTCTTTTGCATGGTTCTGAAATAGATGTGAAGAATATTTGTGAAGAAATTGAGTTTTGTTACTTTGGTAGTAAAGATGAGAATGTTCAAATTGACCCTGAAGTAGAGGGTAATGTGGAAGATAATGTACAGGTTTCCAGTACAGATAATTTTCAGAAGGAAATTGCCACGTTTCAGATGAAATCAAGTGAGAGTCCTAATTTCACTTGTGTATGTTGTCGACGCACTTATTATAAGAATCAGACTAAGGTAGTGGATTTATATGCAAAAAGTGAAAGGGAAAATAATAGTGAATGGAAGAATTTTGCCACATACTTGATGGTAGAAAATTATTTTGATTTGGGATCGGATCAACGTGTGTGTACTTATTGTTGTAATAAATTAAACCAAAACCAGATGCCTGCTAGGGCAGTGCATAATAATCTGGAATTGGTTGAGATTCCTTCTGAATTGAAGGATTTAAATACTTATGAATCTATTTTGATTCAAAGTATCCATCCCTTTCAGGCTATTGTAAGAATGGAGCCAAAGACAGCGAAGTTGCCTCCAGCAGATTTACAGAGAGGATTAAAGGGAAGAGTTGTTTATTTGCCTCTAGATTTGAACAAAAACATTAACACAATTGGAATAGAAAAAGTGGAAGAGGAACCTCTGGTTATCTTGGTTAATGGGGTTCCGACAAAGAATAAGAAAATATGGCAAGATTTAGTGGATGTTAGGAAAGTCAAAAAGGCAACAGTGTATTTGAAGAAAAATAATAAGTACTATAAGAATGTATATGTTGCAGAAGAGGAAGTAAGTGATGAAGAGGATAGCGATTTGTGTGCTGGCCAAATTGAGAAAGTAGAGGCCTCTAAAAGTGAAGAAATATATGAACATTATAGTGTTCATCCTTTGCATTCCAAGGAAGTCATGGGGAATGCTATTGAGTTGTTTCAAATGAAACAAGCCAAAGGGAGTCCCATTAGTGTTTGGGAGGAAAGTTTGGAAGCTCGGTGTTTCCCACAGCTATTTCCCACAGGTCAAGGAGGAAGATATGATGAGCGACCTCATCAAATTCCTGCGTCTGAATACCGGACTTTACGATTGTATGCAGAAGATCCTAGGTTTCGGCAATGCATTCCCTATTTGTTTCATCTCCTGTTTGAAAGCGATCTGTCTGGACTGTCATATGCAGTGAACCACATCTTAAAAAGTGGTATACAGATGCGAAACATCTCGGCAAGTGACTTTATGCATAAAGTCAATGTCCAAGACAGTATTTTGGATTCTCACTTAATTAATCTCATGGCGTGTCAGCGTGGTACTAATGAGTACTGGTACCGTCGTCATGGTGATTTAAAATGTATGCTGAGGAACTTAGGAACTCCAACATGGTTCCTCACTCTGAGCTGTGCCGAGTATGGCTGGGAAGACTTACTTGAATTTCTACGAGAGGCAAATGGAAATATTGAAAACATTGAATTCAAGACACCTGGAGAACTGTGTTCTTTGGATCCAGTGAATGTATGCAGGTACTTCAATCATAGATTTGAAGCTATGATGTCTTTCATCACAAATAAAAAGAATCCACCTCTTGGAGAGGTGTTGGATTTCTTCTGGAGAAAGGAGTACCAAGCAAGAGGTGCCCCACATATACATATGTTGTTGTGGATCAAGGATGCACCTAAATTTGGAACAGATCCGGATGACTTAGTGATGAATTTCATCGAACAATATTCTACGTGTGCTGTTCCAAATGCAACGGAGAACAAAAGTCTAAGAGAACAAGTTCTACGTTTCCAAAGCCATCGTTGTGGAAAGTACTGTCGTCATAAATTCAGAAACAAGGAGAAGTTCTACACCAAATGTCGTTTCAACTTTCCACGACCGGTGATTTCTAAAGGAAGAGTGAACAGTTTGATGTCTTCGCTGCGACATAATGTGACGAGGAAATCACCCAAGAATACATACAATTTGAAAAGGAACGAAGAGTCCAAGTACATCAATGACTACAACCCAGTGATTTTGTCCATGTGGAATGCTAACATGGATATACAGTTTGTGGCTGACAACTGTATGGCTGTGGCTCGGTATGTGACATCTTACATCACCAAAAAAGAAAAGACCGAACTGAAGGATATGTGGGAGGACATTTCCCATGAAAAGAGCCTCAGCAAGAAGTTGTACAGTTTCAGTCTGAAGATGTTGTCGCATCGAGAAATCGGAGCTTACGAATGTTCTGATCGATTGTCTTCAGCAAGTCTCTATGCCAAATCCAGGAGTCTCGTTTGGGCGAGTCTTGGTCTTGCTGCAACGCGAAATCGAGTTCTAAAACCTGTCCGGGAAATTGAGTATTTGGCAGAAAAGGAACCAAACAGTACCGACATTTTGAAGACCAACATGTTGGATACATATTATCCAAATCGAAGCAGTCACCTTGAGAATGTTTGTCTATATGAGGTTCTCCAAAATTATATATTCAAGAGGAACATCAAAGAAGATATTGAGAAAGGAGTGTATGCTGTAATTGGAAGTGAGGGATGCCTGGTCAAGCAAAGAAAATGCCAATTAGTAAACCATCGAAAATTGAGTGGTGAATCTCCAGAAAAAAAGGAGTTTTTTTATTTAGCACTTTTGCAACTTTTTAAGCCTTGGCGTGCAGAAGAGGAACTGCTTGGAGATTTCCTCTGTTACGAAGACTCTTTCAATGCAGCCAAGGAGTCCATAGAATGTCCTGCTTTTTCTAAATATCAAGAAATGCTAACTTTGGAAATTGAGCAGGAAGCAACGATTGCAGCCGAGATTGCCAGAGACAGTTCTCAGGACAGTCAGAGTTCTGTTTCATTGAGTCAAGATCCACTTGGAGGACCTATTATCGAAAATGAAGCTGCCACTGCTATGAATGAAGTAGAAAGAGCCATGGCACATGCTCAGGAGGATTCAGTTAACTTAGAAGACTTGGAAAAACAACTCAACGTTGAGCAGAGGAAAATATATGATGAAGTTACCAAGGAAATTGAGCACGGATTAAGTCATGAGAAGAACAAGTGCTCATGTACATCGTTGAAGCCTGTCCGACTGTACGTGAGTGGAGAAGCGGGAACTGGAAAAAGTTTCCTCATTAAAGCAATCTCTTGTTATTTGCAGGAAAGGAGTGAGTCATCGCTGTCTTGTGTTGTCACCGCTCCTACTGGACTGGCAGCACATAACATTAAAGGTATTACTTTGCATCGTCTACTGATGCTGCCGGTGGAGCATGACAACAAATTACAATACAACAAGTTATCTGGAGATGCTTGCTGTGAAGTTTCAAGAGTCTTGAGGAAAATGAAACTACTTATCATTGACGAAGTAAGCATGGTTTCCAATGTCATGCTTGCCTTTGTGCATTTGAGAATGCAAGAAGTACTTAAAACTGAATATGATGTGTTATTTGGTGGGAAACACATCATTGTTTTCGGAGATCTTCTGCAGCTGACACCAGTAAAAGGTCAACCTGTGTTCAAAATACTCACGCATGAAGATACCAGGAAGTGCCTAGGGAGCATTGGCAACGTCAATATATGGTTAAACTTCAATTATGCAGAACTGCATCAAAATATGCGTCAGGCAAAGGATGAAGATTACAAGAATATTCTACAAGATATTAGAATTGGAAAAGTGACTGAGCATGGGAAAGAAGCTTTAAATGCACGATTACTGTCAAATTTATATCCCAAACAAGAGATTGTGCCTGAGAATATTTTTCAGAAAATTACTGAGAAGAAATCCGGGATATGTCTCATGCCAACTCTTGCAGAATGTGCCATCTTCAACAACAAAATGTTGAATTTAGAAAAGCAAGAGATTGTGAAACTTGAAGCTATCGACAAATTAGAGCATATGGGATCAACAATTATTTTGTCAGACAATTTGAAATCAAAATTGGATTCATTAGAGAAGACTATATCTAAAACAGCGGGTTTTGAAAAGACTTTGAATGTGTGTTTAAATTGCCGAATCATTTTGAGAAGGAATTTACATGTAGAAAGAGGTCTGGTAAATGGATCAATGGGTAATGTTGTTGATTTTGAGAAATACAGAAATAGAGATGGAATAGAATTTTTAAGAATTAAATTTGATGGCATTGAGGAAGTACAGCAAATTGGTCGTTGTTCTGCTAGGTTTTTGCTTGTTAAAGACTTATATGTTCGCCGTAAACAGTTTCCTGTTTGCTTGGCATATGCGGTGACAATCCATAAATCGCAAGGTTTAAGTGTAGACTGTGCATTGGTGAATATTGGCAGTTCTGTGTTCAAGGAGGGTATGGCATATGTGGCATTGTCACGAGTTAGAACTTTATCGGGATTGTACTTAATTGACTGTGATGTCACAAATATTTGTGCGGATCTAGATTGTGTTAAGGAATACAATAGGTTAAGAAGAGAGTATGCGCCACATTTGCCTCAATATCCTTTGTTTGAGAAACGTGTGGTAGGCCGGAAACGTAGAAATAGCAGTAATAGTAGGGAGGTTGTTGCAAAAAGACTAAAAGTCAATGAACCGAAAATTGTTAGCAGAAAGAAAGTGGATTCTGTTGAAGATGTTGTCGGTTTTCAATTTGAAAACAGTTCTGGTGTCAACTGCTATGCAAATGTAGTGGTTAATGTTCTCTTTTCACTAGAGAGTTTAAAAGAACAGATTCTGTTGAATTCAGAACAAATTTTATGCTGTTTGTTGAATTCTGTTTTCGAGAAATGTAGCACTGATCGAACAAAAGTAGAAAGTGTGTCTGAAGTTCGTTATCTGTTAGATGAATGTTCAGGTCAAACAGACTTCTCTGAAAATAATCAGCAAGATTGTCAGGAGTTTTTAATGTATATGCTTGATATATTGCAAGATGAGGGTGTAGATGTAGATCACCTGTTTGGGCTTTCTTATCAATGGCAGCATGACTGCGAGAATTGTAGGGTATCAAGTACTACTAGTGTAGACTCAGAAAGATTTATATATTTAACTTTGCCAGACAGTAAATCAGTCTCCTTTAATAAGCTAGTAAATGCAGCGGATCACAACATGGAGTGTAGCCAATGTAAATCTGAAATGATGTCAACATTACTTATACGTAGATATGGACAGTATGTCATTTTAATGATGCAACGATGTAGGCCTGATGGATCAAAATTGTCAACTTTAATAAAAAAATTTGTGGCTTCTCAGCTTTCAATATCAGGAAGGACTTTTGTAACTGTAGCAATTATCTATCACGATGGTCCTTCAACAACTTCAGGACATTATACAGCTTATTTAAAGTCTCGAAACGGCTGGTCATTCTGCAATGATTCCGTTGTAACTTTCAAAAAAAAATTGCCGTTTGATCTTAAAAATTCTTACCTGGTGTTTTTAAAACCAAAATTTTAAAGAAAGAATCTTGGGATTTCCTGTGAAGAATTGGAAAAGGTTCATCAAGTTGAGGGAATGTAAGTCTGCAATGCTGTCTAGATTATTGGTCCAAAACTTTTAATTATAATGTTATTTTGTAAAATCCGACTATATAAACCTGATGCAAGTAAGTCTGCTTCATAGTAAGCAGTATCAGTGTCATAGGAAAAGGAGAACATGAGTGACAAAGAAGGGTAAGATATTAGTAGTCCAGGATTGTGAAAATTATCTTAAATGTTTTCTTTTAGAAAGTTGTGAAAATAGAAAATGACGGGATTTGATTGGAAGAATTACAAGACTTGTGAATAGCTGCAACATGATTTGGCCAAGTGGAAACATGTGGTAGAATGTGAGAAGTCTTTTCTTGTATGTAACATATTTTTCGAATCGTTGGAGGTTTTCTTTCAGAAAGTGGCGGGCTGACAATATTTATAGCACAACACAGTGGACGCTGTTCATAGGACATCCTTCGACGTCATTGAAAGTAAGTTAATTTTAAGGAGTTTTGAATTCAGATTTCTTATGTTGAATGGGTTTTTTAAACACAATCATTTTGATTGTGTTTTTTTTTCCCCGCTGTTACATGATGAATACCTTCAAGTCACTGATTTAAGTGAAATTTGATACATTCTGAGAACAGCAAAAATAAACCATTTAATATGTATAATTAATGTTCTGCTTTTTGTACTTATGATATACATTTAGAAATGTGAGGTAGATATGGAGAAACTGAGTCTTCTGTAAGTGTCAATTTTAATGCTTACAGTGCTGTACTGCTGGGTACGGTTTTTTAAAAAAAAAAAATGAATAGGCCTCACCTCAAAGAAAGCTCTTGAAAGCACACATCTTATTTGCATCCTGAAACAATCATTTAAAATGTTAGACACAATTTTATGATGGCTTTACATCTTTTTTGCGCTGCTATTGCATCACTATTGTGAGACATTAGCAGTGCAAAAAAAGCACCATGTTCCAAAATAGGCCTCAGTTCATCAACATCAAGATACAGTTTCTTTAAAATATATATCTTTAGGATTGTGTAGGGGACGTAGAGAAGCAGAGACTTCTGTAAATGTCAAAGTTGTTGAAAAACTGTTTGTTCTTGAACCTTTTGCCTTGTCTTTTCTAATTTTTAAATACATGTTTTAATATTTTTGGAAATGTTTGTTCTCTCTTTTACAGATTGAAAGTATGAAAAAATATTTTAAAAAGGTAACAAGAATTATAAGGTAAATGTTTTCTACTCTTTTTACCCGCAATGCACTGCTGATGATGTCACTGACACTATCTCTGATTTACTCTCTATAGCTGTCTTTCTTTTTACATTATTCTCTGTTTATTTCCCTTATACTAACTCTTCTTTTTTTTTTAAAAATATTTTTTTTGGTTCGCTTCAAGTTCGCGAACCGGTCAGCGAACTTGAAGCGAACCAAAAGAAATAGAGCTTGCCAGAGTGATAAACATTCTAGCAATTTTATTTGAAAGGGGAGGTAGTTCTGAAAAGAACTTTTTTTGTTTTTGTTTTTGTTGTTTTTTTTTTTTTCTGAACATTTTTAGATTTTTTTGTATTTTTAGAACAGTTTTATGTTTTTTTTGTGTTTTTTATGGAGGGGAAACAACAAAAAAACAGGAATTGAAAAGGGCTCAACAGGAGCAAAAAAAAAATTACTGCTTGGGTGCATTGGGGCACTTATGGTTTTCGAACACCATATTGATCAAGTTCACACTCATGTTCCCATACGAAAGCATTGCACCACAATATATACAGGTGAACTTCATATGTTTAAAGTTTGGTTGAATGTTTGGCACAGTTTCCTGTGCCTCTCTTCCTGTCAAAGACATTGTTGATGTAGATCTGGCCACAGGAGTTGTCGGGGGATTGTCTTGTAGGTCCCTTAACTCAGCCCGGCTGTAGTTTAAGGGATGCCACCTGGCTATATGGCGATGCATAGTATAGTTGCCCATACTATATTTTTTCTCTGTGCCTCTAGACAATCTGTATTTACAGATGAGGCAGGTGGCATATTTAGCATTCACCTTCTTCTGCCCTGGAGGGATGGAAAAAAACTGCCAGATGAAACTTGTTTTCCTCTTAGAAACACGGGGCAACTCTGGGATAAATTGTGGTTGATCTCTATCCTCTTCTTCTTCTTCCTCCTCTTCCTCATCTCTGTTGGAGATAAATGGACTTGGTGGTCCTCTCTTCTTATGACGAGGTGGAGGTGGTGGTGGGGGTGCACCAGCTGCAGCAAGTATAGAAGCCATTGCTGAACTCCAGGAAAATGGTCTTTCTCTCACCAAGATGAAAGTCAGAGTGAGGAAAGAAGGAGGGGTTTACATGATTTGGGAAAAGCAAAAGTTCTGAACCAATGAAAAGTGTTATTTTTAGGTCACATGACCTAGTCATACATCATTTGGAAACCAAAAGTGAAATGAACCAATGAAAACTTTGATAAACAAGTCACATGACCTGTTCCGCTTACGTTACGCGGTCCGGAGCACTTCCGGGAGCGCTAACGCGGCGCGTCATTAGACGCATTACGCGACAACGTGATACGTCGCGCTTCCGCGACGCGTCACAGTTCCGCTAACGTAACGTTGACCGGTTCGCGGACTAGGTCGCGGCATCAAGATGAGCTAACGGAAAGCTTCCCGGTTCGCGAACTGGAAGCGAAGAAAAAAAATATTAAAAAAAAAATTATTAATAAACATCTAAAATATATTTTAAGATTTAAAGAAGAATACATTTTACAGTTACCGATGTTAGCTTTTAAAAAACCAATGAAATTCACAGAAAAAACCATAGGTTATAGACCATATATAGTTAGGAATTTGCATTTACAAAACCTTGAAAATTCACTGAAAAAACCATAGGTTATAGACCATATATAGTTAGGGATTTGCATTTACAAAACCTTATTTTACTCGCATAAAACCATTGAAATTCCATATATAGTTAGTTGCGCTAACTATATATCGCGCACCCGCAATCCACTGCTGATGATGTCACATATTACATCATTCATGACATGGTCAGTGACATCACTGATGACATCACTGATGACATCTCAAATGACATCACTGATGACATCACTGATGACATCTCATTTGACATTACTGATCACATCACTGATGACATCCTTCGTGTGATAATACGATGAATCTCTTCAGACTCTAATATAACCTTAGATACACTCAGTGTAAACAGACACTCACAGACTGTCACTCATCCATGGAGTTACTCACACACCTAGTCAGTCATGCAAAGAATCAATCGCACCTCCATTTCCTCAACTATACAGTTATACAAACTTTACTTATTCAAACATATACTAACACATATTTACTCTCTTATACAATCCCTGATACAAGTTCACAATGATCCATACAGCTATTCACACAATCACTAGCTCTTATGCACAGTTATTTATATATGTCAACTCTCACTTGTACTGTGTTTTACATATGTACTTACTTTGACATGTAGCACTGAGATATCCATTCACTCACCAATACACTCATGCACACAGTCAACCGCCCATACAGCTGTTTCCACGTGCACTTTTGAAACCATACATCTAGTGAATCAACTGCTCACACATCTATGCACAGAGTCATACACCTTCCAGCCACCCACACACACACTCAGTCTCCCATACAAATACCTGGGCTACCAATCAATAACCCATATAGTTACTCATATAGCTACTTATCAACACATGCAGCAGTTTACAGAACAACAGACATAATAATGCACAAATTAAGACAGTTTAGTCACTAACCCATGCACTCAGTGAGACATATTTAATCACTCACTCATACAGTCAGTCATGCACCTACTAAATCCTTCATCCAGACACTTATACATCCACTCATTCTTCAATATGTAAGACATATTTACACTTTACAGAAACATACAGTCACTGGATGTTGTCATCAGTGATGTCATCAGTGATGTCACTGACCATGTCATGAATGATGTAATATGTGACATCATCAGCAGTGGATTGCGGGTGCGCGATATATAGTTAGCGCAACTAACTATATATGGAATTTCAATGGTTTTATGCGAGTAAAATAAGGTTTTGTAAATGCAAATCCCTAACTATATATGGTCTATAACCTATGGTTTTTTCAGTGAATTTTCAAGGTTTTGTAAATGCAAATTCCTAACTATATATGGTCTATAACCTATGGTTTTTTCAGTGAATTTTCAAGGTTTTGTAAATGCAAATTCCTAACTATATATGGTCTATAACCTATGGTTTTTTCTGTGAATATATATATATATATATATATATATATATATATATATATATATATATATATATATATATATATATATATCTATATTACCTACTGGCGATAGCCAGTAGGTATATATAGTTATGACCTAGCTACCATAGGAAATCCGCAACATTCTATTGGGAATAACTTTGGCGCCGGTTGAGGAATTTGTGTGTAGTTTTCCAAAATTTAGACCAGCTCCTCTCCGCTTCTTCCCTGAAAGTTTTGGGGGGATTCGTCAAGCGAGGGACGAGAAAAAAGTGGGGTCCCAAAACGTGTTTTCCCCATGTTAATTTGCATAGGACAAACAGACAAGGCTACAGCCTGAACCGCTGAACGGAATTACACCAAACTTTGCAAAATTGTAGGGACTGGTACGCAGAAGTGCCTTTTCTATATTTGGTGAAAATTGCTCCAGTGATTTTTATGAAAATGAGGTTCAAAAACACATATATATCTATATGCGCGCTTCCAGCGCTTACCGGTACGCGTACCGGGGAGCGCACCCGGCGCGACACGGAAGTGCACGAGCGGAAAGCTGATTGACTCTCGGGTGTCTGTGAACATTCCAAACGGTCCGGAGAGTCCTCCATCTTGTGTCTCGATAAAACTGAGACACAAGAGGTGAACAACAAAAGGGGAAAACTATAAAAGGGGGCAGGGTAGAGAGACCCCCTGACCCCCTAGGTTTTTTCAGGGGGGCCTAGGAGGACCCCGAAGGTAAAAAAGACAAATATTTTTCTTTTTAAATTTCGCTGAGTACGCGTTGGGTGCGATGCCATGTACGCGTACCCTGAGCGTACCATGGGGGAAAAAAAAGCAGGCCTAGGGGGTAAGGGTGCTTCTACACTGCCCCCTTTGCGTGTTTTGCACCTTTGTTTCACTGCTTTCTTGTGCCTTGGTTCTACCAAGGCACAAGATGGCTGCCAACACTTCCTGGTTTGGAGTGTTGACAGACAGTGGCAGCCAATCAGCATGCCTTTCGCAGGAAAGCAGCATGCTCATTGGCTGTCAACACTTCTAACCAGGAAGTGTTGGCATTCATCTTGTGCTAGGTAGACCGAGGCACAAAAGAAGCAGAAAAACAAACGTGTCGAATGCAAAAAGGGGGCAGGGTAGAAACAACCTGACCCCCTAGGGCTGCTCAGGTGGTCCAACAAGGATATTAACATATTTAAACGTTATCCGCTAATAGAATTAGCATTTAAAACACCCTGTGAATTCACTGAAAAAACCATAGGTTTCAGGCTTTATATAGTTAGGAATTAGCATTTAAAAAACCTTGGAAATTCACTTAAAAAACCATAGGTTTCAGGCCTTATATAGTTAGGAATTAGCATATAAAAAACCTTTGAAGTTCACTGAAAAAACCATAGGTTTCAGGCCGTATATAGTTAGGAATTAGCATTTAAAAAACCTTGAAAATTCACTTTAAAAAACATAGGTTTCAGGTCTTATATAGTTAGGAATTAGCATTAAAAAAACCTTGCAAATTCACTGAAAAAAACATAGGTTTCAGGCGTTATATAGTTAGGAATTAGCATTTAAAAAACCTTTGAAATTCACTAAAAAAACTATAACTATATTTCGCGCACCCGCAATGCACTGCTGATGATGTCACATATTAGATCATTCATGACATGGTCAGTGACATCACTGATGACATCTCAAATGACATCACTGATGACATCATCCATGTGACAATCACATACACCTTTTCATACACGAGTAAAATCTTTCATCACTCTTTGTAAAATATCATATTTGAATCCATTGTCACAGCAATACAAGTATCTAAAAACCTACTCAGTGATTCATAGATGTATACACACATCTAATCACTTACCTGTAGATTCACTCATACATGCTGTCAATGAACAATAGAACACTATCAAAAATACTTATACACCTATATCGACATTAAACAACAGCACACATCCTATTCACATATGAAGTCATCCTACTCACTTATGCAAACAATGGATCATACTTACATATTTACTTAACTACACAATTATATAAATACCACTTCATCTATTCATTTAGATAGTAAGTCATACTTAGTGAATTATAAAATCATTATTACAAGTATATAGTTATCCATGCAGTCACTTACACAATCATTGAGTTTTATTTATACTTATTTATATACAACAACTGACACATACACTGCCTTTTATTTTTCTAGTTTGTTGGACACGTACAATTGAGAAATATATTTGTTCATCACCACACCCATAAAGAGATTCACTCACCCAAACTGTTAGAACATGTAATTTTAACTTCATATATCTACTGAATCAACTATTCAAACATCTTTGGACAGTCACACACCCCCCACCGAACCACACACACTTTCACTCTCCCATACAAATACTAAGTTATCTAATCAATAACTAATATAGACTTTCACATAGCTAGTAACCAACTGTAGAACCAGTTTACACAACAACTGACAAAATGATACAGATATTCACACAGTTTAGTCCCTATCCACTATATTTAGTGAGAAACTATAAATTGGTCAAGTAAACAGTCAATTACACTGCTACTAAATCCTCCATCCAAATATGTATTTATATATATCCACTCATTCTTCAATGCAAATTGCTATATATATAATGCATATTTAAATAACGAAGCAAACCACATTCACTGGATGATGTCATCAGTGATGTCATTTGAGATGTCATCGGTGATGTCACTGACCATGTCATGAATGATCTAATATGTGACATCATCAGCAGTGCATTGTGGGTGCGCGAAATATAGTTAGTACAACTAACTATATAGGAGCAATTTCAATGGTTTTGTATGAGAGAAATGTCCAGCTAACTATAACACCCCTAAAACTTATAGTTTCTTTCAGTGAATTTCAAAGGCTTTTTAAATGCTTGTTCCTAACTATATGAGGCCTGAAACCTATGGTTTTTCAGTGAATTATATATAAATATATATATATATATTCCACCAAAATTGTTTTCACCTTGTAAAGAACAAAACAATGTCCAGGCCGCTTGTGCAATTCTTCAGCATGTATTTAACGCTCACTCGACGCGTTTTGGGGGACGAGACTCCTTGATCACGATTACGAGTGTATGTTTTTACAACATTTAAATACATGTCACATCTCCCCAATGCATGCAAAAAGAGTCTGCCTTCCAGCTCCGAACGCAGTAGTCTGCAAATATCATTGGTGATCCCACTCTGAACCTGAATAATGTTAATGTAAGACTTGATTTGAACTGTAAAAGTTGGTTCAAACCCAAGTCAATGTTTCTCCTTCAAATTACCAGTGAGGCTATTGATGTGTTTGAGAAGGAGGTTGTAATTGAGCTTGACAAACTGTCAAAGAAAACAAGATATGGTAGAAATAATTTAACTAAAACACAAATCGCAGCAATACAGAGCCTTAAAAATAATGATAAGATTGTCATAAAGAAGTCAGACAAGGGAGGAAATATCGTTGTATTATCCCGAGAAATGTACAATAATGATGGTTTACTGCAGTTGATTGACATAGACAAATACAAGAAAAGTAACAAACCGGTATATGAGTCTAACAATACTAAATCTCAAGAACAATGTAATGACTGGAAGGAGAGGGGGTTGATTGAAATAGAAGAGCATAATATTCTAATGTGTAAACATCCGAAAATACCAGCCCTTTACTCACTGCCTAAGTTACATAAAAACATGATGAACCCCCCAGGAAGGCCTTTTGTTTCCTCGAGGGGTAGTTGTTTGGAGAACACGTCCAGATATGTGGATTTTTTCCTTCAGCCATTAGTGCAGAAACTCCCTGCATACAAAGATTCAGGAGATTTCCTGCGTAAAATTGAGGAGGTCGAATGGAGTTCAGGGTGGCTCCTTATGACATTAGATGTCAACAGCATGTACACAAGTATACCTCATGAATTTGGGATCAAGGCGTGCAGGCATTTTCTTAGGAACAGATCTGTATCTCATCTGTTCGATACTGAGATGTTACTTGATATGGCATATACCTTCCTTACACAAAACCTTTTTTTCGTTCAACTGTACAATCTATCATCAAACTCTTGGAACGGCGATGGGCACCTGCCTCGCCCCCAGCTTTTCAGGATTGTACCTGGGCTGGTGGAAGGAGCAGGTGGTCAAACCCCTCCCTCAATATCAGACAAAAGTAAGAAAATGATTCCGTTATATTGATGACATTTTTGTTATCTGGGACGGTAATGAGGAAGAAGCGAGAGAATTCGTGAATATCCTTAATACTAATACCCTCACACTCTCATTCACAAGTCATATTGATAAAAGCATGATTGACTTTTTGAATTTAAAAGTCAAAACTGATGGCAATAGACTTACAACCATACTGTACAGGAAGGACACTGCTGGCAACAGCCTGTTGCACGCTCAGAGCTGTCACCCCAGCAGTTTGATTATTCCACCCCTGTTGGCTAGTTACTACATGCCAAGCGCAATTGCACTAAGCTGGAAGATTTTGAGAATGATATCTTGATAATGTGTCAGCGTTTCAGACAAAGAGGCTACAGATTTTTTTATTGATGTTGCTGTAGAGACAGTTGCCAAAAGGTAGAAGTGCGAGCTGATTGTAGAGAAACACGTAAATGATGACACACAAGGGTCGGAGACAGCTAGATTTATTACTGATTACCACCAACAGTCAAGGGAAGTAAGAAAAGCGATTGACAAATGTTGGGATGTGCTAAAAACTGATATAGATGTCGCAAAAGGGATCCAAGATCATCCACAAATAACGTCCCGTAGACCTAAATCCTTAAAAGACATGAAATGTAAAAAATGAATTCCTGCAGCAATCAGAAAGAATCAGATACAGGGATTTTATATATGCAGTAGATTTAAAGCTTGTAAGTACAGCAAAAATATGAAAGTGGTTAAACTCTCCAATCATTGTTAGCCTTTCAAAATCCTTTAAACATTTTACATGCCACACTGATCAAGTAGTATATGCACTTAGATGCCCGTGCAACAAACTCTACATTGGCAGCACAATCTACCCTGCAAAGAAACGAGTGTTAGAACACCTCAGGGCCGTTAAAAATCTTGACAGAAAATACCCTGTAGCTAGGCATTTTGCTACCCACCACAAAAGTATCAACAGCCTGATCTCATTCTGTGTCCTAGAAAATGTCCCAATGAGAGAGAGAGGGAAGGAGACAGAGAGCAAGAGCTGAGAAGGCTTGAATCTAGATTAATCTCTAAATATCGCACGATGCAACCTGAAGGCCATAATTGTGACGAGGCACTGCCAATACACCTAGGATAGGAGTAGGTATCTGGTGTCTACAAGTACGGTCAGAGTTGATTTCATTGAAATTACTGTTTTTTCATTGTTTTATACCGTTATTGCTTCCTTCTGTGATTTTATAACAGGTTTTATGTGGTGTACGTTTGGAGTCATGTATGAAAGATGCACTTTCTTTTATTCACTTTACATTGCAGGTCCTGGATGAGTCAGTTTAGGAGAGTTTAAGGCACAACTCGAAAACAAATGCACGCAACGGTGGAGAAATTAATGAGGATTATGCAATTAAGCACTAATGATCATTGGGTATGATTGGCTTCTGGATTGGACATTTGTCATTAATTTTGCCCACTGGGGCGCGTCAATCATTTTCTGACAATGAGATATATTGTACGGTTGTTGCCATTTACAGTGACAAGAAATATTGGATGCAACAGGTGTTAATAAAATATTATCTTCTGCCCACTGGGGTTTAATGAGCCAGATAGGACTGCGGGCTCATTAAGTATATGAGCTAATCCCTCCTTATGAATGAATGACACAGGTAATGACTGTCAAATCTTTATGTTTCCTCAAATGTGAAGCAATCCGATTTATTTTATTTTATTTTTATTTTCATTTGATAACATTATGTTGCAATAAATATAGCACTGAATTGAACAGCATACTTTGGTGCTGAATGTGTAACCAAATCTGTTTTGAAATCTCCCCAATGCATGCAAAAAGAGTCTGCATTCCAGAGTCTGTTATTTATGTTTGCACTTATGGTGAAATGTTGTGAAAACATACACTCATACTCGTGATCAAGGAGGCTTGTCCCCCGAAACGCGTGGAGTGAGCGTTACTGAATTAAATACACGCTAAAGAATTGCACAAGCGGCCTGGACATTGTTTTGCTCTTTACAATGTGAAAACAATTTTGGTGGAATATCAGGAGTCGCAACCCCGTCGGGGCCAGCCGCTGCGAGTGGCTGGGGTTCGATACAAAGTGGAGAGTTGGATGTATATATATATATATATATATATATATATATATATAGAAGGCTCCAAAACACCAACCAGTTGCACACACGAGTGGGTGCACGCCGAATCGGGGGTGTGCCCGAGTAACAAATAAGCTCCAAAAATCCCAGGAAAGTCAATCCCAAAGGAAGGTAGCACACTCAGGGGAGGTTTCACAAAAGATTTAATAAGGAAACCAACAGCAACAACGCGTTTCGCCTTGGGGCTTCGTCAAGTTGTGCCCAACTTGATGAAGCCCCAAGGCGAAACGCGTCGTTGCTGTTGGTTTCCTTATTAAATCTTTTGTGAAACCTCCCCTGAGTGTGCTACCTTCCTTTGGGATTGACTTTCCTGGGATTTTTGGAGCTTCTATATATATATATATATATATATATATATATATATATATATATATATATATATATATATATATATATATATATATATATATATATATATATATATATATATATTTATATATATATATATATATATATATTTATATATATATATATATATATATATATATATATATATATATATATATATATATATATATATATATATATATTACCTACTGGCGACCGCCAGTAGGTATATATAGATAAGAATTAGTTACCATAGGAAATTCAGAACATTCTATTGGGAATAACTTTGTCACCGATTGAGGGATCTGCCTGTAATTTTCCTTAAATTTGCCTCGCTCCGCTCCGCTCCTTCCCTAAAAGTTTTTGGGGGATTCGTCAAGCGGTGGCCGAGAAAAAAAGGGGGTCCCAAAACGTGTTTTCTCTATGTTAATTCCCATAGGGACATTCTGACAAGGCTACAGATCGAACGGCTGAACGGAATTATACCAGATTTGGCAAAATGGTAGGAACTGGTATGCAGCGGTGCCTTTTGTATGTTTGGTGTAAATCCCTCCAGTAGTTCTTGAGAAAATTGAATTTGAAATTTTTAAAATGGCATTTTCTATGGGACCTTTAGACACGGCTACAGCCCGAACGGCGGAACGGAATTACACCAAACTTGGCAAAAGGGTAGGGAAAGGTATGCAGTAGTGCCTTTTCTATATTTGGTGAAAATCCCTCCAGTAGTTGTTGAGAAAATGTATTTGAGCAAATTATATATCTATATGCGCTCAACATTCTATTGGGAATAACTTTGGCGCCGATTGAGGAATCTGTGTGTAATTTTCCAGAATTTAGGCCAGCTACGCTCCGCTCCTTCCCTGAAAGTTTCGGGGGGATTCGTCAAGCGGGGGCCGAAAAGGGGGTCCCAAAATGTGTTTTTCCCATGTTCATTTCCATGGGGACCTTTAGACACGGCTACAGCAGTAGTGCCTTTTCTATATTTGGTGAAAATCCCTCCAGTAGTTGTTGTGAAAATTGAATTTGATCAAATTATATATCTATATGCGCTCACCGTACGCGCACCGTACGGGTACGGTACGCGTACCCTTACGTGCATGAGCGAGTTTCTGATTGGCTAGCAGTCGACTGTCAACATTCCAAACTGTCCAAACCAGGAAGTGTTGGCCACCATCTTGTTTTTAAGGAGAACTGAGGCACAAGAGAGCCCAAAACAAGAGTGGAAAGCACGAAAAGGGGGCAGGGTACAGACCCCCCAACCCTCTAGCCCTTCTCAGGGGGTCCCAAAAGGGCAAAAAAAAAAAAACAATCGCGGGGTACGCGCACCGTACGCATAGGGTACGCTTACTGTGCGCGTACCCTGCGATTTAAAAAAATATATACTTTTTTTGCACTTGGTGGTCCTTCTGGGACCCCCTGAGAAGGGCTAGGGGGTCAGGGGGTCTTAACCCTGCCCCCTTTTCGCATTTTCCACTCTTGTTTTGTGCTCCCTTATGCCTCACTTCACCTGAGAAACAAGATGGCTGCTCAGGTGGTCCCAGAAGGATAATAATGTATATAAACGTTATCAACTAATAGAATTAGCATTTACAAAACCTTTAAAATTTATTGAAAAAAAATATAGGTTTCACGCCTGATATAGTTAGGAATTAGCATTTAAAAACCTTGTAAATTCACTGAAAAAACCATAGGTTTCAAGCCTTATATAGTTAGGAATTAGCATTTAGCATTTAAAAAACCTTGCAAATTCACCTAAAAAACCATAGGTTTCAGGACTTATATAGTTAGGAATTAGCATTTAAAAAACCTTGCAAATTCACTTAAAAAACCATAGGTTTCAGGACTTATATAGTTAGGAATTAGCATTTAAAAAACCTTGCAAATTCACTTCAAAAACCATAGGTTTCAGGCCTTATATAGTTAGGAATTAGCATTTTAAAAACCTTGCAAATCAGTGATGTCAAATGAGATGTCATCAGTGATGTCATCAGTGATGTCATTTGAGATGTCATCAGTGATGTCATCAGTGATGTCACTGACCATGTCGTGAATGATGTAATATGTGACATCATCAGCAGTGGATTGCGGGTGCGCGAAATATAGTTAGTACAACTAACTATATAGGAGCAATTTCAATGGTTTTTTAAATGGTAATTCCTAACTATATAAGGCCTGAAACCTATGGTTTTTTTAAGTGAATTTATATATATATATATTCACTGAAAAAAACATAGGTTTCACACCAGTTATAGTTACCGGGAAATTTTACTGACATAAAACCATTGAAATTCCACGTTATAGTTAGTTGGACTCACTATAACTTGCGCGCCTGCAATGCACTGCTGATGACGTCACATATTACATCACTCATTACATGGTCAGTGACATCACTCATGACATCACTGATGACACCATCCAGTGAATGTGTGTCTTTCTGAAAAATAAATATGTTTTATATATGTATATGTAAAGGTCGATGGAAGAATAAATGTTTAAATAAGTGTCTTAATGGATGTTTTAAAAAAAAAAATTGATTGGTTAACTGGCTTATTAAGTGTATCTTAGTGAATACATATATTAGCGAGTATTGGTAAATATTGAAATGTTTGTATCAGTGTTTCACTTTGTGTATAAGTGGCTGCATGGGTTGGTGGGTAGCTACATGTGTGTGCATATGTGTTATTAGATGTTTTTTAGTATCAGTATGAGCGTCTGTATGGTTTGATGGGGGTGTTACTTAGCACATAGATGCATCAACGACTGACTCACTGTTTGTATGTGTTTTGAAGACAGCATATGTGCAGGACTGTATGGGTTGAAGAGTGTGTATATGTGTGTGTTAGTGAGTGAATGACTGTCTCACTAGTGTCTTTATGAGTAACTACATATGTTTTAATCTAGTATATGTGAGTATTGATGTATATAAGTGAGTATATGTGAGAGTGAGAGATTGAAAGAGTTCCTGTTTAAATAAGTATGTGTTTCTATAAGTGATTGTTTAAGAGAGTAAGTATGTGTAAGTTTCCTTAGAAGTAATGCACTAGTGTGTATATAGCTGTATATGCAAATAAATAGATGTTCAATAGTTTATTTGCATGTGTGAGTATGTGTGTGACTAACTTTTGGAAGACTGTCGGTGTGTTAACGGATGTAAAGGTGTCTCACTACATATGATAAGTGAGTATATGTATGAATGACTATATAGAACTGTTGGTGAATGAGTGGATGTGTATATAAATGGTGGAATTACTGAATTGGTTGTTGTAACTGGTATAGGTATCTCCACTTTTTTGTAAATGTTAGTTTCTATTTTTGAATATGTGTTTCAAGGGTTACATTACACTGAAAGGAGGTCTGTCACTCTGTCACAAGGATGGAGTCATCAGTGATGTCAAGAGTGATGTCACTGACCACGTCATGAGTGATGTAATATGTGACGTCATCAGCAGTGCATTGCAGGCGCGCAAGTTATAGTGAGTCCAACTAACTATAACGTGGAATTTCAATGGTTTTATGTCAGTAAAATTTACAGGTAACTATAACTGGTGTGAAACATGTTTTTTTCAGTGAATTTAATAGGTTTTTTAAATGCTAATTCCTAACTATAACTGGTGTGAACCCTATGGTTTTTTCTGTGAATTTAATAGGTTTTTTAAATGCTAATTCCTAACTATAACTGGTGTGAAACCTATGGTTTTTTCAGTGAATTTCATAGGTTTTTTAAATGCTAATTCCTAACTATAAGTCTCACTTTATAAGTAAGACTGTTAACACTCTAGTTGTTCTTTAGACCACTCTGGTATATTCTATCATTGGGCTATAGTTGGGCTACATATGGCTGATATTTGGGCTACATTTGTTTTTTTTTGTCTCTGGTGGCCATCTTTGGGCTACATTGGGCTACATTGGGCTACATTTGGGCTACATTTGGGCTCTAACATATATATAGCCCAATGTAGCACAATATATATATTTTTGAAAGCAAATTTTCGTTAAAACCACTTTAGTATAGCAAAGGCACATCGGGCTACCAGTCCCTACAATTTTTCCCATTTTTTTAAATTTTATTTTATTTATTTATTTATTTTGTTGCCTTGGAGCGCTCCCCGTGCGCGCCCCGGTGAGCACCCCGGTCGAGCGTACTAGTTTGAAGCGCCCCGGTGTGCAAACCGGGAATCGTCCCGTTAGCGCCAATGTCGCAAACGAAAACATGATCGTGACGTATCCCGTAGCCGCGTCCGCGTGATACGCACCGCGTAAACGCACCCAGAAGCATTCGACGCACTTACGCGACGCGCCCCTGGGTCATGTGACCTGAAAATAACACTTTTGATTGTTTCACAACAGTTTTGTTTTCGAAATGATGAAAGACCCCACCTTTTTTCCTCATTTTCACTTTGTTGTTTGATTGAAGAAGACCTGCATTCTGTGAGAAATGGCTTCAGTAGTAGCAGCTGCAGGTGCATCTGGACCACCACCACCTCCACCACCAACACAAGGACCACCACAAGACCACATTGGTGGTAATGAAGAAGAGGAGGACGAAGAGGAGCAGGAAAAGAGGCAATATCTGCCTGAGGACAATCCCCCATACAAACCCAAAGAACATTTTATTTGGGAGTTTTTCAAAATGCCAAGGGGTGCCAAAAAAGTTAATGCAGCAAAGGTGACTTGCCTCATCTGTGACCAAGAACTGCCAAGAGGGAACCCAAACAAAAAATATTTGTTTGGCAACCACACGATGATAAGGCACATGCAGAGGAAGCACCCAAACAATTATTCAAGAGCAGAAGTCAGGCAACTGACCAAGAACCCTCCCCAACCTTCTACTTCCAGCACCTCCAACCAACCCACTCCATCGGGTGAAGAGGCTAGGGAGATGGTCCCTAATGTCCAAACCAAGTTTTCCAAATTTTAATTTGTTGGCATATATTGCAACAAAACGATCTCATATGGTGAGCAGAGCATCACTTTACTTAATCGAGCTGCAGACAACCATCACTGCAGAAAGCAACCTTAATTTTTTTCTATTTTTTTGCTCCAGTTGAGCTGTTTGCAATTCCCTGTCTTTTGTTTCACCCCAGAAAAACTACAAAAAAATATAAAATTGTTCTGAAAATCCAAAAAAAAAAAAAAATCCCAAAAACAAACAAACAAAAAAAACAACAAAAAGAAAAAAAACAGTTCTTTTCAAAACTACCTCCAATTTATATGAAAATGCTAAATTTTTTAAAAACAGTCTTTCTTTTTTCCCCCATGGTACGCTCCCCGGTGCGCGTACCGGGCGCTCCGCCCCCCGCGAAAATCGAAAAGAAAAATAATCATTTTTTACCCCTCGGGGCCCTTTTATGACCCCCACATCAAACCTAAGGGGTCGGGGGGTCTACCCCTGCCCCCTTATGGTCATTTCCCCCTTTGTTTTTGCCACCTGACTGTTTGGAATGTTTACAGACACCCGAGAGCCAATCAGCTTTCTGTGCGCAAGTCGCATGGCACGCCCGGAGCGCTCCCCGGAGCGCGTACCGGGGCGCGCTTATAGATATATATATTTTTTTGAACCTAAATTACTCAAAATCCACTGGAGCACAGGCATAGCAAAGGCACATCGGGCTACCAGTCCCTACAATTTTGCCAAGTTTGGTGTAAATCCATTCAGCCGTTCGGGCTAAAAGTGAGGTCGACCGCCCTATGGAAATTAACATGGGGAAAATGCATTTTGGAACCCCCCTTTTATCTCGGCCCCGGATTGACGCATCCCCCCCAAACTTTCAGGGAAGGACCGTTGCTCAACGAGGCCATTTTGAGGAAATTTTCAGGCAGATTCGTCAACCGGCGCCAAAGATATTCCAAATAGAATTTTGAGATTTAACATTGAAAAAAATCCTAACTATAACTACCTACTGGCGACTGCCAGTAGGTTATATATATAATATATATATATATATATATATATATATATATATATATATATATATATATATATATATATATATATATATATATATATATATATATATTACCAAATGGCAGTTGCCAGTAGGTACATATAGTTAGGAATTTTTTCCTATGGGATTTCTGAAAATTATATGTCGAATAACTTTGGCGTTTGTGGACGGAATTGGTTGAAATTTTCAGGAAAATGGCACATTTTGTTTGTGAGTAGCCCCTGAAAATTTGGGGGGGTTTCGTCAAGGGGGGGCCGAGAAAAAAGGAGGTCCCAAAACGCGCTTTTCCCATTCATTTTTCAATAGGGCGGTTGGAATCACTTTTAGCTCGAACGGCTGAATGGATTTATACGAAACTTGGCAAATTTGTAGATATGGTTTGCCCGACGTGCCTTTACTATGTCTCAATATATGTGCTCCAGTGGATTTTGAGAAATTAACGTTTTAAAAAACAGATATATCTGTGACAGCGCTCCGGTTAGCGCCCCGGTTCGCGTACCTGATGCGTAAGGGAACTTCGCGAAGTGAAGCTGATTGGCTCTCCGGTGTCTGTCAACATTCTAAACAGTCCGGACCGGCACCCATCTTGTCTCTCGGTAGGATCGAGAGACAAGAGGTGGAGAAAAACGAAGGGGGAATTTAATGAAAGGGCGCAAAGTAGACCCCTCCTGACCCCTAGGAATGATGTGGGGGTTATTAAAGGGTCCCGTGGGGCAAATAAAAAAAAATCGATTTTTCGCGGTAGAAGCGCTTCCCGGTACGCGAACCGGGTAGCTCCACGGTAGCGTAACGGGAGTTCGCCATTTTGTGTTTCGGTCGAATTTAATCACAAGATGGAGGAAAAACAATGTGGGAAATGGGCATAAGGGGGCACGGGAGACGTATCCTGACCCCCTAGGTTTTCTGAGGGTGGCTGAGGAGGCTCATATATGTAAAAAAAAAATTACATTTTTCGCGCGGTTAGCTGCCCGTACGCGAACCGGGAAGCGAACATAAGTGAACATTAGTGAAAAAAGGTACATTCAAAATTTTAAAAGAGTAATTATAGTTAAGGTAGCTCTGAAAAGAGCTTTTGGGTTCTGTGTAAGTTCTAGGTACTTATAAGTAGGTACCAATACACAGTCTTAAATTTTGTATGAAAACTCTGTTTCCCTCATCTGAGAAGTGCACACCATCTCCTCTGTAGATATCTTGCATGTAGTAACACAAGTTATTGTTGTAGATGGCGCCCATTCCATGGTCTCTCATATAAGCTGAAACAGACTTATTTACATGCTTCCTCGCTTTCTCAATTTGTGGACAAATTTGATTGGACCACCTCCATTTCTGTCTTTGGCATATATTGGAATATACCAAGGCAGTTTGAGGAAAAAGTGCCATTAATTGCTCAAAGGTGTCCTTTAAGAGCATTTCCGGACCTACCCCAGTCAAAGTGCCCAAATAATTTCCTCCACAGTGCACTATTATGAGGTCAGGGTTTGGCAAATGTAAAAAGGTTTTCACCAATGGTATCGATTGGTGACATCTCAATCCTCTTTGGCCAATCCATTTGATTTCCACATTTTGTAAATTGAGGTTGTGTAAATTTCTGTTATCAGCATACCTGTGAGCCCAGTGGATGTAGCTATGTCCAAGAATACAGACAGAAAACATGGTGAGAGGAGGTTCTGCTGCAGTCAGATGAAGTGTGGGAATGAAATGGAAGTTAAAACAGTAGGAGGTTTGTAAAGAAAAAAAAATGTGGAGTTTCAGTGCTAATGATTCACTAGCAGTGATTGGTGGATTTCCATTTCTGAAAACAGAAAGTTAGGGTGCATGGATGTGTTCTTTGAAAGATGTAATTTGAATGGTTAAGAAAAAATGATTTTAAGAAACATTGCAGTGGATTAGCAGGTGTACTGAGAGTTCAGAGTTCATTTGAAACATTGTTGTGTGAGCTTGTAAACATGAGAGGTCTTTCAGGAGGTAGTTGCTATGGAAAAGGGGCAGAAAGGGCAGAGGGGGGATGGCTGTTGATTTGAAAAAAGTGAGGGAAGAGTTTGGATTGGGTGACATGAGAGATATGTGTGATGAAATACAGCATTTCTGTGCCTTTGTTGGTTGCAGCCTCTGGAGTGCATACCCTTTGCTCTGCTAAAGAAAAATTGGTGTGTGTCTGAGACTGTTTTGAAATTCAAAAAGCATTTGCTAAGGTGAGAAAAAATTCATTCAATTTAGATAGAGACTAGTATAGTTTATTGAGAAAATAAGGAAGCCAGCTGTGCATTTAAAATGCTGTTTTGTGTCAAGTGTTTTCATTATTTTTTCCAAAAAGATTTTGCTTATTTGACAAATTATAAATATAGATAATGTGAAGTATTAGTACTGACAGGGTGTGCTTGTACATAGGAGGTGTGCTGCGTTTTCAAATTATGACCAGAAAATCGTTTTTTAACAAAAAGACATGCTTTTTACATTTATGAGAAGGACAATATGGGGTGTGCTTTTTTAAATAAATATTTCACTTCCCAACATGAATATGGGAGAATAAGTTGCTTGTTTGTTGGTTTAAAAACTCGTTTCTTGAAGTCATTTAGGTTTCACAATATGTTCTGCAAGAGTTACATAGTCAACATGGGGGCATATTTACATTCACGTCATTTTCCCCATTTTAAAAGTGACTTTAAAGGTGGTGGAAGGTCCTTGTAAAGACACCCTCATGAGTGCTTTGCAAATTTAAGTCATTTTCCCCTGGTGCATGTGCCTTGTAAATATGCCCCTATGTGTGCTAGCTGTACTTTTTATTTGTTCCTCGGGATAGTTCTTTGTCACAGATCAAACATGTGACATAACGGGCATTAACTTTTTTTTGGCCCCGGGGATATGTGAAGAATTGCCAGATGTAATTTACTTTCACATGGGACCTCCTTGGTTCTTCTTGCAAAAACGGTCTGCTCACTTGCTCCTCTTCCTCTTCTTCCTCTTCTTCCTCCTCTTGATTTATGAGGACCTGAGGAGGTGGTCCATCCTTTTTTGGTGGTGGTGGTGGTGGTGGAGTGGCTCGGGCAGCTGCAGCTACAACACTTGCCATTTTTCCAAATTTCGAAAGTAGGTCTTTCTCTCATAAAAATGAAAGTCAGAGTGAGGAAAAAAGGTGGGGTTTTCATCATTTGTGACAAAAAATGTAATAAACCAATGAAAAGTGTTATTTTCAGGTCACATGACCTAGCCTTACATCATTAGGAAACCAAAAGTAAAATGAAGCAATAAAAAGTTTTATGAACAAGTCACATGACCTGTTATGCTTACGTTATGCGTCCCGCTGCGCACCCAGAGCGCTTCCGGGGTGCTGCGCTTCGCGCCTCGGTTTGTGCTCCGGAGCACTTCCGGGTGCGCTAACGCGGCGCGTCATAAGACGCATTACGCGGCAACGCGATACGTCGCGTTTACGCGAGGCGTCACAATGTTGTTTTCTTGCGCGGCAGTTGCGCTAACAGAACGTTGCCCGGTTCGCGGACACGTCGCAGCACCAAATTGAGCTAACGGGAAGCTACCCGGTGCGCGGACCTGTAGCGAAACAAAAAAAAATAATTAAAAAAAATATATACATAAAAAAATTATATTACAAACATATAAAAAATATTTTTCCATTAAAATAAGAATACATTTTACAGCTTTTGATATTTGCTATTAAAAAACCATTGAAATTCACTGAAAAAACCATAGGTTATAGACCATATATAGTTAGGAATTAGCATTTACAAAACCTTAAAAATTCACTGAAAAAACCATAGGTTATAGACCATATATAGTTAACCCAGAATTGGCCATAGGAAGGGTGCAAGGCAGCCCCCCTCAAAAATATATATATATAAAAGGGCCATGCCCCAGAAGATGGGGTCTCTGGGGCAAATTATGGCCTCGGGAGGGGGGCCTTCCCGATTTTTTTATTTCTTTTATTAAAAATTGGGGGCAGGCCCTGGGGACCCCATCCCCCAGGGCCTGCCCCCAATTTTTAATAAAAGAAGGGGGGCTACAGAGCCCCCCTTCTTTAAAAAAATAAAATTTAAAAAAATGGGATCGGGCCAGAGGCCAGCCCCCCTACTAGCATCACTCTGCAAATGTGCCCCCTGGCGCGTTTGCAGAGGGGCATCAAATTACCCTTGAATAATGGGGGTCCCTGGTGGCCAACTAGCCCACCAGGAACCTCCAGTATGTGCCAGGTGCATGCGCTGCTGACAGGTGTTCTGAGGCCACGCCCCTTTTTACACCTCTCTGCAACGCAGCTCCCTGGCGCATAGTGGAGGTACCTGGTGGGCTAGTTGGCTGCCAGGGGACCACAGTATTCAATGGGACTTACTCCCCCAACTTGAAAAGTGCTGTGGGGCCAAGTAGCCCACCAGGTACCTTCAGTATGCGCCAGGGAGCTACATTGCAGAGTGGTGTTCTGAGGCCATGCCCCTTTTTACACCTCTGCAACAAAGCTCTGTGGCACTTACTGGAGGTAGCTGGTGGGATAGTTGCACCCCAGGGACCCTCAGTATTCAAGGGGATTCTATCCCCCAAATTAAAACGCACACCAGGCGCGTTTGCACAGTGGTGAAGGGAGGGGGCGCGGCCTGAGTTCACATGTGTGCAAACAGACCCTGTGGCGCGGTTTAAGTTGGGGAATTAATTCCTTGTCAATATTGAGGGTCCCTGGGGGCCAACTAGCCCACCAGCTACCTCCAGTAAGCGCCGCGGAGCTGCGTTGCAGAGTGTTGTAAAAAGGGGCGTGGCCTCTGAACACCTCTCAGCCTCCTGGCGCATACTGGAGGTACCTAGTGGGCTAGTTGGCCCCCAGGGGACCTCAGGATTCAACTGCACTTAATCACGCAACTTAACATGTGCCACTGGGCGTGTGTGCACGCATGTCACCTCAGGCCCCACCCCCTTCCTTCACCATTGTACAAATATTCCTCTAACATCAGCTGAACTACGAATTCAAAATTACTCACCTGTTATCAGGTGAGAACCCAGTGCGGCATCTTTTAGACCTGCACTGACCCTGAAAAGTAATTCTAAGCGTACTTACAGTAACTTGTATTTCCTTCCATAGGAAACCATTGGGTGGTTTTCAGCAGAAAAGTTTCTAAGTGTCTATTTTCACAAACTACAAATATTCCTAAAAATCGCCTGTATGACCTAAACACATTATTTCATCTGTTTACAGGAGATGCACCAGTGCTGGATCCAGGACACACCGCTGAGAAGAAAAAGTGACGATTACACTACTTACCTGCTACGTGAATTTCCTTACATAGGGTAACATTGAGTGGTTTCACTTGGAAATTCTTCGAAGTGTGGAGTTTTGGAACTTCAAAATATTCACCTAAAATCAGCCAAACAACAAATTCCGATTTACTCATCTGTTATCAGGAGAGACCTCAGTGCTGCATCTTGGAGCCCAGTACTGATCCTGAAAAGTAATTCTAACCATACTTACCAGTAACTTGAATTTCCTTCCATAGGCTATCATTGACTGTTTTCACTTGGAAATTCTTTTAAGTGTGGAGTTTTTCAACTTAATAAAATTCCTATAAAATCAGCAGAACTACAAATTCCATTTTACTCACCTGTTATCAGGAGTGACCTCAGTGCTGCTTCTTTGAGCCCAGTACTGATCCTGAAAAGTAATTTTAACCGTACTTATCAGTAACTTGTATTTCCTTCAATAGGAATCCATTGTCTGGTTTTTACCAGAAAAGCTTCTAAGTGTCTATTTTCACAAAATAAAAATATTCCTTCAAAATTGCCTGTATGACTTAAACGCATTCTATCCACTGTTTACAGGAGATGCACCCGTGCTGGATCCAGGAGCCACCACTGAGTAAGAAAAAGTAACGTTAACACTTCTTACCTGCTAATATCATGGATAACATTAGTGAATCTATGTGAAAAAGTTTCCATGTGTCAACTTTTAAAATACAATAATATTCCTTACAAATCACCACTGTAACCAAAACGCTTTTACGCAACTGTTTACAGGAGATGTCCCAGGACTGAATCTAGGATCCAGTCCTGTGGTTAGAAAAGTAATCCAAAAAGTAACTAATTGCATTTAACTAGAAATTCTCATTGACCTCAATATTGCATTGTGTCTGAAATTGTGTTGCGCATTACAACAACTGAAACTACTGTACTTAGAAGACTATTGCCTATTTGCAAAGTATTTAAACTAAAGTATTTCATTCTGAATAAGTATATTGTAATGTAATGTATAATGTAATTACAATGTAATTTAAAAAATAAAATATCTAAAAATAAATTGTTTAAAAAAATGTAGAAAATCAGTGTAAAAAAATAAAAATATTAATTAATACATTTAAAAATTGTCATTTACAAAACCTTTGAAATTCACTGAAAAAAACATAGGTTTCAGACATTTTATAGTTAGGAATTAGCATTTAAAAAACCTTTGAAATTCTCTGAAAGAACCATAGGTTTTAGGGGTGTTATAGTTAGCTAGACATTTCATTCGTATAAAATCATTGAAATTCCCCATAACTCGTGCGCCCGCAATCCACTGCTGATGATGTCACATATTAAATCATTCATGACATGGTCAGTGACATCACTGATGACATCACTGATGACATCTCAAATGACATCACTGATGACATCATCCATGTGACAAACTGATACACCTCGTCATACAGTAGCATAACCTTTCAATACTCATTATTAAATATGAAGTACCATATTTGAAACCATTGACACACCAATACAAGTTTCTAAAAACCCACTTAGTGATTCCTACATCTACACAGACATCTAAACACTTTCCTATAGATTCACTCATACATACAAAAATCAATAGAACACTATTAAATATACTTATACACCTACATCAACATTACACACCAGCACATATCCTACTCACTTATGCGACATCCTACTCACTTCTGCAAACAATTGATCATACTTATATTTACTAAGCTACACACTTACACAAACAGCACTTTATTTATTCATATAGATAATAACTCATTCTTAGTGTGTTATAAAATCACTATTACACGTATACAGTTATCCATACGTCACTCATACAATCACTGAGTCTTATGTATACTTATTTATATACAACAATTGTGACATACACTGCCTTTTACACTTTTAGTTTGCTGGGCATATATCATTGAGAAATATATTTACTCATCACCATACCCATAAAGAGTTTCACTCACCCAAACATTTGTTTCCACATACAGTCTTAACCTCATATACCTACTAAATCAACTACTAATTACACATCTTCATATCATATTCGTCTTTATTTTGTCACAAATCGCGCCATAAAAGATACATGGATCAACAATATACTTAAAATCCCAAATATAAAAGAGTTCCATTTTTTAAAAAGAAGTAACACATTCAATATGAGGTAGAATACATGGAAGGGCAGGAAAATCGTATAATTTAATACTATGTTAAACACATTGATTAAATTTAGCACAATATCATAGGGGCAATAGGATAATAGAATCATTTATAGTAATACAACCAGTTTTACAATTTACAACCATTCCTTTTTCGGGTGAAATTTATCAAAAAAAGGAATCTACTGATACTAAATACTATTGTTCTTCTAGTATCAGATTTAACAATTCTAAGGGCCTCCTTGCAAGTTCTTACGCCTAGGAGATTACATAAAGGTTTATTGACATTATCTTGACACATAGTACAGACGTTTCTTTTGGTGGCATCATTACTTTCCACATTAGCATCCCTAGCCCATCTAAACAAGGTTGTGTTAAGCATAAGAAGGCCATACCTGAATTTCATAAAAAGGCTTTTGGCTAATGGTGGCTCAATTTCATCAAGAAAATGCTCAAAACAAGGAGTATCCTTGAAAACCGGAAAATTATTGGTTAGTGTTCGACCTTTGTGCTCATTCGCCATAAAATTCAATGTATCCGCAAAAAACAGTTTTCACAAATTTTTTAGCGTTTTGCAGTAAATTTCCTGGGGTATCCGAAAACTGAGATAACCCAATTTTCTTGAACCAGAAACGGACGTGCTTAAACCAGGGATTTACATTTAGCACGTCTAGGCTCATTATTTCTATTAGACCATTCCTATATTCTATGAGTTCCGGTGTAGACCAGATTCTCACCCAAAAACTTAAGGGCCTAAGGATTGAATAATGGTCTGTACGTTTCACATTCAAATCCATCATCAATTGAACGAAAGGAGTGCCGTTCGGCATCTTCACAAGATTTCTCAGGAATTTGTTTTCGCTAATTGCAAATGCATTCTTAGACATTGGCCCCCAGATTTCCGCCCCATACAAAGCGGCAGGCTGTGCCTTGAATTTAAATATCTCAAGTGCCGGTGTTATGGCTTTACTAGTACTATTACCATGCTTTTTTATAATTGGGATGGTATTCTGTGTTAGTATTAGTTTGCTCTTCTCTACCTGCGTCTTCCATGTAAATTTGGAATCAATAGAGACCCCCAAATAAATAAATCTCTTAACTGATTCTAATTTTTGACCATTGAGTACCAAGTTTGACGTTTGTATTTTTTTAGAGTTTACGGCCATGTATTTAGTTTTTTTTACATTCTGTTTGAATGAGTGCAAAAGCGCCTGAAGACCTTTGGGAGTTTGTGAAATCAAAATGGTGTCGTCCGCAAATAGCAAAGCGGGAACCTTTTCACCATTCAATTTGGGGGAGTCGTTGGTGCAGCCTAACAGATGTGTGGGAATATCATTCACATTTAGTGAAAAGAGGACGGAGCATCCTTCCTTGCGGTAATGGCTAAATCAGGTTTTTTAAATAGCTCAGTGAATTGGGTAACCCAGGTCTGTTCATCTAAATATACATCTTTTACTATTTTTCCTATGTGGTTACCATTCGCTACCAGTCTCCAAAAACCAACATTATCTTTTGATTTGGCAGCTACCAGCAGGTCTGCCCAACTTGCTTCTTCCCAGGTTTTTCTTTCAACCTCCTGTATCTGCTTATAATCCTTCCTTGCCAGCCTTATATCTGCAGAAGTTTTTATTTTTACTGCCGCTAGAAGGGTAGCCTTTGCTTGCCTACAGGTTTTGCTGTACCAGGGCTTACTGTGCTATAAGTTATTTATCTTTTGAAATGCTTTTTTGGGCATTTTTATCACTAAGTTTTTAAGTAGCGCAAAGAACTCATTGTGGACATCCATAAAGTTCGTTGGGCTATCAGCCTCCAATGATGCAGTTACATAAGGGGAAACATATTGGCGAAAAGTGTATACATTTCTGCCAAAATCTCACCATGCTCCAATATGTGTGACCATCTTAATACACGCCTATTATTACTAACTAAGATTTCATCACACCTTGCTGTTTGGCTATCAGTAATACTATCAAGGCCAACCCCGGCCCTATTAAACAGACTAGGGTCAAATAGTAGGTCCAGTGGATAATGATCGCTTTCAGACCTCTCTTTGACCTCCAGATCGATCATATAGTGCCAAATATCCAGGGAAACAATTATAAAATCTAAATTACTTTTTGAGTTATTCCTTTGGAAGGTTGGCTTTTTTAATATATCCCCCAGAAGGCAGCCATTGCTCACCCTTAGGCCGTGTTCAGCTGCAAGCTTAATTATCTGAACTGCTAAAACTGAGCAATGTACAGGGTCTATATTTTCTAGCAGGTATATTGTTTGCACTATCCTCTTCCTCAAATATGTCTTCCAGGCCGAGGATTGGCTCGTAGCTACAATTCAGATCCCCAGCAATAATTACAGGGTGCTTGACCACCATCCTATCAAGGAAGTAACACAACTCCCCGAGGGTCAATGACTCTCTAGATAATACAGAGGGTCGGTTATAAATATTGATTAAATAAACCACCTTCCCATCATATGTACTAATTTTTAGTGCCAGAATTTCATTAGAATTGGTGTCAATTACTGCAACCTTTACTTTCAAGGTAACACTTATCCAAATGATGAGGCCAACCGAGGGTCTACCTCTGGCGGAGGGAATTGCTTTTATGCCAAAAGTCTTGTATCCCACCCCATGGGGACTGTCAAGTGACCAAGTTTCCTGAAGGAGACAGATTACACTTGTCTCTATATAATTAGACACGTCCGGGTCACTCAAGTTTTTCCTGAGCCCGGCTATATTCCAGGATATTAATCTTGTGTCTCAAACTTTATTGATACAATTATTCGGTTGGTCCTGAACTTTTGAGACATCCCTCCAATGCCCAATCTCAGTGCCTATGTTACCAGGCCTACCCTTATCTACCAGAGGGGGCCCAAATGTGCCCACCCTATATTCACTTACCGTCTCTACTAGGTGTGAAACTGAGCCCTTACTACATCATCGCTTCTCATGGGCATAGACAACTTTAGGTCCAGCGTCCTTCTGGGCACAGTCTAGCCACAACCCATCCTCACCAGAGTCAGTGTGCCTAAAACATAGTTTTCCCTGTAAACTGCAGTACTTACTGGGGTTAATTTTGTCTTGTCCCACATTGAACAATCTGGCCTTTGCAATTTTAGTGACGCATTTAGTCCTAATATTTTGTAGATGTACGGCCCTGTGAGTGCCGTAGAATTAAAGCACACAAAATATGTGTAAGATGTACAAATGTGTGACCGATGTTTACAACATTTGAGAAAGTAAGAGTCTGTTTTTACTGTTTGTGAAAATAACCCTGCACGTGACATGGGAGTAATGAGTTAAAAATGGCAAAAACTTTATGTACAATTGCTGGTGAACAAGCCTGCTTTGCAGGTGAAACGCATCTGGCATTTTGCTGAAAAGAACTATGCACGTGCTATGCACGTGACAGGTGAAACGCATCCGGAAATTTTGCTGCAACTGACAAAATAAAACTATGTTTTAAGCAAAGACAAGGCATCGGAAATCCTTTTTTACGGAGAAGTTGTGCTATATATATATATATATATATATATATATATAAATCCTTTCAGCAAAAACGTTTCTATCAAGAAACACGCCGCACACTACTCCGTTTGTTAAATGCTTTGGTTTATTTTCTGTTGGTTCCCCACCTACGCGTTTCGGACATGAAACTGTCCCTGGTCACGGTACAAACAATAGTCCATCATTGCTTTTCACATTAAGTACCTGTGGTCACCACATGGCAGTTATGGTGCATTGTGGGCCCAGTAGTTTTATGGATTAATGTAGTTCCAAACCATGCAGTGTGAAGTACCGGATCCAAGCATACTTGCGACACCTTTCGAACTCTATATGATAAGAGTGACGGTGAATGCCAATGCGCGCAAATGGGTCAAAAGAGACCGTTCATGATGTAGCTTAGTTGGCTTACAACGTGTGGCGCATATTAACACCTTATAGATACAAAGTAATGGACTGAGTGTTCGTTATGGATGTATTGGCTGAGTGCCTTAGAGTTTGACTGTGTCGTTTTTTGCTTTAGATCAACAGTAGTCCTGGTGCATGGATCAATTAAAATCAATTACATTTTCTAAGTGTCACATACATTGAATTCATGTTGCTAGATAGAGACAGAAATTACTTCACTGCTGGTATGCACTTATTTCTGATTTATCTATTAATATATATAATAATATATATATATTTATATATATACATATATATATAAATATATATATATATGTATATTCTTCCACTCTCACCCTCACGGGCAGACATGAGCTGCACTCTTGCGATGTAATTTAAAAACCTTTATTTCTTGCGTTTGAGGCAACCTGACGCGTTTCAGTCAGAACTTTGACCTTTCTCAAAGGTTAACGCCTTTCTGCATCTGCGCACCAACTATCAGTTCCTTCTAATTAAGTTTTCAAGCCTCTAGTGGCTATTTAATTATCACGTTGCATGATGGAGCTTGTGATGCGATTACAAAATGTTTTTATCCCTCCAGTGGGTGAGGCTTTCAATAACTTCATTGCTGCAAGGTTTTCATCGCCGCTCACTTGCTTACGTCTCTTCATATGAGCTGGAGCACCATGCCGAGTCCGGTCTTACGGCAGTTCCATGCTGTACTCTATTCGTTTTCACGAGTTGCCTGGATGGTTCACCTTCGGGCAGCTTTGGCACACTTGATGGCGGTGCGTGACTCTCGGCAGAACCAAGCCGAAATATATTCTTCCACTCTCGCACTCATGGGCAGACATGAGCCGCACTCTTGCCATGTAATTTAAAAACCTTTATTTCTTGCATTTGAGGCAACCTGACGCGTTTCAGTCAGAACTTTAACCTTTCTCAAAGGTTAACGCCTTTCTGCATCTGCGCACCAACTAGCAGTTCCTTCCATTTAAGTTTTCAAGCCGCCAGTGGCTATTTAATTATCGCGTTGCATGATGGAGCTTGTGGTGCGATTACAAAATGTTTTTATATATAGCACAACTCCTCCGTATATATAAATATATATATATATATTTTTACTGAAAAAACCTTTCCTGTTGCAGCGTCCAGGAATAAACGGATTAATCTACCTACCTGCGTGGTGCTGGTCCAAGCGGGTAACTCTTTTTTTATTGATATATATATATATATATATATATATATATATATATATATATATATATATATATATATATATATATATATATATATATATATATATATATATATATATATATATATATATATATATATATATATATTCACTGAAAAAACCATAGGTTATAGACCATATATAGTTAGGAATTCGCATTTACAAAACCTTTTTTACTCGCATAAAACCATTGAAATTCCATATATAGTTAGTTGCACTAACTATATATCGCGCACCCGCAATCCACTGCTGATGATGTCACATATTACATCATTCATGACATGGTCAGTGACATCACTGATGACATCACTGATGACAACTCAAATGACATTACTGATCACATCACTGATGATATCATTTATGTGATAATACGATGAACCTCTTCAGACTCTAATATAACCTTAGAAACACTCAGTGTAAACAGACACTCACAGACTGTCACTCATCCATGGAGTTGCTCACACACCTAGTCAGTCATGCAAAGAATCAATCACACCTCCATTTCCTCAACTATACAGTTATACACACCTTACTAATTCAAACATATTCTAACACACATTTACTCTCTTATACAATCACTGATACAAGTTTTCAATGATCCATACAGCCACTCACACATTCACTGGCTCTTATGCACAGTTATTTATATATGTCAACTCTCACATGTACTGTGTTTTACATATGTACTTACTTTGACATGTAGCACTGAGATATCCATTCATTCACCAATACACTCATGCACACAGTCAACCGCCCATACAGCTGTTTCCACATGCACTTTTGAAACCATATATCTAGTGAATCAACTGCTCACACATCTATGCACAGAGTCATACACCTCCCAGCCACCCACACACACACTCAGTCTCCCATACAAATACTTGGGCAACCAATCAATAACCCATATAGTTACTTATATAGCTACTGATTTACACATGCAGCAGTTTACAGAACAACAGACATAATAATGCACAAATTAAGACAGTTTAGTCACTAACCCATGCACTCAGTGAGACACATTTAATCACTCACTCATACAGTCAGTCATGCACCTACTAAATCCTTCATCCAGACACTTATACATCCACTCATTCTTCAATATGTAAGACATATTTTAACTTTATAGAAACATACAATCACTGGATGTTGTCATCAGTGATGTCATCAGTGATGTCACTGACCATGTCATGAATGATGTAATATGTGACATCATCAGCAGTGGATTGCGGGTGCGCGATATATAGTTAGTGCAACTAACTATATATGGAATTTCAATGGTTTTATGCGAGTAAAATAAGGTTTCGTAAATGCGAATTCCTAACTATATATGGTCTATAACCTATGGTTTTTTCAGTGAATTTTCAAGGTTTTGTAAATGCAAATTCCTAACTATATATGGTCTATAACCTATGGTTTTTTCAGTGAATTTCAATGGTTTTTTAAAAGCTAATATCTGTAGCTGTAAAATGTATTCTTCTTTAAATCTTAAAATATATTTTACATGTTTTTTATACAATTTTTTTAAAACATTTTTATGTTTCGCTCCCAGTCCGCGAACCGGTCAGCTTTCCGTTAGCTCAATTTAAAGCCGCGGCTCGGTCCGCGAACCGGTAAACGTTCCTTTAGCGTAACTGTTACGTTAGCATGACGTTTTGCGTTGTCGCGTAATACGTCATTGGACGCGCCAAGTTAGCGGACCCGGAAGCGGACCGGAAAGCGGAGCAAAGCGCGAAACGTAAACACAGCAGGTCATGTGACTCGGTAATAACACTTTTCATTGGTTCATTTCACTTTTGGTTTCCTAATGATGTAATACTAGGTCATGTGATCTAAAATTAACACTTTTCATTGGTTTAGAACTTTTGCTTTTCCCAAATGATGAAAACCCCTCCTTCTTTCCTCACTCTGACTTTCATCTTGGTGAGAGAAAGACCCTTTTTCATTGTTGAGCAATGGCTTCAGTAGTTGCTTCAGCTAGTGTACCCCCACCACCACCTCCACCTCCTCATGGGAAGAGAGGACCACCTGCTCAAGTAATCATAGAAGAAGAGGAAGATCAAGAAGAGGAGGAAGAGCAGGGAGAGCCAGAGTTTTTGCCAGAGGAGCCCAGGAGGTACAATAGAAAAGAAAACTACATCTGGCAATTTTTTAAATTTCCTGAGGGGCAAAAAAAAGTGAATGCAAGATATGTGTTTTGCCGTATTTGCGACGAAAGACTGTCAAGGGGGACTGACAAGAAATACAGCTTCGGCAATTACACGATGCACAGGCATATGAGTAGGTGGCACCCAAACAATTATAGTGCTGCCCAGCTTCGTGATGAACAGCAAAATCCCCCTGCGATGGCAAGAAGATCTGTTGTCCAAGAAGTTTCGGGACCAGAGGCGAGGGAGATGGTCCCAAACATTCAAATGAACTTTGGGGAAGTGAAGCAAGTGTGCGTGCGGTGTAACCAAATAATTTGCTACAGAGAAAGTAGCATTACTTTAATTGTGAAAGCTATCAATAATAATGTTTGCCCGAAACGCCCCAAAAAATAAATTCTTCTTTTTTTCGTTGCTCCTGTTGAGCCCTTTTCAATGAATCATTTTTGTTTCTCCCCTCCCCCCAAAAAAACAAAAAAATATCAAAATGTTCAGAAAATACAAAAAAAATAAAAAAAATGTTCAGAAAAATAAAAAAAAATTTAAAACAACAAAACCAAAAAAAAAAGTTCTTTTCAGAACTACCTCCCCATTTAAAAAAAAATTGGTAGAATTTTTGAAACTCTGCCAACCTCTATTTCTTTTAGTTCGCTCCTGGTTCGCACTCCGGTACGCGAACCGGGAGCGAACCAAAAAAAATGTCTTAAAAAAAGAACAGTAAGAATAAGGGAAGGAAACAGACAGTTATGTTACAAGAAAGACAGCTATAGGGAGTAAACAAAAGATACTGTTACCCGCAATCCACTGCTGATCATGTCACATATTACATCATTCTTGACATGGTCAGTGACATCATCAGCAGTGGATTGCGAGTAACAGTATCTTTTGTTTACTTACTATAGCTGTCTTTCTTGTAACATAACTGTCTGTTTCCTACCCTTATACTTACTGTTCTTGTTTTAAAAAAATTTTTGAGATCATTCAGAAACAGTAACATTAATAGAGACAGAATGAGTAAATAAGAATGAAGAAGTATGAGAAGAGAGGGACTGAGAAAAATACTGGAAGGAGTAGAATAATTAAGTAATAGAGAAAGGAATGAGGGAAGTAGCAAACGCAGGAAAGTAAGAATTAAAGAAATGAAGCAGTAGAACTAATAGATGTTAAATTTGATAGATTAAATGATTGATTCAGGATGACGATAAGGTGTGGCCTCTCCAAAAGTTTGTTTAAGGTGAGGCCTACTCAGGGTTGCATATCAAATTTATGCTTGTTGAAGAATACAGAGGAGATAATACATGTGAAGGCCTACCATTGAAGTAAAACATGTCCACTTCACTCTTGAACAACGGCCAGACCTCTTCTGTGTCCATAGACCGACCTAAACTTCATCTGCACAATGTCATTCGTAAACTTAGAAAACACAAGTAATGTAATTGAAAAATGTGGAGTTTCTTTTGCTCATTTCACAATCACATCACCTGTGTTGCCTTTGCTTAGGTATCTCATAGTGCAGATGTAGTCCAGCATATGAAACAGTACGCAGAAGTGCAGCAGTGTATGCATTAATACATGTGAAGGCCTACCAATGAAGTAAGTCATGTCCACTTATTACATCATTCATGACATGGTCAGTGACATTATCAGCAGTGGATTGCGGGTAAAAAGAGTAGAAAACATTTACCTTATAATTCTTGTTAACTTTTTCAAATATTTTTTCATACTTTCAATCTGTAAAAGAGAGAACAAACATTTCAAAAATATTAAAACATGTATTTAAAAATTAGAAAAGACAAGGGAAAAGGTTCAAGAACAAACAGTTTTTCAACAACTTTGACATTTACAGAAGCCTCTGCTGCTCTACGTCCCCTACACAATCCTAAAGATATATATTTTAAACAAACAGTATCTTGATGCTGAAAAACTGAGGCCTATTTTGGAACATGGTGCATCTTTTGCACTGCTGATGTCTCACAATAGTGATGCATTAGCAGCGCAAAAAAGATGTAAAGCCATCATAAAATTGTGTCTAACATTTTAAATGATTGTTTCAGGATGCAAATAAGAAGTGTCCTTTCAAGAGGTTTCTTTAAGGTGAGGCCTATTCAGTTTTAAAAAAAAACAGTACCCAGAAGTGCAGCACTGTAAGCATTAACTTTGACACTTACAGAAGCCTCAGTTTCTCCATATCTACCTCACATTTCTAAATGTATATCATAAGTACAAAAAGTAGAACATTAATTATACATGTTAAATGGTTTATTTTTGCTGTTCTCAGAATGTATCAAATTTCACTTAAATCAGTGACTTGAAGGTATTCATCATGTAACAGCTGGGAAAAAAAAACACAATCAAAATGATTGTGTTTAAAAAACCCATACAACCTAAGAAATCTGAATTCAAAACTCCTTAAAATTAACTTACTTTCCTTAACGTCGAAGGATGTCCTATGAACAGCGTACACTCTGTTGTGCTATAAATATTTTCAGCCCGCCACTTTCTGAAAGAAAACCTCCATCATTTTGAAAAATATGTTACATACAATAAAAGACTTCTCACATTCTACCACATGTTTCCACTTGGCCAAATCATGTTGCAGCGTTTTTCAACTCTTGTAATTCTTATAATGAAATCCCGTCATTTTCTATTTTTGCAACTTTCAAAAAGAAAACATTTAAGATTACTTTCACAATCCTGGACTACTAATATCTTACCCTTCTTTCTCACTCATGTTCTACTTTTCCTATGACACTGATACTGCTTACTATGAAGCAGACTTACTTGCATCAGGTTTATATAGTTGGATTTTTAAATTGACATTATAATTAAAAGTTTTGGACCAATAATCTAGACAGCATTGCAGACTTACATCCCCTCTACTTCATGAACCTTTTGCAATTCCTCAGAGGAAATCCCGAGATTCTTTCCTTAAAATTTTGGTTTTAAAAACACCAGGTAAGAATTTTTAAGGTCAAGCGGCAATTTTTTTTTGAAAGTTACAACAGAATCGTTGCAGAATGACCAGCCGTTTCTAGACTTTAAATAAGCTGTGTAATGTCCTGATGTTGTTGAAGGACCATCGTGATAGATAATTGCTACAGTTACAAAAGTCCTTCCTGATATTGACAGCTGAGAAGCAACAATTTTTTTTATTAAAGTTGACAATTTTGATCCATCAGGCCTACATCGTTGGATCATTAAAATGACATACTGGCCATATCTTCGTATAAATAATGTTGACATCATTTCAGATTTACATTGGCTACACTCCATGTTGTGATCAGCTGCATCTACTAGCTTATTAAAGGAGACTGATTTACTGTCTGGCAAAGTTAAATATATAAATCTTTCTGAGTCTACACTAGTAGTACTTGATACCATACAGTTCTCGCAGTCATGCTGCCATTGATAAGAAAGCCCAAACAGGTGATCTACATCTACACCCTCATCTTGCAATACATCAAGCATATACATTAAAAACTCCTGACAATCCTGTTTGACCTGAACATTCATCTAACAGATAACGAACTTCAGACACACTTTCTACTTTTGTTCGATCAGTGCTACATTTCTCTAACACAGAATTCAACAAACGGCATAAACTTTGTTCCGAATTGAACACAATCTGTTCTTTTAAAGTCTCTAGTGAAAAGAGAACATTAACCACTACATTTGCATAGCAGTTGACACCAGAACTGTTTTCAAATTGAAAACCGACAACATCTTCAACAGAATCCATTTTCTTTCTGCTTACAATTTTCGGTTCATCGACTTTTGGGCTTTTTGCTACAACCTCCCTGCTATTACTGATATTTCTTCGTTTCCGGCCTACCACACGTTTCTCAAACAAAGGATATTGAGGCAAATGTGGCGCATACTCTCTTCTTAACCTATTGTATTCCTTAACACAATCTAGATCCGCACAAATGTTTGTGACATCACAGTCAATCAAGTACAATCCCGATAAAGTTCTAACTCGTGACAATGCCACATATGCCATACCCTCCTTGAACACAGAACTGCCAATATTCACCAATGCACTATCTACACTTAAACCTTGTGATTTATGGATTGTCACCGCATATGCCAAGCAAACAGGAAACTGTTTACGGCGAACATATAAGTCTTTAACAAGCAAAAACCTAGCAGAACAACGACCAATTAGCTGTACTTCCTCAATGCCATCAAATTTAATTTTTAAAAATTCAATTCCATCTCTATTTCTGTATTTCTCAAAATCAACAACATTACCCATTGATCCATTTTACCAGACCTCTTTCAACATGTAAATTCCTTCTCAAAATGATTCGGCAATTTAAACACACATTCAAAGTCTTTTCAAAACCTGCTGTTTTAGATATAGTCTTCTCTAATGAATCCAATTTTGATTTCAAATTCTCAGACAAAATAATTGTTGATCCCATATGCTCTATTCTGTCAATAGCTTCAAGTTTCACAATCTCTTGCTTTTCTAAATTCAACATTTTGTTGTTGAAGATGGCACATTCTGCAAGAGTTGGCATCAAACATATTCCGGATTTCTTCTCAGTAATTTTCTGAAAAATATTCTCAGGCACAATGTCTTGTTCGGGATATAAATTTGACAGTAATCGTGCATTTAAAGCTTCTTTCCCATGCTCGGTCACTTTTCCAATTCTAATATCTTGTAGAATATTCTTGTAATCTTCATCCTTTGCCTGACGCATATTTTCATGCAGTTCAGCATAATTGAAATTTAACCATATATTGACGTTGCCAATGCTCCCTAGGCACTTCCTGGTATCTTCATGCGTGAGTATTTTGAACACAGGTTGTCCTTTTACTGGTGTCAGCTGCAGAAGATCTCCGAAAACAATGATGTGTTTACCACCAAATAACACATCATACTCAGTTTTAAGAACTTCTTGCATTCTCAAATGCACAAAGGCAAGCATGACATTGGAAACCATGCTTACTTCGTCAATGATAAGAAGTTTCATTTTCCTCAAGACTCTTGAAACTTCACAACAAGCATCCCCAGATAACTTCTGGTATTGTAATTTGTTGTCATGCTCCACTGGCAGCATCAGTAGACGATGCAAAGTAATACCTTTAATGTTATGTGCTGCCAGTCCAGTAGGAGCGGTAACAACACAAGACAGCGATGACTCAGTCCTTTCCTGCAAATAACAAGAAATTGCTTTAATAAGGAAACTTTTTCCAGTTCCCGCTTCTCCACTCACGTACAGACGGACAGGCTTCAACGATGTACATGAGCACTCTTTCTTCTCATGACTTAATCCATGCTCAATTTCCTTGGTAACTTCATCATATATTTTCCTCTGCTCAACGTTGAGTTGTTTTTCCAAGTCTTCTAAGTTAACTGCATCCTCCTGAGCATGTGCCATGGCTCTTTCCACTTCATTTATAGCAGTGGCAGCTTCATTTTCGATAATAGGTCCTCCTAGTGGATCCTGACTCAATGAAACAGAACTCTGACTGTCCTGAGAACTGTCTCTGGCAATCTCGGCTGCAATCGTTGCTTCCTGCTCAATTTCCAAAGTCAATATTTCTTGATATTTGGGAAAAGCAGGACATTCTATGGTCTCCTTAGCAGCAGTGAAAGAGTCTTCGTAACAGAGGAAATCTCCAAGCAGTTCCTCTTCTGCACGCCAAGGCTTGAAAAGTTGCAAAAGTGCTAAATAGAAAAACTCCTTTTTTTCTGGAGATTCGCCACTCAATTTTCGATGGTTTACTAATTGGCATTTTCTTTGCTTGACCAGACATCCCTCAGTTCCAATTACAGCATACACTCCTTTCTCAATATCTTCTTTGATGTTCCTCTTGAATATATAATTTTGTAGAACCTCATATAGACAAACATTCTCAAGGTGACTGCTTCGATTTGGATAATATGTATCCAACATGTTGGTCTTCAAAATGTCGGTACTGTTTGGTTCCTTTTCTGCCAAATACTCAATTTCCCGGACAGGTTTTAGAACTCGATTTCGCGTTGCAGCAAGACCAAGACTCACCCAAACGATACTCCTGGATTTGGCATAGAGACTTGCTGAAGACAACCGGTCAGAACATTCGTAAGCTCCGATTTCTCGATGCGAAAACATCTTCAGACTGAAACTGTACAACTTCTTGCTGAGGCTCTTTTCATGGGAAATGTCCTCCCACATATCCTTCAATTCTGTCTTTTCTTTTTTGGTGATGTAAGATGTCACATACCGAGCCACAGCCATACAGTTGTCAGCCACAAACTGTATATCCATGTTAGCATTCCACATGGACAAAATCACTGGGTTGTAGTCGTTGATGTACTTGGACTCTTCGTTCCTTTTCAAATTGTATGTATTTTTGGGTGATTTCCTCGTCACATTATGTCGCAGCGAAGACATCAAACTGTTCACTCTTCCTTTAGAAATCACCGGTCGTGGAAAGTTGAAACGACATTTGGTGTAGAACTTGTCCTTGTTTCTGAATTTACGACAACAGTACTTTCCACAACGATGGCTTTGGAAACGTAGAACTTGTTCTCTTAGGCTTTTCTTCTCCGTTGCATTTGGAACAGCACACGTAGAATACTGTTCTATGAAATTCATCACTAAGTCATCCGGATCTGTTCCAAATTTAGGTGCATCCTTGATCCACAACAACATATGTATATGAGGAGCACCTCTTGCTTTATACTCCTTTCTCCAGAAGAAATCCAACACCTCTCCAAGAGGTGGATTCTTCTTATTTGTGATGAAAGACATCATAGCTTCAAATCTATGATTGAAGTACCTGCATACATTCACTGGATCCAAAGAACACAGTTCTCCAGGTGTCTTGAATTCAATGTTTTCAATATTTCCATTTGCCTCTCGTAGAAATTCAAGTAAGTCTTCCCAGCCATACTCGGCACAGCTCAGAATGAGGAACCATGTTGGAGTTCCTAAGTTCCTCAGCATACATTTTAAATCACCATGACGACGGTACCAGTACTCATTAGTACCACGCTGACACGCCATGAGATTAATTAGGTGAGAATCCAAAATACTGTCTTGGACATTGACTTTATGCATAAAGTCACTTGCCGAGATGTTTCGCATCTGAATACCACTTTTTAAGATGTGGTTCACTGCATATGACAGTCCAGACAGATCGCTTTCAAACAGGAGATGAAACAAATAGGGAATGCATTGACGAAACCTAGGATCTTCTGCATACAATCGTAAAGTCCGGTATTCAGACGCAGGAATTTGATGAGGTCGCTCATCATATCTTCCTCCTTGACCTGTTGGAAATAGCTGTGGGAAACACCGAGCTTTAAAACTTTCCTCCCAAACACTAATGGGACTCCCTTTGGCTTGTTTCATTTGAAACAACTCAATAGCATTCCCCATGACTTCCTTGGAATGCAAAGGATGAACACTATAATGTTCATATATTTCTTCACTTTTAGAGGCCTCTACTTTCTCAATTTGGCCAGCACACAAATCGCTATCCTCTTCATCACTTACTTCCTCTTCTGCAACATATACATTCATATGGTACTTATTATTTTTCTTCAAATACAATGTTGCCTTTTTGACTTTCCTAACATCCACTAAATCTTGCCATATTTTCTTATTCTTTGTCGGAACCCCATTAACCAAGATAACCAGAGGTTCCTCTTCCACTTTTTCTACTCCAATTGTATTAATGTTTTTGTTCAAATCTAGAGGCAAAAAAACAACTCTTCCCTTTAATCCTCTCTGTAAATCTGATGGAGGCAACTTCCCTGTCTTTGGCTCCATTCTTACAATAGCCTGAAAGGGATGGATACTTTGAATCAAAATAGATTCATACGTATTTAAATCCTTCAATTCAGAAGGAACCTCAACCAATTCCAGATTATTATGAACCGCCCTAGCAGGCATCTGGTTTTGGTTTAATTTGTTACAACAATAAGTACACACACGTTGATCCGATCCTAAATCAAAATAATTTTCTACCATCAAGTATGTGGCAAAATCCTTCCATTCACTATTATTTTCCCTTTCACTTTTTGCATATAAATCCACTAACTTAGTCTGATTCTTATAATAAGTGGGTCGACAACACACACAAGTGAAATTAGGCCTCTCACTTGATTTCATCTGAAACGTGGCAATTTCCTTCTGAAATGTATCTGTAGTAGAAACCTGTACATTATCTTCAACATTACCCTCTACTTCTGGGTCAATTTGAACATTCTCATCTTTACTTCCAAAGTAACAAAACTCAATTTCTTCACAAATATTCTTGACATCTATTTCAGAACCATGCAAAAGAGCAGCACATAATTGTTGAAGCATAATTGCTGGACTCGTAGCATGATACAACATTCTCACTAATTTTCTCACTTTATTATGATGCACTGCTAGCATCCTGAAATGATGAAAAACACTCTGGCATACTCTCCTGGAAAGACAAGCCAGTGAATGACCACGCAAACCTGTCATTTGTCTCACTCTGCAAGGATCTAATTCTTGCAACAACTTCATTTTCTGCTTCAAACTTTTCTTATTAAATGTCCGTACAAAATCACAAAGCAAATTGATGGAATCCTGCCGCACACTGCAAATAGAACTACACTTCCAAATGTACACAGGACCCTTAGGACGTCTTCCTAAAACCTCATTACCTAACACCTCGTCTGTCTCTGTTGTCACAAGTTTTTCTTTTTCAACTGGACAACCATCCTTCACTTCATAAGCTCGACCACTGGTGTCAACTGCAAACACCAAATCATTATCCTGAAAATAACTTTCCTCATTAAAAAATGCCTCACAACTTGAACTATGCATCCATTCTCCGGAAAAAACTTCACAAAAGTTACTATGATTTACTACTCTCTTCCATCTACTATTTGATTTGAAATCAGAAATTACCTTGTTTAGTTTCCTAATTCTATTGATTACCAAAATAAACAACTTTCGCTTAATTTCAAAAGCATGATCAATACTTTTCTCTACATTTTTCTTCTTCTTATAAAATGCCACTTTCTGTTGGCCTTTCTTAATATTTTTTAATAAATTAACTATTATCCTGTTGCGGAACATTCGTTTTCGAATGTCCCTAAACTGTTGTTTCCTTCTACTATCATGCACAGAGTTATCTCTTGCTCTACCAGTAACATTTTTCATTGGTCTTTCCTTTCCATTTAAATTGCTTTTCTTTTTCTGGACTGAAACATTTTTGGGAGAAATACTTTTTTTACTACAAATATTTCTTAAGAATGATTTTGTGCTCTTACCCGGAGCTTTCTTGGTGATTTCACGAGTATTTTGGGGAGAGGACTGCTGCAATAATAGATGATCTTGCTGTCTTTGATGTTTTCTAGCCTTTCTAATTCGATTCTTAGTTGGCATTTTTCAAATTTTGTAATGATCTGCAGTTGAATCTGTGGAAAAATATAATAAAAAATGTTATTAACCACTATTACCAAACAGTAAATGAATAACAGTCATCAAAAACTTAACACCCTACTTATTATTTAACATAGCAAATCTTTTGCACCACCACTGCGTCACAGAAATGACACACAGTGGTACAAAACAGGCATACACCTATCATAAATCTCTTCCTAACATTTTAAATGATTGATTCAGGATCACGATAAGGTGTGGCCTATCTAGAGGTTTGTTTGGGCCCAGATCTTTGGACTGGGGTGAATGTGTGTCATTGATCCACATTCGGTCCATCACCTGTTTTGTTTGTTTGAGGTGAGGCCAACACAGGGTTGCAGATGAGATTTTCACTTGTTGAAGAAAACAAAGGAGATAATACATGTGAAGGCCTACCAATGAAGTAAGTCATGTCCACTTCACTCTTGAACAAAGGGCAGACCTCTTTTGAATCTGTGGTCACACCTAAACTTCATCTGCACAATGTCATTCATAAACTTAGGAAACACTAGTGATGTAATTGAAAAATGTGAAGTTTCTTTTCCTCATTTCAGAATTACATCACCTGTGTTTCCTCATTGACTTAAAATGTCCTTAATGCACATGAAAGCGTTTTTTTGATTGCCCTTGCACCATTTTTGGGTCAATTTGAACATGGCTATGTTACTCCCATAATCAAAATCTAAATTTGCCAAGCACAGGTGGGAGCGTATTTACAAGAAACTTGCCCCATGAGGAACGCTTTCCATTTAAAAAGGGAAAAATAACATCATAGACACTCAAATGCCTTATAAATATGGCCCAAACAACCTATGAAGCTCTAGCAGTACATATCCAGAAATGTAATTGATTTCAAAAATCGTTTTTAAACACAACATATAAATCAATTGTATACCTACATTCAGTTGGAAATGACTGTAAATGTCCTTGAGACACATGAAAGCGTTTTTTTGAATGCCCTTGCACCATTTTTGGGACATTTTTAACATGACTATGTAACTCCCATAATCAAAATCTAAATTTGCCAAGCACAGGTGGGAGCGTATTTACAAGAAACTTGCCCCATGAAGAACGCTTTCCATTTAAAAATGGAAAAATAACATCATAGACACTCAAATGCTTTATAAATATGACCCGAACAACCTATGAAGCTCTAGCAGTACATATCCAGAAATGTAATTGATTTCAAAAAATCGTTTTTAAACACAGCATATAAATCAATTGTATACCTACATTCAAGAGGAAATGACTGAAAATGTCCTTAAAACACATGAAAGCATTTTTTTGAATGCCCTTGCTCCATTTTTGGGACATTATTAACATGGCTATTTAACTCCCATAATCAAAATCTAAATTTGCCAAGCACAGGTGGGAGCGTATTTACAAGAAACTTGCCCCATGAGGAACGCTTTCCATTTAAAAAGAGAAAAATAACATCATAGACACTCAAATGCCTTATAAATATGACCCAAACAACCTATGAAGCTCTAGCAGTACATATCCAGAAATGTAATTGATTTCAAAAAATCGTTTTTAAACACAGCATATAAATCAATTGTATACCTACATTCAAGAGGAAATGACTAAAAATGTCCTTGAGACATATGAAAGCGTTTTTTTGAATGCCCTTGCATCATTTTTGGGACATTTTTAACATGACTATGTAACTCCCATAATCAAAATCTAAATTTGCCAAGCACAGGTGGGAGCGTTTTTACAAGAAACTTGCCCCATGAAGAGCGCTTTCCATTTAAAAAGGGAAAAATAACATCATAGACACTCAAATGCCTTATAAATATGACCCAAAACAACCTATGAAGCTCTAGCAGTACATATCCAGAAATGTAATTGATTTCAAAAAATCGTTTTTAAACACAGCATATAAATCAATTGTATACCTACATTCAAGAGGAAATGACTGAAAATGTCCTTGAGACACATGAAAGCGTTTTTTTGAATGCCCTTGCACCATTTTTGGGACATTATTAACATGGCTATGTAACTCCCATAATCAAAATCTAAATTTGCCAAGCACAGGTGGGAGCGTATTTACAAGAAACTTGCCCCATGAAGAACGCTTTCCATTTAAAAAGGGAAAAATAGCATCATAGACACTCAAATGCCTTATAAATATGACCCAAATAACCTATGAAGCTCTAGCAGTACATATCCAGAAATGTAATTGTTTTCAAATATCGTTTTTAAACACAACATATCTGTTTCAGCTTACATGAGAGACCATGGAATGGGCTCCATGTACAACAATAACTTGTGTTACTGCATGCCAGAATGCTACACCGAATATGCAATTACAATTTCTCAAAGAAACAAAATCTATTTGTATATCACTTGAGACAAAGCCACATTTTAAAAACACAGCTTTCTTCATCATTTTCTCCTTAAATCATACTATTCTCTATCTAAATTAAATAAATCTTTTCTCACCTTAACAAATACTTTTTGAGTTTCAAAACAGTCTCAGAAATACTCCAAATTGTCTTCAGCAGAACAAAGAGGATGCACTCCAGAGGCTGCAGCTATAGAAAGCACAGAAATGCTGATATTCATTACACATATCTCTCATATTAGCCAATCATAACTCTTCCCTCACTTTTTTCAAATCAAAACCCTTCCCCCCTCTGCCCTCTCTGCCTTTTTTGCTTAGCAACCACCTCCTGAAAGACCTCTCATGTTTGCAAGTTCACACAACAATGTTTCAATTGAACTCTGAACTCTCAGTGCACCTGCGTATCCAGTGCAATCTTTCATTAAATGTTTCTTCCTTGACCATTCAAATTACATCTTTCAAAGAACACATCCATGCACCCTATTCAGAAATGGAAATACACCAATCACTGCTAATGAATCATTAGGACTGGAAATCCACAGTTTTTTTTCTTTACAAACTCCTACTGTTTCAACTGCCCTTTCATTACCACACTTCATCTGACTGCAGCCCAACCTTCTCTCACCATGTTTAATGTCTGGATTGTTGGACATAGTTACATCTACTGTGCTCAAAGGTATGCTGAGAACAGAAATTTACCTAACCTCAATTTACAAGATGTGGAAATTAAGTGGTTGGGCCAAAGAGGATTAAAATGTCACCAATTGATACCATTGGTGAAAACCTTTATGCATTTGCCAAAACCTGACCTGTTAATAGTGCACTGTGGAGGGAATGATTTGGGCACTTTGACTGGGGTAGGTCTGGAAATGCCTTTAAAGGACACCTTTGAGCAATTAATGGCACTTTTTCCTCAAACTGCCTTGGTATATTCCAATATATGCCAAAGACAGAAATGGAGGTGGTCCAACCAATTTTGTCCACAAATTGAGAAAGCGAGGAAGCATGTAAACAAATCTGTTTCAGCTTACATGAGAGACCATGGAATGGGCTCCTTGTACAACAATAACTTGCGTTACTACATGCAAGATATCTACAGAGGAGATGGAGTTCACTTCTCAGATGAGGGCAACAGAATTTTCATTTTGAATTTAAGACTGTGCATTGGTACCTACTTATAAGTACCAAAATGTACCATAAACCCAAAAGCTCTTCTCAGAGCTACCCTACATCTGATCACTCACAATTATTATTTTTCTCTAACTTTTTTCTCTAATTTTCAACAAACTACGCTCAAAGAGCGCTACCCGGTACGCGAACTGGAAGCTAACCGCGCAAAATTTCTAAAAAAAATGTTTTTTCCCCGCACATATGGTCCTCCTCAGCCACCCTCAGAAAACCTAGGGGGTCAAGATACTTGTACCCTGCCCCCTTCTACCCATTCTGAACATTATTTGCCCTCCATCTTGTATCTTAATTCGACCGAAACACAAAATGGTGGACTCCCGTTACGCTCCTGGTTCGCGGACCGGACCGCTTCCCGGGAAGCGGTCCAAAAAAAAAGGTGGGAAAGTAATTCACAGAAAAACGACTGGAGACACTCTCACCAAATATAGATTAGCTCATACTACATAACAATCCCTTTCATTTTCACAAATTTGATTGAAATTCCATTTAGCCATTAAGCCTGTAGACCTCTCTAAATACCGTGAGGTAAATTACTTCACAAAACACATCTGAAGTGTTGGAATTGACAACCAATGAAAATGTTACTTTCATTTTCTACTTTTATTACCTGACATTTGATTGGTTATATACCTGAATATATATAAAGGAAGAGAAGAAAACACAGCCATTTTGACTGCTACTTCTTGTTGTACATTACATTTGAATAGCTACTAATCACTTCAACTTGTTTGTGAAGGTAAGTTGTTATTTTTAAAACTGAAGTATATTGTGCACTATAACTTAATATGGTAGACTTTTTCTGATAGATATATACTATCACTCTGTAGTAGTTATGGATTAAGATAGACTTCTCTGTTATAGTTATGAATGGAGTTAGGCTTCTCTTGGTTAAATCACATACACTTTTTTATAGTCCTATTTCCACTCTGATACTATACACTGCCAAAAGATAAATTCACTGATAAAAACTGCCTATCTAAAATTAATCCCAACAGTGCCCTATCTCTACTAATATATATTTTTTTAATCCAAATTTCAGGCAAAATGGAAGGCGAGCAGCAAGTTCAATTTAAAATTGTACTGCAAGAGAGCAGCCAAGGCAACATTGATGAATTTATGGATCAAAGTAGAGACCAGGAACTACTACAATGTGTTGAAGCAGTGGATAACCTGCTTAAAAATGAGGACATGTTACACCCTCATACAATACAAAATATATTCAATGACAATTTTGAAATTTCTGACAATGAAATGTTAGAAAGTTTAATGAATTATGAAACACAATCAAAATAAAAAAAATACTTTAAAAATAAAGAAAACAAAAAAAAATCAACAAAAACAACAAACAATTAACATACAGTATTAGAAAAGTCTATCATTCTTTTATCCTTATAGTACGCTGCCCAGAACGCTTTCCGGTTCGCGTACTAGGCGCTCACCACGCAAAAAAAAAGAAATTTCTTTTTTTTTGCCCTGCTGGGCCCTTTTAAAACCTCCACATAAAACCTAGGGGGTCAAGGAGGATCTACTATGCCCCCTTATGGTAATTTCCCCCTTTGTTTTGGCCTCCTCTTGTCTCTCGATCCTACCGAGAGACAAGATGGCGGCCGCTCCGGACTGTTTAGAATGTTGACAGACACCAGAGAGCCAATCAGCTTCGCATCGCAAAGTTCCGTTACGCGAAAAGTACGCGAACCGGAGCGCTACCCGGAGCGCTGTTACAGATATATATCTTATTTTGAACGTTAATTTCTCAAAATCCACTGGAGCACATATATTGAGACCTAGCAAAGGCACATCGGGCTAACAGTCCCTACAATTTTGCCAAGTTTCGTGCAAATCCATTCAGCCGTTCGGGCTAAAAGTGAGGCCAACCGCCCTATGGAAATTAACATGGGAAAAACGTGTTTTGGGACCCCCCTTTTTTCTCGGCCCCCCCTTGCCGAACACCCCCCAAATTTTCAGGGGCTGCTCAGAAACAAAATGTGCCATTTCCCTGAAAATTTCAGCCACTTCCGTCCACAAACGCCAAAGTTATTAGACATAGAATTTTCAGAAATCCCATAGGGAAAAAATCCTAACTATATATACCTACTGGCGACCGCCAGTAGGTAATATATATATATATATATATTAATACTGGCATATTGTGCAAAAAGATCCAGACATTGGCAAAGACCTTGGGAAACACCCACAAGTAACCTTTAGAAAAGCACCATCCTTGTCCGACAAATTGGTAAACAGCCATTTTGAGAATAAAAAGAAATCAAAAGACTGGCTGCAAAGGAGACAAAATGGCTTTACAAAATGCAGCAATAGAAAACCGTGATCTCAAATATGCCATGGCCAAACACATGCTGACCCATGATAAAAAGACATGGAAAAACATAACTTACAGTGGGTTGGCAACAGTACCACTGAAAGAGAGAGGTGGAAATAGATTAATGACATTACGACGTTTAGAATCAAGATTAATCATTCGATTTAAAACAAAGATCCCATATGGATTAAACGGGGATGAAGAACTCTATGTGCACCTTTGATTTGAACTATCTTCTTGAAAACTGGCTGATATTAATGAATATTGAATTTATTGGGCTACGTATAACTGTCAGAGATATAAGGCACTAAGTCCTAAAACATTGCCGTGTACAAGCGCATAAATTAGGAGCATAATTGAAGCAAGAGAAGGTGATATGTAAGGGCTGTATGCAATGATAGAACGGATGTTAGAAAGCATACTAAACTTTGATCTTGAATATATGTATATGGCATACCAAGGGCACTGAGTCCCGTAAATAGCCTGCGAATACATAAAAAATATTTTGCCACATGGGTATAAATAATTGACACGCAAGGCAACAAAATATGTTAAAATGCATATATTGATCAGAGAAACGCTGAGAAATTCTTGCTTCAAGCGATAGTAGCGCCGCAATTGTGAATACTTTGGTTATAAATGAACTGTGACTAATATACGTTTCAAACATCTTGCCAGATATATGAAAATGTAATTGAGCACTACATCATGCCATGCGAAAAGTGAAAAAATTGTTCAAAAACATAGAAATGTTGGTAAAAAGTAACTACCAGAACCATAATGTATCATAATCATGCTGATATGAATAGCTGGTATAAAAGTCTGAAAGAGAAGTAGGACAATTGTTTGTAACCGTGACCAAGATCTAGTGATCGAAACGCGTAGGTTGTTATGCTGTGTGCTGTGATGGCACCATGATAAAATAAAACCTGCTAATCTAACATTCCTGGACGAGTGCGAGTATAATTGTTTGGAGGCGAATTAACTTCAGGGAAAGCCCGTCCCTGTGAACTCGCACCGGCTGTGCAACAGTGTGCCCTTGGTAACGGGATGACTTTGGTGTGCAAAATATATATATATATATATATATATATATACAAAACACCATTCCACCTGCAATGTTCATGGCGCACACATCGCTGAAATCAAATGACACCTGAAGTTACTGTGACTCTATGTCCCCTCGCCTGCCGCTGTACACCTGTGAGTGTCCCACATATGGTGAAACACTCTCGCTTTGTATAAGGAACAACCTAACTTGGTTGACAGAATCTGTTATCGGCAATTCAGGCAGCCCAAATTTAATTCAAAAACACCATTCCACCTGGGGCCAGCCACACTCACGGTGGGTGCAACCGAGAAGCGGAGGTGGAACCGCTTTGTAAAACAGCAAAACACGGAGGTTCGGTGCACACTCGGGGCATATGTAGGCTTTGTAGTATCCGCAGACGCGTTTCTGGCTTCTGCCTTCATCAGTGCGGAAAAGCCGTCGATGTAAAAGCACAGTCTTTTAAACAGTCCTGCCATTCAATAGGTGAATCCTTGGCCAATGAGAGGCCAGCAATGGGGCGTCTCCATTTCTTTTGTTTTTTTGCCAATTGCAATGTTCATGTCGCACCTATCGCTGAAATCAAATGACACCTGTAGTTACTGTGACTCTATGTCCGCTCGCCTGCCGCTGTACACCTGTGAGTGTCCCACATATGGTGAAACACTCTCGCTTTGTATAAGCCACAACCTAACTTGGTTGACAGAATCTGTTAGTGGCATTTCAGGCAGCCCAAATTTATTTCAAAAACACCATTCCACCTGGGGCCAGCCGAACTCACGGCGGGTGCAACCGAGAAGCGGAGGTGGAACCGCTTTGTAAAACAACAAAACACGGCGGTTCGGTGCACATTTGGGGCATATGTAGGCTTTGTAGTATCCGCAGACGCGTTTCTGGCTTCTGCCTTCATTAGTGCGGAAAAGCCTGTTAGCGGCGTTTCAGGCAGCCCAAATTTAATTAAAAAAAATATATATATCCGAAGACAGACTACTCCTTTCAGAATGACTCAAAAACACAGCAGGGATTCTTCGGGGGTCATTTATTCACAAAATTGCACTAGCGTAATGCATTTCCTCCTGAACGGCCTTCCTCAGATGCTGTTGCAACTGGATGGTCCCTTCTCCCTCCCTCATTTATTGATACAGTGTTCCCATTGGTGGGAGAGCAGCTCACCCTGTTCAACTTGCAGCAGCTGTGATCAAATACGAGACCACAACTCCCAGAATGCAATATCATGGCGAGTGCGTTGACAGGAAACATGAAGATCATCATGGACGCTGCAATTCCGTGTGAAGGGGGGGCGTGTAGTGGCAGGAACCAAACTCAAATGAAAGTGTCAGGGCTCCCTCGGGTCCCCAAAGCCCCAGCCACAATTTCAGACCAAAACGGGCCGTAGAGAGCTCTACAGTGAACCCTCTCTCCCCTGCAGTCACAGTCTGCCATCTGACAGCAGCCTCAGGCTTGATCCGTTCTCGTGGCAGTCCCGGTAATCACCAGTCCCTTGGTAAGTGCAAAGTTCAGTGCCAGTAACATCAGAGACTCTTGACAGGATGGGTCCTTTTACCACGTTTCTGGCTTACGCGGAAAATATCCCAAGAAAGACCACTCGTTTCAGAATGACTCAAGGACACAGCGGGGATCCTTCGGGGTCCTTTATTCTCAAAATTGTGCTAGTGTAATGCATTTCAGCCCGAACGGCCTTATATATATATATCCTTCATCCTACTGGCGATCGCCGGTAGGTAGTTATAGTTAAGACCTTGTTTCTATTTAAAAAGCGTTTGTTCTTTTGCCAATATCTTAGCCCCGTTTGAAGAATTTTCGCAAAATATTCAAAACAAATGGGGCCGTCAGGTCAGTTCCTGGATTGAAAGTTTCAGGGTGATTCGTCAAGCAGGGGCTGAGAAAAAAGGGGGTCCCAAAACATGTTTTCTCCTTGTTAATTTCCATAGGAAACTTTAGACACAGCTGCAGCCCGAGCTGCTGAACGGAATTACACCAAATTTGGCAAAAAGGTAGCTCTTGGTACAGAAAGCACTCTTTTTTTGTTGAATGGTGTAAATCCATTTAGTAGTTTTCAACCATTTCCCAGATATACAAATATGGCCGCGGAGTATCGACAGACCCTCCCGATCTCGAGCCTGTGATGTGATTGGCTGCCATCACTCCAAACCAGAAAGTTTTGGCAGCTATCTGGTGACTTGGTTGAACCGAGTCACAAGAAAAAAGGTAAAAAAAGGATGAAAAGTGGGCAGGGTAGAAACACCCGGAACCCCTAGGCCTGCTCAGGGGGTCCCGCAAGGACCCCCAAGTCCAAAAAAGCATTTTTAAAAAAAAATGTTAGCAGAAGTCGTGTAGGGTCCGCGTAACCTGCCAAATATTTTTTTTTAAAACAAAGCAAGGTCTCCCGCTCTTCGTTTCTTTTAACCCCTCTTGTATGCCAGATCCTGGGGGCAATTATCAAAATACATGCAGGGGCTGCAAGGGCCCATGCAGCTCCGGGGACCACTATCTCACCAGGGCTTTTAAAAGAAATGCATGAAGGACTCCTGCCCCCCCAGGCAGCCCTGGGGAATTTCACCTACATGGGGCAATAGTCATTAAATGTGGGGGGCAAACAATTCTGCAAGAAGCAGAAGACCTGGCTTTTCAAATATTCGACCTACAATAAGTAGGGCTAGCCACACAGACAGGCACACACACAACTGCTCAGTGCTAGGATACCCCCTCAGGTGATAGTACACTTTACAAATACACATAACATAACAACATGACATGCTGGCAGCCCACACTCCCTTTTCAAACACAACTGAAAACATCTGACAGCCATTATTATACATTGGCTATCGGCTACACATTGTTCTGTCGAATGTCTCATATTTAGATCTGGCTAGAGGTAGATTTAACAGTTTCCATGACTCATATCATCAGAAAAAAGTAGTATGGTGAAAAGAGCTTTGACTTTGCCCATTTCTGTTCATCTTCTTTACCAACATTTGATAGGACAGTGGTTGCATTAAACTGCATTTGAAGTAGTTTCATTGCTCATTATTGATAGCAAAATTGCTTACACAGACCTCCTGTCAAATACAATTAGGAAGGGCTTTACATGGTGTAACACAATTTCAAATACATTGTGAACGCTGTGACAATATATTGAGAAGCGCCATGGGGAAGAGCTTTCCATTGTTTAAACCTGAAAGACTTTCTGAACTATATTTCTAATTGAGGAAGGGCAACAAAATTCTACTTTGCATCATGTACATATTGTAATTTTAAGTTCAATGTTTAGTTGTGTGTGAAGTAAAATCACTTTACATTTTGAGAGTAAAAGCTCTAAATTGACACTGATTTAATAAATTGTATGAGTGCTTAAAGGAGTTGTGAGTTTCTAACTCGTATCGCAATCCTGATTACATTTTGGACTGTTCTGCCTTGCAACTCTAATTATCAAGTGCCACAGGTCTCAAAAAATGGTTGTCTCAGCCTACTCAAATTCCGGAATATGTTTATTAACAAAAAGCAAAGAACTCAATACCCACAAAACAAACTAAGGCGGCTTCTCCCTCAAAAAGTTATTGACCGTATCATACTAACATGTCTCGAAATCGCAGTACTTCTATATGTTTTCTTCACAGAGGCAAAGAAGAAGTCACATGATTATGAGAGAACTTGACAAACACAGATGCTAAGACAGGTGCCTCCAGGTTCTTATGAGAAAACAATTTAACGGATTCATAACAGAGGCTTCTCTGCTGAGTTACAAGATTTTTGGGGCCATATTATCAAGAAAGGGCGAAACATTATAGCCGCTTTTATCAGCAGGAAACTGCCGCTAAAGAGGCGATAATGGGCTTAATATTATGCTCTTGTGAATTCCTATAGCAGCCCAGGTTCTGGTGTTAACCCTGTTCAGACATGGCCATATGCAAATCAGTCTTGACCCTGTGCCTCATGGGAACAGTCCAGCTGGAACTGCCAAGCCAGTGAGCAAAATAACGATGGAATAAACCCAGATCTATGACTGGGGGTGAATGTTTTGCCAATGTGCATCATTCCGTCCATCATCTTGTGCGCTTTGCTGTTCGCCCTATATGGGAAGGGTATGCCCAGATGTGGGTCCTGTGCTCACTATGCCACTGGAGTCAAGCTATCCTGGCTGATGACGTCTGATAGCCAGAAACCGGTCCTAGGATGCTGGATTCAGATCCAGGGAAGACATGGCTTGGCAGTTCGGGCTGGACTGTTCCCATGAGGCACAGGGTCAAGACTGATTTGCATATGACCATGTCAGAACTGGGGTGGCATGGTGAGCAAAATAACGATGGATTAAACCCATATCTGTGACTGGGGGTGAATGTTTTACCAATGTGCAACATTCCGTCCATCATCTTGTGTGTTTTAATGTGTTAGAACAGTCAACAAGATTACATAGCATAATACAGTTTTGACTGGGTAATCGTTTCTCAGAAATATCAGCAACACATTAATGAGCCCTAAGCCTACTAGTACCATGTAGTGTACATAATCAATTTACGTTTTGAAGGACAACCCACAACTGTGCTGCCTGGTTTATTGTCAAAGTTTAAAACCCCCCTCGGCACTGGGGTCTCTCACAGCAAATGCTGTAAAGGTATAGTATTTTGTAAAATAACAAGACGAGTGTCATAAATTCATCATTGAATTTCTATCGACAATTTATTTCAACAATTGAGCGATTGAAATTAAAGGGAAAAAGCCTTCTAATTATAAAATCGTGCAAGACTTTGAAGGAAAACAATCGAGTCAATGGAAGTTCATGGAGTAGTGTTCATTATTAAAAAAGAAAGAATTTGGAAGAGGATAGATTAGGCTTCATGAAAATTTAGTGGCACTAAAATAGTGAAAATAAACAGTGTCCATCTGATATGAGGCCAACTTGTACGTTACCAGGTTCGAATGATATAACTGAAGAGGTGGTTGACAGAGGCCTCAAAACCGTCAAATGGCCTTTTGATGGACCTATTTAAAACTAGACCAAAAGTTTTACCATCTTTACTCATCCCGTTGTACAAGTGCATTTAGTGACCATAACTATTTCAGAGTTAGGGCATGGCTCTCTTCTTCAACCAATTTATAACAAGCATTTGCAATGCAATAGGTCTCGCATTTTCAAAATTTTCAACTAATGGTATTATAAATGACAATGCCTTTTACTATTGAAGGTTTTATAAAAACATAAATAAAAGCCTGTTTTTTTATAAATCTTTTTATTGAAGAAGAAATTCAAACATATAACAGCAAATAATAAAGTGACATTGTGCAGATGTACGATAACCACCATAGATTCGTCAGTGTAATCCGACATTACCATCACATTACATAACGTCAGTTACTACATTGTAACCAATAGTTTCATAGAGTCATATAATCTTGTATAGCGGGATCAAGAAACAGTAGACAGAACATTCCCCTCGCTATGTTCCAGTTGCCCCAAATTTGGTCCACTTCTGGGTACAACCCCTCCCTTCATAGGCAACACTCTCCATTTGCATACACCGGTCCATCCATTTGCATACATCAGTCCATATCCGTTATAAAAAAGGCATTTTCATTTACAATGCCAATAGCTCAAAATCTCCAAATTGCGAGACCTAATGCATTGCAAATGCTTGTTTGTGCTCTACCATCAGACCCACAGAGCAGAATAAATCCTGTGATAGCTGCACTTATAAGAATATCACATCTCCAGCTGCTGCTAATCCTTGAATATCTATATGTCAGATGTACTTTTTTGTAATTTAATAATGAGTTAAGAGAAACTGTTCTTTGTTTAGCGTTAATTCCGGTAGGCAAGTTAAATCTAAAGGGGCTGAAGGAGAGACAACATTTGTTGGGCAGGGAAGATTATTGTGTGTTTCGTAGATTCTGTTTGGCCATAGAGAATACATTAAGCAGCAGCGAAGAGTCTAGGGGAAACATGGTGTTAATGGAGATAATACTGTATAATTTATTACAGTTATACTTCTGGGATTTCTGCCATGTCTCTTTACCATCCTTAGCAGCATGATATTTTGCAACCTTTAGCAAACAAGTTTTTCTTGGTGAAATATAATTATTCGATGCTGCAAGTGCTTGTGATGTACTATCTAATTTCGACAGGACATTAAAAAGTAATGCAAAGGCAATTAGATGTTTATCCAGGGAGTACACTGCTCCTTGTTCCTGTAATGGGGAGGCTTGTAGTCTGCATATCTTTTAACAGTTACTCTTGACATCATTAGGCCAATGAATTAGACACGAACAGATGTATAAAATTAACAAGGCTAGTGGGGCCAAACATTAAAAATCGTTCAGATATTGGTGAAAGTCTTGAATGAGCTGGATTGCAGTATTTTGCAAGGCAATTGCTATGTAGATATATTTTCTTTAAATGTCATCCTTCCGAAGATGTTATAAGAAGTTCCATTACAGTGATGCGTGCAAACAAAAAGCTAACACATTAAAAGGTCTAACGAGGGCCACACATAACATTTTAAAACTAGGGTATTATTCCGAGTATGTGGATGAGTTCTACCTGGCAGTCATTTTTGTGTGGAGTGCGTGGATGAAGATCGTCCTATAAGAAGTGTAATGACGTATTGACGGGCACCGTAGAAGGAGTTGACACAATTTACAACTCAATTTACCGGCCTTTGACGTGCTAAGTGATTAATATAGTGTTCACATGATTATTGATACTGGTGTTAAGTAAACTGTACACACTAGTAAGAGCTGCATGGGTAGTTGGAACTAACTTCTGACACAGTCCAACGTTTTGCAAGCAACACATACCAATTAAACGCCACAAATGTACTAGTAGAAACATCCTAAAATCAGATACAATGACATACCATCAAAAATATGGCATTAAAAGCTCTACAGGTCTGATGTACAACGCTTTCCCGAGTCCCAAACTACTGGTAAAATGATTTGCAAAGCCGGCCACATGGGATGTACCAAGTGTACCAATATAAAGGTCTTACAACAAACAAATGTTGGACGGAATGCAGACAATGCAAACATTCTCCCCCAGTCAAACGAACTGGGATAAATCCATTTTTCTTTTGCCCACCACGCCACCCCAGTTTGGACGCAGCCATATGAAAATCAGTCTTGATCCTGTGCCTCATGGGAACAGTCCAGACGAACTGCCAGGCCAGGGACCCACGTCTAGGCATACCCTTCCCACTTTGGGAGAAAAGTATTACAGCAAACAAATGATGGACAGAATGCTGACAATGCAAACATTCTCCCCCAGTCCAAATACCTGTGTTAAATCCATTGCTCTTTTGCCCACTAAGCTCCCCAGTTTGGACCCAGGCATATGCAAATCAGTTTGACCCTGCGCCTCATGGGAAAAGTCAGGGAGAAAAGTATTACAGCAAACAAATGATGGACGGAATGCTGGCAATGCAAACATTCTCCCCCAGTCCAAATACCTGTGTTAAATCCATTGCTCTTTTGCCCACTAAACTCCCCAGTTTGGACCCAGGCATATGCAAATCAGTTTGACCCTGCGCCTCATGGGAAAAGTCCAGACCGAACTGCCAGGCCACTTCCACCCTGGACCGGAAACAAGCATCCTGGGACGGATTTCAAGGTATGTTACCCTTCTTCAGCCAGGCTAGCTTGAATCCAGTGGCACAGTGAGCAAGGGACCCACGTCTGGGTATACCCATCCCACTTAGGGCGAAAAGTGTTACAGCAAAGAAAAGATGGTCGGAATGCTGACAATGCAAACATTCTCCCCAGTCAAAAGATCTTGGTTAAATCCATCGTTCTTTTGCCCACTACGCCACCCCAGTTTGGAACCAGCCATATGCAAATCAGTCTTGACCCAGTGCCTCATGGGAACAGTCCAGACTGAACTGTCAGGCCAGGTCCTTCCTGGACCGTAAACAGGCATGGGTAGTTGGAACTAGCTTCTGACACAGCCCAACATACTACAAGAAACACATATCAATTAAACGCCACAAATGTACTAGCAGTAAAATCCTAAAATCAGATACAATGACACGCCATAAAAATGTGGCATTAAAAGCTCTACAGGACTAATGTACAAAGTTTTTGCGAGTCCCAAACTACTGGCAAAATGATTTGCAAACCCGGCCATATGGAATATACCAAGTGTCACAATGTAAAGGTCAGCAATAATTTCATCGCATTCCGAATATTTAAGTCATCTTTAATTTGTGACTAAAATTAGCAACTCTATAATTATGGTCACCAATTAACGATTGATAATTCACATGTAATAAACATTTCCAAATAGCAAATAGTAACAAAAACAGCAAAAGAGCAGCAGCATAGCTAGTGGGTCATGGGCCCCAAAGCAAACAAGAAAAAAATGGATCCTCTCAAATTAAAACTCAATATTAAAAGACAGCCATGGTTGGAGTTCATTGGGCCCTTCGAACCCTGGAGCACTACTACCATTTCACCAGCTCAACTAATGATAGACACACCACTACTTATCTGTATCTGAATGTCGGATTTTTCCTGTCTTTCCTGTCTCTGCTTTCCCCTATTTCCCTCTATCTCCATCCCTCTCTACTCTTAAATGCTCCTTTTCTCTGACTTTGCCTCCCCCATATCCCCTTTGACTCTTTCTCTACACTTCCTTCTTTCACTCATCCATATCCAAAGTTTCAAGTTTCAAAAGACCTTTATTCGAATTTGTTAAAATTCATAAAAGTACCGAACACATCAAAGAACATATACATACACATAATACAAAACAGTTAAATAATTTACATTTCATGGTGACAAAGCAATTCATACAGAGGTTAGACAATAAATTTCATTAACTTATAAGGTTTTAGCAGTAGTATATTTTTTTTGACTGAATCTGATTTCAAGGACTTTCCATAGTCTTGCGTGCGCGTATGGCTAGTCTTAGAAAAGTGCTAGTGCGAAATGTCAGTTCATCATTGTCCAGGGTGAGCAGCAGCATATAGGATTCCTGAAGTGTAAGAGGTCTAAGTTTTCTAAAATATGGGGTTAAAAGCCATTTGGTATATCTCACATAAAATTTACAGAAAAACAGAAAGTGCAAATCGTCTTGTGTGCTTGTACCGTCACAGGGGCAGGGGGTAAGGTCAGTATGATGTTGATACCCCAGAGGAAAAGAGAGCAAAAATTTAACAGTTCCTGCCCTTAGACGAAACAGTAGAGATCGTTCCCAGTTTGACATAGGCAGTGATAGGTAGGGTGGCATGATTTGCATACAAAGACCATTACCAATATATTTTTTGACCCCTGATTTCTGTAGTTCAATTCCAAGCCGTTCATTACGGTAAAGTGCATAGAGTGCCTTTTGGACCTCATATTTGTCCTTTGGTTCAATAGCCGTTGGCTCAGTAAACAAAATGCCTCTACCAATTTCATTAAATATTTTAAAAACTTCTTTAAACCAGGGGATCTGCATGCCATTTTCACTATTAAGGCAGTCCCTAATGATGTTTTGCGTAAGGGCAGCAGCCTCATTCCTCCAGATTCTGATCCAGAAGAGTGCTGGTCTTACTTTAATAAAGTCGTTTATGAAAGGGAGGTTGAGTTCATTATGACAGATGAAAGTGGAAGAGGAAATTGGTGCTCCCAGCAATTTCCTGCAAAAACGGTTTTCCTCTCTTTGAATACCAATGCTGCTGGCCGATCCCCAAACTTCGGCTCCATACGTGGCAACAGGGGAACACTGTAGTTTAAAAATTTTAACAATAGCTTTAGTGGCGCCGATTTTCTTAGGGCGGGGGAGACTCAGGACAGAGTTGTTGGCTTTCGAGAACTTGCTCGTGGCGTGGGCCACATGCCCACTCCAAGAGCCGTTCGCAGCGAAAACCAACCCCAGATAAGGGAACTTATGGACAGATTCAAGTTTATCTGTTCCAATTTGAATAGTGCCGAGTTTCCTTTTGCCCGGCCCACAGGGCATGATAAAAGACTTTTTAAAATTAACTTTCAAATCCAGTCCCTCCATAAAATTTACAAAACTATGTACAAGCAGACGTAAGGCGTTAGGTGTGCGTGCCATAAGGACAGCGTCGTCTGCATATAAAAGTACGGGCAAGGGATTTCCTAAGATGATTGGGACATCGGGGGTAGCTTTCTTTAAACAGTTGGACAGGCCATTAATATAGATGATAAACAGCAGGGGTGCTAAAACGCACCCCTGTCTCACCCCCCTCCCTATCTTGATGGCTCCCGATACCTCTCCGCCCATCCCAATACGTACCCGAGCTTTCAAGTCAGTATGGAGGTAGGCTAAGAATCTAACAAGAGTGGCATCGAGACCGTTTGACAGGAGGGTTAGCCATAGCTTGGATCTATTCACAAGATCGAATGCGGATGAAAGATCCATAAAAGCTAGGTAAACGGGGGATGAGCGAGCAATGCAGTATTTATCTATTATCAATTTTAAGTTTAGGCATTGCTCGACTGTTCCTACCCCACTCCTAAACCCCATCTGGCAGGGGTCTAAAAAGTCAGAATCAGACGCCCATTCCAGTACCCTGTTATAAATTATTCGTCCTAGTATTTTTAAAGTATTATCCAGGAGGGAGATGGGACGATAGTTTACTGGGTCAGATCTGTCTCCCTTTTTGTAGATGGGGACAATAATACTAGTAGCCCAGGTGGCAGGCATGGCTACATGTGGAAGACTGTTAAAAATGTTTAAAAGTATTGGTGTCCAAAGATCAACGTTAAATTTGATGATATCAATAGGGAGGCCGTCTGGCCCGGGCGCCTTGTTACCTAGACTCTCTTTGATAGCTTTCCTGACTTCTAAGTCCGAGATCTCTAAGCCTGCTGTTTGGTTCAGGTTAGGGAGAGGTTGCTCATCAGAGGGGGCGGCATAAATATTAGAAAAATGGGTCTCCCAGGCTGTACTGGTTATGTTGCAACTAATTTTTGTAAGCTCTTTGCCCATTTCCCTCGTTCTCCTAACTGCCGTCCAAAATGGGCCGCTGCCACCCAGATTGGCGCTGATAACCAGCTTATCCCAGTGATCGGAGAGCAAATTTGCCTTCCTTTTCGATGTTTTGTCTTTATAGTTTTTCCTGGCAGCTCGAACAACATCCTTACACCTGGGATTGGCAGAGAGGGCCTTTCTTAACTCTCGATTGGCCACGGAGCAAGATGTATCAAACCACCGTGGCTCTTTATGGTCAGTAGAGAGTGGGACTGACAGGAGAGTTTTTATATTGGTGCATAAAGCTTCAAAATCAGTAATCAGTTCTTCATTATTTGTACTTGGGGAGGAGAGGCATTTCAATAAATCCGGATGTGCCTCCCGAATCGTATCTATAATGGCCCCACAATCAATTCCTCTCCATTTAAGGCGAAGGCCATCAATTGAGGGTGTGATATCCCTTGCTCCATTTAAATTCATAAAAATCGGGCTGGGTGCAAGGTTAAAAATAGCAAACAAAGGATTATGATCGCTGAAGGACGTTTGCACCACAGAAGATTTGATTAAACGGTCCGTTAGCACAGGTGATGTAAAAATGTAATCGATAATTGAACCGTTATCCCTGCCCTTGAACGTAGGGGCGTAGGGAAAATTCATATCATACCCTACACTCATTACATCGACAAGATTAAAATCAGAGAGTATGCTAATCAGTTCCAAACCCCTGCGGTCATTACAGTGATCAAGATTAGTGGATCCATAGTTATCTATAAGTTTCACATTAAAATCTCCCCCGATCAGAATACTAGTCTTAGTATCTACTGACAAGGAACAATCAATCATGTTTAAAACCTTAGATAAAGCAACAAAATTTTTGTTCGGTACACCATTAAAATCATTGTTGTAAAAATTGATTAAATAAATTGTGGTCTTTGATTTCAATTTATATTCCAGAATTTGAATATTGGAATTGCCAAGGTTGTCTGACTTCAAAACATTAATTGTACCGCCTGCCAAAATTCTAATCCCCGTGAAGAGTCCACCCACCGCTCGGCCAAAACTAGGTTTTGGAGATGTCAGGCTGAAACAGTGGTAGCCTTCAATATACAGGTTATCAACAGCCCAAGTCTCTTGGAACATGAGTATGTCTATGTCATTAATTAGTTCGGTCCAGGCAGGGTCAGAAAGCTTAGATTCTAAACCTGCGACGTTCCAGCTTAGAATTGATAGGCCGTGTTTGAACCCCTGGTTAATAAATGTGCACCTAGTATTCCCATTATCATAGATAGTTGGTTCGTTTGAAATGGCCGGAATACTATCCGACAATGTAATTTCTGGGACTGCTGTATTAACATGGAGCGATGCAGGTGAATTTATAATTGTGGCATCCTCTTGGTTACAGGCTTTTGCATTATTGCATAATTCTTTAATGAGGGGTGTGCTCAGTCAATCCTGTTCGTCTAATGATGATAAATAGTTGAACCGATTGAAAGTTGGGATATTGTACATTGGCCTAGCTTGTGTCATCTGTGCAAACTGGAATGGGTTGGGGATTGGGTAAGACCTATCCCTGTGATTGCTCTGGTGCATAGTTGGGGCTTGAAAATGCTGCGGATGGTTGGGGGTAAGGATTGGCATTAGAGGTTGTGGATGCCAATTGAGGTTGTTGGAAAAGGCGGCATTTAGGTTCTGGTTTTGGGCAAAAAGGGGTGATTTGACCCTTGCACCAAAATTCATCTCTTGGTATGAGTTAGTGGGGAAATTGTTGGGAAAGTTAACCGTGGCTTGTTCTGGGGGTATCAGGTGTCGGTAAAAATATCCTAAGGGAAGGAGCGTGGTGTTAAATTCCCATGGCGATGGTAGAGGGGCGTTGGCTAATGTTTTCTCTGCCCAATGTGGTTTTCTAAAACTAATAATGACACAGTCGCCCTCAAATTTTTTCCTAAGTGGTCCAATCCAACCCACCCGCTGTGTGTTAATAATCTCCCTTGCACCATCAATCGGGTAATTGCAGTTAGTAATTAGCCAGTGCAGGGTTTTATTTTTGAGTGATGTGGGATTTTCATCCTGATTCTCTCTTAATTTGGTAACGTTTACTAACACTAATACATATGCACCGCATTCCGGAGGAAGGTTAATGCGGGCAGGAACTTGTCTGGGTGTTTTTGGGATGGGTTGGGTCAAGATAGGATTGCTTGTTGAAATTGAAGGGTGACCTGTGGTACTCGCAATTGGGAGTGTAGTATTCGTGGTGGTATTGGTGCCAGGATCCTTCCTTTTATCTGTGGATTTGCAATTAGTATGTGGTGTTGCTGTTTTTTGTTTAGTAATTGGGCCATTGGCCAGCGCAACAGGTACGACTTTATCTACGTTATTTGGGGCGGCTGGGGGTACTTGTAAAATAGTTGTTTTGGGACCTGCTATATTGGTGGGGTTGCTATTTTTTGTACTAGTTGCAGGACCTCCCTTTAGGAAATTCTTGAGAGGGTTGCTCAATTCAACTAGCTGTTTTTCTAATCGAGCAAGCCTGTTTTCGATTGGGGATAGATAAATGCTTAATAAATCCCCCAGTCTTTCCAACAGGGGGTCATATGTCTTGTCTATATTTCCGTTAGTGTTCGTTGTTCTGCCCTGCTGAGCGGTTTCACTATCATCCCTCTGGGATATTACCGTAACCTTAGTCGCGTTATGGTTATTGTCAGGGACAAAGTTAGTATTTTTCCCAGATTTCCTTTGTGCCCGGCCATATTTCCTGATCGTAGTGACCCGGGGCTTGGGTGCGTGTAACTTCAGTTTTTGAACTGCCCCCTCTCGCCTACCTCTAGCATGCCTGGTGTTATCAGCAGATTTTACTTTGGGAGAGGGGTTAATTAGTAAGTCAGGCGTTTTTTCCAGGTCTGTGCTAGTGTCGGTGTCGGTATCTAACAGGGGAATGGAGGCTGAGAGGTTTACCTCGCTGGGAATGGTGTGTATGTCAGCACAACCATCAAGTAGGGGTCTGATGTTGTTAGGCATAGCTTGTGCAGGTGTAGTGGCGGTAGCAATGAGGCCAAGCGAGGAACGTTTGGCATGCGCCAGGTCTTGTGATACCCTGCGTTCTAGTAGGTTAATGCCCTGATTGATGGCATCATTGGCCTTAGATATAAAAAGGTCAATGGGGCCAGTCACAGCGGCAGCAGTTTTGCTGCGGGTGCCTCTTGGGGACATGCTGGCAGATACTAACCCCTGTTCTGCGGTTTGGGTTGTTACGCAGGACTACAGATACGAGTGTCAATGACACATAGCAAACATAATAGTTAAAGGCAGGTAGTCCCGGTAATGATAGCAGTACCCACAGTTCCCAAATGAGGAATGGCCAATGGACCAATGAACAGTACCTTCAAGTTGTAACGTATGGGTGAATACAAGGGGGTGGCCCCGTCCCGTCCTCCTCGTGCCTCTGAGGGCCACAGAGGGCCCGCCCTTTGCCCGGGCTTAGCCCGGCGCCGCCCGCGCGCGTCCCGCGCGCGTCCCGCGACGCTGGGGAAGCGCCGCTGTTAAATGCGCCTCCGGGCGCCAAAGCTCTCGTGTCGGTGGGCGTGTCAGTCTCGCCAGGGATTCTGGGGGCTGTGGTCCTCCCGCTCCGCGGCCGCTGAAGGTGTGTTTAGCGGCGGCGGCGAGGTCCCGCTACAGCTGCGCCCTCCTTCTACTCCAAAACTGCCTCCGTGCGTCTGCAGTCGCCTCCAGGCAACCAGCAGGAATATCCGGTGAGTTCCCCGCTCTGCAGGGGAAGCGCCGCTGTTAAATGCGCCTCCGGGCGCCAAAGCTCTCGTGTCGGTGGGCGTGTCAGTCTCGCCAGGGATTCTGGGGGCTGTGGTCCTCCCGCTCCGCGGCCGCTGAAGGTGTGTTTAGCGGCGGCGGCGAGGTCCCGCTACAGCTGCGCCCTCCTTCTACTCCAAAACTGCCTCCGTGCGTCTGCAGTCGCCTCCAGGCAACCAGCAGGAATATCCGGTGAGTTCCCCGCTCTGCAGGGGAAGCGCCGCTGTTAAATGCGCCTCCGGGCGCCAAAGCTCTCGTGTCGGTGGGCGTGTCAGTCTCGCCAGGGATTCTGGGGGCTGTGGTCCTCCCGCTCCGCGGCCGCTGAAGGTGTGTTTAGCGGCGGCGGCGAGGTCCCGCTACAGCTGCGCCCTCCTTCTACTCCAAAACTGCCTCCGTGCGTCTGCAGTCGCCTCCAGGCAACCAGCAGGAATATCCGGTGAGTTCCCCGCTCTGCAGGGGAAGCGCCGCTGTTAAATGCGCCTCCGGGCGCCAAAGCTCTCGTGTCGGTGGGCGTGTCAGTCTCGCCAGGGATTCTGGGGGCTGTGGTCCTCCCGCTCCGCGGCCGCTGAAGGTGTGTTTAGCGGCGGTGGCGAGGTCCCGCTACAGCTGCGCCCTCCTTCTACTCCAAAACTGCCTCCGTGCGTCTGCAGTCGCCTCCAGGCAACCAGCAGGAATATCCGGTGAGTTCCTCATCCATATCTTCCTACTCCCTTTTCAGCTTTTCATCTCTTTGCCCCATTCTTCGCTTATTTTCCATATTTCCTTTCTCTCAACGTCTGCGCACCCGTCTCCACTCTCTTCTAGCTTCCTAATTCCAATCTCTCCCACAACCCCATTCAATCTGCCTGCCCTCTGTATCTCTTTACTCCATTTAACTTGCATATCCATATCTGTGTCCGCTTCTCCCTCATTGTATTGCACATCTTCCTCCTATTAACCACAACACCCTTCTGTCAGCCTACTTACTTTCTCTCTCATATTACATTTTGCTTGTTCTAGTCTCTTTTCTCTCTCTCTCTCTCTCTCTCTCTCTCTCTCTCTCTCTACTTTACTTCTTTCCTTCATCTCTCATGTGTTACACTCCCTGCACCTTTTCACCTTCTTTTACTACTCACTTTCATCTCAGTTCTACATTTTTCTCCTATTGTCTCTTCATTTTAATTTCACCATCCTGTCACCTCCACAACTTGTCACCTTTTCTACTTTTCTCTCTGCTCCCTCATTTTTTAACTCTTTCTTTCTGCACACCAATTTCCTCTCTTGTTTTCTCTTTCTCCTCTATATCTTTTCCTCTCTCTAGTCATCTATCACTTTTTATAATTTGTAGTGCTTCCTACCTTTTCTAATTTCTTCTCCCATACCTTCAATTTCTTTCTATTCTAAATCCTTCCTACTCCGTTCTAGTTTTTTCTCTTCTGCTCTTCCCCTTTGCACTGCTACACTGCCCACTCCACAGGACCTTGTCTTTTCCCTTTACTTCCCAGGCAACCTACACAGTAATTGGGGCCCCAGACAGACTTTCATAGTAAAAGAGTAAAGTGGGTCTCTTAAATAAATTGCTTCATTGCAAGGCAGGCTAGGGCTTTTCACAACCCAAGTCCCTGGTGCCACAACAAAGGCTGCACCCCAATAGTTACTCGTCCGTACAGCATGTGCAATTTGGATTCAGGTGCTACTCAAGCGCAGTGTATAACAGGTCCCCAAAATGCAAAGCAAACAGTCACAATCCAGCACTCTAAGCTATAGTGATGAACATGCACATCCGTGAAACACAACAAAGGTGGAGGAGAAGAACAAATTGAAATTTCTGGCACAGTTTGAACAAACTGATGAGGTCAAATGAGTTTCTGGAAGGTGAGGTTGGTGTCCAGGGTGAATTCAAGTGAAATGGCATTCAGTGAAAGTTGGGGTTTGAAGCCATCAAGGTTCATGTCATTGAGCCAGGTTGGTACTGTTTTTTGTTTGCTGTTCTTTTTTTCCCCCAGAGTTTTATATAGCACAAACTTGACCCGAAGACATCAGGTATCAATCAGAGCTTTTCACATGAGCACCAGTTGTGTTACATAAGGACACATTCACTTTTGTTACGGACGGGGAGATTGCGTGATTTGCCCAGAATCACAGGATGTTGAGCTTCGTTGCCAAGACCTGAATCCCATTCCCCAGATTTAAAGTCCACCGCCCTAGCAATTAATCCACATCCTCTCCCCCTGTTACTGGCAAATAACAATAAGGCTGTCTTGTGTGGGTTAAGCTTCAAATAGGCGCTGGCCATCGAGGTCTGGATGAGGTGCTGGCACTGGCAGTGTTTGAAGCATTGAATATTTAAAGCAGAGGACATTTCAAGTAGAGTTGTGTATCACCAGCATATTGACCAAAATGAGAAGTTCCATTCTAGATTTTGATTCTGTTTGCAGAGGGTTTTAAACTCGATTGATGAGGTGCAGCCTTTGCTAGGTAGCTACACCAAACAACACACATTGAGGGTGTGAGTAGGTTACAGCTCCCGGCATCAGTAGTTACCAGAATGAAGTAGAAGATGGTGGGGCATATCACATAATGCACTATCAAGGGTTGTCAGGAACTTTCTTGAGACTATGATGGAAATAATATATTCGCAAAAGGATTTTACAAGCACCCCAGCCAAGCTACAAAGGTTCAATTGTATGCTATTGCATAAATACCACGTCATTCAATTTGTTGCCTTTAACCCGTGTCCTCTTGTGTTCCTCTCAGGGAGTTAGTTTACTTAGATAATTCATAAAAGCAAGCACTAACTGAATATATAGTTGGTGTGCAAGGTACTTGCCTCAACACTGACCTAGTTACCTGGTATCCAGGAAGTGCACATGACTTCTATATATTTTTATCAATGTGCACTGTATGACTAGCTAGCGAGCAGAGAGCGTGGAGACAGGCGGTTTGTCAAGCCTACATGAATTGTGATTGTATAGCAAATAAGTGATTAATTTGTTACCATATTTAATACCTGTATGTATGTATGAACGTTTGTATGCATATGGTATTTTGATAGCATAAAATGAGCAACTAGACTGTGGAGCACTGTACAATGTGAAAGAGAAGCATAAAGTCAACAAATGATGTGAGAGGTAGCCAGGTTCTGGATGGCCAATTCATTGTCATGTAGTGGTCCTTAACCCTTTCCATGCTCATGACGAGCTCAGCTCGTCATGATGCACGGTTGAGCTGTGCTGATAACGAGCTGAGCTCGTCATGATTTATGGACTTTAGCAATTTCCAGCATAGGAAGGGAAAACTGCTAACAGCCAAGGTGTTAAGGAGGTAAGTCTTCAACTCTTTCTTAAATTGAAGCAGTGATGTGGCAGACCTGATGAATTACGGAATGTTGTTCCAGATGTTGGATGCACAGATGGAAAAGGCTTGTTGCCTGGCTTTTTTACAATTCTTACGGCCTTAATGTGAGCTTAGGTGTTATTTATTGGAGCTGATCAATAACAATACCACAGGCAAATTGTTTATCAAGTGTGATAAATAGCATCTATTACAAGTTCGTGGGGAATAATATGAGGATTCTGGTGTTTATCAGACCAAAATCTGCATTATATGGTAAATACAGTATGTTTTCCCTTGTTAAATTTCATCAGGTTTGACCTGCCGAAATTTTACTAACGGGTTATTTATGGTATCTGATAAGTATCAGATGCTTTAAATACTTTCAAACTGGTAATTCTGACCCATGCATAAACAGGAGTGTACTCAGGGGCCAGAATAGTATGTGGCCATTAGTCTTGTAGTCTGAAGGTTTCTTTGGTGAGTGTGTTTTCTAAGAAAAACTAGAGATCATGAGATTGTCTGCAAGATATGGATATGCACTGAATGTGAGGGCTTTGTAAATTATGCCACTGATTTTGAAGCTGGTGAGGGCCAGCAGGTGTAGCCAATAAAGTTCCATCAGAACGCAGGGTGATGTAATTGTATTTCTTCAGGCATTGGAAAAAACATGTTGCAGTATGTTGAATGCACTTAAGGTTTGCCTGTGTGGAGTCTGGGATGCCATGGTGCAGAGCATTACCAATAGCATTACAATTAGCGCCGAGACGCCCACGGGTATTCGCCGCGCTCTACAAATGTCAATAAATAAATAAATAAATAAAATAAATATCCAGATGAGAGAGTTCAAGGGCTTGAACATATCATCTGAAAACGATTTTGATTCATGGCACACACCATCTCCACGGAACATCGCTTCAGCACTAGGATGCCATAATTTCTTGTTTTGATTGCACTGAAAGCCAGTTGACAGTTGGTATTTTGAAAATTATGACTCTGATATTGGAAAATCTTGATAACTTGAATTATTACAGGGATTTGTAAAACATTTTTTTAATTAATTTTGATAATCATCTTCGTGCAGACAATGGCCTTGTTGAACTTGGCCCTTCCTGCAGGGTCACCCCGAACCTTTTGCCTTCACCTTTCTGTTTTCTGAATAGCTTTTTGTTGGCTTTTAAGACTCTGCACACTTTACCACTGTTAACCATGTTAAAGTGCTGGTGCTCTCTCCTTAAAACATGTAAGATTGGCGTATTCCCAATTGGCATATTTAATTTATGTGTAAGTCCCTAGTAAAGTGGCACTACCTGGTCTGAGGGCCTGTAAATTAAATGCTACTAGTCGGCCTGCAGCACCGATTGTGACACCCACTTAAGTAGCACTTTAAACATGTCTCAGGCCTGTCATTGAAGCCTATGTGTGTGTAGTTTTAAACTACCATTTTGACCTGGCAAAGTCAACCCTTTCCCTGGCTAAAACCTTCCTTTTTAATACATATAAGCCACTCCTAGGGTAGGAACTGGAGAGCTCAGAGAGCAGGATGCAATGTATTTAAAAGGTAGGACATGTACTTTCAAGCTTTACATGTGCTGGAAGCAAAAACCTCTGACATTAATTGTTCACTCCTGCAAGTCCTATCTCGCCCAATGGATAGCGTTGGAGTTACCGTGACACATTTTATAAGTGTCATTTCCAAATGGGAACAGGTACCCACTTCATGTTTGGTGTTTCTCGAATTGTAATGTAAAATCCTAACTGATGGCGAAGCCAGATTTTAAATTACAATTTTGAAAATGCCACCTTTTAGAAAGTTGCCATTTTTTTGCCTTAGCCATTTGGTATTCCTCCTAGACAGCCACACACAATGGGCAACTTAGATTTAACTGGATGGGCCATTGCTGCAAGGGTGGGAGGGAGAAGCTGGGCTAAGCCCCACTTACCCTTGAATCAACTGAGTCCTGCTTCCACACAAAGGACAGTATACCCCCTGTAGTTAATCCATAGCCTAGGCCAGGAAGGCAGGGCTCCTGTGGATTTCGAATGCATGCTTCTAGAAGCCTCTCCTCCTTTCAAGTGCATAATTGGGTATACATTTTGGACCTAAGACACCAACACTTCAGTACACTTCTGGACCTGTGGATTCTTTGCCAAGAAGAAGGACTGCTGTGCTGCTGAAAGGACTGTCACTCTGTTGGACTGCTGCTCTGAATGATTGCTGCCCTGCTGTGCTGACCTGCTGCCTGCTGCCCTCTTGCATGTGTGAGAAGGACTGAACCTGTATCCCTTGAACGCAGAACCCAGCGTGACTCCAAGGGCTAGTTGACTGGCTCCTAATCTTAAACCTCAAGGACACAACATGTTTCCAACAATCGTGCAACTGCACCTGAACTTTGCCATCCCTGAGTCTACCCTGCCAAGTGGTGTCAATCCTGTCTTAGACCTTTGGAAGTGAGCTTAAGGCGCTCTGCCAACCTGTGAGGCTCAAGCGGAACAGACGCATCTCCTCTGCAGAGTGGGGCAAACCCGAGCAGACCTGACTCATCACTGCTGCTGCATGGATTGGACCCATTACAAAGCCCAGCATCTCCTTTGCAGTCCCATTGAAACTGCCACTGTGCAACGTATCCTCAGGGAAAGCCTTCGCATCCCTCATCAACGGCATCCTCGACAAAAGCGCCAGACTCTTTATCGCTGCCTCGCAGCTCTTTGGAACTCATGCATCAGCCAGACTGTGCACTGCTTCCTTAATGCCAGACTTCCATTTAAAAATGCCTATCTCCGGTTCTACTGATTGGATTTTTGTCATTTAGGTCTTGTTTTATTTATTAAAGAAAGCTGTATTATTTCTAACTTGATATGGAATCATTTTTCTGTGGTGTTTTCACTTTATCGTTGTTTGAAGGGTTTCACAAATACTTTGCACATTTCCTCAAAGTTAAGTCTGAGTTCTCTGTGACAAGCTACCAGAGGAATGAGCACAACTTAATTTAGGGTTGGCTGGTGCATCACCATTACAAGGATTGTGGTTGTTGCTTTACCAGAGTTCACAACCCAGCCAACCAACTACTTAATTTCTCGCAGACCTCTTTTGCAAAGTATTCTAATGCTTTGATTCACTTTGTTGTATTGATGTGATTTTTAAGTAACTAACAATATATTTCATAAATAAAATACATATGAGGGCTTGAATATCAGTTCTAAAGTCTCTTTCTTTAGAAGCGAGAGCTGGTACTAGGCATATTTGTCTTTTTTGTTTGCTAATTTGTTCCTTGAGGGTGGGCTTAGTGTCCGGGGTAAATCCAAGTGAACTGGCATTTAGTGAAAGCTAGTGTTCAAAGCCATCAATATTCATGTCATTGGGCCAGGGTTTTACTGTGTCTTGTTTTTTGTTGTTGGACTTGTCCTCCCTGCAGGATCATCCACAACATTTTTTGCCTGCATCTTTCTGCTTTATAAAAATGTTTTTGGGGGGTTTTAGGACTCTGGGCACGTTACCACTGTAACAAGTGCTAAAGGGCTGGTGCTCTCTCCCTTAAACATGCTGAAATTGTCTGACATCCAATGGGCACATTTAATGTACTGTAAGTACCTAGTTAAGTGGTACTGCAGGGACCCAGGACCTGTAAATTAAATGCTTCTAGTGGGCCTGCAGCATTTATTGTGCTACCCACTTAGGAAGCCTATCTAAACATGTCTCAGGCCTGCCGTTGCAGCCTGTGTGAGCAGTTTTAAATGGCTATTTTGACCTAGCAAAATAAATGTTTATCAGCCTATGCCTTCCCTTTTAAAGGGCCAAGGGTTGGACCTAAATAGTCAATAGAGCAGTGAACAGTGTATATAAAAAGTTGGACATGTACTTTTATATTTTACATGTCCTGGTGGTGAAAAACTCCTAAAATCTTTTTTCATTAGTGCAAGGACTACCTTTTCCATAGTGTACATTTGGGTTACCTTTTACATTACTTTTATTTGGGAGCAGGTGGGGGTTTGGTAGCTAAAGAATTGTAATTTATAAACTTCTGCAATGATAAAGTTGAATTTTAAGTCACAATTCTGAAAATGCAATTTTCAGACAGTTAGCATTTTATTGTCCCAACTATTTGGTACCTGCAGTATGTATGCTAAAACACATAACTAGGTGTAGTTGACAGTGGCTCTTTGTGTATTGCTTCCAGATAGGGAGACAAAGGAGGAATAGGTGTTGTCAGGATGACCATCTCTGACTTAATGGGGGTGGAGCTGTCACCTAATACACTTGCACATCACAATGGCTCTGCCTCATCAGCACACTTACAAAATGTTGGACACTAATTGTATGTACCCCCAGACAAGCCCAGACAAGAAGAGATAGGGGCGGTGGGAAAGAACATTCCAGATACCTCTGTAGGGGGAGGACTCTAGAAGGTTAGCCCACTTCAAAGTAATCACCTCACCAGGAACAAGTACACTCCTGGATCAGTGAAAGACTCAGAAGAAGGACTACTTCGCTGCAGAAGGACTGGTACTCTGCTGCCCTGTTGATCTGCCTCCCTGCTGCCTGAGTGAGAAGGACTGGACCTGGACCTTGAACCCAGGGCCACCAGCGTGACTCCAAGGGCTAGTTTGCTGGCCTCTTGATCAGATCCTCGAGACAGAAAAGGCTCCAACCACAATGAAACCTGTACCTGGACTCTGCCTGCTTTTAGACTTGCCCCTCAAGTGGTGGCACTCTATTCCTGGACACTTGGAAGGGGGCCTGTAGCTGCTCTATCAGCACAGCTGTGGTCCTTCGGGCAGAATCAACACAACGCAACATATCTCATGGCAGCTCTGCATCAGACCACCATTGCGTGATGGAGCAATGAAGCAGGACCTCCAAGGGCAGCCCCCAGCTCCCCGGAATCACTGTGCGCAACATATCCTAGAAAAAGAACCTCACATCACAGCTTGCAGCTCATCAAAACCACGGCTGAGTGACACACATTCAAAGTGGGATCTTGCAAAGCTCAGCAACCAGGATTTAAAGTATTTTGTTTAGCTGGCCTAACTTGTTCTGTGTAACCATCCCAACCTCCATCGTGGTTGGTCTGAACTTGTGACTTTGTCCTGTTCTGACACAACCAGATGACCACAGTTGGTGCTTTGTGCATTTAAGCACTATTTTATCTTAAATCTTTAAAATTGCATATCTCCGGTTCTAGTTGTTTTGTCGATTTGGTGTCAAATAATATATTACATTTTACACTCATTTTCTAATTTGGTGTTGGATTTTCCTTGTGTGGTATTTTCACTTTAATACTGTTTGAGGCACTACATAAATACTGTATACATTACCTCGAAGTTAAGCCTGACTCATTTGTGCCAAGCTACCAGAGGGTTAACCACAGGTTAATTTGGGGGTTGCTTGTGTTTTACCCAGGCAAAAATCGTGGTTGCTGCTTGTGTAGGATTTCGACCCCACCCCCCCTTCTCAACTAGTAAACCATTTCCTACAGTTGTTCTTGGCAAATTCCAGGAATTTTTCTTGGTTGGTTTGAGCCTCAGGTAGATACTGGACATTCAAGATTGGATGATTTGTAAGCAGTGTTTGAGGCACCAGATGTCTGAAGCATGGGGAACTTTCTAGTAGAGTTATGTATCATCAGCGCTTAAAGATCTCCGATATTTTAATTACCCATCAATCAAGAGGTCAGGCAAGGTGTGGATGTCTGCCTACACCAAATGGTACAATTTAGGGCCAACAGCCAGAAGTACATTTAGATTAATATTGGCCTTCAGTTCCATGATTCCATAGCCATTGTATCAGTTGGGCGCTGTGCTCTGTTGATAGGAATGCATCCTTCCAACACTCTGGAGGCATTACCATACACCACATCAAAGCTACCCACTGTGGATAATAATATTATTTTGATTTTTGATAAGGACTCATTGTCTATTCCAACATGTTGGAAGTAGATGTGAGATGTAGGACAGCTGGTGTGCCACATGCCCAAGGATAGGCGATCATTTGTTGCACCTCAAATTAATTTTTTATAGATTCTTTCAAAACGGTGATCATGTGGCATTTAGAATTGGTAGAAAGAACATCGTAAAGAAGTGACCATTGGCACGCTAGCCATTTTAATTGTCTTAACTTTACTCTACAAGACATTTTGCATGCTTGACCATCTTGAAAATCTTCTGATGGTTTTGTAAAAAGGGGTTTATGTTGTCCTGCAACATATTTCTCAGGCCTTAATTAAAGAAATGCCCAAATATCTTAAATTAAATGGTACAAGCAGTAGATGCAGACATCAGCAGTGCTATCCTCCTAAACCAGAAAACAATACAGAGAATAAAGGAAGTACTTCTTCTTAAGTATGGATATGATACAGGAATAGATGCTGTAAGGTCAGGGAATATCAATAGGATATTAGACACATATAAGAGAATCTTTCAGGGGCTTGTAGGAGTGTTAGTGCTTTCATGTCAACTGTTGAGAGGATCTTAGGTGCTAACACTTCAAGAGCCAAGATGAATAAAAAAGTTGATGTTGGGCAATTCTGTTGTGCTTGCTAGTAACTGTGAATGCTTCAGAAAGAAAGACATTGCAAGCAGCCTCTTCATAGCAAGTTGGTGCAAGCAACGTACCTTGCCCACATATTCCACACACAGTTCAATTCTTTCTAAGGTGCTAATGAAGAAACAAGAAAGATGGCTACCTTGTCATGTCCATTCCCTCAAATATGCCAAAGTAGATCGAAAAATGTGAGGCAGACCAAGGAGATAAATGCATTAAGACTGCTGGCAAGGAACTTCACCAAATGTTCATGTCAATGTTAAATAATGAAATAAGTCTTTTATTTATTTTATTTATTTATTTATTGCCATTTGTAAAGCGCGACAAATAGCTGCAGGCGTCTTGGCGCTAGTTAATTTGCAGATTTCAGATCAATGATAAAGTGCTCAGCAGTTACCTATATTTATTGAAGTTATTGGGTAAACAACCACGTCTTAAGTCTCTTACGAAACTGGAGGAGGGTTGAACAAGTTCTGATGTCCAGAGGGAGAGTGTTCCACAGTTTTGGTGCAGCGACCATGAAACGACGGTCGCCCCATGACACTGTTTTGGCGCGAGGAACCACTAAGTGATTGCAATTAGAGGACCGTAGCTAACGGGCCGGTTGATATGGCATCAGTTGCTCTGTTAAAAAATGTGGACCTTGCCTGTTTAGCGCTTTATAACTATACATAATGACTTGAATTTGATCCGGTTCTGGATGGTCAGCCAATGAAGTCGTGTGATGGCATCCGAGATGGCCGCATACTTTGGGATTCCAAAAACCAGGTGAGCCGCCGCATTTTGTATCGACCGCAATTTTCTCATGACTCTGGTTTGCGAGTTTAAAAGTAGGCCATTACAATAATCCAGTGACGTTAAAACCAGGGAGCTAACGAGGGTTTTAATGGCAGCCACTGGAAGATACGGACTGATTTTTCGGATCATGCGTAATTTATAGTGGGCTGTAGAGGCCACTTTATTAGCATGATCCATAAAATGTAAGCCATCATCAAAGATGACTCCCAAATTTCTTACTTTAATGACTGGTTTAGGGATAGCTCCGAATGTGGAAGGCCACCACTGAACTGACCAGTCCGGTGAGAGAGGTCCAAAAATCACTACCTCAGTTTTTTCTGAGTTGAGTTTCAGGCAATTTGTGGCCATCCACTCTCCTATCTCCATCATTCCATTCTGAAAGCGTTGGGCAACTTCCACTCCGTCACCCCTGATGGCCAAAACCAATTGCGTGTCGTCCGCATATGAGGTTAGGCTCATCCCATGTGCTTTGATGACATTAGCAAGGTCCGACACATAGATATTAAATAGTGTCGGACTCAGGGATGAGCCTTGAGGTACCCCAAATGGCAACGTCAACTTGGCAGATTGGTAAGGACCAAGGGTGATGGCCTGGGTTCTGTCAGAAAGAAACGAGGCAAGGAGATCCTTAGCCATATGGCAAATGCCCATCTTTTCAACACGATCGACCAAGATCTTGTGGTCGACCGTGTCGAAAGCAGCTGAGAGGTCCAGCAGTACCAAAACTGCTGTCCGACCATGGTCTCTAATTCGTCGCACCTCCTCGGAGGCTTTGATTAAAGTGGTTTCGGTGCCATGATATTTCCGAAATCCGAACTGGGTATCGTCCAGCAATCTATGTGTCTCAATGTGCTCCGATAGTTGCATATTCATGGCCTTTTCCACCACTTTAGCTATAAAAGGCAAGCTGGCAATTGGCCGATAATTTTTTAGCTCAGTCTTCTCCAGCCCCGGTTTCTTTAAAAGGGGTTTGAGCAGTGTGGTTTTTAAAGACTGAGGATATCTCCCCGAGCACAAGATTGAGTTGCATACTTGTGTCAGGGCCGGTATGATTGAGTCCATCACAGGAGGAAGAACTGAAAATGGACAAGGATCCAGTATGGATCCAGATTCAATTGTGGAGACGATATTTAGTATATGATCGTCAGTAATGGTTTAAAACTGGTGAAAATTGTGGCTTGAGGTATATTAGAGACAGAAGGAATTGTTGTGATGGATTCAGTAGAAGTAGATTTAAGGGTGAAAGCTTGGTAAATGTCATCCACTTTTGAAAAAAAGAAGTTAGCCAAAGCATCGCACATAACTTGGGATCGGGGTGGAGTCAAGTCGGGGATATGGCCTGAAAGAGATTTGGTGATTTCATATAGTTTTTTGCTGGAATTCTTTGCCTGCTTGATTTGATCCGAGTAAAAGGATTTTTTTGCCTTTATAATCATGGTTTTATAAACGGCCAATGATTCTTTATAGTGGGTCCTGCTTACTTGGTCATAATTTTGTCTCCATTGCCTTTCACAATGCCTATTTTGTTGTTTTTGTTTTTTAATTCATCCGTGTACCATGGTGCGGTCGGAGTAGACCTGTTCTTGGAAATTGATTTAATAGGGACCAGGAGATTTATGGCTTGGCTTAACCAGTCCTGAAATAGTTGTGTTGCCATAGCCGAGTCGGAAGGAATCAGTGGGCGTGTGCTATCAAGCTGTTTTCTTAGGTCTGGCTGTTTAATATTATGCCATGCTTTAAAGGGACCCTGGCGAGAAAGGGTGGTTGCCTTGTTTGAGGAATTATTTATTATCAAAGTGCAGAATACCTCGTAGTGGTCTGTCCATGGCATCGGTAAAATATCCGATACCTGTAAGCCCTGGACGTTAGAAAAGATGCCATCTAAGATATGTCCCGCCCGATGTGTGGCCGATGTAACCAGTTGTTTAAGTCCCATGGTTTCCATATCTGAGATAAGAGCCTAGGTGTCTTTTTGGTTGTTGTCATCTAGATGAAAATTCATATCGCCCAACACCGTAATGGAGTCCTCGAGCGTAAGTGATTCTAATATTGAGCTTAAATTAGCTAGAAAGCCAGTCTTGGCTCCTGGGGGTCGATATAAAAGTATCCCCTTAAAATTGTAGAGGGGACTGGGTTTAATTGTAAACAACAGGGCCTCACATGAGGTATCCGGGATATGTGAAGTCATAACCCCGAACCTTTCCCTGGCTATGATAGCAATCCCACCGCCCCTTTTTTTGGATCTATCCTGTCTATAGGCTTTATAACCGCTCGGTGTAGCAATCACCAAGTCCGGTTCTGACGAATCGTCAGTCCACGTCTCCGTTATAAAGAGGATGTCCAGATTGAAATCTATTATAAGGTCCGCTATTTCATGACTATGTTTACATAAGGATGATGCATTGATGAGACCCATAGTCATCGGGATATCTGTGCCCTTGGCATGTAGCTTGATATGGGTTCTGTCATAGTTGGTTAATGTCGTATGATGACAGTGTGAGCAGCAATGTACAGCTTCCTTTGCAGTACTGGTTAAGTCTAATAACGTACATGCCGGATCTATGGGTGGTTTAAGGCTGATCAAGGAAGAATGGGTATAGACCAGATGGCGATTTTTAAAGATTGGACCAGGGGTCATGGCCCTCGGCCCGGTTCCGGCGCGGACGGGCGCAGACGGGCTTGCCTCGCCGGCGCGCCCGCTGCGCGGACGAGATGTACCTATAATTTTATTCATGATTGGGCGGAGGAGGGTGGGAGGGCTCGACCAGCTACACCGCTAACCTTACCTCCGCAAGATGGTGGCTGAGGAGGGTCGGGTGAAGTCCCAGCGTCTGGTTACAGCCGCGCTGTGAATGGCCAGCTGATTTGGGCAGCCTCAGGGCGAAGCAGATCTCGCTCCGAGGTAGAGACAAAGGCTTTTAAAATTGTACTGTTGAAATATAAACAAGTTTTAAAAACACGTAATTATTGTTCAATCACGCGTTACAATCCGAGGTTGAGAAATAGGTAAAGAGTAAAGCAAGATACCCCCGGCTTCCGCCTCAGGGGAGAAAAGTGCAAATTACTCGAGAAGCCAAAGGTAACTCCCTTAAGTAACCTGGGAGGGGGGGGGGCTCGACCAGCTACACCGCTAACCTTCCCTCTGCAAGATGGCGGCTGAGGAGGGTCGGGTGAAGTCCCAGCGTCTGGTTACAGCCGCGCTGTGAATGGCCAGCTGATTTGGGCAGCCTCATGGCGAAGCAGATCTCGCGCCGAGGTAGAGACAAAGGCTTTTAAAATTGTACTGTTAAAATATAAACAAGTTTTAAAAACACGTAATTATTATTACTGTAACTGGCACCCTGGAGGGGTATTTGCCTGGATTTGAGATGAACACTTTATTTGCCTCACTATATTCTGGGCTCTGTGTGCTGACTGTACACGTCTGTGAATGCTTGATGTTAAAACCGTGTAGTACTCAATAAAAACAAAAATCAGCCCTGATGCCTTTCCAGCACATTCATAATTTATTGATTTTAGTGCCTCTTCTGTCATAATGCAACTGCCTAAAGATGCACCTATTCTGTGTTAAGGTGCAGCAACTCAATGCTCACCAGTAATCATTACTCTCTGTGTGAGGTAGGTTTGTATTTACCACAGAAAGTTGAAAACTCTCTGACAGAGTTCGACAGGTCAGTCAGCAAGATCCCCTGTGCATAGCAAATCCCAGGTATGGCAGATGGAGCCTCGTTCTGATGTAGTTGCTCTACTAGCAGTTTATGTGACTTCTCTCTCTGCTCATGGAGCCGCGTAATTTTGGCTGCACACTTTCACGTCTTGACTATGCCATATATACGTGCATTTAGTTCCATATATTTGTGTTGTTTAATATCATTAACATAAAGTAGTACACTAAACAGAGATACTGAATTAGCTGTATAAGCTAGACATTTACACGAGTGTACACATCAATGGTTTCCTTATAGTACTTCCAAATTGCAGTTTCATATATATCTGCAATTGTGTAGTTTGAGTAATTATGTTAACTCTTACATACTCACATATTCATTTGAATAGTATTTTGCATTTATTTTATAACTGTATTGGTATCCATAACCATGCATTTAAATGAGTATTGAGGTGTATTCATATGTTCTCTTAATTAGTGAAAGACATATTGTATATGAGAGATTGTGAGGATCGAGAGAAGAACTCTTGGAAAGGACCAGAGGGGCTAATAAACAAAGTGAAGGTACACATTCATGTTATGTTTAGAGACCCAAGGATGTTCTGAGATTCTGACCATGAAATGAGAGTATCAAATAAGGTTGCCAAATGTTACCGTGAGGAGGTGTAGAAGTACTGGGACACATGATGTGTGATCTCAATGATCTGTGGAAGCTCAATTGGCAGTCACACTTTAGCTTTAGGCAGATTCCTTTTGGTTGGTGCAGGCAACGTACCTTGTCCACATATTCCACACACAGGTCAATTCTTTCTAAGGTGCTGATGAAGAAACAAGAAAGATGGCTACCTTGTCATGTCCATTCCCACAAATATGCCAAAGTAGATCGAAAAATGTGAGGCAGACCAAGGAGGAGATAAATGCATTAAGACTGCTGGCAAGGAACTTCACCAAATGTTCATGTCAATGTTAAATAATGAAATAGGTCAGTAACTGGCACGCTGGAGGGGTATTTGCCTGGATTTGAGATGAACACTTCATTTGCCTCATTGAATTCCGGGCTCTGTGTGCTGACTGTACAACGTCTGTGAATGCTTGATGTTAAAACCGTGTAGTACTCAATAAAAACAAAAATCAGCCCTGATGCCTTTCCAGCATATTCATAATTTATTGATTTTAATGCCTCTTCTTTCATAATCCAACTGCCTAAAGATGCACCTGTTCTGTGTAAAGGTGCAGCAACTCAGTGCTCACCAGTAATCATTACTCTCAGAATGAGGTAGGTTTGTATTTACCACAGAAAGTTGAAAACTCTCTGACAGAGTTCGACAGGTCAGCCAGCAAGATCCTGTGCGCATAGCAAATCCCAGGTATGGCAGATGGAGCCTCGTTCTGATGTAGTTGCTCTGCTAGCAGTTTACGTGACTTCCCTCTCTGCTCATGGAGCCGCGTAATTTTGGCTCCACACTTTCACATCTTGACTATGCCCTATATACGTGCATTTAGTACCATATATTTGTGTTGTTTAATATCATTAACATAAAGTAGTGAACTAAACAGAGATACTGAATTAGCTGTATAAGCTAGACATTTACACAAGTGTGCACATCAATGGTTTCCTTATAGTAGTTCCAAATTGCAGTTTCATATATATCTGCAATTGTGTAGTTTGAGTAATTATGATAACTCTTACATACTCACATATTCATTTGAATAGTATTTTGCATTTATTTTATAACTGTATATGTATCCATAACCATGCATTCAAATGAGTATTGAGGTGTGTTCATATGTTCTCTTAATTAGTGAAAGTCATATTGTATATGAGAGATTGTGAGGCTCGAGAGAAGAACTCTTGGAAAGGACCAGAGGGGCTAATAAACAAAGTGAAGGTACCTATTCATGTTATGTCTAGAGACCCAAGGATGTTCTGAGATTCAGACCATGAAATGGGAGTATCGAATAAGGTTGCCAAATTTTACCGTGAGGAGGTGTAGAAGTACTGGGACACATGATGTGTGATCTCAATGTTCTGTGGAAGTTCAATTGGTGGTCACACTTTAGCTTTAGGCAGATTCCTTTTGGACTCAGAGGGGTAAATAACTCTTTGCTATATTTCTGTTATGTGGCTTTATGGTATGCAAGATACCTGAATTTAGAGACTTCTTCAAATGTTTCTACAAAGCTTCCACCTTCCAGCTTTGCTGGATCTAATTAAGGTTTCCCCAATAAATGCTACTTAGTTCAGGCTTAGTTTAGTTAAGTTAGAATCACTCATGTATTGGCTAGAAGACTGAAAATCATAGACCGATCACCATATTTTGTTCCTTATTTTCTGTATTGCAATTACTGAATTCCCTGTATGATTTATGCTTTTGAGACTAAACTTTGTCAGAGGATTTGGACCGCCAGTAATGATTCCTTTTTTTTTTACAATATATTCTTAAGACTTGTATACATCAGTTTCGTTTTGATTTTGTAATAAACCTACATTTAATCCGCTGCTCAGCTCCACATGATCCTTCCAAGGCTCCAATCGGCAAAAAAGGCATTGAAAGATCTACACTGGCTCCCAGTGAAGCAGCAAGTGCAATTTAAGGCCTTATGCATTTTGCACAGATCCCTTCAAAAGAGATGCCCCATTTTACTAAGATCATTAGCCACCCCATACATTCATGGGAGGTCACTCAGATCCTCTTCAGCTCATTTGCTTCAGACTTCTAAGATCAAAAGATCCCGTTGGGGAGGCCGCTCTCTCTCTCATTTGGTCCCCGCACTCTGCAATACCCTCCCACTTGAACAACGTCAGCTGACCAACGAATCTGCTTTTTGTAAGGCTTTGCACATCTGGCTCTACATTAACTAGTCTCTCTCGTGGTGGTGTACTGGCTAATATGATGACTGTTCTGTCCCTGGGAGGCCTATGTGTAGCAATGCACTTTAAACAAATCATAAAGTAGAATAGAATAGAATAGAATAGACTAGAATAGAATAGAATAGAATAGAATAGAATAGAATAGAATAGAATACCATAGAACTCACACTTACCGACTTTTGGGTAATCATTGTATAGGCAACTGGGTACCACTGTAAATTGAACTCTTGGAGGATGTTAACTCTTCCTTATTTCTCAGGCATCTAATAAGGTCCTTCACAGGAAATGTGGATATTCGGCCCAGTGCTCTGGCACTCATAATGTTTCATCTGCAGCCAGTGTAGTGCATATTTAGCCTGACTTGTGAGAAGAATTATAAAGACAAATTGTGCCCTTGTCAGTTCTTCTAAGAGCTTACTGCTAACAGCTTGATGGCCTTGAGCACTTGGTACTTCATTTTCTAAACTTCAGAGCCTCTTGATATGAGCCCTCTGATACAGGCCTTGCTTGCTAGCCACAGATCAGGTCAGAGGACTCAGTTTCCTCAATATACAGAAGGAAATCAGCATGATGAGTGTGAAGGTTCCCCTTTTCTCCCAGAAACTACGGGGTATATTCACAAGAACGTGTGATAACTACTGCAAGAGAAGCGTAATGCAACTTTCAACATCGCAGCCTATCGCGGGAAAATAACCCAGTGTCAACGTGGCATTCAAAACAAGGCAGCAGAATGCAATTGTCACCAGATAATGCATCAAATGTCCACGTGAAAATCAACACCAAGCTGCAAAAATGCGTAACGCAAATGAAAAAAACATGAAATGAGGCCAATCGCGGTACAAAAATAAACAGCCACAGGCCTGCAAATCCCACACGTCTGACAGCACTATAAAAGAAAAAAAAAAGCATTTCAAACTGAGCTGCAATATGGATGCACCCGGCCTGAGTGCAGAGGACAAGCCGAACCCCACAAGCCCCACGGAGGCACTGCTAGGAACCCTGTGTTCGGGGAAGGGCAAGGACAAGAGGAAGACGGGGTTTAGTTCGCAGGAAGACCGTGCCATCGTCACGGAGGTGATAGAACACCATCAACAACTGTTCGGCACCTCCACTGCGGCACTTGCAACCCAAACAGAAATATGGCAGACCATCGTCACCAACGTCAATGCAGTCAGAGTGTCGAGGAGGTCCCTGGAGGAGGTCAACGGGTGCTGGCATGAAGTGCACAGCCAAACCAAGGTGAAGCTCTCCGTCAATAGGAAGGCAGCAAGGGCGACTGGAGGTGGGAGTCCTGCGACACAGGAGGAGATTGATGAGCTGGAGGAAATAGTGGCCACAGTCAAGCGTGAGGAGACGGTGTCAGGAATTGAGGGCCTGGACACATCACGGTACGACCGGACCCAACAGGGTGAGTAACAACCAGGGACATGGGAAACGGGGGGAGATGGGCACAATGACACACATAAACATTTATGTGCAGCACACTGCACACCCACAATGATCGTGGAACGTGTCACTAATAGCCTTGGCACACTGCAGCACATATCGAAACGCCAATTAGGCTCCCATCCACAATGTGCATGAAGAGGCCCCCACATCTCACCAATATCACAACCGACCTATGCACATGTGCTGAATCCAGCAAAGCAGCGGCTCTGTGACCCACACTGACTTTGCAAGTAACACTGCATGCTCGATAGCATGTCAGCAGCCCAAAAACATGAGATGGCCTACGAATTAACATGGAGGTAGCCTAGTGTGGATCACATCCTTAAAGGAGCAGGTCACACTCTGACATGTCAATGTGCACACACAACCCATGCCATATGATAGACGCAACAGACGAAAAATGCACAAGGCCACTAAATCTGTCTGAGAGCACATATGACCCAAGTCAAAAACAAATCAGGCCCTGAAAAGCACACAATTCAAAGGTATCCCGCCTCAAAGGGAGAAGACTACATGAACTCAGAGCCGCTGGGGAAACTCACCCACAATGCAGCACACACACATAGCAGTCACAGAACATCAGCAATTACGGTAATGAGGTACAAAGTGCAACACCAACACCATAGGACACGGCTCATAACAGTTCCCGCACGTGCAGAGTAACTGTCCACTTACATCTGGCATTTCCTGACACTGTGTGATGATAATGCACGGGTACTACCACACATCCATCATGTAGTTGTAACACACACTGACTGCCATCAAATAGCCATCCCCACCCAAACAGTGACAATGTACATTGGCATGCAGTCTGAATGTAAACATCTGCAAATCTTCAACATGCATGTGTAACTCTGTTGACCTGCATATCCGCTTTCACATTGCAGATGGACAAACAACACCTCCTGCAGGGCACACCACACTTCACACCATTAATGATGATGAGGACAACCTGCACATATGTCAAGACACCCTCTAAAGGATAATGGACAGCCTCCGCACACCATCCCCAGGAGCAGGGCAGGCCAGCTACACAGACCACACAGCAGCATACACAAACCACCACAGCTGTCTCCCAGCACCCCCGACCAATACACGGAATTCCTACAAAGTGTGTGGAGTTGCCAGGTGCAGTTGGCTGAACAGCTGCTGGTAGGTTTCGATCTCTTGGCAGCCAAACTTGATGCGATACGTGGGTGTCTGATTCCCATCAGGGACCACGTACAGTGCCTATCAGATAGCCCCTGTATGCACCATGCTCCACCACAGACCTTGGCTGACCTCACAGGGCCATGAATTGAATACAAGAACTGTCTGGTCAGACAGGCACCAGCGATTACAGCACAGAGTTGGCACAGATGCCGAGGTCAATGGAGACCATGGAGCAGATGCAGGATAGAAGTGTGTATGCCATGGCTGGACACCAGCGAGTAGTATCTGGAAACTTCAATGCCCTGCAGTACTTCATCTTGCCATTGCTGCCACCGAGCTGCTCCCAGACGACTGCAGTGGGAACATCGACTCACACAACTCCGACCCCTGATGTGTCCGTGGCACACAGTGATGCTGCCCCATTATCTTTGTAGTCTGTTGTGTCAGAGGCACACAGTGATGCTGCCATCACCCTGCCACACACAGCGGACACACCGGACACAGAACCTGTATCAGGGGAGTAAGAAGGGGATGGGAATTACTGTGTGAGGAAGGAGGTAGTAGCATCCATAACTGCCATATGCCCTGTCCCTGCCTGGTTATGACCTATGCAGCATGCCCTGGGAAATACCTCCTACTGACTCCCCGGGACACTCTGTGACATTCACCCGGACCCCAACACGGACTCCCATTTCATCACTGCTAGCCAATCCCACAGCAATCTAGCTGCGGACTGCACTCTCCCACTTCCTAATCTCTTCTCAATCCCCAAAGGACTCTGGTTGGCCCATTGTGATGTGGGCTTGGATGGCCATGTACAGCTTCAGCTCCATCAATCTTCTGAATGTGAATAAAACATTCTAAATCACACAGATATGTCATTACTATGTTCACTCACGTATGGAAGTATGGCTGGATGTAACGACAATGATTGCACCTGAAGGTACACCCTGGTAACTGACATCTATGCGCATGTGTAGCCCTGAGACACATGGCAAATTGGATGATTGGGAAGGTGAGTACTAGCTGTGTCCCCATTGCACATCAACAACAATCTTAAGACCCCCCCAAGTAGACACACGTCCATGTGTTGAATAGGGCTGTGTGTGATGTGACCAAATTGGTAGCAGGCCAGGAGTGGTGTCCTATATCACATGTGTCAACAGAACTTCATGACACATGCCTACTTACACACATCTGTGTGGACACATTCTGTAATGATATATGACATTGCTCCACATGGTCAGAGGTCGGACACCATACTCACATTGCTGAAGTCATGTAATTGCTCATGTCGGCTAGTACCTATCCCAAAACAATGTCTGGCTCACAGAGCTTGAGCTTGCAAAAGGGACACCCCCCCACTGCACATGCATCAGTCAGTTCCTTCCTATGTAGGGACGATGCTCATTGTAGCATACAAGTGGACAATCCAATGAACACACCTCACAGTTAGACACCAGTGGGGTGGCATAGACTTTATTGGCATGTGCGTGTCAGTACGGACAAGGCAACGGACACAACATGCAGGGACATGCGTAAGACACTTACATGCAGCATGGGTACATGTCGAGGTTCAGAAAATGTTGGTGCAAAAATGGTAAACAATCATCATGGATGGCAACGCCCCAACCCACCTTGCCTTGGTGGATGAGTCATGTGTTGTTTGGCATCTGCCCATTGCCCTGTGTGAGAGGGCACGACTCACTGCCCATTGTATCTGCATAGTGCTCTTCCACCGGAGTGTGCCGATTGTCTGCTCTGCTGACAGCGATCAGGTGAAAGGGTCCGACTTGTTCACATGTTGTGATAGGTTGCCATGTGTGTGCTCTCCCCCAGCAGTGTGTACAAATTGGCAACTTTGCAAAATGGCGCTGTGTTGCTCCGACAATGAACCTGCATCACCTTACACATGTATGTGTACACACGTGTTGCTCCACGCACAAGCATTCAGAGTCCGGACGATGGCAGACACTGTTGTGGTGGGCAATGTGAGCAATCGCCACAATGTAACAAGTTGTTGTGACCTGTGCTGTGTGTAACAATCGGATGTGGCTGCAGGAACGTAGTTCTCATCCATAAATATGAGTGCAGCTTCATTTATTTATTTATTTATTTTTGATATTTCTAAAGCGCAGCAAATACCCTCGGGCGTCTTGGCCCTGATAAAACCAGTTATTTGTAATGAGGAGAGTGGGGAAAGAGCAATCATTGATCAAACAGCCAAGTTTTTAGGAGCTTGCGGAAGTGAAGGAGGGAGGGGCTCTGCCTGATGTTTAGGGGTAAGGTATTCCAGAGCTTCGGGCTGCCACCAGGAAGCGTCGATCACCCCAGGATACTGTCTTTGTACGGGGAATGACCAATTGGCTGAGGGTAGCTGAACGTAGCATTCTGCTAGGTTTGTACAGTTGCAGCTGCTCTTTCAGAAAATGAGGTCCTTGGTTTTTGAGCGCTTTGAACACAATACAAAGGGACTTGAAGTGAATTCTGTTTCGAATAGTGAGCCAGTGGTAATCCTTTATGCTTTTTGATATTGATTCATATTTTGTTTTGCCAGAATGCAGACGTGCTGCTGCGTTCTGGATAGTTTGTAGTTTGGTTATTACTCTGGATTGAGCGTTGAGGAAGAGACCGTTACAGTAATCCAGAGCTGATAGCACTAGGGAGGTGACCAATGTTTTTATGGCTGACTCCGTGAGAAAAGGACGGATTTTTCTGATCATCTTCAGCTTTAGATGTGCCGTGGAGACTGTTTTATTTGCATGATCCATGAAATTTAGACCTTCATCGAAGATGATTCCGAGGTTCCTAACTTTGGCAGTCGGGGTGGGAGGGGTGCCGAAAGCATCTGGCCACCAGCTTGATGGCCAGGCTGGGAGAAGAGGTCCAAATATGACCACCTCAGTTTTTTCTGAGTTTAATTTAAGGCAGTTGGTGGCCATCCATTCTCCTATGTCTACTAGTCCCTTCTTAAATTTTTCTGCCACTTGATCTCCGTCACCTTTGATTGCTAATACCAACTGGGTATCGTCGGCACAGGAGGTTAGGCTCATCCCGTGTGCTTTGATGGTGTTAGCAAGGTCCGACACATAAATGTTAAATAGTGTCGGACTAAGGGATGAGCCTTGAGGAACTCCACAGGGAGATGAAAGTTGTGCCGATTGAAAGGGGCCTAAGATGACAGCCTGCGTTCTTCTGGCTAGGAAGGAGGCAATTAGGTCTTTAGCAGAGTAGCAGATTCCGAATCCCTCGACACGGTCGACCAGGATGGTATGGTCGACCGTGTCGAAGGCCGCTGATAAATCCAACATTACCAGGATGGCTGTTCCCCCCTGATCCCTGATTACCCTGATATCATCGGCAGCCTTAATCAAGGCTGTCTCTGTCCCATGGTATTTCCGGAATCCAAATTGCGTGTCATCCAGGAGATGGTGTTTTTCAATGTATTCAGAGATCTGAGTGTTCATGGCTTTTTCGATCACCTTAGCCACGAATGGGAGACTCGCCATGGGCCTGTAGTTTTTTAACTCATTTTTATCCAGGGAAGGTTTTTTTAACAGGGGTTTTAGTAGTGTGTTTTTTAGGGGGTCTGGATAAGTGCCTGCAAGCAGAGTGGAGTTACAGACTTGGGTGAGTAATGGAATGATGGAGTCCATTACCGGCAGGAGCACTGAGAATGGGCAAGGGTCCAGTGCCGATCCTGATTTAATAGTGGACACCATGGTTTTTATTTGGTCAGTTGTGACTGGTTGAAAGCTGGGGAACGTGTTGGCTAGAGGTAGAGTAGAGGAATTAACTGTCCTAGGGAGTGATTTTGCCGAGAATGCCTGATAGATATCGTCAACTTTGGTAAAGAAAAAGGAGGCTAAGGAGTCACATAAAGCTTGCGACGGGGGGGGAGTGAGATCCGGGGAGTTGCCCGACAGTGATTTTGTGATTTGATACAATCGTCTACTGGAATTTTTGGCTTTTTGGATTTGGTCAGTGTAATAGTCTTTTTTCGCCTTTGTGATCATGGCTTTGTAGAGTGCCAGAGATTCCTTATAAGTTGCTTTGCTCGTTGTATCATAATTTTTCCTCCATTGTCTCTCCTTGTTCCGATTAATTTGCTTTTGCGACCTTAGTTCTTCGTTATACCAGGGAGCAGTGGGTTTGGATATATTTTTGGATAATTCTTTGGTAGGAGCTGATTGATTCGTGGCCAGACCCAACCAGGTGTGGAATTGAAGTAGTGCTGAATTGGGTTCAGCGGACAACACTGGGCGAGTATGATCCAGTTTTAGCCTGAGGTCGTCCAGATTAATATTTTTCCAATCTTTAAAAGGCTTTTGAGGAGTGGGAATAGGTTTCTTATCGCAAGGGGTATTAATAGTGATTGTGGCAAAGATTGCGTGATGGTCAGTCCACGGCAAGGGTAAGATATTAGTTATTTGTAGGCCCTCTAAATTAGAAAATATAGGATCCAAAATGTGGCCAGCTAGATGGGTGGGGGAAGTGACCCGTTGTTTTAACCCTAGTGTTTCCAAGTCGGAAATGAGGGTGGCAGTGTCAGTTAGGTGAGCTTGGTCCAAGTGAAAATTCAGGTCGCCTAGGACCGTAAAGGCACTTTCAGTGGCGACTGATTCCATCATTGTGTTAATGCTTGTTAGAAATGCTGTTTTCGTTTCAGGGGGACGATATATCAGTATTCCTTTAAAGTTAAACAAAGGTGATAGCTTGATGGCAAACTGCATGGCTTCACAGGATGTGGATGGAATAGAGTTCGTTCTGACAGGATATAAATCTCTGGCTATTATGGCCAGCCCACCCCCTCTTTGTCTGAATCTGTCCTGGCGATGTGCTTTGTATCCTTCCGGTACTGCTATAACTAAGTCTGGCTCTGATGATTCATCAGTCCATGTGTCTGTAACAAACAGAACATCCAATTTAAAATCAGTTATGAGATCTGAAATCTCCTGCCTATGCTTAACGAGTGAGCGCGCATTAATCAGGGCAATAGTTATGACATCTGCTTTTTCGTTCCTTGCTGATTTAGTATTTACGGCAGGTAATCGTAAAGGTATTGTGCAGTTACAATGGGGACAGAAGGTAGCAAGGTGGCTATGTGCCATGTGTTCCAATAGTACGTCGTTGTCGTGTTCAAGGAACACCAGGGTGAGCCAATCCATCAACTGGTCCGGCAGGTATGCTCATCTCACGCGTTTCATCAATCCGCAACACAGCTCAATAGGGGAGCGCCTCAATGTGGTTACTGCACACGAGGAATTGTGCAATCTCCCATGCACAACTGCCAATACATACGCAGTATGTCAAGGCATCCCAGGCACGGCTGCATCTGTTACACTCCTGTTGGTGATCCAACAGGGGGCGCAGACACAGGTCATAGTCCCATTCATCTACGGTTGTGTTGGATAGGCAGACTTCCATGGGACACTCAAATGTGCGTGTTCGGCAGTGGCAACAGGGCTAGACGCAGGTGACGTAGGCAATGTGGAAGCTGAGCCTGTTAAATTATCCGCAGCACTGCCAGTGGCACTGCGCTCAGTAAATGCAGCATACGTGCCCGGTAGTGTTCCAAGTGACAGGGTTGTGCATGTGCCCGGTATGGCCTGCCATTGCCTTGGTGCGGGAAACATCCTTTACGACGCGGATTTTACTCTGCAGTGCTTTTACGACGCATCCGTTACAACACAAGTCGTAACCACGACTTGCACTGGAGGGCGCTAGAGGATTAAGAATAGTATATTTACTATTCCAACACCTTCCCTAGTGTCCACGGGGACTGGTGTTAAAATGGTAAATTATACTATTTTCAATCCGCGCCCCCAACGCAAGTCGTGGTAACGACTTGCGTTGTAAGGGACGCGTTGTAAAAGCACGCGTTGTGACGGTACGCGTCGTACCGTCATACATCCCCTTGGTGCGTCTCGTGGAGCGGGCACTCTTCTGAACTGCACCAGTTGTGTGGAAGATATGCCACAGCTCTGAGCAATGATTTGAATGTGTGTGCAACGTTCATCTGAATGGGTTGCTGTTTCCATGTGTGTCAAGGGCATCTCATGCGGGGGCCCCTCAGGCAGGGGCTTCTGTGTGTGGAGTGTGGATGAGTCGGATAGTTCATTTGCACAATGCGTGGTGTGGGTGTAGTTCACATCTGCCGTGGCATCTCTCTTCCAGGCGCGTTCTGGACCAAGGTCAGAGTTGCAGGTGTCTTCCCGCCTTCTGCATTGGGACAATGGAGCTTTAATCCCTGCTGTTTGTCTGACTGCTACTTGCGTTTTTTTAATGTGATGCGGCTTTGGTGCTGAGATTGCACACAGCCTTTGGCTCAAGGGGTACAGATGGCGATACACACAATTGTTGGCATGTGGAGCCAGGAGCCCTGCAAGATCTTACACTGCTTGTGCAATCTCACTCCATTTCTCTCCCGCACTCTCTTCCTCTCTTTCCTTTGTTGGGCGAATGGTATACCTTCTTCTCCTAGATTTTGTCTTCCAGGCTGTGTCCTACGGATTGTCCAGTGAGGACCCGCTAGGATTCATCCGAATGGTTGTTTTGGCTTTTGTTTGTATGGTGTTTTGTGATGGTGATTGCAGTACTGTATGACTGATTCTCCATTTTCTGGCCACGCATGCATGTTGATTTTCCTGCTTGTGCGACATCATGCAAAATATTTTTTTAGGGATTCGTGGTGTTAGTGTGCAGTTTCTTGGTCCGGGGTTGGGGGTGGGATGTTGCAGTCTGGGTGTGGTGTTGGTGGGTGTTGTGGCTCTCTTGTGTGTCCGTGCTGCATGTTCAGTTGCTCCATGGCATCTATTTGTCTTCAGGTGTAGTTGTGGGCTGTGCTCCCTTTTGTGGTGCAGGTTGTGGTCCAACTTTACACCAGGTCAGAGCAGGTGGTAATTGCCTGCTGCTAACACGCCTTATCTCGTGTTTTGTGTTCTTATTGCCAATCTGGCTAGTCATTTTGGATATTGAGGAGTGGTGTTTTGCACGGGAACGCCTACTCTGCATCTCACTAGCGACAGTTGCGGGGGTCCTCCGCAGCGATATTTTTGCCACTGCCATTGTGGATAAAATGGTGCTGTGAGCTGTTTGCACCAGCTTTTGAATGGGGAGGTACATTTATCACTACTTTAGCTGCGATAAAGTGCCGTTAATTCGGTGATAGCTGCTTGTGTATAGGCCGCTATGTGTATATGTGTCCATTGACGGTGGTGGTGGAGGTGTCATTGAACTGGAATTAAGCCTCAACCCGATCAGGTTGTGATCTGATATACTACCCTCTAGAACAGTATAGTATGGAAAGGGAGGCAAAAAAAGTTTCAATGTGGGTGTCCGGGTCATGGATACAAAACAAATGTGTATTCCCTGTCTCTGGGGTGTAAGAGTCTCCACGCAGTGCACAGTCTTTCAACAGGTCATGCAAAAGGCCTTAGTCCCTGGAATGTTTTAAGTCAGGATTAGCTGATATATCCAGGACCAGGTCCATGGTTACGTTTACAACTACTGCTGCCCCCACATGCAAACACACAATCACCTTGTGTCTGCCAAACTCCAAGACGGTATCTGGATAGTAGTAAAAAGAAGGGTAATTTTTACCAAGCCCATTTCTAACGCAACCCTTTGCACAGATATGGTGATATGTTGCCATAACTCCCTCTCTATCTCCCTCAAGCCTTTTGTACAGCAATAAAGATCTTCCAAATAGGAGAACCCACTTCACAGCCAGTGTGACCTCACCGCAGGCATGTAATTCTTTTGCCACCCAGTGCCTCCTTAGTATTGCTGCTGCAGAAGGTGGTAGTGAAGTATCTTACAGGAAAACAATGTCTTGGGATTTGGAAGATAGGAATGTGTGTGTTTTCTTATGCTTAAGGTAGTGCATTAGGATATTGACATTAAGAGAGAAAAAATGGGTCTCTGTGAAATGATTGTGCTGAATGTGTCAAAGGAGGCCCAGGGCCATGGGGGTGGAACTGTATACATTGGACGTCAAGGTAGGGTTGCATTCAGAGAAGGTTGAGGAGGGTCTTAGGATGTAGAATTTAAGAGTATCTAACATATTAGTGTAGTGTGGATCCCATGTGATAGGATGTGTCAAGTACAGTGATAGGTGAGGAACGTGATGTTGCCTTGATGTGCAGTAGGGGCAGATGTACAAAGACCTCAGGAAAGAGCTGTAAGGTGTGAGGGAAGGCAAGAGGCAATGATTAAAAGGAACAACATGAGAGGGGAACAATGCAATGCAACACTCACTTGTGAAAAAAACTCCTAGACCAGAAATGTAAAAAATGGGAGGAGGCAAACCAGTGAGAACCTAACACTAACTATGAGCATTACGCATTTTGCTTAAACGTCCATTGTTTCCCTTTTGATGCTTCGCCATTTATCCATGCTGAAGACGTTATCCTGTTTTGTATCTAATGAACTCCTCCACTCATATCAGATGGTGTTTCATAAGCTATTATTTGTATTAATTGTAATTGTTCTGTGAACCCCTTAGTATTAAATCCTCGAACTGTCCCCCACCCTTAAATTATAAGAACAATGGGCACGATGTAGGTAAATCCCATTTACCGATTTTGAAATTCAGAATTTTACCGATTCGGTATTTCAAAATCGGGAAAGGGGATGTAGGTCCCAACATCTGGAATCGTTACCGATTCCTTACAAATTCGGTAATCACCGATTCGGTAAATACCGAATCGGTATTTGCTATTGAATCCTATGGGCCTTTGAAGCCCATAGGATTAAAGTCAAATACCAAATCGGTATTTACGGAATCGGTAAATACCGAATTTGGCAAGGGTGCAGGGGGTGTCACCTTGACACCCTCTAGCACCCCCAAAACGGGCATGTGTGCAATGTGGCACACAGACATGCCCTAAGGGCACATCTGTCTGTCACATGGCACATGTGTACATGCACAGATGTGCATGTACACAGGAATCGGTATTTTACCATGGATTTGTATTTCATGGTAAAATACCGATTCTGTAAGCCATGTGCTGATGGAACATTGGCTACCTACATTGCATTTTCGGTAATTTTACCGATTCGTTATCATTACCGAATCGGTAAATATTACCGAATGGTAAATTTACCGATTCGGTAATGATAACGATTCGGTAAAATTATCGAAAATGTGCCCCTACATCTCGATAGCCCTTTACCGATCGGAAACGCCCGAAAATCGGTATTTTCGGCCGATTACGATCGGTAAAGGGCTACCTACATCTGGCCCAATATGTAGTATAGGAAGTCCGCAGGATTACATGTAGAGAATAGTCATAATCACTAGGACAGATGCAAAACATGGAAAGGAAAAACAAGTCACAAGAGGCAATATCTAAGCAAACCATTGGGGTCGTTTGCAGCCACTTTATATGTTTTGCACTCCTGCGGTCCGTGCCACTGCTACAGGTGGTCTCCTGCAGCCATAGATAAACTGAACTTCACCACTCATCATTCAGTGAGATGGCCAGTTTAGTCACTACAAAGAGGTGGTGGCCCAGGTGAGAGAGCAGGGAGCAATTTATGTGATACCTAAGCAGAATCACCAATCTAATCCCAAATGGGGCAACCCAGGAAGTCAACCTACCTGTTCTTATTTGTAGATTCCTCACTGCGATATTCATTGGTGTCCACCTCTTTGTGATGGATTCAGAGACTATCACATTCCACTACTAGGGTCAAATCTTCCGTGTCTTCTTCACATGCTTTTCAGGACTGCATCATTTGCATGACATCTTTTAAAGAGGTGGCACTAACAACTGTCCATGGAACTCCTTGGTCCTGCCATCTTTTCTGATTAACCTAGTGGTGAGTAGCAGCATGCTATACCTGTTGTAGACTGAGAGACAACAATTTATTTCTCTTAATTGTTGTTTCATTCCAGAAGTCCACTGAGATGAACATTTTCTGATTTTCATAAAGGAAAGGGACATTATAAATCTTAGCAGCCATTATAATCGGAAAAGCCTGTCAATATCAGAGAAGACATGCAAGAATAGGTCTTGGGGATCCAGATATGAGCGCACATTGTGAGCATGCTTGCACTCTAAAGGAGGAGAGAAGGTTATGTGCAGTAGCGTGGGTGTGAAATTGAATATGAAGGTTATCATGTAATCATCCTTGGCTTTTTCTGGGACACATATGGAAAGGGGCAACCATTCGGTCCCCCCGAACGTATGGTGGAGTACCCCGATCCCCCCGGGAAGCCATCTTGGGCGGGAGGCGAGTCTCGGCTGGTATGCCCGAAGCGGCGTAGCCGGGGCGCGCCTTTTTCCCGCCCTAGAGGGGGCTGGCCTAGACACTGACGCGGCCGGCCACGCCCTCGGAGGCAGGCGGGGGCGGGTTTACGCCCCCCCCCCCCGAAGACGGATAAAAGGAGCAGAAGCCAAGAAAGCATCCTCTTGTTCCTGTGCTCTGAAGCTGCACCTCCCCGCTGCACGTGAGCTCGAGACGGAACAAAGAGCCAATTTTGAGCGTTGTAATCTTTCTTTTGTCTTACAGATATCCCGTCTGAGAATGCGAGGACCGAAACGGCCTTTGCAGGGAGCAGGCCCCGGTGGAAGAAGCAAGAGGCCCAGAAGGGGGGCACTCGGGGAGGAAACCCCGGTTCCCGATACCCCACTTGAAGAGCCAATCCCGGTGCCGAAAGAGGGGAATCCAATCCCTGTGGGGTTACCCCCGTGAACGGGGAGGATATGCCCCCCGAGTTAGCGGCACAATTGGCAGCGTGGTTGGGAAAAGATAGCGAGGGCGCCACGGCTGACGACGCCCGGGCAGTAATGAGGCAACTGCGGGAATCCAGGGAGGCTGCGAAGGCACCATCCTCGGTTAACACATCAGGCCCAGGTTCGGTGGCGGATGCAGCGTCTGGTTCAGGTAAGCGGCCATTGCCGATTGCGGGGGAGGGGTCTGTACCTTCACGAAGGGAAAAGGTGGCTCAGCATGTTCCACTGGAAACTAAGGAAAAGATTTGGGCGAATAAGTACGTGAACATTTTCTCTTTGCTTACCGATCATTACGAGATGGAGCATGTAAAGAGCCAAAAGGAGCTCATGCATCCGAGTGTTTGGCGCGCAAAAATGGCCGCCTTTAAGGTTGACGAGAACATTGGTACTTGGGGCAGAGCGTGGGGCATTTTTACCTCCATTATGGGCGAGCGCAGGCCCGAGTTGCTGACCGAGTTACCTATTTATCAATCACGTATCATGGAGTATTCTGTAGCATATGGGGGCAATCAGTGGTTCTGCTATGACAATCTGTTTAGAAAAGCTAAGGAACACGACCCATTTTTGACCTGGGATTGTTACGACTCCGTGTCATGGCAAAAAATGGAGAGTACAGGAATGTTGAAGGTACCATTGTTAGGGAGTAACGGGGGGGAATCTTCCCGCCAGAACTCCGGGACACCCTTTCGGACGGGTACAGGTAACGAGTACCACTCGAAGCCGAGTGGCAACACAGGTAAAAGAGGGATCTGTTGGAATTTTAACAGAGGGAAATGTACGAGGCCCCAGGGGTCATGCAAATTCAAACATGAGTGTGGGGGGTGTGGGCAGCCATCACATCCAGAGTCCATGTGCAGAGCCAAAACGGGTGATAATGGTGGTAAGGGAGGCGCCAAACAGGTCTGATATAGTCCGAGGGGCGCCTTTACCTACCCCGATTGATACCATGGCAATGATTCCTTGGCTCAACGAATACCCGGATCATGCTTCCGCTGGGGTGTTGCGAAACGGGTTCTCATATGGTTTCCGCATCCCAGTGGGGGATTTCAGGGTGTAGCAAACTGTAAGAATCAACTGTCCGTCTTGCAGCACGCGGCGGTGGTACAGGTAAAGATTGGGAAAGAGGTGGCTCGAGGTCGTGTCGCCGGTCCATTCGATTTGCCACCGGTTGCTAACTTTGTTTGTTCCCCTCTAGGGGAGGTCCCCAAGAAGGACCCGGGTGAGTTTCGGCTGATACATAACTTGTCAGCTCCACGTGGTCTTTCCGTGAATGACGCGATAGACCCGGTAGTGTGTTCGGTGCGGTACGCATCTTTCGATGAGGCCGTAGCCATGTTGAATCGCCTGGGGCCCGGGACGCTGATGGCAAAATCAGACATCGAGTCAGCGTTCCGGTTGCTCCTGGTACACTCAGATGATCAGCGTCTCCTTGGTTTTCAGTTTCAGGGTCGCTATTACATGGATAGATGTATGCCAATGGGGTGCTCGATTTCCTGTGCCTATTTCGAGAAGTTCAGTTGTTTCCTGCAGTGGGTATTCACAAGGAAGACAGGTTTTCAACATGTTATGCACTATCTCGATGACTTTCTGTTTTTGGGGGCAGCCGGGGATCCTGAGTGTGGACAGGCTTTACATGAATTTTGTGTCCTAATGAATCAATTTGGTGTGCCATTGGCGCCAGGTAAGACTGTGGGTCCCTCGACCTTGATCGAGTTTCTGGGGATCGAGCTCGACTCGGTAGAAGGTTGTTTTCGATTACCCAAGGAAAAAGTGTTGAAATTCAGGTTGGTTATCCCTGGACACATGTATTCGTGCAACAAAAGTAAACCTGCATCAATTACAACAGGTGGTGGGTCAGTTGAATTTTGCCCTGAGAGTGATGCCAATGGCGCGCCCCTTTTCCCGCTCGATTGCACAAGCCATGGTCGGCCTGAAGGAGGGACATCACCGCACGAGACTCTCGGCCGAGGTTCGCCAGGACATGCGCATTTGGTTGGCATTTCTGGCGGATTTCAATGGTCGAATTGTCTGGAAAAAACCAGCGGTGTCCTCCGAGGAGCTGGGGCTTTGGACAGATTCGGCGGGGAGTATAGGATTTGGTGCCATATTTGGTACACAATGGTCGGCTCAAAAATGGCCGTCATGGTGGCACGAATGCGGGTTGACAAGTAACATTGCTTTTCTTGAACTTTTTCCTATTTTGGTGGCCCTGAAAACGTGGCCCGGGGGGTTCCGTGATCACTCTGTGGTGTTCTGGTCTGATAACATGACCGTGGTTGAGTGTATCAATAGTCAGGCAGCACGATGCAAATTGATTCTGAGACTGCTTAAGGAAATTGTGTTGTTATGTATGCAACTGAATGTACTGTTTAGGGCAAGACATGTGCCGGGGGTAATGAACCAAGCGGCTGATGCGCTTTCTCGGTTCCGTATGCAGGCCTTCTGGGGTTTTCTGCCCACAGCGGACCCGGTGGCGGCACCCTTTCCCGAAGCTCTCTGGTCTCTCGGTGCCCCGAACTACAAAACCTCGTGGGAGAGAGCTTAGCACCCAGGACGAGGAAGGCGCGTTCCGTTCCTATTGGGCCTTTTTGGGTACTGCTAGTTGGGAGCTTTGGGGTCAGGAAGAGTTTGTAGTGACATTTTTGCTCTCTTTACGTCAGGCAGGCAAATCAGTAGCTACGGCCCAGAGGCATCGGGCCGCCATTTCCTTTATGGCAAAGGCTCATGGGATCCAGGACCCGACAGCGTCTTTCGTTGTGCAGAAAGCGCTACGTGGGTGGCAACGCCTTGAGGGTCGCAGAGTAGATGAGAGGCACCCGATAGGTCTGGATAGGCTGACCCTGTTATTATCTGTGCTCCCGGCAACGTGTTCATCCCAGTATGAAGCAGTGTTGTTCCGAGCTGCATTTGCACTAGCATTCCATGGGGCTATGCGGGTAAGCGAATTAGTGGCAAGGAACAAGCGGGATACGATGGGGGGACTGTGCCGGGAGCACATTCAGGTCAGGGGGGAGACGATGACGGTCTCATTTGTTAGGTCCAAATCCGATCAGGGAGCAATCGGGGACTGCGTAATCATTCAGAGGATCCCCGGGTCTTCCATGTGCCCTGTGGTATGCGTGGAGGAATATTTGGCACAGAGGGTTGCAGCATGGGGGGGGACCTTGTTGAGACACGCTGACGCCACCCCACTGACGAGGTTTCAGTTCCAGAGGGTGCTTGCGATGTCGATTTCGGCCGCGGGCTTGAACCCCGGCGAGTTCGGGACCCATTCCTTTCGGATAGGGGCTGCTACTGAGGCTACAGCCAGGGGTCTGAGTGTAGAACAAGTAAAACGTGTGGGGCGTTGGTCCTCGAATTGCTATAAAAGGTATGTGCGGTTGCACATGTTGTGAAGCTATAATGATATACTCACGCTTCCTGTTTTTGTTTGGTTTTCAGTTACGCAAGCTTACGAAGCGGGGCGGACTGTACAGTCGACCCGACTCCTGGGGACCAGCGGTCAGAAATTACCGTTTGCGAAAAAGGAGGTGTGGGTCGTGGGCCACTCATATGTGAGGCGTGCCGCGGACGTATTCAATGCAGGTGATATGATTCACGTGGCTGGGGAATACGGGTACAGGGTGTCCTTCTACGGAAAGGGCGGGCTCTGTATTGACCAGTTTCAATCCTTTTTTGAGGGTTTGTTAGAGCGGACAAGGTCACCGCCGTCTATAATCATAGTCCATCTTGGGGGTAACGATCTGGTGGCCACTGGTAGACGACTTCTTCTTGAGGCAATGCTTTCCACAGTAAGTTGGTTGGCAAGAAGAGTTCCAGGATGCACGATTGCATGGTCCCATATGATCCCACGGAAAGTGTGGCGGGGGGCTATTTCGGTTTCTGCTCTGAATCATTCAGTAAGGAAAATAAATAACAAAGTGAGTAGATTGTTTCGTTCAAGTACACTACATTCTGTTTCGCATGGTTGTATCAAAGGGGACAGTATGTATTTGGGGGACGGGGTTCATTTGTCCCGGGTGGGGAATGAGTTACTCATAGGAGACCTCATAGCTTGGTTGAAGGGTTTAAAACATGACCTTTAGGCAGGAGTGGGGGGTCCGGATAGCCGGTCAACTATCCGGCCTGTGGCGGTAAGGTCATGATCGGTGAGCAGTAATTGGACGATCCCTATGGGGGGGCGTCACCCATTACGGATGGGAGCGCTCGGGGGAGGTGGCCAATTGGCCCCTCAACGGGGAGGTGGTCCCGTCTAAGGATAGGCCGCCAGAAGGAAAGGAAAGATGGTCAAGGCCCCTTCCTGGATAGGAGGGGCTACGGGCCCTCCTGGGGAATTTCCCGGGGCCAGGACATCTGCGACGGCAGATGGGTAAGTTGTGTGGGGTGCGGGAGGGGGTTTACGCTACCTTTTAGACACCTCACACGAGTCCTCGAACGACCGTTAAATGGCGTCGAGTTCATTGGGCCCCCGTCAAGTCCAAGGGAAATTGGTAGATGCACTTGAGGTATGCCTCTGTGCGGTCGCTCCTCTCACAAGTGAGGGTGGTATTTCTGGTTTAGGGATCTGACACCGGTTACGACCTTGCCGTTGGCCCTTAACGTTAGGATGTACAATTTCAAGTGTTTTGTAGGATGTTAGTTCGGCTAGGAGAACCTTTGTATTAGAGATCTGTTAAGGTTAGCCAAACATCGTAATGTGGAAATGAAATTGTACATAATATGAAACTGTTATTTTAATGTTTTGATTTTGTTTCATATTTTAATAAATACGGCCGGGAAGGGTAACTCCCTTCCCGCCTTCCAAAAGTTCAAGAACTGTTTCCGGTTTCCCAATTCTTGGGGATTGTGTTGAGAGGGGGTGGCGGGTATCTCAGCCATATGGAAAGGGGCGACCATTCGGTCCCCCCGAACGTATGGTGGAGTACCCCGATCCCCCCGGGAAGCCATCTTGGGCGGGAGGCGAGTCTCGGCTGGTATGCCCGAAGCGGCGTAGCCGGGGCGCGCCTTTTTCCCGCCCTAGAGGGGGCTGGCCTAGACACTGACGCGGCCGGCCACGCCCTCGGAGGCAGGCGGGGGCGGGTTTACGCCCGCCCCAAAGACGGATAAAAGGAGCAGAAGCCAAGAAAGCATCCTCTTGTTCCTGTGCTCTGAAGCTGCACCTCCCCGCTGCACGTGAGCTCGAGACGGAACGAAGAGCCAATTTTGACCCACCCACCAGCCCCTGAGGACAGCGAGTTGTTTTGAATACAGTTTTGATATAGTATCTCTTTTTTCTTACAGGTTGTGAAGATTGTCGTGAAATTTTGAATATGCAATAAAGAATGGTTATTTTCAGTATGTTTTGCAAATAAAGTAATTTTGCACTAGGATTGATCAGTATTTATGCTTGTAATAAGTTATGTTTGTTTTGTAATCTTAGTAAGTAGGTAGAATTGTCGTATTTATTTTGGTCGGGCGGTAAGGTCATGATCGGTGAGCAGTAATTGGAAGATCCCTATGGGGGGGCGTCACCCATTACGGATGGGAGCGCTCGGGGGAGGTGGCCAATTGGCCCCTCAACGGGGAGGCGGTCCCGTCTAAGGATAGGCCGCCGGAAGGAAAGGAAAGGTGGTCAAGGCCCCTTCCTGGATAGGAGGGGCTACGGGCCCTCCTGGGGAATTTCCCGGGGCCAGGACATCTGCGACGGCAGATGGGTAAGTTGTGTGGGGTGCGGGAGGGGGTTTACGCTACCTTTTAGACACCTCACACGAGTCCTCGAACGATCGTTAAATGGCGTCGAGTTCATTGGGGCCCCCGTCAAGTCCAAGGGAAATTGGTAGATGCACTTGAGGTACGCCTCTGTGCGGTCGCTCCTCTCACAAGTGAGGGTGGTATTTCTGGTTTAGGGATCTGACACCGGTTACGACCTTGCCGTTGGCCCTTAACGTTAGGATGTACAATTTCAAGTCAAATGTTTTGTAGGATGTTAGTTCGGCTAGGAGAACCTTTGTATTAGAGATCTGTTAAGGTTAGCCAAACATCGTAATGTGGAAATGAAATTGTACATAATATGAAACTGTTATTTTAATGTTTTGATTTTGTTTCATATTTTAATAAATACGGCCGGGAAGGGTAACTCCCTTCCCGCCTTCCAAAAGTTCAAGAACTGTTTCCGGTTTCCCAATTCTTGGGGATTGTGTTGAGAGGGGGTGGCGGGTATCTCAGCCATAGGAGCCTGGCTACTCCAGTCCTCCAAGTTGATAGTCATCCTGTGAGATGCCTACATAGCTTGACCACAATCAGACATCTTTTTAATCTGATATACTTGTGCTTCTGCTACAGCAAGGCAGCATTCCCTCTAATCTAGTCTTTTTGGAACAAGGCAATGTTATGCAAGTAGATTTGTTTTCTGCTATTGCATCTGTTTTGCATTCCTAAACATCTGTGTTTAATACTTTGATGAATGTAAGTTTCCTTAGGATTCATTCCACTGTCATGTAAGCCATAGTGGTCTGGTTGTGTAGGTTTATCCAAAACCTCTGCAAAAGTAGTTGTCTCTAAGACATTAGGCATGACATGTCATTGTTCAGGAGGGGTGGTACAGGCAGCCAATCAACAATCAAACATATGTGCCAGATGAGGCCTCCTTATGAATAGCTATTGATCAATATGAGGATTGACAGAGACCTTTTGGGCCCAGGTGAGGATGAAAAATGTCAGACAGAAAAATCTACATAGATTAGGGCAAGGTAATTCTGGCATACATAGGTGTTGGGACAGCAGTAAAGGCACCTCAGGTAATACATCCAGAGGTCAAATCCACAGGCCCAAACATTCAGCAGCCGAGGGCCACTATGTCAAAGACCACCCCCCTGTGAATTTCACCCCTAAAGCTCTTGTCCTACCCACACTCTTGAAAGATAGAACCAGTCATGAGAGACAACCATATTCAGGTCACATGGTCCACACAGGAGGATAGAAAGAACTGCCTGTTGGTAGGTAGGGAACTATACCAAGGAGGGAGCAAACATTCACACAATACTTTTCTAATCAGTGGGATCTATCTGGTGAGTCTAACATGAGTGACTTTCATCTACCTGGTCTCAATTTGGAGATGAATCTATGGGCTTCACAACTCACTGTCAGTGAAATTGCTCTGCCACCATCGCAGCTGCACCATTGAGTGAGGCCTCCCCCAACCCCTGCACTCTCCAGCGTGAGTGTTCACTTTCTTCTCTACACCTAGATTTCAGCTTTTTCAGCTGTCTGCACTTTCCGGTGCTCTGTCTTCTCTTTTTCCCACTTACCGCTCTGGTTTCCACTTGTTTTCACTTGTTTTTTCACTCATTTTTCTCCCCTCTTCTCTAAATCTAGATTTCTGCTTTTTTCTGCTTTCTGCACTGTCCTGTGCTCTGCTTGTCTTCTCTTTTTCCCGCTTTCCGCTCTGGGTTTCCACTCATTTTAACTAGTTTTTCCACCCCTTTTTCACCCTCTCTTCTAAATCTAAATTTCAGCTTTTCTCTGCTTTCTGCACTTTTCTGTATTCTGCTTGTCCTCTCTTTTACCCCTTTTTCCCACTCTCCTCCTTTCCCGCTTGTTTGCCCCTTCGGCCCCTCCCCCCTAGCAGGACAAATCCAGTTCAACTCCCCGCTCCCGCCTCCCAGCTGTCCAGGCCTCCCAGACCCCTATTTACTGGCAACCGCGAGCTGTAGGCGCTCCGCTGGCATGCCGAAGGCGTGCCAAAGACAAGCCTGTATGCGCCTGTCACCGACCTGACCACGACCAACACCAGAAACCCTGGACCTCCGCCCCGCCATTGCTATGACCCAGCAGCACTCCACACACTCGAAATAGGCCACAACAATAACTGCAAGCTAGCATCACCAGCCGACACTACGGACCCTTCAGCGGTCACCCGCTGCAGGCAAACCTGCAGCACCGCCAACAACAAGGATGCAGCACAACCCGCCTACAAGAACACAACCAAACCTAAGACCCTGCAATTCATCCTCCTCAACGTCCGATCATTCCACAAACACGCCAAAAAAATCTGGGACCTCCTCAACAGCACCACCCCGGACATAGCATTCTTCACCAAAACCTGGACCAACACCACATCAGGACCGGACATCGCCATCGCCATCCCCCAAGGATACAAGATATCCAGGAAGGACCACCCCACCTGCCTGGGAGGAGGAATCACCATCGTCCACAAATCCACCCTCCACCTGAACACACTCCCCGATGACCACACAGACCTGATGGAACATTTCCACTACAAGATACTGGCCAGCCCCACCACCACCCTCTGAGGAACCCTCATCTACTGACCCCCTGGAATCTGGAGACCCTTTGCCAACTCCCTCATGGACATCATCTCCCCGCTGGCCATCGCATCCACCAACTACACCCTGCTGGGAGACCTCAACTTCCACCTCGACAGCCAACTGGACCCCAACATGGCATCCATCCTGGACAACCTCCACAATATTGGACTCTGCCAGATCGTGACCGAGCCCACGCACTCAGAAGGACACACCCTCAACCCCCTCTTCACTACAGGAAACTCCATCACCTTCAGCCATACCACTGAACTCCCATGGACCGACCATTGTTGCGTCCACTTCACCTTGAGAACACCCTCCATTCACAGACACAACCACCTGTTCCCACGAAGAAACTGGACTAAAATCACCTATGACCAGCTCACCTCCTCACTCAACAACTCCAACCCAACCATCGCGGAAAACGACGACCCCAACACCGCAGCCCAAACCCTGCATAGATGGATCTTAGACAGCGCTACCACCATAGCCCCCCTCAAGAAAAACAACAATACCCACCCCAAGAAAGCCAGATGGTTCTCCATCAAACTTTGAGAGTCCAGAATCACTTGCCGCCTCCTCGAAAATGCCTGGCGGAACACTAAATCCACAGAAGGCCACAACAACTTCAGAGCCGCCACCAATGCCCTCCACCAACTCATCAGAGAAATTAGTAAAAAAGCGATTGAAGACATTTGATTCATTGATTACATTGATTCAACATCATCAAGGAGTTCGCTCAATCCAACAACGAGTCTACTGACATCTCGCCGTCACAAGACCTCTGCGACAAACTCAGCACCTTTTTCTACCACAAAATCAAGAGCATCTACGAAAACTTTGACAAAGACAAGCAACAAACAGAACCCTCACCAACCAACCCCGACACCCATAAAGCAGCGATTGACAACTGGACAGCCCTCGTCATCGAAGACACACTGAAGACAATGAAGGCAATCCACTCAGGGCCCCCACGGACCCCTGGCCCCTCCACATCTTCAACAGAGCCACTGACACCATAGCACCCATGCTCCCCAACACCATCAACCGCTTCCTGACGACCACCTCATTCCCCAACAACTAGGAAAATGTGGAGGTCAACCCCCTCTTGAACAAACCTTCAGTGGACCCCACCGACCTCAATAACTACAGACCTATCTCCCTGCTCCATTCCCAGCGTAAGTCATCTAGAAAGCCAGTAATAGCCAACTCGCCAAATAGCCATTCTTGACTCCTCCCAATCCGGCTTCAGAAAAACCCACAGTACGGAAACCGCCCTTCTCGCCGCAACAGACAACATCTGCACCCTACTGGACAAAGGAGAAACAGTAGCCCTCATCCTCCTCAACCTCTCAGTGGCGTTCAACACAGTCTCTCACCACACCCTTATACGCAGACTCCACAACGCAGGAATCCAGGACAGGGCGTTCGACTGGATCCGCTCCTTCCTCTCTGGCAGAACGCAGCGGGCCAGACTCCCCCCCTTCCCTCTCAGACCCTCCACCTACCACCTGCGGAGTCCCCCAGGGTTTTTCCCACAGCCCGACGCTCTTCAATGTCTACATGGCTCCGCTCGCCCCCATCATCAGAACCTATGGGCTCAACATTGTATCGTACACAGACACCCAACTCATCCTCTCCCTATCCAATGAACCCAACACCGCCAGACACAACTTCCGAGAAGGTATAGAAGCAGTCACCAAATTGATAAAAAACAGCTATCTACAACTAAGCACCAACAAAACAGAAGTACTCATCATGGGCCCAAACCTTGACGTCTGGAGCGACACCTGGTGGCCACCCCAGTCTCAGAAACCCGCCAACCCCCACGCACGTAACCTGGGAATCATCCTGGACTTGGCGCTCAAATTGAACTGCTAAATCAACGCTGTCTTGTCTTCCAGCGTCCACACCCTCTGACTCCTTCATAAGATCTTCAAATGGATCGCCCTTGAAAACAGAAAAACCATCACTCATGCCCTGATCACCAGCAGACTTAACTACGACAACACACTCTACGCCAGAATAAACAAAAACCTCACCAGCAAGCTACAGAACATCCGCAAGTCTGATCCTCAACCTGCCAAAACACTGGCACATTTGCCAGCACCTGCACAGACTCCACTGGCTCCCCGTTGAGGCAACAATCACCTTCAAGATACTCTCATATGCACACAAGGCCCTCCACGGCACTGGACCAGCATACCTGAACAACCGACTCAAATTCCACGCACCCCAAATGACTCTACGATCAGCCCAGCTCTCCTACGCCGTTGTCCTCTGCACCAGAAAGACCAGATTGGGAGGACACTCCTTCTCTTTCCTCACGGCCAAAGGCTGTAACGCCCTTCCACTCCACCAGAGACAGACAACATCGCTCCCCATCTTTGCAAGAAACCTCAAAACCTGGCTCTTCGACAGACCCCCTCATCAATAGATTGGAACCTGCACCCCCTCGCCCCCTCCCCCCAGCGCCTTGAGACCCTCACAGGTGAGTAGTCACACTTAACAAACCCCTGATTGATTGAACTTAATGCAGGCATAGTTCCAGCAAGGCCTGTTTTGCACTGACCCACATAGTGCCTCACGCATGGTCTTCGTGGTGAGTCAACCACCCAAATCCAGTCCCCCACAATTAACAGGAAACTCAAAGCATCTCATCATCAGTCCAGAATCATGCACTCGCTTCACATCATCGAATTCAGGTGAGGGCCATGGGAAAAATATTCCGGATCGACCCAGGTGCCAATACAATACAGCATAGATCTTCAGTTACAGAAGGTAGCACAGGACTTCTACCATAGGTGGCATGCACATAAAGCTGGTGCCATATCAAGCTGCACTCTGCAAGGCCTCAGAGATGTGCAACGACTAATGTAGGGTGGATGACTTGACCTCAGCTATAATGCTTTTGGTTTAGATACCAGGAATCCTAGGACTACTGTACTACTGCCAGGCAGCCGTAATTGCCTCTCCATCACATGTATGTGATTGTCACCCATAACATCAGATGGGCGAGTAATCAGCAGGTTCGGGTGGTATTCTGAGTAGCAGTCATCTTGAGCAATCCGTCGCTTTGCCTCCAATATTTGTTCTTTTTTGTAGTCTTTTTGTTGGTGAGTGAGGCCTTTTCAAAACTTTTGTAATTTTGAGAGACTCAATCAATCAATCAATCAATTCATCTTTATTCCATTCACAGTAGTGCATCATAAAAGAACACATATAACAATAATATATTTAAAAATAACCAGAAAAATGTATCTTTTAAAAAAAGTCACAGTTTAAAATAGTGCAAGATCTCTTATTCTTCTAGTTAATACATCCCTCAGGAACCTTGCTAGTGCCACAAATGTAAACAGATCGGGAAGCAATTGCAAATATAAAAACGCCACCCTACATTGCTTGAAGTTTAGAGATTTCAGTAAAGGAACAATAAAAGATCTCCTCAAATCAATATATAGTTTACAGAAAAAGAAGATGTGAATTGTTGATTGATTCGACATGTTATCACAGGAACGTGACCTTAATTCTTTTGAACAGTTATTAGAACTTGGAAAAGTCATCAGGTAATAAAATATATCTAATCTAAAATGCATTAAAACAAATCTATCTTGTGCATTTAAAAAGTTAAAAATATATGGTTGTATTGAGCAAGTAACTAAAACCATTTGGTTATACTGAACTGAAGGTTTAACTAATTCTGCTGCTAATCTCAGTTCTTCAAGGTGATTTGAACATTCTGAATTAAGTGCTTAGCTTGTAATAATATTCAAAGAGATCGTTGTTCATAAAATTCCACGTGGCTGATGTCTATCATAAACTTACAAATTTATTTTAGCTATGGAACATGTAATGAGCAATCAGAATCACAGGAGTCCTTTACTGAAGCACAATTGAACTCCAGGTGATCTGAAGTCCAGTTTTTGTGCCAAAGGAGGACTGGCTGTATTCTTATCAAATTTGTTAAATAAATGGCACCCAGTTCAGAATGGGACACCTAATTTTAGCAAGTAGAAGTAGGCGCCAAAAAGGTTTTTAAAAAAAGCATTTTAAATCACCTGTAGTGGTTCCAGGTTTGCATAGCCCCACAATTCAGAGCCATATATAGAAATAGATCTACATTTTTCATTATAAATCTTTAGCATTTCTTTTGGTTGTTTACAGCCTATTTTCCAGGCAAAGTTTCACAAGGCCGCAATAGATCTAATAAATTGCCGGTTTTTAAATTTAATGGTGCTTTTCCAATTCCCCTCGCAATCAAATAAGATACCTAAATATGTAAAGGTGGGAGTACGTGAAATAACATCTTTCCCTACCCTAATATTGCACATTTTAATGGAGCTACTGACTACATGTATTGCAAAAGTTTTATTTATATTACGTCTCAGCCCCAGATCTTCCATAAAGTGCACAAAGTTATTAAGAAGTCACTGCAGGGCCAATGGAGTGCGAGCGCTAAGAACTGCGTCGTCCGCGTAGAGCAGGACGGGTATTGGGCGGTGTTTAATTTGTGGCAGATCCAGACGTAAGTTGGCAAGGGTGTTGCCTAGGTTATTAATATACAGATTGAATAAAAATGGTGCAAACAGGCACCATTGGCAATCTCATTTTTCAATATTAAAAGAACGGGTACATTTGCCCTTTATACTAAATTGTACCCTGGCACATCTTGTCGAATATAAAAATCTCAGGAAACTAATATATGGTCAATTCCCATTGAGGTCATAATGGGCCAAAGTTTATCATGGATTACTGAATCAAAAGCAGTTGAAAGATCGACAACGACGAAGAACAAAAAACTTCCTTTAATATGAGCATACTTGCTCATAATCAGGTTTAAATTGATAGCTTGGTCGATAGTCCCTGATCCTTTTCGGAATCCATGTTGTAGGTTCGAGATTAGATTATTATTGTCAGCCCAGTTTAGCAATCTATTTAGAATTATACATCCAACAACCTTAACCCAAGAATCTCGTAAGGAAATTGGGCTATAATTTGCAGGGCTGTTACGATCACCTTTTTTAAATATAGGAACAATATGGGACTCAGACCATTAGGGGGGAAACCATCCACTATGACATGATCTAAAAACAAGAGTCCAGAGGGGGTACCAGGGCTCCAAATTAGCTTTAAACAAATCGATGGGAACCCCATCAGGCCCTGGTGCTTTACCACCCTTACTTGAGCTTATAGCCATGGTGACTTCTTCCAATGTGAAATTAAGATTGGGCCAGTCATTTGACTTGATAAGGGAAGGAGTTTCCATCAACAGGACCTCTTTTATCTCTTTTCCACCACACTATGTACAATCAGAATATAATTTAGAAAAGTGTGATATCCACCCCTCTTCATTCACTGCCACCTTTATTGTGTGCTTGTAATCCTCACTAAAAAAGGGTGAGTTAACTACACACCAGAATGCTGTAGGATCATTATTACAGCTGGCCCGTACAATTTAGCCCAAGCCTCTATTTTCAAACTTCTTTTACAGATTATTATTGCAAGCTTGTCCAGCCGTCTCTTATGCTGAACCTCCAAAATGTTCCTGGGTGTGCACTTTAAAGCCTGTTTTAGGTTTTTATGTGCCTCTGAGCAAGCATGATTAAACCAGGGCTTCCTATTTACGTTACTGCCTTTTTGGTGTGCAAATAGGCCCTCCTTAATTGCCTTAGTAATTTTGTTGAATGATTCAATAATAGCAGAGGGACCTACTGAATCATTCAAACAGACATCAAAGGCCTTTCTTTGATGGTAGGTTAGTTTCTTTAAAAAATCATTTGGTTCGACAAATGACCACCTTAAGGTGTAATCATTTGTTTGTGATAATTCTATGTTCTCTACAGACATAGTGGGATGACCAGCCCCTTGTTTTATTAGACTACCAAAGTTCATTGTAAACCTCTGTCGGAGGTGATCACTCACTGCTAAGTTGTGGATTTTAAAATCAGTTACTAATGCCGAATAGCGGTTAGGGAACAGGATGAAATCAATAGCACTATTACCTGCACCACCATCGTATGTACATGGTACCATAACTGGTATAATCCCAAATTCATTACTAAAAGCGAAATCATATTTGGGGAAATGTTTCTTAAGTTTTTCACTGTACTCTGAGTGTGCAAAATGCTTAAGGTTGTCATTTGTTTGAGAAGAAAGACCGCATACCTTACTTGATGACCTTTTACACAATTTGATATTAAAATCCCCCACCAACACCACCATTTTGTCCCCATTCCCCTTGTCTAATAGAACTTCGAGATCAGCATTAAGTTGGTCCAAAATATGCAATATGTCAGAATCACAGGCATTATTGTAGTAGTTAACTAGAATCAGAGATATAGAGCCAGAAAGTTCGATGGAGACAATTTGATAAAAATTGTTAGGAGGTTTTGCAATTACAGTAGAGGAGGTTAAATCATTTGACACAAAATGCATATAGCCCCCTTAGCTCTTCCATGTCTCGATGGAACAGCTGATACATTTAGGGCCAGATGTAGGAATCCTAATACCGGTCGTAACGGCCGAAATTACTGAATTTCGGCCGTTACCCACCGGTATTAGGCATTTGAGATGTAGGGGCCTAATTTAAGGATTCGGTAATTTAACGAATCAGTAATTTAAGGAATCAGTAAATTACCGAATTCTTAAATACCGATTCGGTAAACTACCAAATCCTTAATGTAGGAAGCCCTCAAGTGAGTGCTTTTCACTTGTAAGGATTCGTTATTTACCACCAACTACAAGATGGTGGTAAATAACGAAAACCATTAAAAAAGCAATTTTGTGCTTTTTTAACAGTGCCATGTGGCAGACATACATGCCCTTAGGGCATGTATGTCTGCCACATGTGCACCCATGCACTATTCAGGGGTGCAACAGGGTGTCAATGTGACACCCTGCCACCCTTGAATGTGTTCCCCATTTTACCGAATCGGTATTTACCGATTCAGTAATTACCATTCATTCCTATGGGCCTGGAGGTAAAAAATACCGAATGGATACCTACATCCCATTTACCGATTCTAAAATACCAAATCGGTAAAATTCGGTATTTTAGAATCAGTAAATCTGGATTACCTACATCTGGCCCTTAATGTTTTATAACCATTAAAGTGGGTTGGTTCAAAAACCCAATTTTCCTGTAAACAGAACATTTTAAAACCAGTTACAAATTCTAACCATTCAGGTAAATTAATCTTATTACGAAGCCCCCCTACATTCCAATTTAGGACATTAATCATGTTTGAGATCGGTGTTATACAAACCAAATTGCTCTCACCCCTCCTCATGGTCTGTGTCATAGATCGCTGAGCCTCCACAACATCCCCCTCTATCAATGAGCTGTTAGCAGGCATTGGGGAAGTAAGGACATCCTTAACCACAGATTCACCTGCTAATACAACTGCCCATAGTCAGTCTACCCCAGTAAGACTAGAGAGACAGTCATATCTAGTGGATGTTAGAATATAAGACACCAAATGAGGTGGTTTGTTAATTCTTCAATGAGGATTTCCATTTCCTGGTCAATTAAATTCCTCTTTCTCATTCTTCCTATCAATTCTTGTGGCTCCTGATTTGAATTTTCCACAATTTTGTTGGTTAACCAGTGTTTGAGAACTGTTCTCCTCTACAAGGCTCAGTTTCAATGCCTATGACACGCTTATTGCTCCCTTCCTGACTCTTTGAATTAGTCAGTCGCTGCATTATTCACTGTTTTCCTCTTTGTAATTAGTGAGCCAATCCGAATCACAAAATAGAAAGTGGTATTTAGCGATTGTGAACGCTTTGGAATCATTATTGGGTGATGATGGTGCTTTTTATATATGTATTTGTGATTTGCAAAACTGTGATTATTAATTTTTCTGCTGTAAATCTAGAATGTGTATGCCCCTTTGTTCCCAGACTGAGCACCTCAGTGTCTCGTTCTACTGTACCACCCAGCAGATGTTAATGTAGATTTTTTATCATTGGTCAAAACTACTTTTACATAGGTGAATTCGATGTACAGCTTGTAGGGAGAAACAATATAGGTGATGTTTTTTGCTGCACCTGCCAGTCAAAGGCATTGCTAGTTTACAGGATGGATGTGTCTGTCCTCTCGTCTATTGTACAGAACTTGACGTATGATAGAGGTGCTTCTTTCACTACCAGTGTCTATTTTGTAGATAGTAATTTTACACAATGTTACCCTTGCTTTCTTCTGATTCATCCTTGGTTGTATTCTGATGTTTCTGTACTCATGTATACTGCTCTGGCACCATAGTTGTGGATTTAGGCTGCAGCATATGTTAAAAAAGGATACAAATGTAGTTAAAGGACTCAACTGCACCCTTGTCACTCCATTTGTAATTTGTTACAACACTCAGTATGTTGAACCATCTAGTGGGTGAAGTCTGACAGGCATCACGTAGGCCACTGTCCTGCTGACTCTTGAAACAACGAAATTTATATCACTGAACGCCAACACTTGCCACAGGTGTTGTAACTTACTGGTAGGCCCCATTACTTCCAGCTCCTGAAACATGAAAATAGAACTGTGATGTTATGTTTTCAAGAATCATGAATACAAGCAATGTTCACAGCTATATACAAGTAGCAATTTAAGAAGACTTCGCTGGACAGCTGTGAAAGAATGTGTCTGCACCAATGGCTGTGAAATGCAACGCAAACACCCTATGTGTATGTGCCTGCAAAGCACCTGGGGCCGTATGACACATTATCACTGGTTGCATCCGGCGCACCTTTTAAAAGGTGCACCAGGCGCAAACAGTGATAATGAGCCCCATTCCGGTGTATGCGCTGCTCCCAGAGAAGCCGTGAACTTGCGCTGCCCCTAGGGCAGTACATTCAAGCTTAAACATGGAAGTCGCTCTGTGTTTTTACTGTGCAGGCGGCACCCACCTGCAAGGGGATGTCTGGGGGGCGGGTTCATGGACCCCCTTTACCTCCTGCAGAAGGCTGCTTTCAGGAGGCGCATGGATAGTGCACCACCTTTTAAATGGCGCACTGTCAGTGCACCTCCTGAGGGTTTCTTTCACTCTGTGCCCCTCTCGGTAATATGGCGCTGGCGCAGAGTTAAAGTAATTCCCGCATATGCATAGGACGTGCCGCTATGTAAATGAGGTAACACACTCTGCCAGCGCTATTGGTCTTATAGAAGGTGACGCACAAGCGTCGGCGTCCCCTTACCAAAGTGCCCAGGGGGCACACAAAGCAGGCGCACACGCCTGTTGAGCCCCTTGAGTACCATCTGTAATACGACTCCTGGAATCACATACGCCTTTCTGTGACCCTAGGAGGTATCTTCTTTTTTACACATGGGGCAGATTTACAAGCCCCCTGCCTCACTTTTGCATCACTTTTAACATGGGAAAGGTGACACAAAAGTGGCGCAAGGGGCTTGTAAATCTGCCCCATGGCATTTAGTAAATTCAGCTAGAAACATATTTTTTGACGATGCAAAATTCATTTGGATTATTTGGGCTTAAATAGAATGTTCATCTATAACCTGCATTAACTCTAGCAAACATGAATAACACATGGTTTATTCATTATATTCTTATAGGTCCAATACACGGAACACGGTGACCCGGGGAGATGAGACGTGGCTCACGCAGCGTTTTACCAAATTGGGTATTGGCTGAGGGTTATCTGCCCCAGCCGTACGAGAGGTTTCCCGGGTTTTCGAATAGAATCACTCATTTGAAGAGCGACATTTACCTTAAGGCGCCCCTAGATTATCGATCCATGAAGTCTCCACCTTTTCCAGACTGCACTGAGGACGCATACGTACTGTGATTGTTATTTTTACAATTACAAATGTTTTTTACCGACTAAGGATGGTCACGGGCCCCGCCGGGTTGGAAATATCACCAGTGGAGCGACCTATATCGGATTCACGCTGCATACGTAAGCCCTGAGGACTCGCGAACACTCTGTTCCTAAAGCGACGAAACACGTGTCGGCTGGTTGTGGAACGATTAAAACCTTGAAAACCATGGAAACTTAGTGTCAAGGAATTTAATCAATGTTGTTGTCTTTGGCTCTACAATTTTGCATTGTTCTTGTACAGACAGAAATGTAAATAACTAGTGTTAGTGTGTGCATAGGCATTTTTTGGCATGTATCACTAGTGGGTGGATGGATGCATGAATAAATGCTGGGTGGATGCATGATGGATGGGTGGATGGATGGATGCTGGATGGATGTTTGGCGGATGGATGGCTGGATGGATGCATGAATGAATGATGGATGGATGCATGATGGATGGGTGGATGGATGGGTGTGTGGCTGGATGGATGGGTTGGTGGGTGGCTGGATGGATGGGTGGATGGGGGAATGGGTGAATGGATGGATGATGGGTAGGTAGCCAGGTGGATGTATGGATGGGGGCTGGGTGGGGGATAGATGGATGTATGGATGAGTGGGTGGATGGATGATGGGTGGTGGATAGATGGATGGATGGATGGATGAATGGATGAATAGATGGATGGATGGATGGATGGATGGATGGATGGGTGTATGGATGGGTGGATGGATGGATGGTGGGTGGGTGGTTGGATGGATGGGTGGATGGATGGGTGGCTCGATGGATGGGTGGATGGATGGGTGGATGGATGGATGGGTGGCTGGATGGATGAATAGCTGTTGCAGTTTGGTCCAAAGTAATAGCACACGAGAATAAGAGTGAATCCATCAATTTTTAATTGCATTACATTGGATTGATATCACAGAAATAGATACAAAGTAATAACAACACACGAGAATAAGGGGGGGAACCGTCAATTTTTATTCGCATTAAATTGAATTGATCTCACATTAATGGATACTTTGGATTTAGGGCATTACTGACATTATTTAACTTGTATTTACACTGGGAAAAAGGACACCATGATTTCACGTTTAGCATTCTTGTTTGATGTTAAACTGAAATTTCCGCTGGAACATTTGCATCTTACATTGATAGTATTGTTTATTATACAAATTACCTGTGATAAACAGAAACGCACACACATTGTTAGTGGAAGGAATTAAGTATATGTGCAACGGAAGCTAAGTAGTCACTAACTATAGACAAGGGGAAAAGTTTGAGTGCTGCCAATAGGTTAGCCGACATTTCCTTTGTGCGCTGGTAAAGCCGTGGGTTTAAAGTACATGCTAACGATTGTGACATGCGCATTTCCTGGTAGCTTTGCTCCTTTCGGAAAATCTCTACAAAATGGTAGAAAATAGGGTGCGGTTTGCTAATACTTGTGTTTAAAGAGTTGTGCCGACCCTCTATGGAATTGTTTGTCTTTGCTCCTCCCTCTAAGCAGTTCGAGTAGCAGTTCCACCAGTCCACAAGAAAACGTGGTTTCCTCCGGTGACCTGACCTGCTTAGATGGCCAATCCATGTGTCTTCAAAATAATTTAAAAATTGGTGCCAATTTGTCTTCATTTGCTATAAAGTACTCTGACTCTGAAATCGACGTGTAGTACTCGTCTAAACTGTGAGGAGGAACAAAGCAAAGTGCAGTTAGTTTTTTAAGCTCAAACTGTAGTTTGCTGTCAGACGCATAATCCGCAATTAGGGATGTTTTTTGGATTTTACGCCAAAACGCCTGAGAAAAGTGGAAAAAACATCCTTGAATTTGGGAATCCTGGTACAATTTGGTTATTGTATTGAGCATTGTTAATTCAAAATCCATGAAGACTTTTCTCGGACTTTTGTTTGGAATTTCTAATTTTAGGACTGACAAAAATTCCGTATATGTTGAGGATTGTTTGTCTGGCAGTAAACAGTATGCTAAAGGAACTACTGTGCTGTTAACGTAGCCGTGAATAGTGTATATTTGGGTGAAAGGGGTGGGCGTACTTTTAAAAGTACCATCCATCATCCAAACATCACTGTTCTCCAACCTACTTAGATTACGGGGGGTACTAAATATTAAAATACGCTTTAGAGCATTTTCATTGTCATATAATTTAAACGGTTCATTCGCAGCTGTAAGAGAAAGGTCACAAGGAATTGGTATGTCTGAAAATGTTTGTGGTGTAATGCGCTTAGGATTACTTGCTTGTTTCTTACGTTGGATTATTCTACGCAAATTTGGAATAGTGGGCATACTACTAGCAACATGTTCAGGAATTGTTTGGGATACCTCCCTTAAAATAGCAGCACACGGGTCATTGGAGTTGCCTGCAATCACTTTCATTTCATTTATCGATTCTCTCACTTCAATTGCAGTTGCAGAGGCAGAGTGGTTACGGTTGGGGCTTCTTAAAACAGACTCACCCAAAGTAACCGCTCGGCCTCTGCAATGGCTGGAGTAATATTGGACACACCTCCAATGACCTCATGTCTCCGATTGTCTCTTTTGACAATATATATAACCACTGTGCTTTAGTAGACGGTTTCCTTGCCTGGAATTAATATGTATTTGGCCATCTTCAGTTCAGACATTTCCTGCTAAAGAAAAAAAAGGGAATCATTTCCAAGACACAAACAGGGACATTAATAGATGTTGCAATTCGCAAAAGGTTTACACAGTGAATATGCTGTGTACACAGGACTCATTGCTTTCTGCACTATCTTGTTTCAATTTCCACAATATATGCTGCTCCTTTGGGCATGTCTTTATTATAAAAAGCCAATGTGAGTAAAAAATCCTAGGCCATCCACAGGATAAGTGACCATAAAGGCTAGGACCAGTGGAGAAAAAGAATTATCGAAAACTAATGTGTATATTAAAAAATATATATATTTAATTAGACATAGATAAAAATCATATAGAGACTCAAACATATAAGTCAAACTATATGATACAGTAAAATAGTGACATATACAAATCTTGAAAAAATATATCAAACACATTCATTAAAAACAAATACATCATAGTAACAATGTAAATCACGACTGATTGTAACGATTATACATGAACAATTCCAAAATGACAGTTGCAATTACTGAGAAATTATTAAAGGGACTCGACGCGCATTTCGGCAGTAGAAGAACTGCCTTCTTCAGGAGTCGTTGATGAAACTATTTGCAGTGTTGTATATCATTCCATTCGTTACAAAGGGATTGATGATAACTTCCTTTTTTTTAAAAAGACCAAAAACACAGGGCCACTTGATAGGACTAATACCTATTGTTTTCACAGCGTGGATAATGTGGCTCACTGTATCGAGATATTTCGCTTCATAGTAGTGTCCAAATAGTGTGCCTGCTGCATACCTTTTGGAAATGTCCAAACACTCTGCAGTATGTGCACTTCACTCACCTAGCTGGACACTTCTTGTTGTCAACCCAGTGAGAGTCATCGCCACACCTATAGCAACGTTTTATTTCGTTATTTGCGTTTTTGTTGTATGTAGGTTTGTTGCTTTTGTTGCCCCATGTTTGTTTTTGGTTGCGTTTATCATATGTTACTCTGTTTACAGTACCACTTTTTTTCACTGCTCTCCGCTTTGACAGCTTTTGCACAGCGTCCAGTTAATTTGGCCTTTCTTGCCACGTCTATTATGTTTTGAAGGGGGTACTCCCTTTTAGCCCATAAACTGTCCTGGATGTTTGCATTTGTTCCTTGCATTACGATTTGATCCCTGATGAATTCGTCATGCAGGGTTCCAAAACGACAGTTCAATGCTAATTCTTTGAGTGTGGACACGTAGTCGTCGATTGACTCTTCCTTGCCCTGCTTCCTGTGGAAGAATTTGTACCTGTCCACACCCACACACACATTGGGCTTATAGTATGTATTAAGGTCATCAATTGCGCTTGCATAAACATCATCTTCACTTTCCCCTCTAGACTTTTTGTTAATACTGTTATAGACTTTTATTCCACCTGCTCCTAGACAATGTAGTAGGAGTTTGTATTTCTTTTTAGATGTGAATGCATTGTCCTCCTCAAATTGGGAAATGTAATTGTTGAAATACTCTCTCAATTCCTCCCATTTTAGAACGGGTCCCCCCTTACCTGGTAGGACGGATTGTGGGGGAGAGAGATTCCACAGATAGCCAGAAGCCTAATTACTTATAATAATCTTCTTTTTTTATGGTTCTGTATAGTTTGATTGTATTAAAGGACTATGAGCAATGTTCCTTCTGTTTGATACTCTAATTTGTTTTCTTGTAACCTTTCCTTGTATTAGAGAAATGCTGTATATTTTTATCTTATTTTGTTGGTAAGCGCTTTCTTTCTGAACCTGCTAGTTTGTGCTGCCTTCTGATGCTTGAAAAATCTTTATTTCTTTGTTTAATGTCTTAGAAAACATTGTGCACGAGTGCGCAATGTCAGGATACTGAAATTGACTTGTTTTATTTGTTTACCTCTTATCCAAAATGGCCGCATGTTTTCAGACGTCATATGTCATGTGGAGTGCTGAACTACTGACCTGATTCTGCTTTGTTCTCCACGTATTTGCGGAGCGCGCCACTAGAGGCTACATCAGGAGCTGACGTATGCACAGCTGACGGCTGGTGAGTTTGTTTATCTGTCACTGGTTTGACAGGCGTTTACTCGTACTAACTCTTTCATCAATGCTTTAATGCGGCTTATTGAGTTGTGCTAACATATACTACGAATTCAGTCTATTTGAACTTGCTATATCTTTGCAATTTCCTTCAGTTCAGTTCATGTAAACTCTTCATCGTGTTTTAAATTAATATCCTCCACACGTATGTTTTTGTTCTTGTTATTTTTCACTCACCTTATTGATGTATTTTCATGTGATCCTTAACTGCATGTATTCCTCACATTTTCTTTGTACATTTTGTATTCCTGTTACTTCGTCTTCCTTCATGAGTTCGCATACGTTTTCTTATGTGGGTTCCGGTGTTGGCCCTCGTCGCCACTGTAAAGAACTCCACATCCGCATTCAAGTTGTAAATAAGTTCTTTATTAGAAAGCCAACACAGCTCCGCAAGCGGAGCACAAGTACGTGCAGCTGCCTCGGATCACCAGCTATCAACTGTCAACATCAACTGACAGCTGGTGAGCAGATCAGTCGGTACGGTGTCCTTGCAGGGACACGTAAATGCCAGAACCACTACAGTGCCGCAGGGGGTCACACACATAAACCTAACAGGCAGACGCCTTCTTTGATCTCCTAAGACCAATGTTCCTTTTTGTCCTGGTTGCTGAGATATTCTCAAGAGCAAGTGATTTTCTTCTAATTCTAATTGGAACTTTTTTCTGGTTTCTTTTAAATTCTAGATCTGCTCTGCTGATACCAACTGCTCCGGAAATTCCCTGACAACTTTAGCTTACAATTAGGGCCTTTCTTTTATGGAAACAAGTATCTGCTTCACCTTGCTCATGATCTTTTTGAGTATACTAAATAATTGATTTGCTGCCTGGATTATATTCAAATATGTTGCATCCAAGAAAATAATTATTTTACTTAATTAATTTGATCTGAGATGTAATTTTACTAATCTGCTAATAAACCTTTAAGGTTTGCTATCTACTCTTCACTGTTGTTTCTACGGGGCAAAAGCTACTTCACTGTCAATGAAATGCTAACAAATGTTGTTTTTTCAGCGTCAGTTTGAGATAAAGACCCCTCTGGGTGGAGATAGAGAAGTTTTGAGATTAAGCCAATATTAGCGAGGCGTAGAGATCATGCTTATCTCTACTAATCTCTATGTCAGAGAGAGACAAGTGGCTAATGTGCTTTCTAATTGTATCCTTCATGTCATGTTGGCATTCCAGAAAGAGGGAAAGATAATCAGGATTAGTACAGAGATTGGTAAGTTGTTTTCGTACAAGCTGTTTTCTGTCTTTCAGGGTAATTGAAGTGTTGTAGGTGGTTTTTAGCCCTGTACTGTAAGAATTATAAATGTCAGCTCAGGAAAAAGCCAATCATAAGCCTAGTCTGGGCATATCCAAGGCAAAAAAAAACTTTAACTTTGCACATGAACATTCCAATTCTGAAATATTTTTTAAAACGCTCCTGTGAGATGTACAGAATCTTGTGGAAACTGCAGCTGTCTTGGGCAAGACCTGTTTTTAAACTTCATCTGCCCAAGAACCCTTGCTTTTTATTGAGGAACTTAATTGAGAGAGGAGCTCCTCACCTGTTTTCCAGTCCGGTCTTGACAAGGGATTTTCAACTTGAATAGCTGCATTTTTAGCAACTTCAGTGATCTAGTATCTTGGGCTGGACTGGCCATAGCGTGCACCAAGTGTTTCCCCGGTAGGCCGCCATGGTAGGGGCCGTTTTTTTTACAGGGCCGGATTTGCAGCATAGCTGCAATATTGCCTCCTGTAACAAAATCGGCCTAAACTGGCTATGGCAAATAGCTCGGCCGCAGCCCCAACCCCATGGGGGGCTGGCCAAGCACTTTGCCAGGGTTTGTTTTGATTCCCAGTCCGACCCTTCTAGTATCTCAAGGACCTGTGCGAGAAAGAACAAGAGAGAAAGCGTAATTTCCCGAAGTACAGGCATTCATGTACCAACAGCAAAAGCTTACTGTTAGATTTAGTTAGGTGTTGCAGCAGCAACTAGGAAATCTGCAAGGCAAAGAACATATTGTAGAACTGTTTCCCAAATTGTGGGTAATGACCCACTTGTGGGTAATGATCCAATTTTTTGTGTATCGCAATAAATAAAGATGATACAGGAAAATGTACTTGCCGTGAATAAACTGCTGCACATACCACCGTTGTAGTCAGGGTATCTGTTGATTGAACCCATTTACAATGAGTAAATGTTGGTGTGACAATGATGCTTTAAAAAAGCCCCATGTAACGTAGGGAAGTCAAAAAAGCCAACAACCACAATGTAAAGAAAGAACCTGAGCACACCAATATATCGTTTTTTAAAAGTTTTATTTAGCACAAACTCGACCCGAAGGTATTGGAACACTCTACATGAGCACCAGTTACATTACATAAGTACACATTTGTGTGTGGCAGACATGGGGAGATTAAGTGATTTGCTCAGAATCACAGGTTGTTGAGCCAACGCCGAGGCTCGAACCCAGTTCTCCAAATCTAAAGTCAGCAGCTCTGGCTGTTAGACCACATCCTCTCCTCATTTAGAGGGTACAAAAGGAATTCTCAATTGTAGTGTTCGGATATTTTGTCCTATTTCTGAGTGATGGTGACTTTAGTCTACTACCATCTTGGTATAGTGGATAGATCCCTATTTTCGGCCTATTCTTAGGGTTAGCCTACTGACTTTGGCATAATAACATGCCCTTTCATTACTTTCGGGCCTAAAGGCCTATATTAGAGGGTATATCATTTATTCCTGACATCATATTACCTATTGGGAGGGCTGGCTTATGTATCTTGATAGAGCTATGCATCTCTTTCATCTTTTTCGGGCCTACAAGGCCCAAACGAGTGAGACCCCATTTTCCTTTCTGCCTCGGCTGCTCGAGGCACTTGTAGGTCAAGAGTGATGTTTTAGTTATGAGCTGTTGTTCACTGGAGAGGAACCGGTCAGAGCTGGCCCTTATCGGAGGAATGTAAGTAGAGCTCGGGTTTTAGACGAAACAGCAGCTGGCCACTGTGGGAGCGTCGGAGGCCCAGAGCCTAGTACAGGAATCTGGTGGGCGGCAGGTTACTGTCTGGAAATTTCTATGAACAAAGAGCTCTTTATATTATCGAGGTGTAGAGAGGAGCAGTTGGCAGTTGACATTTGGCAGTTGCAGATGACAGTTGGAGTTTGGAACGATCGAAGGCCAATGATCTTTTGGAGAGACTGAAGTTACATCGTGAGTCAGTCTGTTAGCGCAGTTGGAGATAGTTAAACGTCAGAGTTAGAATAATCAGAGTGAAGAAGTTAGTTGAACAGATGGTTTCCAGAGCGGCTGAAACTATATCATTAGATTGAAGTCTGGAGGTGAAGACAGTTCGTAGGAGAGAGGAAGCCAGTGCAAAGTGATCAGTGCAGAGCTGAGAAACAGCGAAGAAGACGAGAGAAGGGTTCCAGTGCTTTAAAGGGGCATAGCGGTGCAGACGTGTATCCGTGGGTGCAGAGTAGAATCTGAGATGAGCCAAGGCACAGACGAGAGAGGGACCCAGATGACAGCTAGAACCGGACTCCGTAATTATAAGGTGAAGTCTGTCCTGCTATTATAGTGTACGAATATACTAACTCTTTCCTTTACTTTTCAGGCTATGCTTAGACTGTTAGGTAGTATTGTGACTTTATAATATAATGTTTTCTTTGTCTGTTATTGTGTAATAAAGGGACCCCAGTTTGTAACGAACATATATATTTGAGTATTGTTTCTATGATAAAGCTAACCTTTCTTTACAGCCAGGTGCCAGCGTATGGAAGGATGGGCGATTCCCTTTCTACAGGTAACTGATGCTGGAGATTGATGTGAGTTTTATGTCAGGGAATAATTCTTAAGTGTAACAATTTGGCAGTTCTTGTGTGAGAGGATCGGATCTCCTATCTATCACATGTGGGATAACAATTTATATAAGATAGAAGATACTCCCAGTAAATATTAGGTATCTAGAAACTTCTCCAATAGAAAGAGAGAAGAAGGTATTTATAGGACAGTGAGATCACTCAAGATAGGGCGTTAATGAGAGCACCAATTGGGATTGGTGTGTAATGAGATTGCTCAAGATAGGGTATTAGTGAGAACACCAATTGGGGATGGTGTGTAATGAGATCGCTCAAGATAGGGCGTTAATGAGAACACCAATTGTGGTTGGTGTGGTAGAGTGAGCTGCTCTCCACTATGAGAAGGAGGGTGGAATAGTCCGGGCCAGATTGTCGCGGGGCTATAAGGTAATATAATAGGATGAGACATGGAATTCCGTAGTTATTAGTGACTATTCTTAGTAATCCCTTAGATCTAGCAGTGTTTTTGATGATATAAGCTTGTATTTTGCGAGTGCCCCATTCCTGTGGTAAGTACTCAGGAACCATTGTAAATAGGGTCCGGGAAGGGATGGTGTTACGTTTTGGCCGGGTTGGGTGTATCTAGGTGAGTGGGTGACTCTTGGTCTGAGAATCCGGTCATTACACCAATGAAACGAGTAATTCCATAGGTTATAATTAGTGCACTGAAATAAATGACATAAATCCAATATATATCTTTAACATTTGTGATCTCTCCTGAATTCTGGAATATATGTGAAATACATGTTTCTGCATCTTTAGACATCTCCCCCAATCTTTATGGACATCTCTTTGTTTCTTATTAATATATACTCACTTGTTATTTGCTGTTTACTTTTTATTTGCAGTTTACACGAGTTACCACCCTATCACTTCTGGATATGTGGCCACCATCCTTTTGAATTATTGTTTTGGCATGTTTTTGCTGGTAGTTTATACCATTCTGGTCACTAAGCTCTTTCCGTTTCCACCAGAATCGACTGAATCTAAACACCAGAATTCCTATACTTGCTCATCTTTTCTACACCTGGATCTTGCGTCTTCATAAATGTGATTGTGTGGTATATCAATAGTGTTTTTGGAGTTCTGAATGTCATCTATTGGATGTTTCATCAATTCATGTTGTTTACTATCAGGCTTAATGTTATACTGCAATTATGTGCATAATATCATAGTGATGTTTTCCACTATATCTTTTTGCAACCTTGAAAAATCCCTTTTGGATGAAACATGATGTGGATGTGGACTTTGAATGTATATAATTTATATCATTGCAGTAAGTTTAGACCTATCAAAGTACTAATGTTGTTGGAATTCCTTTTGTAGCATTAAATATTTGTGTGCTCTGATGCTTTATTTGTATGTGGTTGTCAATACATAAAGATGCCTGTAAATTCTGTATTTACCTTGTCACATTTGCTGCTCTTCAAAGACAAAGATTAAATGTCAGGCTATGTCTTCTGAAAAACTGCTGCTTATTTTTTAGCACGGTGATTGGTGTTTAAAAACGTATTTTACCTTGTGGTCAGAGAAAAAAAGTAATATAAATTATATGACAGGCCTGCTGGGCTAAAGGGAGTGTGAAAGGAAAGGCTGTAGGATGCATTGTTGCGATACACAAGATTCTAATACCTGTAAATGAACTATGCACATTTAGCAGTTAGAAAAGCAAAAATCTAGCACAATTTTTTGAAATTCTGAAATGTGATAAAAACAAAGATTTTTGTAGGATCAAAGCACATCAAGGCACTTTACTTGTTGATACACAAACGATAGATATAGCTATCAATGAAACACGATTTCCACACATTATGATTTGTGTGCAATATAGTTTTATCAGTAAAACAGCATTTCCGTGCAAATAGTGTGGCTAGTTCAATGGAAAATGTGTTATTTGTGAATGACAGTGCTCTACCGAACAAAACTTTAAATACATAAAAAACTCCTCTGCCTTATGCCAATTAAAGCAAGGTGGGTAGTGAATGTTTTTTGCTTTAACATTGGTTTGTGGTTCTAAGCTGTTTGGGAAGCACTGATCTAGCATTAACTCTAAGAGAGATAAAGAGGTTAAAATAGACCCTTTCTCAGCCTCTAGTAATACATCAGATTTTTTTTTGTTTTTTTCTGGAGTGTTATATAGTGCAAACTTGACCCGAGGGTATCAGAGCGCTTTACATGAGTACCAACCAGTTGCCTTACAAAAGGACACCGTCATTTTCTTTTGTTTTGTTTGGCACAGGGAGGTTAAGTGATTTGCCCAGAATCATAGGATGTTGACAGTATTGGATAGGTGGGCGTACTCACATAATGTGACATACTTCATCATCCTTGTAAGATGATACTACCAGTGCGGATTTGACCCCAAGGGGGACTGTCTTGATGGAGTTCTTAGAAAATATTTATCTGGACATTTATCTGGGATCCAGTATTTCTAATTAAAATTGCTTGGGATGAACCACAAGAAATGCTAGGTGGTACCCTATGTATAAGTAAAAATACTAAACAAGTATGTTCAGAATCCTAGTGGGTACCATGGTCTTGGATACCTCTGTGGTGCCATGAGGTTTCTGCCCACAGTTAGCTTTAAAAAGGTCTCAGGATATCATCAGGGCTTTTATAAGGATCCCTATGTTAGTCTATTTTGTGAATGTACAGGAAAATACCTATCTCTACTCGTTAAATCAAAGGTAATTTATCTAATCCAGAGAGACCCCTGCCTCATGGTCTGTCAGGGGTGGGTGACTCCTATTGTCACACTGTCATCAAGGAGATTCATCCTCCGTATTCCTACCCTGACCCCAGGTACACCCGTCCGGTAGCTACTACCAGATTGCGGAACGTGGGGCAGGATAGGAAACACGTTGGCACCACAGATGTACATAAGGGCCATGGTACACAATAAACCAGTACGTGCCAGATTATGAGCAATTACAGGCTGATTTACACACCCTATTAAAATGGTTTTCTCTGATGATTTTCTCATGCAATTTATTAGTGGCCCAGAATGAAAAATAAGGAACTTTTTCTAAAAAATCACAAACATCTTCCTCACAAATGTGAGAAAAATGTATGATATGTTGTGGAAAACTTGTTCTTCCAACAGCACTAACTGACAGTTGATTCCTCATTGTTTTAATGTTGGTTCACCACAGAGTTGTAGTTAAGAAAAACTACAGTGCTGACATTCTATATTCATGACAAAAGTGAGGCTCAGCTACATATCATAGTGCTGGAATCGGTATCAATGAAATTAAAGCTTTTCCTATGGTGCAGGTTGTATTAAATGAGCAATAACGATTAATACAGATCAGAAACTAACTATTTCAAAAAATGAAATGTCATTTATAGCATAATATATTTGAAAGGCCTAAAATAGTTAACAGGAAAGATCTGTCCCTATGCCCTCTTTCAATATTTCTTTCCTAAGACTATCAACTCTTACTCTGAATACCTCCCTAACTGTAAAATGACATGCAAGGCTGTTTGGAATTTCATGTTTGCCTCTTCCACTTCGTTTGGTAATAGATGCATTTTTCTGAATAAGCATTGACTTCAAAATCTTTTTTATTGTTATTTAAATATAAGTAAATGATAAAAAGACCTTTACAAATATATATTTATTGTCTATAAAACAGCCTATCTTCATATATTATAAATGACTACAAAGATAAATGATTAAAACATATTTTTAAAAGTATTGTAAACCAGACAGTACAATGATGCAACTTTTTATAACTGTCCTGGACAATACATCTTACACAGACAGGAAACACTTTAGCTATATAATAGAAACACAAGCAAGGTTTGTTTTTGGGAACTCATTTAATTCAGTATCATTTATCAAATGACATGAGAAGCATTTTCATATACGTCTTTACCTTCTCCACAAAACAGTGAATGATTCCACAGCTGTCTTCTCCAGCACCATGCCTCCCAATTCAGGCCCATTCTGTGTGCAGGGTGAACACTCTAGTTCTTTATTAGGACTCTGCGATCATCACAGTTCCTAGGGGAGGAAGGTGTAGTGGTATGTGGGTCAATACTGCAATTAGAATTTCTCTCAGGTACTATCTATGAATCTCATGTTCCCTTTGTCAGGTGGCATGTTCTGAAATGACTCCCAGTGTGTGCCTGAGCATCTGTGCAAACAGGACTGCCATGGTGTCTCTGCACTCACGGCCACCTGGAAGGTGTGCTGTCTGGAGTAAAGGATGAGAGTGTCAGCAAAGATATTGTAGAATGCAGGCTGAAAGATGTCAAACTTGGGATTCTTTCCTTGTCAAGTGACTGCCATGGCTTCTCCAAGATGATGGTCTATCCATCGGATGTTTTCTGAAGCCTCCAGTACAAACTGATATATTGTATTTTTCCTTTGATATCAGTTTCTCTTAGACCCATATATAAGGAGGCAATTCTAAGTGAAGAATACATCGCAAGCATTTGTTCCATTATTATTTAATTACTTTTTTGTACCCTTGCTTCCATCTTTTTCCTGTTATTTGCTGCTTCCAGTGGGTACTTTCTAGTGGATTTACTTCTGGAAATTGGACTGACTATATTCTCCTTCCTGTCTTCAGTGGGAGTTTGGTTCCTTGTTATTCTCTTGAATACGAATCAGTATTTTCAGCTATGGTTCATAAAATTGTAAAACATTTTTCCCCTTTGTGTTTTTTTTTCTTTTTGGGACCCTCTTAAGGGGATATCTGACATCATTCATACATACTATACAAATAAGGGTCGTCCTTTCTTTGAGCAGTCTAGAAGGGAACCTAAAGGACTGTCCATGAATTCAGTCCTTGAAATCTCAGAAGAGGAGCATTATTTTGACCAGTAATAGCACATTTGTGTATATACTATAGTATGTCTTTATCATATAAAGAACTCGATTGTTTGATGTGGGATGATATGAAAATTGAATCCTTATTTGCATTGTGAAAGTGATTTTTTATTTTGGAGTCACATTTGATATACCTTCAGAATATCTTAATTTCGGACTTCCTGACATGTGATGAAACTCTGAATCTTTCTAAAACTGAAACACAACATTTTCTTTAAAAATAATTTGGGTCTGTTATGCTTCTCACACAGTTAGTACCTACCTTATGTTTTATGAGAACATGTCCCCTAGTTCAAAACACATTCAACAAAGTTATTTCATAAACTGGAAATGTAATAATCACATATTAGTATATTAAAGTTCACCGGGGCAATGAACATTAACTTTCCCAATCTACATCGCTCCCATAAAACAATGCATGCATTAAAGGGAAATAAATAGCAAAGTCTTTAATGTGATGTGGATCCTTTCCAGTCCTCAAATTAAATTTACAATATGTGCAAAAAATTAAAATGTATAGTCCGTAAAGGTTTAGTCTGAAAAAATACTGGGGAGTGTTTTCCAAAGCACGAATGGACTCCTACAATGACTTCTCTTTTTTATTTCACACTTCTGCTGACTCTAAAAGATGGTCTCAAAACAGTTTCAAAAGTTTTCCTTAACTCTGGCAACAAGGTCCTTGCTTCAACAACAATGTATCTTTCTTGCCAATAAAGGATTCACACAGAATGTGTACTTTGTGGGTTCAAAATGGCCTCTCCCGCTCAAAAGCCTCCTGAGAGTCTGTAACTTCAAGTTAAATATAGCTTCCATGACTGTATTTAGGCATCTAGCCTCTCTCCAAGTGGCACTAACACTCCATGCTCAACTTCAACCTTTCCTTCCTCTGCTTACACACAATTTGACAGTTCGGGGTATCACACTATGTAGCTTTTTGAGCGGGATTAGGTGAGTGCAGGTCAGAGATCATGAAAGTTTAATTCCAGATGTCGTCAAAAGGAGTTCAGGAAGAGATAATTTGTATATGCATGGGAGATGGTTTGGTTTGTGCACAGGGTTTTGAAATTAGAATGCTGCTTTAATTGTAAGTATTGCAGCGCAATTAGTACGAGGGCTATCTTGCTGATTCCTATGAGCCAAAGGTCAGCCAGACTGTATAGTTCTGTACTTTCAGAAGTTTGCTCATGATCTTGACTTTAAGCATTGCATACTGTGCCTTGAATAGTAGGAGACAGAAATGCCCACAGCATGGAAAGGTATGATTTTCTATGATAAGTAAAGAAGGATGGTGATTTTGTGATTAAGATAAAGGTGGTACAATAATTTTGGCTCCATTGTTGAACTGACAATTAAAGGATACCAAGAACTAGACAGAACGCCGTAGCACAGGTTGAACCTAACTTAAACTGCACAAGCAGCACTGTGTTAATTTGAAAAGGTTTGAAGACTAGGCTGTTGCCTGAAGCACCACACAGCCTGAGTTTTTGTATTCTCATAAAAAAGCTGAATTTTGACCAGCAGTTTGTGAATAGGGTAGAAAGGCATAACCCATTGTAACAATAAACAGCCATGCCCCATGTATTTGTAAAGATAGTGTAAAAGAAGGGTATAGAAGATACATTTGAAAATTGCAGAAATGTCTGGTACCATATGGACCTCTCCCTGGCCTTGGCCTATGGTGTTGAGCAACTCTTTTATGATAATCAGGGATGTGATTGTACATCCACTGCAGGGGCAAAATTTCAACAGAAGTTTCTGAGAAGAACATTTGCTTACAATGACAATTACTTTAGGGTCTCTGCCTGCCATTTTAGGCCAGAGATGCATTTTTACACATCTGGGATTATCCTTTTTCCTTAATGTAGCAATGTAGCATGTTTGAACCGCTAAGGCAAGGTTCCTCATAGTAGATAAGACATTATAACTGATTTTGATGAGTCTGACAAGGTACAGCAATCTTAGATGTACCACATTTGTATTCCATGTAACTGTTGGTTAGGAATAAGGTTTAAAATAATTAAGGAGCTTGGTTATGTCTGTTATTGTAGCTGGGGAATATTCCCTGGAAAGTGTTGTGGTTTCTCATAGAGGGACTCGAGAGGATGTTGTGTTGAGGAAGGACATTTTGGTAACAGTTTTGTTATTTACGAATGTCACAATGTCATTGCGGAAGATTTAGATAGGGTCATGGAAGAGACAGCTTGAGTAAGAACTAATCAGTTCTCTTTATACAAAAAGGATTTCCATATGAAATGTATTAGTTCCCAAAATGTGTGACAGATAGTAGTCTTTGCAATGCATCTACGAAGCCTGACTTACATTCTCAGTGGTGTATGCAGCTGAACTTTGATGTCTGCAATCTACAGCTTTCTTCTTTGGCTTTTCATCATCTAGAGATCATTAGTAAAGCATCTGCTCACTTGTGCTTTGATACATTAGGAGTTTCATTGCTCAATTAACCACCTGGTCGAGGACCCAGGTGTCAGGCTTCATTTCCAGTGTAGTCAGATGTTTGGGGCAGAGCGGGAAGATAAACTCCACAAAATATTTAAAGAAAAGAAACATTCTTCTTTCTTGAATCATGCTTCTTTTAAGAAGCAACCTTTGAAAACTAAGTTTCCATTCCATCAGCTCTCTTGGAGGCAATAACCACATACTAATGGGCAGTTTCAGACCTGTAGGGTCAAGACAAGTAAGCCAAGTCTCCCCAAAACGTCGGTAATAACTATATAGAAGGTCATGAGAGTGTGGTAGGAGGTTAGATCCAGCAGTTTCTCCCGGCCTTGGAGGCATCTACCTCAGACACTTGGGTGTTAGGTATCCTGAGAGAACGGAACAAAATTGAATTTTTGGCGCTGCCTCATCTGTCAGGAGTCTATCTCAGTCTGTGGCCATCGAAGAAGGAGAAGAGGTTGGCTCTGGCTCAGGGCAACACTCCGCTTCTGCAGAAGGATGCAATTCTGGAAGTTCCTCTGATGGAAGGGGCAAGGGTTTTCATTCCAGCATCTTTCCTGTGGCAAAGTCCACTGGAGGTTTCAGGATTGTGTGGAACTTGAAGGCTTTCAACATGTTTGTTCAGTCTCTGCTTTCAAGATGGAAACTCTACAGAGAGTGATTCAATTGGTAATCAAGGGTCATCTGATGTGCACCTTGGAACTGCATGATGCGTTCTACCATGTTCTGATTCACCCTCAGTTTCAGCAGTGTCTTAGATTTTGCATACAGGAGATGCATTATCAGTCCAGGGTGCTACTGTTCATTATTAAGTCGGCTCCCAGGGTCTTCACGAAGATGGTGGCACCCTTGGTGGCGTTGGTTCATCTGCTGGGCATTCACTTGTATCCATACTTGGACAATTGGCTCACCCATGCTCCATCAGAGAGGCAGTTCCTTTTTGATTTGGTCTTGGTATGTTTGATGGTCCAAGCTCATTGGTTTCTTCTCATTGGAGGGAATTGTCAGTTGGTTCCTTCCAGAGATCTGAATTTTATAGGGGCTACGTTCAATACAGTTCTGAACAGGGTGTACCTTCCTTCTCCCAGAGCTGCAACCTTGAGGTCTCTCACCTTGAGGGCAATGGGTTGCCACTCCTTTGCAGTCCATCAATAGTTGAGACTTCTGGGGCCCATTGGCTGCAGCTGTGTTTATGGTTCATTGGGCACGTTTTCATCTTCAACCTCTGTATGTTCATCTTTATTCATTTTGGCATCCAAAGACGGTAAACTTTGACGGTTTGGTGCCAGTGACTTTGAGGTTCATTGAGGTTCTGTGTTGGTGGACTCTGCAGGAATCCCTCTCCAAAGGCATGGCATTGCAGCCGAATCCTCCTTCGGTTCTCATGACGGATGACAGTTCCTGTGATTGGGGGGGGCTACCCTAGGGGACAGCTCACTGCAGGTACAGTGTTTGTTGCAGGAGGGCCGGCAGTCTTCCAGTAGACAAGAACTGATGGCTGTTTTCCAAGCTATGATGGGGTGCAGGCTCCTTTGTGTGGGTCACAATCTGGTGGTCTACCCAGACAACCAGGTTACTGCAGATTATCTGACCTATTGGAGGGGATCTAATCCAGTTCCCTGAATGCTGTGGCTACCCTGCTTTTTCAATGGAGAGAGGTTCATTTACAGTCTCTGGTAGCAGTCCACGTCGAGGGTGTGGACAATTGGGTGGCGGATTCTCTAAGATGTTTTTTTCCTCCTTCCCAGGAATTGTCTATGACCAGGGATGTCTCTCTTCAGTTGTGTGAGATGTTTGGTGTGTCTTTCCCAGACCTCTTTGCTTCTTGGCCCATTGCAAAAGTGAACAGGTTTTGTTACCGTAGCCCGAAGGAGGGGAACTAGGGTGTGGATGCATTGATCCTTTTATGGCCGGATCAGGTGTTATATGTGTTCCTCTCGATTCCTATGTTGCTGGTGAGGTTGCTGGGGGAAGCAAGAGTTCTGCTGGTGGTAGTCCAGTGTTGGCCCTGGCGCCCGTGGTTCCCCAGGCTTAAATTTCTAGCAATTCAGGTTCCATGGATGATTCTGTGTTCCCCCTCTCCTCTCCAGTCATCTCCCTTCCTGTCTCTACAGAGGCTGCATCTCTTGGTTTGGAAGTTGAGAGGAGAGGATTACAGAGTATGGGAATTTTCAGGCACTTAACCTTTGCTATGCAGCAGTCTCACAGGCCATCTACCTTGAGAGGAATTAGGGTAGTTTTCAGGATTGATATAAACCTCTCCAGACTTTACCCTCTGACCTGTAATCTGAATGAGATTCTGCCGTTTTTGTGGGAAGGATTTGAGAAGCGTTTGGCTGTTTCTGATCTGCGTGCCCAGTGGACGGCGATTAAGGCTTTTCGGTCCCCTTCAGGGAATTAGGCATAAGTTGAGGATTTGGTGGTGCTGTTGTTGCATAGCTTTTGTCTTTCTCATCCATTGATAAAGCCTTTGTTTCCTTTGTGGGATTTGCCTTTGGTTTTGAAATCCCTGGTTTCTGCTCCTTTTAATCTTTGGAAATAGTTGTTAATAAGTTTGTGACTTTCAAGGTTTTATTTATGGGGACATTGTCTCTACCAAGCACTTTGGGGAATTGGGAGCATTGGGAGCATTGATGTATAGATGACTGTTTGGTGTCATTATTCGTTTGGATTCCTCTTTTTAGCCAAAGGCGGCGTCTCAATTTTGCATGAATCAGGAAGTGATTCTTTCCGCTCTGTGTGCTGAGTCAGATTCTTCCACATAGGACCAGTGGTAATTGTTCGATGTGAAGAGAGCGTTGTTGGTCTATCTGGAGAAAACAATTTCTTTTTCGAAAGACAGACTAGTTGTTTGTTTCTTTTGTTGTTTCTTCCTGAGGGCACAGGGCTTCTGTTTTGTCCATAAGTAGATGGATCAAGCTGTTGATTTCTCTTGCGTACTCTTTTTCAGTGTCTCCTCCATGTGCAGGGGTTCTCTGGAGGTCCAGCCGAGGGGTGCTTCTACCTGAGCAAAATTGAAAGGGGTGTCCATCTCTACGATTTGCATGGCAGCTACATGGGCTTCCTCCAATACCTTTGTTAAGCATTACAGGTTGCAGAATGTTTTATGTGATGAAAAGTATTTTGGTTTTGATGTTTTACATTCTATTGTTTCTATAATTGCCTTGTTGCTCTCTGAATAAATTACTATGGGGAGCTGCAATTGTTGTGTTGGTATCTTTGTGTAGTTTATTTTTTCCATATGACTGCCGGGTTGCTCAGCTTGGGTATTCTCACTTGCGATGAATGGGACGAGGACAAGGGGGATCTGGGGTTATTGTCCTGTTACTTACTGGTAATCTTAATTACTCCAGGTGTCGTCCCATTCATCCTGCCCCTCCCTCCGGGACTACTGGCCTTCATATGGGGGGAGCTTGTTAGTGCAGGAGGAATGCTGGGCAGTGATGAATGGGACGAGGACAACAGCACCAGAAGTAATAAAGTTACCAGTATTTAATGGGACATTAGCTGGTCTACCAACTCACATACGTTCAAAATGTATTGCACAGTGACCTGGTGAAAAGGTACATTCACATGGTGAGCTGGAAACCCTTTCCTAGAATAGGTTTCCAGTTCAGGTGTGACTGCTTTCAACAACAGGGCTCAATTTAATACATCCCCAAGGCACAGGGCAGGAGTTTGTTTCAGATGAGTATTATTTCTTGTGGGGGTGGGCAGGTAGGTAGGGACAGCTTAGCAAGTGTTCTAAACCCCCACTCGACATGTCCACCCCCTTCTCTGTACGATCACACAGTGAAAGTTATCTTCAGGTTTGGCAGTTCTGTTTTAATGCAGCCCGCTGCATGCCTTCTTTGTCCTGTCCTGACAAAGGCTCTCAACGTTACTTTGAAGTGGCCACACAGCAGGACGCTAACCCTACACATAACACTTAAATTAATAAATAAACAAAGGAACAGTTGTCAAGAGCCCGCATAGAATGTAGAAGATATCTGCGAACATTATTATTGTTCAATTGTCCCTGCTCATGTAGCATAAGACCTGGCTATCGAGACGAACAAATCAACTGTTATCAGTGATAAAAAACTATAATATAGAATAGCTGCACGAACGATACATAGGAGGAATCAGTAACGCTGTAAATGTATACTCACCAGAAAATTAAATTTTTTATTTCCCCAATGATTTTCACAATAAACGTACATCTCACAAGAGTAAAGATGCGGGACTTTTTGTGAAAGTAAATAAGCGTTGCTGTCTTTTTTTCCGACCGTCAAATATATTGTGGGGGGTGCATGATGGTCTGTTGTCGTTCTAAATGCAGCAATACTGTAATGCCAAAGCAATTAAAATGTGAACACGAGGATGCAGTCTTAACTATGCTTAGGAGTCATCTGTCAAATCTACTTCTATTTCCATGAGTTACTGGTACAAGCTAGTTCCTTCAGCGGGCAACAAAGAATGTAGCAAACCTGCTGCACTAAAACAACCCTATTGAGAGGTCATGACTTTCACTTCTAAGTCTAAGTGGTTGTAATTTCTATGCAAGTAAGAAAAGGGACATTTGCAATCAATTCCGTTACCAAAAGAGACGGAGGGGCAGATTTACAATGCGGCGCACGATGGGGCAAAAACGGCACAGATGCGTGACGCATCTGTGCCGTAAAGGCGGCGCATTGCTGGAGTTGCGTGTAAAGCAAGCGCGATGCAGCTCCAGCAAGGCTCGGGGTGCCCTATCTGTCCAATGCTGCGTCAAGCCTTACGCCTGCTTCAAGCAGGCACAGGGTTTTGACGCAGCATTGGCCTAAAAGTGACTGAGTGAAATCTTGTAGATTTCACTCAGCAACTTTTGCGAAGCGCACCTGCCCCTTGGAACGCCCAACCTGCGCCGGAACGCCCACATGTGGCGCAGGGTTTTACAACTAGATGCGTCACGTTGTAAATAGGTCGCAGGGATGCGCCACGTTTATGCCGCCGTTGCGTGACGCAAACGTGGCGCAAGTCCAACATAAATCTGCCCCGGAATCTTTAAGCAGATTCCAACACTTTAAGACAACCCACGTGAAAGTTATCTGAATTCATCTTTCCCCACTACTTGTTTACTTGCGCTAGAGACAAAAATATGTAAATCAGGCTATTTTTCTCCGGGTAGTGCTCGAAGGTCAGCTTTGGTGAGGTGATGTATGGAATTGTTAGTAGCCTCGTGTGATTATGGGCTGGCCTGTTTCCCTGTGCCTTTCTCAAAATAGTTTTTCTTCCAAACTGAGGCTCGGAGTGCAGTGCTGAATCTATCCCAAGTGAAAGAGTAGCAGTAGTAGCGCACGAAACTCTTCTAATTATCATGATTTATTATATCTGGGACAAAAAAACATAAATAAGCACTGCTTTTTGTGTGTTCCCAGCCTTCTCATTAATAGTTTATTTCCGTCTCATCTGTACTATGCTTATGTTATATTAATTATGACAAATCCCTGCAAAAACCAAGGTAGTACTTATAAATTAAACCCATGCATTTCTTTCCAGGTGCAAAGCACAGAGTAAAAAACAAGCACTGGCAAATTCGAAATGGCGTGGCTCTTAAAGGCCGAGCTACTGACTTTTCTAATGATTTTCTGTTGGCATTCTCGGGCACACATATGGGCCAACACTGCCGTCGATGCGTAAGCATGCATATTTATTGATGCCCCCATGTGAGTGGTGGCACTTGCACGCATTCTTCAAAGCGTACTATAGCTATTTTTAATTTGCTGTTCTAACGTGGAAGATGGACATTTTAGAACAGTAAATTAGAAGTAAAAAACATTACAAAGGAAGAGTGCATGAGTGAGAAAGGAAGCACGCGGTCCAGTAGCACTTTGCAGCTGTCAATAACTTACAGAAAAAAAGAAAATGAAATAAAAAATAATATTAAAATTAAAACAGGACACAGGAGACGAAGTTGTGGTACAAAGCAATAGAAAGACAGTGTGGGAGGGTGCAGGGACAATTTGAAGCGGGAGAGGGCTAGAAAAAACATGCAGGCCCATGGAGTGCAGAATTCAGAAGCAGCAAAGGAATGGTATGGAATGGGGGCCATTCTGTGACCGAGGACATACCTGCTGCCCCGCTGACCTGGATAGCTGCTCCTGGGTGGCACACGCTGTGAGTCTCTCCGCCGCTGCTCTGCACCATCTTGCGGCCGGAGACTACAGCTCCCAGCGAGCTTTGCGGGCACTTCCAGTTTCCCGCCCTCATCGCCAAGCCCGGACTGGCCGTTGAGGGCACCGGGCAATCCCCCGGTGGGCCGCATGGTTGGGGGCCGGTTTTGGGCCCCTGGGGCCGTTTTTGTTACAGGGCCGTTATGCTGCAAAAACGGCCCTGTAACAAAAACGGCCGAAAACCGGCCCTGTGACAAAGCACGGTCGCACCTCTCCCCCCTCCCCTCTCCTCCCGGAGGGGGAGAAGGGGGCCGGCCGAGCACTTTGCCAGGGCCGGTTCTGGTTCCCAGTCCGGCCCTGCTCATCGCGCCCGGAGGCGCTACTAAAGCGCAGACGCTCCCTCGGTGTATGAGCCCCTTTATCCGAATTGGTGACATTACTTCACATGCATTTACACCACATGCTTTAGCTCAGCAATCATTGCTGTGCCATATATTTTACAATGCAGGGGTCTACAACGATATCTGTGAGAAAGCATTACCCATTACAACACAGTAACCATTATGACTCCAGGGTGCCATTAAAACCGGGAATGCATTTTAACAGTTTGCTTTGTAGAGGCCTTTGTAGTTAAATTTTCAACGGAGTGATCATAGCGGATCCAGGGCATGCATGATTGACAAATTTGAGGAAACAATGTTCCCTCCTTTTGACGGCAACGCGTCACCTATTGTGATGTATTGGTGAAGAGAGGGCCAGCGCCTCATGTACACGTAAGTGTTCAGCCACCTGACGTGTTTCCATGTGTGCTGCTAAATGCAGCACGGATGAAAGTGTGAGTAGGGCTGTTCCAGGATTGCTCCTATGCAGGTAGGGTAACCTTCCCTCACAGTAACAAGTCCCTCTTCACACAGACATTTTTGCACTCTTGTGCAAGTGTGCCTGTGTTTGCGCAGACTTGATGAATTGCACATAGTCGCTGGGGGACATGAATGGCTGCCAATGAGCATTGTACATATGATGCAGCACTGTGTTACAAGAGAGGATGAGGGTGGTGTTACACACGGAGGGCTAATGCTTCCCTCCTCTGATTCTTAGTGCATATCACCCTCAGTCAGGGTATGTCACAACACCATCATTTGACACTAACAGTCTCATCTAGTTGTTACAGTACATGTCCCATTAGTGTTAAAGATACAGTAGGTATGCGGTTCCTAATTACGAGACAGGGTAAAACTGGTTTTGCGTGGTCATGAAGTGTAGGAGGATGAGGATTCCTCCTCTTGGAATATAGGGCCCTTATACACCTGGCACGGTGTCATGCTTCATTATGGGCTGCTCCTCATCAAATCGGCGCTGCAATACCTGACGGGCCCACACAATAGAGCACCCTACCTGAGACATAATCTCAGACATGCGCCTTTGTTTCGTTTATGAGGGTGGGAGACCCATTGATTAAAATAGTTTTCGCTGGTACTCCCTTACCTGTTTTAAATTTCCTTCAGGTTATACACCTCTACTCCTTCATCTACACTGATCAGGCCCCTCACCCCCACAGCACCAAATGGCAATTTGGAATAAAAGATCTCCGCCAAAGAGCTCCTCACAGGGAGCCCATCATGCGTTGCAGCATCGACTTGCTGAGGAGCAGCCCATATGATGGCAGAACTACGGAGGGATATGGCAGAGCTTGCCAGGCACAAGAGGGACATTAAGGCAACCATTGGTCTCCCATGAAGACTGGACAGGTTGAGCCCTATCTCTCTCTTCTCCCTTCCCCAAAAGTTTCATCTTGTCTTTTAGATAGTGTTAGGTAAGTATTTTAAGGGTTAGGTAGTGTAGTTGTAGTGTAGGTCTAGTCAGTGTTAGATTTTATGGTAGTTTTAGATATTTATTAATGTATAGTATTTGGGGATTAGTTTCCTTTTCCTTTTGTGGGGGGTTGATGTCTTTATTGTTGAAAAAAATATATTATATATATATATATATATATATATATATATATATATATATATATATATATATATATATATATATATATATATATATATATATATATATATATATATATATATATATATATATATATATATATCTTTGTGTAGGTTAACTGTGTAGTCAGTTTATGTGTAGCTTAGATGTCTTTGTCCTGTCTCATGATGTGCCTTAAAGGTGGGAGGGGGATGATGTCTTAGATATGATGCTGCGTGTTTAGGATTAGTTAGGGTAGATAGTTGAGGTAATTGACCACTTTTTTCTAGAAGGTTTAGAAAATATTAGTAGTAGTAATGATAAGTGTTAGTTTAGGGTAGTTTATTTTTGGTTTGTACTTCAACAATAAATGGTTACAAGTTTTGACTTATGTCAGGGGTGATGTAGTGGAGTGTGGCCTTTTTACCCTGTATGCAACTCATACCATCACTGGACAATCTGTTGAGCATGTAAGTGTGGTCATGACATGTTACTGGCAGGATGGATTATGTCCAGATATCATAGATGTGAGCACAGTAAACTTACATGGATAACAGGATGACAAGTTGGATTTACGGCCTAGTCTAGGTCTAGTTCAACATCTGAACTGTGACTCACTGAGTTGGACAGCACATTGTTGCCCATATACAACACAACATAGGGACATGGCCCTGAGTGGATATTACATTTGTAACTGTTATCCATTATGAAAATGGATGTATGTGCCGGGTACCATAGATTTCCTCAAGCCCCTGCAAATCACTTGTTCCTGTTGCAGAGTCCATCTACAATGCACAGACCTTGGCTCAGTTGTTGCGTAGTGCAAGTGTGTCAGCTTCATTCGAATTATATGTTCATGTGCATGGAGGCTAGGGGTGGGCAGAATTTGTGAAGTTGCCCTACGCAAATTATCGCGAAATTGGTCTAATTTTCCGCGAGCATGTGGAACTTTTTGCGAAGACGTGGAGATTGCTTTTCCCGCCAGTTCGCTATGTGTTTTTGCGCGCTTGCGGGGAAATATATTTCTATCTTGGCCATGCGGCCGCTAATGGGCGTGGCCATCTTGCTCGCAATGCTTATTTCTTGTTCTGGGTCGAATGACGTGTTTGCGATCGCTAACACTTGCGGGATAGCGCGACCGGCTACCAACAATCCAACATCTTGTGGCACATGCGAACGGATAGGAAAACTCGGCGGTGAATGCAGGGATCCAGTAAGTCGCTACCGTGTGAGGAGAACGCATTTCTAACGCACGAACAAGAAAATGCTTCCGCTTTCACAGCGAATCGCAGAAGTTTTGCATCTCCACGTTCTCCGCGGTACGCGGAAACGCCCAAACTTCGCAACTTCCGCGAGCGGAATCGAATTTGCCGCCCAGGCCTAATGGAGGCTCAACCTCAGGGACATGCAGGAAGGTATTGGTCGGTCCATTGTGAATGGCATTTGGCAGAACAGTGGGCCTGAGTCACAAAAGTCATCTAAGAGTAAGTCATTACTTTACGATTTCTGGTATTCACAAATGGCATTTAGGAGTAATACAGTTAGGTATAATGACTTAATTTCTCCTAAATGCCTTTTGTGAATCATTAAAGTTGGAAAGTCATGATTTTGTCACAGATACTGTTATTGTGTGGGCACACTATTCTGCTGCACACATGAGGGGAAATGTTGCATTGCTTCCTGTAGTGCCAGTGTCATAGCCAATTCTCCCAGCTGTTACTTTTGGCATTGACTCATAGTGATGCCACTCTTGAAATGGTGGCATTGCATCGGACTATATGCTAAGTGCAGTGCACCACACATCCCTAGACACATTGCCCTATCCGCTCACAGTGGTCACAGCATGAGAGGGTTCCTATTTTTGTAAGCATTGTTCGTCCAAAGTAAGGGGCTGACTGATGCCTTGCACTTTGGGGTGAGTCCTTATTGCCAACTTTACTTTACTGAGGCAGACATTGTGCTGGTAATCATTAATGTGAAAATGGTGTGCACCATCTTGGGATGTTACGTGCAATGCACACCATCACAACAGGCTTTGCCCACCCCGTAGAGTGTGAGTAGATATGCCAAGTGATAATTTTGAGCGATTGCAAAGGGGGACACTACTTGTGGCCTACAACAGACTTGGACATATTTGCACACATGCCTATTTCCTTAACGGATGTGAGGCTAAGTTGGGATGCTGCTAGATTGTTGTATTGGAGCAATGAGGGCACAGCTAGTTAACACAAACCAGGTGATCTCACTGCCTATCTGGGTCACAGTAAAACATGTCCACTTCTCTTATTTGCCTTGGTGTACCTTGTGGTGGGTTCATTGACCCTACATTTTTAGAGAATCCTATACTTGATTGATCATGGACAACACACATCTGTGTGAGTTAAATATTTTATTTACACATCTGTTGACATTGGTGAAGAATGGACCAGTACTTGGCCAAGGATTCCCCACATTCCATAGATGCCCAGTGGAGGGCCAGTCCGAGTGCTTTTGTGCTAAAATGTACAGAGGAAGAGGCGGAGTTTAGTCTTCAGGCTGATTGCAGTATCATTGGGAACAAGATATAATTTTGCAGTCCATGTCGAGGTCCAAGGTGAGCATCACCGAGTGTATCAGGGGACAGTGGAAGATGATGTTACTGGCCATGATTCTGAGCCCAGATCAAGGGAGAAACAGGCCATTTGGCATAGATGAATGCTGCCATTTCTTCTTTGAAAAAATGCAGATTCATCCCCATCTTTGTCCTCTGATGTGTCATGTTTCTCACATGGGCTAGGTGGTAGATGGGCTGCAGCACTGTGAGGCACTGACATATAAGGGAGCGGAGATGTGGATGTCGAAGGTGCATCAGCATTCATCTGTGCCAAACCTTGGTGCAGCAATGCGGTGATGATCAGCTGCAGGGCATGGAAGATTCCAGCTACATTGTGTTGTTGTGCAGCCATTGGTTCCGCTTGCATCTGCTCAATGCTCTCCATTATTCATCGCATGCGGGCCAACTCCTGGCTGCCATAGCTGGAGCCACTCTGACTGGACAGTAGTTCTTGTCTCTGAGTCATGACTCCAGCAATGTCAGCCATGGAATTTCGGAGAGCATAGAGCTGACTGTGGTTGTCTGTGATATTCTGTAGGTGGTCCTGAATGGGACTCAGACACCCATGTATGACATCAAGTTTGGCAGCCTGGCTGTCAAACCCCCACCCGCACTTGATCAGCTGTCTCCTGCTAAACCTCTACCGCACAGCATTGAAATGCCAGCAGTGGGTCCTCAAGGTCCTGTGAGATAGCTGTGGTGGTAGGTGCTTGCTGCTGTGTGGTTTGTGCAGGGGGTGGAATTTCCACAATGCTGCTGGATTACCCTGCTCCTGGAGATGGGTGACTGAGTGAGTCTAGCAGCTGTTGGAGCGTGTCAGTATTGATGGTGACTCCAGCAATGTCAGCCATGGAATTTCGGAGAGCATAGAGCTGACTGTGGTTGTCTGTGATATTCTGTAGGTGGTCCTGAATGGGACTCAGACACCCATGTATGACATCAAGTTTGGCAGCCTGGCTGTCAAACCCCCACCCGCACTTGATCAGCTGTCTCCTGCTAAACCTCTACCGCACAGCATTGAAATGCCAGCAGTGGGTCCTCAAGGTCCTGTGAGATAGCTGTGGTGGTAGGTGCTTGCTGCTGTGTGGTTTGTGCAGGGGGTGGAATTTCCACAATGCTGCTGGATTACCCTGCTCCTGGAGATGGGTGACTGAGTGAGTCTAGCAGCTGTTGGAGCGTGTCAGTATTGATGGTGGCGAATTCCTCTTCTTCATCAGTGAAGAGTGGAACAGGCTTCTGTTCAGGAGGTGATGTTTCTCCCTCTGCAATGTAAAGGGGAGATGGAGTTTAACTGTGTTTTTTTATGTATGAACATGGATTGGATGAGTTTAAAGGCAGACTGCATGACAATGTCCATTGTGACAGTTTGGGAGGAGTTGCATATTTGTTGATGGATAGTGAATATTAGTGCAACATCACAGATGTGATGTTGTAGTTGTATATTGTCATCTCACAGTTTACAGCTATGACACATGCGAATGGCTAATTTCTACACACAAGCAGCACCAATTGTGTCCTCTGTTAAGTTGTGAATGTGATGCAGTTTGCCCCACAGTGTTGTCAAAGTTGAGTAGCTCAGATTTATGTGTGTGTGCGCACTGCATTGTGGGAGAGTCACCCCAGCAGCTTTGGTATTGCTGCCCCTTATCCGTTTCAGGCAGAGGGCTTTTACTCATGTGGCTTTCCAATGGTGAGATGTTGCAAGATAGGGTAAATATGGGGCTTGGTCAGAGTTGGGACACGTGCATTGTTTGTCAGCTGATGTCTTGTTTACATCAGGGGTTTTATGTACATGAGAATGTATCAGAGTGCGACCTGCTCCTTTAAGGATGAAGTCCTCTGGCAGGCCCTTCAGTGACATGACCTGCGCCGTGTTACAATATTTGGGGGGCAGGCATGCTATTCATTATGCACTGTCACTTGATTTGTCAGTGTTGCTCAGAGACAGCTAGCTTTGCTGGGTATTGCACACATGCATGGGTTTGGTGAAGAATAGTCATGTGTGAGGAGGGTCCCCTTTATTCACATTTCCAATTAAGGCCTACTTGAGGTTTCTGTGTGTTCTGCACAATGCGGTACACATGTGCATCCAGCTAGCTTAGGCTATTGTGTTTTATCTTGTGTGCATGTCATCAGTAATGTATTTTCCTGCATGCATTGCTTACTGCCCTCCTGTTGACTTACCCGTTGTGAGTATGGTGCAGGTCGAGTTTCCATTGTTTATGCTGGCTGAACAGACAGTGTCAACACCCATTACTCAAAACGTTGACCCCACGTTTGGTGTATGAGTGGGCCTCTATTTGATGGATGTGGATTTACTAAGGCGTATTAGTGGTACTCAGGCCCTGTCTCCGCCCCCTCCCATCAGATGTAAATGGCAGGGTGATGTGTGTTTGTGTTTTTGCCATGCAGGTGGTCACATGATTGATACATGCTATCGTGGTTCAGATTATTGAATGCCAGACTTTACGTGTGGATGATAAGGACCATGACTGCATATTTTTTCACTGACACGTTGACTTACCAAACAGATAGGTTTACATGCACATAATGGTGTAATGTGCAAATCACACCAGGCCTGATGTGGAATTCCGCTTTCTGTATAGCAGATGTGTACACTTGATACTGGAGGAGTGCTATTTGACCTAAGGGGTGATGGTGCCATTTGGCATATTGTCCTGAATTGGTGCTACTTTGCTATCCTTGCTTGTTGTCATACTTATGTTATCATACATCGATACAGGGACATTGTAGCTCTGTGAATATGGCACATGGACAAGTCATGTGGTACATATTTGGGTGACACATTCCTGAAATGCATTGTCCATGCACTGTGGTGTTGTAGGCATATCCTCCCTGCTCATTCTATTACATCACATTTTAAAGCAAGTGTTCTGATTGTGTGCATTGTGGGATATGCACCATTTAGCCAGTAGGCTACATGATCACTTTGTTGTAACAATGCATGTGTTTATGGTATAAACAATCAATTGATGCTTTCTCACTTGGTGTACACAGGACTGCATCTCCTATACGAGCAAGCAGGAACATTAACTGGAGATCCGGCAGGATGTCTACGTGGCCCCCTTGCCTCAAAATCATGGATATACGACAAGTGTGTACCGCCCGCATCTCTCTGATGCCAATATGAGGATGCAGTGTGTATATGACTGATCATGTGCAAGAGTGAGCATGCCGCCAGCAATGTCAGCACACATGCACCATTGTGCCGGTGTGTCTGAGTAGTGTGCAAGATTGTGTATGTGCAGTAGTGTTACCCTTGATTCACATGCACAATCTTGCACACAACTCAGACATACAGGAACATGCATATGCGTGGTGTTGAGGCAGGGGGCCATTTTGACACCCTGCCGCATCTCCAATGAATATGACCCTCTGCTCTTTTATGTAGCTCTTATTTTGTAGTCTGATATGATACTTGGAGTATATTTGCTAGACTTTTATGTGCACATTTCCAGGTCTGTGAGCCCACCAATATGTGTCTTGCAATGTATTGGTTGAGAAGGGCGATATGAGTCTATGCCACCAAGGTCAAGGGTATCTGGGACATGATCCACAGTCATTGTGGGTGTGCACGGTAATATTTTTAATTGTGCATGGGTGCCATTGGGCCCATCTCCCCGTCCCCCCAGTCACTGGGTGTTACTCACCCCATGGGTGTTGTGTCTGGTCATGTTGAGCAGTATCCTGTACTGGAACTCCAACCACCGTCTTCTCGCTGATGACTTGGGACATCTGTTCCTCCAACACATCCTGCTCCTCCTGTAGCACTGGACTCAAACCTCCAGTCTGCATTGCTGCTTTCAGATTGGCTGCAAGTTTCTGCTTGGTCTTGCGCTTAGCATCATGCCAGCACTTCTAGCAGTCGTCCACTGTCCTCCTCACCTCTCTGGCAGCATTCACCTTGGCTACGATGTACTGCCATATTGCATTTTTTGGGCCCAATGCCACTGTGTACCTTACAAAACGTTGATGGTGGTTTTCTGTCACTTCCGAATTCAGTTCCTGGTTTTCCTGTTGACTGAACCAGTTCTTCCTCTTCCTCTGCTCCTTGCCCTTTCCCAGGGTCTTTGGCTGGTCCTCCTGGGTATTTGGGGGGTTGTTGTTGGCTTCAATACTGGGTCCCGCTCCCTCCTTGGTTCTTCTCTATTTTCCCGTTTTTTTTTTGTGTTTGGGCTGCATAGCGGGTGTTTTATAGTGGTTTTTCCTGCATAACGTGAAAAAAAGTGAGATGACACTGATTAGCGTGCTCTTTCTGGCTGCTAATAGGCCCATTGCCACTTTTTTCACATTAGCATGAAGATTTTAATTGCTGTGCTGCTAATCTTATTGCTGGACATTTCACCCGGTAGAGGAAACTATCGCTAGTTAGCGGCATATTGTGAATACGCCGCTAACACGGCAGTAGTTTCCCGCTGTACACAGCGATAAAAATAACGCACGCTAACTGAGGTTTGCGATAGTTTTCAGCCATTTCTTGTGAATATCCCCCTAAGAGTGGTACCATCAACCCCTATTGCTAAACCCAGATTCTTGGTTACATAGCATTCCTTCATACCCATTTTTCATTCAATAGATGTTGTCTTATGAATAAATGCATGGTCTAAACACAATGAAAGATCATTATCAGTCAAAGTTTGTTTGATCACAGCACCTTGAGTGGGATACAGAGGGATCTTCCAAGCAACTTTCAATGTAGTGCATTCACAGAGTCTTCTCAATATGCAGTACATCAGAAAACTTTCAGAAGCTGTTGGCATATATTGACAGAATGGAAGATGTTAAGTCTTCCATGAACCGGCAGGTGGGGACCAGCTGCTTGGTGGGGTCTTGACAGCCACTACACGGATGGGTGAGTAAAATATAATTATTCAGGTGGTTGTGCCATACACAGTGTTATCATCCGAGCAGCCCAATACCAGAATAACAATACAAGTCTAGTGGATAAATTCACAATCAGTGAAACAGCTTTATTTCTAAAATAATCCGAAGAAAGAAAAACGAAATATTGCAGCTCCCAATCCAGTGTCCTCCAGGCATTTTTTGTGGTGAAGCAATTATTATTAATTATATGAGGGCAATGTTGGAAATGTCTATTATGTGATAGGTTCATATACAGATCCTCCTGTTAGTTTAATGCAAATAATAGCCGAAGACGTAAATAACACATTGTTATCGTGTTGCATCAAAATGGGAGGCTGCCTGAAATGCTAGTAGGTGGTAAATGAGAAAAGACAGTCTGCCATGAGCAAAGTTGATAATATGCTCTTCATTTCCTACTGGACTCTAATGGTGCCAAATTATGTTTACCGGGTGATTTACCATTTGTCTCAACTAACGTTAAATAGGTTTTATGTTCATGAAAGTGAGTCTTGGAATCCATTGCACTCTTTTTACACACACACACATATATATATATATATATATATATATATATATATATGTATATATATATATACTAGCAGCCCGTCTCGACCTTGTCCGGGAGCAATCAGGCTTCCCCGACCCCCACCTGCCCCGACATTGTCCAGCATTTCGGGCCCCTGCCCACCCTGTCCCCCGCCTGCCCCGACTCCCGCCTGCCCCGACATTGTCCCCCGGAGCCTTAAAAAAGGCGACATATGATAGTCACAGCAGTGCACTATAATTTAAAACCGTCTCACTGTATTGCAGCTATTACTCCAGCCTTTGCCTGGAAATTACCATTTTCATGTGTTTAGAGTGGGGATAAACCGAACCAGATTTCCTGGCTTTCCTTCGGGCTGCTTGCTTTTCCCGTCCCCGCCTGCCCCGTCCCCAGCCTGCCCCGACCCCCACCTGCACCAACATTGTCCCCCGGTGCCTTAAAAAGGCGACATATGATAGTCACAGCAGTGCGCTTCGGGCTGTTTGCTTTCCCCGTCCACATGAAAAGTACCACGAAAAGAGGGCACATTTAAACACGGCTCCGAGGTTGACGGATCACTTTCGCCTGTGGGGTCTCTTTGAGCGGGGTTTACCCTTGACGGAGATCGGCGTGCCGAGATTCCAGCATGGTAACATAATGCCCGCGTGTCAACCTAAACCCTTTCCGCATAGCTCTAACTAACATCTTCAAAAGCCAGTAGGACATCTCAGCGCCAAGACGCCCTTGGGCAATTGCGCGCTTTACAAATAGAAAAATCAAATCAAATCAAATTAAAGCTGAAACGCTGAAACGCTGGCGCTCTGCAGTTCAACTTCCTGAGCTGTGTTTGAGGTAAAACTAATGAGCGTGATCGTGGTAGTTTGGAGCCTTACATCACTCCGTCCCCCCGCCTGCCCCGACTCCCGCTGCCTTACCTCAGCCGCCGCTCCTCAGTCCACCGCTCCTCACCACTCGTCACCGCTCCTCCCCGTGCCATGTCTGCCGCTCCTGGACGCCGCTCCTCCCCGTGCTCCTGACGTCAGCATGCAGGTCGCGTCCGGCACTACTTCGAGGGGACTACTTTTTTTATAATATAAATTTTTTTAATATAACGTATTTTTTAACTTTATATAGCCTATGTCCATCTGCACACCCTGAGGATTCCAACGATGTATCGGGTGTGTGGATTGGTGCTGTGGTTCCCGAGTTTACCCGCCTCAAAGCCTCAAAGTTCTTCCTTTATAATAGTAGTATAGATAGAAATCTCTACCATACCGCATGTAAAAAAGCACGTGCCGCGTATGTAGCCAATACCATCACGGGAGCTGTAAATAAAGCTAAAACATTGGGAAACTCCTCGACGACGGTCATACGATTGCGCTAATTTTACTCGACTTAAGCGCAGCCTTTGACACTGTGTCGCATAAAAGGCTACTCACTACGCTTGAAAAAAATTGAATCTGTGGAGCTGCTCTGCAATGGATTAGATCCTTCTTGAGCCAACGGACATACCAAATAGCATCTGCTACTGCATGCTCTGGACATTTCAACTCCCCTCATGGAGTACCACAGGGCTCCATCCTTAGCCTGCTCTTTTTCAATCTATATCTTAGACCCTTAGCAGACCTAGTGGAAAAAGCGGGGCTCACCTTCATGACTTATGCAGATGATTCACAAATTGTGTTTTCACTGTCTGAATCCCAATCATCATCTTCGTCCCTTCTCAAAGATGGGCTCCTGAACATCTTCAACTTGATGACAACTAACCAGTTGAAATTAAATGGAGACAAGACGGAGATCCTCCTTCTGGGCAAGCAGTCAGATCTCTAGAGTACATCACACTGGCCTGCCCAGATGGGTGATCTTCCAACACCAGTGCCTCATGCAAGAAATTTGGGAGTAATTCTGGACAATGCATTGTCCATGAAGCAACAGGCTAGCAAAGTAGTGGGTCTCTGCTTTACCATCATAAAATGGCTCAAGAAGATCCTGTGGATGCTGCCTATCCCCATGCAAAAAACAGTAGTCAATGCCTTAATTACATCCCGGCTTGACTACGGGAACATCCTGTACCTGGGTGCAAACAAGGCAGTCATAAAGAGATTGCAGCTTGTACAAAATGCGGCTGCCCGACTCCTTTGCTATATACCTAAAAACACCAGTGTGTCCCCCTACTTGCGTGAACTGCACTGGTTGAGGGTGGAAAATCATATTAGATTTAAGGCCTTAAACTACACGTTCGAAATCAGAGCAGGTACCGCTCCCAAATACCTTCAGACACTAGCCCATCCCTACATTCCAACAAGAAACCTACGGTCTCAATCAGCTGAAAAGTTCTGTGTACCTAGATTCAAGCTCTCCAGGATGGGAGGAAGATCCTTTGCCCATCAGGGTCCCTCTATCTGGAACACACTGCCACTTCATATACGAAAGGAGGGAAGTCTTTCCAGGTTCCGTAAAGAGATAAAGACCTGGTTGTTCGATCAGTAACCTTGAACGACCTCTGCTGTATTATTCCATCCATGATGCTGTGCTCTTAGGCGCCGGGAAACCCTTCTTGGGTAGCTGTTTGCGCCATATAAGTTAAAAAAAAAATATATATATATATATATATATATATATATATATTGCACTCTTTTTACACACACACACACACACACATATATATATATATATATATATATATATATATATATGCTGCAAACTGAGAACAGATACACTGGACTCATAAACAAATGTTACTAACTACTAACAAACGATGGCGGTGGTGGCCTACATCATCAGTGCTTGGACAACATTGCCCACGTCTATTGCACATTAACAGATTACATTTCTTGAAAAATCCTCCCATCTGCTCGGATTCATAACTATGCACGTGGAATTCACAATTATGTGAATGTTTCCTCCACCATTTCTTTACTTTAGATGTGTTTTATATTAAGTGTTCACAAGCTGGCAAACTATAGGATCAACACTGTACAGCACACTTTGCTACGCTTGAGAGCAGCTGCAGAATATTGCCTCTTCGTTATCCCTGTCTCTCTCTCACGTCCATTTTATAGTTTACTTATGTCGTACTATATTAAAACCCATAAAAAAAATCTCTAGTGCTTCTTAGAAGCAAATGATTGCACTTTGGGGTGCTGTAAAATAGAGCAAATATAAAAACAAGGTTCATAAAAACAGAGATGAACCTTCACATCCGGACAGCTTTTATGACTGTGTGGAATTTGTGGCTTACAATACACAATTAATGAAAAGGAAGGCAAAATAAGAATATTTTGCCGACATACACGAAAAACATCAACTTGGGGACATATTTTGTTTATGCATCTTTAGAGACCAATGAGTTACCCAGTCGGGATAGTTAGTATTCTGAAGTGCTTTCTAAATTCTTAAACATATTTTAGTGTGAAGGGAGGGTTCGTTTGCGGGAATTGGGGTCACGGTTTGTAAATTTACATTAAATGAACAGCAAAGGTAAACCACCTTTAACAGTCATTGAAAGAATGATGTTGAAGATAAGATAATACATTACAAAAAACTCTTATTTATGTGAACAAAGTTTAAATCTCCAGAGCACCATACATATGGAAGACCCTTAAACATTCATATTATGAATACCATGACGAAAGGTATTACCCTATGCCTATTGCTTTAACAATTTTTAATTGCCCACCTCACATTTTTTAGGAGTTAAACGTTACGGTGCATAAAAAAGAGAGAATGTAATTGATATATGTTAATTCTTGGCAGCATGTGAGCAATAGTGCTCCAAGCACCCACCATCAATGTCACGCCCCACAGGAAGATGTGCAAGCCAAACGCCAATGTCTGCTTTATTTCCCTGCACTTAAAATTCAGGGATGTTGCATTTTGAAGGTATATAAAATTGAATTATTAGTTGAGAGGGGTGAAAAGCCCACAATTCTTGTCAGGGCGAACCACTTAAAGCCACTAACTTACAAAATCAGTTAACTTAGAGGCAATATGTAAACTATTTATGCAGCACACAGACAGTAATAAAGTGATGATGCAACACAAGATAATTCCTCACAAATTAGAGAAATAGAGTCAAGTTTAATAAATAAAATGACACCACAATTAGTAAAATCCAATTAGTAGAACCGTAGTTATGAATTTTTAAAGTAGTTTAATGAAAACAAATGTGTTAATAAGAACAATGCACAGACTGGGGGTATCTGGCCACGTGAGACTGTGCCAAACGACCGTGATGGAGCCTGGGTCAGAAACAGGCCTCATGTTTGCTCCAATCAAAAGTGACATTTGGGCATCTGAAGACATTTTTAACATTTCCTGGAGAAAGTAGAATCTTGAGTGGAGCTAAACAGCAGGATGAAGCTGAGAGGAGGTTGTCAACGACTGGGAGCCTCAGTACGAAGTCTTGGTGAAGCAGTTGATGATAGCAGGAAAAGCTCAGAATTGGAAAAGGTTGATATTATTTACATTTATGGGGAGCCCGGTGAAGATATCTAACTTTGGGCTTAGAAGTTTTTCTGAAGTTTGGATTCCTTCAGTAGGCCAAGGCTACAGGTTGTAGACAATGAAGGCTCCATGAGGCCTGATATTGTCTTAGAGAGACCCCACTTAATAGGAATTTCTGCTGTTGAGAAGAACGTAGCAGAAGCTGTGGCAAAATCAAGCAAGACAGCAATGCACCTTCGTTTGATCAGGCTTCAAGTAACTCGTGGTCTTCTGGCAGTTCCCAGAGCAGATGTTGTTCAAATTCTTTTTAAGTTCCAGGTTTCGGGTTTGGTAGAAGGAGGTCACTCAAGCATCACACCAAGGTCCAGGCCCTGGGTGGTCATCACTTTGGGCTGGGACTAACTTCAAAAGGGACTAGCACCAACAGGTATGGACATTGCAGGGTCACACAAGTGGCCGGCCAGCTAACGGTTGGAGTCACTCTGGTGGTCCAAGGTTCAAGGTAACAGGTCCAGGCTTCCTTTAATATCTGGTCACTCAGCATCTGGCTGGCCTCATCATCTAACCTAGGTAGGTTCAATGCAGAGAGGTGGTCCGCCAAAGTATCCAAGATTAACTGTTGACTGTAAACCACAAGCCCAGTGGTGGTTTTCAGTGTGACAATAGGTGAGACTGGCATCTCGTTGCGAAATAACTTTGCAAGGAGAGCTCCCGCGCGATCCCCCTCCGCTTGCAGCCGTTGACAGGTGGTTTGGTTAGGGGCAAGATGGCCGCTACAACGCTGTAGGGAGCAGTCGCACTTTGCTCTCTCTCCTGCCACATAGTATCATGTGGGTAGAGTGAAGAAAAAGATTTTCTTGCTGGGAGACTGGTTGACACAGAAGGATTCTGACGGTGGTAGAGGAAAAAGTCGCCTCGCACAGATAGCTGTGGCAATCACAGAGAAGTGGAGAAACTGGATTAACGGAGCCCTACATCAGAGATTAACGATGTCCCAGCGCAACAAGGAGAAGCAGCTTGGGCCGAGCAAGGGGGCACCAGTAGCTTCAGCTACGGGCGCTATACCGAAAACGGCTGCCCCAGGTAAAAAGCAGACGTCGGCTCCAGGGATCGTGATCTCCAAAGCTCAACAAAGGAAAAATTAGCTGGCTGAAAAGAAGGGACAAGCGGCAGAGGCTGAGATGGATACAGAGACTCTAAAACAACAGAAGGAGACGTCGTTAGCTAAAGCGGCGCTTACAAAAGAGAAGGAGAAACATAGAGCGCATAGGATAAACCCCCTCCCCCCCCCCCCCTCCAAGGACGCGACGGGTATGAGGCAGCCTACCTTGACGGAATCCTTCTCTGCTAAATCGAGCCACGGAGGCCAGCAGCAAACGGAGAACGAAGCTACCGGCATTGAGCTCCACACGCCGAACGCGGAAGCAAAAGACGTCCTCGAGGACGCAAGTGGAACAGTTGCCGGGCAACCAGCGAAGCCCTCACAGTTTCACACGCATCAAGCGGGAGCTGCCGGTTTGGAAGAAAAAGAAGCAGTCTCGATCACGGTGAGCAGTGGAGAGTGTGGGGAAGTGAATGGGGAGCTGGGGGCGCTGGAAAAAATGAATAATACACAGATGATGGATGCTTTACTCTCAGTAGAGGCTGGATTAAACGCGGAACTGAAGAGCAACTGCAAAGCTAAATGGGGCAGTTTGACGAGTCTAGACTCACAGCAGCAGGCTAAGAGCAGAAGTGCTAGAGGGGGTTCTCCAGAGTTTTATTCTGTTAATGAAGGGTCAGACTCAACAGACTTGAGTGAGCAGGAGGGGGGCAGTACTACTGAGGTCACCACAACCGGTTCAGATTCAGATAACTCTGGACACTCAAGGGATAAAAATAGCCAAAGAAAAAAGAAAACAGGAGCAAGAAGAAGCGGAGAAAGTAATAAAAATAAAAAATTGTCCTGGGACTATTCAGCGACCTCTGGGGTATATCAAGAGTCTTGGGACGGAAACGGGGCTGGTAGTACACCCCAAAACATAACTATGGAAATGATGTTCAGTACCTTAAAACAAATACAGTCAGAGGCCAGGGTGGAAAGTCGGAGGGCAAGGAGAGATACAAAGAAAATACAGGCGTCAATTAGAAAACTGAACAGGAAGTATGAGGTGGTGGAAGAGAGAGTGTCAGAAGTGGAACAGAGGACAGGAAGAATGGAGGACGAGATGACGGACTGGCAAGTCTTTAAAAATGAACAAGGGAAGAAAATTGAAGATCTTCAATGGAAGATAGAAGATTTTGAAAATCGGCAAAGACGGAACAACATAAGGCTACTTGGAATTGAGGAGGGACTGGAGGGGCAAGACCCCAGGGGTTATGTCATCAAACTATTGAAAGGAGCTTTCCCAGACTCCCAGTGGCAGTGGGAATCGGAAATACAAAGAGCGCACAGATTCCCACTTATAATGAAGAAAAATTATAGAGCCCAGCAGAGTGCATTGCCAAGAGCAATGCTTGTGTTCGTGGGGAACTTTCTTGCAAGACAGGAGATTATGGACAGAGCAAGACCAGATGCCAAGAAGACTTTTGACAATGTTACATTCTTTGCTAGACCTGACTTCTGTCATGTGACAGTTGAAAGAAGATGGAGGCTACGGCAGTTGATTTCCCCCTTTCAAAATGTAGGCGCAGAGGCGTATTTACTCTACCCAGCAAGGCTAAAGATTGTTAATCGAGGGCAGATCAGGGTGTTCACGTCAGAGATTAAAGCAGGAGAATTCTTGGTTGAGCTCACGGAACAGAGGGGGGGGGGGGAAAATAATAAAGAAAGAAACACACCTAAAACAACATAGAACATGATACTATTAAACAACAGGTAACACGCAAGGGCAACAGGCAAGGGCAGGAGAGAGAGGCGATCCTACAGCTGAAGAGGCCACACATAGGTCAGGATTGACCTATTTGCCCGTAAAAGGGGGGGAGGGAGACAGGGGGAGGGGGGAGAGCTGGGGGGGGAGAGGGGGGGGCAGGAAGAGTTCGACATATGGTTAAATACAACACGCAATAAGGAAACAAAGGAATACAACGCATTTGAGGAAAGAGCACCGCAGGCAAAAGCTTATGGGAATAAAAAGTGTTATCAATTGATGGAAAAATATAAGATCTGGCGATGACTTTGAGGATCGCCTCTATAAATATATGTGGTCTCAATAATGGAGGGGAAAGGCAGAGAGTAGCAGCAATGCTAAGAATGCTAAAACTGGATATAATGTGTCTCCAAGAGACACATATTGAAGGAAATAATAAATTTTTACTGGAGCAAATGGGATTTGAGGTGTTAGCTTTTACCAGACAGGATACCAAGACTAAGGGAGTAGCTATATTAGCTAAGAAAGGGGTATGTAAAACAAAAAGAAAAAAAGAAGATCAGAGCGGGAGATGGGTTATAATTGAGGGTGAAACTAGTGCAGGATGCTGTACCTTAGTGTCGATATATGGTTCTACAGAAGATGACCCTGAGGTTATTGAATATTTGGATCATGAATTGTCTCTTTGGCCAGAGCTAATTATTTGTTGTGGGGATTTGAACATAAATGGGTTGAACGGTTTGGGTAGGACGGGTATGACGGGTGGTGGGGCGTACGGGGGGAGGAAGAAGAAGGTTTGTAAGGCTGTATGTGATCTTATGAGACATAATTCGTTGATCGATCTATGGGCACAGAGCCATCCACCTGGTACGGGTAGCACATACTATTCAGCACCTCATCGACTGGTTGTCAGATTAGACTATTTTCTGATTTCTAGTATACTAGTAGATGGTAGCCAAATAGAGAGACTGCCTAGGATGCTATCAGATCATAACCCGCTAGTGTTGACACTACCACACAAGATAGCAGATGAGAGGAAGACTCATAACTGGACTTTTGAGAGGGGACTTCTTAAAGATGAGGGATATGTGAAAAGAATGGCAGCCTGGATTGAACAATTCTGGGAAACTAATAGAGGGACAGCAACAACTGCTATGGTCTGGGATGCCTTTAAGGCAGGCATCAGGGGGGAAACTCTCTGTTTTACGTTGCAACGAACTAAAAAAGAGAGAGAGGAAATGGAAACAAGGATAAGGGAACTAAAAGAACTAGAAGACCTCCTAATATCAGCAATTACCAAGCAGGATCCGTTGGAAGATCTATTGCTAAATATAGAGTTAAAAAAGGCAGAGGCAGGTGAAAGTGTAGCAAGGAGGGCTGCGGCTAGGTATTTAGCCAAAAGAGAGGAGGGATATGAGTACAATGAGAGAATTGGGCACCTCCTTGCTATTAGAACTAGGCAGAAGGCAGCAGCGGGAGAGATTAAGGAAATTAAAAATGAGGTAGGAGTAGTGGTAAATAAAGTAACAGACATACAGGACGTGTTCAAGAGATTCTATACGAAACTTTATGAGCAGGACATAACTAAAACAAAATCTGAGATCATAGAATACCTAAACATTATAACGCATCCAGTATTGGAAGGGGACGAGAAGGAGAAATTGGACACGAGTTTTACATTACAGGAGATCCAGGAAGCTGTGAAAAGTTTACCCTGTGGGAAAGCTACCGGCCCAGACCAGATCCCGGCAGAATTTTATAAAATATTTTGGGATATATTAGGGAAAGATATGCACGAAATTTTTATTCAAGCACAGAGGGGAGAGTCAATACCACAATCATGGGCAGGGGCTGATATCATTGTAATTTTAAAGAAAGATAAGTCACCCCTAGAACCTGGGTCATATCGCCCAATAACACTTATGAACTCGGATGCTAAAATATATACAAAATCACTTGCACTTAGGTTAAGTAAGGTTATAGAGCACTTAGTTAGCACATCGCAGCACGGTTTTATTCCAGGGAAGGGCACTACACAGCACACAAGGCAAATGATCACGATTCTGGATGCTATGGAGGATGCAGGAGACCCTGTCGCGGCTATATTTTTGGATGCAGAGAAGGCCTTCGACAGGGTCTCTTGGGACTACTTATGGGAGGTAATGGAGCAGTATGGAATTGGTAGAGGGTACATCAGAGCAATACAGGCTGTCTATTCCACCCCTACGGCCAGAATAGGAATAAATAAAGGGTATACCAAGACTGTACAGATACAACGAGGGACACGACAGGGCTGTCCAGCATCACCACTACTATTTGCCCTATATATAGATCCCATTTTACGGAGACTGGAAGAAAACAATAGGATCCCCCAATCGTGCTACATGAGAATAGATATAAAGTATTTGCGTACGCAGATGATGTGGCTGTCATCACCAACAAACCAGATATAGCAATTCCAGAGATAGAAAGAGAAGCATCAAACTTTGGAGCACTTTCAGGATATAAAATCAATAAAGGAAAAACCCAGATAGTACAGAATAACCATATGATATTTCAGGATAGTAGAGTTGTGAAGGAAGCAACGTACTTAGGAATAAAAGTTACGGCAGATCTGGATGTGTTGGTAGACCTTAACATTAGACCACTATTAAGGAAAGTCAAAGAGAACACAGAAAGGATGCACAGATTACATTTGACATTAATGGGAAGAATAAATGTAATCAAAATGATAACATTCCCTAAATTTTTATACCTATTGAGGGCAATTCCGCTATATTTTGATCACAGTTGGTTCAATAAGATAGAAGCTACGGTAAATTCATTTATTTGGGCACAGGGTAAAACCAGAAGAGCATATAGACATCTTACATTACCAAGGGAAAGAGGAGGGTGGGGGGCGCCTGATTTTAGATTTTATTATTGGGCGGTAGCTTTGCAGTACTTTCAGGGATTAATTGGTGGTGGCAATTCCGAACAAGGAGGTAGGGCACAAGGGTTTTTCAATGTTTACACGGTGTTGATGGGGGATGGGGCACTAAATGGATTCTTGAATACAGTTGATTTTACATATTTCAAGCACACAAGATTTAAAACTCTCAAAGCTGCATACAATATCTGGACGACGATATCAAAGAAAATAGGGATAGGAAGATACAACAGGTACACACGGTTGTATAATAACAGATCCCTCCCGGGGGAGATATTTAGAGATACAGTAATGAAGGAGTGGGATGATAAAGGGATCAAGAGAATTGGGGATTTACTGGACCAACAGGGCGGAATTATGCAGTTTCATAAGATACAAAACATTTTTAGGGTAGGGAATAATACCTTCTTTAAATATCTTCAGGTTAGAAGCTACCTTGCAAATAAGCAAGGTGGATCTTTGGGTTTTGGCTCATGCCGTATAATGGATTATATAGAGAATAGCAGTCATTGCACAATTCGCTGTCTATATGCAGAACTGGGCAAGTATAAAAGTGATGATAGGGATAAATATGTGAGGAAGTGGGAGGGAAAAATTGGTTTAAAACCAGAGGGCTTTCAATTATCGCTTGATTTGGGTCGAACCACTTTATGTTCTACAACCTTACAGTCACAGCACTACAAAACTTTGTACTCATTGTACTATACTCCGGCAAGGATCGCACAATGGGGAGGTACAACAGGAACCACGTGTTCTAGGTGTGATGCTAATGATGCAGATATAATTCATGTATTCTCAAAATGTCCGCAATTGTATTCTTTGAAAAATGATATTGAAAAATTTATTGATGTTTCACTAGGTTATAAAGTTAAGCTGACAGATGAATTACTGTTGCTGGGGGTGGTGACAGGGGAAGATGATATTCCTATTGAGTTTATGTTTATGGTAGCCGCGGTATTTCGTATATGTGTTGCAACATTATGGCTTGATAGGGCACCACCAACATTTCAAATGTGGATTGCTAGACTATTGGCAACATATAATTTAGAGAAAGCAATTTATGACAGGAAAGGGAAAAGAGGTAGATCTTTGGGTAAGAGGATTTGGAACCCAATTGAGAATTGGAAAAGTAGACCGATAATGTAGGGAGGGGAGGAGGTTAGGAAGGATTATAAAGTAAAAGATATTAGCTGGAAGGATTCGGAAAGTTGGAAAATATTATTAGTATTGTTTATTTGAATTTGGATGTTTATTTTTCTTAGTGGGAAATGAAATATGTCAGTATTGTGAATATTTAACTGAATAATGCGTGTTGTAAATGCAACCGTGATTTTTGGAGAAAAAAAAAAAAATGAGAAGAACGTAGCAGAAGCTGTGGCAAAATCAAGCAAGACAGCAATGCACCTTCGTTTGATCAGGCTTCAAGTAACTCGTGGTCTTCTGGCAGTTCCCAGAGCAGATGTTGTTCAAATTCTTTTTAAGTTCCAGGTTTCGGGTTTGGTAGAAGGAGGTCACTCAAGCATCACACCAAGGTCCAGGCCCTGGGTGGTCATCACTTTGGGCTGGGACTAACTTCAAAAGGGACTAGCACCAACAGGTATGGACATTGCAGGGTCACACAAGTGGCCGGCCAGCTAACGGTTGGAGTCACTCTGGTGGTCCAAGGTTCAAGGTAACAGGTCCAGGCTTCCTTTAATATCTGGTCGCTCAGCATCTGGCTGGCCTCATCATCTAACCTAGGTAGGTTCAATGCAGAGAGGTGGTCCGCCAAAGTATCCAAGATTAACTGTTGACTGTAAACCACAAGCCCAGTGGTGGTTTTCAGTGTGACAATAGGTGAGACTGGCATCTCGTTGCGAAATAACTTTGCAAGGAGAGCTCCCGCGCGATCCCCCTCCGCTTGCAGCCGTTGACGATACGCGGTATATTGAAATTTCTCTAATCTACACGAAGCTGCTTGTAATTCCTCCCTTGCCTCCCGCCATTCGTTCAATTGGTCAAGGTTCGTAGGTTATGCCCCCTCCAACTCAGTTAGCCTCCTTTCTACTTCCTGAATAACTCTCTCGAGCTGCTTTCAGACACCATAGGTCGTAGCAAGGCAAAAACCCTGCACCACCACTTTCAATGCCTCCCATTCCACACCCCTTGATGTTGCCAAGCCCCAATTCACTGCAAAATAATTGGAGATCTCTTCCTCAAGCTTCCCAGTGAATGGTGGATCCTAGAGCACCTCTGTTTGGAGCAGCCAAGTTGGAATTGCCACCCTGGACCGGCCCATATTTATAGTTTATAGTAATGGTGAATGATCCGAGATATATCTGGGAAGGTACACACATCCCTCCTCCCTGGGCATCAAATTCTGTGACATGAAGACCTGGTTCAGTCTGCTGTGCGTGTTAGTTGCAGGTGTATGACATGAGAATATTTAGTATCTGGGTGCCTAACTCGCCACAAGCCCCATCTATCTCATTACATCCATTAGTGCCCCAGTCATGCCCGGCTTCGTGTTTGCACGGGGAGGTTTGCGATCTAACACCCCATCCACCACATTAGCATCCCCCAAAGAGAATAATGTCCCCACTCAAGTATGGAGTTGCCGCCGTAAACATATCGTAAAAAAAAGGAAGGAGCATCTGCATTAGGTACATCCACTTTTATAAAACATATCCACCTACGTTTAATATGCGGTAATGTGTCATCCCAAACATGTGTCTTCTGTAGTCCTGCATTAGCTATTTTATACCTCCGTAAGTAGGAGTACACCATTCTGCGCATTCCTAGCGATGCATCTCCGGATGTTCCAGGTGAGGAGTTTCATCAGGGAAGGAGCCATAGGACCATGTACTTGGTGTCCCGACTCCGGTCCCACCCAGCCATTACCCCCTCTGACTGAACGAGCTGTTGTGCGTCACAGACCAGACATGGATTCCCTAAACTACCCCAGTAACTGGACATAACAATTAAAACAAATTGAACTCCCATAACCCCCCACCCACTGGACAGTGTAACAAAACCATCTCTTCTATCATCATAACGAGTGAGCAGTGTTATCCCCCGCCCTATACCACCCCCCTCAGATTTCCTAAATGTTACCAGAAAACTCAGCCTTAACATTCCCCAACACAATATGCAGAGTGAAGCCCATTGATTCATGTGCTGATTAAAAACGTTCTTATAGATGCTGTGCAAGCAGCCCCCCCCGCTGGGGGTGAGGCTAAGGCCTCCAGCTCCCAGAACGGGATCCTGCCACTATTAAGTCCATCCACTGCACACTGTGCATGCATTCCTCACCTTCAGTCATAAAATGAGGGCATTGACTATATATCTAACAGCTATTAACATTTGAATTACTTAGAGTCACTTATCTCTGGCCCTTGAACCAGCCTCCCCCATCCATACTGTGTTCATCCCACATTAGTGTCTGGTATGACCTCTGATGATGAGCAGGTCCGTGTTTGGTTTTCCTGTTACCACCTGTAGGGTACCATCCTCGCATACCAGGACCCTCCCGGAATCACTCGTATCTCTGAGTTCCGGTCCCCCAGACAGTCTTCTTCGCCTTCCCATCTGTTGATTCCTTATTTTGCCCCAAATGCATCTGTGACTGTCATCTGGACTCTATGGCATCATCCAGTCTGACACCTCAGTTGCCGACCCAAAGAACAAGGCCCTGCCTTTGTATTCCACTCAAAGTCTTGCTGGGTAAAGGAGGTTGTGTTGTGTGGCGTTTTAAGCTCCATGTGAATTTTACTGATTCATGTCCTTATATAGGTACAATTGACATTGCCCTTATATAGGCATAGAAATCAATCACTTATTTAGGCCTAGCCCATGCTACCCAAATACAGGCATGGCTACTTCCACCCGTACCAAAACATAACAACGACTTCTTGGAAAACCAGCTTAAGCAGGTAGGGACTTCCCCTTGCTTGAAAATTGATTTGTCCAAGAACTCAGTTACTTTACAAAGAACAACTATTCCCTAGGGGTTCTTTCCTGACATTCATATGCCCAACTTTACATCAAACTATGGCATTCCTAATCACCTTCAAGGAATAAATATGCCTTCACTTGCTCTAGCAAGATACGGTGGTTCGGAGCAGTTCGAAGACCTACCTGCCCGATGCAGCTTGCTACAGCAAGTGCAAGAGGAAGCCGACTCTCCAGCTAAAAAACTGATTAGGAAGATGCCTTTCTCCTGCCGAGAATCCAGCTCCAGTGTTTCCGGCTCCCCTTGTCAGAAAGCAATCCCTTCTTGTGTATTCGAGAAAGTTTCTAGTGACCTCTGAGTTAGCTGGCACACACAAAATTAAGTTTAGTATATTCGATAGAGACCTAGTTGACCTCAGTCCTACGTCTAATCTGTAGGATATATTAATCCAATGCGCAGAGCCTATTGGGAATATAGGAACTAAACTACAGCTGTACTTCAACCCAGATTCCCTCATGCATTTTTTCACTACCAACAAGGTGCGGTGTTGGTCCTGTACCCTCTGTGTATAGTACAGTAATGTTGCTATAGGATGTCCTGCATAGTGTAGATTCAAGTTGTTACGAGTGGACTGTAAGAGCATGTCACGATCCCTATAGTTGAAGAATCGGGCTGTGATGGCTCGTGGTGGCGTTCGCGGGCACGGAGGAGGAACCAGAGCCCAGTGCGCCCTTTCAAAACTGAAAAAGTTAGATGGTTGGCCCAGAGCAAGGACTTTCATTGTCCAGTCTTCTAAAAAAAGTTCTGTGGATGGCCCATCTGCTTGTTCTGGATATCCCACAAATCTTAGGTTATTTCTTCGCGAAGGACCCCCCTGGTCTTTGGCATGCTCACCCAGCTTAATCGCTTTCCTCTGAAGGTTAATCACTGTGTTTCGGAAGGGATTTGATCTAATTTGTGGGCATCCACATTTTGTTCTGTCGTGGTGACTGTCTGAGACCTTACGTGGGTCACATTTGAGAAGGTTAGCGTCGATTGTCACATTATCTATTCTGGTCATTTCATTTCTTGCCTTCAATATATCACTTAGAGAGGGGTCCTATGGCCCCCATCTCTGCATATGCTTCACTATGTGTGTCCCTTTGAATAGAGCCCTGAGGGAGAGGCTGTGCGTAATTTGATTTTGTATTTGATTGCACTCTAGCGCCTTTATCCTTTCCCATGGTGAGTGTTGGTGTATCACTGCACCAGGATGGTTCAGTCTTTGCACAACCCTGGACTGACATCCAAACTTCCTTCACCTCATGTCACGCTGATGCACCCTCCTCTCAAGGTTCTGACAAGTCCTCTTCCAGGAGTCCGCTTGTCACTCAGCCCAGGTATCAAGAGCCCTCAGCACAAAGCGCAGTCTACTTATTGTGTAGTCGTAGGACCCCTCGTTTGGTCCTTAAACAGTTCTCCTTTTTCCAGAGCAGGCGCAGAACCAAGGTGTTACCAGTGTCTCCGATTCCCCAGCTTCTTTCGGTTGGGTCTCACACATGTAACAGCAACTCGGCCATGCCTGCTGTTCCAGCCAGGTATCAAGATGGGGGTCAGGTGGAACCACCCAACGTTCCCCTCAGTGTAGAAGCAGTGATGACTCGTGCACATATATCTTCCTCACCACCTCCAGGAACCAAAGTCCCTCGCCTCACTGAGCAGCACCCCTGAGTTGCCTTCAGCTATTCCTGCAATAAACCATCTATGACCTCCTGCCAGGGCCCTGTCCACTGCCAGATGTGGACAAACTGATCTACTCCTCTACAGTATAAATTCATTCCAGCATCCACATTACATCAGCCCTGTGTCATAATGGTGGCCTCTCCAGCCAACAGCCCTACTCCAGCCCACAGCCCAGCAAATAGGCCCCACCTCGAACGCTGAGCGCTCTCTGGATGCCCCACAGCTCACCTACTGTCCACTTCCTAGTATTCCCAACTCCTCCTTGGAAGGTCTTCTAAGAGTGCTGAGAAGACACCGACCGAGAATTCTCCACCGTAATTGAACTGAAGGGAGAAAGGACCACGCTCACCTATGGGGGCTGCGTTCCTGATTTTAAAGTCCTCTTGGCTGGTATGAGAGGCAAGACCACTTGAAGGCATCGGAGATACAGTGTCTCTTGCAGTGGCATTTAAATTGAGTTGCCCTGAGGAAATTGCCTGATAAAAACCAAGGCAATGAAACATGTCGGCTGTAAGTAGGGTGTGAATCGATAGGTAGTATTCACACACTCCTTCTTTTATGTTTATGTGTTTACTGTTTGCAACAAAGATAGGAACGTGAATAAAGTTTGTTGTCCTGGTTGCACAGTAACTTGTATGTTAAGTGTTTTATGTTGTAAGTTTTTGTCACATATAAGTTGTGTTCACTGCACCATTCACTGTCTTTTTACTTTGGGTCTGAGACACGTTTACGTTAATGCTTGAAGGCACCAATGATGAGAACAGGGCCATCCTGGTGAGTACCAACCAGGGGTCCCATTGGTGGTGCGCCCGTGAGGTGCCTTCTCGCTATTCACACATTTTTTGTCTTTCAAAGTAATTGTTAGTCTTGTGCTGTCTTAAATGTATAGAGCAGAGAGGTTGTTTTTTTAAAGAGGCAATAGACTGAGACATAAGGATTATATCTACATTACTGAGATCCCCTGGAGTGACTGTTTCTTTTCCATTGATGTCTACAGACCAATAGATAAATATTGCCATGAGAACTAGGATTTGTTTTGTTTGATGACTTTTGAGTGGAGGGTGTCCTAGTTTTTGTCTTTCCCTCTAGACTCCTATTTTGATGTGCTTCTAAGAATGAAGCCTTTGTGACTCCTGGACTCCTAGGCTCTCGCTATAGTGCCAGCTACAGCGCTCGGCGCTGCTTCCCTTCACAGGCAGAATGTGAAGGGTAGTTTAACCCTCCAGGTCTCGTGGTCTCCTGGCCCCCAGACTTCGCTGGCCGTGACCAAACGTCTTATGATCCCCCGCTTTCCGCTACTGCAGCCTCCTACCCCACTCTCCAGGTAGCACGCTCGGGACCTCTTCACCGCACCCCCTGCCTGCGCTCCTCACCACTTCTGCATTCTTCACACACGGATTGCTGCGTCTCGAAGCTCCAGACGCCACCACGTGTCTCTCCCCAACACACAGCAACAATGCTCAAGCAAAAAGCCCAGCGCATCTGGACCTCGTCAAGATGGCGCCCACTCATCCTCGGGTCGCTCCAGTCCTCTTGGTGCAGCCCCTCAATATGGTGTTTCTTAGGGAGATAAGTTGCTTATGGACACACTGGGTCAGATTTGCACTAAAGGTGAGGTCGGTGCTTACTCAGCACCCCAGGATAATGACGGATTTCGCCACTGGACTTCTTGACGTAGCTTCACAGCTCCTCTGAACTGATGTATTGCCAGATGCATACCTCAACCCTGATGCCAAGATTTTGCATTGCTAGCCCCATCAACAGGATCCTTAATGATGGCGCAACAGGAGTTTGCACCGCATTTTCACTGTATCTCAGATCCGATGCATTGCTTTGGCTGGGTGGTGCATCTTTGACACAGATCCATGCAACTCTACGCAACCCGAATTTAAGTTACTTTGTTGAGCTGGCTGGACTGGGTCCCTGTAGCTGGCCCAGGCTTCATCATGGTCGGCCTGTACTTGTGATTTCGACCAGGTCTGACGTGACCAGATAACCTCAGAGCTTATCCTTTTTGCTGCTATTTTGACCTAAAACTTTCAAATGTAATATCTCCGGTTTTACTAATTGGAGTTTTTTGTTTTGATCTTGTGTTATTTATTAAATTAAGCTCTAAATTTTCTAACCTGTTGTGGGATCCTTTTGTTAGGGTTTTTGTTGTTTCACTGTTTGAAGTGTTGAACAAATTCTTTACACATTACCTTTACATTAAGCCTGACTCCTCTGTGGCAAGCTACCTGAGGGTGAGCACAGGATAATTTAGGGTTTAATATGCCTTACCCTGTCTTGGATCGTGATTCCTGCTTGACCAATGCTCACACCCCAGTCAACCAGTAACAACATTTCTAACAAGCATGATCATAAATTCCTAGTTGGCAGCTATTTCTTGATTCTAGTTCCAAACAAAAACAGGGGCCCTCCTCCCAGAATGCTTTGAAGATAATACAACAGGCTTTAAGTGTGATTCTTTGTGTTCCAGTGGGAGCCAGTGAAGATTCTGCTGAAGAGGGGTGATATGCCAGTTTCTATGTGCCTCAAAAATGAGTCTTGCTGCCTCATTTTGAGCAATCTGTAGTCTGCGTAGCAGGTTTTTAGGGGACCACGATAAAACGAATTGTCACATTCGAGCCAAGAGGTAATTAGTTCCATGACCACTCAGAATTAAGACCTCGTAAGTAAGGAACCTAGCAATCTTTTTTATTTTACTCAAAGTCAGGAAAGTGATTGAGATAACTGAGCCTCTCTGACTATTCAAGGTAAGCTCATTATTAAAAATAAAGCCTAAGCTTTTAGCCAATGTTTTTGGAACAGGGGATTCCCCCATTTCAATGGACCAGCAGAAGGAATCTGAGTGTCAATTTTATTGTTTAAAAAATAACAATATGTGAATGCATCTCCCCCTCCACACTTATGGAAGATAATTGAGTGTTTATGTATACATAGAAAATAACTTGTGAAACACTCTACATTTTCTGTTCACTGTTTTGTACACTTGTCAATACTTTAAATGTATATATGTGTATAATGTATATGTGTCATTGTTTTATTCATTTACATGACTCATTGAGAGTATATACAAGGAGAGTAAATTGTAATATACTCTATGGGCCAGATGTAGGTAGAACTTATTTACCGATCCTTAATTACCGAATTTTACCGATTCGGTAATTAAGAATCGGTAAATAAGAAGGCGGGGTATGTAGGAACATCCAGATGTTCCATTTACCGAATCGGTAATTATCTGTATTTACCGATTCGGTAAATACCGACCGGTAATGCTCCATTCATTCCTATGGGCTTTGAAGCCCATAGGAATGAATGGGGCATTACCGGTCGGTATTTACCGAATCGGTAAATACCGATTTTGACAAGGGTGCAGGGGGTGTCACTTTGACACCCTCTAGCACCCCCAAAAAAGGTTCGGGGGCCATGTGGCAGGTATACCTGCCCTAAGGGCAGGTCTGCCTGTCATATGGCACAGGTGTGCATGCACACATGTGCATGCACACTGGAATCGGTATTTTACCATCAAATATATTTGATGGTAAAATACCGATTCGGTAAGGGTTGTGGAGTCAGAAGAGTCCCACCTACATATCAATTTTACCGAATCGGTAAAAATACTGATTCGGTATTTTACAGAATCGGTAAATTTACCGATCGGTAACTTTACCGATTCTGTAAAATACAGGGCCCTACATCTCAAATTGCATTTACCGGTCGGTAACGGCCGAATTCGGCCGTTACTGACCGGTAAATGCCTACCTACATCTGGCCCTATATCATTATGATGACCACTAGTTAATACTTGAAATCTATATGTGTGTGTCATTGTCCAATGAATTAACATGCTGTATGATATGTAATCACTATATTTGGTTGTTTAAGAGATTATTCTGCTTTGTCTTTATAAAACATAGATCATTTGTGCGTTTTGTATACAATATAAATAAATAACTTTAAATTCTATAAAATATTTATTGACATCCATGATTTGTGTTCATGCCATGATGGGCTGACTAGTTTCTTTTAATCTATGGATTGATTTTTATTTTATTTCTGTATCCCTACCCCAAATAAGCCTTACAGGATCAAACCCTGTGACTACTTAGTTTCTCAGAAAGGGCTTCCGGGAAGCCGGACTGTTTAACAATGGAGGCATAGATGCTGCCCAACAACACCTGTGTGCCATCCATTCATCCTTCCACAAGCACATATCAACCTTGTTTGTCAACCACACTGGTGCCTGTGTGGAAGAGCACCCCAGGACACACTCAAATCCGGGCCCACTAGCATAGGCCAAGTATTTTGCTGCATGGTAAGAGCCACACCAGCGCTTGCACAATTTTTGCAGCTCCTCAGCTATAACATGGGTTACCTGAAAGAAAATGATGTGAGCATTTGCTGCTTAATGTACCAATTGAGTAGCGTCTATGCACTCATGCAGCACTCTCACGTTTATGTGAGAAAGTGTGTGTGCAAGCTGTTGGCGCCATTTGAATTACGTGATGCCATAAAGAATGGGGACTACCCAGATTGCATAACAACCGTGTGGAGTCTGTCCGTATCTGCACTGCACTCTTGATTAAGGATATGGCAATTGACAGTGAGGCTGTGGCAAACAAAACATTTCTAGGCCAACTATTACAAATAATAACAATGCTGAGACCCTGTCGCAACTAGCTACACCCCCAAACATAGCAGCATACTTCAGTTCGTGCATTGGGGGTGCGAGAGCAAGGTCGATGGATACGAAGACAGCCATATTGAGTGGCCCTCAGATCCACATCAGTAATTGTGGTGAATGTCTTTAAGGTTGAAATACTGCACATTGTATTGATGTTAGTACATAACATGGCAGTCAGTAGCAGAGGATGCTTGGAATAGGTCCAGCACCCCGCCTTTTGCCATGATGCTGAGGGGTTCTGGCTAGGTAAGTCATTAGAAATGGTGGAGTATGAGAGTGAGGGATGGGTTCATTCTTCACATTTTAGTTTTGGGCGGTACATAGCTGCTGAAATATGTCTAGATGAGGTCATCAGCAGTTTTTGGGGTGATTGTTGGTCTCTTAGTACCTTCAGTGATGGAGGATTGTGTGGCATCAACTGTATTCAAGCTGTCATTAGAGTTGTAATCGAAATCCATTATTGAGTTGATTGTGCAATAGGAGGCCGCTGCCTCTAGGGCTGAAGGTTGCCATCTTGTAGTTGACACTTGGTACATGTACAGGTGGCAAAATGTGGACTGGAAGTGCCCAGACATTTACAGCTCACTCTGGGATTCTAGTGCCTCTGGTTGCGAGCTGCACACTCACCCTGCAGGGGCAGGCCTGAAGAATTGCTTTGCTCTGTCACTATAGTGGTGGCCCCATAGGGGCTGCAGACCACTAGGGAAATTAATGGCCTCATTTATGAAAAGTGACGCATCGCTGTGTGAAAACAGCGATGCGTCACTTTTCACTGCACCGTCCTTGCGATACCAATGATGCGTCATATTTACAGTATGCATCATATTTACAGTATGACGCATCATGGCGCAAGGAGTTACAGATACGTCAGTATTTCTGACGTATCTGTATGGTGCAAAAGTGACGCATTGCTAGCCTGTGTCACAAAAGTGATGCAACTCCAGCAATGTGACCTTTCACATGGGGCAAGCCCCATGTGAAAGGGCCTGCGCATTTGTGTCCTAGAAGTGGCGCAGTGAAATCTTATAGATTTCACTGTGTCACTTCCATGAACCTTTCTTGCTTCAGAATGCCCCCCTGCATACATTATACCTGGTGCAGGTATGATGTAGCGCAAGGGTTTACAAAGTGACGCATCTACCTAGATGCGTCACTTTGTAAATATGGTGCAACAAGGCACATTTTTTACGCTGCTGGTGCGTCACAAAAAGTATCGCACCGGTGGCGTAAAAGTGACGCGCGGCCTCATAAATGAGGCCCTAAATTTTTAGGCAGTGGGTACTCTGAGCAATCAGGGATTAGCCAATTAATCAAGGATTAGCCAATTGTATATGTGCTTTAGGGGTCACAGCACATACAATGGATGCTGGACTGCAGCACCCCAATATTTAGTAAACATATACCACCAATAAAGTCTAGCAAAAAGTGGGGGCAGACCATGCAAAAAGGTCCTTTTCTTACACTAACATCATTTAACTTCTGCATGAATAGCTTCAACGCCAAGCAACAGTTTAGGTACTCAAGCTGTACTCCAATGGTGCACCTTACAACAATGACTAGCATGCCCTGAGATAAAGATTCTTAGTAATCTCTTCCCTCTTCTAACTTTCAGAGTGATGAATGGAAGTGTGATAGGCACAGAAACAGGATAGTGAGCTCAGGAGAAATAATCGGAACACCACAGCCTCAGCCTCACATGCCATAACAATGCAATGTTGCCTTAATCACACATATGCCTGAAACAGGCATATGCGGGTTAAAGACAGGGCACAGTCAAGCTGCTGGAATTGGTGGGCCCAGGAGCAGGAAGAATTGGTAGAGAACGCAGAGAAGTAAGTGGGACTGGGGTCGGTTTGAGGGGGTGGGGGTCGTTTTTAGGGCTGAGGCAGAGTAGTGTGAAGGCTTTTGGGGGTGGGGAAGATTTTAGGGCTTGGGGAGGGGGTTGGTTTACAGGAAGGAGGGTGATAGTGGGGAGGGGGTGGCACAGTGTGTGCGAAGGTGGGAGGTGGCACACTGAGGGTGTATTTATGTATTTATATTTATGTATTTATAAAGTGCAACATTCATCCCAGTGGGATATCACGGCGCTAGTTGTAGCTGGAGAGTGATGAGTCAGGTTATTTTAATTGATGGCAAGAACGGCAGTTGCTAGGGAAATAAATATGCTTTACGTTTCTTCCTGAACGCCATGTGTTCTTCAGTTAGCCGTAACTCCAGCAGAAGCTGATTCCAATAGAGTGCTGAAAGGTGCAAAAAAGTGCGTCCACCTGTCCTGCTGTTACTGATTCTTTTAGCCTCAGCTAATGCTAAGGAGCATGACCTTAAGCATCTGGGTGGGACGTAAAATTTGATTCTGTTCTGGAGAATCTTGGGGCCTGTGTGATAAAGTACCCTATGGGCATGTCCTAGGTGTTTAAAACGCGCTCTTTGGCACATGGGCACAGTGAAGTTGCTTCAGGCATTTTGTCACAAAACTGTATCTGCCCTCGCTGCACACCAGTCTGGCCGCTGCATTCCGTATGGCCTGCAGGTGTTTAAAAAGGTAATCTGGCATGCCAACAAAAAGTGCATTTCCGTAATCCAGCCTGCTGACAATCAGGGCCTCTGTGATTGAGCTCCTGCTTTCTAGTGGGATCCAAGGGAATAAACTTTTATGGAGCTTCAATGTGGCGACGCTTCTGCCACACAGGATCCTCACATGGTCTTTTATCGATAAGGTGTTGTCAATGATGAGACGAAAAGTTTTTTACGCACTGCTTTGGTGCTGGCGACGCTCCCAAAGAGTGGGGCCACCAGGATGTGTCCCAAATATGATTGCTTCCGCCGAGAAGCAGGATGTAAGATGTAAGATGTCTCTGCATTGAGCTCTACAAAACGAGCAGACATCCAGTTTGCCATCTTAGTAAGTTGTTACGTTTGGCTCTGGTGTCCTCATGCTTATTTCTGATGGCTATAGTTAGTTGGGTGTCACCCGCATTGGAGCAGATTCAGAAGCCCCATTTCATGCCAATTTTTGCCAAGGATAAAACATAAGCATTGAATAATGTCTGGCTTAGAAACGCTCCCTGCAGGACTCCACAGTTGAAGTTTTTTGGAGTAGAAGAAAAAGTACCTAGCTATACAGGATTGTGTTCTGTCACATGGGAATGAGCTCAGCCATTGAAGGGCCTTTGCATGTATCCCTTTTTCATGCAGATTTTCCAATAACAGTTGGTGGGAGACCGTGTCGAAAGCCGCCGGGTGGAATGTGGAATCTGTGTTACTTGATTGGAAGTTTGAGAAACCAGAAGGGGGCTTCACTTACTGAAGTAGCTAGCTGCCCTTTCCCTCACTGGTGGAGTTTCCCATTAGTTGGTGCATTAGGAGGTGGTGCTATTTTAAACTCATTATCCAGCTGAGTTGGTAGACTCACTGTGTGAACTTGGGACTCTTCTTTATTACTCTACCCTGGTCGCATTGCTGTGCACTGATCCTCGGGGGAGAATGTACACTCTCACACTCAGATAGGATTTATCTGAATGTTTAATCGAAGCCTCTGTTTGCGGAGAAGTAATTCCAGCCCGAGAGATTTTGCCAGCCAGAGGCTGCATTCGAAAGTTATTCATTCTGCAGAGTTGGACGTGGCATTTTAGAGCTACAGGCTGGGGGGAACGGTTCGTGCAGGTGGGGCGGGGGCTGGGGTCAGACTACATTTTTAGGGCTCAGGATGGGGGAAGGGGTACGTTTTAATCACATATGTGTTTACCATACATGCCTTAACGACGCATATTTCATTGTAAAGGTTAAAAGCATTTGCATGGTTAAGACGTGCGTGGTTAAGAGACCGCGTTGAACTGGCATGTGTGGTAAGGGCATGCATGGTTCAGTCACACAACCGAGCTCAGAGTCGGGCCCAAACAGACAAGGATTACCCATCTCTACTTGGTAAGGCTGTATTTTACCATTTTGTTACTTTGCTATATAAATAGATCCCTACAACTTTTGTCACACAACGTTTCCAAGTATAACATAGATTATTGTGAAGATGTTGTGTTTATAATTAGAAGCTAGTATTTACACGATACTTTAAATTCGTCTTGATCCTGTTGAATATAACTAACAGAAACATTATTGACTAAAGCACCAAACGTCTGGCAAAGGCACCAAAGACATTGTCAAATCCGAATAGAGGTGAGCAGGATTACTTATCTACCTATCAATAATTTACAGAAATTTTTTCAATGCTCCATAGAGAGAAACATGTATGCTAACCCAATCATCAGTTATGTTTACCTTTCCATAACAGGTGATCGTTCTCTCTGTTTGCGAGGCCTCTAACTCTGGAATAGTCACTCCGCACATCTAGACTACCTAACCTTACTTAGCCTTCAGAAAGACTGTATAAATGTCACCTTTTCTGCTGATCGATTGCCTCTTTTTTTACTTGATGTTTTATTGTCCCTTTTATTGTGGCTAGCACCAAGATGCCTATTTTACTGAACGAGTACTTAATTAAATCAACTCATTTCTCAATCAATCAGTTAATGGACGGGCTAGAATGACCACGGTCCTTTGCGGTCCCCCCTGCCGTGCAAATGAGCAAATACGTTTAATTTGATGCATCAATGTACCTATGTGGGCTTGGCCGGTTAAAAATGTAACTTAAGTGTCATTCTTGTACTCCTTCACAAGATGAAACTGTGCCTGACGTGAAATTATTCATTAATAGCAGCATTCGCCAGGGCAAAGTTTGATATAGTGGTGTAAAATGGTGCTGGACCAATTGTAGGAGTGGCGGTGCTGGATAGTGAAATCAAAATAGAGGAAGGTTGATAGCTTTTAATGCTACAAAACAATGAAATAACAAAAAGAGTTTTGTTTGCTTTGTGTAGTCTTGTACTCTTGAAAATGAAATAGAAAAAGTTTATGTCTAAAGGGAAACTGAGGAGCTTATTCACTAACAACTCATGCAGCGCAGTAACAGGGAAAGGGCAGGAATGGGCCATATTTAACAAAACATGGCGCATTCCTGTCTTTTCCCAGCACTGGCGCACAATGTGCTGCCTACGCCAACAGCACCCACTAAGAAACTAGCAACGTGGAACATGATCCTAGGGGTCTGCAATAATTGCAAATACAAAAGAGCTGGCTTAACCTGAATAAACCCAGCCTCCTTTAAAATGGGGATCAAGAATTTCGCCCTTAATGCCGTGTAATGACCACACCAGCCGACTTTGGAACCACTTAAGAAGCATTGTGCTTATAGATGGAAAATGTTGATGTGATAGTTGCTCTGTCACAAAGTGACAGCTTTTACAAAAATAAGTGTCCTTCTTCATTTAATCTAATTATCAAGCCTGGCATCAGCATTTAAGCAAACTTGCGTAATTAGAAGTGCAGCATGACAGCGATTGAACTTAATGTACACAATTCGGTCCATTTGAATTTGGAAATGCCTTCTGGTCCACCAGGGGCAGTGTTCCAGCCCCCTTTCTGTGTATCATTTGCATAATGTTGCCATGGATTTCAGTCTATTGGGGCTACTCTGAACGTTAATGTCATTTTAAGTACTAAAGAAAACCACAAAAACACTTTTACGAGTGTAATGACAACTTAGCTCAATTTTAAAAAGTACAGAAATGGCTAGAAAAATAAGAATAGAGTGGGGCACAAAATCATACACGTGGGAACACATTTAAGCACATTCTTATTACTTTTGAACTCAGAATATACCAAGAGAGAACAATATGAAGGATGTGTCCAAAGCAATTATGTAGCAGATTGGGTCTTCTGGTGTTCTGGATGCATCTAAAGAAGCGCTGTGCAAGCTAGTCCGCCAGAGGCACGTGAACAATATTGTGTGGGCCAAGGTATTTAGCAGCCACATTGCTAATGATTCTGTTGGCAACATATATATAACTGCTATTTCCACATGTGAGCGGTAATTACTGCACGCTTCATCTCTGGAGAAAGAAATGATCCCCAATGAGGGAGGTGGTAACATAGCAACAGAAGAACAATTTTGGTGGTAAAAAGCATGTTCTGGACAGAAGCTGCTAACAGATAATGACTTCGTTTTTTTTTTGCAAAATGCTCCTACTTTCATGAATTTATGTTTTTCATTATCAGGTAGACTTTACTGGCTATTTAAACTAACACATACGAGGACACACACTGAGGGCCTCATTTACAAGGCCTGTGCGCTGCCAGTCAGTCACTTTTAGTGACGGTCCAGCCGCACACACTGCAGGGCCATATCTACAATGCCACGTAAAGCCACCACCCTGCATGGCTTTTCATGTCTTTGTAGATATGGAATGAGGCAGCACCGTGCACGTCACTGCGTTGCCTCACCCTGCAATAGTGATGCGTGCCATGGGCATCAGGATGGGTGTTCCCATGTTAACCCCATAGCACTTGACACATTCCCAGATGTATGAGATTTTACAAACCTGGGAATGCGTCAAAATCCTATGCCTCCCGAGGGGGGGGTGTTCTATGTGCTATGTGTGCTGCATTCTACAGCACACATAGAAAGAGGAAATCACCTCCATTGATTGTTTTTGTGCAGAAACGAGTCCCTTCCTGCACAAAAACTATCACCACATAAATGCAGACACCCATGCACCATGGTGCAAGGGGGCCTGCTTTGGCGCTTGGCAACCATTTTTGCTCCAGCTGAGGGTGGAAGGACAGGAATGTGCAGTATTTGATAGATATGGTGTGTTCCTGCCTGTTCTTTTGACGTAGGGCTGTGCAGCAAGAAGGCTTGCAGTGCTGCCTACGTCAAAAGATTGTAAATGAGGCCCTGAGCTTTCTCACCAGGGTGCAGTGAACTTCTTTGCAAGTATAAATCTTATGCATAGGAGTAAGTTGGAAGAGGGAGATGAAACTTAACTAAAGCAAAGTGGCTGATTATTTATTGGCTTATATATATGTTTTTACTAGTGAATAAAATGTCACCTTGCTGCTTAAAGAGCACTGTGAGAAACGTATAAGTACCTTGTGCATTTTCTAGTACAAGTTTAAAAAACAATAATACAGCACCCATATCACACCAACTCAGGGACCTCACGTGTAACACTGAATGCATGCATGAATACGAGCTGTCACTGTTTAGTAACAATAACATTTATAATGCTCCTACTTTTTATTGAGCACAATGACCCAATCAAACAAAAGACGTGTTGCAGCAAAACCCGATTAACCCGAGTCTACCCGAGTCCCGAATCGGTATTTCCTATTGATTCCTATGGGCCTTGAAGCCCATAGGAATCAATGGGAAATACCGATTCAGTATTTACCGAATCGGTAAATACAGAATCCTGCAAGGGTGAACGGGGTGTCACTTTGACACCCTGTAGCACCCCAATTCCAGGCTTGTGTGCCATGTGGCACACATACATGCCCTAAGGGCATGTCTGTGTGTCACATGGCACAGGTGTACATGCACAAATGTGCATGTACACCTGAATTCGGTATTTTACCACCCAATTGTATTGGGTGATAAAATACCGAATTCTGAAGGCCTGTAGCACTGTAAACAGTGCTACCTACATCTGGGATTTACCAAATCGGTAAAATTACTGATTCAGTAATTTATAGAATCGGTAAATTTACCGATTCGGTAAATTTACCGATTCTGTACAATAATGGCCCCTACATCTCAATCACCAAATACCGGTCGGTAACGGCCGAATTCGGCCGTTACCGACCGGTATTTGGTGACCTACATCGGGCCCTGTGTCTTAACTGAATCAACATACCTAGTAGGTACAGTAAATGCATGAATTTAGTATTTCACAAATGTAGTGACATTTTCTCATGAATCTTCAACTACTCTAATTAACCACATGCGTGCGAGCGGAATTCCGAACGCACGCTCAGATTTTCTAAATCCCATTATTCATGACGAGCTGGGCTCGTCATCAGCGTGCGAGGAGGCTACGCCATGACGAGCCCAGCTCGTCATCAGCCCCGAAGGGGTTAAGTCATGCTAGGAGTGGCATTTGGGATCAATACCTTAAGTCCTTATGAAAAGCCTCTGGCTTTAAACATGTTAACCTGGAGACAATAACACCCATCATAGTGTAAATCTCCACCACCCCGTTTTTAGTAGTACCAGCTAAAGGAATTAATAAACATTAGCTTCCAATAAGCCAGGTACATTTTAATAACACTTATTTTCTTGATCCATCCACTCCCTTCTCCAACCAGTCAACACCCAACAAAGTGCTCACACCACACACGTCTTCATCAGTCGCAGCAAACCCATCCTGCAGTGGGGCGGGAAGAACTTAATGATAAAGCATGCCACCATGGGTCACTTTGGTAGGTGAAGGTTATTTTAAGAAAACAGATCTGTTTCTCTGGAAAATGTTCTAGACTACCGATCGGACAGTCACAAGTGGACTCTTTTCATTAATAATCCTAACATATTTCTATATTTACGCTAAGGTAAATACAGTCAAGCCACTGTTGAATGTATTTATTATGTATTATTTATTTTTGAAATTTATAGAGCGCGCAAATGCCCAAGGGCGTCTCGGCGCTGCGGACAACGGCAGAAGTGATGAGCAAATTATTGATTAAACAACCAGGTCTTTATCATCCTTCGAAAAACTAACAGAGATTGACAAGATCTAATCTCCAGTGGGAGGGAGTACATTCCTGATTTAGCTGCCGGTCTCTCACGAGTACAGGTAGCTGTAGCATTCACTGCTTGGAAGTCTACCACCAGATGAGCCTTGATTGCCGTCTGCCGCCCTGCTTTAGTCAGGCAAAGCAAGTCCCGCCGCTGATCGAACATAACTCTCCGATCAGTCCTCGACTTATGAGCGACCACCTGGACTTCATATACCCATACACAATAACCTGGGTATTATTCACTGCTCCCATCGACAACCCTGTCCTGATGACGATCCTGAGTTAAAAGGGATCGAAACGCCGTCGACTGTACAGCTTGAATGATACGACGCATATCACGTTTTGTGCTTCTATTTAAATAATTGTATTTTAAGTAATTACAACTTGTTTTGAGAAGCCATCATTTGATGTAAATATTTTGTTTCATGCGTCGTCCACGCTGCTTTTTTAGCACTTGCACATTCACCATCACCAATTGTACATAGCACCTTGCACCAAGTGTCACTGGGTTGTCACATGATCCACTCTGTACAGTGCTGTCTTAACTGTATTGTCATGTGAGATTTCCCTTTTGCTTCTTGGTAAATAATACCACTTCTGTTGAAAATCAATTGACTCCTTGGTTCTTTCCTTTCCAGTAATGCATATTGCATACACTACTAAAACTGTCTTCGAATAATACCTGTTGGGAATTGTTTTTGCTTACACGATATCTCCCATCCCAACGAGGTCTATGGGTTTTCTCCTGTTGTTCTTACACAATTATGTAACAATGCACTACTCTATGTAATGGAACATTAATATCTAGCATGCCCTGGTTTGATCATGGAATTCAAAACTATGGCAAGCCTTTTCTTTATTTAATATATTTGTACTGTTGTAACGTATCTAGGGCTCTAGTGTTATTTTTTCCGATTCATGCCCTTATATAGGTATAACTTATCATATCCTTATATAGGCATAAGAATCATAACCATATTTAGGCACAGCCAATGCAGTCCAAATACGGCATGGCTACTTCCACTAAGCTCCTAGAGTACAACAAGTTCTTGAAAACACCCAGCCTTCAGCAGTATGGGAGTTCCCCCTGCTTCAGTATTGATTTGTCCCAGAACTCCTGGAGCGTGTAAAGAACTTTGAGTTCTTAATGACGTTATTATGTCCACCCTTACGTCAAACTCTGAACCTTCCAGGTATAAATATAACCACATCTGCCCTAGCAAACACACAGTGGTTTGGAGCAGATCGACTAACTACTTGCCCGACGCCCTGCTGTATGCGAGTGCCGAAGGAAGCCGACCCTCCCTGCTGACGCACTGAGACACTGTCTTTTCTCCTGCCTAGAAATCCAGCTCCAGTGTTTCCCTGCTACCCTTGCGGGTTACTGGGAGATCGAGTCCTGAGAGAGAGATGCAAGACCTCCTTCATTCTATAACCAAGGTACGGAGCTGATTAGACCCGTAGAGAATTCTTGGATAGATTCTTGGCAGAAACTATTGAACTCAAGCTACACCTCACTTACTTCTTCCCTTGTACTAGACTTAGGTTAGGCACACCGGGGTAGGCATATTTTAGATGCACCAGTTGATTACTTTTAGTCATTATTTATCATTGTATGTATTTTATCTATTTTATGTATCTTATGGCTTAGAAGCCATATAAATGATTTTAAAGTATTATTTCATAATACTCCTTTTACTGTACACACTTTACTTTATGACAAGTATTGCGATTGTAGCAATTCACTTCTCTTGCATGAGAAAGAAGACTGCTCAATAAATAACCTTTTTACTGAAAACGCCTGTCTCTCTATTTCTCTGCACTTCTGGTGAAACGAAGCATGCACGATTGACTGAGTGAAATAGCCATCTATTGTTTCCGCGACTCTGATGATATATTTCTTATTCTTGGGGCAAAAAGTTGTCATGTTATATGGTTGTCAGAAACTAATCCCTTCTTGTGTATTCGAGAAAGTTTCTAGTGACCTCTGAGCTAGCTGGCATTCACAATTAAGTCTAATATATTCAATAGAGACCTAGTCGACTTCAGTCCTATGTCGAAACTATCGTTTATGTTATTCCAATGCGCAGAGCCTATTGGGTATATAGGAACTACACTACAGTAAATTATAAGCACATGACAGAGAAGACTATCTGAAATACGATTACATCATATGGTGTGAGGAGGAAATAAATACATTTTTTCAACAAACAGCACATTTCACGAAGCTGTCAAGTTCTGCAGTTCAATTAAATATTAATCAGCATTTCCGAAAAAGCTTTTTTTTTAAAGGGTTAGGAAAGAAACCAAAATATATTGCGACCTAGCAGCGAAATATTGATAGAAATGAGAGATTTCTGCAGAAATAAGCAGAATTTTAAGGTTTTGCTCGTTTGATAAAAGCACATTTTCCCTAACCCCTATATTGTCATGTATTTTCATTGTTAACATTAAGGCACAATTCTATATTATTATGAGATTAACTTTACATGAAAATGTTCAACTTCTGCACTATCTACTTATTGGCATTAGAACCTGCCTGACTGGGGGAACAAAGAACGGGGCTAGTGCAGGAGGCAGCTAACACTTGCTGGGTCGGGCAGTGCTTAATTTGAGCTGATGGTTGCTGTTAGGGGCTACTAGCACACATTTTTGGGGAGTGGCAATTATTTTTTTCCATCAAGCATTTCCAGAGAGCAAGAGAGGAAAAAGCAAACAAAGCAGAAAGGCGATGGAAGAAAAGACAGAAACCCCATCAGAAAGGCAGAAAGCAGGAACCTACAAGAGTTAAATAAAGAGACTAGGACTGGGTGGCAGTGTAATACAGAAGCATGAGGTGGATTCAACACTACGCAGCCTTTGCATTCAACATGCTGACATTTAACAGCGCCAGCCTCAGGCTTCTCAGCAGAGCTTTTGGGAACCCTTCACTCATGCTTTTATGAATTATGCACTGGGCAGGTGAGGCCTCTTTGAAATTAATCAAGTTCCTCTGCAATGCACAAACAGTCATCCTGCCAGAGGAACAGAAAATCCTACCCAAACCCAAACATTGGTCTCTGGTCTGAAAGCAGTTTCCACACATCATGCAGAGATTGATCACTTGGAGGGCTGCAGAAAATGAGCTTGCAGAGGCTTTAGGTAGGCAAAATATAACTTTCTAATAGCACCTTTTTCTTAATATTTAACAACATTCTGGGTTTAGCCTTGAGTTGGGCTTTTAATAAACATTGCAAAGAGTCCAAGAATGGCTACACTGGAAGGCCTGAAACCATGTTTATACTGGTGCCTGATACGTTTTCTATGTTCTAACTTAGTTATATTTATGGAGCTCAGATTCCTACAGAGGGGCAAGGATGCAGGCTGTGGTTGAAGAGGGCTTATACTGAATGGCGGAATAGGTGGTGCAGTCCACTGGTGATATATTAATTTACAGGCCCTATTTACATTTTGCGCTCTATACTAAGGACCTTTAGGTAAGTTAAACATGCCAATTAAGTGTATAACCAATTGTGACATGCTTTAGGGATCAAAGCACATGCACTTTGGCCTAGTTAGCAGAATCCTTATGCACAGAGTCAAAAACCCAGCAGTGGCATTTGACAAACAAGCATTGGCATAGCCAATATGTCTTGCCTTTGTGACCTTGTCTGTAAAAAAACTGAAGTGTAAGACTTCCCGTTTACATTTACTGAATCCTAAATACAAAGTAAATGTAAATGCGAAGTCTTATACTTACTTACAAGGTCTCAAAAGCGAGACCTATTGGCTATGCCAATACTTGTTTGGTTTGATTTTGATAGTCCAGGGTTTTCAGAGCCTTACCCAAAACGGAATGAAAGTGTAGTTTGTGGGTGAAACAATTTTCTGGCTGAAAACAAAAACTTTTATTATTCCAGATTCTTCAATCCAACCTAATTAGGCAGGTAGTCTACAGTGTTTTATAGACTTCAAATTCGTCCAGAGATTTTTGAGAAAGTAGCTCAGAATAGGTTTTTCTTTTCTGAGTCTGCAAGCCCTGGTCCATTCTTTGCACATTCGGTGCGCACGTTGCCATATTGCAATTTACAGCTATCAAACTTGCCAAGAGATGACATTAAAGGGAAGTATTTTCAGGTTACCACCCTGCACTTCTGCCTTCATGTGATTCCTAGGGTCTTATTTTCATTGCACAGGCGCGCTTACATGATAAAACCAGACCCATCTGCACTAGGACACTTGGAGAACATTCATGTGAAACAGTTGAGCTCGTTGATCATCCTATTTCCTGCTCCCCAGGAAAGAACAGGAAGGGATGCTTTCCTTTGAGAGCTCACTAGGACTGATAACTTTTCATTTTACAAGAACGGTTTTCATCGGGGTTTGTTCCACCATATAAGCATTTTATCCCATCCTTGTGATTTGAAAACTCACAGAATCTGAAACGAGGGCCTTTTGGCGATGACAAACATTAATATAGTTAAGGGCACTTCTCCGGGCAACCGGTTTAGAACTCTCTTGTGGAGCCCAAAGTACATGCACTCACAGTGTGAAAAAATCCTTGCCTTGGCATCTCATAGATTGTTATCTAGTGAGACCGCACAAGGAGCTAAAGTTAATCAGTGAATCGAAGGGGGCTCTCCTGTATAAGAGAGTTATTCCAAGTCAGGTTTAAGGCCCAATTAATTTGCTCTAGTTTGTGAGCTGTATTCTTCAGGATTGATGAGCTGACCACATCCATGTGTTAGGGTAGCACTGGTATGTTTTCGGTTCGTGTTTGAGATGTCCCCTTGTGTGAGATTTTCATTACTGTGTCTGCGGGCGTTTATCATTCTTGTGACGATTTGTGTTACATACGGTTACTAAGCTTGCTGTGTTGCTGTTGCTTTTTAGGTGCAGTTTTCCCTGTTTTGGTGTCCATAGGTTCTAAATAGTGCTCAGTTATACAGACTAATCTTGCTTGCAATTTTTCACGGCAGTGTGATGTTTCATTCGCAGATCAGCATAAAGCGGATCACAAGCGAAGGAAAGCAAACCACACTTATCTTATTCCTGCACAAGTGTAGCGTTTCTATTCCTGCAGTTTGTTTCTAATGCACAAAAAGCATCGTGGAACGCTGGCTCCAGGCCTGAGTCTTGCTGCAACTCTTCTTGGCCATTGACGTGCGAGGAATTTGCTGGATGATTTGAGGTTTTTAGAGCTTTCTGCTCTTTGTCATCCGCTCACGTTTCCCAGAAACCCGCAGTAGCATCTACGAGGGGTACTTCTAACATGCGCGCGACTTGCGCTGAAGTAAAAACAGCTGCAACTCTTCTCGGCCATTGACGTGCGAGGTGTGTGCTGGATGTTTGGAGGTTGCTAGAGCTTTCTGTTCTTTGTCATCTGCTCTCATTGCCCAGAAACCCACAGTAGCATCTAAGAGGGGTATTTCGAACGCGCGCGTGCCTTGCTCTGAAATAAAAAAAAAAGTTTCACAAGGACAAGAGGAGGCAGCAAGGGGAGGGGTGAGAGGAGGGGGCCTGCGCCTGTTTCGCTAGAGGGAGTGAGAAGGGGCACCATATATTTGCAAGTTAATTACAAACATATGGTGTCCAAGCTCACTCCCGCAAGGCAATCGCCAAACGTGCATGCGTTGCCATTCAAAGCAATGCAACGGGTGCACGTTTTTGGCAGAAAAGGGGAATCAATGTCTTAAGGTCTTTTTCCTATACAGCGCATGCGCACTGCGTAGGCAAGACCTAAAAATAGGTGTGACCATGTTAGAAGAGGACATTTTCTATAGTGCTCGAAAATAAATCCTAAAACAACAGTTTGATCCGGTTTGCATCTCTTTTGGGATGCAAACCTGGCACGAAAGGTTAATAAATCTGCTTTTATATGTTTTTCAGTAACTAAGCGAAGAAACAAAAAAGTCCACACCTAAGTCTTGAGGGATCACCTAATAATAAGATGCACATGACGTCCTGAAGAAAGCATCATAGGGAGTGATTAAGAGCAGGAAATCAGATGGCATAAACGGCATCAACAAAGCATCACCGTTAAATAAGGTAACCATGATATTTGCTTCTTATTGAGAAGAAACGTTTCTGCTCAGAGAACCTGGTACAACGTGTTTTATAACCACGCCTGAAGGGATTATGCATTAATCTCTTTCTTTCTCTTCAAGGTTATCTCCTTGTGAGCAGGGCAAGGGCAGGACAAAAGGAAAACAATGCAGCCCAAAACATCGAGTTGTTTTTCTGCATTTTTCATAGTGTTTATAATGTCATTAACATACCTTTGTACAGAGCTCGTATACCCATAAGACCAGCCCTTGCATTTGCTACTGTTGTAAGTGGCCTTTTGTCATTGTTTAAAAATTTAAACGGCAAACATGTTTTATCAGGAAATGCATTGCACGGTAACAAGGGAAAACGGTTTCATGCTGTGAACACCGAGATCTCAGCGCCTAGAACACAGTGAAAGCTGATTCTGTGATTTACATTGAGCACTGTGTGGCTTCTCCAGAGAGATATTGGGGTGGTAAACAGTTTGGGATACATCTTTTGCATGTAGCTTGTACTGAAAATAAGATGCAATAATTTTGTGATTGCTCAGACAGTGCTGCGGGATTGATCACATCAAGAGTTCATGAAGCAGAACAAGTCTTGGCCAATCAATTCAGTGCCAATGCACATCACATCTCCGTGAATATACATAGCTCAGTGTTATTCAGTACTTAGACAGCGAATCCCCATTCACTGTTATCAGCCAATAACATGCCATGAAGCTCTCATTCTTTACCTGTCAACGGGCAACAGGGGACATTGTACTTTGATTGTTCTGTCGTTGGTGTTTCTCAGCAGAGTACACAACTATATTTTCAGCTAGTTATGGTGTGGGTCGTGAATCAAATATTGGTAATTCGAAAAATTAGAAGCGGAAGCAAAATATTTAAGGGCACCACATCAAGTCTGTTAATTAATCTAGGAGAAATTGATAGAAAATAGAACTTGGCGAAACAGAAGGCTTCCATAATCCTTAACCTTTTCAAAAGTAATGTCAGTGCTTTATCACAAAATGTGACAAGGAGCTCTCTTATATTCCCATTATGTGCAGGGTGGCAAAGTATCACCCAGTCATCCCACACCAGAGAAGTATAGAGGATCGAGCCGGAGGCCCACCCTCAGGGCTGGAGCGCCTCAGACATTGAAGGGCATCAGATAGTGTTATACCTTGATTCATCTCCTTCTTAGCTGCTCAGCCAGAATGAATGTGATGTCTGCGTGGAATGTTGGAATGCTTGATGACAGAGAGAGTGGAATGTGAGAGTGCCTGCTTGTGTGTGGAGAATGACAGTTGAAGAGAGTGGGCTGAGCAGCAACCATGCAGCTCCTGGTGGGATCTCCTTAGACCCTTTATAAGACCTTCTTCATGACCTCTACAAGACTTCTATGGAACCTGTAACCTGTAACCAATAAACCTCTTACATGGAAAATACCTCTTGGCTACCTGTGGTCATCTGTGGAATTTACCCTACTACATTTTGGCGACGCTCTGAAGGAAAACCTGCGTGTTTTGGCCACAAGACTAATGAAGGTGAGAAAACCTACATCATTTTAATGAACGTTATTGACACAAGAAACTATAGAAAGCTAAGCAACTTTAAAGTAAAAAACCAAGTGAAAAACCAAGGAAAAGAACGCCCTCAAGAGTCCCACCAGTGTTCTCCACCATCTGGACAGCCTACCCAGGGCGCTTCACGTTCCTTTTATGAAATTAAGTCATTCAGCTTGCAGTGAACTTTCAAAAACCTAAACAATAAAGTCTGGCAAGCTATTGATCTGTCTGGAGCTGGAATTCGGACCAACAGACAAACAGTGTTCATATTGCAGCGAGCTCCACTTGAATCTGAATTTGTGATTGTACATTAATAGAGCCACTTACAGCATCTAATGGCACTGTTAATTTTATGGTGCGCACCAAAGGCTGTTTGGGACTCTCTCTTTACCTCGACCCTGTCTTCATCAGCGGAGTTTGTTCAGGAGAGTGTAAGGAATTACAAATGGCATTTTCTCCACTGTTATTGTCGGGTAAGCCTATAGTGTTATTTGTTTTGTAAAGTTTTGGCACCCACTGTGTAACACGCTACTTTGACAGTTTAACCGCTTTGATGCGGTTTCAAAACCAAACAGCGCCTGTTCCTACCTGCCCTCGAGCCCTGCAACACTGTCTCGTGGATTCTCGCGGGCGTATATTCTTGCATTCTTGGCACTGCTCACAGACACTCTGCTGCCTTGCCGTGCCGTGAACCACCCGGTGCGGCGTCAAGAATTGTGCCGCCATATTGCGATCCCACCGTAGCCCTGCGTTTGGCTTGCGCTGTCTTTCACAATGCGGCTGTTGCCAATCACGTTTTTTTTCTCCTGCTTCAGCGCTCCACATGTATCAGATCAGAGCAACGAGCCTCACCACAAGTTCTGTTTTCATGTTGGTAAATCGTCTTATTCACCATCTTTGGGCATGTTTTATGTCTAAGGAAATACATGCCATCTTGGCTTTTCAATATAAATTGCCGTCAGTCAACTGCAGGTACTGTGAAAAATAGTTTTTCTTTTTGGGGACAATGAAGTTTGTTCAAGGACACTTGATCCTACTAAGTCTTCAAGTGCCTACCTTCTCTAATGCTTGTTGGAAATCGAGTAGCACACCTTAATGAATAGTTATGTTGCACTGGACTAACTCACAAGAATTGCGAAGAAGTATCCCGAAGAAGTATCCCTGAAAGTGGAACAACGGTGACGACTTTAATTGTTTTAGTTTATTGTGTTACAATGGTTAGCATGTTGCACTGTGCTTTACACTATTTTGTATTTTTCCTCAAGCAGTAATTGGGTGTTTGCGAATGTAGTATGTTTTAGATTTGAACGATCTAGACATTTTAGGGGTACCAAGTTTTATCTTTTCTTGTAGGGTAATTGTGTATAGGAGCTGGTCTCCATACACTTGTTCATTCCTTCAGTGTAGGTGTGCGCACACCTTTTCACTGTTCCTACCCTACACGTTTTCTTGTTGAGTTTAACATTAATGTTACCCTAGCATCACCCTTTACGCGTGTTCATTTAGCAGTGCGAGTTATTCTTATTCTCCTGCTAACTGTAGTGTTTACACATTAGTTTGTAATGTGCAATCGGTTATTTACCTGTACTAGTGTTCCTTTGTGCCTTGTGTCTTTGTGCGAAGGGTTATTTACCCATATTTTTGTCCGTTTCTGCCTTTATGCAACTATAAGTTGTGCTTTTGTGCCTTGTGCCTTTGAGTGATGGGTTATATACCCATACTTTTGAGCCTTTGTGCCTTCATGCAATGGGTTATTTACCCATACTGATGTGCCTTTGTGCCTTGTGCCTTTGAGCGATGGGTTATGTACCACTACTTTTGAGCCTTTGTTCCTTTATGCGATGGGTGATTTACCTTGCAATGGGTTGTCTACCCCATATAGTTATTGAGGTGTGTAGCGATTGAGTGTCTGGATATTTTTCTTCTCTCTTTTGTCATTCACTCTCTCAGTCCTGCACTATTTCCTCTATGGTGTGGCGTGTAGAAACATAGTTGGGTGTTGTACCATCTCAGCCTTTAGTCACGCTACTGCCTTGCACCTTTTTACATACTGCCTTCACTCTTATTATGCTATTTTAGAATGTTTTACATGCAATGATTTATAGGCAACGGTTCATTCATTGCTTTCAATTGTTTGTTTTTCTCAAAGGGAAGGGGAAGTGTGCCATCTTGTAACTGTTTGCACTGTTTTATCCTCCCCTCATTCTAGTCACTTTCTTCTACCTATTCATTTCTTCCTTCCTCGCTAATATGAACTGTGTGCAATATTGCAAGTATCATCATTTTTATTTTCAAGTTGCAATGTTGCAAATTGTTGTGTTTTATCACTGTTGAAGGGAAGGGGATATGTTATACATGGATTCATCTCCTTCCTAGCTGCTCAGTCAGAATGAATGTGATGTCTTGGTGGAATGTTGCAATGCTTGATGACAGAGAGAGTGGAATTTGAGAGTGCCTGCTTGTCTGTGGAGAATGACTGTTGAAGAGAATGGGCTGAGCAGCTACCATGCAGCTCCTGGTGGGATCTCCTAATAACCCTATAAGAGCTTCTACATGACCTCTACAAGACTTCTATGGAACCTGTAGCCTGTAACCAATAAACCTCTTACATGGAAAATCCCTCTTGGCTACCTGTGGTCATCTTTGGAATGTACCCTACTACAGATAGCCTCTGTGTTCAGCACAGGTAAAGATTAATCTTTCAGTGATAAATACTCACCTCATAAAATGCATCTAGTGCCTTTAGGTATTGCGCTGTCTTTCACATTAATCTGCTCAGCTTTCCTCCATTGCATCCATGTTTAGTTGATTTAGCATCTCTGCGTAGGATTTTTGATTTGGACCATTTAGGACATAAAGGTATGCATATGATATTCAGACTCCCCAGAACTACGAAAGTACTTAATAGGCAGTGTCCAGAGTGATGTCAGAGGGTAATACATATCCTCTCTATTTGCAGACTATTACTATCACTATGCACACCCACAGCCTGCTTCTTCTCCCTAACCTTCTAAGTTGTTGATTTTCCAGTCCTTTTTCATCAGAAGACACACCATGATGAGCCACTGGGGGACCCCAGGGCCAGGGGAGATGAGGGGCTTCTAGGGCTATAGCATGCCATGGTCTCCTTCTCCTACTCCTCCATCAAGGAGGAGAAAAGCAGGCGAGAGCAGGAGGTAGTCTGCACCCCTGCTGGTAACTAACTGCAGGGTCTGTGCCGCACCCTCATAGGAGAAGCAGGAATCTGGATAAATGGCCTGTCCCTAGAGACGTAGCCCGAGTGGGAGAGAGTTGGGTAGGGAGTTCGTAGTGCCCCAAGGACGAGTCAGGGGCACCTGCTGCATGATTTCACCAAGTGAGCACAGGGAGCATGAAAAAAAGAAAAGATTGGTCCATTGGTGGCCCTTACAAGCTAGATTTCCTGCAGGTGAAGTAGTGCCCCAGAACACTCTGGGGCCAACAAAAATGTAAGTACATTCCAAAGTAGTATCCCTGGAAGATATCACCACCATTCTTCTTGTTGGCTCCATGGTGGGTAACAAAAGTGTTAGGCCTCTATTGTAATAATTGAAAAATTCTGTCGCTGATGCTTATTCCAAGGGCTTTCGGGTGCATGGAGCTCTGTTGATAGGTCCTCTGAATTTGATATAGAGCTGTGTAAATGTAGAAATAAGACCCTATGTAGGAAAGTACGATCTACTTCTATGGTTACCCTCACTTTTTAACCAGTGCTAAGCTGTATTTTGACTAGTCTGATTGGGATCCTGCTAATCAGGACCCCTGTCTATCTGCTTTCGACCTAAATTGTTGTGTTGAGTACTAAGGTACCCTCTAGATTGGATACTGGGGTACCCTTATCAGTCCCAGTACATGGTACTAAGGTACCCAGGGCATAGGTACCCCAGATGTCTCCCATGGGTTGAAGCATCCATTATGCCACCCATGAGAGACCATGCAAAATGGAACTACAGGCCTGCCATTGCAGCCTGTGTAAGTTGGTGTATGCACCATTTATTGAAGATATAGATTTACTATATCTAAGGGTCACTGCAATTAAAACCAGTCACCCCAATAGCAGGCCTTTGCAATCCTGAAGGTTGGGTGCTTGGTTCTAAGTGAGAGGGTGCCCCTGAATGAGCAGTACACCCCAGCAGCCTATGGAGTCCATTCTCCTGGGTTGTCAGTGAAGCAGCTATATACTATATAGAGGGGCACTGCGTAATTACGCGATGAGTATCTCGGAAACGCTGCAATAAATCCTATCATGTTGGTATCAAACATGTTGGAATCATACCCCCACACTGTAAACACTGATGGATGGATTGATTCCAAGGACTGGAAGGCTCTCAGTGTTCCCAGTACCAGTCTTCTAGATACAGACCGTACAAAATGGTTGAGGCCGACCAGAGTCGCATTTCTGCCCTCCTCCTGCAGCCAAGCTCGAGCAGAGGAAGGTGGAAGAATAGGCATCCTGTCAGAGGGAGGTGCGACCACCTACCAGACATGATTTAGTGTATTGGGACCGGGTGGGTGTGCTTGCCAGAGCCAGCATGAAGAAGGGTCTTTTTACAATAGATTCTCATGTTTGACCTTGAATATCATTGAGGTAAGTTTATCCTCATGATATCATCATAACCGTAGATTATAGTATATTCCTAACATACATTTCTGATAATATGATTTTTATTACAGAGAATTAAAGTGGAAATAAGTAGCCACCTATACAACATTCAGTCACTTTAAAACCAGCTGAAACTACTAAATAGTACAGTAAGTTCAGATATCCTAAATAATATTTGGGAATTTTTTATATATGCACTGATTTATTACGATTCTCGCCATGGTCGATATATAATACTATGGTTCTTCTTGTGATTGAGCACTCAAATTTTAGAATGTTATTTCGTGTATATAATTGTGTTGTGTACGAGGAGATATTACAGAAATTTTGAATTTGTGTCTTAGCTGTAGATCAGGTTTTTTATCTTTTTTATGAAGGATTTTTTAAATATATTTATTTATTGTTAACAACAAATGTACTGAAAATGTAAACATGATATAATGAAGTTATAATATGAGATTATATTGTAATTGAAATATTGCCTGTTATTTTCTCCAGGTAATTTGTGGTTAATTCCTGAAGATGCCTTCCAATACGCCGAAACGCGCATCGATAATATTTACTGTCACTTAAATTGAGTTTTTATGTATTTTATCTTTGTTTGTTCATGATTAAATGAATTGTGATGATTGTTCTAATTGATATATTCTATGTATTATGTTGTTTCACAATTTTTTATGGAATTTTTTTCTATGAATTAATAAAATTTATGCTTTTTAGACACACATTTATATTTTCCTTGTTTCATTGTTTCTCCCGTACATCACTGTTTAAATAATCATACAATTGCCTAGGAGTTGTTTGTTACGTCATTCAGTTTTCCCTGTCCTAGGAATTGAACAATTTACTGTTCAGGGGGCCTTTGATAATCACATCAAATATCTCCAGATGTTCCACAGGTAGTAAAGAAGACCAACTTCATCCTGCTCAGAGCACGTTGCCATGCTGAAATCAGTTTCAGTGGAACCTCACAGTAAATGCATCCAGGCTTATGAAGCCCTTTCCAGCTACCCCTTCCATGCTTTCTCTGCTGGAAAATATCGACTTCCCAAAGAATTACTAAGTTCTGAGTAAAACCTTGGATCAGATTAAGGCAATAAACATTTCTGATCAATCAAGCCCAGTCTGGGTCCATGAATTCTGAATTTGTACCATGTTGTCACCAAAACAGCTTCAGCTAGAATTCGACCAAGACACCCTCAACTTAAAGGTACAGTTACCAGGCCCTGCCTTGGGCCTTGCCCCATTGGATGGCTTTGACATTTTTCTGTAGGTAAAAAACTTTGATGGTGACAACCTTCTTGGTATATCTGTACGCCGCTCCATCATGGTCAGCCTGAATTCAAGTTTAGGTCCCAGTCAAAAGTTAACTGTTGTTTTCAATTGTGCTTTATATTTACTTACTTACTCATTTACAAAAAAACTCTCATTCCCCAATTTTGATTCTATAGATTTCTTTTTGGTTATGAATTGTTTCTATATTCAATCAAATTTGTTTCAGAATTTTGTTGTGTTGTGTTCTTTAGGTAAAAAATGTTGGTACTGCTTGAAACACACATTTCTCTTTGGGTTGCCTGCTGCATGTGCCGTATCTAACAGGGATTTAACAGAAATTCACTCAAAAACGGTGCTTTGACATAACCAGAAAGTCTATACAAAGTTAGTAGGGTTCACTTCTTCCAACATTAGTGAACAATTTCTGACATTGCATTAGAGAAGCCAACATAATATTAAGCTACATTTATAATTTCCCCTTCTACAACATATAAGCAACTAGAAACCATCAAGGTAGATAAAATGAATCTAGTTAGTGTTTGGAACAAAATCCGTATCATAAATGTTTCAAATCATGTTTGGCTTGGCTGATTGCTGAAGATTACATGTACATTTGAACATAATTCCATAGGTTTGGTGGTTTACTATGACTCTAGTTTTGAACTAAAGGCTGGTAAATATTTAGATAGAAAATCAGTTACCAAATATCCATATATTTTATTCAATCAAACAATAAGAACATAATAATATACTGTTTACATTTAAAGAAGCGGTCAAAAGTTGGCTGTTGATGAACCTATGTATTTAGTGGACTAGATGCCTACATTCATTTAAATGGTACCTTGTGACGATTGTGGGGCCTACACTGCTTGGTATTGAGTGATTCGTCAAGGCTACTAACACCCATATAAAATATACAGACCAGAATAATAATATATCATCAGTTATTTAAATTACATATAATTAGCATAACCACAGTATTCATGTACATGTTGTTGATAAGAGTAGGGTAGAGACATTTAAACTGACCATCCTCAAAATAAAAATAAAGATCTTTAGTGATAACATTTAATGGTCTCAACAGCTGGACCATAGTATTAGGATCAACTGTATAAAAATAGTTTTTTTTCATTAGGAATTAAATTAATTGAATCTTTTCTTAGATTACTTAAAATCATTACAATCAACGTAATACAACAAGATAAGGCAAAATGATGCAAGCTCCCTTAATGAATTAAAATACGAATGTTAGGTTACATCTTTTTCATAAGTCAGTCTTCGGCCAATATCCCCTGTGGTGAATCGAATCAACTCAAATCACATTTATTATGCATAATTAAGGAAAATAGTTGTATACAAAAAAAGCCTTGCCGTAGAAAACATTTACAAAAGTTATTTAATCGAGAGAGTATTTACAGTAAAAAAACTGCTACTTAGAAGTTGAATAAATATATCCAGCTAGGGACAGCATGCCTCCATGTGAGCATTTAAGACCCCCGAGTCTATGCTCAAATCTGATCAAAATATTTATGAAGCGTCAATTGAGGATAGGGTTTGCTGGATTGTAGCAAACAAGTATAGCTGGTGTACAAGACAAATATCTTGTTGATTAAAAATGTTCTTGAAAGCTCTCTACTTTCCATTAAGAATGTGGTGACCATTCAGACCAGATAAACTATGTATTTTTAGATGACCCACACAGTTAGTTGGTTTATTATTCAGTAACATCGGCTGGTTGTGCATTAGCAACAGTATATTATCAAAACAGAAGGACATTCATTTGTGTTTTAAGAACACTGAATATCTAGTCCCCAGGGATTTTTGGGATTAGCTATTTAATACCATCCAGGCATGAGACGGTTTAGAAAAGGCCGCTTTGTCCTCAGCTTCTTAAAGTATGTGCATTACTATGTTGGCTGTTTTTTAAAATTGGCATGGGTAGATGTAAATGTAATATCCCAGACTGATTGCACCTAGGGAGACTGTATTGCTGAGTCAAGACAGATCTTTGCAGGCGTCTCCAGGCCCTACTCTATTGCTATCCATAACACTTTGTTGAAGGAGCTGGTTTTTGTTTTTAATTTATAGTAGGATTTGATGTAGGCTCCTTGTCTGGCTATTGAGTGTTTGACTATCCAAAACGCTAGACGAATCTTTGCTGAAGATGCATTCTTTAGGGATTTAAAAATATACCTGTATGTTTTTTAAACGAATGAGTCTAGCAATGCAGCATCCCAACTTCTTAGTACTTTGCTCCCACAAGTAAAAGTCAGGTAAGAGATATGCACAAACAATTTTAATTAAATGTGCCAAGCTAGAACCTCTCAATGTGTTGTATAGGCTGAGAAAATCAGATATCAATGCGTTTCTTTTCTGCAGTAGGTGCTGTTTTGGAGAAAAAAAATCCTTTTGCATCAAGACCCCATGATATTTGTACATATCCACATTGTTTAGTGGGTGACCTTGCAGAAACCATTTACGATTTTTTAAACAATTTTTTATCAATTACCATAAGGTTTGTGTTTTAAGGAATATTTCAATGTTGTTTATTGCTGGATATTGCAAGACTGCAATCATCAGTCATTTAAGACCTGTTTTGGTTTGACTGGCCAGAATGACATTGTCCGCGTACAGCAAGATTGAGATAGGTTAACCAGCTAGTTTCGTGGAGTGGAAGTTGACAGCATCCAAAACAGCGGTAACGTCTGCCAAGAAATTATAGAATAAATCAAGGACAAGCATGTACCCTTGTTTCAGTTCCTGGTCTGTGTCCTTTTACGTTGAGAGCCGGAAACCATCACCTATCTAAGTTCTCAAAAAAGTATGCTTCCTTTCACAGGTAAGGTCACTGAGGAGGCCGTCAACTGCCAGCAAGCATACTTCATTGAAGCCAACAACATCTTATACACCTCCCAATCTGGATTCCGCAAGAATCACAACACCGAGACCACCCTCTTCGCCACCACAGATGACATCAATGCACTCCTTGTCCAAGGCCAAACAGAGGTCCTCATCCACCTGGACCCTTTAGCAGCTTTTAACACTGTCTCCCACCACACACTAGCTGTAGAGTTGTCTCAATTAGAATGTACATATGTTGCTAGGCAGTTTGGAATGTTATGATTTTAGATAGCAGTAATTGAGCTGTGAAGCTGATGAGGATAAAGCTGGATATCCTTCTGTTTAATCTAAATCAAAAAACTAATTTCCACAATTTGCTTGGATGTCATCTTTACACTAGCCATCAGACTCCATGAGGCCAGCATCCAAGGAAAGTTCCTAGACTGGATACACTAATTTCTCACCGGCAGAAGACAGAGAAAAAGACTTACACTCTCCTCTCAGAACCAACAGAGACCAGATGCAGAGTACCCCAAGAATCAGCCCACCCTCTCCAACATCTACATGACCCCCCTCTCAAACATCGCCAGAAACCATGAGCTCAACATCGTCTCCTACGCTGATGATACCCAACTCATCAAGGAGCCCAACATCACCAGGCACAACTTCAAAGAAGGGATGAAAGCTGTCGCAACCTTGATGAATAACAGCTGCCTGAAACTTAATCAGAGAAAACAGAACTCCTCATCTTCTGCCTCACCCGATCTGCATGGGACGACACCTGGTGGGCCCCTGCCCGCAGAAACCCACCCACCCCGACAGATCATGCACGCAACCTCAGCATCATACTGGACTCTTCGCTCACTATGTATCACCAGATCAACGCCGTCTCCTCCGCATAAATCAACACTCTCTGTATAATACTTAAAATATTTAAATGGATACCCACAGACTCCACAAAAACGGTCCCTCACACCCTCATTCCCAGCAGATTCGACTACGGCAACACCCTCTATGCCGGAATCAACAAGAAACTCCTCTGCAAACTCCAGACCAGCCAGAACGCCGCAGCCAGACTAATCATCGACATCCCAAGGCACAACCACATCGCCCAACACCTCCACGACCTCCACTCGGTCCCCATTGGAAGAAGGATAACTTTCAAGCTGCTCACACACACTTACAAGGCCCTCTACAACATCGGACCTCAATATCTCAACAAAACCGTCTCTCCTTCCATGCACCCAAGAGAAACCTACAAACAGTCAACCTCTCCCTAGCCACCATCCCATACTTTTACATGAACAGAGCGGGTGAAAGTTCCTTCTCCTACCTTGCAGCTAAGACATGAAATGAGCCCCACCTCCACCTTCGGCGAAGGGCTATACTGGGCCAATTCAGGAAAGACCTCAAGACCTGGCTCTTTGAATAACCCAACAGACCTGCACCCCCATGCCTTGAGACCCTAAAGGGTGAGTTGTGTGCCTTACCAAACCCTGATTGATTGATGATCCATCAAGCCTAGTTTCTTAGGAAAATCTGCATGTGATATTCTTAGATAACAGTCTTAACCCACCAAGGCTATGGTAGTGAAGTCTATCTGGGACTTCCAAAGACACAGGTCAGGAAAGTTCAGAGAAATCACAACACAGCAGTAAGGCTGGAAAGGGGCGACCGAATCGGTGCCCCCGAACTTATGGCCGAGTGCCTCGATCCCCCCGGGAAGCCATTTTGGGCGGGAGGCGCGTCTCAGCTGGTATGCCCGAAGCGGCGTAGCTGGGGCGCGCTCGTTCCCGCCCTAGAGTGGGCTGGCCTAGACACCGACGCAGCCAGCCACGCCCTCAGGGGCAGGCAGGGGCGGGTATACGCCCGCCCTGAAGACGGATAAAAAGGGGCGCAAGACCAGAAGACATCCTCTTGTTCTTGTGCTCTGAAGCTGCACCTCCTCGCTGCACGTGAGCTCGGGACAGAACGAAGAGCCAATTTTGAGCGTTTTAATCTCTCTCTTTGTCTTTTAGATACTTCGTCGAAAGGATGCCCAAGAAAGGAGCAAAGGGAATGTCGACTGACCAGTTGGTTCGGGCACTCATGAAGGACATGTCCGAAATTAAGAAGCGGTTGGCGGAGCGAGACGGCGAGGAGGGATCGGGGCGTCCACCGGCCGGAGGGAAGCCAAAGAGGCCGAGAAGGGGGCCGGTCGGGGGAGACGTCCCGGTTCCCTGTTCTCCGCTCGAGGCGCCAGCCCCGGTACCGACCCCGGTACCGGTGGAGGGGAATCCGATTCCCGTGATAGTCACCCCGACGTCTGCCGAAGATATGCCTCCCGAATTGGCGGCACAGTTAGCAGCATGGTTGGGGGACAGTAATGGGGGCGCCATGGCTACCGAAGCGCAAGCACTCATAAAGCAGTTGCGCGAGAAACGTGATGCAGCCAAGGTGCCCGCGCCGGATGCGGCGATAGACAAGCCACGAGGGACGGAAGCAGCGTCCGGTGCAGGTAAGCGGCCATTGCCGATTGCAAGGGATGAGTCAACACCCTCTCGTAGAGAAAGATTGGGGCAACATGTTCCTTTGCCAATAAAGGAAAAGATTTGGGCGGGGGAATACGTTAACATTTTCTCCCTGCTCGTCGATCACTATGAGGTCGAAACTGTTAAGGGTCAAAAGGATCTGATGCATCCGAGTGTTTGGCGCGCAAAAATGGCCGCCTTTAAAGTGAAGGAAAATATTGGTAACTGGGGGAATGCTTGGGGAATTTTCACGGCAATTTTGGGGGAACGTAGGCCTGATTTGCTCCCTGAATTTCCAGTATATCAGTCACGAATTATGGGGTACTCGACATCACACCAAGGTAACCAATGGTTCTGTTATGATAACCTTTTCAGGAAAGCGATGGAGCATAACAAAAGTTTAACCTGGGACTGTTACGATTCTTTAACATGGAATAAGATGAAAGAGTCGGGAATGTTGAAAGTGCCATTGGTGGGGAGTGCTGTTAGTGAGTCCTCCCGCCAAAATGGGGGGACACCCTTTCGGTCGGGTACGGGTACAGACGATTACCCGAGACCCGCCGGCAATACAGGGAAGAGGGGGTTCTGTTTCAATTTCAACAGAAGCAAATGTACTAGGCCCCCGGGATCTTGTAAGTTCAAACACGAATGTAGTGGTTGTGGGGCACCCCATCCTGAGTCCTCGTGCAGAGCCAAATCGGGTGAAAATGGGGGCAGAGGAGGCGCTAAACAGGTCTAATATAGTCCGAGGGGCGCCTTTACCAACCCCGATTGATACCCTGGCGATGATTCCCTGGCTCAGCGAATACCCAGATCGTACTTCTGCTGGGGTGCTACGGAACGGTTTTTCATATGGTTTCCGCATCCCGGTGGGTAACTTTCAGGGTGTCGGGACGTGCAAAAATCAACTTTCCGTCTTGCAGCATACTACTGTAGTACAGGATAAGATCCGGAAAGAGGTTACCCGAGGTCGGGTTGCCGGCCCGTTTCCTGTCCCCCCGGTACGGAACTTTGTTTGTTCTCCTTTAGGGGTGGTCCCCAAGAAGGACCCGGGTGAGTTTCGATTGATTCACAATTTATCAGCCCCTCATGGCCTTTCTGTAAACGATGCAATTAATCCAGAAATGTGTTCGGTGCGGTACGCATCATTCGATGAGGCCGTAGCCATTTTGAATCGCCTGGGGCCCGGGACGCTGATGGCGAAATCAGATATCGAGTCAGCGTTCCGTTTGCTCCCGGTATACCCGGATGACCAACGTTTGTTGGGATTCATGTTTCAAGGTTTGTTTTACATGGACAGGTGTATGCCAATGGGGTGCTCGATATCTTGTGCTTATTTCGAGAAATTCAGTAGTTTTCTGCAATGGGTTTACACGAAGAAAACAGGTTTTCGGAATGTGATGCATTACCTCGACGACTTTCTGTTCCTTGGGGCCGCTGGGGATGATGAATGTGCCCGGGCCTTGACTGAATTTTGTGTTTTAATGAATCAATTTGGCGTGCCGTTGGCACCAGGTAAAACTGTGGGTCCCACGACTTGCCTCGAGTTCCTCGGGATCGAGTTGGACTCTAGTGAGGGTTGTTTTCGTTTACCAGCTTCCAAAGTATCGAAATTCAAGACAGCCCTGCAAATGTGTATCACTGCATCTAAAGTTACGCTGCATCAATTGCAGCAATTGGTGGGGAAGTTGAATTTTGCCTTAAGGGTGATCCCGATGGCCCGCCCCTTCTCCCGTTCGATTGCACAGGCGATGGTCGGCCTAAAGGAGGGTCACCATCGCACGAGGTTATCGGCCGAGGTCCGCCAAGACATGCGTATTTGGTTAGCATTTTTGGCGGATTTCAATGGTCGAGTCGTCTGGAACAAACCGGCCTTGTCCTCTGAAGAGCTTGGTCTATGGACGGATTCAGCGGGAAGCATGGGTTTCGGCGCCATCTTCGGCACAAAATGGTCGGCACAAAAGTGGCCAACATGGTGGCACGATGAGGGGCTGACGAGTAATATTGCTTTCCTTGAGCTGTTTCCTATTTTGGTGGCCCTCAAATCCTGGCCCGATGGATTCAAAAATCATTCTGTCATATTTTGGTCTGACAATATGACCGTTGTAGAATGCATTAATAGTCAGGCAGCACGTTGTAAAATGATTTTGAGGCTGCTTAAAGAAATTGTCTTACTGTGTATGCAACTGAACGTGGTATTCAGAGCAAAACATGTCCCGGGGGTGATGAATCAGGCTGCTGATGCACTGTCTCGTTTTCAAATGCAGGCTTTCTCGGGTTTCCTTCCATCAGCGGACCCCGAGCCAGCACCCTTTCCCGAAGCTCTCTGGTCTCTCGGTGCCCCGAACTTCGTTACCTCGTGGGAGAGAGTCTAGCACCAAGGACGAGGAAGGCATACGAAGGGGCGTTTCGGGCTTATTTGGCCTTTTTGGGGACTGAGAGAGGGGGACTTTGGGGGCATGAGGATTGGGTAGTACATTTTCTGATGTCCTTGCGTAAGGCTGGGAAGTCGGTGGCTACAGCCCAGAGGCATCGTGCTGCTATCTCCTTTGTTGCCAGGGCTCATAATATCCAGGACCCGACAGCGTCTTTTGCTGTACAGAAAGCGCTGCGTGGGTGGCAACGCCTTGAGGGTCGCAGAGTAGACGAGAGGCGCCCGATAGGTCTGGATAGGTTGTCCCAGTTGCTGGCCACACTCCCCGACATATGCTCGTCTCAGTTCGAGGCCTGTTTGTTCCGAGCCGCTTTTACGCTTGCATTTCACGGGGCTACGAGGATAAGTGAGCTGGTGGCAAGGAGCAAGCGGGATGTGGCGGGGGGTTTGTGCCGGGACCACGTTCAGATCAGGGGTGAGACTATGACGGTATCCTTTGTCAAGTCAAAAACCGATCAAAGTGGGGTGGGAGACTGCATAGTCGTTCGCAGGATTCCAGGGTCCTCCATGTGTCCGGTGAGGTGTTTAGAGGATTACCTAGCACAAAGGGTGGCATCATGGGGGGGGACAATGTTGAGACACGCGGACGCCACCCCACTGACAAAGTTTCAGTTTCAGCGGGTGCTCGCGATGTCAATTACCGCAGCAGGCTTGGACCCGGGTGAGTTTGGGACCCATTCCTTTCGGATAGGGGCTGCCACTGAAGCTGCAGCCAGGGGTCTTAATGTGGAACAAGTAAAACGAGTGGGGCGTTGGTCCTCCAATTGTTATAAGAGGTATGTGCGGTTGCACATGTTGTGAAGCTGTAACAATGTACTCACGCTTCTTGTCTTTTGTTTGGTTTTCAGTTACGCAAGCCTTCGAGGCGGGGCGGACTATGCAGTCGACCCAACACCGGGCCAGCGGTCAGACATCACCGGCTGTGAGAAAGGAGGTGTGGGTCGTGGGCCACTCATACGTGAGGCGTGCCGCAGACGTATTCAAAGCAGGTGACATGATTCACGTAGCTGGGGAATACGGGTACAGGATGTCCTTCTACGGAAGGGGCGGTCTCTGTATTGACCAGTTTCAAGCTTACTTTGAGGGTTTGTTAGGGCGGATGAGGTCACCGCCGTCTATAGTCATAGTACATTTAGGGGGCAATGATTTGGTCACCACCGGTAGACGACTTCTCCTGGAAGCAATGCTTTCCACCGTAAGTTGGTTGGCGAGGAAAGTTCCGGGGTGCATAATTGCGTGGTCTCATATGATCCCACGGAAAGTGTGGCGGGGGGCTATTTCGATCCCTGCTTTGAACCATTCTGTTAGGAAACTTAATAACAAAATGAGTAGGTTGTTCCGTTCCAGGACATTGCATTCTATCTCGCACGGTTGTATTAATGATGACAGTATGTATATGGGGGATGGTGTGCATTTGTCTCGGGCGGGAAATGAGTTACTCATAGGAGACTTCTTAGCATGGTTAAAAACGTTGGAACATGACCTTTAGCTAGGAGTTTTGGTGGGGGGCCCGGATAGCCGGTCAACTATCCGGGCCTGTGGCGGTAAGGTCATGATCGGTGAGCACTAATTAGTAGATCCCTATGAGTGGGCGTCACCCAACACGGATGGGAGCGCTCGGGAGAGGTGGCCATTGGCCCCTCAATGGGGAGGCGGTCCCTTCTAAGGATGGGTCGCCGGAAGTAAAGGAAAGGCGGTCAAGGCCCCTTCCTTTGTAGGAGGGGTTACAGCCCCCTCCTGGGGAATTTCCCGGGGCCAGTGACATCTGCGACGGCAGATGCGGTAAGTTGTGTGGGGTTGGGATAAGGGCCACGATACCTTCTAGATACCTCACACGAGTATTCGAACGACCTTTAACTGGCGTCGAGTTTTAGGTGCCCCCGTCAAGTCAAGGGAAATTGGTAGTAGTTGCACTTGAGGTACGCCTCCGTGCTGTCGCCCATCCCAAGTGGGAGGGGTAAGTCCGGTTAGGGATCTTGACACCGGTTATGACCTTGCCGTTGGCCCTTAAACGTTAGGTTGTACAATTTCAATATGTCAAGAAATGTTTTGTAGGTTGCTAGTTCGGCTAGGAGAACCTCTGTATTAGAGAATCTGTTAAGGTTAGCCAAACATCGCAATATGGTAATGAAATTGTACATAACATGAAACGTTTAATGTTTTAATTTTGTTTTAATAAATACGGCCGGGATGGTCACTCCATCCCACTTCCAAAAACTTCAAGAACTGTTTCCGGTTTCACTCCTTTTGGGGATTGTGTTGAGAGGGGGTGGCGGGTATCTCGGCTATATGGAAAGGGGCGACCGAATCGGTCCCCCCGAACTTATGGCCGAGTGCCTCGATCCCCCCGGGAAGCCATTTTGGGCGGGAGGCGCGTCTCAGCTGGTATGCCCGAAGCGGCGTAGCTGGGGCGCGCTCGTTCCCGCCCTAGAGTGGGCTGGCCTAGACACCGACGCAGCCAGCCACGCCCTCAGGGGCAGGCAGGGGCGGGTATACGCCCGCCCTGAAGACGGATAAAAAGGGGCGCAAGACCAGAAGACATCCTCTTGTTCTTGTGCTCTGAAGCTGCACCTCCTCGCTGCACGTGAGCTCGGGACAGAACGAAGAGCCAATTTTGACCCACCCACCAGCCCCTGAAGACAGCCAGTTGTGTATAATAAAGTTGATTAATTTTGTTTTGTTTTCGTTTCCAGGTTGTAGTGCCATGTTGATTTTGAGTTAATAAAGAATGTTCGTTTTGAGTATGTTTGCCATTAAAGATATCCAGTTAGTGTCGAATTTTGATGTATGCTCTTTCAGTCATAGTGGCCAATGTATTCTTAGGTTAATTTGCACTGTCGTATTTATTTTGGTAGGCGGTAAGGTCATGATCGGTGAGCACTAATTAGTAGATCCCTATGAGTGGGCGTCACCCAACACGGATGGGAGCGCTCGGGAGAGGTGGCCATTGGCCCCTCAATGGGGAGGCGGTCCCTTCTAAGGATGGGTCGCCGGAAGTAAAGGAAAGGCGGTCAAGGCCCCTTCCTTTGTAGGAGGGGTTACAGCCCCCTCCTGGGGAATTTCCCGGGGCCAGTGACATCTGCGACGGCAGATGCGGTAAGTTGTGTGGGGTTGGGATAAGGGCCACGATACCTTCTAGATACCTCACACGAGTATTCGAACGACCTTTAACTGGCGTCGAGTTTTAGGTGCCCCCGTCAAGTCAAGGGAAATTGGTAGTAGTTGCACTTGAGGTACGCCTCCGTGCTGTCGCCCATCCCAAGTGGGAGGGGTAAGTCCGGTTAGGGATCTTGACACCGGTTATGACCTTGCCGTTGGCCCTTAAACGTTAGGTTGTACAATTTCAATATGTCAAGAAATGTTTTGTAGGTTGCTAGTTCGGCTAGGAGAACCTCTGTATTAGAGAATCTGTTAAGGTTAGCCAAACATCGCAATATGGTAATGAAATTGTACATAACATGAAACGTTTAATGTTTTAATTTTGTTTTAATAAATACGGCCGGGATGGTCACTCCATCCCACTTCCAAAAACTTCAAGAACTGTTTCCGGTTTCACTCCTTTTGGGGATTGTGTTGAGAGGGGGTGGCGGGTATCTCGGCTATATTGCCTTTTGTCTCTGTAAATATGATGATATATCTATGGCAAGCTGCTCCTTGCATTGGGTCACAATTAGGCAATACAGTCACTTCGAAGTAAAGCTGCCTACTTTCACAATGATCCACAGGTTGTCATGCCACAAGACAAGACACCTTAGATTTGGTCAACTGCATCTATTAAAGACTAAGCGCTAAAATAAAGCCCACTGTGGAACGGGATCCTTGAGGCGTCTTGGCTGTAGAATTCACTTCCTATTCATCTTCATTAAATCTTTGACAACATACTCCATTGAAAAATCTTTAAAATGCATCTGTTTTGTTAATTATTTGATCGGCATGATTTTATTCCCCCTTTAGTTCTTTCGATTAGTGTTGTAAATATTCTATTGCCTGGATGCCTTCGGGCGATTAACTGCATTTTGCAACTAAATGAATGAATAAAATAGGATAACCAAATAAACAAGACTCATACCCACTCGGTGCTTTATTTTGTGCTGGTGGTTGCAGATGAGGCTGGAGTGGTGCTTATTTCTGGGGTCCAGGAGGGTTTTCATCATTAAATTTGATACAGACAGTGAAATGCAGCTGTTAGAAATGGGATTCCTAGTTGACTGAGGTAGGCACCCAGGTCAGGCAGGAATCACAGCTCTAATCAGGGTAAGCTACATACACACTAAAAGATAACCTGTGCTCACCCTCTGGTAGCTTGGCACAGAAACAGTCAGGGTATCTAAAGAGTCAATGCATAAAGTATTTGTGCAATACAGTCACATAGTAACACAATGAATACACTACAAAAAAACTCCGCAAGGTTTATCAAAATATATGATTATATTAAAGACCAAAATGCAAAAAATCCAATGTATAGAAGTTGAGATATCGAATTTTAAAGAAATAATGCAGTAAAGTGCTTAGGATCAAGGAACGCTAAAAAGGTTACTTCATGTCGCGCTGCACAGGGACGAAGTCACATTTCGGGCCAACCTCGTGGATGCACAGGCTGAGCACAAGACCCGCACTGGCCCCAGTAAACAAAGTTTCTTTCCTGTTCACCAGCAATGAAAGGCATCGATCATATCCAAGCAGTGAAAGCAATGCATCAGTTCTGACTGTTCTGCATCACCATTGAACCTTGCAGTCAGGTCGATATGTCAAAGGTAAACCCTGCAGTCAGGACCTTGTGTCGGCGCTGCGTCGTCCTCGAATATCGTACTCAGGTCCCACGTCGTCGCTAAGCCGTACAGGACTGTCTCCGGATCGGCACTGCATCAGTGTCAAAGGGCACAGAATCAGTTCCAATCAGTGTAGTGGTGACGATGCATCTGTTTTGTAGCAAACCCGATGCAAAACCCATTTCTAATGCCCAGAACTTGGAGAGAGCACCTCAGGCAAGAGTAGGACTCATGGACTCACGGAAGGCAAAGACCAGCAGCACCAGCTAGATTGCAGGCCATATTTTGTGTTCCTGAGACTTCAGAAAACAGGAGGCAAGGCATCAAACCCTTGGAGATCACTTGAAAGGAAGACAGAGTCCAGTTCTTCTTCAGCAGAGGCAGGCAGCAGCGCAACAAGCAGAAAAGCAGTCCTTCCATAAATGGAGTCCATTTGAGTCCTTTAAACAGTACAGGGGTTCTTCTGACAGAGATTCAATTCAAGATCCAGAAAAGTCGAATTTTAAGGAGTGAGAGACCCAGTACTTATACCCAAAAGTGCCTTTGATATAGGGTATAACTTCAAAGCAGCTCTCTGAAGTGCACACGGATCCCTTTTTTTTTTCTTCATTAGTTTTATATAGAGCTAGATAGGCCTACAGCATTAGAGTGCTTTTCTTTAAAAAAATGAAAAATAGAATAATGTAGCTTTACATATGATGCTAGACCCTTAAATTCAAGAGCAGACATAAATAGAGATAAAGAGAACCATTAGTCAAAAAGTGTGGTTACAGTATGTGGAACAATTAAAACAGAATAAGTTAAAGGGGTAAATTACATATTAGACAGCTGAAACAATCAAACAACCGACTATCACAAAGTGTCGAGTCATAGGGAGAGTGAGCTATAGGAACATAGTTCAGTCAACATATTTGTTGAGGAGAAGGAATGTAAGTTCCTTTTGAAGCAGGAGAAGGAGGGGTTGCATTGGAGATCTCTAGGGAGTGAGTTCCATATCCTGGGTGCCTTTCCAGAAAAAGAGAGAGTTTGGATGGAGTTACTTTTCAGTATGGGAGGTATGAAAAGAAGTGAGTTGGAGTTTTTTCAGAGTCGGGTTCTTCCTGCTTTCGTAAGTGTGTTGTCTAGCTCGTTGGGAGAATGTCTGACATAATATCGACAGACAGAATATCTACATACAAAAATATCGACACAAAAATATCGAAATCAAAAATATCGGAGTCATATCTTCATAAAGGTAAGTACAAAAATATCGAAAAATTAATATCGTAGTAAAAAAATATCGAAATTAAAAATATCGTTTTTTTAAATGTATTAATAATAATGTAAAAATAATTTTAAAATACATATAATTTTACAAATATTAAATAAAAATATTAAAACATAATTAAAAAATGAAAACTAATACATATACATTTAAAATAAACTAAAAACTTAATAATTTAATGTAATTTAATTTTTTTTAATTTCATTTAATTGATTTAATTTAAATTTATTTTATTTTTACCCTCTATGACTGTACCCCAAAAACCCAAAACTGACCCTGAACTCTAAAAATACCCCTTTACCCAAAAACCCAAAACTGACCCTGAACCCTAAAAATACCCCTTACCCAAAAACTGAAAACTGACCCTGAACCCTAAAAATACCCCTTTACCCAAAAACCCCAAACTGACCCTGAACCCTAAAAATACCCCTTTACCCAAAAACTGAAAACTGACCCTGAACCCTAAAAATACCCCTTTACCCAAAAACTGAAAACTGACCCTGAACCCTAAAAATACCCCTTTACCCAAAAACTGAAAACTGACCCTGAACCCTAAAAATACTCCTTTACCCAAAATTAATTAATATTATTTAATTACCAATTAATTATTAATTAACAATAACAATAAAGTAAATATATTAGCACATTAGCTGTAATTAACTAAATTTAATAATTAATATTATTTTTTCCCAATTAATTAATTAACAATAACAAACATTTATATATAAAAAAGTACTCTAATTAATATAATTAACTAATTAATATTAATTAATTACCAATTAATTATTAATTAAAAATATGTACACAATTATATTAATTAATTAACTAATTAATATTAATTAATTACCAATTAATTATTAATTAAAAATATTTACAAACATATATTAATTAATTATTTATTATTAAATTACTTCCCACCCTATTCCCCTATAAACCCACAACCCGCTCTGATACTAAAACGCAAAATGTAAACAAATTTACAAATTTTCAAACATACATTACAAAACATGTTTAACAAACATATAAACAACATAATAAAATACATACCACTAAATTTTTTTTCGATATTAGTAAAATTCGATATTAGTAACATACATATCTTAAAAAAACGATATTCTGTCTGTCGATATTTTGGACATCGATATTCTGTACTGTCGAAATTAAAACATCAATATTATTGTATATCGATATTTTAATTTCGATATTTTGTCTGCCTACCCGTTGGGAGTATGTGTGTGAAGGGGTTTGTGGGTGATGCAGGCAGTCTTGTAAATACATCTTGCTTCAATAGGTAGCCAGTCGAGGATCTTGAAGACTGGTATGTTCAAACAGTTTAACACCTGTGATGAGCCGGGCCACCATGATTAGAACTGATCTTAGGGGACTGAGGTGAATATTCGGCGTCCCTTTGTAGATGGTGTTCCAATAGTCCAGTTTAGAGAGAACTAGAGATTGTACTACCATCTTGAAATCATCGGGGGAATGAATGGTTGAATTTTCTTGAGGTGTTTCAGTGTATAAAGTGCTCCTTTGGCTGAGTTATTGATGTGATTCTTTATTGACATGTTTTTGAAGTTTAAGTGTCAACCCCTCCTATTCCTCCCTGTTGAGGAAGACCCATCAGAATGCAGACACATGCAGATGGGTGCTAAGAGTGCAGTGGCAGGCCTGAGACAGGTTTGAAAAGTTACTTCTGTGGGTGGCACAATTAGTGCTGCTGCTCATTAGTAACATTTGAAGTACAGGCCATCGTATAAGGTACACCACATTACAAGGGGTAGGCGGAATTGCGAAAATGCCTTTCACAAAATTCTGCGAAACAGCAAGAAATCTCCGCAAACGAGCGGAATTTCGCGTGCTCGCAGAGATTGCGGGGACGGGGCTTCTTTGTGAGTTCACATGCCTCTTGCAGCAATCCTCATGTAGTTCCTGTAACAGGAGGCTGGTTTTCCCTCATCTGCTGCTCTGATCAGTCTCTGTCCCTATCAAGAGTCTTGATAGGGTCAGAGACCGATCAGAGCAGCAGATGAGCGGAAAGCAACCTCCTGGTCACAGGAACTACACAGAGATTGCTGCGTAAGGGCCAGAATAGTTGTTTCCAGTGACCATGGCATGTGTGTCACTCTGTAACTTTGCCACCTTGCCAAAAGGCGCCGAGGTCCCTTGATTGAGCTGTCCATCATAGTGGGGAAAAAGGTGGGAAGACGTTGCATACTGTTAGTGTGTGTGTGGTGGGCCTGAAAGGTGCGGCTTCTATGCAAGTTCACATGCCTATTATTTAGGGTCAGAGACCGATCAGAGCAGCAGATGAGGAGAAAGCAACCTCCTGGTCACAGGAACTACACAGGGATTGCACTCAAGAAACTCGTGGATGCAAAGACCTCCATCAAGGATTACAGCTAATTGTAGAAGGTAGATAAATGGAGAAAGCAAATCTGCCTAGCCTCAACCGTGCTTACTAGTTTTTTGAACTGATTATAATGCGTTACTGAATTTGAGCTTCAATTCGGGCACCTGCTTTATTTATATCTGTAAGTGCTTCCTGTTGAGGTTTAATTTTTGTGATAGGAGCATCGTGCTAGAATGAATCCTGCCCTGGATATTTATCCACAAAGATGCCACAGTTTTGTGCAATGCCTCTACTCGACTGGAGTACTTTCTACTGGCTAATCAGTAAGTGCTACCTCGTTGGGTGAATGTAAAGTGCTTTTCCTTCAGTACAGCTGCATAAAGGACCAGAAGAGTTGTTTCCAGTGACTATGTGTGTCTGTAACTTTGCCACCTCGCCAAAAGGTGCTGAGATCCCTTGAGTGAGCTGTCTATCATAGTGGGGGAAAAGGCGGTAAGACGTTGCATACTGTTAGTGTGTGTGAGGCGGGCCAGACTGGCGGGGCTTCTATTCGAGTTCACATGCCTATTATTTAGGATCAGAGACCGATCAGAGCATCGATAAAGAGAAAGAAGCCTCTTGGTCACAGGAACTACACAGGGATTGCGCTCGCGAAACTCGTCAATACAAAGACCTTCGTCAAGGATTACAGCTAATTGTAGATGGTAGATATGGAGAGAAAAGCACACCAGCCTAGCCTCAACCGTGCTCACTAATTTTTCGGACTGATTATACGTTACTGAATTTGACCTTCAACTCGGGCATCTGTTTTATTTATGTCTGTAAGTGCTTCCTGTTGAGGTTTAATTTTTGTGACAGGAGTACTGTGCCAGAAAGAATCCTTCCTTGCATATTTATCCACAAAGATGCCACCATTTTGTGCAATACAATTCCGTTTTGCTGTTGATCGCGGAAGTTTTAACATCCGGAATGGAATTTGCTGCCCACCCCTAATTACAAGGGACTTACCGACACCTCAAATATGCCAATCAGGTTTACTCCAATGTCATCATGTTTAGGGGAAAAGCACATGCACATTAGCATTGGTTGGCAGTGGTAAAGTGCATAGAGACCTGAGGCCAACAAAAAGGATCAGCGAAACTTTGAGGCAAAAGGCAAAAAGTCAAGGGGAAGACCATGCTAAGGATGCTAGGTGTAACACCAGCAAAGTGAGAAATCATGGATGGAAAAAACATGCAAGAGTAGGATAAAAAGACTGGAAGAATATGGTGGTAGAAGGAAGGGGCATAAGTTGAAATCAAAATGAGGCAGCATTGGCCTTCAGCAAATCTGGCATTTTGTAGTGCCAACCCTAGTTTTCTAAGAGAAACATTTGGCCCTGTACTTATTTTTCAAAGTGTTAACCATTCCACACCTTGGGTCATGCTGTCTGGAGGAGAAAAGGTATTGTACTTGTATATTTTATGAAAGGAAAACAGCATATTTGTCATAGTTTTGAAAATACATCTCATTCCCCAAAACAGATATTTTTTTGGAAAGCCAGTGGACTATATTTTCACTGAATTGCCATTGCATCACTGATGTCTTAAATAAGACGATTTGCATTATGGGCAGGGATATCTTCAAGTTTTCGGTGACTGTATCTATTTACCGTGCCTGACAGTCGATCTGGTGGGTGCAAGACTAATTAAGGAATTAGATATTAAACTATGCTTTGGGATAACATTCTAAAGATTGCTTTTTGGTACATAGTCTTCATGGCACTGGAATCAGAAAACCCTGCAGAACTAGAACTTGCTTGATTTATTCTTTGTTTAATTCCTTTTTAGTGTTGGGAATGGGGGCAGGAGAATCATCAATACAATACATTGAGTTCCAGCTGTCATCTGTTATTGTATGTGTATTTGTATAGCGCACTACTCACTTGGTGCTGAAGCAGAAGCTATATGGACTTGGAAAGGTGAAGAACCAGGTCTTCAGTTTTTATTAATTTCTTTCTCATTCCTTTTTAATCTTCTTCAGAGTAGTTCTAAGGGTAAGAAGGGTTGTAGTTTACATGCTCGCTGCTGGCCCAAAACTACTTCTACAAATTCCTGCTCTCTTTGGGGATTCGGTCTATTCTTGTGATAATTAGTTCAAATATCTAGTTATGTCCAAACTTCTTAAGGCTGGATCTCAACTTATTTTAATTTAATCAGCGCTCTTAGACTTATGCCATCACATAGGGCACACCCTACTTCCCAAAGCTATTTGGAGGGACTGGCTATGGCCAAGCAGCAGTACATCGCTCTGGAAAGCAATCATTTATTACACCATGGAGCTCAAGCTCTTTACAAGCACACTCACCAAGGTCATATCGAGCTATTTCATCTATACTATTGCCTTTGCTGTGAACTCCCACGAAGAATGTTTACATTGTAAAAGATTTATTCTTTCCCTCATCTGCCTCTATGTCAAATCCTCCTTTGTCTAACTTCTTAAGGTCAATGTCTGTATATATTGAGGTAACTTAGGGCATATTCTCAAGGACTCATTGCCGGTTTAGCAGTACTATTTATCGCCCTATTAATAAGCCTGCGCTAACAGCTGACATTGTCAGTTTACCTGCGATAGCAGCAGCTAAAAACATTGACAAGACTGACAGTGGCAACTGACGCTAATCATATGCAGAGTAGGCGTTACCGTGCAAAAACTCACAATAATATATAATGATATTCTCAACAACCAGCCAGATCGTCGATGCGGTCCAACCCTAGTTTTCTAAGAGAAACATTTGGCCCTGTACTTATTTTTAAAAGTGTTAACCATTCCAAACCTTCCACGTTAGCAGCAGCGACTTAAGACCTGCTTTTTTCTGGTCTTAAGTAGGATGAAAACCTGCTGTATAAAGGGAGCCCAGCCCTGAGCCACATCTAAAGACCAATAGATGCCATTGAGCTACTAATCATGCAGCTTGGAGAACCAAGAGGGCCTCAACACCCACCACCACCACCCCCAGGACCATTCTCACCCCCAGGACCACCCGCCCGGACTGAAAACGAGGCAGCACAGAACAAGACACCTTGTCGGAATTTGACAGTGATCAGGTTAGCGTTAGGCTTTGCTACACGAATTTTCCCTTAACTTGACCACGGTGTCCGGAGGCCATTTTGAGAACACTGGCATCCATTTTATATGAACGCGCTGCCTTGTGGTCAGCATGCCCTTTAGTCCTTTCTCTGTACCACTGACCACCTAACTTGCCCAGCAACAGGCTATTTTTAGTACTGGTCAAGCTTGCACATGCGTAGTCAAACCCTCTGTACTAGTGGACAGTCATCACTTAGGAATGTTCCTCCCATGAGCTGGCTGTGTTCCAAAAATGACCTTATATGTACCTAAACTGAGCAAATGTGTTCCGCCTACTCTTTTTATTACTGTAAAACTGTATAAAAGAGGTCTCGCACCGATGTTCGGGGTGATACTTCTTGCATTACCGAAGGGTGCTGTAGGAATGTACCACCACCCCATGGGGTCTTAAATATCTTGTCTTTTGCATTTCCAGTGTCCGTGCCAATTTCTGTTTTATGATGTAAGCGGTTACGTGGAATATGTAGGTCTGGAGAACCCGATACCACAACCTGACCTTCCGAAAACGCACCAGCCTCAGAGACATCACACCAGAGTATGTCATTGCCCACTACAAGCTCAAAAGGACAACCATCTTTCGCATACTGGCCCACATTGCCCAGAGGCTGACAGTACCAACACAGCGGTAAACCAACATCCCTCCACAGACAAAACTGCAGGCTCTGCTGCACTTGTTGACCTCTGGTACCTTCCAACCACTGCACATAATTACCACAACAGAAAGCACACACATTCCATCAATGTGCAGGCAATAGTGGACCAACGGGGATTGTTTACCAATGTCGTCGCCAACTTCCCAGGCAGTGTGCATGATTCCTACATCTTCCGGCAGTCCATCATAAACCAGCGCTTTCAGGATGGCACCTATAGAAATGCACTGCTCGTTGGTAAGTACCAATGGAACACACCACACAACTTAACTCCACAATCATACAACTCACAACGGTGGGAATGCACACGTAACAAAATCACATACAACATGCCAACCAAAATGCCCACCTACCTGACATGACAACAAAAGTAACTGTGGTAACAGGGGCCAGAGATGTAAATAAACCATCCACAAAGGCATAGCCCATCTGCCACACAATTGCAGAATGTTGGGAGAGGTGGGAACCAAGAATGTGCGAAGGAGGCAATGGACTCATGAATGAGAATGTACACAGTTCCAAGTGTGGGGGTGATATGCTGGACACTCTTGAGTATGCAGAGCACAGAATGTCCATGTGGACATTTACTGCTGGTGTTTGTAGTGTTGTAGACAATAGATGCAACCATGTTACCTCAGGAAGTGGGGAAGACCATGGGCATGTAGCTATGTCGCCCCCCTGTAAGAGTAGGGGGCTGGGCCGGCATGTGCCAGTCCAGCGTAGGAGTGTGAATAAATAGACCAGGGCTCTGGGCATGGTTCACTTCCACAATGGCCACCAAAGTAACTACAGCATGTGTCTCTGTCTCCACCATATCCTAACCATAGGTCTACACACGCGTGGCCGCCCACCTTCAATGGCCAACATTGCAGTTTTGTGTCAGACTTGAGGACATGGCAGACAGGCATGACAATGGTATACCGTATGAGTGCAAGTGATGCAACCTCTCAGTGCAGACAAGTAAATAGTCTCGGGGGAGGGAAGAGCAACTAGAAGGGCTATGTAATACACATTGATACCGCACATTTGTCAGAAGCAATACATGGCAAACATGAATCCCAAATTCGCACAAATACCACACCACAAAACTTGTAAGTCTGCAAACACAGCATGCAGAACCACCAATTTACACTAATGTCACTTAACTCTCACAGGTGATGAAGGATATGCACTCTGCCTGTTGATGATGACTCCCCTCTGAGCCCCTAACACCCCGGCCCAGAGGCAGTACAATGTGGCCCACAAACTCACCAGGGGCATTGTTGGGCACACATTTGGCATGTTAAAGTCACATTTCTGATGCCTGGACATCACAGGTGGAAGACTCCTGTACAGCCCAGAAATAGTGTGCAAGATCATCATTGTATGTTGGGTATTGCACAACATATGTGTACACACCAACGCCCCATGGATCCAAGTGCCGGATGCACCGGATTATGATGCAGAAGATGAGGCAGATGGACCACACCCCACTGCAGCTGCAGCAGAAATATCCCGAAGGAACACAATCATTAACAATGTATTTGCAACAGCATGTCAAAATGTGACTGTCCTTAGCAATTATGGAAAAGTACAAAATGACCACATGAGCAGCATGTGCAAATAAATTCATTGCAACACACATTCCCTGTGTGCATGTCAGTCCTCTGCATTAGCACATCACTCTGCCAAGTGTAAGTGCAACATTAAGTGCTAACAATCTCACGAATAGCAATAGATATTGGGTATGATTGTCACCTCTGTACAGAGAGGCTGTTTAGGGTGTCACATATTTGAAATGCCATTTCAGGGTGTCAAATGTAGTACGTAGTCCCAATCATCAGCGTATCACATGTGTACAAAAATATGACATGAAGGCTGTCATTGGTGTTAAAAAAAGACAAAAGGGTGTAATTTGGGGTCAAATATGACATTTCAGGTGTCATTTGGTGTCAAATATGAACCACCCTGACGCAGAGATGCACCCTGTGACTCAATTCGCACAACATGAGCAACATGGACGTAATGGGGATGACATCAGGGGTTGTTTGGGCAAGTGGATTTGTCTGAGTTTGACCTGCTCCTTTATGGATGTGGTCAACACTCAGCAACCTCAGTGTAGTGGCGTGCACCATGTCATGATAATTGGACTGCAGCCATGCTAATCGCCATGCAGTGTCACTTGCATTTTCAGTGTGGCTAATCGAACCGCAGTTTTATTGGGTTCAGCACATGTGCATTGGTTTGTTGTGAGATTAGTGATGTGTGGGGAGGGCCCCCTCAGGGCACATTGTCGACGGGGGCCTACTTGCTGTTTCTATGTGTGCTGCAGTATGCCAAGGAGATGGGGGCATGATGCAGAGTCATTGTGGGTGTGCACTGTGTTATGCTTAATTGTGCATGTGTGCCATTGTGCCATTCTCCCCCAGGCTCCCCCAGACCCTGGTCATTACTCACCCTGTTGCTGTTGGGTCTGGTCCTGTTGAGCAGTGTCCGGTCCCCCAACTCCTGCCACCGTCTCCCCACTGATAACTTTGGACACCATTTCCTCCATCTCATCCAGCGCCTGCTGTGGCGCTGGACTCCCACCTCCAGTCTGCATTGCTGCTTTCTGGTTGTTAGCGAGTTTCAGCTTGGTTTTGCACTTCACATCATTCCAGCGCTTCTTGGTACTTCACTCCGACTGCATTCACCTTGGCCCAGATGGACTGCCATATTGCATTTTTAGTTGCCAATAACACAGTGGAGGTGATGAACAGTTGTTGGTGGTGTTCTATCACCTCCGTAATCAGGATCTTGTTTTCCTGTGGACTGATTCATGGGTTCCTCTTCTTCTCCTTCCCCTTCTCCTTCCCCAGGGTCCCTGGCTGGTCCTCTGGGGGGGTTTGTGGGGTTCTGGTTGGCCTCTGTAGTTGCTCCAGCTTCCTATATGGTGCTTCTCAGTTGCTTGGGTTTTGTGGGTTTTTTGTAGCTTTTATGGTGATTTTTCCTACCTGACGTGGGAATAACAAGCCTGGTGCTGCTTATCGATGATATTGTTATCGCTGTTGGGGCCATCGCCACTTTTTTCACGTTCGGGTTTCCTTTTTCATCGGTGTCCCAGTAATTTTAACGCAGACATTTGACGCCTTATCGGGAAACTATCACCTGTTGCCGGCGTGTTGAGAATACGCTGATAACAAGGCGTTAGTTTCCCACGATAGAGAGCATTATGTAAAATTGTGTTAACCTAGGTTGGCGATAATTATCGCCCGTTCTTGAACTTATTTACTAAACGTTCACACAACGCAGGCCAAGAAAAGTTAGTGCACTATGGTGCTTGGAAAGGAGAAGGCAGAATTGCTCCATATTTACAAAGATATGGTACATTTCAAGTCTCTCCTTGTGCTGGGGCACTGTATGTGTCCTAGTGCCAACGAGGGCACCCTTGCACCAGAGTGAAATGGTGACTGCTTTAGAGGTAGGCTTGTTTCTGTGCAGAAGGGGACACCTTTCTGCACAAAAACTAAAATTGTAGGCACTTTAAACTTTATAAGTGTGCTGCAGAATGCAGCAAACATTGAAAGGGGAAATAATGAGGAGAAATAAATATATTTCTCCTTGTTATGCCTCACTAGGGAAAGCTTGGCATTTTGAACGCATTCCTGGATTTACAAGTCTTTGTAAATCTGGGAATGCACCAAAGTCCTTGGGTGTATGCATGGGAACTCCCATGCTCCACCCATGGGCACCTCCCAAAATGAATTGTAACAAAATATAATGCATGCTTTACATTACAAGCCATGCAATTCCATGCAAATCAGGCAAAACGCGCAGTATCAACGGGGTATACTTTCAGACATGCTTTTCAGCAACACCCTGTATTGAGTATGCTCCAAATCTGTATTAACCCCTGAGGCATCCGCAATGTTTTTCGTGGTACAAGCTTAAAAAGGGGTGCAATTTGCGGTGGCACTGTGTTATAATTTGTGTAGTTCACTTTAAGTACTCCTTTTTTATTTTCATACATGGTCTCCTGAAAGTATTCCATGCACATGTTCTGGATCTAGAAAGTTGTGCTGCCTGGACTGCATGCTGGTACCGTGCTGTTCTCCAATACAACTTCTAAATATCACTTGACTCCAGCTTCTTGGATTTAACAATGGCGATGAAGGAAAGGTGATATATCTTTTACCTAAACACAGCACAGGAGGGGGGGTTATCTTTTCATACTGATTTCTGAACTCATGCTTGGTCGAAATGCGAGGGACAGTGGGATTCCGAACCATTATTTGCCGCTTTGGTAAAGCAGGATCTACGTATGGGACATTTTTCGATCAGTAACCTTCTTTCAAGGTATTTATTATTATAACATTGTCTTTCTCTATTGCCAGCACTCACCACTTAACGGCTGCAGTGGATGCTCTGTGCAGCATGACAGCTTTGAAATGAGGACAAAATGAGAGAAGTTGTGTCTGTGCCAAATGATGAGTCATTTTCACCACGTGTTTGCTCTCCAAGGAACAGCAGGCCATCCTACAGCGATCCTGAAGGACTTCAGAGAGTGGTGACACACTCAGAGAGTGTGGTGAAGTCATCACATTCCACATGGGTTCATGGTTGCCAGGCAAGGTGCATGCAGCATTTGTGGTTACAATACCACAGTGCCATCTTTGATTGGGCTCATTGCTTTGATGTTCTCCTTCCAGTGGGCACATTCGTGCACAGCTGTCTCTACTTAAGAGACGCCGATGCGCACAGCAGTGTGGAGTTATTAGAGAATGTGAAGTAGTTTTCTTTGACAACAACCTTATGCCGTTGTGCACAGCTATGCATAATTTGTGAAAATATTGGATTCATCTTCACAACACACAGACCCCAACTGCTGCGCTTGATTCTGTAAATGCGTCAGATTCTCTTGGTTAACACGCCTATGCGCAAGCCTGCACATATTTAAGTAAAGGTAATTTAATTTATTTTGACAGCGTTTTGATGCATGACTATAATTGAGGGATTTATTATTCTGACATTGCTGCGTAGTACTGCAGTAGATTTTCAGAGTTGTTATTAAACCATTGCATATTTCTTGTGCATTGTTTTGAGGTAACCATATTTTAGTTTTGAATTGTAACTATGCAATTTGGTCCCCCAACTAAGGGGCCTATTACGATGGTGGGCAGTCTTTGTCCACCTACCACCGCAATGGAGCACGGTACCGACCACCAAAGTTGCGCGGTCCTGCTAGGCAAATTAGGATGTGCCCGTCGCACTGGCGGGCGCATCCTTCACTTTAACCTTGAAGCGGGTGGTGCTTTAAGCAGCACCCGTCGCAAACCTGAAGACCATGTTGTGCATTGCCATGCACAACGTGACAGGCACCATGTGGTGCCTGGCACCTTGTGCATGGCAATGAAGCCACATACACCCCCGGGGGCCCACAAAGGGCATCCACAGTGATTTCCCGCGTGCCTTTCCATGGCCGAGTCTCCGCCATGGAAAGGCATGCATCCTAATATGAGGCACCACCACCATTACCTGTGCCTTTTCCGCCTGGCCGGCAATCCGACTGGCGGAAAAGCGGCAGAGTGTCTTTCCAGCCGCCGCGGTACCACTCGCCATATTAATATGTCGGTAGGTTCAAATGGGTCGTTTGGTGGGCAGATCACCACAACTGTGCCAGCGGTGATCACCACTGGCCTGGCTGTGGTGATTCACCCATGATCATAATAGGCCCCTAAGTTTTTGCAATGTGAAGGTGATACTCCCATTTCTTCAGCCCAATGGAAAGAGGAGTTCTTGACATATCTGAAAGCTTGTTGCATTTTTTAGGCTCAGAAGGGCAATTAACTTTTAGAACCCTACCACAGGTTACTCCTCAGGAAATGAAAAGAGGACCTCAAGTGTTTAAGGAGGCTTTTAGGCGGATGGAGCATAGGATCAAACTTACCTCCAGCATAGATTTGAACAGGTTTAAATGTTATTCCAGACGTCAATGAGTTGGAGAGTCCTTTAATCAATCAATCAATCAATCAATCAATCAATCAATCAATCAATCAATCAATCAATCAATCAGGTGTTTGTTAAGCATGACAATTCACCCATAAGGGTTTCAAGGCACTGGGGGATGAGGGATCACATGTTCCAGTCCATCAAGGAAGGGGGTCTGTCGAAGAGTCAGGTTTTGTGGTTTCTTGCGAAGTAGGGGATGTCTGAGGTGGAGCGGATGGTCGTTCCAGGCTCTGGCCACGTGGAAGGAGAAGGAGCAGCCTCCTGATCTGGTCTTTCTGGTTCAGGGGACCAAAGCGTAGGAGAGCTGGGCTGATCATAGGGTCCTTTGGGGTGCGTGGAATTTGAGTTGGCAGTTCAGGTATGCTGTTCAGGTGTCGTGGATGGCCTTGTGAACGTGGGTTAGCATCTTGAAGGTGACTTTAGCTTTGATGGGGAACTAGTGGAGTGTGCACAGGTGCTGGGAGATGTGGCAGTGTCTTGGCAGGTTGAGCACCAGTCTTGTGGCGGCGTTTTGGATGTTCTGCAGCTTGCGGGTGGGATCTTTGTTTATTCCGGCATAGAATGCGTTGCCGTAGTCGAGCATGCTGGTGACCAGGGTTTGAGTGATGGTCTTTCTGTGTTCGAGGGGATCCATTTGAAGGTCTTATGTAGGAGGCAGAGGGTGTTGAAGCAGGAGGACGAGACAGAGTTGATCTGGCGATCCATTTTGAGCTCTGAGTCCAGGATTAGTCTCAGGTTGCATGCGTAGTCATTGGGGGTGGGCGGTCTTCTGAGGGCGGGGGCCACCAGGTGTCGTTCCAGGCATCGGGGTTTGGGCCCATGATGAGTACTTCCGTTTTGTTGGTGTTTAGTTGTAGGCAGCGGTTTTCATTAATTTTGCAATGGCTTCCATGCCTTCTTGAAAGTTGTGTCTGTCGGTGTTGAGTTGGTTGGATAGGGAGAGAATGAGTTGGGTGTTGTCTGCGTATGACACAATGTTGAGTCTGTAGGTTCTGACGATGGTGGCGAGAGGAGCCATGTAGACGTTGAAGAGCATAGGGCTGAGGGAGGACCCCTGGGGTACTCTGCAGGTGGTAGGTGTAGGGTTCGAGAGGAAAGGGGGAGTCTGACCCGCTGCATTCAGCCAGAGAGGAAGGAGCGAATCCAGTCGAGGGCCTTATCTTGGATCCCTGCGTCATGGAGTCTGCGTATTAGGGTGCGGTAACAGACTGTGCTGAACGCCGCTGAGAGGTCGAGGAGGATGAGGGCTGGTGTTTCTCTTTATTGAAATTCTTGCTGTTCTAAGGGCACTCTAAGCACTGTAACTTTGGTAACATGAATGATGAAATGATCAGGGATCAAATAATTGTAAATATCAAAAGTAAAACAATACAAGAGCAGCTGTGGGTGGTGGAAGACCAAACGCTGCAAGATGCCATTGCTACAGCAAAAGCTTGTGAACAATCTGAGAAATTGATTAAATACATGCAAGATAATAGCGCTAAGTGTGTGAATGTGACAGAAAAAGTGTGTGCCATTAGTGATGGTTCGAATCGCAGAAATGAAAAAGTGGGGAGGGAAAATGAGAGGAATGTGATATGTTACAAGTGTAGGAGCTTCAATTATTTAGCCTCGCCATCTCAGTTTCCTGTCATTAGAAAAGAGTGTATCAAATGTAGATGAATGGGATATTTTGCACATGTGTAAAGATGACGAGAAAAGAGTTTCTTATCCATCCATGGGTAAGAGTATGAGTGGAAAGGAAGTATCTTGTGTGAGATGTGCATGTGAAAAAGAAACGAGTGGTGAGAATGAAAGGGACATAATATTAGCAGTGGATACTTGTGAAGAACATTAAGAATATGGAGAAGTTAAGAATCCACCTAATTCTAAAGTTTTTATACTCAATAAGAAGTTAGAACTTATGGCATATTCAGGGGCCACATGGACCATAATCACAAGACAGTATTTCACAGAAACATTTGATGATGTTGTGGATTCTGATGATCTGAAAGAGTCACATATTGTGGCTTAGAGTTTTGACAGAACTACTATTGATATGATTCCCAATACAGATGTGATAATAACCATTAAAGTAAGAGAAATCAAATTGAATTTTATGTGGTGGAGAAAGAAGTAAATGTTTTAGGGCTGAGGGATTAATGGAAGCTTGTCAACATTTTGTATCCTCTCAGCAAAGAGCCTCTGTTAGTGACAAATGAACTTGACAAGTCTGCCTGGCTAATATTGCAGCATTTTGATGTGCTCATGGAAAAATTTAGAAAGTTGTAAGGTTACACATATTGTATTAAACTTAAGCAAGGATCATGACCTGTTAAACAGAAATTGAGGTGAGTGACCAGAAACGTGAGAGGTCAGCTGAGGAACATCCTGAAAGAAAAGTTGAATGTGGGTATCATTAAGGAGGTTGAGTCTTCTGAATTGGTGTCACCCATAGCTTCAGCACAGAAAGCAGATAAGACTTTGGGAGTGTGTATAGATCCTAGGGAGCTTAATGCCAATATAATTTTTGGCTAGCATCCATTGCAGAAGACTAAAAAGGTAGTAAACATGTTGCATGGTGCAAGGGTGTTTTCCACTCTCAACTTATGGTTTGCATATCATCAGATTGAATTGACTGAAGAGTTCCAAGTGCCAGACTGCACTTTTTATTTAGGAGTATGCCGTTTGGCCTTGTGTCAGCAGCATCCGTATTTCAAAGAGCAATGCTCCATATTTTACATGATATGAAGATGATATTCTTATTTTCTCCAACGATGTGCAGGAGCACTTTGAACATTTGAATGAAGTGTGTTAAGTGTTGCGGAGAAAAACATGGGCTGGCACTGAAGGAAAGTAAATGCAAATTGTTCTGTGTTTTAGTAGAGTATTTAGGACACACACTATCAAGTGAAGGGGTATTACCCAAGCAATCATTGGTAGATGCCATTGTAAAGGTAACTGCTCCAGACAACAAAGAATAATTGCTTTCTTTTGCAAAACTATGCAAGTATTATAGTACATTCATCAGGGATATTACAACAGAAATGGAACCATTGAGAACATTTACTAAAAATAATGTTGAGTTCATGTGCTGAGAGAACCAACAAAAAGGATTTCATATGATTAAGTCTGAAAATGACATGGCACCTACTTTGAATCTCTTTTGTGTGAACATGGAATGTATTATAGTAGTGGAAGCAAGTTTAAATTGGATAGGAAATGTTTGACACAAAATGTGCTAAAGAGGAATTTAATATAAATTTTCTGTCACATATTTTAAATAACACCAATGGAAGATATTCTGGCACTGAGAAAGAGCTCCTGACATGTGTATAGGCTTCAGAAAATTTCTGTAATTATGTTTGGGTTTTTGGGGCCCTCGTTTCACTTTGTGAACAGAACACAAACTGCTAGTAGTGATCTATTGCTTGGACGAGAGTGCAATGCTACTGCACGTTTTGCAAGATTGATGTTGATAATTTAATAGTATAAAATGAAGGTAGATTATGTACCTGGGAAAAAAAATGTCACACCAGAGTTTTAGATACCATGGGTCCATGATGAACATACTAATGAAATTAATGATGCTAAAATGATAGCTCATTTTAATGATGTTGCATCTGGAAAATTTGGACACAAGAGTGAAGAAATGTGGAAAGATGGTGTGGAAGAGGATGAATTATTACAGGGTATGGAGTATGTAATAGGAGGGTGATTTAAAAGGAAAGAGATTTTAGTAGTTATTTCCTTATTAGAAAAGCTTAGTAGATAGAGATAGAGGGTGGCATTCTATTTAAGGAAGGGAAATGCATACCCCTTATGAGTTTGCAGAATACTATTTTGGCTGTAGCGCACAAAGGGACTCTGGGTATGCTATTGATGAAAAGATTCTGAAGAATTACATTTTTGTGATAGCATGGTTGACAGAGTTGTATGGGAATGTGAAGTATTTTGAATATAGGGGCAAGTACTACCATCAGACCCAAGGCACCTCTATGGGCAGTACTTTTGCCCCTTCGGTGGCTTGTCTGTATATGGCCAAATTTGAAGGTGTACATATACACCATGAGTCTAATCCTTTTCGGGACAACATCAAAATGTGGAAACGCTTCATTGATGACATCTTGATCTTATGGAGAGGCCCCCCGACCTCGCATGAAGCTTTCCTAGAGTGGGTCAACACATTGAACCCCCATTTACGCTTCACCATGGCCGCCTCACCCAAGGAGATCGCCTTCCTGGGTCTAACAATAAGACTGGATGAAGGGTCCATAAGCACGACCATGTACCGTAAACCCACCGACCGCAACAGTCTCCTACACTATAAGAGCCACCATCCGAGGGCCTTACGCACCAATTTGCCTTTCGGCCAATTTCTGCGGATAAGGCGTAATTGGAGTGCTGTGTCTGATTACAAAAAGGAGTCCACAATCCTTTCGAGGAACCTACTCGACAGGGGCTACCCTAAAAGCGACGTCTTGAAAGCCAAAAAACGGGCTAGGAACAACAACCGTGAGGCACTGCTTCAGCGGCAGGAAAGAGTCCCAGTTGAGAACCAACCGATCACTTGTGTGACTACATTTACCCCGATGTCCAATCAAATCAGGAACACGATCAGACATCACTGGGACATATTAAACACAGGTGACATGACCCTGGAAGTACCAAGGTTCGCCTTCAAGAGATCGCAAAATCTGAAGGATATCCTAATTAGCACCAGATCTAAGAGAGTCAGAAGAGAAACCCAACAAACATTGTGGCATTTACCTCCAGTCACGGGCCATTATCCTTGTGGAATGTGCGGTGTCTGTAGATACACCATGACACTCAAAACCATACAGCTCTCTGAGACTTTCACATGGGAGATCAGACACCACACAAACTGTAACACCTCGCACTGTATATACCTGCTCACGTGCCCTTGTGGCTTACAGTACATCGGGATGACAACCCGGCCCGTTAAAACCCGAATCATTGAACATCGCAGCAACTTTCGCTGCAAGAAGAAGAAGACTCACACTAAAATGTGTAAACATTATGTAGACCACAATCATGATGGAGACTCTATGAAGTGGGTAGTATTAGAATCTAGCCCCAACAGCCCGAAAAATGCCCTTTTCCAGAAGGAACAGAGATGGGTCCATCGACTGTCTTCAGATAAGCAGGGTCTCAACGAAGACATTCCCTGGCACTCACTTTGAGCCATCCAGTTCCAGTCATTGTACCGTAGTCACCTTTGTACTATTGCCCAATATCTGACAGTGAGCCACACTAAGAATCCCAACTCTTATCAAATACCATCCCCCGCTGGTACCACACCATCTAGTGAACGACACACACACTATACATAGTTTTCTAACCTCTGGGACACCATGGTCAAACATATTGCCACTCACCTAGCCATTCTACGACACTGTATACTCCCTGTGCCATTTGCATCTGGGTCGCTATCTTACTAACGCACACGAGGCAGGGCGGCGATTCCAATTTTAATCAGGAAGCCAATGGATCCTCCTACGCCATACATCAGATGCTTCCATATCTCTAATGTTTCCCCAACTATGCCCAAATTTTAGTAATACTAGGCATAGTCAATACGAGCTTAGAGTTACAGGCGCCGATGTACCAGTTCAAGATGGCCGCCATTATACCGGTCAATACCACGTGATACGGCGCTAGGGGCTGCAACGCGTCACTCACGCAGATCCGGCTGGGCATCATACCCCATGTCCAAACAGGGAATTAATAAGTTTTTCCAATGCCACACACTGGACGCTGGACTGTCCCTTAGGCTCTCCTAATTCATGCCACTGGTTGCATATACCAGAGTTAGCCACTACAAGCTACCAGCCTTACAAACGCCGGTGCACCAGTCTAAGATGGCCGCCACAAGATCGGCCGAGACCACGTGACACGACACAGGGGGCGGAGACGCGTGTTACACGCCAATTTGTTTGTTGTGGTTAAATAACCCCGACCGCCGAGCTCACACATCTACTCGAGCTCGGCGGAGAAGGGTAGGTCACATAACACGGACACAGGAGATTCGAGCTGAAACCCAAGGGCTCATCCCTGATGTTCTGTCCCGCCGACCCCTCATGTGGCATATAGTTCTTGACCAGTAGGTGAGTAGGGAACACGAGCCTTACACACCTTAAGCTTTTCTAGTCACAGAGTGTGTGTGTGTTTGTACCTAGCCACATTAAGCTACAAACGGTGTCTCTCTCTCTCTTTTTACAATACCTGCTCATGTTAAGAACCCAGGTGGACAGTGTCTCTTGCCTGGATAGCTGCTGTATAACTTTTTTAACCTTCCCCCACCCCACAAACCTCCTCACTAACTCAGTGGTTGTTGTGTGTGCTCCACCATTTACACCATGCACACGCAATTGACAAGGCATGCAGTGGTTTTGTTCAATGCTCCACAATACCAACAGCATGCCACATTATTCACAGATCCCATGAATGACGTGACCTGTTTTCCTTATTGCAAACTTGTACTTAACCATTGTTTGTTTATCTCTTCCCTATGTATAGGCATAGGACAACCCACAAAGGTAACATACACCATCACACACATGACACTAGCATGTTTTTATTCACCTTTTTAAGGTCCTGATGAATCGCGGGCAATTACTACCCATTGCGAGAAACATGTCGACCACCTTCACCCCTAGTCTCATCTAGGGTCACCTGACCTAACTTGTTGACACCTAGTGAGCTAGCCCCTTGTTTTTAATTGCAGCCAGGGGACCCCCAGAATAAAGTGAATTCCGGTACCCCTTGCTACATTTTAATATCCCATCCACAATAACACACCATACCGCCCGCACACCCACACCTCACCATAAGGCTGTTGGATAAAAAGATCTCCGCCAAAGAGCCCCTCTTTGAGGTGAGCCCGTCGGGGATTGCACCGCCTCCCCGACGAGGAGCAACTGCCGATGATGAAGCATGACACCCTTCTGGGTGTGTGAGGCAAATCCATCCAACAAAATGGATGCCCCAGGGTGTTACTCTAACACCTTTGGTCACGCCAGTTAAATCTTACCTAGTTTTCCATTGGAACAGTCCAGCAACCCCCCTTTTTGTATTCTCAGTACTAGATACGGACACACGCTGTGACCGGACCATCCACCACCCTGAGTGGTAAATAGTGTCTGTTGATCAAGTGATCACTTTTTCCTTCCTCCCTCCTTTTGACAATAATAATGTGAAGTATTTGCCAATAGCGAAAAAGAGCTAAGAGTAATGCCAGCACAGTTGTCTCTGTTGGAATGGCCTGACTTTTCTTTGCAGAAATTAGGGTTTGACATTTCGTGAACTTTTAATTCATTACCACAGGACTACAGGTTTGCCATGGTTATAGTAGACCACTATTCCAAGTGGCATGAGGTGAAGTTTCTGTCCCAGGTTACTACTGATGTAGTCATACAGTTTTTAAAGGAGTTGTTTGCTAGGGAGAGAAATCCAGAGGTTTTAATCACTGATAATGGTGTGCAGTTGAAGTCACATGATATGGAAAGTTTCCTTAAGTTTTGCAATATACATCATGTCACCACTGCACTGTATAAACCTCAAGTAGAGACATTTAACTGTGTATTGAAGGAAAGCAGAGTATAGGTGTACAGTTGTGGTGGGGTGTGGAAGAAAAAACTCCTGGAAAATTCATAGTTATCTCATATTACACCACATACCACTACAGAAGTTGGCTCATTTAAATTACTCAGTGGAAGGAATCCTGTTCCTAAGTTGTGCCTGTGGTGGTTCAAAAAGAAGCTAAAAGGGAAGGAAGAAACTGAAGGGGGAATCAAAGTAGGTGAAAGGGTGGAAAATAACCCAGAAAAGATCTAACATGCTTATGATGCTAAGTGGAAGGTCAGAGAGCCCAAGTTTGAAGTAGGAGATTGGGTCAGGATTCCCAAACGCAGAGTGTTGGGTAAGAGTCAATCCAGGTATGGTAAGTCTATGAGGGTGGTCAAGAGCAATAGAAATAGTGTTCTCATTCAAGATGGCAAAGTTTGGAATTTCAGAAGAGTGGTCAAATGTAAATGTGACACCAGAGATGTAGCAACACTTCCATTATAACAAAGAGTACCTGGATGACAGTGTGGCATCTAGGGTCAAACAACATTTCTTTGGTAGATGGCCGTCCAGCAAATATGATGATTGTGTTGTCTTGTTTTGTTTTTTCTGTATTATTCCGGTGTTACTCCTCTTGTTTATTTTTCCCTGTTTTGCTGCATTGTTTTGTGATGTTGTTTTGTGTGTTATAATTTGGTTAGTTTGCTTTAAGTACTCCTTGTTTATTTTCATATATTTTATTATAAGTATTGCATGCATGTGTTCTAGAATTATTATCATCAGAGAGGTTGTGATGCTTGGGATGCAGGCTGGTACTGTGCTGTTCTCCAATAAACTTCTAAATATTTCTTGACTCCAGCCTCTTGCATTTAATACACTTCTGCTAACTGGATGGAGCCAAACATCATATGATTTGGAAGGTGGAGCATATGTGGGGTGTATGTCATGGTTAGGCAAATTATAGCTCACACAGTAATTAGGAATCAATTAACAAATCCAATTGTGTCATTATTTGTCTATCAGGATGTACTGTCTACCCTAAGCTGGATATGCTATATATGGAATGAATAATTGGAAAAGCGTAAGCATTCTTTATGACAAAAGACCTATGTAACTGTGAGCGTAATATGAAGCAAAACTCCAGCACTGGGTATAAGGTTTCTAAGGGTGTGTGTTGGTGAATTATTCCTTTTCTTTTGGCACAATCAATTTATTTAAAATATGCAACACTGTGTAATCTGCAAGGTGGTAGGTGCTTTAACTTTTTCACCCTGCTTGGTTTTCAGGAAATAGCTATTTTTGCAGAATGTTCATTTCACCTTTCCAAACACAGTGATTACACTGATAATAGGGTGAGGACTGGTTGAGAGAGTTGATGTTAAAAAAACATTGTTTTGAAGCTGTGCTCATTGTGATTATGACCCATATGTTTCTATTTCGAGCAAGAAGAATATACATCTTACAATGAATATCAATAGAGAAAAAGTAGAGTCCCTAGATATTTGGATTTTGGGAGTTATTGGGCACTTGGAAGGACTATGTTCATATTTGTGAATTCCTAAGGATAAGTAGAAATTGCTCTAAAATTGAAGATTATTTACAAAACGGCGAAGGACTAAAAAAGACTCTACCAAACAGGATATCACAGATGATTAGTAAGGAACTTTTAAAAGGGCAAAGGATTATGATTGCAAAGATTTATTCCAGAGTAAAAAGAAGGAGAAAAGCTTATTAACATCAACAGTAAGGTAAGGAAGATCTTTGACAATAATTGGGAGATCCTCAACACCACTGAATATGAACTGATGATAGAACAACCCTTGTATGCTTTCAGAAAGAAAATTAACTTGAGAGGCAAACTAGTACATACTGGCCTTAAACAGAAGTCAGGCTGGCATCATAGCACCATAGAAGGGTGAACTTCTGTAAAAGGTAACCATTGTTGTGGCACATGTCATGTATGCAACACAGCTATAGAGACTGATAAATTGTAACATAATGGATACAGAGTATTTTTGAAGGAAATAGACATAATTTTATGCCCATGTGGTCTAGGCTATGAAAGTGAAACTGGTGGAGAGTTCAGAATTCACTGTGGCAAACAAATATCTTCAATTAGGACGAAAAAGGTCCAAGCACTATTAGTTCAACATTGTATGGAGGAAAAACATACTGAGCGTGACCTTAACTGGTTAATATTAGAAAAAGTGAAACCCCACCAAGGACGGCATGAGATTGAAGTAAGGAGAGAGAGGGAAACTTTTTAGATCTTCTCTCTCAGAATTATATTAGTGGGACTGAATGAGGAAATCATCTGGCCAGTTATGTATTAATGTCCACCACTCCTTTATCCATCTGATATGTTGTAAGGGTAGCACATACATGCTAAGTCCCTATGTTCTGAGTAAAAGCAACCAATATATGAAAATAGTAATGAATTGTTTGACATTAGCTGGTGTTCTGTTGGCTTACTGTTATTGATGGTAAGGAGGTGCTTCTCATACAATATGTATATGTTTGCACTTCAGGATGCTAATATACACATTTGGTTCTTGATTAGGCATTTATGCTGAGCTGTGAAGTTTAATACCTAGGTACCCATTATTGCCTGATTTATTCATAGAAGACAATTAGAACCTTTTTGTCTCCTTAATAGATAGAGATAGATAGAATAGGCATCTGTTTGGAGGAGCAAGGCGGACCATGATGGAATCCTTTTGTGACCGAACACATTATGTGAGCTTTATCAGAGAAGTTGTTTGCCACTTAATTTATTGCCCGCCCGCCATCCTCGTGGAAAACGGGACCGCCCGCGATCTGAGCGTCGGTCCCGCCATGCCCATTATGATGCCCCCGCCACACTGGCGGGCGCATCATGCATTTATAACATTGCGGCGGGCGGTGTGCATTTGCATACACAAAGCAGCAGGTACAGCGCGGTGCCTGCCGCATTATGTATGCAAATGCAGGGGGGTTCCACAGGTACCCCCCATGTGCGACCCCCCCACCTCTCCTTCACCATGGGGGCCTGCAGGGAGCCCCAAAAGTAAAGACCGCATGATGCTGCCATGGAAAGGCATCTGTCGAAGCCCATAATAATATGGCTGGTGGTGACTGATAGACACGGCCACCATATGAACCCTTTTCCGCCCCGGTCGCAAGGCGACCGGGGCGGAAAAGCGCAGTCCCTCCCCCCCATAGTAATATGGCAGGGGGAAATGGGTGGCGGGCGGGCAAGGATGTCAGGCGGAATGCCACCGCCCGCATGGCGGTGGCGATCCGCCCAACATCCTAATGGGCTCCTAGGTATCCACGTTGAGCCGTGTAGTTGAAAATATTGTTGTGTGCATTATTACTGCTGGATCCCTTTGTAGGAGATGCTTAGAAGTTTTTCATCTCCTCATCAGACATACATAGTTAGGCAGGGTTGGCATTTTTATGTTGGAACCAGTTTGCACCAAGATGGCGACTATTGTGGATACCACGCCATTTTACCGCTACCTAAGAATGGTTTTGCTTTTCCTCACCCGAACTGTGCATTCTAGTTCAGCTGGGTCTGGCTTATTTAATTAATAATAAGGAGAATCTTATTTGGATATTAAGTGCTCGCATTCATCCAAAGGAGCAATATGCACTTCAGATGCATCATACTCTGCTCTAGACAAAGGGCTTTCTTTAGTATGGCACCCACAGTGAATCTGTTCGTTAGATGACCATATATGTATGTAGCACCTACCAGATCTAACAAATGCAGTGCTGCCCAATTCTTAAAGTTAAGTGACAATCATGATTTGGCCTACCGATCCAACGACCAAGCATCTTACACCTCTAGAAGGACCACATCCCAGTAGGGTTATGATGCGCAACCAAGACCACCATAAAGTGCATATCCACACAGCCCTCAAGGAAGGTAGAATGAAGACAGATACCTAACCAGAGCACAAATTATGGGAAGGTTTGCACTCAGCTGAGTGGGGCAACCTCCGGTACTCAAGGCCTCCTAGAAATAACCGAATAAAACAGCGGAGCACATGGATTTTGAGCTCTCAGGGTGTAGCATCGAACTCTATGACCGAATCCTTTCTATGACCTCGCAGTGCTCAGTGCCTTCTTGCTCCCGATAGGGCTTACTATTAGTAAAGGAGGTCAGTTTCCAATATCAACAAAGGTGTCTCTGAGAGCGAGCAGGCGAGGACAGATGCCCGTCCTCATATGCCTGCTTTTCAATTCACTCTCTTGCCTTCGCGGTGAAAAACGGAAAGTTATTTCCATTTAGTTTTCCAGGTAACATCAGCTGGAATTTTAATTTGAGTGTTGTTAAGATCTGCTTCCCCTTCCAAAACATCTATTTTTATTTCAGACAGAACCATAACTAAGACGTAGTTAGTACATAATGTGGTGGCGATTGTTTGTGATTTTATTTTTTATGTTTTTCAAATCAGCTGTAGCAAACACGCCTCTTTCCATGTTATCCAGCTTCTCCAAAGCAAACTATACTTAGTGGTCACAAGTTTCCTTCGGACCGTTCTCTATAATATGACTTTTACTTAATTCTAGCGCTTTGTTTTGCAAAAAGTGTTCATATGGTCACAAATGTCTTTAAATCGTTTGCTTACAGAGAGAATTCAGTCAAAACCAAGATGAAAAGCTTGTTAGTAATTTTATTATTTAGCATAGTTGAATAAATCACCTTTCCTCAAAAGCCATCTATTACAATATGTTTACTTATTGTAATATGCCCTTATTAATGAGCTAATCAATCTACTTCTGAAAATGTATCAGAAAAATAAATACCCACATGTCGAGCTAATTTCAAAGTTCTTGGAATGTCTTTCATCGTACTGGATAACGAGCCAGTTCCCATTGCACACTACAGGGACGTTCAGGCCACCAAAGCAGGAAGCTACAACTTGAAAAAATATAGTGCCAATTAGAGCTGAATGATCTCTAAGATGGTTGGGGGTCGAAAAACAGCACACTTCCTCAATAGTTAGAACTCCTGCAGACTAAATTGCATTAACTGTTAATATGATTTAACCATGGGTTATAAAAACATAATTTACAATACAATGTATGTACCAAAATGTGGATTCATTTGAAAACCTTCTTGTTCCCGTCTTCACTCCAAAACCCTCGAGGGAAATAAAGAAAACAATAATGCCATCATTAGGGGATCACTAAATTGTGTACAATAAAGCAGTGATCGCACAAGAAGGTGACATACTCTAAGAGACCTATAGCTGGGTGTCCTGTGAATGTCACAGAAAAAAGACATGTACATTTCACATTTATTGAGCGATTTCTACGTGACATTTTCTCTGTATTACTTGCATTATTTGCACACTGAATTACAGAGAAGTACAATGCATTCTTTCAACGTTGTGTAAGGAAACAGAGGGTGTTTTAGTGATCATATCATCATAGGAGTTTTATGGTAAATGTGACCGAGTGTTAAAGATACAATATCAAACACATTATTTTTACCAATAGAATATTCATATTCAACTATGTCTATGTATAGACATTTGTATTGATTATATCTGTGAAGGTACCTTGTTACTAAAGGTCATACATTCTAGTCCAATAAATATTAATATTATGTGTTGTTTTTGTAAAGCTTAATATTCATTCATAGTGTCTCCTAGTGTTGTAAAAGGCTGGAACCCAAAACTGTGACCACGAGCTAGGTCTTGATTGTGAACAAGCATGCATTTAGTTTTTTTCTATAACTCCGATGACTCTTTACAGCATGCAAGCCTAGTGGAAGGGCTCTCCTTTTCTGTGCTCCATGAACACTAAAGGCTCTATGGTGCCCTCTCTTGAATGTCGGCCACAGAAAACCCTATGCATAATGCAAGATGTTGCAAAGTAGATTGGACCCCAAATGCATTGAGGCATGTGCCAAGATTGTCTCTTATTTAGCAGCACTAGATGCATTTTGAATAAGCTGTATGTGTTGGATTCTGTATATAATACCTACGGCAAACATGGCACTTTGTTGGCAATCCAACCACCACTGCACACAGTTTGTCTACCAAAATGTTTATTATTTTTAATTTATGAAACTGTTAAGCAACTGAGAAGTTTGGCAAGGGATGTTTTAGCTATGCAAACTTTAACTATTATTAGCCCTTTAAAAATACAGTATGTTTCAAATCACTAAGAACTCCCAGGCCCTCTCACATTTTTAGTAAGAGTGCCCGTAAGTCCCATCATGTGTTCCTGGTACCCGCTTTCTAGTCCCGTACAGCACAAAATTATTGCTGCAGACCACAGACACATTTCTGCCCTCCTGCTGGGAAGCCAAACTCGAGCAGAGGAAGGCAGAACAATAGGCATCCTGTCACAGGGAGGTGTGACCACCTCCCAGACAGGATTTAGTGTATTAGGGCTGGGTAGGTGTGCTTGCCAGAGCCTGAAAGTCAGCATGAGGGGCATATTTGGTGTCCCTGTGCATAGTCCAGTTCAAACCAGTCCTGGGAGCCGTTGGCTCCTGCGCTGGCGTGAAACTGGACAAAGGACATGAGAGTATCCTTCCCCATGTCCAGACTCTCCCCTGCGAGGGTTCCCTGAATCGTCATAGCCCTTTCCCTAGGGTCATTAAGGGCTTACCTAGGTGTAGGTTCCTAGATTTGTTGTAGGATAAGATTCAGAACTGAAACCAATACACTTCTACCGTCTGGGCACTCTGGACTTCACTGGACGTCGTTTGGGCCTAACTTCATCTCCCTTCCAGTCTGCTGCATCGTCTGTGCCTGTGCATCCTACAGGAACCGTCCAAGGCATGTGAAACATCAAGGCTAACCAAAGTAATCTCCCTTTGAGTGATGGAGTCACTCCCCTACATTCGTAGGCATCTCAACACTGCTGACCAGTCTGCTGATCCTGAGCTCCTGCGGACTCTGAAAGGTTCAACAATACAGGTGGTGGTTATCTACATCTCCTGAGGAAGGAGCTGCCCTCTATCAAGTTTGAGGTCAGAATCCCTTGTAGGGGCTGCATTAACTGAATCCCTGTGCACTGCGTACCTTTGCAAGTGCATTTGCATGTTGGCAATATTGCAACAAGTGCTTGGGGCTTCAAGTAGCCTCGTCCACCAGCAACTTCTTCCACCAAGTTCTTCAGCCACATCATCTCATGGGCACCGCGGCCTGCTCCTTTTGGTGAGCTGCTTGCGGTCCTCTCTCGATCCCTGTGCCTCCGGCCTGTGGGTCCAATTGAGGGTCATTTTTGTTTTCTTTGGGCTCCACTGACCTCTCTGCTTGTGGTGATTCTCCGGGGCCTTGCTGGCCCCAATCGTGCACATTCGTGACTTCCTGTATAGGTTGCATTTGCCAGGACTTGTTGGTGCCCACGCTGTACACCGAACACTCAGCACTCAACATCCTTCTTGGGACAGCTCATATCCGGGTCTTTATTTTCCTCTGCTTCGCCAGGTCCTCGCAGCTGAAGAGTCAAGGTCACCATCATCTCTCCCGAAGCACCCAACATCGGACCGCATTCGTCTTCCAAGTCTCCTGGTCACTCCCGAGTGACATAGACTCTGCCCTTCTAGCTTACAGGTACTCATCTTCACGAATCCACGTCTGGATTCCTCCGGACACTTTCTCCTCTTCCAGCTTTGGTACATTCCTGAAGTCCTCCATTGGATTGCATTGCTGTTCCCAATGCCACTTCACACCCATGCACCCGGCTCTCCTGGGATGGGTAACTTGGGTTCCATGGTATCCACGGGTGGGGTGGCTCTCCAACCTTCTGTCTTCCATGGGTTTCTCCAGGGTCCACTGGAATAGTCCCTAATCTTTACAATTCCACCAGCAACTTGTATATAGACTTGTACGGAGCACGCGTTCGTGTTTGCACACTGAACACGCTCCCCGTGGGGTCTCTATCTACTTACCTTGGGTCGTTCTGTAGGTCCCCAGCAATTCTTCATCCTCTAGACATTGTCCTGACTCGAGTCGTCGTTCTAATACCACTTTCTTATTATATGGTTTGGTCCCTCCCTGGGCCCTACTGTGTATTAGTACTATTTACTGTGATTTCTTTGCTAAGGTATTGTGTGCTTTTTTGTCTATGTCCGTGTGGGAGATACTGTAACGTAATAGATAGTGTTATATAATAAAAACATATTTTTATAAATACTTTGTGTGGTTCTCTTGCCTTTAATCTATACTATAAGATTGCATTCTGGTAAAACAAGCTGCTTTACACTTCTTGTAAACTAAGCCGGAAGGCTGCTCTCCACAGCTACCACTTGGATAGCTTTCTAAGGTTGTCTGAGACCTCTTAAATCACCATAAGGGTTTTCTAGACTGGTGCAAGGTGCCCACTCACATTAGTGGACATTGTATACCAGGCCAGCTTCTCACCATTACATTTGCCACTTTCATTCGTATTCATAGTTTTGTACTAAAAAATAACTCAAAAGGTCTTTTGGGGTAAAACATCTACCCCACATTTCTGTTGAATGCTCATGTTAAAGGAACTAAAAAAACAAGGTTAATGTGATATTACATTGAGATGAGATAAGAACTAATGTTTAAAAACAAACAAATTAAAGTTTAATGAACTGACTAACTTGCACACCTGTCATCCAGTGCTTATGACTTCACATATTGGCATGTTATATGACAACTTTGATTACATAACAGTAATGCACATTACTCCTTACACCCTTACACCCTTACACTATTTAAAAAAAAAACTTGTTTGTAAACACCATAGAGGTATGAGGTGTACATGTGTGAGTGCATTGAATGGAAATCATTTAAACCCTGGAGGAAAGTGTGTTTGTGCATGTAGGAAGCTACGTGGTGAGCTATTCATAATATGACCATCACTGTGTGATAGGAAAAAAATAATTTTATAAATATAAATGTAAACCTGACTATATTTCTATTGTAAATACGTGCACTTGGACTATGTCTTCATATGATGTTTTTTGACACTATTAGGTAAGACAAATATGAACATTACAATACACAGAGGGCATTTACACCACAAGTGCATTGTGGGAACTGATGTGTGTCTTTCTGATTTTTTTTATATATGTATTTATATCTAAAGGTTGATAAGAATATATGGGTAAATAACTGTCTAAATGGATGTTTTTTTGTAAAATTGATTGTAGAACTGACTTATTAAGTATATCTTAGTCAATAGGTGTACTAGCGAGTAATGTTTAAATATGTAAATATCTGTATCAGTGTCTCACTTTGTATATATGTGACTGCATGGGTTGGTGAGTACCTACATGAGTGTCTATATGGGTTATTAGTTGGTTTTTTGAGCATCAGAATGAATGGCTGTATGGTTTGGTGGGGGTATTACTTAGCGCACAGATGTATGAATGACTGACTCACTGTTTGTATGTGTTTTGAAGACAGAATGTGTGCAGGACTGTATGCGTGGATGTGTGTGTATGGGTGTGTTCGTGAGTTAATCACTGTCTCAATAGTATCTTTATGAGCAACTACATATGTTTTATACTAGTATATGTGAGAATTGATGTATATAAGTGAGTATATGTGAGAGTGAGAGATTGGAGGAGTTCCTGTATAAATAAGTATGTGCTTCTATAAGTGATTGTTTAAGAGAGTAAGTATGTGTAAGTTTCCTTAGAAGTAAGGTGGTAGTGTGTGTATAGCTGTATATGCAAATAAATGGATGTTGAACAGTTTATTTGCATGTGTGAGTATGTGTGTGAGTAACTTTTGGATGACTGTCGGTGTGTAACAGGATGTATAGGTGTATCAATACATATGATGAGGGAGTATATGTATGAGTGACTATATAGAACTGTTGGTGAATGAGTGAATGTGTATATAGATGGTGGAATTATTGAATTGGTTGTAGTAACTGGTATGGGTATCTCCATTTTTAAAAAAATGTTAATTTATATTTTTCAATATGTGTTTCATGGGTTACATTACAGTGAAAGGAGGTCTGTCACTCTGTCACAAGGATGATGTCATAAGTGATGTCATGAGTGATGTCACTGACCATGTCATGAGTGATGTAATATGTGATGTCATCAGCAGTGCATTACACGCGCAAGTTATAGTGAGTCCAACTAACTATAACGTGGAATTTCAATGGTTTTATATCAGTAAAATTTCCAGCTAACTATAACTGATGTGAAACCTATGTTTTTTTAGTGAATTTAATAGGTTTTTTAAATGCTATGTGTACGTTTCTATAGAAGTAAGTGTAGTGTTATATATATAGCTGTATATGCAAGTTTATTTGCATGTGTGAGTATGTGAGTAGGGGGACGGTGCTCAGATGGTTTACATCCTTTCTGGATGGCCGCCGCCAGACGGTCTGGGTTTCCCAGAGCTCCGCCGAGATGCCGCCATTGGGAGTCGGGGTTCCACAGGGTTCTGTGTTGAGCCCGACGTTGTTTAACGTCTTTATGTCCCCTCTGGCGGCTGCGGTGGAGGCTTACGGAGCCCAGATCGTGTCCTACGCTGACGACACGCAACTCCTCTTCACATGTGGCAAAGATCAGCCATTTGATGGGGAGAGAATTCGGGACTGCCTGGACATGGTCTTTGGGTGGTTCCAGCGGAATAGTCTGAAGGCCAACTCCAGTAAGTCGAAGGTTTTATTCTTCGGCTGTGCCATCGATCCCGAGTGGCGGCAATGGTGGCCGGCTGCCATGTGTCCCCCGGCACAATCCTCCTTGGTTGCCAAGAACCTTGGTGTTAAGCTGGATAACAAGCTCTCATTGAGAGCGCACATTCTTGGCCTGTCCGGCACTTGTTTCGGCATTCTGAAAATGCTCCGCAAATTTCTTCCTCTACTATCTGCGGAGCACAGGCGGATTACGGTGCAGGCGCTCATCGGATCTTGGCTAGACTATGCCAATGCCCTTTTCTTAGGCCTTCCTGATTACTTGGTCCAGCGTCTGCAGGTGGTACAGAATTCTGCAGCCCGTGCGATTTATGGTCTGCATAGACGAGCACGGGCTTCTGGGCTGCTGCAGACGCTTCATTGGTTGCCGATCCGGAAGCGGATTATGTTCAAATCCCTGACGCTAATGCACAAAGCTCTGTTTGGCTCAGGCGCGGGATATCTGCAGAAGAGACTGGCTTTCTATCGCCCTGCTCGCTCACTGCGTTCTGAATCCCTTTTCACTGCTGTGGTCCCTCGTGTGAGGAAGGCCCGCAATGGGGGGCCCTCTTTTAGCCTCAAGGCCCCCCAGCTGTGGAATTCGCTCCCACTGGCACTTCGCAGTACCCCTAATCTGCTTCAATTTAGAAAAAATTTAAAGACTTGGCTTTTTAATCTTTCTGTTTAGGCGGGTTTCTTCTTCTTTGGAATCTGTTTTTCTTGTTATGTTGTTATACACTTCAGCCCGTGGAAAGCGCCGGGACACTCTTTTAGAGTAGCCGAGCGCTATACAAACACATTTTAACATAACATAACATAACATAACATGTGTGTGAGTAACTCTATGGATGAGTATCGGTGTGTAACAGGATGTATAGGTGTATGAGTACATATGATGAGTTAGTATATGTATGAGTGACTATATAGAACTGTTCATGAATGAGTGAATGTTTATGCAGATGTTGGAATTACCTAATAGGTTGTTGTAACTGATAATGGTATCTCCATTTTTTTGAACATTTTAGTTTCTATTTTTGAATGTGTGTATCAAACGTTATATTAGGGTGAGAGGAGGTCTACCACTCTTTCTCAAGGATGATGTCATCAGTGAGGTCATCAATGATGTCATTTGAGATGTCATGAGTGATATGATGAGTGATGTCACTGACCATGTCATGAGTGATGTAATATGTGACGTCATCAGCAGTGCATTGCGGGCGCGCAAGTTATAGTTTGCTGAACTAACTATAACGGGAGAATTTCAATGGTTTTGTATGAGAGAAATGTCCATCTAACTATAACATGGGTGAAACCTATGGTTTTTTCAGTGAATTTCTAATGTTTTTTGAATGCTAATTCCTAACTATAAAGTGGCTGAAAACTATGGTTTTTTCAGTGAATTTCTAAGGTTTTTTAAATGCTAATTCCTAACTATAACGTGCCTGAAACCTATGTTTTTTTCTGTGAATATATATTTGCACTGGAAAACTAAACACCTGCTTCCTTTACAAAGAAATGGAAAGTTTGCATCTCTGCAACCTCTCTAATATTTCACCTTAGTCATCTTCCACTCAATCAACACAACAACCACAAATACACACACCTACTTGCTACCATTCTTGCCTAAGCTTATCAATTATTCTTCTTTAATTCAAATTCAAAGTGCAGGCCCTTCATTTAGCCTTCTTGGTAACTACTACCCGTGAATAGCAGTGGGTAATTTTCACACTTCTGTCTTTCTTGGGTCTTTTCTACCACACACTGCGGCAGGTTTACAAGCCCCTTGTGCCACTTTTGCATAATTTTTCCCATGACCTTGTAAATCTGCCCAACTGTGTGTACTTTATGCAGTAGCTTTTGTCCTTAGTTGTTGTACTAGTTTCTCTTGCTCCCACTGCGGAATCCAACACCCTATCTGTGTAATGACCTGGAAATCCAAAGATCCACTTCACTGGCAATGCAGTGGGTAGTTTGCGTCTCTCCAACCTTTCTTATTTTTTACTTTTTTCATCTTCTACTCAATCTACACATCATCACACATCTAATTGCTGCATTCCTTAGCTGTGATTATCAACTATTCTTCTATTTTATATTCATATTCAAAGTGCAAGCCCTTTATCTAGCCTTTTTGTTGTAACTACTATTCCTGGAATTCTGCTCATACACAAAACTGTGCGTCAAGACTTAGGACCCCAGTGAATTACAGTGTACCAAAACCCACCTTACTACACAAACCCCCTACCAAACTACCAATCAGTCACTCATTGGTTCTTCACCCTAGAGCAAAAACACAAATGATTAGTCAACCCAGAACATGCGACTTAGATTACATGAAGTAAAGTGGATAACAAAAACACTCTTTCAATATACTCCTACACCAGTCAAAAACAAGATGTAAATAAAGACATGTGCAACTTTGAAATGTTTATTTCTAACGCCATAATCTCTTGCACAGTACCTTAGAAAATACAACCACACATATTATCAGAAACAAGGTTGTTAGCATTGTTACTATTCTAAGAAATACAAACGGAAAAAGCATTCAATAATGCTAAAGGTAAACAAATTTAAAATATACCTACATTTCACCCTCCCTACCAAGCAGATTAGTTTATAACTACAGAAAGTCTCATAGGATTACATGGGCACACCCATACCTCTGGTACTCAGCAGTAGTGGATCACATTCTGTGCTCCACAAACTGTCAAGATACGAATGTTCTCCAACTGTGTGTAACTTTGCCTCCACAGTGGATTATGAAACTCGCAAGTCTCAGAGGTGCCCACAGCGCCATAGGTATTATGGCTCGAACATGCGAGGATCATTCTGAATAACAGACACAGTATTCAAGATAACCTTGATGTTCCATGCGCTCACTATACACACAAAACTAGCGAGGCAATTTACAAATCTAGCATACCAAATTATTCTCATATAAAGCAAAATACTCAGCCTTCTCTAAACAATATCACAAGTACGTGTCGTGTGCAAAGCAGAGCAGGGAAGCAAAAATAGTGTGTAAGCTTCTAATAAACCCATGCTAACTTAACAGGCTGTGAGTGCAACGCTCAGCCCCACGGCACCCTTTCTTGATCAAAGCACGTGATATAAATGTGGGCGGATTAGGAACGCAGAGTCCAAGCCTAAAAAGCTGAGTCAAGCTCACATTTCCAAAAAAAAGTTATTCGCTCTTTGAAAGAAAACAGTAACTAAATAATAAAGAATACGTAGAAAAATCAAAGAGTCTTAATCCAACAGCGTGTAAGTATAGTATGTAGCAACAGCCTCCAAGAGGAAGCCATTGTTCTCATCTGAAAACATTTCAGCCATCCAATTCAATAGTGAGAATGAACATACATGTTCCTCAACAACAGGAGCCTCTATCACCATCGAAGGAAAACTTCAATGTAACTGCGTGCCAAGAACTCAAGCACCGCTGCAAAAACATTCCAACGTCCCATTATTCCATGTGTCACTGCTAAGGCCATAATCCCGCCGCCAGAACAGAGCAAGTCATGAACCACTAAGGGGCTCATCAGCTGGTCATAATCCGTGTTGGGAGACACCGTACTGCAGAGACACAAATCCAGGGCCCAGTCAAAATCGCAGCTCAGGCAATGGAAGACAGGTTGAACGCATGTGAAAAAGGAAAATCGAAATGATAATCCATAAACGGCACTTAACGTTGCAAGAGGCAGTGCTCCATAGTAACTAAGCATTTGGTTGCGGAGCAGCAAAAGCCGGGACATATTATCGTCTGCTGCAGGTTGTACATCCATATTTATGTAAACAAATTAATAAAAGCACACCGGCAACTAATGCGAGTATTAAGCTTAATCCACCAAAGATGCTGGAAAATATTAAATGAAAAAATCCCAAAAAGACACCAAATAAACTTTCTACAGAAGTCACAAGGCCACTGCTTCTGACTTTAAAAAATGTAAGGTAACCCCGTAGTGAAGGACACATTAAAGATACTCTAAATTAACTCCCCAAAATTCAAGAGCACGTCTGTATTTATTAAATCATGCACTTCTGTGCGGGTGTTTGCTACATAAAGGACAAATGTTTCCGTATCAGATATAAGAGTGACCTCTTTTTGAGACAACAGCGCTCTTATATGACTCATTTGGTTGACACTGCTTTCAAGGTCGATATTGACAGCCAGATGGAAACATCCAGCTTCCCATGCAGAGGAGTAAATACAACTTTTTTTTAATCAAACCACACGCTCAGTTACCATAATCATGTAAGCGATGCCTGCTAACATTGCACAGCAATCTCCATTATTTAAAAGTAAATAACTCCTGTTTCCAGTAAACTGAATGTTGTTATGATAGCAGGTGTCGGACTACCTTTCAAAACTCAGTCCAAATCAGGCGCATCTTATATAAAACAACCATTCAATTGTATTTTTCTACAAATTAGGGAGTGGTCTGGTACTATTGTGACATCCTCGCCATTCATATAGACTTCTTTTCCCTCGCTCAGGCACCTATATGTAAATGGTAATAACCAAGCTTCATGGACATAAGCGCTGCAGCTACATCCATATCTGCCTATAGCATAGTATTTCGTGCAAACCTCAAACGTAACCAGGTTAAAAAATAACGTTATGATACTGTGGATAAGCCACACACCTGAATTGGATCTCCAATGAGTGACCACTTCTAACCATTCTCATAGCGCGCCCTGTGCTCAGATTTGACAGTGAGAGAGTGATCACACCATAGTTTATACTGCTAATCATTCTCAGCATACACTACGAATATGCTTCAGGGTTACGCGTCGCATCAAAGCTTCCGTGTGTCATCATGTATGGCGCCCCGTACAAACAAGACACAAATATTTTTAATTGTTTAAAAACATATATTCTTGTATTTAATGAACATACTAACAGAAGACCTAATCTAGGATAATTATGGAATAATTTTGTTTTCAGTTTTAAAAATCCTATATTACTTCTATATTGTATGAGTGCAGCTGCGTGCCCCTCTGCCTGGTACCCTAGACTCCACCACACCCAGACCCAGTTCATAAGCACGCGTGATCGTCACCACAAAACCATTAGCACGCATATCGCTTTTCCACACATGCTTTTACAACTAGTATGCATTTACCACACATGATAAATGCATAATCTTAATAATGTTTTTTTGTTGACCAAAACGTGTTGTAATGCCTGTGCCTTACGTCCTTCAAATTAGTTTCTAGGTATACGTGTGACCAACTCTGATAAAATCAGAGGCCAAGGACAAACACTGTGGTATCTGTGGCACAAAATCTCATCGATCACAGAGAAAATATGCGCAGGGTAAAATGAAAGTAACAGGTATAATAAAAATAACAGAGGAAATCGACTAAAACGGCGGTTGGATGGAGTATGTAATCAACGTTTGGGGACTCAACACTACATTTCAAATAAATATACATACAATATGTTTATTAATATATTACAAAAGTATAGCGCCGGATAACACACATGACCCGGGAAAAGAAAGCGGCAAATTTAATACCTAAAATCAGGAGAGGTTTGCTTGGTGAACTTGAAGAAAAAGAAAAAAAAGTGCAATCGCAAACAAGGCTGCACATGCGTAGAGAGTACAACTGATGCAGCAAAAAAAAAAACGGAAAGTTTTACATACTATCATAGAAATATAGCTCTAAAAATTGCCCCCGTATTTTGCCCCCCGGGACCTAATAAACAAAGTGACTTCTAGTTTTTTTTAAATTTTTTCCACCACGTACAAGTACTGCACGAGTACACCGCCACTTTTTATATTTTTTTAAATAAAAATTGAGCCTAAAGATCCATGTACCACCCCCCTGACCAAGACTATAGGGTCAGAATGTTTCTACCGTGACCCCTTTCCTTATATCTCAACTTTATTTTACTGTTTTTTTGTGACTCGGCTCTCGCGACAAACAAGATGGCTGCCAACATTTCCTGTTTTGGAGTATTGACAACAAATCAGCATGCAGCTCTTGCTCGTAATTGTATGTATTTCCAAACATGTACGCCTCGATTTTCCTTTAAAAAAATAAAAATAAAAAATAGAGCCTAAACATCCATGTACGACCCCCTGAGCAAACCTAGAGGGTCAGAATGTTTCTAGCCTACCCCCTTCCCTTATTTCTCAACTTTTCTTTACTGTTTTCTTGTGACTCGGTTCTAGCGAGGCACAAGATGGCCACCAACACTTCCTGGTTTCGAGTGTTGACAGACAGTTCACAGCAAATCAGCATGCAGCTTGCGCTCGTAATTGAGCAGATTTCAGTATGTGTGCTGAACTCCGTCTCTAGATATAGCTATGATTTTACTTGCAATTTTCTCAGAAACTACTGAACAGATTTACACCTTTTAACAAAAAGCACAATCTGCGAACAAAACTCTACCTCTCTGCCAAATTTAGTATAATTCTGTTCAGCCGTTCGGGCTGTAGCCCTGGCTAAAAGTCCCTATGGAAAATTGCATGGGGAAAACATGTTTTGGACCCCCCTTTTTTCTCGGCCCCCGCTTGATGAATCACCCCCAAACTTTCAGGGAAGGAGCGGATCCAAGCAGGCCATTTTATTGGAGAAATTCATGAAGATTCGTCCACCGGCGCCAAAGTTATTCCAAATAGGATGTCGTGGATTTCCTATGGAAAGTAGGTCCTAAGTATAACTACCTACTGGCAACTACCAGTAGGTAATATATATATATATTCACTGAAAAAGCCATAGGTTATAGACCATATATAGTTAGGGATTAGCATTCACAAAACCTTATTTTACTCACACAAAACCATTGAAATTCGCATATATAGTTAGTTGCACTAACTATATATCGCGCACACGCAATCCACTGCTAATGATGTCACATATTACATCATTCATGACATGGTCAGTGACATCACTGATGACATCACTGATGACATCTCAAATGACATCACTGATGACATCACTGATGACCATCCAGTGACTGTGTGTTTCTGTAAAGTTTAAATATGTTTTACATATTGAAGAATGAGTGGATGTATAAGTGTCTGGATGAAGTATTTAGTAGGTGCATGACTGACTGTATGAGTGAGTGAATAAATGTGTCTCACTGAGTGCGTGGGTTAGTGACTAAACTGTCTTACTTTGTGCATCAGTATGTCTGTTGTTGTGTAAGCTGCTGCATGTGTTGATCAGTAGCTATATGAGTAACTATATGGGTTATTGGTTGGTTACCCAAGCATTTGTATGGGAGACTGAGTATGTGTGTGGGTGGCTGGGAGGTGTATGACTGTGCATAGATGTGTGAGCAGTTGATTCACTAGATGTATGGGTTCTAAAGTGCAGGCGGAAACAGCTGTATGGGCAGTTGACTGTGTGCATGAGAGTATTAGTGAGTGAATGGATATCTCAGTGCTACATGTCAAAGTAAGTACATATGTAAAACACAATACATGTGAGCGTTGACATATATAAATAACTGTGCATAAGAGCCAGTGAATGTGTGAGTGGCTGTATAGATCATTGTGAACTTCAATCAAGGATTGTATAAAAGAGTAAATATGTGTTAGTATATGTTTGAATAAGTAAGGTGTGTATAACTGTATAGTTGAGGAAATGGAGGTGTGATTGATTCTTTGCATGACTGACTAGGTGTGTTGGTAACTTCATGGATGAGTAACAGTCGGTGAGTGTCTGTTTACACTGATTGCATCTAAGGTTATATTAGAATCTGAAGAGGTTCATCGTATTATCGCATGAATGATGTCATCAGTGATGTGATGAGTAATGTCAAATGAGATGTCATCAGTGATGTCATTTGAGATGTCATCAGTGATGTCATCAGTGATGTCACTGACCATGTCATGAATGATGTAATATGTGACATCATTAGCAGTGGATTGCGGGTGCGTTATATATAGTTAGTGCAACTAACTATATATGCGAATTTTTATGGTTTTGTGCGAGTAAAATAAGGTTTTGTAAATGCTAATCCCTAACTATATATGGTCTATAACCTATGGTTTTTTCAGTGAATTTTTAAGGTTTTGTAAATGCTAATTCCTAACTATATATGGTCTATAACTTATGGTTTTTTCAGTGAATTCAATGGTTTTTTAATAGCAAATATCAAAAGCTGTAAAATGTATTCTTATTCTAATTCAAAAATATATTTTATATTTTTGTAATATATTTTTTTTATTTATATTTTTTTTAATTATTTTTTTTTGTTTCGCTGCCGGTCCGCGAACCGGGCAGCTTCCCGTTAGCTTCATTTTGTTCCGCGACCCGGTCCGCGAACCGGTAAACGTTCCGTTAGCGCAACTACCGCGTTAGAAAGCAACATCGTGACGCTTTCCGTAAGCGCGACGTATCACGTTACCGCGTAATGCGTCTTATGACGCGTAGCGTTAGCGCACCCGGAAGCGCTCCGGAACGCGAACCGAGGCGCAAAGCGCAGCGCCCCAGAAGCGATCTGGGGCGCGGCGCAGAGCGCGTAACGTAAGCATAACAGGTCATGTGACTTGTTTATAAAACTTTTCATTGGTTCATTTTACTTTTGGTTTCCTAATGATGGAAGGCTTGGTCATATGACCTAAAAATAACACTTTTCATTGGTTTAGAACATTTTTTTTTCCCAAATGATGAAAGCCCCACCTTTTTTCCTCACTCTGACTTTCATTTTTATGAGAGAAAGACCTTTTTTTGAATACCATAGAAATGGCTTCATTGATTGCTGCAGCTGGTGGACCCCACCACCACCACAACCTCCTAGGAAGAGAGGACCACCTCCTCAGGACATCCTACAACAAGAGGAGAAAGAAGAGGAAGAGGAGCAAGGGACAGGGAGGTTTTTACCTGAAGAGCCAAGGAGGTCCCATGTTAAAGAACATTTTATTTGGCAATTTTTTTCATTTCCCCCACATCAAAAAAAGGTAAATGCCCGGTATGTTACCTGCCTGATTTGTAAAAATGAACTGTCCAGAGGAACAGAGAAGAAGTACAGTTATGGTAATTATACCATGCATAGCCATATGGAAAGGTGGCACCCAATAAATTACAGTGCTGCTCAAGTACGTGATCTAGTGGATAACCCCCTACCTGTGGCCAGTACATCCACCAATGAAGAGGCAGTGACGGGACCAGAGGCGAGGGAGATGGTCCCAAATATCCAAATGAAATTCGGCAATGTGAAGCATGTATGCATTTTTTGTGGCCAACTTATTTGCTTCAGAGAGAGCAGCATACATTTAATTAATAAAGCAATTGGCAATCACAAATGTGCAAAACACCCCAGAAAATAAATTATCATTTTTTTTGTTGCTCCTGTTGAGCCCTTCATAATGAATCATTTTTGTTTCTCCCCCATCAAAAAAAACAAAAAAAATATAAAACACAAAAAAAAAATGTTCAGAAAAATAATAAAAAAATATAAAACAACAAAAATAATAAAAAAAAGTTATTTTCAGAACTACCTCCCCTTTATAAGAATTTGCTAGAATGTTTAGCACTCTGACAACCTCTATTTCCTTTGGTTCGCTTCCCGGTTCGCGCGCCGGTAAAAAGAAGAGTAAGTAAACTGAGAGTAATGTTAAAAGAAAGACAGTTAGAGGGAGTAACACAGAGATACTGTTTAAAGAGGGACTGAGAACAGGAGTGGAAAGAGTAGAGTAAAAAAAAGTTATAGAAAAAGGAATGAGGGAAGTAGCAAAGGCAGGAAACTGAGGGTTAAAGAAATGAAGCAGTGGAACTAATAAAAGTTAAATGTAAAAGAGATGTAACAGAATGAGTACTAAACACTTACCTTATAATTATCGTTAACTTAGTCACGTGTTATTTTTATACTTTTAATCTGTGAATGAGAGAACAAAAATTTTAAAATTGATAGAAAGGGTAAAAGATGAGTGAGCATGAGACAAGGTGAGTACATATTAAAAATCACAATTGAAAGTACAGATTTAATTATACATATTAAATGGTTTATTTTTGCTGTTCTCAGAATATATCAAATTTCACTGAAAACAGTGAGTTGAAGGTATTCATCATATAACAGCGGGGAAAAAAACACAATCAAAAGGATTGTGTTTAAAAAACCCATATAATATTATCAATCAGAAATCAGAACTCCTCAAAAGTAACTTACTTTCCATGACGTCAAAGGATGTCCTATGAACAGCTTATACTCTGTTGTGCTGTTATTATTTTCTGCCCGCCACTTTCTGAAAGATAAGCTCTATCGTTTTAAGAAAAATGAGACATCCAAAGCAATTTAAAACAGCACACTAAATTACAACAGCACCTAGAATCATTATAATGCAGTTACCTACCCTAAATTCTCACTTCTGAAAACAAGTCAAAAGGCATCATTGCTTCATAGTCAAATTCTAATCATTGCCGAAAGACCAGCCTTTTTTTAAATTTCGAATAAGATGTGTAATATTGTGAAGTTGTTAAAGGACCATCATGTCATATAATAGCTGCAGGTACAAATGTTCTTCCTGAAATCGACGACTGTGCAGCCAAAACATTTTTAATTAGACTTGACAACTTATTTCCGGTTTATATAGTTGGAATTGTAAAATGACCACCAGGGGGAAGTGACTTAAAATTGCCAAGCACACATGGAGGCGTATTTAGAAGGCCCTTGCACCACTTATGCATAGCTTTTGACATTGACACTGTGGAGCACCATGGGGCATAAACAGCACAGATGCATCATGCATCTATTCCACAAAAAAGACGCATTGCAAGAGTCACATCGCAAGTAAATACATTCTTATAAATTTAAAAAGCATTCCTTTTCCTTAAAAACGATTTTCTGATCATAATTTGAAAACACAGCACAGCTCCTATATACAACCACACCTTGTCAGTACTAATACTTAACATTATCTGCAATTACTATTTCTAAAAGAATGCAAAATCTTCTTGGAAAACATAATGCAAACACTTGACTCAAAACATCATTTTAAATGCACAGCTGGCTTTCTTATTTTCTCCAAAAAGCATACTAGTCTCTTTCTAAAATTAAGGAACCATATCTCACCTTAGCAAATGCTTTTTGAATTTCAAAACAGTCTCAGAAACACACCAATTTTTCTTTAGCAGAGCACAAGGTATGCACTCCAGAGGCTGCAACCAAGAAAGGCACAGAAACGCTGATATTCATCACACATATCTCTCATGTCAGCCAATCAAAACTCTTCCCTCACTGCCCTTTCTGCCTTTTTTCCATAGCAACTACCTCCTGACAGACCTCTCATGTTTACAAGTTCACACAACAATGTTTCAAATGAACTCTGAACTCTCAGTACACCTGCTAATCCACTGCAATCTTTCATAAAATCATTTTTTCTTAACCATTCAAATTACATCTTTGAAAGAACACATCCATGCACCCTAACTTTCTGTTTTCAGCAATGGAAATCCACCAATCACTGCTAATGAACCATTAGCACTGAAACTCCATAGTTTTTTTCTTTACAAACTCCTACTGTTTCAACTGCCATTTCATTCCCACACTTCATCTGACTGCAGCAGAACCTCCTCTCGCCATGTTTTCTGTCTGGATTCTTGGACATAGCTACATCCACTGGGCTCACAGGTATGCTGATAACAGAAATTTACACAACCTCAATTTTCAAAAATGTGGATATCAAATGGATTGGGCAAAGAGGATTGAGATGTCACCAATTGATACCATTGGTGAAAATCTTTTTGCATTTGCCAAACCCTGACCTCATAATAGTGCACTGTGGAGGAAATGATTTGGGCACTTTGACTGGGGTAGGTCTGGAAATGCTCTTAAAGGACACCTTTGAGCAATTAATGGCACTTTTCCCTCAAACTGCCTTGGTATATTCCAATATATGCCAAAGACAGAAATGGAGGTGGTCCAATCAATTTTCTCCACAAATTGAGAAAGCGAGGAAGCATGTAAATAAGTCTGTTTCAGCTTATATGAGAGACCATGGAATGGGCGCCATCTACAACAATAACTTGCGTTACTACATGCAAGATATCTACAGAGGAGATGGTGTGCACTTCTCAGATGAGGGAAACAGAGTTTTCATACAAAATTTAAGACTGTGTATTGGTACCTACTTATAAGTACCTAGAACTTACACAGAACACAAAAGCTCTTTTCAGAGCTACCTTAACTATAATTAGTCTTTCCAAATTTTGAATGTACCTTTTTTCACTAATTTTCACTTATGTTCGCTTCCAGGTTCGCTACCCGGTTCGCGTAACAGCAGCTAACCGCGCAAAAAATTCAAATTTTTTTTTATTCCAACATATATGAGCCTCCTCAGCTACCCTCAGAAAACCTAGGGGGTCAGGATATGTCTCCCGTGCCCCCTTATACCCATTTCCCACATTGTTTTTCCTCCATCTTGTTATTAAATTCCACCGAAACACAAAATGGCGAACTCCCGTTCCGCTACCGGTGAGCGACCCGGTCCGCGTACCGGGAAGCGCTTCTACCGCGAAAAATTGATTTTTTTTTATTTGCCCCACGGGACCCTTTAATAACCCCAACATCATTTCTAGGGGGTCAAGAGGGGTCTACCTTGCCCCCTTTCATTAAATTCCCTCTTTGTTTTTCTCCTCCTCTTGTCTCTCGATCCTACCGAGAGACAAGATGGCGGCCGGTCCGGACTGTTTAGAATGTTGACAGACACCTGAGAGCCAATCAGCTTCGCTTCGTGAAGTTCCGTTACGCGTCAGGTACGCGAACCGGAGCACTAACCGGAGCGCTGTCACAGATATATCTGTTTTTTAAAATGTTAATTTCTCAAAATCCACTGGAGCACATATATTGAGACATAGCAAAGGCACGTCGGACAAACCATATCTACAATTTTGCCAAGTTTCGTGTAAATCCATTCAGCCGTTCGAGCTGAAAAGTGAGTCCAACCGCCCTATGGAAAACTCAATGTTAAAAACGCGTTTTGGGACCCCCCTTTTTTCTCGGCCCCCCCCTTGATGAAACCCCCCCAAATTTTCAGGGGCTACTCAGAAACAAAATGTGCAATTTTCCTGAAAATTTCAGCCAATTCCGTCCACAAACGCCAAAGTTATTCGACATAGAATTTTCAAAAATCCCATAGGAAAAAAATCCTAACTATATATAACTACTGGCGACCGCCAGTAGGTTATATATATATATATATACATATATATATATATATATATATATATATATATATATATATATATATATATATATATATATATATATATATATATATATATATATATATATATATATATATATATATATCCGCTGACAGCGTTGTCGTATCTTTGCTTAAAAGGACAACAAGTTGAGGCCCATTTGCATTTAACAGTAAATTTTTATTAGCGTTTCACACCCAACGCGTTTCGCAGCCGCAGCCGCTTGATCACGAGTGAGTTCAAGTGTTGAACAATAAAATTATATACAAGTGAAAAACCTTCATCATGTGACTTTCGATCAAAAGTGAAAACATACTCTCTCAGCATCAATTATTAATGAGATATCATCACTTAATGTCATAAGCTGTGTTAATTCACACATATGCATTATTTACAATTTGGCAGACTTATACATGTCATTTAGTCCAAACTATTATGGTGATCGTTATACTCAGGAACTACAAGTCCCATAATCCCTGAGCCAGTTGCATCAAAGGCTGTTTTTCAGATTTTCAAATGATCATGAGTATTTACTCACAAGACAATCTTAGCATCACAGATACCAACATTAATACCACATTTGATTTTTGACCATTTCTACGTTTCTCCCCAGTGGGCTTCAAAACTGATATTAACATAAACATTTCAGAACTTTATCGTGTCTATCTCCGACACATTATTCAGCGCCCGTTTGTAGCATCCGCTACCTTTATCACATCATTGCACCCTAGTGGGCTTATGTTCACAGTGCTTCTCTACCCATCCGCACTTTACTTAGGCCCTCATTATTGCTGTAATTCAGCTCATCGTCCAAGGAATATTTGTTCTTATCCCAAATGAAATTGACGAAAATAATAACATGTCGCCCAAGTGGGCATGCAACCAGTCTGTGTGCACAATTAACCTTTGGTAATCTTTTTCATCACCCAGTTTGTAATATCACGTATTGTGAGCCTCACAACATTCCGTGATGTTTAAATCTTCCTTGACCTGTAAATGAGAGAGCAACCCATTAAAATGTATACTTAAATCAGATCATGTATACCTCGGATTATCAAAATACTTGTTATTGCAGCTATATTTTAAAAACAAACAATCTCATTAAAACAACCCAGGACTATTTCTTAACCAAGATGGACTGCTAGTGCCTCCTCTCCATTATGCCCTGATGGGCACAGTGTATGATATTTAATTATCATCCTCGACTCCAACTGTCTCAGTTCTCTCAACCTGTCACCTCCTCTATCCCTTCTCGGTATACAGTCTAATACCACAAATGATAAGAGGCATGTGTTCTGCTTATGTTCTTTGAAAAAATGTCTTGCAATGGGATATTGCTTGTCATGATGATTGATTGCCCTTAGGTGCTCCAGAACTCTTTTTTTGGCCTTCTGAATCGTACTGCCAATGTAGTACAGATTACAAGGGCACCTAAGGGCATAGACTGCATACTCAGTCTCACAGGATACATGTTTTTGGATTTTGAAGGGACTGCCTGCCTTGCCTGCCTGATACCTGCTGCCTGCCGCCCCGTTACAGCGCACTGCTCAGTGCTCAGCGCTTGGTATCGTTTTTAGCCCACTTTAATTTAATGCAATTTGTATACAGCCACGAACTGCATAGCGGCTGAGGTAATCTACTTTAGAAGCGTTTTTGTGTACTTTAGAGATATTGTATAGAAGTTGAGCTCCGGCTGTGCCCCAGCTTCGGTTTATCACCGGGCGGCCATTTCAGATTGTATTTACCTCCACCCGTGTCTCCTCCCAGACCCCGCCTCCCAGCTGACCCTCCCACGCTCCGCCCCCTCCCAACTTCATTTATGCCCAATGTTCCAACGTGCAGCGTCCACGTGCTGCGGCCGCACCGAAGGTGCGCCAAAGGTAAGCCCGTCTACGCCCGTCCGCGCCTGGACCACGCCCAGCGCCAGACCCCCTGGCCCTCGTACCACCCACCCCACCGCATTACTCATGACACCTCCACCCTCCTAGCCCTAAACCCCGGCCGACCCCCCAACTGCGCCCAAGCCGCTCCTGGACACACCCATGGACCCTTCTCTTGCTACTACTGTAAGTACGACGGCACCAAGACCAACTCCCCATCCACGAACACCAAACTGAGCTCCAACACTAACCACCTTAAATGCATCCTGCTCAACACCCGCTCGGTCCACAGACACGCCATCGACCTTTGGAATCTACTAGACACCATCTCTCCGGACGTTGCCTTCCTAACAGAAACATGGATGAACGCCTCATCAGCCCCAGACATCACCATCGCCATCCCGGACGGCTACAAGATCATCCGTAAGGACCGCATCAAGCAAACAGGAGGAGGCATCGCTATTGTTCACAAGAATTCCATCCGAATCTCAACCAGCTCAGACGTCAACCTCGCTAGCGCCGAACACCTTCACTTCCAGATCCACACCGACCCCAAGACCACACTCAGAGGCACCCTCCTCTACAGGCCACCAGGACCCCGAGCACAATTCAGTGAAGACATCACTGACTTTATCACCCCACACGCCCTCCCCTCCAAGGACTACATTCTATTGGGAGACCTCAATTATCATCTGGAAAAAAGTAACGACAGCAACACCATCGCCAACCTCAGACTCACACAACTTGTTAATACCCCCACTCACCTCGCAGGTCACACACTCGACCCTATCTTCACCTCCAGCAAACATACCTCCTTCAGTCACACCACAGCTCTCCAGTGGACGGACCACAGCTGTGTTCACTTTATCTACAAAAAGACCACAACCCACAAACATCCTCAACCTACTCTGCGAAGAAACTGGAACAAAATCACCCTCGACCAGATCTCCTCATCGCTTCTTCAAAACCTCCCTGCCCACTCATCGAACGCCAACCAAGCAGCCATTAACCTCACTCAATGGCTAACCAACAGCGCTGACATCCTAGCACCGCTGAAAAAACGTCTTATCAAACAAGGCAACAAAAACGCCCCCTGGTTCAACAATGATCTTAAGAAATCCAAGAAACTATGTCGCTCCCTTGAGAAGGCCTGGAAAAAAGACCCAAACACCAGCACCAGAGACGCCTTCAAAAACGCCACCCGCATACACCACCAACTGATCCGAACTGCCAAGAAAGCCGCTTTCAAAGACCGACTTGACAACAACGCCCACAACAGCAAAGAATTATTCAACATCGTCAAAGAATTCACCAACCCCACGGCCAACTCCAACGACATCACTCCCTCTCAAGACCTCTGCGACTCCCTAGCTTCATTCTTCCATGACAAAATCGCAGACATCCACAACAGCTTCGACAACCAACCCGGAGACCAACCCACCCTTCCTTCTGACACACCCTCACCCCCCTTGAACATCCTTAATGACTGGAACCCAATCTCCACGGATGATACCATCCGCCTGATGAACTCCATCCACTCAGGATCCCCTCAGACCCATGCCCTCACCACATCTTCAACAAAGCAGATTCCATCATCGCACCCCACCTCAGAGATGTCATCAACTGCTCCCTCACCTCCGCCACCTTCCCAGATAGCTGGAAACACGCCAAACTCAGCACCCTTCTGAAAAAACCCACAGCTGACCCCACCGAACTCAAAAACTACCGCCCCATATCACTCATTCCATTCCCGGCCAAAGTCATCGGGAAAGCTGTCAACAACCAGCTCGCCACCTTCCTCGAAACCAACAAATCCCTCGACTCCTCACAGTCCGGCTTCCGAGCCAAACACAGCACTGAGACTGCACTCATCGCAGCAACAGACGACATTCGAACTCTTCTGGACAATGGAGACACAGCCGCCCTCATCCTCCTCGACCTCTCCGCAGCCTTCGACACAGTCTGTCATAGCACCCTGTTACAACGCCTCAGAAACATAGGTATCCAAGGAAAAGCACTGGAATGGATCACCTCGTTCCTTACCGGAAGAACTGAGAGTCCGCCTCCCACCATTCAAGTCAGAGGCCACTGAAGTCATTTGTGGCGTGCCACAAGGATCTTCACTCAGCCCCACCCTCTTCAACGTCTACATGAGCCCCCTCGCGGCCATCGCACGCCAACACAACCTCAACATCATCTCCTACGCTGATGACACTCAACTGATCCTCTCACTCACCAAAGACCCTATCACCGCCAAAACCAACCTACATGAAGGAATGAAAGAAGTAGCCGAGTGGATGAAGCACAGCCGTCTGAAACTGAATTCAGACAAAACAGAAGTCCTTATCTTAGGTACCTCCCCCTCTGCCTGGGACGACTCTTGGTGGCCAGAGGCCCTTGGAAAAGCACCCATCCCGACGGACCACGCACGGAACCTGGGCGTCATCCTGGATTCCTCACTCTCGATGACTAGACAAGTCAACGCCGTTTCATAATCTTGCTTCAACATTCTTCGCATGCTCAAAAAAACATTTCGTTGGATCCCCACTGAAACCAGAAAAACGGTCACCCACGCACTAGTTACAAGCCGTCTGGACTACGGAAATACCCTATACGCCGGTACCACCGCAAAACTTCAGAAAAAACTCCAACGCATCCAGAACGCATCAGCCAGACTCATTCTAGACATTCCGCGTAAAGATCACATCTCTGGTCACCTGAAAAACCTCCACTGGCTCCCCATCAATAAGAGGATAACATTCCGCCTTCTAACCCACTCACACAAAGCACTTTATGAACTTGGACCCGAATGCCTCAACACACGACTTTCCTTCTACACCCCCTTCCGCCAGCTACGCTCCTCCCACCAAGCCCTTGCTGCTGTACCTCGCATCAACAAATCCACCATGGGAGGAAGATTCTTCTCCTACCTTGCGGCTAAAACCTGGAACGCACTTCCCACTCACCTTCGCCTCACACAGAACCACCTAGCTTTCAGAAAGCAACTTAAAACCTGGATATTCGACAAGTAACTCCCCACCCTTCTCCAAGCGCCTTGAGACCCTCTGGGTATGTAGCGCGCTATATAAATCACTGAATTGAATTGAATTGATAGTTTAACAGATTTGCAACTAGCGCTATATTTACAGGCTTTGCATTTCCAGCAAATATAAAACCCTTGCACTTTTCCACCTGTCATTTTAACTTGTTTAGGCAGCATTGCTGTACTGACCATGGCTTTAACTGATTGCGCTCTTCTGAATGTTATCTGAGGCGAATTGCTTATTGCTTGTTCTAAGTCTGGATCTGTTCTTAATATGTTCCAATGCTTTACTGCCTGCAGTAAAGTGGAAATAAGAGAAAGAACAGAGTTACTGAAGGTCAGGGAGAATGTTTCTTCTCAAGAGAAAATAAGATTTGTGACTACATATAGCAATAAGGCATGTGAAATAAGGAAATGTCTGGAAAAGCATTGGAACATATTAAGAACAGATCCAGACTTAGAACAAGCAATAAGCAATTCGCCTCAGATAACTTGAATTCACAAAGAACTCCAAACACGCTACTTCCAACCATGCAGATCGGCGAGGCGCTGAACAGGAGACGGACCACCAGATTGGATAACAGATCTTTTAATCCAGGTAAGAAATCATTTGCAGGAAATGCATAACGCGTTTCGGGCTGCAAGCCCTTGTTCACATGCATAAACTGACTGTTACATTTTTGATTTTTATAATGCCAAGTGAACACCAGTGCAAGCCCCTCCCACATGTCATGTGATCATAGACAGAGAAGATATACTTCTGGCCGTGAAATGTGCAAACAAGCTCAATAAATAGTATAAATACTAATATCAAACATGTTATCATTGTTTGTATAAAAAAGCAATAAAAAACATCAGCTTTTAGATTGTGGTTTTTCTTTCCCACTGTCATATGATGAATGGTTTGAACTCACTGTTTTTAGTGAAATTCAATATATTCTGAGAACAGCAAAAATAAACTATCTAACATGTTGTGCAAGTTATTCTATAGTTTGTATCGTGTAATTTATATTGTATTCCCATTGTCTCACACTCACTTTCCTTTTTCCACCCTTTTTCAGCTCTCTTTACTCACTTACACTGCCTTTCTCTCACTTTGTTTCATCGCTGTTCCTTTACTCCACTTCTTTCACAACCTCTCAATCCCATTTCAACTGTCTGCATTTCCTCTCTCCCTTGCACCACTTTTCAGCTTTCTCACATTCTCTCAGTACCACTGCTTTAGTTCTCTTCCCCTCTCTTTCCTTCTTTTGCTCCTTTACTCTTTTTCCTTTCTTCACTCATTGTACTGCACTTCACTCAGTCCTTCCCTTAGTCCTTCTGTGTACTTACTTCCTCACTCCTTTTCCCTCTATCCTTCTATATTAACCTCACTCCCTTCATCCCTTCACTCTGTGACTCCCCTTCACTCACTCTCAGTCATCTTCCATTCCTCTTTCTTGTAAATGGATCCTCAATCAGACTCCTTTCCCTTTCACTCATTCCCCTTTTACTTACTCCTCTCTCCGGATTTAGTTTTGGTATCTCACATTCTTTTAAGTATCTTACTTACCTTCAGTAATTTGCTCTCCTTCTATTTCTTTTTCCCTCTTTTTGTCCTTCTACATTACTTTATTTCCGTTTCTGTATCCTTCACTCTTGCTTTATTTCTTAGTACACTTTTATGATTTTTTACCTCTTGACCTGTCTCTTCTATTTTAAAATATATATTTTACTAATTATAACTTTTTTTTCTTTTGTCTTTCACAGATACAAAGTGTAGTTTAAACATGCAATTAAGTTTGACTAAAAAAATGTAGTTTGTCATCACCCTTTGCTTTAACCTCACTACTTTTCCTTCACCCTACCTCACCCCTGTTTCCTTACTCTGCTTCCCTCACTTATTCATATCCTCTATGTTTACTTCTCTTTTCCTTACTTTCCTACCAAATTAAACTTCTTTCAGTCTCCCTGCTCCCTACACTCCCTCACTTACCTTTTTTTTCTGGTTCACTCAATCCCTTTCTGTCACTTCTTCCTTTACTCTGTCTGTCCTTTCTCTGTGTTACTTCCCATGTCTTTCCTTTTCTCAGTTACTTCCTCTAACACCTTTTCTCTGTCTTACTATCTATTACACAGTCCCTCTGGGTTAACACCACTCTCTCTTTCTATTTTCTTCATGCTCACTCTTTCATAATTTTTTTTCTTTTATTTTGGGTGCGCTACCGGGACGCGCCCTGGTACACGCACCGGGGCGCGCCGGAATACTGCGCTCACCGGTGAGCGCCCCGGTACTCGCACCGGGAGCGCTCCAGAGCAAAATTTTAAAAAAACAAAAAATATCAATATACATAAAAAAAATTGTATTCCATAAATATACAATATAGGATTCATATATAGTTAGAAATTAGCATTTACAAAACCTTGAAAATTCACTGAAAAAAACATAGGTTATAGACCATATATAGTTAGGGATTAGCATTTACAAAACCTTATTTTACTCACACAAAACCATTGAAATTCGCATATATAGTTAGTTGCACTAACTATATATCAGGCACCCGCAATACACTGCTGATGATGTCACATATTACATCATTCATGACATGGTCAGTGACATCACTGATGACATCACTGATTACATCATCCAGTGACTGTATTTTTCTGTAAAGTTAAAATATGTCTTACATATTGAAGAATGAGTGGATGTATAAGTGTCTGGATGAAGGATTTAGTAGGTGCCTGTCTGACTGTATGAGAGAGTGATTAAATGTGTCTCACTGAGTGCATGGGTTAGTGACTAAACTGTCTTAATTCGTGCATCATTATATCTGTTGTTCTGTAAACTGCTGCATGTGTTGATCAGTAGCTATATGAGTAACTATATGGGTTATTGATTGGTTGCCCAAGTATTTGTATGGGAGAGTGAGGGTGTGTGTGTGGGTGGCTAGGAGGTGTGTGACTCTGTGCATAGATGTGTGAACAGTTGATTCACTAGATGTATGGGTTCAAAACTGCATGTGGAAACAGCTGTATGGGTGGTTGACTGTGTGCATGAGTGTATTGGTGAGTGAATGGATATCTCAGTGCTAAATGTCAAAGTTAGTACATATGTAAAACGAGGTACATGTGAGAGTTGACATATATAAATTACTGTGTATAAGAGCCAGTGAATGTGTGAGTGGGTGCATGGATCATTGAAAACTTGTATCAGTGATTGTATAAGAGAGTAAATATTTTTTAGAATATGTTTGCATAAGTAAGGTGTGTATAACTGTATAGTTGAGGAAATGGTGGTGTGATTGATTCTTTGCACGACTGACTAGGTGTTTGAGTAACTCCATGGATGAGTGACAATCTGTGAGTGTCTGTTTACACTGAGTGTATCTAAGGTTATATTAGAGTCTGAAGAGGTTGATCGTATTATCACATGAATGATGTCATCAGTGATGTCGTCAGTGATGTTATTTGAGTTGTCATCAGTGATGTCATCAGTGATGTCACTGACCATGTCATGAATGATGTAATATGTGACATCATCATCAGTGGATTGCGGGTGCGCGATATATAGTTAGTGCAACTAACTATATATGCGAATTTCAATGGTTTTGTGCGAGTAAAATAAGGTTTTGTAAATGCTAATCCCTAACTATATATGGTCTATAACCTATGGTTTTTTCAGTGAATTTTCAAGGTTTTGTAAATGCTCATTCCTAACTATTTATGGTCTATAACCTATGGTTTTTTTCATTGGATTTCAATGGTTTTTTATTAGCAAATATCAAAAGCTTTAAAATGTATTCTTCTTTTAATCGAAAAATATATTTTATATGTTTTTATTATAATATTTTTATGTATATAATTTTTTTCAATTTTTTTTTTTGGTTCGCTACCGGTCCGCGCACCGGGTACCTTCCCGTTAGCTCAATTTGGTGCCACGACCCGGTCCACGAACCGGTAAACGTTCCGTTAGCGCAACTGCCGCGTTAGAAAACAACATCGTGACGCGTCGCGTAAGCGTGACGTAAGCGCGACGTGTTCCGGAACGCGAACCAAGGCGCAGCACCCCGGAAGCGCTCCAGGTGCGTAGCGGGACGCGTAACGTAAGCGTAACAGGTCATATGACTTGTTAATAAAAAATTTTATTGGTTCATTTCACTTTTGGTTTCCTAATGATGTAAGGCTAAAATAACACTTTTCATTGGTTTAGAACATTTTGTTTTCCCAAATGATGAAAGCCCCCACCTTTTTTCTCACTCTGACTTTCAACTTTGTGAGAGGAAGACCTATTTTGATCATTAAGAGATGGCTTCAATAGTAGCTGCAGCTGGTGGACCCCCACCACCACCACCACCTCCTAGGAAGGAAGGACCACCTACCCAGTTCATTCCCAACCCTGAGGAAGAGGAGAAAGAAGAGGAAGAGGAGGTACATGAGAGAGTATTCTTACCTGAACAGCCCCGGAAATCACACCACAAGGACAATTTCATTTGGCAGTTTTTTACATTTCCTCAAGGCCAAAAAAAGGTCAATGCCCGTCATGTAACATGCCTGATCTGTAAAGAAGTTCTGTCCCGAGCATATGAAAATCACAAGTGCTCAAAACGCCCCAAAAAGGGATTTTTTTTGTGCTCCTGTTGAGCCGTTTCTAATGCCTGTTTTTCGTTGTTCCCTCTCAAAAAAAACAAAAAAAAATTAAAATTGTTCAAAAAATACAAAAAAATAAAAAATGTTCAGAAAAATAATAAAAAAAATATAAAACAACAAAAACAATAAAAAAAGTTATTTTCAGAACTACCTCCCATTTATAAAAAATTGCTAAAATGTTTAGCACTCTTGCAATCTCTTTTTTTTTTATTGCTTCCTGGTTCGCGCCCCGGTACGCGAACCGGAAGCGAACCAAAAAAAAAGGAAAAAAAAATAGTGAATATAAGGGAAGGAGACAGAGAGAATAATGTTAAAAGATTGACAGCTAGAGGGAGTAACACAGAGATACTAGATAATTATACAAAGAAAAGTTGTAAGAGGGAAAAACTGAGAAAAAGAAAATAGAAAAGGAAGTGAAAGAAAAAAAGAGTGTAGAAGAATAGTAAACAAGATTTACTTGGAGTATGTGAATGAATCTTCAAATTAAAAAGAAAGAGAGTAAAGGATGTGGAGTAAGAGGTAGGGATAGAACCGGACTAAAACAACAACCCTGAGGGAAGGTGTTAAAAAAACAGTGAGTGAAAGTAAATAGGATTAAAACAGGGTGTATGATAGTGAATAAGATTAAAACATGTGGAATGACAGAGAGAAAAAACAGAAAGAAGAAAAGAAGAAGTGATTGAAAAAGAATAATTGAAGCAGCAAAAAAATGAAAATAAGATAGTGTGCTTGAACTACAGAGAGAAAGCATAGAGGACAACTTGTAAAAGAGTGAATAGACAGTGACAGTTTGTGTTAGAGTGACGGACTGAGTGAAAAGGAGTGAGGAACTGTGAGAACAGAGGGAATGACAAAAGGAGTGGAAGGAGTAGAGTAAGTAAGTAATTGAAAAGGAATGAGGGAAAAAGCAAAGGAAGGAAACTGAGGGTTAAGGAAATAAAGCAGTGGAAGTAATAGAAGTTGAATGTGATAGAGATGTAAGAGGAAAAGTACTAAATACTTACTTTATAGTTCTTGTTAACTCCATCACTTATAATTGTTTTAATTTCAATCTGTGAAAGAAAGAACAAAAATTTGAAAAATATTAAAACATGTATTTAAAAAATAGAAAAGACAAGGCATAAGGTTGAAAATCATACAATTTTACAAAGAAATAAAGTTAGAGATAAAGATTCAGAAAGGAAAATAAAGTAACGGTGAAAGACAGACAGAGTCAAAAAGAAATAGAAATAGAGTAAATTACTAAGTGAATAAAAAGGAGGATAGATTCAGTGACAGAAAAGAAGGATAGAAGAGAAAAATAAACTAAAGATGTGTAAGATACTAAAAGAATGTGAGTAAGGTAAACTAAATAAGGTAAGGGTGAATAAGGAAAAGAGAGTGAGGGAGAGAGGGGACACAGAAAGTGAAGGAAAGAGTGTCAGATACAGACTGAGTGAAGCAACAAAGAAAGATAAATGAGTGAAGGTGAGTTATACTAACTGATTGCAACAAAAAAGGAGAACCCAAAATTATTTAATTTCGAAAACAAAAGGGAGAAAAGATGGAAAATGGAAGCGAAGCAGAGGGTCTAAAAGCTAGAAAATGGCGCATGAGAGAAAAGAAAAAAGCAGAGATGGAATAAGGAAACAAAGGTTGAAAGATAAGTGGAGTTAGAGAACAAGGGTGAAAGAGAATAAAACAAAAGGCAATGTGAGTATGTAAAGAAAATTGATATAAGGTAGTAAAAGACAAGTGAGCATGATACAAGATGAGTACAAATTTAAAATCACAATACAAAATATAGAACTAATTATACATGTTAAATGGTTTATTTTTGCTGTTCTCAGAATATATCAAATTTCATAATCAAAGTGATTGTGTTTAAAAAACCCATATAATATAACAAATCAGAAATCAGAACTCATCAAAAGTACACTTACTTTCCATGACGTTGAATGATATGCGATGAACAGCTTATACTCTGTTGTGCTCTAAAAAATCCATGCCCGCCACTTTCTGAAAGAAAAGCTCTTTGTTTCTGAGTAATATGTTAGAAACAATAAATGACTTTTTGCTCTCTACCACACTTCTCCTCAAGGCCAAATCGTGTAAGAGCCAATTTAATCTCTTCGAATTCCTCAAAGCAAATACCGTCATTTTCTTTTTCCCCGACTTTCAGAAAGAAAACGTCCAAAATCACTTTCACAATCTTGTATAATAATATCTCCCCTTCTAGTTTACTCATGTTTCATATTTCCTATAACATTCATACCACTTACTATGAGGCACACTTACACTACCTCTATGACTTTTCCAATGTTTTCATTCTCTTGATTTCAGTTACTAACAAAGCAATTTTAAACAACACAGTAAATCATATCAACTCTTTGAATCATTATAGACCAGTTATGTATCTCTATGACTACTTTACATTTTTATTTATTATGATCACTCTAATTCGCAAAGCAATTTAAAACAGCAGACTAAAATGTATCAACTGCTCCAATCTTCGTAGGCCACTTTCCTTCCCTAAAATTTTGGTTTTAAAAACACTAGGTAAGAATTTTTTAAGTCAAACGGTAAACATTTTTTGAAATGTTTTACAGAATCATTGCAAAATGACCAGCCGTTTCCAGATTTTAAATAAGCTGTGTAATGTCCTGAAGTTGTTGAAGGACCGTCATGATATATGATTGCTGCAGTTACAAAAGTCCTTCCTGATATTGACAACTGCGAAGCCACAACATTTTTAATTAAAGTTCTCAATTTAGTTCCATCAGACCTACATCGTCGGAACATTAAAATGACATACTGGCCATAACTTCGTATAAATAATGTGGACAGCATTGCAGACTTACATTGGCTGCACTCCATATTTTGATTGGCTGCTTTTACTATCTTATCAAAGGATACTGATTTACTGTCAGGCAAAGTTAAATATATAAATCTTTCTGAGTCTACACTAGTAGTACTTGATAGCCTACAGTTCTCGCAGTCATGCTGCCATTGATAAGAAAGGCCAAACAGATAATCTACATCTACACCTTCATCTTGCAAAACATCAAGCATATACATTAAAAACTCCTGACAATCCTGCTGAATATTTTGAGAGAATTGCTTTTGACCTGAACATTTGTCTAAGAGATTTCGAATTTCAGATACACTTTCTATTTTTGTTCTATCAGTGCTACATTTCTCTAACACAGAATTTAACAAACAGCAAAATCTTTGATCCGAATTGACCACGATCAGTTCTTTTAAAGTTTCTAGAGAAAATACAACATTAACCACTACATTAGCATAGCCGTTGACACCAGAACTATTTTCAAATTGAAAACCAACAACATCTTGAACAGCATCCATTTTCTTTCTGCTTACAATTTCGGGTTCATCGACTTTTCATGTTTTAGCTACAACCTCCCTACTATTGGTCACATTTCTTCGTTTCCGGCCTACCACACATTTTTCAAACAAAGGATATTGAGGCAAATGTGGCGCATACTCTCTTCTTAACCTATTGTATTCCTTAACACAATCTAGATATGCACAAATATTTGTCTCATCACACTCAATCAAGTACAATCCAGATAAAGTTCTGACTCGTGATAATGCAACATAAGCCATACCCTCCTTGAACACAGAACTGCCAATATTCACCAAAGCACTGTGTACACTTAAACCTTGCGATTTATGGATTGTCACCGCATATGCCAAGCAAACAGGAAACTGCTTACGGCGAACATATAAGTCTTTAACAAGCAAAAACCTAGCAGAGCAACAACCAATTTGCTGTACATCCTCAATGCCATCAAATTTAATTTTTATAAATTCAATTCCATCTCTATTTCTGTATTTCTCAAAATCAACAACATTACCCATTGATCCATTTACCAGACCTCTTTCAACATTTAAATTCCTTCTCAAAATGATACGGCAATTTAAGCACACATTCAGAGTCTTTTCAAAACCCGCAGTTTTAGATATAGTCTTCTCTAATGAATCCAATTTAGATTTTAAATTTTCAGACAAAATAATTGTTGCTCCCATATGCTCAATTCTGTCAATAGCTTCCAGTTTCACTATGTCTTGGTTTTCTAAATTCAACATTTTGTTGTTGAAAATGGAACATTCTTGGAAAGGGGCGACCACTCGGTCCCCCCGAATGTATGGTTGGGTGCCCCGATCCCCCCGGGAAACCATTTTGGGCGGGGGGCGTGTCTCGGCTGGTATGCCCAAAGCGGCGTAGCCGGGGCACACCTTTTCCCGCCCAAGAGGGGTTGTCCTAGACACCTACACCGATGACCATGCCCAGTAGGCGTACCGGAAGAGGGTACATGCCCTCCCGCAGAAGAATAAATAGAGCGGGAATCCGAAGAAGCATCCTCTTGTTCCTGTGCTCTGAAGGCTGCACCCACCCATTGCTCGTGAGCCCTCTGGGAACAAGCAGCAATTTTGAGAACTTGTAATCTTGTTGTTTCTCTTTTCAGTTATTTGGAGTCGAGGAGTCCAGGACCTCGTTGATTGGTTAAAGAGCGGAATACTCTAAACCATGGCTGGCAAGAAAGCAGGTAAGGGTTCCGAGACGGACAAGGTGCTGCGCCTATTGTCGAACCGGATGGCTTGCATGGACCGGAAACTCAGACAAGTCCAGTCGATCGGTCGAGGTTTGTCGGAGGTCAAAAAACAGCTGGCTGCACTGAGCAACCCCGGTAACCCTAAGAAGGTAATAGGCCCGGCCTTGCCGGGAGTCGTCCCCGAGGGTAGAGGGAAGCGGGTCAAGAAGAGGGCGGTTTCAGGGGAGGTTCCCGTCCCTGAGGTACCCCCAGTCGCCCCCGTCGCGCCGGCAGACAACCCGGTACCAATCCCAGATGCGGGTCAGCCGATCCCGGTGGTGATTACTCCCGCTAACGATGAGGAAATGCCCCCCGAATTGGCCATCCAGTTGGCAGCATGGCTCAATAAGAAGGCAGGGGGTGCAGTGGCACCTAGAGACACGGCTGAAGAGGCCAAACTACTAATCGAGCAATTGCGGCAGTCGAGAGATGCCGCAAAGGCGAATGTTCCTCTTGTTTCCCCACAGGTGGCACCGGTGGGACCTGCAGTTCAGTTGGTCACGAGAAAACGGCGGGAACAACGGCCGAACCGGGTAAGCTCGCTTTGCCAATGGCAGGGGAGGGCTCATTGCCCTCAAGGCGGGAGAAGGTGGCACAGCACGGGAGAGTTGGCATCAAACATATCCCAGATTTCTTCTCAGTAATTTTCTGAAAAATATTCTCTGGCAGAACGTCTTCATCTGGATACAAATTTAAAAATAATCGTGCATGTAAAGCTTCCTTCCCATGCTCAGTCACTTTTCCAATTCTAACATCTTGTAGAATATTCTTATAATCTTCATCCTTCGCCTGACGCATATTTTCATGCAGTTCAGCATAATTGAAGTTTAACCATATATTGACGTTGCCAATGCTCCCTAGGCACTTCCTGGTATCTTCATACGTCAGTAGTTTAAACACTGGTTGTCCTTTCACTGGTGTCAGATGCAGAAGATCACCGAAAACAATGATGTGTTTGCCACCAAATAACACATCATACTCTGTTTTAAGAACTACTTGCATTCTCAAATGCACAAAGGCAAGCATGCCATTGGAAACCATGCTTACTTCGTCAATGATAAGAAGTTTCACCTTCTTTAGGACTCTTGAAACTTCACAACAAGCATCTCCAGATAACTTGTGGTATTGTAATTTGTTATCATGCTCCACTGGCAGCATCAGTAGACGATGCAAAGTAATACCTTTAATGTTATGTGCTGCCAGACCAGTTGGAGCGGTGACAACACAAGACAGCGATCACTCAGTCCTTTTCTGCAAATAACATGAAATTGCTTTAAAAAGGAAACTTTTTCCAGTTCCTGCTTCTCCACTCACGTACAGTCGGACAGGCTTCAACGACGTACATGAGCACTGTTTCTTCTCATGACTTAATCCATGATCAATTTGGTTGGTAACTTCATCATATATTTTCCTCTGCTCAACGTTGAGTTGTCTTTCCAAATCTTCTAAGTTAACCGCATCTTCCTGAGCATGTGCCATGGCTCTTTCCACTTCAATCATGGCAGTGGCAGCTTCATTTTTGATAACTGGTCCTCCTAGTGGATCCTGACTCAATGAAGTGGAACTCTGACTGTCCTGAGACCTGTCTCTAGCAATCTCGGCTGCAATTGTTGCTTCCTGCTCGATTTCTGCATTCAACATTTCTAGATATTTTGGAAAAACAGGACATTCTATGGACTCCTTGGCTGCATTGAAAGAATCTTCATAACAGAGGAAAACTCCAAGCAGTTCCTCTTCTGCACGCCAAGGCTTGAAAAGTTGCAAAAGAGCTAAATAGAAAAACTATTTTCTTTAAGGAGATTCGCAATTCAATTTTCAATGATTAACCAATTGGCATTTTCTTTGCTTGACCAGACATCCCTCACTTCCAATTACAGCATACACTCCTTTATCAATATCTTCTTTGATGTTCCTCTTGAATATGTAATTTTGTAGAACCTCATACAGACAAACATTCTCGAGATGACTGCTTCTATTTGGATAATATGTATCCAACATGTTGGTCTTCAAAATATTTGTACTGTTTGGCTCCTTCTCCGCCAAATACTCAATTTCCCGTACAGGTTTCAGAACTCGATTACGTGTTGCAGCAAGACCAAGACTCACCCATATTATACTCCTAGATTTGGCATAGAGACTTGCTGAAGATAACCGATCAGAACATTCGTATGCTCCGATTTCTCGATGCGACATCTTTAGACTGAAACTGTACAACTTCTTACTGAAGCTCTTTTCATGTGAAATGTCATCCCACATATCCTTCAGTTCTGTCTTTTCTTTTTTTGTGATATAAGACGTCACATACCGAGCCACAGCCATACAGTTGTCAGCCACAAACTGTATATCCATGTTAGCATTCCACATGTACAAAATCACTAGGTTGTAGTCGTTGATGTACTTGGACTCTTCGTTTCTTTTTAAATTGTATGTATTTTTGGGTGATTTCCTCGTCACATTATGTTGCAGCGAAGACATCAAATTGTTCACTCTTACTTCAGATATCACTGATCGTGGAAACCCAAAACGACATTTTGTATAGAACACCCTTCCCCCCTCTGCCCTTTATGCCTTTTTTCCATAGCAACTACCTCCTGAAAGACCTCTCATGTTTACAAGTTCACACAACAATGTTTCAAATGAACTCTGAACTCTCAGTACACCTGCTTACCCGGTGCAATGTTTCTTAAAATGATTTTTTCTTAACCATTCGAATTATATCTTTCAAAGAACACATCCATGCACCCTAACTTTCTGTTTTCAGCAATCAAAATCCACCAATCACCGCTACTGAATAATTAGCACTAAAACTCCACAATTTTTTTCATTACAAACTCCTACTGTTCCAACTGCCATATCATTCCCACACTCCGTCTGACTGCAGCAGAACCTCCTTTCACCATGTTTTCTGTCTGGATTCTTGGACATAGCTACATCCACTGGGCTCACAGGTATGCTGATAACAGAAATTTACACAACCTCAATTTACAAAATGTGGAAATGAAATGGATTGGCCAGAGAGGATTGAAATGTCACCAATTGATACCATTGGTGAAAACCTTTTTGCATTTGCCAAACCCTGACCTCATAATAGTGCACTGTGGAGGAAATGATTTGGACACTTTGACTGGGGTAGGTCTGGAAAGGCTTTTAAAGGACACCTTTGAGCAATTGATGGCACTTTTTCCTCAAACTGCCTTGGTATATTCCAATATATGCCAAAGACAGAAATGGAGGTGGTCCAATCAATTTTGTCCACAAATTGAGAAAGCGAGGAAGCATGTAAATAAGTCTGTTTCAGCTTACATGAGAGACCATGCAATGGGCTCCATCTACAACAATAACTTGCGTTACTACATGCAAGATATCTACAGAGAAGATGGTGTGCACTTCACAGATGAGGGGAACAGAGTTTTCATCCAGAATTTAAGACTGTGTATTGGTACATACTTATAAGTACCTAAATCTTCCACAGACCCAAACTATGATTACTCTATATAAATTTTAAATGTAACTTTTTTTTACTAATTTTCACGATTTACGCTTTCCAGAGCGCTATCCGGTTCGCGCACCGGGCGCTAACCGCGCGAAAATTTGATTTTTTTTTTCTTTTTTAGACATATATGGGCCTCTTCATCCACCCTCACAAAACCTCGGGGGTCAGGATATGTCTCCCTTGCCCCCTTTTACACAAACTCAGCATTGTTTATCATCCATCTTGTGTCCAAATTAGACCTTAACGCAAGATGGCGGACTCCCGTTACGCTACCGGTAAGCTATACAGACAAACATTCTCACGTACCTTCTAGCCCTTCCACCGCGAAAAATCGAAACATTTCTTTTTTTCTTTTTTTGCCCGCGGGGCCCTTTAACAGCCCCCACATCAATCCTAGGGGGTCAAGAGGGGTCTACCTTGCACCCTTTCATTCATTTCCCCCTTCATTTATTTCCACCTCTTGTCTCTCGATCCTACCGAGAGACAAGATGGCGGCCGCTCCGAACTGTTTAGAATGTTCACAGTCACCAGGGAGCCAATCCGCTTCACCACGCGAAGTTCCGTTACGTGTCTGGTACGGGAACCGGGGCGTTAACCGGGACGCTGTCACAGATATATATATATTTTTGAACGTTAATTTCTCAAAATCCACTGGAGCAAATATCTTGAGACCTAGCAAAGGCACATCGGGCTACCAGTCCCTACAATTTTGCCTAGTTTCATAAAAATCCATTCAGCCGTTCGAGCTAAAAATGAGTCCAACCGCCCTATGGAAATTAACATGGGGAAAACACGTTTTGGGACCCCCCTTTTTACTCGGCCCCCACTTCATGAGACCCCCCCAAAGTTTCAGGGGACGCTCAGAAACCATTTTCCTGAAAATTTCAGCCAATTCCGTCCTTCAACGCCAAAGTTATTCAACATAGAATTTTCAGAGATCCCTATTCAAAAAAATCCTAACTATATATACCTACTGGCGACCGCCAGTAGGTAATATATGTATATATATATATATATATATATATATATATATATATATATATATATATATATATATATATATATATATTCACTGAAAAAACCATAGGTTATAGACCATATATAGTTAGGAATTTGCATTTACAAAACCATGAAAATTCACTGAAAAAACCATTGGTTATAGACCATATATAGTTAGGGATTAGCATTTACAAAACCTTAATTTACTCGCACAAAACCATAGAAATTCACATATATAGTTAGTTGCAATAACTATATATCGCGCACCCGCAATCCACTGCTGATGATGTCACATATTACATCATTCATGACATGGTCAGTGACATCACTGATGACATCACAGATGACATCTCAAATGACATCACTGATAGCCCTGATAGGACTGGTAGCCCTAAGTGGTTTTTACGAAAATTAACTTTGAAAAAATATGTATTGTGCTACATTCGGCTATATATATGTTAGAGCCAAAATGTAGCCCAAATGTAGCCTAATGTAGCCTAAAGATGGCCACTAGAGTCAAAAAAAAAATATAGCCCAAATATAGCCCAACTGTAGCCCAATGACAGAATGTACAGGAGTGTTCTAAACAACTAGAGCGCTAACAGTCTTACTTATAAAGTGAGACTTATAGTTAGGAATTAGCATAAATAAACAATGAAATTCACTGAAAAAACCATAGGTTTCAGACCAGTTATAGTTAGGAATTAGCATTTAAAAAAACCTATGAAATTCACTGAAAAAACCATAGGTTTCGCACCAGTTATAGTTAGGAATTAGCATTTAAAAAACCTATTAAATTCACTAAAAAAAAACATAGGTTTCACATCAGTTATAGCTAGCTGGATATTTTACTGATATAAAACCATTGAAATTCCACGTTATAGTTAGTTGGACTCACTATAACTTGCGCGTGTAATGCACTGCTGATGACGTCACATATTACATCACTCATGACATGGCCAGTGACATCACTCATGACATCACTTATGACATCATCCTTGTGACAGAGTGACAGACCTCTTTTCACTGTAATGTAACCCATGAAACACATATTGAAAAATATAAATATTTTTTTTTTTTTAAATGGAGATACCCATACCAGTTACAACAACCAATTCAATAATTCCACCATCTATATACACATTCACTCATTCACCAACAGTTCTATATAGTCACTCATACATATACTCCCTCATCATATGTAGTGATACACCTATACATCCTGTTACACACCGACAGTCATCCAAAAGTTACTCACACACATACTCACACATGCAAATAAACTATTGAACATCCATTTATTTGCATATACAGCTATACACACTACCACCTTACTTCTAAGGAAACTTACACATACTTACTCTCTTAAACAATCACTTATAGAAACACATACTTATTTAAACAAGAACTCTTTCAATCTCTCACTCTCACATATACTCACTCATATACATCAATACTCACATATACTAGATTAAAACATTTGTCGTTACTGATAAAGACACTAATGAGACAGTCATTCACTCACTAACACACGCATATACACACTCATCCACCCATACAGTCCTGCACATATGCCGTCTTCAAAACACATACAAACAGTGAGTCAGTCATTGATGCATCTATGTGCTAAGTAACACTCCCACCAAACCATACAGACACTCATACTGATACTAAAAAACATCTAATAATCCATATACACACACATGTAGCTACTCACCAACCCATGCAGCCATTTATATACAAAGTGAAACACTGATACATATATTTAAATATTTAAACATTACTCGGTAATATATGTATTCACTAAGATACACTTAATAAGCCAGTTAACCAACCTTTTTTTTAAATAAACATCCATTTACACACTTATTTAAACATTTATTCTTCCATCGACCTTTACATATACATATATAAAACATATTTATTTTTCAGAAAGGCACACATTCACTGGATGGTGTCATCAGTGATGTCATGAGTGATGTCACTGACCATGTCATGAGTAATGTAATATGTGATGTCATCAGCAGTGCATTACACGCGCAAGTTATAGTGAGTCCAACTAACTATAACGTGGAATTTCAATGGTTTTATATCAGTAAAATTTCCAGATAACTATAACTGATGTGAAACCTATGTTTTTTTAGTGAATTTAATAGGTTTTTTTAAATGCTAATTCCTAACTATAACTGGTGTGAAACATATGGTTTTTTTCAGTGAATATATATATATATATATATGATCTACGTCCCCATCTGGGACACCATGCTGGGATCAGATTGGCTGCCAGCATCTCAAACCAGAATGTGTTGGGAGCCATCTTGTGACTAGATTGAATTGAGCCACATAAAAAACATAAACTAAAAGAAAAGGGTGCAGGGTAGATACGCCCTTATTCCCTAGGCCTCTGGGGGGTGTCTTTTAAAAATTAATCACTTTGTTTATAATTTTCCCCCCGGGTGGGCCGTGTCCTGGGGCATGTGTAAACTATATAGGAAGGGGACTCACTGGAACCGCTTCCTTGGAGCCTTAAATTCCTGGGGACAACCACATCACTGTGGCATTTTCCTTAAATTATACAGGGGTTGCCCTAGACAACCCCCCATGCCCTGGGGACCGCCACTTCCCTAGGGCAAATAATGAATGAATGTGGGGTTTCCGGTATATGTCTGTGAATGGGTAGTGAGTGGTTGTGCAGATGTGCGACTTGACATACAAGAGGTTGTATGAGGGTGTGAGTAGGTGTGTAAGTAGTTCTGTGGATGATATCTTCAGTGATGTAATTTGAGATGCCATGAATGATGTCACTGACCATGTCATGAGTGATGTAATATGGAAGGTCATAAGCAGTGCAATGCGGGGGCATAAGTTATAGCTAGCTTAGCTAACTATAACTGCCAATTTGCTCAGGTTCTGGATGAGAAAAATCGGAGCCTAACTATAATGTCCCTGTAACCTTTGCTTTTTCAGTAAACATATATATACATGGGTTTCATTGTTGCTCCAAGATTATTGCCTTCAAGTCCCAGCATGCTTAGAGGTTTTTACCCACCTGACCAGTCCACCTGGGAGGAATTGTTGCATGCACTTAAAGGTGCTTGGGAGCGGTATGCAGCACACCGTGATGTCTTCCTCTGATGAAGGAGCTGCTTAGCACTGAAACGCATAAGGTTGGATTCACAATTTGAACTGTGACAAGCCAGTTTTTGAATTTAAGTGTTGTTACAATCAACCTGCTGTCGGCGTGTCCTCAACTCAGGGCAACTGTTTCTGGGTGTAATTGAGGCATGCCTGGCCGCAGAGGACATGCCACTGTGAGAGATACTGGCGAGAATCAAGAGGGAGAGAGAGGACCAGAAAGCTAGTCCAGATCCCCGGTTTATATGTATCGGTATCAATAGGAGACTAGCTCTACAATGGATTAATCTGACACGGTTATGGTAGATTAATATTAGTTATGTAGCGACTCAGTATTTTGCCGGGTGGCAATGGCACCTCTTGGGTGTCTTTTGAAAGCCCTCACCCACCAACCTAGTTGGTGGCATGCTTCATCATCGGGCCCACCCAGTGACACCTAGCGTGTCCCGGGTGTGCTTCGACGCCTGATTACAGCGGAGCAGGTATGTCACTGTGTGTGCGGTGTGAGGTGCTAAGATAAGTGAAGTTAAAACGGCTTGGCAGGTGGTCCCTGGGGTGAGGATATTTTATTAAAAGGGCCTCTGCCAGCGGTTAAAAATAAGGCTGTGGGACGTTAGAGGCGGGTTACGACCTCCTACGTCCTTGAGTAGTCAACATGTTTCAGCCAGTGCCTTATGTTAATCTGGCTTTCATCAGGACAATAAATATGTGTGGGTTAAAATTAGGGGTTGTGTAGTGTAGTCTATGTGTCTAGAACCGGTTCTGCGAAGGAGGCACAACAGGTCCCACGCTGGTGCTGGTCAGAAATCCTGGCCAGAAATCCTGGCTTCACCCTGCCACTTCAATAACCTTGGAGCTACCAACAAGCATTGAAAGCGTGATCTTGAGAAGGGAATCCCCCATCTCACAGCTAGATACACTTTAGGGCGTGCCAAGCCGTTTTAACTTCACTTATCTTAGCACCTCACACCGCACACACAGTGACATACCTGCTCCGCTGTAATCAGGCGTCGAAGCACACCCGGGACACGCTAGGTGTCACTGGGTGGGCCCGATGATGAAGCATGCCACCAACTAGGTTGGTGGGTGAGGGCTTTCAAAAGACACCCAAGAGGTGCCATTGCCACCCGGCAAAATACTGAGTCGCTACATAACTAATATTAATCTACCATAACCGTGTCAGATTAATCCATTGTAGAGCTAGTCTCCTATTGATACCGATACTGTGAGAGATACCACAGGGCCAGAGACTCTGCAAACACCAGATTTCATTTATGGCACAGCAGTGAATGAGATTACAAACCGGCTTCTCCAATTCAAAGCTCAGTGTGGCAATACTTATGGACTTATTCCATTATGGATTTTGCTGTACCCACTTAAGTTTCATTGTTGCTCCACAAATATTGCCTTAAAGTCCCAGCATGCTAAAAGGATTTACCCACCTGGGAGGAATTGTTGCATGCAGTTAAAGGTGCTTGGGAGTGGTTTGCAGCACACCGTGGTGTATTCCTCTGATGAAGTAGCTGCTCTACCTCTGAAACGCGTAAGGATGATTTTGCAATTTGAACTGTGGCACGCTGGTTTTTAAAATAAAAGTGGTGTTACAACCAACCTGCTGTCGGCGTGTCCTCAACTCAGGACAACTGTTTCTGGCTATATGTAATTGACTGTCCAGTATGTGCTGCATACAACCCATGACAGTTGCTGAATTCATCACGTCTGTCCCAGCATATTAGCCATGCGGTACGTGCACCAAAACCACAAGTTCGTGGGATCTTGAGGTCACTCGGACGTGTGCTACCCGCCTGAAGATTCCACATACATACTGAAAAGTCAATTACACTGGTTCAGTATCATACTTTTGATTTATTCACATGTTTTTCATGTTTTTATCAGGTAGTTGCACTTATTTATTGCAGTCGCTGAACAACAACAGACCCAGAAGAAGGCTGTAACACTATCTAGGTCTTTTTGGCCGAAACATATTGGTAGAGTGATTTACACATCTGTCTCTAATGTTGGCACTTCTGTTATCAGCTTCTCACTGTTTTTAATCTTGACACCGGGTAGCCGAATAAAGTCACACATACCTAACCCTGTAGCCAGTCTTAAACTCTCACATCTCAGCACTGCACTTTAGTACACACACACCAGCCTTACATAGGGGTTTAGTACATCCTGCCTGACTCAATAAAAACATCCTTGAGCTCCTCCCTTGTAGAGAAGGGGTTGTAGCCCATGTGAAAACTAGGTCTATCACGTGAGGAGGCACCCCTATGATGAAGCATGACACCTCTGGTGTGTGAGGGGAACTGTCCTGAAAAGGGAAACCCCTGTGTAGGAGAGTAGGATCTGTTTACTATAATTACCCACACTTTTTGCTGATGTTTCACTGTTAGTATGGCTGGGGCCCTGCTATCCATGACCCCAGCGTAGCTGCTTCGTCTATAAATTGATTCCATGTAGTTTAGATACACTCCAGTTTGGTTACTGTGTGTCCCTAGTAAAGTCTGGCCTCCTGCTGCTGACCGAAACTCCGGCAGGGGAGGCCTGGATGAAAGATTTCTTGGCACAAGGAGGTGTAACCACCTCCCAGACAGGCTTTAGTGTATTGTGGCTGAATGGGTGCACTCTGAGAGTGCTTTGAAGTCTGCACTGGGGGCACATTTGGTGTCCCTGTGCATGGTCCAGTACAAACCGTTTGCAGGGCTACAAGCCCATGCCCTAGTTTGAAACTGGACAAAGGAAATGGGTGTAGCCATCCCTCTTTCCAGACCCTCCCATAGGTGGGTCCCCAGAGTAGGTCCAACCCCTTTCTTTGGTATAAGTAAGTAACCCCTGGCAACTGGACTTTAGATTACACCTGGACAAAATTCTGAAACTGAATCCTGGAACTTCGACGCTATACTCAAGACTAGAGGACAGAAGAATCTCCCTTGGGGTCAAGGAGTGACTCCCCTGCTTGGCAGGCACAAGGGCACAAATGAAGCATTTGCCAGTCTGCATCTCTGAAGCGCCCACCGGACTCCAACGTAATTGCAGCCCAGACAGAAGATTTCAGACTACTTAGAGGCCGACCGAGTCCCCAGCAAAGCTGAGACCCGCAGCCCTTGTGAGTGACGTGGTACCGGAACTCCTGAACGTGTGTACATTTGCAAGTGCATTGACTTCTCGACGACTCTTGAAGTTGTGTTTTGGGTTACATATAGCCCAAGCCAGAGCACCTTTTGCCCCAAAGATTGTGGGCCTTCACTCCACAAGTGTTCCGTGAGCACACTTCTTGCATTTTAGCTCGAGGCTTCTTGACAATCCCTGGTTGGATGACTGGTGGGTCCCTACGAAGGCAACTCTGATTTTTCTTGGGCTTCCCTGGTTGTTCCAGATGTGCCCTGACTGTCCACCACATTGCGAGTGATGTCTTCCTCTGATGAAGGAGCTGCCTTAGCACTGAAACGCATAAGGTTGGATTCACAATTTGAACTGTGACAAGCCAGTTTTTGAATTTAAGTGTTGTTACAATCAACCTGCTGTCGGCGTGTCCTCAACTCAGGGCAACTGTTTCTGGGTGTAATTGAGGCATGCCTGGCCGCAGAGGACATGCCACTGTGAGACATACCACAGGGCCAGAGACTCTGCAAACACCAGATTTCATTTATGGCACAGCAGTGAATGAGATTACATACCGGCTTCTCCAATTCCAAGCTCAGTGTGGCAATACTTATGGACTTATTCCATTATGGATTTTGCTGTACCCACTTAAGTTTCATTGTTGCTCCACAAATATTGCCTTAAAGTCCCAGCATGCTAAAAAGGTTTACCCACCTGGGAGGAATTGTTGCATGCAGTTAAAGGTGCTTGGGAATGGTTTGCAGCACACCGTGGTGTATTCCTCTGATGAAGTAGCTGCTCTACCTCTGAAACGCGTAAGGATGGTTTTGCAATTTGAACTGTGGCAAGCTGGTTTTTAAAATAAAAGTGGTGTTACAACCAACCTGCTGTCGGCGTGTCCTCAACTCAGGTCAACTGTTTCTGGATATATGTAATTGACTGTTCAGTATGTGCTGCATACAACCCATGACAGTTGCTGAATTCACCACGTCTGTCCCAGCATATTAGCCATGCGGTACGTGCACCAAAACCACAAGTTCGTGGGATCTTCAGGTCACTCGGACGTGTGCTACCCGCCTGAAGATTCCACATACATACTGAAAAGTCAATTACACTGGTTCAGTATCATACTTTTGATTTATTCACATGTTTTTCATGTTTTTATCAGGTAGTTGCACTTATTTATTGCAGTCGCTGAACAACAACAGACCCAGAAGAAGGCTGTAACACTATCTAGGTCTTTTTGGCCGAAACATATTGGTAGAGTGATTTACACATCTGTCTCTAATGTCGGCACTTGTGTTATCAGCTTCTCACTGTTTTTAATCTTGACACCGGGTAGCCGAATAAAGTCTCACATACCTAACCCTGTAGCCAGTCTTAAACTCTCACATCCCAGCACTGCACTTTAGTACACACACACCAGCCTTACATAGGGGTTTAGTACATCCTGCCTGACTCAATAAAAACATCCTTGAGCTCGTCCCTTGTAGAGAAGGGGTTGTAGCCCATGTGAAAACTAGGTCTATCACGTGAGGAGGCACCCCTATGATGAAGCATGACACCTCTGGTGTGTGAGGGGAACTGTCCTGAAAAGGGAAACCCCTGTGTAGGAGAGTAGGATCTGTTTACTATGCTTACCCACACTTTTTACTGATGTTTCACTGTTAGTATGGCTGGGGCCCTGCTATCCATGACCCCAGCCTAGCTGCTTTGTCTATAAATTGATTCCATGTAGTTTAGATACACTCCAGTTTGGTTACTGTGTGTCCCTAGTAAAGTCTGGCCTCCCGCTGCTGACCGAAACTCAGGCAGGGGAGGCCTGGATGAAAGATTTCTTGTCACAAGGAGGTGTAACCACCTCCCAGACAGGCTTTAGTGTATTGTGGCTGAATGGGTGCACTCTGAGAGTGCTTTGAAGTCTGCACTGGGGGCACATTTGGTGTCCCTGTGCATGGTCCAGTACAAACCGTTTGCAGGGGCTACAAGCCCATGCCCTAGTTTGAAACTGGACAAAGGAAATGGGTGTAGCCATCCCTCTTTCTAGACCCTCCCATAGGTGGGTCCCCAGAGTAGGTCCAACCCCTTTCTTTGGTATAAGTAAGTAACAACTGGACTTTAGATTACACCTGGACAAAATTCTGAAACTGAATACTGGAACTTCGACGCTATACTCAAGATTAGAGGACAGAAGAATCTCCCTTGGGGTCAAGGAGTGACTCCCCTGCTTGGCAGGCACAAGGGCACAAATGAAGCATTTGCCAGTCTGCATCTCTGAAGCGCCCACCGGACTCCAACGTAATTGCCGCCCAGACAGGGGATTTCAGACTACTTAGAGACCGACCGAGTCCCCAGCAAAGCTGAGACCCGCAGCCCTTGTGAGTGACGTGGTACCGGAACTCCTGGACGTGTGTACATTTGCAAGTGCATTGACTTCTCGACGACTCTTGAAGTTGTGTTTTGGGTTACATTTAGCCCAAGCCAGAGCACCTTTTGCCCCCAAGATTGTGGGCCTTCACTCCACAAGTGTTCCGTGAGCACACTTCTTGCATTTTAGCTCGAGGCTTCTTCACAATCCCTGGTTCGATGACTGGTGGGTCCCTACGAAGGCAACTCTGATTTTTCTTGGGCTTCCCTGGTTGTTCCAGATGTGCCCTGACTGTCCACCACATTGCGAGTCCTTCGGACCTTGCTGGTCCACACCAAAGAATTTCCTTGATTCCTGCATGGGTTTCTGTTGCCAAGGCTTGTTGGATCCAATCCGGGCACCGACACCGCAGTACTCAACATCCTTTGTGGCACAGATCTATTCCAGATCCTTGTCATCGTTGACACCTCCTGGTCCTCGTGGCTAAAGAGTCAAGCTTTACCTCTTTCACCTGAAATCTCCCAACATCAGTGGGCATTCAACTATTGTGCCCCTGGTCACTGGCAAGTGACCCACACTCTGTCCCCTCTGCTTTCAGGTTCTTCTCATCTTCAATCCAGGCTTGGATCACACCGAACACTTTCCACTTGCACGGCAGCAGCACTTTGCAGCAGATCGCCATTGAAATCAACAATGATTCCTGACACCAAAAGACACCTATGCACCCGGCTTCCCTGGGTGAGGTAATTGGAGTACTCCGGTGCTCCTGTGGGTGTTGGCCCTAGAACCCCTTAAGTCTAAAGGGGTTTGCTAAAGGTCCTCTTCTAAGTGCCCTTAATCTTTAAATTTCCAACAGTGACTTTCCCCATAGAAGCTAACGATGATTCGCGGCTGTGTTCTTACACTGCACTCGTCCCCTGTGGGTCCCCTGTGTCACTACCTTGGGTGGTTCCTTGTGGCCTCAGTGATTCTACAGGCTCTAGGCCTTGTATCTAATCAAGTTGTGGTTCTTATACCACTTTCTTAATATATGGTTTGGTACGCCACTAGGGCTCAACGTATATTGTGCTAATATACTGTGTGATCTTAAGTGTAACTTATGTGTTTTGACCTCTAGCCTCATAAAGAGACTAGTAGGGTGTGTTTAGAATAAATACATATATTTTATATAAATACCTGGTGTGGTTCTCCTTTCATTTGGTCATTCAAGAGATTATAGATTCCTTCAAGACTTAGCCTGAAGCTGCTCTCCATAGCTACCACTAGGATAGCTCTCACTAAAAATTGTCTTTAACCTATCACCTCTAAGGGGTTGTTTGGACCGGTACAAGGTGCCCACTATAACTAGTGGACAGCATATGCCAGGCCAACTTCTCACACCCTGGTTTTGCATGGCAGAGTACATTCAGACAGCTAAACAACTTCCTTCTAGTCCGGACCCGTGCCCCCATTTTCTGTGTGACATTAAGTGTGGGCAGATGGCCAGGGCCCTGGGCTCATCTTGCCAACAAAGGGCCCAGCAGCAGTGCCCACAGATCACAGCATGGTTTTACAGCTATATCTCTGCCCACACTGTTTGTTCCTCTTCTGCCTCATCCTCGGTCCATTCCCTTGTGTAGCGTTCTCAGGCACCATACACTTTTAAGGGTGTGGTGGCTTTTCAGTGGAAGGGCAGATGATCATCAACACCTAGCTCAGGACATCAGGTGTGGGCCGTGCTTGGGATGCAAATGAGGTGAAAAGCGTGTTCACCTTTTTCATGAAGTGCTACCAAGCAGCAGGAGGAGTCACTGTCCTGGCTTGTGGGGGATAAGGGTCATATTTGTGTGTGGGCCCACCAGAGGTGCCACCTCCCCTGTGCCTCACAGTCATGATCCATACTGCGAGGCCTAGGAAAGGAAGGCCCTTTTTTAGGCCTAATATTACTACATCCTGGCTTCAAGGCCCAGGGAAGGGGGGGCCCACTTCACCATGACTGAGGAGGGATGGAACAGAAATGTTGTGTCATGACTTGGATGCCCAGTTGATATGACCCTTTCGCTGGGTCTCACAGTAATGGCGCAGTGCCGTGAGCCCCAGGACTGAGGGTTTCCACCATATAAATTCCTCCAAAAATAATAATAATAGCACACTTAACTGGAATAATGCTTTTGACATTGGTTTAAATACAAATGTTTGGAGACACAGGAACCAAGCTTTTGAACCCATTGTGACTATTATAAAACTATTATTATGTATTTCCACTGATATAAAGTTTTGAAATAAATTTACTTATTTTATTAGGATTGTTGTTTATGTTTTCTTGATTCATGATGAAGGTTGCTTTTTGCAAAGTCGAGTCAATAATGAGTGTTAACAGTTAATTAGGGTACTTCTAGTTATTTCACGTCATATGCGAATTAGAGGGGGCTCGAATATTCCAAATATGCCCAGGACCCCACAAAACTATAGAACTGGCTCTGCTTCTGACCACAACATCAATGTCTCTCCCATCCACCCATGGCAGTGCTGCTTTCTGTCCTTTTAAAGCAGAGGTCCTCAAACCTTTGGATGCCGAGACCCCCCTGTCAACATTTTCAAGCGTAAGGACCCCCTCCTGACAAAAATATCTAAACCTCTAGGTTATGAGGAAGGTGAGGGCCAAATTATGCGACAGGCTTGACTAAATTGTGTGAGTAGAAAATGTAAATAATGTTCTGTGATGCTGCGTATTTTGGGGTAGCACTGCTTTATTATTTAGAATTTTTTTAAACACAGTAATACTGAGGAAAGATTTTACCCAATCAGTACCAGTTTATAACCAAAATACAGCAATTAACATCAGAAAGGTGTCTAGTCAACCTCCGTGAAGGGCCTCCCAATCCGCAGGAATACGAGCTGCCACATTAGAAGCTCACCGTGGCGGTCTTGTGCAGAGTTAAGCAATTTACCCATGCCCCTTTCCTCTCACCCCCTTCCTTCCATCCCTCTCTTCTCTCCTCTCCCAAGCCCGGATCCCTCTCTCACATTGCAGGAAGATGGTTATTAGGCCGAGGACACCTTTTGGTAACAGTAGCGCACTACAAATGTAAATAATAGGCAGATACAGGGGATCAACTAGACCCAAACTTTGGGGGGGGATGTGGTTAACACTCCCAGCCAGGCCATGGCTTGTCCAAGCACTGGTCGCACACGGTGCAACAGTCTTTCCACCTTTTCCATGAGTTCCCTCACTACCACTCACCAACAATACACCTCATCTCTCTATAGCACCTGTCTGGCAAACATTTCATTTTTTATAGCGCTACTCATAGTTTACTCACACTCAGTTCTGTGATGTGCATGGTACATCTTCTTTGTACCAGGCACTTTAACCTTCTGCACTGTGTGGGTGACAAGAGTGCCCATGTGACTGCACGGTGAGCAATGCAGCAGTGTGAGAGTAGGGTAAAAGGAGTGACTGTAGGGTGAGTGAGGTGACCATATGAATTTGGGTTCGGCTGTAAGTGCAGAGTAGGACGAATTAGTGCATGGTTAGTGATGTCCTTGTTTGAGTGAGCTACAGATTGAGCAGTAAGGGGGGACAGGTGAGTGAAGTGTCACATGAGTGCAGGGTGAGAAGTGTGCTTGTGTGACTGCAAGGTGGGGTACAGAGTGAACAATGCAAGCAAAGTTTTAGTGCAGAGTGATCACTGTGAGAGCAAGGTGAGCGGGAGAATGTTGTGAATGCATTGTGATCACTGTGAGTGCATTATGATCACTGTGAGTGCAGTGTGAGTGGGGGAATGTTGTGAGTGCATGGTGATCAGTGTGAGTGCATGGTGATCAGTGTGAGTGCATGGTGAATGGTGTGTGTACATGGTGATTGGTGTGAGTGCATGGTGATTGGTGTGAGTGCATGGTGATCGATGTGAGTGCATGGTGATCAGTGCGCGTGCATGATGATCAGTGTGCGTGCATGGTGATCAGTGTGCGTGCATGGTGATCAGTGTGCCTGCATGGTGATCAGTGTGCATGCATGGTGATCAGTGCGTGTGCATGGTGATCAGTGTGCGTGCATGGTGATCAGAGTGCGTGCATGGTGATCAGTGTGCTTGCATGATGATCAGTGTGTGTGCATGGTGATCACTGTGCGTACATGGTGATCAGTGTGAGTGCATTGTGATTGCTGTGAGTGCATGGTGATCAGTCTGAGAGCATGGTGATCAGTGTGAGTGTATTGTGATCACTGGGAGTGCAGGGTGAATGTGAAAGTGAAGGCGAGAATGAGAAGTGAGTAGTCTGAAAGCAGGGTGCATTCCGAGAAACTTGAAGCGTACGGTTTCAGATATAACTTAAACTATTGCTATAATGGCATTAATCAGGGTTCGAGGGTGGAGGAAATAAATAATGTGCTGATCCTGCAACAAACTTCCAGTCTAATGCTTATGGTTACCAGCTCATTATGTTGATGCCCCAGAAATAAGCAGTCACCTACAGTTGTATTTTTTGCACTTATCTGTGAATATTTATAACAGCAAATATAAATAGAAAGCACTTTTAATTGTGTTCTAGGGGTGCCTCAATGATCCATGACTAATAATTAAAGAGAATAAAGACAGAAAAGTCACATAACTAATTAATACATACTTTTTATTTATAACTCAATTTAGTGTCAAGAGCAGGTCTCTGCAGGATCTTTAAACAACACATAGTAGGCATGTTTCTTTTGGCAACCCAACTTTATATTTCTTTTCATTAAATGCATTCTCACACTACAGCAGTAAGTGTAAAAATACAAATGTAAAGAATAGGCAGAGTGGGGGCCCAGGGGGTACTGGAACCATAAAAAAACAAAGCTTTGGTAATCAGTTAACAAAGGCATGTAAATATGCTTATGGTCATTAAAGACCTGTGAAAAACTCGGGCGGAGATAAGACTCCAGACACTGCCCAGCCGAGGCCCCAGGAGCGCGAGCTGCACTGCAGCAGCCCGGGCTGAGTCAGGATGGGGGAGGAGGGGGCTGAAGCCCTGGAGGCCAGGGCAGAAGTGACACTGTGAAGGTGCGACCCCCTTTGCATCGCTCCACGGCCCCCCTGGGGGTCGCGCCCCACAGTTTGAATACCCCTGTTTTAAAGAAACATAAAAACACTGTATCATAGAATAACTGTGGCAGAGAGTTTATTTAAGCATTCCAAGCCGCTCAGATAAGCTTGGGTACCCATCACAGTAACCTGGTGCACCTGGAAGTTTGAGCACTGTCTGCAACATTTTTATATTCAACATATAAGCCCAAAAGAGGCGGGCACCAGGCTACAATATGCAACTCTTTTCAACACTATCCACAGGGAGCTCTGTTTTTTGTGGAACGGAGCTTGTAATATGTTTCCCTTTCATAACAAAGCAAATCAATTGCATATTTAGCTATTGTTGAGAATTTGTCCAGGATCTCACTGTTTCATTGACTGGGGAAAACTTAATGAGAAATAAGGTCACCTTGTTCTAAGACAGTGACCACATGTCCCAATAACTCATGTTTACTGACCACTCCTGGCAGACACTGGATCTCCACATGCCTCATGTCTTGTATGTGCCAATATTTGGGTACGCTTTGAAGGAGAGTGGGGAGAGGGGTTTTACACTATGTATAAATAGTGTCTTCAACCTGAAAGCAATTAAAGGTGCTTGCGGTGCTGGACAAGCCCCTGATCTAGGTACTCAGATGATAAGCTCCAACTTCATCCGTGATGGGGTCTGTGTTGTCGTACAAAGGGCAGTTGTTGCTCATTTGTCAGAATGCGCACCGCGAAGTTCTCACACACTGGGGCATATTCTCAAGGACGTATCGCTGAGTTATCAGCACTTTATCGCAGTCAAAGTGGAGAGAAATATATCTCCCCATTACCAAGCTGGTGTTAACAGCCCATATCACCAGTTTACCCGCGATAGCAGCTGCAATAAACATTGCCACAGATGACCCCCGCAACTACCCCTAATGAGATGCAGAGTAGGTGTTCCCATGCCTTATGCCATGACAACACTACTCCACAACATTGTCAACGACCGGCCAGATAGGGGATAAGATCACAAAACATGGGGTAAGGCGCGTTAGCAGCAGGAAATTAACACCTGCTCTGATCTGGTGTAAAGTTGGACGACAGCCAGCACCACAAAAGGGAGCCCAGGACAGAGCCGCCCCTGAAGGGCAACAGATGCCATGGAGCCAACGATCATGCAGCACGGAGCCCCAACTAGGCCACAACACCCAGAGCCACCACACCCAGGCCCCCCTGGACCAACACTTAGGCAGCGCAGATAAAGACAGCGACCCTCAGAAAATGCACCAACCTCACAGACCCAACACCAGAGAATGTCATTGCCCACTACATGCTCAAAATGGGCAACCATCCTCTGCATCCTGATCACCATTGTCCACAGTGACGGTACCAACAAATCGGACAACCAATATCCCACCTCAGAAAAAGCTGCTGGCCGTGCTGCACGTGTCGTCCTCTGGTACCCTCCAACCAACAAACGCCTGAGACAGAGGAGTCACACAGCCAGCCCAATCCAAGTCCCTCACAAGGGTCATGGATGACACCATCAGCTTGGTACCCCACTATTTCTTCGTCCCCCACATTGCGCAGGAACAGACGGAGACCAAGTATGGAGTCTACGCCACAGCTGGCTTCCTACACGTGTCAGTGGGCAATTGATTGCACACATGTCCTACTTGTGCCCCCTGGCAACACTGCACACAATAAGCACAACAGAAAGCTCACATATCCCACCAATGTCCAGGCAATATTGAACCACTGGGTAATCTCCAGTAACGTTGTTGCTACCACCCAGGCAGTGTGCATGATCCCTACACCTACCGGCAGTTCATCATCAACCTGGGCTGCCAGGATGGCACCCACAGAAATTCACTGCTTGTTGGCAAATACCAAATGAACACACCATACACCTCAACTCCACAATCATGCAACTCAGATCATTGGAAATGCACACATCACAAGCTCACATACAACATGCTGAACAACATGCACACCCACCAGACATGACAGCACAACTTACTATGGGAACCTGGGCCAGCCATGTACATCAGCCATCACCGGCATGGCATCTCAGCCACACAATAGCAGAATGTGGGAAGAGGTGGGGACCAGGCATGTGTGGGGGAAGCAAGTGACCCATGAATGAGAATGTACACAATGCCACGTGTGGTGTGGATGTGAGGGCCAGACTGAAGTATGCAGACCACACACATATCCATATCGACACACACTGCTGGTGTTTGGAGTGTAGTGGACAGTGGACACAACCATGTCATCCCGGCCAGTTGAGAGGAATGCGGAAATGTAACTCGTTACGTCCCCCTTGTAAGCGTGAGTGGAGTGGGCTGGCCGGCGTACTCCAGGCCAGCATAGGGGTGTCAATAAAAGGCATGTATCTCTGGGAGTGGTCCTCTTCCGGAATGCCCAACGTCTGTGCCAGGGTGGCACCGCTCACCCCACCACGAGGCTGATGCCGTCGCCATGAGCGGTGTTGCCTGCGATCCTGTGCACCTACTGCACCCCAAGATGCTGGTCAGCGAACCAGTCCTGTCCACCCCTGCGCACCCAGGCCTCAATGCCCACCTGCAGACACTGGCATGTGTCAGAGAGGGCCCACCACGTGCTGGTGCAATCTCCAAGCCCAAGGGCTGCAACCTTGGCAGCCTCCTAAGACAATCACGGCCTCCGCAACACAGGCCAACAATACTCCCTTCTCGTTGACGTACTCTACCAGCAGACACAGTGGGCAAGTGGGTCACATATTTGGAACTGAGTCTTGGTTACACCATGGCAGAGAACATTAATTATTTATGGGTTTATGTCACTATACTCCCTTTGATGTGATGACACCAAGTCTGTGCAGAGCACCACAACCACACATGCATGAGGGCCCACTCGGACTACTGCCGTCGGCCTACTCCTTGCACGAGTAGGTCACACATTTGGAACTAAGTCTTGATATCCTGATGGGCGAGTTCATATGTTCATGGGATGTTTAATGTCACTATACTTCCTTCAATGTGGTGCCACCACGTCTGTGTATAGCATTCTAACCATACGTGTCTGTGGGCCCACGTGGACTATTGCCCTCAGACTATGCTGCGCTCATTTAGGTCACACAATTGGAACTGAGCATCTATTTTTCAAAGGCAGAGTACATATCATTGCACGCAAGGAGAGGCGTAAGAGGATGACTTATTGCAGTCGGGAGGAAAAAAGGATCCTCATTACGGAGGTGATCGAACAATACCAACAACTGCCCTGGGTCACTAACTCTGTGCACGCAAGCCTATGACACATGGCTGTGGGACACTGCTGACCGCTGCTTCTGGAATACACTGCAGTCCAGTAGGTCACAGAGTCTTGATTTAGCAATGGCGGAGTTCATATCAGTGTATCAGCATCATCGCAGACTGCATCCCCTCTCAGCCCCGGTGCCACTAAATCTGTTCGCCTGACCTCTGAGACAATGGCCTTGGGGTCATCAATGCCATGTGTCTGTGGCCCTGCGCTGTCCGCTGCCTCTGGCCTCAACTGCGGTTCACCAGGGCTCACACATCAAATCGAGTCCTTAGCAGCCCAGACATGGCATTACCGCAGGAAGCTCACTCCACCATCACCAGGACCACCTCCAAACACCATCCACCAGAGTCGAAACAGTGGTACTGGCAGACTAATGGAGTTGCTCTCACCTGTTGTGGATGCCATCATCTGCCTGATACCCTGCTCAGCACTCCAGGTGCCACTGACTCAGTGCACTGCAACCCATGGACCCTTACTGATTGAGTTTTGTGCTGGTGAGAGGTTGTGCAACAATGTCACCTCAGGCAGTGTGGGAGACCTGGGACGTTCATGTGGAAGATGATGCAGATCTAACACACCACATTGCATCTGCATCAGGAATTTCATGAAGGGACACAATCCTGGATAATTCATTCACATGAGCATGCTCAGTGCCAATGGCCCAACTTCAGTGCACTGCAACTCACAGACACTTCTGTTTGAATGTTGGATGACCTCTATACTTGTTCCAGCTCCCTCCATGTTGCGCAGCAGTTGACTCTGTTAATCAGGTGTTTACAGTTTCCATTTCAATGGTATTCACTGTTCAAGTTGTTGCCAGCACCAACCACTCCGTAAGGGCTGGCTCACACTCACCCCACATCCAGCACAGGCGCCACTGTACATGTGGCCCTGCCAATAAAGGGGCCAGGCTCACGTGCCCGTAGCCAGTTCCACATACGATCTGCCTGTTTCCCTGTGGTCTTGTTGTATGAATGAGGGACCTTGGCCCTATGACATTACATTGTGCTGTGTACAGCGGATGTAGACATGTCACTGCAGTCAGCGGTTTGGGTCTTGGACATGTAGCTTTGTCGTCACCCACTCAATACGTAAGAGGAGTGGACTGAGCAGTCAACATGGGTGTGTGACAAAGTTAGGTAGTAGTGTTCCCAAGGAAACGTCTGCACCTTACATTAACAACCAGTATTTTAGTACATATACATTAGTATGTGACAGTTGATTTAAACATTAGTGGGTAGGGTGCTAAAGAAACTCAAGGCACCTACTACCTCATGTTGCTATATAGGTACATACAAAGTGTGAAACCTGAAATGAAACTGTTAAGGAATGAGATTCTGATTACAGCACACCTAATAGTCAAAATTATTTTAGTATATGTTTGTGTATTACACCAATAGAAAAAACTCTAATTAATAAAATAGAGTCTGAAGGATAGCACAATACTAGGATGACAAGAAGGGCCCAAATAATCCAAGGTAGAGTCAAAAAGAGTCCTCTTCAAATTTCATTGGTTTTGTTTTCTCCTTTATTGATATTCAAATTTCATCAAAAGATTCTCCCAGCATATAGATCGCCAACACGTGTTTCGTCTCTCACAGAGACTTCATGAAGGCTGGAAATATTAAACAATACATATATATTACAATCCAAAATATAATAATTATATATAACAGCACTATATACAATATACATTAATAAACAGACATATTTCATAAGATAAATTGCAAATGTGATAACACATCCCTGAGGCATATCTATTGAACAAAATATGTGTATACACAATCCTAGCAAGATGATGCTATACAGGATTTTATATATTTACAGAAAAGATCATTGTGACTATACACATCCAAAACACTCTAAGGGGTATAAACAATGACTCATTATAACCCTGTAGATTAATTTGTATATACATTTAAAAAGAAACACCCACCATAAAAGTGGTGGAATGTTTTCTATAGGTCCACCCAGTCAATGAGGACACCATGCAGTGTATTAAGAATGAAACACCTAAAAACATGAAGGAGAATGGTACATAGTTAAAATCTAGTATCAAGAGGACTGGTCTGGTAGCAAAAGGAATTGTTTGTAATGCATCGCAAAGGACACACTAAACCAAAGGGCGAGATGAGCTGAGGTCAGCAAATTATCACTCGGGTATTCACGTCAAGAAAGACTGTTCAAAGCCAGAAAGCACACATATTGAAACTGATGTCAACATAATGACAAGTAAGAGGTCTATTAGTAGGCAGGTAAATAGTCTATTGGTAAATTGAACGACCGAAAACATGGCAATTCATGGTTAGTCATTCAAAATACCCCGATGTATAGGCACAGAAGATTTTTTGCAACATGATACTAACAATAGTAACTCACCATAACATTGGTGGGATGAACATAGAACTGCATCAGATCAATAAGTTAATTGTTCGAAGTGTGAAAGATGTCATGTCATCTAGCATCAATATGGCGATGTGACTAAACATGCAGGTACAGAAAAGGAAAAAGGAATACATCAATCCTATGTCAACCAGTTATGTCATTCACAATAATAAGAATGAACACAATGAACCAGTGCCGTACCAGACCACAGATGTCTGGGCTCCAAATCGTGTATGGGAGCTAAAGGTTCTAAAATCACGCTATGAATACAGCAGTCTATTTTGCCCAAACCTGCCCATTAGGAGAACAACTGAAAAACAATACTATATGAGGGTAACAAGCTACCGATATTGAGGAGTGACACATGAATAACACACTGGATGTCAAACGTAATTAGTTAACATCCTTACATATCATACTTGAATCTTGCAAAATTACTAAACTCACCAGAGCGGGTATATTGCAAACTCATTTCAGTTAACAATCCAATATCTCAAACGGTCTCGTTAGAGTTAGTGTCCAATATTTAGTGCGGTCCGTATGAGCGCAACAAGACCACCCGCTAGTTCGCAACTGTAATACGTTGCTATCTAGATAATAAAAAAAAGACATTAAAATTAAGAGGCCCACCAAACTAAGAAAGTTTATAGTGCCATCAAATAATAAGGACTAGTAAAACTCACCAGAGCGAGTGTAATATGGGCTCATTAAAGTGGGAGTCCAGTATTAAGAAGGTCCCAATAGAGTTAGGGTCCAGCGTTTAAAGCAGTCTGGATTAACGCAACAAGACCACCCGCTAGTTAAGAAAAGTCTGAGTTCGCAACCATAATAAATTGCTATCTACAGAAAGGGATATTAAAGATACAACAAAATTAAACAGATATGTCTCAATGTTAGGATAGAAATGTGCGTGTAAATCATACACATCAAATCACATATAATTGATCAAATTGCCGAATATTTATAAATAGTCAAGGTGCTGAGTCAATATGGTAGATATCTAAGATAACGAACAGTGCTCATTCAGAGTCATATGTAGGTAAACATGTAGATGGACATGGTAATATATATATGTCTTAACAATAACAGTGTCATACAAATATAACAGAGGGCTATGAGATGTAGAAACACATCAATCCTGCTGACAAGCTAATAATAAACAGAGGTAAAGCATCATAATTTCATTCTTTCAGAAATACATGTAATTCCCGATCAGTGTTAAGTCCCCTGTCTACTGCTCTCAATTTAATTAACCATTGCGATTCCAGCTTTCTCAGTGCCGCCACTCTATCCTCTCCTCTAGGATTACCTTATATGTCATTTCTATCCTAACATTGAGTCATATCTGTTTAATTTTGTCAAATTCTTCGGCGCAGTTGGTTAACATGCATGTTACCGGCCAACAGTTCATCCTGTACTATTTGGTGTGTTATACTATGATATTCAAACATGGCTACCGTTTAAGCACTGGGTAGCGAACGTTTTGGTTCTGATAGTCTGTCATCTATTTTCATGACAGACAACTGTTGCTCCACTATTTCGATGTTTAATAATGTGGTCATGTGATACTCGGCAATACTCAGTCCTCTCTATATATAATGTTCCGTTTGTTATTTCGGGTGACGGAGCATTTAGTGAGCATTTCCGCTAGCTTGCGGGTAAGTCAGACAGTAAACTGTTACTACCGATATCAGGTTTCACCGCTTGATGGCACGATTAACTTCTAATGTGTTGTATCTTTAATATCTCTTTCTGTAGATAGCAACTTATTATGGTTGCGAACTCTGACTTTTCTTAACTAGCGGGTGGTCTTGTTATGTTAATCCGGACTGCATTAAACGCTGGACCCTAACTCTAACGGGACCTTCTTAATACTGTATTCTCACTTTAATGAGCCCATATTACACTCGCTCTGGTGAATTTTACAAGTCCTTATTATTTGATGGCACTATAAACTTTCTTAGTTTGGTGTGCCTCTTAATTTTAATGTTTTTTTTGTTATCTAGATAGCAACGTATTACAGTTGCGAACTAGCGGGTGGTCTTGTTGCGCTAATCCGGACCGCACTAAATATTGGACCCTAACTCTAACGAGACCGTTTGAGATATTGGATTGTTAACTGAAATGAGCTCGCAATATACCCGCTCTGGTGAGTTTAGTAATTTTGCAAGATTCAAGTGTGATATGTAAGGATGTTAACTAATTACGTTTGACATCCAGTGTGTTATTCATGTGCCATTCCTCAATATCTGTAGCTTGTTACCCTCATATAGTATTGTTTTTCAGTTATTCTCCTAATGGGGAGGTTTGGGCAAAATAGACTGCTGTATACATATCATGATTTTAGAACCTTTAGCTCCCATACGCGATGTGGAGCCCCGACATCTGTGGTCTGGTATGACACTGGTTCATTGTGTTCATTCTTGTAATTGTGAATGACATTACTGGTTGACATAGGATTGATGTATTCCTTTTTCCTTTTCTTGTACCTGCATGTTTAGTCACATCGCCATATTGATGCTAGATGACATGACATCTTTCACACTTCGAACAATTAACTTATTGATCTGATGCAATTCTATGTTCATTCCACCAATATTATGGTGAGTTACTATTGTTAGTATCATGTTGCAAAAAATCTTCTGTGCCTATACATCGGGGTATTTTGAATGACTAACCATGAATTGCCATGTTTTCGGTCGTTCAATCTACCAATAGACCATTTACCTGTCTACTAATAGGCCTCTTACTTGTCGTTATGTTGACATCAGTTTCCATATGTGTGCTTTCTGGCTGTGAACAGTCTTTCTTGACGTGAATACCTGCGTGATAATTTGCTGACCTTAGCTCAACTCGCTCTTTGGTTTATTGTGTCCTTTGCGATGCATTACAAACAATTCCTTTTGCTACCAGACAAGTCCTCTTGATACTAGATTTTAACTATGCACCATTCTCCTTCATGTTTTTAGCTGTTTCATTCTTAATACACTGCATGGTTTCCTCATTGACTGGGCTGACCTATAGAAATCATTCCACCACTTTTATGGTGGGTGTTTCTTTTTAAATGTATATACAAATTAATCTATAGGGTTATAATGAGTCATTGTTTATACCCCTTAGAGTGTTTTGGATGTGTATAGTCACAATGCTCTTTTCTGTAAATATATAAAATCCTGTATAGCATCATCTTACTAGGATTGTGTATACACATATTTTGTTCAATAGATGTGCCTCAGGGATGTGTTATCACATTTGCAATGTATCTTATGAAATACGTCTGTTTATTAATGTATATTGCATATAGTGTTGTTGATCACTGTTACATATAATTTTTATATTTTGGATTGTAATATATATGTATTGTTTAAAAATTTCCAGCCTTGATGAAGTCTCTGTGTGGGATGAAACATGTGTTGGCGATCTATATGCTGGGAGAATCTTTTGATGACATTTGAATATCAATAAAGGAGAAAACAAAACCAATGAAATTTAAAGAGGACTCTTTTTGACTCTACCTTGGATTATTTGGACCCTTCTTGTCATCCTAATATTGTGATATCCTTCAGACTCTATTTTATTAATTAGAGTTTTTTTCTATTGGTATAATACACTAACAAATACTAAAATAATTTGACTATTAGGTGTGCTGTAATAGGAATCTCATTCCTTAACAGTTTCATTTCAGGTTTCACACTTTGTGTGTACCTATATTGCACCTTGAGGTAGTAGCTGCCTTGAGCTTCTTTAGCACCCCCCCCACTAATGTTTAAATCAACTGTCGCATTCTAATGTATATGTACTAAAATACTGGTTGTTAATGTAAGGTGCGGACGTTTCCTTGGGAACACTACTACCTAACTTTGTCACATTGTTTAAGTGAGTTCAGCACTTCCATTCCTCTGTACGCGTTATCTGAGTAAGATTTCTTACTAGGAGTAACTTTGAACAGTTTCATTATAGCCAAATTGTCAATAATACTGCAAGATGGCAAATTTCTCGGACGATCGGGATAAGCTTTTCAATGACATCTTTTCAGATAAGGGGATCCAATCAAAACCCACAACAACTGTAGAGGATAAACCTGTGGGTCTGAAGCAATTGTTTGTTCAACTGGAAAGGCTCCGCAAGGCAGAAATTTCCAGATGGTGGGATCTAACCACCCTAAAAAATACCTGGAATTAAAAGAAATCCCCTAGGGGATTACGTGTGATAATATTTCCCACTTTCGAGGACCTAGATCCAGACCTCTTTAGTGAATGGGAACATTTAATATCTGATTCCTCTTTTGGGATGATAAACATCCTTATTCGACACGCTGAAGGTAAAGGGGCGAAATTGTTAACCGAAATTGAAACAATAGAAGAGGAAATCAAATTGCTTAACTTAGCAGAAATAACAGAGAAAAACTATAAAATTCTTAAGGGAGTACTTAGTTCACATCAAACGTACATCAGGGACAAAAAATGTAGAAAGCTCAAAAGGGATGAAAATGATTATAGCAATGGCAGGATATTTACATTTGCCAAGAAATTTTATGAAATTAAGCCAAGGTCGGGTGTAGCCACTCTCCTAAATAAAAGATCAGATGCTAATATATCAGCAAGTGACTCTGATCTCTCTAGCTGTGTAAGTGAGACCAGTGAGAATAGGAGTGAATCTTTGCTTACAACAATAGCTACTCACAGCACTGGCACAGATTCTGCTTTTTTATTAGACTAGAGGGGTTCCGCAAGGGAACCAAGTCGACTTACAGTCAAAAGAACACAGGAGGAAAAGAACAAGGAGGGTTGGCAGAAAAAACAGGAACAGACGAAAGCAAACGGGTAACGAGATCAGCATCACGTGTACAGAGGAAGTAGTGGAAAACAATGATAACAAAACTCCAGCTGAAAAATCCCCATCTGAATCCTGTGATGTGTCTATCATCAATTTGTCATCTACTGTATTAAGCACTGTTGAGGAGAATGTTTTGAAAAAAGGATTGAACTATTGTCCCCTCACTAAACCTGATTTTGTGACATTACATATTTATTTGTTTACATTTACACGGAGACTCAAATTAAAAAAAATCTTTGATGCAAACAAAAGAGTGTCAACTATACCTTTATATACGGTATCTGAAAGTGGTCAATCCATTAGAGATATTCAAAATGGTCTAATGTTATTAGAACTTGATGATAGTCTGGAAAACCCTCCTGGAATACTAGAAGTGATGGATGAGTTAGGTATTGAGAGCAACCTCCAAACTAATAGTGGTCTCAGAAACAAATCCATATTTGTTCCTCAGCTTCCCCCTGATAATCTCATTGATTGTTTCTTTAGAGCTGTCACAGAAGAATTGTATAAGCTTGAAGATAAACTCAAATGGGTATCCCTTACTAAACGTGATAACCTTAATATTCAAGAAAGAACAGCTTTAAAACAACTTTCTAGTTATGATGACACTGTTTTGAAAGAAGCCGACAAAGGGGGAATTATTGTCCTATTGAATAAAACTGACTACTTTGCAGAAATTGATCGACAGCTGAGTGATGTTAATTCCTATAGTATAATTGATCATAACCCTTTACAGGAGATTAACCAGCGTCTAGATAGAATGTTGAGATATTGGCACAGTTCAGGGGTATTATCTGATATTGAAATGAAATACCTTTTCAATCCCAATCCTATGGCGGCCTATATATACGTCCTACCTAAGGTCCATAAAAGCACCACTATGCTCCCAGGGAGAACGAAAATATCGGGTATAGGTAGTGCGATAGAACATATCTCAGAATATATAGACATCACCCTTCAACCCATTGTACGTAATCTCCCGTCTTTTATGGAAGACACAAAAGATCGTCTTAACAAATTGGAAAATATGACCTGGATGGATGATGCTCTATTAGTGATGCTAGATGTTTGTGCCCTGTACACTAGCATTCCAGTTAACAAAGGTATGGAGGCCCGTACCTACTTTTTATCTAAACGTGATGCCACCTTATACCACCACACTGAGATGGTTTTGGAATTTACTCATTTTGCTCTCAATAACAATTTCTTTATCCCCAATAACACATGGTATCACCAACACTCTGGTGTAGCGATGGGGGCGAAATTTTCGCCTTCCCTCGCTAACATTTATATGGGATTCCTTGAAGAATTCCACATATGGAAACATGGCCATATCCGAGTTATCTAACCACATCATATTTTGGTGTCGGTTTATTGATGACATCTTTTTAATATGGGGAGGAGATGAGATTTCTCTCAATGATTTTGTTACCCATATGAACAATAACACATATAATTTGAGCTTTACGTCCAACTATAGTCATAATAGTGTGGATTTTCTAGACATTACCCAATTCGTCAATAATGGAAGACTTGAGAGCAAACTATACAGAAAGATCACCGCATGCAAATCAGTAGCGCCCATCCTGTATCACAGAAAACTGCTATTCCTTTTGGGGAAGTGACCAGGCTACGCCGCAACTGCAGTTCTGACAATGACTTTCAACAAGAGACAATCAACTTAAAAGAACATTTTAAAAGAACCACCTGCCAGAACAAGCTCTGTCTTATCTGGATTTAGTTTCATGTGGTTGTGATTCATCCAGTCCCGGATAAAGAGCATGATGGATTGGAAGTTAGATTTGGAATCAGGGGAGTGGGAGAGAGAAAATATGAGCTGGAGGTCGTCCGCATAGTTATATACGGAGACCTCCATTTGTTGGAGAGTGAAGATGAGGGGGGCTATATACAGATTAAACAGTAGAGGGGAAAGGGAGGAGCCCTGGGGGACCCCACATACCACCTTCCGCAGTTCAGCCCAGAAGTCGCCTAGGCAAACTGCCTGGGTGCGTTCACTCATTTTTATGTATTACCTTATGCTGTATCTTAGTGTTTTTGTATGTAATGTTTTTTTTTTAATGTTTTTGTGTCTTTGTGTGATTTTTTTACTTTTTTACTCGTAGCACCAGCCGCCTACCTTTGTTGTTGGTGGCGCCGGAAAGGGGTGCAGCCCCTTGCCATTTTTTCCAAGGTAGAGGTAGCTGCACTTGTTTTCTACATGTAGCAACACCAACCCTCCACCCTGGCAGCCGGCAGCAGGCCTGTAACTGGGTACAGCTTCCAAGAGCATCAACAGCGCTAGGAAAGGGTATGCCAGGCTGTGCACCACATTTCTGGGTTCCAGCACACCCAACAACAGCTTATGCACCAGTAGGCTGATATCCTAGATAGGGATCAGGACCTGCTCGACCTAATGGGTGTGGAAGTTGCGGGACTCGTGGGTAATAACCATTTTTGGGTTGTGTTCTTGCTAATAGGTTTTTTCCCAAATTGCAAGCATGCTGCTCACACTCAGGTAAGTTAAGTTTATGTTATAAATAATATTATGTGATCACTGATAATCCTCTAGACAGGTGCTCAGCGCTACCTAATCCTACTTGTATTTGCTCACTTTGGATGATTATTTAAGAAGTCATGCAGAGAGTCCTCTGTCCTGTCTCTAAGATAGTAGTTATAGTGTTAGAGAGTTACTGCATACCTCTGCTGTTCTTTTTTGTAGCTTGTACAATCCCATCTCAAGCAATTTCCCAGAGATGTGTGGTAGTGTGCAATCATGCATCTATGCATTGAAAAGAAGGAAGACTAAGTTGGCCCATCAAAGGGGGTTGAGAATGAGAGAATGAGATGAGAAGCAAAGATAATTCTTTGCAATTTATTAGTAGTTCCAAAATATAGTTTAGAAAATTTGAAACAGGGTTTGGTAATTAGGGATAGACCTACGACACTTTTAGAAGAGTTGATCTGATTTAGAAAAGTTCAAAGTTACTGCATTTGCCTCTCCCTGTCAAAATATTTTTGGGAGAAATTATTAAGTGTACTACTAATCTTTTGTGAAAAATGTTGATATTTCCTACATCAGCATCCAGGGACAAGAGGGATACCATTGAGGCGGGTGAGAGAGCTGGAGGTGCCTCTACGAGTGCCACTGAAGATGGCGTTGCTAGCCTGAGTAAGTCCTCCAGTTGTTAATGTTATTATTATTTCCCTAACTTTTACTGCTCCATATGTAGAATTATTTTTACTGTTTACTGTGCTTGTCTCCTAAAGTTTTTCCAACTCATCTGCATTCTGTTTCCTAAATTCTCCTTATCTAATAATTATATATATTTCAAGTATCTGTTCTTGACTTCAAACTGTGTGTACTAGTCTGTCTGTAGCTTCCTTTCTTCTGCTTTGTCAATATACTCAGTAAGCTTTCGCTCTCCCCTTATAAATCTTGTGGACAGGTGCTACTCTAAAACTTAGAGAACCCATTTTAGGTCAGGTACTATACTGTGAATATTGCATGCCTAAAGTATGGTATTCTACGTATGTTTGCTGAACATGTAACAGTAAATCGAGAGAGTGGACATGGTGGACACCCCAATTTTGTGTATGTATTATACCATATATTATAGTATACCAGTAGTTAGTTGATGACTGTGCAGCATGGCTTTAAGTATGAAGAGGACAGCACCATTACATTTGTCAAACAAGACCATATGTCCTTCATTTACCAATTATTGCACTCATTTATTGCACTTTAATAACTCAGATTCATCATGGCTCTGGCCCTCCATTGTAAAAAGTGTTTTGTTGGCTTGACTACCGAACTTTTGAAACATTGACAACCAACAAAAGGCCCAACGTGATATTTTTAATTCTTGATAGAAGGTACTATAACTGAACTGTAGTTATATTTTGTAGTTGTATTTTGCTTATAAAATAATAATAGGGGAAGGGAAAACTACCTTGCATCTAAAATGTGTTATTTTTTTCTAGCTGCACAGACCAACAGTGCCGGGGCCGGCAGTAAGAGATCCAGTGAAGGGGAAATTTCAGCAGTCAATGAGGGGGAAGTCCCAGCAGCAGCAGGGGTGGGCAGTGACAAGTCACATTGTTTCCTTATTGACCAATAGTAATATCCTCACTACAAGGGTGTTGACTCGTGAGCACCCCGCTTTAGCAGATACAGTGGGAGTTGAGTAGTTATGGCCTCTTCTATCTGCAACTCAGTAGACAAAGTTTCATAAATGAACCTTAACAATAATGGGTTGATGGGAAAGGAAAAACAGGATGGAAGGTGAAAGGGTGGGTGAAATATGTGTAATATGAGTGAAAGGATGCGTGGGTGAAAGCATGCATATTGGTAGGCAATGATAGGAATCTGCATGGCTGGGTGAAGGATGGATGAAAGCATATATATGATTGAAAGGATGCCTGCCTGTTTGAGTGAAAGGGTATGGGTGAAAGGATGCCTGCTTGGGTGGGTGAAGGGAGTGTGGGTTCAGGGCAAAGCAGTATGAGTGAATGGGTTTAAAGATGCATGGATGGGTAAATAGATGTTGGTGAAATGTTCATTGAGAGCTACGTTCGGATAGATGGATTGAATATTTATGCATGGATGGTTTTCAATAGTGAAAGACTGGATGTAAAGCCTAAATGGTGTATAGCAAAGTCAAGAGTGAATATTAAGAATACTAGAAAAACAATGCAATGATGAATGGATAATAATTGACGTTTGTGGATGGGATAATCTGTTACGAATTTGCCAAAGATATATCTTGTTCCTTAATCCTTTCCTTGTCCTGCAGTACATTGTTTTTCCCACCATCTACTTAAAGCATATAGAATGTCCACATGATTGATTTATTTAATATGTAACATGTATCATTTAGTTTTTTGTGGAGTATTATATAGCGCAAACTAGACTGGGAGGTATCAGAGCACTTTACATGAACACCAGTTATGTTACAGACGGACACATTCATTTTTGTTAGGCACCGGGAGATTAAGTGATTTGCCTAGAATGACAGAATGTTGAGCGTCCCTAAAGAGACTCGAACCAGGTTCACCAGCTCCAAGGTTGACCGTCCTAGCCATTAGGCCACATTCTCTCCTGATTCATATTATTCAACTGCCTTGTAGTCAGGGTAAAATTAAAAGACATTTTTGAGAAGAGATGGGCTTTTGGAATAAGATAATTGTTTATTACAGCTGCCCCAGCTGCAGACAGCAGAGACTAGCAAAGTACCTAAGAGAGAGAATACTTGTACTCCATATTGCATAATGTGTTCCTCATTAAAGAGAGGTAATTTATTTATTTTGTTCCGCACAAAGTGTCTGTTTAGTTTATTTTTACTAGGAAATTACTTCAAAAGAAGAAAAAGACTACCAGGTTTTTAAAACTGATGTACTTCTGTGTTTATTCTGCTTTAATTCCTTTGAGACAGTTAGTGCATTTGCAATTTGCCTTTAGTTTTATGAGAGGCATGCACAGGTAATAGCTGTGACTCTAATCTCATCATATCAAATAGCCCTGGGGGGTCATCAATGTACTGCTACTGCGCCACCTACTACATAATTTTAAACAGGGGTTTTGCACAGACCATTGTTTACAAATTGTACTTTTTCTTTCTAGCTACTCCTGGTCATCATCGTCCATCTCAACAGGATGTAGCAGACCGGATGCTGCAGCAGAAACCTGGAGGAGGCTGCTGACCAGGACCCGAGTCAGGCCCCAGTACCAATGCCTCCAGCCTCTCAACATCGGTGCTGCAGTCCACTGACAGCCTGCCTCCGCCAATCCTTCCCTGCTGCACCCTGACCACAATTTCCAATACCACAACCTTTTGAGACTGTCTCAGATGGAAGCCCGTCAGAGCCAGATGGAGAGGAACCAAACAGAGCTCCTGAACCTTGTCCACAGTGCCTAGTAGTGCCCTCTTCTGCCCCCTTTTTAACTTTGGTTTTGGTGGGTCGGAATTGTTGTGTGTTGAGATGTGGGAATTGGGATCAGGGCAGTTATAGTTTGTACTTTAGTATTTTTTGGATGCCAATGGACTTTTTGGTTTGACAATAGTTGGGATGGGAAGATTTGTTTGGGGAGAGGGGTGGCCCACCTGTTGTGTGGGTTGAAGTGGTGGGTTTTTATTGTTTGGTTAACACATTTTTGTTATGTTATTTATGCCTCAAATCTATAGCCACCGACGAAATCCTCATGCTCCTCGATGAGGGACACACCGCAGCCCTCATCCTACTGGACCATCTCACCCCCCACCCTCACAGCCGGGATACAGGGAACCGCCCTCAACTGGATCCGTTCCTTTCTCCTCAGCAGAACCCAGAGGGATCATCCCTCAGCCCCACACTGTTCAACATCTACATGGCCCCCCTTCCCGCCATAGTCAGACAGCACGTACTTAACATAATATCTTACGCCGATGACACCCAGCTCATCCACTCCCTCACAAAGAATCCCGATGACACCAGGATCAGCTTCCAGGAAGGAATGAAGTACGTCACTGCCTGGATGAAGGAATGCTGCCTGAAGCTCAACACTGAGAAAATAGAGGTCCTCATCCTGGGACCCTCGACCTCCACCATGGACAAAAAATGGTGTCCCTCAAGTCTCAGGATCCCTCCTACCCGACAGACCACGTGCAGAACCTGGCCATCATCCTGGACTCCTCCCTCTCCATGACCCGCCAGATCAACGCCGTCGCCTCCACAAGCTACAACTGATTCCGCATCCTCCGAAAGACCATCAAATGAATCCGCCCAAGCACAGAAATACTGTCACCCATGCACTCATAACCAGTAGACCGGACTACAGAAATTCCCTCTACGCGGGCATCAATAAGACCTTCCTACAGAAGCTCCAAATCATCCAGAACACCGTAGCCAGACTCCTCGGCATGAACACATGACGCAACACTTCCACGACCTACACTGGCTCCTCTTTGAGAACAGAATAACCTTCAAGCTTCTCACACTCACCCGCAAATCCCTCCACAACATTGTACCCAAAAACCTCAATGAAAGAGTCTGCTTTCACGCACCCAAAAGGAATTTCCGGTCAGCCGACTCGCCCTAGCAGAAACAATCCGCAAAAGCAGAGTAGAAGGAAGGTTATTCTCCTACATCGCAGCTAGGACCTGGAACGAGCTCCCAATCAGCACCAGAGGCTCCCCGAACCTGCAGCCTCCAGGAAGGACCTCAAGACCCTGCTCTTTGACTGAGTAGGAGCTGCCTCCCCCGCGCCTTGCATGGATGGGTAAATAGATGTTGGTGAAATGTTCATTGAGAGCTACGTTCAGATAGATGGATTGGATATTTATGCATGGATGGTTTTCAATAGTGAAAGACTGGATGTAAAGCCTAAATGGTGTATAGCAAAGTCAAGAGTGAATATTAAGAATACTAGAAAAACAATGCAATGATGAATGGATAATAATTGACGTTTGTGGATGGGATAGTCTGTTACGAATTTGCCAAAGATATATCTTGTTCCTTAATCCTTTCCTTGTCCTGCAGTACATTGTTTTTCCCACCATCTACTTAAAGCATATAGAATGACCACATGATTGATTTATTTAATATGTAACATGTATCATTTAGTTTTTTGTGGAGTATTATATAGCGCAAACTAGACTGGGAGGTATCAGAGCACTTTACATGAACACCAGTTATGTTACAGACGGACACATTCATTTTTGTTAGGCACCGGGAGATTAAGTGATTTGCCTAGAATGACAGAATGTTGAGCGTCTCTAAAGAGACTCGAACCAGGTTCACCAGCTCCAAGGTTGACCGTCCTAGCCATTAGGCCACATTCTCTCCTGATTCATATTATTCAACTGCCTTTTAGTCAGGGTAAAATTAAAAGAAATTTTTGAGAAGAGATGGGCTTTTGGAATAAGATAATTGTTTATTACAGCTGCCCCAGCTGCAGAAAGCAGAGACTAGCAAATTACCTAAGAGAGAGAATACTTGTACTCCATAGTGCATAATGTCTTCCTCATTAAAGAGAGGTAATTTATTTATTTTGTTCCGCACAAAGTGTCTGTTTAGTTTATTTTTACTAGGAAATTACTTCAAAAGAAGAAAAAGACTACCAGGTTTTTAAAACTGATGTACTTCTGTGTTTATTCTGCTTTAATTCCTTTGAGACAGTTAGTGCATTTGCAATTTGCCTTTAGTTTTATGAGAGGCATGCACAGGTAATAGCTGTACCTCTAATCTCATCATATCAAATAGCCCTGGGGGGTCATCAATGTACTGCTACTGTGCCACCTACTACATAATTTTATACAGGGGTTTTGCACAGACCATTGTTTACAAATTGTACTTTTTCTTTCTAGCTACTCCTGGTCATCATCGTCCATCTCAACAGGATGTAGCAGACCGGATGCTGCAGCAGAAACCTGGAGGAGGCAGCTGACCAGGACCCGAGTCAGGCCCCAGTACCAATGCCTCCAGCCTCTCAACATCGGTGCTGCAGTCCACTGACAGCCTGCCTCCGCCAATCCTTCCCTGCTGCACCCTGACCACAATTTCCAATACCACAACCTTTTGAGACTGTCTCAGATGGAAGCCTCAAATCTATAGCCACCGACGAAATCCTCATGCTCCTCGACCAGGGACACACCGCAGCCCTCATCCTACTGGACCATCCCACCCCCCACCCTCACAGCCGGGATACAGGGAACCGCCCTCAACTGGATCCGTTCCTTTCCCCTCAGCAGAACCCAGAGGGATCATCCCTCAGCCCCACACTGTTCAACATCTACATGGCCCCCCTTCCCGCCATAGTCAGACAGCACGTATTTAACATAATATCTTACGCCGATGACACCCAGCTCATCCACTCCCTCACAAAGAATCCCGATGACACCAGGATCAGCTTCCAGGAAGGAATGAAGGACGTCACGGCCTGGATGAAGGACAGCTGCCTGAAGCTCAACACTGAGAAAATAGAGGTCCTCATCCTGGGACCCTCGACCTCCACCAGGGACAAAAAATGGTGTCCCTCAAGCCTCAGGATCCCTCCTACCCGACAGACCACGTGCAGAACCTGGCCATCATCCTGGACTCCTCCCTCTCCATGACCCGCCAGATCAACGCCGTCGCCTCCACAAGCTACAACTGATTCCGCATCCTCCGAAAGACCGTCAAATGGATACGCCCAAGCACAGAAATACTGTCACCCATGCACTCATAACCAGTAGACCGGACTACAGAAATACCCTCTACGCGGGCATCAATAAGTCCTTCCTACAGAAGCTCCAAATCATCCAGAACACCGTAGCCAGACTCCTCGGCATGAACACATGACGCAACACTTCCACGGCCTACACTGGCTCCTCTTTGAGAACAGAATAACCTTCAAGCTTCTCACACTCACCCGCAAATCCCTCCACAACATTGTACCCAAAAACCTCAATGAAAGAGTCTGCTTTCACGCACCCAAAAGGAATTTCCGGTCAGCCGACTCGCCCTAGCAGAAACCATCCGCAAAAGCAGAGTAGAAGGAAGGTTATTCTCCTAGATCGCAGCTAGGACCTGGAACGAGCTCCCAATCAGCACCAGAGGCTCCCCGAACCTGCAGCCTCCAGGAAGGACCTCAAGACCCTGCTCTTTGACTGAGTAGGAGCTGCCTCCCCCGCGCCTTGAGACCCTCAGGGGTGAGAAGCGCGCTCTATAAACCCCCTGATTGATTTTTATTTTCACTGCTGCCTTTTAGCACAACCCTGTTTTTAAAATGTGCTGATTAGTGTATAATAACAATCAGACATGAGCTATGTAGCACCCTTGTCCTACTACTCTCCTAGTCTCAGCAGTCTGCAACTATATTGACCACTAATGGGGAGGTTGCCATTCCCTATATTGCAAACAACTTACTAGAACAAACCTCCATAGTTCTCTTACCGAATAGATGAAGAAGGGCTGCAGGGTTTCCCAAGCTGCCATGGGGGTGGTAGTAGTAGCAGTCTTGCACACTAACAACCGTAAAGGAATCCGCAGTGAGGTCACATTCCAACCTGGATTAACTCCAACTGTAGGATTTTAATTAGACAGATTATTCATTGCAGACAACAGAATTAAAGAAAAAAAACAGAGTTAGTGTGTTGTATGGTATTATATCATAGCTTTAAAACAATTGAAACCAGACTACACAACAAAGAATACCTGGTAGTGAAAATATAATAAGCAATAATAAATTATTTAGAGCTATAGTGTGATAGTATTCTGATTAAAACAAAAGTGACATTCGAATCGTGAAGAGGATTCAAAGTCTGGAGTGGACATGGTTATGGGCCAGATGTAGGTGGCCAAATACCGGTCGGTAACGACCAATTTCGGCCGTTACTGACCGGTATTTGGAGTTTTAGATGTAGGGGGCTTCAATTTGACAGAATCAGTAAATTTACAGATTCTGTAAATTTACCGATTTGGTAAAATACCGAATCAGTAAATTTACCGATTCTGTAAATCTAGATGTAGGTGGCACTGAAAACAGTGCCACAGGCCCCTAAGAATTCGTTATTTACCACAAAATAATATTTCATGGTAAATAACGAATTTCAGTGTACATGCACATCTGTGCATGTACACCTGTGCCATGTGGCCCTTAGGGCATGTATGTGTGCCACATGGCACACAAGCCAGAATCAGGGGTGCTACAGGGTGTCAAAGTGACACACTGTCCCCCTTGACAATTCGGAAATTTTAGAGAATCAGTATTTACCGATTTGGTAATTGACATTGATTCCTATGGGCCTCAAGGTCCATAGGAATCAATGGCAATTACCGAATCTGTAAATACCGATTCGGTAATTACCGAATTATACAGATTCGGTAAAAATTACCGATTTTTTTCCTACATCTCATATACCGAATCTAGAATACCGAATCAGTAAAATTCGGTATTCTAGAGTCGGTAAATGAGATTTACCTACATCGGGCCCTAAGTGTTTACGTAATGCAACACATAATGCCTCAATGATGACACTGATGAATGTTGTTCTTCTATATCTAAAATATTGACCAAGTTTTATGCATGAGTGGGTAAATGGGGTCATTGTGGGCTATTGTGTCGGTAAAGGAAGTAGAACTGGAGATCCTGCACTGACTTGGTGTTACTTTTGCCATATCCATCCCACCAAATCTATGATCAATTAATGGTGTGAATTATTAACCCCTTGCGTGCGGCCGCGTTTCTGCGCCTGTGCGGCACTTTAAAAGAGTGGGCGGGTTTATGATGGCCCCCAGCCGTCATCAGCACACGAGCACCGTGCTGCATGACGGACGGGGGCCGTCATCAGCTCGCACGGGGTTAAGTCACACCTCAATAAATCACATAGCCGGGGGGAAGAGGGTTAGGGGTTTGATGAGTGGATGGGAAAGGAGATTTGAATAAAGGCGTGACAAAGACAAACCCTACACAAAGACAACATTCCTCTGGGCAATGAGCAGCCAACCATCATCAATCTGTTGTGGTAGGAATAGGAATTGAAGGAATGACTACTAAGACCTAGGACACAGTTAACTTAAATTCAATGCAAACAGTCCGTCACCCCCAGAAAGACCCATGTCATTATATATATATATATATATATATATATATATATATATATATATATATATATATATATATATATATATATATATATATATATATATATATATATATATATATATATATATATATATGTATTACCTACTGGCGATAGCCAGTAGGTATATATAGTTAACATTTTTTTCCTATGGGACTTTTGAAAATTCTATGTCTAATAACTTTGGCGTTTGTGGACGGAATCGGCTGAAATTTTGAGGAAAATAGCACTTTTTGTTTCTGAGCAGCCCTTGAAAATTTGGGGGGGTTTCGTCAAGGGGGGGCCGAGAAAAAGGGGGGTCCCAAAACGCGTTTTCCCCATGTTATTTCCATAGGGCGTTTGGCCTCACTTTTAGCTCGATCGGCTGAATGGATTTGCACGAAACTTGGCAAAATTGTAGGGACTGTTAGCCCGATGTGCCTTTGCTGGGTCTCAATATATGTGCTCCAGTGGATTTTGAGAAATTAACGTTTTAAAAAATTTATATATCTGTGACAGCGTCCTGGATAGCGCACCAGTTCGCGTACTTTTCGCGTAATGGAGCTTTGCGAAGCGAAGCTGATTGGCTCTCCGGTGTCTGTCAACATTCTAAACAGTCTGTAGCGGCCGCCATTTTGTCTCTCGGTAGGATCGAGAGACAAGAGGAGGCCAAAACAAAGGGGGAAATAAAGGAAAGGGGGCAAGGTAGACCCCTTCTGACCCCCTAGGATTGATGAGGAGGATATTAAAGTGCCCCGCGGGTCCCAAAAAAAAAAACAAATTGTTTTTTTCGTGGGGTGCGCCCGGTTCGCGTACCGGAAAGTGGTCTGGGAGCGTACTATAAGGAAACAAGAATGATTGACTTTTAACTTATTGTATGTTTATTGATTGTTCGTTTTGTTTTTTTTTGTTTTTTTTTATTTACGTAGCTACATGTAGGTACCAATGCAGAGTTTATAATTTAATAAACGCCGTCTCCTTTGTAAATATCTTGCCTTCCACCTTCAAAATTCTTACCTGGTGTTCTTACAACCAAAATTTTAGGAAAAAAAGCTTGGGATTTGTTCAGAGGAATTTCAAGATGTTCTAATGGCTCCTACTCTATGTGGCCTTGTGGATAATTGTAGTACAGAGCGAAAACTGTTTGTTTTTATAAGCAAAGTCAAGTAGCAGATCAAAATAAGGAGTAGAGGAAATGTAAGTCTGCAATGCTGTCCACATTATTTATGGAAACTTATGGATGAAATGTCATTTTACAATTTCAACTACATAAACTGGAAGAAAATAAGTTGTCCAGTCTAATTAAAAATGTTTTGGCTACATAGTCATCGATTTCAGGAAGAACATTTGCAACTGCAGCTATTATATAATATACTGGTCCTTTGACAACATCTGGATATTACACAGCTTATTTAAAATTTATAAAATGGATAGTCTTTCAGCAAACGTTACTAATTGACTATGAAGCAATGTTGCCTTTTGACTTGTTTTTTGAAGTCAGAATTTAGGGTAGGTAATTGGACTAGAATGATTCTAGGTGTTGCTGTAATTTAGTGTGCTGTTTCAAATTGCTTTGTATGTCTCAGTTTTTTTAAAACAATTGAGTTTATCTTTCAGAAAGTGGCGGGCAGAAAATAGTAACAGCACAACAGAGTATAAGCTGTTCATAGGATATCCTTTGACGTTGTAGAAAGTAAGTTACTTTGGAGAAGTTCCTATTTCTGCTTATTTATATTATTTGGGTTTTTTAAACACAATCATTTTGATTGTGGTTTTTTTTCCCCTCTGTTATATGATGAATACCTTCAACTCACTGTTTTCAGTGAAATTTGATATTTTCTGATAACAGCAAAAATAAACCATTAAATATGTTTAATTAATTTTCTACTTTGAATTGTGATTTCTAATATATATATGGATTGGTGTGGCTCACTGGTTAGAGGTGGTAGACCCGGAAGCAGAGGTCAGCCCGGGACCAGGGTTCAATTCCTGACGTGGCAGGGTCTTGGGCCATCGTCAGCGGTCTCGATAATTCTCGCCTCGGTGCCTATTCCAACCATGGGTCCCACTCAGCAACTCTGGGCAATAGCTTGCTTAATCTCTACTAATGGCCCCATCAGCGCCGGGGATGCCTGGCTTCACCTTGGGGATGCCCAGGAGGGATCATCTCTCAGGGAAAGCCAGGATGGGTTCCCCAGCGGTATACAGCGCGATATATAGTTAGCGCAACTAACTATATATGCGAATTTCAATGGTTTTATGCGAGTAAAATAAGTTTTTGGCAATGCTAATCCCTAACTATATATGGTCTATAACCTATGGTTTTTTCAGTGAATTATATATATATATGTGTGATCCCGCGGGAATTTGGCGAGCGCGATTACGTCATCGCGGCTAGCCAACTTGCACAGCAAGAGCAAGAGTTTGTCAACGCGAGTACGGGGCGAGTACGGCGCGGTACTTCGCAATTGCGAGATTTGAGATGCGGCGAGCAGCAACAATCTCGCACAAGCTAAAATATAAAATTTGCAATTCTGCACAAGAAATCCACCAGCAAGCAGCATAAACCTTCTTGAAATGATGATTTTTATCTTAATAACTCCTTAGGTTGACATTTGCCTGCACTTTTTTAGCGAGGAGTCCATTTTGGGGAGGGGGGAGGGGGGTGGGAGGAAGGAAGTGCCCCACAGTCTTCAACTTCCTGTTCCTGTCCAGCAGGCTCCTCCCAGTGCTTTGTCCATCTCCTGGTCACTTTTCATTTGGATCTGGAGCTGGAAGGATTACTTTTTGTGGATGCTGCTGGATATTTGGATTTGAGGCCTTTTTGACTTTCTTTAGATCACTGTTGGATTAGAAATTTTACAAGTAAGTTTGTTTGGGGCATTACAGTTGCTGGAACTAAAATTTTGGAATTTTCGGTTTTTGGGCTGTTTTGGGGCCTTTTGCCCAGGGGTACTCAGTGGTGGGTGGACTGAGTCTTTCTGTGGGTTGTCTTGAACTTAAACATCATGGAGGGCATGGATGGATTGGGATTGTGCTGATTTTTCAGTGATTTTCGTTTTTTGGGGCTGTACTTGTGGCCTTTTCACCAGGGGTATTTGAGTCTAGCATGGGCCTAGTCTTTCTGTGGGGTGTCTTGAACTTAAACATCATGGAGGGCATGGATGGAATGGGATTGTGCTGATTTTTCAGTGATTTTTGTTTTTTGTGGCTGTACTTGTGGCCTTTTCACCAGGGGTATTTGAGTCTAGCATGGGCCTAGTCTTTCTGTGGGGTGTCTTGAACTTAAACATCATGGAGGGCATGGATGGAATGGGATTGTGCTGATTTTGCAGTGTTTTTCGATTTTTGGGGGTATTCATGGGGAGGGACAGGCCATGTGGCTGGGGGCCATTTTGAGTGCTGCTACAGGCCCTGGCCATGTGCTGGGAGGCAAGTGGCCATTTTGAATGCAGGCTTTGTTGTTAGGCCTGCAACCATTTTGCCTACTTTTCAACCTTTATGCCCAGGGGTAGTGAGTCTTGCATGGGCCTAGTCTTTCTGTGAGTTGTCTTGAATTTAAACATCATGGAGGGCATGGATGGATTGGGATTGTGCTGATTTTTCAGTGATTTTCGTTTTTTGGGGCTGTACTTGTGGCCTTTTCACCAGGGGTATTTGAGTCTAGCATGGGCCTAGTCTTTCTGTGGGTTGTCTTGAATTTAAACATCATGGAGGGCATGGATGGATTGGGATTGTGCTGATTTTTCAGTGATTTTCGTTTTTTGGGGCTGTACTTGTGGCCTTTTCACCAGGGGTATTTGAGTCTAGCATGGGCCTAGTCTTTCTGTGGGCTGTCTTGAAGTTAAACATCATGGAGGGCATGGATGGAATGGGATTGTGCTGATTTTTCAGTGATTTTCGTTTTTTGGGGCTGTACTTGTGGCCTTTTCACCAGGGGTATTTGAGTCTAGCATGGGCCTAGTCTTTCTGTGGGTTGTCTTGAATTTAAACATCATGGAGGGCATGGATGGATTGGGATTGTGCTGATTTTTCAGTGATTTTCGTTTTTTGGGGCTGTACTTGTGGCCTTTTCACCAGGGGTATTTGAGTCTAGCATGGGCCTAGTCTTTCTGTGGGGTGTCTTGAACTTAAACATCATGGAGGGCATGGATGGAATGGGATTGTGCTGATTTTTCAGTGATTTTCGTTTTTTGGGGCTGTACTTGTGGCCTTTTCACCAGGGGTATTTGAGTCTAGCATGGGCCTAGTCTTTCTGTGGGCTGTCTTGAACTTAAACATCATGGAGGGCATGGATGGAATGGGATTGTTCTGATTTTTCAGTGATTTTCGTTTTGTTGGGGCTGTACTTGTGGCCTTTTCACCAGGGGTATTGGAGTCTAGCATGGGCCTAGTCTTTCTGTGGGCTGTCTTGAACTTAAACATCATGGAGGGCATGGATGGAATGGGATTGTGCTGATTTTTCAGTGATTTTCGTTTTTTGGGGCTGTACTTGTGGCCTTTTCACCAGGGGTATTTGAGTCTAGCATGGGCCTAGTCTTTCTGTGGGCTGTCTTGAACTTAAACATCATGGAGGGCATGGATGGAATGGGATTGTGCTGATTTTTCTGGGTTTTTTTTCGATTTTTTTGGGGTGTATAACTGAACTGATGTTCCTCTGTCTTCCATTGTTTTTAGGTGCACAAGACTCAAGAGAACCACCAGTGCCAGGAAGAAGTCCTGCAGCGGTGTGTGTGTGCAGCATAACGTCACGCGACGTCACGTCTGGCCTCAGACAACTCTACAATTCGTGCAACTGCGGCCTGCTGTCTGACCTGCTCTGAAGAAGATGGCCCCCAAAAAAGTTCTCCGTAGCTCCTCTAGCAAGAAAGTTGCTATTAAGGAGCAGAAGAAGAAGCAAGTTACCAAGGAGGCTGATGTGCCAACCGCCACGCTTTTTGGGAGCAAAAAAAAAAGTACGCCTGCAGCAGCAGCAGGATCTGATGGGGACCAAGCTGGGAGCAGCACCCCCACTCCATTGGGTTCAGTGCCGCCACCACCACGCCAACTTAAGTCAAAGCCCTTGAGTGCTTCAGAGGCAGTCAGTGTACTTCTCCAATCACCATCGACCAGTGATGTTGGCTCATCGCAAGAAAGTAGCAGCAATGTCCCTGAATCAACACAGGTTGTTGTAACTCATCTGACAAGTGTTGAACAACCACAGCCGCAACAACAACACCATGTGCAAGTACAAGCCCAAGTACATGTGGAAGGAGAGGCAGCAAAAGGAGATGCGCAAGCAGAGGTGCATGGAGGGTCACAAGTGCCCACAATAGTTGTTCCTCCCGAAGTAGGGGCACAACAGGAAATCGACAATCAAGCCGAGGTATCATTGGAAGCCACTCCTCCTGATGATCATTCATTGTCTTCCACATCCATAGCAAGGAAAAGATCAAGGTTGGTGTCTACATCTTCTTCAAGCCCACCTCCTTCTGATGAGACGGATCCCAATTGGGAACCAGCACCACTGCCGTCTGAGAGTGAGGCACACCATGATCTGACAAAGGTACCTAAGCGTAAAAGGAAGGTCGTCGAAAAACTCATAGCTATGGAGTGTGATGAGGCTCAACAAGAAGTGATGGATACTGCTGGTGATGAAGCCTCTCACGATGACGACGAGCCAGTCATCACAAAGGTCACTGCAGCCCCAGCGGGCATGCAGCAAAGAGACATTTTGACCCTATCCCGAGAAGCTGCTGAGCGTGATGATGATGTTGACGAGGAGGCAATGGAAATACAACAATCATTGGATTTGGAGTTAACTAGTACACCAACACCTACCGCTTCCATATTTCTTCCTCGCAAGAAGGGACCTCGATCCACCTCGACCTCAATTCGTGGTGGTGAAAGTGCAAAACGTACTGAAGTTCGGCAATCCACATCCTCCACTTCATCTGGCATTAGCAGCAGGACCACCACCACCAGTATCGCCGCCTCCTCCGGCCCCCAAAGACATTTCAAGTCTCCAGTTTGGGACTTCTTTAGTGTTTGCCCAAAAATGGAAAACTTAGCCATTTGCAGCATTTGTAAGCTTCGAGTTAGTCGTGGTAAGTTTGGTACCAACTATGGTACTGGAGGCCAGAGAGGTCATCTTAGGAGAGCGCACCCTGTCCAATGGTTTCCGCACCTAGAGGCGTTCAAGGAAGCCAGAATTGCACGTAATGAAAACGTTGATTTTTCATCTGATGATGACGAGGAGGAAGAGGACGATTCAAACACTTCACTTACACCCAGTACCCCTGTCAGCAGCACACCCCATGTGAGGCACACTAAGAGTGTGGGAGAAAGTGAGACATCAATGCGGAAAAGTTCATCAGCGAGCGTAACTGGGTCGAAGATATCATCATCATCCCGTAAATCCTTGGTCCAGGGCAACATTAAAAAGATGTTGTTTACAGAAGCGCAATATGAACGCAACCACCCACTGACGCGTCTGTATAACACTGAGCTGGCTAAAATGCTAGCTCTGGACCTTCTCCCTTTTTCTTTTGTAGAAGGGGTTGGTTTTCTAGAATTAGTGGCAGAGCTCTGCCCTAAATGGAAGGTTCCTAGTCGGTTCTATTTTGCCCGAGTTGCGGTTCCAGCACTACATGAAGATGTTCTGAAGGTGATTGGGGCAGCTTTGCAGAAGAGTGCTGTTCACACTATACATCTGACAACAGACATGTGGACCAGTGGCGCAGGCGCTGATTACATGTGCATCACTGCACACTGGGTCTCTTTTTCAGGGGCTAAAGCAAAGCTAAACACAGGTGTTGACACGGACATTGTTTTTAAAGCTGCTCGGAAACATGCAACACTAGCCATGTTTTGGTTTGGAGAAACGTCACACAGCAGAAAACATTTTGGATGTCTTTAATACAAAGGTCCTTAACTGGCTGTCCCCACTAAAACGCCAGGTTGGTTATGTTTCCACGGACAATGGCGCCAATATAGTTAAGGCCATGAGGCAGGGTGACTATTTCAGAGTGCCGTGTTTGGCGCACTGTATAAACCTGGTCGTCCAAAAATTCTTGGGTAATAAAGGCAGTGCAGCGTACAGAGTATTGGACACCTGCCGAAAAATGTGCAACCATTTCAGCCATTCTTTTAAGGCCCGGAAGCATCTGAGGAGCCTGCTATATCAACGTCAAATGCCAGTGAAAGCACTCATCCAGGAGGTGGTAATACGTTGGAACTCAACCTTCTACATGCTTGAGCGTCTGTATGAGCAGTATACGGTACTCGATCAATATTTCTTGACAGAGGGTACAGAGGACCTGAGGATGGGTGCGGCGCAATGGAAGATAGTTCAAAGCCTGACACGCATGCTTCGTCCTTTTGAGTTCTTCACGCGTGCAGTCAGCAAGGAGGACTGTAATTTGGGAAAAGCTATCCCATTGTTGTACATGCTGGAGGACCAACTGAAGGAGGTGTGTTGTGTGTTTGAAAAAGATGTAAAAAACCAAGACTCTTTTGCTCTGGCTGAGAAATTATTAGAGCTCCTACAAGGTGATGAACGTCTTAAAAAGATCCACTCAGAAGAGCATTACATTTGTGCTACTATTCTGGCTCCACGCTACAAAAAGGCGCTGGCAGGCCAAGCATTCTTTCCTTTTGATGATGAACATGTTCCAAAGTACAAACATTGGCTAGCCTTGTCAGCCAAGAGGTTTGAAATAGAACGGCTGAAAATTGAAGGAAATGGCAGTACATCAGCAGGCCATCCCCAGTCAAAACAATCCACTTCTGCACCTGTGGCTGTGGCACAAGTGACCTCTCAGCCCTTAAAGACACCGGCAACCGGATCATCTGCACCAGACACAACAGAAACATTGGAGGCTGAAGAGGATTGGCTAGCTCTGCGTGGGTTTGGTTCTCAAAAGGTCAGAGGCACAGCAAGAGCTAAGCAAAGTGGAGGAACCTTGGATGAGGACCTTGAGTCGATGGGGAAGGACTATCTGAATGACTCAACAGAGGTCTATGTTAATTCTGACCCATTGGCGTATTGGCATGGGAAAAAAGAATTGTGGCCACAGCTCACCAACCTGGCTTTAAACTACTTGTCTTGCCCACTCGCAAGCGTGTCTTCTGAACGTGTTGTCAGTGCTGCTGGTGGCATTGTAACTCCCAAACGGAGCCGCCTCTCGCCCAAAAATGTGGAGAGGTTAACAATGATCAAGATGAATCAGCACCTCATACCACCAGATTTCAGAGTACGAGAAATCGCGCCGGGTGAAGACGAGGTGGCCAGCAACATAGATGAGGGAATTTTTACTCTGTCAGGTGACACTGAGCTCACCCTGCCTGAATTCGCAGAGTATGATGACGAAACCTTATTCTCATTCCTGGACCGTGATACTGAGCCCTGAAAATGAGACAACGAATCAATAACTTTCTTTTTCGTCCTTATTCACTTTTATTCCTGTGTGTCTGTCTTTCTTTGTTGTGCACAGTTAATATATTTCAAACTTTAATCAGATAATCACAAAAACAAGCCCATCAGCAGAACTGTCTTCACTGGTTTGCTAATTGATTTGAAGTTGCCGCAGTCTGCATTCCTCAGGTTCACAAGTTCAGAAGAACATGCTCCTCTATCCTCCTCCTTCAACTCCTATTTCCATCAAACCAGAGGGCTGGTTTACGCCCAATGAAGAAAGACTCAGCACTTGTGGGGGTGTTGTTCTACCTCTTTGCAGGTGAGTTGACGGCTCTGGGACCATTGTTGGGAAGCTCTAATACCGGATAAAAGTGTTTTGGACCAAATCTGAGGCGCACATTTTTTAGTGTTTTTGCTGACTTGCTTGCCTTTGAGGTGCTCTTAGGGGGGGTTCCGTCTGTTTGTGGGTGAGTTTTGGGGTCTGGGAGCACTGCTGGGACATTCTAATCTTGGTTGCATTTGCGTTTCAGGAAATCCGTGGTGCAACCCTGACTTATGGCCTAGCTACGCAGCGCGTTTGGACCGAAGGCCGAGAAATATTGCAAGTATGAGATTTTGCTTTTGGCCTGTTTGGGGGTGTTATGCTTCTTGGCGGGTGGGTTGGCGGGTCTTGGGGCATTCCTGGGAAGGTCTAATACCGGGTTGAAGTGGTTGGGACAAAATCCAGGCCGATTTTTTTGTTTGCTATTTCTGAAATTTTGCTCAATGTGCGTTTTCGGGGGCCTGTTTGGGGGGCTTCCTGGTGTTTGTGGGTGGGTTTCAGGGTCTGGGCGCACTGCTGGCTATATATACTTTACTTTGCAAGAGGTTTGAAGCAAATCCATGGTGGCAGAGGGGAGTTAGGGCCTAGCTGCAGAGCGCGCGCGGAGTGATTTGGGAAATTTGGGAAAAACTGACAAAGTCCCCATTTTTGTACTTTTGCTCTTTGGCTGTTTGGGGGTCCTCTACTCGTTTTCTCCTGGGTTGACGGCGCTGGGGCCATTGCTGGGAAGCTCTAATACCGGATAAAAGTGGTTTGGACCAAATCCCAGGCGGAAACTTTTTTTGTGTTTTTGATGACTTGCTTGCCTTTGAGGTGCTCTTAGGGGGGGTTCCGTCTGTTTGTGGGTGAGTTTCGTGGTCTGGGAGCACTGCTGGGACACTCTAATCTTGATTGCATTTGCTTTTCAGGAAATCCGTGGTGGCAACCCCGACTTATGGCCTAGCTATGCAGCGCGTTTGGACCGAAGGCCGAGAAATATTGCAAGTATGAGATTTTGCTTTTGGCCTGTTTGGGGGTGTTATGCTTCTTGGCGGGTGGGTTGGCGGGTCTTGGGGCATTCCTGGGAAGGTCTAATACCGGGTGAAGTGGTTGGGACAAAATCCAGGCCGATTTTTTTTGTTGCTATTTCTGACATTTGCTCAATGTAGCGTTTTCGGGGCCTGTTTGGGGGGCTTCCTGGTGTTTGTGGGTGGGTTTCGGGGTCTGGGCGCACTGCTGGCTATATATACTTTACTTTGCAAGAGGTTTGAAGCAAATCCATGGTGGCAGAGGGGAGTTAGGGCCTAGCTGCAGAGCGCGCGCGGAGTGATTTGGGAAATTTGGGAAAAACTGACAAAGTCCCCATTTTTGTACTTTTGCTCTTTGGCTGTTTGGGGGTCTTCTACTCGTTTTCTCCTGGGTTGACGGCTCTGGGGCCATTGCTGGGAAGCTCTAATACCGGATAAAAGTGGTTTGGACCAAATCCCAGGCGGAAATTTTTTTGTGTTTTTGATGACTTGCTTGCCTTTGAGGTGCTCTTAGGGGGGGTTCCGTCTGTTTGTGGGTGAGTTTCGTGGTCTGGGAGCACTGCTGGGACACTCTAATCTTGATTGCATTTGCTTTTCAGGAAATCCGTGGTGGCAACCCCGACTTATGGCCTAGCTACGCAGCGCGTTTGGACCGAAGGCCGAGAAATATTGCAAGTATGAGATTTTGCTTTTGGCCTGTTTGGGGGTGTTATGCTTCTTGGCGGGTGGGTTGGCGGGTCTTGGGGCATTCCTGGGAAGGTCTAATACCGGGTGAAGTGGTTGGGACAAAATCCAGGCCGATTTTTTTTTGTTGCTATTTCTGACATTTGCTCAATGTAGCGTTTTCGGGGCCTGTTTGGGGGGCTTCCTGGTGTTTGTGGGTGGGTTTCGGGGTCTGGGCGCACTGCTGGCTATATATACTTTACTTTGCAAGAGGTTTGAAGCAAATCCATGGTGGCAGAGGGGAGTTAGGGCCTAGCTGCAGAGCGCGCGCGGAGTGATTTGGGAAATTTGGGAAAAACTGACAAAGTCCCCATTTTTGTACTTTTGCTCTTTGGCTGTTTAGGGGTCTTCTACTCGTTTTCTCCTGGGTTGACGGCTCTGGGGCCATTGCTGGGAAGCTCTAATACCGGATAAAAGTGGTTTGGACCAAATCCCAGGCGGAAATTTTTTTGTGTTTTTGATGACTTGCTTGCCTTTGAGGTGCTCTTAGGGGGGGTTCCGTCTGTTTGTGGGTGAGTTTCGTGGTCTGGGAGCACTGCTGGGACACTCTAATCTTGATTGCATTTGCTTTTCAGGAAATCCGTGGTGGCAACCCCGACTTATGGCCTAGCTACGCAGCGCGTTTGGACCGAAGGCCGAGAAATATTGCAAGTATGAGATTTTGCTTTTGGCCTGTTTGGGGGTGTTATGCTTCTTGGCGGGTGGGTTGGCGGGTCTTGGGGCATTCCTGGGAAGGTCTAATACCGGGTAGAAGTGGTTGGGACAAAATCCTCGCGGAAAAGCCTTTTGGCACTTTTTGTAACTTAGGGTTCGTTAGGGTTAGCCCTAGCAGCAGGATTGCATGTGTTTCGGGGTGTTCTAGATTTTTGCAACTGAGTTCTGGGGTCTTAGAGCACTCGTGAGAATGTGTAATTTTGGTTGCAAGTCATTTGAAGAAAATCCATGGTGGGAAAGGGGGGATTTGGCATAGTTAAAGAAAGCCTTTGCCACTATTCTTAACTTAGGGTTCGTTAGGGTTAGCAGTATTTCTATTGCATATGTTTGGGTGGGGGGGTTTTCGAGTCTTGGAGCGATGCTGGCTATGGATACTTTTGCTTGGTTGCTTGCAAGTGGTTTGAATGCAATCCACGGTAGGTAAGGGGTAATTAGTAAGGGGGTACTTCGGCCTACTTTTACTTTCAAAGTAAGTTTTGTCACCAGTTTTCTGCTAGGCCTCGTTTTTGAGATTTGATTGGGGGTCTTCTACATTTTTGCGACTGGCTTTAGTAAGGGTCTGGGTGGGAGCACTGCTGGGAAGATCTAATTTTGTTCTAAAACACAGTTTACAGTACACCTAGCTTGAGGGGAAAGATCCGCTACATTAATTTGCCCCTACTTATTTATCCTTCAAAAGGTGACTCAGACAGAGTACGCACTTTCAAAAATATTGTACTGTCTACTAGGAAAATCAAAGTGTGACTTTTTGCACTCCACAGCCTATATACCTTATATTTATTTATCAGTGATGTTGTAATATTATATCACTTCCTGTTTTTCGGTGAATAATTACAGGCCGGGTTTCAGTCTCTGCAATGGGGAAAAAAGGATGGAGTCAGGCTTCACATTAGCGAGCCACAATTCAGCATCAGGCAGGCAGTGGACAGGGTGTCTTCTGGTGACCAACATCGATGGACGAAGCGTCGGCTGCAATGGAGGAGTGCCGCTAATAAGAGGATTTTTTTTCTGCAGGCAGCTTACTTACCACTTTCAACAGGACAACTACAACAACATAGATACAGTATCCCTTGCCTTTTTCTCTGACTGTGACTGCATTTCTTGGATCTCTCTCTGCTTCTAAATTGATCCCTTAACACATCACTTAGTCCACTCCACTATCACATCTGCACCACACATAGTCATTTGTAAGTGCTCCTACGTAATTCGCAAGTCGCAGCACGCCCCAGCCCGTAGAGGACTGGGATGGCCCCAATGATGAAGCATGTCACCAAGGGTCAACCCTGGTGAGTGAGGGGACACCTAGAAAAAAAGCAATTTCTCCTTTTCTATCTACTATACCTTCCAGACCAACCCCATTGAGTGTTGTGAATGGATTTATAGTGACCAGCAAGGCTCTCAGGTATTTGGCTACAGAGACCTTATGTTGAATATAGTTATCAATATTTCCACACACGCCCTGTACTGTCGCATTCTTTCTTCCACAGTTGTCGAAAGTACTACTTACTTTTCACTGACATGCATGCAGTATTGCATGCACTTTCAAAGATTGATGGATAGGTTTGTACCCAAAGAATTGTTTATGTTCAATTGTTTGTCTATGCTGTGCTTTTTTTACAGGGTGTCTTCTGGTGACCAACATCGATGGACGAAGCGTCGGCTGCAATGGAGGAGTGCTGCTAATAAGAGGATTTTTTTTCTGCAGGCAACTTACTTACCACTTTCAACAGGACAACTACAACAGCATAGATACAGTATCCCTTGCCTTTTTCTCTGACCTATGACTGCATTTCTTGGATCTCTCTCTGCTTCTAAATTGATCCCTTAACACATCACTTAGTCCACTCCACTATCACATCTGCACCACACATAGTCATTTGTAAGTGCTCCTATGTAATTCGCAAGTCGCAGCACGCCCCAGCCCGTAGAGGACTGGGATGGCCCCAATGATGAAGCATGTCACCAAGGGGCAACCCTGGTGAGTGAGGGGACACCTAGAAAAAGAGCAATTTCTCCTTTTCTATCTACTATACCTTCCAGACCAACCCCATTGAGTGTTGTGAATGGATTTATAGTGACCAGCAAGGCTCTCAGGTATCTGGCTACAGAGACCTTATGTTGAATATAGTTATCAATAATTCCACACACGCCCTGTACTGTCGCATTCTTTCTTCCACAGTTGTCGAAAGTACTACTTACTTTTCACTGACATGCATGCAGTAGTGCATGCACTTTCAAAGATTGATGGATAGGTTTGTACCCAAAGAATTGTTTATGTTCAATTGTTTGTCTATGCTGTGCTTTTTTTACAGGGTGTCTTCTGGTGACCAACATCGATGGACGAAGCGTCGGCTGCAATGGAGGAGTGCCGCTAATAAGAGGATTTTTTTTCTGCAGGCAACTTACTTACCACTTTCAACAGGACAACTACAACAACATAGATACAGTATCCCTTGCCTTTTTCTCTGACTGTGACTGCATTTCTTGGATCTCTCTCTGCTTCTAAATTGATCCCTTAATACATCACTTAGTCCACTCCACTATCACATCTGCACCACACATAGTCATTTGTAAGTGCTCCTACGTAATTCGCAAGTCGCAGCACGCCCCAGCCCGTAGAGGACTGGGATGGCCCCAATGATGAAGCATGTCACCAAGGGGCAACCCTGGTGAGTGAGGGGACACCTAGAAAAAGAGCAATTTCTCCTTTTCTATCTACTATACCTTCCAGACCAACCCCATTGAGTGTTGTGAATGGATTTATAGTGACCAGCAAGGCTCTCAGGTATCTGGCTACAGAGACCTTATGTTGAATATAGTTATCAATAATTCCACACACGCCCTGTACTGTCGCATTCTTTCTTCCACAGTTGTCGAAAGTACTACTTACTTTTCACTGACATGCATGCAGTAGCGCATGCACTTTCAAAGATTGATGGATAGGTTTGTACCCAAAGATTTGTTTATGTTCACAATTGTTTGTCCATGCTGTGCTATTTTTTCTTGTCTCCCAAAACCTTTCCCAAAAACCCCCGTACCCATCCATTTTTCAAACCCTAACCCTCTTTCCCCGGGCTGTGTGGTTTTCATTGATGTGTGACTAAATTACAGCAATAAATCCACACACTTGCTGGGGAGGATAAGGTGATAGCAACAGGCTGGTGAAGAAATCCGAGGATATATTCTTACTCTGATTGACAAAGACCCATGGCTAATGTCAAAGAACTTCAACCAAATTAGTTATACTTTAACATTTGTTAGGCTACAATGTGGCACTGTTCTAGTGTACTTCTGTCACCTGCTATATTCTCTATTGTACCGTTGTATTGCTCAGGAGGACAAACCAGATTTCATTTTTTTTTTTTCATAGGCATGCAACTGCCACTGTGTCACACCACTAGTACCACCGCTATGAGGAAATTTTATCCGCCCAGGATTGCCAACCTTATTCGCTGTTTCCCGTGGAGCCAGCCCTGGGCCTAGCCCTACTTGCAAACAGAAATTACAGGTAAGATAGGCGTTTGGTTGGAGGTAGTATAATGGAGTATTAGGAGAGACAAGAGATTGGATTGACGGTAGTACTACTAAAGTCCTAGGACTATTCAGGAAAACAAACTTACTGTTAAACCCCCACCCACCAGACTCAAAAGCAGTAAAAAACAGGTATGGTCAGATAAAGTTTCAAAAAGTATATTTTTATAGCCCTAACAAAATAATCTCCCGCAAGACCCTCCCTAACCCCAACGATTGTCCTTCAAAAGTCCCCAAAAATCCCAACTCCCAATTCCCACCCCCCAAAAGTCTCTAAAAAAGGGGCAAGGGACACTATGGCAGGGTGCTGTTGGAATTAGCAGCCAGGGCATCATGCTCCTTGCGGAGGGTGGCAAGTTCGAAGCGGAGGCCCTCCACCACGTTCTTATAGTTGTGGACCTCCTGCTCCAGGTAGGACAGTCTGAGGGATAAGCAGCGCTGGTGTGCCTTGCAAATCCTGTGAGGGGCAGCTGCTTTCTTTGCTGCTGGGCGGTGGCGTTTGGCTTTGGTAGCCCGGCTCCGTACCGCTGGAGCACTGCGCTGGCTGGCAGCCCTCACGGAGGAGGATGCAGCTGTCCCAGTGGACGTTGTTGTTGTACCAGACTGCGTCTCCTCCTCCTCCAGGGCCACCAGCCGCCGATATTCAGCGACAGTGGCATCCAGCCTCCGTTGCCGGGCCATTCGAGCCAGCTCCTTCCTCCTTGATGGTGTCTTGGATTTAGAAGGAGCAACTACATGAAAAAAGAAAGACATAGTCTGTAACCAATGCTCCTTAAGATTAACACAAAATGATTGAGCAGAAAGTTGTCACAGTACAAGTAGCAAATTGAAAGCACAGTACATAACTATTGAGGACAGTATCTATGTAACCTCCGACTTCTTCATCCTTGCTCTAACATTAGTGGGAGTTTCAGGAACAAATTCTACAAGCACTATGGACTTCCATTACAGTCGACTATGACAGTACACCACTCTTATTCTTCTTCTTCTCTCTTGTTTAGGAAAATTGGTACGTTATCTTATGAAAGCCGTCATAATGCCAGCGCAGTGAACTTGCACCCGAGAAAAACAGACGCACACCATGGTGAGTGAGACAGACTTGCGTTACTGTACCGGTCCAGTACATGCAGGTGGTGAAGCTCTTACTTTTCTATTACGGGTGGCACTGAGAATACTCTGTTAAAAGGGCTACTGCTTAATTAATTTAGCTTTCACCCTACAGTGCAAATGAGCATTAGAAAAGGAAAATGAAGAAGCTAAATTATCTGATTGTCTATCACTTCAGATGGGATGTATTTGATGACATATGGGATGACTTTAGGTGCTTTGCTTATTATTGAGTGAACATAGATACCCCCACACATGAATGATGTACTACTACTAAACTAAAGTTATTAAGAGAGGTAGGGAGTGTCCACCGTAATAACCGGATATATGCTGTGCTTGCAGTTGCAATACAAACTACTGCTACTATTCATGGTAGTATTTGGACAACGTTACAACTTCTTTTCCTTGCCTTTCCTACACTGGAACGGACGTGCGGGTGCGGTGTTACATGCTCTTCAAAGTAACACTTAGTTCATCCAGTGACCGTCTACTCTCTCTAGATACACATATGCTATCAAAGAGTCAGATAGTACCATGAATGATCCAGGCATCCATCCATTCAAAGTATATTGCACACATACAGTTTCTGTCTCACCCACCCAGGCTGTTCTCCTTCCACCCATCCTTGCTTCATCATTCACCCAGTCATGCACCATACCATTTTCTTACCTTCCCAGCCACCTCGGGGACCAAGCAAACACATATCATTCTTCTTTGCCAGTCATCATTACATTTCTCGTGCTTCCACACTTACTTACACCCTTCTTTCGCTTTTCGTTCATCCCATCCATCAAGTTCACCTCAGATCTGATTGGAATTCTTCTCGCCAAAAACTTCACAGCTAAGTCGAAGTACATTTAGAGGAGGCTACTACCTGCTTTTTTTATAATACACCCATGCAGAAAGCACACTCTGCAGTCTTCAATCTCAATGACTAAGGAATGTATAGCTTACCTCTGCCCGCCACCACCGTGTGAACCCTCACAGGCATGTCCTTGTCCGGCACTTGCATCGCCTCCTCCCCAGAGTTGTCCTCCTCGTCCAATGCCACCACCACCTCCGCGCTGGCCCCGTCTTCAGATGTTCCACCTACAAAGTACATTTAATAATGTTAGAATACACCACTCACTACTATATAATAGTTGGTCTAGGAGGAAGAAAGAATTGTGAAAAAAAAGTATACAATTTAATAATTTATGACTGTGTACTCTAGAGTAAAAATGTCCCTTTTTCCAGGGAAGGCTGTTGTCTTGCTGCACTTGTTGGCACAACTGATGAATGTTTGCTTTTTACTTTTTAACACGCACCACTTTTTCTCCTAACAGACAGAACCTTGACTTCTAAGAACACTAGCAGGATCATGTTCAAACCAGGTGAGAGCTCGGCTCGACCACAAGAAATGTGCCCAATTAATCGTCAGCACTAAGCACTTTTCCATTTTCAGTTACACATTCACTTTTATGACAAACTTGAATTTAATAAATGTGTTTACTTTTAATAAAGCTTTTAAACTTAACCAGACTCTGTGGTTTTTGGTCCTCCAGACTAGAGTGGATGAGCTAAAGGTTTTCGAATTTTTGCAAGCATGAGTCCGTGCCTCTGCCATCGGTGACTTTGGGAGCTAAATGACTCTGCCACACTATCTAGTCAGTAAGGAGATTGGGGGTTCAACTACAAAGTCTGTTATCACTGAGGTATGTGGAAAGTCTAACAGTTACAGCACCTATTATAATTGATAAGCTAAGCGATGCATTATTTAGTGTCCATAGTTCTGTTTGTGCAGATTTGTCCCTGCAACACTAGTAGAATGGGTTGTCCTCCTATCCAAACCAAAAGTAAAGTAGTATCTTATTCTTTCTTGGTGGTCATTCACCTTTTTATTGTTGGCAATGGTCAAAGCATAAACATTTAGAATACTTGAAAAGACATTATGGGCAATCCCAGAGGACTGCACTCAGTGCATAGAGCTATTGCTGACTAGAAAGGGAGTCCAATGGAAATGCCAAATGTGCAATCTTAGTTAGCTACACATGAGAATAATCTAGTAATACCACACGGAGTCATAGTCGAGGCAGGATAAGAATTTAGATCCTGTCTACAAGAAGATCAAAGACGATTTAGAAAAAATCGAATGAGGAACGCTAGGAAAAAATAAGTACTCTATATTAAAATTAAAACTTAATGGGGCCAGCAAAGGAGCCCTCGCCTGCCCGGTCCTGGCCTGCATCGTCAACAGCACCCTCCTCCTCCTCCTCCTGTGTCCTCCTCTTGCCCCTGGGGGAAGCTGATGTACAACATGAAAGAAAGAAAAACAGAAAACATGGATGATATTTATCAACCAAATCAAACATTTCAAAAGAACTAACAAAGTAACAAAATATTTTTGCGAAATAGCAAATAGGGAACGACTCCACGGGATATATTATTGACCAATCTCATGTGGTCGACTACGTCATTACTTTAGTATTGCTTGATTTGCGGACCGTCGAATTGGAAACTACCCTATGTAACTCACTAAACAAAGTACTAAAAAGGTTTGCCTAGGATTGGCAGGCAGCAGTCCGCAGCACGCAAAGTGACAGCCAAAGTCCATCGTGATTGAAGATCAGCGACAACACTAAAGTTTCCTACTACATTAACCAGTCATTAAAATACTCAAACTATTAATCGACCACCACTATTTCTTCTTATCGCCATGTGTACAAAGGAAGGACTGGACTTGAGTCTGTAGGGGCTGATTTAGAAGGCCCTTGCGGCTCTTTTGCTCCATTGTTGCGTGACTTTTGTGACGCAGCGACAGCACAAAAGAGGCGCAATGGTGCAGCGTATATTAACAACGTGACGCATATGGGAGATGCATCACGTTGTAAAGCCCTGCGCCAATAGGGGGCGTTCCGGCACAAGGGAGGGCGTTCCTGCGCAGGAACGCATCCTAAAAGTGGCTGAGGGAAATCTACAAGATTTCAATCAGTCACTTTGAGGACAATGATGCGTGACTCAAACCCTGCGCCTGCTTGAAGCACACGTACGGCTTGACGCAGCATTGGGGAGATAGGGCACCCCAGAGCATTGATGAAGCTGCACCATTGTTGCGACGCAACTCCAGCAATGCGCCGCCTTTACGGCACAGATGCGTAACGCTTTGGTGACGTTTTGGGCCCATGGTGCGCCGCATTGTAAATACGCTGCACCATCGGTGATGGTGGCGTGACGCACAATTACTGGCGCATCCCTGCTACTTTGCAGGGATGCGCCGGTAATTAAAAATCTGAACCTTAGTGTGTAGCATTACGCAGTTCTTTCAACTACACTCATACATAATTTCACAGGCCAATGAAATGAACACAAAATCTAAAACAAATAAGCATAGTAGCAACACTACTGAGAAGAAGGAGAGCAGTGTACCTGAAATGCACAGAAGATTTTGAAATATAATTTACCTACAATGTAATGAGCAGCATTATTGCTCTTGGTAAAAAACTAAAATTTGCAATATAATAACACAGCAGGAGAAAACATAGTAGTAAAGACATAGCTACTACTACTCACCAAGCCCGGGGATCTTAAGGCCAAGGAGGTCGAGCAGATCTCGCTCACGGGTCAGGACATCCGTCCAGCGGTGGGTGGCCTGGTTGTAGGTGCGCCAGACCCGAGAGTGGTGGTAAATGGCCTGGCACACCTTTTCCCACCGCTTCCGGCGCTCCCGGGCCCCGTACCCGGCACTGATCTTGCCGCCTCCCATGATGGTCCTGGGGAGGCGGCGCTGAACATAAAAAATGAGTTGGCCCACCTCCTCCGGGGTAAAGATCTCCCTGGGTACGACCTCCTCCCCCCTCAAACGCCCGCACGGGAGCCGGGCACGGGGAGCGGGACCCTTCCCCTTCTCGGGATGCTTCCCGGCTCCCTTCACCATGGTCTGGGCGGAAAGGAATAAAGAAAATAGAATAGGGAAGAGAAGAGAAGAAAAGAAAAGAGTTTACAAAAGTAGTTTAAAATTAACCAAAAGTAGCAGTAAACACAAAAATATAGGGCTAGAAAAATAGAGGGATAGATAATAAGTAAAATATATTAAAAAAAACTTCAAACAAGCAAAGGATGGCAGAGATTCACAGAGGATACAAAGACCATGCCCAGAACCATAGCAATGAATGAGAAACAAGATGGCCGCGCCCGTTCACGACCGCGCGGGTAAGTTCGCGCAAGATTTTCCTTGCGAACACACGCGAAACTGTACTGGCAAGCCGCAGACTTTGCGAGATTACACTTCGCTCCCGGAAACGGAAATACGTCAGGCAAACAAGATGGCTGCGCCCTTGAACGACCGCGAGGGTAACTTCGCGCCTTGCGCTACGAGCGGCTCGCAAAAACGCACAAAACCTTGCCAACTAACACGCCGCAAAAAAAAACAAATTGCATATTCGCACGAATTTGCGGCTTCCGAATCCGATCTCGCGCGTGTTCGCGCCCCGCGAACCCCGCGAAATTGCAGAAAAACGAGTTTTTCAAAACTGAAAGCACTCGGCAGGGGCAAGAGTTCAAACTCATCATTAGTAACAGTTCCCGGTAGTGCTTCCTGACTGGGGCCCCTCCAGAATTCAGTTGCTAGTTGCAACAATTGTATGACCCTGCTCTGACCCTCACAGCAGGCTCAAAGAATAGCTACAAGTAGGCCACAAAGGTCCTGGGGAAAAAAATGCACTGCAACAGAAAGCAAAATTACAGATAAGGAAGCAGGTGCCAGACTTGAATTTTAAAACAGTGACACATTAATAAACTAACCCCAAATTAATTCATCTCAGTTGAAGCAGGGCTGGTGTGCTTGCTTTTCCCCCCCAATAATCTACAGTAATGATGAACCAGAGGGTGGCATTGATGTAACAGAGGGTTGCAGTGGTGAAACAGAGGGTGCTGGGAACCTGTGATGATGAACCAGACGTAGAAACAACATAATTTGCGACCATTGCGCGGCGAAATGTAAGTTCGCAATTGCGAACTGGTACGAAACCCTCACAAACTGGCAGAAATCCTTGCGAACACACAAAAAAAAATCCGCAAATTCGCAAGAATTCGCGGATTTTGCGGATTGCGAGTTCGCAAATCCGCAAAATTCGCGAATGCGAGATTCGCAAAATTCGCCCATACTTACTGGTAGCCTGATGTGCCTTTGCTATGTCTCAAGATATGTGCTCCAGTGGATTTTGAGTAATTTAGGTTCAAAAAAATATATATATCTATAGTCGCGCCCCGGTACGCGTACCGGGCGTGCAAAGCGACTTGCGCACGGAAAGCTGATTGGTTCACTGGTGTCTGTAAACATTCGAAACAGTCCGGAGCGGCCGCCATCTTGTGTCTCGGTAGGATCGAGATACAAGAGGTGGCAAAAAAAAGGGGGAAATGACTATGAGGGGGCAGGGTAGACCACCCCCTGACCCCCTAGGTTTGATGTGGGGGCTATAATAGGGTCCCGCTGGGCAAAAAAATAATAATTCGATTTGCGCGGGGGGAGCGCCCGGTACGCGCACCGGGGAGCGGACCGGGGAGCGAAGCATGGGGAAAACCCAGTTTATTCACTGTATCACCTCTACGACTCTTTCTTGCGTCAATACGTCCCTTTTGCATACATTACACCTGACGTAGGAATATTGTGGCGCAGGGGCTTACAAAGTGACGCATCTACCTAGATGCGTCACTTTGTAAATATGACTGAATAAGGTGCATTTTTTACAGCACTGGTGCATCACAAAAAGTGACGCTCCGGTGGCGTTAAAGTGAGACGCATGGCCTCATAAGTGAGGCCTTCAGTCCTCTACTCATGCGTCATATTAAATTTATGACATATTATGTTGGAAGTTCTTACAGATACGTCAGTATTTCAGACGTATCTGTAAGCGCAAAAGTGATGCATTGCTGGAGTGTGTCTCAAAAATGAAGCAACTCCAGCAATGCATCCTTTCACATGGGGCCAGGCCCCATGTGAAAGGGCCTGCACGCCTGCTGTGAAACAGGCGTAATATTTGGACGCAACAGCGTCATAAAAGTGACGCAGTGATATCTCATAGATTTCACTGCGTCACCTCTACGACCCTTTCGTGCGTCAATACGTCCCTTTTCCATACATTACACCTGACGTAGGAATAATGTGACGCAGGGGCTTACAAAGTGACGCATCTACCTAGAAGCGTCACTTTGTAAATATGACTGAATAAGGTGCATTTTTTACTGTACTGATGCGTCATAAAAAGTGACACTCTGGTGGCGTTAAAGTGACGCATGGTCTCATAAATGAGGCCTTCAGTCTTCAACTCCAGCAATGCATCTTTTCTTACCCTTCCACACCCCCGTTCCTTTTCAACATTTTCTTTGATTATCCACATTCCCCATATTCCCTCTCCTTCTCCTTACTTTCCTTCCCAACACTCACCTTCTTTCAGTCCCCCTACTTCACTTCCTTTCTCCTCTCATACCTTTCTGTTCTTTCTTACTCAAGAAAAAATGATTAAAAAAAAATCAAAAATAATAATAATTAATACTTACACAAAACAGCAAATTTATAAAACAAATCGTAGGTTAGAAACTCGATATAGAAAGGAATTAGCATTTAAAAAACCTATGAAATTCACTGAACAAACCATAGGTTTCACACCATTTATAGTTAGGAATTAGCATTTAAAAAACCTATTAAATTCACTGAAAAAACCATAGGTTTGACACCAGTTATAGTTAGCTGGAAATTTTACTGACATAAAACCATTGAAATTCCACGTTATAGTTAGTTGGACTCACTATAACTTGCGCGCCTCCAATGCACTGCTGATGACGTCACTTATTACATCACTCATGACATGGTCAGTGACATCACTCATGACATCACTCATGACACCATCCTTGTGACAGAGTGACAGACCTCCTTTCAGTGTAATGTAAGCCTTGAAACACATATTCAAAAATAGAAATTAACATTTTCAAAAAAATGGAGATACCCATGCCAGTTACAACAAACAATTCAGTAATTCCACCATCTATATACACATCCACTCATTCACCAGCAGTTCTATATAGTCACTCATACATATACTTACTCATTATATATAGTGATACACCTAAACATCCTGTTACACACCGACAGTCATCCAAAAGTTACTCACACACATACTCACACATGCAAATAAACTATTGAACATCCATTTATTTGCATATAGAACTATACACACACTACCACTTTACTTCTATGGAAATGTACACATACTTACTCTCTTAAACAATCACTTATAGAAACACATACTTATTTAAACAGGAACTCGTACAATCTCTCGCTCTGACATATACTCACTTATATATATCAATACTCACATATACTAGATTAAAACATATGTAGTTACTGATAAAGACACTAGTGAGACAGTGATTCACTCACTAACACACACATATACACACTCATCCAACCATACAGTCCTACACATATGCTGCCTTCAAAACACATACAAACAGTGAGTCTGTCACCAACCCATGCAGCCACTTATACACAAAGTGAAACACTGATACATATATTTCAATATTTAAAAGTTACTCGCTAATATATGTATTCACTAAGATACACTTAATAAGGCAGTTAACAAATCATTTTTTTATAAAAAAAAGTCCATTTAGACACTTACTTAAACATTTATTCTTCCATCGACCTTTTTCATATACATATACATATATAAAACATATTTATTATTCAGAAAGACACACATTCACTGGATGGTGTCATCAGTGATGTCATGAGTGATGTCACTGACCATGTCATGAGTGATGTAATATGTGACGTCATCAGCAGTGCATTGCAGGGGCGCATGTTATAGTGAGTCCAACTAACTATAACGTGTAATTTCAATGGATTTAGGTCAGTAAAATTTCTAGCTAACTATAACTGGTGTGAAACCTATGTTTTTTTCAGTGAATATATATATGTGTATATATATATATATATATATATATATGATCTACGTCCCCATCCGGGACACCATGATGGGATCAGATTGGCTGCCAGCATCTCAAACCAGGAGGTGTTGGGAGCCATCTTGTGACTAGATTGAATTGACCCACATAAAAAACATAAACTAAAGGAAAAGAAGTAAAAGTGTTAAGACAAAGAGACTTTAATTCACCTGATGCATCCTGGGAATTGTAGGAAGCCGAGAACTACGGTGAAAAGGAGTAGTTTGGCGCAGACCTTGCGCACGGAAAGCTGATTGGTTCACGGGTGTCTGTAAACATTCGAAACAGTCCGGAGCGGCCGCCATCTTGTGTCTCGGTAGGATCGAGACACAAGAGGTGGCAAAAAAAAGGGGGAAATGACTATGAGGGGGCAGGGTAGACCACCCCCTGATCCCCTAGGTTTGATGTGGGGGCTATAATAGGGTCCCGCTGGGCAAAAAAAAAAAAATTCGATTTGCGCGGGGGGAGCGCCCGGTACGCGCACCGGGGAGCGGACCGGGGAGCGAAGCATGGGGAAAACCCAGTTTATTCACTGTATCACCTCTACGACTCTTTCTTGCGTCAATACGTCCCTTTTGCATACATTACACCTGACGTAGGAATAATGTGGCGCAGGGGCTTACAAAGTGACGCATCTACCTAGATGCGTCACTTTGTAAATATGACTGAATAAGGTGCATTTTTTACAACACTGGTGCATCACAAAAAGTGACGCTCCGGTGGCGTTAAAGTGAGACGCATGGCCTCATAAGTGAGGCCTTCAGTCCTCTACTCATGCGTCATATTAAATTTATGACATATTATGTTGGAAGTTCTTACAGATACGTCAGTATTTCAGACGTATCTGTAAGCGCAAAAGTGATGCATTACTGGAGTGTTTCTCAAAAATGAAGCAACTCCAGCAATGCATCCTTTCACATGGGGCCAGGCCCCATGTGAAAGGGCCTGCACGCCTGCTGTGAAACAGGCGTAATATTTGGACGCAACAGCGTCATAAAAGTGACGCAGTGATATCTCATAGATTTCACTGCATCACCTCTTCGACCCTTTCTTGCGTCAATACGTCCCTTTTCCATACATTACACCTGACGTAGGAATAATGTGACGCAGGGGCTTACAAAGTGACGCATCTACCTAGAAGCGTCACTTTGTAAATATGACTGAATAAGGTGCATTTTTTACTGTACTGATGCGTCACAAAAAGTGACACTCTGGTGGTGTTAAAGTGACGCATGGTCTCATAAATGAGGCCTTCAGTCTTCAACTCCAGCAATGCATCTTTTCTTACCCTTCCACACCCCCGTTCCTTTTCAACATATGCTTTGATTATTCACATTCCCCATATTCCCTCTCCTTATCCTTATTTTCCTTCCCAACACTCACCTTCTTTCAGTCCCCCTACTTCACTTCCTTTCTCCTCTCATACCTTTCTGTTCTTTCTTACTGATATATATATATATATGATCTACGTCCCCAACCGGGACACCATGCTGGGATCAGATTGGCTGCCAGCATCTCAAACCAGGAGGTGTTGGGAGCCATCTTGTGACTAGATTGAATTGAGACACATAAAAAACATAAACTAAAAGAAAAGAAGTAAAAGTGTTAATACAAAGAGACTTTAATTCACCTGATGCATCCTGGGAATTGTAGGAAGCTGAGAACTACGGTGAAAAGGAGTAGTTTGGCGCAGACCTATAAATAAATTACATCACACGTCGCAAGCATAAGGATTACTGCTCACCTGTGAACTAAACACAGAGAGTGCCGGTTGGAAGCAGGTTGTACCTGCGGAGCGCTCCGCGTTGATTTATGAACGGACCTCGCGCTGTTCCCAATACCGGTGAGGATTATCCCGCCCGTGTTGATTCATTCCAAAGAGAAAATAATGCGCCAGCATTGAAAATCAATTTCCGTTACCGGCACACCAGCCTTAGGGTTGTGAAGATTTAAGCCCAGACCCGCCTGCCATAGACGATATTTCCAAACAGAAGCCACTATGGGCAATTAACTAAAAGTTCCCATGGACTAGAATCACACCGCCCTGATGAGAATCCTGCAAATAACGCATCAGGATTCGAAACGCGTCTTGACTTGACATTAGTGGTTTATGTCAGTCATGTATAAATGGGCTTTCTTTCTGAATACTAGATAATGAGAGAAATGAATTCAGTTCATGAGTAGGGAGTCGATCTGTGAAAATATTTCCTCCCTTTCCTTCTCACATTCGTGATTTTCCATTATGAATTGTTGATTTGGTTTTTTCATTTTGTTTTTGATGCACTATGTCCATGCATAAACTGTATATGTAAGACTAAATGTTTTCTTCTTTAAATGCTTTGCACTTAAACCATTGCACTGTATATATGCACAAATCGTTTTCTGAATCACATATGGCTAGAAATGAAATTGATGGTGATTCAATGTCTGTTTTTTACATAATGAAAAATTGTTCAACCAAGTATTGACTCAACGACAAAAAGTTATTGTCTGGGTAAACTAATAAAAGTATTGTTTATCCGTAATCATTCAGTGTTTAATTCGTACACTTGGAGGCATAGGCAAATCCTTTGTATTCCTGTTAGTGTGGCCCTGCCTACCCTCCCTCCCATTGGGCCCAACCACCATTGTTGGTCTAGTCACCTGTGATCAAGGCTGCAACGACAGCTGAAACGCGTAAGGTTTGAAGACAGAGACTGTTTCTCTTGGCTGAATAAAGCACAAGTTACCCCACAATGCCGTGGTCAAGCGTTTTCCTTTCTGCTAGAAGGGAAAGTTGTTGGTATGTTAATGGAGGTTGCCCCCCCCCAGCGCTGTGACAGCCCTGTGAGAGGTCTGCTGCTCCATGTGGGCAAAAGGAGTTAGAGTTGTATGAAAAGGAGCGGGACCCGCCTGCAGTGTTCCAGGATTTAGGCACGGAGAGTTCCAGCCGTAATTGCAACTGGGCTTCACTGCAAGTTTGGGAATGTGCAGCACATTGGTGCTGTAACAGAAGGCTTCGGGATTGTTTCAAAGTGCAGGCATGAATTATATTCAAGGAAAGAGCCAGATTTATTTTAAAGAGCAGACTGTGCATCGAGTGAAACTCTACACGTACTGCAATTGTGTGTAATCCTGGAAGAAATATCGGAGCAGTAAAAGTGTTAAGACAAAGAGACTTTAATTCACCTGATGCATCCTGGGAATTGTAGGAAGCCGAGAACTACGGTGATAAGGAGTAGTTTGGCGCAGACGTAGAAATATCACATCACACGTCGCAAGCATAAGGATTTCTGCTCACCTGTGATCAAGGCTGCAACGACAGCTGAAACGCGTAAGGTTTGAAGACAGAGACTGTTTCTCTTGGCTGAATAAAGCACAAGTTACCCCACGATGCCGTGGTCAAGGGTTTTCCTTTCTGCTAGAAGGGAAAGTTGTTGGTATATATATATATATATATATATATATATATATATATATATATCCAACACAATGCAGAGACCCATTAGGATGCAGCCTCACACGAACTCCGTAACGAACTCCTTTATTTCACTAACTTGCCAGCAGGGTTACAAAGGTGACGCTCTTCAAATAAAATCAGCTGCCAAATGCATTTCAAGAGCGACGGCTCTCTTCGTCAGTGGCAAATTCATCATCTGCTGGAACTCTCACTCTTTCTAAATATTCAGTCCCGCCGTCTGGGTGTTAGCAATCAGTGGCGTTTGTGAGATCCGTAGTCCTGGCTCTTCAAAATGGGGTAACTCAGATGGTGTATATATATATATATATATATATATATATATATATATATATATATATATATATATATATATATATATATATATATATATATATATATATATATATATATATATATATATATATATATATATATATATATATATATATATATATATATATATATATATATATATATATATATATATATATATATATATATATATATATATATATATATATATATATATGAAGAAAAACACTCCTACAGCAAGGAAGAAGAGTACACGAGGCGTGTGTGGATCAGGCTTATTTATTATTGTTCAGGTCACCCACGACCCTGCAGAAAAGGCGAGACGCGTTTCGCAGCAGGCTTTGTCAATCTATACATATATATGTTCTGTCACTTAGGTTTGAAAAATAGTAAATGCATATTATGTAGGAGTGAAGCGAACAACACACACAGTTCTAAAAAACTTTTTATTAAATGAAAAGTGATAATTTATTACCAAATTGGGAGTTGCAACTGCTGCATTCTTCTTGGGTTGTCGGTCAATCTTGGGCACCTGGCTGATGCAGTCCGGTAAGTTAAGCATGCGTGTTATGGTGCTTTTACCATTTGTGCAGGAGAGGAGTAGGCGTGTGGATTGTTAAAGAAAAATTATATTGTAGAATGAAGGAGAAGGACAGAAGGTAAACTTCATGAGGAGTGCAGCAAGAAGACTGAGTCTAGAGGCAGAGCAAGAGAGAATAGTCCTTTGCAAGCATTCATTTCATGACTGATGTGCGATCAATTAGATGAGCACAATTACAACAACCAACAATAACAGACAAGTGGCCGCATGTATCAGTCTGATCAAAGTCACCGAACTGTCATGATCATCATCATAATATGTAGCCTAGCATGTGAATAATGTAATGATTACCACATGCCTGTCTCCAGTTACCTACAACATGAGGCCCCTCTCCCAACCACAACATAGTTTCAAATGTGAGCAAGACAGCACACACACTCAGTCATATTGCATTTCCCAAATCATTTAAAATTAATACACCTCACCAGTCTACTGAGTTGATCAGGCCTCTTAGAGTACTCACCATGTTGTTTTTTGTGAAGTTGATAACTTGCTTCTTCTGGTAGTTGTTGAAGTAACCACGCCCTGAGTGCTTCCATAATCCTCCTGACTCTGATTAATGAATATATCCAACTCTGTAATGACTCTAGCCCTGAGTCTCCCGACTCAATTGAGAGAGATCGACCTTTCGTGCAATGCTGTTGATGAACATCTTACTTATGGGAGAAGATGCCGATTTCAAGTGGACAATTGAAACAGCATGGGTTGGAGTGCCACTGCAGAACCCACTGGGGTGTGAGTTACGTAATTGGGACTTGTCACGGTAGCGCACTTGTGAAAAGATTGGCACCACAAGTACCATCGGGCCACGGGGTTGGCCACCCCATATGGGCAGAGTTTCATCATTGCGGTACTGCAAAATCATCGTGCCATTTCCTGATAATGTCTGGTGCCTTTGAGGAAGTGCTTAGTACACGAAACGGGTCAGGCAGGACTTGTACTTTGCTGTATGCTGTGTTTCCCTCATGCTGCCTCCCTCCTCGAAAAAATATGTATATATATTCCACAAGAGTTGCCTGTTGAACAGATGGATGCCACACACGAAGATTATACTTCCGCCACATTTATTCGAGGATGGATTCCCATTGATCTTTTTAAATTGACTTCCGATCTCTGGGCCCCTCTCCTCACTCGTGTTTTAGAGGCATGCTGTTCAATGGGGTTTATAAAAACCTAGTCGGAATCAATTATTATACTGATTTTTAAAAAGGCGACTGGGACAACCCCTCTAGTTATAGACCGATATCACTTTTGGACTCCTTAATGAAAGTTGCAGGAGGGGTGGTGTTAAACAAACTCCATACTTGGGCAGAGGACAATAAAATTTTGACCCCTGTCCAGTACGGTTTCAGGGAAGGGATGGGTACTGTAGTGTTGTGAACTTATCTAGGACCCTAATTAAATATTCCCGATTTATGCCCTTATGTGGTTATAACAAATCATATCCTTATAAAGGCATAAAGATCATATCCATATTTAGTCATAGCCAATGCAGTCCAAATACGGCAAGGCTACTTCCCTAGACTCCTAGAAAGTACAACGCGTTCTTGAAACAAACCAAACCTCCAGCAGACCGGGAATTCCCCCTGCTTTTGTTTTGATTTGTCCTACAACTCCTGAGAGTCCTGAAAGAACTGCCAGTTCTTAGTGACAGTTCTTAGTGACGTCTTATGTCCAACCTTACGTCAAACACAGCACCTTCCAGGTATAAATATACCAGCATTTGCCTTAAGCAACACAAGGTGGTGTGGAGCAGAGCGGCTATCTACTTACCCAAAGCCCAGCTGATGCAAGTGCCGAAGGAAGCGGTCCCTCCCATTTGACGCACTGAGAAAGACGCTGTCTTTTCTCCGGCTGAGAAAATCCAGCTCCAGTGTTTCCAGTCACCCTTGCGGGTTACTGGGAGATCGAGTCCTGAGAGTGAGATACAAGACCTCCTTCATTCTAAAACCAAGGTACGGAGCTGATTAGATCCTTAGAGAATTCTTGATTCAGATTCTTGGCAAAACTATCTTAAACTTAAACTGCAACTCCCTTACTCCTTCCCACATACTAGGCTTAGGTTAGGTACACTGGGGTAGGCATAATTTAGAAGCACCAGTTGAGTACGTTTAGTCAAACTTTTATCTTTGTATGTATTGTATATATTTTATCTGTTTTAAGTATCATATGGCTCAGATACCATAGCAATGATTTTACAGTATTATTTCATAATACTCTTTTACTGTACGTACTTTACTTTATGATAAATATTGCAATTGTGGCAATTCACTTCTCTTGCATGAGAAAGAAGACTGCTCAATAAATAACACCTTTTATTGAAAACGCTTGTCTCTCTATTTCTCTGCACTCCGGTGAAACTAAGTATGCTCGATTGACTGAGTGAAATAGCTATCTATTGTTTTCACACGACTCTGGAGATATACTCCTTATTCTGGAGAGAGCAAAGTTGTCATGTTTATGCGGTTGTCAGAAGCTAATCCCTTCTCGTCTAATCAGGAAAGTTAACTCCTTCCTGTTCATTTGAGAAAGTTTCTAGTGACCTCTGAGCTCGTTGGCATACCTAATGAAGTCCAACATATTCAGTAGAGACCTAGTCGACCTCAGTCCTACGTCTAAACTGCCGTTTATGTTATTCCAATGCGCAGAGCCTATTGGGAATATAGGAACTACACTACAGTAAAACAGGTTTTTAATTTTATTTTAATACAAAGGAAAATATACCCAAGCAAAACCAGGGCGCTTGTACGCAGTATTCGTTGACCTTACTGCCACCTTCAATTGCGTAGATCATAATAAGCTATGGAAAACTCTGGAGGAGATAAGAATAGAACCCGCAATTGTTCAATTTTTAAAACTTTTATATAAGGGAGCCACCGCAAAGGTACGATATGGCTTTAAGGGAGAGTGAACCAAGTCATTCCGTATGGAGAAGGGTGTACGGCAAGGCTGCATTTTGGCCCCGTTCCTCTTCTCCATATATACCAATGCTCTGGAGGAGGAACTGGGGGCCAAAAAAAGAGACTCACCAAGATACAACAGTAAGCAGATTGTCTTCCTTCTCTACACGGATGATGCAGTGCTAATGGCCAGAACCAAGATAGGTCTACAGAGAGCACTTTCTACCTACATAGAGTTTATGGCTAGTAGGGGCCTAAATCTAACGCTAGGAAAACCGTTGTGATGACGTGTGGGAAAAACAGGAATAAATGTAAAAATTTGGTAGTAGGGGATGACAGAATTGGATCCACTAATACATTTTCTTATCTTGGAATACTTATCAAGGAATCAGGATCGTGGGCCCCCGCAGTCAAGAGTAGGACTCTCCTGTTTAAACGTTCGTCCGCTGCGTTAAGGAATTTTGCTTAAAAGCTCGGAAAAAGACCTTCCGAGATTCTACTTAAAATTTACATAGCAAAATGTAGAAGTATAGCAATCTATGGGGCAGGCATTTGGGGTTTTTATAATGTAGGTCCTTTACAAGTTGTTGAAAACGCATTTTTAAGGTTTATTTTTGCAGTCCCCAGAGTACCTCAGTTTTTAACTGCCATAACGAACTGGGACTTGAGTATATTAGAGACCTCATTAAAATACAACCAATCTTACTCTGGCACAGAGTCTGGTCTTCGCCCACTTTGGGCTTAAACCGAGAAATTATCAAGGATATAATGTTTCTGGATTATGTTAGAAACATTCCGTAGTTAAATTATATAAAAACTTGGTAAACGACCTAAATAGACAAACATTTTATGAAAATCCAGAGACGATTTCTTCTATATCCGGAAAAGAATTGAAAACATTATGTATCAATCATTTTGAACTGCTTAGATTATCTGGGGAAATCAATAGGAAAACTGTGATTCAGCATCAAATAACCCTAACGTATTATGCCATCCAACCCTATCTGGCTTTTTGTTTAAGGGGCTTTGATAGATATGTTTTAACCAGGTTGAGATTTGAGACCTTCCATTGCCTGGTAACATTTCCAAACATAAATGACTGGTTGAGAAATTTGGTGCTATGCCCATGTGATAATCTTTCCCTGCAAACCACCATTCATGTGGTATTATTTTATAAATACTATGTAAGGGAACGCAGAAGATGGATTAAGCCGCTTCTGAAACAGGGAGCAAGTCGGCAATATCGCCCAGCTTTTTTATTCTTGCAACAATTGGATAATGAATATTGTATTGGTATCATGATCGGTTTTTGAAAGAGCATAATGAGGAAACGGAACTCTATAACATGCAAGTTACTGTTGAGTGGAAAAGTATCATTAATATATGGAATAATTTTTTTTATGTGATTAAGTATGAATTTTCTCATTTTTAAATGCTGCTTTTATAATTTTTATTTGTATGCTAAAATTGAATAAAACAATTTTCTGATTCTGATTCAGACAAAAAAATAAGGTTGAGGTGGTGATCCTAAATAACACACCAAGGATTGGGGGTGTCCTGTTGTGTCAAGCCCAACTATTCAAACTAGAAAGTAACTAGCCACGGCCTGTGTAGGGCGTGCCACCGAGCAGTGACTTGGGGCGGGGGAGGGGCAGGGAGGGGGGTTGTAATATGCGGTAAACGGATGATTTCAGGTATTTAACGAAAAAAACATTTAAAAACGAATTTCGTTGCCCGGGATCCATTGCATTTAGCAATGCGGCCCGCACAACGAAATTCTTTTTTTTTTTGTTACTTACCTGAAATTGTCTGTTTCCGGCATATTACAACCCCCCACCCTGCCCCTCCACCCACCCCACGTCACTGCCCGGTGGCATGCCCTACACTGGCCGTGGCTGAAAGTGACCCTCTATAACACACCAAAGGCCAGGGGTGTACTGTTGTGTCACTCCCAACTGTTTAAGCCAAAAGGTAACCCTATATAATACACCAAGGGTTAGGGGTGTACTGTTGTGTCAAGCTCAACTGTTCAAGATAAAATGCTGTAGTCACCTTGACCTTTCTCTACCGTGCTGACTAGGGAAAAAATGATCTACGCGCTTGTCCTAGTTTGCCATTCGCCACATGCTGGGACTAAGGACTCTTACCCTTGTGACAGCAGCCTCCAGACATACCTCCATCCAGGGAATTCAGCAGAACATTCAATCAATTATGGCAGCCACTCATCGATCTTGTTGGTGCAGATGTGAAACTGTTCGGGCAGGGGTCCTTGTCCTTTGGCAGCAGTTGGGCTCCATAAACCAATCTCTCCTGGCTGGTTTGCCAAAATGTTGCTCAGATATGAATTTGCCTTAAAGAAACGAAAAGACAAGGGGTATTTGGCAAAACATGAACAAGTTGGTTTAATTAAAAGCAGTGTCCTGGAGAGTCTCGACAGAATGCGCCTCAGGAAAGTCTCTTGGTGTACGAAGTATTGGCTGACATTATACACATTTTGTGAGGTATAATAAAGCAATTTTTGCATTCCCGAAAAAGTATCTCAGTCATAAATTAACAAGTTGGACATCTAGTAAGGACACAGATTGCTCTTGATCTCAGGGAGAGCTAGTGTATGCCGGTGTGTATGTGTCCAGGAGTCTGGCATGAGGAGCGCATGATCACTTCGTGTAATGTAAATGTAATGTAAATGTAAATTGATACTTGTATAGCGCACTATTCACCCGCAAGGGTCTCAAGGCGCTTGTACGAATACCGCTGTGGAACCCATCCTGGCTTTCCCTTTGAGGCGTCCACTCCTGGGCACCCCCAAGGTGGAGGCCAGGCATCCTTAGCGTTGTGGGGGCCATTGCAGACATTAAGCAAGCTATTGCCCAGAGTTGCAGAGTGGGACCCATGATTGGAATAGGCACTGAGGCGAGAATTATCAGGTCCGTGGAATTTTTTAGCCCAAGACCCGCCGAGGCAGGGAATTGAACCCTGGTCCCGGGCTAGACCTTTGCATCAGGGTCCGCCGCTCTAATCATTGAGCCACACTTCTCCATGTGTAATGTCATATCCTGATTGTCTGGGTGTTCCTATCTAGATGTGTTATCTAGATTTGTGGTATTTTTGGGGAACGCTAACATTTGGCCAAATGTGTTTTATTGGAGCCAATTTCCACGGGCCTGTTTCTGTTGCAACTTTTGTCTTCAGATTAAGAGAGCCCCCACCTGTGACCTGTCATTCAATAGGCATGGGTCTCAAGACCTATCTGACCACATATCTCTGACTCAGGTTTGATGGAGAGGGGGAAACAGCATCAACAACGCTGGCTAAACCATGTGCGCTATTACAATGCAAGCATAAAAAAGGTTACTTTAACCATGCATATGCCTTTACCATGCATATTGCTTAACTACACGTATGATGGCAAAGGTAGTTATCAGTGTAGCCTTGCAGCGAGTTGATGGGGGTGTTGGTGACTTCCTGCACACGAAATTCGAATGAATGGCAGCTTGTTGAGTAGTTTATTAGTTTTATTTAGGATTCAGGGTGCGGGAAGGGGCAGTTTTTAGGGTTGTGAGACGTTTTAGGGCTCAGGGTGGAGGAACTTGGGTCGGGTAGTTATTACGGCTCGTGCCAGGTTTTAGAATGCAGGATGGGGAAAGGGCCAGTTTTTAGGCTAGGGGTTGGATTTTATGGCTCATGGTGGGGGGTTGGGGTAGTTTTTCATGCTGAGAGCAGTGTGGTTTGCAGGACTGCGGGTCGGGTTTTAGGGCTCAGGCAAAGGGGCGGGGTCAGATCTTTACCACGCATATGCCTTTACAACAACATTCTGAGTAAACACATGCATAGCAAAGACGCAGCGTGGTTGAGACAGCATTGTTTAGGCATGCATTATTAAGACATGCATTGTTCTTTCATACAACCATGGGGAGGTCAACTTGAGTGAGTCCGACAGCAATGATACAGGTTTATTGGAACTCCTAAAAATATGTCAGTCACTGGTATCACTGCTATTGACATTCTCAACATTGTGCATACAGTTGTCATAGCGGACATCGATATTGTCTTTACTGATATTGACATAGTTATGCATGCCAAGATCATGGCGTACATCAACATTGTTTTTACTGCTAACAACAGTGTCATTCATGCATGGATTATGGCATACATTGACATCATTACTGCAGGTATCAACACTGTAATGCAGGCATAGATTATGGCATACATTGACATTGTATTTAGGGTTATTGACATTGTTATGCGGTCACAGGTTATGGCATACGTTGACATTGCGTTTATTGATATTGCCATTGGCGGGTCTGCACATATCATGGTATTCATTTACATTGTATTTACCCATTCCAACACAAGCACAAACTGACACATACACTGACACACCCAGGCACACTCTGACACTTTGTCCTTTTGCCCATTTTATTTTTAAATCAAAGCACCCTCATGCGTTTCTCCTGATGGTCTCGCCTCCAGCTACAACCCCTCATCACGGCCCTCTTAAGGAACAGGGAAGCACATCCATGCAGCGGGCACTCCAATAATGTGCCAAAAGCATGCCGAAGGCAAAGACATTGGCGCCCGTCCAAGCTGGGCTGAGCCATGTGACAGGACCCCAGGTCCCCACACCCTCCAAACCTACTCCAGGTATGAATTAGTTTCAGCTGGAAATAAAGGTAAGTTATTGCCTTGCACTATATACGACTTCCAGCTACCTGTTTACAAATATGCTTGCTCCAACTGTAACTTTACATTCAACCCCAGCCTAAAGTCCCAGCTAAACCCAGATCTCAGCGCACTCAAATAATTCACTTTCTTGACTACTTTTAAATGTGAGGTCCTTAATAACACATAGTTATGAATTTGCAGACCTCTTGGAACTCGAGAGACCAGATTTCTCTTTCCTCACCGAAACCTGAACTGACACCTCGTCCAATCCTGATTTTCATATAGCCATCCCAGAAGGCTATGATGACTAGAGTTGATAGAGAAAACAAGTGAGGCGGAAGGATAGTAATTGTTTATCATAATCACCTCAAGGCTACCTTTAAGCCCCTCTCTCGTCTTAGCTGTGAAGTTTTCATGTTTAATTTCAATATTAACAATACTTATACTTTTAAAGGTCTTCTGGTCTTTCTCCCGCCTGGCCCAGGAGGACATTTTACTCAAGCCCTCCTGGGCCTCATTGAATCATGTTTGCTCCTCCTAAATCTGACAATCTTGGGGGACTTTAACTTCCATTGAGAGGTTTCAGAAGAGAAGGACATGAAATATCTAAATGACATTATGTTAAACTTTGATTTGTTACAACTGGTAAAATTACCGACTCATTGGGCAAATTATGCACTTTATGGTATCTTCATTAATGACCCAAACTTGCAGCTTGAGAAGGTCACACCTTTACCCTGGACTGACCACAGGGCTATAACCTTTAAACTAAAAATCTCAAGTCCTTTATTTTCTAAAGCACATAAAATACTAAAATATCGGCAGTAAAATAAAATTAACAATTTGGAATTGAAAAACCTATTGATAGAATTCCCTCACAGACTTGAAATCTCATTTTGCAGGCTGGACTGATGCAGCTGTCACACAACTTGCCCTGTCAAAAACAAAGCCAAATCTTAGATCTCTACTGTCTGCTCCGTGGTACTTCCTGAAACTTAGGACACATCAACAGAAATGCAGATGTGAGGAGCAAGGTGTACAACTGTTACCACGCATTTTTTACCACGCACTACACTTACAACGCAGGCATTACCACGCATACCATTACAACGCATTGCACTGGGGGGCGCTCTAGGATAGGGAATAAGTTTAATTTTATATCCAACACCTTCCCTAGTGTCCACGGGGACTGGAGTTGGAATATAAAATTATACTTACCACTATCCAGCACCTGAAAGCGCTATGCGTTGTAACGGTATGCGTTGTAAATACCGCGTTGTAATGGTATGCGTGGTAATGGTATGCGTGGTAACGTCATACATCCGAGGAGCAACTATGTAGGCTAAACTATAGTCCTATGGTGAAAATTGAAATACAAAACCCTGATCAAAGATTATAAAAGACCACATTTTTTACAGAGAAAAAAAACACTGAAAAAATCAAAAGAACTTTTTAACAGAGTTGAAGAATTGTCCAAGATTAGCAATAACAACTCTGTGACAAGCAACCAGTCAATGTGTAATACAATCGCTGATTTCTTACTGACTAAAGTCACCAACATATTCCTGAGGTTTACAACTCTGTTGGAAACCACTGAGACGTCATCCAGAAATAAGGTATCAAAGGAATTTGTTACTTACATTATTGAACAAGGGTCGCTATTGCTTACAACCTTTATCCCTCTTACATAGGATAAGTTAGGCAAACTACTTGAAAGCTCTAAGTCAGGTGCCCCAACAGATTTCTGCCCTCCCCAGGTTCTTCATCCGATAGCAAATGTAATATTGACTCTCCTTACTAAAACCTTGCTGGATCAACATGAAATAATTAGCTATAGGCTGCTCTCCTGACTTCCACTTCCAGCTAAGATTCTAGAAAAGAGTATGAACCTACAAATCATAGATATTTTGAATCAAGGAACATCTTAGACCCTTCACAACATGGGTTTAAACCTTACCATTGCACAGAGGCAGATCTTATACAAGCAGCTGAAGAAATCAGAGCCATTGTTGATAATGGTGGAAAAGTGGCACTGATCTTGCTTGATCTTTTTGCTGCCTTCAGTACACTTAATCAGTCTCTTCTCAACAACCAGCTTGAATGTATAGGCTTCAGGGATCGAGGACTAGAACTGAATAAATCCTTTCTGTCCAACTGTGAGCAAGTGATCACCTTGGAAAGCTTCACCTCGGATCCATTTACCCTCCCATGTGGGGTCCCACTGCGATTCCTGCTCAGCCCCACTCTTTTTAATGTATACATCACCCTTCACATTGAGATTGTTAGATAATATGGCTTAACAATACTTTTGTACCCTGATGGTGTCAGTCTCTCCAAACCCTGAAGAAGTAGCCAAGCAATTAAAAACTTGATTGAGGAGCATTGTTAAGTGTATGCAGAGAAATTGCCTGAAGTCTAACTTTGAGAAAACAGTGTTGTTGCCCTTTGGTAGCAATACCTCCTTTTGGAATACCTGATCGTGGCCCTCTAGCATAGGTTCACTCACTGCGCTGGTTCCAAAAGCAAGGACTTTGGGGGTCATATTTAACTCTAAACTTGTCTTTACCGGCCATGTAAATCACTTGCTTTCCTCCCGCTTCTTTACATTAAAGGTTGTGAACATCATCCTCCCTTTTTTTCCTAAGAGTTGCGGAAAACTTTATTTTCAGTCTTGGTAATTTCAACTGTAGATTACTGTAATGCTCTGTATGTAGGCTCCCAGCAGCACCTACTCAAATAGCTGCATACTCTTCAAAATGCTGCAGCTCAAGTGTTGCTGAAGCTTCCTAAATTCAGCTCTATCTCACTGAGCATCTCTGACCTGCATTGACTGCCATTTGGGAGTGGATTAAGTTCAAGGCCCTGTGCTGGGCCCATAAGGCCCTACTCAAAGTTGGCCCTCTCTCCTTCCAAAAGGTGTTTAAATGATATGTCATCAGTGATTACAATAATGATGTCACCGACCCTGTCATGAATGATGGAATATGTGAGGTCATAAGCAGTATATTGCAGGGGCGTAAGTTATAGTTAGCTCAGGTAACTATAACTGCTGAATATCAATGGTAAATTCACATAGAAGCCCAGGTTAACACCAGAATCTGGGTTTCTATGGGAATTCACAAGGGCATATTATCAAGCCCATTATCGCTGCTTTAGCGGCAGTTTCCTGCCGATAAAAGCAGCGATAATGTATTGTCCTTTCTTGATAATATGGCCGTGGGTTCTTATTCTTGTGGCTATTCTAATGGACTGTTTTCTGGTGTTTGGTGGTCGTTTTTTCTTTAACTTTCTGGTTTCTTTTTTTTTCAGGACACTTTCTTATAATGAAATTTTAACTTAATAAACCGTTTTTTCTTTTTTGTAAAATAATGCAAATCTCTTTGATCAAGATCAAATATTAGTGGTGATAGCGCCTCATCTATGAGTTGATAGGAATCTTGACAGGGCTTATTGAATTTTGTGTTTGTCTTATGATATGTTTGTATTGTTATTGTATTGTTCTTTGATTGTATTTATATTATGTTTGCAGCCCTGATGAAGCTCTTTTCAGGGTGAAACTCGTTGGCTGCATCTGCTTTGTATCACGCATCTGTGTTTGTGGAGCTATTAAAAGAAGTATTAACCTCACTGAAGATTCCAGAAACAATTGTTTTCTAGCATTTGTGCTATTTATGTTGCCTCTCGGTGCTCTGTAAATTAGTTTTATAAGTGACCTTCCTTCTGGAAGCCAATGGCTTGGCCTCTGACAGCAGGAATGTAGGAGTGGTGTCAACAAAGCCCACTTAGCAAGGAGTAGGCTTCTGAGAGTCAGGCAGGACAAACTTTCAAGACATAGGGCTGATTCACAGAGCTTCCTTTGAAGTGGAGATGCCAAAGTGGACTTTCAATGAACAGCAACTATTGGTTTCCAGAGCCACCCTACACTTTCTGTCTGCAACTCTAGCAGGAAGAAAAACTAGCTCTAACACTAAACAGCTGACAACATCTCATCTCCATAGGGGAGTAGCTAGGGGAAGGACCCAAGTTCGAGGTAGAGGAAGCCTACAACCATTGACTGGTGTACATGATAAGACTGGCATATAGCTATCACCTCCACAGACCATTCATGGGCCTTTGAAAACATCTAGAAGAAAGGAGACTCTGTCTGACTGCTGCAAAAAGAAAACTCAAGGATATCTTACTGCTGCTGGCATTTAAAGACCTGGAATACTCTTCAAGGGTCATGTAGTTCACATCATGTTACCTCTCACAGGGACAGTTAAAGCATAAGTACTCCTGGCTTCAAGACGCCCATCTGACCACAGTGAATTGGACCAAATAGAGGTCCTAGTAGGACAGACACAACAGGGCTAATATTTCACCCAGGGCAGGACAGCAAGAAGAAATGCTCCATATTTACAAAGATATGGAGAATTTCTACGCTCTCCTTGTGCTGGCGCAGTGAGTGCTGACTAGTGGCAACACTATCATCCTTGAACCATAGTTCAAGGCTGCCTGTGTTACATACAGGATTGTTTTGTGCAGGATCTTAGAGGCATTTTCCTCTTTCCACGTGTGCTGAAGAATGCAGCACTTGTGGAAATAGAAAATAACAAGAAGAAATAAAGATATGTGTCCTCATTATACATCACTGGGGAAGGGGTACCATTTTGGTGCATTACCAGGTTTACTACCTTAAGTGAATGTGGGAATGCACCCAAATCCATGGGTGGATGCATGGGAATGCCCATGGTCCTCCCATGGAATGCCTTCCAAGTTGAAGTGTAGCATACCTCAGCACAAGCAGCTGTATTGTGTTACATTTATTACCAAAAACGGGTGGCACAAATTCACCCTTGCATGGCTTTGTGAACATTAGTAAAGGTGTTGCATTGTCCGTCATTGCCTTGCATGATGAAAGGACAGCATAAAAGCTTCATAAATCTGGGCCCTAGTGCCCTTAAGACCAGAGTGCTGCAGGAGGGAGCACAAGGAAATTTTCCAACAATTGGAAAAATGTGGGGCTTAGTCATTTTATTTCACTTTTGAAGAACCGGTACATGATCCCATGTCTTCCCTAGAAAAGGCATACACTCGGGGGGGGGGGGGGCAAAGCCAGATTATATCACTCAGAGCACTTTGCTACAGTGAAAATGGCTTCAGTAGGACCTTGCTGTATAGTAATGTGGTCTCGTTGAGCCCTGCTAGGGTGCTTGCTTGCCATGCTGGTAAATTTATCTTTGGGAACGTCAGATTGGATGTCAAATCTAATAATCTGACCTTCCCAAAGATGAATCCTTGGACTAGGGCAAGACAGCAAATCTACTCCAGCAGCAAAGTACCATTGGTGGCTATAAAATCCAGTCCAGCTCAGAGTTTTTCGTGCTAAAACTCGAGGCAGATCCAATCTCTATAAAAGACATAAAGTTCATGAAAAAGTCGTACTAAAGTAAAAGCATTGATCACTGCCACCAACTTGGCATACCTGATCCCAGCTCCATCTTGGATCGGCCTGAAATAGGGTTGTGGTCCGGATCAACAGTGTAAGGAACTACTGATAGGTGCTTTGTGTTTCCTTGGTACTTTTTGTTACAAAGCTAAAAATTTAGTAGCTCTACTTTTTGCATATTCAATTGTAATTATTGTGATGTCTTTTTCCTCAATAGCTTTTCCCGTATGTTTCTAGTTTTCTAATATGGTTCGGGCATTTTATTGTGATGAGACTTGAGATGTTGTCACTGCATAAAATTCAAATACATCTCTCTTTGGAATCGATTGTTGTACATGTCGCAGCTACCAGAGTACGTGAAAAGATTGTGTTGGCACTCTCTTGTGACCTAATTAGATTGTGTTTATTAAGTCTGGTAAAGACACCTCCTCTCCCAAATTAATAACTTTATTACTGACACCATCCATCTGAAAAATGAAAGAAAGATATGAAATTGTTAAAATATTCAAAGCACAGCTCCACTTGTTTAGCAGATGTTGGCAATACAATGTATTTTTAATTGCCTTTACCCGACAACATGCATGAGTAAATATATTGCACTTGGACTTGAAAAGTATTTTTTCCTGCATTTTCTTGGATGCTCAACAAGGACTGACATTGTTGCAGATGACTGGTATACCTTTGACTTACATTCAGCTTGGTACAAATGTACCTTCATTTCTATTTATCCAGGTGAATAACCTTTGTTAGGATGTTCTTTTCGGAGCTTTCTTAGAAAGAGTCACGGTATCAATAGAAGCTAAAACAAGGTTTAACTTCTAACGAATGCCTCTTTCAGATGGGAATGTCCATCACAGCAGAAGAATCAAATAAAATGGAACAAAAGCAATTGCACCCACATGGGAGCATGAAAATAATACTTACATTAAATATCTACATGATCAGACAAAATAATTTGCAATGATGGTTGAACTGTTCGCATCCTAGCTAGAATACCACTTGTTGAGTAAGTGAGACTTGGCACAAAGGGCCATCTCCCTTAAACTGAGCTCTGCAAGTACTCAATTAAGAAGGGTCTCTGCCCGGGTTCAGGTTGTCTGGTGTCTGTTTTTACCACCTTAGTTAAAAAAAATTGCTTGTCGAAAGGATCTGTAAAGGCATGTGCTACTGTTGCCAGGCCGTTCTGTAGCATGTTTCTAAATTAGACAACAGAATATAACACAATATCTCACACAATACAACGTAATAACACATGTAAAGCAAAACAGGTCAATAAAAAGATAGAACAGTAAAAAACATAATGAAGACAGTAGAACACAACAGCACTTTAAAGGAAAGCATGAACTGCATATGATAACACATACCAGAACACATAACATAAGAAAGGGCCTCACACAAATAGGTGTAAATATTCTTGCCACACTGTACCACCTTCAGGAATTCGTTTTCATTATACAGTGTAGAACGCTGTCTGTACTAAACACTGCTTTAACCTACCACCAAGACATGAAATAGTGCAAGCCAAAAATGTTTTACGATCTTACAAAACCAGTCTCATTTATATTTTATAAATTTATGAATTTCTGCTCAAAACACACAGAGAATATAAGGAAAAATGTAGTTTTGATTGGCAATTATTCCTTATATTCATACCATGTGGGGCATAGCGCTAAAAGTGGTGGCTTTTTTTTGTTGAAAAATCAGTAAAAATGAGGAAACACATTGGGATGACGTGAAGTGAAACATCAGATCTTATCAACTCCGGGGCATATTTACAATATTCTGTTGTAGGGCAGCTCCCCAAGACTTCTATCTGCTCTCCCTACGTCAAAAGAAAGGGGTAGGAATGTGCCGTATCTATAAGATACAGTGCATTCTGTTGTACTCAAAGAGAAGATGGATACTTCAAGTTGGATAGATCAAGTTACTTTATTTAAGTTAGTTAGTTAAGATATAAAGGAAACCCCATCAGGAGCAGCTGTCCTGCTGCTCAGCCCTCACTCAACTGACATTCACAGCACAGCAACATTCCAATCATCCAACAATCCATATGACATACATGCCAACTGAGCAGCAGGGAAACACAAGTTATAACATATCTCCCTTCGTTATGGGTACAATTGCAAATAAGCAATAAAATGGTTGTCAGTAAAATGCACTCCAGTACAAATAGTCAGTAATATTAACACAATGCACCAAAGTACAAATTAACAACACATACAATAAATTTTAACACATCCCGCACCGCATTACTTCCTGAAATGAACAACTATCTTCATCCTACATCTTTATGCCACTAATTATACAAGCTGGCCAGACCAGTATAACAAGCAAGACACAAAGGAACCAACTTAATGCAACAAATATCAGGAAACAACACGTACACCATAAGTAACAGTACTCGCATGACTCATCCATACTACGGGAAAATACACAATCACAACAAGCACACCTCAGCACCACACGTGCACACAACAAGCACTTGGGTAGCCGGGAAACCAGGTGCACACAACGAACCCAAACTGGACATATGCGACAAACAACTTGTGCTAATGAGTGGCTCAACAACCTGACGCCAACTCACACGCAAGATCCATTGGGAACAAACACAACCAAAGGGTGACCATATACCACATAGCCCCCACAAACATGAGTAATGAGTGGCCTAACATCTAGAGACACTCACACACAACACCAGTTGTGTAACAACTCTTTGGTGAAACAATCACCGACACCAAAACAAAATAACCAATGAGTGACCATATACAGCATAGCCCTCAAATAACCAATGAGTGACCATATGCAGCATAGCCCTCAAATAACCAATGAGTGACCATATACAGCATAGCCCTCAAATAACCAAGTGACCACATACCACATAGCCACTACAAACATGAGTTAATGAGTCGCCAAACATCCAGACACACTCACACACAACGTAAGCTGTGTAACAACTCTTGCTAAATTAACTTCAACACCCAAACAACAGAACCAAGGGGTGACCATATACTACATAGCCCCCACAAACATGAGTAATGAGTCGCCTAACATCTAGAGACACTCACACACAACACCAGTTGTGTAACAACTCTAGGTGAAACAATCACCGACACCCAAACATTATAACCAATGAGTGACTATATACAGCATAGCCCTCAAAAAACCAAGTGGCAACATACTACATAGCTACAACAAACCCACGATATGCACAACACCAAATGTGAAGCAGCTCCAAGATCTCTACTCACACACAAAATCAAAAGTGAAACAGCTCCTAGATCTCCACTCATACACAAAACAAACTACACCCATCCTCAAGCACCCATAGCATTGTACTGTAAGTCAAATTCAGCGACAATTGTCTCATCAGTGTCCGCAGCGTCGTAATGGCAATATGGTTCTCCATTGCAGTTACAGTTTTGTTGTCTTCTAAGGTGATAATCTTGAGATTATACCACAGGTATTGTCTCTTGTTACACGCTCGCAGTTTTTTTTTTTTTAAAGAAAAAAAAAACAGACACTTGAGTAGTCTTCCTTTTTCTTTTCCTTTTCCTTTCAAGAGATGAGTCTTGCACTCTTCTGCTTCCTGCAACGCCGCTCTCAGATACCTCCACGTACAGCACCATTCCAGGGAATCAACGGTGAGTTCCTCTTTGACACGCGCCACTCCGCTCGAGCCACTTCTTTACTTTTGAAATAAATATTCAAAATCACCGATACATCTAATGTGCCGAATTCTTCCTTTTTAGAAATAATCACACACTGCCAACACGCAGATCCAAGTTCCTAAACTCGCTAATCTCTTCTGTCATGTGAAACCTTTTTTTTAAAACGGTTACAGCGCTGGTCTCTTCTGGCTCACAACAGTTTTATGTTCCTTTTAACAGTCACAGCGCTAATCTCTTCTGCCTTGACAAAGTTTTTTTTTTTTTTAACAGAAAACAATGCTAATCTCACAGCGCTAATCTCTTCCTTTTTGACAGTTACAGCGCTAATCTCTTGAGCCTTGCCAAAGTTTCATTTTCCTTTTTAACAGTCACAGAGGTAATGTCTTTTGCCTTATCAAGATGCCAAATACTGATCTTCAGGCAGACTACAGTGATACTCCACACTGCCGCTGGTAAATTAAACAAATCCAATCTGGCAAACCTTGGTTTCAGGGCGACCGATGTCTGGGTCACTGATGGGGTTTGTTTGCCAGATTGATTTCCCCAAAAGAGTGCGACTGGCTAACCTGTCAAGCCTGACAGCTTCAATTCGTTTGTTTGCCAGCCACACACGCACTTTTCATCCAAACTTAAATTTTCTTTTTTTTTACCTTTAGTCTTCTTTCTTCCTCTTCATCAGTACCTTTTCCCTTCTTTCCTTGGTCAGAATGAAGTTTTCATATAGTCATTTCGTTTGCATGCGTTGATTCTTTTCAGAAAAGTCCCCAAATGTCGCCAAAATGTTGTACTCAAAGAGAAGATGGATACTTCAAGTTGGATAGATCAAGTTACTTTATTTAAGTTAGTTAGTTAAGATATAAAGGAAACCCCATCAGGAGCAGCTGTCCTGATGCTCAGCCCTCACTCAACTGAGGGCTGAGCAGCAGGACAGCCAGTCTTTCTGCCAGTGCTGGTGACCAAACAGCAGCCGAGTGCCATCGCAGGCCACATTGCACCATGGTACAAGGATGGCTGTGTTGTTGACATGATTGTTTTTGTGCAGGAAGGGACTCCTTCCTGCACAAAAACAATTAAAGGAGGTGTTTTCCTTGTTCTATGTGTGCTGCAGAATGCTGCACACATGGAAAGAGAAAAAAACAAGGAGAAATGTTATTTCCCCTTGTTACGCCTGCTTTGGGAAGGCTTTAGTTTTGGCACTGCCCCAGATTTACGCTATGTTGTAAATCTGGGGCAGAGTAATAAACCATTGGTGTTGCATGGGAACACCCACAGCAACACGCATGGAACCGGACACCCCTTTCACTCAGAGTAAGGAATTGCCTTACGTCATATATACAAGGCAATGTAAAGCCACACAGGGTGGCTTTGCATGGCCTTTCAAATATGGGCAAGTACAGTGCACCTCCAGAGATTCACAAAGATGACACTCCAGTGGCATAAAAGTGCTGCAGGGGCACTGCAAATATGCCCTTCAGTTTCACTGCACTTTATACCCTCCCCACTTATCTATAGATGTTTGAATGTTTGCCAAGTGTGCCAGACATAGCATGTATAACCCAACTGCTTTTAGCTGGCGAATTATAAAGAAAAATTGCTGGGATGCACTTTTATTTATTTATTTAATGTATATAGCGCACTATAACCCAGAGGTCGCAAAGCGCTTTGTCAGGGTCCGCTAGGCGATTCAGAAGGATACAGCTGGTTGCAGATTAATGACAACCCCATGCTTGCTGGAAGAGCACAGTTTTTAATTTCTTTTGAAAAGACATTAGCTCAGTTTCTTTCCGCAGTTCCAATGGCAATTTATTCCACAGAGCTGGGAGTGTGTGTGAGAAAGCACGGCCTCCCACCGTAGCCAGTCTACAACGTCTACAACGTCTACAACGTGGCTGAACAAGGAGGGTAGCTTCTGCAGATTTAAGCAACCTCCCCGGTCTGTAGGGAGTCAGACGTGATTTCATATAGCTAGGTGCCCTACCATAAAGGGCTTTATGGACAAAGCATAGCCCCTTAAACATTAGCCTCTGCTTGACTGGCAACCAATGTAGTTCACGCAAGAGGGGGGATGCATGAGTGTTCCTCAGCTTTTTAAAAATGAGTCTGGCGGCGTCGTTCATGACAATCTGCATTCTATTTAAAAGTCTTTGTGGTAGTCCTATGTACAACGAGTTGCCATAGTCCAGCCTGGCTAGAATCATAGCAGAGACCGCACCCCTCAGGGTGGAAAAAGACAACATCGAGGAGACTTTCCTGAGTTGTCGGAGGAGGCCGACGCAGGTGCCCACTACAGCTGTGACTTGTTTTTTCATGGACAGTTTACCGTCCACATGGATGCCCAGGCTCTTAACCACTGCCGCCGGTTCCGGGGGCATACCCAGCTCCCTAGGCCAGAATTGATCACTCCATGGGTTGCCAGCGATGGTAATTGGCAACACCTCAGTCTTATCCGGATTGATCTTTAGGGAGTTCCCGGACATCCAGTTAGCTGTGCTTCTCAGAATATTTTGCAATCTAGCAAAGGCATCCTGGCTATCATCCAATTGGATGATGATTTGGGTGTCATCCGCCTAGTTATACACCTGGCAGTCCATTTGATTGAGCATTAGAATCAGAGGCTGTAGATATATATTCAACAGAAGGGGTGACAGAGCAGACCCTTGCGGTACTCCGCAGGTGATCGATGTTGCGGTGGAAAACAGGTCACCTAGTTGCACTCTCTGCATCCTCCCTTGGAGAAAGGATGTGAACCATGCATGTGCTGTGCCCTGAATGCCGAAATCCCTCATCCGCGACAATAGTTGTTCATGACACACGGTATCAAATGCCGCGGAGAGGTCCAGCAGCACCAGGGCACCCGGAGTTTTCTTGTCTGCTCTGTTCCCTAGCTCATCTACAATCGACAACATGACAAGCTCCGTGCTGTGATTCGCACGAAAACCTGCCTGATTCGGCTCTAGCAACATGTTGCTTTCCAGGTGTTCCGACAGAGTGGTGAGAACGTGCTGCTCCAGTACTTTCGCCAGGAACGGCAGCTGGGAGATTGGTTTTTTTTAGCAGGGGGATCAGCCGGGCTTCCTTAAAGGAGGCAGGCACTTGTCCTACCTGTAAAGATAGATTTAGGAGGCTCAGCACATCTTCCTCTATGCCAGGGAGTGCAAGTTTAAACACTTCAGGTGGTCACGGATCCGACCTAGAGCCCGACTTGACCCGCCCCATAAGAGAAGACAGCCTCTCCTTTGTAATCAAGGGTAAGGTAAATAATGGAGTTATCACTGGCGTTCTAACTGGCATGACCTGCGGCGGGCAGTCAATCTTGGGGGTCACCGTAATTTCAGTGACAAGGTCAGTAATTTTGTTAGTAAAAAAGTCCTGAAATTTTTGGCAATCTTCCTGAATAAAGTCCGGAGTCTGTTCCTCATTTTTCCAAAGCTCCGTGAGGACTCGGAAGACTTCTTTCTGGGGATTCGTTGCAGTTGTAATCCTCTCCTCAAAAAACTCGGACTTCCTAGTTATGATCGCTTGCTTATAGCTAGTGAGTGCCTGTGTATATCTGCTCCGAGAGTCGGAACTATAGTCCTTAAGCCAGGCTCTTTCCAGTTTTCGTAGCCCGCGTTTCTTCTCTCTAAGTGGTTCATTATACCACGGGGCCCCTCGTCCTCTGTCCACTAGGTTCATCCTGCGGATTGGTGTCACTCGGTCCACGACCTTCGTGAGTTTATCCATAACTTCCCTGGAAAGGAACTCTGGATTAACTGTCCGGTTGTTAGGGGGGGGTTGGTTCGAAGTAGATGTACCATTTTATCTCCATCAATGTTTTTCCACTTCCTCACTGCCTTCCACCCTCCTCTAGTCGTTGTTGCTTGTTTGTTGTTCATGATGGTGTCAGGAACCTAGTTGTTTGGGCTCTCTTGAGTTCCTCAGAAGCAGTTCCCAAAAACCCACCTTCCAGCACCTCTGACTCTTTACTTAGTAAGTTAGTCTTGACCAGATAAGGTGAGTTTCAATAATGGAAATAACTTGGAACCAATATCATCATCTTACTAAAGAAGCAAAGAATGGCTGACATTCAAATAAGAAGTTTTATAATCAGTTAAGCAAGATGGCACAGTTACAAAATAATAACAGGAGCTTCAGCTCTAGCCTCCCAGAGAGATCAAAGGTTTCAATTCGCAATCAACATAATTATCCTGCTCACATGAAATGTTCTTGAAAGGCTAATCACTGTTAATCTCACAAAGCATAACAAATATAAAGTTTGACTTCTGCATGACTTAAGATTCAATATAATATTGTAGCCACTCTGTTAATTCCACAGCACTGACTGAAAAAATCCCAAAGAAGTCTGAATGAGAACCAAGTTCCTTGACACTTTTAAAATACTGTCTCAGACGTCAAAAAAAATTAAACGGAAGTGAAAAACAATCAGGCAAAGTCTGGATTCAGCAGCATGAGTTAAATGACATCGTTCGGTAAGTCAAAGCAAATAAAGTTGCCAGGGAAACGCCCCTCGCGCGATGTCTGACGAGCGCCCTTGAAGAAATCACCAGCCGGCAACTCTTGACTCGGCACCAAGAACAGAAAAGGATAAATCCTACCTGCGTTTTCAGCAAGCGGATATTCATGGTAGATTACTACCATTCAAAGGAATCTGGAAACTGGAACAGCGGAGAAATCCTCAGCGCAGGAACGAAGACAGGAAACAGGAGACCTCCGAACTCGGGAACCGGCAAAGAATAATCCGCACGGAGACCTGGGCGTGGCATCTTTTATAGTCCCAGCTGAAGGTACAGGGGCTGCAGAGGGAAAAAAGACCTCGGCAGCAAATTCAAACAAGACCTTCAGAAGCCCTGGGGCCAACAAGCATTGGTAAGGCGGTAACACGCAAAGATCTACCAAGCGAGTTGCAACAAGCATTGGCAAGAGGAAAAGATTCAAATAGGCACTGATACAGCTCAAATAAGCATTGGTACAGCACAAAAGCATTGGCTCAGCACAGAGTAAAATACTACGACTCTATAATACACACATTGGTACAATCAGTGGTACGGTACAGGCAAGAAAACAGGGTACAAAAGACAGTTGCAATAGGGATCCTGACAGTGCCCCCCAACAAAAATTGAGACACCCCCCTGAGGCTCAAAACCGGGAGACCAGGTGCTTGGCATGAAACAACCGTACTAAACGAGGAGCATGAACGTTCACCTCGGACACCCAAGAATCCTCTTCAGGTCCGTAGCCCTTCCAGGAAAGCAGATACCACAGTTTCCCTTTGACGCGTTTACAATCCTTAATACAACGTACCTCAAACTCATCCTGGCCTTTCACATGTAATGCTGGAGGACGAGCCCTCCTCTTGGCAGTTGCTCTTTTTAACAGGGAAATGTGAAACACCGGATAAATTCTCATGCCTTTTGGAAGGAGAAGTTTGTAAGTCACAGGGTTTACACACTGAATCACTTTGTATGGACCAATGAACTTTGGGTGAAATTTATAACGTCTTCTGAACTGAAAGTTCTTTGTAGAAAGCCAAACCACGTCTCCTATGTGAAGATCTGGACCCTTCTGCCTTTTTCTGTCTGCAAACCTTTTGTAAGAGGCCTTAGCTTTCAACACATTAGTTCGCAAGACCTTAGTAACCCGTTCCATTTCTCGGAAATGTGAATCCAAGGATGGTATATTGGTTTTTGGATGAGCTAGTAGTAAAGGCGAGAAATGAGGATGTCGGCCATAAACAGCAAAAAATGGTGACAGACCTGTAGAAGCATTCTGTAGATTATTGTACGCAAACTCAGCTTCCCATAACAGAGTTAACCAGGAACCCTGCTTTTTGAACAGAAAACATCTCAAATATTGTTTCAGGACTTGATTAACTTGTTCTGTCTGCCCATCTGATTCAGGATGGAAGCTAGTGGAAGTGTTAGTTTTAATGTGGAGAGCTGTACACCAGGCCTTCCAGAACTGCGAAATGAACTGTGACCCACGATCTGAAGTTATGGACCTGGGAAGACCGTGCAAACGCACCACGTGTTCCAACAATAATTGGACTAGTTGAGAAGAGGTTGGAAGTTTAGTGCAAGCAATAAAGTGGGCCATCTTAGATAAACGGTCCACTACTACAAGAATGGCAGTCATACCCTTCTCCTCTGGTAAATCAGTTATGAAATCCATCGCAATGTCCTCCCAGACCTGTGTCGGGGTGGGGAGTGGAAGCAGAAGACCTTTTTTCCGACCATGTTCCCCTTTAGCTTGAGCACAAACATCGCAGGCTTGTATGAAAGAAACTACATCTTTACTCCAAGTTGGCCACCAGAAGTTTCTTTGTAGAAGTTCTTTGGTTTTTGTGATTCCAGGATGACCTGCCAATTGACTTTCGTGACACCACTGTAATACCTGTGTTTGTAACTTCTTAGTTGGAACAAATAAGAGTTTGGAGTAAAAGGGCAGATTTTGATGAATAGTTCTATTAGACCCTTCTTGAACCCATGATAACAGTTTTGGTATTGGCATAGCTTGTCTTATTTGCTGGAAGAAAACATCGGACATTGTGGCGCCTATTATTTGACTTTCAGAAAGCATGTTTGTGGGTTTGGGATCTTGAAGAACATCATCAGGCTTGTGATCGTAACGCGACAAGGAATCTGCTTTATTATTTTTAGTGCCTGGTCTGAAAGTGATGATAAAGTCAAACTCTGCAAAGAATAATGTCCAACGAAGTTGCCTGGGAGTTAAGGCCTTTGCACATCTCAGGAATTGTAGGTTCCGATGGTCCGTGTATACAGTTACCGTATATTTAGCCCCTAACAGGTAGTGACGCCATTCCTTAAAAGCATAACGAATGGCCAGGAGTTCTTTCTCTGCAATGGTATAGTTGGTTTCTGCAGGCAAGAATTTTCTAGATAAGAAGGCTATAGGATGTAGTTCATTGGTGTTTTGATCTTTTTGTGACAAAATAGCCCCAATTGCGAAGTCGGAAGCATCGGCTTCTACGATAAAAGGCATGTCTGAATCTGGATGTCGCAGAACTGGAGCTTGAGTAAAGGTTCTCTTAAGAGTTTGGAAAGAAGAGTTAGTGTCAGTGGTCCAAATGAATTTAACATTCTTCCTTAGAAGCTGGGTTAAAGGTGTGGCCAGGGTTGAAAAATCCTTGATAAAACGTCGGTAAAAGTTAGCAAAGCCTAAAAAGCGTTGGATATCTTTCACCGAAGTTGGAATTGGCCAATCAAGGATTGCTTGGATTTTCCTTGGAGCCATAGTGATCCCTGATGGAGAGAGAATAAACCCAAGGAATTCAACCTTTGTAGTATGGAACTCACATTTAGACAACTTACAGAACAAACCATGGGTTCTTAAGGTGTTTAATATAATCTTGACGTGTCGTATGTGTTCCTCTGTTGAAGCTGAAAAAATTAAAAGGTCGTCAATGTAAGCTATGACGAACCTATCTAAGAAGTCTCGTAGGACATCATTGATGAAAAATTGAAAGGCAGCCGGAGCATTGCATAAGCCAAAAGGCATTACACAATACTCAAACAAGCCAAAGCGAGTTCGGAAAGCAGTTTTCCACTCATCGCCTGGTCTGATACGTACCAAATGGTAGGCGCCTCGCAAGTCAAGCTTCGTAAAAATTGTGGCTGAGCGCACTTGATCAAGAAGTACCGGGATCAAGGGTAAAGGGTATCGGTTCTTGATAGTGATGTTATTGAGAGCTCTATAGTCTATACAGTTGCGCAATTCTCCATTGCTTTTAGGCACAAAGAAAAGGGGAGAGGCTGCCGGAGACTTGGAGGGCCGAATGAAACCATTTTTCAAAAATGTATCTAGGTATTCACGAAGATGAGTGTTCTCCAGTTCGGTCAAGGCATAAATTCTACTACAGGGTATTTTGGCTCCTGGTACTAGGTCAATGGCACAATCATAGTCTCTGTGTGGTGGTAGAGTTTCGGCCTTTTGCTCACAGAAAACATCTGAGTATTCTTCATATATGGGTGGTAAGTCTATGTCTTGTTCAGCAGCTGTGGAGATATAAAGGGCAGAGGCAGAATGCAGGAGGGTACTAGGAGAGTCCTTTGAGTCCTTTTCAGGACTGCCATTATATTCTTGTTTACACCATGAGGAATTGAAGTCAACAGAACGATCTACCCAGTTGATAATTGGATTATGCAGAGTCAGCCAGGGGATGCCCAAGATAACTCCGAATTGGGGTGCATCAATTACATCGAAAGATATGGTCTCTTGGTGTCTTCTGGAGCCTACATTGCAAACCATAGTAATGGGAGTGGTACAGTGAGTGATCATTCCAGAAGTTAGCTGAGTTCCGTCGACTGCGTAGACGATTTTGGGTTTTTCTTTCGTGATTATAGGTATGTGTGTCTTTGCAATAAACTTGGAATCAATAAAATTTCCGGTGGCACCTGAGTCAATCATTACTGCCACCATAATTCGTTTCAAATTGGGCAAGCTAAAGAAAACATTCAAAGTCAAATGAGGCACTGTTAACTGTAAGGTGTTTGCAATAGACTGTTCAGGAGGAGGTAGCCAACTCGAAAAAGTCTCCTGATCCAAATTCGAGTTCTCTAGTTTTCCGACTTAATTTCCTTTTTGTCTCGAGACCAAGAGTTCTTAGGTTTAAGCGAACATTCTCTAACGAAGTGCCCCTTTTTTCCACAATAGAGGCACAGACCATTTTTTCGTCGAGACTCTTTTTCTTCTGACGTTAAGGGTTTCCTCAGACTTCCGATTTCCATGGGCTCAGTAGCTTCCGGGTTATTTTGGTGTGATCTCTCCTTAGCTCTAGAAAAGATTCGGATGTCTGTTCTTCTTTTATCACCTTTGCGATCAGCTACTCGATGGTCCAAACGAAGACTAAGAGCTATAAGATCTGCACAAGTTCGAGGTTGAGGATCAATTGGTGCTATAAGGTCTTTCAATTCGTCTTTAAGCCCTTGATAATAAAGAGCCGCCCTTTTAGCTTCTGGCCAATCAGTCTCTGCTACAAGGCGGTTGAATTGAGTAAGATAGTGTATTAGTTCCTTATTTCCCTGTCTTAATTCTAACAGTTCTCTATCAGCAGATCCAGTTATGGTACGTCTATCAAATATTCTTTCAAATTCACGTTTAAACTGCACCCAATTGTACAACAGAGGATCATCCGCTTGTACCAAAGGAACTGCCCACATAGCTGCGTCACCACTCAGAAAGGAAATCAAAAAGGCAATTCGTGATTGAGCATTTGGAAATGAGGCTGGCTTAACCATAAAATGTAACTGAACCTGGGTTAAAAAGGTCTGAAATTTGTTAGGTTCCCCAGCGAACCTCTCAGGCTGGGCCAACGGAACAGTAGTAGGAACGGTAACTGACACAGAAGGTGATGAACTAGCTACATTTGCTTGAAGTTGGCCCAAAGACGGTGCTGAGTCTAAGCGTGACTGTAAGTGAGTTACCTTATTGGCTAAAGCTGCTGTTTCATTTCTACTAGCTTGCAATTCTGTCTGTAAGTTCCCTATCTTTGCACACAGGTCATTCATGGTGGCTTCCATTTGGATACTGCTCGGGAGGAACTAAATTCGTGGGCGGATTATTCTGTCAGGAACCTAGTTGTTTGGGCTCTCTTGAGTTCCTCAGAAGCAGTTCCCAAAAACCCACCTTCCAGCACCTCTGACTCTTTACTTAGTAAGTTAGTCTTGACCAGATAAGGTGAGTTTCAATAATGGAAATAACTTGGAACCAATATCATCATCTTACTAAAGAAGCAAAGAATGGCTGACATTCAAATAAGAAGTTTTATAATCAGTTAAGCAAGATGGCACAGTTACAAAATAATAACAGGAGCTTCAGCTCTAGCCTCACTGAGAGATCAAAGGTTTCAATTCGCAATCAACATAATTATCCTGCTCACATGAAATGTTCTTGAAAGGCTAATCACTGTTAATCTCACACAGCATAACAAATATAAAGTTTGACTTCTGCATGACTTAAGATTCAATATAATATTGCAGCCACTCTGTTAATTCCACAGCACTGACTGAAAAAATCCCAAAGAAGTCTGAATGAGAACCAAGTTCCTTGACACTTTTAAAATACTGTCTCAGACGTCAAAAAAAATGAAACGGAAGTGAAAAACAATCAGGCAAAGTCTGGATTCAGCAGCATGAGTTAAATGACATCGTTCGGTAAGTCAAAGCAAATAAAGTTGCCAGGGAAACGCCCCTTGCGCGATGTCTGACGAGCGCCCTTGAAGAAATCACCAGCCGGCAACTCTTGACTCGGCACCAAGAACAGAAAAGGATGAATCCTACCTGCGTTTTCAGCAAGCGGATATTCGTGGTAGATTACTACCATTCAAAGGAATCTGGAAACTGGAACAGCAGAGAAATCCTCAGCGCAGGAACGAAGACAGGAAACAGGAGACCTCCGAACTCGGGAACCGGCAAAGAATAATCCGCACGGGGACCTGGGCGTGGCATCTTTTATAGTCCCAGCTGAAGGTACAGGGGCTGCAGAGGGAAAAAAGACCTCGGCAGCAAATTCAAACAAGACCTTCAGAAGCCCTGGGGCCAACAAGCATTGGTAAGGCGGTAACACGCAAAGATCTACCAAGCGAGTTGCAACAAGCATTGGCAAGAGGAAAAGATTCAAATAGGCACTGATACAGCTCAAATAAGCATTGGTACAGCACAAAAGCATTGGCTCAGCACAGAGTAAAATACTACGACTCTATAATACACACATTGGTACAATCAGTGGTACGGTACAGGCAAGAAAACAGGGTACAAAAGACAGTTGCAATAGGGATCCTGACAGATGGTTGAACTGTTCGCATCCTAGCTAGAATACCACTTGTTGAGAAAGTGAGACTTGGCACAAAGGGCCATCTCCCTTAAACTGAGCTCTGCAAGTACTCAATTAAGAAGGGTCTCTGCCCGGGTTCAGGTTGTCTGGTGTCTGTTTTTACCACCTTAGTTAAAAAAAATTGCTTGTCGAAAGGATCTGTAAAGGCATGTGCTACTGTTGCCAGGCCGTTCTGTAGCATGTTTCTAAATTAGACAACAGAATATAACACAATATCTCACACAATACAACGTAATAACACATGTAAAGCAAAACAGGTCAATAAAAAGATAGAACAGTAAAAAACATAATGAAGACAGTAGAACACAACAGCACTTTAAAGGAAAGCATGAACTGCATATGATAACACATACCAGAACACATAACATAAGAAAGGGCCTCACACAAATAGGTGTAAATATTCTTGCCACACTGTACCACCTTCAGGAATTCGTTTTCATTATACAGTGTAGAACGCTGTCTGTACTAAACACTGCTTTAACCTACCACCAAGACATGAAATAGTGCAAGCCAAAAATGTTTTACGATCTTACAAAACCAGTCTCATTTATATTTTATAAATTTATGAATTTCTGCTCAAAACACACAGAGAATATAAGGAAAAATGTAGTTTTGATTGGCAATTATTCCTTATATTCATACCATGTGGGGCATAGCGCTAAAAGTGGTGGCTTTTTTTTGTTGAAAAATCAGTAAAAATGAGGAAACACATTGGGATGACGTGAAGTGAAACATCAGATCTTATCAACTCTGGGGCATATTTACAATATTCTGTTGTAGGGCAGCTCCCCAAGACTTCTATCTGCTCTCCCTACGTCAAAAGAAAGGGGTAGGAATGTGCCGTATCTATAAGATACAGTGCATTCTGTTGTACTCAAAGAGAAGATGGATACTTCAAGTTGGATAGATCAAGTTACTTTATTTAAGTTAGTTAGTTAAGATATAAAGGAAACCCCATCAGGAGCAGCTGTCCTGCTGCTCAGCCCTCACTCAACTGACATTCACAGCACAGCAACATTCCAATCATCCAACAATCCATATGACATACATGCCAACTGAGCAGCAGGGAAACACAAGTTATAACATATCTCCCTTCGTTATGGGTACAATTGCAAATAAGCAATAAAATGGTTGTCAGTAAAATGCACTCCAGTACAAATAGTCAGTAATATTAACACAATGCACCAAAGTACAAATTAACAACGCATACAATAAATTTTAACACATCCCGCACCGCATTACTTCCTGAAATGAACAACTATCTTCATCATACATCTTTATGCCACTAATTATACAAGCTGGCCAGACCAGTATAACAAGCAAGACACAAAGGAACCAACTTAATGCAACAAATATCAGGAAACAACACGTACACCATAAGTAACAGTACTCGCATGACTCATCCATACTACGGGAAAATACACAATCACAACAAGCACACCTCAGCACCACACGTGCACACAACAAGCACTTGGGTAGCCGGGAAACCAGGTGCACACAACGAACCCAAACTGGACATATGCGACAAACAACTTGTGCTAATGAGTGGCTCAACAACCTGACGCCAACTCACACGCAAGATCCATTGGGAACAAACACAAACAAAGGGTGACCATATACCACATAGCCCCCACAAACATGAGTAATGAGTGGCCTAACATCTAGAGACACTCACACACAACACCAGTTGTGTAACAACTCTTTGGTGAAACAATCACCGACACCAAAACAAAATAACCAATGAGTGACCATATACAGCATAGCCCTCAAATAACCAATGAGTGACCATATGCAGCATAGCCCTCAAATAACCAATGAGTGACCATATACAGCATAGCCCTCAAATAACCAAGTGACCACATACCACATAGCCACTACAAACATGAGTTAATGAGTCGCCAAACATCCAGACACACTCACACACAACGTAAGCTGTGTAACAACTCTTGCTAAATTAACTTCAACACCCAAACAACACAACCAAGGGATGACCATATACTACATAGCCCCCACAAACATGAATAATGAGTCGCCTAACATCTAGAGACACTCACACACAACACCAGTTGTGTAACAACTCTAGGTGAAACAATCACCGACACCCAAACATTATAACCAATGAGTGACTATATACAGCATAGCCCTCAAATAACCAAGTGGCAACATACTACATAGCCACAACAAACCCACGATATGCACAACACCAAATGTGAAGCAGCTCCTAGATCTCCACTCATACACAAAACAAACTACACCCATCCTCAAGCACCCATAGCATTGTACTGTAAGTCAAATTCAGCGACAATTGTCTCATCAGTGTCCGCAGCGTCGTAATGGCAATATGGTTCTCCATTGCAGTTACAGTTTTGTTGTCTTCTAAGTTGATAATCTTGAGATTATACCACAGGTATTGTCTCTTGTTACACGCTCGCAGGTTTTTTTTTTTAAAGAAAAAAAAACAGACACTTGAGTAGTCTTCCTTTTTTTTTCTTTTCCTTTTCCTTTCAAGAGATGAGTCTTGCACTCTTCTGCTTCCTGCAACGCCGCTCTCAGATACCTCCACGTACAGCACCATTCCAGGGAATCAACGGTGAGTTCCTTTTTGACACGCGCCACTCCGCTCGAGCCACTTCTTTACTTTTGAAATAAATATTCAAAATCACCGATACATCTAATGTGCCGAATTCTTCCTTTTTAGAAATAATCACACACTGCCAACACGCAGATCCAAGTTCCTAAACTCGCTAATCTCTTCTGTCATGTGAAACTTTTTTTTTAAAACGGTTACAGCGCTGGTCTCTTCTGGCTCACAACAGTTTTATGTTCCTTTTAACAGTCACAGCGCTAATCTCTTCTGCCTTGACAAAGTTTTTTTTTTTTTTTTTAACAGAAAACAATGCTAATCTCACAGCGCTAATCTCTTCCTTTTTGACAGTTACAGCGCTAATCTCTTGAGCCTTGCCAAAGTTTCATTTTCCTTTTTAACAGTCACAGAGGTAATGTCTTTTGCCTTATCAAGATGCCAAATACTGATCTTCAGGCAGACTACAGTGATACTCCACACTGCCGCTGGTAAATTAAACAAATCCAATCTGGCAAACCTTGGTTTCAGGGCGACCGATGCCTGGGTCACTGATGGGGTTTGTTTGCCAGATTGATTTCCCCAAAAGAGTGCGACTGGCTAACCTGTCAAGCCTGACAGCTTCAATTCGTTTGTTTGCCAGCCACACACGCACTTTTCATCCATACTTAAATTTTCTTTTTTTTTACCTTTAGTCTTCTTTCTTCCTCTTCATCAGTACCTTTTCCCTTCTTTCCTTGGTCAGAATGAAGTTTTCATATAGTCATTTCGTTTGCATGCGTTGATTCTTTTCAGAAAAGTCCCCAAATGTCGCCAAAATGTTGTACTCAAAGAGAAGATGGATACTTCAAGTTGGATAGATCAAGTTACTTTATTTAAGTTAGTTAGTTAAGATATAAAGGAAACCCCATCAGGAGCAGCTGTCCTGCTGCTCAGCCCTCACTCAATTGAGGGCTGAGCAGCAGGACAGCCAGTCTTTCTGCCAGTGCTGGTGACCAAACAGCAGCCGAGTGCCATCGCAGGCCACATTGCACCATGGTACAAGGATGGCTGTGTTGTTGACATGATTGTTTTTGTGCAGGAAGGGACTCCTTCCTGCACAAAAACAATTAAAGGAGGTGTTTTCCTTGTTCTATGTGTGCTGCAGAATGCTGCACACATGGAAAGAGAAAAAAACAAGGAGAAATGTTATTTCCCCTTGTTACGCCTGCTTTGGGAAGGCTTTAGTTTTGGCACTGCCCCAGATTTACGCTATGTTGTAAATCTGGGGCAGAGTAATAAACCATTGGTGTTGCATGGGAACACCCACAGAAACACGCATGGAACCGGACACCCCTTTCACTCAGAGTAAGGAATTGCCTTACGTCATATATACAAGGCAATGTAAAGCCACACAGGGTGGCTTTGCATGGCCTTTCAAATATGGGCAAGTACAGTGCACCTCCAGAGATTCACAAAGATGACACTCCAGTGGCATAAAAGTGCTGCAGGGGCACTGCAAATATGCCCTTCAGTTTCACTGCACTTTATACCCTCCCCACTTATCTATAGATGCTGGAATGTTTGCCAAGTGTGCCAGATATAGCATGTATAACCCAACTGCTTTTAGCTGGCGAATTATAAAGAAAAATTTGCGGGATGCACTTTTATTTATTTATTTAATGTATATAGCGCACTATAACCCAGAGGTCTCTAAGCGCTTTGTCAGGGTCCGCTATGCGATTCAGAAGGATACAGCTGGTTGCAGATTAATGACAACCCCACGCTTGCTGGAAGAGCACAGTTTTTAATTTCTTTCGAAAAGACATTAGCTCAGTTTCTTTCCGCAGTTCCAATGGCAATTTATTCCACAGAGCTGGGAGTGTGTGTGAGAAAGCACGGCCTCCCACCGTAGCCAGTCTACAACGTGGCTGAACAAGGAGGGTAGCTTCTGCAGATCTAAGCAACCTCCCCGGTCTGTAGGGAGTCAGACGTGATTTCATATAGCTAGGTGCCCTACCATAAAGGGCTTTATGGACAAAGCATAGCCCCTTAAACATTAGCCTCTGCTTGACTGGCAACCAATGTAGTTCACGCAAGAGGGGGGATGCATGAGTTTTCCTCAGCTTTTTAAAAATGAGTCTGGCGGCGTCGTTCATGACAATCTGCATTCTATTTAAAAGTCTTTGTGGTAGTCCTATGTACAACGAGTTGCCATAGTCCAGCCTGACTAGAATCATAGCAGAGACCGCACCCCTCAGGGTGGAAAAAGACAACATCGAGGAGACTTTCCTGAGTTGTCGGAGGAGGCCGACGCAGGTGCCCACTACAGCTGTGACTTGTTTTTTCATGGACAGTTTACCGTCCACATGGATGCCCAGGCTCTTAACCACTGCCGCCGGTTCCGGGGGCATACCCAGCTCCCTAGGCCAGAATTGATCACTCCATGGGTTGCCAGCGATGGTAATTGGCAACACCTCGGTCTTATCCGGATTGATCTTTAGGGAGTTCCCGGACATCCAGTTAGCTGTGCTTCTCAGAATATTTTGCAATCTAGCAAAGGCATCCTGGCTATCATCCAATTGGATGATGATTTGGGTGTCATCCGCGTAGTTATACACCTGGCAGTCCATTTGATTGAGCATTAGAATCAGAGGCTGTAGATATATATTGAACAGAAGGGGTGACAGAGCAGACCCTTGCGGTACTCCGCAGGTGATCGATGTTGCGGTGGAAAACAGGTCACCTAGTTGCACTCTCTGCATCCTCCCTTGGAGAAAGGATGTGAACCATGCATGTGCTGTGCCCTGAATGCCGAAATCCCTCATCCGCGACAATAGTTGTTCATGACACACGGTATCAAATGCCGCGGAGAGGTCCAGCAGCACCAGGGCACCCGGAGTTTTCTTGTCTGCTCTGTTCCCTAGCTCATCTACAATCGACAACATGACAAGCTCCGTGCTGTGATTCGCACGAAAACCTGCCTGATTCGGCTCTAGCAACATGTTGCTTTCCAGGTGTTCCGACAGAGTGGTGAGAACGTGCTGCTCCAGTACTTTCACCAGGAACGGCAGCTGGGAGATTGGTCTGAAATTTTTCAGACATTTCACGTCCGCCCCCGTTTTTTTTAGCAGGGGGATCAGCCGGGCTTCCTTAAAGGAGGCAGGCACTTGTCCTACCTGTAAAGATAGATTTAGGAGGCTCAGCACATCTTCCTCTATGCCAGGGAGTGCAAGTTTAAACACTTCAGGTGGTCACGGATCCGACCTAGAGCCCGACTTGACCCGCCCCATAAGAGAAGACAGCCTCTCCTTTGTAATCAAGGGTAAGGTAAATAATGGAGTTATCACTGGTGTTCTAACTGGCATGACCTGCGGCGGGCAGTCAATCTTGGGGGTCACCGTAATTTCAGTGACAAGGTCAGTAATTTTGTTAGTAAAAAAGTCCTGAAATTTTTGGCAATCTTCCTGAATAAAGTCCGGAGTCTGTTCCTCATTTTTCCTAAGCTCCGTGAGGACTCTGAAGACTTCTTTCTGGGGATTCGTTGCAGTTGTAATCCTCTCCTCAAAAAACTCGGACTTCCTAGTTATGATCGCTTGCTTATAGCTAGTGAGTGCCTGTGTATATCTGCTCCGAGAGTCGGAACTATAGTCCTTAAGCCAGGCTCTTTCCAGTTTTCGTAGCCCGCGTTTCTTCTCTCTAAGTGGTTCATTATACCACGGGGCCCCTCGTCCTCTGTCCACTAGGTTCATCCTGCGGATTGGTGTCACTCGGTCCACGACCTTCGTGAGTTTATCCATAACTTCCCTGGAAAGGAACTCTGGATTAACTGTCCGGTTGTTAGGGGGGGGGTTGGTTCGAAGTAGATGTACCATTTTATCTCCATCAATGTTTTTCCACTTCCTCACTGCCTTCCACCCTCCTCTAGTCGTTGTTGCTTGTTTGTCCACTAGTAGCTCACCTCTCACCAAATGGTGATCGGACCATACACATGGCTGGGCCGTTACCGCACCCTGCGCAGGAACTGTCATCCAAACTAAGTCTAGGGTATGTCCCTTGGCATGTGTCGGGCCCTTCACTTGTTGAACCAAATCCAGTGAAGTTAGCGCCTCCTCAATCTGTAACGCCTGACCTTCTTTCGGGACCTTTTCCCAATGGTAATTGAAGTCACCCATTATGACTACTTTGTCATATCTCGAGCGGATGTCCTGGGCCAATCTCATGAACAGATCGGGAAATTCCGGCGAAGCCCATGGGGAGCGATATGCTAACAGAATAATCAAGCAGTCTGTCCCCAGCTTCAGCTTAACACCCATCACTTCCGCGCCAGCCAGATTTTCGGTCAGAAACCTTTCGCCCAATAGGCGTGAGCTATACAGAAGGGCCACACACTTTAAATATATCGAACTATCCCTGTTGATTTGCTAAAATGTCTAGGCAGTGATGTAAGGTAATTTCCAAAAGAAAAACAAGGGGCATATCTACAAGCCCCTAACGTCACTTTTTTTGATGCTCTGGTGGTGCTGATTTCTGGCCCATACTTACAAGGCCATGCAAAGCCACCCTCTGTGGCTTTTCATGGCTTTGTAAATATGGCCCCTTTTCACACATACCTTTGTGTGAAAGGGGGGTACAATGAGTGTTGCTGTAGGCATTCCAATGCAAAACCTATTACTTTTTGAGCACCAAAATCTATAGCTTTTGAAAAGGAGGCGTTAGGGTGGCCCAATGCAAATAAATACTTTTATTTCTCCTCGTTAGTTTGTTCTTTCTATGTGTGCTGCAATCTGCACTGCACATGGAAGTAGCAAATTGTCATTATTCTATGTGAAAGAGGCATTCCTTTGTGTTGCTATGAGTGTGCCCACGCAACATCCATGAAACCTGACAGATTCCCAGATTCACAAAGTGTCATGAACCTGGGAATGCATCAGAATCCTACGCCTCTGGCACAACGAGGAGAAATACTTTTAGTTGTCCTTGTTTCTTGCTCTTTATTGATATGTGTGCTGCAGCACACATAGAAGGAGCAAAACACAATTATTGATTGTTTTTGTGCAGGAAGTTGCCCCTTCCTGCATAACAACCATCATCCCTGCAACACCATGGTGCAAGGATGTGTACGTTGGTACTAGGCAGGCAGGCTAAGGCAGCTTTTTTAGCGCCGGTGCAAGGGATACGGATCATTTCTTTGTTTTTTAAATGACGCAGCTCAGTGCTCCTAAATTGCTTGAATGCTTTAAACTATAAAACAAGATGATTCACTACCTTGTCTGAAAGTTTATAGAGAGTCTCCTTTTTCCCTTGGCAGCAATGCAATGTGCATGCATGTATAACTGACTGTTCATTACTTCCTATTGGGACATTGTTTTTTATTTATACCTTCATTACCCAGTCCTAATTAGGTATATGGGCCACACTCCTGTTACTTGTCCTAAATTGCTTTCAGCACCGCTCTGTGCTACTTCTTTGTAAAGATACCCCAGAGTTTTCGATTTACTATTAAAAGAGTGGGGGGCAGATTTATGTTGGGAATGCGCCACGTTTGCGTCACGCAACTGCGGCGGAAACGACCGATTTACAACATGACGCATCTAGGCAGATGCGTCACGTTGTAAAGCCCTGCGCCGCTTGTGGGCGTTCCGGCGCAGGGTGGGTGTTCCGGGGCAGGTGCGCCTCGCAAAAGTGGCTGAGTGAACTCTATAGGATTTCACTCAGTCACTTTCAGGCCAATGCTGTGTCAAAACCCTGCGCCTGCTTGAAGCAGGCGTAGGTCTTGACGCAGCATTGTAAAGATGGGGCACCCCCGAGCCTTGCTGGAGCTGCGTTGCGCTTGCGACGCAACTCCAGCAATGCGCCACCTTAACGGCACAGTTGCGTCACGCATCTGTGCCGTTTTTGCCCCATGGTGCGCCGCATTTTGTAGTTCGGACTGGACTGTTCCCATGGGGCACAGGGTCAGAGCTGATTTGCATATCGCCATTGTCTAACCCAGGGTGGTGTGGAGTGCAAAAAAAACCGATGGATTTGGGCCCAGATCTTTGGACTGGGTTGAATGTGTGACATTGATCCACATTCGGTCCATCACCTGTTTTGTTTGCAATTGCCGCCATAAGTGCGCTGGGGATGCTCAGGCGTGGGTCCCAGGCACTCCACACCACTTGGAGTCAAGCTAGCCGGGCTGATGAGAGGTGTTTCCTCAAAACCGGTCCGGTCCTCGGATGCTTGATTCCGTTCTGGGAAGGACATGGCTTTTGTAGTTCGGACTGGACTGTTCCCATGGGGCACAGGGTCAGAGCTGATTTGCATATCGCCATTGTCTAACCCAGGGTGGTGTGGAGTGCAAAAAAACGATGGATTTGGGCCCAGATCTTTGGACTGGGTTGAATGTGTGACATTGATCCACATTCGGTCCATCACCTGTTTTGTTTGCATTGTAAATGCGGCGCACCATAGGTGGTGGAGCAGCGGCGCAAAATAACTGGCGCATCCCTGGGGATGCGCCAGTTATCATAAATCTGCCCCTGGATGTTTAAAGGATGTTAACCCTTTACGGTTGAATACTTCTTGTAATGCATATGTTCTTTAGCACTTTGAGCTACGGCAGCACAATACTTTCTGAAAATGTGCGTACCTCAGGAAATAAGAAGTAAGGATCCAAAGCTTAACTTGATCCTTCCACACATGCAAATCACAGCAGGAGCATGCGCAAACACATGCTTCCTGCTTACAGGGATGGTTGCAGAAACAATTTATCATATGAACGTATCATGGTGCGGCTCCCTCTCCCCCATAAGACCGCATTGTTTCTTAAAGATGCGGATTTCTATAAATACTGCACACAGGTGTTACTCGCTCACGCGGAAACAGAAAACCCGCATGAGTGGATAATGAGCGAAAACCAAGCAGATGGGCAAAGCGTGTATAAATGATGCCATATATAACTACATATTAGATCTGTTTGATTTAAGGCTAGGGGGTCAAAAATGGGGGTAATCAATTTCATTTTGAAACAACTTTTTGGCACTGTTTTATTCATGCAGACCTATGGCGGTGATGCCATGCATGTGCAAGTAGTGCTATGATACGACTTGGGATAAAAGCATTAGCGAAGCTGAGAACGTACATGTGGGGAGTCAAAGTCTGACACATCACCTCAGCACCCCACATGTAGATAAAGAAGCATTTTGATTGGCAGTTACATCAAGAAAGATACCATTAACCACTCAGACTAGAGCAGTGGCAGGACGTTTCCTGCAAGCAGTTGAACATATTACAGTCGAATCAAATAGATTTCTTTTGCTAACTTTCTAAGAAAAGACACGTTTGGCATTTCACAGTAATTGGACAAGAATCCCGGTAGAATAAAGATTATTCTAGCGGAGCAGAATATACATTTCTAAGGTTGTATCAGAAGTGTGCCTCTTCTATATACAGATTTACAACGCATGACCATTGATATGGGAGGAGTAGGGACATTAGGCAAGTAAGCAAATAGATGTGGATATAACTTCAGCCCTTCAGGAAGGCGGTCAAAGAAGCTTAACATAACTGTGTTGGACTTATGTCATTAAAATCCAGCTGTGGATACCGCCATAGCATTTAACGAAAATGTCAGAAAGTCATGATAAACAAGGGTTGCAAACAGTGAACTGTAAGGTGAATGGATGTTGTTTTCGGTTATTTACAATGGAGATAATTTTACATGCATTTCTTGACTTGGGATTCAAGCTTCTTCCATGAGCGAAGGGCAGTAGGAGGGCACATAATAGGCATCAAAGTGCACCAGCATAACTATAGATTCAGTTGAGTCTGTACTGTTGAAGGACACCACGGAAATGGGCTTAAGCCTAAATTGGCTTTTTGGACTTTTTCAGTCAATCACTTCAATTGATCTTTCGAATTCTACTGAGTGACTTTAAAAAAAAAAGCAAACATGGGAGAAAAATGATACTGTTACCCTAGAGTGTGCAAAATGTATTTTCCAGTTACAGTGATTATAAAGACTGTTCATGATGGCCGCATTTGGAGATAATGACAGCCTAATATACGACTGTCTCACTTGTCAGTAGACATCATCCCGCACCCCCCCCCCCCCCCCCCTCCCCGCCCCAGGGCAAAAAAGAATATTAATTTTGTTAACTTGGAGTCTAATTCCTGGTAATAATATGGAAACATGTCCATAATGCTGATCTAACTTATGTTACACACGTGTTATGAATTTATCAAGTGCACATGTGTTAGTTTAGTATTTTTTTCTATTCAGCAAGTACTGCCATACATTATATCGCGGTCCTAGAGAGAAAGAAAGTCAGTGGAAATGGTGGCACAGAAGATACTTATTTTGGAAGTCCCAACAACCCAATTTCCATCAGTGCTGGGTCCACAGAACGGCTGTTTCTAAGTTGGTTGCAGTAGCAGCCTCACTACCTAAAACACCACATTCCCCTAAATTCTAAATGTGTGGGCTTGATAGGAAGTTGAATGAGGCGCCTGTCTTTTTTAATAGATGTCCCATTATCACCCTCCTTTACACGAGGCATTACATTTAAAAAAGAAAGACTCTTTGAGATACAGCACATCCTGTGCAATAAGGGGGCTCCCATCAGTTGTGGGTCTGCACATGGTATAATGTAGTTGCCAACTGCAAAACCCCAAAAGCAATAAAGTCACAGCAAGTTTGATTGTAATCTCCGATAATATTTTAGTTGATGATTGACTGCTGTTGGTTCCCTCTTACCCTGTGATATCTTTGCAAGAGCTGCGCTTCGGTGCTAGGCTGTGTAAGGCACACCCAAGACAAGATCATCTGGCATGATCTTGGACAGGCATGGATCAGAGGAAACATCTTTTATGATGGTTCAAGTAAGTATATTTAAATCACATATTATGATATCAACAATTCCAAAATGACATCTCTATTCACTGTGCACATTCTCCAGGATTGGATATCGCAATTGACATATTTAAAATATACTACGATACTCTGCTACACCTCTGTTCAAACAGACATATATACATATTAGCTGCACACAGCTCTTAACGTCCATCTGTTTCCTGTTAATCTCCCACATTAAAGTTCTCAATAACATGATCCTCTTTACATTACAAACCACTATTAAAGCTTTTCTTAGCTTTCTGCATTTTCCCCTAATGTACCATGTTCTTTTTGTGGCCAAGCTAACCTCTCTACTGCCAAATCTTCCATTGCACTACTCACATTAATTATTGATAACTTCACATTCTGAATGTAGTCTACTCTGATGCCACTTTTTTGGAACTCATTCTGCCTTTAGCCCTAATCAATACCTTGCTGGAGTTAGACCTGACAGCCATAGTGTGGTTTTGCCCAAAGCTTTTTGCCTTCTCCTTTCCTGTTTTCTGAAATTTTCATTGTTGGCATTAGAACTCTGTGCATCTTTCCACCGCTATCCAGTGCTAAAGGGCTTGTTCTCTTTCCCCAAACCCAAGGTAGATGTGTCCATTACCTGACTGATAGATGTAATTTACCTATAGGTCCCTACTATATGGCACTACATGTACCCAAGGTCTGTGAATTAAATGATACTAGTGGGCCTGCAGAACTCTTTGTGCCACCCATTAAAGATGCCCTTAAATCATGTCCCAGGCCTGGCATGCACCCTCTAGTGCCATTTCAACCTGGCAAAAGAAACCTTTTTCCATGCCTAATCTTTCCTGTTTAATCCATGTAATTCACCACTAAGGTAGGTGCTAAACAGCCGATGTGGCAAGGTGCATTGTATTTAAAAAAAGGAGGTTGTGTAATTTTTGTTATTAAATGTCCTGGTAGTGAACAACTCCTAATGTCGATTTGCGCTACTGAAAGGCCTATCTCTCCCATTGATATCATTAGGTTACCTTATTACACTTAATATGTGCTAACTTTTGATTGGGAGTGGGTAGAAATATCATGTTTGGACTCAAATTAATTGTCATTTATAATCCTCTTTAATGGCAAAGTCAAGTTGTTAGATTACAATTTTGAAAATGCTACTTTTCAGACAGTTTTGTACCCTAAATATTTTGAGGCCTACCAGGAGTTTCCAGATGTGTGGGAGTGTTAATTGCACTCACATCAGGAATGCATATTGAGCACTGATAGTGAACAATAGAACCTGGGAGTAGCCGGGTGAGGGCTGTCCTGCCAAGATGGGAGGGGCGAAGCTGTTCTCTCATCAGTACACTCCTGGACTTATGGACATTACAGAAGAAGGACTGCCTTGTTCCCCAGAGGACTGCCGTTCAGCTTGAGGTCGGCCTTGATACTGTTCCCCAGTGGACTGCCTTGCTGTTTGAGGCTTGCTTTGTTCTTCAGAGGACTGCACTACTGCTTGAGGCCTGAGAAGGAAGATTTGACCTTCTCGCTTCATCCAAGTCTGAACTGTGAGAAGGTAACCTTTTCAACAGGATTAATCTGGTCCCAGTATCCAGCCCACGCTGCATAAATGTCAGGCTGAACTTGTGACTTTGTCCCTGCCTTGCACGTCCAGATACCCACAGTTAGTGATTTCTAGTTCTTTGTGCTATTTCTACTTAAACTTTTAAAATTGCATATCTCTGGCTCTCCTGAGTGGATTTTTTATCACATTTGAATCTATTTTTCTAAATTGGTTTGGGAGTTTTTGTGTGTTAAATTTTCACTTTATTACTGTTTGTGTGCTGCATAAATACTTTACACTTTGCCTCAAAATTATGCCTGACTGCTTTGTGTCATGCTACCAGACATTTAAGCAGAGGTTAATTTTACTGAATCTTGTGGTTCACCCAGACAAGAATTGTGGTTGTTTCTTGAGAGGGTATTCACCTCCCCTTCAATCAAAAACACAATTTCTTACAGCTGGCAAATATCTTTTATAATATTTAGTCAAGAGTTTGATAAAGGGCACCCAGTCACCTAACTGCCTTGTCTCTGTGACTAAACCACACCATTAGACACTCTGCCTAGCCTCTTTCCTTATGTAATCTTCATTGTACTTGGATAGTGTTTTTTTTCAGCACTGTCAGGCTCATTTTCGTATTCCTTCTGAAGAATATCTAATTGTCAGAGTCTTTCATCAGTCCAGAGACGTGAAGTACTCTTTTCTACCTGAAGCACTTTTCCCTTCAAGGAGATTATTTTCCCATTTTCTATTGACTTATCTGGTTTTGTTCTTGATGTTGACCATTATTTTGGAATCTTTCAGTTCACAATGAACCGCAGGATCAACACCTTCTCCTCATAATGCTTTCACATGCGTCGCCTGCTTCAAAACACCTTCAGATGGATCCCCACCAAATCCAGAAAGACAGTCTCCCAAGTGCTCATCAGCAGCAGATTCGACTATTGCAACACACTCTACGCCAGCATCACCCAGATACTCCTCAGGAAATGACAGAGCATGAAAAACGCCACAGCCAGACTGGTCCTCAACATCACCCGCCATAGCCACATCACAAACACCTGCAAGAACTGCACTGGCTCCAAGTCAACAAAAGAGTCACTTTCAAACTCCTTACACACGGATGCAAAGCCGTCCATGAAGCCGGACCAGCATACCTTAATCAACGCCTCTCATTCCACGCTCCCACAGACACCTCTGCTCCACTCCACTCGTTCTGGCCACCATCCCACAGATCCACAAGACCAGGACGTGAGGAAGATCTTTTTTCTGCCTCGTCGCCAAGACCTGGAACACCCTAACTCTCCACCTCAGGCAATCCCTGTCGCTGACCAAATTCAGGAAGGATTTCAAGACGTGGCTCTTCAATTGAACCCCAGCATCCAGACGGATCAGCTGCTCCCCGTTCCCCACCTCCCCAGCACCTTGAGACCCTCACAGGTGAGTCGTACTTACAAACACTAAATGATTGATTGATTTCAGTTCTCATGCAAACAGCTTTCAAGTATTCTCAATTTGTCTGCTTCCGTTCCCCAACTTCATCCCCAGGCAGGACTGATCTGAGATTAATTTGCTAGTTGTTTTATTTCACGGATGTGGGGATTTCCAGTATTGATACAGAGAAATAACGCTTGAGAGCGCTGCATGAGCTCCTGGAAGAAATAAACATTATCTTTTGGTGTTGTGTTTCATCCTTCACATGTCAATTAGGCCTAAATCATGTGAATTGTGCCAGTTGGATAGCTGTTGGGGAAAATTTTACTGAGGTCATTGGTATGTCTACCTCAGAGGGCAGTAAATCACTTACGTTCCTTTCCACTGTGTGTGGGGTGAGTCCATGTTGACAAAGGTCCCTGCTTGTTATTTCGGTGAGGCACACACACTGAACTCAGGATCACACCTCTCCCAAGTGACCCGGATCCCTACTCTAGATCATTACCCTCCCCTCCTTAATTTCCGTATAACTTGTAATGGAATTGCTGTATTTGTAGGGCTCGAGACGTCCCATGGTATAATGCTCAAATGTATTTTCTTTTTATTGTCTTCTATTTGTTTGCTAGAATTAGTCTCATCTTCAATGCTGTGCCTTGAATCTTGAAGGATGTGGCAACTACACGCAGTGTATAGTTTTCGTGTTCAGGGGGAGCCGTCACCTAATGTCCACCATTGGTCTAAGAGCCTTCTTACATGTCTTGTTGTCCATAGACCACCAGACTCATAGGGCGTGGTGGTGGTGGTTTAGCCACCATCACTCCGATGGTCAGACCGCCGCATTATAAGGTTGGCGGTCAGGCCACCATTTGACCACCAAAAATTGTCATGGAACTGCCGCTTCCCAGTGGTGGCGCAGTGCTCGACTGATAGTATTACACGGAGGTCAGCACATCTATGTGTCATTGGGGAAACAAAGAGGGGCCTACAAGGACCCCCTCACCACATGCAGGTAGGTGCATGCAGGGGGGCACATGTTGCATCCCACTTTGTGGAGGCACCCCCACCCCCAGTTGCAGCATGGCATGGACTTCACAGTCCACTCCATGCTATAATGTGCTGTGGCAGTCCCACGGAGGGGCAGTACTATAGGCTTATTAAGGGCCATATTATCAAGAACGGCGATAACACTGTCGCCGCTTTAGCGGCAGGTAACTGTGACTAAAGCGGCGATAAGGGGCTTGATAATATGCCCTTGTGAATTCCAATTAAAGCTCAGGTACTGGTGTGAAGGACATCAAACCTGGGCTACTATGGAAGGGCATATTATCAAGCCCCTTATCGCTGCTTTAGCAGCAGTTTCCTGCCGTTAAAGCAGCAATAATGTTATTGCCATTATTGATATTATGGCCCCGAGTATTTTTACTGCACAGCCACGGGATCGCCATGCTGCCCAATTACCAGACAACGATTTGTATTTTAATCTGGCAGGCGGGCTGTGTTCAGGTTTGGTGGTGCGTGAGCTCCCACATTGCCAAACTCTTAGGGCCAGATTTACAAGCCCCTTGCGACACTTTTACGCCGCCGTTGCGTCACTTTTATGACGCAGCTGCGGCGTAAACAATGCGCCACGTTGCGACTTATTTACAACGTGACGCATCTAGGCAGATGCGTCACGTTGTAAATCCCTACGCCACATGAAACCTGCATCAGGTTTTATGGGGGCGTTCTGTTGCAGGGTGGGCGTTCCCTCGCAGGAAAGCCCCGTAAAACTGACGCAGTGACATCTACAAGATTTCACTGAGTCAGTTTTACGACGCTGCTGCGTCAAATCCTTACGCCTGCCTGAAGCAGGCGTAAGGAGTGACGCACCACGTTGAGTATGGGTGGCCCCTGTGCATTGCAGGAGTTGCGTCGCGCTTGCGACGCGACTCCAGCAATGCGACGCCCATACGCCACAAGATGCGTCACGCATCTTCCCTTCCTTGAACCATGGTGCGCCGCATTGTAAATGCGGCACATCTGTGATGGCGGAGGGAGAGGATTGCATGACGCATCTGTTCTGGCGCATCCCTGCTGATTTACAGAGATGCGTCAGAACATATAAATGTGCCCCTTAATGAGGCCCTAAGTGTTCCTTTTGGTTACTAAATCTCGGTTTTCAGGCTTTATTTTTTTCTCCCCGATGTAGTACGTTCTGAGACCAGAGTTGTTTTCTACTCGTGTGTTTCGGTCGGGAGTCCTTTTCTGACATTGTTAAGCTTTATCTTTCCGCCACCGAGTCCCATGCTTATACCAGGGCATCAAAAGTAGAGTTTTGGAGTTGTAAGTAACTTTGAGTTAGTCTGGAAAATAGCAGAATGTAGTGTATTTGTCTCCCTCTCTTTCACTTGTTTACCTCTTCAAATGACCGTCGTTGTTTTGCTCACTACTTTGTCATAGTCTGGAAACACAACATTCTCGTTGTTTTATGTTTGACTTACTTCCTATCATCAGCTGTTTTCAATACCGTGTCAAAGTCCTTCTACTTAAAAAACGAAGAAGGACTCTTGGGAGGCTGCACACTATTTTTTCACCGCAAATAGCACTCGCTCAGGTCTTCTGCTGACATTTACCACCAGGTTCTAGCTAGTTTTTGAAAATAAAACTGAAAATGCAGAGAGAGTGAAAAACAAGCTGTGAAAATGCACACAAAACGGATTCAAAAGCGTGTGCAACATTATTTGCGACTTTGTTGATGACACCTTACTCCCAAAAAACCCTATGCAGCTGGGACAGAAGGAACATTCGATAGTTTTTCCTTATCCTTTTCAGCTCTAGTCAAATGTGCTACTTTCAGTTCTGTCTTACTATAATGCAGTTTCGGATTTGTCACAGCAATGGCAGTGATCCCAAGCAACGAAAGGGGGCGCTGCCATCCTGCGGATGCATGTGAAATGATAGGCGAGCCTTTGTTGTCATACACCGACGGCATTTTAATTAATTGTATTCATAACTGTGAATAATATCCTGTGAAATAATGCAACAACCTGATTGCTTTCCAGTATGAGTAAATTCCCAACGTGTCGTCTATATTATAATCTTTTTCATTGAAATTCCTTCACTTAACCTTTAAATGTTGCGAAGCAGAACCCGGATATAGAGGATTACAAAGGGCTTGTTTAATGTGAAGAGAGCATTTACATATTACCGAATGCTGTCAGAGACAATTTCACTCCACAGGTGAGACAGATTATCACCAAACTTGTATTTACTGAATAAATATCAAGGGCACAAGGCTAGCCTGCATTTCGTGGTATTTTATGTGGTACTTTGTACTACACTAAATGTGCCGATTACTTAACAATAATCTCATTACTCCTTTCCTTTCTTCCCGTCCTCGTCATACCCTCTATGAAGGGTTAATGCACCTCATTAGGTAGGCACCCCCAATGCCTGTTGTGTCCTGCAGTGGGGAAGTGATCGCCCTAGGGGTATCAGTCTGGGACCTACACTCCGGGGCATCTAACCCTAACTAGGCCTAACACGTGGCCCTAGAATAAACTCAGTCGGACACTGGGAATAACTTTGTTGCTCGGTCTGCGCGCCTCCGAATGCCTGCGTGCGTGCGAGACCTCTTTTTATTATCAGGAGTCACATGATTAGTGCGCCCCACGCCCGGGGCGTCAGGGGCGGACCTCCAGGAACATAACATTCCTCCTAAAATAAGGAAAAACCAAAAACACAACAAAGACCAAACCTTTAACATTTTAACCCAGTCTCATTAAACATTAAGACCGACACCTTCAGCGTCCTTTAACTGCAGCACCATTTTACTTGCTGGCCTGCTCGGCTATATGTATATTCAAATGGGAACAGTCTTACGTGAAGTAGTCTCGTAACCAGCCGGAGGGGGTGGGATTGTCTCTTAATCAACGTTGCGACCCCCTGTGACTCAGCATTTCCGCTCCAGCCTCTGCTTCGTGACTTGGCGCCTCTCTGTCGGCCCCCTCCGGATCTGGGGCCTCCTCAAGGGCTTCCGCGTCACCTCCCACTTCTTCACTGGCGGCTTGTGGATCGTTACTTTGTCTGACTTCGTGACTGGGTGTTGATTCAGCATTTGGTGAATTAGTTGCAGTTTCAGTTCGTTCAACACCCTGCCGATGCTCTGACTCCGGGGCTGCAGAGTGAAACAGTTTGAAATGAGCCACATTGCGAGTCACCCTCTCTCGTCCTCGGATCACTGTGAGACGGGTGCCTTTCACCCCAATCACTCGCCACGGCCTTTTCTCATAATTGAGTCTGAACTTGCCAGTAGTTATGCGATTGCGAAGAAGCACCACATCTCCTCGTCTGAATTGGGGTGGCACTGCCCGTCGTCTTTGGCTGATTTTGGCAAACGTGGTGTTTCTTCTCCTCGCGACCACCTCTTCATTTACCACTTCAGGTGACCACTGTGGATGATGTGGAATGGAGTCCGTCACCACTCTCCCTAGGAGAAGATGTGCCGGGGCAACCCCCGTTGTGGAGTGAGGGGTCTGGCGATAGCTTCGAAGAAACGTGAAAATGGCCATTTCCACGGACTGTCCCTTATCGTGAGCAATGCGGATAACTGTGTTCAGTGTTCTCATAAACCTCTCGGCTTCCCCATTGGCTTGAGGCCACCGAGGTGTTATGCGCCTGTGGCGGGTCCCAAGAGATGACAGATAGATAGCCAAATCCTGCCCTTGAAATGGTGGTCCATTGTCCGTTCGAAGTTCCTTCATGGCACCATGAGTGGCAACAATCTTTTCCATTTTGGGGATAACACAGTCTGCACTGGTACTTTTCACGATTTCCACTTTGGGGTACTTTGAATGGTCATCTATCATCACCAGAGTGTGTCTTCCGTCCCGGAAACTGCCAAAGTCCATGCTGACCCGCTCCCAGGGTCCTTGTGGTCGAGGCTCCACAATGATGGGAGCTTCCCGGGAGGCTTCTCCCGTGACTTGGCAGGCAGTGCACGACCTCACCACGCTTTCCACCATGTCGTCCATGAGGGGGAACCATACTTTGGTTCGCAGCCGGGCCTTGGTCTTGACCATCCCCTGGTGACCTATGTGGGCTAGTTGTATTACTTGTCCCATGAGAGCCGTGGGTATTACTAGGCGATGTCCTCGCAGCAGGCACCCTTCCGTATCTTCATTAAGTTCAGCCCTGACATGGTACAAACTCTCCATCCTTTTCTGAGCATCCGGGGTGAGCACTTTCCAGCTCTCCTTGGCTTTATGCCAGTTGGCAGTCCGAAGGAGGTCCTTGGCCCGCTGTATGCAGGCATCTTGGGCCGTGGCGCTCACGACGTCTTCCAGGGATATGGGGCGCGGGCATGACCTGGCCACTACCCACTTCACGTATGCTTCTGTTTCTTCTGCCTCATCCATCTCTTCCGGAGTCGCGGGCCTGGGATGTCGCGATAAGTAATCTGCCGGGTTCTGCGCTCCTGGTTGATACTCGATGTTGCAGTTGTATTCCTGCAGTTGCAATAGCCATTTTTCTATTCTTGGGGGTGGTTTCGATGAAGTCCCTGAGAACAGAGCCACCAGCGGCTTGTGGTCGGTCACCACCGTAAATGGCTTGCCGTAGACGTACAGGTGGAAGCGTCGACATCCCCAATGAATTGCAATTGCTTCTTTTTCAATCTGTGAGTACCTCTGTTCAGTGTCCGTGAGGGACCTACTGGCGAAGGCAACTGGGGTCCACAGTCTATTTCATCTCTTGGTCGTTGCATCAGTACTGCCCCCAAACCCGCCGGTCCGGCATCTACCGCGATTAGTGTGGAGTTTCGCGGGTCAAAGAACGCCAGCGTGGTGTTGCTGGAGAGGGAGCTCTTGATGTCCTGGAACGCCTTCTCCTGCTCCGGTCCCCAGCTCCACGGAGTGGAGTCCTTAGTAAGCTCGCGCAGCGGGAGGGTTATGTTGGCCAGGTCCTTGATGAAGCGACCACAGTAGTTTACCATGCCAAGAAAACTCCTGACTTCCGTGACCGTCGTGGGTGGTGGCGCATCCTTAATGTCTTTGACTTTGTCAGGATCGGGGTTTACGCCTTCAGCTGAGAAAACATATCCAAAAAACCCTATTTTGGTCCGCAAGAATTCACACTTGTCTCGGTGTAGTGTGAGCCCCGCACTGCGGAGCCTGCGGAATACTTGCGCCAAACGGTGATTGTGTTCTGGAATTGTTCGGGCATGCACCATGATGTCATCGCTGACATTTATCACTCCAGGTATGCCAGCAATCAGCTCCTGAATGACATTTTGGAAGACTTCAGCCGCACTGGATATCCCAAAACTAAGTCTAGTGTATCTGCGAAGTCCAATATGGGTGGAGAATGTTGTGATATTTCTTGATTCTTTATCTAGCACCAGTTGGTGATACCCCGCACGAAGGTCAAGTTTGGAAAACCAGCAGGCTCCAGCCATTTCCCCGATTAAGTCGTCAATCGTGGGGGTGATGTGGCGCTCCCTTTTGATGGCAGCATTTGGGAGGCGCATATCCACGCAGATCCGGACTGCTCCCGGCTGCTTTGGATTCCGCGTGACCACGATGGGCGAAACCCAGGGGGTGGGGCCTGATACCTTCTCGATTATTCCGGCTGCTTCCAGCTTCTGCAGCTCTTCTTCCACTAGTGGCCGAAGGTGGAATGCAATGCGACGGTGTCGCAGGGCCACAGGTTGCACTGTGGGGTCCACGTGCAGATGTATTCCACGACCTTTGAGACACCCAATTCCCTCAAATAGATCTGGAAAGTCCATGATCAGTTGTTGCACCGACTATTCATGTACTCCAAAGGCGAATGTGACCACCCCCAGGTCCTCGGCTGTTCTGCAGCTCAGGAGCATGCCTTGACCCTCTTCCGACACGAACATGTTGGCCCTTGTGACTTTGTCCCCGTGGCGGACTGCCGCTCTGAACTTCCCACGGATCCGGAGCGGAATGTCTTGACCATAGGCAAACAAAGTGATGGGGGTGGGGCTGAGGCTCGGAGGTGTAGGCATGGTTCTGTAGAGAGACGCACTCATAAGATTTATAGATGCGCCGGTGTCCACTACCGCCATGATTTCTTGATCCGCCACCTGGATGGAGCATTGGGGCAGTGTCCTGGTGCGTCTGGTGGCGGTGCCGATTATGTGCACCTTGTCTACGGACCGCTCCTCTTCGTCATCGTCATCCATGTCGCTGTTGCTGGGCTCACCTTCCACGACCGTGTGCACCGTCTGACGTGGCTTGCGGAACCTCTTGGACCGGCACACTTTTTCGAAGTGGTTCATCTTGCCACATCCTGAGCATCTCTTTCCCCGTGCTGGACATTCTGGTGCCGGGTGTCTCGGGCCTCCACAGTAACCGCATGACTGTCCTGATGCCCCGCCTTGGGGGGGTGTCGTTCTTTTGGGCCATTTGGACGGTGTTTGGACCTGTATCTTATTCATCGGTTCCACCTTCACATTGGCTTGTAGTGCAGCCTCCATGTGTGCCGCCCTGGCCTTGGATAGCTCCTTCGTGCGGCCAAGGGTGAGGATGTCGGGCAGGGGCTTCCCCGATTCTTCCAGGATTCTCTCTCGCAACTTTGCAGAAGCGCACCCCTGTATTATCTGTCCCCTGATCTCCTCCATCACATCCTGGAACCCACAAGTTAGCGCCAGTTTCTTAAGTCTGGTGTGGTATGCATCCAGCGACTCTTACGGCAGTTGCCGTGCTTGTCCGAAGATGAACCGTTTGTAGTCCTAGTTCGCCATGGGCTCAAAGTGCGCATTGAGAGCGTTAATCAGGGTATGATGAGTCTTGGGGGTCGCGTCTGTGAGGGTCCGAGCAATGGAATGAATGTCTTTGCCGCCAAGGTGGAGAACCATGGCACGCTTCTGTTCCTTGTGGACCTTGGTGGCCTCAAAGAATATTAGGAGCCTGTCCACCCATTCCTTCCATTTCGGAGCGAGAGTGGAGGGCGCACCCTCCACCACAAACGGTTCAATGGGCGGAATGGTAGCCATCGCCCAGGACGCGCTTGATCAGGCCCGTGGCCGGCCGTGATGAGGTCCGAAGTGGCACTCCGATGAGGTCGTTGACGACTGGGGACTTGCACGGACGTGTCAATGCCCACCGGCAGTGCGGACAACGACCGCGGTGTGTCCCTCGGCAAGCGCAGCGGAGCGTGTGCGACCGGCGCTCCGGATTCGGATGGCAATGTGGCGCCTTGGGACGGGCAGGCACCACGTCCCCTCGAGCAGCCAGGCAGGACCGGACGCCGCCCAGATCGCCTCGCCAGGCGGGCCGAGGTGCGCTTCACGCCTGTGCCACCGGTCACGGTTCGGCACCGGATGGGGAGATCCTGCGGGGGGCAGGCCGCACACGACCAATCATGCTCCGATGCGCAGCAGGGTAGCGTTGGGCAGCGCCGCTCACCTCCAAGGTGCCAGGGGTGGAAGTCGTCGTCTCTCCAGGCGCGCTGTGCGGGGGCATGTGGGACTGCCAGGCACGAGCACCACGAGCGAGTGGCAGCGCTCGCAGCTGCCTGACCCGAAAACGGGCACACACACACCCCAAGAGAGGGGTCGGCAACCACTCTCGTCGCCAATTGTTGTGTCCTGCAGTGGGGAAGTGATCGCCCTAGGGGTATCAGTCTGGGACCTACACTCCGGGGCATCTAACCCTAACTAGGCCTAACACGTGGCCCTAGAATAAACTCAGTCGGACACTGGGAATAACTTTGTTGCTCGGTCTGCGCGCCTCCGAATGCCTGCGTGCGTGCGAGACCTCTTTTTATTATCAGGAGTCACATGACTAGCGCGCCCCACGCCCGGGGCGTCAGGGGCGGACCTCCAGGAACATAACATTGCCTACCTAATTGAACTATACCTACGCTCTATGACGATATAAACAGGCCACGGTTTCGGCATCATCGAACGGAAAATGCAGTACTCTTAAATTTATTGACCTCAATGTGGATCTAATTAGGAATGCAAGAAGTTGTAAAGTTTTTAGTCTGCAAAATTAATGGTTTTCTCAAGAACGTTGCAAGATTCTGTGCAAAGGTTTAATAATTTAAATTGTGCGATGTGAATTCAGCAAAAGTAGGCTTTGCAGCACAACATTTCTACAACAAACAGAAGAATTATCCTGCCTAAAATGCTTCTATAGAAATAAAAATTGGCAATTGCAGTTTTTTAAACTCTGCACAGCTTTGCAGAGAGTGGTTTATAAATGTCACACAGATTTGCATCTGATGTCAAACATTTGCCAACTCTTATATCTACCACAGAAAGAAGCTAAATGTGTAGTAGAAGTTGGTCCCTCTTTCCAGAAAGCCCCTATACCTTTAGTAGATCTACCCCACACAAACACTTGAACAGCATAGTGGGAGATGGAGCAGGATTGGGGAGCTAAACCCCAACAGCTCCGAACAGATATATGCTTAAATTCTAGATGGCACACAGTCTCAAGGACAAATCCAATCACTAATACTTGACACTACATGAAGGGGCATATTTACAAAGATTTGTCGCCACAGGAACATCCCTTTTTATGACGTTCCTGTGGCGATAACCCCTTTTCCTTATTTACAAGGCGGCGTTAAGCCACTTAAAGTGCCTTAACACCACCTTGTGAATAAGGTCCCCTTTCAAGAGCACTTAGTGTGAAAGGGACGGGCAATGGGTGTTTTTGGTGGGTGTTCTGCTGCAACACCCCTTGCTTTTCGACGCTGGCCCCTATTTGCAAGGGTGGCATAAATATGGGGTAGCACCAAAATTCCGACAAAAAAAATCACATGGTCTTAACATGGCGAAATAAGGAGAAATTATTAATTTCTCCTCGTTTTGTGCAGCACACATAGAAACAGCAAATCACCATGAATGATTGTTTATGTACAGGAAGGTGTCCCTTCCTGCACATAAACAATTATTAAAAAAATGACAATTCACAACTTCTATGTGTGCTGCACAAATCAGCACACAAAGGAGTTAAAAATCACCATTAATGATTGTTTATGTGCAAGCAGGAAGGGACACCTTCCTGCACATAAACAATAATTTCCTCAACCCAGGCACCCTTGCACAATGGTGCAAGAGTGTCTGCGTTGGAGCTAGGCAGCTGGATTTAACGCCAGCACTAGAGAAAACGCAGGGGTGCTCCGCATCATTGTTAATACGGCACAACCCTGCATTTTCAGAATGACGAAGAGGAGCATTAGCAATTGTGGCTTAACGCTGCACTCCGCCATTCTCTAGTAAAATGCCCCTAAGTTGTTTGGTGTCTATAGGCTTTCTGCAAAAAGGCCTCTGACATATTTGACCTGTACTAAGAATTCCATAGTACTAAAGCCTGTAATTCGAAGCCTCTCAACAATCAGTCTAAAAGCAATACACACTACAATACTGAGGTTGCAACCTCCAGATACCATCAGAGAAGAAAATCACACCCTGGCAAAACAATAATTTGTCACTGAAGAAAAAACTTTGCAAGGAAAAAGGGTGGAAGTTAAAAAAGTAAATAGAATGGTAGGTAGCTGCTGACTCGGTAACTATGTTGTGAAAATCTTTATAGCAAGCCAAAAGAAAGGCCTTGATTTAATGGTGGGCTTCACTATGTCAATCAGGGTGCTGAAATGCATCATATCTGCCACCATGCTGGACATAAGCCCTTCATGTTTAGTAAGCTAGGTTGTCTGATGTCCTTACTCTAAAGGCCCCTGGTCTAGTTAGCCATCAGAGTAAGTTTTCCGATGGCAAAGTCTGCTGTAGCAGTTCTGTCAAAAAATTGACAGTTTGCCTTGTAAAAAAGCAAGTTATTAAATGGCGGTGGGGGATAGTCCACAATAAGTAATAAAGTCACTAACCTCTCAGATCCAGTCAAATGTTTCAGTAATGTTAACCGGAACTCAACCCCTGATAGCTATTGAATAGAGCAGACAAGCTTAAATTTGTGAAAATATAGAAAGCATTTGAAAGTACTAAAACAGTTTAAAAAAGTTTTAAAAAATGACATTGCAATTCCTAGAACAAAATAACCTCCCCGAGCACACCAATCAAATAATATATTTCAATGTCCATAAGTTTATTCTTCTTCATCGATACAGAAATCTGGTCCATATGCCAAGAGCATTCAATGTGGTATATTCATCCAACAAAAATAAATCCTTAGCCGTTAACACGTGTTTCGTCTTGCTATAGCAAGCACTTTTGACTTCTTCATGCCTGCCAACCCAAATACACAGTATTGTAACTAGTACACTAATAAAAACATTATATATTATATGGGCTGAAAAAGTATCAAAGCGTGTAATCAAAAAACACCTCAAAGCCGCTTTTCCTGTTTGGATTTGGATGCATATCATGGAGATTTGGTGAGTTGGGGACCTTGCCTTTCCCCTTTCTTTTGATTATTGGTATGTCTTCTTAAATATAGGAGGATTGTAATTCATATAATACGGGTCTCTTCTACAAATTACGTACTTTGGGATTAGAATATTACCTAAAACAGAAGATTACACAAATTGTGGATACGGAGGAAACGGGTGAGATTAATTTGTAATTTACTGACAGGGTTTTAAAATGGTAGGAACAGGTTGTCTTAGTTGATGTGTACACATGGGGGTATATACATGATTACCTAATGTGTGTGTTTAGAATTTGCTTACTACAACATATTAATCAGTGTTTGGGTTTTGTGTTACTTGCAGAAATCGTAGACCTCAACCATATGGATACGTTTATGATTGGAGTCTTGTGCATTTACCTTATTGAGGGACTGGAACCAATAGGAGGATCGAGAATATAACTGATTATAACTGGAGGATTATAAGGGTAAAGGCTTACATTATGTTATGAATTAACTTATTGAATAGTGTCTACGTAGAAAATGTGTGTGTAGTACATGATACATGGCTTGTGTTTTGTGTCATTTATAGAAATTGTAACCGCCTACTATACTGTTATCTTCGTGGAACGGAGTACTACCTAACTAACATATTGACTGACTACAATATATGAGGCAAAGAGGTTTGGGACGGTTTCATAAGGAGATAATAGGTAAATTTCGAAGTGGTCATCACTTCAATTATACCACTTATATGTTACAGGATTGCATGTGTTGTATTGATATTATGACTCCCTGAAGGATGGATTGTGCTTATTTAAAAAATCGAGTAAATAAGCCTTATTGGATGTTTTGTGGCATATGCTTTTACTATTGATGAGCATGGTCATATTTTGAGTAAGGACAATGAGTATGCATAAGGTACAATAAATGAAGAAACTGGCCTTGATGGGGTATCGCTCATTATGATTGGAGCTTAATGTGAATGTTGGTTTCATTGATGTTTGATTTTGATTTTACAGAGAGGTGTGTATTGTTTGAGAATTGTGGATGAACAGATATGATAACATTTGGCAAAAAGCTTGCCATCTATACAACAGGTGACTTTATTTTCTTTACTTTATTATCTTAACTAATAACAACTAATATTATATATCTTGAGAATTAAAACATTAACATAACCTTTGCTCTTTGGTTGTCACTACTGTGTGGTGTGTGGACACGCCTTGTGTTATGAACTTTGGAGATTTTTCTTTTGTTACACTGGGTGATGGTTGTTTTGAGGTGTTTTTTGATTACACGGCTTTGATACTTTTTCAGTCTATTATAATATCATGTTTTTATTAGTTTACTAGTTACAATATTGTTTATTTGGGATTGTAGCCCTGAGGAAGTCAAAATTGATTGGTGTAGCAATACGAAACAGTGTTGGGTGCTAAGGATTGATTTTTGTTGGACGAATATACCATATTGAATGCTTTTGACATACGGACCAGATTGCTGTACCGATTGAAGAAAATTGATTCATACAGAAGAAGAAGAATCTTATGGACACTGAAGTATATTATTTGATTGGTGTGCTCAGGGGGGTTATTTTGTTCTACATGTTATCTGCATATGCAGGTTGAGGTGGGGTTGTGAGGTAACCAACTCTTCTTCCCTTTAGAGCACCGGCATAGATGAATTGAGTTTTGATACTTTACCCAATTATTTAGCAGAGCGCCCTTTTGCGTACCTGGTTACCTGAGATTCTTTTAGTACAATACAATTCCTACTCCAAGTTATATATATAGAGTAAAATGTATCAAACAAAAAGACACCAACATTAAAAAAATACAATCAGAGGAACCAGAAAGGTGTTTTACTAAAAAAAGCAGGAACAAAAAGTGAAGTGCCAGTCAGTAGTCACTGTTCCAAATTGACCGGGCCGTGGTCATCTTGAGGCCTGTAGCCACTGGACTAGGTTCTAATGAAGCTGTTGATTTTGGTGAGAAGTTTCTGTCTGAGCAGGTGAAATTACAATTTTGCCAATGATAAGGTCCTCACATAGGGAAAATACTTTCTGCCCCATTGCCTAGTCAAGATTTCTACCTTTGGACTTAGCTTTTTCCATGTAGCTCAAATCTTTCCAGCAGACCAAGCTTGAAGGTGTATCCGATGAAGTCATATGAAAATCAGAAAACTTTGCTGCATGATCCCTCCAATGCTCTGAAGGTCTTGGAAATCAAAAACAATTCTGAGCCCCAACTTTTGAGTCTTTCTGGAGCTGCTCCTCTTGGTCAGCTTTAATACTCCCAGGACTTGGTGGACAGCATTTAGAGACCAGAACGACCTCCACCAGATGTCACCAGCAAGGTCCAGTCCAGTTCCAGTTATTAGTGGTCATCTGGGCTCTTAAGGGAAAAGGATTCTTGAAGCCTAATGTGCACTTGTAGTCATGCAAAAGGTCATCTAACTGATGTTTGGAGTACTCTTCTTAGTTTAAAGTACAAGTGGGAGCAGGGCCGGCACCTTAAAGTCTCCACACACATTTTAAACAGCAGTTTCAGTTTTATTGTGTTCTTCCACATGTCTAGAAAGTGTTCTAAGAAGCTGGTGGTGGGGTCAATTTTTGTACAGTTCAGTCACCAGTGGGTGGGGGGACTCCTGGATGCTCCCTATTCAATTGGGTTACAGTTTCTGTGGTCAACTATTCCCACTTCTACAGCACATTCTGTTTGTAGCACTGCAAAGCATCTCAAAGTGTACTAATCCAAGATGGCAAAGGCCTTCTGCCCTTGGCGAGAGCCCGATTGCCAGTCAGGGTTGTGTTTCAGGAAAAGACCAGTATCCCCTCTTATGCTACACTCAACTGATACTTGAACCAGCTCCCATTCTCACTGGGACAGAGCTAAGCTGAACTAGCATGTGTTGTGGGATGCAAGAGTTTCCTCCTCCCAGGTCTATCCTTGCACTAAGCTATGAGTGGGAAGGCCTCACCCTTGCCTCTTGGGAGTAAATCAAAATCATAAACATTCCTAGCTGCTCTTTCTGGGTTGGCAGGTGTCACATATGTCTCCCTCAGCCCATCCTGTCAGCTTCAGACAGGGAAAGGTAGCTTTCTAAATGATATTTTCCTAAAAATGTATTACACATCTAATCTCATCATTGAATTGGATTTTCAATAAATACTAAAAAATAGTGGTTGACCAGTTTCTATAGCCTTTCCCAAACCCAAAATAGTGGAATTACTATATTAAACTGCACTCTAGTTTTCCGCGGAGGACAGTCAAAACTATTCTCGTTGAAAATAGATTTTGGGGATATGTCTCTGAATGGACATGCCAACATTAGATTTCTACATGCTCTACTTTCAGATACTACGCACCTTAAATTGTGGGCTACAAGACCTACCTATTAAGGGAGGATTTCCCGCAGGCAAAATGTTTATTTTTTTAACAGGTCATACTGCAGGTTCAATCTTTAGCAGTCAGACTACATTTGTAGGCCCGAAGCTATGTTTTATTTGTCACTCTACTGGATGGCACAATTAGTGCTGCAGTCCACAGGTGCCATTGGGTGTCATTTTTAGACCATATACTATGGCCTTATAGGAGTAATAAATATGCCATTTAAGAATGAGACAATTTTTACAATGTTTTTGTTTTAGGGGTCAGAGAACATACACTGGGCACTAGATGACAGCACCCAAGTGTGCAAAACTAGTACTATAATTCAGCAGAATTGAGGATGACAATGCAAAAAAGGGGTCTCACATGCTTAACTCAGAATACAGTGGGCACATCAAAGATTTGGCGGCAAAGGTACCCCATACCTCTAAATCAGACCTGAAGTTACACCTAGAGTCCCACAAATATTGACACAGCCTGAAGGAATGACAAGAACAACAGAATCTAAGTTGCATGAAAATAGTCTTCAAGATTCGACACCACTCCAGTTCTGAAAAGAGAAAATGACCATGTCCCCCTAGACCTGATGCCATGCTCTGGCTGTCGCCAATGAAGCAACTGAAACAGATGCTGTTAGGTCTTTTCGCAAGATGAGGTACTCATTGGTTTCCAGGTTGTTCTCAAGTGAGAAACCTAATGCTTTTGTTATTAATAGGCTCAAAGTGCCTAAGCTCCAATTTGGTCTTACCATCCAAAAGAGGTTATCTCAGTTCAACTCTGGGCTCTGTGAGTCATGTTTTACTATAGGCAAAGGTTGAACTGAAAGAAAATTGTCTCAGCAATGCCTCCGGGGCATGGGCTTAGGTTTCCTAAAGTAGTCTCTTCTTCTCAGCAGTTGACTCGTGGATAAGAAGAAGTCTGCCAAATCTGTGCTTGTCAATTTGAAATACAGTGATAAGGTTCACTAAACACAATTTACATCACAACAGATTTGCTTTGAATTTCCAGCCAAATGATAATGAGGCAGGTCAGCAGTCATAGTTTGTTTGCATTCGCGAATCCCTACAACTAACTCACCATCCAAGGGTATACTTACTTTCACCCTCTCCTCTTCCAATACAGCTGCAAGGATTTTTAACAAAATGAATCTAAATTGAATGTTTAGGACAACATATTATTTTTCACTGTATAGAAATGTAATGGACTTTTCTTTCAACGTGACCATACCTCAAGAGTGTCATATGCAAAGGGGTTCCTGGATGTTCGTCTGCAGCAGTCACAGATAGGTTTTCCGCCTCCAGAAAAGACAAGGCAGATGTTTAGAAAGGATGTGTGTATCCAGCAAGCCATGCTTGCACACATGGAGACAGAAGATCAGCTTGCCAATTGTAAGAATGCAAGCAGTAGGTGTACAGGAGCAAATAACAGTGACAGGGGTTGACAACTATCTCACTAAGCAGCATTATCCCCTGGGATCTCCTCTGCAAGTCATTAGCTTGATAATTAGCAATTCTGTTTCTAGAGTGCACATCGGAGCTGGGAAGAGAGGATTTAACATTGTGATGGCTATTTATCCTTAAGCTGGTGCTCACTTCAGGCCTACTTCAGCTGAATCTCAAGTCTGATCCACAACAGCAACAGCAGTTCCTACACACTTCAGAGCAGGGCATCCTCTCCCTTTCCTGCAAATGCAGCAGAGTGTATTAGGTAAGGTATTCACATGAAATTATAGCACTAACTCTTGAGTACATGTTTACATCCAAGGTTGTGGGCTTTGGCTGGGAACCCGAGAATCTATCATGTCTGACACAATAGATACATATGTTCAGTGCCTAATTTGTTAAAGAATGAGTGCTGGTGGAGAAAGCTCTTCTCAGAAACCAGCAGCCCTTCACTTAAATATTGGTGCTAAATGGGGAAAAATACACCATGCGGTACCAGCGTTTCAAGGAGTGTGTTTACCATATGCTAATGCTGCATCCCTTGGAATGAGTGCTGAAAGCTGAATAATCAATCAATCAATCATCGTATTTATATAGCGCACTACTTACCCAGAGGGTTTCAAGGCGCTGGGGGGGGGGGGGGGGGTCTGCTACTGCTAGAACAACCAGGTCTTTAGTTGCTTCCTGAAGGCGAGGTGGTCCTGGGTCAGGAGGAGGTGGGTAGGGAGGGAGTTCCATGTCTTGGCGGCGAGGTAGGAGAAGGACCGTCCCCCTGTGGTGGCTCTGCGGATGCGGGGGACGGTGTCGAGGGCGTGGCTGGACGAACAAAGCTGGCGTTTGGGAGCGTAGAAGTTGAGGCGGCTGTTGAGGTATCCTGGGCCGTGGCTGTGTAGGGCTTTGTGTGCGTGGGTGAGGAGACGGAAGGTGATTCTCTTGTTGACCGGGAGCCAATGCAGATCTCTCAGGTGTCCGGAGATGTGGCTGCGACGGGGGATGTCCAGGATGAGTCGTGCTGAGGCGTTCTGGATCCGCTGGAGTCTCTTCTGGAGTTTGGCGGTGGTTCTGGCGTAGAGGGTGTTGCCATAGTCCAGACGGCTGGTGATGAGGGCCTGGGTGACCGTCTTCCTGGTCTCGGTGGGGATCCACCGGAAGATCTTACGTAGCATGCGCAGGATATTGAAGCACGACGAGGAGACGGCGTTGACTTGTCTGGTCATGGAGAGGGAGGAGTCCAGGATGAAGCCCAGGTTGCGTGCGTGGTCTGTTGGTTTGGGTGCGCTGCCTAGGGCGGGGGGCCACCAGGAGTCGTTCCAGGTGGAGGGTGAGGATCCCAGGGGGAGGACTTCCGTCTTGTCCGAGTTCAGTTTCAGGCGGCTGTTCATCATCCATTCGGCTACCTCTTTCATCCCTTCGTGAAGGTCGGCTCTGGCGGTGGCGGGGTCGTTGGTAAGGGAGAGGATCAGCTGGGTGTCGTCGGCGTAGGAGATGATGTTGAGGTTGTGCTGGCGTGCGATGTCTGCGAGGGGGCTCATGTAGATGTTGAAGAGGGTTGGACTGAGCGAGGAGCCTTGAGGGACGCCGCAGATGACTTCGGTGGCTTCAGATCTGAACGGGGGGAGGCAGACTCTCTGTGTTCTTCCGGCAAGGAAGGAGATGATCCACTCCAGTGCCTTCTCCTGAACTCCGACGTTGCTGAGGCGTTGTACTAGGGTACGATGGCAGACAGTGTCGAAGGCCGCGGAGAGGTCGAGGAGGATGAGGGCCGCTGTTTCTCCATTGTCGAGCAGCGTTCGGATGTCATCGGTGACTGCGATCAGGGCGGTCTCGGTGCTGTGGTTGGCCCGGAAGCCAGACTGCGAGGGGTCGAGGGATCCGTTCGTCTCGAGGAAGGCGGCCAGCTGCTTGTTGACGGTCTTCTCGATGACTTTTGCAGGAAACGGGAGCAGTGAGATGGGGCGGTAGTTCTTGAGGTCGGTGGGGTCAGCCGATGGCTTCTTGAGTAGAGCGCTGAGTTCGGCGTGCTTCCAGCTCCCCGGGAAGGTAGCGGTGTCGAAGGAGGTGTTGATGATGTCCCGCAGGTGGGGTGCGATGATAGCGTATGCCTTGTTGAAGAAGTGGTGAGGGCAGGGGTCGGTCGGAGATCCGGAGTGGATGGAGTTCATCGTGCGGACGGTGTCTTCGGTGCTGATCGGAGTCCAGGCGCGGAGGGTGGAGGTGGGGGGCAGTGGTTCGGTCGTGGTGCTCGTCGGTTGGGTGCTGAAGCTGTTGTGTATGTCTGCGATCTTGTTGTGGAAGTAGGAGGCGAGGGAGTTGCAGAGGTCTTGCGAAGGGGTGATGTCGTTGTTTCCGGCGTTGGGGTTGGAGAGCTCTTTGACGATGTTGAAGAGTTCTTTGCTGTTGTGCGCGTTGTTGTCCAGTCGTTCCTTGAATGCAGTTTTCTTGGTGGCGCGGATGAGTTGGTGGTGTTTCCGGGTGGCGAGCTTGAGGGCAGTCATGTTGTCCGGTGTTGGGTCTCTGCGCCAGGTTCTCTCGAGGGCTCTGCAGTTCTTCTTGGAGCTCTTGAGTTCGTCGGTGAACCATGGGGCTTTCTTGCTGCCGGGTCTGCTGGGCGGGGTCCTCAGGGGGCGAGCTCGTCTGCGCAGTCGGTGATCCACTTCGTGAGGTTGGTGGCCGCCTGGCTAGGGTTCGTTGTGATGGTGGGAGGGTTCGTGCTCAGGGAGGACGCGAGCTGGTCGGCTGTGATCTTGTTCCAGTTCCTGCGTGCAGCCTGTTGCTGGTGGTGGTGGATCATGGTCCTTGCGAAGCTGAAGTGGACGCAGCTGTGGTCCGTCCAGTGGAGCCCGGTGGCGTGGCTGAAGGCGATGTTTCGCTGGATGAGAAGACGGGGTCGAGTGTGTGTCCGGCGTAGTGGGTGGGGGTGGTCACCAGTTGCTTGAGTCCCAGGTTGGCGAGGTTGTCCAGCAGGGTGGTGGTGTTGCGGTCGTTGTTGTTCTCCAGGTGGAAGTTGAGGTCCCCGAGGAGGATGTAGTCAGCGGAGCAGAGGGCGTGTGGGCTGATGAAGTCGGCGATGTCTTCGCTGAATTGTGTGCGTTGTCCAGGGAGTCTGCAGATGAGGGTGCCTCTGAGGGTGGTCTTGGGGTGGATGTGGACTTGGAAGTGCAGGTGCTCGGCGGTAGCGAGGGTGTCATCGGTGTTGGTCGTGATGCGGATGGTGTTCCTGTGGACGATGGCGATGCCTCCTCCGGTGTGATTGATGCGATCCCTTCAGATGATCTTGTAGCCGTCTGGGATGGCGATGGCGATGTCAGGCGCGGAGGAGGCGTTCATCCAGGTTTCCGTGAAGAAGGCGACGTCTGGGGCTGTGGTGTCGAGCAGGTTCCAGATCTCGATGGCGTGCCTGTGGACGGAGCGGGTGTTGAGCAGGATGCATCTCAGGTGGCTGCTGCTGTTGCTCGTCGAGGTCTTGGGCACTGCTGGAGTGGTGCAGGTCCGGATGCAGGTGAACTTGCAGGCGTTGCAGCAGAAGGGTCCGTGGGTGCGCCTTGGGGTGGCTCGGTAGCAGCCCGGGACTCGGCCGGCATTGAGTGCGTTGAGGGTGGCGGCTGTGGTGTTTAGCCTTTCTAATCAGACAAGGAAACTTCAGCTCAAGGAGACAGTTTTTTTAATTAGCTTTTTTTCAAATTAGAATTTTATGGCCACATGTCACATGAGCAACTTTATAACATTTGAAAAGTCTGTCTCAGAGGCCAGGTCTTCTTATTACCGAGTTAACAACTGTGTTTCTGGAACAAATATCCTCTGGAAGGCTGCAGCTGGACCCGGTGATCCAGTATCCAAGCAACACATAAACTACGTTATTAAATGCAGTTTGCGGGGCAGGTGACCTAGCATGGCACACGTCTATCTATTGACAACACCACAAGACTAGTGCTATTAACACCCCAAGCTGTCTGAGTGGCCAGAGCTGGTGAACATCCAGCATTGTACGTGTTGAGGTGGTCTCAGAGTTAGGTGGTACTGAATATAATATACCAAAAACATAAGGGGGAGGTAGAGCAAATAAGTATTGGATTCCTGCTCCACACCAGCGGAGCAGCGTGTGGGGGTAAGACGGTGATCACTGTGTCCCGATCCTATTGCAAACAAGCAACACCCCTGACGTTCCTATTGCTCATGAAGCAAGCAAGCAAGCTTCATAAGTCATTGTGCTTGTAGCAGACCGCTGTAGGCACACTTAGACTAATACTTCACTTTTTTTGTAAATACACTGTGATATTTATTTAGAAATACGTGAGTAAGGTGGGGAAGTTGTGCCCCCGTCCTGCAGAAGGAGCTTGCCTCCGAAATATGTCGACGCACACCAGAGGTTCTGTTCTTTAATATAACAGATCCGACCTCACACTGCACCCTTTTAATAGTACCAGCCAGAGTTCAGAATAAAAATGTTTTCCTTTATACTCATGTGCCAGGTACTTTTTAAATGTTCACCACATCCCACCACTCACTTATAAATACACCCCACACACATGCACCACATATAGTCATTTACTATAAGTGCTCCCGCGTAGTTGTTGGTCGCAGCACGCCACATCCCGTTAGAGGGGTGCGAAGACCCCGATGATGAAGCATGACACCAAGGGGCCTTTTGGTGTGTGAGGGGTATTTTACAAAACACTGAGTGCTTCAACATATTTTGATCACTTCACCCCACTACTGTGTTGGGTACTGAATATAAAGCATTGGTTGTGTTGATGTGGTCTCAGAGTTAGGTGGTACTGAACATAAAGCATTGGTCGTGTTGATGTGGTCTCAGAGTTAGGTGGTACTGAACATAAAGCATTGGTCGTGTTGAGGTGGTCTCAGAGTTAGGTGATACTGAACATAAAGCATTGGTTGTGTTGACGTGGTCTCAGAATTAGGTGGTACTGAACATAAAGCATCGGTCGTGTTGATGTGGTCTGTGGAGTTAGGCGGTGGTAGATTGATCAATCTCTCAAAGGAGAAAGGGAAGATTGATTTATGGGCCGAAGTTGACAGTCATCAAAGATAATCTTCATTCGTAGTGAATCATTAAGGTTTCCACAAGCAGTTTTCAAGTATGCTATGCAGGATGGGTTAACTGTTAAATCCATCCTAAGTCACATTTAATGAAAACATTCTTGGATACGTTTTGAAAAAGTAGTCTATTGTGGAGGACAAACCTATGTTCAGTGAAATGTATGCTACTGTAGACTCCTACGCAAGACATTTTACCCTGCATCTCCGATCCCTCCTCCTTCCTTTGTGGCTTCCGAGTAGCCGCAAGTGCGAACTAAACTTTCAAAAGTGAAAAGTCTAGAGAAAACGAGAAAGGTTGGCGTGAGCCCTGCAGCTCTCCAGACCATCTTTCATGTGCTCGTTTGCGGCGTTGGGCATATTTTACTTTCGCTCCCAGCCAGCTCTGCATGGAAAGCGCCGATTGTATTCTCTGCAAAGCTCAGTGTGGCTTTGTTTCAGTGTCATTACCTTTTAATCACGAGATCAGGTGCCGAATTCCTGCAGAAAAACACATATATTTGCATTGTTAGGAGAAACTATAAAGAAAGCAACAAAGTCAAGCGAGAGGAATTCTAGGGTATTAAAACAAAGGGCGAGCTGCGAATTCGTGCTCCACAAATAATCTCAGAAGTGATAATGAAAAATGCACGCGCTCTCGTGGATAATTTATCTTATGACTTCCCTACCTGCTCATTTACTTTGTTTGCTGTATGATTGGAAACAGAGAAAGCTGCGTCTATTATTAGCCGAAGAGGGGATCCAGAACAATTTGTCACTGGCACAGGTTTGATGCCCTCAGCAGCTTTGCTTTTTCTCGGTACCATGCGTTTTCTTGAAACTTCTCTCAAATGCCATGTGTGTCAAACAGGGGTGAATGTCAGCATCATTAGCCCGCCCGGCTGAGAACACGCGTTTGCAAAAAGTGTAAGAAAAGAAGAAACCTACACCGTCTTTTAAATTAAGTGATTTTGTGCATACACCAAGTAATTACAATTACTCTTCTATTCTCCTCATGTATAGTACATTTCACAAAATCCATTTAATGTTAAATTTGAGAGAGTTTAAATAGAGGTTTATATTCTGTGATTTAGAAAGTAAGAAAATGTCTGCTCCTTGTTTACTTTATAAGTGATGAAGATGGTTGATGAAGACTGTGTCAAGATAGGAGTGAATACACTAAACTGTAATCCAACTCACTTTAAGACCAGAACACGCTTACAACCTGTAGAAAAATGGTAATCCTATAAGAAAAGGGAAACAGTTTATAGTCTTTAAAGGGATGTTGCTCATGAAATGTTTTCCAAAGTATGGATGCCTGGAAGACAACTCTTAGCTACCACATGGACCAAGTGGCATTTGTGGATGTACACAAGGGCTGGTTAAAATGGCTTTAGCAGTGTGTAAAAAAATGTATTAAGCTTTAGGCACCTTCTGTTGAGAAATTGCTGAAGTCTGCAGAAATGTTACATACGTTGAATACACGTAGTCGAATCAGGAAGAGACTAAGGGGCTCATTTATGAGTGCCCTGAGTCACTTTGCCCCACGTAAAGTGGTACAGGGGTGACGCACAACACCCATGCATCACCCATGGAATCTGACGCTTTCCCAGATTTTCTAAGTGAAGTGTTAAATCTGTATGCCTCTCGAGGTGAGGCGTAATGAGGAGAAATTGGTGGAGTGGTGTGGCTCACTGGTTAGAGGCGGCAGACCCGAAAGCAGAGGACGGCCTGGGACCAGGGTTCAATTCCCGACGCAGCAGGGTCGTGGACCAATGTCAGGGGACTCGATAATTCTCTCCTCGGTGCCTACTCTAACCAAGGATCACACTCGGCAACTCTGGGCATTAGCTTGCCTCATCTCCACAACGGCCCCCCACATACGTCGGGGAGGCCTGGTTTCACCTTGGAGATACCCAGTAGGGACCATCTCACAGGGAAAGCCAGGACGGGTTCCCTAGCGGTCTACTGCGCAGAGATACTCCTTCGGGAGTCGATTCTAGCGCATTACAAAAAAAAACCACAATATGATTGTTTCTTCTCTTTTTCTTCTCTTTCCATGTGTGCTGCATTGCCTATTTGGATTGTTTTTTGTGCAAGAAGGTGCCTCTTTTGAGACAAAAATAATCCTGCCTGCAATGGAGGCACCCTTGCACCGTGGTACAAGGGTGCGTACATTGGCATTAGGCTGCCAAAACAGCACCAGCACAGGGAGAAAGGACAGGAATGCACTGTCTTGTTTAAGTACAGGCTATTCCGACCCTTTCACTTTGGTGCAGGGGAGTGCAAGAAGGTGCCTTACTGTGCTGCCCTACAGCAAAATGCCATAAATGAAACCCACTGGGGTTTATTTATGAGAGCCCTGCGTCACTTTGCACAATGTAAAGTACCTTCATGATGCAGGGCTCTCATAAAGAGTTATGATGCCGCACAGAGACATCCTGCGTGGCTTTGAGTGACCTCATAAATCATGAATATGGCTGTGCAGCACAAATCACTGCACACCTTACTCTGTGTCCGGAAGGCCTTCCATGGGCATTGCACTGTGTATTCTCCAAGGAACACCAATGGAATTTGACACTGCCCCAGATTTAGATGTAAACCCGTGAAAGCGCACAAAAATGGGTACGCCTCCAGAGGTGAGGCATAACAAGATGAAATATGTTTATTTCTCCTAGTTTTATTCTCTTTCCATGTGTGCTGCATTCTGCAGCACACATAGATAGAGTAAAATGCCTCTTTGGATTGTTTTTGTGCAGGAAAGGTGCCCCTTTCTAAACAAAAACAATCCTTCCTGCAAATGAGGCACCCTTGCACCATAGTGCAAGGGTGCCTACGTTGGCAATAGGCTGCCAAAACTGTGCCAGCACAGGCAGAAAGGACAGGAGTGCAGTATATTGCTTAAGAATGCTGCATTCCTGTCCTTTCACTGTGGTGTAGGGGAGTGCAGCAAGGTGATTTGCTGCACTGCTCTACACAAAAATGCCATAAATAAGGCCGATAGGGGAATATTTATGAGAGCCCTGCGTCGCTTTTGCACTAAGTAAAATCATATATTTTTTTGTAAAAAAGAAAAAAAATCCCTTATAGATTACCCCTATGGCACTAACGACGGATGTGCATTAAGATCAACCCTATTTAGACTCACTGATGCAATTTGTTATAAAAAAAGACATCATGTGACCCCTTTTGTAGTAAGAAATATGCTGATGTAAGGCATGCACTGGTGCCTACCCCAAGACAGTCTCTCATTTATAATAGGGTGATGTCCAAGCAACTGAGGAAATGTGTGGTTGGGCTTTCACATCTTATGCTTCTCCAGCATTTCACCTAATTTAAGACAAAGGAATTAAATACATCTGTTTTAAAGCCCCACATATTGGAAATTGATGCATAGCTAAATAATACATCAATTTATATTGTTGCATTGACAAAGAAGTATTTTTGCAGAGATACTCTGTGTCCATGTTATAAAAATAGCACAGCAGAGGAAAAGTATTAAATAATGGGTAAGAGTGAAACCATGAAGATATACATTATAACAGTAGAGGATGGATGTAACCTGTAATGGTGTGGGACCCCTAGGCCCCCATGCAGTAATGCCCACCACACAGAGACTGGCACTTAGTGCGTATAACTGGCCCAAAGCACGTGTGCCCAGCCCCTTTTATTAACAGGGTCACATGTCCTGTGACACCTGTGTTGGATGGGTATGGGGGGGGGGTGTAAGCCAACCATCAGGGAGTGGCTGGCACAACAACTAGACCAGTAACCAGCAGGTCACTACATCCCTCTCAAACTTTATTCAAACTGGGACAACAAAGTCCAAAACTGTGGGAGAGAATAGAACAATAAGAGAAACTTCCACTGAGTCTGTTCAGCTGCCTGCAGAACAAGACAAAGGTACAACTGCAGCTAGCATCACCAGTTCGACTTAGCACAGTTCACTGGTGCACTGCTCGTCCGGTCCTTCCTGGTCTCAAGGCATGGAAGTTGACAACCAAAGTCTATATATGTACAGTTCTCTGTAACGGGCAAGTGGGAGTGATAGTGAACCTGGTAGATGTTCTACTTTCACAGATTGGTCCTGGTTGTTGTTGCGTCTTTGCAAAGGCAGCAGTGCTTCTAGCTACATAATGGCGGAGTAGTTACAAACATCCCTCTCTCACCAGGATGCTCCTCTTCTGGGTGTTCCCTTCTCATGGTATGTCCCGGAGGCCCTCTTCACCAGGTTTCCACTGGACAAGGTCTACTTTGCCGTGTCACTCTAACCCCACCCTCTAGGTCTGTGGAGGAAGAGCTACTAGTCCCACCTTTAAGCCTTTACTCCACCTGGCGGGTAGTTGTTTCCGGATAGGATTACTCCTGCCACCTAGAATCTGGTGCACCGGCATTCATAGGATGGTCTTGGAAGAACCAGCTTAAGACACAGGATCTTCGTCTTCCTGGGATCTGCAGAGGAGCAGCTGTAGACTTATCTCTTGTGGCGGAACCTGCTATCACAGGCCATATCTGAGGCCTTTGCCCCTGGATTGCTACCGTCTGGTGTGGAGTGGTCGGATCCTCTTTTAGACCTCACATCCGAGGTCACTCAGGATGTCTGAGCAGTCTCACCATCCAGTCTCCCGTGTGACCCCAAAAGTGGATGTCACAAATGGTCCAGCTTACTCGCATTTGCAGTCACCAGGTTCGCCTGGTGTTACCAAAGACTCCTGGACAGCTAGCCTCTCAAGGTGCCACCGATGTCACCAAGGTACTGTGCTCCATTCCAGATGTTCTTGCACTTATTTGTCTTCTTTATCTTCTGATTTGCCAGGTGTCTTCTCACACACTCCTCTGTTCTTTCTTTTCTCTTTTTCTGCAGTGGCCTCATGCCACACAATTTCCTTTTTCTTGTTCGCTCACTTTGTGACATGGTCTGGTCCCCTCTTGTCTTGCTCTCCTTAGACCAGGCCTCTCCATGTGATGTGCAATTCACATGGGGCTCCTGGGCAATGTCCGACCCCTAGGACAATGCTTTCTCCTCTATCTGTGGCCAGACCGCTCATCACGTACTTCTAATTTTCACTACTTGTCCTCAGTCTTCATCCTCCAATTTCAGGTCAATCTTCTCTGACCTCTCACAGGTCACCTTCTCAGACCTTTTGCATGTCATCGCTTCTCTGGCCTCTCTCACGTCACCTCTTTGCTGAACTCTGGCAGGTCATCTTCTCCCTGACCTCCAGGAAGTAATCTTCTCTCTAACTTCTAGCAGGTCATCTTCTTCCTGACCTCTGGCAGGTCATCTTCTCACTGACCTCTGGCAGGTCATATTCTCTCTGACCTCTGGCATATCATCTTCTCTCTGACCTCTTGCAGGTCATCTTCTCCCTGACCTTGCTGGTCATCCTCACTACCTTCTCGCTCTCAAGCTCCAGCCCTTATCATCAGTATTTAGGGCATGATCTTCGGTGCATTCCTAACTTTGCGCTCTCCTTTCTTTATCTGATGGTACTCCTGCATTGGGCAGTTTGCCCACCCACTTCTTTGACTTGCAGTAGAGTCCTTTCACCACTGGTGATGCATGCAGCGCACATGCTGCAGTTCATCAGGGACTTGCTGCCGGGGCTGTTACCCTGTACCATACCTGCCATCCAAGTGCATTACTCACTGATGTCATCACTCCTGCAGTGAGTACCCATGGCCAGTAGGCGTCACTGCAAATCACAAAAACCCCGGGCAGCCTGCCTTCTTGAGATTTCCTGGGGGCGGGCCTACCACTTCAGTTTAGGCAATTGCACATTTTCCCCATTAACTTTAAATGACAGCAGCTGTGCCTGAGCTGCAGTGCATGCCCCTTGCACTGTCTCGTTAAAATACTTCATTTTATTTGATGTCAGGCTCCGGTGACTCCAGCGACCTGTAGGTGGCGCTGCAACTGTTTCTGATTCTCAGCCTCCAGGCCACAACCTCTGCCTGACTCGGCTGTCGTAGGAGTACTTATTATCCCCCCGCAGCATACTCTTCACCCTCACAGGCCTCTCGGAGGTCTCGCAGCATGCTGGTGCAGCAGGAAGTCTTCACCCAGTTGCAGCACCTCCTCTGGACTCCCCATGCTGCCAGTAGCTCTCCTGCAGTCCTGGTAAGTGTCTCCCTTTTTGTTTTTGTTTTTGTTTTTGTCAGTGCCACGCGTGGACCTCACGCCATGTAGGTAGGGTCCTTTGCCGCCATTGTCCATGCTGACAGTACTGGCACTCACATTACACTGTGCACTGCAGATACCCTACCCTCTTACTCCAGCCTCATGCTGAGTACTGGTCCACTCTGCCTCAGGCCTCCCGCATGTTGGCAGCCTTTCCTCCTTATCCTGGTAAGTTTTTGTTTTTACTAGTCTGTGTGCGATGGCACACCAGGCCTCGGATTGGGGGAGGGCACTGCTCTCACCTCCAGGCCGTGCATACCCTGCACTGCCGTGTGTCGGAGTGCCACCCTGTCCTTTTGCTTGCTCCTGTGCCTCCGCAGCATCCTCTCCTACCGCCTGGGCTAGGTGGGGATGGAGCTGCAGACAGGAAGCCTCCATATCTTCTCCACTGGCAGCGGGACTCTCCACTGTCCGAAACCGCCTCACGCTGCTCCTCTCAATCCTTCCTTCGGTGGATGGCAGTTGCTGGGGCATATCAAATCTGTATAGGGAGGTCTCTCCCACTCTTCCTTTCATTGTGGGAACACCCCATTGCTGTGCGTCCCTTAACCCATGGGGACACCTCACACCTGCCGGGTCGGCTGGCCCTTCGCATGCTTTGCAACAGGGTTGCTAAAATCAGAATGCTGCTGCCCGTTCGCCCCTCTGTGACAGTCTTTTGGCTTCTTCTATCTTCCTCGCACCACAGGATGCGGCGGAGGGTCAGCACCGCAGCAGTCTGGCATTGCTCACTCTCCAGTTGGAGCCTCTACAGGCCATTGGCAGGGGCCCCGCTACTAGCTTCCTCCCTTGCCACACAGTCTGACTACTGTCAGGTACTGTCATACATTTACGGGCACATCAGTTGTGGGGTGGACTCCCGATCACCTACTTCTCCGCACGGGTTCCTCACATGCTCCTCAGGCCGTCAGGTGCTACCTACAGCCGCTGGCATGGGGTGCCCTCAACACGGGCTACACTCTCCCCCTCAACCACCATCAAGGTGACTGCACATGCAGGTCCAACCGACTCATCGCCAATGCAATGCTGTGGGGCCCTAGGTCCCCATGCAGTAAAGATCACGGCACAGTGACTTAGTGGGTAGAACTGGCCCAGGACACTTGTGCCCGGCCCCTTCTAGTAACAGGGGCACATGTCCTGTGATGCCTGTGTTGAATAGGTGTTGGGTGGGGTGTAAGCCAGCCCTCTGGGAGTGGCTGACACAACAACAACTAGACCTGTGACCAGCAGGTCACTACAGAGCCCTAGGGAAATCCACATGCCAATTTCATTTAGTTTGATTAAAAGCAACCACTTTTACTAACTGGACAATGTTTGACCTAGTTTCAGCCAAATCTAGCGTGACCTACAGTTTGACCTGTCAGCTGTCAAACATTAGACAAAAGATGCCTTTTCACTGTTAAGTGCACCTAAACCATAACTACAAAGGGCCTCAAGATGAGTGGTTCGGTTCATTGCAATATGTGCAGTAACTGCAGTTCCCACACAATTCACAATTTCAGGTTGCCCGACACACCCTGCATACATTTCAGCAGGTAAAACTTAAAAAAATGTACTGGGGCAAAAATGCCTGATACAAAATGTCTCATGCACATTTTTTGGCAGTACACATCAAAAGCCACATGTAATCCTCCATGGGCAGTAAACACACTTTTGTGCTATTAATCGTACAAAATATATTCTGATTCTAGTGGTGTCTTAATATATTGTGTACAATAAATACCACAACTCTGTTTAGGTCTGGCCATAATCTCGTAAAATGTTTAACTCTATGCACTCTCAATGTCTTATTTATTACCAAGATATTTGAAAGTCAGCAAGCTTTGCGGATTTCATCCCTAGGCATGTCATATTTTTATTTTCATTTTTTCCCTTGTCTTCACCATCTGTTTTGTAAGTGAACTGGAAAACAGTGTATTGTTTCCTTTACATTTCCCCTTATGAAAATAATAAAATTTGATATGGTTCAACATTTTTAATTTCCCCACAAAATAGATAATTTGTGCAGCAGCTTCTCCTTTTTTTCTTGACATTGGCAGTACAAAGTAAGCCACACATTCTTGAGAACAGTCAGTTGGTTCTAGATTAAACACTTCTAAACTTGTGTGTGACCGGATTGTTGTCAACTAAGTTTTTGGATACTTCTCCTGATCAAAATTTTACTTCTGATCAGACATCTCAAGTGAAAGTCAGGATGCACAGTGCAATCAAAGTAATACTTTGACCCTAACCCCTGAGACTTACCCAGGATTTTGGGACTCTATCACTATAGGGCAGAAGTGAGAAGTGAGAAGATAAGAAAGGGGGCTGCGTGCCCCTTTACTTAGGCCAGATGGGTCCCCAGGACCTCCATCTCCCGGGGCCAATTTAATTAAAAAGCGTAGGGAGTGTGCACCCACTACCCTATGTAATGATGTTGGAACCTCCCTCTCTCAACCCCCCACTCAAATGATGTGCAATCAGCTTAATGACTTTTTCAAGAACAAAATTGCCATTATAAAAGAAAGTATTCAGATTAGCTCTATCACGGAGGACAGAGCTGATATCTGCAGAAACCCCTCCGAACTGGAGGCTATCCCTCCCATAGCCCAATCCAGGTTAGCAGAGTTGATGAATCGTGTGATGTCCGGGTCTCCCAATGACCCCTGTCCCCCGCATATACTAAAGGAAGTTTATTCTGCACTCCCACGATGAATACTCCCCCTCATGAATGAGTCCCTATTGCAGGGAATAGTCCCCAACTCATTTAAAAATGCTACGCTGGTCCCAGTAATAAAAAAACTAGGTGCCGACTCATCTAATCTATCGAACTACCGGCCCATATCCCTTCTCCCTTTTGGTGCAAAGATTCTAGAAGCCCATGTGACTAGCTGTATCTCTAATTTTATAGAGACATCTGACTACCTGGAGCCCAACCAAGCCGGCTTTCGCCAGGCGCACTCTACCGGGGTGGTTATCCTCGCTGTCCTGGACACATTGAGGTCTAATGCTGATAAGGGCATACATCAGGCCTTGGTGCTCCTGGACCTGTCGGCAGCGTTCGACACGGTGGATCACCATCTTATTACACCGTGTCGAACAAGCCGGCCTACGTGGTGCGGCCCTCGGCTGGGTCAAGTTCTTTTTTACTGACCGATCCCAGGAAGTCAAGCTTGAGAACTTCACAGCGTCCAAACTTTCCACCACCTGCGGCGTTCCGCAGGGCTCATCATTGTCCCCCCTCCTGTTTAATCTGTACCTTACACCCCTATTACACTCTTTAAAAAACAGGAAAATTACAATATACAACTATGCGGACGACCTGCAGCTTATTTTCCCACTAAATTCAACAGACTCGGTCGAGGAATTTCAGGCCACTATGCTGCACATTCAAGGGTGGATGGAGCTGAACCACCTAAAACTTAACCCCGGAAAGACCGAGCTGGTACTCCCGGGTAATAGCGCAACCAGCTGGGGCCCTCATTTCTGGCCGTCATCAATGGGATCTCCTCCGTCTCCCTCTCTTTCGGTGAAAAGCCTCGGGATCACCCTCAACTCCGAACTCTCTCTGAAAAGTCAGGTGGGAACGGTGATCTCGTCTAGTTTCTTCCAGCTATGGAAGATTAAGAAAATTGCTCATCTGCTTACGCACCCTGCCCTCATTCAGGTGGTAATCGCCTTGATCCTCTCCCGATTAGATTTTCCAATTCCATTTATTTAGGCCTCCCCCTGGCTCTGTCTAAACGCCTGCAAATCGTGCAAAATCAGGCAGCCAGACTAATCTTTAAAAGCAATAGTAGGAGCGGCGAAACCACTGCTGGCCACTCTTCACTGGCTACCTATAGCCCAGGGGGTAACTTTCAAGGTAAGCTGCTTGGCCTTTAAGGCTCTCCATGGAAAAAGCCCTAAGTTTATTAACCATCTCATAAACAAACATGAACCGACTCGTAATCTCCGTTCTGCCCACCTGTCCCTCCTCACTTTGCCTTCCTTTAAAAAGAAGCGTCTTGGCGGATGCTGATTTGCTCATTTGGCCCCAAAGATCTGGAACTCTTTTCCCTTGTCACTCCGGAGATGCACTAATCTTATGGAATTCAGGGGTGCACTGAAGACCTGGTTATTCAAGCAAGTGCACGGTTAGGTTACTGTTTATCACCCTTTCTCACCACTAGCGCCATGAAACCTCTGGGTGCCCGTACGCTTAACAAATCTCGAATAACATAACATAACATAACATAACATAACATAACATGGTTAGGTTGCAGAGACCTCGTTCCCAGGGGCTATAAAATGAATTAGGGGAGTGGCGCAGAGCCACCTCCCTCCCCCCCAAGACAGTTATGTGCTCTGGGGACCCCATCCTTGGGGACATTACTTAAATATAGATGAGGTGAAAATTTTACAAAGCTCCTGCAAGGTTGAAGATGGTTTACTTTCCCTGGCCATGCTCCTGCAGGCAGGGAAACTCAGGTTGCTCACGCCCAGTGGGAGCAAATAAAAATAGCTACTCCCACTGGTGCGGAGCAATTCCAACTCCAGATGCAGGGAGCCGGTTTAGCTGGGCAGGGCCCGGAACTCCACCCACGGCTCTCTGCATAGAATTTGAAAAAAAAGGAGATTATCCCCCACATGCATCAAACTCCCGTTTTGCGTTTCCAAATTTGCGATTTTTACCGAATCGCAAATATGGATTCGCAAAACGGGATGCATCATAGAAAGTGATAAATATTTCCGATTCGGTAAAAATCGCAATTTTTACCGAATCGCAAATATTATGCGAATTCAAAATTGCGAATTCGCTATTCCGATTGATTCCTATGGGCCAAAAGGCCCATAGGAATCAATGGAAATTGCGAATTCGCAATTTTGAATTCGCAAATGTTGATGCATTCCATGGGTGCAGGGGGGAGTCCAAAGGACCCCCCCCTGCACCCCTGAAATGTATTTTTAAATGGATGTTTCACACGCACATGTCCTAAGGACATGTGTGTCTGTAACATGACATTGTTTAAAATGTAAATTAGAACATTTTAAACATTTTTCGCAATTTACCACGAGGTTCAACCTCGTGGTAATTTGCACTTCCAAACTTTGTATTCGCAATTTGATTTCAGAATGATGCATTGCATTTAAGGAATCGCAAATTTGCGATTCCTTAAATGCAATCGCATTCTGGAAAGTCGCAAAATTAGCGATTTTCAACACAAAATAATGATGCATCTGAAAAAGCATTTTTGGAATCGCAAACGGCTGATTTTAAAGAATCGCACCGTTTGCGACTCCAAAAATGCTTGATGCATGTGGGGGAAAGTGCTGAATGATGGAGTCCCAGGACCATTATAGGCTAGGGGAGGAGGCCGGCCATCCATCCCTATTTAAAAAAAAGAAAGCCCTGAGAATGTGGTCCCAGGAGCCTATAGTAGCATGGGGCTGGGGGTTGCGTGTTCCTTCCCCCTTTATAGTAAAATAAGTCCCTGGAGAATGGGGCCTGTAGTAGCTCAGGGAGGGGGACCCTCATCTTAAAATATAAAATATTCCCTTTGGGATGAAGTCCCTGAGGCCACTTTTGGCTCAGGGAGGGGGCTTGTCTTTCCTTCCCATCATAAGGCTTTAGAGATGGTGTCCCCTGCATCACTATTGCCTCAGGGGGGGATGCAGGGGCTGGCTGCCTGTGTACAGTGGGGGATTGGCTTTACATATGGTAATAGAATATTACTTTCTGTAAAAAAAACTAAGGATTAACATAAACATTTTTTTAATTGATTTTATAGTTAGGTGAAAATTTCAGTGACAACATAACATTTTAAACTCAAATAAACCACTGGTATTCACCAGTTATACTTAACTCTAGTAACTGTAACTCATGACCTAAGGTAACTATAACTTACTCCTGCAACATGCACAGCTAATTTTCCTACATATCACATCAATCATGACGTGGTCTAGGATATCATAGATAACATGACTGCAGTATCTGAAATTACATCATTGATGAAAAAAGTGTGCATGGTGGGGGCACAAGTTATAATTATCTCACTAACTATAACAGCTGAATTTCACTGGTTTTTAAAATCTGAGCCTAACTTGAACGTCCCTGTAACCTTTGTTTTTTCAGTAAATTTACAAGGTTTCTGAAAAGCTAATTCCTAACTATAACATCCTTCTAACCTTTTTTCAGTGTATACACCTATATATATATATATGCACACATACACATGCATATATACAAATATATATATATATATATATATATATATATATATATATATATATATATATATATATATATATATATATATATATATATATATATATATATATATATATATGTATATGTATTGATGCAGCACATAAACATCAGTCAAATGAAAATACAACGTTAGAAAAATCCCAAACCAATTTAGAAAAATAGAGTCCATATTTGATAGCAAAACTAACAAAAATCAAATTAGTACAATCGGAGATATGCAATTTTAAATATTTAGGTAAAAATAGTGCTTAAGAGCACAAAGGACCAACTGTGGTACTCAGGGTGTGCCGGGTTGAGAAAAAGTAATAAATTCAGGCCAACCACAAAGGAGCGTGGGCTGGCTATGGGGACCAAGTTTGGTCAGCTGAGAAATGTACCTTACATCTGGGATGTGGAGCATTGCGCCACACAGCAGTGGCTCAAAGAAAGATTTGAGGTCTGCTTCGAGGATGCGTCATGCAGTGGTGGTTCCGATAAGTTGTGAGAACTGCATAGCTGTGAAAACAACCTTTACCATAAAGCCATTTCCATGCATTACCATTGCCACTCAGTCATTACCACACAATGCATTTACCAAACATTGCCTTTAGCAAGCATGTCTTTACCATGCATATGCCTTTGCCACGCATGTCTTTACAACAAATACTGAATGCTAGCATAACATATCTAGCATAACATATCTGCAGAACATAAATAGAAGTAGACCTCTTTTAAAATTTAAGACAAGCTTTAAATTTAAGCTTGCCATATTACAGTGATTATGGATCCTGTAATCATTGTCATAGTTTGAGCCCCAGTTTGTGCTACATGCTCTAGCCTGTAGTTTTCTTTTTCAACAAATGCAACACGTGAGCAATTTTATACTTGTATGTTTGATTTGGTCTCAAGATGGACTATTAGCTTTCAGTGTTCTGCTCTCCTTAACATGTGGAATCTATTCTTTATTAGTGAAGAAGGCTGTCTGCCTTAGATTAGTACCCAGTTGTGACTGAATACGGTTCACCAGCGTTCTCAAGTGAATGTTTGCTAGATGACTCGTAAAATGAAAAGATAGGTGAGGAGGACCCCTTTTGAAAATACGGTTGGCAGACCCTTGTCAACATTTTGGGTCAAGATCTTCCTCTTCTTGGGGAGATGGGTCTATGGTGACCTGAACTGGACCAGTATTCACTCCAGACAGCATGCTGCTCCAGTTCTACCAACTGCCCCACCACAATGTTGCAGGTGGAGTAGGCCTAGAAAATATGGCCTTAAGAAGACCATTAAGGCACAACTACACTTTGCATGATACAAAAGTTGAACAACCTTCACTTTTAATAGCTCCAGACTCCAACAGAACCTTCTACCTCAATTCATCTCTTATACAGAGCAGAAAACAAAATCATTGTAAATTGTATTAATATAGCACTTTCTACCTCTAGCTGATCATTGATGTTCTTTGCAGAGATTAGTACGCTACTCTGGAACCCAAGATTCCAAAGTTAGTAGATTAGTAATAATTGTTTGTGTCATATGCAATGAGTTGTGTTAGGTTTGTGCTCTTGATTCCTTGTGCTTTTAGTCGAGTTTGCAGTAGGGATAGAATGATGGGACTTGATTTGAAAGAGGAAGTAGTAATTTGTTTTTGTAAGTAGTGGTCATGTGTGCCTGTTAGTTGGGTGACATGGCTAGTTTTGTAAGTAGTGATCACATGTGCCTATTAGAAGGGTGACTTGGCTAGAAAAGGAGGGGGAAGTGTGAGATTGATGTTTGGGAGTTCATAGTAGTCAGAAAGGTTGGGGGTAATTCAGGGAGAAGAAGGATGAGATAAAGGTTGAGGGGAGTATTTGGTTTAATACGAATACTGAAAGTAACTTGCATATACATGTATACCCATGACACTTGGAAAGCTTCAGTAGCTGGAATAAACCCCTCTACATAAATACCCCTGTGTAGAAAGAAGCAGCAATATTTACATGGTCTGATGACTACATACATCTTGTGGTGTAGTCTGCAAATAATTTTATTTCAAATAATTGTAAATAACTTATACATATATACACACAACACGTCTTAAAGTTTTAGTAGCATGCATAAACCGCACTATATATCACAAAAATAAATAATTTGGGTAGAGTCTCTGGAGGACTCTCAACTTTAATGGCAACCCACTTAAGATGGAAACATGAACAGGTCCACCTGGGTCAAACATGATTACAATACATCAAACTAACAGCCTATCACGAGGAACTAATATTTCAAAACAATGCATGCAAAGACAGTTTGTTAATCTACAATGTGTATATCAACACAAGCAAGAAGAATAAAGCAGACAAAATAGAGTCATTAACATCATTAATAAAATCTCTGTAATACATTTTTCCCCAAGATGGCATCATGCTGTCAGGTGACTTCAACATGTACTTTATTCAAACCAACAGCCCCAACCATTATCACAACCAAGCCTCTCAATGCATTCCCCTAGAAATAGCTAACCATAGAATTTGGGACCACCCTGGGAAAACGCATTGCAGCCCTTGAGAATATTGGCTTGTATACCCTTAATGGCCGCTTCCCCCAAGACCAACCAGCGGCCTCCACTAGAACCTAAAAAAAAAAAAACTCCATCTTGGACTATACACTAGTAGACAGAGCTGTTTCAATCGATCTCTATCAGAAAACACCCAGAGTAGAGAGGGACCACTTCCCCCAGTTAGCTGAGTTCTGAATACATCCCCCAAAAGCACCCAGAACAAATATCCTGATAGCTCCACCTAGTGCCTATAGTTTGAAACATCTCTCCTGGAACCGAACAATGGCACTGATGATTATGGACTTTACAATCATGTTCATAACTCACTCGTCTGACAACCGAAGGTGGACACCATCGTAATGTTGGGAGTCTCTTCAATGGCACTTATCAATAACTTCTCACCCTACTGTGCACAAAAGACCAATACTTTGAGTAAAGGAGCAACTTGGTTTACCAAATCCCTCTTATGAAAAAAAAAGGACTCAACAAGGAAATCCGGAAATTATGGAAAATCAAATCATTACCCTCAGGCAATCATACAGAAAGGCAATCTGGTTGGCTAACAAACGCACCAAACAAACATCTGGATCAAGCTTTTGCACGCAAGCAAATCTAAAAACAACAAACAGTGTAGCAGGGTTTCCGTTCTCCCACAGAACTGTGCATAGAGATCTAGAACCTCAGTGAGTTAGGATGATCCAAAACTCATCTCAGTGTCAGAAATCTCGTTACCTAGCTAGCTACAGTGTCTCATGGATCATTATGAAATGATACATGTATTAGACAAACCAGAACATGATCTTTAGAATACCTCAGGAGTCGTGGAACACATGAACACTCTTTCGTTATACAATCATTTCAAACCAAAACTGGGAGTCAAAGAACACACATGCAAGTTTGAAATATTTATTATTCAATGCAAAGTTCTCAAACGCAGTATCTTGTATAATACCAAAATGCAGATTATAAAAATCAGAGTTAGCAGCATAGTCACTAATCCATAGTAAGCAAAAGGTGCTAGCATGTTATAATGCAAACCTATAGAATCGATATCACCTATATTTCGCGCACCCTATCTAGTATATTATTTTATATCTAAGAAGGTCTCATTCGGGCTTTAGCAGGGCGGCCCCATACCTCTCAATGTCAGTAGGAGCAGTTCACATCAACAGCTACCAGCTCTCTTCATGCGCAGTACCAAGTGTCTACGTTCATTCCGTGTAACTCTATCTTAAACCCGCGTAGAGCCCAAAATGTTGGCATCAACATTATTTGTGTTGTGTCTAATGTCTAATGTGGTGCGAGGATCAGACTTCCCAGCAACCTTGTGTTAGGTTAATCTTAGAGTGTGCAGCTCTCAGTGTGCAGACAGTTGTACCAAGTGTACGAGGCAAAGCTGATAGCATAGGAATAACATATTATTCTCAAATAAAACACCTCACCGCTTCTAGGGTGAAAGCTACAACAACAAGTACGTGTCGTGTGCAAAACTGAAGCCGAAGGCAAAGCGGCTGTTTAAACATGTAATACACTCATGCTAACTTAACGCAATATATGTAATGAAGTATCCATATGACACCCCCCCATTGGTCCGAGCACCGCCAATCATAAGGGAAAAGGCAATACTAAATCAGATACAAAAATTGAAAGCAAAATTCAATAATCTTGAGCTAAAATAAGCTAAAAATATGTATGAATGAATATGTATTAATGCCTACAGTGGCCTCAAATCTAAAAAAAAGAACAAAAGTCTTGAACCAAAAGTCTTCCGCCAGGTCCAAAAATTATGAAATGTATGACCAGGTCGCATCCTTTCAAATGTTTGTAAGAGAAAAAACCAAGGCACTTATCCGATATCCAAAGTCATGTGCCACCTTGACGTTATCTCCAGCGACATCACGCGAGTGAACTTTCCATCAGCTGAACATAGTCCATCCCTCCAATTCAGCGAGGGGAAAGTTATATTTCACAACAAAGCATTCCCTCCAGGCATCTCACGATTGGAAAGTATATGCAAAGAAAGTCGCAACAGCCTCCAGTATGAAATCACTATCATCATCCGAAAATAGTTCAGCCATCCAATTTAGCAATGGGAAAGAACATACGTGCTCCTCCAGCATCGGATCCTCATGTACCGTCAGAGGACAACTCGGTGGGTTCACCAGATCGCTGTGTGTCAGAAAGGCATCCGCCGCTGCAGAAATCTCCCATTGTCCCAGAACTCCATTTATCGCTGCCAAGGCCATAACTCTCTCGCCAGAACAGATCAGCTCGTGAGCCACCACGGGACGCATTAACTGATCAAAATCGACGTCAGGAGCAGTCCTCAAGCATAGGCACAAATCAATTGCCCAATCGAACTCGCAGTTCAGGCAGTGAAACACAGGTTGGACACACGTGAAGTCGGTGAACCGAAATGACAATCTATAGGCCGTGCTTAATGCTGCAAGCGGCAATGTTCCATAGTAATTGAGCATCCGATTACGGCACAGTGTCAGGAGGCGTTGAACGGCGTCTTGCGCAGGATGGGCATCCATGTTTTATGAAGAAAAACACCAACAGAATGCCTGCTGCTAAAGCCAGCAACACAGGTAGTCCACCAAACAGACTCGAAAAAATAGTGTGGAAAAACGTGGGAATGATACCAAAAACCTTTTCAAACGTAGTCACAAGGCCACTGCTGACTAACTTGAAAAAATGTGCCAGCCCAGTAGTCGAAGAAGCATTAAATATCTGGTGTACCAGCTCGCAGAAATGAAACGGCAAATCAGTATTTAAAAGCGCCTGCACCTCTGTGCGGGTGTTGGCTATGTGAAGGACATAAGTTTCCCGGGCCGAACTCAGGGTCACTTGTTTCTGAGACAAAAGGGCCCTTATTCTGCTTAAACCATTGAATTTTGCTTCCAAGGTTGGGATCCGTGGCCAGATGGAGACATCTGAAGAACCATGCGTGGGTGGGTATAGAACATTCTTGCAGCACACTACACGCTCTGATACAGTTACCACATATGCCACACCAATTAATAAACCACAACATACTTCGTTGTTTAAAAGCAAATAACTACCATTAGCTAATAATGTGAATGTGGGAACCACTGCTGGAACTGGCGTGCCTTTTAAAACACATGCTAAATTTGGGCGGTCCTGATTACAAGAACCGTGTAACTGAATGTGTCTGCATATTAATGAATGGTCAGGTGACTGTGTGCATTCCTCACCATTAAGATTCACTTCTTTCCCATCCTTCAGACATCTGTATGTGTATGGTAATGACCATGCCTCATGTAGGAATGCATTGCCTAGCGGTTCATATCGTCCTATAGCAATATACCGCATACAGTTAGTAAATTTATATAAAGGAAATGGTAATGTAATTAAACCATGAATAAGCCACGTAGCAGTAGTGGTTTCAGCAACAGAAAAAGGCAAGGATTCTAGCTTCTCAATATGTAACATAGAAAATGATGCATCACGCATTGAAAGCATGCGCTGTTTTTCAGTAAGATTAAAAGGGGCGAAAAGGGATGAAACGTTCAATGAGGTCCAGGGAACTCGACCAGCCTTAATTGTCTGTAGAGTCCAGGCAAACTGCATTACAGAACGTAATTGATTTTGACCATGGTATAACGTGGACACTTCATCATGTACAATATCAACAACAGAAGAAACAATATTATCCAATGTGTAAATTCTGGAAGAAAGCATGTTAATACTGTTATCGACCACTGCAAGCACCTTTTCCAAATTTGCTTGATCAATAGCTCTCAGGCGTTTAGCTGCCTCAACTTGTGAAAATTTCCAAATTTCATTGTATACCGCATAAATAAAGCGTTTAGATCTACCCCTAGTCGGGCCTTTTATAAAATCATTTAGCTCTATATTCTCATTCAACTGGGACAGATGCAGTTTAACTGCAGCCAAAGTGGAATGTTGTAACCAGTTCTGACACAATTTACCTACTGAATAAGTGGTAACAGTGTGATCTGTTTCGAACCTGGGATCTGGCCTGATGTGCGTAAAACCTTCAGATAAACCCAAAAACCTACGTTGGCAAGCATCAGTGCTTTTTTGCCACAAAAGCCACCCCTCCGGATCAAAATGGGAAATATTAAAGGAGGAATTCTGCAAAAGCGCTTGTATCCCACTGATGGATAATGTAGTGAAATTACTCCAACCTGAATACTCTTCCAAGTCAGGGATAGTAGGGGTATTTAATTTTTTAGATGTAGCCAATCCAAAACATGTTGTTTGAGAAATAGTTGAATTTAAAAACAACATGTGATTCGGGATGAGACATGCACGATGCAAAGCCTCAGTGCCTTGTACCTGCCAATCTTTGGTACCCCAAACCGATTTAAGGTCAATAGTATCCTTCCATAACTCATAGCCATCCACGGATAACCTTTCTAGAAAGGACTTTGAATACAGCAATTTTGTGTCAGTTAGTCTAACTTTGGGCATGAACTTCTGGTTCACTTTAAAATAAAACGACTCAGGATTCGATTGATTAAAATCTGTAAAATAAGAGTATTTTCCCAGAAATGTACTTGAGCTCCCCTGTAAGGGAGTAGGGCAATGTTCCCACTGAGTGTAATTCACAGGAACCCTCCTGGTACTTGTCTTGTGTAAGAAATGATTCCCATAATGTTGATAACAAAACAAATCACCATAATTGACAGAATCTAAGTACAAATCCTCAGCATCAAAGGCCGCATAATATTTCAAATCAGAGAACAATGCTTCTACGGCCTGAAGATCCCAATCATCAGAACGAACATTTTGCTTAATCACATCTCCCATGTTTACTCTAAGCACATTAGGAACATTAATAACTTCTGTGGGGCCATGTATCTGAAACCTAACCGCATCCCACACAATCCCATCAAGGACTGGCCAAGCAGTAATCTGTACTGAATGTAAGTCTCTCTTTAGTCTGTGTACTGAATGTGAGGAGGAAAGAGGGGCCAATGTTCCATTAAGGTACCGAATTCCTGTTCTTTCTTTCACATAATGGCCATCGATCAGTCGGAAAAAATAAAACACAAAACCAATCGACATAAAAAGATGAAATAAAAATAGTATCAGCCAAATGTATGTCCAAGGTGGAATTAAAAAATGTTTTTTAAACAACGTGGCATATTTTGCAATAGTCGATGGTTTCTTTGAAAGTTCCGAATCAGAGTCAAAAGAGAATCTGGATTGGTTAGCCAAACGAGCTTGTAAATCGGACATAGATAAATCAGCAGGATCTGCATAGGTCACCTCATCAATGTTAGTAACAGGAATAGTATTTAATAAAGGACTAGTTATGGCAGGCATCTCGAGGGACACCTCCTGATCTGCACCAGATGTAATAGCCAGCACAGAGTGCCTCACCATGGAAGGACAGGATACAGCCGGTGTCATGCTATGAAGAATCGGCCACCCTGTGTGTCTTGACATTGTCAATAGAAATAAATCTGTTTTCTTTACGACCTGGAAGTGGTGGTAAAATGACTGTTCTTGTGCCCTTCACTCCAAGTACTCGGACTGGTGCTCGATATGAGGGACCAAACTCTTTCTTGTTATCGATCTTCTCTCGAACCAGTTCTCCAACTTGGGGTAGCCAGCCAACTACCGGGATCTGCAACGCATCATCCGATGTGGAGGGCAAGTGTTCCTTTGCAAGACTGTCTCTGGTCTTTTGTAGATCCTGTAAAACATTGCAATGTTCATCTACGTCAAAGGCCGCGGCCTGGGCCTGGCAGTCTGCACCATCAAGGTCAGGGACGTACATCTTGATACCAAAGAGCATTTCGTATGGGGTCCGCCCACCCAGAGACCTTCTAGGGAGATTATTAAGCGCACGCTGCACGCCATAGAGGTGGGTCAGCCAGTTTCTACCAGTGCCTATAACACGGGCTGTCAAAGATTGCTTTAAGTCGCGGTTCATTCTTTCTACTACAGAATTGCCCTCAGGCCTGTAGGGGCTTGAAAACTTCACCTGTACTCCCAACGAAACCATAGCATCCTTATACGCCTTAGAGGCGAAAGCCGGACCCTGGTCCGAATGGAAAGTACCACAAGCAAAGATTCCCACAAAGACACGCAAATCCTTAATGACAGTTCGCGAATCAGCGCTTCGATGAGGCCATAACCACACAAAGCGTGTGCATGAGTCAACTGCTACTAAGATGTATTTATACGCAGTATCAGAAGAAAAAGGACCGCAGTGATCCAAATAAACGCAACCAAGCGGTTTATTAGAGATGCACAACTGTGTCTGAGGCGGACGCGCAGCAGTAGAAGGCTTAATCTGCTGACAAATGTCACACATAAGGACATAATCGCGCGTCTGTTTGTACAGTCCCCGCCACCAGAACCTCTGTTGTAGCTGAGATACAGTGGCTGAGACGCCCGCATGCGCAGACGCCACACCTTCATGAGCCGCTGTAATCAGAGAAGCTCTGCGATCCGAGTTGGGAACTAAACGCTCTCCAACTTCAGGAATTTTCACATAAGGAACCTTATCGGGACTTAAGTGGTATGTGTACTTCGAAGGGAACCCCGCAGGATATTTACCTCCCTTCGCTGTGGCAGCAACAGCCGCCAAGATGTCATCATCTATTTTGCTTTTGGACCTCGTGACCGCTGCAACTAAGTATTTCGATACCGCTGACTTCGCTGCTTCATCAGCAAGCGAGTTGCCAACAGCGTGGACTCCCACGCGCTGGTGGCCGAGAGTATGAATCACAAACACGAGCGGCAGTTTCTCTTTAAGTTCCGCCACTCGGACCCAGATCATTTTATGTTTTATTGTGCTACCTTTGGAATCACGAAAATCATTCTGAATCCAAAAGAACAAGTTCTCATTGTAAGACTGGACACAGTAGTAAGAATCACTTACGATTAAAGTCGTCACACAAGGATCAGCGTACTCCAATGCAAGCATTAGAGCACGCAGCTCAGCTAATTGTGCGGTGCAGTCCCCAAGCGTCTGCGTGTGCACGACGCTGGACTCGAACTCATCGTTCACCATGGCACCGACCACAATGGCGCAAGCGGAAACGTAGGCATGTTTAGAGCCATGCGCAACCTGCGCCGAACCATCCGTGTAAATGATACAGTGGAAATCCTCCAACGGCCGCATTGCTAAAGGCGCAGGATGAACAAATTCATACTGTAAATACTCCTGCGACCGTAAAGCGGCGTCAAAAATAAACGTGACATCCTGAGATGTCAAGGATGTAGCCCACTGAATCCACCGAGGGTGCAAAGCTTTAGAATTTGGTACACTGGCTTTCGTGACCGCCTCCAAGGCCGGACACGGGGTAACAACCAACATGCGCTTTCCCTGCGACAGGGCACGTTCCTTAAGAATTGCCATCTGCACAGCCGTTAAAACTTTCTCCACAGTGGAAAATCGCAATTCAGCCGAAGTGTACAAGTGTGACTTGTAAGCAATAGGTACAGTATCCCCCTCATTAAAAGTCAGGTACGTGAAACCCACCGTCCCAGGGATAATTCTTATCACCAGGTTGGTCTGGTTATCACGGGTCTGTAAGTAGTCAGAAGTGAGCAAATCAGCCTGCAAGGACTGCAGAATGGCTGAATGCTCAGGCAGCCAGCATGATTTGGAAAAAGATGGTTGTACCAAGGCATATAAAGGCTTGATACGCTGGGCATATTCCGGAATGTATGTCCTCCCGAAATTTAAAAAACCCAGTAAAGACTGTAATTTTTTCAGCGTTGTCGGAGAGCGCAACTGCGCGCACTTCTCCAGGAAGTGAGGAGCCAATCCCTTTCCTTCATGGTTAAGTTCATAACCTAGAAACAACACTGTGTACTCCGCAATGTGTGATTTTGCAAAGTTAAACTTGTAACCCATGTCTGCAAAGTTACAAATGATGCTGTTTACACGACACAGATGCACCCAAAGTTCGTCGTCTGTGAGATAAATGTCATCCACATACGAACATGCAACTGGATCGAAACTCTCCAAAAGAGAGACTATGCGGGCGGAAAACACCCCAGGACTATTTTTATATCCCATTGGGAGTCGTTTAAACATTTTTTGTACGCCGCCGCATGTAAAACTGGTCCATTGGGAACTTAGACCATCTAATCTATGTGCATAAAAACCATTGGAAATGTCAAGCGTGGTTTTGAACCGTTTACGCTCAAGACTATTCACTAGGGCAGAGCCGTGAGTATTCTGTACTGCACAGTTACGGCAATGCGAGTTCAAATGCCGGTAATCCAAAACCAGACGATATGATCCGTCCGGCTTGTTAACAGTAAAAAGGGGATTATTCATCGGTGACACACACGTTTCAATTACACCTTGATATTCCAATTGTTCAAGGATAGCCGCGACCGAAGCCTTAGCTTCACGCCGTATGGGATATTGGGGTTGTGGCTGCGGCTGTGACCGTAACGGAATCTCATGGCTCGGGGACAATTTATCCCAGCCACACTGATTCCGGTACACAGCCGGCGCAAGCGCCAGAGCCCACTCTTCTGCAAATTGCAGAGCTTCCATTCTTGGCACAGTGTGCGCGAAACTGGGGAGGATTACCTCCTCCCCTCGCGGAGCTGCGAGAACAAAAGGTGGGGGCCAGTCAGCCTCCGAAAGCAAAATATCATACGTATCCGAAAGATTTTCCCAAAATACCCCTTTTACAGTTCGCTGCATGTCACCTTCAATTAACAGGACAATTTCAAAAAGTCTTTCAGGGGGAGCAACATGTGTATCAGCTGTTTCAATCACAATAAAAGTCTCAGTCGCTGTCACCTTCAACAGTGGACGGAGGGCCTCTCTCACTATGGTAATCTCCGCCGCGCTGTCCAGCAAGGTCAGAGCCCACGTCAGATTCCGAAGCCGCGTTCTCACTATCTGGGGCATATCGATGCGCCGTTAAGGCAGCGACTTTCTTCTTGGCAAACTGCGGTCTCTTTGGCGTAGAGTCGTCCCGCTGATCCCCTTCACTTCGTGTGCGGGGCTGGCCACGTCCTTGCTGGCCACCCCTGCCCCTGCCGCCCCCTCCACCACCGGTTGACGGAGCCGATGAGTCCTGAAAGGAACGAGGAGAGCGTTGGTCAGTTGCCTGATATCTATCAGGCGATTTAATCGTAGCGCGATCGCGCAATTCATAAACTCGCTCTGACTGCGCAGGTTGTGAAGGCGCCGGACTCGAAACCTGTGTCTGTTGTTGTTGTTGCTTACCCTGATTCTGCTTTTTAGGCCAATTTTGTTTTTTGGACTTGGGCTGTCCACCTGTTTCCGAAGACTGTCCCTGGGGCTGCTTCCTTTCTTTTTCAAGAAAAACCTTTGCGCCCTTAGAATTGCGGCCAACCGTTTTATAAGCTGCCACAATAATTTTTGCCAGCTGACGGGGTTTCTCGGCATCGGGAATTAACGCCAGACCATTGGCCACTTGAAAGTTCACAGCATCCCCTTTTACATTGGCAAGGATAATACCGCAAACTGTCTCAAATGAACCGTTCAGGCGCATACCCAACTCAACCGCCGACTCAGGTCCGTGATCATCTTGAACACGTTTGAGGATCGCAGACAGGTTCGACACTGTCGGTGTGCCAAAGCACCTCGAGTAAACCGCTGCAAAAGTCTTACCCCATGTTTCACAGTCAGCAAGTTCAGGGGCTAAATCCTTCGGTAAACTAAGCGTAAGAATCCGGTGTTTTTCACCCGGAGTCGTATTAGGAAACACAGCCTCCAGCTGGTCGAATTTCTCGGCAAGCCAGTAAGGAAAATCATCCTTATTGTCTGGCTTTCTGCCCATTACGGAATTCACCAAGACAGGACTGATTTTCAAACCAGCCTGTTCCGCTCGAAGCTGCGCACCTGCGGGGGCTGCGCCATGTATATTACGACCAATGTAATGAACAAGCGCTCTAATCACGTCAACCGCGACATCATGCAGACGCCGCAAATCACCCACATTACAAGTGGCGCGATTAGGATGAGGAGTAAATCCGCCCAAGGCGGGCCAGGCTGTGCCCGGAATGGACAACGGACCTAACCTCGGAGCCGTTAAAGAGTGGGGTAGGACGCCACCAAACCAAACTCCGTGCTGCCAAGCATCGATAGGTACTTCCAGTGCTCTGTACGGAGCATAAGCCGCCGGAACAGCCGAGGCAGTGTACGAGTGGTAGACGCCCGAATTAGCGTTTACTTCCGGAAACGTCACCCAGGAATAAAACAATTCGTACGGGTACGCATGTTCCGCACTCACCACTAGAACCACAGCCAAACCTTCCGCAGGGACATTATATGCCCTCAAGTGGTCGCGAACCGCGACGCGGCTATGCTGCGCTATTTCCACGGCCATGGTAGCACCGGAAGTGAAAAAAGGACAAAGAACACTTTGTAGCACAACTGGGTAGTAATTCAAAGAAACCGTTTAAAGTAGAATTCAAGCTTGAAAAGACCTATTTCAAAAATAGGTAGGTTTTTCCGACACCACCGTTTACCGGAAACGGGAATGAAGGTGTTAAGGTTTGAATGATATACTACTCGAGTGTCATGAAATACGGCCAACCAATCCGTTGGGCGCCATGTAGCAGGGTTTCCGTTCTCCCACAGAACTGTGCATAGAGATCTAGAACCTCAGTGAGTTAGGATGATCCAAAACTCATCTCAGTGTCAGAAATCTCGTTACCTAGCTAGCTACAGTGTCTCATGGATCATTATGAAATGATACATGTATTAGACAAACCAGAACATGATCTTTAGAATACCTCAGGAGTCGTGGAACACATGAACACTCTTTCGTTATACAATCATTTCAAACCAAAACTGGGAGTCAAAGAACACACATGCAAGTTTGAAATATTTATTATTCAATGCAAAGTTCTCAAACGCAGTATCTTGTATAATACCAAAATGCAGATTATAAAAATCAGAGTTAGCAGCATAGTCACTAATCCATAGTAAGCAAAAGGTGCTAGCATGTTATAATGCAAACCTATAGAATCGATATCACCTATATTTCGCGCACCCTATCTAGTATATTATTTTATATCTAAGAAGGTCTCATTCGGGCTTTAGCAGGGCGGCCCCATACCTCTCAATGTCAGTAGGAGCAGTTCACATCAACAGCTACCAGCTCTCTTCATGCGCAGTACCAAGTGTCTACGTTCATTCCGTGTAACTCTATCTTAAACCCGCGTAGAGCCCAAAATGTTGGCATCAACATTATTTGTGTTGTGTCTAATGTCTAATGTGGTGCGAGGATCAGACTTCCCAGCAACCTTGTGTTAGGTTAATCTTAGAGTGTGCAGCTCTCAGTGTGCAGACAGTTGTACCAAGTGTACGAGGCAAAGCTGATAGCATAGGAATAACATATTATTCTCAAATAAAACACCTCACCGCTTCTAGGGTGAAAGCTACAACAACAAGTACGTGTCGTGTGCAAAACTGAAGCCGAAGGCAAAGCGGCTGTTTAAACATGTAATACACTCATGCTAACTTAACGCAATATATGTAATGAAGTATCCATATGACAACAGTTTTGGGCCCAAATCAACACTCTTGCCAATGGCAGTTTTTGTCATCATGATGCCGACATATAAGAAGCAGGCTGAATAACCTACATTGAAAGGCTAACGCACAATCGATAAATAGGAAAGTCCAGCCACTACCAAACCGTCCAGGAATAATGCCTTTGGATAATCTGCCAGAGGTGAATGGTTGAATGAAACTGAGATCAGATGGGGCTCCAGCCCCAAATGGCCTTCCAAACAATTCATTTAAATTTGACCAAACATTTGGACCTTGCATATCACTCCTCTGCTTAAACATGCTTTTACCACCTACATCATTTGTGTATCTCGGAGAGGCAGTGTTCCATACCCCATTATCAAAGCAGGTAGTAGGTCCAACCCAGCAAATTACAGATTGATCGCGCTCATCAATGTCCAAGCAAACTGTATGCCTCCAATTTGATAATAGATCTTGAGATTTGGGCCACAGCCAGAAAAATCATTTTGATTACTCAAATGGGATTTGGAGCCAGTATGAACACCATGACCAACTTCCTTGCTCTCTATATATACACCTATATGTACATTGAAACAGCAATTTTCATGGCCTGATGTACACATGTATCCTATGAAGTGCATTTTACCCCTTGTATAAATGTATCTACTCGTAACAGGCTGCATAGTCCAATGTACAATGACACTTGTCTAACAACAACCTCACACCATATGACTTCCTTTTCTGATAATGCCGATTCTGCACCTGTTTTCTTTAGCAGCAAAAACTAATAATTCAATTTTGTTTGTATAACTGTGGGTAATGTTGTCAGGATTATTGCTCTTTGTTCTAATAGGAACACAGTCTGCAAATGTATGCCCACAAAGAAAATATAAAATTAAGTTGACAATTTTTTTTAAAAACGCTCTTATATACTGAGGTAAGGTGTGAGTACATGTAACTCGAAAGTTGAGTTAATTTCTGAAGGAAGGTACTTTTGTAATGAAGCTTGGGATCAATTTGGTAGTTATTATTAGACTGACTTCTTCAGCCAAGTTGCCGACAATATTCAGGATATGTAGATTAATTGATTACAATATTTTTCTTTTTTGACCATCCAAAAAGCTAAAATTTGGAGTGCTGTTGTGAGCTACTTTTGATGTGTGCTGTATGGTTTAGAAGACATTAACAAGTAAAGACCAATAGGAGTTTTGGGTTGCACATCCTGCTATCACCTGTTTTAGCAGGGTTAATAAAGGGACAATGAAGATAAAAATAGAAAAAAAACATGGTCAGCTATAAAACCTGGAACTCATTTCCTAAAAATAGTTTACATCTTTCTGCATGGAGTGAAGAGGACTTCTGAATAATCCCATGAGAAATTGATGAGTTATCATTTCATTCATTTAAAAAAACTTTATTTCAGTCAAAATGACCTCAAAAGTACATTCACAGTGCAAGCAAATACATTTAAAATTGCAACATAAGTCAATTACATTTAGATTTGAAAAATAAAATTGAAGGGGCAATAATAAACACAATTGATACATATATAATAGTGAACGACTTCTATACAACATATTAAAAAGGCTGCACGTCAAACAGTTTTTAACGTGGAAGAATATAAGGAGCAAAGCTCACAAGGGTAGTTCATGGCAGTCCACAATGCTCCATACTCGGAAAGTGCAAAGTGAAAATAAATAAATAATTTCCCTAAAAACATTTACCTACCAAATTTCTAAAAACGATGACCTGTGTTCTATCATTCTGCATCAATAAGACCCAGGACTGGAACCTCTCTATGCTGCAAGCAGTCTACAGAGATTTTTTAAATTGGTTAGAGTGATAAAATAATAGATTACCAATTCTCTGTAGCGTAACTGGAGTGCCAACAAGCGGGCTTAATTTGTTCAAATAGGAACAAGGCCTGATTTTAAAATGGGCAAGGATAGCCCAATATATATTTTCCAGAGTATTAATTAATGAGTGTAGTTGTTTCATATACACCAAGAAGACCCTATAACTCCTTTCATGACCTACAAGTAAGTACCTATGCATAGCATAAGTTCAAGAGGAAGACTCTGTTACCCTCATCTGTAAAATGTACACCATCTCTCCTATAGATGCCATCTATATTGAAACGCATATTGATGTGGTAAATGGACCTCATCTTATAATCTCGGAGAAAAGCAGAAACAGATTTATTGACATGTTTCCTAATTTTCTCAATCTGTGGACAAAATGTATTGAACCACTTCCATTTCTGCCTGTGGCATATGTTAGAATAGACTATGGCAGTTTGGGGGGAACGTGACATCAATTCTGTAAAGGTGTACTTCATAAGCAAGTGCCTAGGTCATTGCCACCACAGTGCACAATTATGAGGTCAGGGTGTTGGAGATGCAAAAATGATCTAACCAATGGCATCAATTGCTGCCACTTTAACTCTCTCTGTTCAATCAATTTAACGTCTACATTTGGCAAAGCTAGTTCTTTGTCCATGCTTCTGTTTTCTGCATATTTTTGGCTCCAGAAAATATAGATGTGTCTCACAATCCACACTCTAAGCATCTTGAAGGGAGGGCTGGATGCACTCAGATGGTCTCTGTATTTGAAATGGCAGTTTGAGAAGTGAGATTTTTCTAAAATGGTGGATAAAATGCAGTTTTGAAAAAAAGAAAAGAAATGATTGGGTGTTTGAGATCATTCAAGTCTGAAATGTAGGTTGCATGTTTCTAATTTTTAAAAGAATGTTTCTTATTGGTTGAGAAAAACTGTTTGGAAGGAACATTACATAGGGTAAGCTGATATTTTGAAAAGTCAGGCACACTTGCTGTTTGGATTAGCAACATTGTGTGCTAAACTTGTGACCTGTGTGCTCAGTTGAGTGTTCTATGAACTGTTACTATGGTAACAGGCAGTGAAGAGATTGGGGGGAGGGTTCAAACTTATGTCATTTGGAACAGGCTGAAATGTGTAACCAATAGAAATGTGTGTTAGCTTTTGAATTAATGTGGGAAGAAATGTGATTTGATATTTACATGTATATGTGTGCAGCATGAGAGGGAAACTTTGCCATTTTTTGGGTTTTGCTAAGAGCTGCACAGTACAGAGATTCTGTGTAAGAAAATCTGGTTTGTGACTGACATACTTCTTAATCTACAAATCAATCTGAAAGGCAATGTATTCTTTTGTGAGAAGTTTTGTGTGGTGTGTTTGTTTTTAACAAGATTCATGTGTTTCTCCTGGTAAAGTCCAGGGAGTCGTCTCGCTTGTCTAGAATCACTTTGTGAGACTGTGTTCTAAAATATGTGGAATGTGTGCAGTCATCTCACCTGCTCCAGACTATTAAATGTTTTTACCACAGTGCAAGGGATACTGTTATTTGTCTAGAATCACACTGTGAGCCAGTGTGCATTTGGGAAAATTGTGAGAGAAGCATTTGGTTGCTTGATGTGTTTGCAGACACTTAAGTGCTTAAAAACCTTTCTAGTTGTCAAGTTTTGATAGAATTAGAAAATAGTCATTGCGTATGTAATTTTTGTAGATCAGTCAATGTGTTTTGATATAATCCAAGGGAAAGTCATGCTTGTCAAAACTCACACTGTGATACTGTGTACATTTGGGAACTGTTGTGAGAGAAGCCTTTGGGTATTTCATGTGTTTGTAGATATATAACTGGTCAAAAACCTATCATGTTGCCAAGTTGTGGGAGAATTTGAAAACAGTCAATGCTTATGTACTTTAAAATGTGTCAGGCTAGTACTCTAAAGTACAGTAGTGAAATATGTGGAATGTATGCTGTCACTTTACCCCTTCCAGAGTAGTAAATGTTTTTTGTTAAAGTGCAAGTGATACTGGTATTTGTCTAGAATCACACTGTGAGTCAGTGTGCATTTAGGAAAATTGTGAGAGAAGCATTTGCTTGCTTGTTGTGTTTGCAGACACATAAGTGCTTAAAAACCTTTCTTGTTGTCAAGTTTTGATAGAATTAGAAAATCGGCATTGCTATGTATTTACAAAATGAGTTAGGCTTTAACAAAAAAAATGCAGTATTGAAATATGTGGAATGTTTGCAGTCATCTTAGTTTTTCTAGATCAGTCAATGTGTTTTGATGAAGTCCAAGGGATAGTCTTACTTGTCTAGAATCACACTGTGAGACTGTATACATTTTGAAACTGTTCTGAGAGAAGCCTTTGGGTGCTTCATGTGTTTGCAGATATATAACTGGCTAAAAACCTATCATGTTGCCAAGTTTTGGTCGAATTTGAAAGCAGTCATTTTTATGTATTTTAAAATGTGTCAGGTTGCTACTCTTAACTGCAGTAATGAAATATGTGGAATGTATGCAGTCACCCTACCCCTTCCAGACTACTAGATATTTTTTGCTAAAGTGCAAGGGATACTGTTATTTGTCTAGAATCACACTTGAGTCAGTGTGCATTTGGGAAAATTGTGAGAGAAGCATTTGGTTGCTTGATATGTTTGCAGACACATAAGTGCTTAAAAACCTTTCTTGTTGTCAAGTTTTGGTAGAATTAGGAAATATTAATTGCTTATGTATTCGCCAAATGAGTTAGGCTTTAAAAGTAAAATGCAGTACTGAAAAATGTGGAATGTGGGCAGTCACCTTAGTTTTTCTAGATCAGTAAATGTGTTTTGATAAATTCCAAGGGATAGTCTTGCTTGTCTAGAATCACGCTGTGAGTCTCTGTACATTTTGGCAACCATTGTGAGAGAAGCATTTGGTTACTTCATGTGTTTGCAGATATAACTGTTTGAAAAACTATTCCGTTGCCAAGTTTTGGTAGAATTTGAAAGCAGGCATTGCTTATATATTTGCAAAATGAGTCAGGCTTCTACTCTAAAGTGCAATAATGAATATGTGGAATGTTTGCAATCACCTTACCCCTTCCAGACTAGTAAATGTGTTTTGGTAATGTCCAAGGGATAGTGTTGCTTGTCTAGAATCACACTGTGAGTCTGTGTGCATTTGAGGAACCATTGTGAGAGAACCATTTGCCACTTCATGTCTTTGCAGACATATAACTGCTTTAAAACCTGTCATGTCGACAAATTTAACTAGTATTAGAATTACAGTCATTGCTTATGCATTTGCAAAATGAGTCAGGCTTTCACAGTGTAGTTCTGAAATACGTAAAATGTGTTGCTTGTCTAAAATCCACTGTGAGTCTGTGTGCATTTGGGCAACCATTGTTAGCGAAGCATGTGGTAACTTCATGTCTCCTTGTACTACTCTAATCATTCAGTCAGTATCCAAGTACTCATGCAGCGATTCAGGGGCTTAGCACATGGACTGCTACAAACTCTTATACACTATGCATGTAGTAGTCTAGCCACCTTCACACTTGTGTTTCAGGCCTACAATTCCCTAGTTAGTATCCATACACTCCAGCAAACACTCTGTGACTGCTCTTGGAATCCCATATTGACTCTTTCAGTACCATGAACTAATCCATTCACTAAAGTAAAATGTAATGAATTGAATGAATTCACCCCGTGTCTCTTCTTATAGGTCTGTAATCATTCAGTCAGTATGTATGTACTCATACAGTGAGCCAGGCTTTATGGAACAGAATGCTTCAAACTTCTATGCAGTATGCCTGTAGTGGTCTAACCACTTTCACACTTGTGTTTCAGGCCTACAATTCTCCAGTCAGTATCCATACACTCCAGAAAACACCCTGTGACTGCTCTTGCAATTCTAAAGTGACTCTTTCATTACCATGTACTAATCCATTCACTAAAATAAAACTCAACCAATTATGAATTCACCCAATGTCTCTCCTTATAGTACTGTAATTATTCTGTCATTATGCATGTACTCGTGCAGTGAGCCAGGCTTTAGGGCATGGAGTGCTTCAAACTCCTATGGACTATGTATGTAGTGGTCTAACCATCTTCACACTGTGACTGCTCTTGCATTTCTAAAGTGACTCTTTCAGTATGTACTTATCCATTCACTAAAGTAAAACTCAGCCAATTATGAATTCACCCAATGTCTCTCCTTATAGTACTGTAATTATTCAGTCAGTATGCATGTACTCATGCAGTGAGCCAGGCTTTAGGGCATGGAGTGCTTCAAACTCTAATGCAGTATGCATGTAGTGGTCTAACCACCTTCACACTTGTGTATCAGGCCTTCAATTCCCCAGTCAGTATCCATACACTCCAGCAAACACCCTGTGACTGCTCTTCCTATACTGAAGTGACTATTTCAGTACCATGTACTAATCTATTCACTAAAGTAAAACTCAGCACATTATGAATTCACCCAATGTCTCTCCTTATAGTACTATAATCATTCAGTCAGAATGCATGTACTCATGCAGTGAGCCAGGCTTTCGGGCACGGAGTGCTTAAAACTCCTATGGACTATGTATGTAGTAGTCTAACCACCTTCACACTTGTGTTCCAGGCCTACAATTTCCCAGTCAGTATCCATACACTCCAGCAAACACCTTGTGTCTGATCTCGCAATCCCATAGTGACTATTTCAGTACCATGTACTAATCCATTCACTAAAGTAAAACTCAACCAAGAATGAATTTACCCAGTGTCTCTTCTTATAGTACTGTTATCAATCACTCAGTATGCATGTACTCATGCAGTGAGCCAGGCTTTAGGGCACAGAGTGCTTCAAACTCGTATGGACTATGCATGTAGTGTGTAACCACCTTCACACTTGTATTTAAGTTCTACAATTCGTCAGTCAGTATCTATATGAAATGTGTTTGTATAGGTATAGAAAAGTATAATTTATAAAGTTATTAATATACATTTATTTATTTTTATTTTTTACAGATATTGTTTGTCATCATTAAAATAAATGTATCATGCCTGAAAAATCAAGAAAGAGAAAAAGAGAGATAAAGGCCAGTTACTTGAAGAAAACTCAACAACAAGTATTGGACGACCAACATCATGTGGCTAAAAGAAAAAAACTACTGGTAAAACCACTGTGGAATTTATTAAAAATCGTACCAGGCCCAGAAAGACTGTTCAGAATGTTGAAACCACTGAAAAGGTTTCAACCAGAAAAAATAGTCAAAATATTAGGAAAAGAAAAAAAAGCCAATCTACAGTCAAAGGATATAACATACAGTAAAAGAAGATACAATCAGTATAAAGAAATACGCAAAAAATATTTTTATGATACAGTACATAATTTGCTGAAAGATATGAAGAAATATAAAAAGAGAGCACTATTTTATAAAAAGAGGAGGCATATTGAATCCATTGTTGAAAAGGCTTTTGAAGTAAAGAGGAAATTATTTATTTTAGTTTAAAACAGAATTTGATCACTAGATAAACCAATCCATTTAATGAAGGCCAAAAGTAAGAGGAATAGAGTAAATAATAGAACTAATTTTTATGATTTTTTTTAGGGGAAGGGAAACACAGTTCATGTTCAGAGCCTTTCTTTAATGAAGAAAGTTATTTTCAGACCAATGATTTGTTGCATGCAGTTGACACCAGTGGTTGAGCTTATGAGGTTAGAAATGGTTGTGCGATTGAGAAAGAGAAAATAGTTCTCAGAAATGCAGTAGAAGTGATAGCTGATGAAGTTCTAGGCAGACGTCCTACAGCCCCAGTGTACACTTAGGATTGCAGTAAAAGGAAGGGGGACCCATGATCAATTCAAGGCAGATAAACAGGGAAATACCTGCCAATAATGCTCTAGTATAAGCCTAAAAAAAGTCCTTATATAATTATGCTAGCCCCTGAACCACAAACAATAACCTCAGAACATGATTACAAAGATATGAGAATGTTATTGCATGAAGGCAAACACTTTCTCAATACATAATTATTGCATCACATAAAAAATTATGTAATATAAATATAGATCAGTCACATTATCACAAAGGTCCCACATGCCAACCAACGCTTTCATACCAGCATACATACAACTCATATTGCACACAGCACACAACTCCACAGATATATCATAACCAAGGGTTGATCTGAGGATAATAGATGGAATACAATCCACTTAAGGATGGACCCCAGATCAGTCAGGTAGTCCCCAGATGGATAAGACGCCAACGCACGTTTTGGTGTACTGCCCTGGATGGGGCTACACCTTCATCAGGGCGGGAGTATACAAAGGCATAGTGGGACAGGATATCGATTTCAAAAAGTTGAGGCACAACACGTTTCAAATGTGTGCACTCTCCTCAAGGGGCCAGGATATTTGCAGAATCCAGACGGAGCAAACTTCAGTTTTATCTCATGGTGTTTCAAGATGGAGAAATAGTCCTATCCGATGAAGGTCGGCGTTTTAGGGTCGGTATACAGCAACCTGGAGGGTTTCAGAGTACTTATCCACGGTCAGAGGTAATTAAAAATGAGCCCATCAATGATCAGAAGCAAGTCGGGCATTCATGGCCTCTCCATTAGAACCAGCATAACGGATACGCAAAGGGTCCCTGACTAATCAGGGATCGAGCTGAGTGAGAAAGAATACTGGTTTGCAAGGTCATTCTCTTGGTTGTCTTTCTAGAAAAGTATGCCAAACTGTTTTTTACCATTTCAGGGTGTTAGCGGTACATCATACTCAAATGCGGTAGTTAGTGAGAACATTGTATTATGCAAAAAGTTCAGCACTAAAATTAAATGAGTTGAACAAAGCTCTTTTGCATGGATCAGTATCAGATGTGAAGAAGATTTGTGATGAAATTGAGTTTTGTTACTTTGGTCCTAAACAAGAGAGTGCAGAAACTGAGACATTAATAGAAGAAAATGTTGAAGAGAATGTGGAACAAATTATTACAAAAAATTTAGATGATCAAATTACAAAGTTTAAAGTGATTTCAGGTGAAAGGCCACATTTTCTTATATTTGTTGTCAGCGAACTCACTATAAAAATCAGATTAGGAGTGTTGATCTGTATTTAAAAAGTGAAAGAGAAAATAATGATATGTGTAAGGAATTTTCAACTTATTTGTTGGTAGAAAATTGTTTTGATTTGGGTACTGATCAGCGTATTTGTAAATATTGTCATAACGAATTGGATGAGAATAAAATGTCCACTAGAGCTGTCCATAATAATTTAGAGTTGGTTGCTATTCCTCCAGAATTTAAATACCTATGAGTCTATTCTCATTAAATGTGTGCACCCGTTTCAGGCTATTGTTCGTTTGGAGCCTAAAACAGGTAAATTGCCTCCTTCAGATTTACAAAGAGGATTAAATGGAAGAGTTGTGTATTAACTGTTAGATTTAAAGAAACATATTGAAACTATTGGTGTAGAGAGTGTAGAAAGTGAACTACTATTTATTCTAGTTAATGGCGTTTCTACTAAGAGTAAGAAAATCTGGCAGGAGTTAGTGGATGTTAGGAAAGTACAGAAGGCAATTTTGTATTTGATAAAAAACAATAAGTACTATAAAAATGTTTATATGGGAGAAGATTAAATACTTTTAGCAGAAGATACTGAAATGTCAAGCGGACAAATTGAAAAAGTGAACATGTCAAGAAGTGAAGAAATCTGTGAACATTTCAGTATACATCCACTTCATTCAAAAAAAGTGATGGGGAACACTATTGAGTTGTTCCAAATGAAAAAAGCAAAGGGATGTCCCATGAGTGTATGGGAAGAGAGCTTGGAAGCTCGTTGTTTTCTGCAGTTGTTTCCAACAGGAAAAGGTGGACATATGATGAACGTCCTGTGCAGATTCCTGCATCTGAATATCGGACAACAAGATTATATGCAGATGATCCAAGATTTCAACAATGTATCCCTTATATATTTCATCTTTTGTTTGAAAGTGCTTTTTCTGGACTTTTATATTCTGTTAATCACATTGTGAAAACAGGAGTACATCTGCAAAATGTTTCTGCAAAGGATTTTATGGATAAAGTGCATCAGAGAGATTATCATTTAGAATCTCAGCTGATTAATCTGATGGCATGTCAGTGTGGCACTAATGAATATTGGTACCGTCGTCATGGAGAACTTAAATGTATGTTACGAAACTTAGGAACTCCTACATGGTTTCTTACCCTAACCTCCGCTGAGTACGCTTGGGATGATTTACTTGAATTTCTTCGAGAGGCAAATTCCAATATAAAAAATATTGAATACAAGACACCAGGAGAATTGTGCTCTTTGGATCCTGTTAATATATGCAGGTATTGAAGCTATGATGTCTTTCATCTGCAATGAAAAAAATCCTCCTCTTGAGAAGTTGTGGATTTCTTTTGTTAGAAAGGAGTATCAAGCAAAAGGTGCTCCTCATATACATGGGCTGTTATATATCAAGGACGCCCCCAAATTTGGAACAGATTCGGATGATACTGTTTTGTCTTTTACTGAAGAATATGCCCCATGTGCTGTACCCTAAAGCACAGAAGAAAACAACATAAGAAAACAGTCTTACGATTCCAAAGCCATTGATGTGGAAAATACTGTCGACGAAAGTACAAGTCTCAGGATAAGTTCTATACCAAATGTCGTTTTGCATTTCCACGTCCTGTAAAATCCAAAGGAAGAGTGAACAGTTTTATGTCAGCTATGCGACATACCATGACAAGAAAGTTTCCAAAAAATACCTACAATTTAAGAAGAAGCGAAGAGTCAAAATACATAAATTACTACAATCTGGCTATTCTGTCCATGTGGAATGCTAACATGGATATTCAGTACATTGTGGACAATTCTTTTGCTGTTGCTTGATATGTAATGTCCTACATTACAAAATCAGAAAAGACGGAATTGAAAGAAATGTGGGAAGAGATTTCTCACGAGAAGACTCTAAGTAACACAGTCTGCAAATGTATGCCCACAAAGAAAATATCAAATTAAGTTGACAATTTTTTTTAAAAACGCTCTTATATACTGAGGTAAGGTGTGAGTACATGTAACTCGAAAGTTGAGTTAATTTCTGAAGGAAGGTACTTGTTGTAATGAAGCTTGGGATCAATTTGGTAGTTACTATTAGACTGACTTCTTCAGCCAAGTTGCCGACAATTTTCAGGATATGTAGATTAATTGATTACAATATTTTTCTTTTTTGACCATCCAAGAAGCAAAATTTGGAGTGCTGTTGTGAGCTACTTTTGATTTGTGCTGTATGCTTTAGAAGACATTAACAAGTAAAGACCAATAGGAGTTTTGGGTTGCACATCCTGCTATCACCTGTTTTAGCAGGGTTAATAAAGGGACAATGAAGATAAAAATAGAAAAAAAACATGGTCAGCTATAAAACCTGTAACTCATTTCCTAATAATAGTTTACATCTTTCTGCATGGAGTTAAGAGGACTTCTGAATAATCCCATGAGAAATTGATGAGTTACCATTTCATTCATTTAAAAAAACTTTATTTCAGTCAAAATGACCTCAAAAGTACATTCACAGTGCAAGCAAATACATTTAAAATTGCAACATAAGTCAATTACATTTAGATTTGAAAAATAAAATAGAAGGGACAATAATAAACACAATTAATACATATATAATAGTGAACGACTTCTATACAACATTTTAAAAAGGCTACACGTCAAACAGTTTTAACGTGGAAGAATATAAGGAGCAAAGCTCACAAGGGGAATGTAGTGACGGCTTCAATAAACAGACGGAGCCGTCACATATGAGAGCAGAAGTATTTATTCAGCTCAAGTATCACACCTGCGACCTCAGCCACAGCCTTTCCGTAGCGCTGTCTCCCTCAGAGTCCCCGGCGCTCGCCTTGGAACGCTGGTCGCGGTGACATTCTAAGTGATGTCACCGCGAGCAGCACCATCACACGCGGAGCAGCCGGGGGGGCAAAGAGGGAGATACCACACATCCCCCTTCCCTGCGGAAGTAGAAAACATTAGATAAAACAATGTGCAGAAACCAGAAGAAGGTTAAGACCTAAACATTAGGTAGAATGGCAACAGTTACATCATCACATATTGATCAAAACGCCTGGGAGGTCTGGTCACTCTCCTGTCGGACCTGTGGCCTGGATGAGAAACACCTGACGGTCTCCTGACAGTGAAACCGCTAACCTTCCTAGGGCCACTCTCCCCCCCCTTGCACCTTCTGGGACCTCTACAGGAGGGTGGTACTTCACAACTCTCCCTAGGTTCCATATTTTCCCTTCTTGGGTTTGACTGCATTCTTGAAGAGCTTAGTGATTTTCGTGGGGCTGCTGTACTCTGACCAGCTTGCCTTCCCTGTGGGAGCTTTGATCTTGATATTGTCACCTACTTTGGTCGTAACCTTCCTTCCTCGCCTTCATGGCTTGTTCATGTTTCTTCAGGCTTTCCTTTTCTTTGGTTCGGTCCGACCACCCCTTATGCCATTCCATCCACCCCGGGGCAAGCTTAGTGTTGGGTGTCCTTGCGCGGAGCAATTTGAACGGGGTGACGCCCGTCGTCTGATGCGGCGTGAACCTGTATGCTTCCAGACGCCTCCACAACTCTTCTTTCCAGCTTATACCACTTGCTTTGGCCAGCTGGATGCTCTCCTTGATGGTTTTGTTAAAGCGTTCGACCATGCCATTGGTTTCTGGGTGGTATAACGCGCATCGCTTGTGCCTGATGCCTCTTTCTTCCAGGAAGTCTTCCATCTCTTTTGAGCATAGTTGCACTCCGTTGTCGGTGAGGATGTTGCTTGGGAGCCCCTCTCGGATGAATACCTCCTGCAAGAATCCGATGACAGTTTTGGTCGTGACTTCACTGACGAGTTTTATCTCTGGCCACCGGGAATACAGATCTACGAGCACTAGAATGTAAGGCGTTCGCAGCTCCCCAGTCATAGGGCCCACGATGTCCAAAGCCAGCTCGTCCCAAGGTCCTGACGGGGGCGGCCTACATACCATGGGTGGTGACTGTTGCTTCAAGACCTTGTCACTGTTACAGCACGGGATGCACTCTCTGATTCTCCTTTCGGTGACCAGGTCCATGTTCGGCCACCAGTAGCTTTCCCTGAGCCTTTGCTTGGTCTTTGTGATACCTAAGTGCCCTTCGTGAGCTATCTCGACCAGGTTGTCTCTCACAGTTGCTGGTGGTACGAGTCTTGTTCCCCTGAACAGGCATCCGTCAACAATGGTTAACTCGTCCTTAACAGCCTGGAAAGGCCGCAGGTCTTCATCACGTTTGTCCCCGTGCTTCCATCCATCTCTCACTCTTCTGCAAACTTCTTCCATGGTCTTGTCCTCTTCTTGTGCCTTTCTCCACGTTTCTTCACCCAACGCCTTCTGGATGGTGCAGACATTCTCACCCATGAATCCTTCTTCATCTTCATCTGTTCTGTCGCGCATTTCACTTGCTTCTACATCGCTGACAAGCCTGGACAGGCAGTCAGCTGCAAGGTTTTGTGTTCCTGGGACATACTCGACATTGAATGTGTACTCCTGGAGACTGACCACCCAACGCCTTATCCTGCTGGAGATGGCATCCAAACCCTTCTTGCTGAACACTTTTACCAGCGGTTTGTGGTCGGTTCGGAGGGTGAACTGCGTACCCCACAGGAAGTCTCTGAATTTGCCTACTGCCCAGGACACCGCCAATGCCTCCTTTTCAATGACTGAGTAGTTGTTCTCAGATTTTTGGAGTGACCTTGAGGCGAAGGCCACGGTTTCTTCTCCTTCCACACCTTTCTGGGTAAGGACCGCTCCCAACCCCTTTGCACTAGCATCAGTGGTGAGGATCGTTGCCCGGCCGGGCATGTAAGACCTCAAACTAGGGGCTTCCGCAAGAGCTCTCCTTACATCCTCGAACTCGCTCTGGCATTCATGGCTCCATCTGAATTCGCTTTCTTTCTTCAGCAACAGCCTGATGGCATAAGTCCTGCCTGCCAAGTTTCTGATGAACTTTCCATAAAACTCCAGCATCCCCATAAATGATTTGATCTCGTCTTTGTTCTTGGGGGGTGGCAGATTCACAATGGTGTCCTGGAGCTCGACCTTGGGACGTATGCCTTCTGCTGTAATCTTGTGACCCAGGAAATCCAACTCGGCACAGCTAAAGACACATTTGTTCTTCTTCACGGTGAGACCCTGGGACAAAAACCTCCTCAGTACACATCTCAGTCTCTGATCATGCTCAACTTGGTTCTTTGCAAACACCAGCACGTCATCCTGGTAACACAAGACGCCAGGGATGCCTTTCAGGAGGTTGCCCATGATTCTTTGGAAAACGGCTGCCGCCGAGACTAGGCCAAAAGGCATCCTTTTGAACTTGTAAGCACCCATGGGTGTCACAAAAGCGGTGAGTTCTTGAGACTCCTCGTGAAGTTTTATCTGGAAATAGGCCGAGGTGAGATCGAGGGTGGAAAACACCTTGGCACCCTCTAACATGCTCATCATTTGGGTGATGTTCGGCAAGGGGTATCGGTCAACGACGACCTCTTTGTTGAGTGCCCTCAAATCAATGCAGAGCCGGACTGACCCGTCCTTTTTCTTCGCTGCCACAATGGGCGCCAACCATTCGGTCGCCTCCACTGGTTCGATGACTCCAGCCTCGCACAGTTTCTCCAGTTCAGTTCTGACCTCCTCCTGAATGGCTATGGGGAGTCTTCTGACTTTTGCCACAACGGGCTTGGCATCCTTCTTCAATTTGATTTTGTGGCAGTAGTTTTTCAAACATCCAAGCCCTTCCCTAAACACCTCCTCAAATTCTCTTGTGATGTCAGCTTCACCTTCCTGTATCTCTTGTATCAAAATCTGGGGATTGCTGTTGGTATTGAGGTACACTCCTAACCCCTTTTGAGCACGCCACCCCAAAATGTTGTCCCCCACAGTGGATACATATACTTTGGAGACAGTAGACCTGTTTCTGTACTCAATTTTACTCAGGAAGTACCCTTTCATGGAGATGGGGCGCCCCGCATACCCTCCTGGTCTCAGGTCTAACCTCCTCAAGATTATCTTGCCTTTGGACACACGTGAGAACTCCTTGGCATTAATGATGGTTATTCGAGAACAAGAGTCAAACAATGCATCTAGATCAACATTCCCAACTTTTATGGTGTCTTTAGGACTATCAACTTGTTCCTCATCAACCTGTGCTGTAACTTCCTTACACAAAAGGTTTCTGGGACCTGGTGCCTTCAACTCTTGAACTTGCACAACAAATTTGTCGCTCACCACATTCGTTCTGTCTCTACTCTGTCTACTGGCCCCCTGCCCACTCTTGCAAAATTGCTTGAAGTGGCCCTTCTTGCCACACTTGTTACATGTGAACCTGAGGGCGGGACACTCCTTGTCGTTGGCTAGGTGCCCTTGTTTCCCACACCTGTAGCAGGTACCTTTGTATGACCCTCCCGGTCTGCTTTCCTTCTGCTCCTTGCTCACTGCCTTCTGACCCTTAACTACAGACACAGTCTCACTCTCGGTCATCACCTCACTGACATTGGTCTTGTCATCGTTCTTCTTCTCTCTGCGCTGCCGTCAAGGTTTCCACAGCAACACGATGCTCTTCCTGACAGCCGGCTGCAGACTCGAGTCAGCTGTTTACACCAGCGTGTTGAGGTCGCAGGAGGTCCCCCTCGTCGCCAGTGTAGTGACGGCTTCAATAAACAGACGGAGCCGTCACATATGAGAGCAGAAGTATTTATTCAGCTCAAGTATCACACCTGCGACCTCAGCCACAGCCTTTCCGTAGCGCTGTCTCCCTCAGAGTCCCCGGCGCTCGCCTTGGAACGCTGGTCGCGGTGACATTCTAAGTGATGTCACCGCGAGCAGCACCATCACACGCGGAGCAGCCGGGGGGGGGCAAAGAGGGAGATACCAAAGGGAAGTTCATGGCAGTCCACAATGCCCCATACTCGGAAAGTGCAAAGTGAAAATAAAGAAATAATTTACCTAAAAACATTTACCTACCAAATTTCTAAAAAGGATGACCTGTGTTCTACCATTCTGCATCAATAAGACCTAGGACTGGAACCTCTTTATGCTGCAAGCAGTCTACAGAGATTTTTTTAATTGGTTAGAGTGATAAAATAATAGATTACCAATTCTCTGTAGCGTAACTGGAGTGCCAACAAGCGGGCTTAATTTGTTCAAATAGGAACAAGGCCTGATTTTAAAACGGGCAAGGATAGCCACAATATATATTTTCCTGAGTATTAATTAATGAGTGTAGTTGTTTCATATACACCAAGAAGACCCTATAACTCCTTTCATGACCTACAAGTAAGTACCTATGCAGAGTCTAAAGTTCAAGAGGAAGACTCTGTTACCCTCATCTGTAAAATGTACACCATCTCTCCTATAGATGCCATCTATATTGAAACGCATATTGATGTGGTAAATGGACCTCATCTTATAATCTCGGAGAAAAACAGAAACAGATTTATTGACATGTTTCCTAATTTTCTCAATCTGTGGACAAAATGTATTGAACCACTTCCATTTCTGCCTTTGGCATATGTTAGAATAGACTATGGCAGTTTGGGGGGAACGTGACATCAATTCTGTAAAGGTGTCCTTCATAAGCAAGTGCCTAGGTCATTGCCACCACAGTGCACAATTATGAGGTCAGGGTGTTGGAGATGGAAAAATGATTTAACCAATGGCATCAATTGCTGCCACTTTAACTCTCTCTGTTCAATCAATTTAATGTCTACATTTGGCAAAGCTAGTTCTTTGTCCATGCCTCTGTTTTCTGCATATTTTTGGCTCCAGAAAATATAGATGTGTCCCACAATCCACACTCTAAGCATCTTGAAGGGAGGTCTGGATGCACTCAGATGGTCTCTGTATTTGAAATGGCAGTTTGAGAAGTGAGATTTTTCTAAAATGGTGGATAAAATGCAGTTTTGAAAAAAAGAAAAGAAATGATTGGGTGTTTGAGATCATTCAAGTCTGAAATGTAGGTTGCATGTTTCTAATTTTTAAAAGCATGTTTCTTATTGGTTGAGAAAAACTGTTTGGAAGGAACATTACATAGGGTAAGCTGATATTTTGAAAAGTCAGGCACACTTGCTGTTTGGATTAGCAACATTGTGTGCTGAACTTGTGACCTGTGTGCTCAGTTGAGTGTTCTATGAACTGTTACTATGGTAACAGGCAGTGTAGAGATTGGGGTAGGGTTCAAACTTATGTCATTTGGAACAGGCTGAAATGTGTAACCAATAGAAATGTGTGTTAGCTTTTGAATTAATGTGGGAAGAAATGTGATTTGATATTTACATGTATATGTGTGCAGCATGAGAGGGAAACTTTGCCATTTTTTGGGTTTTGCTAAGAGCTGCACAGTACAGAGATTCTGTATAAGAAAATCTGGTTTGTGACTGACATACTTCTTAATCTACAAATCAATCTGAAAGGCAATTTATTATTTTGTGAGAAGTTTTGTGTGGTGTGTTTGTTTTTAACAAGATTAATGTGTTTCTCCTGGTAAAGTCCAGGGAGTCGTCTCGCTTGTCTAGAATCACTTTGTGAGACTGTGTTCTAAAATATGTGGAATGTGTGCAGTCATCTCACCTGTTCCAGACTATTAAATGTTTTTACCACAGTGCAAGGGATACTGTTATTTGTCTAGAATCACACTGTGAGTCAGTGTGCATTTGGGAAAATTGTGAGAGAAGCATTTGGTTGCTTGATGTGTTTGCAGACACTTAAGTGCTTAAAAACCTTTCTTGTTGTCAAGTTTTGATAGAATTAGAAAATAGTCATTGCGTATGTAATTTTTATAGATCAGTCAATGTGTTTTGATATAATCCAAGTGAAAGTCATGCTTGTCAAAACTCACACTGTGATACTGTGTACATTTGGGAACTGTTGTGAGAGAAGCCTTTGGGTATTTCATGTGTTTGTAGATATATAACTGGTCAAAAACCTATCATGTTGCCAAGTTGTGGGAGAATTTGAAAACAGTCAATGCTTATGTACTTTAAAATGTGTCAGGCTAGTACTCTAAAGTACAGTAGTGAAATATGTGGAATGTATGCTGTCACTTTACCCCTTCCAGAGTAGTAAATGTTTTTTGCTAAAGTGCAAGTGATACTGGTATTTGTCTAGAATCACACTGTGAGTCAGTGTGCATTTAGGAAAATTGTGAGAGAAGCATTTGCTTGCTTGTTGTGTTTGCAGACACATAAGTGCTTAAAAACCTTTCTTGTTGTCAAGTTTTGATAGAATTAGAAAATTGGCATTGCTATGTATTTACAAAATGAGTTAGGCTTTAACAAAAAAATGCAGTATTGAAATATGTGGAATGTTTGCAGTCATCTTAGTTTTTCTAGATCAGTCAATGTGTTTTGATGAAGTCCAAGGGATAGTCTTACTTGTCTAGAATCACACTGTGAGACTGTGTACATTTTGAAACTCTTCTGAGAGAAGCCTTTGGGTGCTTCATTTGTTTGCAGATATATAACTGGCTAAAAACCTATCATGTTGCCAAGTTTTGGTCGAATTTGAAAGCAGTCATTTTTATGTATTTTAAAATGTGTCAGGCTGCTACTCTTAACTGCAGTAATGAAATATGTGGAATGTATGCAGTCAACCTACCCCTTCCAGACTACTAGATATTTTTTGCTAAAGTGCAAGGGATACTGTTATTTGTCTAGAATCACACTTGAGTCAGTGTGCATTTGGGAAAATTGTGAGAGAAGCATTTGGTTGCTTGATATGTTTGCAGACACATAAGTGCTTAAAAACCTTTCTTGTTGTCAAGTTTTGGTAGAATTAGGAAATATTAATTGCTTAAGTATTTGCCAAATGAGTTAGGCTTTAAAAGTAAAATGCAGTACTGAAAAATGTGGAATGTGGGCAGTCACCTTAGTTTTTCTAGATCAGTAAATGTGTTTTGATAAATTCCAAGGGATAGTCTTGCTTGTCTAGAATCACGCTGTGAGTCTCTGTACATTTTGGCAACCATTGTGAGAGAAGCATTTGGTTACTTCATGTGTTTGCAGATATAACTGGTTGAAAAACTATTCCGTTGCCAAGTATTGGTAGAATTTGAAAGCAGTCATTGCTTATATATTTGCAAAATGAGTCAGGCTTCTACTCTAAAGTGCAATAATGAATATGTGGAATGTTTGCAATCACCTTACCCCTTCCAGACTAGTGAATGTGTTTTGGTAATGTCCAAGGGATAGTGTTGCTTGTCTAGAATCACACTGTGAGTCTGTGTGCATTTGAGGAACCATTGTGAGAGAACCATTTGGGTACTTCATGTCTTTGCAGACATATAACTGCTTTAAAACCTGTCATGTCGACAAATTTAACTAGTATTAGAATTACAGTCATTGCTTATGCATTTGCAAAATGAGTCAGGCTTTCACAGTGTAGTTCTGAAATACGTAAAATGTGTTGCTTGTCTAAAATCCACTGTGAGTCTTTGTGCATTTGGGCAACCATTGTGAGCGAAGTATGTGGTAACTTCATGTCTCCTTGTACTACTCTAATCATTCAGTCAGTATCCAAGTACTCATGCAGCGATTCAGGGCCTTAGCACATGGACTGCTACAAACTCTTATACACTATGCATGTAGTAGTCTAGCCACCTTCACACTTGTGTTTCAGGCCTACAATTCCCTAGTTAGTATCCATACACTCCAGCAAACACTCTGTGACTGCTCTTGGAATCCCATATTGACTCTTTCAGTACCATGAACTAATCCATTCACTAAAGTAAAATGTAATGAATTGAATGAATTCACCCCGTGTCTCTTCTTATAGGTCTGTAATCATTCAGTCAGTATGTATGTACTCATGCAGTGAGCCAGGCTTTATGGAACGGAATGCTTCAAACTTCTATGCAGTATGCCTGTAGTGGTCTAACCACTTTCACACTTGTGTTTCAGGCCTACAATTCTCCAGTCAGTATCCATACACTCCAGAAAACACCCTGTGACTGCTCTTGCAATTCTAAAGTGACTCTTTCATTACCATGTACTAATCCATTCACTAAAATAAAACTCAACCAATTATGAATGCACCCAATGTATCTCCTTATAGTACTGTAATTATTCTGTCATGATGCATGTACTCGTGCAGTGAGCCAGGCTTTAGGGCATGGAGTGCTTCAAACTCCTATGGACTATGTATGTAGTGGTCTAACCATCTTCACACTGTGACTGCTCTTGCATTTCTAAAGTGACTCATTCAGTATGTACTTATCCATTCACTAAAGTAAAACTCAGCCACTTATGAATTCACCCAATGTCTCTCCTTATAGTACTGTAATTATTCAGTCAGTATGCATGTACTCATGCAGTGAGCCAGGCTTTAGGGCATGGAGTGCTTCAAACTCTAATGCAGTATGCATGTAGTGGTCTAACCACCATCACACTTGTGTATCAGGCCTTCAATTCCCCAGTCAGTATCCATACACTCCAGCAAACACCCTGTGACTGCTCTTCCTATACTGAAGTGACTCTTTCAGTACCATGTACTAATCTATTCACTAAAGTAAAACTCAGCACATTATGAATTCACCCAATGTCTCTCCTTATAGTACTATAATCATTCAGTCAGAATGCATGTACTCATGCAGTGAGCCAGGCTTTCGGGGCCCGGAGTGCTAAAAACTCCTATGGACTATGTATGTAGTAGTCTAACCACCTTCACACTTGTGTTCCAGGCCTACAATTTCCCAGTCAGTATCCATACACTCCAGCAAACACCTTATGTCTGATCTCGCAATCCCATAGTGACTATTTCAGTACCATGTACTAATCCATTCACTAAAGTAAAACTCAACCAAGAATGAATTTACCCAGTGTCTCTTCTTATAGTACTGTTATCAATCACTCAGTATGCATGTACTCATGCAGTGAGCCAGGCTTTAGGGCACAGAGTGCTTCAAACTCGTATGGACTATGCATGTAGTGGTGTAACCACCTTCACACTTGTATTTAAGTTCTACAATTCGTCAGTCAGTATCTATATGAAATGTGTTTGTATAGGTATAGAAAAGTATAATTTATAAAGTTATTAATATACATTTATTTATTTTTATTTTTTACAGATATTGTTTGTCATCATTAAAATAAATGTATCATGTCTGAAAAATCAAGAAAGAGAAAAAGAGAGCTAAAGGCCAGTTACTTGAAGAAAACTCAACAACAAGTATTGGACGACCAACATCATGTGGCTAAAAGAAAAAAACTACTGGTAAAACCACTGTGGAATTTATAAAAAATCGTACCAGGCCCAGAAAGACTGTTCAGAATGTTGAAACCACTGAAAAGGTTTCAACCAGAAAAAATAGTCAAAATATTAGGAAAAGAAAAAAAAGCCAATCTATAGTCAAAGGATATAACATACAGTAAAAGAAGATACAATCAGTATAAAGAAATACGCAAAAAATATTTTTATGATACAGTACATAATTTGCTGAAAGATATGAAGAAATATAAAAAGAGAGCACTATTTTATAAAAAGAGGAGGCATATTGAATCCATTGTTGAAAAGGCTTTTGAAGTAAAGAGGAAATTATTTATTTTAGTTTAAAACAGAATTTGATCACTAGATAAACCAATCCATTTAATGAAGGCCAAAAGTAAGAGGAATAGAGTAAATAATAGAACTAATTTTTATGATTTTTTTTAGGGGAATGGAAACACAGTTCATGTTCAGAGCCTTTCTTTAATGAAGAAAGTTATTTTCAGACCAATGATTTGTTGCATGCAGTTGACACCAGTGGTTGAGCTTATGAGGTTAGAAATGGTTGTGCGATTGAGAAAGAGAAAATAGTTCTCAGAAATGCAGAAGAAGTGATAGCTGATGAAGTTCTAGGCAGACGTCCTACAGCCCCAGTGTACACTTAGGATTGCACTAAAAGGAAGGGGGACCCATGATCAATTCAAGGCAGATAAACAGGGAAATACCTGCCAATAATGCTCTAGTATAAGCCTAAAAAAAGTCCTTATATAATTATGCTAGCCCCTGAACCACAAACAATAACCTCAGAACATGATTACAAAGATATGAGAATGTTATTGCATGAAGGCAAACACTTTCTCAATACATAATTATTGCATCACATAAAAAAATATGTAATATAAATATAGATCAGTCACATTATCACAAAGGTCCCACATGCCAACCAACGCTTTCATACCAGCATACATACAACTCATATTGCACACAGCACACAACTCCACAGATATATCATAACCAAGGGTTGATCTGAGGATAATAGATGGAATACAATCCACTTAAGGATGGACCCCAGATCAGTCAGGTAGTCCCCAGATGGATAAGACGCCAACGCACGTTTTGGTGTACTGCCCTGAATGGGGCTACACCTTCATCAGGGCGGGAGTATACAAAGGCATAGTGGGACAGGATATCGATTTCAAAAAGTTGAGGCACAACACGTTTCAAATGTGTGCACTCTCCTCAAGGGGCCAGGATATTTGCAGAATCCAGACGGAGCAAACTTCAGTTTTATCTCATGGTGTTTCAAGATGGAGAAATAGTCCTATCCGATGAAGGTCGGCGTTTTAGGGTCGATATACAGCAACCTGGAGGGTTTCAGAGTACTTATCCACGGTCAGAGGTAATTAAAAATGAGCCCTTCAATGATCAGCAGCAAGTCGGGGCATTCACGGCCTCTCCATTAGAACTGGCATAAAGGGTCCCTGACTAATCAAGGATCGAGCTGAGTGAGAAAGAATACTGGTTTGCAAGGTCATTCTCTGGGTTGTCTTTCTAGAAAAGTATGCCAAAGTGTTTTTCACCATTTCAGGGTGTTAGCAGTACATCATACTCAAATGCGGAAGTTAGTGAGAACATTGTATTATGCAAAAAGTTCAGCACCAAAATTAAATGAGTTGAACAAAGCTCTTTTGCATGGATCAGTATCAGATGTGAAGAAGATTTGTGATGAAATTGAGTTTTGTTACTTTGGTCCTAAACAAGAGAGTGCAGAAACTGATACATTATAGAAGAAAATGTTGGAGAGAATGTGCAACAAATTATTACAAATAATTTTGATGATCAAATTACAAAGTTTAAAGTGATTTCAGGTGAAAGGCCACATTTTCTTGTATTTCTTGTCAGCAAACTCACTATAAAAATCAGATTAGGAGTGTTGATCTGTATTTAAAAAGTGAAAGAGAAAATAATGATATGTGTAAGGAATTTTCAACTTATTTGTTGGTAGAAAATTGTTTTGATTTGGGTACTGATCAGCGTATTTGTAAATATTGTTATAACAAATTGGATGAGAATAAAATGTCCTCTAGAGCTGTCGATAATAGTTTAGAGTTGGTTGCTATTCCTCCAGAACTGATAGATTTAAATACCTATGAGTCTATTCTCATTAAATGTGTGCACCCCTTTCAGGCTATTGTTCGTTTGGAGCCTAAAACAGGTAAATTGCCTCCTTCAGATTTACAAAGAGGATTAAATGGAAGAGTTGTGTATTAACCATTAGATTTAAAGAAAAATATTGAAACTATTGGTGTAGAGAGTGTAGAAAGTGAACTACTAGTTATTCTAGTTAATGGCGTTTCTACTAAGAGTAAGAAAATCTGGCAGGAGTTAGTGGATGTTAGGAAAGTACAGAAGGCAATTTTGTATTTGATAAAAAACAATAAGTACTATAAAAATGTTTATATGGGAGAAGATTAAATACTTTTAGCAGAAGATACTGAAATGTCAAGCGGACAAATTGAAAAAGTGGACATGTCAAGAAGTGAAGAAGTCTATGCACATTTCAGTATACATCCACTTCATTCAAAAAAAGTGATGGGGAACACTATTGAGTTGTTCCAAATGAAAAAAGCAAAGGGATGTCCCATGAGTGTATGGGAAGAGAGCTTGGAAGCTCGTTGTTTTCTGCAGTTGTTTCCAACAGGAAAAGGTGGACATATGATGAACGTCCTGTGCAGATTCCTGCATCTGAATATCAAACAACAGATGATCCAAGATTTCAACAATGTATCCCTTATATATTTCATCTTTTGTTTGAAAGTGCTTTTTCTGGACTTTTATATTCTGTTAATCACATATTGAAAACAGGAGTACATCTGCAAAATGTTTTTGCAAAGGATTTTATGGATAAAGTGCATCAGAAGATTATCATTTAGAATCTCAGCTGATTAATCTGATGGCATGTCAGTGTGGCACTAATGAATATTGATAACGTCGTCATGGAGAACTTAAATGTATGTTACAAAACTTAGGAACTCCTACATGGTTTCTTACCCTAACCTCCGCTGAGTACGCTTGGGAGGATTTACTTGAATTTCTTCGAGAGGCAAATTCCAATATAAAAAATATTGAATACAAGACAACAGGAGAATTGTGCTCTTTGGATCCTGTTAATATATGCAGGTATTGAAGCTATGATGTCTTTCATCTGCAATGAAAAAAATCCTCCTCTTGAGAAGTTGTGGATTTCTTTTGTTAGAAAGGAGTATCAAGCAAAAGGTGCTCCTCATATACATGTGCTGTTATGTATCAAGGACGCCCCCAAATTTGGAACAGATTCGGATGATACTGTTTTGTCTTTTACTGAAGAATATGCCACATGTGCTGTACCCCAAAGCACAGAAGAAAACAACGTAAGAAAACAGTCTTACGATTCCAAAGCCATTGATGTGGAAAATACTGTCAATGAAAGTACAAGTCACAGGATAAGTTCTATACCAAATGTCGTTTTGCATTTCCACGTCCTGTAAAATCCAAAGGAAGAGTGAACAGTTTTATGTCAGCTATGCGACATACCATGACAAGAAAGTTTCCAAAAAATACCTACAATTTAAGAAGAAGCGAAGAGTCAAAATACATAAATTACTACAATCTGGTTATTCTGTCCATGTGGAATGCTAACATGGATATTCAGTACATTGTGGACAATTCCTTTGCTGTTTCTTGATATGTAATGTCCTACATTACAAAATCAAAAAAGACGGAATTGAAAGAAATGTGAGAAGAAATTTCTCACGAGAAGACTCTAAGTAAGAAATGATAGTTTCAGTTTGAAGATGTTATCCCATCGAGAAATTGGACCATATGAATGCTCAGATCGGTTATCATCTGCAAGTCCATACTCCAAATGTAGAAGAATAATTTGGGTGAGTCTAGGTCTTGCTGCAATGCGAAATCGGGTATTGAAATCTGTTCAAGAAATGTAATATTTAGCAGAAAAAGATCCTGAAACTACAGATATTTTGAAAACGATTATGTTGGATACATATTACCCAAACAGAAGTCATCATCTTGAGAACATATGTCTCTATGAAGTGCTGCAAAACTACACTTTTCAACGAAATACTACAGAGAACATCAATGATGGAAAATATGGTGTGATTGGTTCCGAAGGATGTTTGGTAAAACAAACTAAAGGAAATTTTTATTAATCACAGGGAGCTGAGTTGCGACACTGCAGACAAAAGGGAATTTTACTATTTAGCTCTTTTGCAACTGTTCAAACCATGGCGTCCAGAATTGGAATTACTTGGAGAATTTCAGAGCTATGAATATTCCTTCAATGCTTGTAAAGATACCATACAATGTACTGCTTTTGCAAATTATGTAAAAATGTTGAACCATGAAATTGATCAAGAAGCTACTATTGCAGCTGAAATTGCTAGAGACAGTTCTCAAGACCATCAAAGTTCTGCTGCGCTAACTCAAGATCCACTAGGACAACCAATTGTTGAAAATGAATCAGCAATTCCTATGAATGAGGTGGAAACAGCATTGCATCAAGCTCAAGAAGATTTAACGGACTTAGCAAGATTGGAAGAACAACTTAATGTTTAACAGAAAGAAATTTATCAGCAAGTGAGACAACAGATTTACCATGGATTTATTCATGAAAAGAAAGAATGCACATCCTTCCAACCTATCCGAATGTATGTGAGTGGACCAGCTGGAACAGGAAAAAGTTTTTTTTATTAAAGTAATCACCAATTATCTACAGAAAACAACTGAGTCACATTTGTCTTGTGTTGAAACTGCTCCAACTGGGCTGGCAGCACACAACATTAAAGGAATTACATTACATTGTTTACTGGTGCTACCTGTGAAGCATGAAAAACAAATTGGAATATCACAAGTTATCTGGAGAAGCTTTTTGTGAAGTTTCAAGAGTACCGAAGAAAATCAAACTTCTGAATATTGATGAAGTAAGCATGGTTTCATACTTAATGCTTGCTTTTGAGCATTTAAGAATGCAACAAATCATTAAAACAGAATTTGATGTGTTATTTGGAGGAATGTCATAGTTTTTGAAGATCTACTACAACTTACTCCTGTAAAAGGACAACTAGTATTTAAAACTCTTGAGCATGAAAACACCAGAAAGTCTCTGGGTAGTGTTGGAAACATTAAGATTTGGTCATATTTTGAATACAAAGAACTCATCACAAATATACGTCAGGCAAATGATGTTGATTATGGAACTATTCTTCAAGATTTAAGAATTGGAGTACTTACAGAACATGGCAGAACACATTGCAGAGTTGGTTACTTTCCAACTTGTTTCCAAATGAAAACATAGTTCCTAAGAAAATATATATGAAAATTGCAGAAAACAAATCTGTAATATGCTTGATGCTAACAATGTGTGAGTGTTCTATATTCAATTATGACTTTTGAAACTGGAAAATGAAGAAATAATACAAATAGAAGCTATTGATAAAATAGAGCATGAAGGAATCACTAATATTTGGACAGAAAAATTGAAGACAAAATGATATTCTTTAGAAAAACCGATATCTAAAACTGCTGGTTTTGAAAAGAATCTATATGCATGTAGAAACTGTTGGGTAATTTTAAGGCAAAATTTGGACGTAGAAAAAGGTTTAGTGAATGGAGCAATGGGCAACGTTGTGAATTTTGTTAATTATCCAAATAAAGATGTTATTGAGTTTTAAAAAAATAAATTTGATCAGATTGAAAAAGTGAAACAAATTGGTCGTTGTTCAGTTCATTTTTTGCTTCTTAAAGATGTATTTGTCCGTAGTTTCCAGTTTCCAGTCTCGAGGTTTAAGTGTAGACAGCGCATGAATTGGAAGTATCGTGTTTAAAGAGGATATGGCATATGTTGCTTTGTCACGAGTCAGAACTTTATCTGGTTTATTTTTGATTGATTTTGATGACACAAAGGTTACTGCAGATGCAAACTGTGTAAAGGAGTATAATAGGTTAAGAAAAGTGCATGCTCCCAATTTAGGTCAATATCCTGCATTTGAAACGCGTGTGATACATTAAAAAAGAAGGTATGAGACCATCTGTAGTGAAGGTGTAGAGAAGGAAAAAAAGCAAGATAATGTCGTGATTGGAAGCACAAGAAATGTGCTTGTTAAAGATGTATTTGTCCATAGTTTCCAGTTTCCAGTCTCGAGGTTTAAGTGTAGACAGAGCTTTGGTGAACATTGGAAGTATCGTGTTTAAAGAGGATATGGCATATGTTGCTTTGTCACGAGTCAGAACTTTATCTGGTTTATTTTTTATTGATTTTGGTGACACAAAGGTTACTGCAGATGCAAACTGTGTAAAAGAGTATAATAGGTTAAGAAAAGTGCATGCACCCAATTTAGGTCAATATCCTCTATTTGAAACGCGTGTGATACGCTAAAAAAGAAGGTATGAGACCATCTGTAGTGAAGGTTTAGAGAAGGAAAAACAGCAAGATAATGTCGTGATTGGAAGCACAAAAAAAGAAGACTGTTGAAGAGACTGTTCGTTATCTGTTTGAAAATAGTTCAGGTGTCAACTGCTATGCTAATGTAGTGGTCAATGTTGTTTTTCTCTTGAAGGTTTGCAATAGTAAATTATGGAGAATCATGAATAAAGATTTTGTTACTTGTTGCATTCTGTTTATGAAAAATTGAGAACTGATACAAATAAAATACAAAGCGTTTGTGATGTTCGTAATCTTTTGGATGTATGTTCTGGTTCTACACAATTTACGCTGAATTTCCAACAAGATGCTCAGGAATTTTTAATGTATATGCTTACCGTATTGGAAAATGAAGGAATAGAAATTGGAAATCTTTTTGGCATTTGTAATAAATGGGAACATCATTTTAGAAATGGTATGTATACATGTAGCACTTACATAGACACTGAAAGATTTATATATTTGACATTACCAGGCTGTAAATCAGTGTCTTTCAATAAACTAGTCGAAGGAGCAAATCAAAACATGGAGTGTAGCCAATGCAAATCAGAAATGTTATCAACATTATCTATACAAAGATATGGACAATATATAATTTTAATGATGCAACGTTGTATAAAACACGTTAATGAAACATTTTGCAGCAAGTCAACTATCAATATCGGGAAGGACTTTTGTAGCAGTAGCAATAATTTTCCACAATGGTCCTTCCACAATATCTGGACATAACACTGCCTATCTAAAATGCAAAAAAGGCTGCACACTTTGTAATGATGTACAGTTGGTTTTTAAACAACGTTTGCCAAGCGAATTACCAAATTCCTACCTAATTTTTTTAAAGCCAAAGTTTTAGGAACATAATTCGGCCTCTGAAGAATGTATTAATATGTATTAATACGATTACTATTGGACAATTTCAATATAAAGGATTTCAATAATACCGTTTGGCCTTGAGGAAAGATGTTTCTTTGAATTATGGACTTTTTTTTGCACATTGTCTCGGCGTATAGTTTTAGGAAACAACATTTACAGTGTTTATAAATGTAAGTTAGAAAATGTTCTTATCAGTAAGCATTTTATATATGTGTGATTTGTATTATATGGTATTTTATTGAGGATGGATTCTTGGTTTTTTTGCCCGCCATTATGTGATGAGTACGATTGAAATGACTGTTTCTAGTGAAATTCAATATATTCTGTGAACAGCACAAAAGGCAAAAAAAAATACTTTGTAAAATGTTAAAATTATGCTGTGCTGTTAAAAATATACTATAGCTATTTTTTCTTTTCTTTTACAGATCCTAATTAAAAAATATGCAATTTACCACAATTTAGATTATAAAAAACAACTGAATAAAATGTGTAGCGTTTTTTATGTCTATTACTGTGAAGGTAAGTTTAATTAAATATTAATATGCACAATGACCTGTGTTTGCACACAGGTGAAGAAAGGAGAGATGGATGAAGTAGATGTGTGTGGAAAGATACTCTGTGGGCGTTTTAAGTTACAGGATAAACTTAACAAGAATACTGACTGTCAATGGGGGCCAACAAACCCACCACATATGTGCAAAAAGTGCCAGAGAATTGCATTGCAGACAGGTATAAAATAGGACACAGCTTCAGAGAACCTCTCTGTAACACATCTGTATGGTATTCAATAAAGAGATATGGTGGGCTAATAGTGCCCAGGGAAATTCAGGATTAAAACAGACAAAATTCCTTAACTTAAAACACATTACAGAGTGTGTTTGCACATGTCACATCAAGCCCCATCCCTTCCTTTCACTAATCTGTAAACGTGTCCTATCAATTTGCCAAAACGTATGTACTTATAAATCTATCTTGTTCTCTTTTTGCAGTACTGAATTTATTCTACTTATTACTCATATAGTTAAGGATTGGCCTAGCCATTAACCCTAGTATAAATGTATTTATACTAGGGTTAATGCACATCATACTTATAGCACAAGACACTCTTTCATATTCACAAAGAGAGGAAAAGGCAGTCTGTGTACCTTTTCCTTTCCATGTAAATACAACCTCATCATACATACCACTTTGCTTTGAAAGGGCGTTCTATGAGTGTTTCTGTGCGTGTTTGCACAGAACACTCATAGAATAAGAAACATCTCCAGATTTATCAGAAATCATAAATCTAGACATGTGTGTGAATGCTGCACCATCCTTCAATTGGTATAGCAAGGCACAACAAGGAGAATTGTTTTAATTTCTCCTCATTTTTTCTCTTTCAATATATGCTGCATTGAAAGACAAAAATGCCTTCACTGATTGTTTTCATATAGTAAGGTGTGTCTTCCTGCACAAAAACAAACTCCACACGACACAGATATGCTTGTACCATGGTGCAAGGGTACCTTTGTCACCACATGGCTGCTGTTTAAGCAGAAGTGCAGAAGGAAGCAGAGACTTACAACATATTTATGTACATATGTTGCATCCCTGTGCTTCAGAAGTACCACAGCACGCTGTAGCTACAGAGTTTACAGTGTTTTGCTGTAGCATTTCCTTATAGCTCTGCACTTATACATTCACCAAACACCACAAGTGCATTATTTCAGTAAATCATGCACTATGCATACATTCATCTAAACTTTCACACACTAGCATACAAATTTAGCTCTTTTTTTAACCAGAGTAGTTAATTCTGAAAATAATATTTTTTTTGTTTGTTGTTTTATATTTTTTTTTTCATTTTTTTAACACATTTTTTTTTAATGAAAAAAAAGTTTACGGGACGAGCAAAACAATGAACTTCAGAGCAAAAAAAAACTCTAACAGCGGTGGTTTTCCAGTGCCCTGCAAACCAAATCAACTGATTGCTCCCCATAGCAAGGCAACCTATTGCATTTTACGCAATGGAATATGGCATTAGCAAATTGGGGCCTTATGTCCAAACTGGATGTTGAAGTCGACACCCCAGAAGTGCTTGCAACTTGCGGTGCTGGTGGTACACTCTGTTGGACTCTTCTGCATTCTTCTTTTGCAAGATTTACAGGATGCAAACTTTGCAGGTGTTTAAGCATACTGGCAGTTCCACAGGTATATTTCTTGTTCGGGTCTCCTTGCGATAGAACTGCCTTGCAAATTTTGCAGGTTACCTTTGTGGCATTTACTTTTTTCAATCCTTCTGGATATGTAAAAAAATTCCAGACAATAGATTCGTATTTTTGGGGATGTGGTGGTTCTGGAACAAACCCCTCTTCATTTGAGTGCTCAGAATCTAAAGATGGTTGTTGAGAAGCCATTTTGCAAAGATAGAGCACAACCAGGTCTGCAATTCCCAAAAAACAGAAGTTCTTCTTTGCAGAGGTCTTCTCCCAAGGAAGGTCTAAGATGAGTGATTGAAATGGGTGGGGTCCTTCAATACTTTGAATAGGAAGTGTTATGAACCAATCATAGGGTGTGCGCACGCAGCTCGCACCCAACTCTCACCTTTGAGACTTTGTGAAATTACATTTAAAAGTAATGTACCTTTATTAAAAGTAAAATAATATTATTTTCATGATTACCTCAGATAATGTATCACCTTAATATTTATATTAAGTATATATATATTTTTTTTTGGACACAATTTTTTTTTGCAGGAGTCACGCATCAACCGCGTCCAACACGCATATGACGTCACGTGGAACCGAGTGACTGTCACTTAACGAAATATGTACATGTTGCGTATGCGCCACAATTCGCGTTCCAGTCGCACAGCAATCGCGTAGGAAAATTCGTACCCATCACACACCCTAACCGGATCCTACACAACTATTCTAAAAAGGCGGCTAAGTTCGGCGCAGTGATCGAGAAAGGTGCGCTTTGGGTGCGCAACTCCAAAAAAAATTGAAAAAAAACCAATAATAAAAATAATATAAATATATTTAAAAGAATAAAAAAGAATAAAAATATATATATTTTTAGTTTTGAAAAAAATATATTTTTATTAAATATGTCTAATGTCATTTAAAAAATAAGATATCTAAAAATAAATAGATAAAAAAATTTAGTACAACAATGTGGAAAAAAATATAACCATAAATACATTTAAAAATGATCATTGAAAAAACTTTTGAAATTCACTAAAAAACCATAGGTTCAGACCTGTTATAGTCAGGAATTATCATTTAAAAAATCTTTGAAATTCACTGAAAAAACCATAGGTTTCAGTTCAGTTTATTTATGTCTTAATTTCGATTAACAAAAATCATAAAAGACATGCATCAATAAAATATATGGCCTAGCACCATACCAAAATGACCACTGTAACCATTAAACAGTAAAACCGTTAAAATTACCTAATTAATAAAATAGATAAGCGATACATACATTGCAATATTACCTCAGATTGTCTGTAAAACAGATCATACTTCATATAAATAGCTAAAATCACAGAAATGTTACAACCAGCATAAAAGACAATAAAGGAATTTGGTCATGATACATGTGAATTACTGTAGACGATGGCAAATTGGTGGGAGTAGCTCCTACGGGGTCCAGAGACTATATATTAAGTATGAGGTTGTGTTAGTAAGCCCTCAACTTTTTCGCCGAATGACCCACAACCAACTCAGAAATGTACCTACTGCTAAGACAATAGGGTAATCAGTGTTGGTTTTCACAATCCTAAGAGCCTCCATAACTACTCTGATGCCCATGTTCTTACAAATAGGTTTCAGCCATTTGTGCCTAGGTGACCTATAGGCAGGGCAAACAAAGAAAATGTGAGCTAGTGACTCAATCTCGGCTGGACAAAAAGGACATTTGTCATCTGTAGGGGGGGTACCAGCTTTTGGTAAACACTTTGGTAGGAAGAGAACCCACCCTGAACTGATGATACAACTTTCTGTCAGTAGGTCTTGTAATGATGTCCCAGTATGGTCCTAGTTTTGGCTCGTGTTTGTGATCGATAAAAACACGTGTCAAGGTGCTGCAAGGGTGTTGTGTAAATTGATGCAATCTAACCATACTCCAATAGGCTGCTTTCAAGTCATTTTTAGCAGGGAAAGCGGCAACTTCTGGACCCTCCCACAGTTTGCTCATCGCCATACTAATCAGAGTGTGCTTTAGATTCCTTATCCATGGTATTTTAGTTGTGGAACCCAACACCCTGACTTCGGAAAAAGATTGGGCATACGGGGTGAGCTCTGGAGTGGTGCAAAGTCTTCTCCAGAAAGCTACCGGTCGAAACCGTACCTGGTCTATGATTTTGTTACATTCCAAATCCAGATGTAAAGGCCACAGTGGAGTAGACTGAGGAAGGCCAGTCAAAGCTCTTACACATTTGTTTTGTGCAGCCGCCAAGGAGGATACGTTGTTAAAGTACCATAGTTCCGCCCCATACAATACTGAAGAACCTACTTTAAGGTTATATATTTTAAGTGTCCGGGCTATGGGCTTAGTCTTGGAAAGCCTATTCTCTTTTTTTTTTGTTTTAAGTTCAAGTTTATTGAAACCAAACATAGCAAAAAATATGAGAAAACAATGCAGCAAAACAGAATGAGATGATAATAAACCAAATAACAGTAAAAGAAAAGACTCATACAAATGGAATCAATAAACACTTATAGCTAAATCGTAAAGGGGAAAAAGAGGGGGGAGATAAAACAAGGGTACATTTTAAAGAGGCATAATAAAAGTCATAGTAAAAGTAAAACTCATAATAAACGTAAAACATTGTATGCAATAAAATATTACCAAAAAGAAAAAATGATAAAAATAGAAAATACAAGTCAATGACCACATATGGAAAAGTGAAGTAAAAAGACAACTAAGAGATATTTATGGAGGTTTTCGAACATCATCTGAGGGATTGGCATGAGCAGCAATCGTGGAGGAAGGAGGGAAGGAGAGTGTGGATAGGTAGGTAGTAAGAGGAATCCATAATAGGTCTCTTTTTATAGCAAGGGAAACAGGGGTGACGTAATTAGTATCAAGTCTATGATGAAAACAAATACCGTTCCACCAAGCAGAGTACGTGACCTTTGTAAGATCCTTCCAGTTGGAGGTGATCAAATGAAAGGCGACTGCGAGAAAAAGGTCAAGAAGTTTAAAGTGAGAAGGGGATTGAGGTAAGTCTGGGGATAAGGAACCTAGAAAGACATTAGAGGGGGAAAAGGGAAGAGACGTGTTCAAAATAATATTAATACGGGACCTGACTGAACCCCAAAAAGCAACAATAGAGGGGCAATGAAATAACATGTGGGGGAGGTCTGCATTCAAACATGGACAGGACCAACATTTGGGAGAAAGGGCAGGGGAAAACGAGGCCAATTTTGCTGGAGTAAACAACAAACGCTGGTAAAGGAAATAAAGGGTTTGGGTAGTATTGGCAGCTCTTGACGTTTTATGAATTTTTAACTATAATTTGTCCCACAAGGGGATCGGCCAGGATGTTGACAAATCCTGTTCCCAAGCCAACTCAGTTTTTGTTTTGAGACGTTCTGAAGAGGATATAAGACAGCGGTAGATACAAGAAGCCGGGGGAGAAGTATGTAGAAGAGGAAAGAGAGTAGAGCAGGATGGAGGTAATTCAGAAGATGCTGGAAGAGATTGTATATATTGAAAAAGAGAAGGAAAGAGAAGCTCATATTGTTTCCGAAAAGAAGTGGGAAGATGAAATTGAGATTGAAGATCCTGGAAGGAGAGAGGAACATTATTGGATAAAAGCTGAGAAATCCAAAATAGACCTTTGGATTTCCATGATTTCCAGAAGAAAGAACGATTATTGATGCAAAGTGTTTTATTATGCCAGATAGGTTGTTGAGATAAAGATTAGAGAGAAGGATAAGAGGAAGGTAGAAATGGAAATAAAAGATGATACGAGTGAGCAATAACAGGGAAGTGTAAGAAAGAGGCCTTAGCAGGGAAAGTGAGAGCTTCATGAAAGTCAAAAGGCAAAATGAGGGACTTCTCCCAGGACAACCAGACTGGAGGATAGGTGGGAGTGTCCAAAGAGAGCCAACGAGATGCCTGTTTAAGGACAAAAGAAGAGTGAAAGGACCTAAAGTCAGGAAACTTAAGACCACCGATCGATTTATCCTTTTTTAAAGAGGACAGTGCGATGCGTGGAGTTTTATTCTTCCAGAGAAATTTCTGTAGAAGAGAATCTAAGCATTTAAAATAATAAATAGGTATGTGGACTGGTATCATAGAGAGTGAATAAAGAACAACAGCTGCAAGCATCATTTTAATCAAATCTAGCCTACCCCACCATGAAAGATAAAGAGGATGCCATCTAGTGATAGAATCAGTGAGTTTTTTTGTGATATAGTCAAAATTAGCCTTGAGGGTGTTGGGAATATTAGGGGAGAACCATAATCCTAAATACTTAATTTTTAGAGGTTGGCAGGAAAAACCGGTTTGTTGGAAAAAATGAGGATATTGAGAGGTAAAACTTCACATTTATCGCGATTGAGACGATATCCAGAAACTGAGGAGAAAGCATCAACCTGATGAAGAAAAGCAGGTAAAGAGCATTCTGTATTAGAGCAGTATAAAGGGATATCGTCTGCATATACAGACAGTTTAATTTGATTGGGACCTGGGTTAAAGCCAGTAATGTGGGCATCCTGTCGCAACTTTGTAAGGAACGGTTCCAGGGCTATAATAAACAAAAGAGGGGATAGGGGACAGCCTTGCCGGACACCTCTAGAGAGGGAAAAATAATCAGAGATTTTCCCGTTAGCGAAGATGGAAGCTCTAGGGCCTGAATATAAAAGGGAGATAAGAGAAATTAATTTAGGGGGGAAGCCAATCCAAGTGAGGGCATGGAACAATGAAATCCCAACCGATCCTGTCAAAGGCCTTTTCGGTGTCTAAAGTAATGGCTGCAAGTGGATACTGTAACAAAGAGGCTTTACTTAACACATTAAAGAAAACTCTAGAGTTGTCGGAAGCTAAACGACCTTTGACAAAGCCAGATTGTTCGGGACCAATAAGTTCAGGGAGGATGGGATCAATACGTAGGGCAAGCAATTTAGCAAAGATCTTATAGTCCGTATTTACAAGGGAGATGGGGCGATAGTTCTTACAAAAAGAGGGTTCTTTGTTATCTTTAGGAATAGGGCAAATCATGGCTTCTTGAAAAGTACCAAGGGAAGAGCCCTTCGCAATTAAAGAATTAAAAAGGAGAAGCATGTGTGGAAGAAGAAGAAGAAGTTTGGAAAAATGGGAATAGAACTCAATATACAAACCATCGGGACCAGGTGTTTTGCCACGCCTTAGAACAGAGACTGTGTGGGAAAGCTCCGTCAGAGTGATATCGGTTTCAAGAGGAGCAAAATCAATGTGGGAGGAAGGAGGAGAGGCAAGAGAACGAAAATAGGAGGATATGTCAGAGGGGGAGGGTTGAGATTCAGGTGTGTAAAGTTGTTTATAGAAAGAGACGAATTCCTGCAAAATAGCTTCATCTTTAAAATGGGAAGTGCCACCAGAGTCAGTGATGGAGGCAATGCGGGTACGTTCCTGACGAGTTTTGAGATAAGAGGCGAGCAGTTTCCCCATTTTATTCTGGCCTCCGTAATAGCGAGCGCTACTTTTCAAAAGATAGGAAGCCGCAGATTCAGTGGACATTTTATTGAAAGCAATTTTGGCAGTGATAAGTTCTTTTAAAGAAGGGTCTGTAGGGGAGCGGTAATAGGAATACTCTAATTGTTCAATTTTTGAAAGAAGTTGGGAAGATTGTACCTCAAAAGTCTTCTTTTTATGAGAAACATAATACATTATAAATCTTCTAGCGGTCGCCTTAGAGGAATCCCAAATGATAGATGGTGAAGAGTCAGAAGTAGTGTTAGTAGTGAAAAAGTCTTCGATAAAGGAACTGAATTGGCCTGAAAACTTAGGATCCGCAAGGAGAGTTATTAAAACGCCATCTGCCTGAGGAAGGGGAAAAAGGGATGAGGTCAAGGTTAACGCCGACTGGGGCATGATCAGATATGAGGATAGAACCTATGTCCGAGGATAGGGTACATTGGGTAAGGGATTTACTAAGAAAAAGATAATCAATGCGGGATTGAGATTTGTGGGGAGGGGGGAAAAAACTAAATTCTTGGAGGTCAGGGTGACATAATCTCCAAACGTCAGTAAGAGACTTGCGTCGAATAGCAGTGGTGAATTGATTATGCATTCTAGACTGGACAAATGTAACGGGAGAGTTTCTATCAAGGATAGGGTCAAGGACTTGATTGCAATCGCCACCAAAAATAATATACTCATCATCCAGTGAAACCAATTTGTCAGAAATAAATGGCCAAAAGGTATTATCAACAGAAACAGGGGCATAAATATTGAAAATAACCAGGGATATGTTGTCAATTAGCAATTTGATAAGCACCCAACGTCCATTAGAATCAACATCTTGATGAGTAACAGAAACAGTAAACTTTTTGTGAACTAAAATAACAACCCCATTCTTCTTACCCAAGCCCGGGGAAGAAAAAACATTTCCGACCCAAAAGTCTTTTCAATTTAGAAGATTCACTGTCCGAAAGATGGGTCTCTTGCAACATGGCAATGTCTGTTTTCAATCGAGCCAGATGGGATAAAACATGTTGCCTTTTAATGGGATTATTTAAACCTTTAACATTCCATGAGGTAACTTTTTGAATGTAACAAATTACGAGTAATTGTGTGAAAACAAACAGCATACAATGCAATACATAACTGTAAAATTATAATCTGATAGTAGGAAGAAAAGATAGAATTGGAAATGTAGAAAAAAGAAGAAGAAGAGTATAAAAGAAGAGGAAAAGTTGGAGAGACGGTAATAGTAAAAGAAGAAAGAAGGAAGAAGTACCATGTAGCGGAGGGGAAAGAAAAAGTAAGGAAAGGAAAAATAAGCAATTGAAAAAAGAGAAAGGAAGAGAGAAAAGGAGAAAAAACTGGAGAGGGGAAAACGAGAACAATATATATGTACAACCATAGGAAAACAGGAAACAAAAACATACCTACAGAGGGAAGATTCAAGGAGAGATGGGGAGGGAAGGAACCAGACGGGGTGTACAACAGAACCGGGAACTACCAAAACGGAGGACCAGGAGGCATCACGTCAGAAGAGGGGGGAAAACTGTGGGAAGAAAAAACAACAACATGAGAAGAGGCAATGGGGAAATGGAAAAATAAGTACAAAAGGATATAAGTCAGCTAATGAACCGACAATATAAACAACAATGAAACAGGGGGAACACGTAATCAGCCATTAGTTGAGGACGAGGAATCCATAGCATACGAATGTTGAGCGTTGATAAAACTCTGAAGGCGGAGGGGATCCTCGTAGGTCATCGTCCGATTTTTAAAAGTGACCCTGAAGAGGCACGGATGAAAGAGCCCGTATTGAGCGCCCATAGCGCGAAGAGCAGGTCTCATATTAAGGAAGGCCTTCCTTCTGTTTGCAGTGGCCTTGGCGTAATCCTGAGCAAAAAATGAGGTGGATCCAGACCAAGTGACACGCTGGGATGATTTAGCTGCAGAGAGGACTTTCAGCAAGTCTGTGTATTCCAAAAAATAAAGGATTACCCCTCTTGGCTTCTGTGAGGGGGAGGCAGTAGAGGAAGGTTGGCCCAGCCTATGCGCTCTTTGAATATTAAGAGTGGTGCCTTCTGGCATATGGAGGACCTTAGGAATGAAAGATTTGAAGAAAGTAAGGGGGTCAGACCCCTCCTGTCCTTCCTCCAGGCCATAGATACGGAGGTTGTTGCACCTATTACGGTTTTTGAGTTCCTTGACCTGTCTCTGTAATGTGAGAACTTGAGATTGAAGAGGAGAAAGCTTTGCACAGGTATCCGTAAGGGAAGAAACAGATTGTTCCACCGCAGTAACTCTGTTGTCGATTTGCGACCAGTTGTCGGTGAATATTTGGAGTTTTGCATTCGTTTCCTCCACAAAGGGTCGCGGTGCTCGAATCTCGTCCAATAAAATCTCCATAGAGACAGAGGAGGAGGGTTTAGGAGGAGAGGGAGGATTTTGCTTGAGGCGTTTAGAGAGAGATTTCCCTGATGCCGTTGTAGCAGAATCCGAAGCCGCCATATTGTCTATCTGAGGAGGAGAAGTTGAGTCTTGAAGATGAGAGAATTTGGTAAATAGCTTCGAATTCTTGATGAAGATATGCTTTGGAGAAGCTTTCGAGGAAAGAGTGCTCTTCAGTCTGCCCATAAGAAAAATTTACAGAAGTGCGGCCAAAGAATGACGTAGAATTTGTAAGGAGCGAAATATCACAAAATGGCCGCTCGGTTCAAAGTCAGTCAGAAAAAAGGGGCATCAAAAGATAAAATTAGAAACACGGGGAGAGGTGAGAGCGCATTCCAGAGGAAGAGTTGAGCCAGGAAGGATGTTATGAACATTGAAGAAGAAGCCACAGTCTTTCCGAAGAAGCATAAAAGATCGGCATCGCAGCACGCCAGAAAAAACAAAATGGCGATCGCAAAGCAGCGGCGAGAGAAGAGACTCACATCGTCAATAAAGTCGTTAATTTTCAGCCGAGAGGAACCGCAAATGTCCAGGAAGGAGGAGTAGATGTTCCGACGTCCTCACATCCAAAAAGTAGCGCTGAGGAAGCACGAGAAGTAAACAACCTGCACAGGTCTCCGGAGAGCTTCACCCGGGCACCGCCATCACCGGCCAAGCCACGCCCCAAGCCTATTCTCTTTTAACAATGCTCCTGCAAGTTGGGAATGTTTAAGTGTCAGCAGGTTAGTCTGGGATTTACAACTCAGTTTCTTCCCCAGAGTTAACCCCAAATAAGTGAAGGGTTCAGTCTGTTCCAAGGGACATTGTTCAAGTGAACCCTCCCCCTTACGGCCTTTGACCTGTGGAACACCATGAACTTCGTTTTGTCCACGTTTACCTCAAGCTCATGCTTGCGGCAGAAAACCCTGAAACGCTCCAGGGCAACCTGGAGGCCTTTTTGGGTCCTGGAGAGCAGCAGGGTATCGTCCACGAACATGAGCAGTGGTATTTTTTTTTTCCTGCCAGCATAGGAGCGTCAGTAGGCTGGGATGTAAAATAGTCGACCACCTTCTTAATAAAAAGGGAGAACGAGGTTAGGGGCAATACACACCCTTAACGGACGCCCTTAGTTACCGCAAATCTTTTGGTGACATTCCCCAGCTTCCCCCATTCGACCTGCACTTAATTTCATTCATGCAGTTTGACCAGGAAACTCAGTAATTCATTGGACATACCCAGAGCCTGTAGGGCATAGCTGCCAAGGTTTCAAATTGCCATGTGTGACATTTTTATAATCTCAGTGAAATTATGAGTGACATTTCAATGACTATGAGTGACACTTTCTTGCGAGCAAAAAATCATGCAATGAAGATGAGGGAAACTTCTAAATATCAGAAATTACAACCATTTGAGCAACAAGAAACTCCATGAAGTTCTTGAAACTGCTGCAGAGCACCAGTAAAGGAAGGACACTAACCCTAGTGCTCCCTCCTGTAACCTGACTAACTGTAAACGAAAGCGTAACCATGATATTAAACAAGCCTTTCAGTAGCTATACTTTATTAAAGTTCTGTGTACATATGCTGACACATACACAGTTAAATATACAAATACTTGCTGGATGCAACAGATTGTTATTTGCATAAAATAAATAATATTCTTTTAAAGCCCATATGTACCGGATTTGGGGTGGGGGGGTGAGAGGAATGAAGCGAGTTTGTAATGACCCCCCACAGGATGATGAGAGAGAGCAGAGAGCCCTGGCAAAACAAACACCACCCTTAGTCTGAAGATAAACCCTCTCAATTAGTACTGGTGCCTAAGAAGGATGACCAGACATAGCAGCCCTGAGTCCTGTTGAGATTATACTGTCTGAATTTGAAATGAAATCAGATCTTGCAGATATACCTCAGAAGGATGACGAGCCCAGAGCAGCCCAGCGCTTCAAAATATCAGATCTCATCTGCAGTGGGTGCGCTCCGTGCTGTGTGACAAATTACAACTGATGAGAGGCCTCTGAGGATTGACGCCAGTCCGTCATAACGAACCCCTCACAGTCCCCGAGAGAGAGCAGAGACCCCTGGCAAAACAAGCACCCCCCGTAGTCTGAAGATAAATCCTCTCAGTTCGTACTGGTGCCCAATGATACACTCAGTAGGATGACAAGACAGAGCAGCCCTGCAGATTACTGTGAATTTGAAATGAAATCAGATCTTACAGATAGAAGGATGACGAGATAGAGCGGCCCTGCCTGCAGATTTAACTAGTGTGTCTGAAATTAAAATGATCAGATCTGCATAACTAAAGCAGAAAACAGGCTACTTGTCTGCATTTGAAATTAGTCCTTGCATAAGAAACCTAAAGGGTGATTGAAACGGAGTGCTACTTTTCCGCTCCTTAAAAGTTGGACAAATGATAAAACTAAACTCACAGTATCATAGCCCCTGTGGTGTTTATCATATTTACCTTGTTTTATAACACTTAGAGCTCTCAGAAAACATATTGTTGCAAACCAACTACATTGGTTTTCGAAAAATATTTCTTAATTCTATTTTGAGTCTGGCTGCTGAGATCATCCCATTCCAGAATGGCCTACAGGTTAATGCAAGCTCTAGGTTCGAGGAATTCTAGACGTTCCATTCATCCGGTATGTAAACTTCTGTGACGACAGAAGAAGGGCCAGAATCCGTGTTTATCACTCACTGGCAGGCGTGCAGAGGCCTGGAGGTGCCCGGTACTAACAGGCTACAGCTGGGTTGTAGCAGAGGGGTTTGTGGGTATTAACAGACCATGATCGATCGGCGGGCTCAGAATGGTAAACATTCAAAGCTTGCATAGATCAAAATACTGATCAGACTGCAGTGCGTGCGCTCTCTGGGCCTATGTGACAATTTACAGTATACAGTATTTACAGTCAGTGGCAGCAGGCCGCAGCCTGGCGTCAGCGTGGCCAAGTACTTACTTGAACTTCAGTTCAGAGATGACTGTCTCGGTCTACCGTATACCGGTCCGGCGGCCGCAGCGATGAGCAGATGGGGACCTGCGGCCCGCACAGCACACTGCATGCAGACTGATTCCCCGCAGCCCGGCCTGCGATCCTGTCTATGATGCGCGGCGGCTGGGCTGCATGATGCAGAGAGTCAAGTGAGTAGTCTGCTCTGTAGATCGATGCTGACCTCGACTCCTGTGTTGGGTCAACGCGGCAGGGTATAATTTATGCGCAGACAGCAGCGGTGCACACCAGGACTCGATTCAAGTCCCCCGCGCTTCTGATCAACCTCACTTCCTCCTATGTTCAGGACGTGACGGAGGTCACATCCAGATAATCGCCCACGGTACCACAGCCAGTAGCAACCCCGGCTGAGGGTAGGCCCCGCCCCGCCGAGTCTCGGCATTTCCTCAGCTGCGCTGCGGCACGAAAAATGCGGCCAGGCTGCAGGGAAGATATTTTCTTTGACACATTGTAGCACCAGACTCAGCAAGAAGACTGAGCAGACACGATCAACAAGTTACTTCGGGATTCTTAGCCAGCTGCCTGCTGGCAAGTCCGTGGAGTACTGTAGAGCTGCTGGCGCACTGTGTCACTGGCTCGCGCTTCAGGAGCAAGTTTCAGCGTGGCATTATAAATGCGTGACAACGCATTTCAGTGCGGTGATGCGGAACACCAGACTGAAATGCGTTAGTGTCACACCTCATGCGTGATACTTGGCAGGCCTGGTAGGGAACTCCACAGTTGTGTACGTGGGACTAGATCAAACGCGGTCTTAAGATCTACAAAGGCCACGTAGATCGTACCGCCTCCTATGGCGACTACCTTCCATTACACAAGAACAAACCTGAACACCTGATCAATGGTGCCTATGTGGGGACGGAACCCTGCCTGTAATGGGGTCAGAATATCTTTCTCGTCTATCCAATGCCTGCCAAGGCAAGCCTTGCGACTATTGTTTGGATAGAGTCAATTAGGCTTATTGGCCTATAGTTGCCTCGTAGTGAACGATCACCCTTCTTGTGTATAGGTAGAATTTCAGCACTAGACCACGTTTCGGGAATAGGTGCACCGCTAGCTACTGCATTTGCAAGGTATTTTATGTAGGGGATCCAGTGCTCTTGGTTCGAAACAAACAGATCAGCCGCGAAACAATCTGGCTCTGGTGCCCGACCTTGAGGGAATGATTTTAGCACATTTTCCACCTTGAGGCGAGTAAAAGATGCACTGATATCGGGTACGGGTTGGTAGATGGGAGGGACATTACAACTAGTGGCTGAAAACTGAGCCTCAAAATGACACACCCACACCTCAGGGGCGACATGATTTGTGGGTACTTGGGAAGTCACCCTGCTGCCCCATTTAACAAGATGCCAAAAGTGGGTCATATTATCCTTGTTGCTTGCTACAAGCAAATCATGCCATCGAGACTAATCCCAGTCCTTCTTCGCCTGCTGCTGGTTGGTATGCCTTATACCTAAGTCTGGCTTTCCTTATGTCCCCCGTTACCTGTGATCTAAAGGCCTTAGCCAATAACTTGTATGCCTCCCTACAGGTTTTGTTATGCCAGGTGGCTGACTTGGTGAATAGGGCCCTTGTTTTTTTATTGGGTTTGATAAAAAACTTTTTAAGCATCCCAAACAGCTCGTTATGATCCTCTGGGATAATACGGTTAACCTCCTCCTGGGAGTCACAATCGTGTAAGATGGAGAGTGAGTGACCAACCAAGTATTTCATCTCAGCCACATCGCCCATGTTGTCCACCATTCCAGCCCATCTGACTCGCCTCATATCATTGGAGAGTACGGCCTCCACTAGCCTCTCCTCAGCAACCCTAGAACCACTACTAGAGAGGCCAGGAACCTTAAGGGTTAACATTAGCGGATTGTGGTCACTTTCGTTCCGCTCCTGGATCTCCATGTCTAGCATAAGGGACCAAATTTCAACATTAAGAAGTAGATAGTCGATATGACTACTTCTAGTTCGACTGTTGAATGTGTGGATGCCCTTGCTATCTGAATGCATACTCCCATTGACTGCTCTGCGGCTCCTTTCCAAACATATCCCTTTGAGCTGTAATGCAGCCTCAGTCCACTTTTTAATGGGGCTTAGATTTAATTGCGGGATGTTCCATTGAGCGTCCTCTTCCAGACTGAGATTTCCATCATCATGGTCGAGGGGGTCAAGGGTGCAATTAAAATCGCCCGATATTGGTGCGTGGCCAAGATGGCGGCGGAGTAGGACATGCTTTTGAGTCCCTCTGGCACCGGGCCTTCTATAGCCTTGTAAAGCATCCGGCCCGGGCTAGTTTACGGCTCTCCGGACACCCCTGCATCTCCTGGGGGTCGTGTCCAATTATCGGCCCTGAACTGGTTGCGAAGGCGCCCCGGGAACGGTGCCAGGACTGGAGCGAGTGTACCACGCAGACGAGCGGTAGCGCTATGCGGCCCCTGGGGGTTACGGCCTGATCGGAGGGAGTTGTGGAACGAGGCCATCCTGGAGGTGTCGTTTGAGGTTGCCCGGAGGGACAAGAAATCTCCAGGTCACGTCTACGGATCCTGGACGAAGTGCGGCGACGGGGCCCGAGCGAGAGAAGGAATTTGCCTTCCGGCCTGGTGCTTACGCGACCCAGAGGCTTGCGGCCTGGACACAGCGGCGGCATGGACCGTGCCGTGGGACGTGCAAGAGGCGATTTCAACTGCCCGGAGTAGCGGAGACTTGCCCGGGATATCTCGACGGCTCCTGGCGGGAGCAAGGGGGCACGGCCCAGAGTGGTGGGGACTGCGCCACCCGGCCTTACGAACTACGTGAGTCCGAGGACTGTGGCCTGGTTGCCGCGACGGAAAGGAGCGTGCATTGCGGCCCACCTTGCTGCTGGACTCCTTACACCCATGGAGAGTTGGGGTGTGGTGAATGAGCGCGGTGGCCCAGAGACGCGAGTGCTCACCGAAGAACCCCTGGGCCACGTGGCGGACTGCTGACGGGCCGGTCGGCCCTCTTGGAGTGAACCTCGTCCCCCCGCTGTGGAGGAAGAGACGGCTCGGTGCACTGGGGTACTACCGGGCTGAAGCTCGTTGCGGGAGACGACTACTCAAGGTCCGGAACTGGGGCCCACGGACCTACGGCAGTCAGGGACCGAGTTGGTGGCGCCGCGTGGCGTAGAGGGCCCCTGGACATTGTGCTTTCCCTGCACCGAATTACTACTGGCTCATGAGCAACTGTGCAGCTGAGGCCTTGGGATTGCGACTGTAGGCCCGGGACCGCCTTTTCCAGGGTCCTGCTCGGCTGACCTCAGAGGGTGCGAGGTTGGACGCCATATGCCGTCTGGGTCTTCCGAACCTGCCGAAGTGCCATTGGAATAGACAGTGAGCGCTTGGGCGGTGACCTGGACTGGGAAAGTGTGCAGTCGCCTCGACGGAGCTGCGTACTGTTGAAAGGCGATCTCCCGCCCTGAATACTCGACAGACCAGGGGTGTTGCGATGTCTTCCACACTACGCAAGGGGAGGCCCGGCAAGGATGGCCCACCCAAAGGATCCCAACAATCGGCATCCCCTGGTCCTAGCGCATCGCCCGGGCAGAAAGATGATGAGGCCCCTGCGACCAAGGCCTTTATGACGGAACTTTTCGCCTCTATTAAGGAGGACATCTCTGAGCTCCGCTCTCAACTGGCGTCCGATCTCCGCGAGGTGCGAAGGGACGTGGATGACATCGGAGAGCGAGTGGCTACCCTGGAGGATCACGATGTGAGCATGGCGAACGATGTCCACCAATTGCAGCAGGATGTAATTCGACTTACGGAGCAGAACTTAGACCTCCAGGCCCACGCGGAGGATCTGGAGAACCGTTCCCGCCGGAACAACATCCGCATACGTGCAGTGCAGTGAGACGGCGAAGCAGGTGATCTACGAGGCTATGTGCAGGCACCTTTCTTGCAGATACTGGGTGAGGAGGACATACATGATATCAAGATGGACAGAGTCCACAGGGTTTGTCTACCTAAATGGGGAGGAGGGCCATCCCCTGACATTTTAGTCTGTGTGCATGACTTCCAGTTAAAGGAGCGTATCCTGCGGAAAGAGCGGGACACTCCGTCCTTGCAATTCCGAGAGCACCGTCCTCAACTTTACCAGGACTTAGCAGCATCGACGCTCCAAAAGAGACGCGAGTTCCACCCAGTGTCTGCCTTTCCGCGAGAACATAACATTTCCTACTCGTGGGGTCACCCCTTTCGCATCATCTTTAGGTGGCAAAATAGACTCGCGCAAATCCGTTCTCTCCAGGTGGCGAAAGAACTTCTGGGCCTTGATGACTCGACTCCTTCACCAGAGACTGGCAGTTCACCATCGCGGAGGCGACGACGATCCTCCTCATGGCACAGAGTGGGTCCAGAGACGGATCGTAGAAGGCCTGACCGCAAAACTAGCCTGCAGGAGAGGGGAGAGGCGGTGGCATCTGTGGCCTCAGCGACGTTGATGTCTTCCCAGCAGAGCTCCGGAGCAGCCTGACCCTTGAGCTGATGGCCGTATGGTGCCGGAGGGGCACGTGAACTCAGGTACCGTGGGTATATTTGTACTTTTTGAGAAGACACCCCGGACCGTGGCCCTGGGGGACCCATCAGTGGTGACCCGACCCCAGCCCAGGGAGAACTCGACGAACTACTATCCACTGGGACTGCTAAGTACATTGTTCTTGTTTGTTTGCTTGTTGGGGGGGGTGAGGAATGGAGGGCTTTGAGGGAGGACTGGGTGGGGGGTAGTTGGGGACTGGGTTGGGGTGGGCAGGGGGGTGGTGGCGACCGATGTATGCTTGCTATGAGTCTTATCCCCTCTGGAGGTGTGTCACATAGGCCTTTGGATACCGGGTTATTAAGCGGACGCAACCACTGGGTTTGTGCTATGGCTGAAAATACTTTCTTACTGCCGTGGGACCGGGATTTGCGGGTCTTTTGGGCTTGGTGCCGGGAGTGGGGGTGTGAAGGGGAGGGGTTGGATGGGGACATGCAGAGAGGGAATGAGGAGCGAGGGGACGCCTGGTTGCCTGTGGCGGGTAGGGGGCAAGGGCAGGATAACAGAACGAGTGCAAAGCGATGGGACCTAATGTTTCCTCATGCCTCTTAGTATCGGCACATGGAATGTGAAGGGTCTCAACTCCCCACAGAAACGCCAAAAACTTTCGAAATACTTGTCTGACCATCACTTAGATGTAGTGGGTCTCCAGGAGACCCACCTGGTGCGAAGAGATGAGCTCCGGCTCCGACACAAACACTTCCCCCTCATCTACAGGTCTTCTGCCTCCACCAAACACAGGGGGTGGCTCTTCTTTTTCGGGCATCCCTTCACTTCCAGCCTTATGTTGTGATAAGGAAGGTCGCTGGTTGATGGTTAAAGGGTTGCTCTACGGCCGATTGTGCACTTTTGTGGTGGTGTATGTTCCCAATGCTAGGCAAAATAGCTTTCTCCAGGACTTGTTGGATAAAGTGGGGAATTTTGTGGAGGGGCATCTGTTCTTAATGGGTGATTTCAACATGGTCTGGGACAGGGACCTAGACAGCTCCCGAGCCCAGAGGGCGGACACCGGTGTCTTCTCCGCCGAAACGCAACACCTGGTGGGTGATTTGGGGTTGATTGATGGTTGGCGCTCCTTGCATCCCTAGGCCCGAGATTATACCTTCTTTTCCCACGTACACCATTCCTATTCTCGCCTAGGCCATATCTTTTTAAGCCAGGCCCTCAGGGGAGATGTCCGTGATTCCAGCGTCTTTACGCTCTCCGTGTCAGATCATACCCTGTTGGTCCTCGGGCTGCATTGGTCGGTGAGGGGGGACGGTTTGCGAAAATGGTACTTCCCAGCTGCGCTTGTCCGGGACGATACATCCTGTAAGGAGCTACGGAAGGCCATCAGGGAGTTCCTGGCTCTTAACCCGGCATCGGACACATCAGTGTTCAACACGTGGTACGCATGCAAAACCTCGCTGAGGGGCACTTGCTTAGGTCTCAATGCAAACCTCAATAAATTGAGGAGGAAGGAACGGGAGGACTTAGAGGCAGAACTTGCTATCTTGGAACAGGCGCACAAATCAAACCCGTCTAGGGCGACCCTTCGGCCTCTAACGGCTGTGCGGGGAAAATTAAAGGGCCATTACAACAATCGAGCCGAATTCACCCTCCTGAGGCTTCGGCGTGTTTCATACTCGCAGGGGAACAAGGTAGGAAGGCACTTGGCCCGTCAGATCCGGGACAAGAGAGAGAAGGAATACATCGGAGGGATCCAGGACCCGGCGGGGTCCCTGCAGCATTGGGATGAGGACAAGGCAGACATCTTTGGCCGCTTTTATGCTGCCCTCTACGAGGCCGACTCATTGGATCAGGAAGCTCAAGGCAGGTTCCTGGCTGACCTCCCCATAGCGCAGGTCTGTAAAGAGTGGAATGAGCTTTTGGCTGCCCCATCTCCAGAACGGAGGTGCTGGACGCTATTAAAGCCCTGAAGATACATAAGGCGCTGGGCCCGGACGGCTACACTGCCCTTTTTTATAAATCATTTGTGATGGAACTGTGCGACTATCTGGTCTCCCTTTTCAATGAAATGGCTGTCACTGGGAAGACCTCTGGGACTATGGCCAAAGCCATGATAACCGTGCTCCCCAAGCCGGAGAAAGATCTCTCCAAATGTTCGTCGTACCGCCCGATAGCTCTTCTCAATATCAATGCTAAATTATACTCTTCTATCATCGCCCACAGGCTCCAGGACTTGATGCCGGCCCTCATTCACCCGGACCAATCCGGGTTCATTAAGGGACGACAAACACATGACAACTTAAGGAGGGTGATACACCTGATAGAGAAGGCCACCAGGTTCCGCATCCCGGCGATACTGGTGGGGCTTGACGCGGAAAAAGCTTTTGACCGCGTTAATTGGGGATTCCTGTTCCGCACCCTGGATGCCTTTGGCTTTTCGCACCAGTTCATAACAATCATCCGTGCAAATTACAGCAGCCCCAGCTCTAGGGTGGTGATTAACGGGCATCGATCTGCATGTTTCCCTCACTCAGGGGGAAAAAGTCAGGGATGCCCCCTTTCCCCTATCCTCTTTGCCCTGAGTATCGAGCCTCTAGCTCTTGCGGTGCGGGAGAGGGAACAGATCAAGGGCCTTCCCTTTACATGTGAACAGCACAAAATATCCCGGATGATGTGCTGTTATCGGTGGGGGATCCAGCTCATTCATTGCCGCATTTTCAAAGTCAACTTTGACAAATCATACATACTTGAACCTGACTATCCCTCCGGCGGAAGTGGAGCGAGTGCGCTTGCTCACGCCTTTGTCATGGGCGTCTGCCTCTCTGTTATACCTGGGAGTTCGGCTGACCCCTACCATAAGATTATTGTTCTCAGCTAACTTCCCCCCAATGCTAGCAGCGGTGCGAGCGGACCTGGATCGGTGGAAACCGAAGTATATCTCATGGCTTGGCAGGATCCATGCTCTCATGATGGTCCTCCTCCCTAAATTCCTATATCTTTTCCAGGCCCTCCCCATCCCAATAGAGGTGGATTTTTTCCGGCGCCTTAAAACCTTGATGCTGAGATTTGTTTGGCAGGGTGGGCGAGCACGCTTCTCCTTCACGACGCTGCGACGTCCGCGGAAGGATGGAGGAGTAGGGCTCCCTGACATGCACCTGTACCATAAAGCCGCGCAGCTACGAGTACTGGTGGAATGGTCCGAACAGCTCTCAGAGAAACACTAGCTGCATATGGATAGGAGTGTGGCTGGGAGATCGATCTGGGATCTGGCCTGGAAGCCCAAGGTGGACAGGACCAAGAATGCCTACATCAGCACGCCCACTAGCACTGTCTTGAAGGTGTGGGATACGGTCACCGGTGATGACCGCTGGACCACGTTTCCGTCCCCCTTTACCGCCATACACTTCAACCCGGCCTTCCCGCCGGCGATGCAGGAGGGACCCTTCCGACTATGGAGAGAGGGAGGATGTAGAGCTCTCACGTATTTGTTCCACGCATCGGCATCTCTCACATTTCATAACTGCATGCGAGACTATGGGATCCCGGCCACTGAACGCTTCCGCCACATCCAGCTCCTCCACTGGGCGACCTCAGTGGGAATAGGAGATGCCGCTACGAGACCACTTTCACCATTTGAGGCCTTTATCCTACGCACCTCCACTATGAAGGGGACGATTTCCTTCTTGTACGGGCTGCTGCTTGCCACCGCGGTATCTCCCCGTCCCTGCTACATGGAACACTGGGAGGTCCTTCTGGGCCGAGACGTTACCGACGAAGAATGGAAAGGTCTCTGGCGAGATATCGCGGCGGACAACCATTCGGTAGATCTCAGAGAGGCTCACCTGAAAACCATGCTAGATTGGTACCTCTACCCGTCCAAGCTACATCGAATATTTCCAGCCTCCTCGGACAGGTGTTGGAGGGGCTGTGGTCTGCTGGGGACTTTCGCAACATTTAGTGGGACTGCCCGATCATCCTCCCGTTCTGGGCTGAAATTCTGTCCCACATCAAGGACATCCTAGGTTATCCGATCCCGGAATCGATGGCTCATGTCTTATTGGGGCTCCGCGACCCGATGTTAGAACATCAAACAAAAGCGGATAAACATATCCTGTGGCTCTGCCTTGGAGCCGCCAAACTCACGCTTGCTGCAGCATGGAAGAAACCGAATGCCCCAGCTATATCACTATGGCACGCGAGACTATGGAGACTACTGAGCATGGAGAGAATGGCGGACATCTTCCTGGGCAACTTTAAGAATTTCCTGTTCCGATGGGGTCCCCTAGTCTGCTTCCTATCACAAGGCCTGCCCTCTGCGGTCTGCCCATCCGCGTTTCGCGCTCTTCACCTTTTCCAGATTTGATCAGATTGTATGACTGAGGGGTTTAAAATGGATGTGTGTGTTGTCGCCACCACCGGGGGGGTGGGAGGAGTGGGAAGTGAGAGGGACTCAGTTGGGTTTTTTAGTTTGTTACCTGTTATGGCACCGCATAGCCTGTGGAGGTTGACAGATTTATGAGCCTTATGCAGCACCATTTCCCCGTGTGGGCTTCGCCACCCCTCTTTGCGAGACTATTGCTGGTCGGCTGACCGAGAAGGGGTTTGAGCTTGCTTTCCTTTCTGCTCTTCGGCATGCACTGACTCTGAGAACTGAACTTTATTGACATACTATGCTGCCTCCCTTTGCCTCCTTTATAAGCCAACTACAGCACCCCCTGTGTGGGGAATAGTGCGGGACTGTCGCTTGTATAATTTCTTTGCTTTCCTCTCTTCTTTTTTCTGCAAAATACTAAATAATTTTTTTTTTAAATCGCCCAATATTATCGAGTTGCAGCCACCCCGAGCCTGCCTAAAAACTTGCCAAGGTCTGCAGCTACTGTTGAAGCTCTACTCCAGGCATCCCTCTGGCATAGACGATAAATACCAGAGCGTCTAGCACATCAGCCTTCCTAATACGCAAAACCAATATGCCAGGACTGTCAATGTAAACTTGCTGCACCACCCATACATCTGACTGCCTAGCCCAACACGTGAGTCCGCCAGACGGCCTGCCTTTCAGGCCCCCTTGCGCTGGTTTAAAAAAATTAAGATAACCTGGGAAAAAGATGGGAGTCAGGGACCAGGTTTCTTGGAAGGACCAGATATCATATTTGTCATTAAACTCTGCCCAGCCAGTTGAGGCACTTTTAGATGGCAATCCCACAACATTCCCAGAGGAAAAAGACATTGGGCTATACTTGTATTACAGTGGTATGACGAGGGTCAAATAAACCCCTGGTGTTGGTCACACCCACTGGCTTGTTAAAAGAGATATTATGCTGTTTGGAGACTCCGTGGGTACAGGGATATTTGGCTAGTGGAATAGTGACAGTTTCCCTTGGTGTCGACTCAGTTGTTATTATTGACCCAGTGCCACAAGCGGTCTCTAGGTGTGCAGGGCAACAAACAGCAGAGCCAGAGTCAGAGACATCCCAAGTACAAGGGGGCCCTGTGTGAGCTTGGCTGGGAGGGCTCAGAGTCAGCCTGCGCGATCCCCTGCCTCCTGAGACTCCTGTTAAGATCAGGCCACAGGGGCTTTAAGTCAGTCTAACTCTTCCATGGAGGTTAAGGCTTTAAAGCGATTATTAGTGGGAATCAGGAAAGTGGGGATCAGGGGGATAGCATGGCCACACAAGTTAGGTTCTCCCCTCCACTCATTACATCTATTGATCATTTCTGTTTTGTAAAAGAATCCCAATGGGACACAACTAATGTCAGCCTCCTTGATGAGACAGATGCCCGCCCTCTCCAATATGTGCTGAACCAATCTTGGAGATCTAAAACTAAGGCCCACACAATCGCCTGGGAGGGACTTGTGGGATTTTCCCACCCAAGGGACTCGCCGGACCATCTTAAACCCATGGAATAAGGGTTCCCTAATGCCTGACCTACCACTCAACAAACGTAATGTCTTGTTTCTTAACGTTGACCTGTGCTCCTGCACACCAGGGGCGAGCACTGGGACGTGAGTCAGAACAACTGTATAAGAAGTAGCTTCCGGGGGTAGGTGCAAAAAAAGGCAGGAAAGGTGCAGAAAGAGGGAGCAGGGGTGCAGAAAGAGGCAAGAGAGGTGCAGAAATGGAAAAGAGGGGTGCAGAAAAAGAGATCTTCAGAAAAAAGCAACGGAGGTGTTGAAAGAGGCAAGAGGAGTACAGAAAGAAGCAAAAGAGGTACTCAAAGAGGCAAGAGGGATGCAGAAAGAGGGAAGAGCAGCGGAGAAAGAACCAAAAGAAGTGCATAAAGAAGCCACAGAGGTGCTGAAGGAGGCACGAAGCGTGCAGAAAGAGGCAAGAGAAGTGCAGAAAGAAGCAACAGCGGTTCAAAAAGAAGCAAAAGTGGTGCTGAAAGAGGGAAGGGAGGTACAGATAGAGGCAAGAGAGTTGCACAAAGAGGGATGACGGGTGCAGAAAGAGGCAAGAGGGATGCAGAAATAGGCAAGAGAATTGCAGAAAGAGGACAGAGAAGTGCCGAAAGAAGCAACAGAGGTGTAGAAAGAGGAAAGAGAACTGCAGAAAGAGGCAAGAGATTTGCAGAAACAGGCAAAAGAGGTACATAAAGAGACAACATGGATAAAGAAAAAAGCAAGACATGTAGAAAAATAGCATGGTAAGTGCAGAATGGAGCAACAGGGTACAGAAAGAGGCAATAGAAGTGCAGTAAGAAGCAAGTGAGGCGAAGAAAGAGGCAAGAGAAGTCCAGAAAAAGGCAAGAAAATTGCTGAAAGAAGCAACAAATGTGTAGAAAGAAGCAAGACAATTTCAGAAAGAAGCACATGTGATGTAGAAACAGGCAAGAAAAGTACATACAGAGGGAAGATGAGTTTACAACAAGACAACAGGGGTGCAGAAAGAAGTAAGACAGGTGCAGAAATAAGCATGGAAAGGGCAGAATGAAGCATCAGGGGTGCAGAAAGAGGCAAGAGAAGTGCAGAAAGAAGCAACAGAGGTGCAGAAGGAGACAAGAGAACTGCAGAAAGAGGCAAGAGAGCTGCAGAAACAGGCAAAAGATATACAGAAAGAGGGAACAGAGGTGCAGACGGAGACAAGAGAGGTACAGAAAGAAGCAAGAGCAGTGCAAAAGAACCAACAGAGGTGCAAAAAGAGGCATGTGCGGTAGAGAAGGAGGCAAGAGAACTGCAGAAAGAGGCAAGAGAGTTTCAGGAGCAGGCAGTGGGGTGTAGAAAGAGGTAACAGGTGGGTAGACAGAGGCAAGAGAGGTACAGAAAGAGGGAAGAGGTATATCAAAAAAGGCAAGAGGAATGCAGAAATTTGGAACAGAGGGGCAGGAAGAAGCCAGAGCAGTGCAGAAAGAACCAACGGAGGTGTAGAAAGAGGCAAGAGCCATACAGAAAGAGGCAAGTGAAGTGCAGAACAAAGCAAAAGAGGTGCAGAAAGATCCAACAGAGGTCAAAAAAGAGGCAAGCGAGGTATAAAAAGGGGTGGGAGAGGTGCACAAAGAGGCAAGAAGGGTAGGGAAAGAGGCAGGAGGGGTACAGAAAGAGGAAGAGAACTACAGAAAGAGGCAAAAGAGGTGCTGAAAGAGGCCGAAGTGTACAGAAAATGACAAGACAGGTGAAGAAAGATGGAACAGAGGTACAGAAAGAGGCAAGATTGGTGCAAAATGAGGAAAGAGAAGTGTAGGAAGAGGCAAGAGAGTTGCACAAAGAGGGAAGAGGGGTGTAGAAATGGGCAAAATGTGTACAGAAGGAAGCCAGTGAGGTACAGAAAGAGGTGAGAGAGGTGCAGAAAGAAGCAAGGAAGTTACAGAAAGAGGCAAGTGCAGAAGAAGGCAAGAGAACGGTAGAGAGAGGCAATAGAGGTGCAGAAAGAGGCAAGTGAGGTGCAAAAAAAGCACGATAAGTGCAGAAAGAAGCAACAGAAATGCAGAAAAAGGGATGAGGGGTGGAGAGCGAGGCAAGAGGGGTGCCGAAAGAAGCAAGACAGGAGCAGAAAGAAACAAAAGAAGTGCAGAAAGAGGGAACAGAGGTGCAGATAGAGGAAAAAAAGGTTACAGAAAGACGTAAGAGGGGTATAGAAAAAGGCAAGAGAGGTGCAGAAAGAGGGATGAAGGGTGTAGACATTTGCAAGGGAGTTGCAGAAAGATGCAAGAGCAGTGCAAAATACCCAACCGAGGTGCAAAAAGAGGCAAGTGTGGTGCAGAAGAAGGCAAGAGAACTGCAGAAAGAGGCAAGAGAGTTGCTGGAACAGGCAAAAGGGGTGCAGAAAGAAGAATGGAAAGTGCAGAATGAAGCAACATGTGTGCAAGAGGAGACAAGAGAACTGCAGAAAGAGGCAAGAGAGCTGCAGAAGCAGGCAAAAGAGGTACAGAAAGAGAGAACAGAGGTGCAGACAGAGGCAAAAGAGGTACAGAAACAGGTAAAGGGGTGAAGAAAGAGGCAAGAGGTGTGCAGACATTTACAAGAGAGTTGCAGAAAGAAGCAAGAGGAGTGCAAAAGAACCAACAGAGGTGCAAAAAGAGGTAAGTGAGGTACAGAAGGTGGCAAGAAACAGGCAAAAGTGGTACATAAAGAGGGAACAGGTGGGTAGACAAAGGCAAGAGAGATGCAGAAAGAGGGAAGGGGATACGGAAAAAAGCAAGAGAGATGCATACATTTGTAACAGAGTGGCATGGGGAAGCCAGAGCTATGAAAAAGAACCAACAGAGGTGCAGAAAGGGGAATGAAGGGTACAGAAAGGGGTAGGAGAGGTACCCAAAGAGGCAAGAGGGTTACAGAAAGAGGCAGGAGGGGTGTAGTAAGAGCAAGAAAAAGGCAAGAGAGGTACACAAAGAGGGAAGAGGGTGCAGAAAGAGGCAAGATGAACATAGAAAGAAGCAAATGAGGTGCAGAAAGAGGGAAGGAAGGTGCAGAAAGTAGAGGCGGTTTGCGGAAAGAGGCAAGAGAAGTGCTGAAAAATAAAGAAATGTGCAGAAAGAAGCAGCAGAAATGCAGAAAGAGGCAAGAGAGGCACATAAGGAAGCAAGAGTGGCTTGCACACCATTAGTACCAATTTAACACTCACATTAAGCAATAAATAGCAGGTGACAATTCTAGGTATGCAAAGGGCCTTCCACCAAACTGTAACACATGTTGCTGAATTTTTTGTAACATTTGAACCATTTGAGCTAGAAACAAGGCTTTTTTTGTTCAAATCTGTAGATTAGGGAGCAGTTGATGAATTATGTGACTAATGTAGAAAATGTATAATTGTGTGAAAGTCTGTGCAGCCAAACAGTCGCATAATTCCAGTGGCCCTGGTCATACCTCTGACTAGTTCCACAAGTGCTCCTCAGTGATTCCTTCTTTTTTTGTCTCACTGAGTTAATAGTTGAGCTTCTATGGAAACAAGAAAGGCTAAACCTGACATTACCACTCCACAACACAGACTACCATACCACATAATTACTCTCCATAACACATAAACCCACTCTTCATAATTCCTATACACTAAATACCACATACTTTCTATCCACATAATTTCACTGCACAACATACCACATAATTCCACTACACACAACGTACATCCACTCAACTCCCAAAAACATTAGGAAAAAATATTTATATTTACAATGCCAATAGCTCTAATTCTCGCAAGTGCAAAACCTATTGCATTGCAAACACTTCTTTAAGTAGTAGACACATATTCAGAGTGGTGGAGAAAGGGTGCTGGGCCTCCGACCAGTGCTCAAGAATTGTGTTGCGTAGGACTTACAGGAGGTACCAGGAGGGCTTCTTGGCCCCAAAAGTCCCTCAGTAGTAAACTGGACTTCATCCCCTTCCCGTAGTCTGCCAGGAGGCACGTTTGCAGAGTGGTGGAGAAAGGGTGGCATGGCCTCCGAAGACATTTTAGCAATCCCACTGTGTGGGACTTACTGTAGGTAATAGGAGGGGTAGTTGGCCCCCAAGGATGTCCTTGGGGCCCACTTACCCCACTTGTTACCTCCAGTAAGTCCCACACAGGAGGATTGCTAAGTTCTCATAGGCCACACCCCCTTTGCCCAGCACTCTGCAAATGCGCTCCCTGGTGTGCTCTTGAATGGGGATTGAAGTCCCCTTCGCTACTGGAGGCCCTTTAGGGGCCAACTAGCCTACCTCTTATCTCCATTGAGCCCCACTCAGTGGGATTGCTGAGAGGTGGACAAAGGCCACGCCCCTTTCCCCACCATTCTGCAAATGCACCTCCTGCCATGTTCTTCATTGAGGCATTAAGTCCCCTTAATTACTGATGGTCCCTGGGGGCCAACAAGATCACCAGGCACCTCCAGTAAGCGCCACACTCCTGGATTGCTGAGATGGTCTGAGGTTACGCCCCCTTTTTACACCACTCTGCAAACGTGGCTCCTGGTGCACTGCTGCTCGGGGGATGAAGTCCACTTGTAAAAAAAAATGGGAAGGGGCCACGCGGCCCTCCTCTCAAGGGCGATTTCAACCACGGGGACCCCATACCCTGGGGCCAGGCCATTCTTTTTTTTTTTAAATAAAGGGAGGGGAACATGTGGCCCCCCTCCTGGGCCACTTCTGGCCCTGGGGACCCTGTCCCCCGAGGCCAGCCCATCACATTGGGGAATGTGGAGGAAGCCCCAGTGCACCCACGGTCCCCGCCGGCTCCCCGCCATTTACAGGAGACAGCATTGCTTCTGGGCAAGGGGAGCTGCTAACATGCAGCTCCCCTTGCCCAAAAGCAATCTGCCCTAGCTTCAATGAAGCAAAGCAGGAGTTTGCTATGGCAGGGTGAGAGCCGTGCTCCCGCCCCGCCATAGCAAATGGCAATGTCCCGGGGGTAGACACCTGGAACATTGCAGGAGCTGGCCCCTGGGCGTAGCGGTGCCAAGGGCCATCAAGGGCTACAGGAGAGGGACCCGAGCTGCCCCTCTCCCTACATTTACAAAGCCCTGGGGCAGTGGTGGTCCTGTGGTAAATAAAATAATTACCCTCTCGGAATTTCTATAAATTAACAAGGATCATGCATATAATGAGAGGCAGAGTCCGTGGTGTCCGATTCAAAAGGGCTTTAATTCAGTAACTCGAGTTAAGGGAGAATCGGGTTCCATCACCACTAGGGATCAGGAAGGATCGTCATCTGAACTTTATTCACAGAGTGCATTATTTATACTTTAAACATACATTAACTTGCATAGAGAAGGCGGAGCACTCCAGGTGGAGCAAGCGAAGGAGAGAGATAAGAGCACATGGGCGTGAAAAGGGCGTGTAAGAAGGCGTACACGTGGGTGTTCACTTGATGAGTCATAGGTGTGTCATAGGTGGGTGGATACATGGAGGGGGTCTGCATGGTCAACAGGAACCTTTACCCTACTTGTGTGCGCAATATGGTCATGACGTGGAATTGACGTGTAACTGGGGGAAGCTGGGGGGAGCTGACTTTCGTGCTAGTAGAGAAGTCTTGGATGTCAGGACGACATGCACTTCTGGTATTATCTGATATCTTGAGTTTGGAGGATGTATTATCTGAATTAAAGGTCGCTCGAGCAAAGGCTGCTCATCACTAAATGCTAGTATGTGCATATATTTCTCCGTGCATTGCGTGGGGGCCATGGGCCTTCTATGGATGCGAGTTCTGCATTTCACTTGAATGAAGACAGAAAGGCTAGGCCCTATCTTCTGCAGGCGGGATATGTTTACCATTTTCATTAAGCAGGAATGTGTTTCTGTGGAGCAGAGCAGATAACTGTAGGCAAAATACTGTCTTGGCAGGCCGGGCTGGGCACCTCTCGGCTGAGCAGGAAGTATGTGAGAGGTCAGGGATACATAGCTAAACTGCAGCTTTCAGAGTGTCAGGAGGCATGGAGCCTGAATTCGGGTCCTGGCTCAGCTGAGCCACAAAAACGAGTTCATCTCGAATTTTAAACGTGCACCATGTAAATACATTGGCAACATAGGCCTCAGTGCAGAATTAACATTTCTTTCATGGAGGGCTTGATAACTGACATGTTAACATTGGACGGAAATGCAGAGGCATTATTATTACAGGCATGAGAGGGGAATTGCATGGTGACATGGACATGCATAGGGTACATGCAGGGGACACACTGGCCACATAAAATTTCTATTTCCTCAGTCCCCGGGGGTCTGCAACAGACTCCCAGTGGTGGTCCCCAGGGCATATGGGAGGTCTGAGCCCCACCCACATATTTTTTTAAAATAATCAGAGCCCCGGGGAGGTGGTGGTCCCCATTGCAGCGTGGGGGGGGAGGAGCCTCCCACACATTTTATTTATATAAATAAGCCCTGGAGAGATGGCGGTCCCCAGGGCTGAGGGGGGGCTGCATGCCCCTGTACATTATGATTGAAGCCCCGGAGAATAGCAGGCCTAGGGTGTCATGGCGTTTCTACTGTGCCCCCTTTTCTTCATTGTTTACTTTTTTCCCAATTTTTCTTGTGACTCGGATACCGGATGAAGTGAGCAGGAGAGGGGAGGTTAGGCCAGCAAATTGGAAAATGTAGAATGATAGAATGGATGAAGTTTTTATCTTAGCAGTGGCTATCTGAAATGGAGTTCAATAATGGAATAAGCAGATGCCAGTGATCAGGCATCATTTGTAACTGAATGTGAGTTAGACCTTGTGTGAAACAAAAGTGCATCATTGTCCTTCAGAGGAGACTGTGGCTTGGCCACATCCTATGTTGTTGTGACCATGGCTTGTTCACCCCTATCCTGCAGAGTGTTGGTTGGACCGTCTAGTATTGGCAGGGTCAGCTTAAGAACCCTTCACACAAATCATTTGTGTGTTGATGATTCTAACTGTGTGAGATCTATATGGTAGAGTTTTCCAAGGGACCATAAAAATGTTCAAGATTTTCAAGTTCAGTGTGCAGTCTCATTTTAGCAACCATTGTGATGGTTAATACTACACGTACAACAAAGCAAAATGTGATGTGTCTGGGTCAAAGGATCAGGAATTTCCTCCTCCTCAGTTCATTTCATAGGAAACATCTGCAGAAACCTGGACTGTGGACCAATTGATCCTCACATGAGAATGGGATTTTCTTCCTTGCTGTCTGAACCACCTGCCTGGTTTGCTTGTGTCAAGGAAGTAGGCTATTACTTGTACTGGTGGTGGAATATAGATTGTACAGTTGAGCTCTCTGAGCTCTTTGAAATGTCTTAGATAAAAATGTTACTCCTAGCATGCAAGGAAGAAGTTCCAGCAGAATGCCACACATATCATTGTTTTCTGACTATTTTACAATATTGTGCTTCCATTTACCTTTCAGCTCACCAAACTTTGATGGCTGAGATGTCCCACATAATTGTTTCTAATGGAGCATGATTATTTAAGAATGTTTTTGCTTGGTCAAATCCTGCTCCTTGAATGAAAATACGTACTTAAGAAGCATGACTAATATTGTGTCTTGTGAAATACACAAGCAGTTAAACCCGCATCGTAAAAGCATGCAGAGGGCTTGCAAACCAGTGCAACTGAGACATTTACGATAAACAGAAAGAAAAATTACTAATGTGTTTTGGTAATAATGTGAAAAATAATAATGCAGTCTGTTGTGTTTAGCAAAATAAGATTTAAAAGGATTGCCTTAATGAAAATGTTTCCTGCTATGTTTTCTTAACACATACATTTTAAACTGCAAAGAGAAATTGCTTGTTTGTTATTAAAATATATTAGATTGTGCTAATGAAATAATGAGAAAAGTGTTATTATATTATTTCCATATGCGTTTACATTTCTTCAAATGTTTTAACGTTAGCACATATTCCTTAGAAAATGCTGATTTCGTGGTTTTCTATGTAGGCCTCAAAGAGCATTAAGTCTTTCGATTGTAGGCCTCAGAAAAGTATTTTGTCCTTCATTATTTCTCCAAATAGATTAAAATGCTAACTTAATTGCTTTAGCTATGAGTATCATCACTAAAGTTTCTTTCCTACAGTTTGAATATCCTCTCTCTATGAACAAATTGTGTCAACCTTGTTGCAAGCTAACTCGGAAGTGAGCGCCCGGACATGTTAAGTTTCAAGTGTGCTTCCAATTTCCGAGGTGACTTGATATTGCACAGTCTTAGTAAACAGTAGACAGTGTCAAAGTTATTATGTCAGGATTCTGGATGATTTGGGCTGAAAAATGATTATTCCACGACCACAGCATGGATCTCAACCAATAGAAACCGTGCAAAGCTGTGCAAAGTTAGTTTGTGGGCAGGAACCATGAACCTTTCGAGGTATAATTATATGATGGGAAAAGGACGTGTGCGGCTACTTTCCTTGCAATTCTTGGCAGTGACATGTTGTTAGTCTGAACTCTGATTTCCTTGAAATGAACTCTCCTGATTTTCGCCCTGCACTTCATCAGCCGGTGAAGGTGGGCATGCTATGCCTTTCGGCTGCAGGGTTACCTATTCAGGCTACTGCATGCTGTGCTGTAGTCCATTCTTGCGTCTTGGTCCTGAATAGCTACAACTGAACTTTGGTTCCTATGATTCTTGCCTTGCAAACTGAAATTGGAAAGTGTATTCTTTCTTTCTCTTTCTTTCTTCCCTCAACGCCTGTTGTATGATTTATGATGTATTCTTCTTTGAACTATGATTGTATTGTGATTTTACTATATTCAATTGAATAACCCAGTATTACATTATTCTAATGTATTTTTGTGCATTAACCATTCATCTTAAAGTTTAGATAAAGTTACTTTGATAACGACTCTGAGTTTACTATTTTTATTGATGAAAATATTGACAAATTATGGTTATTGATTATTGTTGTTAGATAGGCATTTCTTCGCTGGCCTGGCATATGCTGTCCACTATTCTAGTGGGCGCCTTGCACCATTCCAAATGACCCTTATTGACGGTAGGTTAAAGACAACCTTATTATAAAGGTATCCGAGTGGTAGCTGTGGAGAGCAGCCTTTAGGCTTAGTCTTGGAGGAATGTAATGCACATTGTTTTACCAGTCTATAATCTTGTGAATAACCAAATGAAAGGAGAACCACACCAACTTGCTAAAAATCAATCCAGACAAATCCGAGGTGCTTATTGTTCCAGCCCAAAATACCCCTGGTGTGAATTGTTCTGGCCCTCGGAACTAGGTGTAGCACCAACCACAGTACCAGTAGTAAAGAGCTTGGGCTTGAATATCGATTCTTATCTGTCAATGTCTAACCAGGTATCGGCAGTGGTGGGTATCTGTATGGGCCTACTTAGGTAACTATGGAAACTTATTCCACTCCTCTCCACTGCGGTCCTACAATCAATTGTTTCAGCTACGGTCATCCCCCGGCTAGACTATGGGAATGCCCTCTATTTAGGCATCCCACAGCGGCTACTGAGGAGGCTGCAGGTGGTACAAAATGATGCAGTAAGGTTAATTTTTAACCTCCCTAGGCATATGAGAGCCACCCCCTTGCTGCATAAACTGCACTGGCTGCCTATTGATCAGCGGGTGCGCTTTAAGAGCTTGTGTACAGCCCATAAGGCCCTATATGGAGATGCACCCAAATATATAAAAGACAGAGTACAGAAGAATGTGCCGGGACGGGCTCTGCATTCCTCAGAGGCCTGTAGACTAGCCTCCTCTAGATACAACCTTAAGACCAAAGGGGGCAGAGCGTTCTCGGTCCTTCTGCCACGGATCTGGAACGATCTACCAGAGCCTCTGCGCAAGGAATCAGCCCTGCTCCCCTTTAGAAAATCGTGAAAAACCCACCTGTTCAGAGAAATACTTTTCTGTTTTGTTTTGTTTTGTTTTACCTTTGTATGTTTGTTTTTAATGGTGTACATTTTTGTAAATTGTTTGTACTTTTTGTATATACTGTTGATTGGTATGACTGATGATGGCTTGTATGGGTGTGATTGGTGGTTGCTATGAAGTTGTGAGAGGGCATGTGTCGCATATATTTTGATATGTAAATAGATTTTGTATATACATTTATGTCTTTATTGCTGTTGGATCTATAAATGAAAACGTCAGAAAATAATAATAAATATACATATATTTTTTCAAATAATTACTCTCTGTGTGGGGCTACAATGATGTTTTTTATGGATTAGAGTGTGTACCTCTTAATAGATTTAGTCCTAGGGGGGGTCCTCTTGTTTTTGACTACAGTATTTTCCCTGCCTCCTCCCGCTAGCACTTATTTTCAGGGACCCTCGTGTGTTTTTGACAGAGAAATACTGACACCTGTTTAATCATCCATCCGGCAATCTTGCAGTGCCCTGCTCACGCTCTTTAAGCGCTTAGAGACCAGTGGTAATTTGCGCTACATAAAAATAAAATAACATAACATAACATATATATATAACATATATGAATTTATTCTAAACAAATTCCAGTAGTCTCTTTATGAGGCTAGAGGCAAAAGTACATTCAGTAAACTTAATAGCACACAGTAAATTAGCACAATATACGTTGAGCCCTAGGGTTGTATCAAAACATATGTTACGAAAGTGGTATAAGAACCACAACTTGCATAGATACAAGGTACAACTCATGGGGCCACCAGGAATCACCCATGGAAGTGACACAGGGGACCCACGGGGGACGTGTGCAGTGTGTGAACACAGCCGCCAATCACCATTAACTTCTACGGGGAAAGTCACGGTTGGAATTTTAAAGATAAAGGACACTTAGAAGAGGACTCAGAGCAAACCCATTTAGAACTAGGAGGTTCTAGAGTCAGCACCCACAGGAGCACCAGAGTACTCGAGTTACCTCATCCAGGGAACGTAGGTGCATAAGTGTCTTTTCGTGACGGGTTTCGTCGTCGTTTTCAATGGCGATCTGCTGCAAAGTGCTGCTGAGGTCCAAGTGGAAAGTGCCTGGAGTGATCCAAGCCAGGACCGGAGAAGTGAAGAACCTGAAAGCATAGGGGGCAGAGTCTGGGTCACTTGCCAGGGACTAGGGGCACGATAGTTGAATGCCCGCCGATGTTGAATGATTTCAGGTGAAGAAGGTGAAGTTTGACTCTTCAGCCACGAGGACCAGGAAGTGTCGACCACAACCAGGATCTTGATTTGAGCTGTCTCACAAAGGATGTCAAGTGCTGCGGTGTGAGTGCCCGGATTGGACCCAAGAAGCCTTGGCAACAGCAACCCATGCAGATAGCAGAGATAGGCTTTGGTGCAGACCAGCAAGTTCTGAGGGACTCCCCATGCAGCGGAGTGGCAGGGCACTTCTGGAGCAACCATGGAAGCCCAAGGAAAAGTAGAGTTACCTTCGAGGGGACCCACCAGTCAACAGACAAGGGATCACAAAGGAGCCTCAAGAGGAAATGCAAGAAGCGGGCTCACGGAACACCTGTGGAGTGTAGGCCCACAATCTTCGGTGCAGATGGTGCTCAGGGCTTGCTCTACAAGAAACCCAAAGCACAACTTCAAGAAAGCTTGGAAAGTCAATGCACTAGCAAATGTGCACGGTTTCCAGGAGTTCCGGTTCCACGTCACTCGTGAGGGCTGTGAGTCTCAGCTTTGCTGGGTACTTGGATCGGCATCTGAGTAGTCTGGAAATCCTCTACCTGCATTGCAAATACTTCAGAGTCTGTCGGGAGCTTCGGAAATGCAGACCAGCAATATCTGATCAGACAACATCCTGAATCACCATTTGCAGACATCTATCACTGCTCCTCCAAAGGACAAGTAAAAATGGATCTCATCTTCCACACGGAAAGACCCGAATTATAGAACTCCATCCTCAGATTGCAACTCAATATCTCCAAAATGACTAACACCCCCCATAGCTGCAAGCTGACTTTCTCAGCCCCTAATCGCACTAGGGAAAATGGGAACACGACTGCGACCATCTATTCCAATGGCACAGTCCTAATACAACCCTTAATGTCAATCTAGAATCCTTTGACACCCTCTTCCTATCCCACCGGACTTCCCCCACCCATGCACTCCTCCCTTGCCCGCCTATCCTCCTCTCCCTGAAGAACTTGACCCACAAACTGAACTCACCCATTATTCCGGCACACCCAAGGAATAACATCCGCCTCCTGCTGTGAGACACCAACCTTAAAACTACCAGAAAGAGCAAGATCCTCCTACCCCCTCTGGCAACCACCCTCACCTGCCCCCTGCCCTCTACCCCCCCAACCCACTTCAACCAATTAAACTCAAAGCATGTGACTACCTGCCCCCTCCCCAAACCCCCATGCAATTTACCACCAATGCCCCAACACGGCCCATGCCTCCACGCACCTTCGGCCCGCTGCAAAACACCAGCCCCAACACTACAAGAGAGAACAAAAGCCCTCTACCCCCCTCTGGCAACCACCCTCACCCGACCCCGCCCTGTTTCCCTATGATGAGCAACTTAACAATGCGCGGCTCTCCCCCTCCAGTTTTAATTTACCTGCCCAGAACACCGACACCGACATAGAGACTAAGCAGGAGATCACCCTGTTTGAAAACCAGATAACAACCATATTCCAGGGTCTTAGTGAAATCCTCACCAACCTTGCTGCACCCCTAAAGCCTCACCATTTCCCTCCCTTCCTCCCTCTCTTTCAACAGAGGTTTTCCAAGGCTCCCCACCCAAAAGGGATCTCTACCCCCTCTCTAATCAGACACAGAGCCCTAAAAGAACTAGAGATGAATCATCTGCGAGTGAAGCAGCAGCTCTCGCTTCCTTGTACGACAATCACATTATTGCCACCCTCCGATCCAAAATATAGGTGATCACCGGACTGAGAAGAGAACAGGCCCCTCCTAAATCCCCAAGATTCCCGGCCACACGCACTATCATCTACACGGCCCCCCCCAAAAAAACAGCAGAAAAGCCCCCCCCGAACTGCATGCTCATAAACTGCAGATCAGCCACCAAGCATGCCACAGAGCTAGTGGAAGCCATCCTCACCCACAAAATAGACATATCATTCATCACCGAGACAAGGCTAAATGACTCCTCCCTTCCACTCATGGATACTCTTGCCCCCCCTGGACTTATAATCACCAACAAAGATAGAAAAGATCAAAAATGCAGAGGCATAGCAAGCATCCATAAATACAATATTTCCGTGACGGCAATAGACTCCTTCAACGACAACACCTTTGAGTGCCTAACCGCCAACATCAACACTAGCAACAACAAAACACTTATCTGCCACCTTATTTACCACCCCCCAGGCAACAACACCACATTCACTGAACACCTGTCCGACCTGATTGCCCTCTGCTCCCTCCGAGACACGAACAACCTTATTCTGGACGACCTCAACCTACACTGGAATGACGAAAACAACCTGCAAATCCAGAACCTGAAGGAGCTACTTCCCAGAAACTACCTTACCTAACACTGCTTAGAGGAAACCCACAACACAGGAGCAATCCTAGACGCCAAAATTCGCCCAGCAAGACACTGTCATGATAGATTGCACCCTACCCGTGGACTGGTCTAACCACCACTTAATCCTTTTCTACCTCACTCAACCGATCACACCTAAACCCCCCACCCAAGACCCTCCAAAATGGATTAGAAACTTCACTCAGATTAACATGACTGACCTAGATGGAAGGGTTAACTCTCTCCTCACTGCCGCCACAGATGATCTATCCACAACAGAACTCACTCCCCACTATAACACAAACATGACATCCATTTTGGATCAAGTAGCCCCCTTGAAACTAAAAAAAAACAGGAACATCCCATCCAGATCTTGGTTCAACACAGACATGAACAAAGAAAGAAGACAACTAAGAGCTACAGAAAGACTATGGAGGAGCAACCCCTCCTCAAGCCTACTCGAACAGCTCAACCACCTAAAACTCAACCCACATAAAACCGAAATCCTCCTCATCACCAACAAAGAAGAGAACCCTCATATTTCGGAATGGCTAAAAGCTCTGGATTCTCTTAACGGCAATCACACTCTGACCCTCTCCACTAAATCATTAGGAATCACCCTAAACTCAAAACTCGACATGATCAAAAACATTAAGAACTCCACAAAGAGTTCCTTTGTCAACCTGAAGCTACTTAACAAAATAGAACAATTCACCCCAACCAATGACCTCAAACAAGCCACCCAATCACTGGTGCTATCCAGACTCGACTATGGGAATACCACCCTCACTGGTACAACTAAATCTCACCTAGTTCCCCTCAAAACTACTCTCAACGCAGCAGCTAGAATGGTCACTGGAGCCAGAAAATACGACCACATTTCACCTGCACTCAGAGAACTGAAATGACTCCCAGTTGAATTGTGTGCCTGTTTCAGAATTGCCTGCCTCGGACACAAAGCCCTGCACACAGGAAAACCTGAGTATTTGGCTACTAAGCTCAAGAGGGCTGGTCAGACAAGGAACCTCAGGAGTTCCAGCACTTGACTACTCATCCCTATGAAAACACGCAAACAAAAAACTGCCACACGGTCCTTCGCCGGAAACACACCCAAAATCTGGAACGCCATCCCAGTCAGTATCAGCACTATCTCATCCTTCCAAAAATTAAAAAAACACCTAAAAGTCCTTTTCCTTAACCGCTCTCTTCAGAATGGATAACCGCCATCCAAACGCAAATCCCTACTCGTCGTCTCTCATGGACATTGCTGCTATAAGACTTAACTCCTCCCTGCTATTGGACCCCTACCTGTGCACCCCCCACCTGAGTGGTTCAACCCCAAGTTAACATGCTCTCTATGAGGTTATCTCAGGACTCACTGACTACCTCAATGCTGCTCAGCATGCTTGGACTTTGGAACCTATATGTAGAATACTGCTTTACTGTATCCATCCCAAGACAATGTGCACTCTATGAGGTTATCTCAGGACTCACGTACAACCTCAACGCTGCTCAGCACACGAGGACTTTCCAAACCTACATGTAGAATACAGCTTTATTGCATGAATCTTACTCAAAAACCGCTGTGAAGCATACTCTAAAACTGCTGTGAAGCGAACCGATACCCTTGGGTCAGGATAGCGCTATATAAAACTCCTTAATAAAATATTAATAAATAATAGTTCATCATGAAGGAATGGCTTCCGCCATTAGCTCTTATAAAGATCGATCGGAGGACCTCATGTTTGTAAGTGGTTATCGAGTTTCCATGGGCCAAATTAATCATTATAAATTGTTTACTGATGTTTGATTTTATGGTATGGTGGGTACCTCATGTCTATGGCCACAATTTTACACTATTTCCACTGAATCATTTCCAAGTGGATTTTCAGCATCATTGTGGATGGGTATAGGACTGGTGACCTCCCCTCCTGCACAGTACGTTAGTATAGTTGTCATGAGAGCTCTTAAGAGAGCAGTGACTCAAAAGTAAGCGTAGGATTGTTCACAGAGTATTGATTCTAGTAGATAGACTGTAGCGAGGTGGTTATTCTGGGGGGGACTATGAAGCCAATGATCTAACTTGTGGAGAAGATGTTCTAGGAAAACTGACGGAGTAGGCAATATATATAATTTTCACAGTCTGTTGTACTGAAGATATATTATCCAGTTAAATGGGTCTAATGGGGCAGGACTATCACATATAGAAGAATAACAGCTGAAGAGTATCAATCTGCTGGGACATTGAAGGCAAAAAAGAAGTGTTCATGAAGAACAATAAAAGGAGTATCTCCCCAATGAAAACTAGTCCTTTACAGCAGGATTACTGAAGAAAGATCAAAGCCTCACTGAAGAATATGTGTGAGCTCCTGGTCAGGAAGAACTAGGTCAAAATGTTTTCCAATCAGCAGGGTATGGTAAGGAAGAGGGTGCTCCACCCAGCACACTAGTGACACATGAGTAGAGATTCAGTTATTTCAAAAAGCAATGCTGTGATTCTCACTGTGAGCAATTAACTTGAATGGTGGTCAGTTTGGGGTGCAATTGTGAGTGAGCTGTGGTGCTTAAAGCAATGCAAGATAAAGTCTACAAGTGTCTGCTTCCACAGTGAAGGTGGAGAATCAGCATCCAACTGATCTGGACTTTCCAGACTGAAAGCGGCTATAATACAGAGAATAATGAATGGTAGCATCTACCTGTCCCCAATATAGCCACCACATCTGATACACCAGGCATAAACAAGATTGTCATTGTTCCTATGATTGAGGTATTACAGTCTCTCCGCTGGTCTGTGGCCTTCCTGTTAACAGATCCTCAGTTATTGTGTGAATAGCAAAAAAGTGGGTCTCAAGGCAGGAGCAGATGAAAGGTGTTTCATCAAAGACAGACAGCAACTTTGAAGCAGTGACGAGGCACCGAATAGCTCTGCAGGTGAGAGGGAGCCATTCGGGGACTATTCTGAGCCTTGGAGACTGTGGTTGAGAAGGCTTCAATGGCTGCAAACCAATATTGGTGGTAAAAATCCCTGCTTCCCTCTCGCTCTTTCAAGGTCATGGTGTCAGCTTGAGAGGCTGACAAGCCCTGAGAAGTTGTTGAAGGCACAACTGCCTTCCGTGTTCTTTTTTAGGTCTCGCCTGGCGAAAGCAGCGTATGCGTTGCTCTCGCCAGAGAGAACCTTATGCAATTGAATCTGCCAAAGCCTTTACATGCACGCGCAGGAATGGAAAAAGATGGCTTGTCCAAACCTAACAGTATGCACGTCATGTAAGGACAGTGGTCAGCCCGCTGCCATCTTGATAAACACGTGTGATTTCACTTTAAACACGGCGTGCTATCACTTTAAACGCAGTTTAAAGTGAAAGAAATCTGCCATGCGTGCGCGTGTGCACTGCACGCCAGCCCGGCTGACCTCCCTTGTTCTAGTTGACCTGACTCGGGCTCCCTTAAACATATGCGGCTGCCAGAGGCCACCGCAGGAGGCCACTCAAGAGGGCGACCCTCTAGTGCTATCGGGCATTCCACACCCCCTTTCCTCCTAAAGGGGCAGGGACTCTTGTGGGGTCCCCTCCTGGGCGCGGGCGTTGCCGCATCATGTCCAGGGCACGAGGCGGGGTGAGGGGTACATATGCCCCCTCACCACGCGGACGACCTCTTTGTCATCGCACCGGACGCGCGCGGCCGCTGCCTCGCGGGACACACTGTCTTTGGTGTGCCTGGGGCGCCGTCGGGACATTGCTGGCCGGAGCTGCTATTGCGGTGAGTCATGTTCACCTACCCCCCCCTTACTCTCACTACCGGCACTCCACAGCCGTAGTCTGGGCTGCTGTCCACCAGAGGGGAGGGGGTATGCAGCTTTCCCGGCGCAGCAGCAGGCTCCCTCGGAGAAGACGCTGACGATGCGGCAGGGAGGTTCATGGGGGGAAAATGGTTGTGAGAGTGGCATTTGGGTACTTCAAGCCCCCCCCCTCACTCCAGGACTAGGATCAGCTGACGCTCCTCCTGGAGCGGCTAGTAACTAAGTACAGTGAGTGCGAACCCCCGCACCCCTCCCCCAGCAGGCACTACAAGGGTGTTGCCCTGCAGCTGCCGTAGATGACAGTCTGCCACAGGGGGGAGGTGGGGGCTAGCACAGCTCCAGTAGAGGTGCGGCTGAGGGCCCAAATTGTTCTGTGGTCGAACAGGTTGGTGCCCTTACTGGAGTCCAAATGAGTTCCGTTGGCATCTCAAAGTAACCTGCATTCCCATGCTCTACTTTCCAGCACATCTAGCAGTGTTGGTGGCGGAAAGGGAACATAGCTCTGGGAACTCTGATTCTGCTATGAGGCCATCAACCTTGCGTGCGGCAAAGAGAGGTGTGCCACAGCTTAGTCGCTGGCTACCTTGAGCTCTCCTAGGACAGTTTTGGACGTGGGTAGGTGTAAAGTAAAACTGGATATTCAGGAACACGTCCGGAGAAAATCTTGAGTAACTCGCGCAATCCATGTAAAATCTCTGTGAATGAGTCCCATGCGACATCTTGTGCCTGACTGTTTGCCCCCCACACCCCTCCCCCTTGTGCATCCTTGGTGTCTCCCGCCGCAAGCTGCTGACCTTCCGGGCAGACTGCAAAGGCCTGCTACTAGGGCCCGTGTGGCGCAGGTTTTCCCCTAATGGGAGCACTGAAGGTGCCAGGTTTAGGGCTGCGCTTCTTGTGGGTGCCCGGCCCTGGCTGAGAGGATGAGGTTTTGAGCCTATTCCTGGGCAATGGTGGCTACCTTGCAGGACATCGTCCTCCACGTGGTCTGACCCTCACAGAGCCGATGCAGCCATTGGAGTCACTGAGGCTCACTTCCCCCTCCCCAATTAGAGGGGTGTGCCCGTTGGGACAGGCAGCTTGCCCTGCATTCGGGGCAGCTATACGAGGGTTTTCATTCGTGCAATGGGCGACAAAATCATTTGTAGCCGTGAGCGAATACGGGGTCCGACGGCCAATTTGTGCTATTTTGAGGAATGCTCAGACGGCTATAGCCGGTCTCCATGGCAGCGTTTAGGCGGGTGAGGCTCCGTGGCCCACCGGGGCTGTGCTCTGCCGCGGCAGCCCTGCAGACCAGGGTTCGTGCCCCAAAGGTGTCAGAGCGCTTCACAATAGGAACAGTAATAATACACGAGGACAAAATTACAAGTGGACATGTTACAAAAGCAAACGTAACGTGACATGAGGCTATAATGACAACAGTGAGCAAACAAAATATGAGAAGTAGCAAACGATGCATTACAGGGGAAAATAAGTGACAGGTCTGCAAGTTACAAAAGTGGACAAAGACAAGTAGAGGTATAATACCGCAAAAAAAAAAAGCACGTATGGGGCGGTGGTACTCGGCACTTGTGAAGAGCTCAATCGGGCAAATTTTCAATGATTGCGTGGGCCGAGGGGGGGGGACGTAGGCACGGCCGCTGGCAGGCGCGCACGCTGAATAGCCAGCTGGTTGCCAGTGCAGTATTTAATCACCTGCTCTGCTCTTGCTCTGCTAAAAAAACCTTTTTTGCAAATTTGTCAGAGTGGAGAGCAGTGATGAGAGCCGCCATTGGGAGTTGGGGCTTTACCTCGGGCACATTACATTTCTAACGAGGTGGAAGTAATTAGCATATACACATGTGGGCAGGCGGTCCCCTTGGCTGTTGGCATTGCCGCTTTCCTAAGTTCAATGCCTCTCGTCTCGTTGTGAGGATGCAGACACCCACATTTTACAGGTAAAGGCAACTTTGTATTTACTCAGGTCTGTTGAGAAGGGATAAGGCACCTCTTATCGCAACAGCTCTTGGCACCCGAGTTACAAATAATTAGTTTGTGTTAAACGCTTGCATGACCAAAGACACAGGACTACGCAAAGAAATATTTATGCTTCATTTGGCCTGTCAAATGGGGAGGATCTGCCCAATAGATGAACATGCTTGTTTTAATTAAGTATTTGTTGCAGGTTGAAGGGGCGATCACCATGATAGGTGCTTGTCAAATAATTTTGGAGGATGAACCTTAAGGCTGATGCATGCTCCTGGTCATGTGCACCAGAAGAAATATGCCTGCTGCAAACAGCCACAGGGCGGCTTGCTGCTGGCATGTTCGGGTGTCCCTTCATACAAAATGTTGTGTCCTTTAAATGCTGCAATGGCCTACATCATCAAGTCTACCTGTGTTAAATTTGACCATGCGATTTCTGGTCCGCGGCACAGTTACGTAATTGTACCCCCAGCGCTTGGGACAGCCCGCCATGGGTTGGCTCTGTCTTTGGGAGATCACCACAACAGGCACTGAATACTTTCAAATACTTTAACATTAGCATTGGCTGCTGCACTAGACATTCAGACAATTTTGGGGACCTGGAATAGCTTAAATTGTCACACTGGTACAACTGTGAGGGTTAGTAGATTGGCAGCAGGAGCAAAGTGTGGTTTAGAATTAAGTGGCCGCATGTCGGTATCCTGGCATATAGTTGCACAAGGGTCAGGGTTAGTAGTGTTATATTATGAGTGGCAGCATGGCAGGAGCAATGGGTGTTCTTAAACAGGGTGGCCGCCAGACGGAATCCCGGGCAGATAGCTGCACAAGTGTCATGGTTAGTAGTGGTGATGTATGATTGGCAACATAGTAAGAGCAACATGGGGTGAGAAATGTACTGATGTGTGCCTGGCATAGTTCCCCATTCTAGCACTCAACGTGTGGAATCAGTGAGGTCCTGGGGCACTGCAGGGACTCAGCACTGCATCCTTCTGATGTCAATGACACTGTGCCATCGTATTGGGCAACAATAACCATGTTGTTCAGTGCCAAGGTACCATTGGGTGAACATATCCACAATTAGTCGGGGATGGAAATTCTATAGGAATGTTGTGTAAATTCTGTAGGCTCACTCAGCAGGGTAGGAAGCGAGAGTTTTGCCCAATTGCAATAGGCCATAAGGGGGCGGCAACAGGTTATACCCAACCGAAAGAGCAGGGCCCCCCTGTGTTGGATGGACAATAGACATACGTATTGGAGAGGTTTTATATTTGAAAGTTTTTATACTTGAATGGTTTTAAATAGTGCTGGCTAGAACCGGATACATCAGAGCGCTTCACATGAGTAGCAGGCCATAGTTTCAGGTTACATCGTTACAAAGGATACAGTATTAGAGCATAACTACATGTGGGGCGAGACAAACAATAAGGACATATGCTAAAAGGAAAATAGCCATAGCAGGCGAGTCAAGGGGATACATACAGACATGCGCGAACCATATTGACACCATTCAACTGCTGCCGTAGTTTAGCTCCAAAATGTCTTTTCGAGGCCGCTAAGCATGGGCTTGTGGCTCCAGCTAAGCTAGAAGCACCTGCCCTTTAGCCTTGGCAGCATGGGAGTTGTCACCATTAACAGTGCGCCGTACTTAAGAGGTTGGTGGAAACACTGGTTTAGAGTACAAAGGGGCAATGGTGCAGTAAGGAACACCAGGCATTCCCAGTATCCAAGAATGGGCAGGTAGCGGTCATACTGTTTACCCTCCTTCGTTCCCACTGACTTGTCTGCTCCCTGGTACACATTAGCAGGAGTTTGGGAGACCCAGACCTCACCCAGGGGTGCTTGGCCTAACTTTGAGGGACAGGTCCAAATATATCACAATTACTGAATGTGTAGGAGTTTTCCCTGGTCTGTGCACATTTACCGGCCGAAGAATGGCGCCATGGCCCCTGGGTTTCACAGGCGGTTTGATTTTGTCAAAGCTTCTCGATGTTCTCGCAAGCTTGCACAGGCTGTTATGGCCGACAAGTTTGGAGCAGGTTAGCATCCCCTCCTTACATTTAACATTCCAACAGCATAGTAGTTCACAGAACATAGGTAACACTTTCCCAAATCTGGCACCAGAACACAAGGTTAGTCAGGGCCAACCTGCCTGTTGGGTCCCTTGCGCAGTTGAAGACTTTAGACAGTTCCTGGCCAGTCCCACCAATTTGGAATTAAAGCGTTCCCAGAGTTATCCTTGGGCGTATAGGAAGGCCAGGTAAGCAGCCACAGGTCCATAGAGCAGGATTCCTTAGCGTAGTATACGCCGGCTGCATCACCTACACCAAGGAAGCAAGCAGGTCTATCAAGTGTTGGGCAGGACCCAGACCCGACATCAGGTAATAAGTTAGCCTGGCTAAACTTGCCAGGAAGACAATGCTAATCTGGAGCGATTGAGAGCTGCAGGTGGCCATTCCTTGCCTGAGATAGAGGAAAGCTTTAGGTACCTGATAGTACACACATACTGGTTCGGGAGGGGGATAGTTCAGGCACCAGAGGTCCTCCACTTGATGGACCTTCCGGATCCCCGCTAAGCGCCATTGCTCTTCACGCTCTACGCTTGAGGTTCCATAGGAACATTTCCAGCCTACACCTCAAACTACAGCAAAGACTGGTAGGGGGAGGCCCCCCCAACTCATCCTGTTCATCCCCTTGTTGTTTATTACAACCGCACATGTGAGAGTTTCTATTCCTGGGCAGAGTCAATTCCGATATCCAGTTTCATGTTAATCTAATATCCGCTGTGGCACGAGCCGCACGCGTGAGATACCATCAATGCCGGCAACAGCTCACATTGCCAGCAAGCTGCCTGGGAAAGCTGGGTGCAGTCACCCCAGATTGAACTGAACAGACAACAGTATGGCAGGATAGGATGGATGTTGAAGTGAGTGCCCCCCCCCGGCAGCATGACTATTGTACAGGAGGATGGAGGGTGATTCAGGGGACACAAATGGGGTGTTGGCAATGCTAGACTGGGTGGGAAGTTTCGCATCACCATCGTGAAGGGTGCCAGGGGGCAAGACCCAGTAATAGGCGGTGTTGTAGGGTGATTCAGCAATGTGTAACATATACTGTCTATCCAGGGACAGAGGGCCCCGGGGGCTGGCGCGCTTCACCAAACACAGTGCTGCAACCGGAAAAGTGCCAAGTGGCAACAACCAGTAAAGAGGTAAGATGTAGCTCTATGGCCTTACAGCTGTGGGAAGTCATCCTCTTGTTTGAGGGACGCCCAGATGGGAATTGGGTGCTTGTTAGGTCCTCATGACCATTGTGGTTTGTTGTGGCACACCAAGCGGACGGTCCAAGGTCATCCTGGGATACCGTCCCAAGAAATGGGGATTACAAGGTGACAAGCGTGAAAGACTATGTAATAGAGCATGTGGCACGTTTGGTGTGCTAGAAGTTTTTATATCAGCAGGGCAGGTTACATTTCACCCCTGGGGCTGCTCAGTGTGGACAGGTGAAGCCCCCAACTCCCTGTTTGTGAATATGCTAGGGAGGGTGTAAGCAGGACTTAGTCAGTCCATTAGGTAGGCACCATATGACCGGCAGGGGGGACGGTATTATCCAGACATTCTGTGAGTCGGTAGGCCTAGGGGGATTCACCACAGAGGGAGCTGAGTCGGCGATCCTTTGCTCTTTATCACATACTTAGGGGTGCCAGAGCCCAGGAGCCTCATGGGAGGTTCCTGGGAACCGTGTCGGTGCCCCATTTGTCCTTTGGGCGGTTGTTGGCCTGAACAACCGGGGGCTTGCCTTGCTACGCTCTGCCCTGAAAGGGGCGTGAGTAAGAAGTGTCACATGATCTGGGAGGAGGATCACCAGAAGAGGCAGCACAGACGGGGTTCGCCCCAGTGCTGCTTGGCTCATCAGGCGGGCAGGTGGCAAGAATGCTGCCTGTCCTTCGATCGCCCGTAAGATAACCCACCATATTACATACTGTTGTATGTAATAAACCTGCAGCAGTTTTTCCCATAACAAAATTTGTGTGGTGTATATTCATTTGCATGCATGCTATGTGCTGGAGGGTGAGGAGTGTCACCATGATGGTACTATGAGGTAATGCCATCTAAATTTACAAGTTTAGCGCGTTCACCACGCAGTCACGCTCACTTCTCCCCTTGCGCTTTCACCATGTCGCCGCGCTCACTCCCCACCGCCTTCCCCACTTCCCCAACCCACTCCTGGTTTCTTAACACAGCGTACTGAAAGGACTCTAGTCCAGCTTGCACTTGTCTTTCCGCTCATACCATGCTAAGCGGGCAGTCGGCACTGGTGTTTCTCGTTATGCTTTACTTGAAGGGGTACAGCCAGGGGCGGAGGGCACACCACTTCAGGGGCATCATACCTTCAGGGAATCTATTCGGGGGAAGGCAAGTGAATATATGAAGGCTGTGGGAACTCTGTATTTCGTTCTGCAGTAAGGCCCTGTGATTTTGAGTTAAGCCCAGTCTGCACTCGACCGGCTCATGTTATGTTATGTTATGTTATGTTATTTATTCTTTTGTATAGCGCATGGCTACTCAAAAAGAGTGTCCCGGCGCTTTATTGGAAAAGGAAGGCTGCAACATAATAACATAACACCGATAAAAGAAAGAACAGAGTGCCAAACAAATACATACAAGAAAAACAGGCTACTGGGTAAACAACCAGGTTTTAAGGCCTTTTCTAAAAGCCAGCAGGCTGGTAGCTCCCCGCAGAGCAAGCGGCAGAGAGTTCCACAACTGTGGTGCCAGCAATCCAAAAGAGTGGCCTCCAAGGCGCGCTCTCTTTACACGCGGAACAACTGCCAAGTACAGGGATTCCGACCTCAAAGACCTGGTCGGTTGATAAAAGACCAGTCTCTTTTGAAGGTACTTTGCTCCCCCCGCGTGGAGAGCTTTATAGGCCAGAGTCAGAGCCTTGAAGGCGATCCGTTTCTGGATAGGAAGCCAATGCAAGGTTTTCAACAGGCCCGATGCACTGGACAGTCTATTTAATCCATAGATTGCTCTCGCAGCGGCGTTCTGCACCACTTGGAGCCGCTGCAGCAAGTACTCTGGAAGGCCCAGGTAAAGAATGTTGGAATAGTCCAACCTGGACCCGATCAGAGCCTGCACTGTCAGTTTCCTATGCTCCTCGGACAGCAGGGGAAGGAACCTCCGCAACATCCTAAGGATGCCGAAGCAGGTGCCCGACACCCCGAGGATCTGGGATTTCAATGTTAGCCCATTATCCATCTTGACCCCCAGATTCTTGGCAACCTGGGAAGAACAAGACGGAGGGAACATATTAATCGGCCACCAGGCCTGCCAGTCTGGCTCTGTGTCACACCCAAAGAAGAGTACCTCGGACTTATCGGAATTGCACTTGAGGCTGTTCAGTTGGAACCATTGGAAAACAGCCCCAAGGCAATCCCGGATACTCTCCTCCTCAAAGTCGCCTCCTCTCTTAAATGAGAAGAGGAGCTGGGTGTCGTCAGCGTAGGATACGATCTGGGCGCCATACGACTCCACCAACGCCGCCAACGGGGTCATGATGATGTTAAATAGGGTCGGGCTCAAGATAGAGCCCTGAGGGACCCCGACTCCCAGAGGCGGCATCACGGCGGAATCAGGCGGAGCCCAGACCGTTTGCCGGCGGCCGGCTAGAAAAGAGGAAAACCAGTCGAACACCGTCCCCTGTAGACCTATCTCAAAGAGTCTTGCGAGAAGGCCATCATGGGGGACGGTGTCGAACGCCGCCGACAAGTCCAACATCACCAGCATGGCTTTGCCCCCAGAGTCCAGAACCCCTTTAATGGTTTCTGCGACCTCAAGGAGCGCAGTCTCTGTGCTTAGATGGGGACGAAAACCCGACTGGGTGGCATGCAAGATCTCGTTGGTCTCAAGAAAATTGGAAAGCACACCCTGTACGTGTTTTTCCACAATCTTCGTGAGAGCCGGCAGCAGAGAGATGGGCCTATAATTAACCGGGGCCTTCGGATCTAGGCCTGGTTTTTTGAGCAAAGGAATCACCATCGCCTGCTTCCAGGCTTGTGGGACCACTCCCTGACTCAGCGAAAGATTCAACAGCGGGTTTGCCAGTGGATTAATCACCTCCGCAACTTTCGCTAAAAATTTAGCAGGGCATGGGTCGAGGGGCGAACCCGATTTGAGATTGCCCATTAGAGCTAAAGAGTCAGGGGCAGAAATCAGTGGAAACACACTCAGCGTCACACCTGACCAAGCCTGCGGGGATACGGTGGTCTCATCATACCTTACTTGAAAGGCAGCGATGCTGACCCGCCCGCACTGCTCAGTGTGTGCTCACACCTTGTTGGTAGAGCTTTCTCTCACCCTTTTCCAACCAGGGCCTTTCCATGTGGCTGCAGACAGGTTGCTGACTCTACTCCTCGGTGCTTCCGTGAGGTATCCGGCAGGCGTGTTCACCAGTGAAAGTGGGTGCCGTGTTTTGCACGCCGGGACTTGTCTTGCCCAGAGGTGGCACATAGCACAGTAATGCTCCCCTGATGAAAGGCTCCTGCCACTGGGCCTACCCGGACCCATTTCTTGCTGGTCGATGTCAACAGCAGCTCTCGGTATCGGCCCGGCACTCCTCGGCGTGTCTGAGTCTGCCTGGTCCGGTATGTGGCAGAGCCAGATAGAGGGAATCATACCAGGACTTAGGTCTCTGAGCTGTGCGTTAACTTAGGTATTTCTATAGCTCAGGTGTAGAATGTATGGACGCGGTTCAGAAGAACATTCCTAGCCCTGGCTGCCAGTCCTTCCCTCGCTCGCACGAGCGCATGGCCCCACCCGGCCCGCTGCCTCCAACTCTCCCAGGGAAAACCTTTCTATGTGTGATTGGGTGTCCTGGTCTGTATCGGTGTAGCCCTCTCCACTGTGCTGAATACTTTAAGAGCGGGGGTGCTGCCGCTAATATGATCTCTCACTAAAGCAGTGGTGGAAGTGGACGGGATCGGGAGGGCACAGCGTGCCCCTACTTCTTGAATTTTATAGATTCCGTTCCCATACTTTCTTCTTTTAAAACATGCATCCTGGACTGCAGAAATGCCAAGGCCGATAGTTAACGCTCAGCTTTTGGGGAAGGGCGGAACAGGCAGACAAGGAAATGGCTCTGTCTTTTCCTCCATGCCCGAAGAAGACCAGGACAGTGTCAAGTTCTCCTACGGTAGGTAGTTGCCCCCACCCCCTCTCCTCGTTCCCCCACACAACAAAGCCACGTTAAAAAAGTGAATGAAAATTCAACAAAAGCCTCATTTACAAGTACACAGTCTTTTAAAGACCTGTGAAGTACTTGGGTGGGACTGCAATTAGACGTCGCCAGCCAGCCCCGAAGCTGTCTCAGCCGGGCTGACACACAGGATTGGGGGGAGGGGCAGGGGACAAATGTGCTTACTTTAATCAACTGCTCTGAGAAGCTGAGGTGGGAATGGCTTAAGGGCACAACAGGGCCTGTATGCTGGCAGTGGTGAGCGTTCCTTGGTGCCCTGTGACATGAAAAGAGGGTGGGGGAGGGTCAGGCGGGCAGGGGCCAGGAGCCAAGGCCAGATTGTGCTTGCAGCCTAACCCTGGTGTGATTTTACCGGCAAGTAAAATCAGTTCCGTTGTTCTCACACCTGGGAAACCCAGGTGAAGGTTATAATTGGGTGGAAGTTAACAATATCCCACCCAGGCATACTGCCCCTTCCAATTTATCATTTGGGCACAAGAGTGTGTTTCCTAACATTAGTCCTGATTTCAGTAGACACCCTGAGTGCTTGTCTTGCTTTTTGAAACGTTCGTGGTTTTATCCCATATGTCCTACATTCAGTTTGAATGTGGGGGGCTTGAAATCTGACTGTAGCTATTGAGTGAAAATGACTCCTCAGTGTCAGTTATTGCAATGATGCTGTCCGTGTGTATTTTCGCATATGGCCACTATGGCATCACCAATCTGTATGTCGATAGATGTCCTTGTATGTGAAGAGCATTGCACATCTGTGCGTTGGATGCTCATATCCACATTGGTGGCAACTGATGTGAGTTGCTGTGTACAAGTTGGAGTGAAGGACTGCGAGGTCTCCTCTGCAGCCATAGACTGTGACCTGAATCATTAGCGCGGTGAGGAACCATGCCACGCCCCCAAGACACCACAACCTCTCCGGCTTCAACACTCTCCTCTCCATCTTTCAGGAAGTTCCTGTTCCCCAGCCGTCACTATCTGCTGAACTGTGAAGCCTACCCTCTCTGTCCCTATTTTTAACCATCTCAGTTATTTCAATGGATTATGCAACCCCCAACCCCGTTCCTTCACCCACTCCACTACCCATGCATACCTATCCCTGCCCATGTCTTCAAATCACTCTCTCCACTCCCTTTACCTTCCTCCTTTCTCCATCCCTCTGTCACCCCGCCACTTTACCTCAATTCCTCACCATATTACCCTTTTCATTTCCACCCATCAACTCTTTCTTGCCTTTCATATCTTCCTCTAACCACTCTCTCTATTAGCGCAACAATCTCTCACTCTTTCCTCCATTGCTCCTTCCCCTACCCATCTCATCTTTTTCTGTTCATCCCGTGCTGTTCTCTCTATCCCTCCTCCCAACCCACCCTTCCTACTCTCGTCTATCCCTAGCCTGCTTATGCCTGCCTGCCTCACCCCTATCTCCCCTCACAATTTCTCAGAGTACCCCCAAATGGAAGTCTGGACAAGCTATAAATAGGGCCAGTCACAGAGCCTAACTGGAACATAAGCAATTGGTGAGCCATTGAGGGAACCATGGACTGGCAGAGGGCTCAAGGCGCAATCTTAGATTCTGTCAAGGACTGGAACATAGCACCGGTGACACGAGAAGAGACAGAATCTCAGACAGAACCAATAACGGGTCCGAAAAATGGACCAGCGATAGGCTCAAGGCCAGGGACTGTGTCAGGACAGACCCCAAACAAGCATTGGCATAGCCAATAGGTCTCGCTTGTGGGACCTTAAAAGTTTTTAGCCATGCAACACATTATCCTGGGTGCTAAGCCAACCTAATGAAAGACAAATGTAGTTAAAATGTGGGATATTCTGTGATTGGAAACTAATCCCATTTTGTGAATGTATTTATTATCAATAACTCATATTACACTTTCAATCAATCAATCATCGTATTTATATAGCGCACTACTTACCCAGAGGGTCTCAATGCGCTGGGGGCGGGGGGGGCGGTCTGCTACTGCTCGAACAACCAGGTCTTGAGTTGCTTCCTGAAGGCGAGGTGGCCCTGGGTCAGGCGGAGGTGGGTGGGGAGGGAGCTCCATGTCTTGGCGGCGAGGTAGGAGAAGGACCCTGTGGTGGCTCTACGGATGCGGGGGACGGCGGCGAGGGCGTGCTGGTCGATCGAAGCTGGCGTTTGGGAGCGTAGAAGTTGAGGCGGCTGTTGAGGTACTTTAAATAAACATGTGTAACCATTGGTTATATTAAATAATGTAATAAGCTGTAACTGGTTAGTGAAATGAGAAACAAATACTAAAAATTGGGATATTTTGCTCTTTCTGCCACATCTCTTACTCCGCCCACTGACCCAACACACAGGTTAGTCCCGTCCTCTGATTCCCCGCCCACAGTTCCCCTACTTTTTTTCCCCCACTTCGACCACTGCATTAAAGTCACAGAGATTGTGAAAAATCCAAGTATCCTACTAAAAACAAGTCTAGCAAATGTACAGCGCCTATTTAGTAGGACAGCATTAAAGGTGTGGTATATAGCTGGTGGTGGATTTTGGAAGACTGTTGTGGTTGCACACCGTCACTTGCAGACAGCACATTTTCCATTGGTATGGGCATCACATCTGCACAGACATTGGGGTTTACTAGTAAACTACATAGCACAGAATTGTGCATCACCAAGTAAACTGTCTTGATTTATTTTATCCTTTTAAAATATTTGTTTTATCACACTTTAGAATTGCAAAAGAGTGTTTTTCGTTTGCTATGTCCTAATTGCGGAGCTATTTGGAACACTGTGCTGTAGTCTATTTACATTGTTTAAACGTTGTTGTGTGTATTAAGGGAAAATCTGAAAGAAATAATTTTTTCTTAGTTCTTGTACCCTAGCAAGATTATCACCTAAGTCAATTTTACAAAATCCTCTTTTTTTGCAGTCGGAGATTCATAAGTACATACCAGTTTCTGAATAAGCAGAAGTTTGTCAGAAGGCATAGCATGACATTTAATCTTTGTCTTTAAACGCACAGCAAATGGGACACGAGAAACAGAAATCTTGCTCATTTACCTTCAGAACGCCAACATGTATTTGGGCTTCTTCAGCACCCTTACTTCCTGTACCTATGCTGTGCAATGGTTCTGCCGAAGGTTGGTGGTTCTCACCTGGTCTAATGCCTGTCCCTACGCTTCTCCCTGGTTTGTGGCATGCCAGTTGTGCCGGATTTCCAAACCCTGATTCAGTATACCCCCATAGAATAGGGGTGTGCTGTGCTCATTCCACCCCCACAATGGTTTCACCTGGCCTAGTATCTCTCCCAGGTTATGTTCGCCCATCTGCAGCAGTACTGGCACGCGCATCTCGCCCACGAGTTCATAGACAGCAGGTTGCTTTCGCTGCCCGGTGTTCTGTGGTTTTGCTCGCTTTATTTTTACTGCATCCATTAGGTGTCGTCTCAAATATCTAAAGAGTTCCGTATCGCTGGACCTTGCATGAAGAGATCTGGGTGTGCTCCGACTTCACGGTGAGGGTCCCTCGCCCAGTTAAGAGGCCGCTTGCACACCACCCATAAATTAGCAAGGTCTATTAGTTCACCCACTCATCCATCTGGCTGACCTTTCTGATTTGTGCGTTGGTGCAGCTGAACGCAGTTTTGACTCCTTCTGGGCCCTGCAGTCACACTGCCTTTTGTCATTTTGTGGGTTTATTCAGATCGCAATACCCCTGTTTCGGGTGCCGAGGGCATGGGTCTTATCAGCAATCCTTTATTTCTGTTGGCATATCACTGGCGATGTCTTAGAACTGGTCAGGTTGCTTTCTTGGCTTTCCTCTGTCTATGGCTGGCTGTGCTGCCTGTATCTAGGTAGAGGTCTGTACCCCATGCATGACCTTGTCTGTGGTTGTTTTGCTGTGGCCAGCAGCGGTCTTCTGTTTGTCTGCACTCTGGCTAGCAGGGCTTCTAGCGGTTTCTGGTTGTCTGCGATGTGGCCAACAGGGGCCCTTGCCTGCTTCCTGACCGCTCACACTAGGATGCGATTTGCTCTATCCACTGGCTAGTGTCTGCCCCAGCCGTTATCCCTCGACAGCACAGTCGTGATTGGCTGTCTTCCACATTGGACTCTGCATGGTAAGGGTAGCAAGACTCCCTTAATGTTGATTCAGGTGGTTGCTGTGGTCGAGCAGTTGAGACTTGTTTAGAGGAGATGTGTTTTTCCCCAGATACAGAATAACACTTAAGCTGTTATTATTCTTTGTGTCTTGCTGCTGTCTGTTATGGTAGGTTCTTATCTGTATGTATTGAGAGATCTATGGAAACTTGACCTCTTTGCCTGCCACCGGGAAGCCGTGACATGGCACTGACGCAGTGTTCTGGTCCTATTTCATTAAGTTACAGCCATTTGCTTTGCTCTACAATTCCATTAGCAAAGCAAATGGCTTTAACTTAATCAAAGGCAAGACCTGTTGCATTTTCAATGCTTGTCTTATATAAGCTACAGGTGGAGGTATAAAAGATTAAATCGGACACGGCACGGCAGCCCAGAGGCGTAGTTCCACAGATATTTAAAAGGAAAACGTCACAAATTCATTGCTAAGTTTTGCCTCATCATTATACTGTATTTTTTATTTGAGCGTAACACGTACGAGAAAATGTCATCCCAAAGCAAAAACTTAATTTATGATTTATCTGTGAGAGCACCTGCACTTCCGTCTTGTGTATGTAAATGTGTAAAAAATACTTTCAATATAATCACAACAGTGACACGTGATGTAGCATTTCCATTAATGTGGGATCTAGTCCTTGATCAGGTCTACGCCAGTTTGCTCATTCAGACCCTTGGTCTAGCTCAGGTCTGAGACTCTCTTACATGAACAAGTGCTATTATTAATTGGCTTCATAGATATTTATGAAAGCACCAGATAACTACTTTATGTTCATCTTTTAGGAAGTTCATAACAGTATCTGCATCATTCTTTCGACAATTTATGTAAACAATAGGAAAGCAATAAATGATATAAAAGCATAGTACGTGGCACAGTAGATGCTTGCTGCTCAAGCATCACACTGAGCCAGTGCACTTACCATTGCCTGTGGAGAGGGTGTCACCTGTGGTTTATCTGTAGTTCTAGTCTTTGAGTTAGGCCTCTTTGACAGACATCTATCAAGATGGGGGTGTCCCTTTCTGTCCCAAAAGAGTAACATGACAGAGATGGGCTACTGTGCAATTTGAAGCAGCAACGAGATTCATCATATTCTTCTCAATTAGCAAGACTTCCTGTAGCGATGCTGACACATGTTGCGCATGGCACGCGAAGGGTGACAGCACACAATGGCACTCACATCTGTGAGTAAAGCTGATCCATGCTGAAAACTTCGTGAGAGTGATGACTATGTAGAACAGGACAGGTTCCAACTACCTGTTTATTCATTTCCACTCAATACACAACTAAACTGAACACTTAGACAAGTCTGATCACATCATCCTCCAAGATGATTAAAAGGTCTGCAAACGGAGTTGTTTTGTTTCCCTAAACAGTATCTCTAAAATTCTTAAAGCAATACCTCGAACTCAAACTCAGCAGTTCGTTAACTGCACACTATTTCTTTATATTTCCATTAGAAAACTGCTCTTCATTATCTACCTCTCTCTAACCAGCTTTCTTTGTGAGTTTCTTGGATTCTGCTTACTTCTAATAATACAACTCTGTACAGAGTGACATGTCTGTCTAAGATGGCACCTCAAATACATGGGAAGCTGCTTGCAATAAGTCTAACCACTGGCAATAGTTCGGGGTAGTACTCCAAATCTTAGGGGCCAATTAGGAAACAGCGTTTACATCGCATGCGCTACAATGCATGGATGGAGCAAGGGTGAAAACAAAAACATTTTTGTATACCCCGGGTAAAGTTGGCTTCCCATAACTATAATATGTATTAATCGTGCGGTTTTAAAATTAACTAACGCAGAATAGAAAGCACACACACAAATACACGTGGGATACTAATATGCTTGTGTTGCAAACTTAATCCATTAATTATATGAAGTTGTCTTACTAATATAGTGCGGAAATGCTATAATCTAATGAAAGGCATTTTAAATGTATTATTGTGGCAGAAATGATGGAGAATGATAAGAAAACAATACATAATTGTGGCTTAAAAGGCTAGGTAACCACTAACAGGGTGAACATAGAGTGGGGGATGTAAACAGAAGGGTTCTACTTCACAATCTAACGTTTAATTGTGTTTGTTTCTATAATAGTTCCTGTTATTGCCCATGTGGCCTATTAAAAAATGGAAGGTTTGCGAGGCTCCAAGTGAGTATCCCTCCACGCATGCGCGACTGTGCTCAAGAGATGTGCAAGCATCCTGTGACTATGCGGCTGATGTCAAGGTCAGCATGGCCTGAAAAGCAGAATGGTTCCAAGTTAAAGATGAGGCGCTCCTTGAAGACAGAACTCCAAAAGATAACACAGTGAACAGACCTGTATGTGTGACAACGTACAGCTCACTCTCCAACCAGGTTTCCAAACTGGTGAACAGACACTGGCGCATACTAACGAGTGGCACACTAGAGTTGGAGAAACCTCTTTTTGCCCACAGGAGAGGAAAGAATATCAAAGATATCCTTGTACATACGAGACCACAAACCCCAGTTATCCAACAACCACGGTTACAAGGTTACATGGACACCACCCATGCGGAAACTGCAACAGTTGCCACTTAACGAAGAAAAGTCAGACCCTAACTTTTAAGAACGGCACAAGGTGGTAACAATGAGTGTTCACGAACTGCAATAGCAAGAACGTTATCTACCTCATTACGTGCCCATGCAACATGGAGTACGTGGGCATGACTAACCGAGCAGTGAAGACCAGAATAAATGAGCATAAGAGCAACGTGAGGTGCAGGAAATCAACCACAAAAATGGCAGCACATTTTTTGGAGGTGCAACATTGTGTCAACGAACTACACTGGACTGTCATCGAACAGCTACCCACAGATGTGGGCCTATTTGAGAAGGAGCAGAGGTGGGTCTTCCGTCTTGGTACAGATACCACTGGACTCAATGACTCCATCCCATGGGGCCAGTTGCGATGACCTATAAGCCAAGATAACCCCTTCTACTAACTACCTTAAGGGCTCACTAGTCTTGTTTCCAACCAAGAACCCCGATTGTGGGCACTAGCTAATCCTGACTCAACTAGTATGTCACCCCCATAATTATATTGCTTTCTAAACCCATTAACAAGTGATATCCTCATGTTTTGATTATTTGCCCCTGTAAAATAACATCAACATATTTTAGGGCTTGCCACACTGCAACTTCCAGCGTAACGTAAATTGAATCAGCTCATACTCTGTGTAAGATTCCAATACCTTTATGATACTTTTGAGGCGGTTTATAGACCTATGTCAGGTATTACACTCTATACCAGGGTTTAACCTCCAGACTTAGCATGTGTCCCCCGATCCTAATATACAACCCTGTCTCTCTGATTGTGTGCAACAATCGTGGGTTTCTCCCCATTGCACATGCGCAGTCACATCGCGCACCATCACGCATGCGCTAAACATTCAGGATAGTGTCTACGTAGATTTCACTACTCCGCCGCACATGCGCACAAGAAGGGGAACGCCCCCGACATCCACGCAGAACCGGCAAATCAATCGAAGGACACACTCCTTCTTTGGGCATGATCCGTTTCGAATTAAGCAGTAATTGAACCTATAATTTGTAGTATATAAGGGGGCAAGTCTCAGTCACACGGCATTACGTCGGAGCCGCGTTGAGGGGAAGGCAGCCTACCGGGTCTTGCAGAAACCGTGAGTTTGGTGCTTAGTGATCAAGGGAATGATGTCTACATTACTCGTGAGTAGTAACAACAAAAACCTGAATTGAGCTTTCTGATATCCTTTAGGTTGCCGCATTGAGCTGGAAGACAACCCCCAATACCACGCAAAGTCTCATGAGGCCATCTAGCCTTAGTTTATAAGTAAGCATTGTCAAAACCAATTTTCCTCCTGAAATCCAACCACTAAGGAGAAAAATATGGCTCATTCATTTAAATGTGTGTGTCTTTGTCTTCTTGTATGTCCTTATCCTTTTTCTTTTTAGGGTTCTAGACCTCAACTGGTCCTATACTACCCACCTTTGTCTTGAACAGGTCATTTTTCCCTGGTCAAAAGCTATGTCGTATTATTATTCTGCTTTATCTCTTTACAGGTCTTGTTCTATGAACGCCAATTGGGCGCAACAGACTACTATATTGAAACACTATTAGGAACATTACACCTATGGTTAATTTTAAATAATTTTTGTAGAGTTCACTTTTACACCTACACCACATGTGAGTAAGGTGAGGAGAGTTGTGCATATCCTCGTCCTAAAGAAGGAGTTTTTACACTCCGGAACATGTCGACGCACTTTCTGAAGTTGATGTACCTTAATACACAGTAGCAACCTCACTTTGCACCCTTTTTAATGATACCAGCCGAGGGCTTAATACATTTTATTTTTCATCCTACGAGCCAGGTATCTTTTAACCATCACATTTCACCACCTCACCACTCACACTTATTTTTCCTACACACACCAACACATAGTACACTTCAAGTGCTCCTACGCAGTCGTGAGTCATAGCACGCCGCATCCCGTAGAGGGGTGCGAAGACCCCAAGGATGAAGCATGACACCAAGGGGCCTGTTGGTGTGTGAGGGGTATTCAAAACAACACCTTATTAAGAGTTAAACCATGGTAAGATCTAATAAAATGCAGATATATATATTGTATACAATTTAGATTAAATAGATAAAGTAGGACACTCCGCTAAACCACCAGCTCCTCCTCTGGTTTTAACTGCTCTTGGGAGCAGGTGATTTGTGTGTATGAATGACTTGTTTTAACTGCTCTTGGGAGCAGGTGATTTGTGTGTATGAATGACTTGCAGTGTTAGGGGCCCCACCGACGAGTAAAGTGTGATAGCTCCTAGGATATATAGTGATGGTTTGGAGGTTTGGTCTGGATCAGCATGCATTAACAACGCGGTTGGTACAACAACTGCATTGTTACAGCGTATGCCATTATATTGCAAGTCATTGCTACGACTTGCTGTAGGGAGCGTGCTCAAATAAGGAATAGTATAATTACTATTCCAGCACCTTCCCTATTATTGGACATGCTGGAGTTGGAATAGTAAATTATACTAATCCTAAGTCCAGCGCACCCCCTATAGCAAGACGTAGAAATGACTTGCGATGTAATGGTTTGCGTTGTAACAACAGGGTCATTGTAACAACCATGTTGTAATTGCATGTGTTGTAGTGTATGCGATGTAACATCGAATATTCTGGACAATTATGAGTTTGGTGTAGTAGCATCAACTCTCCACCGGCATAGCTATGCCAAACCTGTGCTAGAACAGCCGGCCATATTATGAGCACAACTTTTGTACAGCAGACAGCCCTTTCCCATTCCATGACGTGCTGGAACTTTGGGGAATACAAATTGTTGTGCCCCTCGAATGTATTCCCATGGCAGGGGCCCCCTTTATTCCTGCACCACAAACCTTTACATGGCAGTTCTCCTGCCATGAAATCCATCGTAATATCCTGAGCGAGACTGAGCCAGTCCTGCTCAGCATACTACATTGTGGCACACCTCTGCCAGGGAATAAATTCTTCCTGGTGAGGTGGCGGTCTTCCACTGCAACAACATTAGAAGTTGTAATGCAGCAAATGGACCACCGCAAGTCCGGCTATCACAAGACCGTCAGACTCAAAATCAGGCCCTTAGTTCCAATGCTCACCATACAACCTCAGTTTGGACCCAGCCATATGCAAATCAGTCTTAATCATGTTCCTCATGGGAGCAGTCCAGCTTGAACGGCCAAGCCAGGTAGCAGGTTATTGGGTGTGTGCAGATTAAGGGCCTGATTATGAGTGCAGCAGTCGTAAGACTCTAAGGGGCCTATTACAAGTCTGGGAGTCCAAAGACTGCCAGACTCATGGTGGCGCGGAGGTGGCGGCCTTGCAACAGCTCCATTACGACCCTATTGGATCTTGCCACTCTGATACCCCCGACTCTGCCAGGGAACCATAGTTCCCTGGCAGTCGTGTGACAGTCCAGAGGCACCTACAGGCAAGGCGGGACCGCTGCGGACCCACTAAGCAATATTTCAACTTTCATCACCACTTCTGTGTTCATGGAGGTCTTTCCTCAATGAAAATGATGGTGTGAGGGAACCTCACCCCTTGTGCATGCACTCAACATGTGCCCCCCTGTGTGCATGTACAGAAGTTCCAGCACTCCATGGACTTTTCAGACCATACTATGCTGGATCTTCTTTTGACATTCCCATTGCAGCACCTCTATGGGAACACCAAAGGAAAATCTCGCCAATGAATTTAAGAGTCATAATAGGGCGGGCGGTCTCCACACGGGTTTGGGGATGTGGCAGCCGGGTGGTTATGTGGTTATGATGCTGCACCATCAAACTCGTAATAGGGCCCTAAAAGTCATTATGGCCGAGGATCACCAGCTGCGCCAGGGAACAGTCGTTCCATGCCAGTGGTGGAGCTGCACCACAATGTAAAATGCTCAGCTCCACTATCGAGCATATTACAAGTTTCTGCACCGCCAGCCTTTTCATGGGATGAGCCCCGCCATGTAAAGGCTGGCAGTGAAAGGACCCATGCTCCCCCTGCATGGGGGTACAATTAGGGGTCACAATATGAGTTCCCCTGTCTGCATTCCCCCAGAGTTCCAGCACAACATGGACGTCACCGTTGATGCCGTCCCGGAACTTTTTTGCCGTTCTCATTGTGGTGCCTGTTTTCCAGGCACTGCCATGCAAAAGGCAAAGGACCGTCCACCTTAGATTAGCTGGCGCAGCCCCACCAAACTTGTAATCGGCCCCAATTCTAGGAAACCTTTTTTTAAAATGTGAATTAATATTTTTGATATATTAATTAATTTTTCATGAAACTATTATTTGAATTCTGTATTCATTTTGTAAATTAGTTGTTTATTTGTAACTGCAATTATTTTTTTTATTAATTGTTAATTGCTTGATCAGTTTATTTAAATATTAGATTGTCTATATTAATTGCATATTTATTAACCATTTTATTTTTCATTGTTTTAATAAAAAATGTAATGTTAATCATTTTCTATGTTTACAATATTATTGGCTATGATAAATGTTAACTGTTTGTTAGTGTTTGTTTCTTCGGGTAGTAGGGAGTGATGTTTAATTTAAATAACTTTTTTGATTTTACGTTTTTATTTATAATATAATATTTTTGAATTTTTACTTAATTTGTTTTCTATTGAATGAATAATGTTATTCTTATAAATATTGTTCACGCCATGGCAAAAAATAAAATAAAAGTTTTGGCAGGGTCTGTTGAACTTAGGTGACACATTTCATGGCCTAGCCTAGCAGTTGGGGGTGGACTGTTCCCATTGGAGCAGGGTCGAGACTGATGTGCATATGGCTGGGTTCAATTGAAGTGGCCTGGTGTGCAAAATAATGATGGACTGGGATGTGGGCTGAGTGATTACCAGTGGCGGAGATTAATTCAAGCATGCCACCCATCACTTTTTTGTATACTTTAGTGTGTCACCCTAGGTGGGACAGGTAAGCCAGACATGGTTCCATGCACACTATGTCACTGGAAATAAGCTATATTTGGCTGATAAGCCCAAACTAGGGTGAAACTACACCTGGCAGGGGATACACCATGATCACGTGGATGAGCTCAAACAGTATTCCGAACCTTCCGGAACGGGTTTCTGTGAGGATGATGACTGCTCGAGCACTCTAAAATGCTGTGAGGTTCTCGGCCACTGAAGAAGTCAAGATGGATGGAGTGATGTTCAACCAGTCTGTGCTGCATAAGAAAATTGGATTAAGACCAGATATGATTGACTACCTGTTTGTTTTTCTGGAAAACAAAGTCTCTGAAGTGATTTTCACTACCTATCTTTTGTTTGACCAACGTGAACCATAGAGAAAAATGATTTTGCATGTCTGAACGTTTTTGCAATTAGTACCTTCACTTAGCCTCACAAGAGATGGGTGAATGTCTCCATGCCTAATGAATATGTTCAGGGCACTGACTTTATCACCTGGATAAATTAGCTTTTCATCCATTCACAAGGGACCAGAGTGAGAAATGTTGATGGGGTAAAGACTGGCTACTTTAAACCGTTAGTGACTTTAAAAATAGATCCAGCAACTGATGAACTAAGGCATATACCATGTGCTATTGGACAGCACCGTCTTCTATATGTGTCAACCAAAAAGATGCAGAAAATGTAATTTGGAGGGGAATTTGGTGAAAGATTGTACTGCACCTTGCTGCTCAAAGTATAGAAATACTGTCCATAAAGCAGAGGGTTGTGTGGCGGAGAAAACATACAATGTTTGTGGCTCAACTGAACATAACTTTAAAACCTGCCCCTCTTCCTATACCTTTAAAATTATAGCTGCATAGATGGAGAACCCTTTCCCTCTCCACCAAAGTAGAAGCAGGTCAAGGGAAGGGCACAAGAGGAAGAACTAATCAAACTTGGCATGGAGGAGGAGAGATTTGATTTCCAATACTAGTTTATGTCTGTCTGATAAAAAGGTGGATATCACTCTGGAACAAGAAACCACAGAAAATGAAACTCCTTTTGTGGAGGTAAAGCAAACAGGTCTTGTTAATGAGGCTGGAAAGTATGTGGAACCCAATGAGGGAGCTTCACCAGGTTCTCCTGATCAAACAATCATGGCTCCCAGACCTGGTTTGGATTTGGCTCTTCAATTACAGCGGGGAACAGCCTTTACAACGCGGGTTTTACCACGCGTTGCTTTTACATCGCATGCGTTGTAACGCATGCGATGTTGCAACGCGTGGTAAAACCACGCATACCATTACATCGCATGTGCTTTTACAACGCATGCGATGTAATGGCAGTGGCCGGGGGGGTGGCTATTCAAGTCGTTGTGAGGAAACTTAGGCTGTTTCCTCACAAAGATGTGAACCAAGCAGGAAGGCGGAAACAGGATCCAACAGCGATGCTGGAGGGTTTGCGCATGGGGTGGGGATTACTTTTGTAGTGTTTAGGGTAGTGTAAAAGTAGTGTGGTAATGTTTGTGTTGTGTGTGTTTTAAAAAAAACTTTTAGAGTGTGTTGTAGTGTTGTCATGGTTGTTTAGTGTAGTGTATTAGGGAGGGTAGTGTAGTAGTATTTATGTAGTGTAGTGATTTAGGTTTTAGTGTAGTGTAGTGTTGTAGTGTTTGTTTAGTGTAGTGTATTAGGGTTTAGGGTAGTATAGTAGTGTTTATGTAGTGTAGTGGTTTAGTTTTTAGGGTAGTGTAGTGTTAAGTGTAGTGTATTAGGGTTTACGGTAGTGTTATGGTGTTTATGAAGTGTAGTGATTTTGGTTTTAGGTAGTGTACTGTTGAAGTGTTTGCTTAGTGTAGTGTATTAGGGTTTAGGGTAGTGTAGTATTGTTTGTGTAGTATAGTGATTTAGGTTTTAGGGTTGTGTAGCGTTGTAGTGTTTATGTAGTGTAGTGCTTTAGGTTCTAGGGTAGTGTAGTAGTGTTTGTGTAGTGATTTAGGTTTTAGGGTAGTGTAGTAGTGTTTGTGTAGTGTAGTGTTTGTGTAGTGTAGTGTTTTAGGGTTTAGGGTAGTGTAGTGTTTTAGGGTTTAGGGTAGTGTAGTGTTTTAGGGTTTAGAGTACTGTAGTGTAGTAGTTTTTATGTAGTGTAGTGATTTAGGTTTTAGGGTAGTGTAGTAGTGTTTGTGTAGTGATTTAAGTTTTAGGGTAGGGGTAGTCTTGTAGTGTGGTAGTATGGTAGTGTTTTTGGGTTAGGGGTAGTGTGTTGTGTAGGTGTTGGGGTAGGGATTTTTCTTACCTTGCAAACTTTTACTGTGAGTATGGCTTTACCACGCATGCCTTGCGTTGTAATGGCATGCATGGTAAATGCATACTCATTGTAAAAGTATGCAATGTAATGGTATGCTATGTCATTGACATCGCATAGTAATACCAGCGTTGTAATGGCACATGTGGTATTAGTAGGCAATGTATTGACATACATCCATTACAGCAAACACTTTCATGGGCAAGTTGGGGGGGGAGTGCTGAAAAACGGCAACTCTTTTCACCTGAAAGTAATGAAGTAATCACATCTGGAATCTCTTCCCTAGTATCCAGCACAGGTGCAGCCAAATAAACATCCAAGGTGCAACCTGACTCACATAATGTATGAACTGCAGCTAAACGCAATAATTAGATGGCAGTTTGTATGCTACTCCAAAGATATTTTCTGCTTTATTCCAGCTTCATCTGATACTTTGAATGCGATTGATATCCTGGAGAAAGTGTCTACAGTTTCCTCAAAAAATTATAGTACTGAGATAGACTATGTATGCAAAAGCCCTGGAACACTCATCTTAGGTTAAGTATACCAATATCATTGAGGAAGTGGTTGAAGGAGCCATGCATATTTAATCCTCATTAAAAAGGAGGGAGAAAGAGGCTGATGATGATGAAGACACTGAACTTGAGAGCAATGACTTGAGAGACGTGTGTGCACAGGATGGAAGAAGGACATTTCTGCAGGGAATACCAGAAGAAGCTTTTACCTCATGATAAAGAGAAAGACCAACGAAAGAAATTGGAAATTAGACTATAAGTAATTATTTGACAATGTCTTTTCTATTGGAATGTTTCTTGATACTTCACTTTGGAAGTATTATTGTTAGGTATTTGAGCAACTTTGCTAAATGTTCATCAGTGTTTGATGTTGTGAAACAAAAAAATATATATATATTTTCTTTTACAGGAATGTGCTATTCCAGACCGTACAAAGGACAAGAAATTGCTGTAAATGTGGACCCGTGGCCCTTCAATCTAATCAGGCTGCAATTCAGACCGAAATGTAGGCATATGCATTTTATTTTGAAGTTCAGACTTCTCTATTCAAAAGGTACAACTTTTGTTTAAAGGGAGACTTGATGGCTGGCCACACCCCCCGAGCAGAACGTTTTAAAACATTTTAGAAGCTTTATGTCCTGTTTAGCTGAACAGGTCAAGATAAAAATCATATTGGATAACTTAGCAAAAGGTAGTAAATCAGAATAGGTATTAAGAATAGTATAACAGAGTTGTTAATATTTAGGAAATTCAGATTGAGGTAAATGGTACTTGGTGCTCATTTTGTCGAATGAATAGAACTTATTTCCTTGACAAGTATAAGTAATATCTAAATATCAGCATTACTCCATGAGCTCCATAAAGAAATATGCCTATTCAATTTGAGTTTTGGGTTAAACCAAAGGGAAACTTTTTTAGATGATTTGATGTTAACAGAAAATGATTTATCAAAGGTATTTCTTGATATCAGGTAGGCCAACACCTACTTCACATTTGGGAATTTGCAATGTCTTAAGACTAAGACGCTCAGATTTGTTATTCCAAATACACTTAGGAATTAGTTTATGTAGTTAGGTAAATAAAGTAGAAGGGAGACTTAAAGGTAGCAAAGATAAAATATAACAATGTTGTGGTGTGTTAGTCATTTTAAGTGCTTCAATACGTCCCACTTAATTTAAATGAAGGGTTGGCGATTTATCGACTTTCTCTTTTATGCCAGTTAGTATCTTGGAGCAATGGATTTCAAATGTATTTTTAATAGAGTCAGGAAAAGTAATCCTCAAATACTTTAGTGTTGCTGGTGGCCACAATATGTTGGTGTGTGCTATCATTGAGAAAGGCATAAAATATTTAATGAAAATAATTCATTTTAATTGACATTGAAGGAATTACCTGAGATATGTGTATACTGTTGAATAATATCAAGAATAATAGGTAGGGAAGTAATAGGGTAATTTACATATAATAAAACATCATTAGCATGATCAGAAACTTTTCTCATAGTATTCTTAAAAACAACGACAGTTTATTGTTCTTTGATGCGGAAAGAACATAAGAGAGGGTTAATGGCTATAAGAAATAATAGAGAGGATAGTAGGCAACCTTGGACTGTATCCTATATAGATTGAATGGAGTAGAAAGGGTACCATTGATATAAGTGGAAGAATAAGACACTGAGTACAATGGTTTAACCATTTGTAAATATGTGGGGGCCAAAATGAAAGGCTTCTAGTGTTTTAAATAAAAATTGTCATGAAAGCTTTCTAGTGTTTTAAATAAAAATTGGCAGTTTACTCTATGAAATGCGTTGCCTCCATCTAAGGCCAACAAGCCTACTGGATTTTTTAGGTCCTTAGCAAAAGAAAGAACATAACATAATAGATGAGTGTTATGAGCTGACAATCTACCTTTCATAAATCCTGTAGGATCAGGTTGGATAATTGAGGAGAGTATAGATAATAACCTATTTGTTAAGATTTTGGTATATATTTTGCAGTGCTTTAGTTTTGAGCGATAAAAGATGGTGGCTTCATTAAAGAAGAACCACCCATCATGGAAGTATGTTGAATTTTGGCAAATGATGAAAGTAGAACAAGAGAGAGTTGAGTTTGAAAATATTTGTCAAAATCAGCTGGGATATCACCTAGACCGGGTTACTTGTTGGAGTTTAAAGCTTTGATGTTTATGCTAATTTTCTGAATATCAATAGGATTTTCTAGAGCAAATCTATCTTTTTCAGTAATGTGAGGCAACAGGCATATTTCAAGGGATGTATTAATTACATCCTCAGGGAGGACTCTAAACATATGTTGCAAAGAGATATAAAAAGATAAAAACTCCTTTGATATCTCTTCTGTAGTAGTAAGTAAGGTACTGTTGAGTATTGATTTAGATTCCGTATGAATTTCCTGATTCATGCACTTATATAGGTACAATTCACATTGCCCTTATTTAGGCATAGAAATCTAGCCCTTATTTAGGCATAGTCCATGCTACCCAAATGCAGGCATGGCTACTTACATCTGTTCATCTACGTCACAGCGAGTTCCTGGAAAACCAGACTCCTAAGCCTTTAGGACTTCCATTTGCTTGAATATTGATTTCTCCAAGAACTGATGTATTATGCATGAACATCTACTCCTTAGTCGTTCATTCATGATGTTCTTATGCCCAACTTTTACGTCAATACTTGCATTCCTAAACAAATTCAAGGTATAAATATACCTTCACTTGCTATGGCAAGGCATGGTGCGGTTCGACTACCTATGCGGCTCACCACAGCAAGTCCCGAAGGAAGTCAAGTCCCCAACTGACGCACTGACCAGACCCTGTCATCCTCCTCAACGGAAATCCAGCTCCAGTATTTCTGACTCCCCTTGCGGGGTGTTGGAGATTGAGTCCCGTTAAAGAGATACCAACCTCTCTCATTCTAAGGTATGGAGCTGATTATAACCTAGAGAAACCTTTGACAATTCTAGGGCACAACTAAACTAAACTATAGCTAAAACAGCACCTACGTCTTCCTTCATACTAGACTTAGGTTAGGTACACTGGGGTAGGATTATTTTGGAAGCACCAGTTGTGTATTTTAGCCTGTGTTATTTATCTATGTATTTTTATATATGACATAGCTACAGACCATGCTATTACAGTATTATTTTATATTACTGTTAACGCTGTACGCAGTATACTTCGCATTCTGTCTTATGATTGTAGCAGTTAATTTCTCTTGCATGAGAAAGAAGACTGTTCAATAAATCCTTTTTATTGAAACGCCCGTCTCCCTATTTCTGTGCAACACACTGTAGAAATGAAGCATGCACGATTGACTGAGTGAAACGGTTATCTATTGTTTCCACGACTCTGAAGATATTGTTCCGACTCTAAAAGAAACAAAGTTGTCATGTTTATGCGGTTGTCAGAAACTAATCCCTTCTTGTTCATTCGAGAATGTTTCTAGTGACCTCTGAGTTAGCTGGCACACACAAGTAATTAAGTTTAATGTACTCAATAGAGACATACTGACCTCAGACCTATGTCAAAACTATAGTGTATATTATTCCACTGCGCAGAGCCTATCAGGGATATAGGAACTACACTGCATGGAGCCCAACGGTTTGGAAAGGCACTAATTTAATGCTAGATACTGAATTAACTCAGTCGTGCTTTTCTCAGAGACCCTGTACTCATAATACTCCAATAGACATCTGGAGTGGGTAGGGATAATATCCGCCATATATGAGTAGGAAAAAAAATCCTATGTATTAGCTTTTTGGTTTGTTCAACGTTGAAGGATACCTTGTTCTAAATTATTGTGCACCTTATCTTTTTTCCCTTGAAACTCGCTCTGCAATTTTCATTAAACAAATGGCCAACGAAGCCTACAACACCAAAAACAGTGGAGCTACAGGGGACAATGCCGTTCCAGCTTTTAACTTTTAACAGGTTATACTGAAACCAATGAGAATGTTATAAAAGGCGAGCCATCACTCTAAAACTTATAAAATATGGCCTACCATCAAGAGGGCGTAGAGCAGTTTTTATAATAGAGGTACATGAATATCACCAGACAGAGGTAATCTATTCATGGATAGTATTCCCAGAATTTAATCCAGTAACACATTTGTTTCACTTCTACATAGAAGATGATCCACCAGAGGAATATATTCCCTTTGCAGATATTGAAATTCCACTCAAATACCAGGAGCATGAAGTCTGGTTTGAAGGCACCCTAAAACATTTAAATCACATTACCAGGCTCGGTCCACTAGGTAGACCAGCAGCAACTTGGACGATTTTTAGCCGGCTATACACCACATCCTGACACTGATGACTTGTCAGACATAGAATTACTCACTCAACTCAAAGAGTTAATCAGAATCTATAGACAATTGGCTCAATATGTCATTCAGACTCTCAAAGTCCAACCTCCAGGGAATACACTAAAAATAACACCACAGACTTTACACGCAGTCAAGAGTAAGCTACTCGCAAAACGTGAATAAATTCCATTCTGGATAGCTCAGAAAATTACTCAAATCGAAGCAGTATTTCCTAATACTAGCCCTCATGAGAAACACAAAATTTTAACAATCTGTTTACCAATGGGGATCACCCCACATCTGGAAGACTGCACCACTTGGGGTACAGTCTTTGCTGCAATCTACACTAAAACACATGGTGCTCCGTCTATGGCGGTAATACCAGACGTCCTGAAACAGATTTAAAACGAATACGGGGCAGAGCCTGCTCTGAATATTAGGTATGAAACTACTGAAAAATGTTAACCAGGTCTCATCAATAATATTATCTAATCTTAAAGGAGAAGCAGCATCAGTGGCAATCCACCAGAAAGGGAACTTGATGTAACAGAACAACCACAAGAACTAGCCAGAATAATTGAAAAATCCTATGAAGAATTAGGTAGAGACAGTTTAGGTGCAAAACCAGTTAAACCACAACTGTCTGAAAGTTCTGAAAAGGTCTTTACTAAAAACACTCTTACATCTTCTAAAAAGAAGTGGGAACATAGCAAACAACCTTCCAAAGAAAAGCGTTCTAATTCCAGAGGAAGGTTTCCTCAAAAGAAGCCCTCTGAAAGTAGGTACAACCTCAGTAAGAGGGATAATTTGAGAAACCTGACAGGTATAAAGATACTGATACAGGTTCCTCTCGTACCTTTCAGATATCATTACAGACATCCGAAAGAAGAGGACGGTCAGAAATCAAGGAAGAACACGTGAAGTCCAAAGACGATAAATACGTTCAGAAAAGCAAACCCAAACCTCAATGCAACAAAAAAAAGGTAGCAGGTCTAAAAATCAGATATGCCGAGGATGTTGAGGACACAACTCAAGATTGGAGAATGGGCTCAGACAATGTTGGATTGTGCAGCAGAACTAACAATAGCTCGCCAGAACCTGAAGGGACTTCTGGAGACAGTGACTTGAAGGACGACATTGAAGTTGAAACTGCAGACACCAGGGTTAGCTCTCCACATAGAGGGAGACATGCCAAGAAAAGTGAAAGCACTCTTTTGGGATTGACTTTCAAATGGTTATGATATACCTCTAGCTGAACAAGACTTGTCATCAGAATTTGTCAGAGAGTGCCCACACGGCAAATACATTATTATGCCAGCCTTTGCCAACCATATTCCAGTACATTTAAAATATACTTATTCCAGGAAATGGGCAGTTGCCCAAGCCCCAGCATTATACAAAAATCATATAGGATGGGATGAGGATTCACCTCACCATAAAACCCATTAAAAATCAACAAACTGCACAAAGGCAGTATCCAGTGAAGCAAGAAGCTAAAAAACAGGTCAGGGAGATCTTAGATCAACTTGAATACCAAGGGGTGATTGAAACATGCACCTCATCAATGAACAATCTTTTGTTTCCTGTTTCCAAACCAGACAATACATATCATCTAGTTTTGGATTACAGACATTTAAACTTTTGTTGCATAACATTTGCAGTGCAAAATGCACACAGTACAGCATTAATGATTAACATTGTGCGTAAAAAATAAAAAACAACATTAGATATTTCTAATGCTTTCTTTTGTCAAAACATTGCACCTGAAAGTAGGTATTTGACCGCTTTCTCAATAATGGGGACACAGCGTCACATCTGTCGTCTCCCTCAAGGATTTAAGAATAGTCCTGGGTAATTCTCAGCAAGGGTAACAGAGTTACTACAAACTTATGATGACGAGGCATTGTCATATGTTGAAGATATCTATCTGACAGACGAAGACCTGGATAGGCACTTGAACAGGGTGAACACCATTATACTGGGCTTTGCCTCTGAAGGGTATAAATTCAATTTAAAAAAACAAGATTTGGCCATCTCAGCATCCTTTTTCTAGGATATGAAGTATCAAGTGAAGGCAAAAGCCTGGCAGCCAAATTTTTAGAGAAGTGTGCGCTGCTCCAAGCACCAAAAACGCTGAAGAATTTACAATTGATTCTAGGTTTCCTGAATTTTGGAACAACTTACATTCTAAACTACACAAAAAGGGTTAAACCACTCTACGAATTAATCAAACCTGATTTTAAAACAGTAAATTGGACACAAAAACACACAGAAATTTTGCGTTCACTACAAACAGACATGTTAGCAACCAAACATTTACAAACACACGTAAACATACGCAACTTACTGAACCGAATCATTCCAGGTCAATGCGGATTCACCTACTTAACTTTTAACGATAGTGAAAAAGCACCAATTGCATACAAATCACATTTGTACACACAGCAGAAATGAAATTCACTACTACAGAAAAAAAATTTGACAGCAGTTCACACCGCTGTAGCAAAAGAAAGAGCCCTAGCACAGGGGAAACGCATAATGGTCATTAGAGGAAGTGACAAAAGCAAGCATTCCAGATGCTAAAGCTTTACATCCGAGATGGATACAATGTGTTAATTCTCTTGCTGGAACTGATGTTGAATATGTTTTTGATCCTTATTTGAAAACACAAGCATTCCCGCAATACGAACAAGAATGTCCTCTGCCTACTGAAATTCTACCGCTAGACCAGTATGAATGTATAATTTATAATGACAGGTCTGCACAACCCACTATGGAGGGTAAGCAAGCTTATATTGCAGCATGCACGATCATTAAAGGTCATATGCGCGACTGCAAATTCAGACCTATGGTCACAAAAACGCAATCTCTAGGAGATTGTACAGCTCAGCGAGCTGAACTGTAAGAATTCATCATGGCACTTGAAAATATGGATCGCGAATTCCCCACACTCATAGTGTGTGATTATTTCTACTGTGTACAATCATATAATGAATATTTTCAGAATTGGCTTCAAAATAGTTTCAAAGGTGCAAAATGTGGCACAATTAAGCATAAAACGCTTTGGGAACAAGTAGTTCAGTTGCGAAACGGACTACAAAACACTCACGTAATACACACGCTGAGTCGCCAACATGATGGCGTTCATGTTGAAAGGAATTCATTGGCTGATGAAGCCGCGAAGGTGGCTGTGCAATCGGCTTCCGTAGCTGCAATCACTTGTTCAAAAACAAAAATAGACAGTGCAGTAATACTGGCTGCCAATGCTCCAAGCAAAGGCAGCGGTAGTACGTTACCTAAAGGGTTTCTACTCAAATACTCATATATAACTGAAACAAATAATGTTCAGTTCGCTCGAATCCCTGGAGTGGGGGATAGGGTAATTCCAAATATGGAACATAAATTAGGACTAAATCTAGCAGCACATGAAGGGCTCGCCTCTGCTCATGCAGGTGTTTCTGCCACAGTGTCATTATTAAAACAATTATACTGGTGGCCTGGCATTAGAAAACAGACCAGAAACTATGTCTTGGACTGTGAAATATGCCAGAAGATGAAAGTCTCTACTGTGAAACGTCCTGCGCAGACACCGATATTAATTTCAGTTAAACCAATAGCTTGTGTTTTCTTGGACCACTGCTGTCCCTTACAAAGGGATGGTAACTATAAGTATATCATGGGCGCAGTGGATTCATGTTCAGGGTGCCTTTGGAAGTGGCCTCAGCGCTCGGCTGACGCTCGAACTGTTATAAAAGATTTGCGGGTCTTTATCGGCACATATGCAAAACTGGGCCATAAAGCAGTCTATAACAGCTAGGGTGTTAGGTTCGGGTGATGGGTGGGTCAAACATCGAATTAGGGTTGAACTTGCTCTTAACAACTTGCCAATAGGTTCTCTAGGGGGTATCACTCCATATGAGGTCATATTTGGGACAAGAATGTTGATTCCGGACCTTGATTGCCATACAGCAGTGGTGGAAACTAAGACATTTGATATCAAAGGTCGTTTGGCTGTTTTACAGTACTTAAATGAACTAAGAACAAAACAACGCAATGTGTTCCTGAGGACAACGACCACTGGGGAAAAACCAACCGTCCAAGCAAGGCCTGTCTGGATCCCAAAGCTTGGTGATCTACTCAGAGAAAAGATTGTGGACAAGAAGGAATTTGGGCCTTCTTACAGACAACCAGTACCTGTCCTAGCAATCCACGGAACAAGAACAGTGATACTGCCGCCCCTTGCTGGTAAAAAGGAGAACCGATTTGTGTCCATCAACCTGATCAAACCACACTATGTTGCCGATACTAAGCAGTAGGCCTAGTGGACTCCGACTATGTAGCAGAGGCACTCCTCTAGCTATAATCCAAGAAGTTCAAACTGAGAGACTCATCGCCTTTGAAGAATCTGCAGTGAGAAATGAAGGACTAAGCAACAATTTTATGGAACTCGTTCCTCTTGAGACCAAATAACAGGTCGTCCTGATTCACCCGTCTATAACAAAGTAACAAGTGATCAAGTGGTTCCAGCAATTTCAACAAATCTGGATGCAATTCCAACCATTGAGAACTGCCTCTGGCTATTTCATTAACTTTCATACGTTTTTTGAAGATTCCAGCAAACCTGAAACGACACCAGCACAAAGAACGTTTAAAGAGCAGGCAACAGACTTTTTTTCATCTCCTGAAAAAGACTTATCTGGTTTCACCATGGATTGAACTATGGATTGTTTTAGGAATATTTTTCTTTCTACATTGGTTAGCTCTGGTAATAACTCTGGGTATGCTGATGAATGAAAGATATATTCAAATGGACACAGCAAGTAAAAAAGTGAACTTACTTCTCCAATCACACAAATTATCCCATTGTGAACAAAGGGACTTATCAGCAGTGAACATCACAGCCGTTCCTATACAAGATGTTATAGCTTGGAAGAAAACAGAATATGACATCATTGGCCCATAAGAGCTGTAGAAGATTCCACACTTAAGATTTCATTAAGTAACTTTATTACCTCTAGTACCTTTTCTGATGATTGGGACTTCAAGACTGTTAATAATATGATGTCAGATCTAGAAACATCTGCAGTATTCACAAATCTTAGAAGGTTCATCAGACTATGAACAAATGTATTGTTATAACCATTATAGTCAACATTTCTTGCACAAATCTGCAATACCTAGAAAGGTACATATGTATAACCAATGGGAACATTGTCCTACACCTCCAAAGGGTAGCTCAAAAACATTTGCTATGGAATTTCCATCTTTTTCAGGGTTCAATTTATCCAATGCTGAATAGTTTTATTTTAAAAATGTGAACAAAACAGGATGGAAAAATATGTTACCAAATATAAAACATTTGTTTTAAAATAGGGCAGCACAACAACGATAGTTACTGCTCTACATAGCAATGGGAGATCACACAGGCATATCTACTAAGATATAGCACTGATCCTCTCTTCCCCTATACTGGTTGTAGGAATGTAGGATCTGCTTTTATGGTGCCCCTCACTTTCTTCTGATGTCAGTATGTGTTTTTGACTAGTCTGGCTTGGATCCTGATAATCAGGACCCCAACCACTGTGCTTCCTCCCTAAATTTGACGTCAGTGCTTTTGTACCTCCACAATTGGCTACTGGTGTACCCCTGTAAGTCTGCAATATAGCTGTAACAGCTGTAACAAGGTGAGTGTGGTAAATGGTAACAAGGTACCCAGGGCATAGGTACATCAGGGCTCTCCCATGGGCTGTAGCATGTATTGTGCCACCCATGAGAGACCACTCAAACTGGGACTAAAGGCCTGCCATTGCAGCCTCTGTAAGCTGGTGCTAACACCACTTAAAACAAATCTAAGTTTCCTTAAAACTAACCCTGGGCGTAGTTCACGTAGTAGCGCTATGCATAGCTATGTGAAGTGCCCTTCGCAATACGCGAGCTAAGCGTAGCTACACGAACTGCATAGTGCACAGTGCAAAATGCTGTTCCCACTGATTGCACAGTGCCGGATGCTTTTCCGCACTGTGCAATCAGTGCAAACCGCATCTTGCACAGTGAAAGCGGTCGTTTTTGGCAGCTTTCTCAAGTCGGACTGGTAGTTTCTCATCACGAGCGGTTGCGAGCATATGCGACCACTCGCAATGAGAAACCTGACCTCCCCGCGTTGAGAATCTCACCGGTAGGTTTATTTTCCACACTCGCGATTGGCAACTTGATGTTGCTGATCGCCAATGAAGAAAACGTCTCGCAGGGATGTCATTTTGCTCACTCGCAGTCGCCAACTTGCCGTTGAGGACAGCGAGCAAGCAAAAAATGACTGCTGCAAACTTCGCAAACTACGCAAGCGTAGCCTAGTGCTTCGCTCAGGGTTACTTAAAACCTATAAGTCACCCCTAAGGCAGACATTTCAATCCTGAAGGCAGGGTGCTGGGTTATAAGTGTGAAAGTGCTCCTGCATAAGCAGGATACCCCTACAAATCCTGGAGTCAATGTTCCATGCTTTGTAAGTGCAGTCAGTCATATTGATACATATAATGGCCATGTGTCATTACGCAATGGCTAACTATATAGTGGCTGTGCCAAATTAGGGCATGTTTTTTATCAAACATGTTGTAATCATATTCCAACACCTTTGCTGCTGTTAGAGGTATGATTCCATGCACTGGGGGCTCCTCTGTGAAGCCCCCAATACTCCCCATAACAGCCTTTCAGGGTCTGCTAGCAAGCTTGTGCTGCTGCTGACCACAGACACTATTCTGCCCTCTTGCTGCTGAGCTGAGCTGAGCTGGAACAGAGAAAGGTAGAACACTAGGTTTCCTGAGAAAAGGAAGGGGTGGCCACCTCCCAGACAGGACTTAGTGTATTGGGCTGGGGTGGGGGTGCTTGCCAGTGCCAACAGACTGATTTGAAGGACACATTGGATGCCCTCCTTGCGTACTCTGGTTTGAGCCAGTTCAGGGAGCACTAGACTCCCACTCTGGTGCAAAACTGGACAAAGGGTATGGGAGTATCCTCCCATCTGTCCAGCCCCTCCTCTGGGAGGGACCCCTGAGTCACTGTAACCCTTTTATTAGGGTATAAAAAAACGTACCTGTGGGTGGGATCTCTGATTTGTCATGAGGCAAGACTCAAGTCTGAAACCACATCGCTCAACTACCGTCTGGACACTTGGACTTCGCCTGGAACCAAGACTGCGTCAAGGAAGATTCTCCTTGTCTCGATGTTCAGCAAGTCTTCTTTGTTGTCTGTGTCCATGCTTCTTCCAGGATCTTCTACAGACCTGTGTGCATCAAAAACAACCAAAGTAATCTCCCTTCGAGTGACGGAGTCACTCCCCTGCATCTGCAGCCATCACAACGAAGACGACAGGCCTGCTGCTCCTGATGCCCCACTGACTTCGAAAGGCGCAGCAACACATGTGGTGTTTCTGCAACTTACTTGTGGCCTGACCTGCCCTCGCAGCAAGTTTGATGCCAGTATCCCTTGTTGGAATCACTGGGACTGAACCCTTGTGCACAGGGTTGGCTTGCCGTTGCCAAGGCTTATTGGTGCTATACCCCAGAGATCTTTGGCCTACAAGAAGCTTCAGCCTCCATCACCTCTTCCTGCCAAGATCTTCATCCTCACCACATCTTCTGCACTGTGGGCCTTCATCTTTGGTTAGCTGCTCAAGGTCCTCTTGTGAATCCTGTGCCTTTGGCCTATGGGTCCTTTCTAGGACCTTCTCTTACTTCAGTGGCCTCCCATGCTTGCTCAGGACTTGCTCTCTCTTTCCTGCACTTGGTGAGTCCCTTGGGCCTTGCTGGTCCCAACGTTGCTCCTTCATCGTTTACCTGGTCTGTTGCTGCTGCCATGGCTTGTTGATGCTCCCGCCGGACACAGACCCCCTGGTTCTCGACTTCCGACATGGGACAGCTCATGCATGGCTCTTGTTTTTCCTCAGCATTGCCTTGTCCTCACAGCTGCAGTGACAAGTTCACCATCATCACTCCTGCATCTTCTATCATCAGTGGGCATTGCTCTTTCATGCCTCTTGGTCACCACAGAGTGGCATAAACTTAGTCCCCTCTGCTTGCAGGTACTTCTTTTCAAGAATACATCCTTGGATTCCACTGGACTCTTGCATAGTCTTCGCCAGCAGCATCTTTACTGAAGTTCTCCATTGTGGTCTATGGCGGTTTTCAACGTCACTTCGCACCTATCCACCCGGTTTTTCTGGTGTAGGTATCCTGGTTCCTTGGGTATCCACATGTGGGATGACTCTTCAACCTTCTGTCTTCCACAGGGTTTCTTCAGGGTCCACTAGGAAAGGGTCCTTTTTCTCAAAAACTGCAACTCCAACTTTCCAGTTGACTTGCATTGAGTATGTTGCTGTATTTCCACCCTGCACACATCATCCATGGGGTTCCTGGGCACTTGCCTTGGGTGGTTCCTTGTGTCTCTAGCTCTTCTGAGTCTCCTGGTCCAATTAACAACTTCTGTTGCAGTTCTTGTGTGAACCCTAAGGACTGGTGTTTTTCTTTTCCTGGGTTTTTTATGATATTATACTGACACAGTGCAGTGGCCTCTTGTTGAAAAGCTGTTACTTTCAATTGCCAGTTCGTTAAGACCTGTGTCAAACAGCATAGAGCTTCTCCAAAGCCAATTGGGAGGATAAATGTGGTCCCAACAATTTGTCTGAGTTTGGTGACAGAGACAGATCTCCCCTTAGGTTTAGATCAAAAGAGGCACCTCCCTCCTCTTAAGGGACCACTGCTCACCACTACAATGGACTGGATAACAAGGAGTCTGCCCTTAGGGGGAAGGGAAGAGATATCATTAATGCCAAGCGAGGTGACATGAGACATGCAAAATAAATAGTAAAATGACTTTGTAGTATCATGTGAGTGCATATTCCTTGTAATGCACTCTTCAAGGCCATACTTCCCAAGTAAACCATCTAATACAGAATGCTAATAATCTGTACCCCAACAGCAACTTTAGGGAAATGGTAGTAAATTATTCCAGAGAATGGACGCAAGCTAGCACAAGTGCAAATCAGTCTAATCGGTCAGAGGGAAAAAATCCCAAGGATAGTTTTGCTAGATCAGGAATGGCAGTGAGTCAAAATAAATAAGACAAAAGAGAGGTCCAAAGCACAGAGGAAAACAATCAAGGAATTCCTACTTAAAGAGGTAAAAAATATTGGTGTAGGAACCAGCTCAAGGTTAGTGCAAAATCTGAATACCAAGGCAGTCAAGGCAGGAAAGCAGGAGCAATAACAAACATTTTCATGAAAGATGTGCACTGGATCAAAATAAATGTTAGTGCGAAGGGTGACTTGCAATGTCTCACACACATCCTTCCACCTGTTCCTACTGTTCAATATTTGTAAGCTACCACTTGCATGCATTCCAGAGCATCAGAAACTGATAATACCAAATGCACTTTAAACCGGGCAATGGATTAGAGAGTCAGACAAACTTCACACGTCTAGTTCACAAGGGTTATTGGGAGAAAGAAAATGTATCTTATCTGAATGAATCTAAAGGGAGATCTGGTGCTAGTAAGAGTGGAATATGATATGCTTCATGTTGGAAGGCCAAAGATACAGGGTTTCCCATTCTCCACATCTCAGAAAGTAAAGAACTTGGTTGAAAAGCTTTGATAAAGGTGTTTGAATTCATCCACAAGATAGTGCTTATCATTGATAAATCATGCTGGGAAACATCTGCCTTCTAATGGAAACGAGTCATCAACTCGAGCTAATAAGAGCCCCAGTAAAAGAAATGCTGGATTACTATATAATGCCACGATATAGGCCTTCCAAAAAAACCTCAAATGCAGATTTGCAAGGACTGTAAAACCATGAACTCATAGTACCTCACTTGGAGCAAACAGGATCATACGAAATCTAACCTCGAATCCCCATAACAAGCTCTAAGTGAAATTCATGCATAAAGACTGCTGAAACCGTGGAACCAGCTTCAATTAAAACGTAGGGGCCAATTACATGTCTGGCAGTCCACGGACTGCCAGGCTCATGGGGACACAGTGGCGGCGGTTGCCCAACCTCCCTAGTATGATTAGGGCTGTCGGACAACCATTTCTCCACTGCAGCCATCAGAGAACCACCATTCGCTGGGATGTTGCAGCAGTCAGGAGGCCGCAATATGCTTGGTGGGACCACAATCGTCTTGCCAAGCATATTGCGAGTTTCCTCTCTGGCAGTGGTGTCATGGAGGATCCTACTCCATGATTCCTGTGGGGGAGAGGAAACAACATTAGGATGCACACCAGGGGGTCACAACATGTGCCCCCCTGTATGCATGTACCCCAGTTTCTGCATGGCATGACTTTTCAGTCCACGCGATGGAGGAACTGTTTTTAGCATTTCCGTTGCGGTGGACATTTTCTGAGGCACCGCCGCGGAAATGCCAAAAACTAGCCCGCTAGACAAGAGGAAACTCCTAATCTGGAAAGCAGTCTGACCACAGCTTTGGTGGCGCTGTGGCCGGGTGAACCTGGCATCACTCCCCCAAAGTCATAATCACCCCCTAAGTTCACATTAGATTTCAACTAGGAACTTTTGGTTGATGATTTTGCTCCTTATCCAGAAATGAGCCACTGAACAATACTAACATGTTGGCAGTTCTGCATTTCCAGGCCCCATCCTCTGGACAGTGGATGCATCTCATGTGCTCAAATGTGAGGAATTTTAAGCAGTACATTTGGAGAATGTCTTACACATCACAACTTTCTTGCTGTAATGAATAAGTTCAAGGTATGACCCAAGTGGAGTTTGTGCATAGCACACATCTAGTGCGCATTATTTACATATTATTCAATCTGTCCCTCGCCTACATTTTCACTCCAAGGCATCAGTTTCAGAATAACTATAATGCTGTTATAAAGAAAAACTAAAGATTATGACGATCATAAACAACAGTAGAATGCTGAGCGGCAATGCACATGTGCGATGCGACCTCAACGTCCCCAGACAGCATTACTCATTTTACACTTTTTTCATCCCTTACACTAAGCAGTTGTGTTCAAAAGTGCTTCCTTCAGATACTATCCGAACATCCGCAAGCCGACACTATTCATCCATTGCTTATTTTATGGCTGTGATAAAAGAGGGTAAGCGATGTTTGATTAAACAAATGACTTGAAAGCGAACGCTGTTAAGTATGTGTTGTCTTACCTTGATATTCATGATAGCGTCAATAACTTCTCACTCAGCCACTCCTGGCAACGGATTCCACATTGAATAATTGATGAGAATGTTTTGGAAGAGTTTTGCAGTGTTTGGCACGGAGCAGTAGCAAGGAATACTGAATCTCTCTTCTCAGATCTCTGTCATTCTCGCTGCCGCCCCTGCTTACTAATTCCCTTTCAGCGTGAGCTATGTCCACAATTACCACCTTTCTCACCCAGCTTCATTATGTCACGGCTGGCGGATGGGGAATAAGGAAGGTATAAAAAACCCAATACTTTTCAATCTATTTTAAATTATGCATCAATAATTAGTCAACTTGGTGGCTCAGGGACTCCCTCTTTCAGTGTAAGAGCGAGGACTCTGAGTTCAGAATGGCACCTGCCTCCTAACAGACAGGAGAATTAATAATGTATGGATTATGTCACACAGGCAGAGGTGCTGCATTCATCTGTCTCTCTGGCATTTGAATGTCAGAATGGGAGAGAGAGAGCACCGCTCTCTTCTGCAACCTCCAGGGGACCTTAAAAAGGCTTGGCTGAAATAAATATTGATGTTTAGCTGCGCTATTAAATTTAATATTTCTGACACACTTTCAACAAATGTTTTTTTTTCTTCTCGCGATGCACCTTATGCAAGCCAAGGGACATTTCAGAATTTTGTCAAGCTCTCCTGCTATTCTTCTGCGCACCTTTTAGAATAATAAAAAAAAAGGGTCTGTTTTGTAATGCTCATTCTTGAAAGACCACAATGGCGGGGCTTGGCTGAAAGGAAAGTTCTCCAAGAGCACCAGCCACTGTATTCATCCAGCATAAAATCCCACAGAAGAGCTGTTTTTTGGCAAACCAAGCTGCCCGACCTGCGTGGTAAGGATATATTGACAAAACTGCTGTGTTTGGGAAAACTCAGCCACTTGAAATATTTCCTGGACATCTAACTACACTAGTGGGAGAAGAAAGTTAAATGGTATCCTTTAATTGTCGTAGGAACTTTAAAGCTAGATGACACTATGTAAAAAACAAAAACTAACAATACATTTAATTTAGGGTCATGATATTAAAGCAACCTATGGTGTATGTCGACGTGAACACTGGTTACAAATGTTTTTTTATTGACTTGAAAATTTGCATTAGCATCGAAACTAAGCTCCATCGTTATTAGTATTTGCTCCTTATTTTCGATACGCTGTATGTTCTGTAACTGCCAGTGTTTGGTCCGATTTACATTTTTTTGGTCTGACTTTACAGTGCTGCGGTGGACAAACAATTGTGAGAATCACCAGGACAGGAACGTTGGCTCTGCCCACATGTTGGGAGCCAAGAGTTCATGTTTTGATTGGGCAGAAGTTATGTGCTTCCACAAAATTCATGCGTGCCCTCCAGACAGCTGTCATCAAGCTGTGATTTATTTATCCAGTTGCCTAAGGTTGAACTTTCAGGGGTAGACACATGTTACTGTAATGCTATTAAAGTGACTTAGATAACTAGATAATGTACAGTGATTTTTTCTGGCAGTGCCTCAGGTAGGAGGAGTCAATCAAAAATGTTCCGAAAACACACCCTTGGTATTCTCCATTATAATTTGTTTTATCATCCTTTTTCCTTGTTTGGAGTGCATGCACCGGTATTAGTGCGCTGTTCCTTTTGCACCAGAACATAATTCAATCAAGAATGGTGGCCTGCTAGTTATCAGGTCTCCGCGGGTTGCAAGGCTGTATGCCCATTTGTATCTTAGAATAATACAATTTCACCAGAGTAATCAATTTTAATCCGTTTAATTTTCTTCACTTTTCATTATTGTTTTTCACTTATTTTTTTGAATCACGTCAAAAGCGGTTACATTTGTCGCTTATTTTTTGCATGTAAATAGTTCTATATAATGCCCATCCAGGCCTATGCATGAACATATTCTGAATTTTGCTCCACTTAATTCTATGCACATCCTACTGAATGCAGTTCGGTTGAAAAACCTTCATCAGGAGATTCTGCAAGTTATAAAAAATATACTTATAAGTCACATTTCATTTCCGTCCCACATAATATAAATTAATAATCTCCCTAAATTCCCATGCTTCTGTTAGTGCAAAACAATTCATGCATATGTGCCCATGCATCCCCTTTCCATCCCCCATGAAATAACTCCCTGCTATTTTATCGTGCTCAAACCATTTCGTGTGATCCACCATCCATCCCCTGACATAAACACTCATTCTAATAAAAAATGAATAAACAAAACCAACGTCCTTTAACCTATGCTTCCTAAAACAACGCGCCCCCTAACATCCAAACATAAACCCCTCTAGCCCTCAAACCACCTCAATGAAACTTAAACACCCCCCCCGTAAGCAGTGCTACATTGCTACCCGATCTTAAGTTTGACACCATGTTCAACCCCGTGCATACCTGATATGAAAATCGCGACACTTAAACCTCCTCTTACTTGCTCGTTGTAGCTTATTTCGACCATGCTATTCATCCCAATATCAAATAGATGTTACCCTCCCCACCTCTACGGTCATTGGTGCAAACATCACACTTGTCATTCATACATCCCACTCTCAATCCTTAATTCCGTTTCATGTACAACTCAATTAACCTACATGGGTTTTTAGGTCTGGCTTGACGGTGAGACTGCCACCTGACCTTTTAACCTACACCTAGATTATTATACAATATTTTGCTTCCACAGAAACACATATCCACTCCTATACTGTGGAGAAGTGTGGCTCACTGGTTAGAGGAGGCATACCCCGAAGCAGAGGTCAGACCCGGGACCAGGGTTCAATTCCCGACGCGGCAGGGTCTGGAGCCCAATTGTCCACAGACTCGATAATTCTCGCTTCGGTGCCCACTCTAATCACGGGTTCACACTCTGCAACTCTGGGCATTAAGCTTGCTTATTCTCCACACTGGCTCCTCTGCGGTGGGATGCCTGGCTTTCACCTTGGGGATGCCCAGTACGGGTTATCTCACAGGGAAAAGTCAGGATGGGTTCCCAATGCAAGCGCCGAGATGCCCTAGGGTAAGTCGAGCGCTATTTGAACACACATACATATACTATATACGTGTAATACTTCAGATTACCATACAACATTCTTTTAAAACCTGACCGATAAGCATTGCCAATGCAAGTGGCCCGCCTAAGGCAAGCCTGTCTGTGCCCGCTGTCGACCAGACCGTGGCCAGCGCCAGGAACACTGGATCTCCAGGACCCCCCCGAAACGACTCAGCTGAACTCCACGCACTCAACCCCGGGAAGGCTCACTGACTGCAAAAGATCCTCACCCACCACCACCCATGGACATTTCTCAGGTAGACTCTGTCACAATTCCTTCACCATCGACAAAACCACCTCAGCGGCCAAAGATCCACAAGATGCACGCACCACCGCAACCCAAACGTGCATTCTCCTCAACGTGCGCTCCCTCCACCGGCACGCCAGAGAGATCTGAGACTTGATTGAGATCCTCTCGCCCGACATTGCCTTCTTCACAGAAACCTGCCACCTCCAGCCCTAACATCGCCATTGCCATCCCCGACGGCTACAAGATCCCGATAAAGGACTGGCCCCACTCCCCAGGAGGAGGACTCACCATTGTACACAAGACTCCTTCCGACTCTCCACATCTAGCACGAGTGATCCCCACTCCAACACAGAACACCAGACAAGGATGCCCACTCTCGCCGGCACTCTTCCTTCTGGCCCTTGAGCCCCTCATCCAAGATATACAACTAAACAAAACCATTAAAGGGGTCAATATCAAAGGGACTGTGGTAAAACTTGCCGCTTATGCAGGTGACATTCTAATAAAGGAGCTAATGTCAACAATGGCAGAATACTCCAAACTTTGAGGGTATAAACTAAATAATGAAAAATCAGAATGTAGATCATTAAACATCTACTGCGCGAAGGACATGCTAGGGGAATCAGGATTGACATGGCAGACAGGGCACATCAAATACTTAGGAGTATACTTTGGTACCGACCTAATAAACACCCTACGTCACAATTAAAAAGCCCAACTAAAAAAAACAAAGTACCTATTGGAAGCCTGGTCACCAAAGTTCATAACATGGTGGGGGAAAATTGAAACTTTAAAAATGATGATCACGTCACTGATAAACTACCTGATAAGTATGCTCCCAATCCTCCTCACAGACGACTTCCACTGGAAAATCAACAAAATGTTCACAAAGTTCCTGTGGTGCGGAAAGAAGGCTAGGATTAGTATTAAAAAAATTAGACTAACGAAAACCCTGGGGGAGGGGGGAGGGGGGGAGGGAGGGACTTTAGCAGATTTCAGGATTTTCCAACTAGCCTTCCTTTTTAAAAAAAATGTTTTTTATTATTCAGCTTGAGAACAAAACAATGATGCATAGAATATAAGTTTACATGGATATCTGTTTGAATAAAACATTACAAATGTCATATATAGCTTAATACAACCAAAAGGAAAAAGAAAGAAAGGAAAGAAACAAACAGATACAATAAACTGTTAGTGAAGGTGGTTCTTCCGCTTCACTTACTCAGCCATTGCATAAATGGAGCCCATATTTGTACCCCCCTCTCCCGCCTCCCCCTACCCCCTCAAAAACACAGCTGATTCTAAATTATGGAGAGCTAAGATCCTTGCTCTCCAATTTACAAAGGTGGGGGGGACGGGATTAATCCATTCATATGTGAGACATAAACGTAATACCGACATAGCAATAAATATTAGGGCTGAGGTATAGCTCGTTCTAACCGACAAAGCATCTGTCTCACAGTCACAGCCCGTATTACTAATTCAGGGGATAAAGCCACAGGTATTTTAAGACTTAAATTAATAAATGCTTGGATGTCTTGAAGAAACAAATCAAGTTTAGGGCAAGTGAAGAACATATGGACATCATTAATAGCTTCTAACCCACAATGCGGGCAGAAATGGCCACCCTTTCCACCCCATTTAGAAATTTTAGTAGGGTGTAGTAGAGGTCATACAGGGCCACATAGCTTTGGGAGCGTAATCTCCCTGAAATTAACACAGTAATAGATAACTCTAGAGCCTGGGAGATATCCAGATCAACCTTACCTAGCTTATTCTCCTATTTGATATTATGAAGAGATAAATCATCAGGGAGACCTGAAAGTACATTTGGTAAAGTGGTCCGATTCGTGACCGCTTCAGGATCGAATCCATAAGTGTATTCTTAACAAATAGACTTGGGTTTTTATGCACAAGTTTATCTAGATAGCTTCGAACCTGGAGGTATCTAAAAAATTCATGCGTATCCAGGGCAAATTTATTCTTTAGAAAAAGAAAGGAGGCCATGCTCCTCTCTTGAGTTAAATCCCCTAAAACAGTAATGCTGTGCCTCCTCCAACGGATTGTAATTTGGAAGGTAGCAGACTGAATACATAGAAACAATAACTTTAAATTTAGTCTTTTTATAATAACTAGGTTCGAGAACCGACAGCAGTATCCCCTTGGCGTCCTCTCCTAGGCCCATCTCAAAGATGGAAGGTCTACAACATGGTGGAATTACTGCTCTATCACCAAAGAGCGGTACGGCAAAGTGTTGGAGCAGGGCTGTTCAATACTTTGCTGTACCACTCTTTGGTGATAGAGCAGTAATTCCACCATATTGTAGACCTTCCATCTTTGAGATCGGCCTAGGAGAGGACGCCGAGGGGATACTGCTGTCGGTTCTCGAACCTAGTTATTATTAAAAAAATGGTCCAACTATAGAGCAGAAGATTAGGAACTGACCACCCACCCCTATCCAGTGGCAATTGCATCCATTTCACCACCCTGCGGGGCTGGTGGTAGCCCCATAGGAACCTACTGCAGGATCTCTCTGCACGGGCAAGACTTGGCTGAGCAAACTCTAATGGAATGGTCCTAAATATATAGAGAAATTTCGGCAAGATCAACATTTTTAACACATTCCGTCTTCCGAACAGAGATAGATGCAGATTATCTAATCTGTGCAGAGCTAACTGTATCCATGATAGGTAAGATATTCATATCTGCCAGCTTATCTACTGCAGCTGTAATTCTTATCCCTAAATACAATGCACTTGAAACCACTGGTGCATCAGAAAGACCCATGGCAGCAGATTGAACCACCTGGGTTTTCTGCGCGATACTTTTGTAGCCCGAGCAGTGACCATACTGTTCCGCTAAGTTCTTAATTCCAAGAAACAAGACTAACACATCACTTGTTAATACAATGATATCATCAGTGTATGCCAGAGCTTTAAATTTATATGTATTAATCCTAACCGAAGATATATCCGGAGAGAGCTCAAGTTTGCTTAGAAATGGGTCTATGTAAAGTGCAAATAGCAGGGGCAAGCAGGGACAGCCCTGCCTAGTGCCCCTGCTAATTTCAAAAGATCTTGAAACCAGGCCTGATATGGATATAGTAGCTTGAGGTGTGATATACAGTGATTGTAAAGCGTGAACAAAGTTGGAGCAGAACCCGTTCCAGTGCAAAACTTTCCACAAGAACCCCCAGGCAACCCTATCAAACGCCTTTTCGGCGTCTAACAGGATTGCACCAAGGGGGATCCTGTAGTTTGAGCCCAGTCCAAAAGTGCTATAACATGGCAGACATGTTCCGCCGTGTCCCTGCCAGGAATAAACCCATGTTGACAAAAAGAGACTATTGGGGATATCACTGACGCTAATCTAGTAGCCAAGATCTTTGCGAAAATCTTGCTATTGGTATTGATCAGTGATATCGGACGAAATGAAGTGGGTCCAGCTCCAGTTTGTCTTTCTTTTTAAAAAGAATGATGATTGTATGACACCAGGAGTCTGGAATAAGGCCAAGCTGCGCATCTCTAAGGATTGTCAAAAAATCCTCCCGAATCTCGGTCCGAAATATTGTATAGAACTCCAAAGGAATAGTCTGGGCCTGACGCCTTGCCCTTGGCGAGAAAGTTCAGTGCCGATACAACCTCCTCCCATTCTATTGGTGCAGCCAGGATAGTATTCTGGTGATCAGATACCTTTAGAGTGTTAGGCTCGTGTACAAAAGCGCCAAACTCATGATCTGAACTAAATACCTAGGTCCGTCGGTATATAGAGAGCCATAAAACTCAGAGAAAACAGTCAGGACCCGTTCGGGAGTATCGTGAATGTGGCCCTGAGAGTCCTGATTCTTAACAATATGGTTAGCCAAGGATCACTGCTGGAGTCGTTTAGCTAATACCCTGCCTGCTTTTTCACCAAACTCAAATATCATCAAGCAATACTGCAAATATTTGGCAGCGAGGTCTCGCCCAATGAATTCGAGCAAGGAAGCCTTAATGCGCGCAACCTGTGTTTGACTTTGGGCTGTATCGCGGCCATCATTGATCGCGCTCGTGAGCTGGACCTCTGCAAGACGTAATTCGTAAATCCGCTCGTTAGTTTGCTCTTGAATTTGCCTTTGACGGGAGAATGAGAAGCTCTTTTTTCACCTCGAATCGCTGCCTTAAGTGTATCCCAGACAATATTACTAGAGGCTGACCCTCTGTTAATATTTAAAAATTGAGATATCCAGGGTCTCATGTGATCTAAATATAATTGTTCCAATAGAAGTTTTCTCTCGAAAGTTCATAATCTAGGAACCTTTTTGATGCCATTTAAAGTAAAGCTAATAATCAACGGATTATGATCTGATATGATACAGGGTGAAATCGAAATTAATGTGGTGTCGGCAAGCTGATCAGACACGAAAACATAATCCAAATGTACCATTTTATTGTGAGGAGCTGAGAAAAATGTGTAGCCATCTAAATGCTTATAGTGATGAAACCAAAGATCAGTCATGCAGTGTTCCTGAAACAGAGCTTGCAGTGCCCTGAATACTCTAGCGGCCACATGCATCTTTGCACCCGTGTGCGATTCCTAAATTGTGAAAATTAAGGAATCGCAATTTAGAATTCGCAAAGAGCAATGCATGAATAATTCGCAAATATGTTTGCGATTTCTTAATTTTCCTTAATTGCGATTCACATTTTGCAAATCGCAATTAAGGAAAATCTTCCCATTGATTCCTATGGGCCAAAAGGCATAATAATGGGAAGGCATTAACATTTTGCGATTTTCATTTGCGAATCGCAATTTGTTAATGCACTTCAAGGGTGCTGAGGGGGGTCCAAAGGACCCCCCCTGCACCCTTGAAATGTTTTTTTAAGTGCAAGTTTCACACACACATGTCCAAAGGACATTCTTAGATTATTTCTCCGAGCCCTGTTTTCAATGTCCACTAATTTCCACTGGACGTCGTCCCTGTGGGATTGAAGTAAATCTACAGAAGTCTTCTGGGTGATCATGTCGTCTTCGAGAGTGGAAATCAGAGTTTCAGCTTCGGCTATCCTAGTCATAATGTCTGCACAGGTTTTAATCACTCTGCGAAGAGAGTTCTGGACCCTGTGCCCGGGCACTTTCCTGTCTGGTCTCCTCGCGATATGCCATTATTGTCTGGTATATGATTGCGAGTGTCATTTCCCCCGGAGGTGGGACTGAGCTGGAATCAAAGCCATTGGTGGCAGAGTTAGGAGGATTACCTTGTAGCTCAGACTGTGCAGAAAATGAATAATCCCAAGCTAGGGAGCCGGTGTTGGAATCTTGAGGTATTTTTCGGACCGTGGAAAGGCCCTTAGATGTACTAGCAGGGTTCAGAACATCATTAATTCACCAATCGCCCAGATCGATATCCTCATCATCTGTCCAGTCCTTATCTAATCCATTGTCATCCACCGATGAGCCTGTGTGCTCTGATAGAGAAAATAAATTATCTCCATCTGTATCGCCCTCGGTGTTAGTTATTGCACAGGGTGGGGGGACTTGCAGTACCTCTGTGTGAGGATGATCATTTTTAGGGTCTATAGGGAGAGCAACAGGGAGGGCAACTGCTGCTGTAGATTGTAAATTAGGAGCAGAGTCCGCGGGAACTACAACTCCCAGCAGCCCGCTGGGTTGAGAAGTCGAATCCAGTAAAGGGTCCATGCAAATCGGAATTGGGCTCTGTAACGTTTTGTTTGTGCTGCTGCTTGCCCGGGAATGAAACATTGCTGGAACTGGAGCAATTTTTTCGCGGTTTAACTGGATGCCAATGCAGCGTCCGGCCTACCTCCTTTCGTATTTTCGGCAGATGGAATCACCATTTGAACAGCTGGAGGCTAGAGGTGCCGAATAGCTGGTCTTTGTTGTGGCCCGAGGCAGGTTCTTTGTCTGCCCTTTCTGCGGCATTGCGATGGTAACAGAGCTCCGTCGATGTTGTCGCTGGAATGGGTGCAAGCAGCTGCTCGAAAGACGCAGCAAAACTAGGATGAAATCTGACAAGCAGAGCCAACGGAGCATCAGCGCAGATCAAAATGGTATTATTTCCCATAGTTTAGATTCTAACGGCCCCGCGCTAAGGGATGAGAGAGTCAGCAGGCCATCGGGGGGGGGGGGGGGAATGCTAAGACCAGCTCACACAGACAGAGAATCGACCGCCATCTTGCCTCTCCAACTAGCAATCCTAGCTAAACAAGGATAGCATTGGGTTGCCCCAGCGCCTGACTACACAGCTGTATGGTTACAGGTAGAGAAAGCCATTCTGATTAGCCTGAGCCCACTAGCCCTACTAACGGCAAAAACATACTACCATACGTCTAAACCGAGCTTTAAAAACACTATAATAGCACTCCTAAAGGTCGACAATGAAATGGCGATAAGCATTAAAGGGTCCAAGTCAGAATCATTGTGGGCTAACAGCAAGATCAAGTATAAGGGGAAAAATCTCAACTACAAGAAATGGATAGAAAAAGGTATATCCTACCCACACCAACTCGAGAAGGGAGCATCCCCCATTACATTCGCTGACCTGAAAGCAACCCACCAGTTGGAAGACATAGACCTATATAGATTTTTAAAGATATAAACAGCCCTGTCAAAGGCAAGCCTAGACAGCAACCAACCCTTGATCCTCCGCTACATAATACTACGCCCACAGATCACCAAACTTGACACCAAAACAACTGAATACTGGGATAAGCATATCCACCCCCCACTAAATGACCAGGAATGGAAAACTCTGTGGCCCTCAGCCAAATGAAACAAGATCACCCCAGTTTTAGCACAAACAAAACTCTGGCTTCTCCACAAAACCTTCTGGACCCCAGACCTCTCACACACACTAGGCCTCAGGGAGAACTCTCCCTGCTGGAGTTGTAACACAGAGAGGGGAGACTTAGCACACCTCATTGTCCACTACCCAACACTCACGGTGTTCTGGGGAACTGTATTTGACTTTATAGACAATGTGTTTAAATGCAATCTAACAAGAGACTTTGCCTCCCTCACCACAGCCTTTATATGTACTGATCTCTCCTCAAAGAGAGAGAGAGAGAGAACTAATGGACCTCCCCCTGACAGCTGCGGTCAAACTGGCACTAAACAACTGGAAAGACACCAGCAAAACAAGCTACAAGGGTTAAATCAACTGGGTCACTCACCTCAGAGGAGTGGACCACTTGGCGCTGCAACACTCCCCCTGGAAAGCATCAACAAGGGGTCTGTGGGAAGCGCTTAGACAGGGCTATGGACCCCTACGAACCACCACAGGAAATGAACCAGATCTCCTAATTAATGTAACGATCCATGACCCAATGCACTGCAAAAGACGAACCAGGTGGACTTGAAACTAGCGGGACTATCTAGAGTTAAAACAACACGATCTTCAATTGACATATCAGACGCTAAAGTTGAAACCAAGAATGTATACCTATCTATATACCTGTCCTATACTCTTTCTCTCCCTCATTTCTAACTTTTCTATCCTTTCCTCCTGCACCTTCTTCTCTATCAAAATTCTAGCCAGCAAGGTGGTAACCGCATAATCAGTAAAGTACTAATGTTCTGTTTCAGTCGGCGTTAACCACTCAACATTTGTGATTGTATACATTTTATAAAAATTAAAAAACAATTAAAAAAACACACTGCAAATCAAAACTTCATTGTGCTTGTGACTGTAAAATGATGTTTTGCCATATACTAAACCCTTTTGGAGCTGGAAAGATTTTAGCAGAAAAGGAGATAATCAGCAAAGTAGAGGGTGCAGTTTCTGCTAGAAGCCCCTCACCTACAGTCTGCTCCTGTCTTAACTTATTGTTATACTTAATCGTATTCACAGAATACACAATAGGCAATTGCAAAAGCACCAGTGCAGAACAAGCAGCATCCAATCAAAGTGAAGTGCAGATGCAGATAGAAGAATCCAACTGACAGAGAACGGTTTTCTATTGGATGGTGCTTCCGAGCTAGGTACTCACATTACCGTAAACACAGAGTGGTCACAGAGAGAAATTTAGGGGTTATGTATTAACCCTAAGTCCCTAAGCATACTACACGATTTGGCGTGTTCAACAGAAGAGAAAGAATACAACACAAAATTGGGCTTTTTGGCTTTTCTAAATTATTTCTTGAATAGAAAGGAGACTTTTGCTCTTCACAACTTATGGTGAAATACCCCTGATACACTGAGCTACTCAACTAGAAGACCCATTGTTAGGTAACCCATCTGAAGGAATCTTTTTTATCTGTATCCAGCTTAGTCAGTAACAATGGTGACCATGTATTTGTGAAGGGGGAATACAGGATATGAATTCTACAAAGAAAGTACGCTTTTTAATATAGGGAGGGAGTCAATAGGTCTTCGAAGGAGGAACATATGTATGTATGTATATATGTATGTATGTATGTATGTATGTATGTATATAACATTTATAAAGCGCAACAAACACCCCATGGGTGCCCTGGCGCTAAAAAGATACATGAAACACAGACCAGCAGGAGAAAGAGGGATGACTAAAGATGAAATGCAACCTAAGATGAGCATTACTGAAGCCCAACAGAATTAGTTTCTAGGGAACAACCAAGTTTTAATCTTTTTCCTGAACAGGGACAAAGTACTACATTGTCTGATTTCGAGCGGAAGCTCATTCCAGAGTTTCGCATAATTCAGTGAACTTCTGTAGTAGAGAGTAGAAAAACATTTACAAAGGGTTATTGTCAGACAGGAAAGCAGAGTTGTACCAGAAAAAGGGAACCTGCACAGAAAATTGTAGCCAAAAACAAGTTATAGGTAGTGCGGGGAATGAGATTTTAGTATCAATTTATAATCAATTTAATAATTTATCTCATTCGTAAATTTTGGACTGATAGTACCTGTCATTGAGTAAAAGACAACCCCCACATAGACTTAGTTAAACCCCATTAACTGACGCCACTCTGAAGAACCACTTACAACTGATAAAGTTTAAGTTTTTTTTATATAAAAGTCAAATTTATATGCAAATACAATCCTCTCAGGATAACCTCAAAGTATACAAAGAATACAAAATCAACTCCAAATCAGCAATTTAAAGTTTCGATGTAAGGTGGTTCCTTTGCGTCATCTACAGAAAGAGAAAATAATCAAGTTAAATCTGTCCCTACTCTAAACTAGGTGACATCCCTAATTCGCAAGTTTCTTCCCTAAAAAGGTGTCAGCAGTTTGACTCCCTAAGAAGTTCAAACTCTCTTAGCCTCTAAAGGTAACTTAAGTTTAAGAAGCAGTACCCTATCTGCCTACCCATCCGCTCTTCTAAGGGTCCTCGGCCTACTGCTCCCTTGCGCTCTGATCTCTCTCAGCGCATCTGCTCAAGGCATCTACCCTTCTTCGCTCTGAGCAATTCGCCTCGCTGTTCCTAATCTCCAATTGCTACCTTCTCCCCGGGGTGCTGTCCCTAAAATACACAATCACAGTGTGGGTGGAACGCCCCTTGACGCCCACCACGGACTTTCCCCGTTGATGTCATCTTCTAGCTTTTTCCATGGCTTCATCTCTTCGCGTCGTCCGTTAGGTTGACCCTTCTCCTTAGATGTCATCTTCATCTTCTCGTTGGTGACTTTAATCGACTCTTTCCAGATCAAAAGTCAAATGACCTTAAACAAGACTTTAACCTAAAATATTTCTTGACCTTACTAGATCCTGTGAATGGTCATTCGAAAACAAAGCTCAAATTCCAATCGCCTCCTCTCATGTTTAGGCAATAAACTTCGTTCGACATTTGTCACCTTAAATCTAACAAATGCTAGACTCTTCGGCTCGCACATTCAAGTGAAGGCTATTCACGACTCCTGTGAGCCCACTAAATTACCAACAGCGGACTACACTCCTGCGAACCCTTGGTCAGTCAGGTTATAATCACAAATGACCTAAAGTCTTGCAACATTCCTACGACTTCTTTACACAGTATAACCTTTAGCATACATTTATATATGCTCGCGTCTAGCAAATCCTTTACTCATGTGTAAATACATTTTACCTAAAATACAAATGCGTTAGAGTATAACTCTAATACATGGAATATAATCTACATAGAATATAAACTCTATACATAGAATATAACGTTCACACGGAATATAAAGTTATTTTCCCATTGGTTACATCGTTATGCGTATACTCCTTGCACATCTCTCCATGTGGTTTTCTCGCCGGTTCTACATTTAAAGTTTACATGCATACATGTGTTCTACTCTGTTCGTTCTTTTGTTCGTAAACATTTCTACACATTAGCCCACTACGTATACGGGCCTTCTATCTCTAATACATTCTAAAGTGAATACAATTACATTTATTTCTTATACCATGTTGTCACTTCTGTTGAACTTTATGCTATAGATGTCAACTTTACATTCGATATACATTTCATTCCTACGTTTACACGATATACTCCTAAATATGGCCTATACATAATTTTTATTCAAATTTGCGCTCTCTCAGTCCCCCCTTTGATGACTTTTAGGAGTCATCACTAAATGCAATTTGAATAACACCTTTAAACAGAACTAGTTACATCATTTCCTCTTTTCATCATTTCAAGTGCTCTCAAGCTTTTATACTGTTGGTCTTGTAAAGCAGCTAATCTCCTTTCTTGTTCTCTCATAGATCTTTGTAACCTGTTCGTCTTATACCATTTATATAGTTTCACTAATCCTAACAATGTGATTATACAAATTAATACTATTAATACAGGTTTTAGTATATACCACACTATACCTTTGCCAAGGTTAGCAATCCAACTTCCAACCTTTCCTACTCCGTTACCTACTTTTTCCCAAACATTTATTTTAGTCAAATCTTCGATCTCTTGATGAATCTGCGTAATGTTTCTTATAACCTTCTCAAGTGGTTTTGAATTATCAGGAATATAAGTACAACATTCCTGAACCTTCAAAGCCTTACAAACTCCGCCTTCTTTTGCTAATAGTACATCAAGAGCAAGTCGATTCTGAAGAACCATTGCTCTGATCGATTGCATCTCACCTTCTATTAGCATTAATGACCTTGCAGTACTTGCAGATAATCTATCTACGACTGTTGCTAGTCTCCTGATCTTAACATCGTTAAGTATTAAACCTAACATAGGAAACATCGCTCCAAATACGTCTCCTACTACTTCTGCATCTCCTACTTCCCTTTTCGTTCTTATCGAAGCCTTTCCTTCTATGATCGCTAAATCCTTTGCATGATATATTTTGGGGAAGACAATTGCCAAGTAACACGAACCATACCAATTGTCAGGTAGTTTTACATAGGCATTTCTCCCACATACAAAATATACATTAGGAATAGCTTGCATCCCTTTCATAAAATCTTTCGTATAATACTCTAGCTTAAAAGCATGCTCACAATTAACTTCACCTACGAATACACTCTCATAATATGTCTTGCTTCGAGTTAGACATAACTTTCCTTTCTGCGTTCTATCCAATGCTATTGGACCATTGCTCCCTTTCTTCTTATGTGCCTTCTCTTCTTCGGTCCAATCAGTTTTCCACTGTCCTGACATTTTTAAAATCTTCTGTCTTCTGTATCGGTCATCTACTTGTGCTATGAACTTTTTCTCAATCTCTGACACTTTACAAGTCAGATTATTTCTACGTGCGTATGATGTATCTAATGTATCCCAAGGAAGGAAGAATTTGGCTAGTCTATCCTCCTTTTTGTAATAGTCCCACTTATTCATTTGCTTATAATTCGGAACTTCAGGCAGTACCGAATCATAATTCGAAAAGTAGTACTCAAATCCTTCTCTACCATAAAATATACTTAGCAGTAAACTACAAGTTATCCCATAAGTCAATGGGAGATGATGATATCGGATGCCCTCATCTACAGAAGCCGGCAATTGCATACAAACGTAGCAATCTTTGGCCTCCATGGCATCGATATATTCGTACAATAATTTGGCATATGCGTTTGACCTAAAGTTTCCCTGTGACTTGTCTACGTGTAATCTACGAACTTCGTCTGCTAGTAACGCCTTTTCACGTATAACATTGCTCTCCTCCCTCTTTCCCACAAGAGCAGGTTTCAAAGTCGTTACAAGTTTTACATCTGCTATTTCTTTATCTGTTTCATGTCCTATTATATATGATATTGTTACTACTGTAATTATGAGACTAATCACTACTGTTATTAGTGTACCCACTATACATCTGGCTTTCCGGTTTGGGTTGCCGTTCTCCATGTTGTCAAAACAGCGTGACTCTTTCTTTTGTGAAAAGTTTATCAGTTCAGTCCTTGTTTGCTTTGTTTTCTTCTCAGTTTGTAAAGTGCTTCTTTTATCAACAAGTCTCTTTTTCGCAACAATGTCTCTTTATTTTAACAACAGGCAACCCTAACCCTTCTCCGTCCTATAAATGTAATCCCTAAGTTTATTCTTCTTTCCACTCGGCGCTAGGTTATCTTCTTCTTTATAGCTTATATACAAAAGTCTTTTATGCATCTACAATTATTCTCGTACCTGCAGCTCTCGCAACAAGTTCCAATAATTCAAAACGAATGACTTTGTCTTCTTCCTCGGATATTTGATGGCCAAATGTTGGAAATTGTAATCTGTTTAGCACTAAATCTTTAATCTGACTCAAGTATGGGGGTATAGGAAGTGTGAAAGTCAGTAATCCCTCAGTCTCGAGTCCAGGAGTCAACATCCATATCTCCACTGCCACAAATGGATCGAGATCGATTACTTTCACGTTCTTCACTCTCCCAGATTTCTGTCCCCAAGACATTTGCTAGATAAGTCCACTCTGGGGTGGCGTACCTTCTGCAGGGCACACGTACCCTTCTCGATCTTCTTGGACTCTCAGTGCCTGAGTCTGTAGTTTCTTCTTCTTGATCTGAATCTTCAGCGATCGGGACAAGAGTTTTCTCCTGTTGTGCCTTTAGGCTTGGCCTCCTCCTTCTCTCCGGCCAACTGGCTTCGTCACTCCTTGTCCTCCTGCTCCTTGTTCTGGGACTTGTTTCTTGGTCACTCTCTGCTTGTTCAGTATCAGATTCACTTTCCCAGTTACTTTCTTCTCCCGATACAACTTCGGTCTCACTAGTGTCCTGACCTTCGTCGATCTGTTCCAACACAGGTTCAGCCTCTTCGACCACCTCTACAGCTTGGCTTTCCCCCTCTATGGCTTCTCCGCTTTCCGCTGGATTCTCATCCGAGAGAGGAGCTGTTTCTTCTAGAGGTGTTGGCACTCTTCGAGTGTGTGAAGCGTGTATCCAATTTGGCAGGCCTCCACACTTCACCGCAGTATTCGTAACAAGTATGACTTGAAACGGTCCTCGCCAACGCACGTCTAAGCAGTTCTTCCTGACATGCTTCTTCACCAAGACCCAGTCTCCCGGACTCAGGTCATGGCACAAATCTTGTGCTGATGGAACCTCTGCAGCCTGGACCTGGAGGGACACAGAATTAATGGCATCAGATAGTCCCTTGCAGTAGTCCAAGATCAAGTCGTCTGTGATGTTCAATAACGCTGCAGTTGGTACCGATGGCAATCTCATAGCTCTCCCCATTAGCACTTCATGTGGAGAGAGACCTGTTTTCCTATCAGGTGTGCTACGTATGCTCATAAGAACCACTGGAAGTGCGTCTGGCCAATTCAGGGATGTTGATGAACAAACTTTGGCAAGTCTGGACTTAATCGTGCTGTTGATTTGCTCTACAATCCCTGAAGCTTCTGGTCGATAGCTGCAATGGAGCTTCTGATCGATACTCAAAGCTGAGCACAACATCTTTACTATTTCGCTGTTGAAATGAGTTCCTCTGTCCGATTCCAAAGAGGATGGCACCCCAAACCTCGGTATTAACTCTCTAAGTAACAGTTTCGCTACTGTAAGTGTATCGCATCTACGTGTAGGGTAAGCCTCAACCCATCTGGAGAATATGCAGACAATCACTAAAACGTATCTGAGCTTGTTACATGGAGGCATTTCTATAAAATCAATCTGCATCCTATTGAAAGGCCCCCCAGACCTCCCAACGTGACTCAATGTAACTGGTGTTCTCTTTCCCACGTTTAGTTGCTGACAGATCGCACATCGCTGACATACTGCTTCTGCCGCTACTCTAAACTTAGGATTAAACCACGTTTGTCTGAATACTCTCACCATGGCATCTCTTCCTATGTGTGCTGATCCATGCAATTTCCTTGCCATTGGACTAACAAATTCATTTGGTAAAACTGCTCTCCCATCAGCAGAAACCCAAAAATTCATCTCGCTTTTTACACAACCCGCTGTTTCCCAACTCTTTTTCTCATCATCTGGTGCATTCTCCTGAACACTCCTTAACTCATCCCACGTATCTACAGTGTCCAACAACATGGTCAATTCAGTTCTTTCCTGTACTCCCCCCACTTTCACATCAGTGTGAGAATATCCTTGCTCTGCGCAATAACGTGCTACTTCATCCGCATAGCGATTTCCTTGCGACACAAAATCTAAATTTTTCGTATGCGCTGCACATTTGACAACCGCAATAGCTGTCGGGCCTTGTAATGCCTCTAACAAAAGTCTCACGAATTCTCCATTCCTAATGGGAGAACCCGAGGAGGTCATGTAACCTCTTTGAGACCATAGCTGCCCGTAATCGTGAACTACCCCGAAACCATACTGGCTATCGGTGTATATGGTGACTCGAATTTTGTTACCTGCTAAACAGGCACGCGTCAAAGCAACAATTTCCGCTACCTGAGCGGAGTGTACTCCTTCCAGGCAGGCGGCTTCTACGACTCTGGTAATTGTGCAAACTGCATAAGCTGCTCTCAGCTGACCAATATCGTCTCTTACGCATGAACCATCAACAAAGAAAATTTCATCGGGTTCAGTCAATGGCTCATCTACGATATCGGGTCTCGGTTTGGTGCATAGTTCAGTCACATCAAGGCAGTCATGGTCTGTACAATTTTCATCATCCACCTCATTTGGAAGTGGCATCAACGTTGCAGGATTCAAGACGGAGCATCTTTTTAGGGTCACATTCTCGGCAGCCAGTATGACCTGCTCGTAGCGTGTGAGCCTGCTATTCGTCAGATGCTGAGTCTTAGTCCTGGTCATCAACAATTCCACAGAATGCGGTACGTACACCACTAACTGATGTCCCATAACCACGCTTTCCGATCTTTCAATGCTGACACCCGTTGCAGCTACGGATTTGAGACATCCGGGCAACGCTGCGGCTACTGGATCTAATGTAGCCGAAAAATACGCTACTGGCCTACGCGCATCTCCGTGGATCTGAGCTAATACTGCTAAAGCGCATCCCTCTCTTTCGCAGCAGTAAAGCAAAAATGGTTTTGTGTAATCCGGCATTCCTAAAGCCGGGGCGCGACATAAGTCCTCCCTCAGCTGCAAAAATGCCATCAAACAATCCTTGTCCCATGGTACCGGATCACTCACTCCTTTGTGCGTCAGTTGTAATAACGGTTTTGCCTTCAGTGAGAAGTTGGCTATCCACTGTCGACAATAACCTACCATGCCTAGAAACATCCTAACTTCTCTTTGGGTTGTAGGCGCGTTCATTTTCATAATCGCCTCTATTCTGTCTGGAGACACCTTCCGTTTTCCCTTTTCAATCCTGTGGCCCAAGTATTGCACTTCAGTCTTACAATATTGCAATTTACTTGGAGACACCTTGTGCCCGTTCTCGGCCAAGTGATTTAACAAGGTGATGGTGTCTTCTCTGCAAGCTTCCTCTGTTTCTGACGCAACTAGGAGGTCGTCTATGTACTGGACTAGAACTGAGTTCTTGGGCAGTACTAGACTTTCAAGATTTCTCTTTAAAAGCTGGTTAAAAATCGATGGGCTTTCTGTATACCCCTGAGGGATACGACACCATGTTAAAACGCGATCTTCCAGCTTAAAAGCGAAAAGATACTGGCTCTCTTCATCTAAAGGAATCGAAAAGAAAGCCTGGCACAAATCTATCACTGTAAACCATTCAGCTTGGAACGGTATCTGAAATAATGTCACTGATGGATTCGGTACCACTGGACAACATGAGACAACAATATTATTAATCTTTCGAAGATCCTGCACTATTCTGTATTTTCCACTAGGTTTCTGCAAACCCATAATCGGTGAGTTACATGGGCTACCCACGATTTCCTTCAGTATTCCCTGTTTAATCATGGATTCGATCACAGGCTTTATTCCTGCTATCGTCTCCGGTATCAACTTGTATTGTGGTGTTCTTGGGTACTCGGCATTGGGTCTTACCAGGATCTTTACTGGTTCTACCCCTTTGATCAATCCTATTTCTTCTCCAGTAAAATCCCACACCTCAGCTGACACTTTCTCCCTCAAATCCTGTGGAAGTTCCTCCACTGTTAAGGTAGGATATAGTTCCACGCATTCCTGCGAGTTTACAACTTTGAAATCGGCATCTTCATCATTGGTCTGCACTTCTACTCCTTCAGGTGTGCAATGTATTGTGCAATTCAATTTACACAATAGATCTCTTCCTAGCAAACACACCGGACTAGAATCACAGATCACAAATTGGTGTTCGTCACTGTAATTCCCTATCTTCACTGACACTGGTTCTGTCAGAGGAGTCGTCATCCTCTTGTTTGCGACTCCTACCACCTGAATCATCTCTCCTGATATCGGCAGACCTGGGACTACCGCTGATCTCAACGTGGATCTAGTGGCTCCCGTATCCACCAAAAAGGTCGTAGGACATCCAGCTACTTCAGCCTCTACGTATGGTCCTCTCTGATCTACTTCCAGGGCTGCTCCTAAAGTACAGTCTTCTTCCCTATTCACTCGTTGCCCTGTAAGAGGATCAACGTAGTAGCATTCTTCTCCTCCTACGAACAATGGCATTTGTCTATAGGTTTTCCCTCCATTCGTAATTCGAGGCGGTTGAGGAAACGGGGCTCGAGGAGTCTGAGTCCCCCCTTTGATAAAATTTCCCTTGGGGACTGCAGTTCCTTTAACCACGTTATGCCGAACCTCTTCCTCCTCCTGTTCTAATTCCCCTGTCTCAATATTGTAAGGACACTCGCGTCTCCAATGTCCCACCTCGTTACACTGATGACACCTTGTTGTCCTTTTCAGTGTCGCGATATCCATTCTCGGTCTCGGTCTTTCTTCCTCATCTCTGCTCTGGTTATTCTGTTTCTTTGCTTGCGTTCCTATTCCCTGTTGCCGCTGTCCACCCTTTCCAGCTGCTTGCATCTGCACTAACATCAGCTTTTCCTTAAGCTTCTTTGCCTTGGTATCTATCTCATCGCTACAATATCTTGCATACCTCAGAATCTCGTCTAAAGGTTTGTTCTGCCAACAGATTAAATGCTGTTGAATCATCAGGCTTATGTCTGGTCTCAGTCCGAGAACAAACTTCGACACAAACTGTCCTATGTCTTTAGGATCCATTACGTCTAATCCGCTGTACTGCTTGAATGCTTTCAGTAATCTTTCATAGAACTCGTGAACTGTCTCTTTGGGCTCCTGAGTTGTTCGATCTATCTTAACCCAGTCTATATCCTGCACCGGCACTTTCTCTTTTAGCCATGTTATTACCCTCTCGTATTTTTCCATGACTCTGTCTGATGGACCACCGGTCTGGGTATCCCTCTGAGGCTCACAGGTGGGCCACTCAATACTAAGTTTACATGCCGTCCACAAGTCTCCGGGTACTACGATATCAAACAATGTGTTCAAATCGATCCACAGCACCTTAGAGATCTTCACGAATCTCTCTACCTGCTTGTACCACTCCACGGGATTTTCTCTAAGCTTCGGGAAGGAATTAGTGAATGCCGCTAAATCCCCCCTACTCCATGGTACATGCACATAGTTTCCGTTCGCGATTTCTCGCAAAGGGAAAGCCTCCATTCGCATTAGGTCTGTATCCTGAGACTTCACGAGTGTACTCCGTCTGACAGATCCCCTTTTGGACCATCTTTCCTCCCATCTATCCAGATCTCTCCATATCCTAATACACATGACCAATTCCCTTATGTGTACTCTTAGCCCAATCGTTCTGCGCTCATCTAAATCTTGATCCGTGCAATTCAGCCTATGATTAGCTTGTAAAGCCTTAGTTCGTGATATGTCTATCATGTATTTTCCTGCCAGTTCGGACAACTTTTCATGAGCTGCCCTTGCTTTTCGAGTAATATCTTTAGATAAGAACAATATCTCATCTGGTGCGTACAGATCTAGCCTCTCGATTGCCACTGTGCCATCAATTATTTCATCCAAGTCTGATTTTAAACTCATTACGTCTATGCGTCTAGCTTTTATTTCAGCTCTCAGTACGTCAGTCCTAGGTTGTTCTCTCACATCCCTCTCACCTCCACTATGCGCCCTACGCCTAAGCACAGGTGAGTTATGAGGAATTTTCCTTCCATCCCTTTGTTCCCACCTCTCTAGATCCCAAGCCTTTCCATCTTCCCTTGGGGTGTGGTGGAACAATACTCCATCTTTTAATCCTACATTCTGTCTTTTTGATTCTGTCTCTCCAGATACAAGGTAAGATCCTCCGTACTGTTCTAAACCACTGTAACTTGCTTGCTGTCTGGTATCACTCAACAGACGATAAGGTCCTTCATGGCTCTCCAGGCTTCCGCGATCTCGTTCGTGATCACCGGATGTATGGCGAGACGTTTCGCGACTCCCTATATTCTCATGACTTCGTTCTTGATCGCCGGACGCATGGCGAGACCCTTCGCGACTCTCCATGTTCCCGTGATTCCGTCCGTAATCACCGGAGGTATGTCGAGACGTTTCACGGCTCTCCATGTTCCCGTGATTCCAATGTTGCACATTTTCATCCGGAGTATGGTGTGTGCATCTGAAAGTGTTTCGATATTCCTGCGTCCTTCGTTCTCCTTCACTAAAGGTGACGCGAGGCACTTCGCTACACCCTGCACTCCTGTCATTACACATTTGCCTATTGCCGCTAATGGTAGGGCACGTATCTCTTCTGCTTTCTTGACTCCCTCTCTCCCACTCCGGGCTGCTTTCGCCAGCTCCACAATGAGAGAGGATCTTATTATCCTGGTCTCTCCACTCTGCTCCTGTTTCTAGACTTTTATTCCGAGCCTCTTCGGCGGTATCCCATTCTTTCAGATATTCCCTTAATTCCTTATAGGATTTTGGTTTTGGTCCCCTCAAATCCATTGATCCTCTTTGACCCCCTTGTTCTATCCAGGGACCCGTTGCGGAATCTAATGGGGTACTCCGACTCACTGGTGCTAACCTCTGTCTTTGAGGGTTCATCGTGTTATTCCTATTCTCCATCTCTGCCCTTTCCCTGTCCCATCGTGCCTGTTCCTCCTGCTGGACCCCCTCTGGGTTGTAGATTGACACTATAGGGCCTATGGTAACAGGTACTTGCAAAGCGTCTGGCATTTGGTACGACCTTGTACATTGCGTCTCTGGCACCTTCTGGACCACGAATCTTCCCACTACTCTCTGTTCAGAACTAGCTTGGGGTATTTCCTCGCTCTTGTTGGAGTCCCATTCTGTTACTGGGATCGATTTATATTCCCCCCATCTAGCTCCGTCCCCTTGCTGTAATATGGGACTTGCGGATTCACCGCTATACGGGGGTGGTCTGTCTGTTAACAGCCTCTCTATCAGATCCTCCTCCGTCTCGCTTTCCTCATCTTCCTCCTCTGGAGGTTTCTTTTCTCCCGTAGCTTCTATCATGGTGAACAGTTTGTCTGCTTCTATCTTTTGCACTCTCCACTTCTTAGCTTCTTCATCCCATTTTGCATCCTGCACTGCCTTTACTGATCGTCTCACTCTTTCCTGGCGTCTCTTTACGCTCTTTTCGTGTGCTGCTCTAAACCATGCACTAAGTGCTTCGAACTGTGTTGGCCTCGGTAGAGGTCTTGTTGCAAGCATTACTGCTTTCAGTTGGTTCAACACGTCTAGCTTGAATGTTCCGAATCTCGGAAACATCAGTTCCTTTTCCCCTTCTGTTAGCCTATTCCACTCGGAGATCCACATTATCGAGTGTAAGCCTACATTTACTGCCATATGATAAGCTGGTGTGCCTTCTGGTGGAGCTTCTTCTCCAGCATATAAGTTTCTTCTGTTTCTTCTAAAGATTTTTCTTAGACCCTTAAAGCACTTCATTTTTGATAATCTACGATTTCCCTTTATTAATTCTCTCCTTTGTTTACGTCCCGATGACAACTTGCACCAATCCCTGTGCAACTCTCGCTAATCAGCCTATCCCAACGCTGTTCTATGCTAACTGACCAATCCCAGCGCGGCTCTATGCTGACGTCACTCGTTCCCTCTGCAGCGATTTCCGTCGTTTCTCAACTCGTCTCACGATCTTACATGCGTTTCATTCATACGCCGAAAAATGACTACTTCCGTCCAAGCGATCACTTTTCTCTGACTGTACGGCCACAGTCTAACTGTAATTGTCACCTCAACTGGCGAGACGTCTTTCCTCTTACGGTTGGACGCTTGCCTCAACTGATAGGTTACTTACACACAGTAAACGTACGACCAGCATGCGTTTACTCATACACTCACTCAAACGCTCCCCCTATCATCGGTCTGCGGGCGATCAATGGTACCTCATGACCCCCTTTAAATGGTAGACAAATTACTCTGGGTGTTCGATACACCCGAACCACTTAAGCCCTCTGGACATAAGATTTTATCCGGTTGCGCGCGCTCACAACCTTCCCTCAATCGCTCTACAGGCATTCAACTCCGCTTGACATTACAACACAGGACCAACATAAAACACCGCAATCTTACAACGCATGACCCTTATACTCACTCTCGACCGACTCTGCTGCTTTTCTCTCGACGCACCGTCAGCACCTTCTTCGACAGGGATTCTTCTTCTGGTCGTCGATGACTAGGGACCTTGGGGTAAACTAAACCTGGCCTAGGTCGTCTTCCTCAAGAAGATAACCATCATACTCTGCTACCAACTGCGGGGAATGAGATTTTAGTATCAATTTATAATCAATTTAATAATTTATCTCATTCGTAAATTTTGGACCGATAGTACCTGTCATTGAGTAAAAGACAACCCCCACATAGACTTAGTTAAACCCCATTAACTGACGCCACTCTGAAGAACCACTTACAACTGATAAAGTTTAAGTTTTTTTTATATAAAAGTCAAATTTATATGCAAATACAATCCTCTCAGGATAACCTCAAAGTATACAAAGAATACAAAATCAACTCCAAATCAGCAATTTAAAGTTTCGATGTAAGGTGGTTCCTTTGCGTCATCTACAGAAAGAGAAAATAATCAAGTTAAATCTGTCCCTACTCTAAACTAGGTGACATCCCTAATTCGCAAGTTTCTTCCCTAAAAAGGTGTCAGCAGTTTGACTCCCTAAGAAGTTCAAACTCTCTTAGCCTCTAAAGGTAACTTAAGTTTAAGAAGCAGTACCCTATCTGCCTACCCATCCGCTCTTCTAAGGGTCCTCGGCCTACTGCTCCCTTGCGCTCTGATCTCTCTCAGCGCATCTGCTCAAGGCATCTACCCTTCTTCGCTCTGAGCAATTCGCCTCGCTGTTCCTAATCTCCAATTGCTACCTTCTCCCCGGGGTGCTGTCCCTAAAATACACAATCACAGTGTGGGTGGAACGCCCCTTGACGCCCACCACGGACTTTCCCCGTTGATGTCATCTTCTAGCTTTTTCCATGGCTTCACCTCTTTGCGTCGTCCGTTAGGTTGACCCTTCTCCTTAGATGTCATCTTCATCTTCTCGTTGGTGACTTTAATCGACTCTTTCCAGATCAAAAGTCAAATGACCTTAAACAAGACTTTAACCTAAAATATTTCTTGACCTTACTAGATCCTGTGAATGGTCATTCGAAAACAAAGCTCAAATTCCAATCGCCTCCTCTCATGTTTAGGCAATAAACTTCGTTCGACATTTGTCACCTTAAATCTAACAAATGCTAGACTCTTCGGCTCGCACATTCAAGTGAAGGCTATTCACGACTCCTGTGAGCCCACTAAATTACCAACAGCGGACTACACTCCTGCGAACCCTTGGTCAGTCAGGTTATAATCACAAATGACCTAAAGTCTTGCAACATTCCTACGACTTCTTTACACAGTATAACCTTTAGCATACATTTATATATGCTCGCGTCTAGCAAATCCTTTACTCATGTGTAAATACATTTTACCTAAAATACAAATGCGTTAGAGTATAACTCTAATACATGGAATATAATCTACATAGAATATAAACTCTATACATAGAATATAACGTTCACACGGAATATAAAGTTATTTTCCCATTGGTTACATCGTTATGCGTATACTCCTTGCACATCTCTCCATGTGGTTTTCTCGCCGGTTCTACATTTAAAGTTTACATGCATACATGTGTTCTACTCTGTTCGTTCTTTTGTTCGTAAACATTTCTACACATTAGCCCACTACGTATACGGGCCTTCTATCTCTAATACATTCTAAAGTGAATACAATTACATTTATTTCTTATACCATGTTGTCACTTCTGTTGAACTTTATGCTATAGATGTCAACTTTACATTCGATATACATTTCATTCCTACGTTTACACGATATACTCCTAAATATGGCCTATACATAATTTTTATTCAAATTTGCGCTCTCTCAGTAGAAACAATACATTTTTGACAAAATGTAAGCACACGTTTCCGTGAGGGACTCCGAACCTGCAGATGTGCATCCCTTTAAAACAGATTGCCATCTGTGAAACACGTAGATCAGATATGTGTGTGAAACACAGACATGAAATGGAAGGTTTCTACACCGTTTTAAATGCATTTACTTGCCGCATAAAACCGTTGTCTGCCATGAGAACAAGCCAATGTTGACTGAAAGAAGACAGACCGGAGAGTGAGATTATGAACATCAACGTATTTCTTTGAACATTCTATATTATATTATACTATACAAGGCACTTCTTAAGTGCATGGCTACCCAACGGGCCTCCCAGCGATAACTGTCATGTCCCATGCATGATCCCATCTTTAGTAGAAGGCATATTACTTAAATAGCTAGGTCGTCAGCTGTGTCCTAACACTGAGTTCCCTTTGAGTAGGAATGGCAGTGAGTTCCACAGGACAGCAAGTAGGCGAACGAGTAATTACCACTCCTTGCTTTCTTGTCCATAGGAACTGTAAAAAGCCTCTGGTAAGGGGATTGTAAGGGTCTTCTAGGGTTGTAAGGGTTTAACAGTCTGTTGTGGGCCCTTGCTGTGCATTGCCAAATGAGCTTTGCAGGGGGATTTGAACTATATTTTTTTAGATACTGGCAGACAGTGGAGTGACGTCAGAATGGAGGTAACACTTAGGTATTTTAAGCAGAATACGTGTTGCAACATTCTGGACCATTTGAAGTCTTTTAACCACAAATTGAGGACTACCCAAGTATAGCGAGTTCATGTAGTCAAGGCAAGAGAGCACAAGTCCTTGAACTACTATTCTGTGGGTGGCACAAGGTAGCCACCTCAGAAACATGTTAAGAGTCCTGGCACCCCCATGTCTTCCTTCGTCACAGATTCCCTCAGAACCACTCCCCAATAATGCTTTGAACTTCTCTATAATACCACTCACATTGATCTATTTTCCAGTGCTGCTCAGCCCAATCTAGGCTGTCACAGCATTTTACATCACAGATATAATATACAGAGACAATGAGTCATAAAAGTATGTAAATCAATGTATAGGAAATGTTGCTTAAGACAATGAGGTCTGCATGATATAGGAGTCACATGTCATCCATACTGGTAGGCATTATATGTTAAGAGTCCTTGGTATGGAGAAACGAAGGAGCAGATTAACTATGATTTTACAATGCACAGTAACCAAAGTTTCTGTCCTGCATTGTGTTGAGTGAAAAGGAGAGAGCACAACTGCATCTTATCTACTCATATATAATGCTTTTTCTCTATTCTATAGTGCTAACACACCTTAGTATCTTGGTTGCACACACATATGCCCTTTAGTTCAAAGGTGGTTGCGTAATGTCAAGATTCGTTTTTATTCTGGATGGGTACCCTTGCAGCTCAAAATTCTCTCCTTTAACATAGGTTAACACTTTACCACATTGGATGGTGTACAGTGCAGCAAACAAGCAAAGTTGGAAAGGTTTGGAGAATATAAATCCTTTCTCAAACGTTATGGCTGCCTGGAGAAGGAGTACTTTTTTATGTTATTCTCTTTCTACCAAAGTTAGTAGATAGGGAATAGAGTCAAACTCCATGGCTGAGTGCATGGGAACATCCATGTACCACCCATGGAATACCTCCTTGCTGTAAAGTAGCACATAATGCTAATATGTGTTACTTTAGGGCTATTGCCAAATGAAATTCAGGATTTACCCTGGAAAATAAGACCCAAAATAGCAGTTTGCACCAGGATTGCATCACTTTTGTAATGCAAAATGTTAGTAAATCCACCCCATAAATGTAACACAATAATTAGGGTGTAATACTAATAAAAACCCAAAAGAACCTTTTTCAGCAACCTTGGAATAACAATAGAGTGAGGGAAAACAAAGTTCTAAATGAATGCCTTTCAATTTGCGTGCAACACTTTGATACCAGTTCATAGCTCAATGTGCTACATTAGAGGAATTGTTACTTATGAACAAATAGCAAACAAATCTCTAAGACAAAAGCAATAACCTACAGAGCTATCAACATAAAATATAATTTTTTCTGATCTGGGTGTCACATGGTGTGTATTGTGTACTCAAAAAGGTTATGGGTCCTAACCACTGGCCAGCCTGGACCTCAACAATTGGAGAAACAGAACAAACGTGGCTTGCCAGGAAACTTTTTGAATCCTAATTATAACCCACACAGCCCACAAGTACTGCGTCGCTAGGCTATTTATTTAGCAAAACATTTATTTAGTTATATGATCAAATATTAAAATTCATGAAAACATGTCCTACAAAAAAGAAACACTGTCACAAAACAGCCAAATCAGATACAAAAACATACAAATATGTGCACAATAGGTCCAAAAATTACACAAACATGAATAATGAATCATCAAACAATTACATGACACCAAAGTATAACTTCGAATACATTACATACATTTCAAATAAATTGAGATAAAAAAAACATTCAATATGTAAGCAAAAAGCCAGTCCTATAAACTAAAATACCAGTGGACAGGCGGAATTAAGAATGGAACACAACTGCCTGCCTGTCTCACAGGACCTGTGACTAGGTGTTAAATCTGGTTACAAGCAAGGGCCCACAAAAGTGGAATTAATTTAATCCCTAGCTGCACCCTTCTATCTTATCACAGGTTGGGGGTCAACGCGTTTCGAACCAGGATGATTGACGGTTCTCCTCAGGACGGGGACTGGAAACAATCTTCACTGAAAAAAATAAAAAAAGGGGGTGTCAAACTGGTAATGTCACAATTGAGGGGACCTCTCTGTCTAACCACGAAAGCGTAAAGCAAAAATTACCTGCACCACTTGCAGGAGTGGAAAGAAACTGTGGAACCGGAAGGTAATTCTGAAAAGGAAATGAATGAATAAGATCAGTGGCAGAGGGAGCAGTGGAATAAAGGCACCCTCACCGAGTTCCTATACTAGGGTTGCAAATTAGATACCTGGATCACGTTGTGTAGGTGTCCCAAAGTGGAGCGCCCGCAAAGCGGTGCGCCGTGGGGAGGTGACGGAGTTCACATTCCTTATGTCAGCTGGGGAGGGAAAATATTAAAAAACCACATAAGTCAGTGGGTCTGCAGTTAGATGAATAAACCTGTCCAGGTTGTGTGCTGCACTACTCCTACCTGTACAAAGTACGTGGGTGGAGACGGCTGGGAGGCAGTAAATCACAGTAGTCTGGTGCAAGTTTGGTTTGCGGCGGGAAAGTTTCTACTGCACGAAGCCGCTGTAAAAAACAAAGGAGGTTCGAGTCACATTGCCTAGTGCCACATGTGAAAAGTCGGCTGTATTATGCCAACAGACTCGGGAACGGCACTTACTTCTACGCAAGGGATTCGATCCTGACAGCGGTCGGACGCGTTCAGTGCTTCCTGGACGTGTGTTTGAAAGAGACTGCCTCCTTCACTAATAGTAACTCAGAAAACGACAAAGGACAAGGGGGGGTGCTACGAATGCTGGTACTTAGAGTCCTACCGGTCGAGCTGGTGATTCTAAGATTGCTGGTTGGAATGGTGAATCGACTAAATCATTATTTGGCAATTTATAAAAATGCTGCCAGGGTGTCTGCATCGGTAACATTAGTTTAAACTGCCTCCTTGCACACAAAGAGAATAAGCGCCTGTTAAACGCAAATATGTCAAAAGGCTGCTTCAAACGGAACATGCTGTTATGTATGCCACACGCATCCGTGGTATGTAAACTGATTCTTCGGGCACTGCCTCAGTATATACAAACACAAGCAAAGGCTTTACATGCTGGTGCAAGAACTGCAAGTGTCTCACAGTATTTTTCCATAGAACGGATGACACAGACACTATTGTTTATAATACAACAACCAAAAAATGACATATATGTACCAACACAAGCTCCACCCCAAGGCACATTTGTAATTTCAACCAAATGGGACATCGCCATTGTGTGAGAAATTGCCACAAATCGTAATCACATGATAGTTTTTATACTTATATATGTATATAAGTATAAATTGCCACAAATCATAGTCACATGATAGTTTTTACACTTATATATGTACCAACACAGGCTCCACCCCAAAGCATATTTGTAATTTCAACCACATGGGGTATCACCACTGCATGAGAAATTGCCACAAATCATAGTAACATGATAGTTTTTATACAAAAAGAAAGAATGAAGAGAAATAGAGTATGTGGTGTCATAATTTATTTTTAGCCAGGGTTCAGCAGCACGGCTAGGGCTCAGGTGCAGATTTACAGATTGCCCAGTTCAGACATTTCATTGAGGCCAGAGTTTGCAGTGTCGAATTTCAAAATGAGGTAGGCCTCTTTTTGAGAGAGGCGTACATCCGGGTCCCCACTGCCGCCTCTGATGACCGCAAGCACGGTCCATCTGATGTCATTGGCTGCGTGATAGTGTTGTATGAAATGGGAGACCAATGGGGCTGTCAGTGTCTTGTTATTTATTCTGGAGCGATGTTGAAAGATTCGTTGACGAACCTCTTGAGTGGTCTTCCCAATGTACACCTTTTTACAGGGACATTGGATTGAATACACTGTATTTTTGGTCTTACAGTTAGTGTGTTCATCGTGTCTCCAAAATTTGTTGCCGTCCGTAAACAGAGTACCCTCCATTGTGAGATCACAAACTGTGCATGTCCCACACTCCCGGTGTCCCTTGACGGGATTAGACCCGAAAATGGTACCTTGAGTGTCTCTTTTGGCAGGGGGCGTGTTGAAGTAATCATCTGGCCGATACTACGGTTTTTTTTAAGGGCAAAGAGTGGTACTCCGACATCTGGTAATACTTCTTCGACCAGGTGCCAACACTTCCTGATCACTTTTTGGAGTTGGCTGGTGTGAGGGCCAAACGTGGACACACAAACAATCCTTTGGGTTGCAGGTCTCGATCTTTTCTCTAGCAGATGTTCCCTGGGCGTCCATCTCGCTCTTTTCATCGAGTGCTTCAAAAGCTTGTGGGGATAGCCTCTTTACTGCAATTTAGCCAAAAGTGCTTGTCCATGGTAAACGAATTGCTGTGTTGACGAACAATTTCGTCTCACACGAAGAAATTGTCCGTATGGGAGGTTGTCCCGCAGACTCCTTGGATGATAACTCCTATAGTGGAGTGCATTGTTCTTATCAGTCTTCTTTTGGTAAAGGGAGCATGTAAGACCCTCTGGTTTGGCTGACACCTCAACATCAAGGACGGGGAAGGATTTGGAATTGTAGCTCAGACTGAATTTGATATCGGGGCTTCTGTCCTTCAGCCAAACCTGAAATTCTTCAAGTAAAGCGGAGGATCCCTTCCAGACGCACCAGACATTGTCTATATATCTGAGCCACTGCTCAATATGATCTCTGTAAGGGTTATTTGTGTACACAAATCTCTCCTCATACTGACCCATGTAGAGGATCGCCATTTCGGGCGCAAAGGGGCAGCCCATGGCCGATATCACCACTTTCACCTTTGGGTTTTCAGTGATTTTCTATTTTTTTTAACATAGGGTAAGATATTATTAGCATACCTAAGTATAGCCACTTTAACCTTTGTTTGTTTCAGTGAATTTCTGTGTTTTTTAAATATGTTCAGCCAACTCTAACACTAAGCACAGATGTGTGTAGAGGAGGTTTGGCTAGCAATGAGAGCAAAGTTCTCTACAAATATTAACATGCTAAATAAATACTTTTGACCCCCCCACCCTCTTTTTGAATTGCCCATGGTTGACAGATTGGTAGAAACATTTCAAGGAAGAAGCTGAAGTGGAAAAACGTATTTTTGGAAGAGTTATATAAGAAACATTTTAAAGAAGAAGCTGAGGTGGATGAACCTATTGTTTGGAGAGTTTCATGCAGATTTGTTAAATGTTATGTTATGTTATGTTAGTGTGAATTTGTAGAGCGCACGTTCACCCTGGGGTTTCTTGGTGCTGTGTACCACTGGGGAACCCGTCCTGGCTTTCCCTGTGAGATGGTCCCTATTGGGCATCCCCAAGGTGAAGCCAGGCATCCCCGGCAGCGAGGGGGCCGTTGTGGAGATTAAGCAAGCTATTGCCCAGAGTTGCAGCGTGGGACCCATGGTTACAGAGGCACCGAGGCGAGATTTATCCTGCCCGCTGACATTGGTTCTGTACCCTGCCGCGTTGGGAATTGAACCCTGGTCCCGGGCCGACCTCTACTTCTGGGTCTGCCACCTCTAACCGGTGAGCCACACTTCTCCGACACCAAACGTGTAAGCAAAGTAATGAACGTTCTTCATATGAAACTATAACTGCGGTGGCGACCACTGGAGATAGCTGAATATATATATTCCCTATGGAAACTAGGTCCTAACTATGACCGCCTTAGGATATATATATATATTCCGAGATGCAGCGCTGATTCTGCAGAGGGGTGAGGGTTCAGGACTGCTGTTTTGCCCGTTCCATCTTACATCGTAGGAAGGGAGAGGAGGAAGCAGTCCCCATCCACTTGGGGAGTACTTACATTGATGGACTGCTTCAAAGGGAAGATGGAGTGCCAGGTTTTCAAAATAGCCACCCTGCCTGCAAGAACGCCTCAACCAATCGTAGAGGGGCGAACTCTTTAAAGATGTGGACATTGAAGGAATACTACACTTTGGGGCATTTGAAAAAGTCGTTCTTGATGAAACGCGTCATGCCAGTGGTGTTCTAATTAAAGCAAGTGCAGTGCTCCTGATACCTGAGCGGGCACAATTCCTTTCGGCTGGAGGGAATATGGTTCTAGCTAGTAGTGTGTGGCCACAGCACACACGACCACCCACCCCGCAGGCTGTACGGCATAGTAGTGGCATACAAAAGTTGGTTTTCCTCATGGACTGGGGTAATGCCGGACCGCCGCAGCACACAGAACTGTAACCATGCCTGAATTGGACCGTGACTACACAGGAGGATTACATTCACTGTAGTGAGGATTCTGAGATGCAGCGCTGATTCTGCGGAGGGGTGAGGGTTCACTACTGCTGTTTTGCCCGTTCTATCGTACATCACAGGAAGGGAGAGGAGGAAGCCGTCCCCGCCCACTTGGGAAGTACTTACGTTGATGGACTGCTTCAAAGGGAACACGGAGTGCCGGGTTTTCGAAATAGCCGCCCTACCTGCAAGAACGCCTCAACCAAATCGTAGAGGGGCGAACTCTTTAAAGATGTGGACATTGAAGGAATACTACACTTTGGGGCATTTGAAAAAGTCGTTCTTGACGAAACTCGTCATGCCTGTGGTGTTCTAATTAAAGCAAGTGCAGTGCTCCTGATACCTGCGTGGGCTCAATTCCTTTCGGCTGGAGGGAATATGGTTCTAGATAGTAGTGTGCGGCCACAGCACACAAGAGCACCCACCCCGCAAGCTGTCCGGCATTGTAGTGGCAAAGAAAAGTTGGTTTTCCTCATGGACTGGGGTAATGCCGGACCGCCGCAGAACACAGAACTGTACCCATGCCTGAATTGGACCGTGACTTCACAGGAGGATTACACTCACTGTAATGGGGATTCCGAGATGCAGGACTGCTGTTTTGCCCGTTCCATCATACATCGCAAGAAGGGAGAGGAGGAAGCAGTCCCCGCCCACTTGGGGAGTTCTTACGATGATGGACTGATTCAAAGGGAACATTGAGTGCCGGGTTTTCGAAATAGCTGCCCTACCTGCAAGAACGCCTCAATCAGTCATAGAGGGGCAAACTCTTTAAAGATGTGGACATTGAAGGAATACTACACTTTGCGTCATGCCTCTGGTGTTCTAATTAAAGCAAGTGCAGTGCTCCTGATACCCGCGTGGGCTCAATTCCTTTCGGCTGGAGGGAATATGGTTCTATATATATATATATATATATATATATATATATATATATATATATATATATATATATATACGTAGGTTTCAGAGGTGTTATAGTTAGCTGGACATTTCACTCATACAAAACCATTGAAATTCCTCTGTTATAGTTAGTAGTACTAACTGTAACGCGCCCACAATCCACTGGTGATGATGTCACATATTACATCTTTCATGACACGGTCAGTGACATCACTGATGACATCTCAAATGACACCACTGATGACATCATCTAGTGAATGTGGTTTAGTTTGTTATTTAAATATGTATTATATATACACCAATCTGCATTGAAGAATCAGTAGGTATATAAATATCTGAATAGAGGATTTAGTAGCAGTGTGATTGATTTAGTAGCAGTGTGATTGATTGTTTACTTTATTAATTTATAGTGTCTCACTTAATATATTGGATAGCGATTAAACTGTGTGAATATCTGTATTACCTGGTCAGTTGTTGTGTAAACTGCTGCACCAGTAGGTTACTAGATATGTGAAAGTCTATATTAGTTATTGATTAGGTAACTGATTATTTCTATGGGAGAGTGAATGTGTGTGCGGTTCGGTGGGGGATCTGTGACTGCCCAAGATATGTGAATAGTTAATTCAGTACGCATAAGAGGTTCAGACTACGTGTTGTAATAGTTGTTTCGTCACCACTGTGACTTCCTCAAGGCTTGCTTTAGTAGTAGATGAACTCAGCAGGATGCTTCAATTGTGGCTCTATAGTCTCAGAATACTGAGGATCCCTTGTCAGTGCTCAAGGTTGAAGGTGTATAAGCCCAAAGGACTAATCCAATTGGCAACTCCTAATTTTCATAAATTGTAGAACCCGAAAGTCACGGTGGTGACGAAACGCACGTTGGCTGTTTCTTTGCTGCCAATTCAAGAACTGAAACCTCACTTACACCAAAAGAAGCTGTATTTTTTCCAAATGCCAAGACTGTTTGAAATACATTTTATGTGTCTTTGATGTAATAAATCACTGTTTAATTATTTGATTCTATTTGGTTTACTAAAACCCCTGCTTGGGAAGTAATCTCTCATCATCATATGTTGCTTGCTTTGCTAGTTGAAATTCATCTACTAATTGTATCTACTAATTGTATCTGTATTATTTAGAGTGCCGGGGTTCAGTCTTTCTAGTGATGTCATCAGTGATGTCATTTGAGATGTCATCAGTGATGTCATCAGTGATGCCACTGACCATGTCATGAATGATGTAATATGCGACATCATCACCAGTGGATTGCGGGCGCAAGAGTTACAGTTAGTACAACTAACTATAATGGAGGAATTGTTTTGTATGAGTAAAATGTCCAGCTAACTATAAAATCCCTGAAACCTATGGTTTTTTCAATCAATGAATTTCTAAGGTTTTTTAAATGATAATTCCTAACTACAACCTGCTTTAAACCTATGGGGTTTTTCAGTGAATTTCTAAGGTTTTTTTAAATGATAATTCCTAACTATAACCTGCCTGAAACCTATGTTTTTTTCAGTGAATTTCAAAGGATTTTTAAATGCTAATTTCTAATCATAATGTTCAGTAGGCATATCTGTTTTTTTCTTTCTTTTTTAATCTCAACCTAGTAAAAACTGCAAATGCCACCACTCTTCAATAGATTTCTTCCACCAACAAAATCGCCACAAACCACTAAAAAAACAGGCGATAGCTCCACTTACCAGCAACAAATTAACATCAACATTTAACCGCTGTAAGGAGGTCGACTATCTACTGCGTGAATTAAACCCAACTCACACCCATATTTAAAGACAAATATGTGATAGAGGTACTAATCATGCACTTCCGACACCAAACAAAATCACAACGCCCAGCGCTACCACCACCAAAACCAACCCTGGACCCCTCCCCCCTAATACCTCAGAGGCAGCACAAAAGAGGACAACAGACCTTCCCAAGACACCATATCCTCTCAACTGCACAATAGCTGCATGTTCAGAGATGTCGCAACCAACTATATATAAGGGAGTAAACTTGCACCTCAACAATAATTTACAGAATCCCAAGTGTACCGGTGATATGCTATACACAACTCACTATAGAAACAAAAAACTTTTCCATGTGGATATATAGTATTGATACATGTAGTGTACTGCACAGTGGACGCAAACATATTATCTCAGACACTGGGCAATATCTCGGTCTTGTAGCTGTGTTGTCCCCCCTTAAAGCAGAAGCGGAATGGGCTGGTCCAACGTATGAAACTCCAGCGTAAGAGTATAAATACATAGGCTACGCCTTGGGTGTGGTTCACTTGTGTGAAGACAAAAGACTTTGGCACAGCGAAGGTTCTCACCCTGCCAAGTGGCTGCCACCATGACCATGTGCTTCCTCTATACAAGCCCATTGCGAACTCAGCTCCACAGCACCACAGACTTATGTCTGTATCGACTACTGCCTTCGATCTACAATGCAGATAGCAGGGTTCACAACTTGAATTCAGCTTTGGATCTACACTACGGACAGCATTGAATCTAGCCTTGCTTTATTTAAGGTAGAGACAATTGTACTCTATGTCTTCCAATTTTGTAAAAGAATGTGACAAAAAGCATTTGTCTATAACTGTACTGACTACTGCCTTCGATCTACACTGCGAACAACAGGGTACACAACTTGAATTCAGCTTTGGATCTACACTACGGACAGCATTGTATTTAGCCTTGTTTTTTTTAAGGCAGAGACAATTGTACTATAAGTCTTCAGATTTTGAAAAAGGATGTCACAAAAAGCCTTTGTCTATTACTGTGCCGACTACTGCCTTCGATCTACACTGCAGACAGCAGGGTTCACAACTTGAATTCAGCTTTTGGATCTACACTACGGACAGCATTGAATCAAGCCTTGCTTTATTTAAGGTTGACACAATTGTACTTTATGTCTTCCGATTTTGTAAAAGGATGGGACAAAACACATTTGTCTATGACTGTCCTGAATACTGCCTTCGATCTACACTGTGGACAGAAGGGTTCACAACTTAAATTCAGCTTTGTATCTACACTATGGAGAGCATTGACTCAAACCTTGCTTTATTTAAGGTAGAGACAATTGTACTCTATGTCTTCCGATTTTATAAAAGAATGTGACAAAAAGCAATTGTCTATAACTGTGCTGAGTATTGCCTTCAATCTACACTTCAGACAGCAGGGTTCACAACTTGAATTCAGCTTTAGATCTACACTACGGACAGTATGAAATTCAGCCTTGCTTTCTTTAAGGCAGAGACAATTGTACTCTATGTCCTCAGATTTTGTTAAAGGATGCAACAAAAAAAAATCTCAATGTCTGTAATGACTACTGCCTTCGATCTACATTGTAAGGGCTCAGGATTCAGGTGGAATGGCGATTGCACATGCCGCATTCCATTAGGCAAGAGACATTGTACCAGTGCGACCCGCCCGAACCACGTATTATCGCAGGGTGTGTACACACTGAGTTCTTCAGGTACTACTTACTCACTGCACCACAAGTCATCTCCCATAGACTTATTAAGACAGAATTCACTAGGCAAAAAACCTCCCAGTGCGGCTGGCCCATACCACGCATCATTGTTGGCTGTGTAGCCACTGAGAGCCAGACCTACCACTAACTCCATACAGCTCAAGTCAATGCCACATGGCTGTGGGCCCTTCTTGACTACTGCCTCAAGTCGATACTGCGAACAGTAGGGCTCACAATTCAAGATTAGTACCGATGCAAATTGTGTAAGAGACTATAATCGGTTAAGAAAACCAAATGCTCCCAATCTGCAACATCGCCACCAGACATACGTGCCCATTTTGAGAAAGTTAGAATGCACTGCATGAAGTGCAATTGTTTAATTTGTTTTGGGGAGCAATCAGTAGACCTAGTTTGCAGAACAATTGATAACCATCGAAGGTAGTTTTTTTTTTCACTCAAAGTACATGCAATCCAGTATGCAACCTTCAATGCATTGAGTGCAGCCGTTCAGACCACGCATCATAGCTGGGTGAGCACACGCTAAACACCAGACGTGCAACTTACTCAGTACACCATAAATAATCGCCACGTGGCTTTATTAAGGCAAAATTCAAGTAGTCAAAAAACATTACCCCCAGTGCGGCCTGTCCGGACCATGCATCATTGCAGGCTACATACACGCTCAAGACCAAAGGTACTACTAACTCAGTGCACCATAATTCATCACCACGTGGCCGTATTCAGGCCGAATTGAACTGACTCTTCATTCATTATTTGCAGAGTGCAGTACCAATCTAAGTAAAACTTTCATCACAACCTATATAATATCCCTTTACAATGCTTCCTTCTTAAACGTCTTTTATATCAGTTCTAGGTTTAGTTGAAAAACAAAATTCACGCTGCAAGTGCAAAGGCACCTTCAATGGCAGTCTACACTGCAGATAGCACAGGTCACAACTTGAACTATAATGTCCCTGAAACATACACATTTCGACAATGTATTCCATACATTTTTCATCTTTTATTTCAATTGTGAATACAGATAATAAAGTGCAGCCTAAGATCTACACTGTGACCAGCAGGCTTTACAACTGGAATTCAGCTTTGGATCTACACTACATACAGTATGGAATTCAGCCTTGATTTATTTAAGGCAGAGACAAAAAATACTCCTGTGGCACTGCTAGTATTCGCAAGCACCTTTAATCTCTGCATCCTTTGAACTATGCTCACAAAGAATGTAGAACACTGCACCAAAATGTACCTCCACCACTGGCAAAACCAAGTACCTCTGGGGCATCATCTTTAACATCGCCACCAGACATATGTCCCCATTTTAAGAACGTTAGAATGCACTTATGGTAAGCAATCAGTAGACCTTGTTTGCAGTGCAATTGATAACCATTGATGGGTTTTTCCCCTCAAGGTTCATGCAGTCCAGTATGCAACAGTCAATGCTTTGAGTACAGACCGCTTGAACCACACATCATCGCAGGGTGAGCACATGCTGAGCACCAGATGTACCACTAAGTGCACCATAAATAATCGCCACGTGGTCTTATTAAGGCAAAATTCAGTAGCCAAAAGACATTCTTACCAGTGCGCTCTGCCTTTACCATGCATCATTGTAGACTCCACAGAAACCTTACCCTACCTTAGTGCACCACACCTCATGAACACTTTACAATAGAATGTTCAGTGTATTTTTTCACATATAGTGCTCCTACCTTTGTACAGCAGAAGTCATAAAGCGCTTATGATTGAATATGTGTGTATGATATCACGATTACTATCCTACTTGTTACCAACAGCAATCTAACAAAATGGCGTCGAGCACAAGTGCCCGTACCCTCTTCAACTATATCTCTGTCTCTGTACTTATTATGTTTGTAAAATGCTGCTCCTGCGCCCTACCACATTATATTGTGCTGTAAACAGTGTATGCAACCATCTTACCTCTGCCAGTAAAAAAACTTTGATTATACAACTTTCTCTCGCTCATTCTACAAATACGAACGTACAAAGTGGATCATTACAATACTGCAAAGAAATTGTATAGTCAATTTACAAGTGTGTGCTATTTTTTGTTGTTTTTTCTTTAATTATATTTATATAGTGCAAAGTCGACCCAAAACTATAACAGCAATTTACATGAGCACCGTATTTACAGTGCATTTTCAGGCACACATAGATTACATCATTTCTCTACAATAACAGGATGTGGACGCTACTCAAACACTGATTTCCAGCACCAAATTCGACAGTATACCTGAATGACCACATACTTATACTTATTTCAGATCACTAAACTTGAGGGTGCACTATGAACCGGCACGTGCTTGGACACACAAAGGATGCAAAAAGGTGAGCTACGAACATTTTCTCCATTCTGCTTACCTTTTGTAAATACTGTGTCGAACAGAGTTCACAACTTGAAGTCTGCTTTGTTTGTACGCTGTGGACTGTATAAAATTCAGACTTGATTTATTTATCTGCACAGTGGACAGCAGCGTCCATAACTTGAAAAGAGAAAGAGAAACAATGTGAGAGAGAGGGAGAGAGAGAAAGAGAGAAAAAAAGAGATTGAAAGTGTGTGAGAGAGAAAGTAATAGATAAAGCAGGAGAGGTAGTGTTAATAGTGGAGAAAATGTTTGTAGCTCACCTTTTTGCATCTTTTGTGTGTCCAAGCACCATCCGGTTCATAGTGCACCCTCAAGTTTAGTGATCTGAAAGATAGTATAGAGTTAGTAATAGCAGAGCATATACAACTGCACAAGTATATTTTTGATTTATGCCTTTGGACACTCAGGATACTGTATTAAATGACCTTCTACTGCAAGGTGGCATCTGTGCACTCTTTTTCTCCCAGAGTACTATACCAGTTTCATTTTTTTGCAAAAAAAAAAAAACTGGTTCAAAAATAAAAAAAAAGACAAAACTAAAAAGACAAAAAAACAGTGCTTGTCAGAACTACCTTCACTGGTCAAAGAAAGAGCTATATTTCTATTATAGTGTAAAAAACCTTGTCTGATTGAATGTGTGGTGCATAAATGAATGAATGAATGAATACATTAGTAGTGTATGGTGAATGTAAAAGTGCAGAACTATAAGGAAGTGGTACAGCATAAATCTATAAGGTGTTTACTTATAGAATACTGTAGTACTTTCAAAGCACTTCAATGTAACATATGTGCATAAATATTTTACAAGTCTATGCTTCCCTTTACACTGCTGGTGAAACTGCCTGGGTGAATTTGTAAGTGTTAGGGGCAGATTTACAACCTCCTTCTGCCTCTTTTACACTGCTATTGCATCACTTTTTTCTGACGCAGCAGTGGTGCAAAAGATGCGTCATGGTGTTTGGTATATACAAAATGATGCATGTGGGAGGTCCGTCACATTGTAAATTACTGTACCAGAAGGAGACATTCCTACATGGGGGATGGGGGGGGTTTCCGGCGCAGGAAGACCTCCTAAAAGTGGCTGAGTGAAATCTGCAAGATTTCACTTAGTCACTTTTGAGCTCATGCTGCCTCAAAACCCTGCAATTGCTTGAAGCAGGTGTAAGGATTGACTCAGCATTCTGAGCATAGAGCCCCCAGAGCATTGCTGGAGATACGTTGCGCTTGCAATGCAACTCAAGCAATGCGCCAACTTCACGCACAGATACATCTCATATCTGTGCCATTTTTGCCCCATAGTGCACCACATTGTAAATACGGCGCATCCATGGTGGTGATGTCACAGTGCACAATAACTGGCATTTTCCTGGGGATGTGCCAGTTATTGTACATCTGCCCATTAGTGTTTTAATGTAGTGAATGGATCACTACACACTGATTAATGAGTCACTACAAAACTATAACAGGAGTGACAGAGTGTTTGGTGGAAGTGTAAGGCTAGGGACTGGGGAATTGAACATATAAAAGGCAAGTTTGCAGGTGCATAGAAGACTGCAAACATAGTCTATAGGAGTTTAAAGCAGTCCATTGCCTAAGGCATACTTTGCTCCATAATTACTTGGGTACTGACTGGATGATTAGAGTTATGCAACAAGAGTGCATGACTAAATTTATAAGGGCTTCAGTTTTAGGACAGTGCATAGATAAGGACATTCTGCTGAATGGCTCAGTACAATACTGAATCAGCAATCACAGAGTGTTTGCTGGAACGTTTAAGGTTACAGACTGGGGAATTGAAGGTATAAAAGACAAGTTTTCCGGTGCATAGAACCGTCCATGCATAGTCTATAGGGGTTTGAAGCAGACCATGCCCTAAGGCCCACTTTGCTCCATGAGTACTTGGGTACTGGCTGAATGATTACAATTCTCCAAGGAGAGTGTCTGGCTGAATGTATAGCAGCTTCACTTTTAGAACAGTGTATAGATAAGCACATAGGGCTGTATGGCTCACTACAAATACTGAAACAGAAGTGTGAAAGTGTTTAGTGGAACTGTAAGGATACAGACTGGGCAATGGACGGTTTAAAATGCAAATTTGCAGGTGCATAGAAGAGTGCATGCTATCAGCCTGATTCATCAAGCCGAAATCGGCTCGCAAAGGGCCAGATTCTGAGAATCTGGCCCTTTGCGAGCTCTATGTTTGCATTTGGGATTCATCATCCCAAATGCATAAATCGGTAATAGCGATGTCGCAATTTTGCGAGGAATTACATTTAAGGACTCTCTATTTGAGATTCCTTAAATGCAATTCATCATCCATTAAAAAATTGCGAATTCGCAATTTCGGCCCGCTATTTACCGCGAGTTCAAACCTTGTGGTAAATAGCGAAAACTTAGAAAAATGCTTTTAAAAGCATTTTTCTAAGTTGCATGTTGCACACACACATGTCCTTTGGACATGTGTGTGCGCAACACCTGTTTCAATTTGCATTTAAGGGGTGCTACAGGGTGTCCTTTGGACACCCCTGGCACCCTTTAAATCGCTATCTTATTTGCGATTAGCTAATTGCTAATCACAAATAAGGAATACTCCCCATTCATTCCTATGGGCCTTTTGGCCCATAGGAATGAATGGGGAGTTATTCCTTATTTGCGATTAGCAATTTGCTAATCGCAAATAAGGATTGTGTAGGAATCGCAAATCTTTTTGCGATTCCCACATGAATCCCGTTTTGCGAGTCTGTAATAGCGATTCCTTATGAATCGCTATTATAGACTCGCAAAACGGGTCTATGATGAATCAGGCTGATAGTCTATAGAGATTTGAAGCAGTCCATGCCTTAAGGCCTACTGTGGTGCATGACTGCTTGGGAACTGACTGAATGCTTACAGTTCTGCAAGGAGAGTGTCTGGCTAAATGTATAGCAGCTTCACTTTTAAAACAGTGTATAGATAAGCACATATTGCTGTATGGCTCACTACAATACTGAAATAGCAGTAGCAGAATGTTTGGAGGAAGTGTAAGGATACAGATTGGGCAATTGAACGTTTAAAAGCCAAGTTTACAGGTGCATCGAAAAGTGCATTTATTATCAATAGGTGTTTGAAGCAGTCCATGCCCTTAGGCCTACTTTGCTGAATGACTACTTGGGTAGTGGCTCAATGATTACAGTTCTCCAAGGAGAGTGTTGAGCTGAATGTATAACTGCTTCACTTTTTGTACAGTGTATAGATAAGCACATATTGCTGTATGGCTCACTACAATATTGAAACAGTAGTGGCAGAGTGTTTGGAGGGAGTGTAAGGATAGAGACTGGGTAATGAAAGGATTAAAAGGCAAGTTTTCAGGTGCATAGAAAAGTACATCCGTAGTAAATAGGAGTTTGAAGCAGTCCATATTCTAAGGCCTACTTTACTGCATGAAAACTTGGGTACTGACTGAATGATAACAGTTCGGCAAGCAGTATGTCAAGCTGAATGTATAACTACATCACTTTTAGAATAGTGTATTGATAAGCACATACTGCTGTATGATTCACTACAATACTGAAACAGTAGTGTGATAGTGTTTAGTGAAAGTGTAACAATACAGACTGGGGAATCTATACTACTATTATAAAGAGAGAACTGTGTCCTTTGAGCCAGGTAAACTCGAAACGTACACCACCAATCGCAACACCCAATGCAGCGTTGGAAAGTGGGGGTCCTGTAGATAGACATAAGCTATAAAAAAAATAAAAATAAACGTTATTTAAAAAATAAACAATAAAAAAAAGTAGTCCCGAAGAAGTAGCGCCGGCCGTGTGCGCTAACAACGTGGACGTGCGTGCTGACATCATATAGCGCGGGGAGGAGTGGCGGACAGCAGCAGTGAAGTCGGGCTGAGATACATGAAGCGCGGGGAGGAGCGGAACGTGTGCGGCTCAGAGAAGCGATGGGAGGAGGCGGAACGATGAGCGGTGAAGTTGGGCTGATGGGAGGAGGCGGAACGAGGAGCAGTGAAGTCGGGCTGATGTGACGAGGCGGAACGAGGAGCGGTGAAGTCAGGCTGAGGTAGGTGAAGTGCGGGAGCGCTGGGAGGAGGCGGAACGTGTGCGGCTCAGTGAAGTGGTGGGAGGAGGCGGAACGTGTGCGGCTGAGTGAAGCGCGAGTGGAAATGTCATGGCGGGCGGGGTCCGGGGGCAGGAGTGCACGCAAGCCTGAAATGCTGCCCCCAGCCCCATTCTGCCCCGGGCAACGCTGGGGCGGGCTGCTAGTTAAAGGTATAAAAGGCAAGTTTGCAGGTGCATAGAAGATTGCAAGCATAGTCTATAGGGATTTAAAACAGTCCATGGCCTAAGTCCTACTTTGCTCCATGATTACTTGGGTACGGACTGGATGATTACAGTTCTGCAAGGAGGGTGCCTGACTAAATTCATAAGAGCTTAATTTTTCGCACAGTGCATAGATAAGGAATTTCTACTGAATGACTCACTATAATATTGCAACAGTAGTGTGATAGTGTTTAGTGAAAGTGTAACAATACCGTCTGGGGAATTGAAGGTATAAAAGGCAAGTTTGCAGATGCACAGAAGACTGCAAGCATAGTCTATAGGAGTTTAAAGCAGTCCATGCCCTAGGGCCTACTTTGCTAATTACTTGGGGACTAACTGGATGATTACAGTTCAGCAAGAAGAGTGCATGACTAAATTTCTAAGAGCTTCAGTTTTAGCGCAGTGCATAGATAAGGACATTCTGCTGAATGGCTCAGTACAATACTGAATCAGCAATAACAGAGTGTTTTCTGGAAGTGTAAAGATACAAACTGGTAAATTGAAGGTATAAAATACATGTTTGCAGGTGCATGAAAGACTGCATGCATAGTGTATAGAGGTTTGAAGCAGTCTATTGCCTAAAGCCTGTTTTAATGCATGAGTACTCAGGTACTAAGTGACTGACTGAATTTGTAACTGCTTCAGTTTTACCACAGTACATAGATAAGCACATACTGCTGAATGGCTTGCTGCCATACTAAAACAGTAGTGTGAGAGTGTTTGGTGAAAGTGTAACGATACAGACTAGGAATTGAAAGTATAAATGAGAAGTTTGCAAGTGCATAGAAGATTGCAAGTATAGTATATAGGGGTTTTAAACAGTCCATGGCTTAAGGCCTACTTTGCTCCATGATTACTTGGGTATGGACTGGATGATTACAGTTCTGCAGGGAGAGTGCCTGACTAAATTTATAAGACCTTCATTTTTAGCACAGTGCATAGATAAGGACATCCTGCTGAATGGCTCAGTACAATACTGAATCAGCAATGACAAAGTGTTTGCTGGAAGTATAAGGATACAGACTGGGGAATTGAAGGTATAAAACATATGTTTGCAGGTGCATAGAAGACTTCATACATAGTCTATAGGGGTTTAAAACAGTCCATGTCCTAAGGCCTACTTTGCTCCATGATTACTTGGGTACTGACTGGATGATTACAGTTCTGCAAGGAGAGTGCCTGACTAAATGTATAAGAGCTTCATTTTTAGCACAGTACATAGATAAGGACATTCTGCTGAATAGCTTAGTACAATACTGAATCAGCAATGACACAACTATCCCACTGTAAGTAATATCTTGCTTAATCTTCCCAACGCCCCAAGCGCCAGCACACCTTTCCGAGGGTAGGTTTACGATTTACAAATGCTAGCATTTTTTAAATTAAGAAGCATAATAATAACAAATATTAATCCTTTTTTTTCTTCTAATGATAACAATATTTTTTTAATGTCTTCTATTTAGATGTTTTGAATCATGAAAATTCAAAGAACACAGTTTACCGAGGACCACTTTTTAAACTCTCCAACGTATGTAGATAATAATACCTTATACGTGTTACTATAGAAATCGAAACCTTTACAGCTTCACAGTTTGTAACTTTTCCCAACATGTGCAGAAGTAAAACAGTTAAAAGTGAGCACGTGTAAACTGCAAAACGTGCCATCTATATAGGTGGAGCCACATCTTCCTTCCGTAGACTACTAAAGAACTAAAAACTATATAAACCACACCTACTGTGCAATTAGTTTAGTTTTTGCAAGTTATTTCTGAGTCACCAATCTGTGTTGCAGGTTCCGTTTTCTACCATCAGATGCTTTTTTTGCATCAACAAACATATTCCGGAGTTGTAAGTTGTTTCAATATGGCATAGGCATAGTACTTAGTTATAATTTGTGGCTATTTGTCAATAATTAAATATTTATATCTAGAAAAAAATGTTATTGCATGTTTTTCGCATTTTCTCTGTAACGTCAGCAGCTTGTTTTTAGAAACAGATAGATTACAAAAAACATTGCTCCTTTTCTGTCTCCTTTCAGCTTATATAGTGTGATTTTATATATTATAATATTGACACTGTACTTTACTTGAGAGGTGTTGGTGACCCGTCGGCGCAAACCCTAAACATTTACAATCAACGTCACCATCTTCCACTTGTTATTGCGTTTTCTCCTAGAGATCACATACTGTATATATATATATATATATATATATATATATATATATATATATATATATATATATATATATATATATATATATATATATTATAACATTAACAGTCTTGGTGATCTTAGTGGAGTTCACGATCCGTCGTCACAAAGAGTAAAGATAAGCAAGCAACGTTACCGGCTTGCGGTTTTCAGTCTGTTTTCCCATTGTGATCATGTGCTTTGAAAATATATACATATTATAATTCTCACCGTCATGATCTCAGAGGAGTTTATGACCCATCGTCACGAAGATCAAACTTTTTCACCTCCCGGAGAAAAGAAGTTCAGTTAATAATTATTGCTCGAAAGTATTTCAGCATTGATGTTCTGTTAAACACATAACTTTATTTTCCTCTCCTTTTACTATAACAATGGTATAAATCGTTAAAATAATAATAGATTGTCCTATTGCTACATAGAGGAATGGGAGATTTTTCAGCGCCATCTGTAATATAACTTTGAAATATTAAAAAGTACTTGATCAGATATTTTTTTCATGAAACATATTTTACGAAACAGCAGAACAAAAAAATATAGCTATAATGCATACTTTGTTACTTTAAATATTTAATAAACCCTACATTTCTGAATGTTATTTTCTAATTTCTATTCCTATTTGCGGTTCCTATTCACCTTCTCATTACTTTATTGCTACTTTATTATACAGTTAATAAAAACCGTAATGTACAAACATACCAATACATGATAGAATAAAATTTTAAAATGTATGAAATCATGGTGAGATTCTTAGTGCTGAGCATTATGCAGTGCGGTTAAAATAATATTGACAAACTTCCCAGCTCTTGCTAGGGCCTGGGCTAAATTGTTGCTAAAACACAAAGCTGATACTTCCCTACAATGTCTTAGTGACTGTTCCCGGAAGACAGGAATCAGTAAGCGGCGCCGGTCGGTAGCAAAAAATAGGCAGCAGCATAACAGGTGGAGCCAGCACTCGTGTATGTAATTGCAAAGCCTACAAGTGGGCTGCTCGTTCCACCAGGCCCACTGTGGATAGAAGTCAAAAATTGGTAGGGCTAGCAGTCTCATGTATAGTATTATGTTGCGAGTCTGGGGATTGAGGGAATAGTTAAAATATGGTTGAGGTTTCCCCTTGATATATGATTCATTCACGGCTGTGAAAAGTACATTTTTAGAGAGCCCGGCAGCATCTGCCTGGAATGAAACTGAAATGATTTGATTTGTTATTGCTTTTTTCCACATTGACAGGGGGATAGTTGAGTTAGTGAGGGAGGTGGCTTCAATCTTTAGTGTGGAAATGGCAAGGTGCAACTGTTTGTGCCAAGGGAAATGTTCGTCCTTGAATACGGCTTGTAATTTTTCTTTCAGAGATTGTCCTGGACCTCGTAAAGTGTGAATACAAAATGTAATTTGGTCTCCCAGGCAATAGAGGTTTACGCATGTCAGGCCCAGCTCAAGTCTCAACCTCGACCTCCTTGCGTGTTGCGGGACAGTGAAGATTTTCTTGTAGGTTTTTATTTGTAAGTTTCCCAGAAATGCATCCATTTTTCTGGGGAAGGCCAGGTGGCCGTAGGTCACTGCAGGTAGTAGTTTGGCCCGTAGCACCCTTAGGATTGGTTCGGCTGAAGGGCTGTGCAGGTGACGGTTCAAACACCTCAGGCTGTGAATGATCCCCATGCCCTTAGGCCTTAAGTGTCTAAGGTGTGCTGCTTGGTTTGCCCTAACATTAAACCAGATTCCTAAGTAGTTGTAGCTGGTGCAGGTCGCTATTTGTAATCCCCCTGCTCTCCAAGTAAGATTTTTCTTTTTTTGTAGTTCCCAAAGATCAAGGTTTTGGTTTTGGATTCATTCATCAAAAGATGATTCTTTGTATTGTACTTATTAAGAGAGGTGAGCGATCTTTGCAGTCCAATTTTCGTGTGGTCCATGATAATAATATCATCGGCATATTGCATTGTCTGTAGACGTATCCAGCCCAGTTTTGGGGCGGCCAGGGCTGTGCCTGCCAGTTCTTTAGGTAAGTCGGCAGTGTAGATATTGAATAGTAGCGGGGATAGTACGCATCCTTGTTTTAGGCTGTTTTTAGTTGCAATTTTTGGGGATAATGTTTGTGCACTTATTTTTATCCTAACCCAAGTTTTATGATGCAAGGCATCCAAAAGCTGAGAGAAGAGGAGATTGTATCCCCAGGAATTTAATTTGTGCCATAGTGTCCCTCGATTGACTCTGTCGAAAGCTGCGCTATAGTCCACAAAGCAGCAGAATAAAGGTAGCTGGTTGGCCAAGGTGGCTCTCCACGACAGGTAGGACAGTGCTATTATATTGTCCATCGTGGAGCAGCCCGCTCTAAAGCCTGACTGGGAGTGAGGCAAGATGTTGATTTCGCTGGCCCAATTTTCTAGTTCCGTCAGTAAAACGTGGGCGTAGGCTTTGGCTTCAATGTCCAACAAAGCTATTAATCTATAGTTGGCCGGGTTTGAGTGATTGCCCTTTTTATAAATTGGGTGTGGTATTGAGCCCTGCCAAGAAGGTGGAATCGAGGCTGTCAAGAAACATGTCGAAAGAGGGGTGTAAGGAGTTATGCCCAGAACTGCCAGAATGTTTTAAAGACTGCTGCAGGTATTCCGTTTGGCCCTGGTGCCCCATCGTTCTTCGTGCGGCTGATGAAAGCTAGTTGATGTTCTCCACACATACGTTCTCAAGAACCCCGTTTTCTTTAGTCTGGCCATTGTTGCTGAGCTGGTTAATGTGTCTCCAGAATCGGGCCGAATGTTTTTCTTTTAAGAGGGGAAACATTTTTAGCCAGGCTTCCACAATGCGTTCGATCCGTTGGGCCCATGCGCGTTTCTTGCTGGCTGCTCGATGTGGCCCTTTTGTGGCTCGCTGGGCTGCCCTTTCTCCTTTTTTCCTTCTATTTAGTCCATTTGCCTCTTTCGTTTGTTTTCAGATGTTTCCTGGTTTGAAGCTTGGTTGAGAGCCTTTGGCGTCCATTTTTTTTGATCGGCAGATGAGCCCCCCAGAGCCTGATGCAAATCTGTCAAGCGAATAGGCCAATGATTTAGGAGGGCTTGTGGGCCAATAGTGATTTTTACTTGAGCGTTTTCCGTTACCCAGTCAGCCAGTTTTGAGTCTAAATTGATGGACCATTTAATCCTACGTGAAAGTTGCTCGTTTTCCTCGCCCGTGGATTCGCCCATAGGTATGAATCTGCAGGATGCAGTGATGGAAAGGCAGAAGGATGCTCTTAAAGGCCTGTGATCGCTCTCGATTCGATGATCGATGTTGAAGTAATTTAGGTGGAGGGCTAGCATGCTTCCGATGAACAAGTAATCAATGGTAGAGATGTTTCTATAAGTTGGAGGTGGTGCCCATGTATGGTCATTTGCTTTTCATAGGTTGAAGGCAGATGATATGGAGCTGACTTTGAATAGAGCTTGTAGAAGCGCAACCTCTTTAGCGGAATTGTTTGCATTTTCTAGTTTGTCAAGCGATCTATTGTTGAAGTCCCCGGCTATAAGTGGGTTGTGGTTGGGGTATTTAATAACAAAGTCTCCGATTGTGGTGGCCAGGTCGTCCAGTGCTTGATTTCTCGGGTGCAAGGCAGGATTAACGTAGCAATTAAATAGTAGCAAACGGAGCAGGTTAATGTGATGTTTTAGTCCGTTAATGCATACTACTTGAGTTCTGGGTGAATCAGATCCTATCATAGTTGCTTCCAGTGTGCACGAATGCTTGATGTAAACCGAGAGGCCGCCCATTGGCCGCCCGAAGATATTCCGTCTCGTGGCTGGGACGTGGATTTCGTAATATCCGGGAAGGGCGGTGGTGGTAGTTGCTCATGTTTCCTGGAGACAGATTAGGTCACCACTTTGAAGGTACTCTACAGCCGAACTGTTCTTAACCATTTTATGGAGGCCAGCCACATTCCAGGATATGATTGTAAGGCCGTTATTTTGATTATTCCAAGTGTAATCCGTTTTGCCTTTAAGGCAGTCAAAGGTACCGTCGAGCTGACTGTCGACCGTTTTCGACCTGGTGTCCGGATTGATAGTTGGTGACCTGAGAGCTGGAAAAGACCCTTCTCTGATTTGTAGAGCAAGTGATCCTCAGATGTTCGTGCTGAAGAGGAATATTGACCAGGTGGTGTCCGGAGCCCGAGTCATCTCCGCATTTTAAGATGGAATACGTGTTTTGGAAGTTTTTAGCTAGAACATGGGGATATCTGTCTTGAGGTGGGGGCCTGATCTCGATGCTCCAGTCTGCGAGTTGATTTGCTTCGCGTAGCATTGCTGTCAAGTGTGGCTGTTGATTTAGCCCCTACCACTGTTGAGTCGTCGTGGGAGTCGCCTGGCAGGCTTAGAAATTTCACCCAGGCGATATCTGCAGATCCTATATGTTCCAGTGATGGGATATGGTTAAACAGGCACAAAATGTTACCTCTGTTCAAGACATCATGGTTGCCTTTAGCGTGGTATCTTGGTGTAAGTACAACCTCCACCTCTTCTAATTTTGGACGGCTACTGATCCTTGAAATACCCGATGTGACTTGGCTATCAGACACAGACGTTGGTCTATGTATTGAGAGGGTGCTGATAGCCATGGATCCGAGAGGGGATAATGCCGCCTGTTGGTACTCCATATTTGTATTATGTGTAATAGTGGAGGGTGGTTGCTCCGTGACCTCCGGGTGTGGCCTTGTGAGAATAGTTGAGATTGGTGGTCCGGGAGCAGGGCTTATCCTTGCGCCTGAACCTTCCGCAGGTTCAAGGCCAGTTGGCATTGTGCAGAACTCGCCTTTCGGTTTGTTATGGGGGCAGGAAAGGGAGGCATTGAGGGGGGACGCCTCTTGGGTGGAATCTTCGGCAGAGCTCTTGATCTTTAAAGACTTAGATTGTAAGTTAGTTGATACCACTTCTTCGTCACCTTCTCCCTAAAGAATATATCGGCTCTGTACTATATATTATAAGAGTACCATCCTACATATTCTTTAGTGAGTATGTGATTTGTTAGCTGAACAGACTGCCACCTCTAAGCACTACGACAGCACGTTCCTGAATTGTACTGAATACAAATTTGAAAAAAAATAATGCATACATTTCTATGTAATATGAAGTCACTTGTAATTAACTGTTTTTTACTTGTTCTCTTGATCTCAGATAATGTAATGCAGGAGTGTTTGTTGTAGCACTTCTATTCTACTTTATCTAAAAGTAACTGATGCCCTCTTATATCATCAAGAATGTGGAGCAACACTTTTACAAACTGTAGTAGAAAAAAGAAGGATATAGCCACGCTTAACTGATAATTTATGAAATTCAATTATTAATTGTCACCCCTTTCATATATACAGCGACAGTTTCTGAAGAAAGTTTATTTGTATTTGCTTAATAAAAACTGTTTCAAATCTAGACTGAATTTTTTTGCTGCGCAACCACACCTCCCCATCAGGATAGTAAACACCACATTATAAGTAAATAGCACTCCTAAGAAGTGTATCACCCGCAAACTTGATAAAAAAAACAGCGCAAGACACTGTCATATTTCCGCCGTGATTTATACACCACACTGCAATTATATAAATGGCCCTTGAAACAAATAAATATATCTTTTTCCTCATAATCCCTTCACACCACCTTATGGGCACTGTACAGAGTTAATAGTGTTCCTATCCTGCCCGCTACTACTTTCTTTTCCCATACTCCTTTGGAAAATGCGTCACAATATCAATGACAACAGTGAACTGTACCCACCCAATAAGGAGCAAACTTGTGCTCGGAACACTTTAGCCAATAAAATGTCCATGTTGTTCTGCACAGGAGGAAGGAATGACTGCCAAAACCCATACTTTTAATACTTCACAGCCAATCGAACATTAAGCTTCGTAAAGTCCCGCTTGGAGCACGTTACCCGAATATTCCCTGAACAGGAAGGAATCGCTTACAAAACTTTTCCACTGACTTCTTCTATGACTAATGGTTCCTATGAAAGAAATATAAATCTCCAGCACCGTAACTATTTCAATTAGCAACATATTGTACTGAACTTCTAACCTCTGTGCTTACGCAAGTGTTCCATGAACTGTTACTATGGTAACAGGCTGAAAGCCGTTTGAGGATAGCGTTGAAAGGTACAAAAACCGTTATATTTACCTTGGATCCTCTACAAACAGAAAGGAAAGCAAACTAAAACAAAACACTGTGCACCACATTTACAACCCCCTTGTGCCACTTGCGCGTCATCACCACCCCCCTAAAAAATAAAAAGTGTGTGGACCTCAAACCCCGGGAACAACCACCCCCAGAGATTTCTGTATTGTGTGACAGGGGCTCGGTGGCCCTCCGCCTGGTGCCCTCGAGAGCCCTGGAGACCACCATGCCCAGAGCCGGTCCCTGCAGTGTCCCAAGGTGCCTACCCCCGGGAGACTGCTGTTTGCTATGAAAGGGCGGAAGTCTTACAGCTCCCGCCCTCCCATAGCAAACTTAGTTTGAACTTTGAAAGACACAACTGTGAAATCTGTTCTCACTTCCAAAATCCAAACAAGATTGCATTTCCACATGCAACTTAGTATCTCCCCATGTGTAAAAGCAAAGCCAGCTCCATAAGGACATGAGGAGTCGGCGGGACCATGGGGGCATTGCGCGCTCTGTCTTTTTTGTAGATAGGGTCACGTGTGTAGTGATGTATGCGCTGGATGGGTGTGGTGTGGGTGTATACCAGCCATGAGGGACTGTGTGTGCCGATCTGACAACTAGACCTGGAACTAAGAAATCACTACAATGGAAATCTGGGCCATGTAGTGTTGTTGTGTTTTTCTGGTAGCGTAAGCACAGTGGGCTGTACCTACGTATTCAGTCTCGATTAATTTATACCTCCCCCGGGGCTTTTAAATGTTGGGAGGGGGCCGCCCGGCTCCGGCTCCAGGACACTGCAGGAGCTGGTCTTGGGGCGTGGCAGTCTCCAGGGCCTTCGAGGACTCTGGGCATAGAGTCACACAGTCTGCCACACACAATACACTAAAAAGAAGAGAAAGTGATGAGAGATGATTTTTGATGTGTTTAGAGAGCCTGGATAATCATTAAATAGGGTCTAGCAGTGAAGTGCGTACTTATTCAAGAAGCCTTTCAGGGTCTTGTGAAAGCAAGTCATCTTTAATAATTCCTTCTCGCTGCGTGTACATGCAAAGATATCTCATTTACTCGTATGTTAAAACAGAAACTTTCAACACCTCTTTTTGATTGGTTGTGAAGCATTGTAAAAAAACATATTAGCGACCAATCCCTTTCCTTGCGCAGATTTTGAATAAAATTTGATTGGCTGTTGAGTACTTACGTCTGCCTTCCTCATGCTAATTTTGATTGGCTTTCTTTTTTCTATGTGACGTTACGATACAGTCACCATGTATATAGCCCATTTTGTGACGCACTTTATTTTACTATGCGTTTCAAAAACTAGCTGTGGTAGGGTGCTTTTAACTTAAACTGCATACTCTGCTTACGAGTTTGTTGATTGTAAAAGTATTTAAAAATATTATTCTATTTTCGTTTCTATCATAATTGTGCTGAATTTTCTCCTTTAACGTGCAGTACTATGTTCTTTTATAAAATGCATAACTTTAAAACCATCCTTGAAAGAAAAATGCTCATGTTTTCAAAATATTTTTATTGAGCCTTTTATATTCATCATATGGGTGAAATGCAGAAAATGCATTCATTAGTATCACGCGTTCCACCACATTTATTTTATTTTATCATAAGCACTCATTCCTTAAGTTTACATCATATAAGTGTTGCCCCATCATCTTTTTATAAATGTTTGGGCTTCTTTTACTTTCAGATAAAGTAGAATAAAAGTGCTACGACAGACACTCCCTCACTACTTCATCTTTATGTTTTTATCTACATTTCATGTCATTATTACATTTAACAATCATGACTTTTTAAACCTCAAACATGTGCTTCAGCAGATAATCCTCCTATTCTTCACAAGTGAAATTTGCAAAAAGCACTTTTTAATATAAACACTTTTAGCTCAATTTCACTCTAGAATATAAAGAGTTTTGGTTTTAGTACATTTTTCAATCATAAAGAAATACTTGCATACTAAATTGTCAGTTGTAAGTCAATCAACTCCAGTTGAAGGATCATACAGTTTAATATAAATTAAAATATACATTAACAATATGATCCCTCTCTGGAAATCAAAGATAAAATAAAGATTATGACGTCGCTCCTAATCAATACTTTGCACATACTATTTCATTAAATAACCTAGATTCCCATTCCGATAATTTACCTCTCTTCGAAATTGCTTCCTTCCTCCATTGAAATGCATCCAACTCCTCTGGAGGGCACATAGTGTTTTATGTATTTTTAAATATACATTAACAATATGTTCCCTCTGAGGAAATGAAAGATAATGTGAAGATGTTTCCGCAGTCCCGAATCATTCCTTTGCTCATAGTTTCTTCGCCCTTATTGATTCTCTGAAAAGAAACTAATCATCCCACGGGTGTGGTTTATATACTTTTTGGTTACTGAACAGTCTATGGGATCAATTTATTGCTCCTCCCACTATTGAGTCATGTTTTTCAGTTGACGGGTGTTCTCATTTCACTGTTTTAGCGTGTCACGTGTTGATGTAAATGTGCCTCTTTCCATAATTTGTAACTTTCGTATAATTTCTAAAATGATTTATTTCACCTTGTTTTTATTATTAAAGCATTTCTATAGGTTACTATTTTTTAATAGGAGTATTAACATTCATTCCCCTTTTTTTTGGACTTATTATTCTAGTAACTAAACTTTTTTTAAATTCTCTTCATTACTGTATATTATTGTAATCATTCACTCAGTAATCATGTACTCATGAAGTGAGGCAGGCTTTAGGGAATGCACTGATTCAAAGTGCTATGTATTATGCATTTTGTGGTGTAATAACCTTTACATGCATGCTTCAGGACTACAATTCCCCACTCACTATATATATTCCAGGAGTCTCCAACTACTAGCTCAGGAACTACTGGTAGCTCACCAGCACCCTAAAAGTGGCCCTCAGACGTGAAGCCAAATCTCAGAGATTCTGTGTATATTAAAGAAGGTTGTACTGCTCATTTCACAACCCTTAAGAGTTACAGACAGCCAAAGCAATGGCAGGGCCTGTTCATAACACTCAAACACAAACTGTGGTGGCGTATGAATTAATCAATTATAGATGTATAGATCTCACTATTCACCTGTGAGGATTTCCAAGCGCTAAGGGAGTATGTGGGGGGGATTTGTGCAGCTTTCGTCATTCGAAAAGGCAGGTGTTATGGCTCTTCCTGAATGCTTTCAGTGTGGGGGTTCATCTGATGCTGAGGGGGAGTTCTTTCCAGGTCTTGGCCATGATGTTCGACAAGGATGTGCCTCTTGTCTGGTTATCTCATTACAGAGGATTTCGGCCAAGACCTGGTCAGAGGAGTGGGCCCCCCTCTGGGCCACCCATTATAAATAAAAACATTTCCCCCAGGATTTGGCCCCCCGGAGGCAAATTACCAATAAAGTGGGCTTCGGGTTTTTTTCTTCTTTTTCACAGCATATGCGTGCCTTACGCGTATACCGTGACTTTGTTTTTTTTAATGTTTTTTGCCACTGGGGTCCTTGTGGGACCCCCTGGGTAGGCCTTTGGGATCAGGGTGTTTCTACCATGACCCCTTTGCGTGCTTTTTCACATTTCTGTTGCTGTTGCTGCTTTCTTGTGCCTCGGTTCACAGAGGCACAAGATGGCTACCAACACTTCCTGGTTTGGAGTGTTGACAAACAGTTGACAGCCAATTAGAATGCAGCTTGTGCTCAAAGTGGTACGCACACTATCCTCGGACAGTACTCGTAGGGTACTTCGTCTACAGATGTATCTATGATTTTACTTTACATTTTCTCAGAAACTACTGAACGAATTTACACCATTTAACAAAAAGCGTAATCTGCGAACCAAACTCTACCTTTTTACCAAATTTGGTGTAATTCCGTTCAGCAGTTTGGGCTGTAGTCTCACTTAAAGGTCCCTATGGCAAATTGCATAGGGAAAACACATTTTGGGACCCCCCCCCCCTTTTTTTCTCTGCCACCGCTTCACAAATCACCCCCAAACTTTCAGGGAGGGAGCAGAGCGAAGCAGGCCATTTTCTTGGAGAATTTCGCGAAGATTAAACTACTTTGGAACACTACCCCAGTTTCTCCTCCTATACTTCCCAAACACCAGTGCACTACCCAAACCTTAAACCTACCAGAGCACAATCTCTTATACTACCCAAACACCACTGTACTTTCCTAGATTACTATCCCAGCACGACCCCTGCACTACACAAACACCACTGCTCTACCATAAACCCTAAACATTATGTTATGTTAAGGGAATTTTGTATAGCGCACTGTCACCGGAGGTATCATGGCGCTGAAAGGGTGCTGAGGAAACAGAGGGATTTTAGCGGGATTGTGGGAAAAGCCAGGTTTTTAATGATTTGCGAAATTGAATCAGAGTACCGGAAGTCCTAACTGAGAGGGGGAGAGAGTTCCAAAGTTTGGGGCCGAGAAAGGCAAATCTTCGACCCCCAGATCTACAGAGTTTGAAGGGAGGGACCACCAGAAGATGTAAGTGAAGTGATCTAAGGTTACGTGAGGGACAGTAGGGGCAGATCAGGGATTTCAGAAAGGCGGGACAGGAGCCAGAGAGAGATTTGAAAATAAGACAGCCAACCTTGAAGGCAGCCCTTATCCATATCCTTACCCTGTACATGACATAATCACCACTACACTACCCTAGAACACTAACCCAGTACAAAGTCCTATACTACCCAAACACCAATGTACTACTCTACTACTCCATTTATAAGAAACATTGTTATTTGTCTAGAATCATACTGTGAGTCAGTGTCCATTTGGGAAAATTGAGAGAATGGTTTTGTTACTTTATATGTTTGCAGATATATAAATACATGTACACTATCCCTAGCATCATTCCCTATACCATAGAAAGACACAACTGTACTTTCCTAGAACACTACTCCAGCACGACCCCTGCATTACACAAACACCACTGCACTATGTTAAAACCTAAAACACTATCCCTACTATGATCCTGTACACTACATAAACACCACTGCACTACCCTAGAACACTATCCCAGCACAACCTCCTATACTACGTATTTACTACTGCACTACCCTAAACTCTAAAACACTATACCAGCAAGAGCCACTACAGTACCCAAACACCATTACTCTACCCTAAACCTTAAATCTACACTAGCATGACCCCATACACTATCCAAACACTACTTCACTACCCTACAACACTACCACAGCATGACCCTCTAAGCTACACAAAGACCAGTGCACTACTCTAAACTGTTAATGTACCCCTAGATCGACCCGCTACACTACATAAACACCACTGTACTACCGTAAACAGTAAAACACTATCTAACATGACCCTTTACACTACTCAAACACCATTGTACTACCATAAACTTTAAATCTACCTCAGCATGACCTCCTACACTACCCAAATACGACTGTATTATCCCAGAACATTACCCCAGCATGACTCCCTACACTACCCAAATACTACTGAACTACCATAAAACACTACCCCAGCACAACCCCATACACTACACAAACACCACTGCAGTACCTTAAACCCTAAAACACTATCCCTATTATGTCCCCATACTTTACATAAGCACCACTGCACTACCCTAGAACACTACCCCAGCATGACCTACTACCCTACTCAAACACCATTGCACTACCCCACCATGACCCACTACACTACACAAAAAAAACCTGCACTATCTTAAACCATAAAACACTATCCGTAGCATGACCCCATACGCTACATAAACACCACTGCACTATCCAAGAAGAGTATCCCAACATGACCCCCTATACTATCCAAACACCATTACAGTACCCTAAACCTTAAATATATCCCAGCACGACCTGTTACACTACCCAAACACCAGTGTAGTATCCTAAACTCTGAAACACTATATTAGCATGATCCCCTACACTATTAAAACAATATTACACTACCCTAAACCTTAAATCTCTGCCAGCACGACCTCCTACACTACTGAAATACTACTGCAGTACCCAAGAACAGTACCTCAGCACTACCCCCTACACTAGACAAACAACACTGCACTACGCTAAATTCTAAATCTGTACTGTTGCAAAACCATAGTGACTGTTTATGTACCATATAGTAATGTATTTACTAAAGTAAAAGTGAACCAAATATGAATTCACTCAGTGTATTTCCTTATAGTATTTTGTGATCTTTTAGTAAATATGCATGTACTCATACAGTGCTTCAGGTTTTAGTGTTATGGAGTGCTTCAAACTGCCATGCACTATGTATGTAGTGCTCTTACAACCATCACAGTTGTGCTTCAGGGCTACAATTTTTTAGTCAGAATTTATATGAAAAGTGTTTGTATAGTAATAAAAATGTATATGTTTTTTAAAGTTGTTAATAAATACTTATTTATGTTTATTTTTTACAGATACTGTTTATCATCCTGAAAATAAAGTTATCATGCCAGAGAAACAAAGAAGAAGAAAAGGTCAGAAAAAGGATACTTACTTATGTAAATGTGGAAAGCAGTGGACATGTTCCAAGCATAATAAAAGTGCCAACTATAGGAAAGGAAAAAAAGGCAATGAAAAAACAAAGGATACAGCTTATAGTAAAAGAAGAGAAAATCAATATAAAGAATTGCGCAAAAAAATATTTTACAACCGAGTAGTCCATAATTTACTAAAACATACAAAGAAATATAGAAAGAGAACTCAATTTTATAAAAAGAAGAAGCATATAGAATCCATTGTTGAAAAGGCTTTTGAAGTAAAGAGGAAACTCTTTATTTTAGTAATAAACAGAATGTGTTCACTAGATAAACCAATCCAATTAATGAAGGCCAAAAGTAAGAGGAAAAGAGTAATTAACCGAAGTAATTTTTGTGATTCTTTTTAGGGGACTGGAAACACTCTTCAAGTTCTGAGCCTTTTTTAATGAAGAGAGTTATTTACAGAACAATATTTTGTTGCGTGCAGTTGAAACAGTTGTTGAGCTTATGAGGTTAAAAATGGTTGTCCACTTGAGAAAGAGCAAATGGTTCCTAAAAATGCAGAAGAAGTGATAGCTGATGAAGTTCTAGGCAGATGTCCTAAAGCCCAGTGTACACTTGGGATTGTAGTAGTATTTGTAGTGTACGACAAGAATCTATTGATAAATTACGCAATTTCCTACATGCATGTTGTAAATAAAATGTGTTAAACAAAAGATGAAGCTGTTGCAAGGACTAGACCCCTGCAGAGTGAGAAAATATACAGGTTTGCATGGTCATTCTCTGGCTTGTCTTTTTAGGAAAGTATGTCAAAGTGTTTTTCACCATTTCAGGATGTTGGCAGTACATCATACTCAAATGCGGAAGTTAGTGAGAAGATTGTATTATGCAAAAAGTCCAGCACTAAAGTTACATGAGTTGAACAGTGCTCTTTTGCATGGGTCAGTATCAGATGTGAAGAAGGTTTGTGATGATATTGAGTTTTGTTACTTTGGTCCTGAACAAGAGAGTTCAGAAACTGAGACATTAATAGAAGAAAATGTTGTAGAGAATGTTAAACATATTTGTACAAAAATTTTGAAAATGAAATTACAAAGTTTATGGTGATTTCAGGTGAAAGGCCAAAATAATCTTGTATTTGTTGTTGCCAACCTCACTACAAAAATCAGACTAGGAGTGTTGATCTGTATTTAAAAAGTGAAAAAGAAAACAATGATACGTGAAAAGAATTTGCAACGTATTTGTTGGTAGAGAATTGTTTTGATTTGGGTTCTGATCAGCGTATTTGTAAATATTGCTATAACAAATTAGATGAGAATAAAATGCCCGCTAGAGCTGTTTATAATAATCTAGAGTTGGTTGGTTGCTATTCCTCCAGAATTGATAGATTTAAACACCTATGGGTCTATTCTCATTCAATGTGTGCACCTGTTTCAGGCTATTATTCGTATGGAGCCTAAAACAGGTAAATTGCCTCCTTCAGAATTACAAAGAGTATTAAAAGTAAGAGTTTTGTATTTACCATTAGAATTGAAGAAAAATATTGAAACTATTGGTGTAGAGAATGTAGAAAGTGAACCACTAGTTATTCTTGTTAATGGTGTGCTGACTAAAAATAAGAAAATCTGGCAGGAACTCCAACATGGTTCCTTACCCTAAGCTGTGCTGAGTACGTTTGGGATGATTTACTAGAATTTCTTTGAGAATTGTGCTCTTTGGAACCTGTTATTGTATGCAGGTATTTCAATTGTGGATTTGAGGCTATGATTTCTTTTATCTGCAATAAAAAAATATTTTTCTTGGAGAAGTTGTGGATTTTTTTTGGAGAAAGGAGTATCAAGCAAGAGGTGCTCTTCATATACACATGCTGTTAAGGATTAAGGGCGCTCCCAAATTTGGAACCGATGCGGATGATACTGTATTGAGTTTTATTGAACAATATGCAACATGTGCTGTACCCAAAAGCAGAGAAGAAAACCACTTAAGAGCACAGTGTTACAATTCTAAAGTCACCGATGTGGAAAATACCGTAGACAAAAGTACAAATCTAAGGACAAGTTCTACACCAAATGTTGTTTTGGATTTCCACGTCCTGTAATATCGAAAGGAAGAGTGGACATTTCTATGTTATCTTTGCTTCATACTATCACAAGAAAGTCAAAAATACATACAACTTAAGAAGAAATGAAGAGTCAAAATACATAAATGACTACAACCCAGTTATTTTGTCCATGTGGAATGCTAACATGGATGTTCAACATGTTGCGGACAATTTCCATTGCTGTTGCTCGATATGTAATATCTTATATTACAAAGTCAGAAAAGACGGATATGAAAGAAATGTGGGTACAGATTTTTCACGAGAAGACTCTAAGTAAGAAATTACACATATGGCCGGGAAGCCTGTCACCCCCTCCCAACACAATCCCCAAGGATGGGAAGACGGACGCAGTCTGAAGTTTTGGAAGGCGGGAGGGAGTTACCCTCCCGGCCGTATTTATTATAATATGAAACAAAATTAAAACATTAAATAAAAGTTTCATATCATGTACTATTTTCATTTATTACATTTCGATGAAGACATGTTCATTGGCTAACCTTAACAAATCTCTAATACAAAGGTTTCCTAGCCGAGTCTAACATCCTGCAAATGCATATATTCTAAATTAAAATTGTACATCCTAGCATTACGGGCCAACGGCAAGGTCGCAACCGGTGTCAGATCCCTACTACCAAAAACTCTCGCCCTCACGGTGTGAATGGCGGCCGCGCAGAGGACTGTACCCTCTGTGCCAACTCCAATTTCCCTTGTCTTGTTGGGGGCCCCCATTTCAGCTCGACGCCATCTTAAAGGTCGTCCGAGCACCCGTGTCAGGTATCTGTAGGAAGGCAGCGTGGACTCCCCCCGCCCCCACCCCACACTGTCTATCACATCCGCCGTCGCGGATATCCGGGCCCCGGGAAATTCATAGGAGGGGCATATAGCTGCCTCCTCCCCTGGAAGGGGCCTATGGCCGTCTCCCCCTAGGCGACCCATACTTAGTGGGTGCCGCCTCCCAGTGGGAGGGGCCAATGGCCGCCTCCCCCCGGGCGCTCCCATCCATAGTGGGTGGCGCCCCCCTCTAGGGACCTTGAAATTACTGCTCACCGATCATGACCTTACCGCCCGGCCAAAAAATAAATACGACATTTGATTACCTACTAAGGGAGAAAACATCATTGAGTCTACTTGCAGCATTTGTTTATTCTTAAAGAAAACAGTACCTGCAGACAGAAGTCATATCCTTAAACTAGACATACATATACCACTAAACGGAGGGAAGAAGATGTTATCAGAGAAAAAGACTTTATTGCAGAACTAACATTGCCATTAGGGGCTGGTGGGTGGGTCAAAATTGCTCCTTGTTCCGTCGAGGGCTCACGTGCAACGAGTGGGTGCAGCTTTCAAGCACAGGAACAAGAGGATGCTTCTTCGGATTCCCGCTCTCTTTATTCCTCTTCGGGAGGGCGTGAACCCTCCGCTGGTACGCCTACTGGGTGTGGCCATCAGTGTAGGTGTCTAGGACAACCCCTCTTGGGCGGGAAAAGGCGCGCCCCGGCTACGCCGCTTCGGGCATACCAGCCGTGACACGCCCCCCGCCCAAAAGGGTTTCCCGGTAGGATCGGGGCCCCCAACCATACGTTCGGGGGGACCGAGTGGTCGCCCCTTTCCATATGGCCGGGATGCCTGTCACCCCCTCCCAACACAATCCCCAAGGATGGGAAGACGGACGCAGTCTGAACTTTTGGAAGGCGGGAGGGAGTTACCCTCCCGGCCGTATTTATTAAAATATGAAACAAAATTAAAACATTAAATAAAAGTTTCATATCATGTACAATTTTCATTTATTACATTTCGATGAAGACATGTTCATTGGCTAACCTTAACAAATCTCTAATACAAAGGTTTCCTAGCCAAGTCTAACGTCCTGCAAATGCATACATTCTAAATTAAAATTGTACATCCTAGCATTACGGGCCAACGGCAAGGTCGCAACCGGTGTCAGATCCCTACTACCAAAAACTCTCGCCCTCACACTGTCTATCACATCCGCCGTCGCGGATATCCGGGCCCCGGGAAATTCGTAGGAGGGGTATATAGCCGCCTCCTCCCCTGGAAGGGGCCTATGGCCGTCTCCCCCTAGGCGACCCATACTTAGTGGGTGCCGCCTCCCAGTGGGAGGGGCCAATGGCCGCCTCCCCCCGGGCGCTCCCATCCATAGTGGGTGGCGCCCCCCTCTAGGGACCTTGAAATTACTGCTCACCGATCATGACCTTACCGCCACAGGCCGGATAGTTGACCGGCTATCCGGCCCCCCCCACAAACTCCTCCTAAAGGTCATGCTTCCTCATACCCCTCAGCCATGCTATGAAGTCTCCTTTGAGTAAGACATTCCCCTCCCGGGACAAGTGAACCCCGTCATTGAGATACATGTGATCACTCCGAATACACCCATGCGGAATACTATGCAACTGCGCAGAGCGAAACAATCTACCAATTTTGTTGTTAACCTTTTTCACAGAATGGTTCAGTGCTGACACCGAAAGGCCCCCCCGCCATACTTTCCTGGGAATCATGTGGGACCAGGCAATCGTGCACCCCGGGATTCTTTTTGCCAGCCAGCTAACGGCAGACAAAACTCGCTCGAGTAATACTCGCCTACCGAGTGTCACCAAGTCATTGCCCCCCAGGTGTACTATGATTACAGATGGCGGTGACCTCTGCCGCCCTAAGAGACCCTCGACAAAAGATTTGAACTGGTCAATACAGAGCCCGCCCCTTCCGTGGAAGGCCACTCTGTACCCGTATTCCCCAGCCGCGTGAGTCACGTCACCTGCTTTGAATACGTCCCCGGCCCGCCTCACGTATGAGTGGCCCACAACCCACACCACTCTCTCCTCAGCAGATGATCTCTGACCGCTGGTCCCCTGGTGCTGGGTCAACTGTAAATTCCGCCCCGCATGACATGCTCGCGAAACTGTAAATCAAACAGAAGACAAGAAGCGTGAGTACATGTAACTTGACTTCACAACATGTGCAATCGCACATACCTTCTAAAACAATTTGAGGATCATCGTCCCAATTGTTTCACCTCTTCCGCACTCTGACCCCTGGCTGTAGCCTCAGTAGCAGCCCCTATCCTAAAGGAGTGGGTCCCAAAATCGCACGGGTCCATGCCCGCCGCCGCGATTGTCAGTGCTAGCACCCTCTGGAACTGAAACCTCGTCAGTGGGGTGGCATCGATGTGCCTCAGCAAACTCCCCCCCCATGTATCCGCCCTCAGTGCCAAGTATTCCTCAACGCACCTTATCGGGCACGTGGGGGACCCTCCCATGCGCTGGACAACAACACTGTTTCCCATAGCTCCCTGGTCAGTCTTGGAGCTAGCTATCGTGACTACCATCGAATCACCCCTGATTAGGATGTGATCCCTGCACAAGCCTCCCTCCACATCTTTCTTATTCTTTGCAACCAGTTCGCTCACCCGCATAGCCCCATGGAACGCTAATGCGAAAGCTGCCCGGAACAGAACTGCTTTGAATTGGGAGGAGCATGTCGTGACTAGTTTTGCCATGAGTACGGACAACCTTTCTAAGCCAATCGGGCACCTCTCGTCTTGCTTACAACCCTCGAGGCGCTGCCAGCCACGAAGGGCTTTTTTCGCCAAAAAGGAACCTGTTGGGTCTTTGATGCCATGCACCTGTGCCATGAATGAGATGGCCGCCCTGTGCCTATTGGCCGTTGACGCTGATCGGCCCTCCCTGTGCAGTGCTACTAGGAACCCTAGGAAGGAATCCTCCTGACCCCAGTTCTGATTCCCTGTCGGACCTAAAAATGCACAATAGGAACGAAACGCTCCTTCGTATGCCTTCCTCGTCCTGGGGGCTAAGCTTGCTGCCACGAGGTCTTGTAATCCGGGGCACCGATTAGCCAGAGTGCTTCGGGGAATGGTGCCGCCGCTAGGTCCGCTGTAGGTAGATAACCCCTGAACGCCTGCATATGTGAACGAGAGAGTGCATCAGCCGCATGATTCAGTACACCCGGCACATGTTTCGCCCTGAACTGTACATTTAGCCTCATGCAAAGCAGCACAACTTCCTTCAACAATCTCAAAATCCATTTGCAGCGTGCTGCCTGCTTGTTAATGCATTCCACAACTGTCATATTATCAGACCAAAATACCACAGAGCGGTCTCTGAACTCGTCCGGCCATGCCATCAGAGCAACAAAAATAGGGAATAGCTCGAGGAACCCTATATTACCTGTGAGACCGCTGGTGTGCCACCACGTCGGCCATGTTTGCGCTGACCATCGATTACCAAAGATGGCGCCAAATCCCACGCTACCCGCCGAGTCAGTCCACAAACCCAGCTCCACTGAAGACGCTGGCGGCTTGTTCCACACTACTCGACCGTTGAAGTCCGCCAGAAATGCCAACCAAATGCGCATATCCTGGCGAACCTCTGCAGACAGTCTCGTGCGGTGGTGTCCTTCCTTGAGACCAACCATAGCTTGTGCAATAGAGCGTGAAAAAGGGCGGGCCATTGGTATTACTCTCAAGGCAAAGTTAAGATGACCCACTGCTTGCTGTAACTGGTTCAGGGTCACCTTCTCCTTACTAAGGCACTGTTCCAGGGAAGCCCTAAATTTAGCTACCTTTCCTACTGGCAAACGGAAACATCCCTCCACAGAATCGAGCTCAATTCCCAGAAACTCCAGTGAAGTAGATGGTCCAACCGTCTTACCTGGTGCCAATGGCACTCCAAACTCCCTTATGAGGATGCAAAAGTTCTGTAGCGCCTGCGCACATTTCGTGTCGCCGGCTGCTCCCAAGAACAGAAAGTCATCTAGGTAATGTATAACATGCCTATGCCCTGTGGCCACGGAGAATGCCCACTCTAAAAAACAGCTGAATTTTTCAAAATAAGCACAAGAGATAGAGCAGCCCATCGGCATGCATCTATCCATGTAGTAACGTCCTTGGAACACAAAACCTAGCAGACGCTGATCCTGTGGGTGTACCGGGAGCAACCGGAACGCCGACTCAATATCAGATTTCGCCATCAGCGCTCCGGGGCCCAGGCGATTCAAAATGGTGACGGCATCATCGAAGGATGCGTACCGCACCGAACAGACTCCAGGGCCAATCGCATCATTCACTGAGTAACCCCTTGGAGCCGACAGATTATGGATCAGCCTAAATTCCCCCGGGTCTTTTTTGGGGACCACCCCTAATGGGGAACAGATGAAATTCGCTACTGGCGGGTGCTGATATGGTTACTATATAACAAAAATAAGGAGTACCACCAAAGACAAGGCTAGACAACCAATATTGGTGGAATGAGACACTAATGTAAAAAAAGAAGAAGTTCTTCTTTGTTTTTAAGGAACCCCTCACTCACCGACCTGGTCGGTGACATGCTTCATCATCGGGGCCACCTTGACAGCCGAGTGCCGTCAAGGTGTGCTGCGACACCTGAGATACAGTGGAGTGGGTATGTGAGTGATGAATGTGAAGAAAAAGAAAAAAAGTCAGTGAGTTAAAAATTGTCCTGGTATGACTTATCCAAAGATTATTTATTCTAAGACTACTGGACAATATTAAAAACAGTGTATGTTGATACAATAAAGGCTTAATTAGGACCAAATGTATCTGTGGTATGTGTTAGGTCTACATGTTTCAAACCAAATGGGAGTTACCGGTTTTTCATCAGGACCAAAAATGATTAAAAGGAGTTGGGTGGTCAGGGTACACTAACACCCTGCCATACCTGCAACCCTTTCAGGACCCAAAATAGCAAATCGCTAAGTGGGTAAAGATAATTGTAACCCAAGAGTAGTTACAATAAAAAATGCAAAAAACCTGTGAAGAAAGAGAGGAACATAAGTCATAAAGGCTGTTTACATGCCTGCAACGTGACGTAGTCCGCTCTATCTGTGAATCATTCCACATTCAGTTAATGCGAATTATCTATAGTGCGGTGTATCAGCATTGTTTCTGAGTGGAAACTATTAGTTCCTAGAAGGGCACACCTATCAATATGGGTGTGAAGGTGAACACGCATATATATTTCTATTTTTTAATAGCCAGTCTTTCACAAGCCAGATCGTGTGTGCCTAAGTCATGACTCTATATTATTAGTGCCAGGGATTACCGACGTGATAATATACCAACTTGATCCAAAATTACATACAACACAAGACAAACGATACACTAAACACACATTGCCAGAATATTTAAAAACGCTCACTCCTCAATGGGGGAATGCTTGCTGCACGGGGATTGAGGGGAGAGGTCACAAGGCTCAAAACGTATTCTGTGAAGTTAAAGAGAAACGGGAAAAAATAAGGTCGTAAACCGGTATGGTATACCGCATGTTCTCCTTCTCTTGGGATGAAAAGGCAAGGAAACTGAAGCGTTTCCTAAAATACAATCTCTACTTACAGTTTCTCAAGGCAGAAATCGACCATCAACCTATTCCGCCCCTCCGCGCACCCGTGTGGAAGAGAAGGCAGCGCCGAAGTTAAAGGCGCCCGCCATTGCGGGCATGGAGGGCGTGGTTGGCGTCGCGTGCTGACGTCACGTGGTCACGTGATCGTGGCACGGGAGCTCGTTAGAGGACGGTTGCCAAGGGAATGCTGAATAAACAAAACCTCCGTATTGTGTGTAAAAACGAGTCGGTTCTTGGGAAGGATGTTGCAGAAAGGGAAGGGGCCTCATTCTACTAACAGATCACTTGATCGAACAAGGGGCAGAAAAATGGGAATCATGGCAAAAGGGTTTTAATTATTTATATGCACTCGTAAAAATAAGGAATAAGTATATTAATACGGTGCTTGGCACTAGAAGGGAATGAAATATTTAGACAAGTAGGTGCAATGAGACTAAGGGACACAGGCCTTGTATTCAGAAACATGATCTAGTAGATTATGTATATTAACGCCACATCATAATGGGGTAGATGCTAGTTGGGAAAAAAATAATAAGTAATAAGGATTGGGTGGAGTGCTTAGGAAAGTACAGAAGCCCAAGGAATATTGTCATTCAGACCATGTTTGTGGGTGGACAGTCTATACACCCATCTCTGCTCCTTCTCATATAGGCGTTTTTGTATGTTTGGTCCCGGAGTTATTTGCTCAATGACAGTCCAAAACATATCATTTGGTGTATGGCCTTTTTCAAGGAAATGGTCAGTCAATCGGGTCGCATTTTTGTTGCAGCATATGGTGCTGCGATGTTCACATATTCTCTGTTTGACCTTTCGAGTTGTCATCCCGATGTATTGTTTTTTGCAAATGCATTCGATCAGGTATACTACATTTTCACTGTTGCAGTTGGTATGTGCAATTTGCCTCCAGGTCTTCCCAACTTCTAGGTCTAAAGTCTTTGTGTTCCTGGTTAGGTGGCACATACTGCAATCTCCGCAGCGAAAGTGACCGGTTACATCAGGTAGACCCCAAGCCCTGGTAATGGAAGGTGTGGTAGGAGTCATTTTTGTTTTTGGTCTGGTGTTTACAAGAGTGTCTTTTAAGCTCTGTGACTTCTTAAAAGAAAACAAAGGTTTTTCCCAGTGTAGATTGCCAGTGTTTATGATATTCCAATGTTTGTTTATACTTCTGGTTACTTGGTTAGATATCGAGTTGAACGTTGTCACACATGTCAGTGGTATTTCCTCATCAGTTCTGTTTTTTTCTTCAAGGAGTGCCTCTCTGGGCTGGTTCCTGGCCCTCTTTTGGCATTTTTTCACTATCTTCTCAGGGTATCCACGATTCCCTAGTTTTACAGATAGGTCCTCTGCCTGTTTTTTATAATCAGATAATTTGCTGCAATTTCTGCGCAGTCTTAAAAATTGCCCGTAGGGTAGGTTTTCCCTTAGTGGTCGAGGGTGGAAACTTTCAAACCTTAAGAGGTTGTTTTTTGAGGTCGGTTTGTAATGGGTTCTGGTTTCCAGACGATTGCCTTCCTTGCTTATCACTACGTCGAGAAAAACAATTTCTCCTTTGTCGTAGCAACTCGTGAACCTGAGGTTTCTGTCACAGGTGTTAATCCAAGCGATAAATTGTTCAAGAAGTTCAGTTGGTCCTTGCCAAATGGCAAGGACGTCATCAATGTAACGCCTCCAAAAGGTCAGATGCTCGCGATATGGATTTGTGTCGTTCAGAATAAATTTATTCTCGAAGTCATACACGTACATGCCAGCTATGCTGGGGGCAAAAACGCTGCCCATTGAAGTGCCCCCGGTCTGTAAGAATAGTGTTCCCTCAAATTTGGTGCTGATATGGGCCAGCGACCCGGCCAAGGGTCACCTCTTTAGCAATCTTTCTCTCCACCACACCTGGATTATGTTGTGCCGAAAGCTGGTTTCTACAAAAAGGTTCCCCACGAAAATCCCCCGCCGGGATGTGGAAGCCATATAAGAATCCCTTCCTCAACACCCCAGCGGAGACATAATCAGGGTATTTGTTTAGCCAGGGAGTCATAGCCATGATATCAACGGGAGTAGGCAGTTGTCCACAACGATCCCCCTCAGTCTTGTTTGGACCCTCCTCTACCTCCCGACCCGTTATTTTTGGACCTGCATGAACTCTCCGGGTGCGAGGAATTCCCACAACCCACACACGCATGTTTGAACTTACATGCCCCATGCGGTCTGGTACAGTTGCCTCTATTGAAGCCCCAACAGACCCCCCGTTTTCCCCCATTCCCGCCGGTTGATCGCCACCGGCGCCTGCTTGAAAGGGCACCGCGGGCTGTTGGCGGGAAAACCTTGACCCATTCCCACCCGGCGAGGACGTCCTCACCGCGCCAGGCAGGAGCTGCTTTTGCCAGGAAATCGAGTCGAGGCAATCCCATGTCAAAGATGAATCATACTCTTTCGCTTTACGGAATTTCATATCGTAACCCATCCATTCATTCCCCTCATATGTTTCATAAAAATCCATTATACGTGCCTGATAACAAGACAGTTCGGGCAATACCTCGGGCTTACGCTCGCCAATAATCGCAGTAACATTGCAAAGGCCTTGCCCCAATTTGTTATCGTCTCATCCACCCTAAATCCCGCCATTTTGGCTCGCCAGACACTAGGGTGCCACAAATCTTTCTGTGTCTTAGCATACTCCATCTCGCGATGGTCAGTCAACAACGAAAACATATTAACATACTTGTCTGCCCAAATCAATTCTTTCGTGGCCAACGGGATATGTTTAACCCCCCTCTCCAGTCTAGAGGGCAATGAGCCCTCCCCCGCCACTGGCAAAGCGAGCTTACCCGGTTCGGTCGCCGTTCCCGCCGTTTTCTCCATGCCAGATGCCGGTCCTTCCGGGGTCACCTGTGGGGAGACAAGGGGGAGATTCGCCTTCGCAGCATCTCTCGACTGCCGCAACTGCTTTATTAGTAACGTGGCCTCTTCGGCCGTGTCTCCGGGTGCCGTAGCACCCCCTGCCTTTTTGTTGAGCCACGCCGCCAACTGGTTGGCCAAATCGGGAGGCATGTCCTCATCGTTGGCGGGCGTAATCACAACCGGAATCGGTTGACCCGCGTCTGGGGTTGGTACCGGGGCATCAGCTGGTATGTCAGGAGTCACCGGGGGCACCTCAGGGACCGGGACCTCCCCTGCCACCCTCCTCTTGACCCGTCTCCCTCTACCCTCGGGGACAATTCCCGGCAATGCCGGGCCTATTACCTTCTTTGGGTTACCAGGCTTGTTCATTGCGGCCAGTTGCTTCTTAATGCCCGCCATATCACGACCAAGCGCTGGGACTTGACCGATGCTTCGCTCTATTCTCGTCATTCTGTTTACCAACATGCGAAGCGCCTGGTCTGTCTCTGAACTCTTTCCTGCCTTCTTGCCAGACATGGTTTCGATTATCTACTCCGAGTCGATCAAGACGGTCCGGGACTCTTCTCTGCAAAGTCACTGAAAGAGAAACACAAGAATTACAAGTTCTCAAAATTGCTCCTTGTTCCGTCGAGGGCTCACGTGCAACGAGTGGGTGCAGCTTCCAAGCACAGGAACAAGAGGATGCTTCTTCGGATTCTCGCTCTCTTTATTCCTCTTCGGGAGGGCGTGAACCCTCCGCTGGTACGCCTACTGGGCATGGCCATCGGTGTAGGTGTCTAGGACAACCCCTCTTGGGCAGGAAAAGGCGCGCCCCGGCTACGCCGCTTCGGGCATACCAGCCGTGTCACGCCCCCCGCCCAAAATGGTTTCCCGGGAGGATCGGGGCCCCCAACCATACGTTCGGGGGGACCGAGTGGTCGCCCCTTTCCAGTTTCAGTTTGAAGATGTTATCGCATCGAGAAATCGGAGCATACGAATGCTCAGATCGGTTATCATCTGGAAGTCTATACTCCAAATCTAGAAGAATCCTTCATGTGAGTCTAGGTCTTGCAGCAACACGAAATCGAGTACTGAAATCTGTACAAGAAATTGAATATTTAACAGAAAAAGATCCAGATAGTACAGATATTTTGAAAACAAATATTTTGGACACATATTACCCAAACAGAAGTCATCATCTTGAGAACATGTGTCTCTATGACGTGCTGCAAAACTACACTTTTAAATGGAATACTACAGAGAACATCAATGATGGAAAATACGGAGTCATTGGTCCCGAAGGATGTTTGGTGAAACAAACAAAAGGAAATTTGATTAATCATAGGAAGCTGAGTTGCGACACTGCTGATAAAAGGGAATTTTACTATTTAGCCCTTTAACAACTATTCAAACCATGGCGTTCAGAACTGGAATTACTTGGAGATTGTCAGAGCTATGAAGATTTCTTTAATGCTTGTAAAGATAGCATACAATGCAGTGCTTTTGAAAATTATGTGAAAATGTTGAACGATGAAATTGATCAAGAAGCTACTATTGCAGCTGAGATTGCTAGATAAAGTTCTCAAGACAAAGTTCTCCTGCGCTGAGTCAAGATCCTCTAGGACAACCAATTATTGAAAATGAAGCAGCAATCGCCATGAATGAGGTGGAAACAGCAATGCATCAAGCTCAAAAAGGTGTAACAAACTTATTAACGTTGGAAGAACAACTAAATGTTGAGCAAAAACAAATATATGAGCAAGTGAGACAACAGGTTGACCATGTATTGCTTCATGAAAAGAAAGAGTGCTCATGCACGTCATTTCAACCTATCCGAATGTACGTAAGTGGACAAGCTGGAACAGTAAAACGTTTTTTAATTAAAGTAATTACAAGTTATCTACAGAAAACAACTGAGTTGCATTTGTCTTGTGTTGCCACTGCTCCAACTGGGTTGGCAGCACACAACATTAAAGGAATTACATTACATTGTTTACTAATGCTACCAGTAGAGCATGGAAACAAATTAGAATACCACACGCTATCTGAAGAAGCTTGTTGTGAAGTTTTAAGAGTCTTGAAGAAAATGAAACTTCTCATTATGGATGAGGTATGCGTGGTATCAAACTTAATGCTTGCCTTTGTGCATTTCAGAATGCAGCAAATTCTTAAAACACAGTATGACGTTTTATTTGAGAGATCTACTGCAACTGACTCCTGTAAAAGAACAGCCAGTATTTAAAACACTTGTGCATGAAGACACCAGAAAGTCTCTGGGTAGTGTTGGAAACTGAACATTTGGTCATATTTTGAATACAATGAACTCCTTACAAATATGCAACAGGCAAATTATGTTGATTATGGAACTATTCTCCAAGATATAAGAATTGAAGTACTAACTGATAATAGCTTTGTAGAGTCGATTACTTTCAAATTTGTTTGCAAATAAAGATATAGGGGCATATTATCAAGCCTGTGCGCTAAAATTATCGCCGCTTTATCGGCCGAAAACGGCCGATAAAGCGGCGATAATGGGCTTGATAATATGCTCTGTGGATTTCCAATCGAAGCCCATGTTAGATGTCTTCACATCTAACATGTGCTTCGATTGGAATTCCATAGAGCATATTATCAAGCCCATTATCGCCGCTTTATCGGCCGTTTTCGGCCGATAAAGCGGCGATAATTTTAGCGCACAGGCTTGATAATATGCCCCATAGTTTCTGCGAAAATATACATGGAAATTGCAGAAAAGAAATCTGTAATCTGCTTAATGGGAACACTGCGTGAGTGTTCTATATTCAATTAACAACTTTTGAAACTGGAAAATGAAGAAATAATAAAAATGGAAGCCATTGATAAATAGAGAATGAAGGAATCACTATTATTTTGGCCGAAACATTTAAGACAAAATTGGGTTCTTTAGAAAGACCTATATCTAAAACTGCTGGTTTAGAAAATAATCTATATGCATGTAGAAACTGTTGAGTCATTTTGAGGCATAATTTGGACTTAGAAAAAGGTTTAGTTAATGGAGCAATAGGCAAAGTTGTGGATTTTGTTAATTATCAAAATAAATATGGTATTGAATTCTTAAAAATAAAATGTGATCAGATTGAAGAAGTTAAACAAATTGGTCATTGTTCATTTAGTTTTTTGCTTGCTAAAGATTTATATGTCCTTAGAAAACAGTTTCCAGTTTCTCTGGCATATGCAGTGACTATTCATAAATCTCAAGGTTTAAGTGTTGACAGTGCATTGGTGAACATTTGAAATACTGTGTTTGAAGAGGGTATGGCTTATGTTGTATTGTCGCAAATCAGAACATTATCTGGTTTGTTTATGATTGATTTTGATGATACAAAGGTTACTGCAAATGCCAACTGTGACAAAGAGTATAATAGTTTAATTAGAACATCTGTTGCTAATTTAGGTCAATATCTTGTATTTGAAAAGCGTGTTGTTGGTTGAAAAAGAAGGTATGAGAATATCTGTACTGAAGGTGTAGAGAAGGGAAAAAAAGACAATGTTGTGATTGCAAGCAAAAAGAAAAAGGACACTGTTGAAGAAGTTGTTGGTTATCAGTTTGAAAATAGTTCTGCTGTCAACTGCTAAGCTAATGTAGTGGTCAATGTTGTTTTGTTTCTTGAAGGTTCAAAACACCAAATTATGCAGAATCAAAGAAAAAAGATTTTGTTCCTTGTTGCATTCTGTTCATGAAAAATTGAGAACAGATAAAAGTAAAATACAAAGCGTTTCTGATTATTGTAATTTTTTGGATGTATGTTCTGGTTCTACACAATTCACACAAAATATCCAACAAGATGCTCAGGAATTTTTAATGTATATGCTTATTGTTTTGGAAAATGAAGGTGTAGACATAAAGAGTATTTTTGGCCTTTGTTATAAATGGGATCATTATGTGAGAATTGTTTGTATACATGTGGCACTATTGTAGACACTGAAAGATTTTTATATTTGATATTACCTGACTGTAAATCAGTGTCTTTCAATAAATTAGTTAAAGCTGCAAATCAAAACATGGGCCCTTATTTATGAGGCCTTGCGTCAGTTTTGCGCCGCCGGTGCGTCAATTTTTGTGACGCACCAGCGGCGTAAAAAATGCGCCTTGTTGCGCCATATTTAAAAAGTGACGCATCTAGGTAGATGCGTCACTTTTTAAACCCCTGCGCCACATTATACCTGCGTCAGGTATAATGTATGCAGAGGGGGCGTTCCCCCGCAATAAGCCTCGTAATAGTGACACAGTGAAATCTATGAGATTTCACTGCGTCACTTTTAGGATGCTGTTGCGTCAAAATCTTGCGCCTGCCTCACAGCAGGCGTAAGACTGACGCAAGCCCTTTCACATGGGGCTTTCCCCATGTGAAAGGACGCATTGCTGGAGTTACGTCACTTTTGTGACACACTCCAGCAATGCGTCACTTTTGCGCTTACAGATGCGTCAGAAATACTGACGTATCTGTAAGTCCTTGCGACATGATGCGTCATACATTAAATATGACGCATCATTGGTGTCGCAAGGAGTGCGCAGTGAAAAGTGACGCATCGCTGTTTTCATGCAGCGATGCGTCACTTTTCATAAATGAGGCCCATGGAGTGTAGCCAATGCAATTCAGAAATGTTATCAGCATTATTTATACAAATATATGGACAATTTGTAGCTACACAACTATCAATATCAGGAAGGACTTTTGTGGCAGTAGCAAATATTTTCCATGATGGTCCTTCAACAACATCTGGACATTACACTGCCTATTTAAAAAGTGAGAAAGGCTGGAGCCTTTCTGATGAGTCTGAGTTGGTTTTCAAACAATGTTTGCCTTCTGAATTACCAAACTCCTACCTAAAATTTTTAAAGCTAAAGTTTTAGGAAGATATTTCGGCCTCTGGGGAATTTATTATTGTGATTTAACAGCATTACCATTGGACAATTTATATAAAAAGGACTGCAAAAATACAATTTGGCCTCAAGGAAATGTATTTCTTTGAATTATGGACTTTTTGTTGCACATTGTCTCGGTCGATAATTTTAACTGGCATCATTTATTATGTTTATAAATGTAATTTATAACATTTTCTTAGCAGTAATCATTTTATATAGGTGTGATTTGTATTATCTAGTATTTTACTACAGATGAATTATTGTTTTTTTTTTTAAACAATCTAATTGATTGTTTTTTTTTGCCCGCTGTTATGTGATGAGTACAATTGAAATCACTATTTGTAGTGAAATTCAATATATTCTGAGAACAGCAAAAAAGGCAAATAAATTACTTTGTAAGATGTTAAAATTATGCTGTACTGTTAAAAATTTATTATTACATGTTATACCTATTTTTTCTTTTTTTTAGAGATCTTAATTTTAAGATATCAAATTTAGCACCATTTACATTATAAAAAACAAGTGAATAAAATGGGTACTGTTTTTTACGTGTATTACTGTTGAGGTGAGTTTTAGTAAGTCTTAAAATGCACAATGGACTGTGTTTAATGTATATGCTTATTGTTTTGGAAAATGAAGGTGTAGACATAAAGAGTATTTTTGGCCTTTGTTATAAATGGGATCATTATTGTGAGAATTGTATGTATACATGTGGCACTATTGTAGACACTGAAAGATTTTTATATTTGACATTACCTGACTGTAAATCAGTGTCTTTCAATAAATTAGTTAAAGCTGCAAATCAAAACATGGAGTGTAGCCAATGCAATTCAGAAATGTTATCAGCATTATTTATACAAATATATGGACAATTTGTAGCTACACAACTATCAATATCAGGAAGGACTTTTGTAGCAGTAGCAATTATTTTCCATGATGGTCCTTCAACAACATCTGGACATTACACTGCCTATTTAAAAAGTGAGAAAGGCTGGAGCCTTTGTGATGAGTCTGAGTTGGTTTTCAAACAACGTTTGCCTTCTGAATTACCAAACTCCTACCTAAAACTTTTAAAGCCAAAGTTTTAGGAAGATATTTCAGCCTCTGGGGAATTTATTATTGTGATTTAACAGCATTACCATTGGACAATTTATATAAAAAGGACTGCAAAAATACAATTTGGCCTCAAGGACATGTATTTCTTTGAATTATGGACTTTTTGTTGCACATTGTCTCGGTCGATAATTTTAACTGGCATCATTTATTATGTTTATAAATTTAACTTATAACATTTTCTTAGCAGTAATCATTTTATATAGGTGTGATTTGTATTATCTAGTATTTTACTACCGATGAATTATTGTTTTTTTTTTAACAATCTAATTGATTGGTTTTTTTGCCCGCTGTTATGTGATGAGTACAATTGAAATCACTATTTGTAGTGAAATTCAATATATTCTGAGAACAGCAAAAAAGGCAAATAAATTACTTTGTAAGATGTTAAAATTATGCTGTACTGTTAAAAATGTATTATTACATGTTATACCTATTTTTTCTTTTTTTTAGAGATCTTAATTTTAAGATATCAAATTTAGCACCATTTACATTATAAAAACAAGTGAATAAAATGGGTACAGTTTTTTACCTGTATTACTGTTGAGGTGAGTTTTAGTAAGTCTTAAAATGCACAATGGACTGTGTTTCCACACAGATGAAGAAAGAAAAACATGGATGGACTAGATTTGTGCCAGACATTGCAATGCAGTCAAGTATAAAATAGGGGACAGCTTCAGAACACCTGTCTGCAAGATAAATGGTATAGTACCGAATAGACTGATATGGTTGTTTTACAGGTCTTGGTAATTTCAGAATTGAAAGAAATGAAACTCTTTAACTTAAACCACATCAGTCAGTGTTTTTCCAAATGTCATATTAGGTTGCATCCCTTCCCTTCAGTAATATATAAACATGTCCTATCTGTTTCCTAAAATGTACGTAGTTGTAAATGTATCTTGTTCTCTGTTATCAGTACAAACATTTACTCCTATAATAACAATTGGCCTATCCATTAACTCTCTTTTCTTATTTATAAGGCGAGGAAAAGGTATTCTGTATACCTTTTCTTTTCCATGTAAATATAATCTCATCATACACAGTACTTTGCGTTGAAAAGGTGTTCTATAGGTTCTGCTGTGCGTGTTTGCACAGAACACTCATAAAACAAGACACATCTCCAGATTTATCAGAAATCATAAATCTGGACATGTTTGTGAATACTACACCATCTTGCTATTGGTGTAGCAAAGCACAACAAGGAAAATTGTTTTCACTTCTCATTTTTTCACTTTCAATATATGCTGTAATGCACAGCATATATTGAAGGAGTAAAATACCTTTACTGATTGTTTTTGTGCAGGAAGTGTCCCTTCCTGCTCAAAAACAATCTCTGCACGACACAGACATCCTTGCACCATGCTGCAAGGGTGCCTGTGTCACCACATGCCTGCAGTTTGTGCAGCTGTGCAGAGGGAAGCACAGAGTTGCAATATATTTATCTACATATGTTACACCCTTGTGCTTCGGAAGTACCACAGCATGCTGTAGTTAAACAGTTTACAGTCATGCTGCAGAACTTCCTTATAATTCTGCCCTTATGCAATCAACATACATCACAAATGTATATCACAGTCAATTATGTACCTCACATACATTCATCTAAACTTTCACACACTAGCATACTAGTTTAGCTCTTTCTTTAACCAGAGTAGTTTGTTCTGAAAAGAAACATTTTTTTTACTTCTTGTTGTTTTGTATTTTGTTTTATTTTTTGAATGATTTTGTACTTTTTGTTTAAACAGGGGAAACAAATGTGAACTGGGAAAAGAGAACTAAAGAGAGGGAGGAGAGGAGAAAAGAAAACTAACAATTGTGGTGGTAAACAGCTCGACACACCAGATCCACTGACTGCTCCCCATATGCATTCAAGCATCTGCATTTTACACATAACATTCTTAGTTTCCCATATTGGGGATGAATATCAGGGTGTGAGGTAGAGCTTGTTGGTGTTGCTCCACTGGTACTCGGGACTTCTGATGAAGCAGGAGGAGCCTCTTTCAATCTCCTTAACTCTTCCCTTGCAAAGTTGACTAGATGCTTGGATTGCAAATGCTTCCGCATACTTGCAGTTCCTCAGTAGTACTTTTTGTTGGGGTCTCCCCTTGAAAGCACTTCCATGCATATGCAGCAAGTAACTTTTGTTGCATTCACCCTTTTTAAGCCTTGTGCAAAGGTGAAACATTTCCAGACAATGCTGGTATATTTTTCCTTTGGTGGAGGTTCAGGAGCAAATTCTTACTCTGATGAGTTCTCTGAATCAGATGATGATGGTGTATTAGCAACCATGGTATCTTTAAATGAATCTCTTCTCCAAAAAAGAAAGAGCAGCAGATCTTCTCAGGAGCTCTTTCCCTAAGAAAAGCTACAAGAAGAGTGATTGAAATGGGTGGGGTCCTTCAATAGTTTCAAAAGGAAGTGTAATGAACCAATCAAATCTCTTTTTTTGAGGTCACATGGGGTGCGTGTAGGAGGTGCGTAGGATGCGCGCACTCAGCACACACCCTGCTCGCTCTGTGCTCGCACCCAGCGCGACTTCACTCATATAAAACCATTGAAATTCCCCCGTTATAGTTAGTTGTACTAACTATAACTCGCATGCCCGCGATCCACTGCTGATGATGTCACATATTACATCATTCATGACATGGTCAGTGATATCACTGATGACATCACTGATTACATCTCAAATGACATCACTGATGACATCACTGATGACATCATCGACTTGACAAACTGATATACCTCATGATACAGTAGCAGAACCTTTCAACACTCATTATAAAATATGAAGTATCATGTTTGAAACCATTGACACAGTAATACAAGTTTCTAAAAGCCCACTTAGTGATTCCTACATCTACACACACATCTTAACACTTACATATATATTCACTCATACATGCTAACAAAGATCAAGAGAACACTTTTAAATATGCTTATACACCTACATCAACATTACACACTAGCACACATCCTGTTCTCTTATGCAGTCATCCTACTCACTTATGCAAATAATTGATCATACTTACATTTACTAAGCTACACACTTACGCAAACAACACTTGAATTATTCATATAGCTAGACAGTCATACTTAGTGTGTTATAAAATCACTATTACAAGTATACAGTTATCCATACAGTCATACAGTCACTGAGTCTTAGGTATACTTATTTATAAACAACAACTGTCACATACACTGCTGTTTATATTTCTAGTTTGTTGGACATGTATCATTGAGAAATATATTTACTCATCACCACACCCATAAAGAGATTCACTCACCCAAACAACTGTTTCCACATACAGTCTTAACTTCATATACCTACTAAATCAACTATTTACACATCTTTGGACAGTCACACACCTCCCACCCAACCACACACATATTCATTCACTATCCCATACAAATACTCACTTAGCTAATTAATACCTAATATAGACTTTCACATAGATAGTAACCAACTTATGTAGTAGTTTAAACAACAAGAGATAGAGTGATATGGGTATTCAAACAGTTTAATCACTATCCCATATATTTAGTGAGGCAGTTTAAATTTGTCACTTAGACAATCACATTACTCTAAATCAGCGACGGCTCGTGGAGGGAGTTACGGTGGGGCAGGAGGGCGGGGAGGGGGAGGGGCAGGGCGGAGGTTGCTAAAAACCAGCATATGGATAATTGCAGGTAAGTAAACAATTTAATTAATAACACGAATTTCGTAGCTCGCACTGCATTGCATTTTGCGATGCAAGGCACACTACGAAATTCGTTTTATTAATTAAATTGTTTACTTACCTGCAATTATCCATATGCCGGTTTTTAGCAACGTCCGCGCTGCCCCTCCCCCTCCCCACCCTCCTGCCCCACCGTAACTCCCTCCACGAGCCGTCGCTGCTCTAAATCCTCTATTCAGACACTTATACATCCACTCACTATTCAAGGCAGATTGCTATATATATATATGTCATACTTCTTTAAATATCGAAGCAAACCACATTCAGTGGATAATGTCATCATTGATGTCATTTGAGATGTCATCAGTGATGTCATCAGTGAAATCACTGACCATGTCATGAATGATGTAATATGTGACATCATCAGCAGTGGATTGCGGGTGCGCGAGTTATAGTTAGTACAACTAACTCTAACGGGGGAATTTCAAAGGTTTTATACGAGTGAAATGTCTAGCTAACTATAACACTCCTGAAACCTATGTTTTTTTCCAATGAAAATATATATTTTTTTTAACATATATTAGTTTTGCATGTTTGGTGCGGCCATGAGCACCGAAAGCACCCATCCTCAAGCAGTGCGACAAACTGTTGAACAAACTAATGAACTTGGTTGCTATCGGACTCCAGCTAACCCATAATGAAAAGTACCAGCACTTGTTGGAACCAACTGTGATTTAACATTTAAAGGGACAGAAGCGGCAGGATGTGGGATGTGTTAGTCTTCCTATGAGGCACTTGAGACATGGGTGAACGTGGAGGAAACTAGCAGGCAACGCCCACTTGGGATGGTACTTACGGAAGCGCCTGCACCCAATACCTCGGCGTGCCAAGATCATGGAAATTTCGGCCACAACACTAATGGTTTCTGCCTATCGAAGTGGAGCAAATTCCTTTCAAAAGTGCGAACACTGCAGCACTTGTTGTAAGGGGCATCTGAAGAAGGCAGTAATGCTGAAACGTGTCATGCCACAGAATTAAAAGTGACAAGAATCACAGCCCGTGTGTGCTCTGACTTGTTTCCATGGAGAGCATACTGGGTCTTGCTTTTGCATGTTTGTTGTGGCCACGAACACCGAGAGCACCCATCCTCAAGCAGTCCGGCAATGTGAGTGGCAAACTGTTGAACAAACTAATGAACTTGGTTGCTGCCAGACGGCCGCTAACCCATAATCACAAGTTAACAGCACTTGTTGAACCAACTGCGGTTTAACATTTAAAGGAACACAAGTGGCAGGATGAGGGCAGTGTTAGTCTTGCTACGAGGCACTTGATACATGGGTGCACATGGAGGAAACTAGTGGGTGACGCCCACTTGGAATGGTACTTACCAAAGCGCATGCACTCGATACCTTGGAGTCCCGAGATCATGGAAATTACTTTGTGGTTTCCACCTATCAGAGTGGAGCAAGTTCCTTTCAGAAGCACGAACACTGCAGCACTTCTTGTAATGGGCATCTGAAGAAGGCAGTAATGCTGAAATGAGTCATGCCAGTGCATTAAAAGTGACAAGAAACACAACCAGTGTGTGCTCTGACCTGTTTCCCTGGACAGTAGTCTGGGTATTTTGTTTTATGAATGACTTTGGCGTTGTTTGCAGAATCTTCATAACATTTTTAAAACTTATTTTCCTCATGCAATTTCTCTTAGTGATTTTTAACATGGCTACAGCCCTTCTGCAGTACGGAATTGTGTCAAATTTGGCAAAAAGCTAGACCTTGGTCCAGAAAAAATGTGTCTCATAATTTGGTGCAAAATCTGTTCAGTAGTTTTGTAGTTAATAAAGGAAAAACAAATATAGATATCTAGGAACAGGCATTCTCCACAGATCCGACAAATCTCATGGCGAGAACTGATTTTGCTGCTAACACTTCAACTAGTAGGTTTTGGACCCCATCTTGGGACTCAGGACTGAGCCTGAATCCCAAAACAAAATGTGAAAAAACAAAAGGGGGCAGGGTAGGCATGCCCTTAAAACCTAGGCATGGTGGTGGTGTCCCGCAGGTAACACGCCGGGGGCCAACATTTTTATTTTTTTCAACTTTATCTTAAAATTGTGGAAGATTCGCGTGGGTGCAAGGTCCTGAAGGATGGATTACTAATTATAATCAGGGAGGGGTTGTGCGTGGCACCCCTCTACAGACCAATTTTGGCCCAGGGGAACCCATCCCTGAGAGCCCGGTTGAATAGAAGAAGGGGGAGGTGGCCCATGCAGCCGCCTTCCTGGGTTGAATTTGGCCCAGGGGACCACCAACACCCCGTGCCCGGCCATACACAAATAGGGATAGGGGCCACATGGCTACTCTGCCGGTGCCATTTTCAGCTCGGGACCCCAATCATAGGGGCCTGGCCATGTCATCAAAAGGGAGGGAGGCCGCATGGCCCCAATACCAGAGTTATTTATGGCCCTGGGGTCTTCATCCCCCGAACTGGGCCCCTGCCATGTCTCTGACACATAGCGGTTTCCCTGCATGCACTAGCGCAGGCAGGGAAACCACTGTTTGCTCTTGCTTGGCTGGAGCAATTTAAAGCTTCGCCAAGTGAGAGCAAACAGTAAGTCTGCTCCATATAATGTGCTCCAGCCCGCTGGAAGCAGACTTTTCATCTATTTCAGCAGGCAAGGAAACAGACAAAAATGTTGCAACCATCTGCAGGATGCAATAGTTTTAACTGCCCCCTATGGGTGGGAGCAATGCCCGGGTCTGCTAGAGTTGAAAAGCTTGCTGGAGCGGTTAGGGCATTGGGGCTCTCCCGCAGCCTCCAATAAAAAGGCAGTGGGTACCCTGGGTGGGCTCCAGGGAAACCAACATTTAGTGGAGAGGTCCCGGGGGATGGGGTCTCCAGGACAATATTGAACCAGGGAGGGGGGTTGTATGGCCCCCTCCCCCTAAAGATACTGGCCAGGTCCCTTGGGATGGAGTCCCCGGGTCCAATATTGGCCGAGAAAGGGGGCTGCATGCCCCACTCCCCCTTAACAATAAAGTTCGACCCCAGGAGATGATGTCCAGAGGGCCAACATTGGCCAAGGGGAGGGGGGTGGGGTTTCACCTACCCCTTTTTAACATGAAGTGGGTGCACTATGTGAGCTCTAGGGCACCCACAATGTACTGGGTGGGCCCTGGGGTATGGGGTACCCGGAGCTAAAATTGGCCTGGGAGGGGATGCTGTATACCCACTCCCCCATAATTTAAGTGATTATCCAGGTTGATGAGGCAGCCCATCTTCCTCCTCCTCATCTTTTGGGAGTTCCTACTCCCCATTGTTATTAGCCCATGGCATATTTGTCCTTACACATACCAATACTATTTTGCCGACCATGGGTAGTGAGTATTTCATCTGCCCCTAATGTGCAAAGGCTCCGGAAGTGGGATTTTAGCACTACAAATGTTTGCTCAATGATGGAGCGGCTGCCGGTTGCATGATCAGGGTGAGGGGGGTCTGGGCGGTGTGGTTTGTGAGTCTTTATTTGGTTTTAAGGCCTAGTTGTGGAATAGCTGTCTGCACGGGTTGTAATAGCTGTGTTTTCACTTTGTAGATAATGATTAAAAATATATATTCTGTATCAGTGGAGAGCAGGATCTAATTTTCCTTAGTTAATGGGGCAGAATAAATTGCGACTCAGCACATGGAACATTTGTGGGTTGAATGACGGGAAAAAGCAGGGTCTGTTGTCTAAGATTGTTCAAACAATGCAGGTTGAAATATTATGTCTGCAAGACACTCACATACCGTGGGGGAAGCGTGATTCTCTAAAACTGCCGGGTTATGATCTTATAGCCTGCTCCAGTCAGATATGCATTATTAGAGGTGTGGTCATTCTGCTAAAGAAAGGAGTAGGGTGTAGTAAGAAAGTTAAAGAGGATAAGGCTGGCAGGTGGGGGATAGCTCAAATTGTTGTAAATAATAGGTCTCTATCTGTGTGCTCGATCTATGGGTCTAATTTAGATGACCCGGAAGTTATTAGACATTTAAATATTGAATTAGCAGCACTGCCTCATCCAATGTTTTCTGTGGGGATTTTAATATTAATTTGCCAAGTTAATTCAATCTAATAACTGATCAAAACTATTCTGGCAGGAAACTTGGGTTTTTAAGGGCCTCCAGACCGTAGTCTTAGAGCATGGTTTGATTGATGCCTGGGCATTATCATAATCAAAATAGGAAGGGCTATACTTACTACTCCACCCCTCATAATAAAATGGCCCGCTTATAATATTTTTTGTTTCTTATCAGTATGTACGGGCGGTCACCATTGTTACCCTGCCAAAGACCCTATCAGACCATAATTCATTAGTGCTGGAATGTCCTTGGGAGCGTTCTTTTAAATTTCCTAGACTCTGGACATTCGAGAGGAAGCTCCTTCTGGATCAATTATATGAGGACCATATGGGATGTTGGATTGTTGAATTCTTGAATATTAATAGGGGAACGGCATTAGACTGTATGGTCTGGGACACGTTCAAGGCTGCATTGCGGGGCGAGGCAAAAAGCTTTGCAGCTTATCATCGGAAGAATATACAGGGGCAGATTAAAATCCGTTTTGAGGAGCTACGGCTGGCAGAACTGGAATGAACAACTTATATCCAGCTCGGGCGGGAGACCGATTAAAGTCAGGGGGCGGTTCTCATATTAAAATCTAAGCTTCTGGAGTTTTTTGGCCAGGATCTAGCTGCAAAATATGTGCAATTTTGCATGCTGATGTACAAATTTGGCAAAAATTCTGGCAAAATACTTGCTAAAAGACTACAACAGAAAAGTGTTGCAAATCGCATTGTCCGAGTTATGGACCAGCAGGGGTGCATTTAGGACATTCCAGTGGGGGTAATGGATATTTTTAAGAGCTTTTATACCTTGCTGTATGATGAGGACTCCGGTGCTTCCCAAAATGAGACCTTGGTGGATGATTTCCTCCAGACCTTAGACACTTTGGTTATTACACCAGAGCAGAATGAGGTACTCTCTGTCCCAATGGCTTGGGAAGAGGCTGCAATTAAATCCTTGGCCAAAGGCAAGGCCGCTGGCCGGGATTCTATTCCATTCCTTTAGAATTGTATAAGACTTTTTCTGCATTGATTAGCCGGAATATGCTGTCAGTATTCAGGGCTGCTCAGGGCGGTGCTATACCTGACTCCTGGCGTCAAACCACGGTGGTATTGTTCAAAAAGAAAGGTAAGCCTGAGTTAAATCCTTCCTCCTTTCGCCCAATTTCACTTATTAACACTGATTGTAAAATATATTCCAGAATTCTATCTTCTAGGCTTGCAGAGGTCATTGCTCCCCTGGTTTCTCTGCACAAGCACCTGTTCATCCCGGGCAGGGACACAACTGATCATGTTCGTCTAGTCATTACGCTCTTGGACTGGGCTCAGACCACGGGATCTACCCTTGGTGTGTCCTGTTGGATGCCGAGAAGGCATTTGACAGGGTCTCCTGAGGGTTCCTGTGGGCCGTGTTGCGCTGGAAGAGCTTCGGCCCGAGTTCATTCAGGACCTTCAGTCATTTTATATATCTCTCCAGCCACCACAATTCACATCTCAGGGCAGGAGTCAGAGTGCTTTAACATCAGCAGAGGAACCAGACAAAGATGCCCCTGCTCGCCGCTGCTCTTTGCCCTGTATATTGAGCCCTTTCTGAGCTTAATTGAAGTGAGAAAAGACATCTGTCCGATTAGGGTAAACGGGTTAGAGTATAACACACTGGCTTACGCCGATGATATTGTGGTCTTAACTAATGATGTTGGATCTGCCTTCCCTGCCCTTGAGACTCTGTCTGCACAATTTGGGACGCCTTCAGGATATAAGTTAAATATTACCAAAATTCAGGTTATTCAGTCAGAAACTATGCCCCCTTCTGATGTGTCTGTTGTTATGGAAGCAACGTATTTTGGTGTCCAAATCTCTTCTGCAGTTGCTGAAATCCCGGATTAAATTTTTTTTCCGGTTCTTGACTCCCTCAGTACTAAGTTGGAGAGGCTAGATCACTTGCATTTTTCACTGTACGGCCGCTGCAACGTTGTGAAAATGTTAATCCTCCCAAAGTTTCTATATTTTTTAGGACAATTCCTCTCGAGATTTCACAGACAACGTTGGCTTGGGCTGAGAGGATCTGTCTTTGGTTCCTTTAGGGCTATCGCCAGGCACGAAGAGCGGCTAAGTGGACCTGCCTTCCGAAGGGTCGCGGGGTTGGGCGGTCCCTAATCTCTTATTTTATTACTGGTCTGCCATGCTACAACACTTTGGGTTACCATTGCTGGGTGATCGGGCAGAAGTTTCCCTATGTACTATGCCATCTATGTATGAGATAGCCTTGGGGACGCTGCCAAGGGCATCCTAACGCGGGTGCTGGAGCAGAGCTATTTAAAAAAAACAAGATTTAAAGTTATCTGGGCCATGTTTTCAGTTTGGCAGAAAATGCGCCACAAGCTCACCATCTCGAAAATTAATTTCTATACGCCCTTTAATGCTGTTACTGTGCTGCCATCTATATTTCAGGACAGTGTCATCTTTAAATGGCAGAGTATGGGTGTGAAAGATATGGGTAACTTGGGTCTGGATGGGCAGCTCACCTCTTTTTCTTCTCTAAAGGAAAAGCTACATCTGCAATCCAGAGATTTTTTTTTAATATCTTCAAATCAGGAGCTTCTAAGATAAATACCATCATAATACTCCCACCATTTATGATAAGATTGCTCTAATTGAACTTGTTAAAAGGAAGGCCAGAGTAGGTGCCATCTATCAATGTCTCTTATCAGACCTTCCTGCTGACTTTGATGCGCAAAATATCAAGTGGGTGGGGAAATTCAGCATGGCAGGAGTGGATTTGAGACCTGTGCTGGAATTAGCTAAATATGTTATAGTATCAGGCAGCTTACGGACGCAAAGTTACATGGCTATGTTTGATTTATTTATCACTCCTGCTAAAATTGCTTAATGGGGGGGAGAAAGGGAGACTCTTGCTCCAGGTGCAGAATCCAAGCAGCCAAAGCAATTCATATGTTCTATTCGTGCCCAAATTTGCGAGTATTTTTAGGTGATATTGAGGCTTTTATCATCGAGGTCCTTAATATTCCGGTGGAGATCTCTCCTATTGGGGTGTGAAAACTCTGAAACTATTGAAAGATCAAGGTATATTAGAGCATTTTTGTTTATAGCCATGGCAATGATACAGCTTTGTATAACCTCGCAGTGGCTAAGTTTGGAGGCTCCCACCTTTTTTAATTGGAGAGCAAGGATGTTAGTGTGGTATAATTTGGAGTATCTGTTACGGTGGCGTAGAAGGCGTAGGCTTGCCTCTAAGATCTGGGCCCCTTTAGAGCAGTGGTCTAAGCTGTTGAAAATCTTCTCTGTTTTTTTTTTTGATCTCTAGCTTTCTCTCTTAGTTTGCCTCTTATTTTCTATAATGGGTGCTGAGTTCATTTTTTGTATCCTCTCCACTGTCTCTTTCTTTGTCTGTTTGTGTATATATATATATATATATATATATATATATATATATATATATATATATATATATATATTACCTACTGGCTATCGCCAGTAGGTATATATAGTTAGGATTAATTCCCTATGGGATTTTTGAAAATTCTATGTCTAATAACTTTGGCGTTTGTGGACGGAATCGGCTGAAATTTTCAGGAAAATGGCACATTTTGTTTCTGAGCAGCCCCTGAAAATTTGGTGGGGTTTCGTCAAGGGGGGGCTGAGAAAAAAGGGGGGTCCCAAAACGCGTTTTTTACATTGAGTTTTCCATAGGGCGGTTGGACTCACTTTTAGCTCGAACGGCTGAATGGATTTGCACGAAACTTGGCAAAATTGTAGGGACTGTTAGCCCGATGTGCCTTTGCTAGGTCTCAATATATGTGCTTCAGTGGATTTTGAGAAATTAACGTTTAAATCAAGATATATATCTGTAACAGCGCTCCAGGCAGCGATCCGGTCCGCTTACTTTTCGCGTTTCGGAACTTTGCGCGCAGAAAGCTGATTGGCTCTCCGGTGTCTGTCAACATTCTAAACAGTCCGGAGCGGCCGCCATCTTGTCTCTCGGTAGGATCGAGAGAGAAGAAGAGGTGAAAAACGAAGGGGGAATTTAATGAAAGGGGGCAAGGTATCCCCCTCTTGACCCCCTAGGAATGTTGTTGGGGTTATTAAAGGGTCCCGCGGGGAAAAAAAAAAAAAAAAGGTTTTTTCACGGTAGAAACCCTTCACGGGCCGCGAACTGGGCCGCAAACTGGTAGCGAAACTGGAATTCGCCATTTTGTGCTTCGTTAATTAAATTACTAGGTATAAGGGGGTGCGGGAGACGTATCCTAATCCCCTATGTTTCCTGAGGGTGGCTGAGGAGGCTGATATATGTTGATACATCTCTTCCAGCGGCTGTGCGTGAGCTTTTTTTTTTTTTGCTGCGTGACAGTCCGGAGCGGCCGCCATCTTGTCTCTCGGTAGGATCGAGAGAGAAGAAGAGGTGAAAAACGAAGGGGGAATTTAATGAAAGGGGGCAAGGTATCCCCCTCTTGACCCCCTAGGAATGTTGTTGGGGTTATTAAAGGGTCCCGTGGGGTAAATAAAAAAAAATGATTTTTCACGGTAGAAGCGCTTCACGGGCCGCGAACTGGGCCGCAAACTGGTAGCGAAACGGGAATTCGCCATTTTGTGCTTCGTTTTAATTGTTTAGAGACAAAAATTATCGCCGCACATCGGCCACAATGCATGAATATCGCTGAAAAGTCAGCGATATTCATGCATTATCCAGCAAATGCTCTTAGCCATGTTATCCACCTTCCATTGGATAACATGGCTAAAAACTGCTCTGTGCGTGAGCTTTTTTTTTTTTTTTTTTGCTGCGTGACGTTTGTTAACGTTCGATTCGATGGAAATCAGGAAGTGTTGACCACCATTTTGTCACTGCGAGTAAATATTTTGTTATAAATGAATCCTTATTGATAAACATTGTCTGCGCCATCTTGCGTTTTTGTCCAATGCCACAATTTTGTCGTGCACGGCAGCCATTTTAGATGCCTTGACCAGGGCCACTCTCTGCACGCCGCCGATCCTCAGCATGGCTCCCCACCCTCGCAAGCATCTCCCCCACGCACTGGTCACCCCCGCTCTCTCTCTCATGCATGGGACATATACTTCCCCCCATCTGCGCTGCTCTTCTCTGAGAATCACACCCTGTGCCCGCCCGACACCTCCCTTTCACCCTATTCACTACCGCACCCTCTGACACTCCTCTTCCTCTGTGTCCGATTGTCCAGGCCGGACCTAGGCTATCACCTAGCCCTGTGGATGTAGTTTATGGCCCCAGCTGTAGAGTTTCCAGACATGCCAACCCTCCCGATTCAGGCGTGAGACTACTGATTTCAGTGCTAGTCTTTCGCTTCCCGATTCCTGCAAGGAAAAACCCGGGGGCATATTACCAACAACTAGCGGTAATTTTTGTCTCTAACTTGTTTAGAGACAAAAATTATCGCCGCACTTCGGCGAATTTTATCGCACATAAACCTTGCTATTAGCAAGGTTTATCGCAAATGCGATAAAAAACGGCCGCAATGCATGAATATCGTTGAAAAGTCAGCGATATTCATGCATTATCCAGCAAATGCTCTTAGCCATGTTATCCACTTCCCATTGAACAAGCGCATGGTCTTTTAAAGATTTGTGAAGTACTCGGGGCGGCGGTGTGTGTGTGCCCTCTTTCAGGAGCGGGCGGGGGGGCACTGCCAGCAATTTGCAGGCCAGGCAGTGTTCAACACGTGCATCACCCTTTCTCTGCCTGCTATTGCGCTCCATGCTTCGGAAAGGTAAGAAAAAGAACGTGCATTTGAGTTTGAAATGTCCGATCTTGTAGCAGTACACTTGCAAAGCCCACACATGACAATAACCCGATTCAAGGCCCCATTCACCCGATTTTTTAAACATATATAGCACTCCAACAAAGTTAGATTTTAAAACTTTATGAACATTTAAATATAACGAACGCAACAAAAACTGTAAATATATTTAACCATTTTTTGAAATTAACCAGAACTATAACGATAACAACAACAACAACAATAATATAACTTTTATGCCTAAATTACGCAAACATTTAGCTAATCTGCTAAAGGGGGGAGTCGCCATTTCTTTACAATAATCAATAATGAAAAATCCACATCAATAGGGTTGCCCGTTTTCTCGATGCAGCACTATAGTGCAACATACACAGCACCTGGGGTGTCAAGAGTGAACAGGTCTTTCTTTGTTCCTTAAGATGTTATCTGTGTCAAGCTCTTCCGAGAATGCTGATGCGTTAGGATTTCCTTGTGTTTCTTAATAGCATTGGTGTCTGTACACTTCTTTGTCAATTCTGTCAAGATGATAACTGCTTCATAAACAGACGACATCTTTGTTTAGTCATTAGTGTTAAGTGTGTCTGAAACTACAGTGCCCTTCTGTTTTTTTTTGTTCAGGCTCTACAGAGTTTTGTGTGTTGTTCTTTTGAGCGACAATTATTCCAGAGGTTTCAGGTTCACTTGTTTTGTCCTGCAGTGAGTTAACAGCTTTAGAGAGTTCATGTTTATTTGCTATGTCCTGCTGTTCGTCAACTGCTTCAGAGACGTCAGCCTCATTTGTTATGTTTCAGTAGATCCTGGACCTGCCCGGCCGCGCCCAAAATGGCGCCGGTGTAAATGGGACTCGTAACTGCTTGTTGTGTACTGGTTGCCCAACCTTGATATCACGAGATACATATGCAGTTTTGAAGCACATGGCGGAGGCTTGTCTGCTGTAGTGGGGCGCCCCTTTATCGTTTCAGTCGCCATTCCGCCCGCTTTTGCTACACTGTGCCTTTTCCGCCATTCAGCTGTTTAGCGCCCGCTCTTACGGCTACAGCGTCTCGCTCACCATGTAGTTGAGTTGCTCCCACTCTTGCGGTGCAGCGATAGGCGGCTTCCACAGGACTCTTAAAATGGCGGTCGGCTCTTCGGATTTGGGCCTGGTCCAGTAAAATGGCCCTGGGACACCTTGTAACTCGGACGCTTGTCTGCCAGGGCTTGGGTTCCATTCTCGAAAGCGTCCCCTCAGCCTTGAAGATTGTACAAAAGTCTTGGGGGCCGTCGACTCCCGCAGGCTTCCGGTGGGGAGCGGCTGCCATGATTGCTTGCGGAATGGCCACGACGGAGCTAAGAGATGGTGGTGCTCTCATGGTGACGCCAGCTTCAGTCTGAAACATCCAGAAACAAGGTGGGGCTTTCATCGTTTGGGAAAAAAAATGTTTTAATCCAATGAAAAGTGTTATTTTTAGGTCACATGACCTAGTCTTACATAATTAGGAAAAGAAAAGTAAAATGAACCAATGAAAAGTTTTATTAACAAGTCACATGACCTGTTATGCTTATGTTACGCGCTGCGCGGCGCGCTCTGGATCGTTTCCGGGAAGCTGCGCCTTGCGCACCGGAGCACTTCCGGGTGCGCTAACGCGTCGCGTCATATGACGCATTACGCGACAATGCAGGTCCAGAATATAGTCAAAATGTCTCCACCAACCAGCGGTCGGAATACAACCGCTTTCAGCAGTCCAAAAAGTTCGGTCAAATCTTAAGAGCGGGAGCAACTCAACTACATGGTGAGCGAGACGTTGTAGTCGCAAGAGCGGGCGGTAAACAGCTGAATGGCGGAAGAGGCACAGAGTACCAAAAGCGGCCGGAATGGCAACTAAAACGGTAAAGGGGCGCCCCACGACAGCGTGTCTTCAGGTCAAACGGATTGTGGGACAAGGTCCAGAATGGAAGATTCTTCAAAAGGGAAAAAATTCCGCCGGACCCCGGGAGCCGGCCGCCTATGCCGGGGGCGATCTCAGGCCTCACCAGGGCAACACGACTTGGGGAGGGGGCAGGAGCCAAGCGCCCCCTCTCAGTCCGCGCCATCTCACCGCCCCTCGGGGGCCTCCGTCAAGCGGTTTAGGGAGGCACCGTATCACATTGTTTTCCAATGCAGTCAGGTCCACAAATGGACCACACTTACTTTGAATAGTGAAGCTGCAGCAGGTGCAAATAAGGTTTAAACAGTGTTACAAGAGCTGCTTAGAACTCTGAAGTATGGCACTCAACAACCAGGACTTATGCCATTTATGTAAGGCAGTGACATGGAAGCAAGTCAGGGACAAAAAGCATGAACGAACATTCACGTATGAAAATCTTATTTGGAGAAGGGGTAGAATCCAAACGCCCCCTGCCAGTTCGCGCCACTACACCGTATGTGGAAAATCTGAAGCCATCATTCTACAAACTCTCAACGCTTGTTATCAGTGCATGAGTTTCATGCTCGATCGATTGAGCTAGCCGGATCGGGCAATAAAAAGTATAAAATAGTTATGTAAATAGTTATTTAATAAAATGTTTTACTCTGTTTCTTTGCTGGTGTGTTGTGTATATTTATAATATTTGCATAGGGTTTGCCGTTATTTTGGGCGGTGTGGGTGGCGGAGTCGAGCTGTCTTGCAGCCCTCATGGTGTGGAGCTCAGTTCATCTCACTATTTTCGTATTTCTCATGAAGGGTTATTCCTAATATTTCTATTTTAGCGAGGTCAAAAAGAGATCCAATTAGTGGCCTACTGATTTTGCTCGATTACTTTTATTTTTTTACACGATTTTTCACTATCTGCAAAGACTAAACAGAGTATTGCGACTTTGTGCTTGTTTGTAAATAGAGAATGATCCAAAGAGAACCAATTCTAAAACAGTAAATGCTTGGATAATAATCAATCAAATGGAGAGACAAGCAGGCACGACGGATTACAACGGGGGCAAAGGCCTGCGTTAACTACCGTTCACTATCTGCAAAGAGAGAGTACTACTAAGAGAAAAGAGGGGAGGGGGGGGGGGTGCAGCGTTCAAAGCACATCAGCGTGCATAAATACGAAAATGTTTTTATCTATCACGTACTTGACATTTTAAAGCTTTTCATATTTGCTATTAAAAAACCAATGAAATTCACAGAAAAAACCATAGGTTATAGTGGATATATAGTTAGGAATTTGCATTTACAAAACCTTGAAAATTCAATGAAAAAACCATTGGTTTTAGGCCATATATAGTTAGGGATTTGCATTTACAAAACCTTATTTTACTCGCATAAAACCATTGAAATTCCATATATAGTTAGATGCGCTAACTATATATCGCGCACCCGCAATCCACTGCTGATGATGTCACATATTACATCATTCATGACATGGTCAGTGACATCACTGATGACATCACTGATGACAACTCAAATGACATCACTGATGACAACATCCAGTGACTGTATGTTTCTGTAAAGTTAAAATATGTCTTACATATGGAAGAATGAGTGGATGTATAAGTGTCTGGATGAAGGATTTAGTAGGTGCATGACTGACTGTATGAGTGAGTGATGAAATGTGTCTCACTGAGTGCATAGGTTAGTGATTAAACTGTATTAATTTGTGTATCATTATATCTGTTGTTCTGTAAACTGTTGCATGTGTTGATCAGTAGCTATATAAATAACTATATGGTTTTTTCAGTGAATTTCAATGGTTTTTTATTGGCAAATATCAAAAGCTGTCAAATGTCAAGTACGTGATAGGTAAAAACTTTTTCGTGTTTATGCACGCTGATGTGCTCTGAACGCTGCCCCCCCCTCCCCCCTTTTCTCTTAGTAGTACTCTCTCTTTGCAGATAGTGAAGGGTAGTTAACGCAGGCCTTTACCCCCGTTGTAATCCGTCGTGCCTGCTTGTCTCTCCATTTGATTGATTGTTATCCAAGCATTTACTGTATTACAATTGATTCTCTTTGGTTCATTCTCTATTTACAAACAAGCACAAAGTCGCAATACTCTGTTTAGTCTTTGCAGATAGTGAAAAATCGTGTAAAAAAATAAAAGTAATCGAGCAAAATCAGTAGGCCACTAATGGGATCTCTTTTTGACCTCGCTAAAATAGAAACATTAGGAACAACCCTTCTTGAAAAATACGAAAATAGTGAGATGAACTGAGCTCCACACCATGAGGACTGCAAGACAGCTCGGCTCCGCCACCCACCCCGCCCAAAATAACGATAAACTCTATGCAAATATTATAAATATATACAACACACCAGCAAAGTAACAGGGTAAAACATTTTATTAAATAACTATTTACATAACTATTTTATACTTTTTGTTGCCTGATCCGGCTAGCTCAATCGATCGAGTATGAAACTCATAAACTCTGATAGCAAGCTTTGCTGCTGATGCTATGCAGAAAAAACCTGGTTTTCAGTTTGTACATTCATCAAGATTTTTCCATCCAAGGCTGGTTGAGAGTTTGTAGAACGATAGCTTCAGATTTTCAACATACGGTGTGGTGGCGCGGACTGGGAGGGGGCGCTTGGCTCCTGCCCCCTCCCCAAGTCGTGTTGCCCTGGTGTGGCCTAAGATCGCCCCCGACATAGGCGGCCGGCTCCCGGGGTCCGGCGGAACTTTTTGCCTTTTGATGACTCTTCCATTCTGGACCTTGTCCCACAATCCGTTTGACCTGAAGACACGCTGTAGTGGGGTGCCCCTTTACCGTTTCAGTTGCCATTTCGCCCGCTTTTGCTACACTGTGCCTCTTCCGCCATTCAGCTGTTTACCGCCCGCTCTTGCGACTACAGCGTCTCGCTCACCATGTAGTTGAGTTTCTCCCGCTCTTGCGATGCAGCGATAGGCGGCTGCCACAAGACTCTCAAAATGGCGGCCGGCTCTTCAGATTTGGGCGTGATCCACTAAAATGGCCCTGGGACACCTTGGAACTCGGACGCTTGTCTGCTAGGGCTTGGGCCCCATTCTCGAAAGCGTCCCCTGAGCCTTGAGGATTCTACAAAAGTCTTGGGGGCCCCGACTCCCGCAGGCTTTTGGTGGGGAGCGGCTGCCATGATTGCTCGTGGAATGGCCACGACTGAGCTACGAGATGGTGGTGCTCTCATGCTGACGCCAGCTTCAGTCTGAAACATCCAGAAACACTGTAGACTACCAATTCGATCAGTTCCGGTAGCGCCCCAACGTGACCTGGTAGGGAAGAACTTGCCCTCCCCTCTTTGACTGATAGTTCTTGTTGCCTGTCCCTTCTGTTGTCATTGAACAGAACTTTTTAGACTACTGAAAGGGCTTGTGTTCTGACCGCTGGTTGGTGGAGACATTTTGACTATATTCTGGACCTACGTTGTCGCGTAATGCGTTATATGACACGCCGCGTTAGCGCACCCGGAAGTGCTCTGGTGCGCGAAGCACAGCTTCCTGGAAGCGATCCGGGGCGGGGCGCGTAACGTAAGCATAACAGGTCATGTGACTTGTTTATAAAACTTTTTATTGGTTCATTTTACTTTTGTTATTCTAATGATGAAAGGCTTGGTCATATGACCTAAAAATTACGTTTTTCATTGCTTTCGAACATTATTTTTTCTTAAACATATATGTTATAATGTTCCAGGCTAATGTACTTTCCCGGAAAATTTACAACTGTCCTGCAAGTAAAATATATTCCTTTTTTAGCAAAAGGGCGTTTCTTCATCCCATGACGGAGCCGTTGACCAAAAGATGCTCGGCCTGCTGTCTTAGTCGCCGATACGCCTGAATATCAGATTCTTATCGATCACTTTATGTTGCAGGAGTATAAAACACAACAGCCCTTGACCATTTATCTTAACTGCGTTCCTGCGTATTATACCTTTTATCCGTCATATAACTGGACTGCTTTATTTCACTTGCCTTTTACTAATTCGAAAACAGTGACTAAAATTAAAAACTTTACCAATGTAAATACTACTACCATGTTTTGTTTTAAAAACCTTTATTGTGAAAATGTCAGTATACAAATACGGGCCTATAACCACGTTTGCCGGCCACGGAGCAAACTGGAATCGTATATGATGAGGAAACATTTACACTGTAGAGGAACGTAACGAGCGGGCCATTAGGTTGCAAGAACTAAGGTGTCTAACAGTTGCGGAATCGGTGGACGTACATTTTGTAATTAAAATACGACAGGGCCACTTACAATAACATTTTCTAGATATACATTTGCGGGCAAGTACCATGGGTGACGTTAATTCGAACTTACAATAGTACAGTAATCAATAACACATCAGAACTTAATATCAATAAGGATGTCCAAATGTTCAATCAGTACTCGTCCCCGCCCGCCATGTGCTTCAAAACTGCATACGTATCTCGTGATATCAAGGTTGTTCAACCAGTACACAACAAGGAGTTACGAGTCCCATTTATACCGGCGCCATTTTGGGTGAGGCCGGGCAGGTCCAGGATATAGTCAAAATGTCTCCACCAACCAGCGGTCGGACCAGAACCCCTTTCGGCAGTCAAAAAAGGTTCAGTTAAATGACAACAGAAGAGATAGGCAACAAGAACCAACAGTCAAAAGAGGGGAGGGCAAGATCTAAAGCCATTGTTCTACAAACTCTCAAGCAGACTTGGATGGAAATATCCTGAAGAATGTACAAACTGAAAACCATTTTTTGTCTGTATAGCATCACCAGCAACGCTTGAGTCAGCTTTGTGTGAAGCCGCCATTTTGATTCAATCAATAGCATCCCCCTGCACACATTCAGGGACCTGGTTGTGTCTAAAGGTCAAACGGATTGTGGGACAAGATGCAGAAAGGAAAAGGAAAAAAGTTCCGCCGGACGCCTATGTCATGGGCGATCTTTGGCCACACCAGGGCAATAGTGAAGCTGCAGCAGGTGCAAATAAGCTTCAGACAGTGTTACAAGCACTGCTCAGAACTCTCAACTATGGCACCCAACATCCAGGACTTGCCATCCGGATCTTGGCTCTCAACTATGGCACCCAACATCCAGGACTTGCCATCCGGATCTTGGAGCCTTGTGCTGGTTCTGACCTATTCACACATCGGTCCGCTACTGACACCACCTCATAAGCCAACGGGGCACCCCACGCAGACTTTCGGCGCAGCATTGTAGGATGGCCACACCAGTGCGGCAACTTGCTGGACACCACCTCGGTGCCATCCAGATCTCGGCGCGTTGTGCTGCCTTCGGTCTACTGTAGCCGCAAGTGCGGACGCAACTCAGCTGGATAGCTAGTGAAACACCAACGGGCGCCCCACTGCAGCCAAGGAGCCTCCATCTTGGGGGTGACGCACAGCATCACATTGCTTTCTCAAACAGCCCCCAATGACTGACGCGACCTCACAGGCCAACGGGGCGCCCCACGCCGACTTTCGGCGCAGCATTGTAGGATGGCCACACCAGTGCGGCAACTTGCTGAACACCACCTCGGTGCCATCCGGATCTTGGCGCGTTGTGCTGCCTTCGACCTATTCGCACATCGGTCCGCTACTGACGCCGCCTCACGTGCCAACGGATTTTCTACGCTTTTTATACCAGCGCGTAACGTAAGCATAACAGGTCATGTGACTTGTTTATAAAACTTTTCATTGGTTCATTTTACTTTTGGTTTCCTAATGATAGAAGGCTTGATCATATGACCTAAAAATAACACTTTTCATTGGATTAAAACATTTTTTTTTTCCCAAACGATGAAAGCCCCACCTTGTTTCTGGATGTTTCAGACTGAAGCTGGCGTCAGCATGAGAGCACCACCATCTCGTGGCTCCGTCGTGGTCATTCCGCAAGCAATCATGGCAGCCGCTCCCCACCGGAAGCCTGCAGGAGTCGGGGGCCCTCAAGACTTTTGTAAAATCTTCAAGGCTCAGGGGACATCCGAGTTCCAAGGTGTCCCAGGGCCATTTTAGTGGACCAGGCCCAAATCCGAAGAGCCGTCCGCCATTTTAAGAGTCCTGTAGCAGCCGCCTATCGCTGCACCGCAAGAGTGGGCGCAACTCAACTACATGGTGAGCGAGACGCTGTAGCCGCAAGAGCGGGCGATAACCAGCTGAATGGAGGATGAAGCACAGTGTAGCAAAAGCGGGCGGAATGGCAACTGAAACGGTAAAGGGGCGCCCCAGTACAGCAGACGAGCCTCCACCTGGTGAGGCCCGTTCACGCCGCCTCCCCCCCCCCCCCCCGGGGCGCCCCACGCCGTTTTTCCGAGCAGCATTGTAGGATGCCAAAACCAGTGCGGCAACTTACTGGACATCACCTGGTTGCCATCCACATCTCAGCGCGTTCTGCTGCCTTGGGACTATTCGCACAACAGACCGCTACTGACGAGGCCTCCCCCCGCACCACCTGGGACGCCCCACGCCATTTTTCGGAGCTGCATTGTAGGATACCAAAAACCAGTGCGGCACCCAGGTAACATAACCTGGGTGCCGTCCAGAACTCAGCACGTTGTGCTGCCTTGGGACTATTCGCACAAAACACAGCTACTGACCATTGTTGCTTCTTTTTTAAAAAATGTTTAAATGTATTTACTGTTTTTGTTGCGTTGTATATATTTATAAGTTATTAAAGTGTTATAATCCTACAACTTTGTTGGAGTGCTATATATTTTTAATGTGACACATAATTGTGAAGACTTTGATGTACAAAAAGGCATCCCTGGAATCTTCCGCTTCAGGCTCGGACCCACACACCCTCACAGTGAGAATCCCCTCCCCAAGCACAATACAGGATGGTTATCAGATAGTAGGAACGCATGTGGTGTGACGGATCTCATGAGGTGGGGGCCTTGATCTACTGTAACTCCTTTGAAGAGGGGTGATTCTCTACAGCTGGGGCCATAAACTACACCTGCAGGACTAGGTGATAGCCTGGGACCGGCCTGGACAATCGGACACAGAGGAAGAGGAGTGTCAGAGGGTGCGGTAGTGAATAGGGTGAAAGGGAGGTGTCGGGCGGGCACAGGGTGTGATTCTCAGAGAAGAACAGCGCAGATGGGAGGAGGTTTCTGGGCCATGCATGAGAGAGAGAGCGGGGGTGACAGTGCGTGGGGGAGATGCTTGCGAGGGAGGGAAGCCATGCTGAGGATCAGCGGCGTGCAGAGAGTGGGTCTGGTCAAGGCATCTAAAATGGCTGCCGTGCTCAACAAAAGTGTGGCATTGCAAAAAAGCCAAGATGGCGCAGACAATGTTTATCAATAAGGATTAATTTATAACAATTATTTTTAACAAAATATTTAATCGCAGTGACAAAATAGCGGTCAACAGTTCCTGATTTCCATCGAATCGAACGTTAACAGACGTCACGCAGCAAAAAAAAAAAACACTCACGAACAGCGCAGATGGGAGGAGGTTTCTGGCCCATGCATGAGAGAGAGAGCGGGGGTGCACGCAGCAAAAAAAAAAAAACGCTCACGAACAGCGCAGATGGGAGGAGGTTTCTGGCCCATGCATGAGAGAGAGAGCGGGGGTGACCAGTGCGTGGGGGAGATGCTTGCGAGGGTGGGGAGCCATGCTGAGGATCGGCGGCGTGCAGAGAGTAGGTCTGGTCAAGGCATCTAAAATGGCTGCCGTGCTCAACTAAAGTGTGGCATTGCAAAAAAGGCAAGATGGCGCAAACAATGTTTATCAATAAGGAATAATTTATAACAATTATTTTTAACAAAATATTAACTCGCAGTGACAAAATGGCGGTCAACAGTTCCTGATGTCCATCGAATCGAACGTTAACAGACGTCACGCAGCAAAAAAAAAAAAAAGCTCACGCACAGCTGCTGGAAGACATGTATCAACATATATGAGCCTCCTCAGCCACCCTCAGAAAACATAAGGAGTCAGGATACGTCTCCCGTACCCCCTTATACCTAGTAATTTAATTAAATTGAAACACAAAATGGCGAATTCACGTTTCGCTAACAGTTTGCGACCCGGTTCGCGAACCGAGAAGCGTTTCTACCGCGAAAAATCAAATTTTAATTATTTGCCCCACGGGACCCTTTAATAACCCCAACATCATTCCTAGGGGGTCAAGAAGGATCTACCTTGCCCCCTTTCATTAAATTCCCCCTTCGTTTTTCTCCTCCTCTTGTCTCTCGATCCTACCGAGAGACAAGATGGCGGCCGCACCGGACTGTTTAGTATGTTGACAGACACCGGAGAGCTAATCAGCTTCGCTACGCAAAGCTCCGTTACGCGAAAAGTACGCGATCTGGTGCGCTATCTAGGACGCTGTCACAGATATATCTGTTTTTTTAAACGTTAATTTCTCAAAATCCACTGGAGCACATATATTGAGACCCAGCAAAGGCACATCTGGCTAACAGTCCCTATAATTTTGCCAAGTTTCGTGTAAATCCATTCAGCCGTTCGAGCTAAAAGTGAGGCCAAAGGCCCTATGGAAAAATGAATGGGAAAAACGCGTTTTGGGACCCCCCTTTTTTCTCGCCCCCCTTGACGAAACCCCCCCAAATTTTCAGGGGCTGATCAGAAACAAAATGTGCCATTTTCCTGAAAATTTCAGCCGATTCCGTCCACAAACGCCAAAGTTATTAGACATAGAATTTTCAAAAGTTCCATAGAGAAAAAATCCTAACTATATATACCTACTGGCGACCGCCAGTAGGTAATATATATATATATTTATAAATGTTATTTTTGTTCTGATTTACATTTATATCTTTGTGAATATTGTAACCACGACTTGGTACATTTTTGTGTTGTGCATTTTGTTTTTGTTTTTGAAAAATTAAATAATAAATAAAAAACAAGATGGTTGGAGTAATTCCGTTCAATGTGTACTGCCCTAGGAAGGATAGTGAGTGGATACCAATGTGGGAGACAGTAGTGTGCACATGGCAGTGCCCAGAATTGTCTACATTGACAGTAATCAAGGGGTTTGACATGTGTTACTTGTGAGCTGTAAAGTGCAACTGGTAGACTGACTACACTTTAGTTCCACATAGCTTTTTTACAGCCTACCCTATATTTTCCACATAAGTAAGTGTCCAGACTTTTGTGGCTGCGCTGACAGAACCTGTGCTGCCTTGATAACTGTGTTGTTGGCTGTCATAAGAGGTGTAGTTTGTGCTTGAGAATACACCTTGCTGCACAATTTGGGGCCTTGGATGAATGATATAGTGGTTGTGGCAACAAAACAGTGTTGACATAGGATGTGATGTATGAATATCATGATTGATATAATGTAGCACAGTAGACATAATCTTGTAAGCTTCTTATATGAGAATATTTCTCAGTTTCACAGATCTGGGAGACAACTCATGCCTCAATGAAAATGGGATGTACATGTGAACACACCGAATAGAGAATGGGATTGTTTTGCTTCAGAAGGGTGTTTGGATGCATTAGTGAGGGTCTTTGACACTATAGAATGCTTACACTGGGCCTCATTTAGCAGTTGTTGCCACTGAGCAACAATGGATTTAATATGGCTGGGCTGACCGGCATCCAAAGTAAAGGGATGGAATTTGCCTTTTTCATAACATACGCAAAAAGAACAATTGATGGACCGAATGCAGAACAATGTCATACATTCACCCAGTACAGATATCTGGGCCTAAATCCATTTTCATTTTGTTCCATATGCCATTCCACTTTGAACCCAGCCATATGCAAATCAGTCTTGGCCTTGTGCCCAATGGGAACAGTCCAGCCCAAACTGCCAGGCCAGGTCATCTCTGGACTGGAAACAAGCATCCTAAGACCGGTGTTGGGGTTTCACCCCTCATCAGCCAGGATATCTTGACTCCAGTGGCATGGAGAGCACGGGACTCATGCCTGGGCATACCTGTCCTACTCGGACTGACAAAGGCAAAACAAGCATTGGCATAGCCAATAGGTCTCACCTTTTGGACCTTATAAGGGTTTAGCCATGCAACACTTGATGTTGCACCAAGGATATTGTGCTGCATAACTAAATCATTATAAGGTCCCAAAAGCGAGACCTATTGGCTATGCCAATGCTTGTTTATTTTCAGAGGGAGAGTACCAGCACTTCTCAAGATAAATTCTATACTTTTAAGTGGAGGGTACCAGCACTTCTCAGAAACTAGCGGGTACTCTGGTACAGAGTATCTGCACTTCTATTTTTCCATTTCAAGCACTGATCTCAGGGCCTAATTGCAGGCCCTCCCTACCCCATAAATTTACGGTCCCTCCTCAAACTGTTTCAGGAGAAGTCTAGGTTGCAGCAGCTCGCAGCTCAGAGCATCCACCTGGCAGCACTTCAGTACTTCTCAGCATGCATTCGACAGTGCAGTACCAATCGTGCCACCCTGTCTGATTTCAGTAGTTTCCTTGTTTCTCCTGTACCCGCTTCACCCACCAACACCTCCCTCCAACCCCCCACCACCTGCCGCCCTCTCTGTTTCATTTCCACTTTGTTCGTTGCCCGGGGATTCTTCTTTGCATTTGAAGAAAATATGCAGGAATACGATTCTACCAGTTATTTGTCCTGACAGAAGAGTATACGATCCTACAAAACTGTTCATGCACACATGTCCCATCACTCACAGGGTGTAATATACCAAGACATGCAAGCAAGAGGCTGCAAGTAACAGCCTGCCTAGAATCCAATATGTCTGCACCTAGCACAGTAAACAGACTGGGTTTATGTGTGCAGGCAGGGGTGAGGCAGAGGGGAAGGACTAGAAGGAATGAGGCAAATAGGGAGAAGAGGAGAAGAGGAAGGCGAGGGAGAGGATGGAAGAGACGGCGGAGGAGAAGAGGGAGAGGAGGGAAGAGGGACTACAGAGAAATGGGAGAGAAGAGGAAGAGGAGAGGGAGAGGAGAAGAGGAGAGGAATAGAAGGGAATATTCTGAGGAGAAGAAGAGGTTGAGGGGAAGAGGGAGGGGGAGAGAAGGGACGAGGCAGAGGAGAAGAGGAAGATGAGAAAAGATGAAGAGGGGATGAGGGAGGTGGGAGGAGACAGAGGAGACGAAGAAGAGGAAGGAAGAGGTGGTAGAGGTGGAGGAGGAGAAGAGAAGATGAACAGGAGGAGAGAAGGCAAGGGGAAGAGGTGCAGAGAACTAGAGAAAAATGGGGAATGGTGGATGAGGGAGAGCAGGTGAAAATTCAGAGGAAGGGGCGATGCAGTGGTAGGCAAGAAGCAGGGGGTTGAAGAAGACAGAGGAGGGCGTAGGGTGAGCGGGGAAGGACCAGGAATGGAAGAGTAAGAAAATAAGAGGCAATGTGGCTGTAGGACAGTAGAGGCTGGGAGGATGAAAATTAGGTAGAGGTGGGAGAGGAAAAGTAGAAGATGAAGAAAAAAAGAAGAGGGAAGAAAGGAAAGGAAAGAGACAGAGATGAAGCAGAAGAGGAGGGAAGAGGCAGAAGACGGAGAAGATGGTAGAGGGACAAGAGGTTTAGAGGAGGAAAGAGGGAGAAACGAGGAAGGGGCAGACACTGAGGTTGGGGGAGGAAAAAGCAGACAAAAGAGGAAGGAGGAAAAGGCATTAGAGGGAAAGAAACAGAGAGTGAGGCAAAAATGGGAAGAAGCAGAGGAGGAAAGAAGCAGATGAGTGAAGAAGCAGAGGTGGGAGGAGGAAAAAGATGTAAGAGGTGCAGGTGAGGAGTGAAGTGGTAAAGACTGGAAGAGAAAGAGGAGGCGAAGAAGCAGAGAAAAATGAGGGGAAGATTCAGAGGGAAGAGACAGAGGTTGGGGTGGATATGAAGTGCTAAGGAGGAAAGGCATTGGAGGGAAGAGGCGAAGGAGGGAATAAGTTTGTAGAGGCTGAGAAGAGTAAAGGCCTTGGAGGGGATAGGCGGAAGAGGGAACAGGAGGGAAGAGGAAGCAGAGGAACCAGGCAGGAGTGTGAAGAACAGCAGAGGGAACATAGACAGACAGACATGATGGCACACTCAGTGCAAGATGTTGACACAATGGATGAAGAGGGGGATAGGGTAAATGAAGAACATATAGAGGGTGAAAAGAGAAAGATGCGGCGAAAAAAAACGGGTAAGAATCAAAAGGGGTGCGGGGATGGCAAGAGGTATTTGAGGCAGAAGAGAGCACACAATGGAGGGGTGAAAGAGCAGGAAGAGAAATAACACATCATCAAACCTTGGTGTTGGAAAGTGTGAGAATGCAAGTTTTAAAGAACCGCAGCGGCAGAGTTGGAAAGTGTGAGAATGCGAGTTTTAAGGAACCGCAGCGGCAGAGCAGAACTAATACAGAGACAGGAACATGCAAAAAGAAAGAAAGTGTGAGTGAAGCAATACAGTCGGGGAAAGAGAGGCAGAAAGAGGGGCCCAGATAGTGGGAGTCCAATTCTGGTAGGGAGAGGGGAAGGAGGAAGATTGGAATTAAGACTTTCTGAGAGGGGAAGCGGATGTAATGGGGAAGACGGAACACACAGGCATTGCGAGCTGAGCTGAACAATGCCGACACATTGGGGACAGCACATTTGAGTTTAAAGGATAAAACCACAGTAAGGAGGCAGACATAAAGGAAGACTTGGGCGGTGAGGGAAGAGCAAGGGTGAACTGTTGATATATTGTAACGAGGAAAGTCGAGGGCGTGGGAGAAATGGAGAATCTAGTTGTTTGGGTTGGAAGGGGTAATATAAGATTATGTACCATGAAAAATCAATAAAATCTGTTTGTTAAAAAAAAATGCACATCTGGATACCCATGCCACAAGGAATTTTTCCCAGTGGACTGAACTCAGTCCTGTATCTGTCCCACACTCAATTGTTGTTGACCTGAGCTTGTGACTTGGACCCGGTTCACCGCAACCAGATGACCGTGGTTGGCGCTTTTTGCTTCTTAGCGCTTGATATCTGCAAAACCCTTAAAATTGCATATGTCAAATATTATATCAAAATGTACTCTATTGCATTCATTTGGTGTGGGATTTTCCTGTTGTTGTGTTTTCACTTTATTAATATTTTTGTGCTGCATAAATACTTTACACATTGCTTCTAAATTAAGCCTGACTGCTTATGCACCAAGCTACCAGAGGATTAAGAGCAGGTTAATTTAGTGATTTAAGTGGTTTACCCAGACCGTGCCTGCAGGTAGTGTGGAGAAGGTCTCACACACTCCTCAACCTACAACCCAGCTGCTCACACTTTGCTATATATGTAAAAATGTCCGTAAGTCACCATTTTGTGAATCAATATAAGACAGCTCCATGCTGCTTATCAGTTTTTGTACATGAAACCTAGTTGTGTAACACGTACACCTCTAACACGTTGACACAGGATGCAACACTTTTTACAGGCATAAGTGTAAGAAAACGGTATCATGTCACTATTAGACCTGCCATCCTTGGCTTGGTATACCCAGTCTTTTTTCTTCTGCCTTCTGAATATTTGACTAATAATAATAAAAATCCACATTTGTAAAGCGCGAACCATCACCCGTTTGGGTCTCTAGGTGCTGGGGGCCGTCGGGAAGATTAAGCAAGCTATTGCCCAGAGTCACATGGTGCTGGGGTAATCTGCCGCCGGCCCCAGGGATCAAACCGTGATCCCCAGATTCCGGAGTCAGTCACCCTGGCCGTGGCGCCACACCTCTCCCCTGTATGCCGGACTTTGTTTTTGCTGGTTTTTGAACTTTGGGCACTTTACCACTGGTGTTCAGTGCTGAAGTGCAAGTGCTCCCTGTGTAAATTGTGATTATGTTTGCGTATTCATGATAAGATGGCATAGTTGATTTACCGGTTAGTCTCCGTTCTCACTCTGTTCATCACCACCCCCTTTTCTGAATCATTTTTGTCCACCATAAGCGTGGAAGGGTATACTCAGATGTGAGTCCCTAGCTCATTGCACCATCAGAATTCAAGCAAGCCAGGCTGAAGACGGCTGAAATGCCAGAAACCGGTCCCCGGTAGCTTGTTTCCTTCCCAGTATAAGAATTGGCTTGGTAGTTTGGTCTGCCCTGTTCCCATGATGCACTGGGCCAGGGTCAGACTAATTTGCATATAGCCAAGTTCTGAGCTGGGATGGTGCAGTTAGCTAAAAAACGGTGATGGATCAAGCCCTGATCCTTGGACTGGGTAAGAGTGGTCTGCTTAATTCAGACACTCTGTTCATCACCACCCCCTTTTCTGAATCACTTATTTAGATTAGGCAGGATAGAGTCAGTCAACCGAACCATCCTGGTCCACTCGTGGCGTCATCCTGAAGTTGAAGGCGGCAGCTACTAACTCGAGGACAGTCACAGGATTTAAGACTGGGCCGGGGCTTGTGGCAACAGACAGTGCAGTAAGTGCAGTCATTGGGCAGGCCGCAGCCAGCAACGCTGGCTGCTCAGCACACAGTGCAACTCAAGAAGCCTCATGCACAGGAGGCAGCAAGGCAAGGGCAAGGGCCAGGCCTGGCGTCGAGGACGAGGCGCGCAGTCTTGTCATGTACAGGTATGCCGAAGGCTCTTTCAGACTAAAGAGAAGTTGGTATTCGAGGTGCAACCCATTCCTCCCACAATTCGCATGCAAACGAACACTCTGTCGAGTACATAACCGAGCAATGCATTCAAAGATAAATTACTCTGATTTTTCTAAAAACTGCTCTAAATTTAAAACTGATGAAAGCGTGTAGAGCAGTCATTGTGGCACAGTAGTAATAAAAAGCAAGTGTCTATATTTGTTATAGACTGCTTTATAGCTCTGATACTTTGATAATATGATAATAAAAAAGTGGTGCCAAATGAAGGAGATTTTATGAAGATCTGGTTTCTGACGAAATGCATTAAATTAGTAGTTTCTGAATACAGTGGGGGGAGTGTTCTATCTCGCTGCAATAACATGCTTAGACATGTTTAAGCCACTTTGCATTATATTCTAAGTGATTGCATACATCAGAGCTTGTGCGCGGATTCCGCCGCAGTGGCAGATAAAAAAAAAGTCTACTTCTGGGGATATTAAATGTGAATGTACACTGGAACTTTGATACGCAAAATGCAGGAAGGCTCCTCCACCCCACTCCCCACTCCACCTACCCCAGCAACAGCTTCAGCCATGTAGCAGACCAAGGGGCACAGGTCTAGGTTCTAACAATAGCTTAGTAAAGTGATTTGTGTGAGACTGGGCGGGCGGGGGCACTCAGAGGGAGCGGGTGCACCGGGAGTGAAACTCACCGACAATCAATCAATCGCTCATAACATTTGTATAGCGCGCTGCTCACCCGGAGGGTCTCAAGGCGCTGGTGGACAACACCAAGCTCTTCTACTCTATGGCGTCGTTGGGCGGGCAGGCAGGCAGCCGCAAGCAACTCTGCAAGTCTTATTCTGCCCGGTCCGGAGCCAATGAACTGAACTTACTGACCCTGGCTCTGCACGCACCACGGGTGGCAGGAAGTCCCGCGGCCTAATAACGATTGACGGTCAAATTGTTCCTGAAGCAGCTAGAGCTGCCTGCGAGCAGTTACGCCTAAGCCTGCCGGAAGCAGCGCGCCTCATCTCTCCAGTAGACTCCAGGCCAGCCTGAGCCTGGAAACGCAGCATTCGCGCTTGCACTTAAAACACATGTGCCGCGCCGCCCCAAAATAGTGCCGCCTGGGGCAGACCGCCCCCCTCGACCCCCCCCCCTCCCTAGCTACGCGGGTGCCTCCATTCCCCTGAGACTCAAGAATCAATGCATCGCTGTATTTTGTAATGCTTCTTCCCATTGCAGCTGCTTTTCTCTGGGATTTTGACACATCAAAGGTACTTTGTACTTAAATGAACGCATCCATAAGATCTATGGACTGAATTGCTTAAACCTTTAAAAAGTGATACCTTGAATTGTGTTTGTTGGATTTTTGTTCTTTGGGACTTGTTTTGCTTAGATGAAGATTGATTATTTTTCTAAACTGGTGTGGTGTCCATTTTTAGTGTTTTCAAAATGTTACTGTGTGCTTTATGTACAAATGACTTACACATTGCCTCTGAGATAGGCCTGACTGCTCTTACCATGCGACCAAGGGGGTGAGCGGAGATTACCCTGACTAGATGGCATGGTCCCTACTTCGAAAGGGTGCCTACCTTTGCCAACTAGAGACCCCCATTTCTAACAGTCAAAGATCCCAATCAACAAATATGCACAACTCAAGCTTTTGCCGGCTGACAACTTTCTGCATACCCTTATTCCACACCACATTCTCCATCACATGCATAAACTGCTAAAAACGCAACAATTTGACACAGTGCATTTAGGAAATTGAAAATAACAAACTGAAAAAATAGAATAGTGCCTCAGCTTGCCTGTAAGTGTTTCTGGAGAATTATAAAACAAAGAGTGGAGACTTCTCCACCATTTTCTATAGTGTGAGGTTCATTCACTTTTGTCACAGATTGTTCTGGCAATTGAAGAAAATCAGGAAAGCTACAAGGGCTTTCGACTTCTCACCTTCATTTTCCAAAAACATAAATGAATGCACTTATTTATTTATATCTTATTTCATTAGTCGTCTGTGGTCCCACTGTAGGGGAACACTACAAAATATTACATTATCTATATCGATGGAATGATTACGTATTTGGTAGCTGGCACTTTATGCTTCCAAACGTCTTCAATTATGTCCCTCACTTGTTTCCGTTTCCAAATCTACAAGGATATTGTGAGGCAAAATTGACCTCTTTGGGCTGAACCAGCCAAATGTCCTTTTCTGTGTACTACCTTAAACCTTTATAAAAATGCATTTTAAAATATAATTAGCTAACAAGAAGGTACCCCCTGTTTTAAACCCATTTAAAATTGTCAGCCTACCCTATGTTGCGATTAATGAGCATAATTGAATGTGCACTGGTCGCCAAAGGGAAGGGCTTTGTATCGCTGTGATAGATCTTTTTAATTAAGGCCTAGTTTCCAATGAATGCAGCGATGGATTTTTTTTCTAACTCTGTCGTACTGAGCCACATCACGCGAGCGGATGAAAGCTCCCATACTTGTAATGTACAAAAAAAAATAACACTAAATGATTTTAAGTAGCGTGCAGCATAAAATTAACCAACAATCGCATTGCCATTCTGAACCGGTAGGCAATATACGGAATACTCGCCACACACTCCAGGAATTGTGTGATGAAAATATCGCTCAAACCCCTAATTTGAGTGTTTTCATTCTCTTTTCCCTAATAAAGCATCTTATAATGTAATTAATTTCTCTGATTTTAATCCACTACACTTATCTTTTGAAAATACAAGTGGATATAAAAATACGCAGAGAATCTGCAGATTGTTCATATTTCACAGAAATGTTCCAGCCTAAGGGGGTGTAAATCAATGAATGCTGATGAAACTATATGCTCATTATTTTAAAAGCCGGCATCTGCTTAAGGGAGCCGTGAGAAGATGAATTAATCCCGCTGATGGTTCTCATTAAGACCAGGTATCTTTTTACCTGCCTCCCCTCACAAAGAATCCCCGACAGCAAAATCACCCTCGGAGTTGGCCCTGCTGTTCGTCTTGGGGGAATCCATCTTGTCTCTCAAAGATAAGGAGACCTGCTCAACAAAAGCAGTTTTAGAAGTAACCGATCTTGTCAACTAAAGCAGGTAGGAAGTGTGGGAGCAGTTCTGTAGAGCCGTAAAAAGACCGAATTCCTAACTCGCAGCCCCTGGCCATATGTGGATCTAATTGAATTTTCAAGTTTCTAGGAAACATGCCAAATAGGCAAGTCATAAACTATGCTTCTAAAATGATGTTCCTAAAATGTATGAGGCAGTACATCAATGGAATAAGGGAAACTGTTATTTCATCAGCCTTAGTGAGACATCAGGCCCCCCAAAAATATCACCAAATATATTTTTTTTTACTTAAAATTTGAGCTACCAAATGTTATAGTCTCTTCCTAGGATACATGAAGAAGGCTTGATAAGCAGAGAAATATTTCGGCATATACAAATATTCAGGGGCTAAACGTATCTGTAGGTGTCCCTGATAAATGGCCAGTAGATGTTTGTGCGAAGATGGATTAGGACATATGTTGTATGAGAACATTGGAGACTGTTGGCATGTTTGGTGGAGCGGGGGTTACTGCCCCCTTATATATGTGGTCTGCCCCGCCCCCATTTCATGGTGGTTGAAGCACCAGTTTCTTGCAACTGTGCTCAGCTGGCTCCATTGTTGGAATCCTTTGTACTGAGCCATCGCTCAGTGTACATCAGAAAACTCGCCCCACTTAGGGCAGTGATTTAGATACATATTTTCCCTTTTCATGACTGCCAGGAAAAGCTTGATGGTCTTGCGCAGGAAACAACATAAATGCAGATGACGCACTGGGAGTAAACTCCAACCACGCCAGGGCCAGCTGCTTTTTTTGTATTATTAAGAAGTAAACCTTGGCTTTAGTGGATTTTTAATGGAAAAATGGTCCCCAAATTTGGTAAAACAGTATTGCACCTAGTCAGCAAACATTTCTGATTTCTGCCCAGCTGCCACACCGGCAGTTGTGCAGATATCTGTGAGATCACAGCTTGAAGTAGATGTGATGAGTAGGACCTCATAATATAACTTGTGGTCCTCTTCCAAGGGAACACAGGCCCAGATCTCTGCTGACCTAGCAGGCTGAGGGTGCACTGGGCATAGCTTCGGGGAGGGGATGTTTGGGGTGTTAAACCCCCTCAATAAATCTATTTTTTGGTAAACAGTTTGGTACAGGTGCTTTCAGTCGGGTATCGTGATGTGTCTGCAGTGTCCTCCTGGACACATTCTAGTGTCTCCGCAGGTTCAAGTTTACTAGCTAGGTCCTTGAGGTCTTGGCATACACACACCTCACACCCATCTACCTCAGGCGGCATGAGGGAAATGGGCCTGTTAATAAAAGGGATGAATGCACGTGCTCGTGGCCAGTTCTAAGTACTTTACATATGAAGTCTGTGTCCTTAATTACAAAGTATGTGGGCCTAGGGCCAACAACCTTTCACTGAAAATGAGGATGCTGGCCCCACACTCTCTGGTTCCTGGGGCTATCTGCGGTGAAAGGGGAAGATAACCATCCACAGGCACCACAGCTAGCGCCTGTCCGGGGAAGAGGACAGTGTGAGCGGCGATATTGGAGGCAGCCGACAGTGAACGTGCGCTGACCCCGCAAGGTGAGGCATGTAGCGCTGTCCATCTAACAGTGCCACCGGCAGGTGCAACCCCCACTGCGAGGATGAAAATTGAGGCTGCATTTCAAAACCCATGCATCTACATTTAAAAAAACAGCACCCGCAGTGTCAGGGAGTCTGTGGCAGCCTGCAAGGGGTAACTGGAATGGCACCTGGCAGGTGCTCGCTTCACTGCTGGCCCCAACGAAACAGACACTGTTGCATATGTGTAAAAAACAAATGATATTAATATAATTAAAATGCAACACGGTTGGCCTGATTATGATGACGGTGGGACTGCCACCAACAGCCCATCAGTGGCAGTCCCACCGCCATCGGGCCCATGGTATCGGCCCGCCATATTACAATGGTGGACGGATGGGTGGCAGTCGGTCGCGCATCTGACGGGCTCCTTGAGCCCAACGGTGCAGCGGAGAGGGCTGTTGTTCCTAACATGGCGGCGGTACCTGCTAGTTTACCGCCATAGGAATTACAATGTCCTTTCCATCTGCCTTTTCATGGCGGCTGACCCACCATGAAAAGGCTGGAAGAAATGTACTTTGGGAGGCCTGTAGCGGGCCCCACTTACCCTATGGCCCTCTGATGTGGGCACTGGGGGACACCTTTGGTGCCCTATACATGTCCCTGCACCATGTGGCAGGCACTGAATGGTGCCTGCCACAAAGTGAAGGGATATGTGCAGAGTCTCTATTTTGCATTGCGGCCGGTGCTGCAGCCAACAGCACCCATCACAATACAAAGTATAGGCATTGCGACCATTGTGGTGGCGGTTGCATTGTAATTCTTATGTTGGGGTATCCACTGATAGCCTGTCGGGTGGTTCCGATTCCCAATAGGGTGGCAGGTGGACATAAGTCCGCCCGCCATCCTAATCAGCCCCTATAGTTTTGCAATCGTAACAACCAAAAATTATAATTTTATTTACAATTAAATAGCATTTTAAATAATAATAAATTGATTTGATTGAATTAACGTGCCATCCTTTACCCTTACAAGCTCAACAACCTGCAGCTGATACATACAAAAAAAATCTTAATATCTTAAGAACTACACGCCTTCAGAAGACTCCTCAAAACCTGACTCTTCGAGCACTAGCAGCAACCCCTCCCCCCAGAGCCTTGAGACCCTCATGGGTAAGTAGCGCGCTCTACAAGTCTCTGATTGATTGATTAATTTTACACAATTATTAATTACATAAAAATTATTAATTAACATGAATTAATAATTATTATAATTAATTTCCTTTCTACCCTTAACCCCTACAAAAGCACAACCCTTACCCTAAATGTAAATTAACAAGTACATTAAATACATATTTGACATAATTAATTAACAATTAAATAATTACTAATAATTAAAATAATTAATAATTAATTATAACTAAATTACTTCCCACCCATACCCCTACAAACCTGAGAACCCACACGTAAACCTTAACTAAAAAAAATAAAATTACACAATTAACATAATCAATTAAATACTTAATATTAATTATTACCTAATTATAATTAATATACTTCCCACCCTGTACCCCATTAACCCCATAACTGACTACAGAACGGAAAAAGACAATAAACTATTGCATTAAGTTTAAAAACATCAAAAAATTTACAAACTATATTAAAAAACATTAATAATATTTACACAAAATGTATACCATTCAAATAAAATGTGTACTAAAATACATAAATGATAAAAAAAATTAACAATAATGTTTTTGTAAATGATAATAACAACATAGATATTTATAAAACCGATATTCACAACTAAGATATTTTTTTAACCGATATTTACCACAAAAATATTTTTGATATTGATAGTACTTCTCTTTGAAAAATCGATATTCTTGTCAATGATATTTTTGCACACAATATTTGTGCTTCAAGATATTTACAACTTGATATTTCTGCTTGTCGATATTTTGTCCGAACACCAAACAACCTCATCCATGGAGGATTCCCTATCCCATTTTTTCAGGGCTAGATGTCCGAAATTAGGAATAGCGATTTCCTGCAATTTGAAATTAGGAAATTGCTATTCCTAATGGATGAAAATCATTTGAATTTCATTAGTGATTCTTAGTGGATCACATATAGACCTTCCTCATGAGTATTAATGAGTTAGGATGAAATTTGCGACCCAGCAGCATTCACTACCATCACAGGCATGGTGGCCTTCTGGGGTCAGCAGACCACCATGTCTGTGATTGTTTTGAGGTAAAGCAATTTTTTTTTTAAATGCAGCACGTTTTCCTTAAAGGACAACAAGATGTGTTTAAAAAGAAAACAAATTCAAAGTTGAAGTTTCATTTTTAAAGAGTAGGCAGTGGTCCAAGTGCTTAAAACATATTTTTCGACGATTTTGAAAGAGGAAAGGGTTCCATGCGGACTCCTTCCAATTTGCGAATGGGTTACCATCAACTTTGATTTGGCAGTAAATTATGAATGTTTTGCAACTGCATTTCGGTTGCAAAACATTTGTACATTACACTACAATTCAGTATTAGGAAGAGATGCAGTTAACACGCCCCTTCCAAATACTAAACTTCAAAACCCAAATTGTCATTCAGTAACAAATTACCGAATAGCAATTTGGTCTGCACATCAGAAAAATAATTTTTTGTATTTGCAAATGGTCGGATTTTGTGAATTCAGCTATTTGTGAATGCAAAAATGCTTTGTACATCTAGCCCTTAGTCCGTAGTTCTTCAATGGAGGATTCCATATTCAATTAATTCAGGGTTAGATGTGCGAAATTAGAAATAGTGATTTCCTAATTGTGATTTCCTGCAAATTGCAATTACATAATGTACCCATTTTTAAAAAGGGGGCCAGGGACGACCCTGCCAACTACCACCCCATAAGCTTGATCGACTCCGTCCAAAAGGTTGTTGGCCGGGTGGTGCTGTAGAGGATTCTGACATGGGCTGATGAGCACAAGGTCCTCTTTGATTACCAGGCCGAATTCAGGGCAGGCACTGGGATGATCAAACAGGCGTTCAGGCTACTCCTCCTCTACTGGAAGGTGGTCCAAATAGGCAAAGGCAGTCTTTATCTTGCATTTATCGACCTAAAGTCTGCCTTTGACCTGGTCGCTCACGAGCGGCTGTGGCAGGTCCTGGCCGAGCAGGGGGTCCCTAGGAATATTTTAGACATGCTAATTCGCCTTCACGATGGTAATTACACCCAGGTGAGAAGGGGGTTCTCTGGGACTGAAAACCGCTCGAATTCCAGTGAACAGGGGCGTCTACCAGGGCTGTGTACTAGCCCCCACCTGTTCTCTCTGTACGTGAATGGGGTGGTCGAGCATTTACAAAGAATACCATCTGATGCTCCCGCCCTGGCGGGCGAAAGACTTCCCACCCTCCTGTTCACTGACGACACCCTCCTCATCTCAAAGACCCTGCAGGGCTTGCAGAGTCTTTTGGACAGTTTACAATCATTTTGTACCACTAGAGGGCTGATCATTAACACCTTGAAAATAAAGTTACTAATATTAAACCCATCAAGGCCATTCAGGAACCCACCCTCATTAAATTGAGTCCCATTAGAGAGGGTTACTACATTTGACTACTTAGGCATTCACATTACTGACTCTATGCTCTGGTGGTCCCACACTCAAAAAATGCTCTTGAACAACAAAATGGTTGTGGGGCCAATACTAAAAGAACATCGCTCCTCATCGAGTAGACCAATTGCCCCGGCCCTCACGATATACAAGGCCAGAGCAGTCAGTTCTTGCCCTTTATGGTGCCGAACTGTGGGGCTTCACCAATATAGATCAAATTACCAGATCAGAAAACAAATTCTTAAAAGATCTGATGATGCTCCCCCAGAGGACTCCTACTAAGCCCTTATTGTACGATCTAGGCTGCCACTCTTTCAGAGATATTGCAAGACTTCACCCCCTTCTGCTGTGGGCCGGCTTGTGGCGGACACCAGAGTTGTCAAAATACGCAGCGGGGTTTAGCGAAATAATGGATAAGGATGGGTGGCACAGGATCAACTGGTTAAAAGATGTAAAAAAACTCTTGTATGATCTTGATCTCAAAGAGGCATGGGAAAATAGAATCTCCCCACCCAAGGCAGAAATTAAGAAGGCATATTGGCTGGGGTTAGCAAGAATGGCCTCCTCAATCCCAAAACAGGCAGATTGACAGAGGAGTGTATGCAGCACAAACGCTCCGTCTGCTTAGAACCCTATCTAGACATTATACAAAAACCGTACGATAGGGCTCTGTACTTTGAGTTTAGGGTAGGTTCACTCCCTACACGAGAGCAAACTGCGAAATGGAAGTCCCCTTACCAGACACCTGCTTCCTGCCCAAGTTGTGAGGCTACTTTCGAGTCAATTCCACATATTATGTTTGCTTGCCCAGCTTACAGAGTACCGAGAGAGTGCTGGGTAAAACCAATATGGAACCACCTGGGCACCCGTAGCCATCATGCTGCTTTTCGTATTTTAAGAGCTGATGCACAGGAACTTTATGCTTGTGGATTGGCCAAGTTTTTAAGATGGGTATTGAGCATTAGATCGAAAACTTGAATGCCAATCTCTTATCCGCATGGTGGCCATATGTCTGTCGATTTTATATTTTGCACAGTTTTTATACTGAAGTAGCTATTTTTATCTATTTCTTCTTACCATTTTTAATGAATTTTGTGAGATCCATGATTATGGTACTTTGTCTAAATGTGAAAATGTATTTTATCTTATTTGTATACATTTTCTATTTTTTACTCTGGAATGTACAGCTTTTAAGATATGTACTATCGAAATAAAGCTATCTTGACTGACTGACTTAGGTAATTGCCATTCCTGATGTATGAGAATAGTAGTTTCATTACCAATTCCTAGTGGATCACAAATAGACGTTCCTCATGAATATTAATGAGGTAGGTTGCTATTTGCAACCCAGTAGGATTCACTTCCATCACAGTCATGTGGCCTTCAGGGGTCAGCAGACCACCTTGTCTATGATTGTTTTTAACTAAAGCAATCTTTTTTTTAATGCAGCCTGTTTTTTGTTAAGGAAAACATGATGTGTTTTTGAAAAGAAAAATAATTAACTTTGAAGTTTCATCTTTAAAGAGTAGGAAGTGGTCCAAGTGCTTTAAATATATTTTTCCAACGATTCTGAAAGAGGTAGGGGTATTTTGCGGACTCCTTCCCCTTTTCGAATGGGTTACCATCAACTTTTACTTGGCAGTAAATTATGAATATTTCGCAACCGCATTTCGGTAGCAAAACATTTGTACATAACACTGCAATTCGGTATTAGGATGGAATGCAGTCAACACGCCCCTTCCAAATACCGAATTGCAAAACCTGAATTGCTATTCAGTAACAAGTTACTGAATGGCAATTGGGCAGAAAAAGCATTTTTGTGTTCACAAATGGGCCAATTCTGTGAATTGGGCCATTTGTGAATGCAAAAATTCTTTGTACAGCTAGCCCTTAGTCCGTGGTTCATTTGGTCTAGGTTCTTTTTTTGTGACTACTCATGGTGTCAATCTCTGGCTGTGGGCTTGACATCTGCTCTGTCATTTTACCTGTTACAGAACCTCCTAGTATTTTGCGCTTTGCTCAGTACTAAAGTGGTGCAGATTTTCATTAGCCCAAATGCCTACTTCCTGACCGACCGACCCACGTTTACATCCATGATGCCAGTACACAGAAACTCATGCTATCTATCTCTACAATGGAATTTTTAACAACGTCACAGGTCCTGCTCCAAGCTTGTTTCCTTTTCAGTTTGATTAGGTCTTTCTTTTGCCTTCCTCCAGCATTTTAGAGCATATTCTACTGTTGTGCTCTCATGGTTTTGCCTTAACATCCAGCTAACTTTTCCTTTTTCCCTTTAGTTTCTGTACTGAACCAGTTCATCTTGTTGTGATAATTACTACTACCATGATCTATGGCTTTAGGATATGCTGGCTTATATCTCGCTGTAAAACTTGAAGAGACAATTCTAGTATTTTTCAAAAATGTAAATGATACTCCTACCTTATAGGGTCCCTGGCTTCTGAAAGTCCATGAACTGATAATTTAGTATACTAATGCATAGTGGTATTGCTTCCTGAGTTTCCAATGCCATCACATGACCTTTGGGTAGGTTTTAAAGATATATCCAAATTGGCCGCCTAATATTCAATTGCTGAGTAAGTTTGACACCAGAAAGTAGCAGCTGGACTAGCAGTGGATCATAGTCTCTTTCAATCCTGCCTTCCACTTTCAACAATGCACTACATGCCAGGTAACTCAGGATTAAACCATCAGGCAGTTTTGTTTGCCTGTGTAAATAATCAACAAAGACCACCTGAAACAGACATACAATACATATTCCGATGGTGTTGGAATACACTCAGTGTGTTAAAATACCCCTCACACACCAAAAGGGCCCTTGGTGTCATGCTTCATCATCGGGGTCTTCCCGCCCCCGCTGCGGGACGGGGCAGTGCTGCGACAAGCGGCTACGCCGGAGCACCTTTTAATTGTGAGTACTATGTGAGTGATAATGGAGTGAGTGTCAGTGAGGTCAGAAGTGATGAACAGTGAAATTAAAGTTAAAAAATACCTGGCCTGGTGTTTAGAAAAAATTATTTAATAGGCACTGGCTGGTATCGTTAAAAGGGGTGAGGCGGAGTGCAAGATCGGGTTACTAGTCTTGCTCTCCTGTGTGGGTCAACATGTTTCGGGGCGACATGCCCCTTCGTCAGGACCGGGATGTATAGATCCCCCTGTCACTCACTAATGCGCTCCCACAGATAGAGAGTGTTGTGTTTGATCAATGTGTATAAATAATTTAAATACACGTGAAAGGAGCTCGGTCAGTAATACTGATGATGTAAGCTTATTGAATGATGAGACAATGCCCCATGAGCCAAGCTGGGCGAAGGGTATAGAGGGTCCAATCAACCCCCACACCTCAGTGCTTCCTCCTTCGTCAGTGGCTTCCGTGGTATTACCACGTCAGTGGCTTCCGTGGTATTACCACGGAAGCCACTGACGAAGGAGGAAGCACTGAGGTGTGGGGGTTGATTGGACCCTCTATACCCTTCGCCCAGCTTGGCTCATGGGGCATTGTCTCATCATTCAATAAGCTTACATCATCAGTATTACTGACCGAGCTTCTTTCACGTGTATTTAAATTATTTATACACATTGATCAAACACAACACTCTCTATCTGTGGGAGCGCATTAGTGAGTGACAGGGGGATCTATACATCCCGGTCCTGACGAAGGGGCATGTCGCCCCGAAACATGTTGACCCACACAGGAGAGCAAGACTAGTAACCCGATCTTGCACTCCGCCTCACCCCTTTTAACGATACCAGCCAGTGCCTATTAAATAATTTTTTCTAAACACCAGGCCAGGTATTTTTTAACTTTAATTTCACTGTTCATCACTTCTGACCTCACTGACACTCACTCCATTATCACTCACATAGTACTCACAATTAAAAGGTGCTCCGGCGTAGCCGCTTGTCGCAGCACTGCCCCGTCCCGCAGCGGGGGCGGGAAGACCCCGATGATGAAGCATGACACCAAGGGCCCTTTTGGTGTGTGAGGGGTATTTTAACACACTGAGTGTATTCCAACACCATCGGAATATGTATTGTATGTCTGTTTCAGGTGGTCTTTGTTGATTATTTAGACGTTCATAAGAGGAGGATTAGCCCACCGCGGTGCCTTGTTGCACCACCTCTTCACTCCCTTTGTTGATATTTTTGTTGTTTGCCTGTGTGACACGTACTTCTAGCTGGGGTTATTATATGATACCTAATTAGAAAATTTAGGACTGCAAATTAGATTACTAGGACTTCTGAATGCAGGGAGTTCATCTCTTCTCCAACGAGTAGCTCATGAGCTACTGGTAGCTCTGCAGCTACCTGTAAGTAGTTCTCATGTGTGCAACCCAGACTACTGAATCAGAAGCGTTTGACCATCCTGAATCATCCAGAAGCGGTCGCTCCCCCACGCAGCTCCCCACTCTAACTGCTGTGGTATCGTAGCGCCTCACAATTGCTTTCTGCCTTCCTCGCATTGCTCTTCATATTTATCATTGCTGCAAATTCAATATTTATTTAATTAATTTAGCCTCGCACACGCGCATTTGTGACTGTCTGCTGTAGGGTGAATTGAATTACCAAAACGCTACAATTTACAAGCGCGCAGTCAGTGGAATCGCATTGTGCCTTTAATTAATTTATTTGACTGTATGATTGCATAGAGTGTTTTGATAAGTATTGCCCCAATCCAGTTTCGTTTCTTGCCTGCTGCCATCTTTAAGTTTGTTGTTGTGCCTCCCAGCTGACTCTCCCTCGCCCCTCCACCATCCATTTATGACAGATGCTTTTGCCCCATGCGCGCCGAAGGTGCGCCAAAGGTAAGCCTGTCTATGCCCGTCCGCGCCTGGACTGCGCCCAGCGCCAGACCCCCTGGCCCCCGCATCCCGCTCTCCTCCCGCTTAACATATGATGCCTCGACCCTCCTAGCCCTTAACCCCGGACGCACACCGCAATGCTACGAAGCGGCCCCGGGACGTTCCCACGGTCCCTTCACCTGGCACTCCTGCAAGTTCGCTTGCATCAAGACCCATACCATATCCACTAACCCCAAACACTGCTCCGACTCTAACCACCTGAAGTGCATCCTGTTGAACACCCGCTCGGTCCACAAACACGCCACCGAACTCTGGGACCTCCTCAACACTGCTTCACCGGACGTCGCCTTCCTTACTGAAACCTGGATGAACGCATCATCAGCACCCGACATCGCCATAGCCATCCCGGACACTTACAAGATCACCCGAAAAGACCGTACCAATCAAACAGGAGGAGGCATCGCCATCGTTCATAAGAACAACATCAAAATCACGACCAGCTTCGACGATAACCTTGCAACCGCTGAACACCTCCACTTCCAGATCCACACCGACCCTAGAACCACACTTAGAGGCACCCTCATCTACAGGCCTCCAGGAACCCGTAAACAATTCAGCGAAGACATCACTGACTTCATCAGCCCACATGCCCTCGCCTCCGACAACTACATTCTACTAGGAGACCTCAACTTCCACCTGGAAAACAAAAACGACAGCAACACCACCACCCTTCTGGACAACCTGGCCAATCTCGGACTCAAACAACTTGTTGACTCCCCCATCCATGTAGCCGGACATACGCTCGACCCAATCTTCACCTCCAGCAAACACATTTCCTTCGATCGCACCACAGCTCTCCATTGGACGGACCACAGTTGTGTTCACTTCAGCTACAAAACCACCTCGACCCACAACCCCCCACAACCTATCCCACGAAGAAACTGGAACAAAATCACCACCGACCAACTCCTCACATCACTCAACCAAAACCCTCCCACCCTCCCATTGGACCCTAACCAAGCTGCCACCAAACTCAAACAATGGATCACTCACAGCGCTGACGAATTAGCACCCCTGAAAAACCACCAGATCAAATCAGGTAACAAAAAGGCCCCCTGGTGCAACGATGACCTTAAGAAATCCAGGAAGCTATGCCGTACTCTAGAGAAAACATGGAGAAAAAACCCAACCACCGACAACATGACCACCTTCAAGGCAGCCACCCGCAAACACCACCAACTGATTCGATCCACCAAGAAATTAGCATTCAAGGATCGACTCGACAACAACGCCCATAACAGCAAGGAACTTTTCAACATCGTCAAAGAATTCACCAACCCCTCCGCAGCCTCAAACGACATTACTCCCTCCCAAGACCTCTGCGATTCGCTATCCTCCTTCTTCTACAACAAAATTGCCGACATACACAACAGCTTCGAGAACATTTCCAACGAACAATCCTCCCCACCCCCCTCCGAACCTACACCGCCCTCTAACAACCTCAGCGCCTGGAACCCAATCACCACTGAAGACACCATCCACCTAATGAACTCCATCCATTCTGGCTCGCCAACCGACCCCTGTCCCCACCACATCTTCAACAAAACAAACTCCATCATCGCACCCCATCTCCGTGATGTCATCAACTGCTCCTTCAACTCTGCTACCTTCCCAGAAAGCAGGAAACAAGCCGAACTCAGCGCCCTTCTGAAGAAACCCACAGGAGACCCTTCTGAACTTAAAAACTACCGCCCCATATCCCTCCTCCCATTCCCTACCAAAGTCATTGAGAAAGCCGTCAATAGCCAGCTCGCCGCCTTCCTCGAATCCAACAACTCCCTCGATCCCTCTCGAAACCGCCCTCATTGCAGCGACAGACGACATCCGAACACTACTGGACAACGGAGAAACAGTGGCCCTCATTCTACTCGACCTCTCCGCCGCTTTCGACACAGTCTGTCACAGCACCCTTATACAACGCCTCAGCAATATCGGCATACAAGGAAAAGCCTTGGACTGGATCATCTTGTTCCTCGCTGGGAGAACTCAGAGAGTCCGACTTCCCCCATTCAAATCAGAGGCCACCGAAGTCATCTGCGGTGTACCACAAGGATCATCACTCAGTCCCACCCTCTTCAACGTTTACATGAGTCCACTCACATCCATCGCGCGCCAACACAACCTTAACATCATCTCCTACGCTGACGTCACCCAGTTGATCCTTTCCCTCACCAAAGACCCTAACACCGCCAAAACCAATCTTCACGAAGGCATGAAAGAAGTAGCCGAATGGATGAAAAACAGACGCCTAAAACTTAACTCAGACAAAACAGAGGTGCTCATCCTAGGATCATCCCCCTCTGCCTGGGACGACTCATGGTGGCCTTCGGCTCTGGGCACAGCACCCATACCCACAGACCACGCACGTAACCTTGGCTTCATCCTAGACTCCTCACTCTCGATGTCCAGACAAGTCAACGCAGTCTCATCCTCCTGCTTCAACGTACTTCGTATGCTCAAAAAAATCTTCAGATGGATCCTCCCCGAGACAAGAAAGACCATCACCCACGCACTGGTCACGAGTCAACTGGACTATGGAAACACACTATACGCCGGAATCACAGCCAAATTACAGAAAAAACTCCAACACATCCAAAACGCATCAGCTAGACTCATTTTGGACATCCCTCGCCAAGATCACATTACCGGCCACCTGAAAGACCTCCACTGGCTTCCCGTCAACAAGAGAATAACATTCCGTCTCCTCATCCACGCACACAAGGCCCTTTACAAACTAGGACCCGAATGCCTCAACACTCGACTGTCCTTCTACACACCCACCCGCCATCTAAGATCCTCCAATCAAGCCCTCGCCGCAGTCCTGCGTATCCAAAGATCCACCATGGGAGGTAGATCCTTCTCCTACTTGGCGGCCAAGACCTGGAACTTACTCCCCACTCACCTCCGCCTTACACAGAACCACATCTCCTTCAGAAAAGAACTTAAAACCTGAGACAAAAATGTTTTTATTTTCAGAACTCATAAGCTGATATTTGGAGAAAATTCACAGACTTTCTATAATACCTTTAAGCTGATATTTGAGTGATAATATGATATATAATAATCTTTATTCGGCAGTAAATACAGCCATAAAAGAAACAGTTTTAAAAAGAGAGATTCAGCACCTAAGATCCGTGTAATAAGTGTGTACAGCCATATCTACCGGTATTCAAAATATCCAACAGATAGCTGAAAAACATTAAATGAATGCTCGGGCCAAAAACACAACTTGATAAACAACAAGCACGTAAATAATCAACAGGGATTCGTTACATTTCTAGCAGCAAACCATTGTGCAAATATGCAAAGGAGTAATAACCATTAGTCGCCCCTAGAGCATCTCAGCCTTAAGGCAAACCTTAAAAGGTTAGTAACACAAAAAAAGGAATGAACATTAGGAAAAAGCTGTAAAAATAGTAAGGCAAAATAAAGCTGTCTAAACCCCAGATCTTTTCAAAGCCCTTTAAGAAGTGCTCTTTTAGGGTAGGAGAAATATTTACAAAAAAAGATAAGCTGTGCTTGGAGGAGACGCCAGTAAATGGTGAATTTGATTTAGTCTAAAACAGGGGATTCAAATTCTGTCATGCATACTTAATAAAACAGATAAATAGGGCTCCATACCTTGCACCGACTTTACGAAGATATGAGCTCTTGTCAAGGGTTTTCTAAGTTCTTGTGCCTCGCGGTGAGCTACTGCATGTTTAAAAACAACTCTTTGATGGTGTTCTTATCCTGAGGTTTTATGATATCATATCTGGTACACATATCTGGTCATCCAGTGGCAGTGAAGGTCTCCTTTATATACTTTAACGAGGGTACTTTGAGGGCGTGGTCAAGGGAGAGGCAGTCCTGAATTACAAGTCTGTTAAATCCTGCCTCCTCATTTGACCAAATCTTCACCCAGCATAACAGAGGTTTAACGGCAACCAGGTCCGTTATGTGCTTCGTCCCTATTCCTTCATGAATGGAATTCAAGAGGGTGCTTGGTGGGACCCGCAAAATACGTCTTTAGTATTTATTTTCTGCAGTTTGGAGTTTGCTTGCCACCAAGAACCCCCAAACCTCACTGCCTTATAGAGCTTCGGAAATACATTAAGAGTTATATAGTTCCTCAGGGGAATTACGGGACTTCCCCAGAGTGCCCCACTAATTCCGCTTAGTCTTGACCTTCGGAGAAGATCTGTCAGCGATCGAGCTCGATTGCGTCCCATCCTATATTGGAGACGACTCTGGTCCACTCCCGAGATTAAGCACTATGCAGACGGGTTTCTGGCAATAATCAAATCTGACACCTTCCATAAAATATCATGGTTGAAAAACTTAAGGGTCATGTTAGGTGAACTGGGTCTTTCCAACCTTTGGCATGATCCTGCGGGGGAAGTTTTCCCAAGCAAACATTCCCTCAAAACTTTATATTGGGAGTGGATAGATGGTAGGCTTTGGAGGGGGGCAAAATCTGACTCGATGAGTGGTCGTTTTCTGGAAATCAAAATGTGTCCCGTGCTAGAACAATATTGGGACAGTATAACTGTCCCTACTGACAGGAAGTTGTTTTTCCAGTTAAGATCTGGCTCCCTTCCCCTGAGATATTTAACAGGCAGGTGGAAGAGTTTGAATACCCTGTATTGCCCTGCATGCGGTGCAGCCAATGAAAGTGTGGGTCACTTCCTATTTGCTTGTAACGCCTACGTCACCCCAAGAAGGGTCTGGTTAGCTCCAGTTTGCAAGAACCTCGGGACATCTAGTGCAGTTGAGGCACAGAGAATTATCTGTACCACCACTAAGGAGCCTATTGTTATGGGTATAGCTAAGTATCTGGGGTGGGCCTGGTCCATTAGGCGGAGAGCCCTTTCCACAAATGCGATTTGATTATTGTTTTAAATGTGTGTTAATTTTTATACTGATTAAGCTTGCACAACTGTCTTATAAATATGTATTTGACCGAATGAAATGTAATTATTAATTGTGATGTTTTAAAATGTATGTTGTGCTTTTATGAGTATGCAACTCGAATAAAGCTTTATCTCTCTCATGTAGTTTTAATATTATCTCCGGTGACCAAGTTCCCAATCTATAAAGATAGTTTGCAATTGCTCCTGTAGGTCCTGCCATTTCTGGAAACTTCCCCCTTGTAGGTTTTAAGTATTAAGTTTCTCATCAAATGATATGTCCAGGATAGAGAAGGCAGGAACTTTAGCTAAGTGATGTGAACAAAGTTTATAAGAATTAAGCCTGATACCCTGTTTACCTACTTCCATTACATAAGATTTAGACAGGTTCAGTGACAAATCCCTCTAACTCATAAAAGGCATGAACCAGTCCAGAAGGATCTGTAGACCCCTATCCTGGGAGTATCAGCCTTAAGGGTCATCAGAGAAGCATCTAGGCCATTAATATATAATGTAAACAAAAAAGTGGCTAATATACAACCTTGCCTGATTCCTGGGTGTATCTAATTACGGCAGAGTTATTGGAGGGTAAGTCATTAACACATTCATTATCGTCACATCAACCCCCAAATCCCATCACACCTGGTTTAGCTAGAATATATTTTACCATTAGAAGGTAAAGGTTGAGGCACCGGTCTGTGGTGGATTTTCTGATCCGAAACCCATACTGTAGCTCTGAGATTATTCAATTGGCATCTGCCCAATCTGACAGCCTTCACTGTGGCGTTTATGAGAGATATAGGACCGTAAGCTCATCAGCACTCCTCTAGTAAGAAAAGCGAATTGGGATCGAAGGAGTTTCACGACTAATGCGGCAAAATCTATGAACTCACTACCACTAAATATAAGAAATATTGCCAACCTCCGCCTTATTAGAAAAGCACTAAAAACTTGGCTGTTTACACTTTAACTGTATATCTCCCCCTCTTTAGCTGACAGTAGGCCTTCTCACAGCACTAGGACACCTTCAGGTATCAGTTAGTGCACTACAAAGACAAATAACATAACATAACATAACATAACAATGTGGACTGTTTCTGTCTCCTTTCTTAAAGATTGGAATGATAATGGCGGGGGACCAAGAGGTGGGGTTAGATGATAAAGGTGCTGCATTTAGTACCCTAGTTAAGAGTGGAGCCCATATATCTGGATTGTGACAAAAAAGATTGGGGGAATCCCATCATACCCTGGGGCCTTATTCTGGGAAAATCCATCAATGCCTATTCTGACTTGACCAAAGTGAAACTAATATGTTCCGCCCTATTTGAGTAATAAATATTGTGGCATTGGGAAGACTTTTTATAAATGTTATTACATTGGTGTCTGAGGCATTTCAGCTATGGATGTTATGTTTTACACATGTTGAGGCACAGGGCCTTCTTTAGCGCTGGTGGCCCCCGGTTTGATAATGTTTGTTGGTGCCCCTTCATCTATGGTGGAAGATGGTCACCCATTCCACCACGGATTACCTCGCCACCTCCACTTTTTAACAGTGGCCCTCAAGTCTCCATAATCACTCTCTGTCAGATGCATTTAATTAGTTATATAGTGTCACTCATGCTAGTGTAGGGTTTCAGAGCACTTTGCATCACATATACATTACACAGAGACATCAATCATATGTGAATAAATCAGTGTATAGGAATGTTACATAAGCCAGAGGACTACAAGGCGTAGTAGTGGTATGCGATCCATACTGGTAGACACTAGACTTTAAGAGTGCTTGGTGTGGGGAGGCACAAACTCAGAAATCAAAACAGACCAGTAGTTGGGGGTTATCTCTAATAATCAGGATATATTTCTACCCTTTTCCCAACATTAATCTATACTTTGCAGTGTGCATTCAGTTCTTTGATGACAGTTAATAAGTCACTGTTCTATATTAGGATTTTAAGCTTATAAACTGGAACAAAAACATATCTCTTTTAAAAGCAGTTACCTACTGACCTATTTACATTATATGTACTTTGTGATCTGCATGACATTTTACCCTTTGTGCTATTTTATGAGTCAAAACCTCAACTAGAGAACACTCTGATGTCTCTCCAGGAAGAACATTATTCACCAGGGTTATCTTGACATTTTTACTGTTGTCTGGCAATTGCTGGAGGCCAGGAATGCTGCAGCAGCAGCTTTTAAAAACAAAATACACTTTCAAACTTGGCACCCCTGGAGTCAGCACCAGGTCGCGCCACCCTAGAGCCGGCCTTGTTGCGGCATTCCATATTGACAAAGTCTTTTATACATTACTAATTGCAACCATGCCTGGATGTTTTGAGGTTATGACCAATGTTAACTTTGCATAGGGTGGCCATTAATGTAATTGTGTCTGATGTAGTCACTAGTACAACACAAATGATGTTAATAGCTCTCAAGGAGTTCTATTGAACATAAGTAGCTCTTATTACAGAAAAGGTTGGAGACCCCTGATCCACATCATCAGAAACTGATTGTCGAAACTCCTAGTTAGAGCATAGTGCCTCACCTGAACCCCTAAACCAACCAGGGTAACAGATGAATTTGGCAACCTCAGACATGACCCTCAGATCCCCAAAGGACTCATTGAAACAGATCTTACACTTTTCATTATTTGCTCATGAATGCTGTTGCTAAAACACAGGAAAAATATGAGGTACATATCCAATACATTTATTGAAATAATCGTAAAGTTGCATAGAAAGAATGAGCTGTGATTATTAGGCAGATAAAACAAAGCAAATTTACAAGCTGTTGGACTTGTCCTTGTTGGCTAAAGTTTGCTTAAACTTGTTGCTTTTCCCCTAGATCGTTTTCCTGACTGAGAGCTGTGAAGTTAGATGCTGTAGGTACTTCCCACTGCTAATCAGTGTGAAAGTAAAGATGTTCCCTGTATATGTGTAGTGGTGTTTGGTTGTCTCAGATTGGTATGTTTGCCTTACTAGCAAGATCCCTAAGTGATGTGCACTGTGTGTGCCAGAGCAAGTACTAAAGGAATGCACAGAGAGGGAACATAGGTATTCAGTGTAGGGCCTGGGGACATTATGCTAAATTAGATTGTTGTCATGACAAGTGCTACCACTTGTCAGGCCTTACTTTCCCTTTTCCATACACATGGGACACTCTGGTAGGATGTCCTGGCTAGCCCCTAGGCAGGGTGCAGTGTAGGTAAAAGGCAGGACATGTGCCAGTGTGGGTGCTAGGCCCTGAAAGTGGAAAATGCTCCATTTCATTTTCCCTGGTGAAAGGCCATCCTGCCTACAGGACAGAATGGGGGAGGCTGGGTGTTGTATTGTTAGCCTAGTTTCCCAAGAATTGGAAATGGAACAGTGAAGTTTATTATGTCTGAACTCACAGCATCATAACGCATCTTTTTGGGTAGATGGTTTTGTCGCTGAGTGTCTAGAAACCGCTGTTTGAGAAAATGAGCGAGTTTGTGCTTTAGACCTTTTTGTGTGTCACAACAGAATGTGAATCACCTGCCTGAATCTGGGAGAGGGGGAGGGGTGGAGACGGCACCAGGCTGCCCTGCACCTGGAGCGGGGAGCAGGAAAGGCTTTACGAGGTAAGGAGGCCTTGGTCAGAGCAATAAAACAATAGACCCATCTCCCTTTGAGTGATTAAAGATCCAGGCCCCCAGTATCAAAGAGAGGATTGTGACACTGGGGGGAGATACCCAAGACTGATTTAGGGAGAGGTCGGGGACTCCTGAGCACAAGGAAACTTCAAAGACAATGAGGGGTATAACTGAAAGAACTGTAACCCCAAGACTTCGGTTATGTAGATGATGTCATCGAGAAGGGTCTCAGTATCAATCAGAGAAGTGCTGGGAGCGCTTTGAAGACGCCATGGACGGGTCGAGTCTCTGGTGGCTTTGACCTGTCTGCGATCAGGAAGAAAACTTCTGCCTCAGGAAGAGTTGCTGAATAGGCTGCGGGAGACAATTGACCCTTGCTTCGTGATCTGGGGCTTGTGGGCAGTTTGTAGCTCTTGACCGACGAGAGACTGAAGGGGCACTGCAGTTAGCTGTGCCCCCCTTCTTCCTGAGCAGGACTTTGCTGTCCTGTACCCCAAGGGCCCGAGGTGAGCTGGCTCCCTGTTCAAAAACACAGGATTATAAAAATTTCCAGGAAGTCTCAAGTGGTGTGGTGCTGGGACCATGTGGTGGCAGCCTGAGACCTCCGAAGCAGTGCCTAAGGTGAACGTGGGCACCCAGAGCGAATCAAGACTCTGACGCGCAGGGTGCGAGCCTTGGTGCAGGTGTAGGTGTTGGAGCGCATGTGGATTGTGGGCATCATGGAAGAGAGCCAAGATTCGGGACGCGCAGGGGGTGCGTGTCGCAGTGCAGTCCAGATACTAGTGAGGAGTGTCGGGACATCGTGGGCATTAAGCAGGAGTGAGTCTCTGAGACAGGCTCGGCATGTGTTGGTGCAGCAAGGGCATTAGTGGAGAGCACCTGGTACCTCGTGTGCATCAGGAGGAGAGGTAAGACTCAGATGCGCAGTGTGTGTGTTGTGGTGCGAACCAGGCGTTAGTGGAGAGCACCTGAAGACCGTGTGCACCAGGAGACATAGTGAGCCTCGGATGCGCCGGGGGTGCGTGTCGAAGGTGCTACTGGATTTGCTGATGAGGAGTACCAGGGAGCGATGGGAAACAGGGAGCGAAGAAGTCCTAAAAGCGCTGGAGAGGAAGGCCAAGTGATCAGGCACTCGAAGGAAACGTGAGGTAGCACCAGCGTTGTGTGGAAGGAATTTGTGCTGAACATTGGTGGTCTGGACTGGCAGACCCGCAGAAACTGAACTACTGGCCCAAGCGCGCCTTGCCTGTGGTGACAAGGTTCTGGAGTGAGTCAAAGCCGCTGTGGCAGGAGAGGAGAGTGGGGTCGTACCCTCTCCCAGGTAAAGTGGATCATCACCTCGGGCAGGGTGCAGGCCCGGAGGGACACTCTATCAGCCTGTCACTGCTGGCAGCTGTGTGCGCCTGTTGCTTCGGCCCAGATCTCAGAAAGTGCTGGTCCCAGATGGGGCAGTACTGGGGCCAGGGCCCGGAGTGGAACTTGGGTGTCATCGTTGATCCGTGTTGGGGGCAACAGGTTGCACAACTTCTAAAAACAGTTGTATAACACTTTGCATATTTGCTGCTAATTAACTATCAAATTATTGGACAACGTCTGACACTAGAGGTGCTTAACGAACTCAGGGGTTAGTGTGCTATGCACTACGTTATGTTTCCCTTGCAGGATACAGGATCATAGCGTAGTGCACTGCATTGGTAGTTTACTGGACTGTAATGAATTGCACTTTGAAGCATTACCTTATTCCTTCCTTGCCCAGAGCATGCTGGGGATGATACACATTGCATTATTTTCCTATTGCACTGTACTTAGTTGCAGCATTACGCATTGCTGTAGTCCTTCCTTAAACAGGGCATGCTGGTAGCAAACCGAGTTACATTATCTTGTGTTGACTCAGTACATGATCTGGATTGCTGTGGGCGTGGTTGCACATACTGAACACTTGTGCCTTGGAGATAAGCCTGGCTTCTCGTGTCAAGCTACTAAGGGGGTGAGTAGGGCTGTCCCGGACGGTGTCCTTTCTTGCCTAACGTGGATGCATAGGTCTGCGCGGGTTCTCCAGCTTCTAACACCAGCATAAGGAAGAAGGCAAAAAGAATGAACAGTCTAACCATGGCAATTAGATTTCTATATATTCCTACCTAGCTCTACCCCTATTTTGAGAGCTTAATGGTTGACCCCACTTCCTGATGTCTTAGGATAGTCTGAGACCCCATACCTGAAAGACATAGTCTGGAGTTGAATTGGCAGTTCCTCTCTGTAGGATCAGCATTGTCAGAGCTGCATGACAACCATGACAGTCATCCCAGGATCGTTATGGCTGTAGTGTCCCCTCTGACCCACTAAGCGACAATGCCATGTTCATAGACTAAAACAACTGCGTTAGAGGTATAACTCTGATTCAATGATGTGTCTAGATGTTAAAAGCCATCTCTGTGCGGGCAACATATGTACCAGGATATCTCGTTCTACATTCCTAACCTTGAACAGAGGGCCTAATTATGATGCGAGTGGGTCAACACTGCTCACACCTCGGTGTCAGACCCACTGAAATCTCACACAGCGTAACGGGCTCCACATTCTGACGTGGTTGACAGAGGCTCAAGGAGCCAGTCGGTGCATCGGAAGCCATCCATAACCCACAATGATGGCAGAGCTAGGCTCTGCCATCAGGATTATGGTGGAACTTTCCGACCGTAGTTCCATGTCGGCCTTTCCAACATGGAACAGCTGACAGAAAGTGTTTTGAGGGGCCCCTAGAAGGTCCCCCATCCTTCTGCAGCCTCCGACCTGCGGCCTGTGGGGCACCCTCTCAAAATCCCTGCACCGTGTGGCAGACACCGCATGATGCCTGTCACATGGTGCAAGCATGATGAAAAGCCTCCATTTGTCAATGGAAGCTTATTCCGCAGTCTTTTTACACCCACCGCTCAAGCTTCCAGTGACGAATGGAGGCTTGCGACTGCTCTATGGGCGGTTGCATCATAATAGTGTGGTCAGAAACGCCGATCGAATTTCAGGTGGTTCCTTTTACGCAACGGTGTTGGGCATACCTAAGTCTGCCTCACATCGTAATGAGCCCCACAGTGTACTGATTGTGTCATAGGAAATGCTGTCTCAAAAGAAGCAGCATGCACAGTGTTACTTAATATCATATTGCAAAATTGCAAAAATAAGTAAAAGGTAACCGAACTAAGATAAAGTTTGTTTAAATGTGTAAAATGTAAAACTAAGCGGAGAACCAAAGTGGGTCCATGAGGGCTTTACCACATCTTCCCCTTGGCCATGAAGCATACAATGAATAATAATTACTTTCACAACCCAAGCAAAATGAAAACATTTAAAATATGTCAATTAAAAATGTAAAAAGAGAAAACAATAAAAACAATAGCCGAATTAAAAAATCCCAGGAGGCTTCCAACATGTCATCCAAGCTGCTAATCTCAAGAGTATCCAAGAAGGATTCAATATCCGCAGATGATATGTCCACAATGGCCACATTAATTGGGTCCAAAGAGCACATATGTTCCGCCTCACCCAGTCACCATTGAAGGCGCATTTTTCTGAAGCTCACCGCATTGGAAGAGCTGGCATGTATCTCAAAAGATGATTGTTCATATAAAGCATCCTAAAGCAATGGCAAGTTAACTCTGAAAATAGGTCCTCATCGGATGCATCAACAGATCCATGTCCATAGAATGTACTAGTCGTATTGCAAGGCATATGTTGAGTGCACGCATGATGTTGTTTTTTGTAGCTTCTGATCTTCAGGAACTGAACTGTGACTGGTTCCTAATATTTCAAGCTGTGTAGTTTACCTCCGTGCAACCTGTGTTCCATTGTCTGTGGTGCCCTTTCTAGTGTGCCCATGAGGGATTCACCACAGGGTATCTGACTTAGTTCCTGTGTTTCATATACAGAGGGTACCAGCTACCATACCAATTATGAATTTACTTCCTCTGTTGAACTTGACCTTGTCTGCAGGGTCTTCCCTCAAATGTTTTGCCCTCACTACTCCTTTTTTTAATGCATTATTGTTGCCTTAGGACTTTGTGCACTTTACCACTGCTAACCAGTGGTAAAGAGCTTTTCTTACTCCCTGAGCATGGTAGAATTGGCTCACACCTGATTGCCATATTTATTTTGCTTTTAAATCCCTAGTAAAGTGGTACTACATTTACTTAGGGCCTGTAAATTAAAACCTACTAGTGGGCCTGCGCACTTGTTACCCACTTAAGTAGCCCTGAATACATTTGCCAGGTCTGCCTTTGCAGCCTCTAAAAAAGTTTTGAACTGCCAGGTTGACTTGGCAAAATAACCCCCTTGCTATACCCAGACTCCTTTTATTTTACATAAAAGGCACTCATAAAGGAGGCCCTAGACAGCCCATAATTCAGGGTGCACTGATATTGAAACGTTGGAAATGTACTTTATGTTTTACATGTCCTTGTAGTGCAAAGCTCATACATTTGTTTTTCAGCATTTTGAGGTCTCTCCTTTAGGATAACAGTAGATTACCTTATTATATTTCATAACTTTTGATTGGGAGCAGGTGGAAAATTCATGTTTGGTGTCTGAGGAATTGCAATTTAATATCCTCTTTAGTGGTAAAATTGGGTTTTAAGTCATAATTCTAAAAATGCCACTTTTATAAAGTTCCTGAACCACACTTACTTCAAAAAAACAACTTTCTCTAGGTCAGAAAACTATTTATTGAATCCTAACCATGGCATCATTATTTCGTACCATTTACTTTGTATTTATTTTCAAATTTTTATTTTCGCACATTGATTGGCAAAAATAATAAACAATAAAACAAGATTTACTCCCCATAACGAAGTTTGGTATGTAGCCTTCACAAAAACGGTCTTTTGAGTGCAACTCCTTTATGGAGCAAAATACAAAATTCCTTTCTATGTAAACAAAACTTCTGTTTTCTTTACATCTCACATACACCAAAAGAAAATAAGACCTGATGAGACGTGTTGAGTCCAGGAAATTGTTTCCTGGGCTTGAAACGCGTCGGCAGACTTGGAAGAATAGAGTTACATTTTAAAAAAAGACACTAGGACTAGTTAGTCCAGACATTTTTGGAATTGGATGTCATTTGTCTGAGTAGATTCCTCTCTCCCTTTTATGAATTTATGTCTCATTCATTGATGTTATATGTATGTGATGTTTTGTTGTAATGTAATGAGCTTTTGTGGGATGTTTGATGTGACATATTAGTTTTTTCATTGTTTGTCATCATGTATGTAAAAGATTTTGTACAGTAGTGTAAATATTTGCTTGTACAGCTTGTCCTTTTGTTTTGCTAATCAATGTGCGAAAAAAGTTTTTGAAAAAAAATGCAAAGTAAATGGAACGAAATAATGTTGCCATGATTAGGATTCAATAAATAGTTTTCTGACCCAGAGAAAGTTTTTTTTTTGAAGTAAGTGTGGTTCAGGCATTTGTTTGTTGTTTATTTGAAAAGGGTCCAGCCTTAACCACGTCCAAAGCGGATCTAACTCCTTAGGGTTCACACTTTTATAAAGTTGGCATTTTCTTGTCCTAGCCACTTGGTGCTCACAGCCTGTTTGTGAGTCACATGACAGGCTGTAGTTGGCAGTTAGATGTTGTATATTCTTCTCAGATAGACACACAATAAAGGGATTAGGTGTGCCTGGATGGGCCATCTCAGGCAGGATAGGGGGTGGAGCTATGCACTTGTGCTTCGATACGGTGTACCCTGCTCTCAGTCAAAGAACTTCAACTGACGGACTGGGACCAGGGCAGGGAGGCAGAAAAATAACTCACACTTCTGGACAGGAAGCCTCTAGAAACTTCTTCTCCTTCAAAGGAGCTACCAGGTATGCAAGTAGTAATATCGGACCCATACAAGTTCAGTTTCAGGACCTGCGAAAGGATTTTTAGGGGACGGCCTGATGCTGTGGCCTACTGTGTTTTTCAGAAGACTGCTTGGTTCAACAACAATGACTACTCTGCAGCTTGAAGCCTGCTTTGAGCCCCAGAGGTCTGCATTACTCTTAAGCATGAACCCAGGACTTCCAGTGACTCCAGATGCTAGCTGGCTGGCCTCCAGTTCAGAGCCTCAGGGACAAAAAAGGCTCCAACCACCTTAAACACATACATGGACCCTAACTGAGTGAGTCCCGACCCTCTGAATGGAACCTCTCCAGTCCTGGACCCTTCGAAGTTTTGCTAAAGGTACTCTGATGGCCTATATCCAAACCTTGGTAGAATCTGCTTCCCAAAACTTTTCTGAGAACTGAGAGAAGAGTAGGACATACCTGCTCATCGATTCACCCTATGTGCATTGCCGGTCACCTGACTTCGCAACAGTTCCTGCTATGTACTTTTCCGTGCTCTCCATGCCACTGGAGTCAAGCTATCCTGGCTGATGAGGGCTAAAATCCCCAAACCGGCCCTAGGATGCTTGTTTCCAGTCCAGGGAGGACCTGGCCTGGCAGCTCAGGCTGGGCTGTACCCATTGGGCGCAGAGTAAAGACTGATTTGCATATGGCTGGGTCCAAAATGAAATGGCATGGTGAGAAAACAAACAATGGATTTAGGTCCAGACCTCTGTGCTGGGGTTAATGTATGACATTGTTCTGCATTCTGTCCATCAATTGTTCTTTTTGCATGTTCTTTTCCCTAGCAATAAATCCTGTTCAGAGATTCCTCTCTGAAAGGGTTTCTGGCCTTGTGGAGCCGTTGTTGGCCACATCCTGCAGCTTTATCGCGCTAGAGATTTCTGATGTCCAAAAAAGAGACTTACAGCCTTATTCATCATTCTCCCGTTTTGCGCGCCCCTAATAGCGATTCATAGCGAATCACTATTAAGGACTCGTAAAACGGGATTCATGTAGGAATTGCATAAAGAAATGCGATTCCTACATAATCCTTATTTGCGATTAGCAAATTGCTAATCGCAAATAAGGAATACTCGCCATTCATTCCTATGGGCCAAGGCCCATAGGAATGAATGGCGAGTTATTCCTTATTTGCGATTAGCAATTTGCTAATCGCAAATAAGATAGCGATTTGAAGGGTGCCAGGGGTGTCCAAAGGACACCCTGTAGCACCCCTCAAATGAAATTTTACACAGGTGTTGCACACACACATGTCCAAAGGACATGTGTGTGTGTAACATACAACTCAGAAAAATGCATTTAAAAGCATTTTTCTGAGTTTTCGCAATTTACCACGAGGTCTGACCTCGCGGTAAATTGCGGCCAGAAATTGTGAATTCGCAAAATAAAATAGGATGATGAATTGCATTTAAGGAATCTCAAATAGAGATTCCTTAAATGTAATTCCTCGCAAAATTGCGAGATCTCAATTAGCGATTTTTACATTTGGAATGCTGAATCCCAAATGCAAAAATCGCTCTCGCAAAGGGCCAGATTCTCAGAATCTGGCCCTTTGCGAGCGCAATTTTCTTTGATGAATCGGGCGGTAAGTCAGAATGTAGTAATCTTCATTGTGACTTTAGCCGGCGACTTCCGATGAAGACGCCTCCTCCTTTTACACCATTCTTTCTCAGACATTTTTCTTTAAAATGTTTTCTAACTTCAAAATTAAGTGGATATTGAGCTCAAGCCACTTTGTGTATACAAAACGCGTTCCATCATGGTCGGCCAAAGCTTTTGGCTTTTTCCTTGGTCTCAGGTGATCTTAATTTTTAAGAATTCTTAACTCTGAGTCTACTGATTGGATTCTAGTTATTTTGGTGGGAAATAATCTTACTCTTTTTTTCCAATTTGGAGTGGGGATTTTGTTGTTATGTTTTCAAATTATTACTGTTTGTGTGCTTCATAAATATTTCTCACACTGCTTCTAAGTTTAGCCTGACATAGTATAGTGATTTTTTGTAGCCTACCCTTACTAGGATTGTGGCTGTTGCATAAGTAGGGCTTCACTCCCCCATCAACTAACAACCAGATTTACCCATCTGTTAGAGCATTTGCTCCATGCTAAATTCGGGACAGGTACAATTTGATGTTTGTTTTTCCTGCAACTTTTTTTATACCATTCTCTTGTCAGGTCTTATGTTGAAGTTGCGGCTTAGTAGGAGGACAGGATTTTCTGTGATTACCTTAATTTAGCCTTTTGAATGCAGAGTCTGATGTGACACACCACCATTTGATACGACCTCTGAATATGCTATGCAGCTGGTTACTGTGAGACCCCTCCAGGCTCCTGACCCCGGTCCGGCCTCCAGTCCCTTGTCTGGCTTTTTGATCACAGCGGACACCTGCAGAGCCTGGTGTTGCGAAATGGGCATTGGGGACTTGGGCGTCTCCGAATAGGTGCGGAGGCGGCTGGAATTAGGCCTGTGCAGCTTGCAACTACTGGGGGGCAGTATGCTGCACTCTCCTTCGCACTTCCCATTGCAAGCCCCATGAACTCAGTAAGCCTCTTCTGGGGGCATTAGTGCCACATGTGAGCTGGCCGACTGAAGGGACAGAATGCATGGGCACCTGGGCTTTGGCGCCTCAGGGCTCAGTACTTTGAGCACTTGGGGGGGTGGATTGAGCTAAGTGTCACCATGGCACCCCCATTTGTACTATCTTGCACTATACTTCTGGCTTACTTGTATAAATGCCTTATAATGCCGCCATGTGCAAGGAGCCCTGGCCTGTGGTGGTTTAAAGTGGAAGTGGACGAGGCTGCATCTTTTGCATGAGAGGTGCAAGCAGTGTCTTGCTGTGTCTCTGTGATTCCTGGTGTTCTTTAATCTGCTGTTCTGCCGATTGTGACGTGCTTCTGCAGGCATCCAACTTGGCTGCAGGCTCCTGTTCTGGGTCCTGGGCAGTGATCTGGATAACGAATAAATGGTAAAAAGTTGGATAGTCTGGGGATGTCCAGTGGAGAAATATATCCTGATATGGTCACAGATTTTGAATGTCACTGCAGGAATCAACTTAAATAGCAGATGGTCTTGTGAGATAACTTGATATCTGGGAAATTCATAGGGTAGAGTAATTGCTTAGCTAGTTATAAGGGGAAGATGAGGCAGAGCTGAAAGCAGTTACCCGGAGTAACTGGCAAACTAGTGATCTAGGGCCTCAGAGGATTAAAAGGAGCTCCTATTAGAAGCCTGCACTATGAAAGCCACAAAAGTTAGATCTGAATACTCCCTTTGAGATTGTGCCAAAAAACAAAAATACAACCCATTATGAAACAAGGCACCTCACATGGAAGATTTAAAGGGGAGCAGAGTATATCAACATATTTCCAAAAACTGTCTAAAGAGACTCCCAGCTCAACTATAGCCCCGGTGCAGACAGCAATGAAGGAGAGACTGCAAGTCAGTGATGATGTGAAATTTGAGCCATAGAGGCTGATGGGATACAGCCAGCCAAACTTTATTGAGCTAGTCTAAGATAAGCACAAGAGTGAGGAAAATGTTTCTAGGAGCGAGCAGCCTCTTATGTGTACTAATATAGCAGAAACTCAGGACTTACAGGGCTCCATAGTATTGGACTATACATTACCAGACATTTTGCCTTTTAAAGTAAATGAGGTGACATGCCCAAGATAATGGCCAAGTGAGATGCCCTTCTTTGGCCCTCTGACCCGCCACTCAATCCACCAACAAACACAGCATACCTACCACACCCTCAGGAGCTCTTGGGGCAGCTGCGAAGCTAGACTTGGTGCTCCAGCAGAGTGTATGCTGAAGTTGGGAATTATTGTGGCTCGTACTGGGTGCCTGGATGAACAGAAGTGGTCCCTGGAAGAGAGGCACTGGATAGGGTTGGAATGTTGGTCGTGGCTTCAAGAGGCCTGTGGCACATGGGGCTGTAGCCCCAGAGGTGTGATTGGTGATCATGGCCGTTGTGCCCTCTCTAGCCTGAGAGGCGATTTGGCCAAGCCTTCTGATGCCAACCACACCCCAGGTGAGCGGGAAGGACCACTTTAGCCTGAGGAAGCCTAAAATCAGCGAGTGACAAGCAGGGAGCCAGCGTCCCTGAAATTCTGCAGAGACCAGCAAGTAGAGCAGAGGACTCACTGCACATCATCAAAGCCTGAGGCGGAGCATCGCTGGTTTTGGAGAGCACCTTGACCGCAGTGAGAGGTGAGTGGAGGAGCCGGGTCCAGAATCTGGGAGCAGTAGTAAATGGATTGATTAGGCGCCTTGTCCCCTGGTGTTTGCCGAAGTTCAGCCTGAGGGAGGCCAGTTGACAGGAACCCTAGGTGCTGCCACATATGTAGAGGAACACTGAGGTAAGCAAGTACTGGGCGTTGCATAACCTTAACCGCTGGCCTCCCCAAGAGAGAACAGAAACAGATCCTGAAGCACCAACACTCCTCTGCCCTCCTGGATGACTTTGACTGTCTTATTTGTCTACAAGATTGACTGGGGAGGCACTCTGGGCCCTAGGGAGCCACAGGCCTGGGACCATATACCTACTTCACGTGGGAGAGCAATACCAGGAGGGACGGTGAAGACAACTGAGGCCTGGGAAAATTTCCAGACTCCTCTGGTTCCAGCGCTGGCCTGCTATTAAGAATCCGTCACTCAGCACTCGCTGGCGCCCCAGTGATCTTGCATGAACCACCAAGCGATGGCTATAGCTAGAGCAAAGAAAGATTACAGTGTGAAGGAAATGCTCACTAGACCGGTTGGTGGGGTGGCCAGGGACTGACCCCCCCACTGATGGTTTCTCCAGGTCTATTGAACGAATATGGCTATGAGGCACCCGTGACTCACTCCTTCCTTGAGCCTCTGTACAGCTACCTTCAATAGGACCTACAGGAGGTAAAAAGGGACCTATCTAGTGACATCAGGGAACTCAGGAGGGACATGGATTCGCTAGGAGACCGCATAGCCACTCTGGAGGAGCACAACAAGAACCAAGTGGAAGACATCGAAGTACTGCAGCAGTAAATCCTACGCCTGCCCGATCAGCAGCTGTATCTTCAAGCGCATGCTGAGGATCTGGAGAACAGATCTCGCCAGAACAACTTCTGGATCAGAAGGGTCTCTTCCAAAGCAGAAGGTTCAGATTTGTGGGCTTTATCACAGACCATTCCGAACAATGCTTGATGCCTCCTCAATCACAGAGTTAAAAATGGACTGGGCTTCTTGAGTCGGACTGCCATGGGCAGAGACAGCCCCTCCCCAGACATCCCGGTCTGCGTACATGACTTCCAACATAAAGAAGAAATTCTGTGCAAAGCCTGGAAGAAACATTCCCCTACATTCAGGGATCAGACACCTACCCTCTTTCAGGACTGTGGGCACATTTTTAAGCTTGCAACGTTGCACCTTATAAGCCTGGGGTCATCCATTCCAACTAATTTTCTGATGGGAAGGGAACCTCATGCAACTGAGATAACTCTAGGAAACCTGCAGGATCTTGGGTGTTGACCTGTCAACGGATCGTGTCGCAACCCATATTCCCCAGCTCGGTCCACCAATGGATGCCCCAGGTGGCGAACCGGCGGGTCCGGGAGAAGATTTGTTCAACTGTACTTGCTCACCATTGACAAGGGTCAGCAAGTTGCTTTGGATTTGATCCTTGGTGCACTCGCCAAGACCGACTCTTCATGATAAAGCTGGGCAGGGATTTACATAGACGGTATCACAGGTGGTTGGGAGACGGGTCCGTGCAGCCGGGAGAATTTGTCGTGGACAAAACTCTATTTTGATTTTTGGAACTGGTGACTATTTTTCGCTTCATCAAAACGTATGTTCATGTTTGCATTTGTGCATGGATTTTCCACTGGGGTTTTGTTTGTTTTGGGGATATGCTCGCACTTACATGCCACACGGGACAGACATGTGGGTGGTGGGATCACTGACCTGCAAATTTGGTTCTCTCTTCCTGCATTGGTCATTGGAGGGGCCATCTGTTGAACTTCGCCAGTTGCTCAATGGGAGGTTCTCCCTGTAAAGTACTTTTCCTTAAGGGCCTCAACAGCCTGGTAAAGCACAGAGCAGCCCTCTCTTACTTGAAGACCTCAAAGGCAGATATCTGCCTACTTCTAGAAAGATTATAACAGACTGTGTTCCTGCAACTTTCCCTGTCAGTTATTTTCCTAAGGGTGTACTAAAACAGCAGAGGTGGCTATCTTTTAGAGGGTAAAATGGTCCCAGAGTAGTAGAAGTGAAAGGCCATCTTCTTGCACTTTCCATCACCCTTAACGACTGGTCATTTGTAATAGTTTCCATTTACACCAGGAAAGAGGGTCAGGAGGCATTCTTGCGTACAACCCTATCCTATGTTTTACACACTCAAGAATGGAGGGTCCTGGTGGAGGGCGCACTCAACTTGGATTGATCGACACATAGACAGGGCCAAGCCGGGGCATTAACAAAAATGGGCATAGGTGGCTCACAGACACTGGGTTTCTAGAATTCTGGAGGACGCTACATCCCCACATCCGTGACTACACCTACTGGACCACTTCCTAGGCATGAAAGACATCCTCAAAATCACATCCACAGCTGAGATTCTCCCCGCTGCACTTTCAGACCAATGCAAAAAGAACAATTGATGGACAGAATGCAGAACAGTGTCATACATTCACCCCAGTACAAAGATCTGGGCCTAAATCAATAGTTTTTTGCTCACCAAGCCCTTCCAGTTTGGATCCAGCCATATGCAAATCAATCTTGACCCTGTGCCCAATGGGAACAGTCCAGCCCGAACTGCTAGGCTAGGTCCTCCCTGAATTGGAAACAAGCATCCTATCCTCCCTATGTCCCGGCCCGGCTACTTCTGGATGAAGAGATGCGAGTGGAGGAGGTCATCTTGGCAATCTCCCTACAAAAGACCCTAGAGGTCCCCGGGCTCGGAGCGATTTCCGTCTGTATTTTATAAAACATGTTGCCACATTCTATCCCTGCTACTGATGCAAGGGGGTTATCCTCCCATTGATGCTGACGACATTGAAAACAGTAAATGCCAAACCTGGCAAGAGCAAGCACCAATTGTGCTCATACCACCCACTTTCTCTCCTGAACTTGGACCTCAAACTGTTCACCAGCATCCTGGCGACTTGGTACGGTTTAGTCCAGTGTCTCTCTCACCTGTGGGTGTGATGGATATTTTCCTAGATATGCCTGCCTGTTTCCCAGCCCAGACAATGATGGCAAATGCTTTTGGAATTGAATATGGAGGGTATCAGGTTACCTGGAAAGAGAATGTTTGGAGCAAAAGTAGTATTTTCGGCTAATATGCTATCAATGTTTCAGCCTTTTTAAAGGAAATGCATATTTTCAGACCCTGAATGGCATCCAGAGGCAGCAATATATTTAGCACTTATCATTTATCCAAGTTGGCTTTAAACTCTGATATCTACCCATAATGAACCGTTTATTCCAACAATTGTAGAAATTAGTCTTCTAATTCAGATAGGACATGTATGATGACATGTGCATATAGTGCTAGCTTCAGATTCACCTCTTCTATTTGTATCCCTTTATCTCCATGTTTCTAAGTAGTAATTCAACAAAGGTCTCCATAATCACATAAACAGGAGTGGAAAAAGACAGCAACCCTACCTTGTTCCTCTTGTGATTAGGAATGAGGATGAGTGGCATCCATTACCTAAACCTTTTTTGATGGGATCTGATGTAATTGTCTTCCTATTAGCCAGTGATGGAGCAGGATTTTGCGAAAAGAATCCTGCTTGATTGAACACCCCTATAATACGTACTAACAGTAAGTAGTGTCTAGACAACTAATGTGCACCTACATGTGGGAAGCATACTTTGCAAATATGTACAAATTAATCAGAATTAATGGGAAAATAACCGTAAATGTTATCATTTTGTGTTTAGAATGGATTACAGAGTTTTGCATGACAAGGCCACATGTGTAAAATGCATGGTATGTGGTGCTTTAAACTCAATTTTCTGCGTAAGCTATGCTAGTCTGACACATTAATGTTGAATTAGTGCTAAATTGGGTGGTAAACAGTACAAATTGTATTATCATTTCACTAATAAATGTTTATTTTAGTGGTAAAAGAGTCCTCCATGTTCAAAACTTGACCAAACTAAAGGGAGGGTGGATTTGTGTGTGAGCAAGAACCATGTGATAACGTAACTGAAATGCTGTGCTAAGCTGAAATAGTCTGACCTGGAGAAGGACAAAGATGTTGAATGCCAGCCAAGTCAGTGTCACCATGAGAAATGGAACCAGTAGTCACTGAATTTAATAAACTGTATAACAATTTTGTAACCTGGGTACTCATGAGAGAGAGGATGGGAAAATTATTTTGAACAATGGTATAGGTGGAAGAAGAATTACATCATGATAGGGTAACATCCCACCCCTAGAAGCCCCTAGAAGCCCACCAATCACTTACTTAGAAAATGTGAAGATTGCAATTATTGTGGGATGGACATGCAATTTTGAAGTATAATAATAGGTGTTTTGGGGGTGTGGTTTAGGTGATGCTGTCGGGAGAGAGAGATCATGTAGGTTGAGGTGTCCAAGAGGGAGGGGTGCAACGCTGTTCGTCGGTTTGCTCAGAGGCCTTGCTGTTCCTGTCCTGTGCCTGTCCTGATTCCAGAATCTTTGATCCTTGACTCTTATTTCAGGGGTCCCTCACTACTGCCTAGACCTAGGTGGTGGTTTCCCCTTTACAGATCCATTGTGTTTGTATTTAACATTGCAGAAATATTTTGTCGCATTTATATTGTCTTCTGTGCTTTTGTCTCTTCCTCTATCCCTCTGAAATTGATGGTTAATGTATATATATTAGATTTTTGCATCAAATGTCTCTTCATCTATCCACTCTTTGCAAAGTAAATTTGAGATGTTGTTTCCGTTAATGATATGATTAGTTTGTTACTCTCTCATGAGGTTTCCAGTGTTTGAGTTCATAATGTTTGCTTGGAACATTTATTACTACTAGATACAATTACAGAAATTTACCAAGAGTCTGTGGTTCTTTTTGTCAAATTATTGATTGTAAATGTTCTTACAATTTCCATTACCATCAACTATTCAGCTAGTAGGTTCATCAACTAAGAAGATGAAAAGTCGAGGACATATGTTAATACAGGATGTTTAAATATAAGTCTTAGTAGTAAGGAAGGTTGGAGAAGATACATAAACCTGACCCCAGCGCATCAGAGATTTGTGTGAATGTGCATGGGCCAAAGTAGTGTGAAGATATTGAGTATTAATCCATGATCAATGTATTGGTTTTGCGCTGGATCAGTTTCTTGGCAGCAGAGGACAGTTGAATTACTGATTGGTTTGGAAATGGTTATTTGAATATTGATTATATATTTTAACATGAAGAGTTAGAGTCTTGCTCTATGTTGTCAATAAATTACGCGTACACAGTTGCCTGAGGAATCCTAGGAAGGAATTTGCCTGAAGTAGGCAGAAGAAGAGTGTGGTAAAGAAATCACACTGCAGAAGTACTTTGTTGTAATAATACTGAAAAGCTATGTAGGGCTGTCAGTGTTATATCTTACGAAAATGTGTGTGTAAGTAGAGTGTCTGAAATAGCAATGGGTCAACTTTTGAAACTCTGGCAGTATTTCCGAAAGGAGTAACATGAAACCATTTTTTTGACAAAAAGTCCTCTTGTGAAAACTCGGTTTTATCCATAGATGAGTAACAGGTCTCCCTGGAGCTTGTTAAAGAAGTGAGATAACGATAGTCGTTATTATTACTTACAGAGTAAGGTTTGCTTGGAAAGAGTGAAAACAATCTCTTTATTTAGAGAAGCAGACAAGGTAGAATTGTCTTTTTATGTTGTTACTTACAGAATTTTGATTAAGAAAAACTCAGAAAACTATTGTAGATTTTTCTTTTGGGAAGGAGGGGTCAGTTGAAGGAGTAATGCTGACGTCAAAAAGTGCTGCGCTGGTATTGGACAAAGCAGCGGGAGTGTATCAAGAGCAGATTGTAAAGGGAGGGTCAGTAGAAGGAGGAGAAACTGACGTCTCAAAGTGCTGCGTTAGCATTGGTGAGATAGCAGGTGTGAACAAAGACCGGATTTGTTGGTTGGTGTGAGTCACGTTGATACTGGTTAAGACAGTGGTGATGTAGTGGGCTGTAATTTGTGGATTGGCACTGGTATAGGAAGGTATATAGCAAATAGGGAAAGGAGAATTACTGATAAGTTTTTGTTTGTTTGTTGAAATACTAGTAAAAATGGGTTTACTAAAGGTAATAAAGAGTTTATTTAAGAGAGACAAACCAGCTGTGATGAGAGAGGAAATTTCTGATCCCTCCCCCAAAAACACCTGCCTCCTGTTAGATTATAGAGCGAGGGTACCTTACGTGTGTTTGGTTAGAGAACTGGAGAAAATATAAGAAGGATGATGGAATGTTGGCTTTCCCTGAGTTTTGTACGTTTAATGTAACTCATTGGAGCCAAATCCAAGACTTACACAGTATGGAGCATTGGTAGAATGGGAAAAAGAAGCCTTTGAGCGAGAGAAGGATAGAGGTGATAGAAGATATAGAGAATGTTACCCAAGATATCTATTTAAGAGGTGAGAAGATCAAATGAAAAGATGGAGTAGAGCGGTAGTGACCGAGGGTCTATATCCAGTTTTAACATAAGGGAGTCAGACAGGTGCAAAGTGCAAGAAGAAGAAGAAAAATATAGAAACGTTCAGAGAAGGTGTGGATGAATCTGATGATGAATTATTAGAAGAAATAATTAGGGGTGGGCGGAATTTGCGTAGTCGCGTTACGCAAAGTTCCACAGAACGGTAAAAAATCTCTGTGAGCAACGCGGAATTCTGCGAGCACGCAGAATTGCTTGTTCCGCCGTTCGCAATGTGTTTTTCCTGTTCAGGGGACACTGTTTGTGATCTTGCGGGGGAATTTCTCGCGAACCTGCCATGCGGTAGACACAGCTTTTTTGAAGACACCAATACAAACTTAAATAGTTTCTGATCAGGATAAAAATTTGATAAGGAATGCTGGAGAAAAGGAGGTCAAAATAGGTTTAACCTCATACATTCCTTTTTTGGTTTGTTGTGGTGATCTGAAAATAAGGAAAGTTTTTGATTAATTGTGGACAAACTTCCTTTGTTGAAATAAGTAGGGCAAAAGAAACTCTAGTGGGGTTTTAAGTAAATGGTGTTTAATGTAAATGTACTATATTTGTTTGTTTGTATAGATATGTAAAAACTGTATATATATATATATGTGAACTGTGAGATAATTACCTTTGTGGAGAAATTTGGTTTACATTAAAAGAATTGGTTAAACCATATATGTGAACCTTATCTGTGGTGGCTCTCTTACAGGAGAAACTCTATTGTTCAGAATTTTCTTTAATTTAGTTTTGTTGGAAATGATCAAACCAAAAATGGACAATTTATGGTATCCATTTTTTTGATAATTAGTTAGGTGTCTAACTATTCCGTAGGCTTTGCCTTCTTTATTCCTAATGCGGTTGCTAATGGGCGTGTATATCTTGTGTTTCATTTGTCCCCCCCTGTTTGCATTGCTTATTTCCTATTCCGGGTCACGTATTGCGTGCTTCCTCCCGTTCGCGTTGAGTATTTCCTGTTTGGGAACCTGTATCATGTGTATGCGACGTTTATTGCGTGCTCGGGGGGAAAAATCATGCTAACTTAGCCATGGAGTCGCAATGGGCGCGGCCATCTAGTTTTTCACTCTATTGCTATGGTTCCGAGCCTGCTTTTCTATCCTCCCTCTATCTTTGCAATCCTTTGTTTCTGTACACATTTTAAAAATCATTTATTTTATTATCTATCTCTCTATTTTCCTGATTCTATGTTTTGAGTTTTTTACTACTTTTTGTGACTTTTTCTAGTACTTTTTCACTATTTTTTATAACTTGTTTTTTTCATTTCTTTTACTTACTTTTCTAATTCCTCCCTTTTCTTTTCCGCCCCCCTGAGTCCAAGAACCATGGCCAAGGGAGATGGCAAGGGCAAGGGAAAGGGCAAGGCTAACCGTAGCCGCTACGGGTGAAGGCTACAGACATCTTTAGCAAGGCGGAAGTGGCCGCACTTGTTTTTTTTGTGCAGCGCCCCCCTCCCCTTAACCCCAACAGCAGGCCTGGGTCTGGGTACCGGCTCCCGGAGCATTGCCAGCGGTGGGGAGAGGTGCGCTGGGCAGTGTTTCACTGCTCTGGGGTCTGGCGCACTAATACCCAGCTGACGCACCAGTGGTCAAATATCCTGGACTGAGAGCAGGACCTGCTAGGAGTGGAGTTCCTGGGGCTTAGTGAGTAGCTATTTAATATTACTACTTTGTGTTCTTCTGCTCTGTTTTATATATTGCGAATATATATTTTTTCCTAACAGCAAGAATGTTACTGCTTACATTGCAGGTAAATTACGTTTAAAAATGTTCTGTGATTGTTAGGACACAGGTGCTCGGCGCTACCAATCTTACTTGTTTGCAACTTTGCGCTTGCTTGGCCTGGTTATGTAAGAGTTTACTTTAGAGAACGTAAGTTAGGTAATGCTAGAGAGACTCTAGTCCTTTCTGTGTCCTCCTGCCACTAAGAAGAGATAGTGGTGGATTGATAGGTTTAGTTACTTATTAGTATTAGTTGGTCATTTTTAGTGGTCTGCGTGACGCATCCTCTGTCACATCATGTGCTGCTGAGTGCTGCTTAGTAGAACCTTTTGTAGTTTGTTTAGTGAGTGGAAATAGGCTTATCACTAGTAGAACATCAGCAGCAACCAACCAACAATTTGGTGTATGCATAAATGTATGCATGTGCCCATCTATGCATTTTTGAGGACCTAAATAAATGGATATTCAGACTTAGTAAACAATTGGCCTGTCTGGAATAGGTGGGCTAGCTCGGGTGGTACTTAGGCTTAGTTAGTATTCTGGAATCAGAATGGAATACTGGATTAGTGTTCAATAATAATAACTAGACGGTCCGTGAATCCTGCAATACTAGTTGACCAGATTAGGTCCATTTTACTGCAATTGTTGTTTCCATAAATGTTTTTTTGAGCGTTTTTAAAAATATTTTATTTGCTTCACACCAATCATCAATGTTTTTCTCTTTCTTTCTTACATCTTTCCTGATCAGCACCCAGGGGCAAGAAGACGAGATCGGCGGAGTCGGCGGGACCAGCTGATGGGCAGGATCGCTCCTCTACAGAGAGCTCTACTGCTGGCCCCAGTAAGTCCTCCTGTTGTTAATATTATTAATTATACTTCCCTAACTTTTACTGCACCTTATTTTTTCTGAACTATTTTTTCGGTTTCCTAATTCTATGTTTTACAAAATCTTCTTCGATCTAGGCTATCTGTTTCTAAATTCTTGTTATCCTGCCTCTAACTGCCTCTGCTATGACTCTCTGTACTACTACTATTATTCTGTCTGTAGCTAAGCTTGCCCGTTTGGCCACTCTTTATTTAAAAGTTTTGAAATAAAACTCAGATTCACCAATAGCTCTGGCCACTGAGTCCAGTTCTTTGGGTTGTCCTCTTGTAGTCTTCTTAATCTTGAGGTTTTTTGACAATTCCCACCAACAAAATTCGCAACCAGATATTTCACTATTTTTGATAAGTTAGGACATACTACTACTTTTGTAGGGATTCTGCACATACAGAACTAAGCACAAGAAAATAGGACATCGGTGATAGGACACACATCAGAACCCACAACCCCCTGACCGACCAGGTATAGTGTCTCATTAGCTCCCTAAACACCCGAAGATACCCAATGATTGGACATCCCAGAACATAACACTCCTGACCTCTCAGAGTCGCAGAAGCAATGCACACCCTTTCGCTCACTTACTCGTGCAGGTTCCACACCAAATACCACAGAGTCTATGTAAGTTCAAAAGGTTTATTTTCAACTAACAAGCTCTGTATGTTGTTCTATAATGCAGAATACGAGCCAGCACCAACAGAAAAAAAATGCATAAGAATAAAACAATATATATTGTTACAACTACAAGTTCATAGAAGACAAAAGGGGAAACCATGACAACTGAACAGTGGCGGAAGAACCACCCCCCCCTTGGTTGGAATATAGTTACATAAATAAAGATCTCTGAGCAAATTCTGGGGACCCCTCACCTCAGAACATAAAAGTACTGGTTGCATCATAAGCGCTGCAAATCTCTGATTTGTAGAGGGGAATCTTCTGTCTGTTATGAGAAAAATGGTGCACATTAGTATAATGCAAGCATTTCTCAGTCGTGCCAAAAAGTGTAGCATGTTATGGCTAAGCAATACGGACTGACCAGAACTCCATAACAAAGTGGCTTGTTTTTCGACCTTGTACGCAGCACTCAGACAGTAGCAGTATGAGCTCATGTGGGCTCAAAGGCGTCTTGCACAACAAGCTGCGTGGTAATGTGCGCAAAAATAAAAGACACAAAGCTAAAATGGTTGCATTGCTCAGGCTAACTTAGCAAATACTAGAATGACCCTAGGGACCATACAACATTACTAGTTTATACTCTACTCTAGTACCTAATTTGTACTAGTGGTGTATGTTGTATATATAAGTAGTAACTTTTTTTCAAGCTTGTTAGTGAAAAAGTATAAATAGGAGGAAGTTTACATGGCACCTAAAAAATGTGAAATGTTTTTTCTAGGTGTACTACCGGCCACCAGTTCCGGGGCCAGCGGCGATGGTGACATGGGCCCTTCAGAGCCTCAGGGAGCAGGAGATGCGGCAGCTGCTGGAGCTGCAAACGGAGAGCCAGCACATGTTCCTTAGTTATTGACATTACACTCGCTGCAAGGGTGTACACTGTGCTGCTGAGACTGAGTAAGCGACCCCTGGCCCTGCTTCCAGGCAGGTCGCTCCCCACGCCGCATAGCTCCACTGGACTGCGCCTGTGCTCCAGACCAGCTGTTGACTAGTTCGAGGCCCGCCTACACCCGCAGGCTACCACCTGTGCCTCATCCCTGGTGGCCAGTAGTAGGCCTTAGGTTTGCTATATCCATTTTTCTGTACTTGCTTTACGCCTTTGCCTCTCTATTGTACTTGTTCTGTGCCCCTCTGGATGCCTAATATTGTATTTTATTGTACTCGTTCTGCCCCCATTGTCCATTTTTACCCTTTTGCCTTCTGCTCTCTCCCTGGTCCCGCTTGTTTCTGTGCCCTTCTGGTTGCCTAATATTGTATTTTATTGTACTCATTTTGCCCCCATTGTCCATCTGTACCCTTTTGTCTTATGCTCTCTCCCCGGTCCCGGTCCCGCTTCCCACCGCTGTGTCCCCTGCGGCCCCAACCCCACTCCAATTCAACCGCTCCCCCCTGTTCCTCCCACCACCTCCCCTCCTTATGGCTGCCGCTGTGCGGTGAAGGGAGCGAGCCTTTGACATGCTTCCAGGCAGGTCGCTCCCCACGCCGCATAGCTCCACTGGACTGCGCCTGTGCTCCAGACCAGCTGTTGACTAGTTCGAGGCCCGCCTACACCCGCAGGCTACCACCTGTGCCTCATCCCTGGTGGCCAGTAGTAGGCCTTAGGTTTGCTATATCCATTTTTCTGTACTTGCTTTACGCCTTTGCCTCTCTATTGTACTTGTTCTGTGCCCCTCTGGATGCCTAATATTGTATTTTATTGTACTCGTTCTGCCCCCATTGTCCATTTTTACCCTTTTGCCTTCTGCTCTCTCCCTGGTCCCGCTTGTTTCTGTGCCCTTCTGGTTGCCTAATATTGTATTTTATTGTACTCATTTTGCCCCCATTGTCCATCTGTACCCTTTTGTCTTATGCTCTCTCCCCGGTCCCGGTCCCGCTTCCCACCGCTGTGTCCCCTGCGGCCCCAACCCCACTCCAATTCAACCGCTCCCCCCTGTTCCTCCCACCACCTCCCCTCCTTATGGCTGCCGCTGTGCGGTGAAGGGAGCGAGCCTTTGACATGCTTCCAGGCAGGTCGCTCCCCACGCCGCGTAGCTCCACCATAATGCGCTCGTGCTACCGACCAGCTGCTGATTAGTTCGAGGCCCACCTCCACCCGCAGGCTACCACCTGCACCCCATCCCTGGTGGCTAGTGGTAGGCCTTAGGTTTGCTCTCTCTGTTTTTCTGTACTTGCTTTATGCTTCTGCCCATCTATTTTACTTGTTCTGTGCCCCTCTGGTTGCCTGGACCGTGCCCAGCGCCAGAACCCCTGCACTCTGCGAACACCACAATGCCCGACTGTGCTACGAGGCCAGCACCCTTCACGCACTCAACCCCGGACGAGAACACACCTGCTACCGGGCCACCCCGAAGAGCACCTAAGGACCCTTCACCTGCCGCAACTGTAGCCTAACCAGCTTCCGCCCCGCCAAACCTCTGCCCAAGAAAGAATCCAACTACCTCAGATGCATCCTCCTCAACACCGGTTCCGCCCGCAAAGACGCCGTTGAGCTCTGGGACCTTCTCAGCTCAACCTCCCCAGATGTCGCCTTCCTGACAGAGACCTGGCTGAACTCCGCCTCAGCGCCTGACATCGCCATAGCCATCCCGGACGGCTACAAGATCACCGGCAGGGATCATGCCAATGGAGTAGGAGGAAGAATCTTCTTTTGAAAAAAGAGGACCCCTATATATCTTCATGGTGGCCACCAGATAAGACGCGCACGGCAGACGTTCTGTTGAACCTTTCGCGGATACGCTGGTTCCTTGAATTTCCGGACAACATATCCCTGGTGTCCTTGATATTATAGCAGCCTCTATGGAAATACACTATCCAAGTTATCGTGATCCAGCTTCAGAGGATCATTAAGACACTACCCGCCTGATATCGTCAGCCACATAACTGCTTTTGTGACAACTTTCACCCCATGTGCACTAAATTTGAAATATCTACTTTGGGATTACCTCGTATTTAATTAACTATCCATTCCTCATGGTGGCCCCCAGTCATTAGTTCGCAGATAATTGATGCTAAACAAGGACATTTTAATTGGACCAGCTCTAGCAGCTTTCGTTTAAAAAGTTCATCTATAATTGGTGGTGATTTGCTTCGCTCGCTATCAACCCATATACTGGAACTATATCTTAGAGTCCATTCTACGTGTTTATCATTTCAGTGCATTAGACGGTTTCCTGATGAAGGCAGCAATGGCGAAACGCTCATAGTCTACATCTACCACATCTATTCTTGTCTATGGGATATTTGATGTCGGAATTTTTGATGTATATATGAATGCACAAATGGATACTATATTTGATATCAATTACCGGACACTTACCAGACCGGAGGGGGGAGGCGAGGAGGCCCCCACTGCAGCCGCCACTGCCAGGAGTAATTTTTTGCTGTCCACATCGCCGCCGCCCCGGGACTCCATCTCCCGGTAGCCTCAGCGGTGGCACTGCTTTGTCACCTCACGAGAGCGCCAGGAGGTGCTTTAAAACTGCGCTCTGCTCAAAGGAGTGGGGGTAAACACACCGGACACTTACCAGATCGGAAGGGGAGGCGAGGAGGCCCCCACTGCAGCCGCCACTGCCAGGAGTCATTTTTTGCTGTCCACAGCGCCGCCACCCCGGGACTCCATCTCCCGGCAGCCTCAGCGGCGGCGCTGCTTTGTCACCTCACGAGAGCGCCAGGAGGCGCCTTAAAACTGCGCTCTGCTCGGCGGAGCGGGGGGAAACTTACCGGACACTTACCAGACTGGAGGGGGGAGACGAGGAGGACCCCACTGCAGCCACCACTGCCAGGAGTCATTTTTTGCTATCCACAGCGCCACCGCCCCGGGACTCCATCAACCGGCAGCCTCAGCGGTTGCACTGCTTTGTCACCTCACGAGAGCGCCAGGAGGTGCCTTAAAACTGCGCTCTGCTCGGCGGAGCGGGGGGAAACTTACCAGACACTTACCAGATCGGAGGGGGGAGGCGAGGAGGCCCCCACTGCAGCCGCCACTGCCAGGAGTCATTTTTTGCTGTCCACAGCGCCGCCGCCCCGGGACTCCATCTCCCGGCAGCCTCAGCAGCGGCGCTGCTTTGTCACCTCACGAGAGCGCCAGGAGGCACCTTAAAACTGCGCTCTGCTCCGCATCGCGGGACGCCAGGCTAAGCCCGGGCAAAGGGCAGGCCCTCTACGGCCCTCAGAGGCCAGAGGAGGATGGGACGGGCCACCCCACTTGATTTTTTCCAAGGAGAAGTGTAGCAAATAAATGTTCTTGAATCCAGTAAGTAAAAATAAGTTTGATTTATTGTAGATTAATCAAAGTTAAGTAACAATAAAATGATCTTTAGATGTAATAATAAAAACCCCACCAGGAGCAGTTCTTCTCTCGCTCAGCCTGCTTGCCATCAACTGCCTCTACTCAGAGCAGTCAGGTACCAAACATTCTACAGTGTCATCAACATTCTACCAGATGCAGTGGCTAAGCAAGTGGAAAATCTATGCAAGGGAAATGCAAGAAATAAGCAAGATGTAACACATCCCCCTTCCTTATAAAACAACAAACTGAAGGTAAGAAAATATATACAAATAAAAAAAAAACACAACGCAATATGAAAGGAACACATTACATTGCATTCTTAAATATATGACAGTTGCATGCTAAAATATAACAACGATTGCATTTTCAAATATATATACATTTGCATTCTCAAGTCATTCTCAAATACAATTGCATTCTCAAATACAATTGCATTCTCAAGTACAACTACATTCACAAATATAATTGCATTCTCAAATACAACTGCATTCTCAAATACAATTGCATTCTCAATTACAACTACATTCACAAATATAATTGCATTTTCAAATACAGAGACCCCATCCCCCTTCCTAGGGAAAAATTAAACAGATGTTCCTATAATCTCAGACAACTTTCATATCCAAAATAAATACAATATGAACTCCTCTAAAACATTAGAGCACTTGCATGGTTCATATCAGCCAATAGAGTAACTTGCGGCTCTTAACAAACTTAAACCATTGAACTCCTCAAAGTTCATCTCACGAAAATTGAGCAACCAGCCAATAGAGTAACATGCAGCTCTTAACAAACTTAAACAATTGAACTCCTCAGAGTTCATTTCAAGAAAATTGAGCAACCAGCCAATAGAGTAACATGGGGCTCTTAACAAACTTAAACAATTGAACTCCTCAGAGTTCATCTCAAGAAAATTGAGCAACCCACGGCTCTTCACAAAATTAAACAAATGAAAAGGATGGAGCGCCTCAAAAATGAGCACCGAAGTGGCTCCCCCAAATGTACATAACCAATATGGAGCACCTCAAACATGAGCACCGAAGTGGCTCCCGCAAAAAGTACAAAACCAATATGGAGCGCCTCAAACATGAGCACCGAAGTGGCTCCCGCAAAAAATACACATGTACACACCCATGACCATGTAATTAGATGCAACTGCAATAAACATGCAATCTACAACGGATATAAATAAACAAACTGAGCACCTCAATCAACGTTGAGCATAAATATGGCTCACTCAATCGAATAACTAAAATCAGAAACATGAATAAAAATGACAGAGCACCTCAACATACGTTGAGCACTTACGTGGCTCAGTACAATAAAATAAACACACACGAAATGAGCGCCCCAACAACTGTTGAGCAGATAAATGACTCAAACCAATACAAGTAAACCCAGAACTCTATTCAAAATAAGAAGTAAAGATGCATTAAAATAACATAGACATCACAAACACTGTGAATTATGTTAACAACAATAGAATAGGCAAGATGGTAAATATATATAGTAAGGCATATTCAACATTTTCCAAAACAAGAAATTAAAACAACAAAAGTAGTCACCGTAGTCTGAATGTTGATGTGACAACAAAGTATCCATGTGAATTAAGACTGTAGAAAATGACACCTAATACCCAAGATGTCGAATGCTTTCTACACCGATCAATTAGTCCAGGAATGTCACACACATCGGTGAAAAGATTGTGCACTCAGACATTATTAATGAAGATGTCAATGTCTCTTGCGAAATGTGAACAGCAGGCATCTCCGCCGCTTTTCTATTAACTTTATTGGCATCCAGAATCTTGAACAACAGGCATCTTCACAGCAGAAAAAAAAAATAATACGTCTCTAAAATGGCGTCACGTTGTCACATATCCACCGGATGGTTCACGGTGAAGACGTGCTGAAAAGAAACAACCGGACAGTGGCAGCATCGGCAAGTTTGACGTCACAGCAGGTAGAGAACGTAAGGCAGAACGTCAGGTGAAAGAATCACCAACTCCCTGATGCTCTCCAAATACGTCATCAAATGCACAGCAGCAGGGACAGAGAAAAGATCGCCGTTGTCCATTCGACGACCAACCGTCATTTCCACTTAAGACGGTGAGTGTACAACTTTAGGCAAAGAAGATTATTTTACACACACGCGCTTCCCAAAAACAATGTTGTTAAGGTGATGAATAAACCTTGTAAGCGTTCAAGCCATTGCTCATATAAGTTGTTGGGAATCGTATTTAAAAACAAGCAGAATAAATGAAAAGAAAGAAACATGCAAAAATCAGTACAGAGTTTTAGAAAAGTACACAGGTTTGAAACGCTTGAAGAACGCTTGTCGAAGTCACAGTAGACACTGCACATAGTGCTCTGCTCAAAGATGCCAATCCAGCATTTTCATTGGCCAAAGCAAAACATTAAGTCCATTTTCATGCTGCTCATCCTCTTAAAACGTTTAATACAACTGAATGTTGCACCTGCAATCACATAGTAGCTGGCAAAGACGTATTTTTCCAAACCTGGCACACAACTTCCTTTTAAAAGTTTTTGGCAACTCAGGGCAAAATAAATTAAATATTAATAATTTTCTTCAAGTTTTCCAAATTCAGGTCACATCACGCAGTCAGAAATCAAACACCCTGGGATAAGAGGCTGTCCAGATGACTGGGGACACTGGTGGGGTTAACTAGGGCGTTTCTGTAAATTTATCTTTTCTGTTCCGGCTTAAGTAGTTCCTTGGTTGAAGTAGTAATTCATTAAAACAGTCCTCTTTCCACGTATAAATTCTGTTCTGTATCTCATCGCCAATTTGTAGTAAATAAATGTAGAGACGATTTAATTCTTAATCTATCTCACACTGTACTGCCTATTGCCGCTTTTTGGTGTTCTTTTGCTCTATTAACCATGTCCATATGGGAGGAGCTGAATGCCCTGTGTGGCACCAAGTATGTCCCGGATGCATCAACCCCCCCTAAAATGGGTATAGATGTTGATTATCTAAAAGGCACTCCACGGGATGTACCTCTACCTTCCAATAAAGACCAATCTCAAGTTAATACACTGTCCCGGGGCTTAAATTGTACAAGGAAGCACGATGAGGAAAAAGACAATGAGAACCAATCTAACGCCCAAAAATCGTGCACCAGCCCTACACCATCCCCCTCTAACCCAACTATATTAATGTCGGATAAGGCTGTGTATAGAACAGACGACCCTGTATCGCCCCCTCCAATTGACCTTACTGGCTCAGTTGGAGCAATTGTTAATATCTGCAATATCACCTCTGGTTACTAAAATCAATGATCTAGGGGACAGGCTGACCAGCATTGAAAAAACACTTAAAAGGAACTCTCTACCAAACAATGAAACTGCTATACCTATTTGCCCTAATCCGCCCATCAATCCCATCAATCACGAAAAGTCTAAGCCCATTGCACGCAGGAAAGTCCAAACTCTAGAATTGCCTCTTATCACACCCATTCCAACTGGCCCAAATGTTACTTTAAATTCCGCGTTTGTACCTCGTACAGTGTCTAGGGTCGCTCTAGAAAGAAGGCACCGCATAAATCTACCTCCCGAAGCTGCCCCATACGTGACTGTCCTGTCTGGGGTCCCTGCACTTAGCCAGGGCAAACTCGAAACACACCAGGACCTGCTAAATAAGGTCATTTTTAGGCTAAATCATAACAGACCTTTGCCACCTGACCTGGATTGTGGAATCCTGAGTGTCAGGAGGGTGGGGTAGCTAGGTACGTTTCCCAAAGACATTTTGGGGGACTTGATCTTAATCAAATTTAAGAATAGGAACATTGTCCCCTACCTACGATTTTGCCAGCCCAAAGAAGGAGATGCCCTATTTGTATCCGGGACCTGTATGATTTTTATCCAAGCCTCCAACATATTCCGTTACCAAGACAAATGACAATGAACAATCATTCCTGGAGAAGGGGATCCCATGTACCCTGGGCCATTAACCCTCTAGCCTCCAACTAGTCTTGAATATCCATGAACAATGATTAGCTGACTTGTCACATTGATTTAATCCTGTTTTAATAGATGATATTAACGTTGTAATGTAATGTTGAGATATTTATGTATGTATTGTTGTTGCTTTTATGGTTTTTTAAACTAAAAATCGAATAAAGCTAAATCTGATCTGATCTGATATCAATTATATACAAATGATTTGAAATTAAATCTATCTGGGTAAAATAGAAAAAACAAACAAAAACTACAATTTAAAAATATTGAATAATAAAATGCAAAAAGATTTTCTTATTTTTACGTGTGACAATTTTTATTTATTTGTGATGTTTTAAGTGAGATTGTTTTGTGGGTACATGCTGAGATCTAGAACTGCTTATGTCAATTGTTTGACTTAACTAGCTATAGATCTTTACTTAAAGTGTAGGAGGAGGAATCGCCATTGTCCACAAGAACACCCTCAGAGTATTCACCAATACCGACGACACCCTCAGCACCGCCGAACACCTGCACTTCCAGATCCACACTGACCCTAACACCAGACTCAGAGGAACCCTCATCTACAGACCTCCTGGACCCCGACCACAGTTCTGCGACTCCATCGCCGACTTCATCAGCACACGCGCCCTCACCTCCATGGACTACATCCTCCTCGAGGGCCTGAAATTTCACCTCGAGAACAACAACAACACCAACTGCACCAACACCCTCGCCCCACTCAAGAAACCTCAAAAGGCCACTCTAGCAAGAAAGCCACTTGGTTCACCGAAGACCTCCAGGCCTCCAAACGAACGTGCCGAAAACTGGAGAAGAACTGGCTCAGCAAACGAACACAGAACAACCATGTAGCCCACAAGGATGCCAACCTCAGGCACTGTCACCTCATCAGACCCGCCAAAATGGCCTCCATAAAGACCGCCTAGACAACAACGCAGACAACAGCAAAGAGCTCTTCAACATCATGAAGGAACTCTCCAGCCCCAGCTCAAACACCAAAGACATCCCATCCTCACAAGACCTATGCAACTCGCTGGCCACCTTCTTTCACCACAAGATCGCCGACATCTATGACAGCTTCAATGTCACGACAGCCACATCAACCACTGAGACCTCCACCCCCACCCCCACGACCACCACCTGCACCAGCCGCCTGCTCTCCAGGACCAGTATCAACAATGAGGACACAAGCAAGATCATGAACACCATCCACTACGGATCCCCGTTAGACCCATGCCCTCACAGCATCTTTAACAAAGCCAGCACAGCCTTCACGCCCCATCTCCAGAAATGAATCAATATCTCCTTCGAGACAGCAACCTTCCCGGACAGCTGGAAGCACGTCGAGATCAACGCCTTACTCATGAAACCCAAGGCAGACCCCAACGACCTCAAGAACGTCCGGCCCATCTCTCTGCTCCCATTCCCAGCGAAGGTCATCGAGAAAACCGTCAACAAACAACTTATCAGCTACCTCAAGGAGCACAGCATTCAGGACCTGTCCCAGTCCTGGTTCAGCAGCAACCATAGCACTGAAACCGCCCTCATCGCGGCCACCGACGACATCAGGACTTTGCTAGACAACGGGAAAACAGAAGGCCTCATCCTCCTGGACCTGTCATCCCCCTTCGACAGTGCACACTATGAACACGCCTACACGACACAGAGATCCAAGAGAAGGCCCTGTACTAGATCACATCCTTCCTCTCCGGCAGAACACAGAGCGTCTACCTCCCCATTTCCGCTCCAATACCACTGAGATCGTCTGCGGCGTACCCTAGGGCTCATCCCTCAGTCCGACACAGTTCAACATCTACATGGCCCCCCTCTCCCAAGTCGACCAACAGCATGACCTCAACATCATCTCCTATGCAGATGACACCCAGCTGATCCTCTCCCTCACCAAAGACCCGCACACCGCCAAAACCAACCTCCACAAAGGAATGAAGGCTGAAGCTGAACTTTGACAAGACGGAGGTCCTCATCCTCGGATCCACCCCTTCAGCCTGGGATGACTCCTGGTGGCCGACCACACTGGGAGCAGCCCCCTCACCCACGCATGCATGCATCCTAGGGGTCATACTCAACTCCACCCTCTCCATGACTAAGCAGGTCAACGCCATCTCCTCCTCCTCGTTCAACACCCTTTGCAAGCTCCGCAGGATCTACAAGTGGGTCCCCACTGAATGAGAAGAATGGTCACCCAGGCCCTTGTCACCAGCAGGTTGGACTACAGAAATGCCATCTGCACAGGAACCTCGGCCAAACTCCTGAGACGGCTGCAACCCATCCAGAACACCTCTGCACATCTGATCCTTGACATCCCCCGCCACAGAAACATCACACCCCACCTGATAGACCTGCACTGGCACCCCGTCAACAAGAGGATAACTTTCAAGCTACTAATCCACTCACACAAAGCACTCCACAAAACACGGGACTTGCATACCTCAACAGACGACTCATCTTCTCCACCCCCACCCGCCAGCTCCGCTCCGCCGGACATGCCGCATTACCCCGCATCCAAAGAATGACTACCAGCAAGAGATCTTTCTCCCACCTCACCGCCAAGTGTTGTTGAGCAACCAATGGCCTCTTCTATCTGACTTCAATTCAGCAGTGAAAGTTTTATGGAGAAGACTAAAAGTCAGATCAAATGACCTTGATAGATGGGTTGAACGAAAAGGGAAAGAAGGGTCGAAGGAGGAAGGACTGTTGAGATGCAATATTTATGACTGGCAGAGAAGAATACGTGGGATGCATGCATAGGTGGCTGATAGGAATCAGATGCATGGGTGGTTGAATGCTGAATCTCCCACAAATGTTAGAGGCCGAGGAAGTTATGTACTATGCTTGCTAGTGCTAATGTGCCACTATGTGTAGAATTAATTTGTCTTAATCTTTTGCCAAGAGTATATTGTTACAATAGTCTTTTTTCTTCTTGATATAGCTATTTCCTCCAAAGGGACAGCTAAACCAGACAGGAAGGAGTTGGCAGCCAGGTCACGGCTCTGGAAGCTGGAGGCCATACAAACTGAATACCAGCAGCTGGTGGTTCTGACAGAGGAGGCAGCAGCAGCTGCAGCCTCCTTCAATGCCCTGGGCCCCAGGCAGGGCCATGCCCCTTCAGTGTTATGGCGCCACCGTCTGGCAGCCGCCCGCTGCTGCACTTCATCCAGAACTGCTGCCCCCGTAGATGCAATTGTCGGGCATTGAAGCCCCACATGGCTCGCCTGGAGGAGCATATAAATGTCCTGGAGAATTGAGCCCACCAATGAGAGTTGAACTTGAGACCATGTTGGATTGCCCCTTTTTTATTGCTTCTTTTGGTGGATGGGAATTGGGCGTTGGGGTTTATGAACATGGGCAATTGGTTGGACTTTTTCGTTTTAGACACTGGCTGGGGTTAGGGAGAGGGGTGGGTCAGGTGCTGTTGAGCGATTTTTTACATAGTTTAATTTTGTTAGGGGATTAAGTTATGTTTATACTTTACAATGTTGTTAATGTTTTGTGGGGGCTACTGTTTTACAGCACACTGTTTCCTTGCTGCTGCGGGGCCACAGCCAGTGTTTGATTTAAATAATCGGCTGATTTTGTTAGATGCAAACAGATAGATGCTGTACCCCTCACTGAGTGACTAGTACTACTAGTACTGTCCGTCTCTCCTCCTAGACATTGCATTCTGCAACTGGACTCAAGGGGTGTGTGAATTAAATGAATTCATTTCCATTATGAATTATGCCTCCCTTAAACTTCTCTCTTACCTGTGCTTGATGTTTAACTTATCCAAAAGAAACAATTGATCCACACAATTCTGGACAATGAAAACATTCACCCGCAGTCACAAGGATCCGGGTTTAATCCCTTATTCTTTTGCTCACCACACCACCCCAGTTTGGACCCAGCCATTTGCAAATCAGTCTTGACCCTGCTCCTTGTGGGAACAGTCCAGCCTGAACTGTCAAGTCAGGTCCCCCCTGGTCCAGAAACAAACATCCTGGGACCGGTTTCAATCAGTTCTTGACCCTGCTCCTTGTGGGAACAGTCCAGCCTGAACTGCCAAGCCGGGTCCTCCCTGGATCGGAAACAAGCATCCTGGGACCGGTGAGCAAAAAAACGATAGATTTAGGCCCAGACCTCTGTACTGGGGGGAATGTATGACATTGTTCTGCATTCTGTCCAACAACTGTTATTTTTGCAATTGATGTTTAACTTAGGCACAGCGATGGCTGCATGGTGATGATGGTTTGGTTTCCCAACATGCCATGGTTGTGGTGGTAGTAGTAGACATTGGCTGTAGCATTTGCAAAAAAATGAAAATGAGACAGTCAGTTGCATGAGAGAGACTGTGGGAGGAATAGTAGAACAGATTACAGTACAGTACACAAGAAGACTGCCAAACAATGAAAAAAATATTAGCCTAGTACAACAAGTTACAAACTGTAGTTGAGTCATTCGACTAGGCCTATACACGACACAAGCATAATCTTTAGTGCAATGTAGGAGTATGACAAATCCAATTGATGCCGGCAATTATTTTCCTTTGGAAAAAAAAATGACCTTGCAATATATACTGATCATGGGTGGGCAAGCAGAAGAAAATCCTCGCTCTGCCTTGAAAATGAAATAGTGTTGCTTTTGCCACATCCACCCCAGCAAGCGTGTGATCAATAATTGATGTACATTTAATTTAGTCACACCTCAAGAATTCAAACAGCGGGGGGGAAGAGGGTTAGGGTTTGATAACTGGTTGGGAAGGGGGGCTTGGGGAAATGTTTGGCAAAGAAAAACACTGCGCATGGACAAACAACAAAACAGATTCTTTGCATACTACCATCCTATCCATAAATCTGTTAAGGGAGTAAAAGGAAATGCATGCATGATGATGATGACTTGATGGTTAATGAGTAGTACTTACTAATTAGACTAGTAGATAGTACCCGGCAGCAGTATAATATTAATTATTATGCAATTTGCCTTAACTCTCCACCCTCAGAGAGACCCAAATTACATACATTTTTATCTTGTGTTGTACCGGTATTAATTTTTAAAGCTAGCAAAGAAAATTTGAAAATAGCTGTAGGGATCAATTATAAGCAGAGAGCAAACAACAAGAACACACTGTATTAATGATTGAAGAGAACAAATTAATCAAATTATTTTAAATTGGGGAGTTGCAACTCGACGTTCCTCTTGGTCCTCCTGTCCACACTGCAGGCGTCAATCTGGCGGATGTGGATTTGTAGGTAAGTGTGAGCTGTTTTTCCCAGTATAGCACAGGGTAAAGGCCGACCTGTAAGTGTAGATGGAAAAACAAAAGAGATATTTAAAAATCAAGGAGAAAAAAAAGCATAAATTACGGAGGATTGAAAACACTTTTAGAGCAGCATGGCTAAATCATGTCTACTCTGTTGTCTGTTTCCAGCATTGTCCTACAACAGCAACAGGACAGAACAAGCCCACGGTGCCCACCCAACCTACACTTAGCTTAGATTTTGACTGAGCCAGACAGAGCACACATGTCACATATACAGCAACATAGCATTTTCCAAAGTAGATAACTAAATCAATGGCATGCACACCTGTCAGTCATATCACCACCACTACACTCGTGACTCGACTCCACCACTACACAGACATGTGGGTCTGCTGTAGTTGTTGTTGACTTGTTTACCTTTTCTGCCACTCATGAAATGCCCCGAGTTATTCCATTAATCGTCTCCGATCCTACTGAGTGACTGCGAAGATATTATGTCACTGTAGTGCATGGTGTTGTCCAACTCAGTGTGCAGTGTACATAGTGAGTCCAGATTCCATATTCAAAAATGCAATTGATCGGCCTGCAGTACACGTACAGTTTTGTTATTACACAGAAAGAAGGGAAACATTGACTTGAGTTACTTTTAGTGTGTAGATCAAATAATAATAGTACACAATGAATTAGATATTGTTTTTAATCATGAAATGTTTTTTTAAGAATTTATGAATAAATGTAATGTTTTTAATCAACATTTGTATGAATAGACAATAAATCTTGGAGATACATTTAAAAAAAAAATGTTGTCTACACATTATCATTGGCTCCACTTGATGCATGATTCAAATTCTTGAAATAGATTGATTTTGCTGAAATTGTAAATTTGTCAATCCTTAGACAACCTCAGACTTTAGTCTCTCTACTCAAAACAGATGAACAGGGAACCTTTATATTTTTCATAATGAATAATAATAGTACACAATAAATTCACTTCATGCACAACAAACAACAACAACACAAACACCAATCACTCTCAGAGTCAGCGTCCAATGCATGCCATCATTCATTACCTGTTCCTTCTCATCTTAAGTTAAGGGCCAACCTCTCTTGGCTCGGAAAGGAGGAAAGCTATAGTAGTCATCACGTTCCACTTTTTTTGGAGGGACTCAACAAGGGAACATTTTCTTGCTTGTACTATTATCAATCTACATCAAATCAGTATCTGGCTTGATGGAAATGGATTTAGGGCGATTCAGGAGGTTTAAGGACCAGGACTCAGAGTAGTGGACATCAGTTAATTGCAGACAGCTGCACCTCCAATATGGAAATAAAAAGATGAGAAGATGGTGGTGATGGATTTGTTGTGATTCGAAGTTTCGAACTAGAAAGACAGACACACACAAATAAAAGTAAATAAGGAAGGAAGAAAGTAAGAAGTTCAAGCCTAGTTGTCAGGGAAGTATAGCTCGTCCTCAAACTCTAGCGGTTCAACCAGAAGTAAGGAATCATCTAACACACTACTTTAGTCACCTAAGGTGTTGTCCTCATCTTCCTGCGCTGATTCATGTATTGTGTAATTTGGTGGTATAAAGTGCTGATTTATTTTGATCATGGGTAACTTCTCTACATGTTTGAGCGAGAGGCTGGTCCTTTTCACTGTTATAATGACACCAGCAGCACAGAAAACATGTTCAGGAGAAACACTTGCAACAGGGCAAGCCAGATAGTTTATAGCCAGCCTGCTGAGCAATGGCCATTGGCCCATTTCCCCATACCGATACCTCAATTGGTTTTGATCAATGTAGACCTCTTTTGGGTCATCCAGGTAGACCTGGACCATCCTCTCAATGTTCAAGGGTACTACACTTTGCTTGGACTCTTTTGTCTTTGCATCAGCACTGGACCTAGCAAGCGCTTGCTGTAAATACCAACCCTGTGCTGATATTACTGGGGCTGATGATCCGGTTATTGCTGTTATCGATAGTGTTGTTGACCGCTCTGAGCCAAACGCACTGCCCTCAGACTCTGAAGTGGAACTTGACACCGGATGCTCTGCTGCAGTACTTATTGTGGGTTTGAGTAGCAGGCCTATAATTGCCAGCCGTTCATTTTCAAAGTCACTGTCTGCCTCAGCTATCCAAGTTTTGTACCGGGCAACATCCAGTTCTGAAAAAGGAATTAGTGTCTTACTGTTCAGTGCTGATTTGTACCGTGGGTCCAGAATTGTGGCACAAATGTGATGTTTTTCAGATACAATGTGAGTTTGTAGCCTTGTATTTTGAGCTAAGTGATTGGATAAGCTCTCCACCAATTCATAGGTTCCATTTTCTTCCTCCACACCTATGTAAACTTCAGACACCTCCTTCAGCTTTTGATCTAGCATGTGCAACAACGGGATGGCATGGCCCATAGTACAGTCCTCCTTGCTGACTTCATGTGTGAAGACCTCAAAAGGAAGAAGCATCTCTGTCAGGCATTTAACTAAGTACCAGTGGTCCATCTGAAGGGTCATGCCTTTCACAGTAGCATCCCATCTTTGCATGACATATTTATTGATTTTCCTGTACTGCTCAAACAGATGGTCAAGCATGTAATAAGTTGAGTTCCAACGTGTTGCCACCTTCTGGATGAGTGCTTTGACTGGCATTCATAACTCACGTTGAATAATCCTCAGCTGCTTCCGGGCTGTAAAAGAATGGCTGAAATGTGTGCCAATTCTTCTGCAGGTGGTCAGTAACTTGCAGATTATGACTTCTTTTTGTCAGAAAGTCTTGAACATTAATGTTAATGCAGTGCGGCAAACACGGGACCCTGAAGTAGGCTCCATCCTCCATGGCCTTAAGTACATTACTGCTATTATCCATGGCAACAAAACCAATGTTATACCCTCTTGGGCACAGCCATTCAAAGACCTTGATGTTAAACTCTTCCAAAATATCAGCAGCAGGATGAGATGTCTCCATGGCATACATGGCTACAGTTGCATGTTTCAGAGTAGCATTAAAAAAGTCAGCAGTGTCAACAGCACCTGGTTCAGATATATTTTCTCTAACCCCCGAAGAAAGGGATCCAGTGTGCAGTGATACACATGTAATCAGTGGCTTGGCAACTGGTCCACATGTCTGTTGTCAGATGGATAGTGTGAACAGCACTCTGCTGCAAAGCTGTCCAAGCAATTCCAGCATATTGGAATGTAGTGCTGGAACAGCAACTCTGATGAAATAGGAAAGGCTGGGAACCTTCCATTTAGGACAGATGGCTGCCACAAATTTAAGGAAACCCACCCCTTCCACAAAAGAAACGGGAGAAGGTCCATCGCTAACATTTTAGCCAGCCTTGCATTGTACAAATGTGCCATTGGGTGGTTGCTTTTGTATTGCCCCTCCGACCTAAGCATGTTGTCAGAGGAAGACTGGATTATTTTCCTTTGTGGTACAGCTGTTGCAGGTGACTTCTTGAACCCAGTTATGCTCAACAATGCACTTTTTTTGCATTGCAGTACTCTGTTGCCTTGGTGTCTCAGTTTGACTCTGAGTCTCTTTACTACAGTGCCACTGAGATGTTGCTTAGGATGTAGGCATGGGCGGTACCACTACACTGCTGGGGACAGGGCTAGAAATGTCTCCCTCTTCCACCCTGATCATATCTTCTTCTACTTCTTCATACTCACCAACAGCAATGGGTGCAGTTTTACTTTTTGTAAGTAGGTGCGCAACCCACTGGATCATGTGGTGTTTTTTGAGATGACTTGTTTGGCCTTCGGTACCATAGTTTGTACCAAGCTTACCCAGACTAACAGCGCATCAAAAAATTGAGCATATAGCAACGTTCTCTTCTTTACTGCTAACCAAAAAGAAGTCCCAAATTGGGGAGGTGAACTTTCTGGCTCTGCTGGAGGTGCCACTTTCAATGCCAGATGAATTGGAGGGCGGGTGTGGAATTTGACTTTGTGCACTTACAGTACCATTACCTACTGAGGTGGTGGTTGAGCTGGATGTAGGGCACTGCTGGGCCTTAGCAAATGCAAATATGGAAGCTGCAGGATGTGTTGGGGTTACTTGTGTTGGTGGTATCCGTGCCACATCCCTCACAGCAGTTTGCGATGGGGTAAAAATAATGTCGGTCTCCATCACCACTGAGGTGGGAGTGATCTTCATGATGACTGGCTCGTCATCATCCTCCTCTTCTACATCTTCCTCCATAACTCTAAGGCTTTCTGGAACCTTTCTTCTCCTTAGCCTTGTTGCGTGGATGCCTCACTCTCAGGCTGAGCTGGTGGGTTCCAAGTGGTATCTAGATCATCAGAAGGGGAGCTTGAAGAAGAAGTTGATGGACTAACCCTCCTTTTCCTTGCTGGGGATCTGTAAGACAATGGATCTTCTGAAAGAGTGGCTTGCTCTTCTTCCTTTGCATGAAGCTCGATTTCCTGAACTGCCCCTACTTCGGGAGGAGCAACTACTATTGTGGGCTGTTATTGCTGCTATTGTTGCGGCTGTTGTTCCTGCTGTTGTTGCAGCTGTTGTTCCGGCTGTTGTTCTGGCTTTTGTTGCCCATTTATCAGCTGAGTTTCCACCTGCGTTGATTGGGTATTACTTTGCAATAATGAGATTTCAACATCACAGCTCGTTGGCGTTTGAGCAAGTAGACTAGCTACCTCTGCGACACACATGGGATTGGTCCCAGGTTGGTGGGGTGGGCCCGCTGATGCGAAGGTGCTGCTCTAAGCTTGGTCCCTGGACACAGCTGATGCATGCGCAATTTTTGGTTTCCCAAAAAACATTGTGGGCTGCACACCAGTCTTGGTAAGTGCCACTTCCTTCTTCTGTTCTTTCTTCTCTCTGGCAACTTTCTTGGTACTAGAGGACCTGGTAACTTTCTTTGGGGCCATCTTCTTCAGATATCAGCAGGACGCAGTTGCACAAGTTGTTGAGAGATGTCTGTGGCTACATGTCATGTGACGTTGTGCGCAGCAGGACTTCTGTCAGGCAGTACAAACAGGTGATGATGATGATAGTGACACCACCTCCTCAGTCTTTTGTGCACCTAAAAGCAAAGAAGCCAGAGGAACATCAGTAAAATATTGCATTTGTTGTTGTGGTTCAATTATTACAAGTACAAATAAACAATTTTTTAAACTCAGTTTGAGTTCTAATTTTCCTTTTAACAGTGCAGCCATTTATGAGACTTTGACAACAAGGGCTTTCATGGTATACTGTGTACAGTCAGGAAGGATAGGAAAGAAGAAGAACAAAAACAAAAATACAAATGGAATGGAATGAAAGTGGAACCTGTTTGAGATTAATTTGCGCATCACATCATTCAGGGAGCTGCAGCTAGCAAAGGGGATGGAAGCAGTAAGCCAAGAGGAACAAGCGAAATACATGCAGATCTGTATGGCAAAAGCAGCAGACTTAAATCTACCACCAGAAATGGCCACCAGTCACAAGCAACAAGCAGGAGGCCTGGAAAACACTGAACTGAAACAGGCCTATAATAGCCTGGCAAAGGAGGTATGCTAAAGAACACAGCTTTAATGCCATACAATGAAAAAATAAAAATCCACAGGGCTAAACAAGGTGTGCAAGTTACACAACAACCATACCACACACACACACACACAACAAAGGCATTTATTTAAAACACACACAAAGAGTGAAATACCCCAAAAAACAAATGTTGCTATTCAATCCAATGCCCTCCATGCCCTAAATGATGTTTATCAACAGACCCCACAGAAACAGTTGTTTCAACATGCACCCATGACTACCTCTGGGCCTACTGGATGAAAGGCCTATTGTCAGACTAGGCCACAAGCTTGCAGGCCTATGGCAAAAGCACACTGCCTGGCTTAAAAATGTCTGCCAGCAACATAGCCAGGCCCACAACCACAAGAAAGGGGAGATGAACAATGCAGTCTATGGCTAAAGCACACTGCCTGGCTTCAAAATGGCCACCAGCCACATGGCCGGGCCTTCAACAAAAAGAAGCCTAGGCCAAACAAAAAACAAAGGAAACACATGCAGGCCTATATGGCAAAAGCAGCACACTTATAACTACCACCATAAATGGCCACCAGCCACATGGATACTCACAGTCACAAGCAACAAGCAGGAGGCCTGGAAATCAATGATTTGAAACAGGCCTATAAGAGCCGGGCAAAGGAGGCATGGTAAACAATACAGCTTTAATGCAATGAAATGAAAAAACGGAACCCCACAGGGCTAACCAAGCTGTGCAAGTTACATAACAATCACACCAAAGACACACACACAGATACAACACAGGCATTTATGTAACACACAATGAAAGCGTGAAATACCCCGAAAAAACACATTTTTCAATTCAATCCAATGCCTTCCATGCCCTAAATTATGTTTATCAACAGAACCCACAGAAACAGTTGTTTCATCTTGCACCCATGACTACCTCTGGGCCTACCGGATGAAAGGCCTATTGGCAGACTAGGCAGAAGCTTTCAGGCCTACAGCAAAAGCACACTGCCTGGCTTCAAAATGGCCACCAGTCACATGGACAGGACCATACAACAAGAAGCCTGGAAAACAATGAACTGAAACAGGCCTATAATAGCCTGGCAAGGTAGGCATGCTAAACAACACAGCTTTAATGCAGTAAAGTGCAAAAACGAAAATCCACAGGGCTAAACAAGGTGTGCAAGTTAAACAACAACCACACCACACACACACACATCAAATGCATTTATTTATCACACATCAAAGAGTAAAATACCACAAAAACACATACTGCAATTCAATACAATGCCATCCATGCCTTAAATGATGTTTATCAACAGACCCCACAGAAACAGCTGTTTCATTAGGCACCCATGACTACCTCTGGGCCTACTGGATGAAAGGCCTATTGACAGACTAGGACACAAGCTTGCAGGCCTATAGCAAAAGCACACTGACTGGCTTCAAAATGGCCACCAGCCACATGGCCAGGCCCACAACAACATGAAATGGAAGACAGACAATGCAGGCCTATGGTAAAGGCACACTGCCTGGATTCAAAATAGTCGCCAGTCACATGGCCAGGCATACAACAACAAGAAGCCTAGAAAACAATGAACTGAAACAGGCCTATAATAGCCAGGCAAAGGAGGCATGCTAAACACGACAGCTTTAATGCAATAAAATGCAAAAACGAAAATCCACAGGGCTAAACAAGGTGTGCAAGTTACACAACAAAAGCACCACACACACACAACAAAGGATTTTATTTAACACACACCAAGAAACTGAAATACCTTAAAAAATACACATTTTGCAATTCAATCGAATGCCATTCATGCCATAAATGATGTTTAAAATACATTCAACACACACCACAGGAACGGTTGTTTCGGGATGTACCCATGACTAGCTCTGGGCCTAATGGCTATCCACAATAAAAATGTATATAAATGATGAAATGTACAAATAGTGTAGTTGCAGCAACTGCAATGCCCCAAACAAACAAATAACACCAACTTACCTGTAACATTTCTAATCCAAAAGTCCTCAAATCCAAAAGTATTCAAATCCAATGATATATGATGCAGCATACACAGAGAGTGATCCTTCCAGCTCCAAATCCAAATGAAAAGTGAACAGGACATGGACAAAGCACTGGGAAGAGCCTTCTAGACATGGGCAGGAAGTTGGGGACTCTTTCTTCCTCTCCCAAACAAAAGGGTTTTATAAAAAAGGAATCCTTGCACAAAAAATACAGCCAAATGTCAATCTGAGGAGTATTTGTCATCCAAATCATCATTTTTGAAAAGATTTTATGCTGCTCAAGAATTTCTGCTTTTCCAGATTGTAAATTTTGCATACTCGGCATCGCGAGCTTCACCAAACTTCCGCTGGATGTCTGATGGTGCGTCTGAATGACGTGTTTGCAATGGCACTCTCGCACGGTGTCCGATAGCACATCCAAATGACTTGTTTGCGATTGCACACTCTCGCGGGATCACAGGGTCGGCTACCGAAATCTCGTGGCGCACACGAATGGATAGAAATACTCATAGGCGAATGCAGGGATCCCAGTAAGTCGCTTCCGCATTTGCGAAAACGCATTTTTAAAGCGCAAACAAGAAAATAATTCCGCTACGCTGCAGATCGCGGAATTTTCGTTAATTCCACATTCTCCGCGGAACGCAGAATTGCCAAAAATTGGCTAATTTCACAGGTGGAGCGGATTTTACAATCCCGGTCTAGAAATAATTATGAAAAGGCATCCACCATATGACAAAAATTTTGGGGAGGTGACTCCAAGTGCCGTGCAAATTGTAAATGTGACTCCAATAACTCCTCAAGTCACTGAAATAGCTAGAAAAATAAGAGAAAATGAAGTAAGTTTGCTGAATAAAGCTATATTGGAACAAGTGCAGAAACTGAATCAATTGAACTTGAATGCAGAAGCTTTGACGGTAGCAGTGACCATTGGTCCTGTGGTTCCACTGTTTGGAGAAAATTCGACATAACAAAAAGTACCAACATTGGCAGTCCCGAGAAGTAGAGTAAGGAGTAAAATAGCTCCAGTAACAAATGATAATAGACAAGATGGCCAAATTACCACATTGCTAGACCTACCATTCGGTGATTTATTAACCGAGACCCCGAGAAGTATACAATTAGACCCAAGAAAAATAGGGCCAAATACTACTCCAGTAGCAGGAAGTTCAACAGGTCCCTCTACAGAGGAATTAAATAGTTGGATAAAATAAATGACCAAGCAAAAAACCCAGCCTAAGAGTATAAATGTGAGTCAATTGAAAGTAGATTTAGAAGAAATTATTATTAGTACAATAAGTCCAGATAGACTAGGGACTTAAAGTGATGAAGAGCTACTGTTTTTGCGTAAAAGTATTACTTGGAGAGCGAAGAATTTCATGAGAAACTATCTGAAGTAGCTAGCGAGTTAGGTGTAGATATAGAAAAATCAAAAGTGTTGCAGAAAACGTATAGAATGCTTTTAATGACAAGGATTTAGAGAGTTTGAAGGTGTCAGGAAAAAGGTCACAGAAAAAGCCATTAATGAATACTTTGAAGAGATGGGGAACTATAGAGCATTGGAGGTGTAAATGGATGAAAAAGAAAGAAGACACAACTGGTAAGGGAACTTCCATGTTTTCGTTAAAGGAAAAGGAGCAAGTAGAAAGTAGAAATAGCATGTCCTAGAGAGAGGTTCCAGGTGGTGGATATATAAATGTAAATTGGTTTAGACAGGATATATTGTCAGTCACCAATGATTTTTCTACACTGCTAGACAAATCTGTTGAATGGTATAAACAAGTGTACAGATTTGTAAAGGTCTCAATGGTGTTGTGGAAAGATTTAGATGTTATTTTTGAAATAGTACTTCCGGCTGATTTGTGGACAGAGTATAAAATTGCTGTTGACTTGCCAAAAGATGAACATCCCAGGGATGCAAAAACAGGTGTACCACCTGAAGAAGTGATGAAAAGGTATCATCAGGTCATTACTTTCTTGACAGGGAAAATTTCCTCTAAGGAAACAGTTTGGGTCAAGATTTATAGGACAACCTAGGAACCCCAAGAATCAGTGCACGCATTTTACGAGAGATTACTACAGGTGTTTAAGCAGTATAGTGGGTTTGCGAATAGCGGACACAAAGATATGGAACGTTTTGTGTATTGATTTGTATATAAATTGAAACCTGGGATTAGTCCAATGATACAGCAGCATATGCTCGGTTGGCAGAGCAAATCAATAGATGAAATGCTGAGGTATGCAAAGTACTGTAGTGATGACATTGATTCAAGGTTTAAAATGTTAAAGGAGAAAATTATGTGGGCGTAAGTGAAGGTGGCAGAACAGCAACAAGAAAATAGTAATATGCAATAAGGCCAGAATCTGGTTGGTCAGGTAAACATTGGAGGAAAAGGAAAATTTAAAATGAGTAAGAAAGAAACTGAAAAGTAGTTTCCTTGTCCTGCGTGTGGAAAGATTGGACATTGGAAGAATGAGTGTCGATCTGGTCAACGGGGTAATAAAGTAAATCTAAATTTAAATCCACAGATGCAGAATGAGGTGGTGGGAAATCAAAAGCAGCAGCCGCAGCAGGTATTTACTCCACAGTTACAAGTGCCACAGCCTCTTATACCTCGTAATTTGAATGCTCATATGCAGCTGTACAGTGCAAGTTCCAGATTACCCAGAGAAGAACAGTTTGGCAAGAATACACTAGTTTTGCAGTATTTGGTGCAGTGCTGTGAGAGTGATTCAGATTAATCTCAATAACGTTGCCTGAGGAGGGTGGAAGAGTGCATTCTTGAGGCTTCTTCAATAGTAGATCAGTCAGGTCCATTTATTGAAGGAAAAGTAGAAGGTAAATATATCACATCCTTCTTGGACACTGGTGCTACCCGTGAGAGCAGCAGAAATCCCGAACCTACCCCTCTTGGGAAAAACTATCCAAGTTGTAGGTGTTGCAAATAAACATTAGAACTCCTGTCGCAGGCCCGATAGAAGTTCATATTTGAAACTTCAAAGACATACATCGGTTTGTAGTATGTGAGTCCAGTCCTGTTAATCTTTTGGGCAGAGATTTGTTGTGCAAAATGATTTGTACTATTTATTGTACACCGGATGGTGTTGCATTTATGATTCATCCTGATGAGGATGTTGAGTATAAAATGATAAGGGCCCAATGAGATACCTAAGTAAGTGAATTATTTTCACTACTGACTGAGGACGATTTGCCTGAAGATTTAAAAAGTATAGTGAGATCCGAAGTGTGGAATTTCACAGGAAAAGAAATAGGGTTGATGCAAAATGTTGATCCCATTCAGATTACAGTCAAAGATGGTGCTATATATCCAAATACCTCACAGTACATATGAGCCCAGATGTGATTGCTGGAGTCACACCAGTGATCGACCAAGTGATTGAACAAGGAATTCTAAAAGAAATATTGGGTAGTGTCTGTAACTCACCTATTATTGGAATTAGAAAGTCCAAAAGAAAATATAAAATAGTGCAGGGTTTCAGAAAGGTGAATAAAATTGTAGTGCTATGTTGTCCAGTAGTGCCAAATCCAGCAATAATTCTTTACCAAATTCCTTGAAATGCAGATTGGTAAACGGTTATTGATTTGTGTCAGGCATTTTTCTCCATTCCTTTGCACCCAGAAAGTCAATGTTTGTTTTCTTTCCGGTTTGGAAACCGTGTCTTGGCATGGTGCTGAGTTCCTCAAGGGTACACTGAGAGTCCTTCAATCTTTAATCAGATTTTGAAAAAATGTTTGCAGACTTTGGTTATGCCTGGAAATTCAGTTTTGGTCCAGTACATTGATAGCCTACTGGTGGCAACAAAGACACGAGAAGCATATGTAACAGACACAATTGCTTTACTGAACCATTTATCAGAAGGGGGCCATAAATTGTCACTGTCTAAATTGCAATACAATAGACAGGAAGTTCAATTCCTAGGTCACAGAAGTGAGAAAGGGGTCAGAAAGGTGACTACTGAAAAAATCAGTATCATCAAGAGAATGAATCTACCCAGAAATCAAAAATCAAAAAGAAGTGCAAATGTTTTTCGGAATGGTTGGACACTGTATACATTGATTGCAAAATCTCTATAGAGGTTGACTCTTAAGGATGTGAAGGATTTAATTGTTTTGAATGAAGAAAGTATGGTATCTTACTCAAAATTGCGAAACAGTCTTTGTCAAGCTCCATGCTTTGAGAATGCCAGATTATTCTAAAGAGTTTGCATTGTACTGTTGTGACAGAGACAAATGTGAACTTGCAGTCTTAACTCAGAAACATGGAATGGCAAAACATCCAGTGGCATACTTTTCTGCTACTTTGGACTCAGTGGCTGCAGCATTTCCAGGCTGCTTGAAAGCAGTAACCGCCACTTGTGTAAGTTTGGAACATAGTCAAGCAATTGTGATGGGATATCCAGTAAAGGTTTACATGCCAAATTCTGCTGAGATCCTTTTATCTCACACTTGGACTCAACAAATGACTTTTAGTCGGCTGACTAAATATGAAAAAGTGATTCTTGTTGCTGAAAATGGGACTGTAGTGAGGAGTACTACTGTAAACCCTGCTACTTTATTACTAGATTAAAGTTGTGAGGAAGTAAGAGAGGAAGCAGAACATGACTGTCTGGATGTAACTGAACTCTATAGTAAGCCTAATCCTGAAATTGAGGATGAGCCTTTGGATAAACCAGTTTGTGAATTGTTTGTGGATGGACCATGCTTGAGGAATGAAAAGGGGGAATTGCGTACTGGTTATGAAGTCTGTACCTTATCTGGAGCATTAGAAGCATACTGCTTGAAAGGAGTAACCTCCACTCAGGTCGCAGAATTAATTGCTCCGGCAAGAGCATGCAAATTGGAAAAAGGTCTAAAAGTAACAATTCATACTGATAGTCAGTACGGTTTCAGTGTTGTACATGACTTCAGTCAGTTATGGATGCAGAGAGGATTATTGACTTTCTCCGGTTCACCAATACGGAATGCAAAAACTGTAAAGGAATTATTGGAAGTTCTGCAGTTACAAAAAAAGATTGCAGTTGTAAAATGTGCTGCACATCAATCAGGAGACAACGTGACAAAAGGCAAGTTCTTCAGTTACCAAAAAAGATTGCCTGAAATCAGTAACCTCCTCTCAGGTCACAGAATTAATTGCTCTGGCAAGAGATGCAAATTGGCAAAAGGTCTAAAAGTAACAATTGATACTGATAGTCAGTACGGTTTTGGTGTTGTACATGACTTCGGTCAGTTATGAATGCAGAGAGGATTATTGACTTTCTCCGGTTCACCAATACGGAATGCAAAAACTGTAAAGGAATTATTGGAAGTTCTGCAGTTACAAAAAAAGATTGCAGTTGTAAAATGTGCTGCACATCAATCAGGAGACAACGTGACAAAAGGCAACAGATACGCGGATCATTTAGCTTACTGTACACAAAATACATTAGCTATAAATAGATCAATTGAAAGAATAAATACTGAATGCCACCTTATGTTCACAAACATAATTGAGACATTGTTTGAGGTAAGACAATTGCAGGAAGAGGTCAGTGATAGAGAAAAAGAAGAGTAGAGGAGAATGGGTTGTTTAAAAAAGGCAGTGGAAGAGGTATGGGTTTAACTAGATGAAAGACCAGTACTACCAGATTCTTTACTTTTCCACATGGCCAGGATGTATCATGGAATGACCCATATTGGAAGAGAAGCTATGGTTAGATTCTTCGAGCAGACATGGTACAATCAAAATTCAGGGTCAACTCAGAAAGTATATGTCAAAGATGTGCCATATGCCAACACAAAATCCAGGAAGGAAGACAATTGTAAGTTGGGGTATAATTGGGAAAGCAGACGGTCCTTTCACATGTCTTCAAGTTGTTTTCTTCGAATTACCACCATGTAATGGGCTGAAATATGTTCTTGTCATTGTTTGTTTATTTTTTTGCTGTATTGAGGCCTATCCAACGGTGAGGAATGACAGTTTCACCGTGGCAAAACTGTTGTTGAGAGAATTGATACCTAGGTGTGGTTTTCCAGTCACTTTGGAATTAGATAGAGGACTTCATTTTAATATTTAAATCATTTGAATGACTTAAGCAGCATTACAAATTACGCAGAAGCTACATTGTGCCTACCAACCAGAAGCATCTGGTATTGTTGAACAGATAAACTGCACTATAAAATTGAGATTAGGGAAGGTATGTGCATCCACAACACTGAAGTGGCTTGACACTTTACCCCTTGTATTGTTGAGTCTTAGAAGTGTTCCTGTCAAAAAGGCTGGATTAAGTCTCCATGAGGTGATAATGAGAGCCATGAGACAAGCATACATACTTGCGAATAAACTTATGAATATGTCTGATGATTATGTGCTAGACTATGGTAAAGGATTGGCTGACCTGGTGTGTTCTGTGTCCCGCCAGGTTGGAGGAGGTGCCACAATGACACAGCGAGACCAAGCCTATGAGCTGAATCCTGGTAAGTGGGTCCTAGTCAAGAAGCACGTAATGAAAATCTGCCTAGAACCCCGTTGTAGTGGCTGTTACCAGAGTATATATTGATGACGACCACAGCAGTGAAGTGTTTTGGCTAGCCAAACTGGATACATGCCAACCATACTCGCAGGGTCCGAAGTTCAATTGAAAGACATGAAGAACAGTAACTGGTAAATCACAATAAAAACCCAGCAGCTGAAGTTTACGAAGCTAAAGAATCTGGAGTGATAGATTCTGACAAACGTTTTGATGACAAACAGCCTAGCACAAATCAAGAAGGGTGGGCACTAGATACTAGGACTGAAGAGACTGCTGTGGTGTCAGAAGAAGGTGAAGTCACCAATAAACCAGAGGGAAGTGAAGCAGCTGTCGAGACAGAAAAATGAGAAACAGACGATGAGATAGAAATAGAATTAGAAGAAAATATAATTGCAGACGAACCAGAAGAAGCTAAACTAACTGGTAAATCAGAAACAAGTGTTGAGTCATCTGAAACAGAAATACAAAAGTATGGTGAGGGACAGATAGAAAGAATACAAAATAAAAGGAACAGTGATCAAGACAAAGAAGGTGAAAAGGTAGTACAGAAAAAGAGACCTCGAAAGGAAACAAATTGGTCTAGTGGAGCAAGAAGCCTAAAGTATAGAATATTGAGGAGAAGATTGAGGAGACCACAGCAAAGTAACGAAATTTCAAGCCAAACAGAATCAGTAAAAACAAGAAGAACGACAACAAGAAATTAAAAAAATACAAGAATTCCATGTAGAAAATACAAAGCTCCTGATTGGACCTATGTTATCGTGGAGGAATTTGAAAATCTTGGTCTAAGTGAAGAGAACAACAGTAGTGATTCTGAAAAAGAAGATGAGAACAAACTGGGAAGCTTATGTAGTATTTTCCTATTAACACTCATATGGATGTTGTTAATTGTTGTCATATCCATCCTGAATGTAAATAATAATGAAATTAATACTAATGAAGTGACAATTGAAGGTATGAAAGATATTTCTAAAACACATATGAATATTACCATAGAACAATTGGATGGCAGCATTCTCCATCATGACAAATCTATTAGTGATTTGGCATTAAATGTATTTACTAAGTTGTTATGTGAGTATATTAACACCATGAATGTGAGTGACTGCTACGTTTGCATGCAACTACCTTCGTCTGTCTCGGTAGGTGTAACCGATCACCACTTTTCATTAACATATGGTGTGTCATGTAGTGTCCTCAGCAGCCTATTTTATATGACAAGTAAGTTAGAGATCAATATAATGACATAGATTTAATATTGTCGGAAGTTCCAATTGTAAGGGAACTAAATAAAGTAGTAAATGGTAAATATCCATTCTATATGGGAGAACTCTTCCATATTACTAAAACCTTAGATATAGAATATGCTTACAAGAATAAGTTAACTTTTAGCTCACATGTTAAAGAGAAATTGTTCTTGAAAATGGTAGAATATAGAAGAGCAAGGTTCCAAAAGAAAGCTGATAATAAGAAATCACAGGCACCACAGTGGACCTTTACAGAAGGAAATTATAAGAAGGGTGAGACATACGCTGCAATGTCGCTCGATTAGTCAAAGAAAGGGACACTGTGTTTATATAGATCAAAGGCTAATTATAACAACTATTTTATTGGCACTAGTAAATGTGAACAAGCGTTCCAAGTAACTGGAAGATGGGGATTAAAGGGCGGAACTGATCCTGTTTTCCAAGGTATATATTATGTGTGTGGTAAGAAAGCCTATGATAGGCTATCTTATAAGAAACAAAGGTACTTAGCTCATTTCGAATAAAAACAATGAAGTATAGGAACACAATGGAATGCTATACTTTCTGGTTTCCTAACCCAGCCGGGTAAGGAATTTATTTCCAACAAACAATGTTAAATATACAATGTAGAACAGTAGTGTGACACAAGCCTGTGCCGTACTAAAAAAGAAAAAGGAGGAATAAGAGTAGAGTGAAAGGGGTGCTTTTCAGGCAAAGGAAGAGAGCAAAAACAGGGTACTGTGAAGAAATTAATGAGTGCTGACAGTATCGCCTGGAATGGAGTATACACAATTTCATAAACAATATCGTGAGTGTAACCCCACTCGTGAAGTATAGGAACACTTTCAGGCATGTCTTGTGTATCTCTAAGTCCTGATGATGATCCCATGTAACTAATTGAGCAATAGGGATCGAAACGTCGACACCCACGAGTGGGGTTACACTCACGATATTGTTTATGAAATTGTGTATACTCCATTCCAGGCGATACTGTCAGCACTCATTAATTTCTTCACAGTACCCTGTTTTTGCTCTCTTCCTTTGCCTGAAAAGCACCCCTTTCACTCTACTGTTATTCCTCCTTTTTCTTTTTTAGTACGGCACAGGCTTGTGTCACACTACTGTTCTACATTGTATATTTAACATTGTTTGTTGGAAATAAATTCCTTACCCGGCTGGGTTAGGAAACCAGAACGTATAGCATTCCATTGTGTTCCTATACTTCATTGTTTTTATTCGAAATGAGCTAAGTACCTTTGTTTCTTATAACGTAGTTATACCCATGGTCCTTAGCTATCATATGGGTTCCCCTTGTTTCTAAAAAACTATGATAGGCTATCTGCACATTAGTATGGAAGATGTTATTTTGGGATTGTTTTCTCAAAAGTATATCATATGGACCGATAGAGCAATAGTGTCAATGAAGTAAACCAAGGACTAATATGTAGTAAAAGAGCACGTTTTTCAGAAATAGTAGGTGATATTTCTGGGGCACTGATACCCTCAGTTGGAGTTGTTCTGAATTCGCACAAAATTCGAAAATTATCCACAGTGTTTGACCATTTATCAACAGATACTGATGGTGGTTTCTTGATGATTGATACCAAAATGGTGGCAATCTGATTAATGGTTTTAACAAAATTGACTTGCCCTTGACATTCTTTTAGCAAAAGAGGGTGGAGTTTGTGGCATGTTGAGATTTCAACACTGCTGTACTTATATCCTGGATAGAAGTAAAGGGATAGAAGGATATATAAGAAATTTTGCAAAATTACATAATGATTTAACCCAACTGGTGGTTGATAGTGTGTGAGAGAGACTTGGTAAGAGTTTCTCTGCGGTAAGTAAATGGTTTTCTACCTTTGGAAGTAGTCTGTTAGGAAAGTTTATAATGCCAATATTTTCAGTAGCAATAATTTTTCTAGTAATATTAACAGTGTATAAGTGTTTTGAGTGCATAAGAGAGAGAAAAAATAAAAGAGATAAAGAGAACAAAGGAAAGGGAATAAAGGGAAAGAGAGAAGAATTAGAAATTGAAGAAATAAATGAAGAATTCTATGATATAATGAAAAAGTTAGACAAGGGTGCCGTAAAAAAAAGAAAGAGAAAGTGAAATTTAGATGAAAAGGTGGCATTCTGTATGGTGAGTATGTATGATGGCTCCTAAAAGCCATCAGAGGGGGGATGATAGAGCAGCATTTTGCTAAAAGAATCCTGCTCGATTGAACACCCCTATAATACGTACTAGCAGCAAGTAGTGTCTAAACGACTAATGTGCACATTTACACTACACATGGAAAGCTTACTTTGCAAATATGCAAAAACTAATCAGAAATAATGTGAAAGTAACCGTAAATGTAATAATCTTTGTGGTTAGAATGGATTAAAGGGTTTTGCATGGCAAGGCCACATGTGTAAGCAAGCTGCAGGAGCTGCAAGCGGTGAGCCAGCACACCCCAGCAGCAGTGGCGGGCGGTGGTAAGTTATATTCCTTACTTTTGACATTATGCTTGCTGCAAGGGTGTACACTGTACTGTTGAGACTTAGTAAGCGACCCTTGACCCTGATTCCAGGCAGGTCGCTCCCCACTCCGCATAGCTCAACTGGACTGCGGCCGTGCTCCAGACCTGCTGACTATTTCGAAGCCCGCCTCCGTTTTTCTATACTTGCTTTACGCTTCTGCCTGCCTATTGTACTTGTTCTGTGCCTTCTGTTCTCTCCCCGGTCCAGCTTGTTTCTGTACCCTTCTGGTTGCCTAATATTATATTTTATTGTACTCGTTTTGCCCCCATTGTCCATCTGTACCATTTTGCCTTCTGCTCTCTCCCCGGTCCCACTTGTTTCTGTGCCCTTCTGGTTGCCTAATATTGTATTTTATTGTACTCGTTTTGCCCTCATTGTCCATTTGTATCCTTTTGCCTTCTGCTCCCCCCCCCCAGTCCTGCTTGTTTCTGTGCCCGTCTGGTTGCCTAATATTGTATTTTAATGTACTTGTTTTGCCCCACTTGTCCATTTGTACCCTTTGCCTTCTGCTATTTCCCAGGTCCAGCTTCTCACCGCTGCGTCCCCTGCACACTTCCCCCCACTCCGATTCGTGCTCTCCCCCCTGCTCCTCCCTCCCACTTTCCCCCTTATGGTGGCCGCTGGCGCTCCGAAGGTGCACCTAAGGCAAGCCCTTCTGCGCTCGTCTGCGCCTGGACCGTGCCCAGCTCCAGAACCCCTGGACCCCGCGAACACCACCACGCCCAACTGCGCTACATGGCCAGCACCCTCCACGCACTCAACCCCGGACGAGAACACACCTGCTACCTAGCCACCCCGAAGCGCACCCAAGGACCCTTAACCTGCCGGAACTGCAGCTTCAACAGCATCCGCCCCGCCAAATCTCTGCCAAAGAAAGAACCCAACTACCTCAGATGCATCCTTCTCAACACTCGCTCTGCCCGCAAACACTCTGTTGAGCTCTGGGACCTTCTCGACTCAACATCCTCAGCCATGGCCTTCCTGACAGAGACCTAGCTAAACTCCGCCTCAGCGCCCGACATCGCCATAGCCCTCCTGGATGGCTACAAGATCACCCACAGGGATCACATCAATGCAGTAGGAAGAGGAATCGCCATTGTCCACAAGAACATCTTCAGAGTATCGACCAACACCGACGACACCCTCAGCACCACCGAACACCAGCACTTCGAGATCCACACCGACCCCAACACCACCCTCAGAGGAACCCTCATCTACAGACACCCTGGACCCCGACCAAAGTTCACCGACTTCATCACCGACTTCATCAGCACACACACCCTTGCCTCCACAGACTACATCCTCTTCGGGGACCTGAACTTTCACCTCGAGAACAACAACACCAACTCCACCACCCTGTTCGCCAACCTCGCTAACCTCGGACTCAGACAGATCGTGTCTACACCCACCCACTCTGTCGGCCACACGCTTGACCCCATCTCCGCCAGCCCCCAAGTCTCCTTCAACCACACCACCGAACCCCACTGTACCGACCATCACTGCATCCACATTACCTTCAGGAAACCCACCACACACCACCGCACCCAACAGATGCCTCGCTGCTGCTTGAGAAAAATCACCAAAGACCAGCTATCCACCACCCTAGCCCAGAGCCCACCCACTGACCCCACCGACCCTGACACCGCCGCCCAGCACTTCAGACAATGGATCGACATCTGCGCCAACACCCTCGCCCCACTCAAGAAACCATCAAACAGCCACTCCAGCAAGAAAGCCACCTGGTTCACCAAAGACCTCCAGGCCTCCAAATGAATGTGCCGAAAACTGAAGAAGAACTGGCTCCGCGACCGAACACCAAACAACCACGCAGCCCACAAGGATGCCACCCGCAGGAGCCATCACCTCATCAGATCAACCAAAAGGGCCTCCTTAAAGACCGCCTAGCCTACAACGCACACAACAGCAAAGAGCTATTCAATATCGTGAAGGAACTCTCCACCCCAGCTCCAACACAAACAACATCCCACCCTCACAAGGCCAGTGCAACTCGCTGGCCACCTTCTTTCACCGTAAGATCACTGACATCCATGACAGCTTCAACATCACGACCGGCTCAACAGCTACTGAGACCTACGCCACCACCCGCATGAGCCGCCTGCTCTCCTGGACCAGTATCAACAACGAGGACACCAGCAAGATCAGGAACAACATCCACTCCTGATCATCGTTAGACCCATGCCCTCACCACATCTTCAACAAAGCCAGCAAGCCATCGCACCCCATCTCCGGAAAGAAATCAACATCTCCTTCGAGACAGCAACCTTCATGGATAGCTGGAAGCATGTTGAGATCAATGCCTTACTCAAGAAACCCAAGGCAGACCCCAAGGACCTCAAGAACTTCCGGCCCATCTCCCTGCTCCTGATCCCAGCAAAGGTCATCGAGAAAACTGTCAACAAACAACTGGCCAGCTACCTCGAGGAGCACAGCATCCTGGACCCGTCCCAGTCTGGGTACCTCAGTAACGATAGCCCCTAAACCCCCCTCATTGCGGCCTCCGACGACATCAGGACCCTGCTAGATAAAGGAGAAACAGCAGGCCTCATCCTCCTAGACCAGTCAGCCCCCTTCGACACGGTCTGCCACCACACACTACGAACACGCCTACATGACTCCGGGATCCAAGCGAAGACCCTGTACTGGATCACATCCTTCCTCTCCGGCAGAACACAGAGTGTCCACCTCCCCCTTCCACTCCAATACCACCGAGATCATCTGCGTCCTAGACCAGGGCTCATCCCTCAGCCCGACGCTGTTCAACATCTACATGGCCCCCTCACCCACGATGCCCAACAGCACGACCTCAACATCATCTCCTATGCGGATGACAACCAGCTGATTCTCTCCCACACCAAAGACCCTCACACAGCCAAAACCAACCTCCACAAAAGAATAAAGGCCGTCACCGATTGGATCAGCAACAGCAGACTAAAGCTGAACTCGGACAAGACGGAGGCCCTCATCCTCGGATCCCCCTTCAGCATGAGATGATTCCTGGTGGCCGTGCACACTGGAAGCATCCCGACACCCACCGACCACGCATGCAACCTAGTGGTCATCCTCAACTCTACCCTCTCCATGACTAAGCAGGCCAACGCCGTCTCCTCCTCCTACTTCAACACCATTCGCATGCTCTGCAGGATCTATAAGGAGATCCCCACCGAAATGAGAAGAATGGTCAGCCAGGCCCTCATCACCAGCAGGTTGGACTACGGAAACGCCCTCTGCACAGGAACCTCGGCCAAACTACTGAGACGGCTGCAACGCATCCAGAATACCTCTGCTTGTCTGATCCTTGACATCCCCTGCCGCAGAAACATCACACGCCACCTAAGAAACCTGCACTGGCTCCCTGTCAACAAGAGGATAACCTTCAAGCTCCTCATTCACGCACAAAAAGCACTCCACAACTCCGGACCAGCATACCTCAACAGACGACTCAGCTTCCATACCCCCACCCGGTAGCTCCGCTCTGCCGGACTCGCCTTTGCCGCAGTCCCCCCGCATCCAAAGAACGACTGCCGGCAGCAGATCTTTCTCCCACCTCGCCGCCAAGATCTCTAACACCCTCCCCACCCACCTACGGCAGACCCAAGACCTGCTGGCCTTCAGAACACTCCCCAAGACCTAGCTCTTCGAGCAGTAGCAGCACCCACCCTCTCCAGTGCCTTGAGACCCTTACGGGCAAGTAGTGTGCTTTACAAGTGATATGATTGATTGAGTAAGTAAGAAGTTTTAAGTAAATAGGAAGTTGTTGTGATCAACGGTTGAAGAAGACACCCTTTAATTGGCATTAGCAATAGCATTAGCTGTGGGAGTGTTGTTGAGTAACCAATGGCCTCTTCTATCTGACTTAAATTCAGCTGTGAAAGTTTTATGGAGAAGACTAAAAGTCAGATCAGATGACCTTGATGAATGGGTTCAATGAAAAAGGAAATAAGTGTGGAAGGAGGAAGGATGGTTGAAATGTTATATTTATGACTGGCAGAGGATATGTGGGATGCATGCATAGGTGGCTGATAGGAATCAGATGCATGGGTGGTTGAATGCCTGAAACTCCCCCAAAAGATATATAAGCTGAGGAAGTGAGGATAGATACATACTTACAAATGTTATGTACTATGCTTGCTAGTGCTATTGTGCCACTATGTGTAGAATTAATTTGTCTTAATCTTTTGCTAACAGTATATTGTTACAATAGTCTTTTTTCTTCTTGATATAGCTATTCCTTCCAAAGGGACATCTAAACCAGACAGGAAGGAGTTGGCAGCAAGGTCTCGGCTCTGGAAGCTGGAGGCCATACAAACTTAATACCGGCGGCTGGTGGTTCTGGCGGAGGAGGCGGCAGCAGCTGCAGCCTCGTCCAATGCCCCGGGCCCCAGCCAGGTCCAGGCCCCATCAGTGTTACGGCGCCGCCGTCTGGAAGCCGCAAACTGCCGTACTTCATCACAGCACTGCTGCCCCCCTTAGATGCAATTGTTGGGCATTGAAGCACCACATGGCCCACCGAGAGGAGCATTTAAATGTCCTGGAGAATCAAGCCCACCGATGAGAATTGAACTTCAGACTCTTTTTGATTGCCCCTTTTTTATTGCTTCTTTTGGTGGGTGGGAAATGGGCGTTGGCGTTTATGAACATGGACAATTGGTTGAACTTTTTAGTTTTGGACATTGGTTGGGGTTAGGGAGAGGGGTGGGTCAGGTGCTGTAGACGGATTTTTTACATAGTTTATTTTTGTTAGGGGATTAAATTATATTTATACTTTACAATGTTGTTAATGTTTTGTGGGGGGGCTACTGTTTTCATCACACTGGTTCCTTGCTGCTGCAGGGCCACAGCCAGTATTTGATTTAAATAATTGGCTAATTTTGTAAGATGCAAACAGATAGATGCTGTACCCCTCACTGATTGACTCTCCTCCTAGTCTATGCATTTTGCAATTGGACTCAAGGGGTGTGTTAATTAATGAATTAATTTCCATTATTAATTATGCCTCCCCAAACTTCTTCTCTTACCTGTGCTTGATGTTTAACATATGCAAAAGAAACAATTGATGGAAAGAATGCTGGACAATGCAAACATTCACCTGCAGTCACAAGGATCTGGGTTTAATCCATCATTCTTTTGCTCAACACATCAGTTTGGACCCAGCCATATGCAAATCAGTCTTGACCTTGCTCCTTGTGGGAACAGTCCAGCCTGAACTGCCAAGCCAGGTCCTCTCTGGACCAGAAACAAACATCCTGGGACCGGTTTCAATCAGTCTTGACCCTGCTCCTTGTGGGAACTGTCCAGCCTGAACTGCCAAGCCGGGTCCTCCCTGGATCAAAAACAAGCATCCTGGGACTGGTGAGCAAAAAAATGATGGATTTAGGCCCAGATCCCTGTACTGAGGGGAATGTATGACATTGTTCTGCATTCTGTCAAACAACGGTTGTTTTTGCAATTGATGTTTAATTTAGGCACAGCGATGGCTGCATGGTGATGATGGTTTGGTTTACGAACATGCCATGGTTGTGGTGGTAGTAGTAAACACTGGTAGTAATATTTGCAAAAAATGAAAATGAGACCGTCAGTCGCCTGAGAGAGACTGTGGGAGGAGTAGTAGAACAGAGTACAGTACAGTGCTCAAGAAGACTGTCAAACAATAATAAAAATAATAGCCTAGTACAACAAGTTACAAACTGTAGTTGTGTCGAGTCTTTCGACCAGGCCTACATGTGACACAAGTGTAACCTTTAGTGCTGTGTAGGAGGATGAGGAATCCAATCGATGCCGGCAATTAATAATGTTGGATTAGGTTTCTTTGGAAAAAAAATTATCTTGCAAATACACTGATCATGGGTGGGCAAGCAGAAGAAGATCCTCGCCCTACCATTTCATTGAATTAGTGTTGCTTTCGCCACATCCACCCCAGCAAGTGTGTGATCAATTATTGATGTACATTTAATTTAGTTACACCTCAAAAAATCAAACAGCCCGGGGGAAGCGGGTTAGGGTTTGATGAATGGTTGGGAAGGGGGGTTTGGGGAAAGGTTTGGCAAAGAAAAAGACTACGCATGTACAAACAACAAAACACAATCTTGGCAGACTACCATCATATCCAAAAATCTGTTAAAGGAGAAAAAGGAAATGCATGCATGATGATGATGACTTGATGGTTAATGAGAAATAGTACTTACTAATTAGACTAGTATACAGTACCAGGCAGCGGTATATTATTAATTATTATGCAATTTACCTTGATTCTCTGCCCTCAGAGAGACCCAAATTTTATCTTGTATTGTACTGGGGTTACTTTTTAAAGCCAGCAAAGAAAATTTGAAAGTAGGGATCAGTTATAAGCAGAGAGCAAACAACAAGAACACACAGTATTAATGATTGAAGAGAACAAATGAATCAAAGTATTTAAAATATGATGAATGTTGATACTAAAGTGTTACTGTATGTTATCCTGGTCAAATTGAGGAGTTGCAACTCAGAGTTCCTCTTGGTCCTCCTGTCCACGCTGCGGCCGTCAATCTTGGGTTCCACTGCCTGCCTGGTGGATGTGGATTCGTAGGTGAGTGTGAGTTGTTTTTACTAGTATAGCACAGGGTAAAGGCTGGCCTGCCAGTGTAGATGGAAGAACAAAAGAGATATTTAAAAATCAAGAAGAGGTCAGCAGCACCCACCCAACCTCCACTTAGCCTTGATTTTGACTGAGCCAGATAGAGCACACATGTCACATATACAGCAACATAGCATTTTCCAAAGTAGGTAACTAAATCAATGGCATGCACAGCTGTCAGGCATATCACCACTACTACACTCGTGGTTCGACTCCACCACTACACAGACATGTAGGTCTACTGGGGTTGTTGTTGACTTGTTTACCTTTTAGGCCACTCATGAAATGCCCTGAGTTATTCCATCAATCATCTCCGACCCTACGAAGTGACTGCGAAGATATTATGTCACTGTGGTGCATGGTGTTGTCCAACTCAGTGTGCAGTGTACATAGTGAGTCCAGATTCCATATTAAAAAATGCAATTGATCGGCCTGCAGTAGACGTAAAAATTTTTTATTAAGCAACAAGAAGACAAACATTGACTTGAGTTACTTTTAGTGTGTAGATTAAATATTAATAGTACACAATGAATTCACTTCATGTGCAACAGACAACAACACAAACACAAATAACTCTCAGAGTCAGCATCTAATGCATGCCATCATTCATTACCTTTTCCTTCCCATCTTAAGTTAAGGGGCAGCCTCTTTTGGCTCGGAAAAGAGGAAAGCTATAGTAGTCATCATGTTCCACTTTTGGACGATTCAACATGGCAACATTTTCTTGCTTGTACTATTATTATTCTACATCAAATCATCATCTGCTTGAGGGAAATGGATTTAGGGTGAGTCAGGAGGATGGAGGACCAGGACTCCGAGTAGTGGACTTCAGTTAATTGCTGACAGCTGCACCTCCAATATGGCAATGAAAAGACTAGAAGATGTTAGCGATGGATTTGTTGTTATTCGAAGTTTCGAACCAGAAAGACAGACACACACACACAAATAAAAGAAAATAAGGAAGGAAGAAAGTAAGAAGTTCAAGCCTAGTTGTCAGGGAAGTTTAGCTCGTCCTGAATCTCTGGGGTTTCAACCAAAAGTAGGTCATCATCTAACACACTACTTTAGTCACCTAAGGTGTTGTCCTCATCTTCCTGCGCTGATTCATGTATTGGTTAATTTAGTGGTATAAAGTGCTGATTCATTTTGATCATGGTTAACTTCTCTACGTTTTTAGGCAAGAGGCTGGTCGTTTTCACTATTACAATGGACCCAGCAGCACTGAAAACATGTTCAGAAGAAACACTTGCGACAGAGCAAGCCAGATAGTTTATTGCCAGCCTGATGAGCACTGGCCATTGACCCCTTTTCCAATACCAATACCACAATTGGTTTTGATCCATGTAGACCTCTGTTGGGTCATCCAGATCAACCTGGACAATTCTCTCAATGTTCAAGGGTACTACACTTTGCTTGGCCTCTTTTGTCTTTGCATCAGCACTGGACCTAGTAAGCCCTTGCTGTAAATACCAACCCTGTGCCGATTTTACTGGGCCTGATGATCTAGTTCTTGATGATGTCGATAGTTTTGGTGACCGCTCTGAGCCAAACACACTGCCCTCAGGCTCTGAAGTGGAACTTGATGCAGGATTCCCTGCTGCAGTACTTGTTGTGGGTTTGAGTAGCAGGCCTTTAATTACCAACCGTTCATTTTCAAAGTCACTGTCTGCCTCACCTATCCAAGTTGTGTACCAGGCAACATCCATTTCTGAAAAAGGAATTATTGTCTTATTGTTCAGTGGCGATTTGTACCATGGATCCAGAATTAGGGTACAAATGCAATGTTTTTCTGAAACAATGTGAGTTTGTACCCTTGTATTTTGAGCTAAGCGACTGGATAATCTGTCCACCATCTCATATGCTTCATTTATTTCCTCCAACCCTATGTAGTCTTCAGACACCTCCTTCAGCTTTTGGTCTAGCATGTGCAACAATGGGATAACTTGGCCCATAGTACAGTCCTTCTTGCTTACTACACGTTTGAAGACCTCAAAAGGAAGAAGCATCTCTGTCAGGCATTTAACTAGGTACCAGTGGTCCATCTGAAGAGTAATGCCTTTCACAGTAGCATCCCATCTTTGCATGACATATTTATTGTTTGGCCTGTACTGCTCAAACAAATGGTCAAGCATGTAATAGGTTGAGTTCCAATATGTTGCCACCTCCTCGATGAGTGCTTTGACTGGCATTCTAAACTCACGTTGAATGATCCGCAGCTGCTTCCAGGCTGTAAAAGAATGGCTGAAATGTGTGCTAGTTCTTTTGCAGGTTGTCAGTAAGTTGCTGACTATGACTTCTTTTTGTCAGAAAGTCTTGAACAATAATTTTAATGTAGTGCGCCAAACACAGGACCCTGACATAGGCACCATCCTCCATGGCCTTAAGTACATTACTGCTATTATCTGTGGAAAAAGAAACAATGTTAAGCCCTCTTGGTCGCAGCCATTCAAAGACCTTGATGTTAAACTGTTCCAAAATATTTGCAGCAGTATGAGATTTCACCATTGCGAACATGGCTACAGTTGCATGCTTCCGATTAGCATTAAAAATCTCAGCAGTGTCACCAGCACCTGCTTCAGATATCTTTTCTCTAACCCCCACAGAAGAGATCCAGTGTGCAGTGATGCACATGTAATCAGTGGCTTGGCAACTGGTCCACATGTCTGTTGTCAGGTGGATAGTGTGAACAGCATTCTGCTGCAAAGCTTGTCCAAGCAATTCCAGCACATCGGGATGTAGTGCTGGAACAGCAAGTTTGGTGAAATAGGACCGGCTGTGAACCTTCCATTTAGGGAAGAAGGCTGATACAAATTTAAGGAAACCCAACCCTTCCACAAAAGAAAAAGGGAGAAGGTCCATCGCTAACATTTTAGCCAGCTTCTCATTGTACAAATGTGCAGTTGGTTGGTTGCTGTTGTACTGCTCCTCCGACCTAAGCATGCTGTCAGTGTTAGGCTGGAATATTTTCCCTTGTGGTGCAGCTGATGCAGGTGACTTCTTGAACCCAGTTAGACTCAATAACACACTTTCATTTCATTGCAGTACTCTGTTGCCTTGGTATCTCAGTCTGACACTGAGTCTCCTTACTAGGGTGCCATTGAGATGTTTCTGATGATGTAGGCATTTGTGGTACCACTACACTGCTGGGGACAGGGCTAGAAATGTCTCCCTCTTGTTCATCTTCCACCCTGATCATATCTTCTTCTACTTCTTCATCCTCACCTACAGCAATGGGTGCAGTTTTACTTTTTTGTACAGTAAGTAGGTCTGCCTCCCACTGGATCATGTGGTGTTTTTTGAGTTGACTTGTTTTGTCTCCGGGAGCATACTTTAACCCAGCTTACCCCGACTAACAATGCATCGACAAATTGAGCATATAGCAATGTTCTTCTCTTTACTGCTAACTGAAAAGAAGTCCCAAACTGGGGTGGTGAACTTTCTGGCACTGCTGGTTGTGCCACTTTCAATGCCAGATGAATTGGAGGGTGGGTGTGGAATTTGACTCTGTGCACTTACAGCACCTTTACCTACTGAGGTGGTGGTTGAGCTGGATGTAGGGCATTGCCGGGCCTTAGCAAATGCAAATATGGAAGCTGGAGGTCGTGTTGGTGTTACTTGTGTAGGTGGTATCCATGCCACATCCCTCACAGCACTTTGGGATGGGGGTAATAATATTGTCAGTCTCCATCTCCACTTCATCTTTATGATGACTGGCTTGTCATCATCCTCCTCTTCTACAGCTTCCTCCATAACTCTAAGGCTTTCTGGAACCTTCCTTCTCTTCAGCCTTGTCGCGTGGCATGTCTCACTCTCAGGTTTAGCTGGTGGGTTCCAAGTGGTATCTAGATCATCAGAAGGGGGGCTTGAAGAAGAAGTTGATGGACTAACCCACCTTTTCCTTGCTGGGGATCTGGAAGACAATGGATCTTCTGAAAGAGTGGCTTGCTCTTCTTCCTCTGCCTGAAACTTGATTACCTGAACTGTCCCTACTTCGGGAGGAACCACTACTATTGTGGGCAGCTATTGTGGCTGTTGTTGCGGCTCTAGTTCTGGCTTTTGTGGCAGCTGTTGTTCTGGCTGTTGTTCTGGCTGTTGTTGCCCACTTATCAGCAGAGTTTCCACCTGCGTTGATTAGGTACTACTTTGCGATCATTAGATTTCAACATCACTGCTCGTTGACGTTTGCGCAAGTAGACTAGATACCTCTGCGAAACTCATGGGCTTGGGCCCAGGTTGGTGGGATGGGCCCACTGATGCGGAGGTGCTGTTCTTAGCTTGGTCCCTGGACACCGCTGATGTATGCGTAATTTTTGGTTTGCCAAAAAACATTGTGGGCGGCATACCAGTCTTGGTAAGTGCCACTTCCATCTTCTGTTCATTCTTCTTACTGGCAACTTTCTTGATACTGGAGGACCTCGTAACTTTCTTTCAGGCCATCTTCTTCAGATGTCAGCAGGATGCAGTTGCACAAGTTGTCGAGAGATCTCTGTGGCTACATGTCACGTGACGTTGTGCGCTGCAGGATTTCTGTCTGGCAGTACAAACGGGTGTTGATGATGATAGTGACACCTCCTCCTCAGTCTTTTGTGCACCTAAAAGCAAAGAAGTCAGAGGAACATCAGTAAATGTTGCAGTTGTTGTTGTGGTTCAATTAATACTAGTACAAATAAACAATTTTTGAAACTCAGTTTGAGTTCTAAATTTCCTTTTAACAGTGTAGCCATTTATGAGACTTTGACAACAAGGACTTTCATGGTATACTGTGTACAGTCAGTAAGGATAGGAAAGAAGAAGAACAAAAACAAAAATACAAATGGAGTGGAATGTAAGTGGAACCTATTTGGGATTAATTTGCGCATCACATCATTGAAGGAGCTTCAGCTAGCAAAGGGGATGGAAGCAGTAAGCAAAGAGGAACAAGGGAAACACATGCAGGCTTATATGGCAAAAGCAGCACACTTATATCTACCACCAGAAATGGCCACCAGTCACATGGATAATTAATGTGTAGATATCAAGGACCCCCTGAGTATATAGAATTCAAAATTCCTAGGTCAGGGAAATGGAATTAGAATATGTGTTCCCTTTTTTAATATATATGTTAATAAATATTAGAAACTGATTTCACTGGTAGCTCTCTTTCCTTAAATATCTTTGTTCATTACTGTATTTTAATTATGATTGCCTAGGTTGTTGTTTATCCACCAGTCACATGGAGACAGTCACAAGCAACAAGCAGGAGGCCTGGAAAACAATGAACTGAAAAAGGCTGATAATCTCCTGGAAAAGGAGGCATGCTAAACAACACAGCTTTAATGCCATACAATGAAAAAATGAAAATCCACTGGTCTAAACAAGGTGTGCAAGTTACACAACAACCATACCACACACACACACATACAACAAAGGCATTTCTTTAACACACACCCAAAGAGTGAAATACCCCCAAAAAACACATTTTGCAATTCAATCCAATGCCCTCCATGCCCTAGATGATGTTTATCAACAGACCCCACAGAAACAGTTGTTTCAACATGCACCCATGACTACATCTGGGCCTACTGGATAAAAGGCCTATTGGCAGACTAGGCCACAAACCTGCAGGCCTATGGCAAAAGCACACTGCCTGGCATTAAAATGGCCACCAGCAACATGGCCAGGCCAACAACAAGAAGCCTTGGCCAAAAGCCACATGGACACTCACAGTCAAAAGCAACCAGCAGGAGGCCTGAAAAACAATGAACTGAAATAGGCCTATAATAGTCAGACAAAGGAGGCATGCTAAACAACACAGCTTCAATGTAATAACATGAAAAAACGAGGTGTGCAAGTTGCATAACAATCACACCACAGACACACACACACAACACAGGCATTTATTTAACACACACCCAAAGAGTGAAATACCCCCAAAAAACAGATTTTGCAATTCAATCCAATGCCATCCATGCCCTAAATTATGTTTATCAACAGACCCCACGGAAACAGTTGTTTCATCTTGCAGCCATGACTACCTCAGGGCCTACTGGATGAAAGGCCTATTGGCAGACTAGGCCACAAGCTTGCAGGCCTACGGCAAAAGCACAATGCCTGGCTTCAAAATGGCCGCCAGCCACATGGACAGGCCCACAACAACAAGAAGCCTTGAAAACAATGTACCGAAACAGGCCTATATTAGCCAGGCAAAGTAGCATACTAAACAGCAGAGCTTTAATGCAATAACGTGCAAAAACGAAAACCTACAGGGCTAAACAAGGTGTGCAAGTTAAACAACAACCACACCACACACACACACACACAGAACAAATGCAGTTATTTAACACACACCAAAAATTGAAATACCCACAAAAAAAAAAAATTGCAATTCAATTCAATGCCATCCAGGCCCACAACAACAAGAAGCCTGGAAAGCAATGAACTGAAACAGTCCTATAATAGCCAGGCAAAGGAGGTATGATAAACAACACAGCTTTAATGCAATAAAATTCAAAAACGAAAATCCACAGGGCTAAACAAGGTGTGCAAGTTAAACAACAACCACACCACACACACACACATCAAATGCATTTATTTATCACACATCAAAGAGTAAAATACCACAAAAACACATATTGCAATTCAATACAATGTCATCCATGCCTTAAATGATGTTTATCAACAGACACCACAGAAACAGCTGTTTCATTAGGCACCCATGACTACCTCTGGGCCTACTGGATGAAAGGCCTATTGACAGACTAGGACACAAGCTTGCATGCCTATAGCAAAAGCACACTGACTGGCTTCAAAATGGCCACCAGCCACATGGCCAGGCCCACAACAACATGAAATGGAAGACAGACAATGCAGGCCTATGGTAAAAGCACACTGCCTGGATTCAAAATAGTCTCCAGTCACATGGCCAGGCACACAACAACAAGAAGCCTAGAAAACAATCAACTGAAACAGGCCTATAATAGCCAGGCAAAGGAGGCATGCTAAACACGACAGCTTTAATGCAATAAAATGCAAAAACGAAAATCCACAGGGCTAAACAAGGTGTGCAAGTTACACAACAAACGCACCACACACACACAACAAAGGATTTTATTTAACACACACCAAGAAACTGAAATACCTTAAAAAATACACATTTTGCAATTCAATCCAATGCCATCTATGCAATAAATTATGTTTAAAATACATTCAACACACACCACAGGAACGGTTGTTTCGGCATGTACCCATGACTAGCTCTGGGCCTAATGGCTATCAACAATAAAAATTTATATAAATGATGAAATGTACAAATAGTGTAGTTGCAGCAACTGCAATGCCCCAAACAAACAAATAACACCAACTTACCTGTAACATTTCTAATCCAAAAGTCCTCAATCCAAAAGTATTCAAATCCAATGACATATGATGCAGCATACACAAAGAGTGATCCTTCCAGCTTCAAGTCCAAATAAAAAGTGAACAGGACATGGACAAAGCACTGGGAAGAGCCTTCTGGACATGAGCAGGAAGTTGGTGACTCTTTCTTCCTCTCCCAAACAAAAGGGATTTTATAAAAAAGGACTCCTTGCACAAAAAATACTGCCAAATGTCAATCTGAGGAGTATTTTTCATCCAAGTCATCATTTTTGAAAAGATTTTATGCTGCTCAAGAATTTCTGCTTTTCCAGATTATAAATTTTGCATACTCGGCATCGCAAGCTTCACCAAACTTCCGCTGGATGTCTGATGGTGCGTCTGAATGACGTGTTTGCAATGGCTTTCTCGCACGGTGTCCGATAGCACATCCAAATGACTTGTTTGCGATTGCACACTCTCGCGGGATCACAGGGCCGGCTACCGAAATCTCGTGGCGCACACGAATGGATAGAAATACTCATAGGCGAATGCAGGGATCCCAGTAAGTCGCTTTCGCTTTTGCGAAAACGCATTTTTAAAGCGCAAACAAGAAAAAAATTCCGCTACGCTGCAGATCTCGGAATTTTTGGTAATTCCACGTTCTCCGCGGAACGCAGAATTGCCAAAAATTGGCTAATTTCACAAGTGGAGCGGATTTTACTATCCCGGTCTAGAAATAATTATGAAAAGGCATCCACCATATAACAAAAATTCTGGGGAGGTGACTCCAAGTGCCGTGCAAATTGTAAATGTGACTCCAATAACTCCTCAAGTCACTGAAATAGCTAGAAAAATAAGAGAAAATGATGTAAGTTTGCTGAATAAAGCTATATTGGAACAAGGTGGAGAAGTGTGGCTCAGGGGTTAGAGGCGGCAGACCCGGAAGCTGGGATCGGCCCTGGACCAGGGTTCAATTCCCCGCCTCGCGGGTCTTGGGCTAAAAATTCCACGGACTCGATAATTCTCGCTCCGGTGCCTTCTCGACTCACGGGTTTACACTCTGCGACTCTGGGCAATAGCTTGCTTAATCTCCACAACGGCCCCTCGTGGCGGGATACCTGGCTTTCACCTTGTGGATACCCTGCCGGGGTTATCTCACAGGGGAATACCAGGACGGGTTCCCTAAGCAAGCGCCGGGACACCCACTGCGGGTAGCTGTGCGCTATATAAGCTCAAATACATTTACATTTACAGTGCAGTAACTGAATCAATTGAACTTGAATGCAGAAGCTTTGACGGTAGCAGTGACCATTGGTCCTGTGGTTCCACTGTTTGGAGAAAATTCGACATAACAAAAAGTACCAACATTGGCAGTCCCGAGAAGTAGAGTAAGGAGTAAAATAGCTCCAGTAACAAATGATAATAGACAAGATGGCCAAATTACCACATTGCTAGACCTACCATTCGGTGATTTATTAACCGAGACCCCGAGAAGTATCCAATTAGACCCAAGATGACACACTTCCCCCGCTGCTCTGTCGGGTTAAATCAGGATCCCCCCTGGATTTCGCCCCTGCTCATATCCTTAGGAAAATCTATCTGGCTTGCCCGAACCCGCCCCGACCCTTCTAAATGATTCGCTCACACATGGCACTGTCCCCAGCTCCCATAAATCGGCGGTTGTCATCCCTATCATAAAAAAACCTGACGCCGACGGATTGGTGTCGTTACAACGCAGGCTATTACAACACCTGCTGTTACAACGCGGTTTTGACATCGCATACCACTACAACGCATAGTGCTTTTAAGCGCTGGATAGTGATTTATTTAATTTACTATTCCAACTCCAGTCCCCGTGGATAGTAGGGAAGGTGTTGGATAGTAAATTAAATATATTCCCTATCCTAGAGCGCCCCCAGCGCAATGCGTTGTAATGGTTTGCATTGTAATGGTTGCGTTGTAATGGTAGTGCGTTGTAATAAATGCGTTGTAAGTGATGTTTCCCGACGCCGACCCATCTTCCCCCTCCAACTACCGTCCCATTTCCCTCTTGCCTTACCTAGCTAAAATTCTTGAAACTCACGTCACGATCACCTTAAGCACTCACATAGAGGCAAATCATTGCCTCTCTTCCTGTCAAGCTGGCTTCCGTCCCCTGCACTCTACGGAGAAGGTGGTTATCTCAGTAATGGACACCCTGCGTGAAGGTATTGACATCAACCTTCCGCAAGCCCTGATACTCCTGGACTTGTCCGCCGCTTTTGACACGGTGGACCATTCCATCCTCCTCAACCGTGTCAGGGCGGCGGGCATAGAGGGCTTGGCCTTCTCATGGCTCGAGTCCTTCCTAGCTGGGAGAACTCAAGCGGTCCATTTGGCTGGCTTCGCCGCGGCCTCCCGCAAAGTAGAGTGCGGGGTTCCCCAGGGATCGTCACTTTCCCCTCTTTTGTTTAACTTATACATTTACCCCCTCATTTTTATGTTACAGCAGCTGGAGGTCACGGTGTTTAATTACGCCGATGACCTCCAGCTAATCTTTAACCTTTCCCATTCACCTTCATCTGCCCTGAATGTCCAGACAGTTATGAAGTTCATTCAGGACTGGATGAACTGCAACCACCTCAAACTCAACCCGGACAAGACCGAGTTGGTCTTGACCGGAGGTGGTTGCAGTCCGTGGTCCCCTTCTTTCTGGCCCCCGTCCCTTGGTGTCCCCCTACGCCCGGTACCTAAAGTTAAAACTCTTGGGATTTTTTTAAATCCACATCTTTCTGTCCATTCACAAGTTGGTTCAGTGATTTCCTTTTGTTTTTTTCCCCTCAGAATAATCAGGAAAGTTTCTCGTTTCTTCTCCCCTTCTGCTTTAAAAATCATTGTGCTGGCCATGGTACTATCCCGTATTGATTATGGCAACATAATCTACAATGGGGCCCCTGCCTATGCGATCCACCGCCTGCAGCTGGTGCAGAACCAGGCCGCTCGCCTGATTCATGGCCTACCCAAATACCATCGGGCCACTCCATTGCTTAAAGCACTGCACTGGCTGCCGGTGAAAGAGCGCGCACTCTTCAAACTTGGCTGCCTCACTTTTCAGGCAAGGTCGGGCACCGCCCCCGAGTTCATATGCTCTGCTATCAAGCCATATCTTCCAGGCAGAGAGCTTCGCTCGTCTCACATGGCCCTCCTAACCACTCCCCGGTTCAAAAAACAGAGGGCGGGTGGAGCAAAGTTCGCTGTCCTTGCTCCAGTTTTCTGGAACTCCCTTCCTGTTGCCCTCCGAACATCTCTCTCTTACCTGCAGTTCCGGAAGGACCTTAAAACCTTCCTATTTGCGCAAGCCTACACTGCTTAGACCTCTCCCAGCTGCTGTCGCCCACCGCATTACACATAGCGCCATGAAACCGCTGGGTAAAAGTGCGCTGAATAAATGTTTTTAAATTCAGATTCAAAATTCAAATAGGGCCAAATACTACTCCAGTAGCAGGAAGTTCAACAGGTCCCTCTCCAGAGGAATTAAATAGTTGGATAAAATAAATGACCAAGCCAAAAACCCAGCCTAAGATTATTAATGTGAGTCAATTGAAAGTAGATTTAGAAGAAATTATTATTAGTACAATAAGTCCAGATAGACTAGGGACTAAAAGTGATGAAGAGCTACTGTTTTTGCGTAAAAGTATTACTTGGAGAGCGAAGAATTTCATGAGGAACTATCTGAAGTAGCTAGCGAGTTAGGTGTAGATATAGAAAAATCAAAAGTGTTGCAGAAAACATATAGAATGCTTTTAATGACAAGGATTTAGAGAGTTTGAAGGTGTCAGGAAAAAGGTCACAGAAAAAGCCATTAATGAATACTTTGAAGAGATGGGGAACTATAGAGCATTGGAGGAGTAAATGGATGAAAAAGAAAGAAGACACAATTGGTAAGGGAACTTCCATGTTTTCGTTAAAGGAAAAGGAGCAAGTAGAAAGTAGAAATAGCATGTCCTAGAGAGAGGTTCCAGGTGGTGGATATATAAATGTAAATTGGTTTAGACAGGATATATTGTCATTCACCAATGATTTTTCTACACTGCTAGACAAACCTGTTGAATGGTATAAACAAGTGTACAGATTTGTAAAGGTCTCAATGGTGTTGTGGAAAGATTTAGATGTTATTTTTGAAATAGTACTTCCGGCTGATTTGTGGACAGAGTATAAAATTGCTGTTGACTGGCCAAAAGATGAACATCCCAGGCATGCAAAAACAGGTGCACCACCTGAAGAAGTGATGAAAAGGTATCATCAGGTCACTACTTTCTTGAAAGGGAAAATTTCCTCTAAGGAAACAGTTTGGGTCAAGATTTATAGGACAACCTAGGAACCCCAAGAATCAGTGCACGCATTTTACGAGAGATTACTACAGGTGTTTAAGCAGTATAGTGGGTTTGTGAATAGCGGACACAAAGATATGGAACGTTTTGTGTATTGATTTGTATATAAATTGAAACCTGGGATTAGTCCAATGATACAGCAGCATATGCTCGGTTGGCAGAGCAAATCAATAGATGAAATTCTGAGGTATGCAAAGTACTGTAGTGATGACATTGATTCAAGGTTTAAAATGTTAAAGAAGAAAATGATGTGGGCTTAAGTGAAGGTGGCAGAACAGCAACAAGAAAATAGTAATATGCAATAAGGCCAGAATCTGGTTGGTCAGGTAAACATTGGAGGAAAAGGAAAATTTAAAATGTGTAAGAAAGAAACTGAGAAGTAGTTTCTTTGTCCTGCGTGTGGAAAGATTGGACATTGGAAGAATGAATGTAGATCTGGTCAACGGGGTAATAAAGTAAATCTAAATTTAAATCCACAGATGCAGAATGAGGTGGTGGGAAATCAATAGCAGCAGCCGCAGCAGGTATTTACTCCACAGTAACAAGTGCCACAGCCTCTTATACCTCGTAATTTGAATGCTCATATGCTGCTGTACAGTGCAAGTTCCAGATTCCCTAGAGAAGAACAGTTTGGCAAGAATCCACGAGTTTTGCAGTATTTGGTGCAGTGCAGTGAGAGTGATTCGGATTAATGTCAATAATGTTGCCTGAGGAGGGTGGAAGAGTGCATTCTTGAGGCTTCTTCAATAGTAGATCAGTCAGGTCCATTTATTGAAGGAAAAGTAGAAGGTAAATATATCACATCCTTCTTGGAGACTGGTGCTACCCGTTCTACTGTGAGAGCAGCAGAAATCCCGAACCTACCCCTCTTGGGAAAAACTATCCAAGTTGTAGGTGTTGCAAATAAACATTAGAACTCCTGTCGCAGGCCCGATAGAATTTCATATTTGAAACTTCAAAGACATGCATCGGTTTGTAGTATGTGATTCCAGTCCTGTTAATCTTTTGGGCAGAGATTTGTTGGGCAAAATTATTTGTACTATTTATTGTACACCGGATGGTGTTGCATTTATGATTCATCCTGATGAGGATGTTGAGTATAAAATGATAATGGCCCAATGAGAGAGCTAAGTAAGTGAATTATTTTCACTACTGACTGAGGACGAATTGCCTAAAGATTTAAAAAGTATAGTGAGATCCGAAGTGTGGGATTTCACAGGAAAAGAAATTGGGTTGATGCAAAATGTTCATCCCATTCAGATTACAGTCAAAGATGGTGCTATATATCCAAATACCCCACAGTACAAAATGAGCCCAGATGTGATTTCTGGAGTCACACCAGTGATCGACCAAGTGATTGAACAAGGAATTCTAAAAGAAATATTGGGCAGTGTCTGTAACTCACCTATTATTGGAATTAGAAAGTCCAAAAGAAAATATAAAATAGTGCAGGGTTTCAGAAAGGTGAATAACATTGTAGTGCCATGTTGTCCAGTAGTGCCAAATCCAGCAACAATTCTTACCAAATTCCTTGAGATGCAGATTGGTAAACGGTTATTGATTTGTGTCAGTCATTTTTCTCCATTCCTTTGCACCCAGAAATTCAATGTTTGTGTTCTTTCCGGTTTGGAAACCGTGTCTTCGCATGGTACTGAGTTCCTCAAGGGTACACTGAGAGTCCTTCAATCTTTAATCAGATTTTGAAAAAATGTTTGGAGACTTTGGTTATGCCTGGAAATTCAGTTTTGGTCCAGTACATTGATAGCCTACTGGTGGCAAAAAAGACAAGAGAAGCATATGTAACAGACACAATTGCTTTACTGAACCATTTATCAGAAGGGGGACATAAATTGTCACTGTCTAAATTGCAATACTGTAGACAGGAAGTTCAATTCTTAGGTCACAGAAGTGAGAAAGGGGTCAGAAAGGTGACTACTGAAAAAATCAGTATCATCAAGAGAATGAATCTATCCAGAAATCAAAAATAAAAAAAAGTGCAAATGTTTTTGGGAATGGTTGGATACTGTAGACATTGATTGCAAAACCTCTATAGAGGTTGACTCGTAAGGATGTGAAGGATTTAATTGTTTTGAATGAAGAAAGTATGGTATCTTACTCAAAATTGCGAAACAGTCTTTGTCAAGCTCCTGCTTTGAGAATGCCAGATTATTCTAAAGAGTTTGCATTGTACTGTTGTGACAGAGACAAATGTGAACTTGCAGTCTTAACTCAGAAACATGGAATGGCAAAACGTCCAGTGGCATACTTTTCTGCTACTTTGGACTCAGTGGCTGCAGCATTTCCAGGCTGCTTGAAAGCAGTAACCGTCACTTGTGTAAGTTTGGAACATAGTCAAGCAATTGTGATGGGATATCCAGTAAAGGTTTACTTGCCAAATTCTGTTGAGATCCTTTTATCTCACACATGGACTCAACAAACGACCTTCAGTCGGCTGACTAAATATGAAAAAGTGATTCTTGTTGCTGAAAATGGGACTGTAGTGAGGAGTACTACTGTAAACCCTGCTACTTTATTACTAGATTAAAATTGTGAGGAAGTAAGAAAGGAAGCAGAACATGACTGTCTGGATGTAACTGAACTCTATAGTAAGCCTCATCCTGAAATTGAGGATGAGCCTTTGGATAAACCAGTTTGTGAATTGTTTGTGGATGGACCATGCTTGAGGAATGAAAAGGGGGAATTGTGTACTGGTTATGAAGTCTGTACCTTATCTGGAGCATTAGAAGCATACTGCTTGAAAGGAGTAACCTCCACTCAGGTCGCAGAATTAATTGCTCCGGCAAGAGCATGCAAATTGGCAAAAGGTCTAAAAGTAACAATTCATACTGATAGTCAGTACGGTTTCAGTGTTGTTCATGACCTCAGTCAGTTATGGATGCAGAGAGGATTATTGACTTTCTCCGGCTCACCAATACGGAATGCAAAAACTATAAAGGAATTATTGGAAGTTCTTCAGTTACCAAAAAAGATTGCCTGAAATCAGTAACCTCCGCTCAGGTCACAGAATTAATTGTTCTAGCAAGAGATGCAAATTGGCAAAAGGTCTAAAAGTAACAATTTGAACTGATAGTCAGTCAGTCAAAATACTTTATTGCGATAACTTAATATCATATAAAGACAATGGCAAAGTACAGATTATTTAAAATACATATACAATAAATACGTGCATTAAAAACGGTAAAAATACATAGAGGATAAAAATCATACAGCATATCACATATCATATCATATATAAAGTGCAAAGTGCGAGATACTAAAAGTGTGTGATACTAAAAGCCCCAGAATAAGACATATCTGTAACCAGATATGTCCCTGTTACAAGTCCTATTATAATTACAAAGTGCCTTTTATATTACTCAGTTTATGCTACTAAAGGGGGGTTACCATATTTTTTAATCTAATATTCCTGCTCCTAATAGCACTCACTAGGAAACTGGCCACATGGAACATAATCCTAGGAGTCTGCAGAAGCTGTAAATAAATAAGAGCAGGTTTAACTTGAGTAAATCCAACCTCCTTAAGAATGGGCACAAGAAACTTCCTCCTTGCCTCTGCGTAATGGCTACAGAACATCACTAGGTGCATAGTGTTTTGCTCGGAGAAATGATCACAGGAACATGGTAACGCCTTTTCTGGAGTACTCCATACAGGAAAAAAACCAAGATTAAAATGTATCAGGTTAAAACGAAAACGAGTTAAGATAAACCTGTGGTAAGGGTGGGTCACCATGTTCAAGTAGTTTTCTGGGCCGTCAGGTATAGATAATATTAGACTGACCCTAACACTTGTTTTTTTCAACTCACTCTCTTCTCTCTACAGGGATAGGAGCTCTCTCATTGCACACTTTGGGAGTGCAATATCTTTGGGTGTTATAGACTCTGTAGCAGAGTATAACTCTGGCCTCCCCAGCTTGGAAAAGTTTTCCTTAATGTAAGTCAACCACTTAATGTTGTTAACTTTGTCCAACACAGACAATCTTTCATGATGGTGTGATTTAGAGGGATTTCTTTGTTAAGCCACATCCTCAGCCATGCTACTAAAGGTACTGTTTTTATCAAGTCTGTGATGTAGCCTTCCCCAAGTTCCAAGTGTACAGTGTAGGACGGAGTCGATTGTGGGACACCAAGAACAGATCTGAAGAATTTATTTTCCATGATCTGTAGGGAGTCTAATCCCCTATAACCCCAAATTGAGCTGCCATAAGATGCCACTGAAATACATTTCGCCTTATAAATTTTCATTATGGCTGCAATTGGCCTGGCCCCCATTTTCTTGGAGAACCCCTGAAGAGCTGAAGATGTTCTTGCTAATGAGATTGCTCTGTTCTTTAACTGGGGTCCCCAATTACCCTTTTATTGAATGTGATCCCTAGATAAGGGAAGGAAGCTACTCGAGCAAGCTTCTCCTGTCCACAAAAAAACGTTTTATGACAGTTTTTCCTTGCTGCGCTGCCCATAAGCATGATTTGGGACTTCTTCGCGTTTATTTTTAAATCAAGTGAGCCCATAAAGGTTTCAAAGGCGTCCAGAAGGCGTTGGAGCCCCACCCCGGTACGTGCGAGAAGTACCGCGTCATCCGCGTAAAGGAGAACAGGGATCCCCTGCTCCCCTGCACGCGGAATGTCGAGGGTCACATCCCTCAGGGCGGGTTCCAAAGCATTCACATATAATGTGAACAGTAGGGGTGCAAGAATGCACCCCTGTCTAACCCCTTTTTCTGAAGCAAAAACCTCCGTACACCTTCCACCCGAGCTGACTCTAAATTTAGCTGTAAGGCCCGAGTGCAAGTCAGCCAGTAAATTAACTATTGTCCTGTCCAAACCCATTTTTAGCAGTATGAACCAAAGCTTTGATCTGTTAACCAGATCGAAAGCAGAGGAGAGGTCCATGAAACCAAGGTACATGGACCCCGCCTTGGCCTTGGTGTATTTCTCTATCAACAAATGCAGATTGAGACATTGGTCCTGAGTGCTTCTTTTGGGTCTAAATCCATATTGCACATTGGTCAAAATACTTTTTTCAGTTGCCCACTCGTTTAATTTTGCTAGTATGACTCTTCCTAATATTTTAACTGATGAGTTAATCAATGAGATTGGTCTATAACATGCAGGATCCTGCCTATTTCCCTTTTTAAACACAGGGATAATTATTGAAGTTTTCCATGACTCTGGTATGTTATCATGGCTTAAGGCATTGAAGACCCTACAGAGTAGTCTAGACCAAAAATTAGGGAAACATTTAAAGGCGTCAGCAGGAACACCATCAGGTCCTGGGGCCTTTTTCTTCTGAGTACAATCTATTGCTTGTAAAATTTCTGTTACCTCAAAGTTCAATTGATTTCCATTGGCTATACTGCCAACCGGACCCCCGGGACCTCCACTACTGTGGTCAGAATAAATATCACTAAAATGTTTTATCCAACCTTCATAAGGTATATTAGTTTCAAGGGGAGAGTTCTCCTCTCCTGTAAATAAAGGTTGGTTAACAATCTTCAAAAATTCTCCACTATTTTTCAATATCGCTGGATCTGAAAGCTGGGACCAAGCTTCATCTTTGGTCTCTTTTTTCCTATCTGCTATGGCTTTTTTATACCGGGCTCTACAAGTAATGATAAGTGCAGGGACTTTTGCGACAGCCTTCAAAGCACTTAACAGCGCACAGTGTGCTTTTGAGCATCTGTTATCAAACCATCTTTTGATGGGCAATGTCTTCATTTTTGGACCAGCAAGCAGTCTTTGATTAATCTTGCTGCAGATGCTACCAAAAGCAAGTACCACTTCCCTATTGTGAGCCTCACTAGATAAGCACACACCAACCTCGTCCTCAGTGTCAGAGAGTACCTCTTGTACAAAGGATTCTGGAATTATGCTATCCCATTTCAATCTGCGACCCTTGTCTTTGACTTTAAGTGCTAACCTATTGTCACGAGGACCATCTTTTCACCCTATAAGATCAGTAATTACTAAATCCAAGGAGACAGGATTGTGATCGCTAAAAACAGAAACCACAGTTTTATACATTAAAACCTTACCTAACAAACACAATGAAATGAATATATAATCAATAATAGAGCCATTGTCTGTTCCATTAAAAGTAGGGACCCTAAACCCCCCTCCCCACACCCAGACTCATATAAGTTCCATCTTGCTAAAAAGTTTTCTAAACATTCCCCCTGTTTATTATGTTCAAGGTGAATTGGCGAGCAGTTAGGAGGGGATTCTTCTTCATCGCAAACGAACATTAATATACAAGGGTGGATATTGAAATCCCCCCAAAAAATGATTTCAAAAGAATTTAGATTTTCACTGTAGACTGACAAAAACTGATCCAATCTATCTAGACTTTGCAAAGTACAGTCAGATGCATTGGCATTATAGAAATTTATAAATAAAATATTGAGATATTCTGCTGAAAAAAGTTCAACAATTAGACAGTGATCAGAGCCCGAATCACATTTCTTCAGGGAACCTTTTATGTCTAATTTAAAACAACTTAACCCCTTAAGTGCTGCTGACGGCCAATGGTCGTCAGCAGCGCTACCTCCCCAGTGCTGCGCACGACCATTGAACGTCCATTCAGCACTAGTTCTAATGGACAGCGCAGCACTGGGGAGAAATGTTTACACGCAGCTAAGGTGTTAACAGGCCTCCCTTGGCTCTTCCTGCAACACTAGACACTGCTGGGATACAAAAGTGACTATAGCCATCCAATGAAAAACTATTTTTTTTGTCCCAGGTTTCTTGTAATGCGATAATGTCGAACTTACAGATAAAATCTGACCATGCCGGGTTTCCTACTTTTGCCTTAATTCCTGCGATATTCCAAGTAAGTATACTAAGTACAGGTACATAGTTCCCTTCATGGCTATTTTGTTTGGGCGAAAGTCAATCATTTTGGTCCAAAAAGGATAAAGGAGTATAACGATTAGACAACAAAAGAGGTTGTGCAAAAGGATTTTGATAAACTGGATGAGCTGGATGATTTGCTGTATTACAACTTTGGTCTTGGCCCCATCTGTTATTCATATCCCAATTGTTATCCCACCCGGGTGCGGGGGTCCTAGGGTAGGTAACGTACATTTGTTCTCCATAGAAAAATTTTAGAGTTAATGGAACGACGGTACCCTGTCTACGTTGGGGCGGGAGTAAGTTAGTAAGGATGTTTGGCAAAACGCCTGGATGTGAAAAACTCACTGCCACACAATCCCCTTTGAATTTCTTGGGACGATTTCCTAGCCAGGGAATCCTTTTTGCAGTCTTAATCTCCCGAGCCAGTTGCTGCCCCCCCCCCCACGGAGCTAACTTCATATTGTTTGTGAGCCATTGTAATGCCTTATTTGACAAAGAAGTGGATGATTCAACTATACCACCTTCTAGGGGGGGGGGGACGTTGGCTAATACTAATACAACTGGAGAAGCTTCAACTATAAATTGTAAAGGGTCCGTTGTCTGATAGTCCGTACGGTTTCGGTGTTGTACATGACTTCGGTCAGTTATGGATGTAGAGAGGATTATTGACTTTCTCCGGTTCACCAATACGGAATGCAAAAACTGTAAAGGAATTATTGGAAGTTCTGCAGTTACCAAAAAAGATTGCAGTTGTAAAATGTGCTGCACATCAATCAGGAGACAACGTGACAAAAGGGAACAGATACGCATATCATTTAGCTTACTGTACACAAAATACATTAGCTATAAACAGATCAATTGAAAGAATAAATACCGAATGCCACCTTATGTTCACAAACATAATTGAGACATTGCTTGAGGTAAGACAATTGCAGGAAGAGGTCAGTGATGGAGAAAAAGAAGAGTAGAGGAGAATGGGTTGTTTAAAAAATGCAGTGGAAGAGGTATGGGTTTAACTAGATGAAAGATCAGTACTACCAGATTCTTTACTTTTCCACATGGCCAGGATGTATCATGGAATGACCCATATTGGAACAGAAGCTATGGTTAGACTCTTCGGGCAGACATGGTACAATCAAAATTCAGGGTCAACTCAGAAAGTATATGTCAAAGATGTGCCATATGCCAACACAAAATCCAGGAAGGAAGACAGTTGTAATTTGGGGTATAATTGGGAAAGCAGACGGTCCTTTCACATGTCTTCAAGTTGTTTTCTTCGAATTACCACCATGTAATGGGCTGAAATATGTTCTTGTCATTGTTTGTTTGTTTTTTCGCTGTATTGAGGCCTATCCAACGATGAGGAATGACAGTTTCACCGTGGCAAAACTGTTGTTGAGAGAATTGATACCTAGGTGTGGTTTTCCAGTCACTTTGGAATTAGATAGAGGACTTAATTTTAATATTTAAATCATTTGAATGACTTAAGCAGCATTACAAATTACGCAGAAGCTACATTGTGCCTACCAACCAGAAGCATCTGGTATTGTTGAACAGATAAACTGCACTATAAAATTGAGATTAGGGAAGGTATGTGCATCCACAACACTGAAGTGGCTTGACACTTTACCCCTTGTATTGTTGAGTCTTAGAAGTGTTCCTGTCAAAAAGGCTGGATTAAGTCTCCATGAGGTGATAATGAGAGCCATGAGACAAACATACATACTTGCGAACAAACTTATGAATATGTCTGATGATCATGTGCTAGACTGTGGTAAAGGACTGGCTGACCTGGTGTGTTCTGTGTCCCGCCAGGTTGGAGGAGGTGCCACAATGACACAGCGAGACCAAACCTATGAGCTGAATCCTGGTAAGTGGGTCCTAGTCAAGAAGCACGTAATGAAAATGTGCCTAGAACCCCGTTGTAGTGGCTGTTACCAGAGTATATATTGATGACGACCACAGCAGTGAAGTGTTTTGGCTAGCCAAACTGGATACATGCCAACCATACTCGCAGGGTCCGAAGTTCAATTGAAAGACATGAAGAACAGTAACTGATAAATCACAATAAAAACCCAGCAGCTGAAGTTTGCGAAGCTAAAGAATCTGGAGTGATAGATTCTGACAAACGTTTTGATGACAAACAGCCTAGCACAAATCAAGAAGGGTGGGCACTAGATACTAGGACTGAAGAGACTTCTGTGGTGTCAGAAGAAGGTGAAGTCACCAATAAACCAGTGGGAAGTGAAGCAGCTGTCGAGACAGAAAAAGGAGAAACAGACGATGAGATAGAAATAGAATTAGAAGAAAATATAATTGCAGACGAACCAGAAGAAGCTAAACTAACTGGTAAATCAGAAACAAGTGTTGAGTCATCTGAAACAGAAATACAAAAGTATGGTGAGGGACAGATAGAAAGAATACAAAATAAAAGGAACAGTGATCAAGACAAAGAAGGTGAAAAGGTAGTACAGAAAAAGAGACCTCGAAAGGAAACAAAATTGGTCAAGTGGAGCATGAAGCCTAAAGTATAGAATATTGAGGAGAAGATTGAGGAGACCACAGCAAAGTAACGAAATTTCAAGCCAAACAGAATCAGTAAAAATAAGAACGATAACAAAAAAATAAAAAAAATACAAGAATTCCATGTAGAAAATACAAAGCTCCTGATTGGACCTATGTTATCTTGGAGGAATTTGAAAATCTTGGTCTAAGTGAAGAGAACAACAGTAGTGATTCTGAAAAAGAAGATGAGCACAAACTGGGAGGCTTATGTAGTATTTTCCTATTAAAACTCATATGGATGTTGTTAATTGTTGTCATATCCATCCTTAATGTAAATAATAATGAAAATAATACTAATGAAGTGACAATTGAAGGTATGAAAGATATTTCTAAAACAAATATGAATATTACCATAGAACAATTGGATGGCAGCATTCTCCATCATGACAAATCTATTAGTGATTTTTCATTAAATGTATTTACTAAGTTGTTATATGAGTATACTAACACCATGAATGTGAGTGACTGCTACGTTTGCATGCAACTACCTTCGTCTGTCCCGGTAGGTGTAACCGATCACCACTTTTCATTAACATATGGTGTGTCATGTAGTGTCCTCAGCAGCCTATTTTATATGACAAGTAAGTTAGAGATCAATATAATGACCTAGATTTAATATTGTCGGAAGTTCCAATTGTAAGGGAACTAAATAAAGTAGTAAGTGGTAAAGATCCATGCTATATGGGAGAACTCTTCTATATTACTAAAACCTTAAATATAGAATATGCTTACAAGAATAAGTTAACGTTTAGCTCACATGTTAAAGAGAAATTGTTCTTGAAAATGGTAGAATATAGAAGAGCAAGGTTCCAAAAGAAAGCTGATAATAAGAAATCACAGGCACCACAGTGGACCTTTACAGAAGGAAATTATGAGAAGGGTGAGACATACGCTGCAATGTCGCTCGATTAGTCAAAGAAAGGGACACTGTGTTTATATAGATCAAAGGCTAATTATAACAACTATTTTATTGGCACTAGTAAATGTGAACATGCGTTCCAAGTAACTGGAAGATGGGGATTAAAGGGCGGAACTGATCCTGTTTTCCAAGGTGTATATTATGTGTGTGGTAAGAAAGCCTATGATAGGCTATCTGCACATTAGTATGGAAGATGTTATTTTGGGATTGTTTTCTCAAAAGTATATCATATGGACCGAAAGAGCAATAGTGTCAATGAAGTAAACCAAGGACTAATATGCAGTAAAAGAGCATGTTTTTCAGAAATAGTAGGTGATATTTTTGGGGCACTGATACCCTCAGTTGGAGTTGTTCTGAATTCGCACAAAATTCGAAAATTATCCACAGTGTTTGACCATTTATCAACAGAAACTGATGGTGGTTTCTTGATGATTGATACCAAAATGGTGGCAATCTGATTAATGGTTTTTACAAAATTGACTTGCCCTTGACATTCTTTTAGCAAAAGAGGGTGGAGTTTGTGGCATGTTGAGATTTCAAGACTGCTATACTTATATCCTGGATAGAAGTAAAGGGATAGAAGGATATATAAGAAATTTTGCAAAATTACATAATGATTTAACCCAACTGGTGGTTGACAGTGTGTGAGAGAGACTTGGTAAGAGTTTCTCTGCGGTAAGTAAATGGTTTTCTACCTTTGGAAGTAGTCTGTTAGGAAAGTTTATAATGCCAATATTTTCAGTAGCAATAATTTTTCTAGTAATATTAACAGTGTATAAGTGTTTTGAGTGCATAAGAGAGAGAAAAAGTAAAAGAGATAAAGAGAACTAAGGAAAGGGAATAAAGAGAAAGAGAGAAGAATTAGAACTTGAAGAAATAAATGAAGAATTCTATGATATAATGAAAAAGTTAGACAAGGGCGCCGTAAAGAAATGAAAGAGAAAGTAAAATTTAGATGAAAAGGTGGCACTCGGTATGGTGAGTATGCATCATGGCTCCTAAAAGCCATCAGAGGGGGGATGATAGAGCAGCATTTCGCTAAAAAAATCCTGCTCGATTGAACATCCCTATAATACGTACTAACAGTAAGTAGTGTCTAAACGACTAATGTGCACATTTACACTACACATGGGAAGCTTACTTTGCAAATATGCAAAACCTAATCAGAAATAATGTGAAAATAACCGTAAATGTAATAATCTTTGTGGTTAGAATGGATTAAAGGGTTTTGCATGGCAAGGCCAAATGTGTAAGCAAGCTGCAGGAGCCGCAGGCGGTGAGCCAGCACACCCCAGCAGCAGTGGTGGGCGGTGGTAAGTTATATTCCTTACTTATTGACATTATGCTCGCTGCAAGGGTGTACACTGTACTGTTGAGACTTAGTAAGCGACCCTTGACCCTGATTCCAGGCAGGTCGCTCCCCACTCCGCATAGCTCAACTGGACTGCGGCCGTGCTCCAGACCAGCTGCTGACTATTTCGAAGCCCGCCTCCATTTTTCTGTACTTGCTTTATGCTTCTGCCTGCCTATTGTACTTGTTCTGTGCCTTCTGTTCTCTCCCCGGTCCAGCTTGTTTCTGTGCCCTTCTGGTTGCCTAATATTGTATTTTATTGTACTCGTTTTGCCCCCATTGTCCATTTGTACCATTTTGCCTTCTGCTCTCTCCGTGGTCCCACTTGTTTCTGTGCCCTTCTGGTTGCCTAATATTGTATTTTATTGTACTCGTTTTGCCCCCTTCGTCCATATGTATCCTTTTGCCTTCTGCTCTCTCCCCGGTCCTGCTTGTTTTTGTGCCCTTCTGGTTGCCTAACATTGTATTTTATTGTACTCGCTTTGCCCCCATTGTCCATTTGTACCCTTTTGTCTTCTGCTCTCTCCCCGGTACCGCTTCCCGCCACTATGTTCCCTGCGGCCCGCCCATCGATCCCATTCATCCGCTCCCCCCTGCTCCTCCCTCCCACCTTCCCTCCATATGGCGGCCGCTGCGCGGTGAAGGGAGCGACCCTTGACCAAGCTTGCAGGCAGGTCACTCACCATGCCACATAGCTCCACTGGACTGCGCCCGTGCACCAGACCAGCTGCTGACTAGTTCGAGGACTACCTCCACCCGCAGGCTACCACCTGTGCCACATCCCTGGTAGCCAGTGGTATACCTTAGGTTTGCTCTGTTTTTCTGTACTTATTTTACGCTTCTGCCCATCTATTGTACTTGTTCTCTGCCCCTTTGGTTGCCTAATATTGTATTTTATTGTACTAGTTTTGCCCTCATTGTCCATTTGTATCCTTTTGCCTTCTGCTCCCCTACCCCCAGGTCCCGCTTGTTTCTGTGCCCGTCTGGTTGCCTAATATTGTATTTCAATGTACTTGTTTTGCCCCACTTGTCCATTTGTACCCTTTGCCTTCTGCTTTCTCCCAGGTCCAGCTTCTCACCGCTGCGTCCCCTGCGCACTTCCCCCCACTCCCATTCGTGCTCTCCCCCCTGCTCCTCCCTCTCACTTCCCCCCTTATGGTGGCCGCTGGCGCTCTGAAGGCGCACCTAAGGCAAGCCCTTCTGCTCTCGTCCGCGCCTGGACCGTGCCCAGCTCCAGAACCCCTGGACACCGCGAACACCACGACGCCCAACTGCGCTACAAGGCCAGCACCCTCCACGCACTCAACCCCGGACGAGAACACACCTGCTACCTAGCCACCCCGAAGCACACCCAAGGACCCTTAACCTGCCGGAACTGCAGCTTCACCAGCATCCGCCCCTCCAAATCTCTGCCGAAGAAAGAACCCAACTACCTCAGATGCATCCTTCTCAACACTCGCTCTGCCCGCAAACACTCTGTTGAGCTCTGGGACCTTCTCGACTCAACATCCTCAGCCATTGCCTTCCTAACAGACACCTAGCTGAACTCCGCCTCAGCGTCCGACATCACCATAGCCCTCCTGGATGGCTACAAGATCACCCACAGGGATCACATCAATGCAGTAGGAAGAGGAATCGCCATTGTCCAAAAGAACATCTTCAGAGTATCGACCAACACCGACGACACCCTCAGCACCACCGAACACCTGCACTTTGAGATCCACACCGACCCCAACACCACCCTCAGAGGAACCCTCATCTACAGACACCCTGGACCCCGACCAAAGTTCACCGACTCCATCACCGACTTCATCAGCACACACACCCTTGCCTCCACGGATTACATCCTCTTCGGGGACCTGAACTTTCACCTCGAGAACAACAACACCAACTCCACCACCCTGTTCGCCAACCTCGCTAACCTCAGACTCAGACAGATAGTGTCTACACCCACCCACTCTGTCGGCCACACGCTTGACCCCATCTCCGCCAGCCCCCAAGTCTCCTTCAACCACACCACCGAACCCCACTGTACCGACCATCACTGCATCCACATTACCTTCAGGAAACCCACCACACACCACCGCACCCAACAGATGGCTCGCCGCTGCTTGAGAAAAATCACCAAAGACCAGCTATCCACCACCCTAGCCCAGAGCCCACCCACTGACCCCACCGACCCTGACACCGCCGCCCAGAACGTCAGACAATGGATCGACAACTGCGCCAACACCCTCGCCCCACTCAAGAAACCATCAAACAGCCACTCCAGCAAGAAAGCCACCTGGTTCACCAAAAACCTCCAGGCCTCCAAATGAATGTGCCGAAAACTGAAGAAGAACTGGCTCCTCGAACGAACACCAAACAACCACGCAGCCCACAAGGATGCCACTCGCAGGAACCATCAACTCATCAGATCAACCAAAAGGGCCTCCTTAAAGACCGCCTAGCCTACAACGCACACAACAGCAAAGAGCTATTCAATATCGTGAAGGAACTCTCCAGCCCCAGCTCCAACACAAACAACATCCCACCCTCACAAGGCCAGTGCAACTCGCTGGCCACCTTCTTTCACCGTAAGATCACTGACATCCATGACAGCTTCAACATCACGACCGCCTCAACAACTACTGAGACCTCCGCCACCACCCGCATGAGCCGCCTGCTCTCCTGGACCAGTATCAACAACGAGGACACCGGCAAGATCATGAACACCATCCACTCCTGATCATCGTTAGACCCATGCCCTCACCACATCTTCAACAAAGCCAGCACAGCTATCGCACCTCATCTCCGGAAATTAATCAACATCTCCTTCGAGACAGCAACCTTCACGGAAAGCTGGAAGCATGTCAAGATCAATGCATTACTCAAGAAACCCAAGGCAGACCCCAAGGACCTCAAGAACTTCCGGCCCATCTCCCTGCTCCTGATCCCAGCGAAGGTCATCGAGAAAACTGTCAACAAACAACTGGCCAGCTACCTCGAGGAGCACAGCATCCTGGACCCGTCCCAGTCCGGGTTCCTCAGTAACGATAGCACCTAAACCCCCCTCATCGCGGCCTCCGACGACATCAGGACCCTGCTAGACAAAGGAGAAACAGCAGGCCTCTTCCTCTTAGACACGGTCTGCCACCACACACTACGAACACGCCTACATGACTCCGGTATCCAAGAGAAGACCCTGTACTCGATCACATCCTTCCTCTCCGGCAGAACACAGAGTGTCCACCTCCCCGTTCCACTCCAATGCCACCGAGATCATCTGCGTCGTAGACCAGGGCTCATCCCTCAGCCTGACGCTGTTCAACATCTACATGGCCCGCTCACCCACGTCGCCCAACAGCACGACCTCAACATCATCTCCTATGCGGATGACACCCAGCTGATTCTCTCCCACACCAAAGACCCTCACACCGCCAAAACCAACTTCCACAAAAGAATAAAGGCCGTCACCGATTGGATCAGCAACAGCCGACTAAAGCTGAACTCGGACAAGACGGAGGTCCTCATCCTCGGATCCCCCCTTCAGCATGAGATGATTCCTGGTGGCCGTGCACACTGGAAGCATCCCGACACCTACCGACCACGCATGCAACCTAGGGGTCATCCTCAACTCTACCCTCTCCATGACTAAGCAGGCCAACGCCGTCTCCTTCTCCTACTTCAACACCATTCGCATGCTCTGCAGGATCTATAAGCGGATCCCCACTGAAATGAGAAGAATGGTCAGCCAGACCCTCGTCACCAGCAGGTTGGACTACGGAAACGCCCTCTGCACAGGAACCTCGGCCAAACTCCTGAGACGGCTGCAACGCATCCAGAACACCTCTGCTCGTCTGATCCTTGACATCCCCTGCCGCAGAAACATCACACCCTACCTAAGAAACCTGCACTGGCTCCCTGTCAACAAGAGGATAACCTTCAAGCTCCTCATTCACGCACAAAAAGCACTCCACAACTCCGGACCAGCATACCTCAACAGACGACTCAGCTTCCATACCCCCACCCGGTAGCTCCGCTCTGCCGGACTCGCCCTCACCGCAGTCCCCCCGCATCCAAAGAACGACTGCCGGCAGCAGATCTTTCTCCCACCTCGCCGCCAAGATCTCTAACACCCTCCCCACCCACCTACGGCACACCCAAGACCTGCTGGCCTTCAGAACACTCCCCAAGACCTAGCTCTTTGAGCAGTAGCAGCACCCACCCTCTCCAGCACCTTGAGACCCTTACGGGTAAGTAGTGTGCTTTACAAGTGATATGATTGATTGAGTAAGTAAGAAGTTTTAAGTAAATAAGAAGTTGTTGTGAACAACGGTTGAAGAAGACACCCTTTAATTGGCATTAGCAATAGCATTAGCTGTGGGAGTGTTGTTGAGTAACCAATGGCCTCTTCTATCTGACTTCAATTCAGCTGTGAAAGTTTTATGGAGAAGACTAAAAGTCAGATCAGATGACCTTGATGAATGGGTTCAATGAAAAAGGAAAGAAGTGTGGAAGGAGGAAGGACGGTTGAAATGTAATATTTATGACTGACAGAGGATACGTGGGATGCATGCATAGGTGGCTGATAGGAATCAGATGCATGGGTGGTTGAATGCCTGAAACTCCCCCAAAAGATATAAGCTGAGGAAGTGAGGATAGATACATACTTACAAATGTTATGTACTATGCTTGCTGGTGCTATTGTGCCACTATGTGTACAATTATTTTGTCTTAATCTTTTGCTAACAGTATATTGTTACAATAGTCTTTTTTCTTCTTGATATAGCTATTCCTTCCAAAGGGACATCTAAACCAGAGAGGAAGGAGTTGGAAGCAAGGTCTCGGCTCTGGAAGCTGGAGGCCATACAAACTGAATACCGGCGGCTGGTGGTTCTGGCGGAGGAGGCGGCAGCAGCTGCAGCCTCCTCCAATGCCCCGGGCCCCAGCCAGGTCCAGGCCCCATCAGTGTTACGGCGCCGCCGTCTGGAAGCCGCCAACTGCCGTACTTCATCACAGCACTGCTGCCCCCCGTAGATGCAATTGTTGGGCATTAAAGCACCACATGGCCCACCTAGAGGAGCATTTAAATGTCCTGGAGAATCAAGCCCACCGATGAGAGTTGAACTTCACTCTCTTTTTGATTGCCCCTTTTTTATTACTTCTTTTGGTGGGTGGGAAATGGGCGTTGGTGTTTATGAACATGGACAATTGGTTGGACTTTTTAGTTTTGGACATTGGTTGGGGTTAGGGAGAGGGGTGGGTCAGGTGCTGTAGAGGGATTTTTTACATAGTTTATTTTTGTTAGGGGATTAAATTATATTTACACTTTACAATGTTGTTAATGTTTTGTGGGGGGGCTACTGTTTTCATCACACTCGTTGCTTGCTGCTGCAGGGCCACAGCCAGTATTTGATTTAAATAATCGGCTAATTTTGTAAGATGCAAACAGATAGATGCTGTACCCCTCACTGATTGACTTGTACTACTAGTACTGTCAGTCTCTCCTCCTAGTCTATGCATTTTGCAATTGGACTCAAGGGGTGTGTTAATTAATGAATTAATTTCCATTATTATTTATGCCTCCCCAAACTTCTTCTCTTACCTGTGCTTGATGTTTAACATATGCAAAAGAAACAATTGATGGAAAGAATGCTGGACAATGCAAACATTCACCTGCAGTCACAAGGATCTGGGTTTAATCCATCATTCTTTTGCTCAACACACCAGTTTGGACTCAGCCATGTGCAAATCAGTCTTGACCTTGCTCCTTGTGGGAACAGTCCAGCCTGAACTGCCAAGCCAGGTCCTCCCTGGACCAGAAACAAACATCCTGGGACCGGTTTCAATCAGTCTTGACCCTGCTCCTTGTGGAAACTGTCCAGCCTGAACTGCCAAGCCGGGTCCTCCCTGGATCGGAAACAAGCATCCTGGGACTGGTGAGCAAAAAAACGATGGATTTAGGCCCAGATCCCTGTACTGAGGAGAATGTATGACATTGTTCTGCATTCTGTCAAACAACTGTTGTTTTTGCAATTGATGTTTAATTTAGGCACAGCGATGGCTGCATGGTGATGATGGTTTGGTTTACCAACATGCCATGGTTGTGGTGGTAGTAGTAAACACTGGTAGTAATATTTGCAAAAAATGAAAATGAGACCGTCAGTCGCCTGCGAGAGACTGTGGGAGGAGTAGTAGAACAGAGTACAGTACAGTGCACAAGAAGACTGTCAAACAATAATAAAAATAATAGCCTAGTACAACAAGTTACAAACTGTAGTTGTGTCGAGTCTTTCGACCAGGCCTACACGTGACACAAGTGTAACCTTTAGTGCTGTGTAGGAGGATGAGGAATCCATTCGATGCCGGCAATTAATAATGATGGATTAGGTTTCTTTGGAAAAAAATGATCTTGCAAATACACTGATCATGGGTGGGCAAGCAGAAGAAGATCCTCGCCCTACCATTTCATTGAATTAGTGTTGCTTTCGCCACATCCACCCCAGCAAGCGTGTGACCAATTATTGATGTACATTTAATTTAGTCACACCTCAAAAAATCAAACAGCCCGGGGGAAGAGGGTTAGGGTTTGATGAAAGGTTGGGAAGGGGGGTTTGGGGAAAGGTTTGGCAAAGAAAAACACTGCGCATGGACAAACAACAAAACACAATCTTGGCAGACGACCATCACATCCAAAAATCTGTTAAAGGAGAAAAAGGAAATGCATGCATGATGATGATGACTTGATGGTTAATGAGAAATAGTACTTACTAATTAGACTGGTAGACAGTACCAGGCAGCGGTATATTATTAATTATTATGCAATTTGCCTTGATTCTCTGCCCTCAGAGAGACCCAAATTCTATCTTGTATTGTACTGGGGTTACTTTTTAAAGCCAGCAAAGAAAATTTGAAAATAGGGATCAGTTATAAGCAGAGAGCAAACAACAAGAACACACAGTATTAATGATTGAAGAGAACAAATGAATCAAAGTATTTAAAATATGATGAATGTTGATACTAAAGTGTTACTGTATGTTATCCTGGTCAAATTTAGGAGTTGCAACTCAGAGTTCCTCTTGGTCCTCCTGTCCACGCTGCGGCCGTCAATCTTGGGTTCCACTGCCTGCCTGGCGGATGTGGATTCGTAGGTGAGTGTGAGTTGTTTTTACTAGTATAGCACAGGGTAAAGGCTGGCCTGCCAGTGTAGATGGAAGAACAAAAGAGATATTTAAAAATCAAGAACAGGTCAGCAGCACCCACCCAACCTCTACTTAGCTTAGATTTTGACTGAGCCAGATAGAGCACACATGTCACATATACAGCAACATAGCATTTTCCAAAGTAGGTAACTAAATCAATGGCATGCACAGCTGTCAGGCATATCACCACTACTACACTCGTGATTCGACTCCACCACCACACAGACATGTAGGTCTGCTGGAGTTGTTGTTGACTTGTTTACCTTTTATGCCACTCATGAAATGCCCTGAGTTATTCCATCAATCATCTCCGATCCTACTAAGTGACTGCGAAGATATTATGTCACTGTGGTGCATGGTGTTGCCCAACTCAGTGTGCACTGTACATAGTGAGTCCAGATTCCATATTTAAAAATGCAATTGATCGGCCTGCAGTAGACGTAAAATTTTGTTATTAAGCAACAAGAAGACAAACATTGACTTGAGTTACTTTAAGTGTGTAGATTCAATATTAATAGTACACAATGAATTCACTTCATGTGCAACAGACAACAACACAAACACAAATAACTCTCAGAGTCAGCGTCTAATGCATGCCATCATTCATTACCTGTTCCTTCCCATCTTAAGTTAAGGGGCAGCCTCTTTTGGCTCGGAAAGGAGGAAAGCTATAGTAGTCATTACGTTCCACTTTTGGACGATTCAACATGGCAACATTTTCTTGCTTGTACTATTATTATTCTACATCAAATCATCATCTGCTTGAGGGAAATGGATTTAGGGTGAGTCAGGAGGATGGAGGACCAAGACTCCGAGTAGTGGACTTCAGTTAATTGCTGACAGCTGCACCTCCAATATGGCAAAAAAAAGACTAGAAGATGTGGGCGGGGGATTTGTTGTTATTCGAAGTTTCGAACCAGAAAGACAGACACACACACACAAATAAAAGTAAATAAGGAAGGAAGAAAGTAAGAAGTTCAAGTCTAGTTGTCAGGGAAGTTTAGCTCGTCCTCAATCTCTGGGGTTTCAACCAAAAGTAGGTCATCATCTAACACACTACTTTAGTCACCTAAGGTGTTGTCCTCATCTTCCTGCGCTGATTCATGTATTGTGTAATTTAGTGGTATAAAGTGCTGATTCATTTTGATCATGGTTAACTTCTCTACGTTTTTAGGCAAGAGGCTGGTCCTTTTCACTATTACAATGGACCCAGCAGCACTGAAAACATGTTCAGAAGAGACCCTTGCGACAGAGCAAGCCAGATAGTTTATTGCCAGCCTGATGAGCACTGGCCATTGACCCCTTTTCCAATACCAATACCACAATTGGTTTTGATCCATGTAGACCTCTGTTGGGTCATCCAGATCAACCTGGACCATTCTCTCAATGTTCAAGGGTACTACACTTTGCTTGGCCTCTTTTGTCTTTGCATCGGCACTGGACCTAGTAAGCCCTTGCTGTAAATACCAACCCTGTGCCGATTTTACTGGGCCTGACGATCTAGTTCTTGATGATGTCGATAGTTTTGGTGACCGCTCTGAGCCAAACGCACTGCCCTCAGGCTCTGAAGTGGAACTTGATGCAGGATGCCCTGCTGCAGTACTTGTTGTGGGTTTGAGTAGCACGCCTTTAATTACCAACCGTTCATTTTCAAAGTCACTGTCTGCCTCACCTATCCAAGTTGTGTACCGGGCAACATCCATTTCTGAAAAAGGAATTATTGTCTTACTGTTCAGTGGCGATTTGTACCATGGATCCAGAATTAGGGCACAAATGTAATGTTTTTCTGAAATATTGTGAGTTTGTACCCTTGTATTTTGAGCTAAGCGACTGGATAATCTCTCCACCAACTCATATGCTTCATTTATTTCCTCCAACCCTATGTAGTCTTCAGACACCTCCTTCAGCTTTTGGTCTAGCATGTGCAACAACGGGATAACTTGGCCCATAGTTCAGTCCTTCTTGCTTACTGCACGTTTGAAGACCTCAAAAGGAAGAAGCATCTCTGTCAGGCATTTAACTAGGTACCAGTGGTCCATCTGAAGGGTCATGCCTTTCACAGTAGCATACCATCTTTGCATGACATATTTATTGTTTGGCTTGTACTGCTCAAACAAATGGTCAAGCATGTAATAGGTTGAGTTCCAATATGTTGCCACCTCCTCGATGAGTGCTTTGACTGGCATTCTAAACTCACGTTGAATGATCCGCAGCTGCTTCCGGGCTGTAAAAGAATGGCTGAAATGCGTGCTAGTTCTTTTGCAGGTTGTCAGTAAGTTGCTGACTATGACTTTTTTTTGTCAGAAAGTCTTGAACAATGTTAATGTAGTGCGCCAAACACGGGACCCTGACATAGGAACCATCCTCCATGGCCTTAAGTACATTACTGCTATTATCTGTGGCAAAAGAAACAATGTTAAGCCCTCTTGGTCGCAGCCATTCAGAGACCTTGATGTTAAACTGTTCCAAAATATTTGCAACAGTATGAGATTTCACCATTGCGAACATGGCTACAGTTGCATGTTTCCGATTAGCATTAAAAATCTCAGCAGTGTCAACAGCACCTGCTTCAGATATCTTTTCTCTAACCCCCACAGAAGCGATCCAGTGTGCAGTGATGCACATGTAATCAGTGGCTTTGCAACTGGTCCACATGTCTGTTGTCAGGTGGATAGTGTGAACAGCATTCTGCTGCAAAGCTTGTCCAAGCAATTCCAGCACATCGGGATGTAGTGCTGGAACAGCAAGTTTGGTGAAATAGGACCGGCTGGGAACCTTCCATTTAGGGCAGAAGGCTGATACAAATTTAAGGAAACCCAACCCTTCCCCAAACGAAAAAGGGAGAAGGTCCATCGCTAATATTTTAGCCAGCTTCTCATTGTACAAATGTGCTGTTGGTTGGTTGCTGTTGTACTGCTCCTCCGACCTAAGCATGCTGTCAGTGTTAGGCTGGAATATTTTCCCTTGTGGTGCAGCTGATGCAGGTGACTTCTTGAACCCAGTTAGGCTCAATAACACACTTTCATTTCATTGCAGTACTCTGTTGCCTTGGTATCTCAGTCTGACACTGAGTCTCCTGACTAGGGTGCCATTTAGCTGTTTCTGAGGATGTAGGCATTGGTGGTACTACTATACTGCTGTAGACAGGGCTAGAAATGTCTCCCTCTTGTTCACCTTCCACCCTGATCATATCTTCTTCTACTTCTTCATCCTCATCTACAGTAATGGGTGCAGTTTTACTTTTTTGTACGCTAAGTAGGTGTGCCTCCCACTGGATCATGGGGTGTTTTTTGAGTTGACTTGTTTGGTCTCCGGGAGCATACTTTAACCCAGCTTATCCCGACTAAAAATGCATCGACAAATTGAGTATATAGCAATGTTCTCCTCTTTACTGCTAACTGAAAAGAAGTCCCAAACTGGGGAGGTGAACTTCCTGGCACTGCTGGTTGTGCCACTTTTAATGCCAGATGAATTGGAGGGTGGGTGTGGAATTTGACTCTGTGCACTTACAGTACCTTTACCTACTGAGGTAGTGGTTGAGCTGGATGTAGGGCACTGCCGGGCCTTAGCAAATGCAAATATGGAAGCTGGAGGTCGTGTTGGTGTTACTTGTGTAGGTGGTATCCATGCCACATCCCTCACAGCACTTCGGGATGGGGTAATAATAATGTCAGTCACCATCTCCACTTCATCTTAATGATGACTGGCTTGTCATCATCCTCCTCTTCTACAGCTTCCTCCATAACTCTAAGGCTTTCTGGAACCTTCCTTCTCCTTAGCCTTGTCGCGTAGCATGCCTCACTCTCAGGTTTAGCTGGTGGGTTCCAAGTGGTATCTAGACCATCAGAAGGGGGGCTTGAAGAAGAAGTTGATGGACTAACCCACCTTTTCCTTGCTGGGGATCTGGAAGACAATGGATCTTCTGAAAGAGTGGCTTGCTCTTCTTCCTCTGCCTGAAAGTTGATTTCCTGAACTGTCCCTACTTCGGGAGGAACCACTACTATTGTGGGCAGCTATTGTGGCTGTTGTTGCGGCTGTAGTTCTGGCTGTTGTGGCAGCTGTTGTTCTGGCTGTGTTGCCCACTTATCAGCAGAGTTTCCACCTGCGTTGATTAGGTACTACTTTGCAATAATTAGATTTCAACATCACTGCTCGTAGACGTTTGCTCAAGTAGACTAGATACCTCTGCGAAACTCATGGGCTTGGGCCCAGGTTGGTGGAATGGGCCCACTGATGCGGAGGTGCTGTTCTTAGCTTGGTCCCTGGACACCGCTGATGCATGCGTAATTTTTGGTTTGCCAAAAAACATTGTGAGCGGCATACCAGTCTTGGTAAGTGCCACTTCCATCTTCTGTTCATTCTTCTTACTGGCAACTTTCTTGATACTGGAGGTCCTCGTAACTTTCTTTCAGGCCATCTTCTTCAGATGTCAGCAGGATGCAGTTGCACAAGTTGTCGAGAGATGTCTGTGGCTACACGTCACGTGACGTTGTGCGCAGCAGGATTTCTGTCTGGCAGTACAAATGGGTGTTGATGATGATAGTGACACCTCCTCCTCAGTCTTTTGTGCACCTAAAAGCAAAGAAGTCAGAGGAACATCAGTAAATGTTGCAGTTGTTGTTGTGGTTCAATTAATACTAGTACAAATAAACAATTTTTTAAACTCAGTTCTAAATTTCCTTTTAACAGTGTAGCCATTTATGAGACTTTGACAACAAGGACTTTCATGGTATACTGTGTACAGTCAGGAAGGATAGGAAAGAAGAAGAACAAAAACAAAAATACAAGTGGAATGGAGTGGAATGTAAGTGGAACATATTTGGAATTAATTTGCGTATCACATCATTCAAGGAGCTCCAGCTAGCAAAGGGGATGGAAGCAGTAAGCAAAGAGGAACAAGGGAAACACATGCAGGCTTACATGGCAAAAGCAGCACACTTATAACTACCACCAGAAATGGCCATCAGTCACATGGATAATTAATGTGTAGATATCAAGGACCCCCTGAGTATATAGAATACAAATTTCCTAGGTCAGGGAAATGGAATTGGAATTTGTGTTCCCTTTTTTTAATATATATGTTAATACATTTTAGAAACTGATTTCACTGGTAGCTCTCTTTCCTTAAATATCTTTGTTCATTACTGTATTTTAATTATGATTGCCTAGGTTGTTTTTTATCCACCAGTCACATGTACACAGTCACAAGCAACAAGCAGGAGGCCTGGAAAACAATGAACTGAAAAAGGCCGATAATGTCCTGGAAAAGGAGGCATGCTAAACAACACAGCTTTAATGTCAAACAAATGAAAAAATGAAAATCCACTGGGCTAAACAAGGTGTGCAAGTTACACAACAACCATACCACACACACACACACACACAACAAAGACATTTCTTTAACACACACCCAAAGAGTGAAATACCCCCAAAAAACACATTTTGCAATTCAATCCAATGCCCTCCATGCCCTAAATGATGTTTATCAACACACCCCACAGAAACAGTTGTTTCATCATGCACCCATGACTTCATCTGGGCCTACTGGATGAAAGGCCTATTGGCAGACTAGGCCACAAACCTGCAGGCCTATGGCAAAAGCACACTGCCTGGCTTCAAAATGGCCACCAGCAACATGGCCAGGCCGACAACAAGAAGCCTTGGCCAAAAGCCACATGGACACTCACAGTCAAAAGCAACAAGCAGGAGGCCTGAAAAACAATGAACTGAAACAGGCCTATAATAGTCAGACAAAGGAGGCATGCTAAACAACACAGCTTCAATGTAATAACATGAAAAAACGAGGTGTGCAAGTTACATAACAATCACACCAGAGACACACACACACAACACATGCATTTATTTAACACACACCCAAAGAGTGAAATACCCCCAAAAAACAGATTTTGCAATTCAATCCAATGCCATCCATGCCCTAAATTATGTTTATCAACAGACCCCACAGAAACAGTTGTTTCATCTTGCACCCATGACTACCTCAGGGCCTACTGGATGAAAGGCCTATTGGCAGACTAGGCCACAAGCTTGCAGGCCTACTGCAAAAGCACAATGCCTGGCTTCAAAAGGGCCGCCAGCCACTTGGACAGGCCCACAACAACAAGAAGCCTTGAAAACAATGTACTGAAACAGGCCTATATTAGCCAGGCAAAGTAGCATACTAAACAGCACAGCTTTAATGCAATAACGTGCAAAAACGAAAATCCACAGGGCTAAACAAGGTGTGCAAGTTAAACAACAACCACACCACACACACACACACACACAGAACAAATGCAGTTATTTAACACACACCAAAAAGTGAAATACCCACAAAAATTTTTTTTACAATTCAATCCAATGCCATCCAGGACCACAACAACAAGAAGCCTGGAAAACAATGAACTGAAACAGTCCCATAATAGCCAGGCAAAGGAGGCATGATAAACAACACAGCTTTAATGCAATAAAATTCAAAAACGAAAATCCACAGAGCTAAACAAGGTGTGCAAGTTACACAACAAACGCACCACACACACACAACAAAGGCACTTATTTAACACACACCAAAATACTGAAATACCCAAAGAAAAACACCTTCGCAATTCAATCCTATGCCATCCATACCATAAATAATGTTGAAAATAAATTCAACACACACCAAAGGAACATTTGTTTCATCATGCACCCATGACTAGCGCTGGGTCTACTGTCTACCCACAATAAAACAAGTATAATTTATGAAAAGTACAAAAATTGTAGTTGCAGCAACTGTAATGCCCCAATCAAACAAACAACAGCAACTTACCTGAAAATCTCTAATCCAAAAGTCCTCAAATCCAAAAGTCCTCAAATCTAGTGATATATGATGCAGCAGACACAAAGAGTGATCCTTCCAGCTCCAAATCCAACTGAAAAGAGAAAAGGACATGGACAAAGCCCTGGGAAGAGCCTGCTGGGCATGGGCAGGAAGTCTGAGACTCCGGGGCACTTTCTTCCTCTCCCAAAAAAAGTTTTTATAAAAAAGGACCACTTGCACGAAAAAGTACAGCCAAATGTCAATCTGAGGAGTATTTTTCATCCAAATCATCATTTTCGTGAAGATTTTATGCTGCTCAAGATATTCTTCTTCTCCAGATTACAAATGTTGCGTGCTCCACATTGAGGGCTTCACCAAACTTCCGTCGGATGTCTGATGGTGCATTTGAATGACGTGGTCGCGATGGCACACACGCACGGTGTCCGATAGTATGTCCGAATGACGTATTTGCAATTGCACGCTCTTGCGGGATCACGCAGCCGGCTATCAAAATCTTCTGGCGCACAAGAACGGATAGGAACACTCATCAGCGAACGCAGGGATCCAGGTAAGTCACTTCCGCATTTGCAAAAACACATTTTAAAGCACGAACAAGTTTATCGGTAATTCCACTTTCTCCGTGGAGCGCGGAATTGCCAAAGATTGGCAAATTCCACGAGTGGAACAGATTTTACTGGCCAGGCCTAGAAATAATTATGAAAAGGCATCCACCATATTAAGAAAATTCAGGGGAGTTGACTCCAAGTGCCCCGCAAATAGTAAATGTGACTCCATTAACTCCTCAAGTCACTGAAATAGCTAAAATAATAAGAGAAAATGAAGTAAGTATGTTCAATAAAGCTATATTGGAACTAGTGCAGAAATTAAATCAATTGAATGCAATGCTTTGACTGTAACAGTGACCATTGGTCCTGTGATTACACTGTTTGGAGAAAATTCGACATTGCAAAAAAGTCCCAACATTGGCAGACCCAAGAAGTAGTGTAAGGAGTGAAATTGCTTGATTAACAAAAGATAATAGACAAGATGGCCAAAATACCACAGTGTTCAAACCTACCGGTCAGTGATTTATTAACCGAGACCCCGAGAAGTATCCAATTAGACCCAAGAAAAATAGGGCCAAATACCACTCCAGTAGCAGGAAGTTCAACAGGTCCCTCTCCAGAGGAATTAAATAGTTGGATAAAAGAAATGACTAAGCCAAAAACCCGGCCTAAGAGTATAAATGTGAGTCAATTGAAAGTAGATTTAGAAGAAATGATTATTGGAACAAGTCCAGATAGACTAGGGTCTTATAGTGATGAAGAGCTACTCTTTTTGTGTAAAAGCATAACTTGGAGAGCAAAGAATTTTATTGAGAAACTATCTGAAGTAGCTTGTGAGTTTGGTGTAGATATAGAAAAATCAAAAGTGTTGCAGAAAACGTATAGAATGCTTTTAGTGACAAGGATTTAGAAAGTTTGAATGTGTCAGGAAAAAGGTTACAAAAAAAGGAATTAATGAATACTTTGAAGAGATGGGGAACTATAGAGCATTGGAGGAGTAAATGGATGAAAAAGATAGAAGACACAGCTGGTAAGGGAACTTTCAAGTTGTCGTTAAAGGAAAAAGAGCAAGTAGAAAGTAGAAAGAGCGTGTCAAAGAGAGATGTTCCAGGTGGTGGATATATACATGTAATTTGGTCTAGACAGGACATATTGTCATTCACCAATGATTTTCCTAGATTGCGAGAGAACCCTTTGAATGGTATAAACAAGTGTAGAGATTTCTAAAGGTCTCACTGGTGTTGTGGAAAGATTTAGATGGTCTTTTTGAAATAGTAGTTCCGGCTGATTTGTGGATAGAGTAAAAAATTACTGGCCAAAAGATGAACATCCCAGGGATGCAAAAACAGGTGCACCATCTGAAGAAGTGATGAAAAGGTATTATCAGGTCATTACTTTCTTGAAAGGGAAATTTTCCTCTAAGGAAACAGCTTCTGTCAAGATTGATAGGAAAACCCAGGAACCCAAAGAATCAGTGCACACACATTACGAGAGATTACTACAGGTGTTTAAGCAGTACAGTGGGTTAGAGAATATTGGCGACAAAGATATGGGATGTTTTGTGTATTGATTTGTATATAAATTTAAACCTGGGATTAGTCCAATGATACAGCAGCATATGCTCTGTTGGTAGAGCAAATCAATAGATGAAATTCTAAGGTATGCAAAGTACTGTGGTGATGACATTGATTCAAGGCTTAAAATGTTAAAGGAGAAAATGCTGTGGGCTCAGGTGAAGGTGGCAGAACAGCAACACGAAAATATTAATATGCAATAAGGTCAGAATCTGGTTGGTTAGGTAAACAGTGAAGGGAAAGGAAAATTTAAAATGATTAAGGGAGAAGCTGAAAAGAGGTTTTCTTGTCATGCGTGTGAAAAGATTGGACATTGGGAGAATGTTTGTAGAACTGGTCGAAAGGGTAATGAAGTAAATCTAAATTTAACTCCACAGATGCAGAATGAGGTGGTGGGAAATCAACAGCAGCAGCAGGTAGTTATACACAGTTACAGGTGCCACAGCCTCCTATACCTCGTAATTTGAATGCTCATAGGCAAATGTACAGTGCAAGTTCCGGATTCCACAGAGAAGAGCAGTTTGGCAAGAGTCCACTAGTTTCGCAGTATTTGGTGTAGTGCAGTGAGAGTGATTCGGATTAATCTCAATAACGGTGCCTGAGGGGGGAGGAAGAGTGCATTCTTGCTGCATCTTTAGTGGTAGATCAGTCAGGTCCATTTATTGATGGAAAGGTAGAAGGTAAATATATCACCTCCTTTTTGGACACTGGTGCTACCATTCTACTGTGAGAGCAGCAGAAATCCCAAACCTACCCCTCTCGGGAAACACTATCCAAGTTGTAGGTGTTGCAAATAAACATATTAGAACTCCTGTCACAGCCCCAATAGAAGTTCATATTGGAAACTTCAAAGACATGCATCAGTTTGTAGTCTGTGATTCCAGTCCTATTAATCTTTTGGGCAGAGATTAGTTGTGCCAAATGATTTGCACTATTTATTGTACAATGGATGGTGTTGCATTTATCATTTATCCTGATGAGGATGTTGAGTATAAAATGATAATGGCCCAATGACAGAGCTAAATACGTGAATTATTTTCACTACTGACTGAGGATGATTTACCTGAAGAATTGAAAAGTATAGTGAGATCCGAATTGTGGGATTCCCCGGGAAAAGAAATTGGGTTGATGGAAAATGTAGATCCCATGCAAATTACAGTCATAGATGGTGCTATATATTCAAATACCCCAGAGTACAAAATGAGTACAGATGTGATTGCTGGAGTCACACCAGTGATCGACAAAGTGATTGAACAAGGAATTCTAAAAGAAAGAATGGCCAGTGTCTGTAACTCACCTTTTATAGGAATTAGAAAGTCCAACAGAAAATATAGAATAGTGCAAGGGTTCAGAAAGGTGAATGAAATGGTAGTGCTATGTTGTCAAGTAGTGCCAAATCCAGCAGTAATCCTTTACCAAATTCCTTGAGATGCAGAATGGTAAACCATTATTGATTTGTGTCAGGCATTTTTCTCCATCCCTTTGCACCCAGAAAGTCAATATCTGTTTGCTTTCTGTTTTGGAAACTGTGTCTTGGCATGGTGCTGAGTTCCTCAAGGGTACACTGAGAGTCCTTCAATCTTTAATCAGATTTTGAAAAAATGTGTGGAGACTTTGGTTATGCCTGGAAATTTGGTTTTGGTTCAGTACATTGATAGCCTACTGGTGGCATCAATGACACGAGAAGCATGTGTAACAGACACAACTGCTTTACTGAACCATTTAGCAGAAGGAAGACATGAATTGTCACTATCTAAATTGCAATACTGTAGACAGGAAGTTCAGTACTTATGTCAAAGAAGTGAGAAAGGGGTCAGAAAGGTGACTCCTGAAAAAATCAGTATTATCAAGAGAATGAATCCACCCAGAAATCAAAAAAGAAGTGCGAATGTTTTTAGGAATGGTTGAATACTGTAGACTCTGGATTTGTGGTTTCTCATTGATTGCAAAGCCTCTACAGAGATTAACTCGAAAAGATGACGAATTCAATTGTTTTGAATGAAGAAAGTATGGTATCTTACTCAAAATTGTGGAACAGCCTTTGTCAAGCACCTGCTTTGAGAATGCCGAATTATTCCAAAGAGTTTGCATTGTACTGTTGTGAGAGAGACAAATATGCACTTGCAGTCTTAACTCAGAAGCATGGAATGGCACAACGTCCAGTGGCGTACTTTCTGCTACTTTGGCCTCAGTGGCTGCAGCATTTCCAGGCTGCTTGAAAGCAGTAACCGCCTCTTGTGTAAGTTTGGAACAAAGAGAAGCAATTGTGATGGGATATCCAGTAAAGGTTTACATGCCAAATTCTGTTGAGATCCCTTTAACTCACACTCAGACTCAACATATGACTTCTAGTCGGCTGACTAACTATGAAAGAGTGATTCTTGGTGCTGAAAATGGGACTGTAGTGAGGCGTACTACTGTAAACCCTGCTACTTTATTACCAAATTCAAGTTGTGAGGAAGTAAGAGAGGAAGCAGAACATGACTGTCTGGATGTAACTGAACTCTGTACTAAGCCTCGTCCTGACATTGAGGATGAGCCTTTGGTTAAACCAGTTTGTGAATTGTTTGTGGATGGATCATGCTTGAGGAATGAAAAGGGTGAATTGTGTACTGGTTATGAAGTCTGTACCTTATCTGGAGCATTAGAAGCATACTATCTAAAAAGGAGTAACCTCCGCTCAGGTCGCAGAATTAATTGCTCTGGCAAGAGCATGCAAATTGGCAAAAGGTCTAAGAGTACCAATTTATACTGATAGTCAGTATGGTTTTGGTGTTGTACATGACTTCGGTCCGTTATGGATGCAGAGAAGATTATTGACTTCCTCCGAATAACCAATACGGAATGCAAAACTGTAAAGGAATTATTGGAAGTTCTGCAGTTACCAAAAAAGATTGCAGTTGTAAAATGTGCTGCACATCAATCAGGAGACAACAATGTGACAAAAGGCAACAGATACGCGTATCATTTAGCACAATATACATTGGTTATAAACAGATCAATTGAAAGAATAAATACTGAATGCCACCTTATGTTCACAACCACATTTGAGACTTGGGAAGAGGTAAGACAAATGCAGGAAGAGGTCAGTGATAGATAAAATGAAGAGCAGAGAAGAATGGGTTGTTTAAAAAATGCAGGGGAAGAGGTATGGGTTTACCTAGATGAAAGACCAGTACTACCAGATTCTTTACTTTCCCACATGGCCAGGAAGTATCATGGAATTGTCCATATTGGAAGAGATGCTATGGTTAGACTCTTCCGGCAGACATGGTACAATCCAAATTCAGGGTCATCTCAGAAAGTATATGTCAAAGATGTGCCATTTGCCAACACAAAATTCAGAAAGGAAGACAGTTGTAAGTTGAGGTGTAATTGGGAAAGCAGGAGGTCCTTTCACACGTCTTCAAGTTGATTTGATCAAATTACCACCATGTAATGGGCTTAAATATGATCTTGTCATTGTTTGTATGTTTTTTCGCTGGATTGTGGCCTATCCAATGAGAAGGAATGACAGTCTCACCGTAGCAAAACTGTTGTTGAGAGAACTGATACCTAGGTTTGGTTTTCCAGTCTCTTTGGAATCAGATAGAGGACTTCAGTTTAATAATGAAATAATTTGAACGACTTAAGCAGCATTACAAATTAAGCAGAAGCTACATTGTGCCTACCAACCAGAAGCATCTTGTATTGTTGAACAGATAAACGGCACAATAAAATTGAGATTAGGGAAGGTATGTGCATCCACAACACTGAAGTGGCCTGACACTTTACCCCTTGTATTGATGAGTCTTAGAAGTGTTTCTGACAAAAAGGCTGGATTAAGTCCCCATGAGGTGATAATGAGAGCTATGAGACAAGCATACATACTTGCAAACAAACCTATGAATATGTCTGATGATCATGTTCTAGACAATTGTAAAGAACTGGCTGAGGTGGTGTGTTCTTTGTCCCACCAGGTTGGAGGAGACGCCACAATGACACAGCGAGACCAAGCCCAAAGAGCTGAATCCTGGTAAGTGGGTCCGTATCGAAAACATGCCTAGAACCCTGTTGGAGTGGCCCTTACCAGATTATATTGGTGACGACCACAGCAGTGTGGTATTTTGACTTGCCTAACTGGGTACATGCCAACCATATTCGCAGAGTCCCAAGTCCACTTGAAAGATTTGAAGAACATTAACTGGTAAATCACAATAAAAACCCAGCAGCTGAAGTGTGCGAAGCTGACGAATCTGGAGTGATAGAGTCTGACTAACGTTTTGATGATGAACAGCCAAGCACAAATCAAGTAGGGTGGGCACCAGATACTGGGACTGAAGAGACTGCTGTGGTGTCAGAAGAATGTGAAGTCACCTATAAGCCAGAGGGAAGTGAAGCAGCTGTCAAGACAGAAAGAGGAGAAACAGCCAATGAGAGAGAACTAGAATTAGAAGAATAGATAATTGCAGACGAACCAGAAAAAGCTAAACTAACTGGTGAATTAGAAACAAGTGTTGAGTCTAAGCATGGGCGAATTTTGCGAATCTCGCGTTCGCGAATTTTGCGGATTTGCGAACTCGCAATTCGCAAAATCCGCGAATTCTCGCGAATTTGCGGATTTTTTTTTTGTGTGTTCGCGCGGGTTTCTGCCAGTTCGCGAGGGTTTTGTAAAATTTCGCAAACGCGAACTTACCTGTCGGGTCGCAAGTTTTGCGAACTTGTTGTTTCTACGTGTCCAGCCTGTTTGGGACACTCTTCTTCATCACTGCCACTCTCTGTCACCACTGCCACTCTCTGACTACTCATGCCACCCTCTGGCCCACCGATGCCACCCTCTGTTTCATCACAGCACCCTCTGGTTGTCCAGTCAGTGTACATTATTGTGGCAAAGCAAAGCACACCTTCCCTGCCTCAAGTGACCTGAATTAATTCGGGGCTGATTAATGTGTCACAGAATATTTTTTTAGCTGGCACCTGCTTCCTTAGTGCTTCCTGATTAGTGATCTTTTGCACTTGCTAAGTGCTTTCATTGTTGCAAAATTAGTTACAACACCTGCCCTGCCCCAACTGACAATAATGAATTAGGGGCTGATTAATGGATTTGAACTTCCAGCCTGGCTCCTGCTTGTCTCCCTTAGCTGTAATTCAGGACCTTTGTGGCATATGTGTAACTATTCTGAGGTTCGGAGCAGGGTCACATAATAGTTGCAAGTAGGCAACTGAACTCTGGAGGGGCCCCTCAGGAAGCACTACAGGAAATGGCTACTAATGATGAGCCTGAACTTTTGAACCTGGTAAGTAGTTTCAGTTTTGCTAAGATCGTATTTATGCAATTTAGCGCTTATTCGCGGGGCGCGAAGTTGTACTGGGAAGCCGCGAACTCACGCGAACAGTGCGAGCAATCCATAAAATCCGCTGCTCGCGGATTTGCGGATTTTGCGGGAGATTTACCGAAAATCCGCAAAATCCGCGAGCGAAACAATTTTCCGCCCATACTTAGTTGAGTCATCTGAAACAGAAATACAAAAGTATGGTGTGGGACACATAGAAAGAACACCAAATAAAAAGAACAGTGATCAAGACAATGAACGTGAAAAGGTAGTACAGAAAAAGAGACCTTGAAAGGAAACAAATTTGTCAAGTGGAGCAAGAAGACTAAAGTATAGAATAGTAAGGAGAAGATTGAGGAGAAAACCAGCAAAGTAACGAAATTTCAAGCCAAACAGAATTAGTAAAAACAAGAAGAAAGGCAACAAGAAATTCAAAAAGAACAAGAATTCCATGTAGAAAGTACAAAGCACCTGAATGGACCTATGTTATCTTGGAGGAATTTGAAAATCTTGGTCTAAGTGAAGAGAACAACAGTAGTGATTCTGGAAAAGAAGATGATCACAAACTGAGACGACCTTAAAAGTAACTGTAAATAATTAAGGTGTCATTTGTCCATTTGAGTTGATTATTAGACTCAAGAAAGACCCAAAAGATTTAAAATAAAAAGAAAGGGGGTAAAGGGGTAAAGAGGAAAGCCTAGAAGTGAAGGATTACACTTTTTTTTAAAACAGATACGAATATTAACATAGAACAATTGGATGGTAGCATTCTCCATCTTGACAAATCTATTAGTGATTTTTCATTAAATGTATTTACTAAGTTGTTATATAAGTATACTAACACCATGAATGTGAGTGACTATTATGTTTGCATGCATTTACCTTTGTCTGTCTCGGTAGGTGTAACCTATCACCACTTTTCATTAACATATGGCGTGTCATGTAGTGTCCTCAGCAGCCTATTTTATATGACAAGTAAGTTAGAGTATCAATATAATGACATAGATTTAGTATTCTCAGAAGTTCCAATTGTAAGTGAACTAAATAAGGTAGTAAGTGGTAAAGATGCATGCTATATGGAAGAATTCTTCCATATTACTAAAACCTTAGATATAGAATATGCTCACAAGAATAACTTAACTCATAGCTCACATGTTGAAGAGAAATTGTTCTTGGAAATTGTAGAAAATAGAAGAGCAAGTTTCCAAAAGAAAGCTGATAAACAGAAATCACTGGCACCACAGTTGACTTTTAGAGAAGGAAATAATGAGAAGGGTGGACATACACTGCTATGTCCCTGGGTTGGTCTCAGAAAGGGAAACTGTGTTTATATAGATCAAAGGCTAATTATAACAACTTTTCATTGGCACTAGTGAATGTGAGCGTATGTTCCAAGTTACTGGAAGATAGGGATTAAAGGGCGGAACTGATCCAGTTCTCCGGGGTGAATATTATGTGTGTGATAAGCCTATTATAGGTTATCTGCACATTAGTATGGAAGATGTTATTTTGGGATTGTTTTCACAAAAGTATATCATATGGACCGAAAGAGCAATAGTGTCAATGAAGTAAACCAAGAACTAATATGTAGTGAAAGAGCACGTTTTTCAGAAATAGTAGATGATATTTTAGGTGCACTGATACCCTCAGTTGGAGTTGTTCTGAATTCGCACAAAATTCAAAAATTATCCACAGTGTTTGACAGTTTATCAACAGATACTGCTGGTGGTTTCTTGATGATTGATACCAAAATTATGGCAATCTGATTAATGGTTTTTACAAAATCGACTTGCCCTTGACATTCTTTTAGCAAACGAGGGTGGAGTCTGTGGCATGTTGAGATTTCAACACTGCTGTACTTATATCCAGTAAAGGGATAAAAGGATATATAAGAAACTTTGCAAAATTACATAATGATTTAACCCAACTGGCGGTTGATGGTGTGTGGGGGAGACTTGGTAAGAGTTTCTCTGCGGTAAGTAAATGATTTTCTACATTTGGAAGTAGTCTGTTAGGAAAGTTTATAATACAAATATTATCAGTTGCAATAATTGTTCTAGTAATATTACCAGTGTATAAATATTTTCAGTGCAGAAGAGAGAAAAAATGTAAAAGAGATAAAGAGAACAAAAGAAAGTGAATAAAGAGAAAGAGAGAAGAATTAGAACTTGAAGAAATAAATGAAGAATCCTATGATATAATGAAAAAGTTAGACAAGGGTGCCATAAAAAAAGAAAGAGAAAGTGAAATGTAGATGAAAAGGTGGGACTTGGTATGTTGAGTATTTATGATGGCTCCTAAAAGCCATTAGAGGGAGGATTGATGGAGCAGGATTTCGCTAAAAGAATCCTGCTCAATTAAACACGCCTATAATACGTATTAACTGTAAGTAGTGTCTAAACGACTAAAGTGCACATTTACACTACACGTGGTAAGCTTACTTTGCAAATATGCACAAACTAATCAGAAATAATGTGGAAATAACCGTAAATGTAATAATCTTTGTGTTTAGAATGGATTAAAAGGTTTTGCATGGCAAGGCCACATGTGTAATTCGTAAAATGCATGGTGTGTGGTGCTTTAAACTCACAAATAACCCTGTTTTCTGCTCAAGCTATGCTAGGCTGACACATTAATTTGGAATTAGTGCTCAATTAAGTGGTAAACAGTGTGAATTGTATTATCGTTTCACTAATAAATGTCTATTTCCTGTTCTTTTAGTGGTAGCAGAGTCCTCCTTGTTCATAACTTGACCAAACTAGATGGAGGGTGGATTTGTGTGCAAGCAAGAAGCATGTGACCATGTAACTGAAATGCTGTGCTAAGCTGAAAGAGCCCGACCTGTTGAAGGACAATGTAGTTGACTTCCAGCCAAGCCAGTGTCACCATGAGAAACGGAACCAGTAGTTGCTGAATTGAATAAACTGTATTACAATTTTTTAACATAGGTACTCGTGAGAGAAAGGATGGGAAAATTATTTTGAACAATGGTCTAGTTGAAAGAAGAATGACTTCATGATGGGGTGAAATCCCACCCCTAGAAACCAACCAATCCCTTACTTAGAAAATGAGAAGATCGCAACTATTGTGGGACGGACATGTAATTTTAAAGTATAAAAATAGGTGCTTTGAGGGTATGATTTAGGTGATGCCTTCGGGAGAGAGAGAGATCGCATAGGTTGAGGTGTCAGAGAAAAGAGGAGTTCAACGCTGTTCATCGGTTTAATGACAGGCCTTGCTGTTCCTGCCCCTGTCCTGATTCCAGAATCTTTGATCCTTGACTCTTAGTTCAGGGGTCCCTCAGTACTGCCTAGGCCTGGGTGGTGGTTTCCCCTTTACAGATCCATTGGGTGTGTATTTAACATTGCAGAAATACATTGTCGCAGTTATATTTTCTTCTGTGCTTTTGTCTCTTCCTCCATCCCTCCAAAATTGATGATTAAACTCATTATATTTTATTTTTGCATCTAACGTCTCTTCATCTATCCACTCTATGAAATGGATATTTAAGATGTTGTTTCCGTTAATGATATGATTTGTTTGTTACTCTCTCATGAGGTTTTCAGTGTTTGAGTTTATAACGTTTGCTTTGAGCATTTATTATTACTAGATAAAGTTACTGAAATTTACCAAGAGTCTGTGTTTTTTTTGGTCAAATTATTGATTGTTAATGTTCTTAGAATTCCCTTTACCATCAACTCTTCAGCTAGTTGGTTCATGGACCAAGAAGATAAAAAGTCGATTACATATGTTAATATAGCTAAAATACAGGATGTTTAAATATAAGTTTTAGCAGTTAAAAAGTTTGGAGAATGTTACCGAAACTTGACCTCAGCACATCAGGGATTTGGGTGAATGTGTATGGGCCAAAGTAGTGTGAAGATATTAAGTATTAATGCCTGATCAATTTATTGGTTTCGCGCTGGATCACCAGCATATGAATTAAACCCCATCCGGATCTCTTCATCAACTTTTCAATGAATTTCAATTTGAACCAATCACATGCCTTTTTGGCATCTAATGATCATAACGTAGCTTGTTCAATCTTTCTGTAAATATGATTGGTAGAATGGATTACCTTTTGGAACTGTCTTCATCCCCTATACACACCCTGTATGATCAGCATGGAATATTTTCCTGTTTTGGGGATACCCAATACATTGACTTGGAAACAGAGTCTTTTTCTGTTATGTAGTGGAATTGCCTTATTTAAATGGGGCAATGGATGAGTAAAATATTATGTAGAACAAAGAACTGTAACCATGAGACTGGAGGGCCTTTCCTGGTTTTAATTGTCAATGTTTGTAGTTTTTGTCTATTTTTATGGGGTGTTCTAACTGTTCTGTCTGTTCTTTTGTGATGTCTTGTCCATGAGCCTCTTTCAGGTAGGCCTCAATGCTGTCCCATCGATCTTAGCATAGGACCCCATAAATGTGTTTATACTTGAGAAGTGAACACAACCTTTATTATTTAACTTAAGTACTGCCTTCTCTGGCATTTACAGCCAAAATTCAGTTTGCAAGTATCTTCCCAGGTTTATCAACCTCCAGTGAAATATTTTTATTTAATGGGTAACAGGACATATTCCGTTTTATCTATATTTAAAGCTCATACAAGCCCTTGTTTTGCTTGGAGTCTGAGTCTAATTTTGAGTACTCTGGTTCTCTTGCACATGGCTGCTAGCCCCCTTAGTTACGCTTCTAACCTAGAGTCCTCTCTAACTTTTCTCACTTTGTTTAACCTACCTGAAGCTGATACAAACAACCTTTTACTACCACTTTAACTGCGTTCCACATCACACTTTTTGATTCCTCCTCTCATCATTGTCAGTTGAGTGCCTGGTTTAGCTATCTATTCCAATGAGGTGTCAGTGATGAGGCAGTCTGCTTTGCTTGCTACAGTCACTCCTGTTGCACCACCAACGCATCTGGTATCTTTTATACTCTTCCTGGCTCAGAGGCATTTCGAATTGAGCATCTGATAAGCATTTGAAGGGCTGTTATTGAGGAAGTTACAGTAGAGCCGATTAGATATGCCTATTCTATTTCCAACCTGACTCTGCTCTCCTGGTTCTTATTGGTTCATAACCTAGTATTTGATCTAAATCGGTCCTTGTGGCTCATAAAGTTTTTAATGATTTTCTCTGTTCAATATCTCAGTTGTTTTTAAAAGCTTGCCTGCAAGTTTATTTTGGAAGGTTATTTGTTCCAAGTCTGGTATGCTTACATTCAATTTAATGTACTGCCCCACCTCAGGATATGATGAGGGCCACTAGATTGTGTAGCACGTTGACATTCTGCTTCATCGCTGTATTCTCTTTCCAATTCAGACCTCTTGGAACAAGAACTCCAAAAACTTGAAGAACAGGGAGTAAAAAGAAGAAGTTTTGGGGCTAACGCCCTGGGTCTCCCCAATGGCGATCCCCAAAAAGTTTGTGCAGTCAGGGGAGATACATCTGGGCATTGATATGAGACTCCTAACGCACCATCAAACAGGAGTACCACATAACGCCACCATGGACGACATCACTGCAGATGTAAATGGCACCCGATGGTTCTCAAATTGGACTTAAACTCCCGCTACCACCAGCTACGGCTAGCTGAGGAAAGTCGATTCATCATCACCTTCAGCACACATAAAGGATTATGCTGGTATAAGTGATCAAACTTTGGCATCTCTTCTGCTGTCGAAGTATTTCAAAATGCAATATGAGTAACCCTATCAGGACTACCTGACATCCTGAATGTCAGTGATGACATTCTCATTCACTCGGCCACAGCCGCAGAACATCACAAACACCTTTGAGCAACCCAAAGGCACCTCTGGGAACATGGCATCACTCTGCACAAGGAAAAGTGTTTGGTTTTCCAACCATCTATTGAATTCCTCGAATATGTATTTAACCAAACAGGATCCAAGTGAACCCCGAAAGTCACAAGACATCAAGCAAGCACCTGCACCAACCACTGTGTCAGAAGTGCGTAGTTTCCTAAGGATGGCCACGTAATTTGGGAGATTCATCCCTGATCTCACCACCCTAATGGAACCTCTGAGAACCCTCACAAAAACTGACGTCAAATGGGTATGGGCACCAAGAAGAAGAGGCATTCCAAAAAAATAAGGATGTGCTTCTCGAAAAAGCCACCTTGGCATATTTTGATCCGTACAAGAGCACTGAGTTGATAGTAAATGTCAGCTGTGAGCCTTGGAGCTGTGCTCACTCAAGAGCAAGAACTTGGCAGGTGGGCAATGCTTGCATTTCCCAGCAAGGCACTAATGCAGACAGAAGCACGTTATGCCCAAATTGAGTGGGAAGCACTGTCACCCCTACTTGGATGGTCAACTATTCAAAGTTATCACTAACTACCAGCCTCTAGTCTCCTGAGGATCGAACAATGGGCCATCCAGTTGCAACACTACCGGTTGGAAGTAGTACACAGGCCAGGAGTTAAAAACCCAGCTGATTTTCTCTCCCGTCCATGCCTCCTGCCAACTGACCATAAGGCCAACAACACTGATGTAGTGGAGCAATACATCAACATTTTCACAAGTGTGGCCTATTTGAGTGCCCTGAGCCTTGAAGACATCAAAGAAGCAGCCAATGTCAACTCCATTACTGCCTGTGTGAAAGCCACTGTCTGAGATGGTATGAGGTGGAATTTTTTCCAAGATGCCAACGTCTGGCCCAACGAAGACAGAGATGGCCTGATAAAAATCTGGAGAGTGCAAGATGTGTTCAGTACTAATCCAGACGCCATCCTCCAGCAAGGATCCTGCATCATTGCACCGACTGCACTTCAGCACTATGTGACAATCCTAGCGCATGGAGGGCACCATCAAGAGGAAATCTTGCATGAGGGAGAAGGTACAGTTCCCCAGGCTATAGGCCAGAGTAGATGAAGTTGTTCAGAAGTGTCCAGTTTGATAACTGACAAGCACACCAAGAGGCTGATGCCGATGATCAATGAATCAATATATTTGTAGAGCGTGCTACTCACCCATGAGGGTCTCAAGGCGCTGGGGGCAAGAGGGTGCTGCTACGGCTCGAAGAGCCATGTCTTGAGGAGTCTTCTGAAGGCGAGTAGGTCTTGGTTCTGCCGTAGTGGGTAGGGAGGGTGTTCCAAGTCTTGGCGGGGAGGTAGGAGAAGGATCTGTCGCTGGAGGTCGTTCATTGGATGCATGGGACAGTGGCGAGGGTGAGGCAGGTGGAGCAGAGCTGGCGGGTTAGGGTGTAGAAGTTGAGTGTGCTGTTCAGGTAGGCTGGTCCGGCGTTGTGTAGTCCTTTGTGTGAGTGGGTGAGGAGCTTGAAGGTGACAGAAGACCCCTGCACAGTGCTGTGGTCCATACTGAGCCTAGACTTTGGCAGTATCCCAGATGGGAGGGCTACACCGTCATGACAGACAGATACTCTGAATATCCACTGGTGGAGTTGGTTGATTCAATGACATTTGTGCATGTTACCACCATCCATGAGAAGATGTTAGCCACTTTCAGCCAACCTACAGAAATTAAGGCTCACAATGTACCACCCTTCCAAGGCACAGAATATGGGGACTACCTCAAACATCTAGGGATCCACCACTGCGGCACACACCAATGGCCCCCGAGAGATTTATGCCTACCCTAAACAAGTCTCTCCACATTGCAGTGGCTGTACAATCTAATCCTGAATGCCATCTCCAGGCATTCCTTCGAACAAATTGGAGCACGCACCACCCAACAAGCACCATGGACCCTAATATTCGATGGACCTCAACAGGGCACTATCCCCACATGTCCAGAGTGGGTACCACCGTCTGACAACATCCCAGAAGCTGAGGAGTGGTTCTCTGAGTGCAATGCCTCTGCGAGTCTGAAGAGGTGAACAAAAGCATGATTTCTCCTGCCAAGGGACCAAGTTTTCATAAGTGACAAAAAGCTGGGGTTGAAGTTTCGGACCCCTTTCGAGCCCAGAATCTGGACAGTCCTTTGAAATGATGGCCTGATGGTGACTGCAAGAAAGGAGCAAGAAACTGTAGCCAGGAATGTGTCCTGGTTCAAAACAATTGAGGTCTCAAGCCAACACCAGGAGCAGTTAGACCAGAAAGAGGCTGCCGACTGGCCGGAGTGTGAGGAACACAAATAGACTTCGGGAGGCAGGGCAGATCAAAGCCCACAAGGCACCAATTACGCACAGGCTGACACCATGCAGGCCCACCTCCCATTCAGAATGCGCCTAGCCAAACGCAACATCGCCATTATGGGCTCACGCCTAACCCTCCACCTAGCCCGCACGTAAAAGACTTTGCATGTTATCTCAAATGAACATTCACTTTTCAAAGAAACCAAGTTGGGAAAGAAAGTAGCAGATTGGCAGTCTTGCTTATTATTTCTCATCCGCGTGTACACACATTTCACCCTCTGGTCAGGCATGGCAATCTGCAACGGATTAGTACATTAGAGAAAAGATAAGCATTTGGCTGTTGTTTCATTTCATTTAGTCAATAATCCTTATTCTCCTGGTGATTCCCTTAGTATTTATTAATTTATTTGTATTACTTTTTTAAAGATTTTATACAGTGTGGACTTGACCTGGGTTCGCTGAACACTTTACAGGAGAACTGTTACCAAACAGTTACATCGAGAATAAATAAGAGAGACAACCTTGAATAACTGAAAAGCAGGAAACCGAAAGTAAGTGGAGATGAACTGTACGTGGGTAAAGTTCTCCTACTGTCAATGCAGGGGTAACAATGTCAAACAAATAAAATCCAACATTGCAGAGTAAGTGGTGACAAAAGAAAGTTAACTTGTTGTTTTTCAAAGAGAAGAGCCTTGAGATCTTTATTGAAGGTAGCGAGGCATGTTGTCAAAACGAGAGTAGGAAGGAGGAAGATCCAAATTTATGTGGCACTCTCAGAGAATAATTGTTTCGTGAATTGCTCTTGCTTGAATGTGGAATGCTCAAGGAGAAAGGATTGAGCATTTCTTAACCTCTGTTTAGCACCTTAGATTCTCAGTTTCTTAGTTAAGTATGTTGGTGAGGGTAAGTGCTGTGCTTTGTGGCTGGTTTTAAATTGGACTCTCCCTGGTAGTCAATTTAGAGTTATCAGGGCAGAAATAAGCAGTCACAAAGTGGAGTGCAGCATGAAGGACTGCTTTTAATGGACCTAGGTGAACCTGGGGATGCCAAATTCAAACAGCTAACATAGTCAAGCCTAGAAATAAGCAATGCCTGTACAATTGATGTTAGGTCCTGACTGGGATGAGCTGTCTGATTCCTCAAAGCAGCTTTAGTTAGAACAAGGTGCTCATGGCCATGCCTTTAGAGGATGAGTGGGATATCAAGGGTCAAGCCAAGTAACATTGTAAACAATGGAGAAGAAGAACATAAATCCATCCAGTCTTGAACAGAAGAATTAGTTTTCTTCAGAGAAATAAGTGGGAAATCTGTTTTCGTGGGATTCTGTATGAGTACTCCTTTGTTGCAGGTTTTTTTCTTTTTCTTGCAAGGGTTGTGTGTGTGCACCCACCTGCTAGATGCTCTTGTTCTGCAGTCTTTCAGATTGGTCTTGCCCAATTCGTCTCCCAGAGATCCCCTCTATCAATGTTGTTACCTTTTGTCTTTTGTGATATCCCATTTGTGGTAATCCCTTCAGGGTTCTGCACTCTTTTGCTGAGGTCCCAGTCTTATGATAGGAGATGTAGACTTGTAGCGCTAGATTGGCTGCAGGTTTCTGTACTTTTTAGGATGCGGCCTACCGCCATAGCTGTCTGGTTTGCTAAAGACATTTTGGGGACATTCAGAAAGTTGTCATAGGAATGCTTTCAGACTGTTTATTACTATTGGCTTTGTGGTTGAAAACTTACACTTTCTGGCTTTCTATTTACTGGCTTTATTAGTTTTAGGCTGACCACCTTGAGTTTGTCTCTCCTGTTGCCCAAACCTTACTGTAATCTTCCACAAGCTCACTTTCAGCCTTTAAATCTTGTTCTTATCTTCTCAAATTTGTTGGGCATTCAAAGACAGAGGTCAAATGGCAAGCTGTGTTTTTGGATGGAGCTAGTTGTTTATTTTGCTTTCACTGATTTCAAAGTGAGAGAAATTATAGGAAAGAGGAATTCGAATTGCTCTACCCGTAGAGCCCTGGTGCCCCTCCTATGATCCAAAGTACGAGGCTGTAATATCACCCTTAAATAGCCCATTAGGTAACAAGCAGATAACAGATTTTTATTTTTGCTAGATAGGAAAGTGGGTTACTGCTTTAAAGCACAGGGATCCATTTGCTACTTGCAGTTAATAAATTGTAATGGCCCCTTAGCTTCAGTGGTTTTCTTTGGCTCAGCTAGAGGTGAAAATGTGTTAAACCCCCCACTTTTCTGCATGTTGGTGTTTTGAATGAAAGCAGACAACACTGCAGACGTGTCCTGGTATCTTAAATTTACACCCAACACGTGTTTAATAGGCAAATAGGCTTAGCTATTCTTCACAAACAACAACACACCAGCACTGCTCTTCTAAGCACCTCAAACCATCTATATTCTCTATCTTTTGAACACACACTTAAAGGAGCATACTTTATATTCAAACAGCAAGGCAGTGAGAAAAGGGCAATAAGAACTCACTGAAACAATAAACCTATACTAATGCTTCAGTTTGATTGTTAAACAGACTAAAAGAACACAATTACTTTACTTGCAATAGGCAATACCACACACTGCCAACACCAAAATTTAAATTTGGACTCTATCAAAATGCGAAGTAGGCTCTTTCATGGCTATTATTTTCTAACACCACAACTTACAGCCCCGCTTCAGGCACACACACAAACAACACACTTTCATATTGGTCATTCTGAGCTACAACCAGACTCGATATTATATTTGTGCAGCAGGTACACTGGCACCATGCCCAACAAAAACACAATGAAGATTAACCACAAGTTCATTTCACCTATCTACATATTCCTCTTCTATGCCTAGACTAACCTCACTCACCCCTCCCCACTGCCCCATGCTTTTACAAAGTCATAAATTCCATTCAGGCAGCAAGTCTATTGCCTCCAGAATGGTAATTTCCCTCCTTTATGCTTTTATGCTCTAAAAAACAATGTGTAATGTTTACCTTCTGCTACTTGTAAACAAACTGAAACCACCATCTTAGAGTCACTCTGAGAATCTATCCTTCACCCACCACAAGGTCTAAGCACCTCCAATCTCCTCGCCCTTTGCCTTTCCAACTTCAAAGCGTCCGTACGACACTGGTTCTCTATATAGTGCACAAAAATTAAGTACATTACGCATAGAGTCCAGGAAGACCCAGACTGGTATACAGAGGCAAAAGGAGAAAATACTAAGTGGTAGTGTGGACGAGCAGTTAGGGTTATCAGAAGGTAATTCTAAGCATTTGTTGTACTCAAAGAGGCAATAAATGAGACACACACTCAAGAATAAATCCAATAAGAACTTCTAAAAATTATATTGGTTTTTATATCATTTTTCAGACCAATAATTTTTTTCTACAGTAAGCACATTAAAAGTTATGAATTTTATAGTTCACAAAATCATTGAAGTCATCATTGAAGTCAATGGGAAAAAAGACAAAAATGCATATAAAATCATACAGTAGACTTTCAAGGTTCACCACTTGGATTTCAGTAGTTAGCATGGCCAGGTCCAATGTTCCACTGGTGGATTCTTGGGAGCATTCCAGATTCAGCCAAGAGTAGGATGCTGAGGTCATAGGTAGCTGACGCACTATGGGAGAGGGGGCCACTTGAAATGCACTGCAAACAGGAATTACAGGTAAGTCTGAGGGGGCTTACTGAAGGGACCAGGCCGCAAGTCAGACTACCATGGAACCCCAGCTGGATTGTCAATACGGGGGCCGGTCAGGCCGGGTGCAGAGCATATAAGTCAGCCAGGCAGCGTGTATCAAGTTGTCCTTGCGGTCAGGAGAAAGTAGCTGGAGAGGTTATATTGGGATAGCTGGACCCCTCACAAAGTGGGTCTCAGGGGTCTTGATGTCCCTTGATGGGTGCTTGCTTCCTGGGCAGTTGGAGTCTAGGGAGGACTCTTCATATTGGTGCAGGTTTCAGGGTACCTTGGGTATTAGTGCGACACAGCGTAATGTGTCCTGGTGTCTCCATACTTGGTGAAGGGGAAGATTTGACCCTTCAGAGCTGGATAACCACTTTTGATCCAAGTGCTGCCTCAGAGTCACCAGAGAGCAGCAAGTCAGTAAAACTGTAGTCTGCGGTTCAATGTCCATGTCACAAGGGAGCTGAGCCTCTGCTCCTAGGGAGGTTCTTTGATAATTTGTCAAAGACTGGAGGTGCTCCAGTGTTCTTGGAGTCCTCACAGTGGCAAGGCGAGGCAGCACACCACAATTGTCGAGTCCTTAAGGCAGCAAGCAGGGTTTGGCACCAATTTCTATGCAGCTGAGCGTCAGTTTTCAGGCAGCATCTATTCTTGGTCTGTTTCTTCTTTGTGTCCATCAAATCTAAAGTTCAAGGTCCAGGGATGTCACCTTAATACTACATGTAGAGGCGTTAAGGAGGGAGACAGATAGTAGCCAATGGGCTACCTACTTTTAGGGTGTCTACACCCTCTAAGCGACCACTTCATGTTGGAAAGGGCAAGACCCTAGCCCTGATAGTTTGTAATCCTACCAACTCAAGATGTTGGATTTTCAAATGGGGTTCCACATCGCCTGTGGGCACAGCTCCTCATCTGGAGGTGCCAGGCTGGCTACAACTAGACAGAGATCACACCAGTGCTTGATAGGTTTTCATGGGGCCCTCTAAAGGGTTTACTGTGTGCATTTATCCAACACTGGCATCAGTGAGAATTTATTAAAACAAGATGTTTGTTGCCAAACATCTTAGGGACATTGAAGCCATTATTGAGCTAGGAAACTCGTAATGACAAGTATCCAGCCCAATCACTCTCTATTGCTTCCCTGTCTATCTGTGTACTGACGGGATCAGGTGCCTTCTCTTCTCTTCTCCTGTGTGGCAGGCAGCGCAAAGTATATGGGTATCCTACCTTAGCTGTCAGGGAGGTCTTGATGAGCTGGGGGTCATCACCCGCTTAGGTTTGGCTGTTCCTCCACCCAGTACAATGCATTATCAGGCTCATCAAAAAAGAGAGTTTTATCCTAAAAAAGGACCTTGAGGTGAGCCGGGAACAGCAACATGTACTTAATTAGATTCACCCTCAATGTTCGTACAACCGCAGTGAAGGAGCGCTATTGAAATTGGCCTTGAGTGTGTAGGCTGAAAAGATTGTCACTTGTGAGGAGCCACACATCAGGTTGTCCAGTCAGCTGGAGGCTCTCCATGATGTATCACCCTCTGCAAATGTGAATATGCAGGCAATATTTGGGTGGGGGCTGGCCCCTGGGGGAGTTTTGGGAGCGAGGGACCTTTGGGCTCATTCCACAATGAAGCAGACCAACACATTCTCTGCTAGAACACAGAGTTTTAACAAGTCCATTTTGAATTAGGTAGGATGGGGGTCCTATCATCCCAACAATATGAAGGTTATTGTGTCTGGATCTCCCCTTCACATTCTCTGTGCATGCCTCCAGTAGATGAACAGTCTTTTGGAGAGCAGTGATTTGGAATGGACATGTGTGCAGCGAGTCCTCAGCCTCCGATATTCTACCCTTTGTTATTGTGTATCGATTTAGAGTCCTTATTTAGGCATAGACATGCTACCCAAATACAGGCATGGCTACTTCCAACCGTTCATCTACGTCACAATGATTTCTTGGAAAACCAGACTCTTAAGCAGCAGGGACTTCCCGTAGCCTGGATATTGATTTCTCCAAGAAACTCATTATTATGCATGAACAACTATTCCTTAGGGGTTCGTTCATGACGTTCATATGCCCAACTTTCCTAAACACCTTCAAGGTATAAATATACCTTCACTTGCTATAGCAAAGCACGGTGTGGTTCGGTGCAGTTTGACCTACTTGCACGAAGCAGCTCGCTACAGCAAGTGCTGATGGAAGCCAACTCACCAGCTTACGCACTGACAAGAAGCTGTCCTCCTCTGCCGAGAATCCAGCTCCAGTGTTTCTGATTTCCCTTGCTGGGTGTTGGGAAATCGAGTGCGTGAAAAAGATACCAACCTCTCTCATTCTAAGGTATGGAGCCGATTAGAACCTAGAGAAACCTTTGACAATTCTTGGCAGACCTTAACCTATGCTAAAGACAAACACATGCTTCTTCCCTGGTACTAGACCTAGGTTAGGTACATTGGGGTAGGCATATTTTAAAAGCACCAGTATTTTAGACTGTGTCATTTATGTAGGTATTTTTACATGTCATAGCAACAAACAATGCTATTACAGTTTTATTTTCTATTACTGTTTACGCTGTACACATTATACTTTGCATTCTGTCTAACGATTGTAGCAGTTCACCTCTCTTGCATGAGAAAGAAGACTGTTCAATAAACCCCTTTTATTGAAACGCCCGTCTCTCTATTTCTGTGCAACTCTGTAGAAACGAAGCATGCACGATTGACTGAGTAAAATAGCTATATATATTGTTTCCACAACTCTGAAGATATGTTTCGATTCTTGGGGAACAAAGTTGTCATGTTTATGTGGTTGTCAGAAACTAATCCCTTCTTGTTTATTCGAGAACGTTTCTAGTGACCTCTGAGGTAGCTGGCACTCACAATTAAGTTTAGTATACTCGATAGAGACATACTGACTTCAGTCCTATGTCAAATCTATAGTGTACATTATTCCAATGCGCAGAGCCTATTGGGAATATAGGAACTACACTACACTGTCTCTGTGACGCTGACAGCGGTGTTCCGCAGATCCGGTTGAAGCAGCGATAGGTCTATACTGAGTTCACTGATCTTGCCCTTGAATGATGTCCATGACTCTTGGATGGGTTGCAGGATTGATGAGGTATGATCAGTGGCAATCTCAGGCGGTGACGGGCCCAAAGAAGTCACAGCCAGAGTGGGTGCTGGTGTAGTGTATCTATTGATTTTGCACTGGGAAGAGAGGGGAGAAAGGAGAGGCTTGTCCTTCCCCATGGTGTCCCTGTCATCTGGCTGTTGTGTTCCTCTGATACCTCCGGGGTGGTCTCCTAGTGTTTGGTGGGCTCAAGGCATGGTGTCCTCAGCCCTGTGTGTGGAGCACCCTGAATCGTAAAGGCTCGACCTTCCAGACCATAATAGTGTAGTTGCATCTAGAATATGTTGGTCATTGACCAGATGTCAGATGGAGGTGCAAGTGTAGAACATGGGGAAGGGCAGTTGTTACACCATGACCAAGAATATTGATGCCAGATAGATTAGTGTTGCAACCCTGCTGGCTCTGGAGGATTAAGGAGAACCATCACCAAAAGAGGAGCCAGGTGCTCTCTGGCAGCAGAGAGACCTACCTCCTCCCTACAGGCTGCTCGAGTCACCAGCGGCATGGATCGTGGCCAGGGGAGCACTCCACAATCAGAGATATTCAGGGGTCTTGGGGAGAGTTAATTGCACACCCCCTCTTGCAAAATAGCAGTTTGTGGCCACTGTGAGACATTCCCAGTTATGGAGGCCCAAGTTCGCTGCTCAGAAGGGTGGGGCACCTCCACAAACGCAGAGCCAGCTCTCAGGTTGGCGGACTCTGAACCAGCATGGCCCATCTGCTCCCCGTGGCCCGACCTTGCCGTTGAATGCAGAAGGGCCGACCCGGAGAGAGAGAACTTCTCCCACCTGCCCAATCCAGGCACCGCACATCACGTGATCTCAGGGCAGATGATCCCTCCACCGGTTCAGTACAACACCTATGCCCAGTGTTGTCTGCAAGTACTGCAGGCCGCCTTGTGGTCTCTCAGCCTTTGGTCACTGTAACAGCTCAATCCCCTGATGCTGCGGTTTCCATCTTGGCCTCCCCGTTCTTTCTGAGGAAGCCCATCATCCGTGTGCCACGGTATACTTCCTGGAACCAAGGGTGGCATGTTGGTGACTCCGACACCCTGGAAGGTCCCCAGGCAGGGGGATGACAATAAGAATGTCAATCTTCTATGCATGATGACAGATTGTTGCATGGTTTATGGAGGAGCCTAGCTAGGTTACAGACACTGTTCGTGGCGAGACAACGACCTACTTTCATGCAACTTTTCAGAACATTTTGTGCCAGTTTGTGTAACGTCTGTGTTGCTAACCAGGTGCAAATTGTAAGTAAAGCTATCCCCTGGTGTCCTGAGACTTTGCTGTAAAGTATAGTAACTGTGATGCACTCTAGTAAAGAGGGTGCTTAGGGCTTTAAACATGTAATGTCTCTTAGGGAGTCAGTAGAAAAATTATCTAAAACCTACAGCAGTTGCCTTTACATGCTGGGTCTAAAACCCAGAAATGAGATAAAGATTGAACACAAATCTCTTTTGACATTGATGTGTGAGGTGCTGAGGAATCTGCCTTTTTCTGGATCAGTTTGATGAAAATCTAAATGTCAAAAATGCTGTTGGCAAGGTTGGCTCATGTCTCAAAAAAGTCTGTTTGTGGTGGGAAATGGAGAACCAAGCAAACTGAACAAATATAGATGATAGAAAGAAACATATATACATAATTATTGTAAGATATATTTGAGTGTATGAATGGTGTGTGTAATTTTTTTTAAAAAATAGGCCCTGTCTCATTAATGAATTCAGAGCTCTGTGTTTATTTTAATAGTTGTGAAGAAATACTTTCTCACAGTAATGGATCTCCATTTTGTGACCACATTTAAAGAATTTAAACTTTTCTACCATTTTGGTCGATGGGACAGGACACATCTTATTAAAATGTGATGAGATTAACAAACTGTAAGGAGGGCGCTGGCCTTGAGAACTTGCTGATCACAGCAAACTCCTGCAGAGCTCAGTAACAGTTATTAGGTGCTCAGTTCAGTAGTGCTAAATAAGTAATGTATGCAAGGTCATTTGCATTCATAATCAATGACTGTATATTCGTATTTGCTCTGAGTGCCGATAAAATCCACCTTCCGGAATGTAAGAAATTTACTAAAACATTTTCTTTAACACAGAAATAAAATAAGGTCTTAAATGTCTTTGTTTGTGTTTATTCAAATAATGGTAGACGCCTACCATACTGCCTACCATACTGATTGTTTTATGCTCCAGAAGCATTAACCATGAAACCACTAGAAACAAAATACCACACTGATGGACCTGGGCTTTTTTGCAAGGTCACCCCCAGAGTTTTTGCATTCAGATGCTGAAACCGTTTTGTATGGAATTAGGGTTCCATGTGCCCTTTCCCTGCTAACAAGTGGTAAAGTGATTGGACGCACTTCCTAAAACGGTACAATTGGTATACAGCTAGGGACTTATTAATGAGATTTTGTTGTAGGGCAGCGCAACAAGGTACCTTGTTGAGCTACCCTACCCAAAGTGAAAGGGCAGGGAATGCACTGTATTTAAGCAATATGATGCAGTCTTATACTTTCTCTCTGTGCTAGTGACATTTCGGAAGCCTAGCGTCAACGTAGGCATCGTTGCAGGATTGTGCAAGAATGCCTCTTTTGCATGCAGTATTGCTTTTGTGCAGGAAAACAATCCTAAGAGGTGTTTTCCACTTTCTATGTGTGCTGCAGAATGCAACACACACAGAAAGAGGAAAAACCAGGAGAAATAAACATATATCTCCTCTTTACATCTCACCTCGGCAGTCATATTGATTTGCCGCTTAACCAGATTTACAACACTTTGAAAATCTGGGGCAGTGTTAAATTCCATGGGTGTTGCATGGTAAAACCCACTGTTAAGCCCATGAACACCTCCTTGGCGTAATGTGACAAAGCAATTAGTGCTGCATCGTCTTAGTTATGATTTATGAGGCCACTCAAAGCTACGCAGGGTGGCTCTCCGTGGCTTCATATATCTGAATGAGAGTCCTGCATCATGCATGTACCACTTTACTTGGTATAGAAGTGAGGCATGGCTCTCCTAAATTAACCCCATAATTTGCAAACTGAGATTCTGCTGCCCGGGATGACGAGCAATGAGAGACTGCCATTTTGTGCTACAGCAACATCAGCCCACTGTGACTGCCAAAGTAAATCACCAGCAACGACTGTCCATGATTCCTGACTGGCTCTTTACCCTATTGCAACCACTGTTCACACCGCCCTGCCTGCTCTTTGCGCTACATTAATGACCATCCGCAGTGATATCCCTACTCCTCTCTGCCTCCTCAACTGCAAATGGAACATTTTGCACCTTTCTTTTAGAGAAGAAAAACCTCTCAGGGGGACTAACTGTCACGATTGACTTCTCCTCGGGATCAGGGTGATGCTGAAAGGGGTCCACCTCCTGATTTCCCCACACTCTGACTATACAACAACACAGAGCATAGAGGTAATCAAGCGAGGGATAAGTCAGGAAGGGTAAGGGAAGGAATAGGAACGGAAGGGATAGCTGAAACGACAAGAAGAAAGGATTATTGCATCAAGTCTCACTACTCTCAGTTAATTCTCGCTAGTGAACCGGTACATACCACAACAATCAGGAGGTGACCTCTTTCCTCTTTACATCAATAGATACTTCTCTATAAATGAGTGCTTCCTGTAAGAAAACCAATAATTACTAGTGATTCAACAACACATCAAAACACCTCAAGAATCATTCAGGCAACACACGTACCCTTATCTCCCTTCCTTTAAACTCATAACATCTCTCTCCAGTAACCCCCTATGGGTTTTCTTGCCAAGGCTCAGTATTCATCCAAAACACTGGAGAAGAAGGATTCTGTAAGTCTTTTAAAACGACAAGAGTTCAATCCAAGGAAAAAATAGTATACCAAATAGCATTCCTAGCTGGGCCCAACTAAATATGGAATACTAACAAAAATAGGAAACAATAAAGTCAACCTCCTCCGAGGCTTACCAGCTTTTCTTAGTTATTCAAAGCACTTATAAATGTTTTCGAGTAGTGTGCTTCCTTGCTCTCCTTAATCCAATTGTTTTGTACAGAGGCAGGGATTTCCTTCCTTGCGGCAGCCGCACGCGGGAAAAACAAAAAGGCACCAGTGATAAAACCCCGATGCGGGTTTACTTTCTCTCCACTGAAACGCCAACAATCCAGTAACTGCACCCAAAGCGTGAAACCCTTCCTCGCGGCAGCCGCTCGCGATAGAGTGAAATGACAAGGTACGCCCTTGCCGGTTCACGGTCGTTCAACACGGATTCTTGGCTGAGACCCGTTTCCTCTTTCCTCACGGCAGCCGCACGCGGGTGAACAAGATGACGAGAGGAGTCTTTTTCCTTCGTTTTCCGATACATAGTTCTTGGTTCTCAGAGAAGCCCTCGATAGCACAGGCTTCTATTCTTAGATCCTGCAAGCAGTCCCAAAACACGGACTCGAATACAAACACAGCCAGGTTCCAAAAAGTAATCACATACAATGCCCCCTAGTGGACACCGGGAATATATAGACACAGTACTGCCCTCTTTCCTTCGCCTTCTGGGAGATGTAGTCCTGCAGGCGCAAGTAAGGCAGATCATGACACTAACATGGTTCATGTATGCAACCCAGGCACCATTATGGTCGGCCTGAACTTGCGCCTTTCCTCTGGTCTTACATGACCAGATGACTGTGACTGGCGATTTGTGCTTTTAGGCACTATATTCACCTAAAACTTTAAAGTTAAATATCTCTGATTCTATTGATTGGATTTTTTTCTTGATTGTGTCATATTATTTATTAATATCAGCTCCACTTTTCTAAATTGGTGTAGGATTATTCTTGTGTTGTGTTTTCAGTTTATTACTGTTGGTATACTGCATAAATACTTTAGCCATTGTCACTAAGTTAGGCCTGACTGCTTTGTGCCAAGCTACTAGAGGGTTAAGTACAGTTTATTGTAGTGTATATTTGTGGTTCTACCTGACTAGAATTGTGGTTGCTGCCTAAGTGGGTCTTGTACCCCCTCCATCAATGAATAACTCAATTTCTCATTCACAGGGACTATCAAAAACAGCACAGGCTAGGAATGCCTCCAGGAACAGTTGATTATCAATACGCCAAATGTTCCAACTCAATTTGAAAGGCACATTTTGATTATCCATGTGTCAGTACTTGGTAATGTATGATGAGAGTGTGAGAAATTGCGTTACTGATTGAGGGGGGTGAAACCCTACTCAAGCAGCAACAACAATCTTAATCAGGGTGAGGCGCAAATAAACTTCAAACTAACTTGTGCTCAATTTTATTGTTGCTTGGTGCAGAGCAGTCAGAGGTAACTTAGAGGCAATATGCTAAGTATTTATGCAGCCCTTCAAACAATAATAATGTGAAACTTCAACACAACATAAATCCCACACCAATTTAGAAACACAGAACAAAATGTAAAAAATAAATAAAGACCAAGATGACAAATATCGAATTAGTCGAACCAGAGAAATACATTTAAAAAAAAATGTATGTGTAAAATAGCATCAGGCCTAAAGTGCCACTTCTGGCTATCTGGTTGCAAGACCAGGAGAAAGTCGTCACAAGTTTAGGCCGACCTCAATGGAGTCCAAAAACTTCAGTTTAGCCTCCCTGGAGCCACATCAATTGCCCAGGACCTGAGGGGCACCACTTGGGGGTAAGGGATTGCTCCAACATGATTTGGTTGCTGGTGCAGGTGGTTGTGAGTCTGCTATGTCCCTATGGCTCTGATTAGGAGTCAAGCAGACTAGCCCTTGGAGTCCCTCAGGGAGTCCTGTGTTCAGGTGAAGATACAAATCTTTCTGACTCAGGCAGGAGGGTAGTAGGGCAGCATTCCAGCAGAGTGGTAGTCCTTTCAGCAGCACAGCAGACCTTCTTCCTGGCTGGGTTTCCACAGGTCCGGACGTTAGCTGAAGAGTTGGTGCCTTAGGCCCCATATTTATACCTTCCATTGAAGTTGGAGAAGCTTCTAGAGGTTTACGTTTGAAGTTCACAGGCTTCCTGCCTTCCCTGATTTGACTAACTAAAGTGGGTATGCAGCCCTTTCTTTGGAGGCAGGACACAGCATATTCACATGTAAGTGTGCTCAGCTCCGCCCGCCCTCTCATTCTTATAGGGATGACCCATCCAGGCACACCTGTGCTCTCTATCCTGTGTGGCTGTCTAGGAGGAATTCACAAAGCTCACCTGTCACATACAACTTTTCACATGACCCAGAGATAGGCTGCAGGCACTGAATAGCTAATGTAGGAAAATGCAAACTTTCTAAAAATTGCATTTTTTAAATTGAAATGTAGGATCTAACTACACTATATGAGAGGATGTTTCATTACACTTTCAAAGACACCAAACACAATCTGGTGTCATGCTCTCATTTGGAAATGATCACTTATTACATGTAATAAGGTAACTCCAGTGTTATCCTATGGACCTTACAGAGGTGAAAAGTGAATGTAAGAGTTTTTCACTAACAGGTCATATAAAACTTAAAAGTACATTTCCAACCTTATAAATACACTCTAACCCACCCCCTTGGCTGACTAGGGCCTACCCTAGGGATGATTGAGCCTGGCAAAAGGTTTATTTTGGAAGGGCAAATTGGTACTTTTAAACTGTAAACACAGGCTGCAATGGCAGGTCTGAGACTCATTTAAAGGACTACCTTAGGTGGTGGTATAATCAGTGCTGGAGGCCCACTAGTGCAAAAAAAGACAATTGATGTACAGAATGTTGAACAATGTGAAATACTTTCCCCCACAACAGAGATATGAGCCTATATCCATTGTTTTTTTGCTCACCATGCCATTTCAGTTTGGATCCAGCCACATGCAAATCACTCTTGACCCTGTTTCCCATGGGAACAGTCCAGCCCGAACTGCCAGGCCAGGTCTTCCCTGGATTGAAAACAAGCATCCTGGGATCGACTTTGTGGTATCACCCTTCATCAGCTAGGCTAGCATGGCTCCAGTGGCATGGCGAGCACAGGGCCTACCTCTGGGCATTCCGATACCACTTAGCGCAACAAATGCAAAGGGAACAATTGATGGACGGAATGCTGAACAATGCCAAACTTCACCACCAGTACTGCACTCCGTCCACCATCTTATTGTGTTTGCTATATTTGCCCTAAGTGGCCAAGGGACTGCCCAGCCATGGGTGTGTTTCTCGCTATGCCACTGGATTCAAAGTAGCCTGGCTGAAGGGGGGTGATACCCTGAAACCAGTCCCAGGATGATTGTTTACTGTCCATAGAGGTCCTGGCCTGGCAATTTAGGCTGGACTGTTCCCATGGAGAGCAGGGTCAGGACTGATTTGCATATGGATGTGTCCAAACTGGGATGGTATGGTGAGCAAAAGAACGATGGGTGTATCTCAGATCTCTTGACTGGGGGTGAGTTTTGAAAAGTTTCAGTACTCTGTGCATCATCTTGTTGTGGTTGCTATGTTCACCCTAAGTGGCCAAGGGTATGCCCAGATATGGGTCCCTTGCTCGATGTGCCTCTGGAATCTAGCTGCCCTGGCTGATGATGGGTAATACCCCAAAACCGGTCCCAGATTGCTTGTTTACAGTCCAGGGAGGACCTGGCCTGGCAGTTCGGGCTGGACTGTTCCCATTGGGTGCATGGTCAAGACTGATTTGCATATGGCTGGGTGTGCAAAAAAACGATGGATTTAGGCCCAGATCTCTGTACTGGGGTGAATGTATGACATTGTTCTGCAGTCTGTCCATCAATTGTTTTTTTTGCATTTGTCACCACGAGTGGGACAGGTATGCCCAGATGGGGGTCCTGTGCTCTCCATGCTACTGGAGTCAAGCAATCCTGGCTGATGAGGGCTGAAAGCGCCCGAACCTGGTCATAGAATGCTTGTTTCCAGTCCAGGGAGGACCTTACCTGGCAGTTCCGGCTGCACTATTTCTACGGGGAGCAGGGTCAAGACTAATTTGCATATGGCTGGATCCAAACCGAGAAGGCATGGTGAGCAGTTGCGGCCTGTGGAGTGAGTTTGGTGTGGCAGAAAGGTGGGGCGGGGGACGGTCAGGGTGGGGGTATTAGTCACCACCGGAATATGGATTATTGGAGGTAAGTAAACAATTAAATAAATAAAACGATTTTTTTAGCGCAAGCTGCATCTAATTTAGCGATGCAGGGCGCACAACGCCCTGCAGGAAAGTTTACTTTCCTGCACATAAACAATCATTTGCTACTTCTATATGTGCTGAAGAATTCAGTAAACATAGAAGTATCAAATCACCATTATTGATTGTTTATGTGCAGGAAGGGTTTCCTTCCTTCACATAAACAGTCATTCCCTGCAATGTAGGCACATTTGCACTATGGGGCAAGGGTGTCTGCATTGGTGCTAGTCAGCTATTTTTAGCACCAGCGCTAGGGAAAAGTCAAGGCTGTGCTGTATTGTTGTAAATACAGCGTATCCCTTTGTTTTGGAAATGGCAGAGTGTGGGCTGAAACATTTGCCACAGCCCGCGCTCTGTCATTTTCTTGTAAATATGGCCATATTCAGCAAAACAGAAGGGTTGAACTCTGAAGGTAAAAAGTTATAGGGAAAACCGTGTGCCAAAGATGGCAGGTCTAACAGAGAGATTGATTTACATCTTGATTTTCTTCTGTGTGACATAAGGTTAGGTCTGGAGAAAGCAATTACATTCATATAATGACTTTCAGGGCTACTCATAAAGGTAATTTACACCTGTGAGTAATTTACTTGTGTAAGCCTATTCCTCACTTAAACTCTCCTTATTCAGGGACTGGAATTCCTATCTCTCAATGGCCACGACATAATCTTTGGGGTAAAGGGCAACACGCTGTCATGTTTACTTTGTCTGATGGACAAGTAGGTCCAGTCTCATGAAACACAAATCCCTTTAAATGTTGTTTTACTCTGCCAGTCTGTGAAAGGATTGAATGACACTAAAGCAAGATTTCTATTTATATCTGTAACTGGTTACATCTTGTTTATTTGATTCATTAATACAAAGCCTTCACTATCAGGGCCAGCACAGGGTGCTCAGCGTGCATTATTGACAGTTGTTCCAATATGAAAACGTGCACTGAGAGGTATGGCCTCGCAATGGAGCAGGTTTACGAACCCCAGGAATTTGCAACAGTTTACCGAAATGTGCCTGGAAATGATACTCCTAGAAAACATTTGTGAATTCCATTTCAAATCAGGAACAAACATGGTCCAAGGTTTGAACAATCGTGTCCACGCAACAATTCATCCTTCCAAGACTAATGAAATGAATACTACTTAGTTTGACAACAATAAACATTTTTATTCCAGCACAAAGAGACCTAGGTTAACCATGCACTTCCACGTAATGTTATATTTGCAAATGTAAAGATTTTTAATGTGATCACACCCTCACTTTTTCCTCACCCTGGAAACATTCCAGTCCTACCATGGTCAGGTGCTAACTTCCAACCTTTTCTAGTGTGGGGAAATGTTGAAGAGGAGTTGGTGAAAAGTTCTTCCTCTATTAATAATGTATGACCTATCCATTTTTTTACATGAATGCACAATCAATCAACAATGTTATCTGACCAATTTTTAGAAGACATACACAGAGGAAAATCAGAACTTCACTATTGGGCACATTGTTGTTAGTGGTAGGTACAAATTAATGATGGCCAAGGGGTTTTGGGTACAAGAGTGCAGATGTGTGTTTTTCACTAAAGCTGTAAGGAAAAAGAGACTGGTGATGCTTTCCAGCAAAGATAAGATAGAAATCCTATAAAAGTATGAAAATGTACCATGGTGTCAGAACACAAGCAATGAATGACAGAGCTGTCTTATATGAGACCATAGATTACAAGCAGTAACACAAAATATGACTTTCTATCAGGAAGTCATGTTATGCATCCTAATCTGATTATCTGTGAAATAACTACGGCTCCAAGTCTGGAATGGGACCAATTTCAAGTCATATATTTTGTTTACCTTACGTATTGCAGTGTTGGGGAGCCATTCATATATTTTCCAATGTATTATAAATATGCTTACTTTACCCTGATCCCATAGTGTTTGCAATACATTGAATTCATTGCTCATCAAGAGAAATTATTTATACATAAACTGACCATCAAGTCTGTGTATGTTCATGTAACAGTGACTACACAGGAAAAAGTAAGCCAATATGTATTACTACTTGAGAACAAACTATCTATTGGGGATGCTTGCTTACAGCTAATAGATGGTGCTTGGTTAAATAGCTGCAGAATGTTTATGTGTCATTTCTTGATTGCACTATTATCATTGATAAGATGCATTGAATACCGAGACTATGCTACTGGTATAATTGATGAATAAAACACTAGCCGCACTGGCCCGAGTTGTAAAACACAGATACAACAATGACAGCGAGGTGTCAGAGCCACAAGAGATGATGAACGAATTGTTGAAAGTTTGAGTGCAGTGCTTCAGTCAAGAAGAAGGAAGTTTTATAGCTGTTTTTGCAAATCCATGTTTTATTTTTATAATAATGACATTACTTGCTGGTTGAAGTTGACACAAGGAACTCTAAATTGCAGAGGCTGGTTTGTGGGAATATAATTACTTTCCCTCTAATTTACCATAAGAAGACTCCACGGTCGGAGTGGTGAGCTTGCTAAGGTAAAGTTTAGGGAAAAATTAAAAACATCATTAAACTATATAATATATTTGCAAACATGTTTTTATCTTAAAAAATAATATAAATTAATTTCATTTATGTATTCTAAACATACTACAAAATAAAAAAAATGCAACAGCACTATTATTGTAATTTTGATTTAAAACGTTAAAATTAAAATTAATTTAAATATAATACATCAAATGAAAAAAAATCTGAAGATTATATTAACAAAAGAATTCCTACCCAAGGCACAGCAAATAAAAGTATTTTTATTATGTGTTAAGAATTATTAAGATGTATAGAAATAAAAGTAGTTTATTTATATTTTAATAAAAATTAATGTTACAAGAATTTTAAGATTAAAAACAGGTTGTCAAAATAGTTTATCTTTAAATAACAAATGTTTCATTTTCAGATTTGTTTGCTATTAGATTTATTTATATTTTTAATTATTCAACATAATGTATTTAATTTAACATTATTCACTAATTGTTCCCTATCGCCATTATTTTTTATCGGAAGGTGTTGCAGTAAAAGTGGCTAGCCATTTGTGGTGCTGGACTTACTACTATTTCTTTTTTGGTAGTAGTAACTTACACTCATAAACTTGGTCCATGTCAATTTTAAGGATGTGGAGACATATATACGTCTACCCTTTTGAGTAAATCCACAGTCAGATTTCATGAATAGCAAAAGTAGCAAAGTTACTTAAAAGTGTATGAGTCATTTACATGTACAAATTACTCAGAATTGTAAGTTACCTTTCCAAATGGATCCCTATAAATATACCCTGAAGTGCTAGGAACAATCCTAATAACTAGGCTTGTTGTCTCTAACATGCATCTAACATGCCTCCTTTGCAGTCTATGTAAGATGTCTGATTGACCCTTATTACGAGTAGAGGTGCTATTCATCACACCTAATAAATAACAATACAATGGGATACGTTACTTATTGGGTGCAATACAAAGCACCTATTCTGAGTATGCTGGAAATAGCATGAGGATCGTGGTGCTTAATGCACCAAAATCCCCATGATCCACATGATATGTAAATACTACATGCTTCTCCCCTGTTTGATTTCAACAGGTTTGACCTGAAAAACATTAATGAGGATTTAATACATCTGAAAATTATCTGACTTGTAATTTTGAACTGTGCATAAATAGGGGTTTTTCACACTGGTCGAAATACATCAACCCACTCGTAATTAGGCTCTATGTGTTTTCATTCAAATATTTTTTTTAAACACAGGTAATGTTAAATTATATAAGGGCTGAACTCACTCCGCAGAAGCTCTTGCAAAGTTGCAAACCCCCTTAGGGCTTGCAACTTTCTTAGTGTATTTGGAGGATGTAAAGTAGCACAATTGTGTAAGAAGTCAGGGGAAAATCCTTTCATCTCACTGGATAATGCCTATCCAATAAAAATCATGTTAAGAAATGCAATCTTAGATTTTTAAAAGCTTATTTTGTATCTCTGCTGGGTTAAGAGTGTCACTATTCTGTCCAGTCCACCCTGTGTAAGCATTCCTTTAAATTATTGGTGATGTAGATGTAAACAAAATGTGATAAGATCTCTGGATCATCTTGCAGGATTCCCATAATTCTTACAGCAAGGGGGCATATGCCTATTTATACCCTTGGGGAAGTCTCATAAATGCATACTATATTCTGCTGAATGAGAAAGCTGCTAGATACTGATGTTCAGGTGCTATATTGTGACTAAAGAACCCATTCAAGATAGCTAATGTTATTTTATATTGTTTCCTATCTACATTTGGCATGTCCAGTACTGTGAGCATTTTTCACTGCATATATCCAAGTGTGTTCATTACAATTGATATACTCTTAAACTATTCTATAAATACTGTCTGATTTCAACACCAGGAAAAAGGGTGTGTACATGATTGAATGACAATGCACTATTCCTCCTCTATTTTAATTGATCTAGGATGGCCCTTATATTGCACTTAGCATGTAGCTTTATGGATATTGAACCTGTCCATAACACCTAGTTTCAATAATGCTGGAACTTGTTTTAAAGTCAACTCACTTGCATATTCTTCCTGAGATCTTCATGCACTGATATCTCCTCACCTTGAGGTGCATTCCTTATGAATGATGGAGTCGAAATTATCCTCTGTAAGAATATTTTTGTCCCTTTCAATTAATACCTCCTATCAGTAGTGTTTATGTCTCCGTCTGGTGTTTCAAACTATGTATTGTTAAGTTAGAGTCACCACCAGATGCTCTTTGGGAGTCTGGCAAACTATAATTTTTTCAGCTGCACTGTCCAGAAGTGCCTCTTCCCAAGTCCTTTTCCACAGAAGTATGCACATTTTCTGAGGTATGTTTCTTCTTTGTCAATCTTGCTGCTGTTTTGAGGAAACCATTTCAAACGTAACTATTAATTTAATTTAAAATCTACAGCTGGTGTAACTCCATGCTTGTTTGGTATTTGTTTAGACACCTCTGGTAACCTCACTAATGAGGGTATGTCATGTGTAGTAGTTTTTATACACTTTAAAGATTGTTTCCCATACAGTGAACTCCTCTACAGATGGTGCCATATCAAGTGGACACACATAGTTAGCATTTTGTGGTTGTCTTTTGGTGTTGTGTGAGGGTAAACTGCTTTATTTGATTCGTTTTGTGAGCAATTGAAAATGGAATGGTATCTCGTTTTATCGGAGCTGTGTCCCTGATCACATTGATAGTCTGTGGACTAATTGCCTGCACTGCAGGACCTGAAACTAATGCTCTAGTCCCGTTAGTCTCTAAAACGTCTTGTTGAAGTAACCAATAAATAGCCTCTAATTAATTTAGTAGCTGTCTTAATTACTGAGCATTAGGATTAGATACATCTGGATCTGCAATATAACCAGCCAATGCGTGGCCAGTTGCCCCTGGATTACTTAAGGGACTCATTCTGACATTCTGCACTACATGCTGTAAATGGACACTCAACCCGGCTTAGTGCTCCTGATATCCCTAAAGTATTTCTAGATAATTATAAGGTTCATATTTTGAAAATGTAGCAGCAGGTTTATATGTAGGAAAGCTCCTAATGTTTGCATACAGAGGATCAGACTCCATCCATGAGTAAAATATTCCAAACAGTTATGCAGCACTTGCATTCATGACAAAAATTACATTGCCACAATGTCTGAGATATTGTGTTAATAGAGCCCAAAAGGTTGCTCTTAGCAGAACAGGTACTGCAGCCATTGTAAAACAGAATAAAGAACAAGAGTTAAATCAAAATCAAAATTGGCAATACCTTTTACTAATCAAACACCTGACAAATCCATAGCGAAGAGGGAGTACCTGTCTGAACTGAGGGGTGAAACCAGTAGTAGAACAGACATCTATGGTGTTAGCAATATGGGTTAGGTTTTGTCTGTGGTATTAAAAAATCCGCAAAATTGCCCCTGCTGCAGGGTGACAATGATACAGTTCTGGTAATTTCATACCAAATGCAGCCCAGAATTTAGGTTTTCTTTACCCTCTTTAAACACAGGCTCAATGCTAACTCACTAGCTTGATATCCCAGTGAACCCAATGCGTCTCCTAGAGACACATTGAGGTATACCCAGAAAAAAACACCTAAACATTAAAAATGACACATGGTAGATGGACGCAAGAGCCAAGACCTCCTGTTGCACGAGGGTGAATTACTGTTCATCCATGTTGCCTTGATCTTCTTGAGATCATATAACTTATATTTGAAAATATATCCAATAGAAGAGAGAGATATGAAGCAGGTATTGCAATTAAAGGAAATGCATTAAACAAATAAACAGAAGGAAATCGCACAAAACCTTCCATAATGGTGACGCATTATAAGCATATTGGAACACAATAAATGGATCATCATGTATCATGCACAGAACTACAGAACAAAGTCAACTAGCCTGTCAAGTCAATGTGCAGCATTGCTTCTTGGAACTGGCTCCTTGTTTAAGGGCAAGACTAGAGCTAACTAAACTGAAGGTGAGAGCTGTGCCAAGTGACACACTGATGAGAGCTGAGCAGAGATCGGTAATCCAATAAAGCTACTCACACTTTGATAGCCCTAAATGAGTGCTAGTTTAAGTAATTACCCCAATAGCTGTCTGCAATAAAGCTGAGTGATTTTCAGCTTCCAGGAAATTGCAATATGGTGTATGTTAGCCCAAGGTTTCGTGTGCACCTGCCAAGATTGAGGCTTGGCACAGCTGTTTATATCCTGATCATCCAAATTGAGCGCTATGTGGACATCTCCTAAGATGGCGTCTGTCCCTTGCTGTAATCAAGAAAGCCATCTTGGCAGAAGCTCCGCCAGAAGTTGCAATCCTGTTGCATCTCTCTGCTGCACAAGTTCAAGCTAGCAGAGAGATGTGAAAGGAAAGCTAGGATACCGCATTTGCGTTCATTATTATTGAAAGAATCACACAGCCACTAGTAGCTCAAGACCAGAAAGGGCATCTATTACACACACTTTATCTATTTTAAACAAGGTTAAATGAGAGAAGTCAAAAACATTCTAATAGCAAACTTGTTTTATGATAAATGAAAAATATTGGTAATCCAGAGAAGAGTTTGCCAGGCGCTGAATAAGATCCATTAGCAGGGACAGTTGCAAGAAGGTAATTTACAGTCCACAGAAAACTAAGAGTCTGATGAGTCTGACCTAAGGATTCTCACACACCCTAATACAAAGTTGCAAAATTGAGAAAAAAAACAAGAGATACAAATTATTGGACCTGACTTACTTACAATTGGTTGCCTCCATTCCTCCTATTTCTGTTGGTTTTAGGACTCTATGTGCATTACAACTGCTAACCAGTCCTAAAGTTCTTTTGCTCTCACCTTTAAACATGATAACTTTAGCTTACCACCAAATGCCACATTTAGTTTTCTTGTAGGTCCCTAGTAAAGAGGTACTACATGTACCCAGGGCCTTTAAATTAAATGCTACGGTGCTTTTAGTCGATCTGCAGCACTCATGTCACCACTTAGTTAAGTAGCCTTTTAAACATGCCTGAGGCCTGCCGTTTCAGCCTCTGTGCGCAGTTTTCAACTGCCATTTCGACATGGCAAATTAAACCTTTTGCCAAGCCTTAGCCTTCCTTTTTAATACATATCAGTCATCCCTAGGGTGTGCCCTAAATAGTCCATATGGCTAAGAGCAGTGTCTTTAACCACATTGCTGCGGCAGTAATTTTTCCGCTGTGCGGCAATTTACAAAAACCCGTGTTACATAACGAGCTCAGCTCGTCATCAGCACACGACCACCGTGGCTGATGACGAGCTGAGCTCGTCATCAGCAGCGAAGGGGTTAAAAGATTTAACATGTACTTTTAATTTTTTACATATCCAGTTAGTGAAAAACTTTTAGATCTTTTGGTCACTACTGCAAGTCATACCTCTTCCACAGGATATCATTGAGTTACTTTATTCTTTTTAATAAGTGATACTTTTTGATTGGGAGCAGATGGGATTGTTGAGTTTGGTTTCTAAAGAATTGTAATTTTAAACCCTCTTTAATGGTAAAGTTGAATTTTTGTCACAATTCTATATATAACACTTTTAGAATTGTATCATTTCCCAGTCCTAACCATTTGGGGCCTGCAGCTTGTATCCTTCTTCACATGGCTAGATGTAGCTGGTAGTTGGTCTTTGTGTACTGCTAGCACACAGTAAGACAAAGGGGGGAAGGTGTTGGCAGGATGGGCTATCTCTTTCTTGATGAGGGGGAGGAGGTGTAACCTACCATACTCACACACCACAAGGACTCTGCCTGAGCACACTTCCAAATGGTTTGACCTTCATCATTTGTGACCCCAGACAGGCTAGAGACCAGAGTGGGGAGATAAGATATTCCAAATATCTCTGCAAGTGAAAACCTAAAAAACTTCTCCTACTTCAAAGTGGGCACCAGGTATAAGTAATGTACCCTCAGACCCAAATCTTCAGTACACGTCTGAACCTCTGGAAGACTCAGAAGGACTGATCTGTCACTCTACAATAAGGACTGCACTCTGCTGCACTGCTGTCTGAGTGAAAAGGACTGGAACTCCATCTTGAACCCAAGGCCACCAGAGTGACTCCAAGGGCTTATTTGCTGGCGTCCTGATCAGAGCCTCAGTAACAGAAATGGTTCCATCTACTGTGAACCCAGGCACCGGGACTCTGTCCGCTGTGAGCCTTACTCCCCTAGTGATGCCACCCCAGTTCTGGACTCTTGGAAGTGGAACTGAGGTGCTCTATCAGGCCATCTGATTTCTTGTGAGCAGATCTGATGCAGCACAGCCTATCTCCTTGCAGCTCCGCTTCGCAAAGTAGTGCAATGCATCCCTGACTTCAGACCTTGTATTACAGCCCAAAGTCTCCTCTGAACCACCACTACGTAATGCATGGTCAATGCAGGCCTTTGTATTGCAAGCCCCACATCAATGGTAACCTCAATGATAATGCAGGATTTCTTACCACATCTTTATGTAACCACCACTGTGAGACACATCCTTGATGCAGGCCATTGCTCCTCCGCCTTGCAGCTTCATTAGAACTGCTGCTACACAATGCATCCTTGATTCGGTCCTTCACATTGCAAGCCTCTCTTCTACAGCATTCTTTATGACTGCACAGTATTTTGCATCACAGCCCCGCAGATCCATGGGAAGTGCCACAGCACTGCGCATCCTTGACACGGGATCTCGCAAAACTCTGCAAACCAGAGTTTAAGGTATTTTGTTCAGTGGGCTTAACTTGGTGTCTGTATCCAGTCTGCACTCCATTGTGATTAGTCTGCACCTATGACTTTGTCTCAGTCCAGCATGACCAGATAATCACAGTTGGGGTTTGTGCTTCTAGGCACTATTTTTTACTTAAATTTAGTCTGGGGTGCTTCTTGTGTTGAGTTTTCACATTATCACCGTTCGAAGGATTGCATAAATACTTTACACATTGCCTTTATGTAGGCCTGATTGCATTTATGCAATCTACCAGAGGATTAAGCAGAAGTTAATTTGAGGTTTGCTTGTGTTTCACCCTGATAGAGATTGCAGTTGCTGCTGAGTAGGTTTTCACTCCCCTCAATCAGTAACCTAATTTCCTACACAAATAATCAAATTTAACTAAAACCAAAGAAGGTTCCAGAATAACGTTACACCTATACATCCATATTAACTAGCATGACAGAGAGAAAAGAACCAAAGAATAGAGTCAAAGTCCTGAAGACACAAGCGAACAAAAGACAGGTCAGTAATCACAGAAATTGCCCCCCCCTATCTATAGACTCTCCAATCAAAGACAAAACAGAATCCTGCAACAGCACAGACTTAACTCTACAAAGAGTTGCAATACTGCATGACTTAGCGCTATTAAGACTAAAAGATTTATTACAGATATGCAGGGGCTCAGAATCTACGTTAAAAACCTCTCCATTAAAATTGGGGAGGCTGAAACAAGAATAAGGTGAATACAGGACAACAAAGCAATGGTTGATTAAAAGAGCTGTCTTTACAGTCAAGGAACGATGTACAATGTTCAGAGAGTATTTAGAAAATATCTTAGAACACATGAAAAGAGTAAAAAAGGTAGACTGGAAAAATAGCAATTGCACAGAACTATACACAGGAGACAGTGCTATGAATAAAATGATTCCTTGCTCTTAAACAAGACCTGAGACATCTAAACATACCATTCAAATGTATCAGCTTTTCCAAGATCAAAATAACATTTAAAGGTACAACCCTTTTTTTCATGAACTATGAGAACTGCAATCTTTGCTCAACAACATCCGAAAACTCGAATATCATTCACTGATACCAGCATGCAAATAAAATATATTTTTAAAATGTTAATACAATAGCATTAAATAAGTGCTTGTTGTTGCTCACAGGCAAAAGGAACACATGATGGACTGAATGCTGAACAGTGCAAACGTTCACCCCAAGTCACAAAGATCTGGGTTTAATCCATCGTTTTTTGAATCCCGACGCACCCGAGTTTTATACCCAGCCATATACAAATCAGTTTTGACTCTGTCCCTCATGGGAACAGTTCCACCTGAACTGCCAAGCCAGATCCTCCCTCGACCAGAAACAAGCATCCTGGGACTGGTTTCGGGGCATCACCCCTCATCAGCCAGGCTAACTTGAATCCAGTGGTGCAGTGATACGGGACCCACGTCTGGGCATACCCTTCCCACTTAGGGCGACAAATGCGAAAGGAACACATGATGCACAAAAATGCTGAACAATGCAAACTTTTTCCCTCTTAGTCACAAAGATCTGAGTTTAATCCATCGTTTTTTTGCTCACCACACCACCTCAAGCTAACCTGGCTGATTGAAGACATTATTTGCATAGGGTGGATACAATGTTTTATTATCTAATGAGGTTCATGATGTATAGTCACCCATACACGTAAACCTAAAATACTGAACCAATTTTTTTTATCATTCTTCACGCACTTAACATACTGCGCACACTTAACTTACTTAGTAGATGGTAACCTTGCTGGCCATGTCCTGCATCAGATCAAAGAGACTAGGTCTATTCCAGCCATTAGTATTGATGATGTTTATTCCATAGGTTCCATTAATTAACTCTGTTCCATATATTGTTACACTTGCCTAATTCTGTTAGTAAAACTCACGTGCTTCGATCTACCCGAAGTTCTACAGTCTTTCTTTGACCAAGGAAAAGGTGGGCAATTAAAGATGTTGCGCTTTTTGTAAGTTTTTTCGTTTCACCGTTGTTCTGTCAGATTTTCCCTAAGTTTCTCTCTCTTTGCTCCATCTCATGCACTCTCTCTGCTAATCCCCTCCCCCTTGGTATTCTGGCCTATATCAATCCATTTTGGACCAACACAACTACAATAATACACAGCAACCATCACTCGTACGCCCACACAGTGACCATCCCCAAGTCACCAGCACAGATACTAAAGCTAAACCATATTTGCCAGCATAACTGCTAACAACATTAAAGTAACTTCACTAAATACAAAAGGGATTAATCACCCAGTCACGAAGAGGAAAATGATTGAGTACCGTCATAAATTAAAAGGCGATATCCTCCTCCTGCCAGAGAAAAGAATTGAAGATAACATAACCAAAACATTATGTGATCGCTTTTACGCTAAGTATGTATGTTTAACTGCACTTGCAAAGAGTAACACAGTTCTCACTCTCATATCCAAGAGTGATGGGCATTATACATAACAAAGAAGGCAGATGAATTACTTAAGGATGATATAGAGGTATTCATTATTAATGTTTATACACCAACATTTGATGACCTCACATTTTGGATACCATTAAATAAATACTGCATTATATCTCTCAAAACTCAGGAATAATAATTGGTGGAGACTTTAACCTCTCCTGGGACTTCGTTTTAGACAAAATGTTTAAATGCATTTACTGTTCATAAACAAATGAGGAATCTATATAATGAGCACAAACTCAATGACATCCGCAGATTATGTAACCCAACAGGCAGTGACTTCTCTTTCTTCCCTCATCTCCACAACATGTTCTCACAAATAGACAACCTGTTAGCTAACAAGATCCTTATCCCAAACTGTCAACCCCCAAATAGACTCAATAACAGTATCCGATCATTCCCGCACAGCAATAGAAATCCAAATCTCCAACTTTTCCTCAGGTAAAAATCTGAAGAATTAATGAAATGTTCCTACCTGACCAGTCGAACTTAACAAAAATATTATTAATTACTTTACTGAAAAAAAATGCCAAAGTTAAACCTTCAATCACTATAGAATACTATGAAAGCTACAATAAGAAGCAACATGATCACTATCATGTCCAATAAAAATAAACCGGTAACAAAACATTAGATAACTTAGAGAAAGACATTTAATCGCTTGAATGCCAGCTTATATATTACAACATGAAAACATCTTAGGTACTCATGTACACTGAATCATTAGCCAAAACCCCACTGTTGGGTTGGCAATTTAAAGGTCAAGAAACTATGCAACTTTAACTAATCACCTGATAGGTTATATCATAGCCAAAGGAAATAATCTTCCTATGGCAACCATCAAAGACAAAAAATGTTAGTTCTTTTAGTCTATTTTGTGTGGGAGGGCATGCGCCACCTTTTTTCCTTCACTATTTTTAAAAATCAGTGTATGTTTGCGTGGGGATTAATTATTACTATGACACTTTTAAAAGCCTTCTCCTGGGGAATCTGTATGTGTTATGACCCTTTAGGATTTTTTTGCTAATTTTCCCTTTTTTTCCATATATATGAAAACTGTAAACCAATTTAAACAAAGAACTCCCTACAGACCAAATGATCAAAGCTTTCACTTCCCTTGAAGCCAGAAAAACACCATGCCCAAATGGGTTCCCTGCCAGTTAAAAAAAAAAAACTTTGAACATCAATTGATTGTACTCTTGTTAGATCTCTTTAAACATTGCACTAACACTGGAACAACTAGTGTATCCTTCTCTGAAACAAATATAATAATGATTCATAAAGAGAAGAGAGACCAATTAGATACCAAAAACTATAGACCAATTTCACTACTCAATGCTGACTGCAATATTTATGCAACAGTCCTTGCTACTAGATTAGAGAAACTACTTCTGATTTTAATTCATTTGTCTCAAACAAGAATAATTAAAGATATAAAAGAGGCAGATCATATTAGACTATTACCCATGTTTCAGAAAGAGCTAAGTTGCTCACATTTGCATCACTGGCCTTGGCTTAAGACAGTGCAGTTCTTTGAATCTTTATTGAGCGCTTAGAATGGATATGAAAGGTTAGTTATGGGAGGAATCTTCTTTCTGTCCAGGGCAGAATTAGAGCTGGTTGCTTATTGAAAAGTCTATGTTTAACCCTTATGTTGAATAGCCTGTCTTTCTTTCACTACTCAGTCACCAAGCCAAAATTGCATAATGAAGGACTTTGGCTGGAGGAGGACCACTCCCACACATGAGATGCCCCCAAAAAGCACCATTTACTGTCAAATCTTTTGCAACATCATTATTTGTTAGGGAGTACATATACATTAATTTTAATCATAGTCCTTCCTTTGACATTTTGAGGAGACAGGCGGTCTTTCTAAACATGACAATTATGCCAGCATTCACTAAAATCCTACTCAAAGCATACACTAGCTAGAGGACATGCTGGATGTTGTACTGTCATCTTGCTGAGTTTTGGACACTGTTACTTTTTCCAATGCCCATCGGATAGCTGACTTATGTTTTGTTATCCAAATGGTCATGTAACATCTTCTCCATTTTGATTGTTGCTTACATTTGCTTTTTCCGAGTTTCTTAATAATGAAGACATCCAGTACAGAAAAAAAGAATAAAAGTAGAGAGCTCATGTATGTACTATGGACATAGTATAGTAATCCAGCTATACTCTTCGGAGGACATGATCTCTGATTGCAGCCTGCAATTTGTATGTATCCAGGTGAAGGATTAATCTGTTGCCCAAACCATCAACTTCCTCAATTACATTGGAATCTGTTCTTCCACCTTATGCAAGTGGGTGAACAGCAGGAGCAACATTGGAATGTTATGGGTTCTGGGAAATACTCCTTGCTGACTTCTTTTCTTAAAATGCCCTAGTATTTGGACCAGGCACTCTATTATCCCCCATTTGTCAGCCTCGTTCATCATGGCTTTTGCATTCAAGTTCCCTCTGCTTAGTAGTACATTATCATTTACCAGATTGGACCTATTGTATAAAGTTTTTTTATTGGGTCTCTGTTCCCACGCTGAATGATCCCCAACTGCTTCTGAGCTTTGAAGGAATGGCTGAAATGTGTGCAAATTCTAAACCAAGTTATCATTATGTTATGGACTACTTCTTTTAGATGAGGTCCTGCACTATTAGATTGATACAATGAGCTAAACATGGTACTTTGAAGAATCCATCATAAGTCATGATTTTGATAATTGTACTCCCATTGTCAGTGTCAATAATTCATAGACTTTGGTTTTGAATACTTGCAGGATGTTGGCAGCTGTGTGTGTTTAATCCATAGACAACATTGCAACTGTTGCATACACATGAATGCCTCCAAAGGCATTAGTAATGGTGGCACCAGCATCCATACTTCCCTTAACCCACAGCAAAATTTCAATAGGTCCATCCAGGAGCCTTCAATTTTGGACAAAGGGCTCCAGAAATTCTTGAATTTCCTGTACTTCCAACATCGAAATATGGAGGAGGTCAAGCATTAACAATGTTGTCTTTTACACATTGAGTAAATTATTCAATTGATAGTTCAGCACATCCTTCTGATCATAGTCTAGATAGTGGATTGCTGTGTTTTTTTGTGACTATCCCAACTCAATAAACCTCTTTGAAGGTAGGCTGCCTGGACAGTTTGTGGTGACAGTTGCATCCCTCTTTTCTTTGTGCCAACATGAGTTTGTTGCCAGCAATGATTAGACACCCTGAGGAACATGGCCTTCCATCTGGTCAGGTTTCTTCCTCCCAGCAATAGTCATCTTTTTAGTGCTATTCCTACAAGATTAGACGTTGGTCTTTCTTAAAGGCCAAGTGCCCCAGTCACACAATGTCAAACTGACTTCCCACAATGCAATGGTCTGTGGCACATTCTGCAGTCTGGAACATGGTCCTTGTTCAACCTTTATGTAATGAGGTCCCAAACTGCGGATGAGAGCTTCTTCATTGAGCTAAAGTCAGAAAGTGTGGTGGAGCTAGGCTGGATTTATTTGTCTTTAGAACAGGCAGCGACTGTTAGGGGTTATTGGTGCTGATTTTTGGTTTTTCAGAAGATGGAAGCTGGTGTTGGCAGTATAAGATCATATTGAATAGAAGTGATCTGTACTTCCTCAATGCCACTCTGCACAAAGCAATCACTACTTCATCGTCCTCACTGCAAACTATGCTTTCTGTAACCTTCCTTTTGCCTTGTCATCATGTGGCAAGACTCGGGGGCACTCTACGTCATATTCATTTGAAAGGGAGCTTGGAGAAAATGGTGGAGATTCCTTTCATTTTCTTAGAGGAAATGAAGAAGCTAATTCTGAAGTAAGAGCAGTTACAACATCCTGTTGAGCTGCAAGTACAACTTCCTTCTCTGCTCCTACTTCAGGAAGATCATTAGTAGCAGGCTGTTGCTGCTGCTGACAATTTTGGAAGATACAAATTGCTAAGACAAATCCATTTTGGGCTCACTGGTCCCAGCCATTACTGTAATCACTATAGCAATAAAATACATCTGCTTTGGATGTGGTGTTAATTATGCTTGATCTAGGGGTATTCTTCCAATTACTTCCTGCTCAGAGGATGCAGCAGGTAGGCTGTGTTACACACCATAGAGGAAAAAGGAAGAGGACATGGTTCTATTGATAGCAACAAACTTGTTCTAACTGGCCGTTTATTGACAGGAGCCTGTATCTTAGGTACCATCACCTTCACTTCTTGTTTGTACGCATGAGCTGTGCCAAAGTTTTCTCTGGGCTTTGGTGGGGAAAATAAAACATGTTTCTGCTAGAACACAAACTTTTCTCTATCTCAGTCAGATACACCCATGGGTAATAATAAATAGGAAAGAACCAAGCAGTGCCATACAGGTAATCATCATAACAATAATATACCCATGTGTGAACTAATAATTTTGTCAGACTGGAAGCAAAAATGTATAAAAAGCTACATAATAAATAGCAGATGTTCTTCCAGTGCCCATTGGATTTTTGTGAGACCCCGGATGAGGCTGGCCAATATTAGTTAATTAAAAATAATACTAAGCATAACACAGGGGTCTAGTCCAAGTGGCCAAACATGTGGAAACAATCTAAAACATTAGAAATAAATACATACAGGCCGCATGGTACTCCTATTCAAACCAGAGGAGACTGGTGAAATTGAATACATTAATTTAAATAATAATACACATGGCCCAGAGTACACAATTCTTGTGGCAGAACATGTCAGAAAACTATATAAAATGGGAAATAAATACCTGGTGTTCCTTTTTGACCCATTGCCCCCCATGGGTGCCTAGAAGAGGATGGCAAAACTTGAATATATGTATTGAAACCAATAGAAACCTTCACTTACAGACTACTATAGCCAGCCCACAAGCACAATATAGTAACAGAAAATATATATAGGGAAAATTAGCAAAACTATCCGAAAGGGTCATAACACATACAGCTCACTCACCAGAAGGCTTTTAAAAGTGGCAAAGTACTAATTAATTTATTATCACACACACATACAATGATTTTGCAAAATAGTGAAGAAAAAAAGGTTGTGCATGTCCTCCCTCACGCAATAGCAATTTTTGCCTAAAAATTCTGACAGAGAAACAGAAATTTGAGGTGAGCAGATTCAGAGTGTCCATGCTGTTGTATGGTGCTCCATATAAGCGAGCTGCTCTCCACCTAAACTTGAAATCTACACAGAGATCCCGGCATCCGTTTTTATTTAATTTACGTGGCATTCTAAGCTTGAGGTGTCCTAAATTGTACTGGGGGCTGCTCGCTTGTGTTTGGACAAAGCTGTATCCCTCTGATGAGCTCCAACTAGAGTGAAACACATGTGCCAAGGGTTACTTATATTCATACCAGGCTGGCTGCAATGGTAGTTTGACAATCCAAAGCTGTAATATTGTGCCTGGAGTCGTAAAAAGCTTTTGTCATTTTTCAGCTCAGTGTGGATGGCACTTGCTAATTCTATGCTTAAAGATGTTGTTGTTAAAATAGCAAAACGATCTGTAGCCCTCTAGCTCGGTGTGGATGGCACCATGCTAATCGAATGCTTAAAAACACTGCTAGAAAAACAAACATTTGAGGTGAGCAGATTTAAAGTGTTGGTGGCGTTGTGGGGTGTTTAACCCATTTACAGCGGCGGACATTCCACCGCGGGCGTTCTAATGGGTGGGTGGGACTGCGTCGGCCAACAGTCATTAGCAGCACCAGGGAGGGAGTGCTCCCGTCGGCCCTTGGCCGACAGGAGTAGGGAACGGGTTGAAAAAAAAGAGCTATTCTCCACCTAAACTTTGTAACTACCCAGAGTTCACTACTTCCTTTTTGTGTTAATTTATGTGCCGCTGAGTGCGCCCTTGTATCTGGACAAAGCCAAAAGTCTCTCATGAGCTCTAACTAGCAAGATGGTGGTGTCAGGGGTCCCTTTTATTCATTTTTGGTTGTTTTGGATGGTACTTTGCCATTTCAAAGCTGTAATATTGTGACTGAGGTGGTAAAAAACTTTCAGCATTCAGCATTTAATCCAATGCCTAAAGACTTTGCTGTAAAAATAACAAAAGACTTTGCCACCCTCTAACTCAACGAGGTAGCACTGTGCTCATCGTATGCTTAAAAAACTTTTAGGCCAATCTGCCCCCTGGGAAAAAAGGGATGTCATTCTTGCTGTGATATCTAGGGACAACAGGGTTCGGAATTAAATTTGATCGATATGGTGCATCAAATCTGTGCATCATTGGAGGGTAATTTGAGGACAACATTGATGGATTGTGTAGGGGCATCATCAGAGCTTCTGGGTAGAAATAGCTCAGGTTCCGCGTTGATATACCTCCCTCACTTCTCCCCGGAAACCAGTCACTAATATATGTGACCAGTCTGTGGTCCTTAAAGTTAACTATTATCACAACCCCTTCGATGTCCTTAGGTCGTAAGCCCACCCAGTTGCACCGTCTCACTGAGACTATGTCTCCATTTAGATGCAAAGGGAGCGGTCTATTTTTACGCAGCCAGTGAATAACTTTGTTTTTAAGGCTAGAGTTATGTTCTATGTTTCCAAGATAACATAGTTTGACGATTCCGGGGGCAGGACTGCTACATTTCTATGGTTAGTTTTTGGTCTAGTTGTGTAAGTAGCCTTACTAGGGGGATCATTTTTGGTATGGCCTCTTTTTGAAATACCTGAGTGGAACTTTTCTTTGCTTATTACTTCGCTAGCTGTAGCAGTTTTAGTACCCGCTAATTCATTGGAGTTTGTTACGACTGGCATGTTTTTAGGTATAGTTGTAGGTGTTTGTTGCCTGGGTGGGTTGTTAGTATGTTGTTTAACTACAGAACACGTTTTGCTTAAGTTATTGGGTTTTGGATGCTCTGTCGCATTACGTTCTAGCAAGATCTGGTCCATTTTCTCCCCCAACCTTAAAACTCTTTCAGTGAGTGGAAGTATAAGAGCTTTTAGCAGACATTCAATATCCTCTAATAGCCCCTTATAATTAGGGGCAAATTTCGAGTTTACAATTGAATGCCCTATTGAATCTGCCTTTGCTGCTTCTTTAGGTATCTTATGTGGAGGGTACATATTACTTGTAGCCATAGGTAGAATTCTGTCCCACTTTCTAACCCCTCCCTTTCTTCTCCTCTTTCTTGGCGGGAAGCGAAATACACAGTTAGTTCCCTTAGTAGGAGGTTTTTTGGACTTTTTGCCAGTTACTATAGTCGAGTGAAACTCTGCTCCTATGGGTGTAAACACGGGGGACGGTACATTTATATTATGAAGGGGGGCCACATCTGTAGGTAAAGGTGTACTTAGGTCAATTAAAGAGTTAGATATTTGAATTTGTTCAATGGTATTGGAATCAGGAATAACTACCATATCATCTGAGACTGATGGAATATCTTGAAATATTAATGGAATGTTTTCTGTGCTGAATAGGTCGGCATCAGTTTCTTTGTGTGTAGTAATATCCAATAAGGTGCATGTATCAACCTTCTGTAGAGCAGGAAGTGGCTGTTTTTTAAGGAGTTCAATAGAGAAACGGCGCTCAGCCCGTTTCTCAGCCAGCGTGATCTCTGATCTAGCTGTTGCTGTCTTCATTTTGGTCTACTTGTCCATTGATGGCAACTGCAATATTTCCTGTAACCAAGAGTTGTGATAAGTATTTGCTTCTGCTTTGCATGCTTTATTTTGTTGATAATTCTTCACCATTACCATGTGATCACCTTGATTGTAACCACCTTTTTTGAGGTTCAACCTGTCTTTGCTTATTTGTAGATCGCTTTTAAGAGATATATGTAAGGGAATGAAATAGCTGTGGATGAGTTTTTGGTCCTATTGAAGGGCCATTTGGTTTTCAGGAATTAATATGTATATGCTGTCTGAAAGTAGTACTGCATATGTCTGTAATCTCAGGCTGTACAATGGTAGGGATTCTTCTATTAACTCCCCTGGTTGTCGTCTACTTTCAAGCCAGTTAGAAAATTGATTCGGAACTCGGTAGAGGGAAATTTAACAAATGTCACCATTTATACATAGATAACTTCTACACTGGTGTGCAATTGTTCAAGGAATTGTTGAATGTAGACACTGTTGCATGTGGCACAATGCACCATACCATAAAGGTTACCCTAAAGAGTTAGGGCCTGATTTAGAACTCGACGAGTGGGTTACCCCATCCTTTTAGATTTATGTTTTGGCGGATGGGATATCCATCACCATTGTGACTGAGCAACCCGGCTGCCGAGTTCTAAATCAAACACAACGAGATGATGGACGGAGTGCTGAAACTTTTCAGACACTCTTCCCAGTCACAGATCTGGGTTGAATACATCATCGCTCTTTATCTCACTTCACCACCCCAGTTCCGACACAGCTATATGCAAATCAGTCTTGTCCCTGTGCCTAATGGGAACAGTCCAGCCCGAACTGCCAAGCCATGTCTTCCCTGGACTGGAAACAAGCATCTTGGGACCAGTTTCGGGCAAACACTGCTCATCAGCCAGGCTAGCTTGAATAGAGTGGCAAAGTGATCAATGGACCCATGTTTGGGCATACCCTGCCAAATTAGGGCGAACAAAGCAAACACAAGGAGATGATTAATGGAGCACTGAAACTTTTAAGATACTCACCCCCAGTCACAGATCTAGGTTGAATCTAGGCCTGGACGGTAAATTCCGTTCCGCTCGCAAAATTTGCGGAATGTGGGTAATTTCACGTTCCGCGGAGAACGCAAAATTGCCCAAAATTCTGCGTTCCGCGACTTCGCGACATTTTTTGCTTGTTTGCGTTCTCAAAATGCGTGTTCACAAGATATTTCCCCCCGAGCACGCAAACAACAATTGCGAACAGGAAAAAAGCATCGCGAACATGCAATTCCGCTTGTTCGCGGAATTTCTGCATGTTCGCAGAGATTTTTTACCGTTTCGCGGAGATTTCCATAACTCAATTAAGCAAATTCCGCCCACCCCTAGTTGAATATATCATCGTTCTTTAGCTCACTTTGCCACCCCAGTTCTGACAATCCGATTAAACCCAGATCTGTATCTGGGGGTGAGTGTCTGAAAAGTTTCAGCGCTCCATCCATCATTACCTTGTGTTTGCTTTGAGTTCTAAATCAGGCCCTTTGTATAGAAAAAATTTCAGAGGAGATAGTGCAGTGCCTTGCATAGTTATGAACATCTAGCTGTGACATCTTCAGACAGGAGAGATGTCCACATGCTGACAACCGTTCATATGAAAAATACCTAACCTGTGACTGTTTGGGGTCAGGTTGGTGATGTGTGCAAATCTGTGTGCATTCTAGACTTCAATAAGCACATGGGTGGTTTAGATTGAATAGATCAGAGGTTGGAACCTTACAGTGCTGTTTGTAAGTAATACATTTGGAATAAGAAGTCAGCTGCCCATTTGTTTCATTTGTCAACCTTCAATGTTTTTGTTATATTCAATGATTGTTCCCCGGATTCAAAGATTACTTTTGTTCAGTTTCAGCCACACCCCAATTTTTTTTTTTACCTGTCAGAGATGAAGAGTCTGTGTTTGAAGAGGTATGATAATGTAGAATTGTATGTACTGCCCGAGAGACCTTCTAATCCTGGGCAACATGTGCCTGCATGTTTTAAATCGTACCACACACAACTGAGGTATTGGAAGCAACCATGAGAGTAAAAGTGAACAGACTAGTATTTATTGTTTTTTTATTTTTTGTTCAGGTTCATGGTTGGCAGTAGTTTGATGTATTTAGTTAGACCTATTGTGTTTGTAGTCATAGTTGGTTTTCCATCCCCTTTAAATTGATTTGTGTTTTCTTTATTGTTAAGAAAAATATGACAGTGGTGTGTGTGGACTGGTGTTTGGCTGGTGATGTTCGTGTAACGGTGCTTGGCTGGCAGACTGTGTAGACTGGTGCTTAGCTATCGGTGTGTATAAGCTGGTCTTTTGCTAGCGGTGAGTGTGAGCTGGCGCTTGACTGGTGCTGTGTGTGTGAGCTGGTATTTGGCTGGAGGTGTGTGTAGTAACTAGCTGTTGGTCACTACACACACATTGCCAGCCAAACACCAGTCCACACATTCCATCAGCTGCCAGGAGGTTTGATTGCTTTGTAAGTCCTGTGGGCTTATGAAAGTGGTGGGCCCTTGAATGGCGCTTTTTGTTGATGTGAGTGTGGTAATGTGCTGAGCCCACGGCTGGTGGTGTGAACGGTTTTGTCTGTGCTACGCATGAAAGGTGGGTGAATGGTCTGTATAGCAGTTTGTGCTTTGGTGTGGGTTTACAGTTTATGAACTGTGAATCATTGGTTCAGCATTATGAACTTTCAATAATTAACAGTGAATTTCTTTTGTGAAATCTTTTGTTAATGAAATTTAGATTTTTAACTATTCACTCACCCTAGTGCCAACCAGTATGTGTGTGCTTGAGCAGTTGATGGTTCGGCTGTAATATGTGTCTTTTCTTCCTTTCTCTGCAAAGGTGTACTTTGTATCCAGGGTAAGTCTACTAACTCTAGATACTTCCATAAACTAAACACTAAGGGGACTACAGGGTGGCTTGCATGGATCCCTCAAAGTACTGGAATGTTCTGGGAGCCTCACACTTCCTGCCACACAGATTTCCCACATATCTCCTTATAAAAATGGTACCTCACCTGTGCCTGGGCCTAGTACCTGCAAAAGTATGGGTCCAAGAAGCATTGTGGCAACAGCAACAAAAGGGGTAGCTGCAGTTTTTGGGCCTGGGTTTGGCAGCCACACAGGAAAACCTACCAATCTCAGGCACTTCTGAAAACTAGACACCCAGGGGAGTACAGTGTGGTGTGCCTCTTGTGGATTCCATATCAATCAATCAATCAATCAATCAATCAATCAATCAGGGGAACTGTAAGCGTGCTACTCTCAAGGTGCTGGGGGTGTATGCCGCTCCGTTCAGTCAAAGAGGCATGCCTTGAGTGTCTTCCTCAAGATGTTCAGGGAGGGGGCGTGTCTGATGGCAATCGGGAGCTCATTCCAGGTCTTGGCCATGATGTAGGAGATGGTTCTTCCCCCTGGTCTGGCATTGCGGATATGCAGGGTTTCGGCGAGGGCGAGGTCGAAGTCAGCGGATCAGAGGTTTCTCTTGGGTAAGAGGAAGGAGATTCTCTTGTTGAGGTATTGGGGTCTGTTGTTGTGGATGCATTTGTAGGCATGGGGGTATTTTTAAAGTAACTCTCTTCTCGATGGGGAGCCAGTGGAGGTCCCGCAGGTGTTTGGTGATGTGTTCGTGTCGAGGGATGCCGAGGACGAGTCTGGCTGCGGTGTTCTATTTCATCTGGAATTTGTGAAGCAGAGACATGTTAATCCCGACGTAGAGGGCGTTTCCATAGTCCAGTCTGCTGGTTATGCATGGGTGACGGTTTTCCTTGATTTGGAGTGATCCATTTGAAGGTTTTTTGGAAGATGCAGAGGGGTTTCATACCCACTATGCTCCGCAAACTTCTGAATTTGACTCAACTCAAACGTTTTCCTTGCATTTCTGTGATGTATTCTTCCAGAATCAAAAGGAATCCAAACAATTCATACCACCCAGCATATCCCCACTTGTCCCAATAAAAATCCTGCCCTACTTGTGTGGCTCGTCCTAGTGCCCATGACAGGAATGACTCAAACTAACATCAATGAAAGTCCTGGCAAAGGGAAAATCATTGACCTTGGTTTGAGCTGTTTCTGCTGTGGGAACTAGACTCAGCCAATCAAGTGGGGCAGCATTTTTATTGGGATAATTGGGAGAATGCTAGATAAAAGGAATAATGGGGATTCCTGCTGATTCAAGAATGTTTTATCACAATAAGGTGAAGAAAAAAGTGTTTTTTTAGTCAAAGTTTAAGTGTTGCAATGGCTTCTGGGTAGGAAAACTTAGTGGGGGTCACACACTTTACCCCAGACTGGATTACTCTGGGTGTCTTATTTTCAAAAATGTGTGGATTTTCTAGGTTTCCCAAGGTGCCGGCTGAGCGAGGGCAAAAATCTACAGATAGGCACCTTGCAAAAAAAGAGTAGTTTTCAGTGGAAAAATGTGACATGCCCATGTTGTGTCTTATGGCCTTTCCTGTCACAGGCACTAGCCCTAACCACACAAATGTGGTATAGCAATTTTTATCTGGAGACTTAGGGAGCAACAGAATAGTAGAACAAGTGTTATTACCAACTGTATTTCTTTGCATCTGCGCCTTCCAAATATAAACCAGTGTGTGAGAAAGTGCCCTCTAATTCATATGGTAGTATGGGTACTGACACCTTTAGAGATGTGCAAGTAACCACTGCTTATAAACTCCATATATTGTGCCCATTTTGTAAATACATCGGTTTCCTTGATACCTATTTGTCACTCTTCACATTTTACCATATGAATTGCTCTATAACCGGTACACAATGAAAAACCATTGCAAGGCACAGCTTAGTTATTGGCTCTGGGTGCCTCAAGTTCTTGCACACATCCTCCTCAGAGCAAAGGCAGTGGATCCTACTGAGGCATCAGAATGATCAGAACCACTGGAAAGTGATCTGTGCCTTCTGTTTCCACTGTTAGGCCTATATGGAAGGTTAGAGTAAAGCATACCATGGCCCTCTCCACCTCCAGATAGTCCAGTGTTGCCCAAGTCAGATTCATCAACCTCATCCTGGTCAACATCCACTTCCTCATCAGAGACCACTGGATCTTCCCCAGTATTCTCCTCTGTGGAGGGATGGCCCCCCTCTCTACTACCTTGGTTACCTGGGTCTGAGGCATTTTCTACATCATGAGCCACTAAGATATCTACCAGGTGGTTAAAGGTTGGACTCTGTCCTTGTCTCAGTCTTCTGACCACACACAAGCTTTTCAGTTCCTGAAAAGAGAATGTGTCATACTTAGAAGGCAACCTCTGGTTGTCTTCTGGCAGAGGCCCACTGGGCCCTTCTTCCAAGGACATTGCTAGTGAGGTGTGGTGTGTGCCCCTACCTACACTACTTGTTTTCCTACTAGAACCTCTCTAAGAGTTGTAGTCAGGGTGTGCTAAGCCCTTACCACCTACAACTACTAAGTTCAGTAGAACTTATGTATATAAGACTTGATTTATATGTACCTACAGGTACCTTGATGTGATCTTTCAGATGATAGCTCGAGATTACTTCTTAAAACAATTGCAAGCTCTTATCCCACAGCTGCCACCAATGTGAGAAGTTAGTCTGGCATATGATGTCCACTAGTTCCAGTGGGCACCTTGCACCAGTCTAATCATCCCTTATTGATGGTGGTTGTAAAGTCAACCTTATAGAAAGCTATCCTAGTGGTAGCATGAGCCAGCAGTCTTCAGGCTAAGACTTCAGTTGGCGAGTTCAGCAAGTTGTTTTACCATATAATCCCTTGAGTACCAAATGAAAGGACACCACACAAGGTATATATCAAATATATATATATGTATTTAATCTAAACACTGCCCCTCTGCACTCTTTATGAGGTCAGAGGTCAAAATACAATACAAGTCACACAGTTAATATACGATAAGTTGCACAGTATACGTTATGCCCTAGGGGCCTCACAAACCATATACTAAGAAAGTGGTATAAGTACCACCTGAGAGTTAGAAAGCAGGCCTGGGGACTGTGGAATCACTGGGGCTACACTAAACAACCAAAGGTTAGGAGGTTGGAGGCCCACGGGAGACGCATGCATTGTCTAAACACTATTGACTTTCTATGGTAAACAAAGAAGTTACAAATATGCAATTTAAGGACACTTCCGGATGGACTAGGATGGAACCCATTTAAACTAGGACACTTTAAACAGTCAAGACCCATGGGAGTACCAGAGTACTCGTGTTACCTCACCCAGGGAAGCCGGGTGCATAGGTGTCTTTTTGTGTCGTGTCACGTCGTTTTCTTTTGAGAGTTGCAAAGAAGTGCGGCAGGCGACCAGAGGAAAAGTATCTGGGTGGATCCAAGGGTGCCAGGCGATGTTGGGTGCTTGAAGGTGAAGAAGGTGAGTTTGTCTCTTCAGCCACGAGATCCAGGAGGCATCGATGATGACCAGGCGCTAGATTCAAACTGGCCCATGACGGATCTAGATGACAGTGGTGTTGGTATCTGGATTAGACCCAACAAGCCTTGGCAACCGCAACCCATCCAGGATATCAAGATTGGCTCTGTTGCAGACTAGCAAGGTCTGTGGCACTTCTCCTTTTCAGGGAAGCTGGAGCAAACCTGGAGCAATCAGGAAAGCAAGTTAAATTCAAGATGGTGTCTTCAGGGGACTCACTAGCCGATAGGCAAGGAACCAGGAAGACGCATCAAGCTCAAATGCAAAGGCGGGGCTCACAGGACACTCGCAGAGTTTGGGGGCCTGGGCTTCAGTGAAAATGGTGCTTGGGGCTGGGGCTTTTCGTATTCCAATGCACAACTTGCTGAGGCTTTAGAAAAGGAGTGCAGGTAGGAAAATGCAGGATGTTTAAGATGTCCAGTCCCGCGTCTCTCGTGTCCGCCACTGGTCTCAGCTTTGCTGTGGATGTGTGTCAGGGGAAGAGAAATCTGGAAGTTCAGTTTTTGTGTTGCAGAGCCCTGGGGTTACGACGGGAACCTTGAAACTGCAGACGGGCAAAGTTGCTGTTGGTGCCTGTTTGCACAGGGTGGTCACTCCTTGACCACAAGGGAGATGTCTTCCATGTTCCAGTCAGAATGGAATGTCTAAGGTCCAAGATATGTCTTTCAAAGATTCGTCCAGGATAATCTAAAGTCCTAGGGACACAGCTCCTATACTTATACCAAGGATGGGGGCTGGATTGCCTGACTAGGTCCCTCCTATGGGTGGACCTGAGAAGGGGGTGGTTACACCCCTTTCCCTTTGTCCAGTTTCACACAAGAGCAGGGCTGGAGTGCCCCAGCAACTGGTTTGAACCAGCTATGCATGGAGTACCTTGTGTGCCTCAGGCAATGTCTAGAAAAGCAACTGCTGATGCAGCCCTCCCTGACCCAATACACAAAACCCTGTCTGGGGAGGTGCTGGCCCTCCCTGGACAGGAAACCTATTGTCCAGGCCTTCCCTGCTGGAGTTTCGTCCAGCGATTCAGAAAAAGGGGTGGTGATGAACAGAGTGTCTAAATTAAGCAGACCACTCTTACCCAGTCCAAAGATCAGGGCTTGATACATCACCGTTATTTATCTCACTGCCCCATCCCGGCTCAGAACCTGGCTATATGCAAATCAGTCTGTCCCTGGCCCAGTGCATCATGGGAACAGGGCAGACTAAACTACCAAGCCAATTCTTCACCAGATAGGAGACAAGCTACCGGGGACCGGTTTCTGGCATTTCAGCCGTCTTCGGCCCGGCTTGCTTGAATCCTGATGGAGCAGTGAGAAAGGGACTCATGTCTGAGTATACCCTGCCACACCTATAGTGGCCAAAAACGATTCAGAAAAGGGGGTGGTGATGAACAGAGTGTCTGAATTAAGCAGACCACTCTTACCCAGTCCACCCTCAGTGTGGAAGGGTATACTCAGATGTGAGTCCCTTGCTCATTGCACCATCAGGATTCAAGCAAGCCGGGCCGACGACGGCTGAAATGCCAGAAACCGGTCCCCGGAAGCTTGTTTCCTTCCCAGTGAAGGAATTGGCTTGGTAGTTTGGTTTGCCCTGTTCCCATCATGCACTGGGACAGGAACAGACTAATTTGCATATAGCCAGGTTCTGAGCTGGTATGGTGCAGTGAGCTAAAAAACGGTGTTGGATCTATCCCTGATCTCTTGACTGGGTGAGAGTATTCTGCTTAATTCAGAAACTCTGTCCATCACCACCCCTTGTTGTTAAATATTTTGTCCACCCTATGTGTGGAAGGGTATACTCAGATGTGAGTCCCTTGCTCATTGCACCATCAGGATTCAAGCAAGCCGGGCCGACGACGGCTGAAATGCCAGAAACCGGTCCCAGGAAGCTTGTTTCCTTCCCAGTGAAGGAATTGGCTTGGTAGTTTGGTTTGCCCTGTTCCCATCATGCACTGGGACAGGAACAGACTAATTTGCATATAGCCAGGTTCTGAGCTGGGATGGTGCAGTGAGCTAAAAAATGGTGTTGGATCTATCCCTGATCTCTTGACTGGGTGAGAGTATTCTTCTTAATTCAGAAACTCTGTCCATCACCACCCCTTGTTGTTAAATATTTTGTCCACCCTAAGTGTGGAAGGGTATACTCAGATGTGAGTCCCTTGCTCATTGCACCATCAGGATTCAAGCAAGCCGGGCCGACGACGGCTGAAATGCCAGAAACCGGTCCCCGGAAGCTTGTTTCCTTCCCAGTGAAGGAATTGGCTTGGTAGTTTGGTTTGCCCTGTTCCCATCATGCACTGGGACAGGAACAGATGAATTTGCAAATAGCCAGGTTCTGAGCTGGGATGGTGCAGTGAGCTAAAAAACGGTGTTGGATCTATCCCTGATCTCTTGACTGGGTGAGAGTATTCTGCTTAATTCAGAAACTCTGTCCATCACCACCCATTGTTGTTAAATATTTTGTCCACCCTAAGTGTGGAAGGGTATACTCAGATGTGAGTCCCTTGCTCATTGCACCATCAGGATTCAAGCAAGCCGGGCCGACGACGGCTGAAATGCCAGAAACCGGTCCCCGGAAGCTTGTTTCCTTCCCAGTGAAGGAATTGGCTTGGTAGTTTGGTTTGCCCTGTTCCCATCATGCACTGGGACAGGAACAGACTAATTTGCATATAGCCAGGTTCTGAGCTGGGATGGTGCAGTGAGCTAAAAAACGGTGTTGGATCTATCCCTGATCTCTTGACTGGGTGAGAGTATTCTTCTTAATTCAGAAACTCTGTCCATCACCACCCCTTGTTGTTAAATATTTTGTCCACCCTAAGTGTGGAAGGGTATACTCAGATGTGAGTCCCTTGCTCATTGCACCATCAGGATTCAAGCAAGCCGGGCCGACAACGGCTGAAATGCCAGAAACCGGTCCCCGGAAGCTTGTTTCCTTCCCAGTGAAGGAATTGGCTTGGTAGTTTGGTTTGCCCTGTTCCCATCATGCACTGGGACAGGAACAGACTAATTTGCATATAGCCAGGTTCTGAGCTGGGATGGTGCAGTGAGCTAAAAAACGGTGTTGGATCTATCCCTGATCTCTTGACTGGGTGAGAGTATTCTGCTTAATTCAGAAACTCTGTCCATCACCACCCCTTGTTGTTAAATATGGAGTTTCGTCCAGCAGCAGGAGGTCAGACTTGTGTCTGTGGCAGCAGCATCCATTTTGTGATGCTGAGGCTCTGTTTAACTTTAACCGGGTAAAGCAGTAACAACATGTCTTCTCCCTCTAGAAGGGTGGACTGGTGGGTGGGGTAGTATTCCAAAGTGTTTGACACCTTACGCAACATGTTTTGATAAAGCCAAACCAAAGTTAGCATTAACCGCGAGGATTATAATGCACTTATGATTATATGGTATGGCTATATCATAGAACAGCTATAAGGAGATGGTTCTGAAAACTGCAGTGGAGCTCAGCTCATGCTAGGGCACCCTCGCACATAAAACCAAGCACTCTGCCTCCAGGATTGTCGAGGTCTACCATAGGAGTGGCTTATAGGTGTATATCTATATATATATATATATATATATATATATATATATATATATATATATACATATATGTATGTAGATATAGGGATACTTTATCTAAGTAAGGGGTGATTACACCATCTTACCCAGGCTGGGTGAACAGACCTGTGGTGTCAATTTGGAAGGCCAGCAAGGGGTGGCATAATACATGCTGCAGCCCCAGGTAGGCCTTGGATGCACCTATGCCCTGGGTACCTATTGTACACTATACAGGGGCTCACAGAGGTGACCCAGTAACAGATCTGGTATGTACCTAAAGTACATGGAGTCCATTTTATAGAGAAAGCAGATAGACTGGGGCCCTGAAAACTGGGTCCCAGGCCAACTAAGTCGAAAACCAGGAAAGCACCAGGAAAAAAGTGGGGGTAACCATATAGTCAGATTCCACCTTCCTACACACCCCACAGCCATGTACAACCCCACAACCTGAAGGGTCTAGCAGATGTAATCGATCAAAAAGATATTAATGAAAATGTTGTCACAAATGAATGTTTTTTCCTATTTTTCAATATTTTTTTAATTCAACAATTAGTATCTTTAGGAAAACCTTGAAGGATCTACAAAAATGACCTGTAATTAATTCAGAATGTTGTCTAGTTTACAGTATTGTATAGATTTCCTGGATCCACCATTGGTTTCACACACGTTTCCATCACAAACTGGAAGGAGGTTGAAAGTACAAAAATAGCAGAAAATCGCTATCTTCCAACAAAATGCCAAAACTGGTAAAAACAGGTGTTTTATGATCATGTCTGTCTGTTCCTGAAACCTGGGATGATGGTGATTTTGTCACCACACACCATTTTGTTATCTTATTTGCAAAAAAACACTTTCTTCTGCACTTGTTTCCCATTTTTCCCAATACAATTCAAATATTTTGGCTAATTTCTCAGTCCACTCAGGGGAAATCCACAAACCCTGGGTACCTTTAGAATACCCAGGATGTTGGGAAAAAAGGACACCAATTTGGTGTGGATTGCCTAAGTGAAAAAAGAAAGTTATGGAGGCCTAAGCACAAACTCTGACAAATAGCCAAAATAAGGCTTTGCCCTGGGGAGGAAAAGGCATACCAGCGATAGGGTTAAAGAACTTTATTCATATTTAGAGGACACAACGTTCTTCTGTTTGCAAGCATTTTCATTCATGAAAAATTGATCAGTTACCGACTTCTTTAAACCGAGGATCAAATGCAATGTAGCATCCTTTTCTAATAATTGTTAGGCACGATCACAGTTTCATGTTCTATTAAATCTTCACCACCACACTGCAATCAACATTCCAAAGAATAAAGTGACCAGCCCATCATAATCAAATGCTCACTGAATATAACCATATTGTTTCTATTCACAGCAAGACATGTACTCTGTGCCCCACCCATATTCAGCAGTTGGCATAACAGTCAGTTCCCATATAATAGCTTCTCTCCCTCTTTGTGCAGAGACTCTCAACAAGTAAAACGTTGGTATTAAATAGGTGCTATTAACAATTACTTAATAATTGAATCTCTAGAGATATATTAACTAACAACACTCTGATTGATTAAAGATATTGAGGAAGCACTTTGAGAAATGTAAGTGTTACTAAAGTCCTGGGGCCTTATTTATGAAGGCCTTGCGTCAGTTTTGCGCCGCCGGTGCATCACTTTTTGTGACGCACCAGCGGTGTAAAAAATGCGCCCTGTTGCGCCATATTTAAAAAGTGGCGCATCTAGGTAGATGCGTCACTTTTTAAATCCCTGCGCCACCTTATACCTGCGTCAGGTATAATGTATGTAGAGGGGGCTTTCCCCCGCAAAAAGCCTCGTAATAGTGACGCGGTGAAATCTATGAGATTTCACTGCGTCACTTTTAGGACGCTGTTGCGTCAAAATCTTGTGCCTGCCTCACAGCAGGCGTAAGACTGACGCAAGCCCTTTCACATGGGGCTTTCCCCTTGTGAAAGGACGCATTGCTGGAGTTGCGTCACTTTTGTGACACACTCCAGCAATGCGTCACTTTTGCGCTTACAGATACGTCAGAAATACTGACGTATCTGTAACTCCTTGCGACATGATGCGTCATACATTAAATATGACGCATCAGGAATGTCGCAAGGAGTGCGCAGTGAAAAGTGACGCATCGCTGTTTTCACGCAGCGATGTGTCACTTTTCATAAATGAGGCCCCTGGTGTTTAGCCATGCCCCCTTGTGACTGTAATTAAAATGGTGCTGAACATATCTACTTAGTTTAGAATCTGAAATGATGGTTAACTTTGGGTTGCGGAGTAGTGTCATCCCCTCTATAAATTGCTTCAATGCCTTGTGAGAGGTGGAAAGTGATTTACAAACAAAATTTAAATATAATACAAAACAATATGGCTGCACATATGCAGCAGCATTGATACTAGAGTGTCAATCATGCTGTGTCACACATAACAAATCAGGATCTCTGCTTACTAGACAGTTTAGTTGCTGTCATGATCGTATTGCACAAGCATAACTATGGGCCTAGTTTAGAGTTTGGCTATTGCAACACCCGCCTCATTTAGAATCTGGTGGATCTGAAGTATCTCAGTGGCGGAGACTACTCCATCTCCACTGCTGACAAACACCTCCAACAACCCAATGGCATAAGGGCCGTTGGAGATTTGGTCATTTGACCATCCACCCAATTCAGAGTGGGCAGCCAAATGGCCCAGTTACACTGCCCATTACACCATTACTGCCAGGTAAAACTTGCCAGTAAGGTGCAGTGAAAACTTGTAAATAACTCCTTCGCAATGGGAGAAATCTCCCAAGGCGGGAGGTGGGGAGGGGGGGATTGTTTTTTTGTACTTCCCCCCATAAAATCCCACTAAAGGATTTTGTTTAAAAAAATTAAATCAGATTTGCGGTGCGGCTCATTTTCAATGCATTTCCAGGAATTGCTTTGATGGTGGTTCCTGCCAATGCAAGACATGTCTGCTGGGCTGGCAGACATCTTGAAATTTGGCATGGCAGTAGTAAATAACTACCTCATACTGACAGTAGATACTCAGATCGCTAAGCTTTAAATCAGGCCCTGCCAGGTAGATTTCAGCATAAAATCAGTGCTGTACAAAGAAGGACAAATAGGATGCTTGTATTGCAAATGTAAAATAAGAGACAGATGTAAATGTGTGTTTTTCCTGCAAACGTAAGGTAAGCACTGGCATCAAGAGAATATCTATAACCTAATCAGTCCTTTGATATCAGATTTGTGATTCTGTCCGAAATGTACAGAAGTATCCATTGATACCAGTATACAAGCTAGTCTCAGGCAGGGCCCTGAACAATGGCTCAAGAACCCTGAACACTGCATTACCACAGTGAGCAGTCTCCTGTCACGATGAATAGCAGAGGCTCTTGAGCATCAGTGACAGGCACTGATATATTCAAGCTGTTCCCCTGTCATGCAAGCATAGTTATTATTTTATTATTAGCAGCACACAAAGTCTTAGGGCCTGATTTAGATCTTGGTTGTACTACTGTCGTCCCACCGTGATGCTGGTCCCAAATACTCCATCAAGCCAATGGAAGTCCACCTGATATATTTAGATGTTTCTGCAGCTGCAGTCTTCTCTCCTGACTAACAATATGTTGTCGCCATCATGCCGGTGGGTTTGCACCAAGCTGATTTACATGTCCTGTTGTGCTGGCCGTGCCCTTAAGGAGTGAGGCCATGGTGGTGTTGAGACAGGTAAGTACTACTTATTATCAGCTCCATACACATTGTGTTGTGAATCTGTCAATATGTATATGTAGGTAATATATACTGAACATTTTTTTACATAGCATTGCAAGCACACCACATACACACTATTAAATGTACACACACAACAAAAGCCTACCTCAGATCACAAAAACAACAAGTGATGGACCGAATGTGGATCAATGTCACACATTCCCCCAGTCAAAAGATCTGGGCCCAAATCCATCGTTTTTTTGCACTCCACACCACCCTGGGTTAGACAATGGCGATATGCAAATCAGCTCTGACCCTGTTGCCCCATGGGAACAGTCCAGTCCGAACTACAAAAGCCATGTCCTTCCCAGAATGGAATCAAGCATCCGAGGACCGGACCGGTTTCGAGGTAACACCTCTCATCAGCCCGGCTAGCTTGACTCCAAGTGGTGTGGAGTGCCTGGGACCCACGTCTGGGCATCCCCAGCGCACTTAGGGCGGCAATTGCAAAAACAACAAGTGATGGACCGAATGTGGATCAATGTCACACATTTCCCCAGTCAAAAGATCTGGGCCCAAATCCATCGTTTTTTTGCACTCCACACCACCCTGGGTTAGACAATGGCGATATGCAAATCAGCTCTGACCCTGTTGCCCCATGGGAACAGTCCAGTCCGAACTACAAAAGCCATGTCCTTCCCAGAACGGAATCAAGCATCCGAGGACCGGACCGGTTTCGAGGTAACACCTCTCATCAGCCCGGCTAACTTGACTCCAAGTGGTGTGGAGTGCCTGGGACCCACGTCTGGGCATCCCCAGATACCTCAGATCACGGCAACAACGGGGAGGCAAAGCATCCTGGTCAAGGAGCAGCAGCACAGATTGGACCTGGACAATGGCATTCAAGATGGAATCAGTGGTGGGATCCCGAAAAAATTTGGATTTTCACCTCTTTTTCTTCCATTCCGCTAACTTATGAATGGAGGTGTCCCCGCCACAGTTGTCTCGATGGATAGGCACGTTGTAATCTGGACAGTGGGAATCTTGGCGGGACTCCCTCTGCTTCGTCGATGCAGGAGAAACAGCAGGAATGCAATCGTCTTCTCTCCAGTGACCAGCTAACATCTAAATCGAGCCGCCAGACCTCCAAGGCGAGAAGACCGCAAAAGAAGCAACAGCTGGGCCAAAACACCAAGATTTATATCAGGCCCATAGTTTGCACAAAGACATAGTAAAGTGTACGTCCTGACACATAATTTAAGCAGATGCTAATTTTTTTGACAAAGGATTTTGTAGGGTGGTTTACTGCGCAGGCACAAAGCATGGCATCTCACCTTGTGTAAACATTTCCCATTGGTTATCTGTTTTTGTGAGGCTAACACAATTTCTTTAGGTACACACAAATTATATTCTGCTTTAGAGAAATATTGCTACTGGGTATTTGTCAAATCACTACGTCCATGTTTATGAAGCCTTTGTTTTATCCTTGCATCACGCAAGGTGATGCAAGGATAATGCAAAGGCTTCAGTGATATTTACAAAGCCATACAAGGCCTGATTTGTGTGGCATTGTAAAGAAATGTAATGCAAGGCAGCTGCTTGCGCTGCGATACACTACATTTTGAATTTAGAGGTGTTCCATGGACTGAACATGGGCATTCCTATGATTCTATAAATGGATTTTGGCACATATTCAGATTTACAAAGACTTGAAAACCTGGGAATGCATCAAAATGCTACGCCCTCTGAAGTGAAGCAGAACAATTGATTTCTTCTTGTTATTTCCTCTTTCCATGTGAGCTGCATTCTGCAGCACATGTGTAAAGAGGAAAATGTCTCTAAGGGTTGTTTCTGCACAGGAAGTTATCTGTTTCTGCACTAAAACAATCCTTTCAGTAATGCAGGCACTGTTGCAAGGGTGTCCGCATTTGTGACAAACAGCCACGAGTAAATATGGAGCATATTTTCCCTGTCCCACAACGCATTACAGCAACTTTGCTTTGCTAATTTTGCAAATGTGCAAAATTCACTTCTGAACTGCCCTAAATCAGTTGACATTTTGAACAATATATTTGAGAAGGTGTGCTTCAAAATGTAGCATTAATGTCCATTTTTTCAATGTTCTTTATTGTGAGAGCTCTAGCTTCCCCTTCCTCCCTCCACTACAACATACCCACAAATGTGCTTTAGAAAATATTTTTGGTTGCTACACTGGATCACCTGGGGCTACCGTGAATTAATCAAGCAGCTCAAAACAGAGTTGAGGGCCTGATTTGTTTTATTTATGCACTCTCTAAAGTATCATGTAACTGGGAATGTGTTATATTATATGTTATTTGTTTATATAGTGCACAACTAACTTGAGAGTGTACCCTGGCACTGAAGCAGGACATGTATAGGCCGAGCCAGTACCGGGAGTGCATGAAGAGCTCTTCAGTTTTTTTGTGAAATTTAAGACCAGAGAAGGCAGCTTTGATGTAGAGGGGCAGATTGATCCAGCCTTTAGGAGCAAGGTAGGAGAGGGCATGGCTGCTGGGTCTGGCTCTCCATATGCAAAAGGTGTTTGCAAGTAGGAGTCTGGCTTAGTTGATGTGTCTGGTAGGTTTGTGGAAATGTATGCAGTTGTTGATGTACATAAGACTAATGTTGTGTAATGCTTTTGTTCATGCATGAGAAGTTGAAGAATGCTCATCAGTGGATTGAGCAACCGTGAAGCTCTTTGAGGTGCATGGTTAGTGAGTGAGGGTGGGAGGTTGAGGATGAACCTCGCCACTGAGTTTGTATGTTCTGGAGTTTTTTGGTTAACTGAGTATTGATTTCAGCATAGAGCGCATTGCTGTAGTCCAGCCTGCTGGTGATCATGGATTGGTTGACGGTTCTGCGAGTGTTGTTAACCTCTTGGCTGCTAATGACAAGGGTAACTCGTCATGGACTTTCCATTGATTTCAATGGAAATTAAATGAGCAGAAGAATAATGCCTTAGCAGCCAAGAGGTTAAGGAGCAATTTAAACATTTTCTGTGAGTTAATGCATAAAGCATGAAAACAGAGAGCTAGTCACTGCTCACTCTTTCCGACATACCCATTTCATAAATTAACTCTGTGCCCTGGTCGAGTTCGAGTAGTTGCACTAACCGGAACTCACCGAAGTGGCAAAAAAACTCCACAGTGCTTTAAGGAGTTCCTCGATCGGGTGGAGTTCCTTTGTCCAGCCAGTTTGCATGAAGTTTACGCCATACATAAACATGAAGTGGTTTCTAGGGCAAAAATCTCACGCGAACTGCACCACATGGTTTGTCTTGGGTGCGGCGATCTTGTTTCTCACTCTGTTTGATGGTGCTAGGGTCTAGTTTTTCATCCTTTCTCAATATAATTTATGTTTGTCCTCTAAAACCTTTTTTCCCCTCATTATCTCCACCTTTGTCTTTGTGTGTGTGTACTTTACCACAGCAAGGCGCAAAAACAAAGAGCAGCCGCAGGCTTCCTTGCGGAAGGCAGAGCCCTGTGGCTTACTTTGAGAGGTAGAAGTGGCAGCACTGGTCTTTAATGCCCTTCACCACCTCCCCTCCACCCTGGCAGCAACTGGCAGGCCTGGGTACAGGTAGTCTCCGGGAGCGCCTTCAGCATTGGGTGAGGGTGCACCAGGTAGTATACCACTCCTCTCGGGTCCAGGGTACCCATTAGCAGCTAATGCACCGGTGGTCTGACATCCTGGACTGAGACCAGGACCTGCAGGACCTTCTAGGGGTTAAGGTCACGGAGCTTGTTGAGTAATTGTAAATAATATCACTAGTGTTCTATGCTATTGCTAATATTTTTCCCCCAAATAGCAACTATGCTGCTCACACACGGGTAAGGTAACCCTTTGTGTGCGTTGGACTGCCGTACGGCGGGGGGCCGTCCGAACCACGCCCTGTCATAATTCACCCGCACCACGGCGGAATTCGCGCAGCAGTGAACGTGTAAAGTTTACAAATAGTTTGTGATTTTTATTCTGGACAGGTGCAACCTAATCATACTTGTTGGAACTCGCTTGGGCTGATTATGTAAGACGTATTCCAGAGACTCCTTTGTACTGTCACTAAGATGGTTGTAGTTAGTATTAGTAATTTAACATGTCCTCTTAGAAACTTTTTTTGTAGCTTGTAGAGTGTCAAGCAATCAATTTTCCAGTGATGTGTATGGTGTATGAATGAGTCCTTCTGTGCATTTAGAGATAAATGCAGACTTATTGAATAGGCCGGTAAAGGGGGTTGAGGGATTGTAAATGTGATGAGAAGCTAACATAATTTGTTGCAATTTATTAGTAAATCCAAAATCTATTTTAGTAAATTTGGAATAGGGTTAGGTAGGTTTAGGAAATTTGAAATAGGAGAAGACTGTCTGCGATAATACTAGCCTATCTAATTTAGAAAAGTTCAATGTTATTGCGATTGCCTATGCTTGACAACAAATATTTTTGAAGAGATTATTTTATTTACCACCAATCTTTTTTGTCTTTATGTCTTACATCAGCATCCAGGGGTATGAAGAGGGCTGGGGCAGCTGCCTGAGGTGCCTCCCAAAGTTCCTTTGTTGAAGGCTCTACTTGCCCCTATGAGTCCTCCTGTTGTTAATATTTTTTTATTTTCCTAACTTTTACCGCTCCTTATTTTGAAGTATTATTTCTACCCATTTCCTTAATGTTTCCAAATCCTCTTCAATCTATCTGTTTCTAAAATCTTGGTATCACTGCGTTATCCCATTTAATTATTTTCTATATTTCAATTTCTGTACTTTACTTCATACTGTCTCTTTACAAGTCAGTCTGTAGCTTACTTTCTTCTGCTTTGTCCGTCAGCTTTCCCTCTCCCCTTATATTTTTTGTGGACTGCCTAGTGCGGGTAGTGTAAGACTCAGAGAACACATTGTTCACATACTATTACTCTACTGTGAAGATTGTATACCCAAGGAAGGTATTCTATGCATTTTTGTTGAGATGAGAAGGCGTTCTTTTACTTGCTCATACTCAATCAGTAAAACAAGAGAGTAGCCATGCTCACGTTAGATACCCCAAAGTTGTGTATTAGCAGCCGTTGGTTATGACTGTGCACTATGGCTGGAAGGAAGTATGAGAAGGATGACCCTATTACATTTGCCAACCAAGAACATGTGTCCACTTCTACACCCTTTTATTTGTTTGGTTGAACATTTTCACTAAAACATCCAGTGGAGAGCATGAAATGGCTAGTCTTTAAGAAGGTTGTTTTAGGCCCGAGCGGTGGTGATCTTGGAGATACACTAAACTTGCAAGAGTGAAAATGGAAGCACCTGTTGGACACCATAAATAAAGGGTTGAATGAACGGGAGTAAACTAACAGACAGCTATCCCTGCTCAACACAAAATGAATTTTCACCCCCCTAGGTGTCCCTCAGAATTAGAATCTTCACAACTATGTTAGTGGGGGACACTATGTAGATCTTCCCCTTTATCTCCTGTTTTAGGTTCATTCAAACATCATAGTTTTTAGTGGTTAGAAGGTGTTGCCTAGGTTCTGCTATGGCCATCGCGGTGAATGAATATGTAAACATGTGCCGGTATAAAGCCATGATTTCTTTGGATACTTTTTTATACATTGGTTTCATGTAAAGGCAACAGTCACTGGACCAGTGTGACCACTGTGGTAAAAATTATTGGTTTCTATAATTTCATGCAAACTAACTTCTAGATTGCACAGATATAATGTCAATAATTTTTTACTTCGCTTTAATTGCATCTGTCAAATAAGTTGTTTGTACATTTTGAAGCATAGTGTTTATACCTCTGTGGGATCCAACCTTCCAATGGCCACCCTTCTGGTCACTTCAATATTGCAAGACTGTACTTCTTCACTTTGTACGTTCCATAACTGAGTGATCTGAGAAACAAACCATTAAGTGTTACCAATTCTGCATTGTCACCGTCTATTTTATACAATTTGATGAATTTCCATTCCAAGAGGTCAGGACATAACCTCCTCATGGCCCAATTAAAATGTTTCCCTCATTTCATGTCAAAGGTTTTCTCCTATTGAGAGGCTGCTCAAACACGCCCCCTTCCCTGACGTTGTCCGATGCCAGGGACTGACAGCAGCCAGCGTATGTGCTGTCAGAGCTTCATACTGTAGACCCAGTCTCCGTAAGGTGCTCAGTTGATCAAGATGCCCTGGAAGACAGCTCGGGAACACAGGTATGTGCGTAAGACATAGTGAATTATTTACCCTGCACTAAGATTCTTCCACACAGGACTTAACCCCCAATCACCTTCATTGTCACTTTTAGAACCGATTGATTCAGCTTTACTTGATGTATTTTTCAAGTTCTATCCAGAAGAGCGATCTCGGCACCTGATACACCCTTCCGGGGGTAAGTACCTACAGTACACAGTGACCAACGTCTATCTCGCCTCGCTCATTCTCTAATTGATTTAGCTTGCAGTCTGCCGTTTGGCCTTTTTATTTTATCTTATTGCATATTGATTTACAACTGATCCTCTCAGGACCTCCACACTTCTATCTTTCACCTGCGGAGGATCACAGCTTTACTTTGGATCCCAGTCCGACCAATGTGTAAAGTTAAATACACTTAGCTGAGTTTACCCGATATTTCATGACCTGAATTCTTTTTCGGTACTTCTTTTACATTTACATTGAATTAATAGATGTGCCATTAATTATTTTCTGCACATCTCATGATTAGATCCTTTTTGAACGATTGTCTCAGACTAGTCTGACTTACCGGCCCCCAGGAGCCACGTGGGCCTGAGCATGAGGCCAACCACCATTGCCCTATTGGCTGTTTGTAGGTGAGTTACACCACCTTTGTAGTAGTACCCTTTCTACAAACCCTAATCAAATCACCTGGAAATGAATTACATCTCCCCAACCTCCATTTCTTCACTGGTTTCTCCTCTTCTTTTTGCCCCCATTTAAATAATAATCGAACTGCCTTTTAATTTGGTGTCGAAACATCAATATAATTAATCACCTGTACTAGACAAACTATCCATGTCTTAATATTTTTTTCTAAAAACTATAGTTTGTGTTATAAGACCGTAGATGACAGTATTATAAGGCAATTCCAACCAGGCTTTCTTGTATGAATTTGTATATACTGATTGTATATGGGCACATACCTTTTACCTCTTCCTTGATCTTTCACAAGCACTTTTTCCAATAACTTCCCTTCTTCTTACTCACCATTGAGCAACTTCATTTCATGTAAAGTATATGCATAAACATGCATTGTTCATTTAACTTTTGATAAAATTTATCTAATCTTTTTCTCAATTCTTGTGTCTGTCATCATCATTTTTTCCTTCTTTTTGGGTACTAAAGAAAAATTATTCCTGTTGGGACCAATTGTGTTTCATACCATTTCATACCCAGGCCCTACGGCTATTTGGGGTTCCCCATTATTTTGTAATGGTTAAGACTGACAGTTGGGATGTTTGTGCATCCACTCTAGACAGTCACACAGATGGAGCTGAGGTGTACCCTGCACAGCCTGATTGCCCATCACCAGGCTGGTGGGTCTTCCAGAGATAGAGTGGTAGGAGGAGTTGTCACTGACACCTGAATAGGGTTGTGCATGTCCTCACACAAAGCTGTCTCTCACCCCACCCCCTGTAGTGTGTCTAGAGCCACGCCATGCAAAGGCAGGGTCTTATGTAAAATAGAGACTTTCATTTGAAGTTTACTTGCTTTCAATGCTAAAAGTTGTATAAGTACTGGATCTGTGACGCCATAACTTCAGAACACTTCTTGACTAAGAGGTCATTCTGCCAAGAAGAAGACCTGGAGAAGCTGTCAGGGAGGACCACTTTGCTGTTTGCTTTGCTGTGTTGGCATGCTGCTTGCTACTTCTGTCTTAGGCAGTGAAAGGACTGGGCTTTGCTTTGTACATCCTACTTGCCAAGTTTCCTTATATAGTCTTCTTCCTTTAAGTTGCACGAGTTGATTCTTTACAAAGCAGTCCCCAAATGTCGCCAAAATGTTGTAATGAATGAGAAGATGGATACTTCAAGTAGGATTGATTAAGTTACTTTTATTAAGTTAATTAGTTAAGAAAGAAAGGAAACCCCATCAGGAGCAGCTGTCCTGCTGCTCAGCCCTCACTCAACTGACATCCATAAGCTACTCACATTCCAATCACCCAACATTCTACATGACATGCATACCAGCTGAGCAGCAGGGAAACTCAAGATATAACAGTTATCCAAGGGCCTGTGTGTGCTTGCCTCCTGTTAAGAAGTCTCAGGGCCAACAAAAACTTCATCTGCAGCCCCTGAACTCCTCTGTGTGGAGTTCTGACCTGCCAAGTGGTGCCAACTCTAATTCTGGGCCCTTGGAGGAGGTTTTGCTGCAAAGGACAGAGAAAATCCATGCATCGACCTTCAGCGCATATTTTTCTTGACGCTGCACTGCCATGCGGCCGAAAAACGAATGCATCACTGCTGTGCTGCCGAAAAATCAACATGGCACCTGCTGTGCAGTGAAAGAGTCCTGAGCACTGTGCCTCTGACATCCGAGGCACCTGCTCTGACTCCGACACATGCCCTGTTGTGCAGCGGAAGAAATCAAAACACAACCTGAGATGTGACTTGAAAATCAATGCAATGCCTGTTTCAGCACAGCCATATTGACCCAGTGTTTTCAGGTTTTCAACACACTGCACCTGTGTGCCCAGTTCTTCACCGACGGAGCCCAGCAGTAAAGAACCAAGGCAGCATGTCCAGAGATCGACGCATCACCTTCCGTCGCAGTAAGGAAGCGACACATCACCTCCATCTCGCAGTAAGGAATCGATGCATCACCTCCCCTGACAGTAGGAAATTGAAGCATCACTTCACCTGTGCGTGAGTAACCATGGGGCATTTTATCAACAGGCAGCGAAAGTTACCGCTAAGCGTGCTTAGCGCAATTTTAAATATCGACGGCTATCGCTGGATTACATCGCCGAGTTAACGCGTTATCATGAACACCTAACTCCAAAGCGATGAAAAATCCAGCAATAGTGGCAAAATGCATGAATATCACTGGAAATCCAGCGATAAAAAAGCAGCTATAGGGAAATCATTGATAATAAGCCATGGTGGACTTATCCTGACAATCCACCTCCCATTACTAAGATGGCTAAGTCAGGTTTCAATCAGGCGTTCCAATATCAGCGATAATCGCGGTTTGCGCTACTTTAATTATCGCTATGTGGGGCCGGGGCCGGGGCCGGATTGATATTATAAGGAAGTTGTGTTAGCGATAGTGTTCATGTTATTTCATTGAGGAACGCCTACTTTGCATATCATTAGCGATAATTATCGATGACATGCAAAGCGGCAGGATAAACGGCAGCTATCACAAGGGTACTAGCGCTAACGCATGTTAGTGAGCCTTTGCTGATAGTGCGATAGGAAAATCGCCTCTTGCCCGGCTATATGTGCTGGAAAAGTGGCAAACCTTTCCTTGATAATATGCCCCCAAGACTTTACTTTGCTGTTCCGGTGCCTCATCTTCCCTGTGCCTGTTTTTGTCTTTAATTATGATGCATCCAGATATTTTGAGATAAAAGTGATGCATCCATAGTTTCCTATGAACTGAACTATTTTGAATCTTTTAAATGTGATATCTTTACTTGTGTATGTTGGATTTTTGTCATTTTGGTCTTTTTTTATTCAGATAAAATATGTTTTTTTTTTTATAAACTGGTTTGGTGTCCATTTGTCATGTTTTAACTGTGTTACTGTGTGTGTTTGTACAAATGCTTTACACATTGCATTTGAGATGAGCCTGATGGCTTGTGCCAAGCTGCCGAGGGTTATGCTAGCTGTCTAATCCCCTTACCCTGACGAGAATAAGGAACCCTGCTTGGGTAGGGTGCAAGACACTGTCAACTAGAGACCTCCATTTCTAACAAATACCATCACAATCTCCTCCAAAGGCAGACCAAAAAAAAAGGCCAAATCCATGCCTCAACAGAAAAAAATGTCTGTCATCTGGGGACCTGCGCCTCCTAGGATCTCAAAAAAGTGGTACGTGGAGGGGCAGGCTAACCACAAGAATTCTAATTGACTTTCAGTAGCCAGAGAGAATGGTACTTAGACAGAGAAGTATTCTGATTGGTTTAAAAGGTGTCTAATCACATTGGTGTGATTGCAGCAAACTGATTGTCTCCTGTAGGGAACAGTCTAAATTGCTCAAGAACAATGTGCCCTGACTCTATTGGGCAGGTAGCGTTGAAGCCGTGAGTGGAGTGCTTCGGGATAATAATACCGTCTGCTGCTTGAATTTTTGTAGTTTGATGTAGTAGATATGGGTTTCTCAAAAATTATACATTTCACCCATCCCTAGATATGAGACCTGGTGGGTTCGTTTGGAATGTAGGAAGCGGTTGTTTCTCTATCAGCACACGCATATAGGCGTTTTAGCAAATATATGTTTTATAAGTTCCCTGAAAGACAATACAACAAATTAATTCCACACAAACCATCATACCGTCTCCTATATTCTTCATTCCGTTCTTCTCAAATGCCCGCAGGGAGAGATAAAATCATAAATTGAACCGAAGTCGAAGGATTCCCCCTTTCTGTGAAGCATTCATACGTTGTGCTGTTAGACGCACAGAGAAGAGCTTGCCTCTTCAGTATGCTGAAACAAGACTCAAGGTAACACCGCGGTTACTGTGGCAGGATACAGAATTAGAATCAAGAGGACTGCCCTTGCCAAGGCTCCCAAGGTGAGACAAAAATGATATTGCCAACAAACATATTACAAACAGTGATTAAGTGGCCCTTCAGACACTTTTGAGAACATTGGAACAGGCAGGCTATTGTTTTTAAAGGGAAGACAAGATTACCTGTGATGAAAATGACGGTCTCGTAGTGGCTTTTTCATATCAAGCCTGAAAGGGAAAGAATGTGTACTGGTTTGTAAAAGATGAAGATGGTATTATGAGGCCTTACACTTTCTTCGAAAGGGGTTTTTCATTTTTACAGTATTCCCCTTTCCACCGGCGTGGCAGGTAGACTCACATGGCACGGATTAAAAAGCATAGTTTTCGATGCCTTAAATTAATAAAAGTCTCAAGAGCAGGCGATAAATCAGAATATTCCGCCGCAGTGTGTGATAGGATATCTGGTAGATTCTGTGTCAGTCAGCCTGCAGATTGTAGGCCTACAGTGTTTACAATGATGCCCAAATAGTCTCTGCTCCAGTTAGCGCTGAAAATATCAAAGCTCTTTTATAAAACAGGCTTTATTGCATTTTCTGAATGTTAAGTGCCGATGACAATTTGATAAAGTGTAAAGGCAGAAATGGTGATGTTAGTTTTTTAACAAAGGTTCAGCACTTGGGAATATAGTTTTTGCTTCGTTAATATTTCTTCTTTTGAAGAAAATCAAAGACCAAAATATTTAGATCTCAAGGGCAACATTTACAGACACATCTTATTATGAAATGAATGAAATGAAATGAAAAAAAATGTATAACGCGCAGAACTCATCCCAATGGGCATCAAGGCGCCTAACATAATATAATGAATAACCATGCAATGCTTAATAGTAGGCTTTCCCAAAATACCAGGTCTTGAGAGCTCTCTTAAAGAGGGGCAAGGATGAAAGGGCCTTGAGCTCGCTGGGGAGAGCATTCCATAGTCGAGGGGCCACTGATGCAAAGGCTCTACCTCCCCATCTTGTCTTTTTAGTGCGGGGGATAACAAGGAGGTTCTGTTGAGAAGATCTGAGACATCTGCTGGGTACATAGTTAGAGAGCAGAGATCCCAGTCCGTCGGCCGGTCCTGCTGTAAGAGCCTTATGGACTAGGCAAGTGATTTTAAAAGAGATGCGTTGCTCAATGGGTAGCCATCAATACATTGAGGAATCAACCTTTGTCATATATAGTTATGGTAGGACGTCGGTTAGGTCCACACTTTCCCTTTGTTTCCTTCCATATTTCACTTAGAATTACGGTTTATTAAGCCATCCATTTCCAAAACCATAATTAGCTGCTCTTTTTCAATTAAAGTAGTATCAATTATAATTATTCTATCCCATGCAATGCCGTTTCACTTCACATTCTGGTCCGATTTATGTTCAAGGAGGCCTATCATCAGCATTTTATTAAAAACTAAGCACAGCTTTCATTGAGGTTAGAGGGGCATTGGCTCTTAGGGATCAAAGCTTCAAGCCGCTTAAGAGAGTGTGTGAGGTCTCAGAGCAATGTGGCAGAGGGCAAGGGTCACTGGAATGTGCAGGGAGGTAATGCTGGCCCCTGAAGCCAGTGTGGATTAGGGCGGCCCCCATCACTACCGTACGTTCAGGGGTCCCCCTTTCAGCCAAAGCCAATGAAGATATGTGAGGTATGGTTGTCTCAGGGGCCTCTCATCACATTCTGCAGGGGGACCCAGTCATTGCACATTACACCACGGGATGTATTACAGGATCAGATGGAGACTGTTGCTGAAGGCTGTGGATATTGTTTTCTCAGATTGAGTAGATCATCAAGTATCGAGCTGAGCTTTTGATTCAAGGGTGGAAACTCATCTCTATATGTTGCCCCGGATGTGCATTGTATGTCTGTGCTGGTATTTATATAGCTCAAGTCTAGGTGTGAATCGCTGTACATTAGATGAGAGGTTGGAAATCAGTCGTCTTAGACCTGGCATCCTTTTGCATGGTTTCCCCTGTCTTTTTGCCTCTGCCTCCTGTATTTTTGATGCTGTTCTGGATTTTGTTTTTGCTGGTTTAGATGCTTTGGGCACTTTGCCACTGCTGATCTATGTCAAAGTGCAAGTGTTCCCTGAGTAAGTTGTAAGTGTAATTGGTTATCCATGATTGGCATATTTGTATTACCAAGAAGTCCCTAGTAAAGTGCACTAAGTGTGCCAGGGCTGGTGATTCAAATGCTACTAGTGGGCCTGCAGCACTGACTGTACCACCCACATTAGTAGCCCTAAAATTGTGTCTCAGGCCTGCCCACGCGGTGCCTGTGTGCAATCTGTGAACCGCCATGTCAGCCTGGCCAGTGCCCCATTGACCAGGCCGAACCCTTCCCTTTCTGTACACATTGGACACCCCTATGGAAAGCCCAAGGTACTCCCCTGGGCAGGGTGCAGTGTATGTGAAAGGTAGAGCATGTACTAGTGCAGGTGACATGCTATGGTAGTGAATTACAGCCATTTTCGTTTTTCACTATTATAAGGCTGTCCTACCCATAGGCTATAATGGGGAATGCTGTGTACAGTGGTTAACTGCATATCTTCCCATAGGAGCAAGATAGGACATAAAAGTCTGGTATCCCTGAACTCAGAATTTAATAACACATCTTTTAGGAAAGATGTTTTTTAAATCATGTGTTTGAGAACAGCACTTTTAGAAAGTGCCTGTTCTCTTGTCTGACCTTTCTGTGTGCCTTGGCCTGTTTGTGAATTGACTGTCTGGTTTGTGAGTAGCAGGGGCAGGGTGGCTCCCAGAGGCTGAGTGGGCCATCCCTGGGCTAAATAGCTCCATCTGCATCTAGAGTGATGGGAGTGGGTAGCACCTGGCCTGATAGGGCTGTGCCTGCTTTCCACAATGCTGGCTCCACCTCCTACTGGGTGGCTGACGACCCTGCCCCTCCTCTGTAAGGAAAGGAGAAGCCAGGAAAACAAAGTGCTCAAGGAACACCCAGAACTGGTTCAGACCGGGCTCAGAGCCCTCCTACAAAAAGGGAACACAGAGTTTTTGGGGTATAAGTACAGGACCCCAGACTACAGAAAATTAGATCATCCTGGAATCAAGAAGGAACCTCTGCCAAGGAGAAAGCTGGAAGACTGAAGAGGAAGGACTGTTCTGATGTGTGTTTGTGGGCTGACCTGCAGTTGCTTTGCTGCCAAGGAGAGGGGAAGGACTTTGCTTTGTGCTGCGTCCCCTTGCTTGAAGAGATCTCCAAGGGCCTGAGTTGAGCTGGCCCCCTGTTAAGAAGTCCCAGGAACTAAAGGACTTCACCCCAGCTTCCCCCCTGAACTCTATTGAGAGAGTTCTGTCCTTCCTACAGTGTTTCTGCCAGTTGTGGCGCCTCTGGAAGTTGTACCTGTTGACTGGGAAGCTGGACAAGAAGAAACTGAGTCTTTCTACCAAGTTTCACGCATCGCTCGCTTGTGGAACGCATCCACGTCAGTGCAAGGAAATTCCCGCCGCCGCGAAGATCAAGATCGCTCCGGTGCGGGAAAAGTACCATTGCTCCAAGTATCGTCGCAGAAACTGTCGCCACTGGGTGAGATCGTTGCACCGCTTGCTTGCGGACTGCATCACGTTGCTGCGAGAGTCATCACAGACCCATCGCATCGAGGGGCCGCAAGAGGAGAAAATCGAAGCTGCACCGCGCATCGTCGCCGCACCTGAGATCGTCGCCATCCCGAAGATCGTCGCATCGTACCTTTGCCAGATGCATCCTAGGAAACCTGCCCACTGGAATCCACACAAAGTATCGCTTCCCTCCCCATACAGACGGGAGTCACCGCAACGCACCCGCTGCAATTAGTGGGGTTGTCGCATCGCCTCTCCAGGGTCTCAGGAGTGACGCATCGCTTGTTTTTTAACGCTGCGGCTTTCACTTGGAACTTTTGTCACATCCCAAGGTACTGTTGGCTAAAACGTGACTCAACTGTAGATTATTTTGTCATTTTGGTCTTGTTTAGTTTAGATTAAATACTATTTTTCTAAACTGGTGTGGAGTCCATTTGTGGTGTTTTCATTGTGATACTGTGAGTGTTGGTACAAATCCTTTACACATAGCCTTTGATAAGCCTGTCTGTGTGTGCCAAGCTACCAAGGGGGTGAGCAGGGGTTATCTAAAGAGTGTATCTACCTTACCCTGACTAGAGACCAGGGTCCCTATTTGTCATAAGTACCTACCTGTGCCAACAAGAGACCCCGAAAAAAAGTCAGAAATTGTGTGCAACAATTGGGGATCACACAATTACATTTTAGACACATTTAGGCGCAGGGAGACTAAGTGATTTGTCCAGAATCACAAGATGTTAGGACTAGTGCTTTGGACAGGATGCTGACCTGAGTCGACAGGTTCCAAGGTGGGCAGCTCGAGCATCTCCTCTCTGAGTGGGTGGGGGATCTGCTAGATTGACTGATGAGATGGTGAGATGAAAAGAGGCTGAGATTCAGAGTGTGATGAAAGCAGGGTTTGCCTAAATCAGTGATGGGCAGTGTTCCCACAACCATTAGAAGTCATAAGGCTGTTAAAGAGATGAGAGGCTTGGAGGTGGGAAATGGATTTCAGAACTCTCAAATGCCATCATGATGTCTGCCATTAGCAAGAAATGTTAGAGGGCACTGTAGTGCCTTTCATTTTAGAGTGCTCTGTAGTGACTTTCATTTTAGAGGGCACAGTAGTGACTTTCATTTTAGAGGGCACTGTAGTGCCTTTCATTTTAGAGTGCTCTGTAGTGACTTTCATTTTAGAGGGCACAGTAGTGACTTTCATTTTAGAGGGCACTATAGTGACTTTCATTTTAGAGGGCACTGTGGTGATTTTAATTTTAGAGGGCACTGTGGTGCCTTTCTGGGTGGTAGGTTTGCTTGAGGAGTATCTGAAAGCCTAGCAGTCAAAGCCATCTCACGTACTCTCAAGACTAGCACCATGGGTGGGATTCTCCTGTGTGATAACGTTTATATAAAAAGTGTTAGTGGCAGTTTTGGTGTAATCAGATTACAGATTGGAGAGATTGAGAGGGAGCTAAAGTATGTTTAGATATTTACTTTTGTAAAAAAGATTGTTAGAATTACAATGCAAAGCACCAACATCAAAGGTGAAACCTGTACTGACACCACAAAAAGTGAAAAACCCCAGTGTCCATGATTTCTACATTAGACCCACCTCATTTCCTTTGTGCCTCACTGGCACTGCCGGAAGCCCGTGGTATGGGATCTTCCATCAGGGTCGGTGATTGCAGAGTGAAAGTATTTCACTTCACATTTTTCGCAACAGCTAACATAAAATGTCCTGGTAGCAAACTGATTTTGGTTTTGGCTATCATTGACACTGCATTGCTTACCACGATCCATTGTTTAGAAAAAGAAAACGGAGTCAAAAGCCGTTTAAAAGTAGGTTGATTATAGACATTGGCTAATTGTTTTTTCAGAGTTTGTTTGGAGAACAACTCCAAGCGCCTACTATAACTGATTCCTAGTGTATTCTGTTAAAATATTCATGAGGAAGGTGTGGATACGAGGGATTGCTACACTTGGAAGTAGACGCGCCATTCTGCTAAATCAGATTAGGATACCGCTCAAGACTCTAGGAAGAGGTCGATTGATTGCTTTCAAAGTAATTATTTCAGTTGTTCGTGTACATGGGGAAAACTATGTGCTGCCTATTCTGTTAGTACCTTTACCACGAAGCAACAAAGTGTAACCAGAAATGCGCAATCTTTACCCAGGGCAGTGCTATTGTCCTTTTATTAAAGTATCCCCTTAAATATGAGGGTCGTGTATTTGAAAAAACAAACCTTACTTTGTAATTTTCTAACATAATTTTGCTGCTTTTGCAAAATGAAAGATCAACCCAGGTGCAGAGACAATTAGACAATTGACTACTATGTGAGCTCTCAAAAATGCTACCCTCAGTCTTTCTTTGTATCTTTGCGAGCCCCAAAAATGCAACAATGGTGTATATGAATTGCACTACATTGGTATTCACATTTCTAAAACAAGCATTTGCAATGCAATCGGTCTCGCCTTTGGGACCTTATATGTATTCAGCTATGCAGCACATTAGCCTGGATGCGGAAACATCTACTGTTCTTTAACATGGAGGGAAAGTAAGCACCAAACTGCATGACACGCCAGGTATGGGAACACATGGAGAGGAATTTTGCCTTTGACCAGGAAATGGTATAGTCCAAAGATCTGTTTTTAATATAAAAGCAGGGCCTTCGGTGGTCATATCACTGAAAATACAAGATTTGAAAAAAATATTATTGTCTATGTGTGCTCGTGGAGGACAATGTCTATGGATTGGATTCTAGAAAATCCTAAAGTGATTCTGGTATTTTACTGACCTCTGCTGGTCGTTTTCTATCAAGACAGTTAAATAGAGGCAGTTGAACAGAACAAAAGCCCCTAAGCGGAAGCAGACAAGTCCTAGGGATGATCTCCAGAGCCCACAAAGTACATACACATATAAGTATATACTAATATATATATACTTAAGTATATACAAGTGGTCCTGAATGCTCGACCTAAATACATTTTATTTTACCTTTATACATAGTCTGTGAGGTGGAAGCTTTTTGATTTGACACATGCCTATTTGAAGGTCAGAGGTTTAAGTAACATGACACAGTTTCATTATGGCATGCGATTGTTAACCCTAAAAATAACATTTAATTTTTTTAATCTGGTAGCTCGTTATGTCTCTTTTATCAAATAACAATAATTCCACTTTATATACACTAATGTAAATGAGAGCTTGGGGTTTGTGAGCGTTTATATTTACTTTTCAATGAAAAGTGAGAAAACGGATATAATTATAGGCCTTGGTTATCTTCTAATGGCTAGTAGCACAATAGAGTCACATTTCCATACAAATAGTCAAAAAAGCTACGCAAACAGAGCTATCCAATACCCTCACACATATAAAAAGTTCAGGAGCATGGCAATCATCTTTCATAGGAAGCTACCTTTCACACCTCAGACCAACACAGCGGTAATGGGTCTGAGCCACCATCAATCAATCAATCAATCACTGCATTTCTAAAGCGCGCCAAATACCTGTGAGTGTCTGAAGGCGCTGAGGATGGGGGGGGCTGCTACTGATCGAAGAGCCAGGTCTTGAGAAGTCTTCTGAAGGCCAGCAGGTCCTGGGTCTGTCGTAGGCTGGTAGGGAGAGCGTTCCAGGTCTTGGCGGTGAGGTAGGAGAAGGATCTGCTGCCGGCGGTGGTTTTCCGGATACATGGAAGTGAGGCGAGGGCGAGGCTGACCGATCGGAGGCTGCGGGTGGGGGTGTGGAAGCTGAGTCGGTCGTTGAGGTATGTAGGTCCAGTGTTGTGTAGCGCTTTGTGTGCGTGGATGAGGAGTTTGAAGGTGATCCTCTTGTTGACGGGGAGCCAGTGTAGGCCTCTCAGATGGGGTGTGATGTGGCTGCATCGGGGAACGTCGAGGATCAGTCGTGCCGAGGCGTTCTGGATTCGTTGTAGTCGTCTCAGGAGCTTGGTTGTTGTTCCTGAGTAGAGGGCGTTCCCGTAGTTGAGTCTGCTGGTGACGAGGGCCTGGGTGACGGTTTTTCTCGTGTCGGGGGGATCCATTTGAAGATCCTGCGGAGCATTTGGAGGGTGTTGAAGCAGGATGTGGAGATGGCGTTGACTTGTTTGGTCATGGAGACGGTGGAGTCGAGGATGACCCAAGGTTGCGTGCATGGTCGGTGGGTTCCGGGGCGGTGCCTAGTGATGTGGGCCACCAGGAGTCGTCCCAGGCGGATGGGGTGGGTTCGAGGATGAGGACCTCCATTCTCTCTGAATTCAGCTTCAGTCTGCTGTCCTTCATCCAATCGGCGATGGCCTTCATTCCTCTGTCGAGATTGGCTTTGGTGGTGTGGGGGTCTTTGGTGAGGGAGATGATCAGCTGGGTGTCGTCGGCGTAGGAGATGATGTTGAGGCTATGCTGTCATGCAACATGGGTGAGTGGTGCCATGTAGATATTGAACAGCGTCTGGCTGAGGGAGGATCCCTGTGGGACGCCGCAGATGATCTTGGTGGTTTTTGAGCGGAAGGGTGGGAGGCAGACGCTCTGGGTTCTGCCGGAGAGGAAGGATGTGGTCCAGGCCAGGGCCTTCTCTTGGATTCCGGCGTCATGGAGGCGTGCTGATAAGGTGCGGTGGCGGACCATGTCGAAGGCTGCTGATAGGTCCAGGAGGATGAGGGCGGCTGTTTCTCCCTTGTCCATCAGGATCCTGATGTCGTAGGGGGCGGCAATGAGGCCGGTCTCGGTGCTGTGGTTGCTGCGAAAACCGTATTGGGAAGGGTCCAGGATGTTGTTGTCTTCGAGGTAGCAGGTTATTTGTTTGTTGACAATCTTCTCTGTCACTTTTGCCGGGAACGGTAACAGGGAGATGGGCCAAAAGTTCTTGAGGTCATTAGGGTCCCCCTTGGGTTTCTTCAGTAGGGCGTTGATCTTGGTGTGCTTCCAGCTTTCCGGAAAGGTTACTGTCTCGAAGGAGATGTTGATTGCTTTCCGGAGGTGGGGCGCGATGGTTGTGCTGGCTTTGTTGAAAACGTGGTGAGGGCAGGGGTCGGATGGGGCTCCGGAGTCGATGGAGTTCATGGTTTTGACGGTGTCTTCGTTGCTGACAGTGGACCAGGCGGTCAGGCGGTTGGTGCGGGTGGAGGTCGTGGGGGTGGTGGTCTCAGTGGTTGCTGTGGGGGTGTCAGAGTTGAAGCTGTTGTGGATGTTGGTGATCTTGCGGTGAAAGAAGGTGTCCAGGGTGTCGCACACGGCCTGTGATGGTGGAATGTCGTTGGTGTTGGTGCTGGGGTTGGGGAGTTCTTTCACGATGCTGAAGAGCTCTTTGGTGTTGTTTGCTTTGTTGTCTAGTCAGTCCTTCAAGGCAGTCCTCTTGGTGGTCCTTATGAGTTGGTGGTGTCTGCGGGTGGCGTTCTTGTGTGCTGTGTGACTGTCTGGTATTCGGTCGTGGAGCCATTTCTTCTCCAGCTTCCGGCAGATGCGCTTGGATGTCCGGAGGTCTTCGGTGAACCAGGCGGCTTTCTTGTTGGTGTGGTTGGTTGTGGAGATCTTGAGAGGGGCCAGGGCATTGGCGCAGTCGTTGATCCACTGTTTGAGGTTGGTCGCGGTGGTATTGGGGTCAATGGGGTCGGCGGGTGGTTTCAGGGCGAGGGTGGTTGTTAGTTGGTCCTTGGTGACCTTGCCCCAGCAGCGGGGTGGCAACTGTTGGGTGTGGTGGTGTGTGGTGGGTTTCTTGAAGGTGAAGTGGACGCATCTGTGGTAGGTCCAGTGGAGTTCGGTGGTGTGATTGAAGGAGACGTGGGGGCTTGCATAGAAGATGGGGTCCAGTGTGTGTCCAGCGGCGTGGGTGGGGGTCGTCATGAGCTGTTTGAGTCTGAGGTTGGCGAGATTGTCGATCAGGGCGGTGGAGTTGGCGTTGTTGTTGTTCTCAAGGTGGAAGTTTAGGTCCCCGAGGAGGATGTAGTCTGTGGAGGCGAGGGCGTGGGTGCTGATGAGGTCGACGATGGTGTCATTGAACTGTGGTCGTGGTCTGGGTCGTCTGTAGACGATTGTTCCTCTGAGGGTCGTGTTGGGGTCGGTGTGGATCGGCAGTGGTGAGGGTGTCGTCGGTGTTGGTCGAGACTCTGAGGGTGTCTTTGTGGACGATGCCGATCCCCCCTCCAACTCCAATGGCACAGTCTCTGTGGGAGATCTTGTAGCCTTGTGGGATGGCTATTGCCATGTCTGGTGCTGAGGTGGCCTTCAGCCAAGTCTCCGTCAGGAAGGCGACGTCGGGGGCAGTGGAATCTAGGAGGTCCCAAAGTTCGATGGCTTGCTTGCGAGCGGAGCGGGTGTTGAGGAGGATGCATCTGAGGTGGTTGGGTTCTCTGGTTTGTGGTTTGGCGGGCTGGATGCTGGTGAAGCTGCAGTTCCGTCAGGTGAAGGGACCTTGGGTGTGCTTCGGGATGGCCTGGTAGCAGGGGTGTTCTCGTCCGGTGTTGAGTGCGTGGAAGGTGCTTGAGCTGTAGTGTAGTCTGGCATTGGGGCGGGCGCGGGGTCCAGGGGTTCTGGCGCTGGGTGCGGTCCAGGTGCGGACGGGCGCAGACGGGCTTGCCTTTGGCTCATCTTCGGCACGCCAGCAGGTGCCCGCTGCGCGCGTCTGCTGCGCTTCCACGCGGCAACCTCCATGAGAGGCTAAGTGGGAAGGAGGAGCAGCTGGGAGGTGAGAGCGGGGCAGCCAATGGGTGAGGGGAAGAGACACAGAAGGCAAAAGGAGGTGGGCTGCAGGGGAGCAGCGGCGGGAAGCGTGGAGTGGGGGGGCACAGAGGGCAAGGGGCACAAAGAACGGCAAACAGAAAGGGAAACCAGATAATAAATGCAGGAAAAATACTAAAGAGGAAATAAAACAAATACCTAGTTGAACAACAATGAGGCAGGAGAACGTCAAGACAGTCACCAGGGGTGCACCAGGCTCCCGGCAGTGGCAGCCAAGGGGAGAGTGAGGGGCATGCGGGAGGAGCCGTGCGGCGTGGGGAGCGACCAGAGGTCAGGTCACAACCACTGCCGCGCGGCGACCTCCATAAGAGGCCAAGTGGGAGGGAGGAGCAGCTGGGAGGTGGGAGCGGGGCTGCCAATGGGTGGGAGGAAGGGACACAGAAGGCAAAAAAGGGGCAGGCCGCAGGGGAGCAGTGGCGGGAAGTGTGGACCGGTGGGGTACCGAGGGCAAAATGTTCTTCCATTGTTTAACTCCAGCAACCAAGTGGAACTGACAAGGTTTTCACAGCCACCTACTCAGATGCCTGGAAGCATGCCATAGTACTCCTCCACATCAAGAAACCTTCAGTAGACCCTAGACACTAGCCAACTACAAACCCTTTGCATTGAAACCTATGCGGCAAAAGTGATGGAAAAGATGATAAACAAACACCTAGCCAATCACCTCACTGGCAACGACCTCCTTGACGCCACTCAATCTGATTTCAGGCCAGCCACAGTACAGGGACTGCCCTCATCGCGGCCACAAATGACATCTGGATGATCGCAGGCAGAGGTGACACAGTGGCCCTCATCCTACTAGATATGTCCGCAGTCTTCCGCACCTTCCCTCAATCCATATTTATCCAATGACTGCATGAAACAGCATACAAGGTCCCAAACTTTGCTACATATTCTACTTTATGACTGATTGCTTCCAGTCAGTCAGCCTGTCCCCTTCTCCTCGAATGCCATCAACGTTATATGCGGAGTTCTGCAAGAATCTTTGCTCAGCTCACTCTGTTTAATACCTATATGATCCTACTGGTTAGCATTATATGCGGCCAACAGAATCAGCATCATATCCTTTGATGACTAGAATGAGTACACACTCTCCCTCTCGGAGAATATGCCAAATACTCAGATAAATTGCTCTGCCTGCATGACTGAAGTCACCAGAGGGAAGAAAATCAATGCTTTGAGTGTTACACAGACAAGACGGAAGTAGGAATCCTCAGCCAAGAAGCTTCACTTTGGGAATCCACCCAATGACATACCGAACTTGGACCCACATCCCTCCTGGCAAGCCATGCAGAGTGTGGCTCAATGGTTAGAGTGGCAGACCCTGATGCAGAGTTCTGGCCAGGGACCAGGGTTTGATTCCCGCCTTGGCGGGGTCTCGGGCTCAATTTCCTCGGACCTGTTAATGCTCGCCTCGGTGCCTATTCTAATCACGGGCCCCACGCTGCAACTATGGGCAATAGCTTGCTTAGCCTCCACACTGGTCCCAACAGCGCTAAGGATGCCTGGCTTCACCCTGGGGGTGCCCAGGAGTGGACACTTCACATGGAAAGCCAGGAGGGGTTCCACAGCGGTATGAGTATCAGCCTCAGGAAGCCGAATAGGCGACACCGCAAGGTGACCGTCTGGTGACAGTGCGCTCTATAAGTACCATGACATTAACATTTACATTTACATTTACAAAGAACCTCTGGACAGTAGTCCACAACCAACTCACTGTGACTGGCCATTTGAACATACTCTTTATCTCCTGCTTCCACACACTCAAAATGTTCAAGAATATCTTTAAATGGATCCCTACCTACCCTTGTAGAACCATAACACAAGTCCTCATCACCAGCAAGCTGGACTACAGTAACACACTCTCTGCTGCAATCACTCAACTGATCAGAAGAATCCAGACCATACAAAACTCAGCCGCAATGCATGCCCTCAACCTCCCACCCAGAACTCACATCACCCCACACCCCAGCCTCACTGGCTTTCAATCCACAAAGAATCACTCTTCAAACTCCCCAAACACACATGCAAAGCCTTACACAACAATGACCACACATATCTCAACACCTGCATGTTTTTCCACAAACCTATCAGACACATCTGCTCAGCCGGACTTGTACTCGCACACACCTCTAACATATGCAGAACCAGATTCAGCAGTTGTGACTTCTACTACCTCGCTCCTAAAGCCTGGAACAGCCTGCCCCTGCACATCAGAGCCCCCTCAGTTCTTGAATTCTGCAAGACCTGGCTCTTAAGCTAGCCTGACTGTGTCTCCTAACATATTATTCCTGCTTCATTGCCAGAATATCCTCCTGGGTTAGTTGTGTGCTATAGAAATACACCTAACATAACAATATTACATATAAAAACATAACATAGCATCACATGACACAATAGGACAAGATCAGTGTAATATTCAGTATGTGTGCTGTATGTACGCCTTTCCAAAATGCAAAAGCTACAGAGAAAAAAGAGCAAGCTGAAGACACTTTGTTTTTCCTGATTTATCCAAAGTACAATGTAAGGAAAGAAATAGAATAGACCCTCAACAAGTAGGTCAACACAGAGTAGAACAGTATTTTTAGAAATTTGGTTTCTGGTTGGCACAAGTATGCACACTGTCCAAGCAGGAACCACAATACTCTTCCGGTTAAGTCAGATACACATCCTGAATTAACCTGTGCTCACCCTGTGGTAGCTTGGCACGGAGCAGTCAGGCTTAACTTAAGAGGCAGTGTGTAAAGTATTTGTGCAATGCTTCAAACAGTAAAACAGTAAGAACACCAGACAAAAAGATACCTCATCTGGGTGAACAACTAGAGCATATTTAATGAACAAAACAAGACCAATACAACAAACATCCAATAAGTAGAGCTTGAGATATGCATTTACAAAGAATAAACTGAAAGATTGAGCTTAAAAGCAATAAGCACTAATGTGGGTTATCTGCTCATGCTGGACCAGGACAATATCAAAAGTTCAGACTGACTGCGATGGAGTGCAGGCCGGATACAGGGACCCATTGAGGCCCACTAAACAAAAGTATGTTAAACCTGGTTGCGCCAACATAATTATGGGGTGCAGCCAAGCAATGCATCTGTGTTCTACAAGAGCAGAACTTAATACCCTCTTCCAAGAGCCCAGGACTGGTTTTGCACCACTTGGCAGTGCAAGACTCACAGATGGCAGAGTCAGGTTCCATAGCAGGTTGTTTGGAAATCTTTGATGTCCATGAGACTTCAGAACAGGAGGCAAGCAGACAAACCCTATGGGTCACTTTGGTTCTGGGTTGGGGAAATGCAAGTTCAGTCCATCTCACTCCCAGGCAAGGGGGCAGCAGGCAGCAGGTCAGCAGAGCAAAAGCAAGAGTCCAGCAGAGTACAGTCTAGCAGAGTGGCAGTCCTTGTAGAGGTACAACAGTCATTCTTCCTATCAGAGCATCCACAGGTAGGAAAGTGTACTGAAGTGATGGTGTGTGAGGTCCAGTATTAATACTGAGGTGCCCTGGTTCTGGAAGGTGGGAGAAACGTCTAGACAGTGGCTTTTAAGTTAAGGGTATCCCCTTCCTCCCCTGCCTTGGCTTAAGCTGACTGCAGCAATATAGGGCTGTTAGGCCTATTGTGTGGTTATGGGCATTGTCCATTCAGGTGCAAGTGGGGCTGTGCTTAGCTCTGCCACCCATCAAGCCAGTTAATAGTCCATTAAGGGCCATCAAGCCACACCTGAGTTCCCATTGTGTATGGCTGTCTAGAGGGAATGCACATGGCCCAGCTATCACACACGCCAGACGTGTAATTCAGAGACAGGCAGTTCAGTTCAGTTCATAAGCTTTATTCAATTATTCACAAACAATCATAAAAGCACACAGAATTAAAAGTGTCACGTTAAAAGTGTTACAAGTCAAAAAGTTACATATATTACGATAATTGGAACAACTCAATAAAGGGAAAGTCATGGACCAGGCAACTATTTTATACAAAAGGTAGGAAAGCAGTGTTAAAATTCCAGACATTTTCTATGGGACACTGATTTTAAAATAAAGGTAGCAGTAAAAAAGCAGATATCCAAGGTATCGAGTGCAAATAGTAATCTCAGGGCATTGGCAGTTGTAAACACAGAGTATTTCATAAAAACAGATTTAAGATAACACAAACGAAGGTGCAAATACAGTGGGCAAATTAGCATAAAGTGCAATGTGCTCTGTTTGGTGGTACCATCACATGGACAAGGAGTTGGACTATAGGTTTTCATCTGTGGAAATGCCACCAGATTATGGACAATGCCTAGTCTTAACCTTGTGAGAACAAACTGATGTGACTGTTTGGTAATTGCTTTTAGATACTTAGGCATGCCATGACCTTCCTCCTTGTTAGAAAAATAAAAAACATGAGTTGTAAAATGGCTACATTGAACTCTACGCATATTGGATTTGTTCCCCCAGAAAAACACTTTTAACCTCCTTTTTGGGTATATTAATAACACATAGGGGATCATTGTAAACATCCAGATCAAAAATGTCCTTATAGGACGTTAGAACATATTTTAACCAGGGAATCTGGCGGACTTTGTCCAGACGAAGACAGTCTTGGATTATTCGCCTGGTAAATCCAGTTTCGTCCTCTGCCCAGATTGACCTCCATACCATAAGGGGTCTCAATCCTGTTAGATCTGTCAAATATTCCAACCCCACCTCTTTGTGAATCAGTTCGGTGGATGTCGAGGGAGGGAGGCAAAGAAGCCTCTTAAGGAACAAATTCTCTGTTACTTGCAGATCCCCTTGGTTACAATGGCCCCACACTCCTGAGCCATATAGGGCAATTGAAGCGCATCTGTGCCGGTAGACGTTCAACATATCAGGGATGCGGCGACTGCCCAGTTTGGAAGCAAAACAAAATACTCCTGAGGACCCTTTACCCATCTTGGCCTTGACATTTAGAAGCTCCGATGCCCACGACCCACTACTATTAAAAGTTATACCAAGATAACAGAATGTATCCTCAACCTCAATTCGGTGTTCCCTGAACTGGAATGATTTAAGTTGATTCACCTTTTTCCCACAGGCCATGATGAAAGTTTTAGAATTATTGATTTTTAATTTCCTTCCCTGAATAAAATCATAAAAGTGGTTCATAAGTTTATGAAGACCTATTGAAGTTCTCAAAAGAAGGACAGTATTGTCTGTATAAAGCAGTACCGGTACTGGTTGGCCCTCAACTTGAGGGGCGTCAGCTTGAACCCTCTTCAAATCGGACTCCATAGAGTTTATAAAAAAGGGAGAAAAGTAACAGTGCCAAGACACATCCTTGCCTGATACCTGATTTAACCCTGATCTTAGTGCATTCCCCCGCTTGCCCAAAGCGGATCTGAGCAGACAACTTGTTATAAAGTCTAGCCAGGAAGTAAATTATAGCTGCCGGAGCTCCCATTTCGAGTAGGGTGGACCACAAAAGGGTATGATCCATCAGATCAAAAGCACTTGAGAGGTCTGCAAAGCAAAGAAATAATGAGCCCTGTTTAGATTTAGTGTATTTCCCTATGATAAGGTCTAAGTTAATACACTGCTCGATTGTGCCGAGGCCCTTCCGGAAACCAAATTGGGAGTCCGCAAGGATATTATTGGCTTCCGCCCACTCCTCCAGACGCATCAGTAAGACCCTGCTCATAATTTTTAATGAGGAATCCAGAAGGGAGATAGGGCGGTAGTTCTTGGCCTCTCCTTTATCCCCCTTTTTATAAATCAGCAGGATTATGGATTCACTCCAGGTAGATGGAGTACTATCGCTAACAGATGCATTAAACACTTGGGTCAGGAGGGGGCTCCTAAGCGCCAGATTGGTTTTATACAGGTCTACCGGAACCCCGTCCGGTCCTGGGGCATTCCCCCCTTTACTCTTACGGATGGCATTATCTACTTCTTGGAGTGTGATCCCCAGGGGTTGCTTAAGTTCTATAGTATCAGCGCTAAAACTATCCTGAACCTCCCTGGCGGGATCAAAAATTCCTGTGAAATATTGGACCCAGCTGTCCTCACTAACCTGAGCAGTTAAAACAGGGAATTCCTCCTTTTGGAGGAAGGGGCTGTTGACCGTACTCCAAAATAGCTTACTGTCACGCAGCTCCGCCGCTTTGGTCAGGTTGTCCCAGGCTTGCTCCCTAAGCTCCTGTTTTCTACGTGTCAGCTGCTGTTTATAAGTCGTCCTAAGGAGTGTAATAGCATCCCTATCCCTGGGTTGTCTCGACAGAGCCCTCTTTAACGAATTCATGCAGGCACTGTCGAACCAGCCCAGGGCTGCCCTCTTGGATATACCCTTAGTAATAGTAAGGGACCTTTTAATTATAATGCCCAGTTTCTCAAAATCAGCGATAATGCACCGGGGGTAGAATCATAGTAAAGACAGCTGAGTAGCACTTCGGACCCTGCCCCAACAATTTTCCGCAAAAGTTTCTCGGAGTTATCCCCACAACATTTAATCCGAATACCATTTTGCCTGCAAGGGGTGCTCTCATCGATTATCATGCGCTTATCACTGGACATACTCCCCCAGATGGAGGTCGACATTGTCATGGCAATATGGTCACTAATACCAAGATCAACAATAATAGGGAGGGTACAGAGTGGGGCAATATGTACTGATAACAGCAAATGATCTATGACGGATGCAGAATTCCTCCCAACAAAGGTCGGTGCAATATTACCCTCTTTATCCGCAGCAGGTTGTTGGAATAGTAAATCAATATAAGGGTGTTAAGAGAGTCGCCAATTAAAAGTGTGGGTAAAATGGGCCCAGTTCTCCCCATTGTCCCCGTCGAACCCACATACATTAGTGAAGGAGTAAGGACAAGTGCGAATGTTGAAATCCCCACCCCAGATGATATCATAGAGATCTCTACAAATTTTCTTCACAGCTGTCTCAAGCTCATCTACTACACAAGTACTCGTGGCATCAAACATGTTATTGTAGTGGTTAATTAACAGAGTATCGCGACCCCCTCTATGTTCCAACCTTAGAATTTGTGAGTGGAAACCCACAGTAGAATGGGATTTCACACGTGCAGGAAAGTTCACAGACAGTAGAATTACAAGCCCACCTTTTGCCCTACCCATATTAGACTCTTGCGCAAGGTTGTTATAGGACACAAAGCCGTCAAAATGGATATCTGACATTGCCCAGGTCTCCTGTAAACAGAGGATGTCAAACTGGGAAAGGAATTCCCTCCAACCCAGGGATGACACCTTCTCTCTCCAACCGGCAATGTTCCATCTTACTAATTTAAGACCATGGAGACAAGGGGCAGGCTCTGCAATCCAAGGACACTAGGGGGCATGGTAGTGTTTCCTCTGGGATATCCATAGAGACTAATGGGTGGTGGGTGTCCGTGGGGTCTGCTATCAAGGGTACCTCCAGGGGTGTAATGGAGGTAAGAGAGGGTAGCATTATAGGGGCTACATCCATTGGCAAACATTTTACAAGGGGTTTTACATTAGTTTCAGCCTTACCAGCCGGTAAACTAATTCCAGTGTCAGGAAGGGAAGAACTTGGGTCATGGGCTAGGGGTAGTCAGTCGACTCCATCTAGATCATCTAGACAACTGAACCGATTGAAATCACAGAAGGGGGCATACGGGGGCATCATAGCCGGTCTTGCATCATATCTTCTATGTCTACCCCTCCGCTCAACCCTAGTCCAGTCATCTATACCTCTGCCATGATACATGTGATTAGGTGGAAAGAAAAAGGACACTGGGAGCGTCTGAATGGTGGAGTCAAAGGATCTATTAAAAACCGCACAAATATACAAGACCGTTCTGGGGTCTCTAAAACTGACCGTTTTACAGTCCCCGTTTATGGTATTTACAGTTTTACCCAACCAGGGCACCCTTCTAACCATGATGATTTCATTGTGAAGGTGGGCCGGGAGGGGTGTGTTCCAATTAAGCCATCTGACAACTTTACTTTTTCGGGATTTAAAGGTTTCGGCTTCCCCGGCTTCCAACTTAGGGGCTACTGCTAAGACTACCATAAAATGGTTAGCTTCGGGAGGCAGGTCTGGCAAACGTGGTCTAGGGGCTCTAGGTTCTTGCGCTGGGGAGCCTATTTGGCCATCAACCGTTAACCCATTTGCATTAGCAGTAGTTGGAAGCAACCCAGATGTTAGCTGCAGGGGTTAATTATTATTATTAAACTGGGTGGGGAACTGGGGGCCTATGGGAGGACAGGTTAGATTGGAGGCCTCTTTAGCTAATGGGGGACCGGGGGTAGTAAGGCTAGTTGGCGGGGTACTTAAGTCACTAGGCTTGATGGATTTAGCCAGTATGGCAGCTGTGACTTTCTCAATATTTGTTAGTCGGAGTTCTATTCACTCCATTTTGGCCTCTATAGGGAATAGGATTGATTTGAATAGAGCTCCCAGGCTTTCGATTGATACCTCATTGCTATGCAGGGGTTGGGTTAAACATATTGGAGGATTGATGGTATCATGTTTAAGCTTAGCTGATTTAGACTTTCCACCGGATTTCTTATTATAAGACCTCTTTCGTTTAGAGGTAGCTCCTTCTTTAACCCCCTTAGACAACATGTTGTTAATAGTATCATCATGTTCAGAAGAGATGGACACATTATTATCAAGGACTAAATCAATTTCTGGAAGTATTTCATTAACCAAAATGTCCAAATCCTGTGCAGCCAGGTTGTCCTCCTTAGATGTTAGGGCTTGGCCAACCGCATCGCTGATAACGGTATCAGTAGGCCTCTCAGGGGATTTAGCATTAGCTATTGTTACAAGGGATGATCTCTTAATAGCCGATAATTCCTTTTATAAGCGTTTTTCGAGGACATTAATTTCAGTGTCTATGAGTGTATTGGCTCTAATGAGGAACTTTTCCATACCTCCAACTGTAGAACCTCCGACTAGCGAGGTCTTACTCCTCGTTTCACAACCAGCCATTTGCAACCGAATGATACTGGGAGGGGATTAGGCAGATGCAAGAGGGGGGGCCCGGCCCGGTCAAGACCGGTCACGAACGGGCACAAACGGGCCCGCCCTTGGCCCGGGCTTCGCCCCGTGCTCCGACCCGCGCGCGTCCCGCGTGCGCGTGTATGAGCTCTCCAATATGCTGAGCAGGAGGGGGCGGGAAGAGTCGCAGGTGCGCCAGATGACTTCGGCGCTCCGCCTGCTGGGATTCGCAGTCCCGCGCCCGCTGGTCAGTCTTAATCACTGCTCTGTGTTTTCCCGGCAAATGTAGCAATCCCTGCTATCTCACAAGGAACAGTACACCTCCTCAATAATGACTCCGTTAAACACCTCCGACAGCCATAAGTCACAGAATGGTTTAAATACAAAAAATGCTAATTTTCTAAAAGTGCCATTTTCAGACTTGCAACTTAAAATCCAACATGAACATGAATTGTGATTTAACATTGTGAGCTTAGAGACATCAAACTCAAAATATCAATGTTTTCCCAATTGGAAATTACACTTATAAAATGTAATAAGGTAATACTTAACCTATGGGAGAGCTAGGCCTTGCAGTAGTAAAAAACAAATGTTAGAGTTTTTCACTATATGGACAAGTAAAACTTAAAAGTACATGTCCACTGCCCTTGGGGCTGCCAAGGGCCTAGCTTAGGGGGGACATATATGTATTAAAATGGAAGGTTTGGAACCTGGCAAGAGGGTTAAATAGCAAGGTTGACACGGCATTGTCAGGCCTGAATCATGTTTAAAGGGCTACTATTTTGGGTGGCACACTCAGTGGTGCAGGCCCACTAGTAGAATTTAACTTACAGGCCCTGGGCACATGGAGTGCACTTTGCTAGAGGCTTATAAGTAAATTAAATGTGCCAATTTTGGATATGCTAATGTTACCATGTTTCAGGGAAAGAGCACATGCACGTCAGCTCTGGTTAGCAGTGGTAAAGAGCTTTGGGCCAGATGTATCAAACAGTTTTACCCATGTTATGTCTGTGGCAAAATATTTTCATACATCCGGCCCTTAGAGTCCTAAAGCCATCAAAAATGAATACAACTAATAGGGGAGAGAGAAGGCAAAACTTTGTGGCTGACCCTGTATAAAGAACTAGGACCAACAAGTATATATTTGTGCTGGAATTCTCAAAGCAATTATCACAGGTACAGATAGGACCGAAAACGTTATGGGTCACATATTCACTTGGCTGTTTGTACTGTGACAGGAGCTGTCGTCACCCCTTTATCTTCTCCTGAGAGGACAATGCTGAGCCTCCCAGAGTAAACTCTCAACACTGAGAGCAGCCGCTAGTGACTAGTGGTTGGACCAAGACCAGGAGAATGGGACAGCACACCCATCATGACTTACCCTGGTGCACATCCCAGCTGTTGCACTGTGATGGGTATTTATAGCCACTGATTGTTGCTCTCAACCAGGTAAGGTCACCAAGAGGCTGTTTAATGCACACTGCTGTTTTCTGTTTCGATATCCAAGAAACCACCAAATATAAACTCTGAATATAAACGTCAAGCAAAGAGCATGGTTTAATTTAAATTAAAAAAACCGTAAAACTATTGTTTGGGGAGGCAACAGTGTGACCTGCACTTAAGATCTCTGGTATTTTATTTATTTCACAGCTATTCTCATCAGTATTCGTGCATTTGTATTTATTTATAATATTAATTATTATGAAACAATTTAACTTCAGACAGTATTTTTACAAAATTCCTTTCTAAGCAATTGTACTAGTGTTTGAGTCCCAAAATAAGTTGAGATATCCAGCATGTTTGTATGACAGGGATATGAATTACACACTGCAATGTCTATTTTTGATGATCAACCAACGCAAAATAAAATGAGGCAGAACCGTGCATATAAAGATTACACACACACGTCATCCATGTTCCACTTGGATGGAGCAAAGTAAAAGTTGCCAGCAGACCAGTCTATACACAGAAGAGGTCGGTAGGCAAGCCTGCCCAGCAGGTGGCACATGAAAAGACTTGCTCTGCTATAGTCAGTTGCTGCCGCCACTGTCAGTCCTCTAAATATTGGTGATCTGACTAGTCATGCTCCGTAAAAGAGGGTGCCCATGGTGTACCCTATTTGACCTGAGGGCCTAGCTCTGGTTTCATTCCATGTCATAGGAAGCTCTCAGTGTGCACGCATGATTATCATATCTGGTGAAGCAAAAACAAAAAAACGACAACAGAAACACTATGGGTAACTCGAGGCCTGGACGCACGCTCTCTAAAGCAACACATGGGACATATTCCTTTCCAACAGTGAGCTAATAACTTTCCAGATGTGCAATAAATTGATAAAATTCATGGATAACACTGGATTGTGTTGAGTGGGTTATATGCTATGCTGTGTACTGTTGTAGGAAGTACTGCATTTCTCCAGAGACAATTTGGAGATGAGTGTGGTGTGGTCGAGAATGCTCAGTGCCTCTTCACCCCACATAAGTGGTCTAAGAGGCATGGACGTCAATTCACAAACATATCAGGGGTAGAGGAAGTGAAATCATGTGACCTTTGATGCCTTGACATCACAAGAAGTGACATCACTGCACCTCTAAAACAGAATTTCACACACCGCAGAGAGAGCACCACTCTGGTCACTTCCCATTTAAGACACATAGCAATTGACTTAGCGTGCCTTAGCGCCACTTTATAAAAATGCTCCTTTCAGCTGCAGTCCACTGCTGCAAAGGGGCGTTTAATGAGTGTTACTGTGGGCATTCCATTACAACACCCATTGCTTTTTGGCACTGCCCCAGATTTACAAGGAGGTGGCAGCACCAAAAACTAACGCCATGTAAAAGCAGGCGTTAGAATGGTGCACGAGGAGAAATGCTTTTATTTCTCCTCGTTTTTTGATTTTTCTATGTGTGCTGCATTCAAGCAAAAAGCCATTAATGATTGTTTATGGGCAGGAAGGTGTCCCTTCATGCACATAAACAATCATCAAATAATGATGATTTGCTACTTCTTTGTGTGCTGCAGATTGCAGCACACATAGAAGTAACAAATAGCCATTATGTATTGTTTATGGTATGTAACTGTTAGCACGCAACTTTTAGCACGAAGTACTGTTACCACGCATCTATTACCACGCAGGACCCATTACCACGGATACCTTTACAACGCATTACTCTACAACGCAGGTACTATTACAACGCATACCATTACAACGTAAGTTTAGGTAAGTTTATAGGTAAGTTTTTGTTTTTTAAATAACATTTATTAGGGGGTTTGGGTTTTGGGGTACAGGGGTATTTTTAGGTTTCAGGGTTGGGTTTGGGTTTTGGGGTACAGGGGTATTTTTAGGTTTCAGGGCTGGGTTTGGGTTTTGGGGTACAGGGGTATTTTTAGGTGTCAGGGTTGGGTTTGGCTTTTGGGGTACAGGGGTATTTTTAGGTTTCAGGGCCGGGTTTGGGTTTTGGGGTACAGGGGTATTTTTAGGTTTCAGGGTTGGGTTTGGGTTTTGGGGTACAGGGGTATTTTTAGGTTTCAGGGTTGGGTTTGGGTTTTGGGGTACAGGGGTATTTTTAGGTTTCAGGGTTAGGTTTGGGTTTTGGAGTACAGGGGTATTTTTAGGTTTCAGGGTTGGGTTTGGGTTTTGGGGTACAGGGGTATATATATATTTAAAAAATAAAAAATAAAAATTAATATAATTAATTAAAATATTTAATAAGGAAATAAGTATTAATTAATTAAAATATTGAAATTATTATTAATTACATTATTTTAAAATATTATATACTTACCTATACTTACGTTGTAATGGTATGCGTTGTAATAGTACCTGCGTTGTAGTGTAATGCGTTGTAAAGGTATCCATGGTAATGGGTCCTGCGTTGTAAAAAATGCGTGGTAATGGTATGCGTGCTAAAAGTATGCGTGGTATCAACATATATTCATTGTTTATGTGCAGAAAAGGACACCTTCCTGCACATGAACAATCATTCTCTGCAATGTGGGCACCCGTGCACTATGGTGCAAGGGTGTCTGCGTTGGCTCTAGGCAGCTACATTAAGCGGTAGTGCTAAGGAAAACACACAGGTGCACCACATTGTAGTTAATGCAGCGCATCCATGCATTTTGAAAATATCAGAGCGCGGTGCTGCCATATTTGGCGCACGTCCGTGCTCCGATATTTTCCAATAAATATGCCCAAAGTCTCTCTCTATTGCTCTGTAACACTGCCCTCTGTTAAAAATGGCTTTCTTCTCTCACAATTGTCGTTATCTGCAGCAGCCGGAGGAGGCAGGATTGTGGTTAATGTACATTATTGGCTTTTTGGGCAACCATTTCTCTCAGTCTCTAAGGCTGAGAAAATGGACTTTATAAAAAAATTCCTGTGCTTGGGTTGATCATGGGGGGTTGGAAGACTATCAACTCTCTGGTGGGAATGCAGGCCACTATATATAACAGGGCTCCAATAGGACACAATCTGGGAATGTGTCCAGTTCCATGGATGTTTTATGGCAACATCTACAGCAACAACCATGGAAAGCCCCTTTCACGCAGTTATGTTGTAGGGCAACAAATGTACAAGGCCATGAAAAGTCACGCGGGTCTAAATATGGAGAAGCCAATCTTCGCTGCTGGTGCGTCAATAAAAATGACGCAATGTGCTTCTAAATAAGCCCCCTAGTGTCGTTTAACAGGGAACGAGGTTTCTATTGCGCACATTCAATCGTCAAACTGCACTCTTTCACTCCTAATCTTAGAGCCCCGGCCGCCTTGAGCACGCCTCAACTGTACGGCAAAACAAGTGGAAAGACTCACCCTTGTTTTCCCCCACCCCTCCCTCTTTCCCCCCATAAAGATGGCGGCTTTGTGTGACTTTGGGCCTGATGACAGTCAGAGCTCACGCTGCTGGTCTGTGTGAAGCTATCATTTATCTGAAACGCCTCTGTTTCCACGGTCTTGGGCAAACCAGACCCGGTTCGAGACATCCGTCTTAAGTATTCTAAATTACCTTCAGGACATGAGAGGAATTAATACCTACACATGTGCAGCAAGTTCGACATTTAAGAAATATAGTAGCAGAGTTTATTTTCTAAAGTAGGATACTTAATTAACCAACGCATGCACCGACCCTTACTTAAATAAATATATCTTCATTGGGTCTAAACAGCATTTTATGATGAATCTTGTGGCCAAGGTTTCTAAATATATCCGATTCAGTTCATTGCACACTACCTTTGGAAAGACACACGGAACCCTTCTCGCCTCATTTGTCATGCTGCGAGAACGAGGTGTGATTAAAGCATTAATCTCCGAGCTGCTGCAACGCTTTAATACTTACGGACAATATTACAAATGATGTCTTTCAAGCTACTGGGTCCTTGACTAATCTACTGTACCGTTTATCACTGAAACACAAAGGAAGAAATATTAGGATAATAAATATGTTTCAAAAAGACATGTTTACTAGAGAGCAGCTAACTTCAAGCGAGGCTGAGCTCGTTCATTATCGTCAGAGAACACACGACCACTGCTGCGTTGCTGTCGCAAGGCCACAAGGAGCGGACCGGTACCTCTCAGTTGTGAGCGTATATGCTTCAGAGGAAGTAGGTAAGAAGTTTCATGAAGGGCTCTGCCTTTTCCTTATGTTGCATTTCACAATTGGAGGAAATATCTGTCTCAAAAACCGTAGGGGAAAGGTATTGCCTTGACAGGGATTTTGCTTCTGAGTTCCGATTACACATTCAGCAGTGATCACAGAGAAATAGCAAGCAAACAGTTGTTGCACCAGTAATGGCGCAAGAGCTTCTCTTGGTCACTCTGTTTTGCCCACCACTTCTTCCAGATAGAACTTGGAGGAAGCAAAGGTATTTGCGGTTTACACAGAAAAGTGCATAATTAACTCTGGTACGATAATAGTTTCAATGAAAAAAAAACGGGGGCAAGAACAGGTTGCCAAGCGCATTTTCCACTTTGTGTCTTGCTCAGACAAGACACAGTCATTTTATAAATAGGCAATCCCATCAGTGTAAAATGAATTAATCTAAATCAATTAATCCTGCGCTTGTTTTGCAAGTTGCAACTCTAATGCTATTATTGGCTATATGGAACTAGGTAGTTCTCTCGGACCCATGGATGCCTATTGGACAGATGCACATATTTTTGTGGCTCTACCCAGGGCCATTACCTTGAAAATCAAAATTAGTAAAACATGTGGAAATGCGCATTTGTCCATTTAAATATCTTCACCTTTTGAGAAACCCCTGAAGCAGGTTAAGTTAGTGAAGACAAAGAGGAGCAGCCATCTTTATCTGATGCCCACCTTAAGTTGAGAAAATAGCCCATTGCAGAAAGAAAAGTGGTAACAGTGCGAACGTGCACTTAGGGTGCAATTCATTTATTTATAATAATTACTTTGTTGGGGGATTTAAAGGTGAAATAAACAACTGAAAAGGGGGAAAAGAAATGAGTGTTTACTGTGAACTGACTGCCCCTTTTTTGTTTTCCCTTTACATTAATAATTTGGAACAGTTTCTTTTGGGCTTAAAGGCAGACTCCCCAAGGGTTGGGACGCGGCATATTCCTGTCCTGCTTTACGCAGACGACGCGGTATTGCTGGCGCGTACACCCCGAAGCCTACAGATTCTGATAGACGGGTTCGTCAAGTTTATGAGCGATCTGGACTTATCTGTCAACCTAAGTAAATCTTATGTGCTCGTGGCAGGCAAAAAACCTCCCACAAAATTTACTTATACAATAGGCACACATTGCTTAGAGGAGGTTAAAACGTTCTCCTATCTCGGAGTAACCTTTGATGGTGCTCTTCAATTCAACTCCTTGGTGGAAGAGCGTTGTAATAAAATGATTGCCTCTAACGGGGCAATAGCCGGATATGGCAGAAGGTTGGGCAGATGGAGTCCGGAACAGGTGATGAACCTGTACGGCTCTATAACATGCGCCAAAGTAAGTTATGGGGCAGAAGTTTGGGGCTTCGTGAATATCTCTAGAATTGACCAGGAAGAGAACAAACATCTGAAATCTGTCCTGAGGGCACCACCCAGTACGGCTGGACTTATAGTTCATAGGGAGCTAGGGAGGCCATACATGGTCGATTTGTTAAAACTTAGGCCAATTGTGGCGTGGATAAAAATCTGGGTAAATCCAGATGCGCATTTAAGCAGAAAAATCTTACTGGACTGCCTAGGTAGGACCCACTGCATGCGCATCCCATGGCTCAAATATGTGAGAAATACTCTAGATGAACTAGGGTTTGGAAACCTCTTCAAGAACCCGACCACCATTTCAGCACAGCACAAGAAACAAGTAGGGGAAATTTTCCTAGAGCGGAAAACCCAATGCCGTGCTGTGGCTGAAGGGGGAAAAAAGTCAGTAAGGGCTTATAATTTGGTGAAGAGTGTGGAGGGGATGGAGCCCTATCTGTTTCTTGTACATAACACACAGGACAGATTTTTTATGTGCCGCTTCAGACTGAACCTACTTCCTTTTATCTTGGCTTCGCCAGCAGGTTTTACTATGTCAATCGAGCAGAAGGGACCCTGCGGCTGCGACAATCGGTCTCCGCAGGACTCCCTTCATTTTACCTTGCTCTGCCCCTATTATTCAATGCCTAGACGCAGATTCCTAGTGGACATCTTAAAAAAAGCCCACATGGAACATGCCAGAGACGCCTTAATTTATTTGCAAAAAGCTTCAGACCCGCTAACCTTGTGTTGTGTTATGAATTTTATTAAGGTGGCGGTCCGACTAAGGAAGACGAGGGGAGAGAATTGATAGACCTGGGGCTCCCGGTTTTTAATTCATGGCATGTATGTTAGTACTCCATTGTTATTTATGTACAAGGATCTTGCCCAATATTTAATGCTGTTTTATTTATGTATATGTATACGTGCTTTTATGGTGTTTTTTAATCACCGAATAAAGATTCTTGAATGAATGAATGACTGTCTAATAAATTGTGTAATCAATTGTTTGTGTTTAATCGGATGTGTTTCATGTAGGGACTGTTTTTGCTCTTAACAGAAAGATTAGGTGACGTTTTGGGGATTACGTTTCTGGGTTCATTCACCTGACCTTAAGTCTGTAAAATCAATTTCTAATGGATAATCTTTTCTGCCTAGTATACGGGTATAAACGTTTTTGGGGCTTAGGAGAAGGATTCAGTGCTGGGTTGGAGGTTACGATTGTTGGTTCACTCACGTGAACTGCAGCCTAGAATCTGGAAGTGCATATTGCCGAATCTTTTACCAAGGGAACAGAAAAGGTGACAACCACTCTCATCTTACCCTCCCCAGACCAGGTGACTGGGAAAGACCCACAGTCACCTGAAGAATGCCTTAAACTAAGGTCATCTGACCACTGATGTTAGGGATACCACTGAGCACGAGTCATCTTACTTTTAGGACTAGGGCCCATATTGGACCTAAGGGATAGGGTTTCCACTGGATACACAAGTTAGGGCTCCCATTTTCCGAAATCATCTCACCGTTATGATTTTCGCTCCCACTTTAACAGAACCTTTAGAGCATCAACGCAAACAAATGGCCCGGAACTCTGCAACTATTCCTCCATACCTACAGGCAAGCAACCACACACCACTACAGCTGTTACTGGCTGTATAAAACTAGTGTTGCTGGGTGCCATGACACGATAAATCTACATGGTAAGGAAAACTATTACTGTGCTCAGGCGAAAAACAAGTCTAAGGACAAGCCACCCACAAGAACAATTCACCCAATACAGCAGGCATCAAAAATGTCACATGTGAGAAAAAAGTTAAAGATTAGAGCAAGACACAAGCACATGAACACTATATTCCTACTACACACATTCGCCCTCATATCTTCTCACCCCTTTCAGCACCCTGTGCAGTCCTCCAGCTTCACCACAGCCACCTCCCAAAAACAGCCTCCATAACCATACCCATCCATCGAACCCACAGGACCACCCTACAATCATACCTCAGGCTACAGCTAGAGCAGGCCGCATTTCGAACCCTGTCTATAGCCACAGGCTCTTTATTTTCCTTCTGATCCTGGGATCTCTAATCCACAAGTCCACTTAGAAATCCCATCTCAAGCTACAGCCAGAGCAGCCCACCATTTGACCCCTACCTATAATCCTATGGCCTCCCTCCTTCTTCTATATTAGGTTCCACATCCACATTAATCATTGCGACAAGAGGACAAAGATTCAGCAGCTAAACTACCTACGATTCAAATCGAGATTCATTAACAATATTCAGCACAACATATTTCATCTGCAGTCAGAATCATCGCCAACCTTATTTTTATATGTCTCAGTGAGATTTCTATGCCCACATGCCATAAAGCCATACCACCTGTCTACAGCATCATCTACAAACAATCGCATTGGCAAGAATGGAAAGGGACGATTAGTCATCCACAAGAAAACTTTACAAATATCCTACATCGAAGATTTCACCACTCCATCCATTGCATATACCTTCCTTTTGAAGTATAAGCCACCTTCCATCATTACCAGGGTTAAGGAAGCCCTGCTAGACAAAGTGACCAAGACTCTATTAAACCACCCGAATTTTACACCCTAAGTGACTTCAACACTTTGTTTGAAAGTAAGTACTGAGCTTCCAATCCTGGGACTTTCAACCTCCAAAAATCGCACCAGGCTCAACCCACTCTCCCTGTCACCAATTAGACATCATATTCACAACCTCAGGACATGGCTTGGTAATTGATAACTCTCCAATCATCTGGAGCAAGCACCACATCATTGCCCTCAGGATCAACATAAGAATCTCTAATACATCTCCAAGCCAGGAACTACCATAGACAACAAATCAACATATAGACTATGTAAAAATGGTCCTTCTAATACCTTAAAAACACTAATCAATATGCAATCTCTGGATATACCCACCTTCTAGAATTTGATTGCCACTGTACCGGTTACCTGATACCACTAAAGACCACTACCAAGGTTAAACTCAATAAGAAGACTTCATGGCTTACAGGCAAGATCAGAAAAATAAAAACACAAATCAGCTTCCAGCAATGCAAGTGGAGGTAAACAACAGATACAAATGACAGACACATACTAAACCACTATAAAAAAAGCCCAAGACACAGCCATCAGAACCACACAAAGACAAGTTACTCCACATGCATAGTTGATGCTAAATGCCCAGCAAAGGAGCTCCATAAGATTGTAGCTGAATTCTGCAATGCAGAGTGTCAAAACACAGAGCCGTCATAATCACAAGCCTTCTGCAACCAAATCTCCATGGAAATGATCTCATAAATTGAAAAAATTGAAAATTATCTTAAGTAACAAAGCGGCTAACACTCTTCCTAAACATGAAAGAACATGAAAGCGCCACCTCAATGAAGGGGAATCAATGTAGGCAGGCCATCGGGATCAGCTACATACTAAGCCCCAAAATGTTTCAAAAATATGCTTCTCACACCCTATTTAGCGGAAATAGGTAGGTGCTTACTAAAGCCCTTACAGCTAGGATCTTTCCCATTTGAGCTACATAAAAGCTATTATACTCAGTCCTCAAGAAAAATAATCTAGATCCGTTCAGTCCAAAAAATTACTATTCGAAGCAGCTTTAACTACTCAGCTCTTCAATTTGACTGGGAAAAAATATCTTGATGTCAGGTCAAAAAGTTGGATTCAAGCATCAGTCATATCCAAATGAGACAATATAAAACTCAAAAGTGGAAAAGAACGGAGTGAAACCTTATTGCTTCTAGATCTATCAGCGTAATTTTACACTGTTCACCTCAGAACCTGTCATCTCAGAATATGATAGCAGCATGTGTGATGGGACCCCCTCAAAAAGGTTAGATGTGGCCAAGGAACAGAGGGGAAAAGGAAAACATCACTGTGTATTTTGAAAAAATATTCATAAAAAATGTATTCATGATGAAATGTTTTTTACAAATTTAAAAATAAGAAACTATATAAAATGAAAATATAATAAATGATGAAATAAAACTTGTCTAGAATAACTCTGTCGCCAAGTTTAAATCAATAGGATGTATAACAATATTTGAAGATTATGGCCATTGAAGGAACAATTTTTTCACAGTGATGATCTCAGAATATGATAACATTTCCTAAAATGGATTGCTTCATACCTCAAAAACAAGACAAATCAAATAAAGCTTCATTTTCATACACCTTTCACATCCATCTCTCAAACTCAACATTGTGGCACCTCTAAAAGGTCAATAATCTCTCCTCTCCTATTCAACATTTATCTTTCCCTCATACCAGTCCTGCTGATCAAATGGTTCTTCATTATATGACATGCAAAGCTTTCTAAATTAGATAGCTCATTGGGCCTGTAAGGTGAAAGCTTGTTGATTGCTTCTCTGTCCTAGATGTGTGGTTTTTGAACACCACAAAGACAGAGATCATGACCTGTGGACAATGGCACAAACAATAGCCATTGCCATATGGCTCAAGGAACTTCATGACCAGTCAGTTACATCAAGAGTACAGAGAACCGTAAGAGTAACAATAGACACAGATCTTAAAAAAACAAAGAAAGTTCCAGGCACCAATCCTGCACCAATCAATTTCATTATAATGACTGTAAAGAGGCCCAGGATGGTGCAATGAGCCAGAGACGTGACCCTCCTACGTCTCCAATAATGGAGAAAAAATCCGCAAGGCAAAATTATAACACAGGTGGCTCTGTACTCAACTATGTAAATAGATCAGTAAATGAATTTTATTATCCACAGTCCATCATAATCAAATAAATGAAAAGGTATCTCCCAAATGATTTGCGTGGCAAGTCATTTTTCTTAGAAAAATATTTTCTCTTTATTCTTTATTCTTTTAATTCAGTGGTTGTTCTTTAAAAACACAAAGCACAATTGACAGCCGACACATCTTGTCCCTCTTGGCACTTCTTCAGGGCTGAAATATACACAAGACAAAACCTATTTACAATATATACATAAATAAAACCATATATTACAAAACAAAAAGAACGGGACATTTCATAAAGTGTCTCTTACAAAAGATCTATATACAATGATTTTATATCATAATTCATACATGTTGTACATTTCAATTCCGGGGAGATGACCTTAACAATACCATATGCAACAGTATTCTGTTAATAAAAATCACATGTTCTGTTAATCAAGGAGAGAGAGAGGAACTAGAGTAGCTAGTTCGTTTCCCCTGGGATACAGTGGTTAATCAAAGAGAACTAGCTATGTCTGTGTGCTATGTGTCTACATGGGAAACCATTTTGTTTAGTATGAAGGCCCTCACCCACCAACCTAGTTGGTGACATGCTTTATCATCGGGCCCCACCCGAGGCACCAAGTGCGCCTCAGGTGTGCTGCGAAGCCAGATTACTGCGGAGCCGTTTTTATTGGAAGGTGAGTGTGCTGTGCAGGTGTGTTGCGTGCGTGAGATTTTAAAATTCTGTCCTTGAGAACATAACTGGTCCCATGTGGGAATAATGGAGTCAGATGTAAATCCAAAAGCCTTTGGTGATTTTGGCATAAATATGTCTATTTTAAGGAGAATTTGAATGTGAAAGGGAGGTCAATTCTGACTAAAATTTATGTTGCTGAGTGTGGCGAAACATAGTTAGCTGGAAAGATCTAGCACTATTAGGCATCATATTAAAACCAGGGGCTGATGATTCGATTGTTCTCTTCTCAGTGAGGTTATGGTTGCATCTGTCAAGTCTTCTTTTTTTCCGTCTTCATATCATAACAATTTAGATGCCGTACCATGCAAATACGGTTCACTTTTTGAAGACCGCATAGGATGCGTAAGCATTCTATCAAGATAAAGAAGAATGCAAGGCCTATTAAGCATAAGGAAAGAGCAGTGCCTTTGTCTATTAAGGAAGACTTGCAAAAATTACTGAATAAGTTAGTTGAAGATGAAGTTATTGAACCAAATGATTCCTCCGAAAGGATTTCTTCAATTGTGATCATTAAGAAGAAGAACGGAGAGTTGCGTCTATGTGCCGACTTGAGGTCTTTGAATAAAAATATATTGATGGATTGCCACCCCTTGCCAAAAATCCAGGAGATATTAGCGGCTACCTCTGGATCCATGCATTTTTCATTGCTTGATCTCAAGTCGACCTATCATCAGGTGAAACCTACTGATGATTCTAAAGATTATACAACATTCATTACACCTTTAGGAGCCTTCAGATTTATTAGACTCCTTTTTGGATTAGTGTCATCAGCAAGTGTATTTCAAAATCATTTTGAAAATATTCTCAAGGATGTGAGGGGTGTTGAGAAATTCCAAGACGACATTTTGATTCATGCTTCTACTGTAGAAAAGCACAATGATATTTTAGATACTGTACTTCGCAAACTCAATGAAAGAGGTATGATTGTGGCAAAAGATAAGTGCACATTTTTGCAGCAAGAAATAGAATATGTAGGACACTTTATTAGTGGTAAAGGCATTAGGCCTAAGCTAGATCTTGCAAAAGCCATTTCAGGTGCAACAAAACCTGAGGACAAGTATTCTCTGAGATCATTCTTGGGCCTCAGTGAATATTACTCAAGATTTATAGAAAACTATGCAGACAAAGTAAAACCATTATGGTGCCTTCTTCGCAAAGGTGAACAATTTGTGTGGTCCTGTGACCAAGAGTTAGCATTTTCAGAGATCCAAAATGCAATTGTTAATGCTCTAACATTACATCCGTATGATGCTGAAGGTAAAAACATTATAACTGTGGATGCTATCTCAGTAGGTATATGTGCTATCTTTACTCAAAAAGTTAAGAATTCCACTCATACTGAAGCCTTCATTTCCTGGCGCTTGCATGATTCAGAACGTCATTACAGCACAATAGTAAGAGAAACACTAGCTTGTGTTTGGACTGTTGAGAAACTTAAGTAGTACTTATGGGGTAAGCAATTTGAATTGGTTACTGACCTCAAACCGTTAACTTTCATGATGGACGGTACGGGAGAGGTAACGGTAAGGCCTCTGCCAGGTTAGGTATACTAATTGCAAGTCCCCAAGAGCACAATTTCACCATTAAACACATATCAGGCAAGGACAATGTCCATGCAGACTTTTTGTCAAGGTTACCTTTGACGTCTTCAGAGCCTCACATAGAAGAAGACACTGAATGTGTAGTAGCTTCTGTTGATATTGTCACAAACACAGAATAGTCTTGTAGTGAGTCTGAATGGCTAGAAATCAGCAGCAAGACCAAGTGTTGAATAAAGATAAAGAATATGTTGTAGGAAGTTGCCCACCATTAAGAAATTTGTCCTCTGAACTTAAAACGTACTGCTAAGTTGAAAATGAACTAAGTATTGCAAATGAATTTCTCTTCCATGATGATCTTTTGATTCCACCATCAAAATTAAGAAAGCAATTGATTGGCATTGCTCAGCTCACACAACCCATCCTGGCTCAACACTTACAAAAAAGATGTATTATTGGTGACCAGGAATGGATGCAGATGTTGACTTATTTGTAAACAAGTGTGTGGTTTGTTTAAAATTTGACAAACAGTGGAAACCACGGGTTATTGAGGTACAAATAGTTTTGATTCCTAACATGTCTTGGAGCAAAATCACTATCGATTTTTCCGGCCCATTTAGCCTATTGGAAAATGATTGTAGATTTATGATAGTTATTAGTGACTACTACAGCAAGTGGATTTATTTCGATTTTGTAGCATCCATAGACACTGTTACTGTTATTACATTCCTGGAAAAGTGTTTCACAGTAGAAGGACTTCCATGTATCTGACAACGGGAAACAACTCACCTCAGGAAAAATGGTGTCATTTTTGTAGCGCCATAGTATTAAACAAGTTGTCAAGTGGTGCAGAGAGGTCCAGAACTATCAGGGCTGCTATGTCTCCTCTGTCAAGGATTTTGCGGATGTAATTTGTGGCACCAATGAGTGCTGTTTCTGTACTATGATTGAGCCTGAATCCAGACTGCATGGCAGAGAAGAGCAGATGGTTGCTGAGGTGGTCTTTGAGGTGTCCGTTGATTTCTTTCTCTAAGACCTTTCAAGGGTATGATAGAAGGGAGATGGGTCTGTAGTTAGAAAGCGTGGTGGGTCAGTGGATTGTTCTTGAGCAGGGGCAAAACGGTTGCATGTTTCCAGGTGTCCCAGAATGTGGTTGAGTCAATAGAGGCATTAAGGATAGTTGCTAATGCTTCACTGACTGGTAGGAATTCTTTGGTGAAGGTGGGGTGTGGGTATAGATCAGTTGGAAACCCGAGTGAATGGTCTACATGGCAGCAGTAATTTTGACAGTAACGAGAGGAGGCCACAAGGCAAGGGTTTGTTCATCGGCTGTGATGGGAAGTTGATTTGCAATGGAACCTGGGTCTGATTGAGGGTTGAATTTGCTGTATATGGAGATGATTTTGTTACTGAAAAATTCAGAGAGCCTGTTGTCAAGGTCTTGTGAGGGAGTGGTGGTGTTGGAGGCAGCACAATGTGTGATGAAATCTTTGATGATTGCAAAGATTTCCTTGCTGCTTTTAGTGTCGGCATCAATGTGATCTATAACAGCTGTGAGCTTGCCACCATGACGGAGTGCTCTCTTTGCAAAACCCATGTTCCCTTGCCTCATATAGAGTCGGGTGGACCTTCAGTATGTAAATGGCAGAGACTAATCTGTCTCTGCCACTGACATACACCCTATGTAGTGCGGGAGGTGAAATGGACAGCTTTTCCCTCTCCCTCACCACCAGGTAAAACCCAAAGGTAATGGGCAGTGAAAACTGAAAACAACGCCCACAAAATGGCAGGAAACTGCCATGACAAAGCTTTTTTTGTAAAAAAAAAAGAAAATCCTGCATTTTGTATTTGAAAATAAAATATGTTACATTTTTGATGAATAGCTCTGTCATGTTGATGGAGGTGTCGGTCAAACCTTTAATCCATTTACAGCATCTACTGTGACAGAGGTTTCTAGAAATGCAAGAGATGTCCAGTGGGCCGGTGGACATCTCTAAATTTGTACCCACACCATGGCGGTAGTAAAGACCTCTGCCATGGCTTGTATTGCAAAATCTATCTAAATCAGGACCTCAGCCTGCAAATCAATAATCATACCAAAACACAAAAACATGCAGGACAAGTTAAATCGGACTCTCATCAGAAATAGAAATGTCTGAACCATATTGAAAAGTTACCCAGACTGCCACACTGCCACACGCCCTCACCAATACAGAATTTGATGTACAAATAACCTTAACATAGCATAGCAGTAGGCAAGTGCGTATTCACCACCATTGACTGTATGAATAAACATTTTAATAAAGAGGAGATTTTGCTGACATTAGTTGTTATAGATATAGAAAGATTAGAATATAAACATTGCCCAAGACTTAGGGGCTCTTAGCGTAATAGATTTCCCATGTGAAGTAATCCACATACACTAACAAACATTGGCAAAGGTATTAGGTCTGGTGTTGGCCGTCAGCCTTTTGGCAATTCTTTTTGTTTTGTCATGGTTTTTGCAAAACTTTATTTTTTGGGAAGCTTCCAGGCTGTTATTAAATCTAAAAAAACAGCAATGGCTAAAGGCAAAAGTATTTTTTCTAGTCTTCAAAAAGTGCACTATAGTATGGTACACTCGACACTGAAGGGTGCGTGGTTGTGCTCCTTGTGATGAATGAAGTTTGGTTGAAAACTCCAATCTATAACTAACTTTTAGTAAAATCATAAGGTCTTGGTTAACACAGCGCTAAAAAAAAAGTAATTGGTCTGGCATTGTCTTCTAGCCTGGCCTTTGAGAAAGACAACAAGAAAGTAGGGAATAAAGTAAGTAAAGAAGGAAAAAATAGAAGGAAGGCAAACAAAGCGGAAAGGAGGGAAGAAGGAAAGAAGGCAAAAGATGGAAGGAAACGAAGAAATAATGAAGACAAAAAAGAAAGAAGGAAGGAAAGACAAAAGAAAGAAGGCAAAAAGAAAGAAAGAAGTGAGGAAAGAAAGAAAAAAGAAAGAAAGTTGGAAAGAAAGAAAGACAGCAAAAAAGAAAAACAGCAAAGACTACAAAGACTACAAAAAGAAAGAAAAAAGGAAAAATTATTAAAAAAAGGAAAGAGTGAAAAAAGAAGGAAAGATAAAAAGTAAGATGGCAAAAAGAAAGAACCAAGGAAAGAAGGCAAAAATAAAGAATGAATGTATGAATGAATGAAAAAGGAAAGAAGATAAAAGAGAAGAAGGAAAGAAGTTCAAAAGAAAGGACGAATAACAGAAAGAAGGTAAAAAGAAAAAGGTAAGAAGAAAAGAATGCAAAAAGGAAGAAGGAAAGAAAAAGGAAAAAGCTAAGAAAATAGGAATCAAAAAAGAAAGAACGGAAAGCAGGAAGAAAAGAAGGAAGAAAGAAAGAAAAGGAAGAATGAAGGATATGAAAAGGGAAGAAAACAAAAAAGAAAAAAAGAAGGGGAGTGAAAACAAAACGCAAAAAAGAATGAAGTAAGAAAGGAAGGAAAGAGCAAAAACTAAAGAGGTAAAAAATAAGGCAGAAGTGATAGAAAGAAAAGAAGAAGTAAAAATGGAAAAGTGGAGAGCAAAAAGAAAAGAAAGATCAAAAGAAAAAAGATAGAAAGAAGGAAGGAAAGAGGTTTCCCAGTATAAAATATTGGATACTAAAACCCAAATTTCACCCTTCCTGTGTTTAAGGAGTAACAAAACCTCAACCGGAAGAACAAGAAAGAAGCATCAGAAGTAACAGCATTGAAACCCTGCCCCTTTCTCAGACAGCATTAGCAACAGTCACTGTCATTTTTATTGCTCGGCAGTGCAAGTCTTTCAGTACGTTAGAAATGCCACGTTTTAATTTGGTTTTTGTCCAAGTTCAAGTCTAACATCTAGGGAATTGTGTATTTGAGTAGAAAATTGTCTGGGGATAGTGCTACATACACAAATTATCCGTAGCTGCCAAGTTTTCAGACAGTTTACGAGCAGTGCTATGAATTGACTTATATATGTGCGGGTACTTACTATTTAGAGTACCTGTTACCTACTGAGACGTCCTGATACACTTCCATTAAATGATTTGCAACAGTACTGAGAAGTGCAGATACTTTCCCTTTCAATTTAAAGTGCAGTTACGCATAGCTGACCAGAGGACTGCCTTTCTGCTTCTCGCGGCTTGCGGCTCGCACAGTTCCTCCCGCAGCTCCTCGCTCCTCCGGGACGGTCACTGGCTGCTGGAGGCAAGGCAGAGGCGTGTCATTCCGAGTGAAGTGTGCAGAGTGGAGTGCGGTGAGGAGCAGAAGTTGGCTCTGAGACTCAGCAGAACCTAGAAACAGCTACAGCCGGAGGCAGAGTTACAGGCGGAGGCAGAGGTAGGGTGGGAGAGCAATGCTGCCTTTAGTGTAGACCCGAAGTGTTGTGCACGGGTGCACTGTGGAGGTGACCAAACTAGGTTGGGTGCAGCCAGCAGTGCCCAGTGTGCCCTGCTCATCCAGTGCCCTGTTCTCCTGTTCGCAATGTGCCTTCCTTGCCTCGGAGAATCTAGTTCCATGCTTTTGCACCGTCCGCACCATCCGGTTGAGCCAGCAGCGAGCAAGGAAGACGCCGAACTGCTGCTCTACTCTCCCGGCAACCTGCCCCCAGCTTACGCCCTGCAGCTCTTGGCCCTTGGCCTTGGCTTCTGGAGGAGTGCTGAACAGCTGAGGGGTGTGGGGTCAAAGCTGCGGCAGTGTGCAGCAGTGTGTAGGCAGTGTGCGGTGCAAAAATGAGCTGTGAATGCGAGAATTGGAGCCGCTGTTAGCCGCCGTGGGAGAAGGAGAAGGATGCGCCGTTCTCCCGTTGCCCGGAAATTACTGTTGGGAGTCCGACCAGGGACTCACGGACCTGTGAACCTGGGACTTGGGGCTTGACACAGACCTGCCAGACTACCGACTGCAGAGAGTTGGGTGCAGCTGCAGTGCGGCGTGGAGTGGTCCTGGGTTGCCTCTGCTTTCCTCACCTGACCATTTTGTCCTCCTTGCCCGATCTGGGGAGTTAAAGCTGCTGCAAACAGCAAATAGAAAACTGTGGTACCTGAGCGTAGGCTTAGCAGGACCAATAGTGACAGCAGCATCAGCTCCAGCCCCATCCATAGTTAGTGTGTGTATTGGACCCCTGCAGACCCCTTGCAGTGAGTGGGGAGCGGGGGCCATCCAGCCAATGCCAACCAGTTCCCTCACAAGTAAATCAGAGAGCCAGAGAACCTAGCTCACTAGTGCCCAAGCACTACCAACCTGTAACCTGTTAACTAGCAACCAGCAACCAGTAACCAGTCTTTTCCTCAAAGGTACCAGCTCACCACACTTTACCCCTTATTCCATGTTCATTTCATCTATTACGTTTCCCATTCCGCTCTCCTATAACATCCTTCGTAATAAGTTCTCGAAGTTTTTAAAGCAACTACTCCTCCATACTCACACCTGTAGATCCTCAGCACTTGCAGCACCATGGTTACGCCGCTACAGACATCACAGTCCCCAATAGACTCTCCTTGAAAGCTACTGCAGCTCCCACCCAGCTGCCTGAAAAGCCCTAAAAAGCCCAGAACAGTCTAAAGGAACACTGATCATTGAATCGGGAGTCATGAGATCGAGCAGAGTAAGAAAAGCTCCAGCAAAACCAAAACCAAACCCAAGATCACAATCTAAACCAACTAAACAGAAGAGCGAGATCAGGAGATGTCCTAGGGTCAGCAGCCCACAGGATCATGACCTTGGAAGTCATAAGATAAAACATGAAAAACTTTGGAGATTGACAAAACAGCTCAATGGAAGACAAGGCAGACAGTTCCTTGAGCAGTCCACATCCTACTGCTTATAATTGTAGCGTCTTTCCGCCCCAGGATGGTAGTACAACATTAGAAGTAAGGGACAAAGAAGCTGCAGTGAGCACATGTCCAGTGGAGCAGGACTTAATCAGGGTAGCAGGAACATCGACAAGGAGAACCCTGTCTATTCCACCCAAAAATATACACAAAGTTCTAATTCCTAAAAGATCCTGGAACAGCAATATTTTTAAAAAGCGCGGAATAGAAGGGCTGCAATCCCCTCTTTTACCACTTGCTTCAAACAGTTTAGACCAAAAGCCAGATTTATTGGCAGTGAAGGAAATTGTAGCACAAATTCACTCTAAAGGAACATCTAAAAAAGTCCACAATTCAAAATCAAGGATCAAATTGGAGCAAGACAAGTAGCGGAAGACACAAACATTTTATGTACAAACACGGCAGATAACTGCAAACAATTGGGACTATTGGTTCCCCAACAAAATCACCAAAAGGATAGTAGTAACGATTACTTCAGCTCATCACAATATAACTCTGTGGAAACGTTAAATACAGTGCAAATTAGTACCCCACACCTTCAACAATCGAAGACAACTGCAGGGGCTTCCTTGGAGCCAGCACCAACTCTCACCCAGCAAGAGGGTCCGGGTTACTGTTCAGAACCTCATAGCGCTTAACTCCCGAGTTATATTGTTGAGAATCCTCTAGGCCAAGGACCCAGCTTTTTACCCCAACAAGCGATATTTGACATGGGATCTGCCCCAAAGCTTCACCAACGTCCATCATCAGCTCTGGACCAGCCGGACGATCAAAAGCAAAGGATACACACTACAATCAAATAATCCCCCCCTACAGATCATATTACCAACCATATCACCTACCAGATCAGAAGACAAACTCCTTCTGGCAGACTCACCTGTTCCCGGAAAATCAAAGGGATCTACGCAATCAGTGCAAGTACATCTGCCACAAACTGACGACCAGTCTGCCTCCAACTGCGACATGTCCTACCTAGCTTCCCAAAAGTGAGAAGACCTAGTCGCCTCCTATACCCAAGGTCCTCGTAATCGACCAAATGGCCTGCAGACAGGAAGAAGCAGTAAAGGTCATAACAATTATTTTTTTATTAGGGAATCATTATTAAGCTCCCGGGGCCTTGAAATACCAATCCCATAAAATGGATCTTCAGCTTACAGTATTGCAGTCTCTTGCCGAATTTACTTAAGGGATCGATGAAAAGCTAGGCGAGTTGAATGGATTAATAAAGAGAGGGCAGGCAGCAGCCTCTAAAACACAGTTTTTGTAACAAGAATGCTTATGCGCCCCGATTGTGGAAAACTCCAAATATTACTAACAACATTGGCTGACCTATTGTCAACTCTGAAACCAACAACCATGTCCCGGAACATAGACAACAATGGCATCCCTAGGGAAGACGTGACAACATTGAGCAAACAAACAACAGCGCTAATATCACTAAACAGCGACTCTCTATCAGAAGGAAGCAGTCCCCTCCGAGGATCAAAAATAGATCCTTCCGGAAACAAAGGACTTACAAAAAGATCAGGACATAAGCAAAAAAGGAATGGTAGGAATAAGAAACCCATAGTCCTGGTACATCATACAACTGACTGCCTCCCGGCAGGTTCACATACGACAGAACTGTTCAATGATAAAATATCAAATGAAGAAGAGCCAGTTTCGGTAAATAGCACAAACATCTCGATTGCAAGCTCCAAAAATACAAAGCAGCAGCAAAATACAACTAGCTTCCTATCAAGTCCTAGTAACAAACAAGCGGACAAGAGCGAACAGACAGAGACCAAATCCAACAGCCTCCGCCTAGGAGATGTACCAAGCAAGTGTAAACATAGAGCAAGAGGCACCTCATCAGGAAGAACAGTGCTAGTCAATGGAACATACCAAACAACAATATTGAATGGCCCAGTCTCGTGGGAGGATCAAAAGAGGCACCAACAATCTTCAAGTCACAACTATGAGAGAGACGTCAAAGTGCATGCGACAGACATGGTTTTACCCGACCACACAAAATACTCACATCACAGTCATAACTCTGGAGCATTCACAGCAAACTAACCTGATCAAGGGCTCCCCCTAAACAGTGTAAACAATAATTCAAGAAGGCCTTCTCAAAACAAAGACACTCACGTCCATAGAGTAACTATCAACAACAACATAAAGTCACAAGATCAGATCATAGTTATGGCCGAAGGGGCAAGCACTATAATATTTCACCCTCAATACAAATCCAGAGGTCGCATGGACATACTGACTAGAGGTAACATTCTACGGCTTTTAGATGCCATCATACCCCAAGCTAACATTACTGTCAGTGGAATTTCTGCCACCTAACAATAGTCAGAGCACAGAAGCACAAGAACAACATGGCGAACTGCAGAGGTTGCAGGGAGAATTCTTCGGGAAAAGGAAAGTTTTTCAAACCGGGGGATAGGCTTGGAATCTATCCCTAAACCCTTATACCCAGCTCCTTTCCTTAAAGCAGAAATAAATAACCCAAGTCAGATGATTTTTTGTCTTGAAAGGAGCAAGGAGTAGAACGCCAGGCACAACAACTGCAGTAAATTTGGAAATTGCACTGCAATCGACTCAAGGTCCCTCAGACTCATTGTCTCCTTCAATGTTTAACAATTGTACTGGCACACATCAGCATATTACACCGGCATTTCCAAAATGACACGCGACAGACTCAATACAGTTTTCACTAACAGAACGTGACGGAATTGCCGTATTTGTCTGGAATAATAACGGCTTAGCCTCTGAAATGCATGATCAAGAGTTTATAAATTACCTGATAACCTTTAACATTATCCTGTTTTAAGAGACTTGGGAAGGTAATCCCTTTGACTTGCAAGGCTATGCCATCTACTCATTGCCGGCAACAAAGGTATCAGCTTTTGGCAGCCGCATGGGGGGCTTATAGTTTTTTGCCTCAATAACTAAAATTGGCGAGCTTCTCCCTGTTACCATACATCTAACTCCACCAATCAGTATCCAAGCAACAAAGGTAACAGTCATGCTGAATCAGTCCAAACAGGATATCATAATAATAAATGTTTATGTGCACCCGAAACAAAAATCAAAGGCAGCGAAGGAGTTGTTACTGAAGTTGCAGAGAGTAATGGAAGAAGAGTCTACAGACCTTATAATCCTGGCAGGTAATTTTAACATGCACCTCCTAGGGTCTACTAAGGATGAAGACTTAAGGCAGAACCTCTCAAGAGCATGGGAAATTCCAACACAATGCCAAACACAGGTCACCAAGCCTTCTAGGAGAGCAATGAACTTACTTAGGGTCCTAGAACACGTAAATATGAGAGCCCTGAATGGACAGTTTAAAGACGACAGTCCACCAGCAGTCACGTACCACTCAACTGCCACATCATCATATTTAGACTTTACCTTTACAACTCTGACTCTGTTTAATAAAGTAGTTACCTTTAAGATCAGTAACCACAAATTTAGTGACCATCTCCCACAAGAGCTGTATCTTTTTATCCCAGAAACCAGCAACTCCATCTTGCTAGAGGAAACAACCAACCTAAAAGAATAAGGTGCAACTCCAACAATTTAGACGAAATAGCACCAGGAGCCCAAGCTCTATATAATCATGGTACAGTCAATTCAACCCACCCAATAGAAAGCTGGGAAACATTCGACAACTATTCACATAGCAATGGTCGGAAACAAGGGAAAGTGGAAGCTGCTCCAATCAACCTACAAAATAGCCCTGTCGCTAAAAAACTAAAGCAAACTATAAATCAAACTTTAAATCAACAACGCAAATCCCCAAATAACAGGAAACTGCAAGGCACACTCCGTGAGCTCACTAAACCTCACTAAAACAAAGGAGATGGGAGAAGAAAAGAGCAAAGGATAATGATGTTTTGGCAAAACTTATGTTTGACGCAAACCAGAAAAACAGTGGCAAATTTTGGCAATCGGTCAATAAATCGCAGCATCTCATTTATCATTGTATCAATTCCAATATCACTGAAGCCACCTGACTGACTATTTATTTAAACATTTCAATGATCAAGAACCTGAAATAGCAGTCTCTCTGGCCTTCTCGAGTCAAGTTGTCACAAAAAATGTAACTAGGCTGAGAAGAAATCAAAAGCACCTATGTGATGCAGGCGTTGAATCGTCAAACCAGTCGCAGCCCGAGGCAGCGCTTCCACCAAGTCATGACTCCCCATTTTGTCTAGAAGACATGCAAAAAGAACCCCTGGTCAAAGTAATATGCAAACAAATTTCCTGAGGCAGACGGGCAGGAGCACCGGGTCCGAAGGGCATACCGCCGCTGTTATATAAACAGGACTCTGACTTCTGGAGCAACACACTAGTCCCAGTAATAGGACTCGCTCTAAGAACTACAGCAATACCAGAGTCATGGCGAGGCTCTATCATCAGACCTATATTCAAGCAAGGGGCCAGATCCGATCCAAAAAACTATCACCTGATAGCCTTGATAGACACTGAGGCTAAATACTATGCAGGGATTGTACTCAAAGACCTGGTCACTTGGTCCACAAGAAACAGTATCATACCAACGACTCAAACGGGTTTCCCTCAAGGGCAAGGAACCATACCTAACATTATGGCCTTAACCATGGTCATGGATGCAGCGAAGCAAGGTAAATATCCCCTATACCTTTGCTTCGTTGATTACTCAGCAGCCTTTGACCACGTTGACCGCTCCCATCTTTGGCAAAAGCTTAAAGAAAGGGGATACCTTCATTCCTCTTAGACCAACTCATACAGCTGCACACCGACACATAGGTCAGAATTAAATTAGTCACTGGGAAGCATCTCTCAAGAAAAATCTTTACTACAAAGGGATTAAAGCAAGGGTGCATTTTGGCCCCCTTGCTTTTTTGCCTTTTCCTGGATGACCTTCCGACAGAACTGGACGCTTGCTCCTCACATGCCCTGGAGTAAGGAGGCATGGTACTAACAAACTTACTTTATGCTCATGACCTAGTGCTGATCAGCAGAACTCCGAAAAGAATTCAGCACCTTTTAGATAGAGTTGGTCTCTACTTTTGAATTGGACCACTATACTGGTTTAAAATGAGATAGTTCATATAATTGACTTTAAACTGGCTCTTAAACCTGTGGCAGCACTGCTATCATATTCAAAACAATTGTATGCCTCTTAATTACGAAACAGAAGGATTTGTTAACTTTGTACCTATATTAATTGTTTTATTAATGATTTTTTTTATATTAGTCTGTAATGTTCTGAATGCAACGGTTTTAATTAATCATGCATAATAAAAATTACTTACTATTACATAGCTGCCAACATTTGAAACACTGTTCAGCAAAACTATCAATTACTTGTAAAAAATGTACCACACCCACTACTACACCAAAGCTGTGCCCACTGTGCCCAACCCACATAATTAGCATCATTTTACTCCTCTGGCTTGTAGTGCAGATCTTCTCAATAAAGAGAGATTTGCAGGGAATTGAGGTGGGATTTCAATACATATATTTTTTTTATAACTGTTCTTTATTGATAGGGTTGCTTCTCTAACCCTGGGCATAGGACTACGCTACGCACGCGTAGTTTGCATAGTTTGCGCAACTACACGCTACACGAATTGCACATAGCACAGTGCAAAAACGCGTAGCGTACTACGCAGCTTGCGTGGTGCGAAGTGCACTTCACTTAGCTACGCATAGCGCGACTAGGTGAACTATGTCCAGGGTTAGTTGCTTCACTTTACATCTTATAGCATTGTTGTGTGGTTCCTTACATTGTAACATTATACAATAATGTTCCACATTTTCTACGACCTATTTAATTACAATATACGGACGGTACTGATCGCTGTGCCGCCATGGGGAGGCCAGGTAGTTGACCGATGGGTCTCCATTTCACCGAACTGCCGCCGTGACAAAATGGCGGCCGGTAGAATCGGCTTGAAGCAGAACGGCTCCTGAACTCCTGAGGGGCAAAAAGCTTTGTTTGTCCCCTTACGAACACCACAGACAAGAGCAGGCATCTGCGGCCTCGCGACATCACCTGAGCGCACAATCGGAAAAGCTCGGCAGGGTGGATGGGAGGAATGGACCATCCTTCCCACACTCCCTCAACACATCTTAGCAGCAAGTACCTCCCAGGCACGGCACAAATCCCGGCCACCTGGGCCACACTTCACGTGACAGACCACCAGGAGATTCCCCTACGGTGCAGTGATCAGGCGAGAATACACTCATGGAGGAGGATGCCTGACTCCAACATGGCGGCAGTGCGAGCCACAATGATCAGGAGGCGGCGGTTGAGGGATCTCAGAATACCCTGGTGCCTGACCTCGACATGGCCACTACACAAACGGACTACACAACTAGGCTCCTACCTACTATCCCTCACTCTCAACGCCCTTCCACCACCCACACCCTTCTCGCTCCACTGGACTGCAACAAATAGAGAAGCCCCTCCACCCGCACCAGACTCCATGGACTGGCTCATCGAGCTTAGACCAGTGAAGCTAGGGGTGCTCCCTCACCATCCTTCCCCACCTGGCTCACCCATCATGACATAAATGATGGGATCTTCCTCTGACCATTGAGACCTAGCTAGCTGACCGATGCCCGGTGGAGCACCTGTTAGCTAAAGAGGAGGTGGATTGTGGACTTCCCCCTTGGCCGTCACCTATCCAGCCGGATTTTGGGCAGACTTTCCTTCATCTCTCCATTGTATCTCTCCCCTACCCCTTTACCCTCCCCCCATCCTTCTATGCTCCATTTATCTTGTCTTATATGCTCTTTAAATGTTTTTCAAATGAGACCTTGCTATTTGGCCAATGCCCAGTGGAGCTACCTGAAAGCTAAAGAGGAGATAGGTCATGGACTTCCCCCTAGGCCATCACCTACCCAGCCAGACTTGGGGCAGACTTTCCTTTGTCTCGCCATCGTATCTCCCTCCTACCCCTTCACCCTACCCCTTACCTTTCTATGCTCCATTTATCTCATCTTCTATGCTCTTCTTTAAATGTTTTACTAGTAACTGATGTACCCTGTTAACTAATGTAATTTTGTAACTTTGTGGATTCTCATGTAAAGCGCTTCGATACCTTCGGGTCTAGCCAGTGCTATATACAACTAATTAAACAAACAAACAATAAGTAAAAGTATTGTTAGAAATTGGGTCTCTAGGTAATAAATAAATAAATAATTGTTGAAGAGGTATGCACCCTGTCCTGGAAGGACCACAATCCTAGTCAGGCTAAGTCAGATGCTCACTTAAATTAACCTGTGCTCACTCTATCTTGGCACATGGCAGTCAGGATTAACCTAAGGGGCAATGTGTATAGTATTTATGCATACTTGGAATACAGTAGCACAGTGAAAACAACACAAAACACTCCACACTAAGTTAAAACAAAATAACATAGCTTTTACTGATCAAAACAAAACCAAAATGATATAAATCCATTGAGTAATTCTTAAGTTATGTCTTTTCAAAGATTGCATGTAAAACAGTGCTTGAAATGTTCCTTGTATTTCCAATGTTATTGACGTCATGCCAGATGAGAGAAAAATGAAACAATTCAGTCCGGGGTCCTCCAGAGAGGTTGTTGCCCAATATCATGATAACACAATTCCCCCAAATCACTAGTGAGTGGAAGAGTGTTGGGAGGGGCACTCTGACTGAAGTAATTGCACAGTTAGAGCCACCTGTGAGGGAGTGCAGGCCGGCTACATGCACCCCAGAGGCCCGCTGAGACACAGTACTTTTCCTGGAGGGGCCACCAATGTCGGAAAGCCCAAAACATCGGTGGCGATTCAGAACATGGGTTGAGGTGGTGCTGGCAGGCCTCATAAGTGGGTCTGTGTTCGATAAGTCTTCCTGGAAGGGGGATGCTGACGTAGAGCACACAGCATTGATTATGATAATGTAGGTGGGCTGATGAACCTTGCGTTTGGGACCCACGTCACTGGCAAGCCCTGGGTAACCCAGGCAATGGTTGGGTACGAAGGGCTGATCTTGGCAGAACAGAGATCTGTTTTTTTTTTCCTCTTGCATCCACCATTGGTGATACTGTTCCTATACTCTATTTTTCATTCTATGTTTGAAGTGGAGTGATGCGTTGCTTGCGAAGGCTCACAAATGTTCCCTCTATATTTATTCCAATATGCCCATACTTGTGACCACTTTTTTGGGCAACCTCTTGATTCATATATTGGCCTTTCCATTAATATGCACCAATCCATGTCAGTCTTCCATGTAGTTACTGTTGGTGCTTCTTGTGCTCCCCACAGTCTGGCAGTGTTTCCGCTTAGCAACTGTCATTCCAGTGCCACCCAGACTTTCTCTCTACCATGTAGGTCTGTGGATTCCCATACATTCAGAAGATATCATTTTATCTTGGGTTCTACACTGGATCACCTCTGCCCAATATCATCTGATGTGAACACATTCCCAGATAGTATGAATGAATGTTCCCTCCTGGCCACACAGCCTCCCATACCCGGGGTCATCTCTGTAGCAAATTTCCACAAGAGCTGGACCTTATAAGTATATTCTATGCAGCACTTTAAGATGTACCAGCCTTAATCCCGAGGAAATTGCAATTTCTCTGGGGGAAGTTAAGATCTCCCAAATCTGCAATATCTTTTTCCCACTGTTTGCGGAGTTGAAGGAGGGGGTCGGGCATGTTATTGATTAATTTCTGATATGTCATAGAGATAGCTTTGTTGGACATATATTCTTCAAGGATTCTGTCCTCGAAAGGGATGACTCTGGTAGTGACTGTGTCCTAGGAATAACCGCCTGAAGGGCAATTCTTATCTGCACGTATGGAAATGCTTCTGTATAGACCAGCTCAAATTCCTTTTGTAACTGAGTGAAGGGGATTACCTCTCCTTTTTTCCATAGGTCCTGACCTGGGAGATTCCAATCATGTCCCAGCGATCGAAGCCCTTGGTGTTTCTCAGGGTGCTAATTACCTCCGCATCCCAAAGGGGGGTGACTTGCATGATTTTCCCTGCCCATCCCATGCTCTTGTTAACTGTTTGCCATATCTGAACCATGTGTTCAGTTGGGCCTGGTAATTGCGATTCTTCAGGTTTGGAATGAAGTGCTGTGGATTAGTTCCCTTCCGGAAGAAGCCACCTGTCCATTTTGTATCCGGGGTCATCTTGGGGTCTATATACGCTTTGATATTACCTTTTTTTTTTTTTTTTTTTTTCTCCAAGACCTTTATTAGGTGTAAAAAAAGGAACTTACACAGCCTCGTCAGCCTACAACCTGAGATAGCAGGCCGGCAGCAGCTTAGAGTAGTAACACAGCAGCAAGCTTTGATATTACCTTCTAGTTGTGCAGCACAGTAATACCTTCTAACATCTGGGAGTCCTATGCCACCATCATATCACCCCCTTATTCGTTTTTGAGTCACTATATGGGTCGGGTTGCCCTCCCTCAGGAGTTCTCTCCGTTCACTGTCAATGGCTTTGAAATAGCTGGTGCGACCTGGGCCTGGCGAATTTTGTAGAATGTATAAAAAGCGAGGCAGGGACATCATTTTGAATAGTGCAGCACTGTCTATTAATGATAGTGGGAGTGTTGGACCTGGGCCTCTTGGCAGGGTCATCCCTAAACTTTTTGCCTTCCTCCAATACTCTCTCTGACCTGTTTTTGTTGGTTTAATGACTCTGGGCACTTTACCACTGCTGACCAGTGCTAAAGTGCATATGCTCTCCCTGTATAAAGTGTAACTGTGATTGATGTTCATGATTGGTTCATTGGATTTACTGTCAGTCCCCAGTAAAGTGCACCAGGAGTGCCAGGGCTTGTAAATGCCAATACTGCTAGTGGGCCTGCAGCGCTGGTTGCGCCACCCACATGAAGCAGCCTTAAAATGGGTCTAGGGTCTGCCATTGCAGAACCTGCATGCAGTCTGGTACTGTCATGCTGGCTGGGCAAGTGCACACACTTGCCAGCCCCTAAACCTTCCCTTAACTTCATATGAGTCACCCCTATGGTAGGCCCTAGGGCAGGGTGCATTGTAAGTGTAAGGTAGGACATGCTCTGATGTGTGTGGCATGTCCTAATAGTGAATTACAGCCAAATTCGTTTTTCACTGTGTAAGGCTACCTGCTCCCTTTAGGCCAAGATGGGCTGCTGGAATTATTACACCCTATAATCCCAGCAGGCTCAGGGAACATGGTAGAAATTAATGTTTAGTATGCCTGAACTCAGAATAATAAAATACTTCTTTTAGTAAAGTTTATTTTAATATCCTGGGTTTGCAAATGCTACTTTTAGAAAGTTAGCATTTGCTTGTCTAACCATTTCAGCCCGCCTCTGCTCTTGTGTGTATCTGACTGTCTGGGTGTGTGAGTGACAGGGCTGGGAGTTGACAGGTTGTGAATAGCAGGATGACACCTTAGTGGGTGGTGGGAGTTTCCCCTGAGTGATGCATCAGGCTGTGCTCTGCCTCCACAATGCTGGCTCCGCCCTCCTGGGGAGCGACTGATGACTCAGCCTGCACCTGGACCAGGAAGGACCGAAGCTTGTCAACAAAGTGCTCAAGCTGCCCCTGTCCACACAATGCCGGCTCCGCCCCCCTGGGGAGCGGCTGATGTGCCTGCCCTCACACTGAATGCAGAAGCAGAAGTACCCCCAACAAGTGCTCAGAGGCTGAGAGCAGTTATGCAAAGGCCCCCCTGGCCTGTGAGAACAAAAGAAACTGTGTATAAAAGTAGGAGCCCTGCTCCTTGTAAATCAGAATCCTGTTTTACCACGAAGGACCTCTGCCCGCCTAGAAGGAGAAGAGACGCTGGGAGAACTGGCCTGCTGCTTGCCTTGCTGAGAAAGGAGAGGAAAAGACTTGATAGGAAAAGACTTTGCTGCTTTGTGCTTAAACATTCTCCAAGGGCTTGACTGAGCTTGCCCCCTGACCTGAGCCACAGGACCATCTGGCTCAACCTGCCCTCTGCTCGTCTGCCGGTAATTAACCGGGATATCTACTACTCCCGGAGCTGTGACCTTGGTGCCCCCCAGCCCCTCCCTGAGGCCGTGACCGAATGTGTCTCCTCGTCCCCGCCGAGGAAGAGCTCCGCTCCGTTGAGCCGCTCTCCCCCCGCTGAGGAGATCGCTGTGTTGACCGCCTGGGAAGGCTCACTGCTGTGGTGCCCCCCAGCCCCTCCCTCAGGCCGTGACCGACTGTGTCCTCTCGTCCCCGCCGAGGAAGAGCTCCGCTCCGTTGAGCCGCTCTTCCCCCGCTGAGGGGATCGCTGTGTCGACCGCCTAGGAAGGCTCGCTGCGGTGCCTCACCCTCCCGCCAGAAATTCTTTGCCGGACTACAACAGACCCAGGGGACAGACCCCCGCTCTCCGGACGCCTCGGGTGCCAGCCTCGCTCTGCTAGAGCCGCTGGGCACCTCGCATCTGCCAACAGAGGGAAAAGCCGCCACTGAGACTGCCCTCGGGCTCGTGGCCCGCAACGTTCCTTGACCCCCCTTTGTTGTCTGCCCACTGCCCTGTCCAAAAGTGCCCCCCGGCCTGAAGATCCGCTGCGGTGCGAGCCGCCCTTTCTCGCTGACTCGCACCGCTCTCTCTGCCTGCCTTCAGCTCCGCGCTGCGAGAGCGCTCCAGCCCCTCCCGCTGGAATCCTTGAGCTGTCGGGTCCCGCAGGCTGCAATCGAAGCCCCCGCCCGCGTGACTGAGGCGGCGCTGGGTCCTTGGGCCTTCCCTCCCCCTGGATAGCCCTGAGGTCGGTGTTTCCCCCCCGAGTGGGTCCTGTAGACCAGGGGGGCCATCCGCTCCACAAGACCCGGCCGGGCCGATCGCGTCTCACGCGGGAAGCGTGAGACTTGGCAGGGAGTCGGGATTTCACCCGTCCAAGGCACCGCGAAGCGCGGCAAAGTGCATAGCAGGAACCCGTAGGTCCTAAAGGGGTGGAAAAGTGCACAATCTGGGCAGAAACGGACAAGGAAGTAAAGGAACACTGTGGAATACAACTTGAGATAAGAACAGTGCATTTTGAACTACAACTAAAAGAGAGCTTGCCTATTTACAACCTGTGGGCATACAGAAACGTTATTTGATCTTGTGATAAGTCTGTTCTAAAGAGTATATATAATTTTTACATAAAGAAGCGTATTTTTATATACTCACAGCCTGGTGTCCATTTGTGGGGGGATTAGTGTATTTACTGTGTGTGTGATTACAAATGCTTAACTAAACAACGCCTGGAGAATAGCCTTGTCTGCTCACGCCACGCACCTAGAGGGTGAGTAAGGGTCATTCTAAAGGGGTCATCCTTCGCCCTGACTTAGAGGAGAGGGTCCCTGCTTGTCACAAGTGCATACTTGCGCCAACCAGAGACCCCCAATTCTAACATTGGACGCAGCGGTGAGGATTTGCGAATTTGCATTTGTGATTGACATACAGTGAATTGCTGATCACCACATAGTGAGAGCAGACCGATAACGCAGCCACAGATTTTATTGTTTTGTTTAATTTTGCTGGGAGATCTCCATGTGCTGGTGAAACGTCATGCCTGGTTCAGTGAGGATGGATAAGGCAGCAACCAGATGCCTGTCGCCAGATGAGTTGGCAGACAGGGCAGCAACCAGGGCACATGAAATGGAGATGGCGAGATTAAAAGGACAATTGGAAATGGACAAGCAAAAATTGGCAATGGAAAGCCAAAAATTAGCCATGGAGGCGCAAAAACGCCAAAGAGCTCACTACTTGAGGATGAGAGAACTTGATTTGGAGCTTGAAGCCAGGAGGACTACAGCCCAACATCCAGAGATTTGTGTAGCTCGCAGATTGAGCTTTGCTGAGTTGGAGGTGGAGTCCAGCTCAGCTGGTGGCAGCAACATTCAGGTATCTAGTGCTGACAGCATAGTGCGCGCACCTAGAGATATGGCACCTGACTTGGGGGGGGTTAACTTACACCAGGAGGTTCAAGGGCATGAGGTAGCTCCAGTAGTGCGCAGCGTCCCTGAAGGGAATAGGGTGGCTGGCGTAGGAGTTCATGGTCCTAGTGGTGGGAGGGATTCCCCCATGGTTGAGGTCCTGGTGGGTGAGTGTAAGGACCGCCCTGAAGAGTGTGGGTTGTGTGACAGAGACAGTCCGCTACTGTCTGGCCAGTCTCAGGAGAATGGTGTGGAGTATGTGTGTGAGGCGCTGGATGGTGAGGTGAAGGATAGTTTGGTTAACCCTGCTAGGGGGCTGTGTAATCCAATTGTGGGAGAGCATACTTTAAGTCCCAGTTTTCCAGAGCTATGCCAACACCTGTTCGAGAGTGAGTTCTCTGACCCCAGGGAGCTCACATTGGAGGCAGACCTTGTGATGGATTCCAGAGGGTCTGGAGAGGCATTGGGGTGTGATCCTGTGGGTAGTGGCTCAGGTATCTTCCAGCCCAGAGTGGTGGAAGTGGCGCAGAGTAGCCCAGCTAGGTCCTGTAGTAGTGAGAGGGGTGTAGGGCCTCACGTCCTGTCCTTGAGAGGAAGGAGTGAGAATGGGTTTTGTCCCAGTAGTGCCCAACCTCAGTCTCAGAGCCTGGATGGTTCTTTAAGGGAACACCAGGTGGGGAGCCTAGGCTGTCCGGAGGAGTCACCCTCTGAGGGGGATCCCCCAGTAGCTAGAGAACGTGGAGGCTCTGTAAACAGAGGTCCAGTAGTTCTGGTATCTGGCAGTACCGCTCCAGTTGGGAGGGTGCAGAGGTCCAGATGGAGGGGCGAGAGGGGGAAAGAGTCCCCAGTGGAAGAACCAGTGGGTCAGGGGCCAGCCAGCAGGGCTGCGTCCCCAGTGAATGACCATGGGGACACCACTTCTGTCCAGGGGGATCTTCCCGCACTGTCAGAGGGACAGAGGCTGGGAGATATGCGCCAGGCAGACTGTCGCACGGCACATGAGCTATGTGCCACCCTCAGGGGGGGCATGCGTGCTCCCCGGGAAGTCCTGGTGCGCCAGGCAAGTGTTCAACTGCATGGTTGGGTCCCTGAGTTGGAGAGCCAGGTTCAGGTGTTGTCTGACCTGGAGGGTGGGACCACTGTAATCAGTGTCCTGACCATTGTCACTTCTAGGGGTACCACTCCAGTGGGGAGTGGGCAGTACTCTGGAAGGGGGTGCAGAGGGAGGGAGTCCTTGCCTCTGACCCCGGTGAAGTTTGAGGGTTTAGACCCTAGGATAGAGGGCCAGGTGCAGGGTGTCCCCCCTAACCTGGTGCCCCAGTTGCAGGATAGCACCCCTGAACTGGTGGGCGAATTGTGCAGGTCACCTGCCACAGGTGCCCTGACAATTCTGGAAGGGGGTACCACTCCGGGTGGGAGGGTACGGAGCCCCCAGGAGGAGGACCGGGTGTGGGAGAGGCCACCCCTGTGTTTGGTCCAGCCGCCAGGTACAGGCCTGGGGCTGGTGGGTCAGTGCCAGGACGACATACCTGACCGGACAGGAGGGAGAGTGGACACAGGGTGCCAAGCACCTGGGGCTACTGCCCCCCGCTCTCTGAGGCCACAGAGGTTTGAGAGCCCTGAGAGGCATGAGGCCTGGGTCTCAGCCCTGACTACTGTCAGTGGACACTGTGATTTGATGACTGTCTGTTGGGACACACCTGTGAGCCAGTTAAGGTTAGAGGCTGCACAGGTGGTGTCCACAGAGAAAGAGAAGGGTGCCCAAGGGATTAGCTGGGTGAACCCTGAGAGTATGGACAGAGGATTTGAAATAGGTTCAGATTGGCGTAGAACTGGAATGTGCCCCTGCTGTTGCGGGCCAGGTCCAGGTTCTATCGCCCAAAGCAGGGAAGCCCATCACAGTGGTGATTGGTATACCCTGCGTTTTGGCTGGAAGGGGGTTGTGTTGGACCTGGGCCTCTTGGCAGGGTCATCCCTAAACTTTTTGCCTTCCTCCAATACTCTCTCTGACCTGTTTTTGTTGGTTTAATGACTCTGGGCACTTTACCACTGCTGACCAGTGCTAAAGTGCATATGCTCTCCCTGTATAAAGTGTAACTGTGATTGATGTTCATGATTGGTTCATTGGATTTACTGTCAGTCCCCAGTAAAGTGCACCAGGAGTGCCAGGGCTTGTAAATGCCAATACTGCTAGTGGGCCTGCAGCGCTGGTTGCGCCACCCACAGAAGCAGCCTTAAAATGTGTCTAGGGTCTGCCATTGCAGAACCTGCGTGCAGTCTGGTACTGTCATGCTGGCTGGGCAAGTGCACACACTTGCCAGCCCCTAAACCTTCCCTTAACTTCATATTGATAGAATTCACTTTTCGATGCTCTAATTACCCTATGATGACGTGTGAGTTAGCATCATATGACTAACTAATGCATTTACGTAAACACACTTATGCTGAATTAATATTCTTACCTATTTCGTATATATATGTGTGACCATATTAGTTTCTTAGCTTAGCTTGTGTGCCACCATTTTGTGTAACTCTCCGTGCCTGCGGGCTCTGCTCGCTCATGCCCCTCCCGCAGGAATACAGAAAGAAATATACTAAGACAGCAGTTTTCGTTTCTCGGCTCACTGTGACCGAAACTAACAACTTATGTTATCTGCAATGTTCTCATGCCCAGAGACGCCGAAGCCTAGCTCTCTGGCCTTGAGCAGAGATAATAATGTATCCCTCGCAGGTGCAGATGCCTGCTGTATGAGAGCATTGTTCACTGGTCTGGGGCTCAGTAGTTTTCCACAAGGGGCGTACCCCATTTACTGTATTGCATTATAATGTATTGCTGTGATGCAGAGAGTCAGTCCTCTCGTTCGCACTCCTAGGAGTGAGGTCGGACAGGGCCCTCTCATATGAGTGTTGTTTGGCCTAATAAAGACTTTTGTTTATACTTCTCCACTGTCCGGCTGACTTCCTATAAGGTAATTATAGGTGAGTGCTGTAAGTCACTCCAGTGGATTTGAGCCACGCTTATCAGATGGCGCCCGAATAGGGACCCCGCGATAAGGATCTTTCTCACCTGTAAGTGGGTAGCAGAAGATCGGGGACCCGCTGGTCGGCACGGTGGGCCCGGGATCCCATTTGATGCCGAGCTTGGTTCTCGCAGCGCTGCCCCACCCTGCTGATCGGGAGAGGTCCCGGTTCGGATCTTACGCCGGGGTCCAGAAGGCGGAACTTGAAGCTGACCGTGTTGGTCCTGGCAGCCGGAGGTGGAGAACGGTAGAGGTCGGTGCCGCATACGGAAGGTGAGTGGTCCACCTGTGATTGCTGCAGGAACGGGAGTGTTCCGGGAGACTAGAGTGTCTCCGATGGTTTGAGGAGCCGGTGTGCTCCTGGGGCTAGTGTGCTCCGGGGAACTCAGAGTACGAGTTGGTGCTCTGACAGACTTGACGGGGTTGGGGACGTATTTCGAGGTAATTGTTTGTAGCGATCCGACCGAATGGTACTGTGGTGAATGCGTGGCTCATTGTGGGTAGACTCTGGTGCGCTTACCCTGAACTCCTAGTGTGGTGATTCAGTGGAGGTGTGATCCGGGTTTCCCGCGGTAAAGTGCGCAGCGATCCATAGTGCCGCACGGGTGGCGGATCCGTTCCCCGTCCTCAGAACAGTTAGCGTACTGTTCGGTCTGCGGTAGAGTCCAGGTTCCCCAGGACTTGGTCGACGGGCCTTGTCCCATTTGGTAACACGTGTTTTGGAGATATTGTATATGTGTACGTGGTTCGTCTATATGTTTGTGTGTGAATGAACTTGAGTTGTGATTCGAGATAAAGTAAAGATGCCGTGTTTTAGCAAGTTGCGATGTTTTGGATGCTGTTGTAGACCCTCAGATACTAGACTGGCCGAGAGCCAACCCGCACCTCCTGAAGGGACACCGAGTTTTGATATGTATGTTAAACATGGACTGGTCCCGATTTTGTTTGGTACTTTGTGGCATCGATACACTGCTGATAATGTGGATTTACAATGGCCTTTGACGGGTTCTTTTGATGAAGCTAAATTGGATTATTTGCAAGACAAACTGTTTGCTAGGCGTAGCCGCCAGAGTATGTTCGACTCTTTGCGAGTGTGGCAGAAAGAGGCCAGGAAACGTAAGATGCGAGAGGAGAAAGAGGAGTATAAAAAGTCCACCCAGACTATGGCGCAGAAAGCGAGGGAACAGGTGGGGAATGAGAATGCACTACGCATGGAGCGTGCAGATAGACTTTGTAGGTTGAAAGAAAATAAAAGTTACGTAGTACGAGAGGACGACCCAGATGAGATGGAGGACATTTTGAATGCCCGACCCCCTCCCCCTTATGCCCCGCAGCCATTGTACCCCTCCTTGCCACTTTCAGCTCCTAGTAGTGCAGGTCCTTCAGCGAGCGCCCCCCAACAATCCCTACCCTCGACACCCCTTGTTTCTTTACTCCAGACCACTTCACCTGCCCCCTCACCATTTTCTTTAGCACTCCCTACTGTTTCAGCTAGTACCACCCCCAGTCAGGAGATGCTAACACCGAGTCGCGGCGCAGGTAGCGGATTGTTTTCACAGGTACGGAAGCTGCTTACACGTTCTACAGTTGGTTTGGATGAAAAAAGTCTGGTGGCTAACCAGGCATGTCAATGGGCCAGGAATAATATTTATTCGTTCGAAGATATCTGGTCCACCATGAAAGATTTTGAGCCATTGATGCAGCAGCACGCTTTGTGGCACATGGCTGGTGTATTGATACCGTTATGGGAGCAGGGATATGGAGGTGTGGCCCCGGCGGTTTTGCGGGATATACAGGCTGGAGCGTACAGAACGAACACGGGGGTGAAGGAAGTGATGAGTAGTCTGCGCGCGCTTTTGCAATACAGGAATGAATTGCCCTCTGCCGGTACACCCCATTTCCCAGGTCTCCACCCAATGCGAGAGGTGCACCCTATTTTTCATCCTGAGGTCCCCGAGTTGTTAGACCCAGTCACGAGGGCTGTTACAAGGAACAGAATTGATGCGCATTTTCAGGAGCAATGGCGGTACACGCCATGGAAGAGAAGTGAGGTGCTGTCATTGAAGGCTCAGCTGCCGGATTCTAGAAAGAATCCGACTGCCTATTACAAAGAGCTTACAGAAGCGGCGTCTTCTACTGTGATGACGTTGGCTGATGTTGAATTGTTTTTCGGGCTTTTGGTCCCGGTTGATGTGTGGCGGCAAGTGAAAGGTACGGATCATACGGAGGAGCTGGGAGGTACATGGCAGGAGTTGCAAGATTGGGACAAAGAGCGTAAGCCAGGGGAGAAGCCGAAGGCTGAGATATTGGCTTTGCCAGGGCATATTATAAAATATATGCATTCTCTCATTCCCCCGAAAAAGGTGGATTGGGACAAGTTAACGGCTTGTAAGCAGAAAAAGGATGAGGCGGTCTCTGATTTCTTTACGAGGTTTGAGGAAACGTTTATGGATTTTAGTGGGCAGGACGTGTCACAGGATGGAGGGTTACGGCTCTTCGTCAACAGGTTTGTCACAAACTTACTGCCTGAAATATCAGCCAGACTGCAAGCGTCGGAGAGCACGTGGACGACGTCCTCTCCTTCGGGAATACTCAGTATGGCGCAATATTATGAGCACAGGGAAAATGAGAACAAGGACAAGCAAGAAAAGAAGGCTAAGGACTTAAAGACAAGGGTTTTGTTGCAGCAGGTTGCGAGAGGCAGAGGCAGAGGTGCGGTGCCGAGCCGCGGAGGTGGATTTGGAAGAGGTGAGAGCAGGGACAGGCTGGGACCGAATCAGTGCGCGAAGTGCAAGGAGGAGGGGCACTGGTGGAGGGATTGCCCGCTGCTTCAGGCGGGCGCTGGTGTAGGGCGCGGACGAGGAAGAGGAGGTGGTGATACTGGAAGACAGGTGGTACGATCGGAAGGAGGCAGGAGGCCGGGTGGCAATTATTTTGACAATAATACAAATAGGCAACAGTTGCAGAGTGATGGTGCCCAGTACTATAACGATGATTACTCAGTTGATGATTTGACAGGGTTTTCCCACAACTAGGACAGCGTAGGACAGAGCATGGGACCAGTACTTATGGAAGTTGATCAGAGGGGACCTTATGTCGAAGCCGACTTACTAGGGTCTCAACAGAAATTTCTAGTGGATACGGGTGCAATGAAAAGTTCGGTGGCTCGTTCTCGGGTCCCACGGGCGGCTCTGTCTGGCAAAAATAACATATCCGTGGGTTTCGCAGGAACTCCGGTGATTAGCCCCATCTCTAAACCTCTCACGTTGACGATTGGTCCCTTTACTGTTGATTCACCGTTTTTATTGACATCGAATTGTGGAGAAAATTTGCTGGGTTTAGATTTATTGAAAAGATTGCATGCCACTATCCATTGTTCTCCGGATGGCGTGTACCTTACTCTAGGCCCCAATGTTGCCCGCCCACTACAGTGCTTTTCAAAAGACGACCCGCTGCCACCTGAGTTTCGAGGCATACCCGACAGCTTGTGGGCTGTCAGTGATAATGATGTGGGGAGAATGGACATTGCCCCGGTGTCAATAAGAGTGAAGGTGGGAGCCAAATTGCCCAGAATTCCACAATACAGAATACCTAGAGAGGGTGAGAAGGCCTTGTTACAAATAATTCAAGATTTAATACAGTCTGGAGTAGTGGAAGAGACTGATTCAAATATATGTAACAGTCCTATTTTGCCTGTACTTAAAAGACGGTCACCCGATGCAACTGATAATACTCCTGATGTCTATAGATTTGTGATTGACTTGCGGCAGGTAAATAGAGTAGTGGAGCCACAGTATCCGGTGGTCTCGGACATCACTACGATATTGACCATGATTCCACCTTCGGCCAAATATTTCTCTGTCCTAGATTTGAAAAACGCCTTCTTCAGTATTCCAGTACATGAAGATAGCAGGTATCTCTTCGGATTCTCATTGGCTGGCCGTAGCTTCCGCTTCAAGAGAATTCCTCAGGGGTACACTGAGAGTCCTAGTATATACAGTCAGGCCCTGAAGGCACAATTGGATGATCTGGAACTTCCACCGGGCAACGTAATGTTGCAGTACGTGGATGATATCCTAATAGCATCGGATGAAGAGCAGGGTTGTCGGGATGCTACTGTAAAATTGTTACACCATTTGGCTAAGAGGGGGCATAAAGTGTCCCTTCCGAAATTCCAATACTGTCGAACGGAGGTCACCTACCTCGGTCACCTCCTTTCGAAAGTGGGGAGGAGATTGACGCCGGAGCGCATAAAAGCGATCACTAACATGCAGGTACCTAACACGCAGCGAGAGGTGCGCGCGTTCCTAGGCATAACATCGTATTGTCGTCAGTGGATACCTAACTATGCGTTACTAACAAAACCCCTATTGTATCTGACTACCAAAGAAGTGCGCGAACCCCTACCCTGGACCCCCGCATGTCAGGAAGCGTTTGAGTTACTAAAAACGTCTTTGTGTTCGGCGCCAGTTCTTGGAACACCTGATTACCAGAAGCCTTTTGTTCTTTACGTGCACGAGGCGGAAGGTTGCGCGTTGTCTGTCTTAACTCAGTGTTTTGGGGGGAAGCAGAGACCGTGTGCGTACTTCTCTGCAATACTAGATAATGTGGCAAGAGCGCTGCCGAGTTGTCTGAGAGCTACGGCGGCTGCTGCGGTCTCTATAAGGCAATCGGCAGGGCTCGTGCTGGGATCAGATCTCACAGTAATGGTACCGCATGCTGTGGATATTTTACTGAACAGGACACAGACGCAGCATTTAACAAGCGCTCGTCTGACGGGTTACGAGATGACTCTTTTTGCGCCCCATGTGACAATTAAAAGGTGTGCCACATTGAACCCCGCCACCTTGTTACCTATCCCCACAGATAGTGACACAAATGATGATGACATACATGACTGTTTGTATAGGACTGAGGAGGAGACAAAGGGGAGGGTGGATCTGACAGACAGGCCCATGGAAGAACCAGACGGGGAACTGTATGTCGATGGATCCTGTTTTAAATTACCAGACGGGACATCGACAGCAGCATACGCAATAACAACATTACAGACGGTGGTGGAGACTTCTAGAATACCTTACAATTCTGCTCAGGCTGCCGAGATTATTGCCTTACTGAGAGCATGTGAGTTGAGCGAGGGGTTGGATGTGAACATTTACACCGATAGCCAATACGCCTTTGGCGTGGTTCATAATTATGGGCGACTTTGGGCAGAACGGGGATTCTTGACCTCCCATGGACAACGCATCCAACATGGCCCACTGATATTACGACTGCTAACGGCACTGACTTTACCCAAAAGATTGGCTGTTATAAAATGTAGCGCACACAAGACGATAGTGGACGATGTCGGGCGAGGCAACGCTTTTGCCGACGAGACAGCAAAAGAGACTGCTAGAGAAAAATTACCACGAATGTTTGTGGCAGGGCCAGCACGATGGGTCCCAGATATTCATATGTTCGCAGACACGGTACAGAGTGTCAAGAACATACAGGGCAAAGCGACGGATGAGGAATTGAGAGCATGGAAGGATGGGCAGGGACGACTGGATGCGGATGAATGCTGGACAGATGTGACAGATAAGAGACGATGGATGTTACCGAATGCGTATGTCCTTCCAGTAGTGACGATGGCACACGGACCTGCCCATGTGAGTGCGAAAGGCATTTGCAAATTGTTAGACCCAGTATGGAGCAATAAGAATATCTCTAAGATGGCCACCAATTTGGTTCGTCAGTGTATGGTGTGTTTGAGACACAATCCTGGAAAGGGTACCCCTGTCCCAACTGGAAATTTTGCACCCCCCTCTTTCCCTTTTGAGGTGATTCAGATGGATTACATCGAAATGGAAAGAGTCAACAACTTGAAGTACGTCCTTGTAGTCGTATGCGCCTTTAGTAGGTGGGTGGAGGCGTTCCCAACGAAAGACTGCACGGCTATGTCTACTGCAAAAATGTTGATAGAGGAGTATTTCTCCCGCTTCGGATTACCTAGGGTGATCTGGAGTGATAATGGCACGTCCTTTAATGCTGAATTAGTGAAGAATATATGCAAGGGTCTACACATCACCCAGAAGTTCCACTCAGCCTTGCATCCTCAGGCAGCAGGACTGGTGGAACGGTTTAACGGCACGCTCAAGTTAAAAATGGCCAAAATATGTGAGAGTACAGGTCTCCGTTGGCCAGACGCACTCTCCTTAGCTTTGCTTTCCACAAGAGTCACTGTAAATGCAAAAATGGGCGTCTCCCCGCATGAGGTGGTATTTGGCCGCCCCGCCAATATCTGGGGAGTGCCACGACCTAAATGTTTTTCAGAAGTTCCTTACCCTCTGTTGACAGATTATCTGTATGCTTTGACTAAAGATCTTCGTTCTATTCATCAGCAGGTAGCAGACACTCTGAAGCCGTTGCCGGAGGGGCCTGGACACACCATCCACCCAGGGGATTGGGTCGTGGTGCGACGATACCAGCGGAAGTCCTGTTTGGAGCCGAGATGGTCAGAGCCTCGTCAGGTGCTCCTCACCACGCGCACAGCACTGCGGATTGACGGCAGAAAGGCGTGGACCCATGCCTCTCATGTGAAGAGGGTCCCGCTCCCGTTGCCCTATGATCAATGGGTACAAGATGGCATCGCTGACCAGGAGTGTGAACATACACCGAGGTATGTTCCTTTCTCGGATGCTTCACTGATTGGAGAAGAGCAAAGCGGAATTGAGAATACTGTGAGCTCTACCACTCCCTCTGTTGCTAGCAAAGAGATATCGGAAAGTTCAGCATCTGCCGCTGATACACCTGCTTTGTTTTCTGACCCCGAAGTGCCAGGGAGCGCTCGCTATAATTTGCGGCCCGAAGAAAATAAGTAACAGTGCTGGAATATGATGGACTAAATACTGGAAGAAGGGCTTAGTGGACATTCTGAAAAAAAAAAAGAAGATTTAGTGGTAGGGATGGACTTGTAAAGGCCCTGGTGTTTAGCCGAAGATTGTGTTCTATGAGACTATAGAGTGGCGCGGGGCCCGAATTAAGTGCTTCCCTTGTTTCAAATTATTGAACAGCGACGTTGGAGTAGGTATGGACGGTAAAAGCCTGCCTGTGAGGCTTTGAAGGACACAGGGAGAAGATCCCTTTTTAAGGGTTGAAGAACCCCTCTGGCCGGCTGAGGATTGTCTGGGACTATTTTTTTTTTTTTTTAGTAGTAGTGTGATTTTTTATTGTTATTTTTGATTTTTGGTGCTGAGAGTATACAGAATGTATCCCTTTGGGCGGCCAATTCCTGATGAGGAGCAGCCTTTTGCAGCTCCCCCGAGACGTGAGCCTGATTCCCCCTGGTTGGCCCTTTCCCGAAAAGGGAAAATTGTAGTGGTCATAATATTTTTAATTGCCTTTCTGGTGACTCTTGGAATACTGTTTTTCCTAGATAAAAATTATCCCGTTCATACATTTGCACCCACACCTACTGCTGTTCCGGAACACGAAATGTTAACTGTTGAATATGGCGAGAGAATGATACGTACAAATTATAAAGATAATGTTTTTATTAAGACTTTGCATCATGCACATGCCACTACCAACATGACAGATTGCTGGGTTTGTGGGCTTTTGCCTTCTGCTGCTTATAAGAAAGATAGATTCCTTGCTCTTCCTTTGACTCCGGTAAATAGTTGTGTGGGATGGTACACCCTTATAGGTCTAGTTAAATATTTCCAACAGCCAGATTCCCTAACACCCCGACTACAGAATAGGGGGTGGACAATGACGATGCGAGTACGCCCTTTGCCTTCAGCTTCCCTTGGACGAATATACACTGACGGACGTTTTGACCAGACTTTTATAGAGACATGTGAGAAAAAGTTGGGCCGATTCTTGACACCTAATGATACTGATCGACTCAGGGATAGTTTCATGAAATTGAATGCCACTTTGTCTTATAGGCACCCCCCTAAGAATAACGACAGCTCCAAGTCTTTGATACCCCTGGCTGTGGTGGGTCCTCCTCCGTTTTTCTGTATAAAGGGAAGGGGTCCCATCAAGGTTGGAAATAGCTCTTGTAATGTGACTGCTTCAATACGCCTGCCCGTTAGCCCCTCTTTGATTGCCCCACCCAGTGTCTATTTTGTATGCGGTGAAAATGGATACTTATGGTTGCCCGAGGGTTGGGGTGGGGTGTGCTACTTGGCTTATCTGATTCCTCCTGTGTATGTGGCCCCCTCTGATTACCACAGAACTCATCGACGATTCCCCAGTCCTCAAGAGCAGCCGCAAGAGCAGCGTAAAAGGAGGGAACTTCAGGTAGAGGACGTTGATCAGACAGATACCTCGTATCAGCAATGGACTGATTTTTCTAAGGGTCTGCTTCCTTTCTGGGGTCCTATATTCAACAGTAGAGCTATTAGACGACTTTCTAGGGTGATGGAAAAGGTGGTTCTGGTTGAGGCTGACATTACGACTAACATCTCTGTTGAGGTTCAGGCTATGAGACTATTTACAATCCAGAATAGGATGGTCCTTGACGTCATACTAGCTGACAGGGGCGGGGCCTGTCGCGTCATCGGGACCTCTTGCTGTGTTTATATCCCTGACTCCGCCCCGACTGTTAACTTGGCAGTACAAAAATTGCATAGATTAGCGACTGAACTGCACCAAGATAATGGAACATGGTCTCTCCAAGGGTGGCTCTGGGGTGCCTTTTCTTCCTGGGGCTGGAAAATACTGATGGGTTTGGTTGGAGTGGTGAGTGTAATTCTGTCATGCTGCCTTTGCATATATTGCCTCCCTCCATGTTGTTCAATGTGTGCTGCAAATATACGTCCGAAAAGGAAGTTACATGGTCAATATACCACTTCTATGATTACTGAAATTCCTGCTGATGCAAGTTGGTTGATGTTTATTGCAGAAGATGTTCTCGACTGAAGTAATTCAGGCCTGCCCCTAGAATGGATGTCGACACTACTTTTTGGCAAATAAATGAGGCTATAGTTAGCCAATGATGCTAAAAGGAGGGTCTGATAGAATTCACTTTTCGATGCTCTAATTACCCTATGATGACGTGTGAGTTAGCATCATATGACTAACTAATGCATTTACGTAAACATACTTATGCTGAATTAATATTCTTACCTATTTCGTATATATATGTGTGACCATATTAGTTTCTTAGCTTAGCTTGTGTGCCACCATTTTGTGTAACTCTCCGTGCCTGCGGGCTCTGCTCGCTCATGCCCCTCCCGCAGGAATACAGAAAGAAATATACTAAGACAGCAGTTTTCGTTTCTCGGCTCACTGTGACCGAAACTAACAACTTATGTTATCTGCAATGTTCTCATGCCCAGAGACGCCGAAGCCTAGCTCTCTGGCCTTGAGCAGAGATAATAATGTATCCCTCGCAGGTGCAGATGCCTGCTGTATGAGAGCATTGTTCACTGGTCTGGGGCTCAGTAGTTTTCCACAAGGGGCGTACCCCATTTACTGTATTGCATTATAATGTATTGCTGTGATGCAGAGAGTCAGTCCTCTCGTTCGCACTCCTAGGAGTGAGGTCGGACAGGGCCCTCTCATATGAGTGTTGTTTGGCCTAATAAAGACTTTTGTTTATACTTCTCCACTGTCCGGCTGACTTCCTATAAGGTAATTATAGGTGAGTGCTGTAAGTCACTCCAGTGGATTTGAGCCACGCTTATCAATATGAGTCACCCCTATGGTAGGCCCTAGGGCAGGGTGCATTGTAAGTGTAAGGTAGGACATGCTCTGATGTGTGTGGCATGTCCTAATAGTGAATTACAGCCAAATTCGTTTTTCACTGTGTAAGGCTACCTGCTCCTTTTAGGCCAAGATGGGCTGCTGGAATTATTACACCCTATAATCCCAGCAGGTTCAGGGAACATGGTAGAAATTAATGTTTAGTATGCCTGAACTCAGAATAATAAAATACTTCTTTTAGTAAAGTTTATTTTAATATCCTGGGTTTGCAAATGCTACTTTTAGAAAGTTAGCATTTGCTTGTCTAACCATTTCAGCCCGCCTCTGCTCTTGTGTGTATCTGACTGTCTGGGTGTGTGAGTGACAGGGCTGGGAGTTGACAGGTTGTGAATAGCAGGATGACACCTTAGTGGGTGGTGGGAGTTTCCCCTGAGTGATGCATCAGGCTGTGCTCTGCCTCCACAATGCTGGCTCCGCCCTCCTGGGGAGCGACTGATGACTCAGCCTGCACCTGGACCAGGAAGGACCGAAGCTTGTCAACAAAGTGCTCAAGCTGCCCCTGTCCACACAATGCCGGCTCCGCCCCCCTGGGGAGCGGCTGATGTGCCTGCCCTCACACTGAATGCAGAAGCAGAAGTACCCCCAACAAGTGCTCAGAGGCTGAGAGCAGTTATGCAAAGGCCCCCCTGGCCTGTGAGAACAAAAGAAACTGTGTATAAAAGTAGGAGCCCTGCTCCTTGTAAATCAGAATCCTGTTTTACCACGAAGGACCTCTGCCCGCCTAGAAGGAGAAGAGACGCTGGGAGAACTGGCCTGCTGCTTGCCTTGCTGAGAAAGGAGAGGAAAAGACTTGATAGGAAAAGACTTTGCTGCTTTGTGCTTAAACATTCTCCAAGGGCTTGACTGAGCTTGCCCCCTGACCTGAGCCACAGGACCATCTGGCTCAACCTGTGCATACTTGCGCCAACCAGAGACCCCCAATTTTAACAGGGAGAGACTTCCAGTGTTTAACATCGCTCTTGAGCCTCTGCTGGGGGCAAGAATTTTTGTTCATAATACAGTACTGGGTCCTTATTGACATATATGCCCAGGTATTTAAATCCCTCACTTGCCTCAGTGATCATGTAACCTTTGGGTAGTGTGGGTAAATCACCCCTCAATATGTAGATAACTGACCTAGACCAGTTTATAGTGTATCCAAAATATTTTCCAAAATTGGAAAAGATGAGAAGCACTCATGATTGGGTCTTTCCGTATCCAGCGTGCCAATGGCTCCAACATCAACGCGAAGAGCAAAGGGGCTAGTGAGCAGCCCTGTCTGGTCCCCCTCTCTGGGGCAAACACTCCGGATTTCCTCTTGTTAACCACTACTTCCGCCAGTAGTTCCCTATACAGAAGTTTTATCCTGCTGATGTAGTTGGGATTGAATCCCATTTTCCTGAGAACCACGAACATGTATGGCCACTCAATCATATTAAATGCCATGGTGGCATCCAGGGACATCACCACTGCATCCTTCCATAGTTTGTCCATTCTTTCCATTACTCCGTGCAGACATCGAAGGTTAAGTGAGGTATTCCTTACTGGCGTAAAGCCTAATTGATCGGTGTGAATGAGTTTTGAGATAATCTCGAGCAGATGGGTGGCCATTAACTTAGCTGAGATCTTTACCTCAGCAGTGAGCAAAGTTATCGGCTTATATGAGGAGCATATACTTTTTGGTTTACCGCTTTTGTGGATGACCACTATGGTGGCTAGTCTTGGGTCTACAGGATGCATCCTTTGTTCCTTATTTTCTAAAAACATCTTGGTGAGGTGTGGTACTATCTTCTTCGGAGCTAATTTATACAATTCGATGGGCAGACCATAGGGTTCCATTGCCGTTCCGGACTTCATGTCCCCAATGATTTGCTCCACTTCTGAGTTTGTGAGTTCACTATCTAGTGTAGAGAAGTCCTCTGCTGAAAGGGTGGGAAGGGGCATGTCTGACAATAGGGATTCTGATTCCTCTTCTGTGGAGGCTCTATGAGGCTTATAAATTTGCTGAAAGTGATTCGCAAATTCATCTGCTAGTTCCTGTGGATCTCTCAAATGTACCTCTGACTCATCCCCTAATTGGGCAACCAGCCTAGAGACCTGTTCTCTACTGTCGAGCCATGCCAGTAGTTTCCCTGCTTTAACCCCGGTTTCACAGACCCTACAAAGTGTGGCCCTGTGCTGTGTCTGCGCAGCATCTGTGTCAAGGACCCTGTAATCTTTCATTTTCATCTAGCATATGCTTGATCCCTTTGACATCTTCTCCCCATTCCCTCCCCTCCAGTTGTAAAATGTCAGCTTCCTACCTGGCAAGATTTGCGTTTTTCTGTGTCCCATCTCAGCGATCCAGGAGACCGCATGGCCCCTGATCACTGTTTTAAAGGCTTCCCAGAGTGTTTTTGCAGATTCAACTGATCCCTCATTCTCATGGAAATAAAGCTCAAATTCTTGTGTTATTTTTGCTTTGACTGATTGGATCTTCAGAAACCAGGGATTTATTGGAGTTATTCTTCTTGACTGTGGTTCCCTCACCTCTACCAGGGCCCACACTGGGGAATGGTCTGAGATACCCCTTGCCAGGTGATGCACCTCTTCGATATGTCCCACCTGACTTACCGGTACTATTATGTAGTCCATTCTTGAGAGACTATTGTGAGCTCCAGAATAGAATGTAAACTGCTCAGTGGGGTGGAGAATGCGCCATGTGTCAGCTTGTCCTACTGCTCCCATAAAGTCATGGAATTGTGTCCGTAAAGGTGGTACTTCCCTTGGGGGATATCGGTCCAGTTGTCCTGACACGATTGAGTAAAAGTCTCCTCCCATTAAAAACTTGCCCTCTGAAAGGGCGGGCAATAGGTTACCCAAATCTTTAAAGGCTAGAATGTGGAGGCCTGGTGGGACATACATGGACACTAGTGTTAGTGTTTTGCCTTCCCATCTCCCTGAGACTGCCGTGAATCTGCCCTGATTGTCAGTCAATGTATGATCAATTGCTATTGGGAAGTTTTTCCTGATCATTAAACCAACTTCTTTGGATCCGGTGGTAAATGTATAGTGCACCACTAGCTTATATCCCCAACCGATCAGGGCCTCGCATGCGTGCCCTATCAAATGCATTTATTGCAGGAGAATCACGTCTGGAGAGTGTTGTTTTAAGTATTGGAGCACTATCCCCCATTAGAGGTTGTCCCCCAAACCGTTCACATTCACGGGCAATATTCTAATACCCTTTCTTACAGACAAACTCATTACTGTAAGAGTCTGTTCCACTCTGTGATCTAACCGTCGCGCTTGTCCAAGGGATTGGTGTCACTACAACGCATGCTTTTACATCGCATGCCTTTACAACACGGTTTTTACCACGCAGTCCATTACAACGCATAATGCTTTTAGGCGCTGGATAGTGAATTATTTAATTTACTATTCCAACTCCAGTCCCCGTGGATAGCAGGGAAGGTGTTGGATAGTAAATTAAATATATTCCCTATCCTAGAGCGCCCCCCAGCGCAATGCGTTGTAATGGTATGCCTTGTAATGGTTGCGATGTAATGGTAGTGCGTTTGTTGTAAGTGATGTTCCCCTTGCCCAAGACGCCTCTTCTTATACATGAACAATGCTACGAGACAGGTTGGCACGTGCATTTCTATGTAAGATGTTGAGGAATTGCATGATCACCACTGCTTTGAATTGGTGTCATCTAAACTATGTGTAAAACTCAACTGTAACCCCAAACCTCCCTCACTGCTTCCCTGCAATCTGGCCTGGAATCTGCCCCATCCCCAACTATGCAGAGTGCCAGTCACCCCTTCTAAAAACTCTGCTAAAGATTGTGTGGAGTGAATTCTCTATACCTTCAACCACCGCTACTACATTTTAAAGTCATATATTTCCAAGCAGTTGTGATAATTATAATACTGAAAGTCACTTAGCCAGGTATCAGAAATACTTTTTCAGGCTGTTCTCTTGTTTACGTCAGTCCGGTATCTCCACTTCCATCCATGCAGCTCTGCAGTCTTTTGACCAGCCTCTAATTCCTACTCTTCTCAGTCTTTCACATCCTTTAGTTGCCTTGGTTGTGCATCTAGCCCTGTTTGCCTTTTGGAGTATTTTTCCCTTCTCTGCTGAGAGCTGTTTCCATTGACCGGCCTCCATTCTTCCAGCCATTCCTGTACCGATTCCGGGGTATCGAAAAACAATGTTTTCTCCTCCGCCTAAACCAACAGTTTTGCTAGTAACAACGTTTAGTACTTAAGTCCTCTGTCTCTGAGCCTACTTTTAGTTCCCTGAAAAGAGCATCTCTGTTTCTGTACATTGACGGTGAAGTTGGGGAAGAAAGTCACAATACTGTTATCAATTTTGATCGGTGGGATGGCACAGGTGGTTTGCAAGACAATGTCTAGGTCTCTAAAATCTCACCAGCAGTGGCCTTGGGGGAACCCCTGGTTTTGGTCTTCCACCTGGAACTCAATATGCCCTTTCCACCGAAAAGAAGCTGGATACATTTTTAGTTTGCAGGTGTTTGGTGATTAGGCCTTCCACGAAAAGGTCTGTGTTAGACCTGACAACATTGGCTTGAGTCTCTCCTCCATTTTTTTCTGTCTGCCTCCTATGTTTACGATGTTTGCTGGTATATCGCTCTGGGCGCTGTGCCACTGCTGATCAGTGCCGCGGCGCAAGTGCTCCCTATGTTAAATTACTGTATTGATTGAATTCCATGTTTGGCTTATTTGGTTTACTGTCAGTCCCTAGTCTAGTGCACGCAGAGTGCCGGGGATTGTAAATACAAATGCCGCTAGTGGGCTTGCAGCACGTGTTGTGCCACCCACACGAGCGGCCTAGTAAACGTATGTCTACGGGTCTGTCATTGCGAGACCTATGTGCAGTCTCGGACTGTCACGCGGGCTGCGCAAGTACGCCTACTTGCCAGTCCTCCAAACCCTCCCTTAACTACATATTAGTCACCCCTATGGTAGGCCCGAGGGCAGGGTGCATTGTAAGTATAAGGTAGGGCAAGCCTGATGAAGTTGGCATGTCCTAATAGTGAACTACCGCCATCTTCGTACTTCAATATCGTAAGGTCGCCTGCTCTCCATTAGTTAGAATGAGCTGCCGGGATTATTAAAGGTATGATCCTAGCTGGCTCGGGGAGCATGGTGCAATGTCGAGTTTGGTATCCCTGAACTCAGGGTTTGATAACGCATCCGTTTGGGTGGATGGTTTTTGGACTCTGGGTTTGAAAATAGCACTTTTAGAAAGTGACTATTTTCTTGTCTAACTATTTCTGGTTTCTGCTGGTTTGGTGTGTGTGTGACAGGGGCTGGGTGGCTCCAGAGTTCTGAATGAGTCAGTGTGGGGTGAGTGGTGCATTTGCCTTGAGAGTAGGGGAAGAGTAGCTCTTGATAGCTGGCCTTGCCCGATACAATGCTGGCTCCACCTCCTGCCGAGCGACGGATAGCTCTGCTCCTGCCAGTGACAATACTGGCTCCACCTACTGCTGGTTGTCTGAGGGCCCGGCACCGTGAATCGGCCAGGTGTCACCACCTGGCTACACCCACCACAGACCCGGAATGAGGAGGAGTTCCCCTGCATGGACAAAGGGATCAAAGCCGAAAAGGGTATAAGAGAAGGACCCCTGAACCAAGATTTTAGATCAATTCTGACAAGGAACCGGAACCAAGGACAAGAAGCCTGCTGATCCAAGGACTTGCCTACCCCTTCTGCCAGTGTGCTGTTTGCTGGGGGGAATCCTGCAGTTGCTTATTTATTTTTTGCCAAGGAACCAGGAGAGAGGAACTGAGTGTGTACTCTCAAACTTTGCTAAAGAAAATCTCCAAGGGCTGGAAGAGTGCCAGCCTCCTGTTGAAGTCACAGGGCTAAAGGACTTCACTGTTTGCTGAAAGTGCTTGTTGCTGGAACCTGAAGGTCCAGCACCTCTGAAAGAACCCAGCAATCTCGACGCCGACGGACGTCGCCGAATCCAGCTCGACATCGTGAGTAACGGCTCCAGTATCCCGCTTCCTTGACGCTGGCCGCCGGGCCCGATCAACGCCAGCAGCAACGCCAGTGAGTAGTGAGTTCGGCTCCAGCTCCAAGTGACCTCGTGTCTGCACCGCTGCTGATCGCATCGACTTCGAGCCCTCTCGACGCCGTGAGCGCTGCTCACGCTTGTAACACCATCATCGACATCGACGACTACTGAGGCCTGATCAACACCGAAGACGCGACGCCGCTGATCAATGTGTGCCTCATTTTCCTAAGGTACTGTGTTGTTGAACCCTGTGTGACTCCAGGCTCGACGTAGCGCTCCTCGCAGTCGACGCCGAACCTTTGGATTAACTTTGCCTCAACGTCGTGTGACTCCCATGGGGGTTACATTGTTGCCAAGAACTGTGATCTAAAGAAGAAGAGTTGCTTCTGATACTAAAGACTTTGTGCTAAGAAGAAACTACGCTTGAACTATTATTTTTCCTTCCAAGAGTATTTATTAAGATTGTGGTAGATTTTTGTCGTTATTTGGTCTTGTGCTAAGTCTTATATAAACCTCTGTATTTTTTTAATACTACTGTGTCGTGTCCATTTGTAGTGTCTTCACTCTATTACTGTATGTGGTCGTAAATGCTTAATGCACTGCCTCTGAGATAAGCCTATCTGCTTTGCCAAGCTACCGAGGGGGTGAGCAGGGGTCATCTAAGTGTGTGATTCCCTTGCCCTGACTAGAGGAGGTGAGCCCCTATTTGTCAGAAGTGTATACCTCTGCCAACTAGAGACAGCCGAGTCTAACAGTCTGGAATGAGCCCCTCCGCTTGTTCCGGCACTGTATTCTGACATTGTTTCAGCGTGACCTTCCTTCATAATACTTTAGCTTACTTTCCATAGCTTTACTTGCTGCTTGTAGGTCTTTGATTTGTTGTTGCATCATCTTAGAATTTAGGCAGAGATCTGTTGTGACTTTTTCCATTGTTTTAACCTTTTCACTCATCTTCTCTAGGTCTGCCCTGATGAGCAATACTTCAGTTGTTATTGAGTCCATTCTGTTCTCGAGTGACGTGCGCACTCTGGTAATGGCATCCATAATGTCTTTCAAAGAGGGGTCTTCTGTCTCTTGCCACGGTTCCGTCCTCATCTCGGCCTTAGCTGCTCCATCTGTATCTGCAGTTTTCAACATTGCGTAACTCTTGAGTTTTGTTTGGTGGGTACTCTTTGCCCCTCTGTTCCCAGAGATTGCTCTGCTTTATGACTGAAGGGATGGCGGGCGGGGAATCTTCCTTTTCTGTGGTTTCTCGTCCCCCTGGAATACTGATCGCCGCATGCCTGTGTAGAGCTATCCATGTGTGCCTCACGCAACCTTTCGGGGTTCTCCCGGGGGGTCACCTTGGATCTGCAATATCCAATGGGTCCCTCACCCCCTTTTGTTGTTTGCTTCTCCGGTTGTTGGATCTATGCATTTGCGTTGTTTGTTGCAGGTTACCAACATGCACAAGCCATCAGAATAAGAGCCAACAGTGTTTCTCTTGTAAATACAGGTGTGTAGTCCCTGGGGTGACGACTCGCTTTGAAGGCCCCACTTCCAATTTTGGTGAAACCAGCTGTTTCCCACTACCACGTCTCGACGGTCCAACTCAGCAATTAAGGTACTCCTTGATTCTGGATAGTTTTTTTGGTTGTTTTTTTAGTTTTATTTACCATTTTGTAATCAGAAACAAGGTACAGAAGTCAAAGGTGCATACAATCAATATCCTACATATTACATCAGGTGTGAAATTGCCGCAATACATATATCAGTGCTTAGGCAAATTGCAAAGGGGGAAATAGCCAGGAGGTCAGGACAATACCTTCTTAACAATTCAATCGGACAATATGTACTTATTCATCCACTGAGTGGGTTAACATATATGTGGTGTAGGGGCCCCATATATCTTGTGGTCTAGATGTCCTCGGCAACTCCTCAGCGTAACAGGTGAGTTGATCCCTGCAGTAAGCAAGATCATGTAGCCACTGCTTAAACAAAGGTGTTGGCCTACCATCCCAACATAAAGCGACTCTGCGCTTAGCCAACTGCATAGCCAGCACCACCAGTTTACGAACACCAGCTGGCACATCAGCCCAGAAGGCAGATACTTTGGGTCAAGCCCAGGCCAAAGGGATAAACTCGGCGTTGTCGACGCCACACCTCCTACAACAATGGGAGTCCCGCAGGCCATATTTATGCTAATGGACAGGGATATAATATGTTTGATAAATGTACTCATAACGAATATGTTTAAAATTTCCAGTCATGCGACAGCTCTCCTCCCACTCCTCGTCTGTAAGTGGTTGCGTCAGACATAGATCCCATTTGGCCTTAGAGTTGCTTGGCCCTGCACCTTCATCCAGTTGTGAGGCATAATACAGTTGCAAAACTAATTTAACCTAATTCTGTTGCGTCTATAGCAGGTGCAAAGCCCCCAATGTGGGAGATTTCACAGGAAAGTCTGAGTACAAACTGCGCATGGCCGACCGGAGTCTAGTGTATATGAATGTGGACATTGCCCCGTTCAACCCCTCCTTTGCAAACTCCTGTACTGAAATAAATGTCCTATCTACATAAGCATCGCCCATTGTGTGTACCCCAGCAGCCTGCAAATCCTTGAGTGCCCCAGTTTCCCCTGTCACAGATATCGCTCCATGGTGCAGTAAAGGCATGGCAGGTGCATACAGTGGGAGATGTCGCCCCCTCCTCCCAAGTTCCTCCCAGGCTCAAGCTGTGCATCTGACCGTGTCTACCTCTCCTCGTTCATATACCGAATATTGATTAAGAATCATCGCCTTCAGGGGCAAAGGATGAACCGCGCCAGCCTCCACTGCCACATGTGGCGTGAACGATGGCGCATTCTGCCAATAATAAGCAAACTGCGCCTGAGCGCACAATAGTAAAAGTGCATGTCGGGCACCAAAAATCCACCCATTGCATAGGGCTTTGTCAGAGTGTCCCAACCTATCCGGGATTTCTTGCCCCCCCATGTAAGTGTGATTAACAAGGAGCGTAGCACATGACAGGTATCTCTGCACACATGGCTGTTAAATGAGGCAGTAGCATATCAGCGTATTCTTCATAAAATTCAGGTGGAAGCCCGTCTGACCCTGCTACCTTCCTGTTAGGTAGTGCAGCAATGGCATCCTTGATCTCCTCAGCAGTGAGCGAGTGCATCAAAAAATCCTGTTGTCCCTTAGACAACCAAACCAGGGCCACATCATCCAAATACTATGCTATTTCTTCCTCACTAGCTGTCCGCCAACTCCCATACATCTCCTTATAATGCCTGACAAATTGCTCCAGAATCCCACCAGTGTCGGAAATAGTCTCACCCCCCTCCGTAAGGCTCTGCACATTACAATGCTTAGCCCCCGGCTCTGCAATTCTCTCAGCTAATGCCCGTCCCAGCCGGCCACCCTCACCATAGTATCGGGCCCTGCATCTACGCGACAGATGCCGTACTTCCTGATCTGCTAGCTCGTTGTACTCCGTCATCTGTGCTCTTACAGCAGCTAGTGTAGCCGCATCATGTGCTTCTTCATATTGCCGTTCCAGCCGTACCAATTCATGCTCTATTTTCCCAATGGAGTCGCGCCTGCAGGCCAATACAGGCTGCTCAAATTGTTCCTTTAAACGCCTCCCAGATGGTACCCATACTTTGCACTGATCCAAGATTATCCGCGAAGTATTTTTCAATAGCCTCTATTAGACCTTCCTTAAAAACAGGGTCCAATAAAGCCGATGGCTGCAGCTTCCATCTAAACGGGGCTGGCGCATAGGTAGGCAGTTGCATCTCAAGCAGTACCGGTGCATGATCTGACAACGTTTGGGGAAGATGTGACACCCGAGACATCCAAGTGTTGACATCATGTGTCGCCAGCCAATAGTCAAACCGAGACCATGTGTTATGTGTGTATGAGTAGCATATTCCCTCCAACAACCCAGGATGTCGCAGTCTCCAAACATCATCAAGCCCCAAATCTGACATTCCATCATGTACAGCCTGTGCCGCCTTTTTAACAGTAGTCCCTATGTTTGAATGCCTGTCGATGTCATGATCCAACACCATGTTGAAATCCCCTCCACAAATTATAGCAGACATCGACAGCCTATAAACTTTATTCCACAGCAGTTTATAAAACTCCGGATCATCTATGTTCGGGCCATAGACATTCACCACCGTGATCAAGGTATCACAGAGCCTTCCCTGCACTATAATATACCGTCCGTGTGCATCAATCTCTTCATGTGTGCTCTCAAATGGGATACCTTTTTTAATTAATACCATCACCCCCCTCGCATATGATGAGTATGATGAGTATGAAGAGGCGAGACGAACGCCAGGCCATCTTTTGGCTATGAATGTCGCAGTACGTTCAATAAGATGTGTCTCTTGTAGGAGCGCAACTTGGACATTGGGATGGTCCAAGTACGCCATCACCTGTCTAGTTTTTTTTGGGCTATTGAACCCCCTGACATTCCATGTGATCCACTTACGTTTACCTGCCCCATCCATCATGTACCAGATTGAGGCAACACCCAATGCAGCTGACCAGCATTGTCCCTGTCAAATGCATGCAACCTTGTAATGCCAATATAGTTCACATTGCTGTACCAGAAAAACAACGCCACAACATTCCCCCCTCTCCAATCCCCTTCCCACAACCTTACCAATGCCCTCCTTGATCTTCCCTCCCCCCCACCTGAACATGTTAGAAGACCTCACTAAAGGTTGCATACTGAGTAGCACCAGACATTTTTCGCTGACAGACAGTCCAATTGTACTACTTAACAAATCACAAGAGCAGTCCCCCTCCCCTCTTCAAACACCCCCACCCCCCTCCCACTTTAGCAACCCAATCATGCCAAATCCATCCAAACACCCATCCAATCATCCCTCCCCACCATAGCATAACCAAACATATTTGGGCATACCCATGTGTGGGAAGCGTGGAGCCAAGACACTCCCACATAGTAGGAATTGACCGAGCACTATTACAGCAACCTATTCACAGCAACGCATCACAAAACCATTGTCCCAGTTACAGCAATAATATGGTGGCTGTCTTGCCTTAAGAATAGGCATTAGTACTAAGTATAGTGCCAGATATGTGTACACAGATCCAGAATGGAGAACAGTGCCCTCTGCTTTAAAGTGAGTTGAATTCACATCCACAAGAATAACATCAAGTTGAACAAAATGTCTACGAGGCTACATAACTGATTTGGCTACCTATGTTCAGGTGAACAGATATTGTTCCCAGACCAGGCATCCGAATGCTAACATTAAGAGAGCATACCAACAGTGTGACCCTACAGGTAGCATTTTAGAAGTATGGAGCAGAAAAAAGAGAGGGTAAAAATGCCAACAACGGTACAACAGTAATGAGTCCCCCCTACTCAACATCTTCAGACCCTGCCATAGAGTCCCGCTTCCTGCACTTCAATGCTTTAGCATGGTCTATTGCGGGTTTAGGAGAGCTGAAAATCTTGCTGTCACTCATTGCTCCCACTCAAAGCTGTGCTGGGTATAACATGGCATATGGGACCCCCTCTACCCTCAGGAACTGTTTCACGGCACCAAATTCCCTTCTCGCAGCTTGTACAGCAACCGTAAAGTCAGGAACAAAGGCCAAAGCATTGCCCTGATGCCTGATACTGCCTTTCTCCCTAGCCAGGCGTAAGATAGTATCCCAGTCCCTATAATTCAAAATGTTGGCAATAATTGGCCATGGGGGCCAATGATCAGGCGCTTGATAAAGGTCTCCATTTGGCCCACACCAGTCGACTCCAGCAGCCCAGTAATACGTATATTATTGTGCTCGGACCGCACTTATAAATCCTCATTTTTAGCTTAGATTACTGAGAGGACCTTCCCCATGCCTGTGGTTCTGTCTGATACAGTCGTCAATCCAACTTCAGTCACAGAAACCCTTTGTTCCACCTTTCCCATACGCGCATTCTGCTTCTCTAATTGAGAGGGGAGCCAGACTGATCTGGTAGCTTTCCATGACTGGCTTAACAACAGGCATGCTGATATCAAATTTTCGATGGCACAAAGCAACGAAAGGATGACCTTCCTTGATGTTGAAATTGTGAACATCAACGGGGTCCTTAAATCAACCCTGTTCAAAAAGGACACAGATAGGAATACTATCTTGCACCATAAGAGTGCTCACCCCAGGAATCTGAAATCCAACCTTCCATATGGGCAATTATTGCGCATCAGGAGAAACTGCTCTGATTTGAGAGACTTCACGTCCCATGCGGAGACATTTTGCCAAGAAATGCAAGAAAGGGGGTACCCAAGAAAACTGTTGAAGCACTCATTACAAAGAGCGCGCTTCACCCCCCCCCCCGCGAAACTCTTTTGCAAGTCCGGCCCAAACCTACACTTGAAAGACTGGTCTGTGTCACCACTTTTGGACCAGACACCCATAAACTCAGAAAAGCTGTACTGAGCAATTGGCACCTAATGGCGAACTTAGAATGCCCACTTCCAAAACCCCTGTTCGCGTATAAGAGAAACCAAAATGTAGGACAGCACATCATGAGAGCGGATGTATCTCTACCAAAAAAGAAAAGTGACCTTTTGAGTCAGTGGAACCTCAAACCGATTACGGGGCACCACAAATGTGGGTCCTGTGTCGTGTGCCCAAACACTATTGAGGGCGACGAGTTCCAACATGGGTCCACCAGATGGAAACATTCGGATTTTTCGAATTGCAAAACCAAAAATGTGGTTTATCTGGTCCAATGCCCCTGCGACCTTATTTATGTTGGAAAAACCACACAACAAGTTAACACACGAATTTGCCAACATCGATCCAGGATCAAAAATAAAATCATGACCGCCCCCATGGTGGAACATTTTGTTAATGTCAACCATGATGCCAATGATTTGAAGTGGACGGTCCTGCATACAATACGTTCATCCCAGAGGATTGTGGATTTTGACAAAATGCTCCTTAAAATGGAAGCATATTTAATTCTGAAATTTAATAGCGTCCAGAGGGGCTTGAACAGCCTTTCTGAAATCGCCAGACTTTGACCTAATAGTGCCCTGGCGCCTGATGACCGGATGGGTCGCGTCTCAGTGTTGTACACTTCTCTCTACAATGGATTATTTCCATTAATACAATCACCTAACACAGTGCGAACTACATATCCCACAAGGCCCAGCGCCTTCCCAAAAAGCTTATTGCCATGGTTACACCGATAGTACCAGCCTTGGCGATTTGACAGAGCACAGGGTGCCCAGAGCAAGAGACCCGAAGGTAAGCGGCGCCTCAGCGGGACCTGCCGCCGGCCTCTGCTTCACTCGCGGAAGAACGCGGTAAACATGTTAATATTTTGCTCCATTTTTCTTTAGCGGAAACGGACTCCGGTGGAATTGTTACACGCCGGTTTTCTACAAACAACGCTTGTCCAGTAACTAGGACTTCTTCGCTTTAACCTTTAAGGTATGTTGCATGCAAACTAGCATACCACTCGTTTAATCTCAAAAAATTCCCGCTCCCGGCTTTAACAACACCATTGTTCTTTCCTAGAGTGCCACAGGCCGCTTGAGGTTTAATAAATGTGCCGATGAGCCTGCATTCAACGTAGAAAAAACCGTCAACACTAACTTGTAAAAGTTGACGGTATGTGCATTTTTAAACAAAGTATTTCGCACTCTTCAGTCATTAGCTTTTTAATCGGTCTAATGCCAATTCATTTTGTCATAGGTAGTTCCAATTCCTGGATTCCCTCTTCAATCTGCACTGCCACACTTTCATTGAATTAGCTTCCTTCAAAACCGGTAGGTTCCCCCTAGCTGAGTGTCACAATATAGGGAGACTGTCGCTCTTGTTTCATGAAGTTTACACAATCTTTCCTTCTCTTTGGTAAATTTACAGACAGAATAACCATGCCCTGATGAGAATCTGGAGAGTAATCCTCTGGATTCGAAACGCGTCGGCTAATTAGAAAAGGATAATTCATTCACCAGCAACCACTGGTCACACAAGATTCTCGAATTCATTTTCGCGTCTCTTTTCCCAATTTCTCTTTACTTTACTTCTCTTTTGCTTCAATCAAATGTCTAATTGTATTTACCATTGATTGTAATGTATGTTGTAATGTTATTGTCTGTATTCCATATATTGTCTGTTTAACCAATGACTATATTGAGTTTTGCTTATATTCAGTTTTGACACTGTGGTGTATTTCAAAGTTTTACTTTGGTTTGATCTCATGTTACACATAGGTCTTGTCTGCTCATAATATGTTTTGTTTGACAAATGAAGTACAACTGTCCAATTAAGTGGTATAAATAAAAGTACCTGGTTGGAAACGACAGCTTGCGTTTTCAATGTTCCATAAATATGGTTGCAATTGAGTTGTGGAGAGGCACTCTTTTTTCTGATTACATATACTAGGCCCAGCCTCCCCACTTGTCCACTAGGGCCAAGCTCCCCTTGTACTCCTCTCTAATTGAGAGCACATGTGATCAAGGCGATGATTGACCGCCGCCATCGCTCCCTCAATGGACTGTATTGTGCGCTGCATAGTCGCTCATGTAGATTCCAGCGTTGGTGGATTGTCAGTGAGAGCCTCCGCTTCAGAATCGGAGTCCGCTTTCTGCGGCGTCTTGGGGGCCCTCTTTGACTCAAAGGTAAGACGGGGTTGGGACTTATCCGTCCTGCCCATGATTAAAACTACAACTCAGTACCACCAGTGAAGAATGTACCTCAGTTGTAGCTAAGCTCACAGTCCACACACAGGCAGAAATGCGATTGGGGGTCACTGAAAAACTCCAAACGTCACAGGCTTAGGGATCTTTTCTGTACCAAGCAGCTCCGCTCCAACAGAACTAACCGCCACAGAGGCACCTCACAGGTCAAGCAGCTAGCAGGCTCCACAAACCCCTGGAACAGCTCAATAGCACTACAGAGCTTGGATCAGTGCACCCCAGCCAGCAGTGATAGGAGAATATGACATTCAATCCGCCTCCATATCCATATTACAAGAGCAGAAGGCCTGCAGCTAATGTTCAGGGTAAAGCCTTTAGAAGGACCCAGAATGCGCAGAGAAGCATGAACTCCAGAAGCCCCCTCAGTGGCCTGCGCCCCTCATGCCAGTTGACTCCAACTTTATAATTCCACCAGTGTTAGCAGTTGCCTCGCCGCTCTGTCAAGGCCTCATGCATGCAGCCAACAGCAGGCCTCACAGTGTCCTTTATCTGTACATTCTCCACCACAGTCTTTGAGGATCTCTCAGGCGCAGTTTGCGCCTTATTTCAGCCTTTCTTCCTGCAAGGCCGGCAGAAGCATGGGGAGCCCACAGCACGATCCCCTCTTGCCGAATGTCACTAGCAGGCCCAAAGCTCCCCAACCAGTCTCCGCACCTCTCCCAGGCCCCGCGCCAGCCACAGCAAGCAGGACGCAGCCTCAGCCCACGGCCCGAACCCGCCTCCGCGGCCCGTACCGCAGTAAGACGGCAGCCCCCACCTACCGCCGCTCGTGCTAACGGGCGCCTGCTCTTCAGGGAGATCTTCTCGGGAGGTACTGGGCCGTTCTTTAGAGAGGCGCTGCCCGAGATCACAGCCACCAGTGCTCCTCACCGGACACCGTGCAGGATCAGTCACACAGGTGGCGGTACACCGATCAGTCTACTCCACACCGCTAATAGCCTCTGAAAGCCATCCTGCACATCACAGCAGGGCACCCTGCATCCGCCTCACTGCACAGCCCCTCGGAAGCAACGGGGGTCGCACAGAATGTTGAATCAGGCCCTCGGTCCAGTCAGCATAAGAGCGGCCTACCACGCCACCACAGCCGCCATTTGCCGCAACATCGCCTCAGGGCAAGGCAGTCCGCTTCACCCGTTGTTTCAGCTTTAACTCGATCTCCACTGCCACCAATGAATACAGCAAGTAAATGGGAAATCGTCCAGTTTGATAGCATGCTCGAATATGCCTTGATGCAGCAGATATTTGTCGGATTATGTCTCGGTCAGGCACAGCCTCACATCGGTGCGGCCATCTTGCAGTGCGCCCTCTAGCGCCCCCCCTTGATTCGGGATAGTTCACCTGTATATTTGATGTTTGTGGCTGACCGACCGAGAGAGGCCAGTGTAATAACAAATTGTGCAGCAAACGATGCCTTGGTTGGGCTTAATTTTTCGACTTGCTCCTAGCCGGGACCATCCGTAAGCCTAGTGATCTTTGCGGCGCCATGCCATATCAGTTGTTTATATTTTTTAAAGTCACACCTGAGACGGTTTTTAATAGGGTGTATATGCTGTCACAGTACTTCAGAGAGGGCAATTTTATGGTGGTGGCAGAAATCGCAAGGGGAGAGGGAGAACAAAGGGAGACCACAGCAGGATTGGTGTACGGAACAGAACTATTTTTATAAGTAGTTATATCAGCACTACTGTATAATTAAATAATTAATAGAATGACCATACCATACAAGTGTGCACTGAGCATGCAAGGGACAGTGGGTGGCACAGTGACACAAGCGTGAACGGCGTGATAGACAAAAATAAATAGTGGTCAAATGTTAACAAAATATATACAAGGTCAATATAGATCAATTGGGTAAATTAATTTGACCAGCAAGTGCCAGAATTCTGAGCTGAGTAGTCGACGGCGTTTCAACCTGATCAATTCCAAGTCATCATCAGGACAAAGGTCACTTGAATTGGGAGTAGGCCAGTATGCTGCATACGTGATGGCCTGGGGGGTGGCGCAGGACGGTCCAGCACGAGGAGGCAGTCAAAAGAAGAAGAAGAGGCAAACCAATTCTGCTTGTTAGAAGCAGGTTCGGTGTGGGAAATCACGGGGGTCGAATCACTCTTCGGGTCCTCGGGGTCCAATTTAGAGAGATCTGCGTGTTGTGTCGCCACTGGTGCGTCACAAAAAGTGACGCACCGGCGGCATAAAAGTGACGCACAGCCTCATAAATGAGGCCCTCAGGCTCTGCAGTGGCGTGCCTGAGACATGTTTATAGTGCTGCTGAGTGGGTGGCACAATCAGTGCTGCAGGCCCACTAGTAGCATTTAATTTACAGGCCACTTTACCAGTGACGTACAAGTAAATAAAATATGGCAATTGTGGATAAGCCAATGTTACCAAGTTTTGAGTGCAGACCATATGCACTTTAGCACTAGTTAGCGGTGGTAAACCGCCCAGAATCCTAAAACCAACAAAAACTAGGTCAGAAGAAAGGTAAGAGGAAGGCAAAACGTTTGGGGACACTATAAAGTTTGGTTTAATAACTAGCCACTACAATAGGAATTTCCAATAGCAGCTGATAAAGCTGGAATGTGTCCTGTTCTCACTTCAAGTGTGGCCTACTATCACACCAGGCAACAATGACATTCAGAGGAACTTTTTATGTGCGGATTGTAAAAGACAAAAATGCTGTCACTCAAAGTGGCATTAACCAGAGGCTTAATAGGATGACCCATTGCCCCATGATATATGCTGTAGTGAGCAAAAGCAAAATGGGAGCGGTACAACACAGACCAATGGGTGAAGAGATGTGGCTTAAATCCCCTTTATGTAAGCATTTTATACATATTATGTTAGTAAGCTCAAAGTTCTTGGCTAAATCCAGACATAAAATGGCCAATTTTGAGGCTGCTGCCTTACCGCTTATTATCAAAGCACCATCCCTAGGTGAAGGAGTTTATTTCTTTACTACTCACCTTTTTACGTTTGGGTTGACAGTACAACTGTCTGCAGAACGTAATAATATCAATTCTTGGCTCACTCTTTGTAACCCTTCCACCTGCTCCACTCAAGTTATTGGCAACTAGTGTATCATGCGGTCTCAAATGGGGTGCTTGCATTGTAATACAAGAAGTCATATTTTACATCTCAAAAGTACAGTAATTTATCACATATTATGTTATCTTATAGATGCATTGCTTACAGACAACAATCGTTTTTTTCACCAAAGAATGCTTTTTTTGTTCTTGCAAGGACTCATAATGCGAGCCAGACCTTATGGTTTTGCCACTGTGTTTAATAAAATTTTCATAACAGCGAGTACAAGATCTGCTTGTCCTTAAGAGTTCACAAAGGTTACAGAACCTTCAATGTAGTCAAGTAGCAACAAAGTACGATTTGATACGCATTTCTCTGCATGAAGCAGTCGCTGCTGCTGAATTTGAGAGTATTCTCCTTCATCAGTCCTTTCAATCCAGCCGTTTTGTCAGATTGAGACTCGGAAAGAATATCATATGCCTAATGTTTACGCTAATAAACCTCTCAATAACCTTGCTGTAAAACTGAAGAATGTCACCTCGTGGAGCTGCTCAATTTCTTTGATTTCCCAGGTTTCGTATGTAAATGCTCATATGAAAATGCTGATGCTGGCGTGACTCATATTTGCATAACTTGATAGCATCCATTTACTACCTTTGAGCTGTTCCCTCCCTGCAGTTCTTGTGCGATGCCTGCCAGGTTTGTTGATATGAATACCTTTAAATTGAAATCAAGAAAAACAGGAGTTACAAAAGAGCAGTCCAAGCAGATGCTGATTTTGTGTCGCCCACAGAACAATTCACAAAAGATGATCCACTCTAAGACAGAAAACTCATTACCATTTCCGCACCTCGCATACTATTTTTTCACAGGGGGGGGTATATTTACAAGAACTGGTACAGCGTAGTTTTGCTGCAGCCGGGCGCCAGTAAAAATGACCGCCGAGATTCCAACACCATGTATGCGTCATATTTACAATACAATGCACCATGGGGCTTATTTACAAGCCCCTTGCACCACTTTTGCATCACTTTTCCTTTGTTAAAAACGACGCAAAAGTGGCGCAAGAGGTTTGTAAATCTGCCCCCATGACTTTAGGAAGTAGCCAGCGTCATAAAAACGGATGCTGTTATATGCGCCGTGCCGTTAGGATATTTCATGCTAATGCTGCAAAAGTGATGCTCAGCTAATTAGTGTCAAGAAAATTGATGCCTGCCGTTGTAGCATCACTTTGAGCTAATAACAGTCAAAAAAACTTTTAAAACGCTGCTATGTGAAAAAATGATATTATTAGAGACAACAGTCCCTATCATGGAAGATATAAAACCATAACCACAAAACTGCAAACAGCGGAGGGTGTGTTACTGTCCCGATGGAATGCATTGTATTTATTTACATATTCAATAAACATTAGACAACATATAATAACATAAAGTGAGCAGAAAGTGACGGGGTTCTGGAAATCTAGGGGCATATTACCAACAATTAGCGATAATTATCGCTATGTTGGCTTAGTGGCAATATTTTTATCGCCGAGCTGCGGCGATTTTTATCGCTTAGGTACCTTGCTATTATCAAGGTTTATCTCCTAAGCGATAAAAATTAGCCGAAATGCATGAATATCACTGAAAAGTCAGCGATATTCATGCATTACCGAGCTAATGCTCTTAGCCATGTTATCCACCTACCATTGGATAACATGGCTAAGAACTGCTCAGGGGCAGGTGTTAGCTTTTGGAGATATTTGCGCTTAGCGCGAATATCTCCAAATGTTGGTAATAGGAGATAGCTATGTTGGCAACTGTTTCCAGTCGCTAACATCTTGGCACACCCACTTTGCATGTCATTAGTGATAAATATCACTGACATGCAAAGCGGGGCCCAAGATGGTCGCTATCTCCTACTAGCTGTCGCTAACTGGTGTTAGCGACAGCTAGGTAATAGGGAGATAATATTATCTCTGCTTTCTTGGCTTTTAAAGCCAAAAAATCTGAGATAACCCCCTTGATAATATGCCCCCTAAAGATTTCCTGCACTCATGTATATAGGTGTAAAGTGACTTTTATGTGTGATATGGATTACAAGAGTCACAATAGAAAGAACATCTTGTATTCCACAACAGTCATAAGTAAGAGTTGGAGTTAAGATGTAGTTGTCAACGACATTTCGATCCCCAACAACGCTAATGGGATCATCATCAGGACAAGTAAATCTGAATGCCTGAGTAGGTGCAGTGGGTCCAATAGAAAGAACATCTTGTATTCCACAACAGTCATAAGTAAGAGTTGGAGTTAAGATGTAGTTGTCAACGACATTTCGATCCCCAACAACGCTAATGGGATCATCATCAGGACAAGTAAATCTGAATGCCTGAGTAGGTGCAGTGGGTCCAAGCTGAGGAAATCAATTTCGATACGAATGGGGGAATGATGTCCCGCCCTTGGAACCGGGTAGAAACGGGATGCAAAGCTTAAGGACATTACTGCCAAAAAATGCTACGGAGTGTCAATGCCTAGTCTCTGGCATATGTACCACGAAGCTCCCGAAGTAATTGCAAAGAAACCTTGTGGCAATAATGTGTAGCATCTCTGGGATTGCAGGAAAAAAGAATGGTACACATACCTGACAGCAGCAATGGAGCGGTCAGCAGTGAGCACAGCTCAAGACTACAACTCCAGGAACCCCGGTACCAGCCAAGATGACCAGGCCAAAGTCCCTGGGGAAGAGGAAGTGTACGTTTACTGAGGAGGAGAATGAGGTCATCATCTCGGAGGCGGTGGGGCAACAACACCAGCTCTTCATCAATGAGGAGGAAAAAGGCCACATGGCAGACCATTGTGGACAAGGGAAACAGCGTTGCAGAAGTCAAGAGGACAGTGAGTGACTGCAAAAAGTGCTGGCATTATTGCAAGCACAGGACAAAGGAGAGACTGGCAACCAGTCTCAAGGCAGTCATGCAGACCAAAGGTGGTAGTCTAGTTCCCCAGGAGCAGCTGGCTATGATGAATTACAACAGCAACAGGGTAAGTTGAAACAATGTGGGTAACTGTCGTGCAGTTTAGACAGCTATGTCCCATCACTCTGGAGCACTGTCTGCAGGCCAAATGGTAGTATGCTAGCTCATCTATGGTTAAACATAACTGAAATGAATGACTCATGAGCATTTTGACAATATTGTAATGGTGGGCAGCACTGCAAGCCTTCTAGTTGTGCTTCCCAATGTCAAAAGAAAAGTGCAGGAAGGAACTGTATCTGCAATATACGGTGTATTCCTGTCCATTCTGCCAGTGCTGGTGCACCAACAGCATCCGACCGCCAATACGGGTACCCTTGCACCATGGTGCATGTGTGTCAGCATTGTGTCCTCAAATAACTTAATGGGACACTTTCCTGCACCAAAAGCAAAAACATCCAAGCTATTTCCTACTTCTATGTGTTCTGTGGTATATATAATAATTGGACATGACAAAGAGATGTGTAATAATGTTTTCTCATTTTACCTCGTCTTGGGAAGAATACTATTTTCAAACAGTCCCAGGGTCCCTGAAACTTGGATATGTGGAAATGTGTGAGAACGTCTTTGTTGTTGCATGGGAAAAGCCACCATAAGGCTGATGGAACACATCCTTAACGTAGGGTGAAAGAATGCTACACATTGCCCAGGCTTGCCTTACTGCATATCTAGAAGGCCATACAAGGGAACGCATGCTGATTTTGCATTGCTTCATTGATAGGAGTTGGTCACCTGCTCCACCAGAGCATCATGAATAGTGATGCTCCAACAGCACAGTTCACCTGTACATGTAGCCAACAGTGGCATAGGTGGGTTCAAAATGCGTGACTTTTAGGAGTGTGCTGTGCATATGCCATGCCATGTAGTACGGTACAAGTATGTAGGCCCACACCTACTGCATCTGCACTGTCTTATTCAGCCAAACACTAATATGGCAATAGGATTCAACATAATTGACTGTCATGCGGTCTGTCATGTGCTTGATATGTACTTACCAACCAGTAGTCATTCCCATATGTCCCATTTTGGAAGCGCTCATTGATGGTGGAATGCCAGAAGATGAGGAATCATGAGAACTGCCTAGGTACTTTGCGAGGACATTTATTAAAAGGTCCAGGTGATCCACGATTGCCTGCATGTTCAAGGAATGCATGTGCCTCCTCTTTCGGTACAGTTTTGATGTAGCCGCTTGAGGCACAAGTTGCACATGGGTGCAGTTCATTTCCCCAACACATGTGGAAATCCTGCATTGGCATAAAAGCCAGGACAGAGGGTAAGAACCTTGAGAAGGATGCCTTGGATACTCGTGCCACTCTAGCTGTGGTGGGTTAGAAAGTTCCAGGTGCCCGCATATGTAGAACAGCCAGTAGCGTGGCCTGTGGAGGGATGTTGGTGCATTGCTGTGATGTTGCCTGCAGCCTTGGTGCAATCTGGTGCTGGAGGCGGACAATGGACTCCCTTCTGGGCCTGCAATGGGCAATGACATCCTCCTACCTAAGGTCAATAAGGATAATCCTCTAACAGTATCTCCGCTCCCTTCTCCTGAACTGCCTCCTTGTTGGTGATGATGGAGATGGTGGTTGTGGCCTTGAGCTGCAGTAGGAGTAGGTCCATGGTGCAGTTGAGCTTGCCAGAGTGATTTGGTTTTGTTCTGATTTGATACTAGTAGACATGCGTAATTTTTCAGCTGGTTTTCCGTAGGGATAACATTTTGTCGCTATTGGGCATCTGCGTGTCTTTTGACAAAGTAGTGTCATTTTCCAAAATCGATGTACATACGGATGCTTCAGTTTTGCGTGGCTTTTTAAGGGAGAAGGCTTAACCTACATATCATTGTCGCTAACTGGCGCAGGCAGTGTGAAAAATAGGCACAGGAGTGGAAAAAATTACGCAAGAGTCCTCTAGGGTCACTTTGTAAATGTGGCACAAAAAAAAACTGCAGCAGCGTCCAAAAACGAAACTTCGGTGGCAGTAGCTCCTTGTAAACATGCCTCAGGGTGTGTGCACTATCAATCTTTAAAAATGCCATAACATACACATGCCTGACATTAGCCAGGTTTTCTTACTGCAAGTTGGATTCTCTACTCAGGAATGCTATGCTCAAAACAATCTGCAGGGAAGTTTAAAAATGATTTCTGGAAGAAATGGTATGATGCCAAATAAAGTTGCACAGTACTTTAATTGAAGTGTAAAGAATATATGTGCGTGTTTATGTGGCGTGTGTGTGCGTCGGTATGTGTGTAGTGGGCATCCATATGGATGTATGACGTTACAACGCATACTTTTACAACGCATACCTTTACAACACATTTTTTACAATGCAGCATCCATTACAATGCATTCCATTACAACACATGCCATTACAACGAATTTTTAAAAACTACCTTTACAACGCATTCCATTACATCGCGTACTACCTTTACAACGCATACCATTACAACGCATAACATTACATTGCATGTAAGGTAAGTATTGGATAGTGTAGGGGTAAAAATTACTATTCTAACTCCAGGGGGTGCAACAGTAGGGTAAGTGTTGGATAGTGTACGGGTAAAAATTACTATTATAACTCCAGGGGGTGCAACAGTAGGGTAAGTGTTGGATAGTGTAGGGGTAAAAATTACTATTCTAACTCCAGGGGGTTCAACAGTAGGGTAAGTGTTAGATAGTGTAAGGGTACTATGTGCTATAATGCTATGCGTTGCAATGGTATGCGTTGTAATGACTGCGTTGTAATGACATGCGTTGTAGTGGTATGCGTTGTAGTATCATGCGTTGTAATGGTTGCGTTGTAATGGCATGCGTTGTAATGGATGTTGCGTTGTAAAAGTTTTGTTGTAATGGTAGTGCGTTGTAAAAGTTGCGTTGTAAAGGTTGTTTCCCATCCATTTTTTATGCATACATATATATTATCTATTATATTAGTGGACACATTTACATGCCTATGAGTGAGTCAGGGGAGTGAAATGAAGCATTTAGTACAAATTACGTTACTGCTCACAAGGGCCCTGGTTAGAAATGCAAGGCTAAACTTTAAATCTTGCACAAAAATGAGGTTGCATAGGGACTGGAATGTGAGTGATGTTGGTAATTACCACATAGTACATTTACCCTGTTATGACATATGTACTTTTGTTGGCAAGTACCGCACTTCCCAAACATTTACCCTGATAGATTTTGTCAGGTCAAAATTTACCTAGTGGGAAATATCCAGAAAAAAAGAAAAACATGCAGAATGTAATGCAGTAAATACCATAGCCGCATGGCATATCTAATTTCTGATGCCATGACTTAGACGATAAGATATTTACTACACTGAATACATATCACACCATGTGGAATCAGTATTTATTGAGTGGGATAAATGCCACAATCCCATCCAGTCTAGTTTTTTTTGGTCCCTTAATAGACATTTACAAATGCACTTACTCTGTAAGTCACACCTGGGAACTTCAAAACATCAGACTGTCAGATCAGAGTTTATGGGAGCAAGGATTTGAGATTATGGAACTTATAATTTAGTGTGTGACTCATGACACAAGTATAAATATTTCATCATTTCAGTACACACATTTTGAGAGGAGAGACTAGGCTTAGACCAATATCTCAGAAGAATGTTTGAGGAAAAGATATTCAAATCCAGAGTTTTTGGTGGAAGACACAATATACACACTCAGAGCATCATGTTGCAGATTATTATTGTGCCTAAATGGGTGAGAATGGTGACTGCTAAGGTGTATTTTGGATTACCTGGTAACCGGAGGAGGTTGCATGTCAGAATGGCAAATAAAGAAATATATTGCTACAAGAATATAATAGGAAAAATATCTACAGCTAAAATGTTTTGCTGGTAAGTCTATATTGGCAAGTATAGATATACTATTTTTAACTCTACATATGTACCTGCCAGATATGCATATATAGTAAAAGTACACATACCTGCAGTTAAGTAAAATAAAACAATACTTAATTATACTTACCTTGTCAATTTTAGGGTTATCAATATTATAGCGGCAATATATTTATAGCATGATATTTAAAACTCAAAGTTATAGTACCCCACCATAGGGAGAGCAGGGAATTTGGTCCCTTGCTCTTTAATGCCCAAACAGGGGAGCTTCCCTTTCCTTCATGGGTGCTTTACATTGATGTATAGGTGAGGTGGTTAACACTGGGAGATAGAGATAAGAGGAAGGAGTTCTATGTCACACCAGACATGTGGATCCATATGCTTTGATGTTGTTGGCTATGTACATAGTAGCCTCGTCTTTTCTCAGCAGGAGGGCTGTGAGTCTTGGATAGAGTTGAAACCACTGCAGTGAAAGGTTAGCCTCCGCTCCTGTTGTCTATCTTCTGCCAGATATCTGGTTGGAGTAGGTGGCCAGGGCAGGTGATCAGTGGCAAGTGCAAAGAGTTCAGTTATTTGATTTTGGTAAGTATCTCTGCATGTGTGTCATGGATTGAGTGATGACAAGGGAAACTATGGAAGTAATTACAAACAGTATTCTACGACCCTCCAGAAGGAAAATAACAACTGTTGATTTCACTTTCACCTGAGGCAAATGGAGTGAAAGAGGATAGAGAAACACTGTAGTTGGTTCCATCAGTCTGGTTTTATGTTGATGCACATTTAATCTCCTGTCCTCAGGTCTGATGTAACATGGGTATCTGAACCGTAATATCTTAGTAACATCATCAAAGAGATGTCCCCATTGGTTGTTTGGACCTTTGTTAGTAGACTTGAAGTGTTGTGAGGGAGCTAGCATCAGAAATACATTTCAATCTTTGTGAAACCAATGTGGCTCCACAATTAAGACCAAGCATTAATATTTCACCCACAAAGGTGTATTTTAGAACACTATTCCAACCAGTATACATACACAGATGGCACATATTTAAAAGAGTGTGTTATCAAAAGAGACTAGCTTAAATATGACCAATATTGTTAGGACTCTGATTAGTTTTGTCATGGGCACCTCGTTGGTGAGTTCATGAAGCCCTCACCCACCAACCTGGTTGGTGGCATGCTTCATCATCCGGCCCACCCAGTGACACCTAATGTGTCCCGGGTGTGCTGTAACACCTGATTACAGCGGAGCTGGTATTTTACTGAGAGTGCAGTGTGAGGTGTAAAGTGAAGTGTGAGTTCAAATGGCTTGGCGAGGGTTCCAGTACCAGAGGGTAAATTAAATTTTAATAACTGAGCCCCCATGAGCGGTTAAAATAAGGCTTGGGGATGTTTAGGGGAGGCGAGTTACTACCTCCTACATCCATCAGTTGGTCGACATGTTTTAGCCAGTGCCTTAAACTAAATATGGCTTACCTCAGGACCTTTTTAAAATAGAGTGTAGTGCAGGTTAAAAAGGAGTGTAATCCAGGCTATGTGTTACACTCACTAAGGTGTTTCTCTAAGTGTGAGAGGGGATCCCCTTCTCATATATGCCTGTACCGACAACATTGAAGACATAGACAAAACATGTAAGAAGAGGAGAGTCAAATAGGCGTCTTCGCCACATAGTCATATACATAGAATGCTGAATCTACAGTGCTCAGTGGGTAGACTACAGTCGGTAAAAGTGTAATGGCACTGGTGGTACCATTATTGTGATTTTCGCAAATAATTGGGGGTGGTGTCGCTAAAACACGGGTATCACACATATGCATGAGATACAAAGTGTGATGGGGCATAAGTAAACATTCTTACGCTTAGAATTTGCAGCCAATGCTTCCAGGAGTGAAGTGGTAAGGGGTTGACCTTGTAGGGAAATAATGTTAGCCACTGGGAGTTAGAGACCTGTAAGGAGGGAAAAGCGCTTACCCAGAGATTGTTGCTCGGAGGATGTCATACCCACAGCTTTTCTGGTCAGAGCCTGCCTTGTACCTGTTGCACCGTCCTCGTACTCCGGTAGAAAGAGCTGGAGTTTCTTGTTCGTTTTTATATGCTTGCTAATTGGATTAACTATCGGCACCTGTAGCTGGGAGTAAGAGTAGAAAGACTACCCCGGGCTTGTTCCTAGCTGTCTGCTCATGGGCGGTGGAAAGACACTAGTCTCTAGCACATGAGCGGTGCTGCTTGTGTCTATTGCGCATATTTAAAAGATACAGTAACATCCTGGAGACTGAAATGTGCCAGTAAGTTAAGTCGCAATAAAATGAGACACAAAATTGTAACAGCCGCAATGCAGTGAAAAAAGATTGATTTGGTCAGGTGTTCTATAAAGAAGCTTTCCTTCTGTACTCTAAACATAAGCTAAGATGGCATACTTTAAAGGGAAAATATAGATGGTGTCCGCATAGTTTGAATCTTCGAAAGAAGTTTGAAGGAAATTAAAGAGTGTTTAGCATGACCCTTACACTCAGGAACGTCCGGCTCAGAAAGAGATCTGCTCCCTCTATAACGTCAGGATGAAGCCTGCTTAACTAACTATGAAACACCAATTAAAAGTACAACCAAGAGCTTCCAGAACATCCATATCTCATTCCCACTACCAAGAACCAATCAACTAACGGCATTTGAGGGTAGTTGGCATACTCCTTACGTTTCCATCTCCATACAATAAGACTCAGATCTGTTGACGTTGGATGTTGCATCCTCCTGGTACACCATGAACAGGAGTCTTTTTATCGCCACATAGCTACACATTTGCTGCCAACTTTTCTCTCCCTGGCCTCACTATCATTAGTCTAACACATAACATTACGTTTGTCTCTGTCTAGCGAGGGGTACACAGACGAGAGAAAACAGTATGCTTGAATTAATACAAACATTTTCAGCTCTGGCCCAATGTCAGGCACAGTTAACTAGAGAATGAAAATTGATACACATTACAGTATTATATAGCAATGGAAAGCAAACATCATTATTAAATGTGAATAAGTAATGAATGCGATTACATCAGTATATTAATCAACCTAGAACATTTATTGTGTAGACTCTTAGTGAATGTAATGATTATCACTATCAGTTAATTTAAATGTAACACACGCATTAGTTAAGTAAAACCACACTCTGAATATATATGTTGTATATGAGTGCATCAATGTATATACATAAATGTATGAAGGATGGAGCCAAAATTGCACTGTTCCAATCTGCACTCTAATGGCTAAAATAGCCATCACAATATCAACTGAACTTGCTCAAAATGTATTCATCCTCAGCATCTTACACCTTGTGTTTTTCAGGTGCTTCATCTTATCATGAAACATACACTGGCTTCCCTCCAATTCTACATCCCTTCTCCTTCTCTTTACTCCCCTTTCAGCTTCTTCTCCTTTATTTAATCTCATGTACCTGTACCATTTAAACATGACAGAGAAACAAATCGCATAAAGTGCAATAACTATGATAGGCCTCAATATAGTGTCAAAAAGTCCCCTACCTATATTTCAAAACCAACAGCCTAGAGCGGCAAATCCCTTTCCAATTGCTTCCAATAGACCAATAGCTTCCAATTCTCCCAAGTCATCCTTCAATTCAATAATATCTTAATAAACTTCTTTATCTCATCGCTCTTACCAGGTATATAGATACAACTACACTTTGAGAGAAGGATATTTATTGTAAGGCGATTTTGTAAAACCATAGACCTAATAGCTCATTTCAGTATCAACAACCAATAATGATCCAGCTGTACTATTAGCTAATTTATCGACCAGAGAAGAAAGCTTTCTAATATTGAGTTCACTTAAAACTACTCCAACAGCAGGAATTAATGCACCGAAAATGTCTCCCATTATTTCAAAAGCACTACTACTATGTTTTGGTCTATCAGGAAATTCCAAGGCATGATCATATAAATGTTCTACATGATACATGTTTGGAAAGACTATAGCCAACTAGAAAGTGTCATACATATTTCTAGGCATTGAAAAATAACTTTGTGTCATGCTTACTGAGTCCGCTATGGCTAAGCAAGCAGGCTTTAGCAGAGGAGTGCGAAACTCCTTCACTTCTGTACTAGAACACTTTGCGTTCTAATTTTCTAGGATCCTGATAGCCCTTCCGGGTCCCTCCCCTCTACATTTCCGGTCCTTAGTCAGAATCGCTGCATTCCTTCATTCTCCCACGGCCTTGTTCCAGTGCTCCTTCTTCCATGGGCTTGCTCCAGAGCTCCTTTTGCCGTGGCCTTGCTCCAGTGCTCCTTCTCCCGCAACCTTGCTCCAGTGTTCTTTCACCTGCGGCATCCTGAGTTCCCATCGCATCTCTCCGGCTCTGGATCAGGGATTTCCCTAAAACCATATCACAGTTCTTGTTGTCCTTGACAATGGTTCTCGTTCCAGTTCATGAAATCCGGTAACCCTGCAAATCTAAAGAGACAGAAATAAGTCACTTTACCAATTACAGTAACTGCACGCGTAGCTCCTTACTTCTGCTAATAATTATAAACTTCATAATACTTATCTGAGGAGAGAGCTTTGTCCTTGGGGATCTGCCTTTTCCTCTTTTGTTAGTATGCATTGAATGCTCCTATAAAGATACAAACACATAGGAAAACTCTATGACTCCTTACTGAAGTAAATAAAGTACAAGGCATTGCTGAGGGGCTCACAACTAGCAGATAGCTAGTCTTGAGTGGGAGACATCTTGGGGCACTGTTTTCTCTATTTTTTCTTCCTCTCTTCCCCTTATTTACCATTTGTGCTTTGATGTGGGTAAATAGGGAAAGTTTGGAACTTCTCGCTATACTTCTCGTTCCTGCGGAGACATAGGTAAGAGGTTCTGACACCGTGAGCTTCGCGCACATAATAGACTCTGAGAATAGTGGACTCTTTTCCTTTCAAAATGTGCTTTATATTTCCTCCCAATTGAAAGATGTGCCTGCAATCACTCTTTCCTATACGTTTGGGGCCAGATGTACTAATGTTTTTTGCAGGTGCAAATGGGTTTGAGACCCTTTTGCAACCGCAAAAAATGTGTGGCCCATGTACTAATCCTATTTTGCGACTCATAAAATAGGATTAGCGACTCGCTATTAGGAAGGGGCGTTCCAAGGGCATCCCTTCCTAATACCGACCACTGAAGCTATGTATGACTGTTTTGCGACCACAATTGCGGTTGCAAAGCAATCGCAGTTTACCACCCTTCACAGAAGAGTGGTAAACCACTCGCAAACGAGAAGGGTTCCCAAGGGGACCCCTTCCCCTTTGTGAGTGGCTCTCAAAATATGTTTTAAGGTAAGGCAGTTGCCCCAGGGACAACTGCCTGCTCTAAAAAAATGAAACTGAAAGTTTCATTTTTATTTCTTAAATGCATCCAATTTTGCTTTAAGGAAAACTGTCTTCATTAAACATAAACTTCTGTATTTAAAAGCAGTTCCAGACATGGTGGTCTGCTGACCCCAGCAGGCCACCATCCATGGGAGTGCCAGCTATTCCCAATTGGGTCACAAATTGCGACAGCCTCACTAATATGCATGAGGCATGCAATTGCAACCCCACTGGGAATCGCAAACAGTGTCTCAGACACTATTGTGCATCCCAATTTGATAGTCGCAAATTGGTGGGTCATACATCTGGCCCTTCGTGTGGACTACACTCCTACCTCAATGTACCCAGAGCTTGCCTTTCTGTTGTTAGTCTAAAGTCAATACAGGTTGAACCCCAAGGGGCAGATTTATGTTAACTGGCGCATCCCCAGGGATGCGCCAGTTAACATGCGCCACAGTGCGCCACAGCTCCGCCAGCCATGGTGCGCCGCATTTATAATGCGGCGCACCATGGTGCAAAAACGGCACAGATGCGTGACGCATCTGTGCCGGAAATGTGTCGCATTGCTGGAGTTGCGTCGCAAGCGCGACGCAGCTCCAGCAAGGCTCGGGGGTGCCCCATTTTAACAATGCTGTGTCAAGACCTACGCCTGCTTCAAGCAGGCGCAGGCTTTTGACGCAGCATTGGCTTAAAAGTGACTGAGTGAAATCTCATAGATTTCACTCAGCCCCTTTTGCGAGGCGCTCCTGCCCCGGAACGCCCACAAGCGGCGCAGGGCTTTACAACGTGACGCATCTGCCTAGATGCGTCACGTTGTAAATCATTCGTAGGGATGCGCCATGTTTACGCCGCATTGCGTGATGCAACAGCGGCGTAAACGTGGCGCAAGGGCCTCATAAATCTGCCCCCTAATTTTTATGCTCAAGGTCTACCTTGGCCCACTGATCTTTCCCTAGATCTTGTGCCGATTTATTATTTTCCTTAATCTCCCTTCTTCTATCTTCCAACTCACCTGTACATTTCTTCCCAACATCAGTCAGAGAACAGGACAGATTCAGTCTATGGGCGTTGGCAGTTTCAAGCTTCTTCACAGGTTTAAAGAAATTCTAAACAGTGTCCATCTCTTTAGCATTTGATGTCAACTCAAATGTGTTGTATGTTTTTAGGCAATCTTCTTAATTCTTTTTAAGCCAAGTACAATAAATTGTCACAGTTCAAAGGAGAGGTCAAAGTTCATTTAGGAAATTAGGCATAGACAAAGTTCAGTTAATTCCATCCAGTGATAGTATAAGTTGAAAACCAACACTCCACAATGACTTCAGGTTCACAGAGGTTCAAATGGCACTACTCTGTCATCATCCTAATCATAGAACTCTATGTCTCTGTCATAGGCTACAAAATCAGTCCACTCAGGGGCTGAGTACTTCTGACATGGTACCCATGCTCTTTTAGATGTTCTGCATGTGGGTTGTTCATCACTACTGCCGCTTCAATCATTACCTTCATTTTCCTCTGTGACAGTTTGTAGTACGTGTTCAACAGACTTGATCTCACTCATACTTGACTTCTCAGTCATTCATTTTCAACTCCAGCTCAGCTGGTCACACCACTTGGCCCTTTGCCCACATCAAGGTCAGCCTCCACCTGTGCCAATTGCCAGGTCCTTTCATCTGACTCAGCTGCAGGCACAGATACATAAAGACCCCTCTTGGGCTAAGAGTGGAATACAGATCCCCAGGGAGCCCCGAATCTCTCTTTCTCATTCTGGGAACCCCCTCTGATCCTTTTCAGGTGCTGCAGTAGTGGCCAGCTCTTCAGGAAGAAGCATTGTCACATCATCAAGGGGACACTCTACTCGCTGGGTGTGTGAGGCATCCTCCCAGTTCTGAAAGCCTCCACATTTGACAGCAGTGTTGTTAACCAATATAACCTGAAAAGGCCCTTCTAGCGAGGTTCCAGGTGTGTCTACTGAACGTGCTTCTTTACCAAGACCCAGTCACCGGTATTGCGATTATGGCCATGCTCCTGATGTGGGAGAGGGGTGGCAGCTCAAACCTGGTGAGACACAGAATGCACCACATCAGCCAGCCATTTGCATTTGTCGAGAATCATATAATCTGTGATGTTCATATGCAAATTTGCAGGCACTGCAGGCAACTTTTTTGCTCAGCCTATTATGATTTAATGGCAAAACAGTCCTTTCCTCCAATCCGGAATACTGTGGAGACTCATCGACACCAAAGGCAAAGCATCCAGCCACTTTAGAGATGTAGAAGCACACACTTTGGTTACACAGATTTTCAGAGTCCCTATTAACCTACTCTACATTACTGGAAGCCTCAGGTTGATAGCTACAGTGCAGTGTCTGTTCCAATTATAATGCTGTGCACAACATCTTCAGGATATTATTATTAAAATTATTTCCCTGGTATGACTCCAGAGAAGTTGGAAATCCAAACCGTTGGATTAATTTTCCTAGTCAGGTAAGCTTCAAGCCAAATTGAGAAAATACACACAACAACCAGGACATATCTTGCCCCTTGTACACAGGCATCTCAATAAAGTCCAATTGTGCTCTCTTGAAGGGACCTCTTGATCTCCCTGTGTAGCTCACTGTGACTGTCCTTCTGCCGACGTTAATCTGCCGTCACACAACACTTTTGTGGCAAAAACTCTCAGCCATCAGCCTGAACCGGGGATTGAACCAATTATGTTGAAACAGTTTGAGCATGGAATCCCTCCCAAAACGTGTGGGATCATAAAAATGCCTAGCCATTGGAAACAACAGGCTATCAGGCAACACAGCTCTTCCATCCGCTGATATCCAAATGTCACCATTATTTTTTACACAATCTGCCCTGACCCAACCCTGCTGTTCTGTCTTTGGTACTTCTTTTTGCAAACTTTTAACTACCTCCCAAGTATCAGCGACTGCCAACAAAAGGTTTAAGTTGGTCTCAGACCTAGATTCATTTACATATTCTCCATTGAAGATTCGTGAGCCATGAGCTCAATGAGCAAACTCATCAACATAGCGGTTGCAGACTGTCACATCGTAATATCAGCTCTTGTGTGCTGAACACTTTACAACTGCAGTGTCTTTACACATTTGAAATGCTTCCAACAACCTCATGACATATTCCCCAATAAATATGCGGGACCCAGACAACATCATAAATCCCCTTTGGGAACTAAGTCATGGATCATACTGACTAACAGTAAAAATAGTAACTACGATTTGGTCGGAAACACAGCAGGCTCTGGTAAGGACAACCAGCTCAGCCACCTGGGCGGAGGCTACTCATCGGAGCCAGGAGGCTTCCATTGCTCCCCCAAAATATAAAATGCATAAGTGGTTCTCAGAGTTCACCTGTTATCTCTCAAGAAAGAGCCATTCACAAACAATATGTAATTAAACTCTGCCAGCAGCTCATCACGAAAATCTAGTCTTGGCTTGGTGCATAGTTCCTTGATGTCCAGACAGCTAACTTCCACACCGCCATCATCATCTTCATTTTGGGGCAATGGCAACAAGGTAGCAGAGTTTAGTGAAGCTCACCACTTGAGACTGACGTTCTCCAAATCGAGTATAATCTTGCCATATTTTGTCAACCTGCAATTCATCAGATTCTGTGTGCGAGTGTGTGTTAACAAAATGTCAACAGAGTGGGGCTACAAGACTATGCGCTCTCATCTTTCAATCCTGAAACTTACTGCTGCTACAGCTTTAAGCCAATCATGCAGTCCTGCAGCAACAGATTCAAGCGTGGATGAAAAATAAGCCACACATCTTCATACACACCCATGGATTTGAGTAAGCAGTGAGAGAGTACTGCCCTCCCTCTCACTGCAGAAAGTGCAAAAGCTTTATTGTACTTAGGCATTCTCAGTGCTGAAGCTCAACAGAGACTTTCTCTCAGCTCTAGGAATGCACCCAAACAGTTGTTGTCCCATGATAGTGGATCAGACAAATCCTTGTGTGTCACCCTTTGTAAAGGTTTAGACACTAGTGAGAAGTTAGGTATGCACTGGAAACAGTAACCCAACATTCCCAGAAACATCCTGACCTCTTTTTGAGTAGTTGGTGGATTCATTTTTAGATTCACAGATATTGTTTCCTGTTACAGCTTTCTTGCTCCCTTCTCAATCTGGTGTTCCAGATACAGGACCTCTCAACATTGTAATTTACTCAGGAATACTTTCTGTTCTTCTTGTTTTTTGTTGCTCAGTTAATTAAAACCATTGCAATCAGAAAATTTACATATAAATGAACTTAAAAATATAATTTTGTCTAATACAACATTGTTATTGAACAATTTAGTTAAAATTTACTTTAAAATATTTAAAGCGTTTCATGAGGCTAAAAAATACAGATTGCGTGTCGTTTGGGTTTCCATAATCTAAATGCTGAGTCGTTTGTGGACCAAAATAGTCTATGTTCTCATCCGTACTGTGAAGGGTTCTTGGAGCAGTTTTGTGCGGTACCATCATGTGGACGTGACAGATTAAAAGGAAGCCCATTGGCTGCAGGCTGCTTCTGCAGTTTCTTAACATTATGGCCAATCTGTAGTGGCCGGGGTATTCTTACTTGTTTAAAAGGAGGAATCTGGTACTTTGAGTTTGTAGTAGGAGCACACAGAATATGCAGGTATGAAGCTTTTTTTGTTTTGTGATGTATGCCTCACTTGGGAAGAAGAACATAAGAGTGCCTTGGACAAGTTGAAAGAAGAAATCTTGAACTCACAAGCACTCGGGACTTTCGATAACAGGAAGAAAACGATCCTCACTACCGACGCATCGAACAAGGGCCTAGGTGTGACTCTCATACAAAAGGAAGGGAAGGAAGAGAGGATTATAGCATTTGCTTCCAGATCACTCACCAGCGCAGAACACAACTACTCCGTAATTGAGAAGGAAACTCTGGCTTCCTTTTGGGCGGTGAGGCATTTCAAATTCTTCCTGTGGGGTTTCTCCTTCACCATCAGGACAGCCCACAAACCTCTAACCTCCATCTTCACAGTTAAAGGAATGGAAAACTTCACTCCACGTATAAGTAAATGGATATTAGGGCTTGAGAACTTCAACTTCAAAGTGGAGTACGTACATGGTGCCGAAAATAAGATTGCGGACTACTTATCGAGATCCCCTCTTCGGACTCTTGTTCAAGAAGAAACTTTGTATAATCCCATCCTGGCAGTAGACAACCCTGCCATCACAGAAGTAGAATGGGACAAGTTCATGGAGGAAGACAAGGAGATACTCAAAGTCAGAGACATAGTAAAAGGGTGGCCCGACAAGAAGAATTAACTCGAGGAGGAACTGAGGGAATGCTGGGACCTCAGAAACGAGTTGAGTATCATTGTGAGAAAGGTCTACTGCCAACGTAGGGTGATGCCACCCACAGGACTAAGGAAAAGAATAATAGAACTGGCGCATTAGGGGCACCTGGGGCACAGCATCACGAAACAGAGAATCAAAGCGACGTTCTGGTTCCCTAAGATGGACGCCATGATGGAGCAACAAGTCAAGGACTCTGTAAGCTGTGCTAAGAGCGACAAGTCGAAAACCATACACAAGGCACCTTTCTCTCCAGTCAAGATACCGACCAAACCGTGGAACAAGCTAGCCATGGACTTCATTGGAACTATGGACAACCTGGGTATCCAGAAGTGATTTATGCTTGTCTTAATCAACTATACCTCACATTGGATCTCCTAGACGTTTGTGCATCGCGTTAGCACCAACACGGTTTTAGAATATCTCAGAGAGGTATTCTCAAAAGAGGGCATACCCTCTACCCTTGTTACGGACAACGGGGTTCAGTTCACCTCGCAGGCCATGAAAAATTTCAGAACAACATAGATATAAAGCATGAGTTAACAGCACTGTACTGCCCAAAGGCCAATGGCTTAGTTGAAAGAGCTAACAGAATGATCAAGGAATATATTCAATTGGCTGTGGCCAATGGTCACGATGTAGAGCACCACCTAAGGAACTGCTTATGGTCACATCACACCTCCCCGAACCTGGTTTCAGGTTTTCCCCCTTTCGTCTTCGCAGGAGAGAACCCTGCACCAAATTCAACACTGGCTGGCTAGAGGGAGGCAGGGAATCAAACCCCAACTGGGAAGAGGGTGCGAGGAAAGTGATCTCTCATCAAACCAATTACAAGGAATGGTACGATGGGAAGCTTGGGATGTGGTACAGGTTAGGAGAAACACGAAAGACTGGCACACCCAGAGTAAGTTTTATCCTCCTTGCCGCATTACCAAAGCTTTAAAAAATGTTGTCAAACTTGACAATGGGCAATGGTGGAGCTGTGACAACATTTTAAGATCTGAAATCTGATATTGTTCTTGTGTTAATTTGTTACTTTCTCTTAATACAGTGACATTTGTCTCCCTGTTCATGTAACCCTTCGTGATAACATTTTGTACTATTTACCTCCGTTTTGTATAGGATGGGAGGTGTGTTGTAGTTTCTCTACAGTGGTACATTCCGCCCACCCCTTGCCTGTGTTCACCTTGGTATGCCCCACTAGAACTCACCTTAGAATGTTGGGATCCTCAGGAGCTGTTGTGCTGTTGGAGAGTGGCTGGTCAATAAAGAGTACTACTGAATATTCCCTCCTGTCATTTCATCTTTTCAACAGCCGGGGTCTTAAAACCCCTTCTTCTCGGCGTAAAAGTTTAGTAGAGACCGAAGTTTTTTGCTTCATCATTGAAATGGTTGTTTCTTTTTCGTTGATGAATAGGGCAGTTGGGCTTAAATGTTGTGTAAGTTAGTTTCTTCCGGTCTCTCTCTTCTGGCATTCTCCTTCTTCTCCGCTTTTTCCAGAAACTTGACAAGATGACTTGCTAATTGGATGTTTTTGCCATCAAAGCATGCTTTGATCGCCTGCCGGCATGTCCTTATTCCCAATTTCTTTAGGGTTGGCTTTAGATGGTGGCTGCGCTCCTTATCAAGACCTTTGCAGATGCATATTAAGCGAAGCATATCCTCTTTTGTGTCCCTGCATAAACGTCGGTTTGTTGTCCTTTGTGGCCGTTTCCACGGTGGAAGATGGTTTTGTGATGGAAGGATGCCCAGCCTTAATCGTATAAACTTCTCCTTTATGGCCCTTGTGTAACCGACTCCTAAGTAGCTTTGGCAGGAGCTACTGGTATAATTTTGGATGACGGTCCAACCATGTGCCCTTTTAGCTAGTGTTACTTTGTCCTCTATTAGCGAAATAATCCTTACAGATTTATTTGCTCGTTGTTTAAACATATTATGAGAATCAATGCTCTTCCAAGCGACTTGTAGTTCCAAGGAATGTTTTCAATGCTTTAAATAAATTGCGCTGCACTCATATTTTTACTTTCTAATTCATTCCAGAGATGGTAATCCAAGCTTGAGGCATCGGCTCCCTGTATTTTATGCCAACTTTTGGCATAGGCGCCCATTCTTTCTATTCTTTGGTTCCTCAGGCCGAATTCAAGTCTTATTTGTGCTTGAGATGTGAATTTTGGCATATTGAATATCATTCGCATTGCCCTGGCTGTTGTATCATCCAGTATCTGCGCATCCCTCCCTCATAGGCATTCGCTTCCGTAGGTGACTGGCCGGTATTAATTTTGCTTGAATTATTTGTAGTTGTGGAGTGAAGCTACGGCCAGATGCTTTCTTTTTAAGATTCCTCAATGCAACCGATATTGTGATTCCTCTCCTTAGTATTGCTTCCTTCTGAGGTAGAAATGACCCTTTTCTGTCAACAATTACACCCAGATATAGTAAACATCCTTTACGACGCAACTTTTACAACGCAGTGCCTTTACAACGCGGTATTTACAACGAATACCATTACAACACATTGCGCTGGGGGGCGCTCTAGGATAGGGAATAAGTTTAATTTACTATCCAACACCTTCCCTAGTGTCCACGGGGACTGGAGTTGGAATAGTAAATTAAACTATTCACTATCCAGCACCCCAAAGCACTATGCCTTGTGAAGGTTTTCGTTGTAAATACCGCGTTGTAAAGGCATGCGTGGTAAAAGTATGCGTTGTAACGTTATACATCCCCAGATATATATATTCATCCGCGGTTGCCAATGTTTGTCCTCCCATTTGCCAGAAAAACTAGGGTGTGGACGTCTTCGCATTTATTCTCATGGCTTTTTTTTTTGAGAGGTTTATGCTGAGGCCATTCGTAGCCGCCTATGTGTATGTCGTGTTGATTAGGTGTTGTAACACTATCGGCGTGCGGCTAATAAGCACAATGTCATCAGCGTACATGAAGTTTGAGAGAATTAGTCCTCCTAGATTCGGGGCTTGAGGATTACTTTCGTCTAGCAATGGAGAAAGATCCGACATAAAGATGTTCAAAAGGATCGGAGCTAGCACGCACCCTTGTTTAAGGCTCTTGGTCATCTGTATTTTCCTTGACAGACAGTCTCCTGAGCCCAACTTAATTTGTACCCATGTGTCCGTGTGTAGCAATATCAGTTGTGATAGTAAGGTTGACGGTATTTTTCTGTTGGCGAGCTTCTCTCATAATAAATTTCAGTTGATGTTGTTGAAAGCTGAAGTGAAGTCAATAAAACATACGTAAAGAGGTAAGCTGGCAAGTTTGACGGCATCTATTTGGAGAGTTAGAGCCACAATGTTTGTCGTTGTTCCTGATTTTTTCCGAAAGCCTGTCTGGGTAATGAGGATCACAGCATTTTCATTCACCCATTCCATGAGCTCCTCTAATAATAGGCCAGCATAGTATTTGGCCTTGTTGTCGATTAAGGCAACAAGTCTGTAATTTTTTGGATAATTTTTGCTGCCTTTCTAGTGAATTGGAGCTATTATTGAGCCTTTCAATGAGTCAGGAATTATTTCAGTTTCAGAGATCTGTTTGAACAATGGTGATAGCGCTGCTGCCCAGTATTCCGGGTTTCGTTTATACAAAATGGAGGGAATTCCGTTGGGGCCTGGCGCCCCCACTGTCTTTCCTTTAGCTATTCTGCTTACAATTTGTTTTTCTGTGAAAGTCATTGTGGTTGTCTCTATTAATTGTGTACGATCTAAGATTTTTCTGTCGAGTTCTGATAGCGTCTTAACGGTGTTCTTTGGTGTTGTATTGAAGTGAAAAAGTAGATAATTGGACCAGGCTTCTTCTGTAATATGAGAGTTTACGCTGGGTGTTTTTGGGTTCTGGAGGTTGTTCACTGTCTTCCAGAATCTTCCGCTGGTGTTATTTCCTTTTGCATCATGGAGCAACTTGGCCTATAGCTCTTCCTCTGCTTCCCTTTTCAAGTTCCAAGTTAGTTTCTTTTTGATGGCTTTTTGTTTTTGCAGTTCCTTTTGGACGGCTTTGTCCGGACCATCTTGGTGTAGTTGTCACAGTAATTTATGAATATTTCTCTTATGGTGCTTTAGGTTTATGTTTTGTTTTATTAACTTGTCTTGACCTTCCGTATTATGAGAACTCTCTATGGAGTTTGTTTGGTTTTGAGGTGAGAGAAAACAAGGACCCCCTGGGTATCAGTAATACACAGACTCCTGGGGCAGGGTGAAAACCAATGTGGGAAAAAATCCTAGGCCATCAGCTGAGTGCGTGAACAATTAGTCTAAGACCAGTGGAGAAAAAGGAATGTCAAATATGAAATGTATATTAAAAATATATATATTTAATTAACATAGATAAAAATCATATAGAGACTCGGACACATAAGTCAAACTATATGATACAGTAAAAATATGGTACATAAAAAATCATCAACAGACTTCAAACACAATAAAAACAGGGCATATAAATCATATTAAAATGATTTATATGCCCTGTTTTTATTGTGTTTGAAGTCTGTTGATGATTTTTTATGTACCATATTTTTACTGTATCATATAGTTTGACTTATGTGTCCGAGTCTCTATATGATTTTTATCTATGTTAAATAAATATATATTTTTAATATACATTTCATATTTGACATTCCTTTTTCTCCACTGGTCTTAGACTAATTGCTCACGCACTCAGCTGATGGCCTAGTATTTTTTTTCCCACATTGGTTTGTTTGGTTTTGGTCTTCCGATATTGTGGGGGCCGTTTTTTTTTTGTTTGGGCGGTTCCAAGGCTACTGGTGAATAATTCCCATCGGCTTAAGTTATCTGTCTGAGTCACAGTGCTTTTTTCCCACAATTTTTTTGCTTCCTTTTCAAAGCCTTCCAAGTTGTGCGTTTTAAATTTTATTCTGTTTTGTATGACCAAATATGAAGCTCTCACATTAGCTACTGGCAAGGTGACCGTAACCCCGTAGGTGTTGAGGGTGATCTCTTGCGGTAAGTGGTCACTGACTGCCGTTGTTCATATTCAGAAATCCAGGACCTTTCCAAACAATTGTATTGATGAAAATGTAAAGTCTATAGTTGAACTTGCGGTTGCATTATGAAAAGTGTCTGCCGGTGGGCTGTCATTTGTGAACCAGCCGTTAAGAGATACAAGATTAGGATGTTCTAATTACTTTAAACTGTCTCTCGCCAGTCTGTTTTGTTTTCCCCATTTGCTTGCCTCCTGTTGTGGGATGCCCCATGCACAGAAATGTTCTTCCAGAAGTGAGTCCCTTGTCTGGGGCCCTCCTAAATACATGTTAAAATCCCCTGTAACTATGAGGTTAGATGTTAACTCCTCTGACAGTATTTTTGGTACTTCTGCTGTCAGTAGTTTCATCCCGGCTTTTTATTCTCGAGGTCGTAGGTATACATTTAGCAATATTAGCATATGGTTTTGATCTTTTCCCCCTAGAACCAGCTCTATTGTTTTTATGCCGTTGTTACCTAACTGTGTAGCATCTTTGTTCTTTATTTCATTAATGCTCTTTATTGAGGTGTATATTGTTTGGCCTCCTTTTAAGTGGCCATATTTTCATTTCTTGTAGCTGTTAGATGATATGCTTTGAAGCCCTGTATTTGGTACGGCTGATCTGAACAGGTCTCTTGAAGGGCAATTATATCAAATTTCTGTAGGTAAAGTAGAAGCTGAGTATCGCCGCTTTGTTTCCTAAACCGTTTATGTTCCAAGAACAAATTCCTAATTGGTGATTTTTTGGAGTATTTTGTTGTGCGTTTTGTCATGTCTTCACGGGCCTTGTGTTAATGGTCCTTGCTACCCAATTCCAGTTGTTTTCTCCTGGTGGTCCTTGGACTTGCCCTGAGCTCAGTGAATATGAGTCCATCTGTGAGACTGATATGCTTCTGGCCCCTTCCAGGACGCTTATAGTTTTCTCTGGATTTTGTTTGTTTTGGAAGGTGCAATCGTATCTCTCTTTTTGTGCATGACATAGTGGTTCTGGGTATCCTGTTTTTTCCTGTATTTTTAGGCGAATCCCCCACGCTTGAAAGCGTGGTTCCAACTCCATGATTATTTCAGTTATGTCCTGCGTGGCCAATGTGGATTTAGTGACCTCTTGGTCTGACAGGTGTTTATAGTATGCAAACACCATAGATTCTAGGTTGTTTGTTTTTATATCCGCCAGGTTGCTGATAGTGGACAATAATCGTAATATGTTATCTCGGTTGAGAATATCCCCTCTGCCTCTTGACCTGTACTCCGGGATAAGTAATATTGTGGCACTTTCGGCTTCCTTCCGCTTATAGTCCCGTTGTTTAGGTTCTTCCATGGCTGGTTTACTTTATGTCCATTCTCAGCCAAGTGATTCAGTAACTCAATAGTGTCTTGTTTACAGGCCTCTTGGGTATCAGGTGCACCCAGAAGGTTGTCTATGTACTGGATCATGACTGAATTATAGGGCATTATTAAGGACTCAAAATTCTTTTTGAGAATTTGATTAAAGACTGAGGTCGTAAAAGAAAACAATGGAACCCTACTCACGACGGAACCAGGGTAATTTAGTATTTTAAGAAAAACAGCGGTTCCTGTGGAATATATACTTAATAGAAATATAAAAGACAGAGCAAAAATCGCACATATAGCCAGGCGTTATGAGGGATATCAAAGAGAAAGAAACACAGATACACTGACTCTGTAGTTGATATAATTGTATTAAGAAAAAGTTTGATAAATGAATAATCAAAATTCAAACATATAGGAAAAGGTTTATACAGCTGTGTAAAGTGTCCCAAGTGAAAAACATATACCAAAACATATAAGTGATGTTTGTGAGACAATGTTAACAAGGTTTCCAAAAACATTTGTTTCCAAAAGCGACCACTCCATATTTTTCAAATACATAGCATCTATATGATGATAGAGAACAATTTCAATGGTTTTTCTTTTTTTCAAATGTCTATGGCGTTTCGACAAGGGGTGGGCATCAAATTCCATTCCGCTTGCGGAAATTGCGATAGTTTGACATTTTCGCATTCCGCGGAGAGTGCGAAAATGCCAAAATGTCCACAATCCGTAGCGTACCGGAATCTTTTTCATGCTTGTGCTTTAAAAATATGTTCTTGCGCGCGCGATCGCCTTACCAGGATCCCTGCGATTGTCGACAAGTTTTCCCGATCCGGTCGCGTGCTCCACACGAGATGTTGGTAGCCGTTTGCGCTATCTCGCGAGAATTCACGCCTGTGATCACGTCATTCGTCTCGCGATCATGCACCTTGAGAGTATGAGATCTCGAACACGTCATTCTCCACCGCGAGCAAGAGCGTGAGGACGCAAACACGTCATATCGAATGCGACAAGGAGACTGAACTGTAGACTCCGCCATGGCCTGCAATATGAAACTATCAGCCTTGGCAACACTCCTGCTGTGACAGTCCGCTTTTCAAGAACAAGAGGGAGCAGAGGAGTTGACTCTACGGACGAAGCAGCCCCCATCATAAACCTTCAACGATTCAGACCCTAAATCACTCTTGGTGCCTTGAAATGGAATATAAAAGGGACCCCAAAAATCTTCATCTGCCATGCAGCTAGATGGGCTCTGTGAGGAGGGAAAACTCCACAAGACTTCTGCCTGTGACCAAGTCTGGAAGCCATGGCCTGCTAGTCTCCCCGCTGCGTGAGGGGACATTAACCTGGAAATTCAAGGTCACCTGCGCTGGAGCCTGAAACATCTGCCTGCTTACCAAGACTAGTATGTCAGTTGAGAAAGAGGTGAGCATTGGAGGGAATGAGGTGAGTGGACTCCGGGTGCGATATGTGAGAAAACAGCATTAGCACTAATTGTGTCATTTCCCATGTGCGTGACATAGTCAGTGACCCCCACATGCCAGGTGAGGACCGCTGTAAATTTAGCCATGTGCGGTTTGAGCCACATCACTGTGTAGTACAGAACCTGTTACTCCATATGCCAGGAGGGGCCACTGTGGAAAAGACTGCCATGCAATGTACTGTACCCTTGTGCCGTATCGAGGAAACAACTCCGTATTCTCAAAGGTGCTACTGTGGAGACTATCACGGTGCTGATCGGGCCGGATCACCGGGCTTTGAGTTGTGCTGACCCCATATACCAGAGTGAGTCACTGGGAGCTCCAAGGACTATGAATTGTTCTCCCCCTGCCAGAAACATAAATGCACTGAGGGTACACCTGTGCACCATCACCCAGGCAAAGGACCACAGTGAGGATCATCATAGCCACTCCTATCAGTAGGCTAACTGAACACTTACCCCACAGTAGGAACTGCAGAGACACTCCAGTTGCTTCAGGAGTTTGACTGCATGTGAGAGAGTCTGCACCCACTGACTGCTGGGGCCAGGTGCGGCTGACTCACCAGAAGTAATCTGCAACTGCTACAAGCACCTGTAGAAAGTATGCAAACAGGACCTCTGAATGCTTCACCCCTGCCGGTGTGTTTAAGACTAGTTTTGGGCCTGTTGGACCCACGAGAACCAGCTGCTAAATTAGTGCAGTAGTGCTGGGACACTATTGATTTTAAGTTAGAGTCATAGTGGACTCTTTGGGCTCTGATTACTTGTGATGAATACCCTGGATGCTACCAAGAGTGAATGGGAAATGCCTACAATTGCTAGCATGAGGAGTGAGAGGGACAGGGAACTTCCAAAGAAACACCAGAGCTCAGACCTCAGGGGAGGACTGTGTAATTGTTTGTGGATGTCATATGTTTTCTTTGCGTGATTAACAGTAGAAAATAAAATACTACTGTTTTTTTATAAAAATGTGAATTTGGCTAGACAATTAATTATTGCTGCTGCTCTCATGTTGAATTGTGAGTCTGTGTTCAGTATCTTGTATCCACCTCCTCCTGAGGGAGCTTTAGACTTCTTAGATCATGCTAACCATGATAGTCAAGTGCAGAAGGGATACTTGGCCCATTTGCTCACAATCCATAGTGGGTCAGGCCCTGGGACATCAGCAGTAAAAGGCCTCAATCTCCATGGTTGGGCCCTGTAGCCCCTGCATACCCTATGGCCTTCTGAAAAGGGTTCTGACAACGGGTATGTTCCAGTACAAATCCTAAGCTTCACAATGTACACTGATCTCTCCGAGCCTGTGTATCATACAGGGGATGACAGCAGCAGTAAGCCAATCTTCCTATATATATAGAGATCTGCTGTCTTTCGCCTTTGCGCACTGCACAGCAGCAAATTTGGCTGCTTGCAGTGTTACATAAGTAATTATTAAAACTGAATTCCAATATATTTAAGAAGCACTGATACATTTATTTATTTATTTTATTTATTTATTTATATTTCTTGTAAAGCGCAGGAATTCAATCTCCGGAGAGATATCTCCGCGCTGTGTTACCTGGTACAGAGAGGACACTATAAATGGCTTTGATATCTCCTTGTGTAGGCCATGGGAATCCAGCATTTAAGATTGCTGTGAAACTGGCTGTAGACATACTCTAGTCTTGCAGTCTGCCTTGCTCAGAAGCCAAGAAGATATGTGGTACCACGTAGGTGGTACACTGTCTTCATATTGAAAGTGTGTGACGCAACACTAATTTACCTACCTATTAGCAACCAGCTATGGTCTATAAGGGCATGTTTTGATCCAACTCAGGGCAACCAAAAAAAGTGCAAATGGACATGAAGTATTTGCTAAATGAGAGCTCTAGAAGAAATCCAAATTCACCAGTTGTGTATAGACTGTATGGAAGGGCCTCAGTTGTTTCACATGTGTTTAAGGACAATAGACTTTCAATGTTTTAAATGTGCAGCAGAAAGAGGCAGCGGAATGTCTACGTGATTACATTAGACTTAAAGTATCAGCAATTTAAATTTGGACAGAATATTAATAAATAGCAAAAAATGAAAAGTACATTTTGACCTTTTTTCTAAGTTAAAATCATTTTTACAAATAGCTCATTCTTTACATCCAATGGTTAACATCCAAATGAGTGGATTTTCGACTGGGAAGCAATGTTAACCTCCAGACTACAGTATTTTTTTTAATCAGAATCTACATCATGTGAACTGTGAAACCATACTGCTTTCTCACAAAATGACATTAGTTGCTCAATAGCAAAGCAAAAAAGTCACATCAGACACAATTAAGAGCACTCATAAAAATGTTGATCCTTAAAACGTAATGACATGATAAGGACCACCTAGTCAGTAATTAAATCTACAATAAAAAAAAACATAACCATGAACTCACAGCAAGAAGTGTGAACAAACTTGACGAGGGCCATAAGAACGAATAGTACCAAACAATTTTTGTAACTGATAGTATCAGGTGTATGAGCAATTAGATCAGCAAACGATTACTTTATTTCAAGCGAAATCTGGGCAGTAGCGCAATGCAAAACAATTGGGCCATCCTGCAAAATCTGTTGTGGGGCTCTCATATCGCTGATATTGATTGACCTTGGCCTAATTAGATGCCCCCTAAAGCACTGGGACCCCCCATGGAGGTTTGTTGGCCCCACTGCGCCGCAGGGGCAGCAGAGGCCTGTGTTACGCCAAGCATCTTATATCGGAACATTGTATCCATTTCCTACTACAGTCCCAACAATACTTAACTTAATAATTACTTACTTAACAATTCAATCATTCAAATGTAGGCTATATTTAAAGTACTTACCAAGTCCATTTTGCCTTGTTACAGTCTGCAGCATATGGGGAATTGAACATGTTTTTCCTAATTTATTTTGTAGCTTGAGAAACAGAAATATGTCCAAGGTTACATGTTTCACACAGATTGAATGGTATTTATTTTATGAATGCCATGAATGAAGTTCCGCAATTTTCATCTTCAGGTGCAAAGCTGCATTAACTTTCACTGGGGTCCAGAGACGTGGATACCTGCCTGTTTGTGGTCGCGCTGACCTCACCTGCTGACCCAGCCATCCTCCCGACTCCCGCCGCCTCGCAGCTAGGACAGCTCCGTGAGGCCGCTGAGCAGAGAGGGGGGGGGACTTCAACTACCGGGCTCCTTTGCGGCCAGAAGTCGCATCTGGCTCCAGCGCGCCAACCGGCGCATAAATTACGACTTCCCACGCGTCGAGGGACCGCGCGCGGGCTCAGCCGGGCGAAGACCGGGCAAAGGGCGGGCCCTCTTTGGCCCTCAGTGGCCAGAAGAGGCCGGGACAGGCCACGGACCTTAGCCCTGCCTTAAAGCTCATTAGAGTCACTGAGACTTTGTACTTTTTATTAAGTCATATACGTTTCTATTGACTACCGGCATTATACATTGTAATTGCTGGTAATCTGCACAATTATTTTATATTGATAACATTGTTAACTTTGTCGATTTTACACCTTTGTGTTATGTCCAGAGCAAAACTAGACAGGTCAATTTCTGGTCTGGTCACTATGGATAACTTTCTGGTTAAAAAGGTGAACTAAATTAATAATGAACGCAGGGCCTCTTTAGGCCTCAGCAATTCTCTTCCACCACCAGACAACCTGCCTATTCCAGGGACAGAGGTAGCAATAGAAGGTAATACGAATCCAAATAATGTGGGGGTGCTTGTTGCTGTGGCACAGGTCCATGTGGAAACACATGTGGAAACACATGCAGATTCACTTAAAACCTCCATTGAAGAAATAACCCAGGTCCCGCTAACACCAACACCGAGACCGGTGAGAATGTGTAGAAAGACACAGGTCAAAGGAGGGGGAAAATCTAGTAGTAAAAAAAGGGCAGCAACCGCCAAGTCGACTGTAAAATGCCCGTCCACAGGTGTAGGTAACTCAGAGGGCAATAATGAAGGAAGTGCTATCTTAACCACCAAGCACCAAGCTTTTTGAACAATTGATTAGTTCCATAGTGAGCAAGATGGAGGAGAAAATCATAGAACTAGTTAATCCTCTGCTAGTCAGATTGGACACAGTAACCTCTGAAGTGGATCATCTGGGTGGACTGTTGTCGGTACATCTGGCGTCTGCCTCTGCTCAAGCTACCAACTCCAATAATACTGGAAAGAGTAGGGGAGGCAGAGCTGTGAATGTGCAGCAACCTTGTCACCCAGGCTCTGCTGGCGTGAATGCTGTTTCCAAACCTCCACCAGCTATCCAACAGAATAAACAGCCCCCTGTGGTATCAGCAACCCAACAGAATAAACAGCCCCCTGTAGTACCTGGCCGCAGGCCTGCTTCTAATCCCCCAAGGAAAAATAGGCACATTACTCTTCCTCCTGACTGCGTACCTTACGTGGCAGTCCTGACGAATGTGCCACCTTTTGTAGAGCATCCAACCCTACCTTACGGGGAGACCCAAGAATCATTCAAAAATAAAACAGTGGCCTGGCTAAACTAAAACTGCAGTTTCCCTACTCAGTATTATGACCAGATTATTTCAACAGAAAGGGTTGACTGGATTGGCCCATCACGTAAAACAACGAGTGGGGATTGCCTTGTTATCAATTTCAAACATCCCCAACACGTTGCAACAGTCCTCTTAAGAGCATCCTCGCTAGTACACAACGCCAATAGTGTCTGTGTGCGCCCACTAGGTTATTTTTATGCACCAGCGTTAAAAGCTCCTCAAGACCCCAGAATATTCAGATTAGGATCTCAAACCCAGGCACCTGCTTTAGCTGCCCCATATATATATAATTCTGTTACCCACGGTATGAAAGGTTTCTCTATGGACGCTCAGAACAGCTATGCGGTGAGCAATGGCATGAATGGGTTCAATGTCCCTATGCAGAACAGATATGAAGTGTTCTCGGGCCTGGAGGCGTGTGATTGACGCGAGGAGTCCGGGGGCCAGAGTAATGCATGCATACCTGTCTCGGGTCATATAGAGGTAAACCAACCCAAAATACATAAAAATAACGTCATCTGTTGGAACATCGCTGGCTTGTCCACAAAGATGTCAGACGGTAACTGGATTGAGTACAATAAACAATTCCAGATTATTTGTCTACGATCTTTTTATTGAAGGGTATAAGGCTTTCTATGTGCCTGCAACAGCAGTCAGTAGGGGCAGACCAAAGGGGGACATGGTTACGTTTATCTCTGTAGCTTTGTCTTGTACTATACACAGAGTTGTAACAGGCAATTCTCGCATTTTAGCCTTAGTCTTAGTTGGAGAAAACTGTAAAGCTGGCCTGGTTAATTTTTATAATTCTCTAAATTCATGCACATCTCCTAGTCAACTTAAAATTCTAAATGACTTTATCAGTATTTCTATGAAGGAATGTTCACACAATCTAATGATCATGGGTGATTTTAATGTTCACCCCTGTGGTGACCCTCTGTTGAAAAATGTGTCTGATATGCACTGTGATCGGCATGAGGGTCTGCACTTGGAACACACAGTGGAGGGTGAACTTTTTAATGACTTGTTAAATGACCATGATTTAACCATGACAATGGCTCTGTATGATCCAACGAAGCATTTTGTAATTCCAACTTTTAAGGGCCATGGGAAAGGAATGTTTATTGATTATGTACTGCTCAGCTTGCCCATGCAGGCCTTTGTGGATTCCTTTGATATTGAAAACAGCAAATTTAGCGACCACAATCCGCTTACTGTCCATCTTAGGGGACCTTGGGTGACTAAAGAAAGCTGCAATCCTAGTATGGGTACGGTACAAGCAGAGGATGGGAGACGCCACCTTCAATGGTCCATGTGCACCCCTGATCTCATATATAAAAACATTAAATATACCTGTAGTGATGATATTAATAACTGCTTTGCTGAGGGCTCTAATCCAACTCAGGTTCTAGCCGCATTTCAAAGCCTGTCAGATAAAGTTTCCAATCTGCTGACAGCACCTGCTAAGAAGAGCGTGAGAGGGGGACCTAGGTGGTTCAATCAAGACTGTTCAAAAGCTGCACGCAATTTAAGAATTGCCTTGGCAGCTGGACCCAGAATTAAAGAAACAGTCCAAGGGTGCCGGAAAGAGTATAAATTAATTACTGCCACCTGCAAAGATTTCCTAAGAAATGAAGCCTGGAATGAGGTTCTGGACCCCCATACGTTAAGCAACAGCTCTAGATTCTGGGCAGTAATTAAGAAACCTTTTCTGGCCCAGGATCCGGAAGACGGGTTTGAGAGTGTCATAACAAAGGAGGAGTGGGTAGCTCATTTTAAGCAACTATATAGCTGCACGTTGAACAACAATATGAATCCCCTCCCCGTTAATGAGGGTGGATCCATAAGATTTGACAGAGGCGAGGTTATTGTCGGGTTAGAGGGGCTTACTGCTGGGAAAGCTCCCGGATCTGACGGGATTCCCCCTGATTTATATAAATCTGATCCGAACTTCTGGGCACCGATCCTTGAGGCGGTTATTAATGCGGCTGCCATAACTGGCTGTCCACCGTCTTGGGGGGTTTCTACCATCGTCCCGGTGTTTAATAAGGGGGATAGGGATAGCCCACTCTGCTATAGGCCCATCTCTCTAATTAATTCCATGGTCAAAATAGTGGGGAGAATTATACTACAGAGACTGTCCGACTGGGTTTTGGGCAATAACATCATGTCCATCTGCCAGTACGGCTTCTGTAGTGGTAGATCAACTATAACGCAGTGCATTAATCTCTTCCTAATTCTCAATAAATACACTGTTGCCCAAAAAGGTACTGTCCATCTCGCCTTCATGGACTTATCCTCTGCTTTCGACTGTGTGAACAGAGGGAAGCTCTGGCAGTCCATGAGGGAGAAGGGTGTGGACAGTGGGATTGTTAACTTTTTGGTGGATCTACATAGTAGCACTAGTGCCAATGTAAGGTACTCCCAAGATCTGTGCACAACTGATAATTTTATTATAGATAAGGGAGTGCGCCAAGGCTGTATCTTGGCCCCCTTTATTTTTAATTTTTATATAAATGAATTAGATTGTGTTCTGCAGGATGTGAAGGCCGATTGACCCAGAGTCGGCAGGCGGAGTATTCCTGTACTTTTATACGCAGATGATGCGGTTTTAATCTCCAGAATCGAGTTAGGTTTCCAAGCCTTGCTCAACGCTTTTAAACTGTTTATGACAGACAGAGACCTATTGGTCAATAACTCTAAATCATTCATCATGCAAGTGGGTAACCGCCCAAAAAGGAACTTTACATTTAAACTAGACAATGTAGTGATCCCATTGTCAAATACATTTTCATATTTGGGTGTTCTTTTTGACTCCAAATTATCCTGGGGACCCCAACTTGCTAAAAAGAGAAGTGATGTGACCAGGGTCAATGCCTCCATTTTTAACTTTGTTTCAAAACTGGGGAAAAAACCGACCCATGCCATGATGAAACTTTATGATGCAAAATCAGTGGCAACTGCAGTCTACGGCAGTGAACTATGGGGGTATGTGCCCGGCGAACAACTTCAAATTGCCAAAAATGCTTTTATGAAGCGCCTCCTGTGTGTCCCGGTCGGCACGTCTAACTTTGTAGTTCATGAAGTGTTGGGGGCGGAATACTTGAGCGATATCTTCTCCCTACGCCTGCTGACCTGCTGGTTAAAACTGTGGCTGAATCAAGATATTCCGTTGACACATTTGATTGTAAATGATTTTCTGTCTCAAGACAATGCAATGGGTACTCCCTGGCTAAAATATCTGAAAACATGCTTCTCTGGGCTGGGACGCCCAGAGCTATTTGACCACCCAAACAGTATTGTTAAGGGGGATGTTGAGCTTATTAAACGATCTTTTCTCCTGGACAGGAAGACCCAGAGGGAAGGAGTAGAGTTACAGAAAACAAGTGTAAGAAAATATGTTATGGTTAAAACATGTCTAACAATGGAACCCTACCTACTGGGTACACTGAGCACTCATGAGAAGTTTTTGCTAACAAGGTTCAGGTTACATCAGTTTCATCACCTGCTTAGACCAAAGAAAGATTCTTTTAGCAAAACTCCAGCACCCTGTGGCTGCGACGGAAAGTCTCCACAGGATATGCTGCATTTTATGTTTTTATGTGGTTTTTATGAATACCCGCGTAAATGCTATTTGACTGTGCTTTTAAAGACACTTAATTTTAAACAGATCCGACCAGCTCTGTTATATCTACAATTATTGCATACTACCAGTATACTTCAAGTGACTGAATTTTTAAAATTGTCTCTTAGACTGCGAAATTGCCTGGATCAATGAATGTTACTGTATTAATGTACCAGATCATTAATGAATTAATGTACAAAGGGTATTATATCATCGCACTTGCACTTTAACAATGTGACTATGTCTTTTTAACAATTGTATTTTATGACTTGTGTACTTTTATGGTTGAATCAAACCGAAATAAAGTCTCTTTGAACTTTGAACTTTGAACTTTGCAAAGACCAAGCAGTTATCATCCCATGCAATATGCTGCTCGGATGTCCCGCACAATAGGCAGTCCTAGTGACAAGTTGAAACGGCTGATGTCTCAATGTATGAATGGATTTTAGCTCTGACTGCTTGAGCAGACTGTGCACCCTAAGTTTCATAGCAGATCAGAAACAAGGAAAAAATATTCTTAAAACAAATTTGTTGGTTTTCATTTTTAGGTAACTACATACAAAATAAGCACACATATAAATGACAGGTGATTAATCCTTTAAGTTAAAGTGATTGATGAGAACTGGATATGTTAACGTTATGAAACATCAATTGGTTAATGCAATCATTGCAAAGATTTTCTGTGTAACCAGAGAGAAACAGTATTCAGGTCAGATCGGCAAAGTGGGAGTAGTGACTTCTGTATCTTAGTGTTACGAGGTGACAGCCTGCAACAGAAAGCACTATGAACATGCTCACTGTTTAAAAAATCTATTACACCAAATGAATAATGGAGTGCTGGAGCCAGATCAGTATGTTGTTTAGTGACAAGTCACGAAAGAACATGAACACGCATATTCGCAGAATTGTATTTTATGAGGGTTAGCTTTAAGTTACTGCTTAGCATTTCTGGTGCTTTGCACCAGTTTTAAGATCTTCTAAAGTTTACATTGCTAAAATGGGTGTAATCTGTGATATTTATATGTTTCTCTCATCTTCTATGATTGGTCAGAGAAAGTGTCACTAATAGTCATTGAAAATCAAATCACTCATTATTACAATTAAAATATGAAACTGTCACACATACGCAATCTGAAACCTTGGCAGCTATATAGTGTGGTTATAAAATTGAAACTATTGGAAATAGTCTTGGCAGTTGCCCTAAAGTATTAAATCTGCAGAAACTCTACCTTCAAACATTAGAACTACGAAATCGAATGTTCTTTCAGTAGTAAAATCCCCTCTTTAGTTAATGCATTAATGAGATTTTTAGACTTGGTTTATAGTCCTTTAAAGACCTAATTGAAAAATGTATTTTTAACCTTGGAAGAATTAGGTTGGGGTGGTTATTCAGCTTTCCTTATGACTAAGTTGGCTTCTATGTATAGCGTGATCGATCTTATGTTATCTGTATTTATTGAAATAGTTGATTGAATAATAAGATAAAATCTACTGTTGAAATACAAATATTGACTATACCACTTGTACAGTATGTAACGAAAACTTCCAATTTGCAGAGACAACTAGAAAGATCTGCAGGGTGTTCTACAGCAGTTATTTTCCATTCCCAACATGATGGCAACTGAAATAAGAAGAAATAATTTGTTTTTAATAGAGCCTGTTGGTCTCAGGGAATTCTGTGAATATTCTTGTGTATGTTTTTGTAAATAGTGTATTTTATTTAGTTTTTCTTTAAAATCGGTTTTTGCTGTCTGTATAAGCATGTCACATATTTTTCCTCGCTGTTCGATATACATATGGCAAGTACTTGTAGATAATGTAGTTTTTATCAAAATTTCTAAACTTATTCTCTTCTTATTTTAATGGAAACAATGATAACTTATAAAATCAGTTCATATTCCTTATAACCACCCGTACTCTAAAGGTCAAGATACGAGCTGACTACTGGAGAAAAACACTAATTTTTGCACATCTGTTTGGCAGACATAGATTTGATTTTTTAAGTACGATGGCTGAGAGTTTGTGCAGAAAACAGCCATGTTTTAAGTTCAGAGGTTTTCATTATTTCTTCTCATTGCTCCTAAGACAGAAGCACACGAGTGACAAATGTCTTCTTTTTTTCTGGCTCTTGTGTGCAAAGAAATCAAGCATGAATATGTTCTCAGTGGATTAGTGGAGACCTGAAGAAATGTATCAGGCAAGTCCAGACACTCAGTTTCAGAAAGAAGTCAAGGTGAAATGCTGGCCTGGGGCTCCAGTCTTTGGGTGACAGATGCCACCCCTGGACTCGAGGAACATCATAAAAATTCATATTTATGCAGATTCCGCATACCCTAAGGGATCTATTCCAAGGTAGCCACCTTCCTTCACAATGATTGACTGACTGGGAGTTTTATATGTATAGCGGGTCAATTAAAGATGTAAGTAGATATAGACCAAAACTAATGCAAGGAGAGCTCGAGAATGAAGACATTACTGACATTCCTTGTGAGGTAGAAATGTAGGACTTGTAGGACATGCTTCATTAATATGTATTTGCAATTCATGGGTTTGATCAGGTGTCATTATCATAATACACCAATAACAAGTCAGCCAAGAAAACTAGATTTCATGTCTCGTGTTTGGTTCATTCATTTTTTTGTTTGGGCTAGAGAGATAAGGTGAGAAACACCATGTGACTGTACCCCAACACCTGTGCACTGTACTATGCTGGTACAGATGCCCTGTGTCAGTATATCGAATGTTTGAATGCAGAATGTTGTACGTTCCCTTTTTTGTGTAGTGCTCGTCAAAGCATCTTACAAAGCTTTGTCTGCTAGTTGGGACAAATTAGCCTTGGTATACCTGAAATATAATAGATCTGCTATTACATATGATTATTCTTTATTTTGGTTTTCCTTTTTTATTCATTTAAATCATGCGTATTCCTAATTGCTATACATAGTAATCTGGAGATAAATAAAGGCTAAGTTTCTAACATACATATGATGAAATTTGAAAAAAAGCAAAATAAGTAATTAATATCTTGCTGATGCAGAGTCATAGCTACTGGTAAATGCTTCTTAGGAGCGGATGAGATTATAAAGGAATCGGAAAGGCAAACAGCATAGAGAAGAAAGGGACGTTAGGTGGAAGTTACTTTCTATAATTTAGGGGTAAAACATGAAAGCATTCATGGGCATATTCACAACTTAACGTGGCTTAACGCTGCCTTGTGAATAGGCCCCCTTTCACGCTGTGTTTAGCGCAAAAGAGGCGTGTAGTGGGTGTTGTGTTGGGCATTCCACTGCAACATCCATTGAAATTTATGCTGCCCCCTATTCACAAGAGCAGCATTATCCGGAGCTAACGCCAAAGTTAAGACCAGGAAAACCCTGGTCTTAAGTTGGCAATACAAGGAGAAATGCTTTATTTCTCATCATTTTTGCATTATCCATGTGTGCTGCCTTGTGCAGCACACATGGAAAATGCAAAATGCCATGGTTTGTTAATGTACAGAAAGGTGTCCCTTCCCGTACATAAACAAACCTTTTTAAAAAAAGGCCATTTTGTAACTTACATGTGTGCTGCATGAAGCAGCACACATGTAAGTTACAGACTGGCATTTCAGGTTTGTTTATGTGCAGGAAGGGACACCTTCCTGTACATAAACAAACCTCCCTGCTTGCAGACAACCCTGCATTCCGGTGCAAGGGTGCCTGTGCTGGCGCTAAGTTGTGGAACTTAGCACCATCACAAAGGGAAAAGCAAGGCTGCACCATGCCCCTGTGAATATGGTGCAGCCCTGCATTTCTGAAGTGGGGAAGAGAGGCGTTAAGCCAAGAAGCCTAACACCTCTCTCTGCCACTTCATTGTGAATTTCCCCCTCCGTGTCAAGGTCAAGTAGGTGGTGTTGGATACAGCTATCCTTGGGAAGTAGCTGGTTAAAAAAACAATGGTGGGCAGTTCCCTGAATGCAGTTGGAAACCAAACAAAGGAAGCAAATACAGAGTCGAAAGAAAACTAGTCCATTCTAGGACAATTGGATGCGTTGAGAGAGGAGCTTTCGGGAAAAATCCTCCAAAATGAAAAGCAGATGCACAACAGACCCAAACATTGAAAGTGACTTAGTGGGAAGAGCAATAAATAAAGAAAATCAGTGACAAAGATGAAAGAGAATCTAATTATTAAGTGAGTGTTTCGGCAGCAGCCACAGTAAAGTGGGCACAGATCTTACATATGTTACAGTACAGGAAATACTGTTTGCAAGCGACGAAGAAACCTGGTGGGAGAGAGATAGCTTAGAGTCAAAAGTAACTACAATATTGCTAGAAGAGGGGGGCGACCAATGTGAGCAGAGAGAACAAAATGGAAGATTGATGAGGAGGTTAGTTCTTCAATTGCCCTAAACCCCTTTACTTCTGAAAAAGGCAAAGTTACTAGCTCAACTGGAAAGTTATCATGGAAAGACTAGCAATGTACCAGCAAAAAGTGACTATAATTGGGCACCAACTTCATAGGTATGATGACCAGTGCTGTTGTTTTTGGTCGCCATTGTCAGCATTCTCCAATGGAAGACTAATGGCCTCACTTAGAGATTAGTGTAGTAGGAGCTCTGACATAAATTGGCAGGCCTCCTGCCTGCCAACCTCACAGTTTCTGCATCTCATTGTGAGCTTGCGGTGCCGATGGCTGCTATAAATCCTTGACCTGGTGGGTCATGTGCCAAATGCCCTCCCCATCAGAGTGACTAGCTACTCAACTCAATATTTATTTATCAGGCGGTCGAGTCAGAAGAGCCTTAGACTCCATTACCCCTGGTGGACAGCCACTCACCTGCTTGGCAAGAATCCATGAGACATCAGTGTATACACTGATGCACTAAAGGCGTCAGCACGTCTGATTCTCGATGTCCCCGACAGAGTAACATCAGCCACCACCTGAGATGCCTACACTGGCTCCCCATCAACAAGAGGTTCACCTTCAAACTCCTCATCCATGCACACAAAGCCCTACACAACGCCGGACCAGCATACCTCAATTACTGACTCAGCTTCTACATACCCACCCGCAGCCTCCGCTCGGCCAACCTCACCCTCGCCACAATTCCACGCATCTGGAAAACCACCGCCGGCGGCAGATCCTTCTCCCTCCTCGCCGCCAAGACCTGGAACACCCTCCCTACCAACCTAGGACTGACCCAGGACCTGCTGGCCTTCAGAAGACTCCTCAAGACCTGGCTCTTCGATCAGTAGCGCCCCCCCCCCCAGCACCTTGAGATCCTCACGGGTGGGTAGCGCGCTTTACAAATGTACTGATTGATTGATTGATTGATTTCAATCCTAGTCAGAATAAATCACGTGTGAAGCTACCCTAGCAGTGTCAGACCCTTTCTGAGTGTGAGGGAGTACACCCTCCCGGTCTGGAGCACCGCGTCGGACAGCAAACAACTGGTGGAGTACGAAGCTACAAACGCAGAGCCCCTCCTAGCAGTCTAATTACACAGTGTGTTTATTTTTCCGAGAAAGGGAGGGAGGTAGAGGGACTTCCGAGTCAACTCACTGTGCAGTTTTTCATCTACTCTCCTGGTCGCCGTGTTTAGAGTGCTAGCCCCTTAGCCAACCTGTGTTGGGATGCCATTGTGTGTCGGAGCTGCCAATCACTTTATGTGGCCCTCCCGTCAGGAATGGCTTACGACACAGGAACAAGGTGGAGCTGCGCACTAGATGGAAGTGCAAATTGGACAATACAACCTGCAGATGTGGGTGGGGCTGAATCTTTCCTTCAATGGGAGTGAAGGCAGGAACATTCAAAAGGACCCCAGGTGAAATCATTGCATTATGAAACCGGCACTGAGGAAAGCTGATTGCTGATACGCGTCTGCCGGAGGTTGCAGCTGTTTCAGTTCATTTAGGGACTTTGCTCTTTCAATCCTGGTGAAAATAAATCATGTGTGTAGCTACCCTAGCAGTGTCAGAACCTTTCTGAGTGTGAAGGGGTACCTCAGTGATGTCATGAGTGATGTCACTGACCATGTCATGAGTGATGTAATATCTGACGTCATCAGCAGTGGATTGCAGGCGCAAGAGTTATAGTTAGCTGAACTAAATATAAAGGGGGAATTTCAATGGTTTTGTATGAGTGAAATGTCCAGCTAACTATAATGTGTGAAACCTATGTTTTTTTCCGTGAATTTCTAAGGTTTTTTAAATGCTAATTCCTAACTATAACGTGGCTAAAACCTATGTTTTTTTCAGTGAATTTCAAAGGTTTTTTAAATGATAATTTCTAACTTTAACGTAACTGAAACCTATGATTTTTTCAGTGATTGTCAAAGGTTTGTTAAATGTCAATATCTAACTACAATATCCCTATAACCTATAGTGTTTCTTAAGTAAAATTTAAAAACAGGTGTATACTTTTTATAGTAAAAAAAAACGTAACAGTAGTGTTTTATTACAAATAATTATACCTCCAGGTTTTATGGTATTTATTTTTTGGACATTTCCATCTATATTTATCCATATTTTTAAAAACATAATTGTATATCTGTTTGCACATATATATTTTGTATTTTGTAAAAAAAATAATCTGAAATTAGTATATTTCCACATTTATTTTACTGATAAATATGCACTCATGGCTGAAAGACTGAACGTTTTCACTCATGTAAACACTCTTGCATGAAAATCTATACACAATCATCATATTAAAATGTGCAACTTTTATTACACAAGGAAATATATTGCTCTATAAGGATCTTTTCTAAAAGTCTTTTATTGTTTTGACCCTTTTAATTTTAGAACAACAGACCTATTGCCCTACTACTCATCATTGACAGCATTTACAAACGCTTAATAAATAACCCAATTTCCGTATTCATGCACAGTTTAAATAAATACAAAGAGGAACATAAATATTTTCTGTTTGTATTTATCTGTAAACATCAGTAAAAACATAAATCAAGCAGCCCTACTTATAATTTAAGAATATTTTCAACTTAATTAGCTGTAATTAACATATAAGTGTTGTAAAAGTATATCACAGCACCTATAATACCTGACTTTCAACAACACCATTCACAGTTCGATTCAATAGTCCATCAGCATCTTAGCCCACCGCTATCCCACTGTAAGTATTACCTTGCTTAATCTTCCCAATGCCCCAAGAGGCAGCACACCTTTCCGAGGGTAGGTTTACGATTTAAAAATGCTAGCATTTTTTAAATTAAGAAGCATAATCATAACAAATATTATTTCTTCTTCTAATGTTAACAATATTTTTTTATGTCTTTTATTTAGATGTTTTTAATCATGAAAATGCAAAGAACACAGTTTACCGAGTAACACTTTTTAAACTCTCCAACGTATGTAGATAATAATACCTTATATGTGTTACTATTGAAATCGAAACCTTTACAACTTCACAGTTTGTATTTTTTCCCAACACTTGCAGAAGTAAAACAGCTAAAACGTGAGTACGTGTAAACTGCAAAATGTGCCATCTAAATAGGCGGAGCAACATCTTCCTTCAGTACACTACTAAACAACCAAAAACTATATAAACAACACCTCGTGTGCAATTAGTTTCATTTTTGCGAGTTATTTCTGAGTCACCAATCTGTGTTGCAGGTTCCGTTTTCTACCATCGGATTCTCTTCTTGCGTCAACAAACATATTCCGGAGTTGTAAGTTGTTTCATTATGGCATAGGCATAGTTCTTAGTTATAATTTGTGGCTGTCAATATTTAAACATTTATATGTAGAAAAATGTTATTGCATGTTTTTAGTTTTTTCTCTCTAACGTCAGCAGCTTGTTTTTAAAAGCAGATAGATTACAACAAACATTGCTCCTTTTCTGGCTCCTTTCAGCTTATATATTGTGACTTTTTATATTATAATATTGACACTGTACTTCGCTTGAGAGGTGTTGGTGACCCGTCGATGCAAACCCTAAACATTTAAAATCAACGTCACTTTCTTCCAGTTGTTATCGTGGTCTCTCTTAGAGATCATATATTGTTAATATGTATATTATAACATTAACAGTTATCGTGATCTCAGTGGAGTTCAGGATCCGTCGTCACAAAGAGTAACGATATGTTAGCAACAATACCAGCTTCCAGTTTTCAGTCTGTTTCCCCCTTGTGATCATGTGCTGTGACAGTATATACATAATATACTTCTCACCGTCATGATCTCAGAGGAGTTTATGACCCATCGGACAATCAAGCTTTTTCACCTCCCGGAGAAAAGAAGTTCAGTAAATAATTACCGCTCGAAAGTATTTCATTATGGATGTTCTATTAAATAGATAACTTTATTGTCCTTTTTTTTTTACTGTAACAGTGGTATAAATCATTATATTATAATAGATTGTCCTATTGCTACAAAAGAGGAATGGGAGATTTTTCAGCGCCATCTCTAATATAACTTTCAAATATTAAAAAGTACTTGATCAGATATTTCTTTCATGCAACATATTTTACGAAACTGCTTTTCAAAAAAATATAGCTATCAAGCATACTTTGTTACTTTAAATATTTAATAAACCCTACATTTCTAAATGTTATTTTCGAATTTCTATTCTTATTTGCGGTTCCTATTCACCTTCTCCGTAAAGAATAAATAGGACCTGCACTATATATTTTAAGAGTACCATCCTACATATTATTTAGTGAGTATGTGATTTGTTTGCGGAACAGTCTGCAACCTCTAAGTACAACAGCACGTTCCTGAATTGTACAGAATACAAATTTGAGAAATAATAATGCATATATTTCTATGTAACATGAATTCACTTGTATTTAACTTTTACTTGTTCTCTTGATCTCAGATAATGTACTGCGGGAGTGTTTGTTGTAGCACTTCTATTCTACTTTATCTAAAAGTAACTGATGCCCTCTTACATCATCAAGAATGTGGGGCAACACTTTTACAAACTGTAGCAGAAAAAAGAAGGATATAGCTCGCATAACTGATATTTTATGAAAATCCATTTTTGATTGTCACCCCTTTCATATATACAGCGACAGTTTCTGAAGAAAGTTTATTTGTATTTGCTTAATAAAAACTGTTTCAAACCTAGACTGAATTTTTTGTTGCACAACCACACCTCCCCATCAGGAAAGTAAACACCACATTATAAGTAAATAGTACTCCTAAGAAGTATGTCACCCACAAACTTGATTAAAAAAAAAGCGCAAGACACTGTCATTTTTCCGCCGTGATTTATACACCACAAGGCAATTATATAAATGGCCCTTGAAACATATCAAAACAAATTTTCCCTCATAATCCCACTCCACCACCTTATGGGCACTGTTCAGAGTTAATAGTGTTTCTAACTTGCCCTCTACTACTCTCTTTTCCCAATACTCCTCTGGAAATGCGTCACAATATCACTGACAACAGTGAACCGTTCCCACCCAATAAGGAGCAAACTTGTGCTCGGAACACTTTAGCCAATAAAATGTCCATGTTGTTCCGCACAGGAGGAAGGAATGACTGCCAAAACTTATACTTTTAATTCTTCACAGCCAATGAACATTAAGCTTTGTAAAGTCCCGCTTGGAGCACATTACCCTAATACTCCCCGAACAAAAAGGAATCGCTAACAACACTTTTCCACTGACTTCTTCTACAACTAACGATTCTTATGAAAAAAAATATAATTCTCCAGCACAGTAACTATTTTAATAAGCAACATATTGTGGTGAACTTCTATCCTCTGTGCTCAGGCAAGTGTCCCATGAACTGTTACTATGGTAGCAGGCAGAAAGCCGTTTGAGAGTAGCGTTGAAAGATACTGGCTGTACAAAAACCCTTATATTTACCCTGGATCCTCTACAAGACAGAAAGGAAAGCATACTAAAACAAAACACTGTGTACCACATTTACAACCCCCTTGCGCCACTTGCGCATCCACGCCCCCCCTACAAAATTAAAAGTGTGTGGACCTCAAACCCTGGGAACAGCCACCCCCGGGAGATTTCAGTATTGTGTGGCAGGGGTAGGTGGCCCTCCGCCTGGTGCCCTCGAGTGCCCTGGAGACCACTACTTCCCAGAGCCGGTTCCTGCAGTGTCCCGGGGTGCCTACCCAGGGATACAGCTTTTTGCTATGAGAGGGCGGAAGTCTTGCTGCTTCCGCCCTCCCATAGCAAACTTATGGGCCCATTAGGATGGTGAACGGATCACACCCACCAGGCTGGCAGTACCGCCATCCTACCCTGAATGACCCTCCGCCATATTAGCATGGCAGGGGGTACCGCGGCAGACGGAAAGACTGTTCGCCGCTTTTCCGCCCCGGTCTCCTTGCGGCCGGGGAGTAAAAGGGTTTGTATGGTGGCGGTGTCTATTAGACACCGACAGCCATATTATGATGGGCATTTGTGAATGCTTTTCCATGGCGGCAATGCCGCCACGGAAAGGCATGCAGAGTCTCCCTGTGGGGGCCCATTGAGAGCCCCCAGGGACTCCAGGGGGTGGGGGGTACCTATGGTACCCCCCTGCCTTTCAATGCACAACATGACAGGCACCTCACAGTGTCTGTCATGATGTGCATTGAAATGCACAACGTGCATTTTAACAATGTTAAAAATGCGGGAAGCGTCTGCCACTGTGGCGGGCGCATCCTAATATGTACAACAGGACCCCCGCTCTTATGGCAGGTGGTCCTATTCACAGGTACTGCCCGCCATCCTAATGGGGGCCTTAGTTTGAACTTTGAAAGACACAGCAGTGAAATCTGTTCTCACTTTCAATATCCAGTCAAGATTGCATTTCCATATGCAACTTAGCATCTCCCCATGTGTAAAAGCAATTTCGGCTCCAGAAGGACATGAGGAGTCAGCGGGACAGAGGGGGCATTGTACGCTCCGGCTTTTTTATAGATAGGGTCACGTGTGTAGTGTGTGCTGATCTGATAACTAGCCCTGGAACTAAGGAATCCCTACAATGGAAATCTGGGCCATATACTGTTGTTGTGTTTTCCTGGTAGTGTAGATAGGGTCACGTGTGTAGTGATGGATGCACTGGATGGGTGTGGTGTGGGTGTATACCAGCCATGAAGGACTGTGTGTACTGATCTGACAACTAAACCTGGAACTAAGAAATCACTACAATGGAAATCTAGCCCATATACTGTTGTTGTGTTTTCCTGGTAGCGTAAGCACAGTGGGCTGTACCAACGTATTCAGTCTCGATACATTTACACCTCCCCCCGGGGCTTTTAAATGTTGGGAAGGGGGCCGCTCAGCTCCGGGACACTGCAGAAGCTGATCTTGGGGCGTGGCAGATCCAGGGCCTTCGAGGGCTCTGGATATAGGGTCATGCAGTCTGCCACACAGACTACACTAAAAAGAAGAGAAAGTGATGAGAGATGATTTCTGACATGTTTAGGCTTCAGAGCCTGGATAATCATTAAATGGGGTCTTGCAATGAAGTGTGTACTTATTCTGGAAGAAGGCTTTTGGGGTCTTGCGAAAGCAAGTCATCTTTTTCAGTTCAAAATAAGCTTTATTGAAAGTTTTGAAAAAGTCATATACACAATTTAAATACACGAAAGCATGAACTTGATACAGAAAGAATAAATGAAACACATGAGAACCAGAATCAAAAATCAAAAATAGATAAGAGAAAACAGTCATCTTTAATAATTGCCTATCGCTGCGTGTACATGCAAACATATTTGATTTGCTCGTATGTTAAAAACTGAAACTTTCAACATCTCTTTTTGATTGGTTGTGAAGCATTGTAAGAAGACTATTCACCTGTGAGGATTTCCAGGCGCTGGGGGAATATGTGGGGGGGATTTGTGCAGCTTTTGTCATTTGAAAAGGCAAGTGTTATGGGTCTTCCTGAATGCTTTCAGTGTGGGGGTTCCTCTGATGCTGAGGGGGAGTTCTTTCCATGTCTTGGCCATGATGTACGAGAAGGGTGTGCCTCTTGTCTGGTTATCTCATTACAGAGGATTTTGGCCAAGGCCTGGTCAGAGGATTGGGCCCCCCTCTGGGCCACCCATTATAAGTAAAAACATTCACCCCGGGATTTAGCCCCCTGAGGGCTAATTAATAATAAAGCATGCTTCGTTTTTTTTCTTCTTTTTCACAGCATACGCGTACCTGTAAATGTTTTTTGCCTAGGGGGTCCCCTGAGCAGTCCCATGGGGTCAGGGTGTTTCTACCCTACCGCCTTTGCGTGTTTTTTGTGTTTCTTTTGCTGCTTTCTTGTGCCTCGTTTCTACCAGGCACAAAATGAGATGTCTTCAGTGATGTCACTGACCCTTTCATGAATGATGTAATATGTGACATCATCAACAGTGGATTGCGGGTGCGCGAGATATAGTTAGTACAACTAACTATATCGGAAGAATTTCAATGGTTTTGTATGAGTGAAATGTCCAGCTAACTGTAACACCCCTAAAACCTATAGTTTTTCAGTGAATTCGAAAGGTTTTTTAAATGCTAATTCCTAACTATATCAGGCCTGAAACCTATGGGTTTTTCAGTGAATTTCAAAGGTTTTTTAAATGCTAATTCCTAACTATATCTGGCCTGAAACCTATGGTTTTTTCAGTGAATTTCAAAGGTTTTTTAAATGCTAATTCCTAACTATATCAGGCCTGAAACCTATGGTTTTTTCAGTGAATTGTGGTAAATAAAATTACCTAGACTTAATTTATGCGGTAAAGTTCAATAAGAATAACTCAGTCAAAAAATTAAGAGGCAGAGTCCGTGGCATCTGAGTTTATATAAGGGTTTTATTCCATAAAAAGGAATTGGTTCGAACCAGGTATCATGTTCCATCACCACAAAGGTTCAGGAAGGGATAGACAATGCTTTATTAACCGAATACAGTATATATAGTCAATGCATATAATGGTGATGGAATACAGAAGGCTGAGAGAAAAGAGATAAGAACACATGTGCGTAACAGAAGGCGTGCACGAGGGCGTACACGGAGGTGTGTACTAAAGACGTCATATGAAAGTGTCACAGGTAGGTGGATCCATAGAGGAATCCTGCAGTGTCAGCAGAAATACATGGCAGAGATGCGCGCGCAGCAGCATGACGTGTGATTGATGTGGAACTGGAGGGTGAAAGGGACTTGACATTTAGCCTTACATGAGGAGACAGAAGTCTGGCGTGTCAGAACAACCTAATCCCAAATCATATCTAATATCTTGTGTTTTGAGGAACTGTATTATCTAGAAGGAAAAGTCTCTCGAGCAGAGGCTATTATATACTGACTGCTAATACATGTATAAGCGTCTAGGTGTCTGCATGTAGTGCGGGGGCCATGAGTCTACCATATTAACAGGAGCAGTGAATTACTTGCATGGAGACAGTGAGGCCGGGCCCTTTGCTCTGCAGCTGGGAGGATGTTTACCTGAACTACTAGACAGGAATGTATTTTCGAGGAGCGGAGCAGATAACTTGAAGGTTGAATACAGTTTTGGCAGGCAAGCAGGCCGAGCCGGGCACCGCTCGCCGCGCAGGGAGTAAGGCAGAGGTCATGGATACAGAATCCAGGCTGCAGCATCCAGAGGCAGAAAGCAGGAAGGCAGAAAGGGCTCGATGGCATGAATCCAGGCCTAACTCAATAGAGCCAGGAAAACGTGAAAAGTGCACCATATAAAGACGGTGGCAAGGCATACTTAGGAACGGAATTATCGATCCATTCATGGTGGATCTGAAATAGGACATGTTAACGTTGGACGCAAATGTATTTGCCTCTTCATAGCTGGTCATGGAGGGAAATTACATGTACTTGAAGCATGTACATGGAGACGGTGGGGTTCACGTTAGGGGACACAGTTGACCATAAAAATTCATATTACCTCAGAATTTCAAAGGTTATTTAAATGTTAATTCCTAACTATATCAGGCCTGAAACCTATGTTTTTTTCAGTGAATTTCGAAGGTTTTATAAATGACTATTTTTAAATGTATTATTTTTTTTTTATACAGATTTACTACTTTTTTTAACTATTTATTTTTAGATATTTTATTTTTTAAATTACATTACATATTTTTAATATAAATTGAAAAAAAATGTTTTTAAAAAATATTGAAATTGTAATATTTGTTTTTTTTATTTTATATATTTTTTAATTTATATATATTCTATATCGCAGCCAAAGATATCCTATGGAAGGAAATTCAAGTTACTATAACTACAAATATAATTACTTTTCAGGATCAGCAGTGGGCTAAAAGATGCAGCACTGAGGTCTCTCCTTATAAGGTGAGTAAATCAGAATTCGTAGTTCGGCTGATTTTAAAGGAATTTTTAGATTTAAACCTGCACCGTTCGTTCTTACTACAGAAGTAGCAAAAACGGCGTGGCTACGAGCGCTCTGTTTTCAGCCCCGTGCAAAATTAACAAATTGTAAACTTGCCTTTCCAAGTCAACATTCAACAGCTTTGCTTTTTTGGCCGGTTTGACAGCCATACCGACCCCACTCAGAAGTTTACTTTCTGTTCTCCGTGAGTTCAGATGCAAGGTTTCAGGCAGGACAATAGATCCGGGCTAGGCCGGAGAAACCCACGAGTTAATCATATGTGTTTTGGCACCTTTTCCTTGCCAGCTACTGTACCTAAAAAAAAAACTTGGGAGATCTTGTCTGTTCCGTCTCAAGATCAATGGCATGCCCTGCAGTGACTGGAGAGGGCGGGGATGGCCGACTTCACAGCCCTCATAATAATTTACATCACACCACATCGGCATCTTGTAACAAAGGGAAGAGGGCCTTCCCCGCCCACTGCACCAGAGAGCTGCCAAGTGCTCGCACACCAGCATTCAATCCGGCTAATGGCTAGGAGCCCGTGCATTAGGGAGCGGCCCTGCCCCCCAGGGGAGGGGGGCTGCTCTCAGGGACTCACAGATACACCCACAGACTTACACACCCATGACGCAGGAGCAGGGAACTGCACTCGAGCAGGCACGCACACTTCAGAAAGAAACATACACACAGGGCCTAGCTATCGACTCACAACACAGGAGCACAGAGCTACACTCATGGCAGGTTCACACACAATTCAAAACAAAACATACACACGGGCCTAACAGCTAAAGGAATGATGAGCAATTGACTCAAAACACCCACAACACAGGAGAACAGTTACACTTAAGGGAGGTGCACATACAGTTCAAAACACAACATACACACAGGGCCTAACTGCTGAAGGAATGAAGAACCATCAACACACAACACATGAGCACAGAGCTACACTTAACGCAGGTGCCCATACAATTTAAAACACCACACACACAGACAGTCTAAGAACCATCGATTACAGCAGTCATATGTAGGGGTCAGCCTGCAACGCACTAACACCACAGAGGTACAATGCACAAGCAGAACTGGACTGCACAACACTGACATCACTAGTCACAGCAAATAACACAGCCGGCACAACAAAGTCAGCCCAGGCTCACAGCCTTGAAACAGAGGAATCTCCTGTACAACCGAAGTGGCACAGCACAGACACCACTGAAAACGCAAAAGAGCAGGCCTGAAGAATCCAGCGTCTTCCACAGGCTTAACATCTAGCCCCACACGACACCCCCAATAAAGTAACTAACTGCCTCGTAAAATTCGTGCACCAGGAAACTTGCGTGTGCAAAGCGAACACACAGAACTTCATAACTCAGGACTATCTCCAAGCAAAGAAGAAACAGATGCCAGACAGGCACATACCTCCTGTCATACGCTTCGACCAACCACACCTCTCTGACCACGTAGAACTGGGGAACAACCGAATTCCCCTTTCAAACACAAGCAAGTGCGAGAGACAGACAGAGAAACACAACACGCATCCTAAAGTGCAGAGAAACACGTGTCAGAGGCTGGGTTTGTGGGGGCCCGTGCAGAGCAAAATCATAGGCTGGGTTTATGGGGGTGCGTGCAAAGCAAATGTTCCAGGGGATCACTGGAGAAATGTGCCTGGCCTTCCTGCTCATACTGTAATCCTCCTCCGCCCGGGCCCAGGACTAGCCGTCTTGCGGCTGGAATGCGCGCCCCTCCCGCCATGCAGCAGCAATGCAGTAGTGCAGGGTGCAGCGCCGGGGCAGACACTGCACATTCCAACAGAGCCAGAGAAGCAAGGCAGGCCTCTGCCCTGCAGGAGGCACACACTCACAGCTTCCACGGCGAGCTGCCAGGCAGAGGCTGGGAGGGGGAGGAGGGAAGGAGGGAGGAAGGAGGGAAACCAAAAGTTACTGGAAGAAATGTGCCAAGTTCAGGCGCAAGCTCAACTACAATCCAAGGATCCTGGCACAAAAGAGTGAGAAGGGACCCAGAGAGACGGGTCAGCCAAGAGCACAGGTGGACAATCTTGCACCTCTGACCTCAGATCCTGCCCCTATGGGAAGGAGGCACATAAACAGGCTGCATGTGAATGCACAGTTCAAAGCAATGACAACCAGCACAGCACAGCACATGGACACGGATCAGATCCCAGGCACATACCATTGCACTGTACTGCATTAAGGAATCCTGAAATCTGGACACAGCACAGGCCTGGGGGCTTCACATAGCTTTAGGTTGCAGTGTTTGTGATTTCCTAAAAAGGTTGCTTTTTGTTGTTATTAACTTCCACGAGGGGCCTCGAGTCTGTGGCGTTTTCCCTTTCTGGCAATTTAACAAAAAAATGTGAACCGGAAAATAAATTCTGTGAAAGGAGGGGGGTGGGTGAGGCCAGGCTGCCCCCTCCCTGCTCCCAGGCTCTCCTCTTGGGCTGAGATCCGGAGCGGCTCCTGCAGGGGCTGCAGCTGCTCACTTGAATGCGGTCCACGAGAGGAGTTTTTTGGGGCTGGGCTGGCCTGTGTGGAGTTGCTGGCGGTGCCTGTTTTTTTCTCCTTGTCTCTCTGTGCCTCTCTCCTCCTGCCCCCCTCTCGGGCCATCTCTGCCCCCCCTAATATAATTACTTTGCCCTGGGTGGTGGTGGTCCACGGGGCAGTATGGGAGGGATTTGGCCGACCCACACCTTTTTTTGAATACGCCCCCTGGATTTGGTCCCCGGGGGCTAATTTGAAAAAAACAGACCAGGGTTTTTTTTTCACGGGGTACGCATACCAACGCGTATCCCATGATTTTTTAAATCCTAGGTGGTCAGGGTGTTTCTACCCTGCCCCCTTCGCGTGTTTTGCACACTTGTTTCACTGCTATCTTGTGCCTCGGTTCTACCGAGGCACAAGATGGCTGCCAACACTTCCTGGTTTGGAGTGTTGACAGCCAATTAGCATGCAGCTCATGCTCGGGAAGGTTCACGTACTGTACAGAGTACAGTACAGAGAACGGTACTTCATCTCTAGATATATCTATGAATTTACTTTTGAATTTCTCAGGAACTACTGAACAGATGTACACCATTTAACAAAAAGTGTGATCTGCGAACAGAACTCTACCTTTTTGCCAAATTTCGTGTAATTCCGTTCAGCCTTTCGGGCTGTAGCCCTGGCTAAAGGTCCAATGGAAAATTGCATGGGGAAAACACGTTTTGGGACCCCCTTTTTTCTCAGCCCCCGCTTCACGAATCACCCCCAACCTTTCAGAGAAGGAGCGGAACAGAACAGGCCATTTTCTTGGAGAATTTTGCGAAGATTCGTCAACCGGCTCAAAAGTTATTCCAAATAGAATGTTGCGGATTTCCTATGGAAATTAGGTCCAAACTTATCTACCTACTGGCGACCGCCAGTAGTTTTATATATATATATATATATATATATATATATATATATATATATATATATATATATATATATAGATCCCAAAATACAGTTCCACCAGGCTTCCGAACACCCCAGCGGGTGCATCCGTAGACGGCAGGTGAGTCCGTCATGTTCCACAACAACTCCAAGAAACGGAGCACACCAGGGTTTAAAAGAAACGGTTTATTATCGCAAATACATTTCGTTTCAATTACCTTCTTCAGTGCTAAAACCGTTTGCAAATGTCACTCAGCTTTCAATCCTTACTTATGAACACTCTTTTGGATTGGTCAAGTGGGGGCTGAGATAAAAGGGGGGTCCCAAAACGTGTTTTCTCCATGTTATTTTCCATAGGACCTTTAGACTCGGCTACAGGTCGAACGGGTGAATGGATTTATAAGAAATTTGGCAAAACTGTACAGTCCGGCTCGCAGATTACGCTTTTTTTTGGAATGGTGTAAATCCGTTCAGTAGTTGCTGAGGAAATTAAAGTTAAAGTCAATTATATATCTATACGCGCGCACATGTGCGCGCACCCAAACGGCTGCGCGCGCGAGCGGAATTTTGTTGCGTGACGTCTGTTAACGTTCGATTCGAAGGAAATCAGGAAGTGTTGACCGCCATTTTGTCATTGCGAGTAAATATATTGTTGATTTCAAAGCGTTGGAATATGGAAAGGGGAGAAGGTAGAGATTGTTTTGCTGCGTAGGTTTTCTCAGGGTGTGCAGTAAGGCCCTTAAAGGCGAAAATATATATATATATATTTTTTTTAAAGTTGCGTGGTGCGCGCACTCGGTCGCGCACACCTTTTTACAAGAGTGTGAAAATGGAAATAAATCAGAAGTTTGAGTGCTTAGATATAAGGTGGCTCTGAAAAGAGCCATTGTGTTAATTGAGTGTTTTCTGCATAGTACCGATGCAGAGCCTGATGTTGCAGAGGAAGATTCTGTTTCCCTCATTCGTGAAATGAACACCGTCTCTCCTATAGACGTCTTGCATGTGGTATCGCAAGTTGTTGTGGTAAATAGAACCCATGCTATAATCTCTGAGGAACGCAGAAACAGATTTATTTACATGTCTCCTTGCTTTCTCAAATTGTGCACAATGGTGATTGGACCAATTCCATTTCTGTCTTTGGCATATATTGGAATATACCAAGGCAGATCGAGGAAAAAGTGTCATCAATTGTCGAAAGGTGTCTTTTAGAAGCATTTCCAGACCTACCCCAGTGATTGTGCCTAGATCGTTTCCACCACAGTGCACAATTATAAGGTCTGGTTCTGGGAGATGCATAAAAGTTTTCACCAATGGAATCAATTGGTGACATTTCAATCCTCTTTTGGAAATCCATGTTATGTGTACATTTGGTAAGCTGAGGTTGCAAATTCGTCTGCTTACTGCATATTTTTCACTCCAGTGAATATAACTGTGTCCTATTAGCCAGACCTTCATTTTCAAGGGATTTGTAGTCGTCCTCCGATCGGTTCTGGAAGTGGAATGGTAGTTAGAAGTTGAAATTCTAAATAAAGAAAAAGGAAGAGGCTGGGTGTGGTTTAAAAAATAAAAATGATTGGTTGATTGTAAGAAGTGGAGATTGAACAGTACGTTGCATGTTAATGTTTATGTTAAACGAAAAGTACTATTGGGTGTGAAAAAAAAAGACATGTAACAGAGCTGTGGATTGGCAGGTGTTTCTGGAGGGAAAACAGTGTTGTTACTTTGCTGTAGAACGTTGAGATATGAACTTTTGACCTGTGCCTTCAGCCAGGTGCAGAATGAGGTGTTACCATGGAAACAGCCAGAGATGGCAGTGGGTGATGGGTGACTTTTATGTGACATTGAAAATATTGTGAGGGAGAACCAACTGAAATGTAATTGCTTACGTTACGCGCTCCGCATTGCTTCCGGGAAGCTGCGCTTCGCGCCTCGCGCACCGGAGCACTTCCGGGTGCGCTAACGCAGCGCGTCATATGACGGATTACGCAAGAACGCGATACGTCGTTGGGGCTCCACCGGAACTGATCGAATTGGTAGTCTACAGTGTTTCTGGATGTTTCAGACTGAAGCTGGCGTCAGCATGAGAGCACCCCGTGGCTACGTCGTGGCCATTCCGCGAGCAATCATGGCAGTCGCTCCCCACTGGAAGTCTGCAGGAGTCGGGGGCCTCGGTGACTCTTGTAGAATCTTCAAGGCTGACGGGACGCTTTTGGGAATGGGGCTCATGCCCTAGCAGTCAAGCGTCCGAGTTCCAGGGTTGCCCAGAGCCATCCTTGCAGGCCAGGCCCAAGTCTGTGGAGCCGACCGCCATTTCCTGAGCTCCGTGGCAGCCGCCTGTCGCTGTATCGGAAGAGTGGGTGCAATTCAGCCGGATGGCGGGTGAGACGGTGTAAATGTGATGGTTGGACCAGGGCACCGCAGGACGTGTCTTCAGGTCAAACGGATTGTGGGACAAGGTCCAGAATGGAAGAGGCATCAAAAGGCAAGAAGTTCCGCCTGACCCCGGGAGCCGGCCGCCTATGTCGGGGGCGATCTTAGGCCATAGCAGGGGAACAAGACTTGGGGAGGGGGCAGGAGCCAAGCGCCCCCTCCGAGTCCACGTTTCTTGGACCCTGAAGTATGGCACTCAACATTCAGAACTTATGACATTTGTGCAAGGCAGGGACATCGAAGCCTCTCAGGGACCAAGTATATCCAGAGTCCTTCCTACAGAAGGTGGTGGGGGTGGCGGCATTAGCAAGGCATCCTCCCACACAACTTGTCGGACCCTGAAGTATGGCTCTCAACATCCAGAACTTATGACATTTGTGCAAGGCAGGGACATCGAAGCCTCTCAGGGACCAAGGCTATCCAGAGTCCTTCCTACAGAAGGTGGTGGGGGTGGCGGCATTAGCAAGGCATCCCCCCACACAACTTGTCGGACATGACCTCTGGATGTACTGGGTGTTCAATTTCAGAATTGAAACTACTAAGAAGCAATTAGAAGTGTTGTTTTCATGTTGCAGTAGGTTCCATGTAAATAGTTATTTAATAAAACGTTTTATCCTGTTACTTTGCTGGTGTGTTGTATATATTTATAATAGTTGCATAGTGTTTGTCGTTATTTTGGGCGGGGTGGGTGGCGGAGCCGAGCTGTCTTGCAGCCATCATGGCGTCGAGCTCGGTTCCTCTCTCTAGTTTCATGTTTTTTCTAACGATTTATATGTTATAGTTTGCTAGCACGATACAGCGGATAGTCCGCATTTTATATATATGTCCTTTTTATTAGGGGGGTCCTCCGGTGGAGTCGGACGATCTACCTCTAATAAACAGTCCGGGTTGAACCAACTACCAACAAACGGGGCAGAGATAGGCATGACGGGTTACAAAGGGGACAAAAGTGTGCACTACCTATCCTTCACTATCTGCAAAAACTAAATAGAGTATTGCGACTTTATGCTTATTTGTGAACAGAGAATGACCCAAAGAGAACCAATTTCGAACAATCATAGGCTATTGGCAGTGGGCAGAGAGGCCATGACACGGAAAATGGCTGTTACTTACGTGCATGATGGGGCCTAAAAGGGACTAGATGGCGTGGCCACTGTTTCGCGACTTTCACTTTACTTTTAACAATGGCTGTGGTGAACATAAATGAACGCCGCTTATGTATACCTAATTTTAGTCATTTTCCACAAAAAAGCTTTTGATATTTGCTATTAAAAAACCAAAGAAAAACAGTGAAAAAACCATAGGTTATAGACCATATATAATTAAATATCTGAAGTCCATCTCTGCACTCCATGGAGAAACAGGTCGTCGATCACAAGATGTGCTGGCCACCTCTAATGGTAATAGCGTGGCCAGGGCTCTTGTCGTTGCCTCTGCAAATTGCAGAGGGTGCACTTGTTTGACATGCCGCACCATGGTATGTATGGAAAAGAAATATTTTTTTGCTGGATTTCTTCTTGAGAGAACCAAGTCACATATCGTGCAGGTTACTTTTGGTGCATTCACTTTCTTTTGATCTTCAGGATATGTGAAAAATTGCCAGATGAAAGATTTATTTTTTCTTATTAAAGGTAGTCGATCATTTTGGTCAGATTCGGAAGATGAATGAGATACGGTAGCCATTTCACCAAAGTCTTCCGAAAGATGTAGGACGTTGTTGTCTCTTGAGAGTAGAAAAGATAGTGAGGGAAGTGGGTGGAGTGCTGCGTGTAAATTCCAGAATTGAAACTATTAAGAACCAATTGAAAGTGTTGTTTTCATGTTGCAGTAGGCTGCCATGTAAATAGTTATTTAATAAAACGTTTTACCCTGTTACTTTGCTGGTGTGTTGTGTATCTTTATAATATTTGTCGTTATTTTGGGTGGGGTGGGCGGCGGAGCCGAGCTGTCTTGCAGCCATCATGGCGTCGAGCTCGGTTTCTCTCACTAGTTTCATATTTCTCATGAGGGGTTGTTCCTAATTTTTCTATTTTAGCGAGGTCAAAAAAAGATCTCATCAGTGGCCTACTGATTTTGCTCGATTCCTTTTGTTTTTTCTAACGATTTATATGTTATAGTTTGCTAGCACGATACAGCGGCTAGTCTGCATTTTATATATATGTCCTTTTTATTAGGGGTGTCTTCCGGTGGAGTCAGACGATCTACCTCTAATAAACGGTCCGGGTTGAACCAACTACCATCATGATTTTGTATATCTTCTGAGCTGGATTTAAGTGCACAATTGTTAAAGTATGAAACGTTTTATATTTCTAAAAAAAATACCAAGGTGTGTACATCCGGTAACGCACGAAAGTTTAAAAAGACATTCGGCTCCATTTACTGAAAAGTTTCATAAGAATAAAAAAGAAGTCTAGGTACAGTCTCTTTGACGTACTATAAGTTCTTTGAGGGGTGTATGAAGAAATTCAATAAGTTCAAATCGCAAGGTTTTTACGAAATATATAGGCCTGTGGGCGCACTCGGTCGCGCACGAAAGCCTGGAAGTGCGATATCCATTTTATTGACAACTGTTGCCGAGAGTGCGCACACCGGGTCGCGCACGAAAGTTTAGTAAGGATATTTTTATTTACAGACAAATTTTAATGTGTTTAAAAAAAGGCAAGGTACAGACTTTCGAATTCTGTATTGCTTTACAAGGAGTCTCTATGCAACTTGAACAGTGAAGAAAACGGCTTGTTTTCGAAAAAAATATTGCCAGAACTTTATTGCCAAAAGTATAGGTTGCATACACAACATTTTTCTGAATTAGCATTTTAAAAACCAATGAAATTCACAGAAAAAACCATAGGTTTTACACACGTTATAGTTAGGAAGTAGCATTTAAAAAACCTATGAAATTCACTGAAAAAACCATAGGTTTGACACATGTTATATTTAGCTGGAAATTTTACTGACATAAAACCAATGAAATTCCACGTTATAGTTAGTTGGACTCACTATAACTTGCGCGTGCAATGCACTGCTGATGACGTCACATATTACATCACTCATGACATGGTCAGTGACATCCCTGATGACACCATCCTTGTGACATAGTGACAGACCTCCTTTCACTGTAATGTAACCCTTGAAACACATATTCAAAAATAGAAACTGAAATTTAAAAAAAATGCAGATACCCATATCAGTTACAACAAGTAATTCAGTAATTCCACCATCTATATACACATCCACTCATACATATACTCACTCATCATATGAAATGATACACCTATACATCCTGTTACACACCGACAATCATCGAAAAGTTACTCACAGACATACTCACACGTGCAAATAAACTATTGAACATCCATTTATTTGAATATAGAGTTATACACACACTTCCACCTTACTTCTATTGAAAATTACACATATTTATTCTCTTAAACAATCACTTATAGAAACACATACTTATTTAAACAGGAACTCTTTCAATCTCTTACTCTCACATATACTCACTTATATACATCAATATTCACATATACTAGATTAAAACATATGTCGTTACTGATAAAGACACTAGTGAGACAGTCATTCACTCACTAACAAACACATATACACACTCATCCACCCATACAGTCCTGCACATATGCTGTCTTCAAAACACATACAAACAGAGAGTCAGTCACTCATGCATCTATGTGCTAAGTAATACCCCCACCAGACCATATAGACACTCATACTGATACTAAGAGAAACATCTAATAACCCATATACATACGCATGTAGCTACTTACCAACACATGTAGCCACTTATACACAAAGTGAAACACTAATATATATATTTAAATATTTAAACATTACTCACTAATATTTATTTTTCAGAAAGACACATATTCACTGGATGGTGTCATCAGTGATGTCATGAGTGATGTCACTGACCATGTCATGAGTGATGTAATATGTGACGTCATCAGCAGTGCATTGCACGCGCAAGTTATAGTGAGTCCAACTAACTATAACGTGGAATTTCATTGGTTTTATGTCAGTAAAATTTCCAGCTAACTATAACATGTGTCAAACCTATGGTTTTTTCAGTGAATTTCATAGGTTTTTTAAATGCTACTTCCTAACTATAACGTGTGTAAAACCTATGGTTTTTTCTGTGAATATATATATATATATATATATATATATATATATATATATATTACCTACTGGCGGTCGCCAGTAGGTAGTTATAGTTAAGGATTTTTTTCAATGTAAAATCTCAACATTTTATTGGGAATAACTTAGACGCCGGTTGAGGAATCTGCCTGAAAATGTCCTCAAATTTGCCTTGCAGCGCTTTGGGCCTTCCCTGAAAGTTTGGGGGGGATTCGTCAAGCAGGGGCCAAGATAAAAGGGGGGTCCCAAAACGTGTTTTCCCCATGTTAATTTTATAGGGCGTTAGACCTCACTTTTAGCCCGAACGGCTGAAAGGATTTCCACCAAACTTGGCAAAATTGTAGGGACTGGTAGCCCGATGTGCCTTTGCTATGTCTCAAGACATGTGCTCCAGTGGATTTTGAGTAATTTAGGTTAAAAAAATATATATATCTATGGCCGCGCCCCGGTACGTGCACCTGGGAACGCTCCGGGCGCTACGCGACTTGCGCGCAGAAAGATGATTGGCTCTCGGGTGCCTGTAAACATTCGAAACAGTCCGGAGCGGCTGCCATCTTGAGTCTCGGTAAGAACGAGACACATGAGGAGGCAAAAGCAAAGGGGGAAATGACCATAAGGGGGCAGAGTAGACCCCCCTGATCCCCTAGGTTTGATGTGGGGGCCATAAAAGGGCCCCGCAGAGCAACATTTTTTTTTCTCGATTTGCACGGGGTGAGCGCCCGGTACGCGCACCGGGGAGCGGACTGGGGAGCGTACTGATGAAGCGAGCTTCAGAAAATATTTTATTCTGACTCGTGGATTTAATCTCCTATAACATGAACTAATTTACTAATGAGCTGTTGCATGATTTGTTGTATTAATCGACTTAGATTAAGTTTGCATCACACACGAACACGTGGGTACTAATAACATGTGCTCTTGTTGCATTTGCGAGTCTGTTTTGTAACACGTGATTAATATTGTTTTGTTTGTCATGTTTGTCCTTTTGTCTTTGTCACTGTTAATATGCTGCTGATTATTCATGGCATGTGCTCTTTATATGTGCTTACATGTTTGTCCTATGTTGTGTTTGTCTGTCTGTGTATCATTTAATCATCTTTTTACTCTTTCAGAAACTTAAAGCTGGACTATATGAAGAATGGTAGATATTTTATGTGTTGCTTTATTTGTTTGCTTTTGCTAGATGTCTTTTATTAGTGGGTTAATTAATAATTAGTAATGGTCGGGTGGGTACAGAAGGGTTTGTTTTACCTGAATTAATCACTCTTTTGTGTTTGTTTAAATACTAGCCCGAGAGTGGTTTGAGGCCTAGTACTGATTCTGAAGAGGAGTTGGTTGGCCTGTACGTGAGCAGAGTTGGAGCCAAGTGCAGTCATCCTGGAAACTTTCCATGGAGAATTATATTTTTGCACTTTACCTTTGAAAAGACTGTGGCTCTGACAATGAAGACTTATGCACGAACTGCTCTGGATGTTCTTTTCACAAGGCCGAGGAAGTAACAGGGATGATTTTGCCGAGCTTTGGTGGAAGCTTGAGAAGCAACTTTTAAAATGTTGCAAAACGCTCGGAAGTCGTTGTCATCTCATGTCAATGAACAATAGTATGGTGACGCTCATACCCTGGAAGAGGTGGTTTTGGTGGTCTGACAGCCATCAACCAATCAGAGTGCTGAACTTTTTGAAAGAAATACATTTAGTTAAAATAGTGAGCAAAAATGATATAAAAATTGGGCCTCTTGAAGGGAACGGGGCTGACTGTTTCCTGAGGGCAAAGTGCTGTCCGATTTCCTTTGGATCGTAAGCATTCAACTGTTTGTTATATTTTGTTTTCTTTTCAGGTCAGAAAGCTAATTTAGGGAATAGGGTTTATGTTTTCTTTAATTCATTATTTGATACAATGCTGAATTGACAGTTATCTTTGAGCCAATGATTAATGATTAAATTTGAATTAATAAAAACTAAATGTTTGACATTAATAAAGTGCTAATAAAGTTTATGCAATTATGAATTTTAAATAAACTTTTAAAATGACAACCGGTCTTGTTTATTATAGTCAGTTTCATAACAACATATCAGTTCCATTCGCCTCATGATTCAGCTGCTCTGTTAATTCTATGGACCTGGTATTGATTGGTAAGTTTGGTGGTAGATAGTGACATCATTTATGCAGAATTTTAGTAAGAGCGCTGGATCCGTTTTTGGTAGCATTGTACGGTTATATGTTGTTTTTGACATGTATGTTACATATATGTTGGTATAGACATAGGATTGAGGTTTAACAAATGTTAAGTTTTTGTCAGATTGTTATATGTAGTTGTTAGGATTTTTTCCAGCAGTGTGAAAAATTCCTGGTTATTTGCCGGCAAAAGGTAGTGTGACTAGAAGAGTTACACAGTGCATTTGTTCTGTTTCAAAATTGTGGTATAGAATATATCACGTGTTGTGGTCGTACAACACAAGTTTAGGGATTCTAGATTGTTTGGTTAAATGTTATAGTGAGGATTGCCTATGAAATCGTAACATTAAGTATAGGGACTTGTTGCCCGTTTTAAAACTTTCTGTGAAAAGAGTAGTAGGATTTATCTAAGCTTGAGAGAAGGGTGAGATAGCGTAGTCTATTCTTATCAACGTTTGACGTTTTCTGTGGTTGGTTCAAGTCCTGCCAAGATCTTGTGCATGAATGAACAGGGTTTTCGTATGAATGTATGAATAAATGATTGTATAGAAATAGCGTCGTCTATTTTATGCGTAGAGTGAGTTCTGTATGATTGTAAGGCTATCACTTTGTTAGCGAAACAGACAAGTGGTTTGTTTATTCGTAGTTACTAAATTAAAAATTCATTGGAAAGTTTTGCTTAAAATGGCGCCGTGAAAAAGTTTTGTGAAGGTGGGGTGAGTTTACGGAGTAACACACAGAGAAGCTGCAGCGGTGGCATACGTCATTTCGGTACGCGCTGTGATTGGCTAACATACGTCACAGAAAGCGCACTGATTGGCTCACGTGACTGTGACGAGCTGGTACCAGATTGGTCAGTTCTGAATACTGTATTTCTATTGGAAGAGCAAGGTAGTGACGTGGCTTAACCTGATTGGCTTGTTGGTGTCTTTCGCGCATGGATTGGTTGGAATAGCAGAACACCAGAAAACATTTTCGAAGCTTTCGGAAAAGTAATTTTCATTTAAAATCATGAGTTATTGGAGCGATAATGTAAATAAAAAGCCTTCATGGTTTCAAAAAGTGAAAAATTATTTTAAACCTGACAAGAAAATTGAAACGCGTGGTGGTAAATTACTTCATAAGTACAAAACAACTGCAGCTTATATGGAAGGCGAATATGGCTATCATACTGTAATTTGGTTTGATAATTGGATGCATTATACCAGAAATGATGGTGTATTAGCTTGGCCAGAAGATGGGTCATTTAATTTGAAAGTTTTACAAAATTTTAGAGGAAAAATGATGGATCTTGTGCCAAAGCCAAGACCTACACAATTTGAGGCACTGGTTGAATGGGAGGTTGAGATGATGGAACTTGAGCGTGAAAGTAAATGCCCGACACCTAGACATTCTAAATACATTTTAAATAGAGAAACACATGAAGATAAAGTGAGACGCTGGAGAAAGGCAGATATGTATGATGGTCTGTATCCAGTGAGAATAATGATTACTGAAGATTTAGAACAAAAGACAGCTGGAAGGAGAATTGATGAGGAATTAGATGATGCGGGTTTTAGAAGACATTTATGCTACAAAACGCAAACCGCCACCTTATCAAGCAGGCTCTCAACCTACTCCGAGAGTTTCTACAGAAACTTCTCCAAGTGCACCTCCTAGAGAAGCTGAGGAAGGTTCTCTCAGATTTTTAAAATTACCTGAAAGGGCAGGGTCAGTAAATAACTGTAGCACACCTAGAGAAAATAGATTCCAGCAACAGGAAAAAAGAATACCTGTTATTCCAGAAATCTCTAGTTACAATAAAGCAAAAGAAGATTTAATTCAACAATTGACAAAAGGCATGGAAGCAGTGACAGTACCAGTAACTATTGGTCCTGTTGTACCGGTTTTTGATCAAGGAGACAATAGACAAACAGCTTTAACAGTTCCATTAAATGCAGAAATTCAAAATGTTGCTGAAAGATTTTATTCAGAACTTTCGGAGATTCATAGAGAAAAATCTATGATGCCAAATTTAACATTAAACGGAAGTTTGTCAAGTTCACAAACACCAACTGTGGCAGATTCAGATTCAGGTTTGTCAGAGAAAAGTTTGAACAGAACAGAATTATCCCAAAATGGATTGTCCCCTGAAGCTCCTGATTACAAAAAGCTTGATGTCGCTAAACTAAAGGCTGATCTAGAAGAATTAATCATTGGCACAATTGGTTCTGACAATTTGAAATTGTATCAGGATGATGAATTGCTGTTTATCTGCAAAAGTATTCAGTGGAAAACTAAAAACAGGTATGAACAACTGGAAGAAATGGCTGCTGAGTTAGAAATTGATTTGAGTAAACAGAAACATTTACAGAAACATTACATGGTGGATTTTTCTGAAAGGGACATTGACAATCTAAATGCTGCTGGAAGAATGACACATATAAAAGAATTAATAAGTTTTCTCAGAAAATTAGGCGAATTAGGTAAATGAAGAATAAAATGGTCAAAGAAAGAACAGGATAAGAAATTAAGAAATGAAATAGTTTCAGAATTTCCAATGAGAGAAATAGCTGGAGGAGGGTATGTTCATGTCCCTTGGTCTAGACAGGATATTCTCCTGTTTACTAATGATTTCCCACGCCTGAGAGAAAAACCAGTTGAATGGTATCGACAGGTAGACAGATTTATAAAAGTGTCAAAAGTTCTGTGGATTGATCAAGATGGTTTCTTTGACATTGTTGTCCCATCAGATCTTTGGACAGAATGTAAAATTTCTGTGGATTGGCCAAAAGAAGAACCTCCCCGAGACCCAGTTACAGGTGCTCCCGCAAAGGATGTTATGGATATTTATAATAAAGTAATTTACTGGTTGAAAGCAAAAATTCCCCCGAAAGAAGTGGACTGGGTTAAAATTGACAGAACAAACCAGGAACCTAAAGAATCAGTTCAGGAGAAGTGTGGCTCACTGGTTAGAGCAGGCAGACCCTGAAGCAGAGGTCAGACCCGGGGCCAGGGTTCAATTCCCGACGCGGCAGGGTCTTGAGCTCAAATGTCCAGGGACTCGATAATTCTCGCGTTGGTGCCTGACCTAATCATGGGTTCACACTCTGCAACTCTGGGCATTAAGCTTGCTTAATCTCCACAACGGCCCCCCGCAGCGGGATGCCTGGCTTTCACCTTGGGGATGCCCTGTAGGGGCTATCTCACAGGGAGAAGCTAGGACGGGTTCCCAAGGCAAGCGCGGAGATACCCCTTCGGGGGTCGATTCAGGCGCTATATAAGAAACATAATAATAATAATTCATTTTATGAAAGGTTACTGTTAGTCTTCAAACAGTACAGTGGTTATGAAAAATTAAGTGAAAAAGATATGAGCCACTTTATATACAGATTTGTATATGGCCTGAGACCTGAAATTGGTGACATGATTAGAAATGGAATTGTCTGTTGGCAAGCACTTTCAGTTGATGACATCCTGAGAAAAGTAAAATATTGCAGTGATGAGATAGACGCAAAGCAAAAGAATCTCAAGGAGAAAACGATGTGGGCACAAGTGAAGGTAGCAGAGCAGCAACAACAACAACAATTAGCCTCTATGCAGCAGGGAAAGTTCAAGAATAATTTTAATAATAATAAGCCAAAATTTAATGTAAATGTTAAGAGCTGAAACAAAAGCTCTCATGTTTTAATTGCGGCGAAATTGGACACTGGAAACGCGAGTGTAAAAACCCGCCCAGAAATGTTAAAAATAATTTGTTGAATCCACAGGTGCAGTGTGAGTTAAATCCGCAGCAACAGCAACAATTAAATGAATTAAGTCAACAGCGATGACAGATAGCGAATCAGCAGAGCCAAATTCAGCAAAGCCAGTTTCAGCAGAACCAGATACAGCAAAGTCAAATTCAGCAGAGTCAGGTACCTCAAGCACCATTCCCTGATAGTGCTAACACACAGAGATTTTCTCCTGATACAGGTTTCTGTGGAGGTAATTTGGTAAATAATGTGTCAAAAGTTAACATGTCAAATGCTTCTCAATTTTGGTTGAAAGACAAGGAAGAGAGTGATTCATCAGAGGATTACTCATGACGGTGCCTGAGAGAGGAAGAAGAGTGTGTGCTTGGACCCACTCTTGAGGTAGATCAGTCTGGTCCATTTGTGAATGGGAAAGTAAACGATGTAGATGTTACCTTCCTTGTGGATACAGGTGCTACCCGTTCTACTGTTAGATCAGCAGAAATAGAAAATCTTCCTCTCTCTGGGGAGTCCATCCAAGTTGTAGGTATAGCTAATCAGCAAATTAAAACAAGTTTAACAGAGCCAGTAAAAGTGGAAATAGGCAACTACAAAGATAAGCACAGATTTTTAGTTTGTGACAGCAGTCCTGTGAATCTGTTGGGTCGTGATATATTGTGCAAAATGAATTGCAAAATATATTGCTCACCAGATGGCATATGGCATTGAAATGCAAACTTCAGAAGAAGATGGGCTTTATAAATTGACTATGTTAATGGTTGATGAGGAGAAAACTTTACTGTTTCCGGTGTTTGATAAAAATGACTTGCCAGAAGAGCTCAAAAAGCCAGTTAATCCAGCAATTTGGGACCTAACAGGTAATGATATGGGTCTCATGAAAAATATTGATCCAGTAAAAATCACTGTTAAGCAGGGAATAGATTTTCCAAATGTTCCTCAATACAAAATGAAAGCTGAGACAATTGAGGGTGTCATTCCAGTGATTGAAAAATTCATAAGTCAAGGTGTGTTAAAAGAAATTGAGAGCAGCCCATGTAATTCACCGATTATGGGTATTAAAAAGCCAAATGGAACTTACAGAATTGTTCAGGACCTGAGAAAAATTAACCAGCTTGTTGTTCCATGCTGTCCCATTGTTCCAAACCCTGCAGTAATTCTTTACCAGATTCCACATGATGCGGAATGGTACACGGTCATAGACCTGTGTAATGCCTTCTTTACTGTCCCATTACATCCAGAAAGCCAGCAAATTTTCGCTTTCAGGTTCCAAAATAGGATCCTAGCATGGTGTTGTATCCCTCAAGGGTATACTGAAAGTCCATCCATCTTTAATCAATTGTTAAAGAAATCTTTGGAAGACCTGATATTGCCTGGTAAGTCCACATTGGTACAGTACATTGACGATTTGCTTGTGGCAGCCAAAACGCGAGAAAATTGTGTTACTGATACCATTACTCTGTTAAATCGTTTGGCAGATGAGGGACATAAAGTATCACCAGTGAAATTGCAGTTTTGTAAACAGGAAGTGAAATATCTTGGTCACAGAATTGCAAAGGGAACGAGAAAAGTGACAGTTGAGAGAATCAAAATGATTTGAGCAATACAACCACCGACAACACAAAGACAGGTGAGAATGTTTCTGGGAATGGTTGGTTACTGTCGACAATGGATTAGTGGATTTTCAGTAATTGCAAAACCACTTCAGAGATTAACAAAAGCAGACATAAAAGATCCAATTAGTCTGTCAAGAATTGAACTGGAAGCTTTTGAGCAGTTAAAAAAGAGCTTATGTGAAGCTCCTGCTCTGGGTATGCCAGATTATGAGAAAGAATTTGAACTCTACTGCAGTGAAAGAGAAGGTTGTGCATTGTCTGTGTTAATTCAGAGGCATGGTAAGTTGAGAAAACCAATTGCGTATTTCTCAGCTGTTTTGGACCCTGTTGCAAAAGCTTTGCCAGGTTGCTTAAAAGCAGTGGCCGCAACAAGTGTAAGTCTTGAACAAAGTGAAGGCATCATTATGGGATTTCCTGTAAAGGTATATGTACCTCATTCAGTTGAAATTCTTCTTACCAGAAGTAGAACTCAACACTTGACAAGTAGTAGACTGACAAAATATGAAAAGACAATTCTGGGATCAGACAATGTGTCAATTGTAAGGTGTGTGAATTTGAACCCTTCCACACTATTACCAGATGGAGTTGTAACTGAGGTAAGTAATGAAAATGACATTGATCATGAATGCCTGGATGTTGTAGATTACTGCACAAAACCAAGACAGGACATAAAGGATGTTCCTTTACCTGAATCAGACATAGTCTATTTTGTAGATGGATCTTGTTTGAGAAATGATGAAGGGATTCTGAGAGCAGCATACTCAGTGTGCACAGTCTCGGATGTTGTTGAGGGTTCACCTTTGGATGGAATTCATTCTGCACAAATTGCAGAGCCGATTGGCTTAATTCGAGCATGTGAAAGAGCAGCTGGAAAAAGAGTAACCATAGTGACTGATAGTCAATATGGTTATGGTGTTGTTCATGATTATGGACAACTGTGGTCCCAAAGAGGTTATTTAACTTCTGCAGGAACACCAATCAGAAATGCAAAGCTGATCAAGAGATTAATTGATGGCATTCAGTTACCAGAACAAATTGCTGTAGTCAAATGTGCAGCTCATAAGAAAGGTGATGATTACATCACCAAAGGAAACGTATACGCAGATGAGATTGCGAAATACTGCGCCAAAAACAATTATGCAATCAATCGGGAAAAATACGAAAGTCACACAATGAATTCTCTCATGCTAATTTCTGTAGTTGAAACATGGCAGGAAGTAAAAGATTTACAGGATGAGGCAAGTGAAGAAGAGAAAAACACATGGTTAAAAAATGAATGCAGGCAAAGAGAGGAAGATGGCATTTGGGTTTACAAAGATGGAAGAACTGTAATGCCAGACTGCATGATTGCTGACATGGCACAGATGTACCATGGTCCAGGACATTTAGGGAGAGATTCCATGATTAGATTATTCAGAGAAACATGGTTTAACACAAAATTTAGAATAATTGCGGAGTCACTTTGCCAAAGATGTTTGACCTGCCAACAGATGAATCCCAACAGAAAGACTGTTGTAAGTTTGGGAACCATAGGACGGGAGGGTGGTCCTTTTACCAGATTACAAATGGATTTCATTGAAATGCCGATGCACAACAGACTGAGATATGTTTTGGTATTTGTCTGTCTGTTTTCAAGATGGGTGGAAGCTTTCCCAACTCGTCATAATGACTCAGTCACTGTGGCAAAATTGCTTCTTAGGAAGATCATACCCAGGTACGGATTTCCAGTTACCATTGAAAGTGATTGTGGAACTCATTTTGAAAACAGATTGATGAAACTGATTTGTGAAGCTTTGAATATTCAACAGAAGCTGCATTGTGCTTACAGACCAGAAGCATCAGGTGTTGTTGAACAAGTAAATGGAACTATTAAGAATAGGATTTCAAAGATGTGTAATGCCACAGGAGTGAAGTGTACTGATGCACTTCCACTTGTTCTAATGTCAATGAGAAGCACTCCAGAGAAAAAGACAGGTCTTAGCCCACATGACATTGTGATGGGTAGAGTAATGAGACAAGCATTTGTCCACAATGTAAAGAACAGCCTAGGCGGAAGTCTTAAATTGCCTACACAATGGTAACAGGAACAAGAGACTTAAGAAGGACAGTTTCCAAAGGATTACGTTTTCGTGCTAAACAAATTTATTATTAAATAAAACAAATTAACAATACATATATCAAATGACACATTAAAATTATATTTCAGAAATATAAATCACAGTAAAAAACACTTAATCAGTTCCTTTTAACAATGAAACAATGGGGGAGTGGTATATCAAGTTGTGTGTCGACGCGTTTCGGCGGCCAGCGCCTTTCTCAAGACAGCGGTCAACTTTCTACAAATAAAAACATATTTTAGTTTAATGTTTAAGCAGATTTTTAACATCATATACGTATCAACGGTTCACATTCAACTATACATTTTTTTATGGAAATACTCTTGGTTAGAAAAACATGGAAACTGTACATAAAGAAGCTCAAGTCCTGTTTTTTTAGGCAATTTACAGCTCAGAGAATAAGAGCAAAAGGTCGAGAGTAGCCTATACTCTAGCTCGCAGAATTAATGTCGACAAGCATCTCGTATGCTATTGAATTGTTGGATTACATTTGCATAGTAAACAAGGATTTAAGAAAAACTGATCTTGTATCTGTAAATGATCTAAAAATTCATTGAAAAGAGCAGAAGATGTACAATATATTCACAGCTGACATGTATCACTGTTACCCATGGTAGTATATACAGTCTTTTTCTTTACCCAAAGTACTGCTTATTTGGATATTACAATGAGAGTTATATCTTATTCACTGAGGATAAATTGAAGATACACATAAATACATTTTATTCAGCTGGCTCGATAATAACAAGGAACATTATATAGTTTGTGTTATTATAAGGAAGGTACCCAGTCATTTTCTTTACCCACAGTACTACTTATTTTAAAAATTCAATGAGATTTAGGTCTTAATCACTAAAGGTAAACTAGAGATACACATAAATACATTTTATTCAACTAACCTGATAGTAACAAGAAACATTTTCTATTTTGTATTACTAGGTGGTAGAGATAAGTAGCTCGATAGTTATAGCAAAGGATAAACAAGGAGAATATGATTTAAAGTTTGAGCAAAGGATACATAGAGAGAGTATGATTCAAAGTATGAAACCCTATTGTTTTTATTTTGGAAGTGTTATTTGTATGAGAAGAAGGACTTTGTTGGATCAGAATAGGTTTCATAAAACTATTGATTTATTGTAGACATATCTCATTTATGACTAGATTATGATATTATCTTAGTTACTTACAGATAGAAACAGCATAAGGAACGAATGTTTATCTATTTCATTCAGGTCTTTGGAAGATTATGAGATTCAGTTGGCACAATCTGCAAAATTTATTATCAAATTGAAAAGGTTTAAGTAACATAGAAAATTTATAAGCATGTCTAAATTCAACAAGATTTTTTTGCGCCCATAAAGATGACGTACCTAATCTGACCAATGATTGTTTCTTATGCAAAGCTGATGAAGAAGTATATTCCACTTTTCAAATTGAAGCAGGTTGAATAGGATAAAACTATGTGGAGGTTTAAAGAAGAAAGAATATGTATATGTATGATCGTAGGCTATCACACTGCACAAATGTTACTCAATACAAACACCTGCCATAATATAAATAACTAATTTACCTGATATTTAAAGCGTTAATGCGTCACCTTCACGGATTATGACCAGTTAGAGAAGGGGCTTCATATTTTGGAAATGTCACCTGTGTAGGACACATACATAAGGATCACAGATCTATATTTTTTTCCCTCTGCGTTTATCAGGTGAAATTCTGTACCCTCAGATTAGGGAGGGTGTCTTACCTAATAGTGCAGTTCTTTAACATCAAGTTCTTAAATAGCAGTTGTTAGGAGGGCTTCTGAAGATTCTATTTAGCTGCTTGTCATAAATCACAAAACGATGGGTAAATCTGTATTCAGCTGTGAAGGAACAAGGGTTTATTTTAATGTCCCTTTATAACAGGAAAATGCCATTTCCTTATAGAAAAAATAAATAATTTAAGAATATTTGTTGGCATACCTTATAAATTAAAGTATTCACGGTCTGCTTCAGAAGCGCAGGAAATAGTGAACGCCTAGGGTGTGGGTATCTGGATATTACCTACAACCCAAAAGTAATTGGAACATTGGTAAAAATAAAACCCGCGGGGGTTCGTTTTACTGCGAGCGGGAATGGCTTTTCTATTTCGCGATCGCGTTTACCTACCGGCGGCGTTTCAAGTCGTAGCGTGTGAAGGCGGTCTTCTGATCCAAACGTGCTTCCGGGATAAGATGAAGCAAAGAGTGGATCACGCCTCTATATATACTGGCAGGTGAAGCTAATTAACCTGCTTTCACCGGATACTTAAGTGTTAGAAAGCATGGAAAGACTTTGGGGCATGCGAGGTTATTTCTGGAAAACGGACTACTTCGTCCGTGCAAGGAAATATTTGCACACAAATGTGAAGGCATATTGGGGCATACGAGGTTATTTATGGAAAGCGGACTACTTAGTCCGTGCAAAGAGATATTTGCACACAAATGTGAAGGCATTATAGTCCGGAAAAAGGAAGAGATCATATTCGCAGCGTAATTTTATTTTTTATTTTTAAAGAAAAATAAAAAGGTTACGCTGGCTTGATGGATTAAGTCCTATATCCGCAACAACGTCCTCATGTGTGAAAACGGGTATATTTACTCATATGGACAATATTGTTTCTTAGGATCGGTTTGCATAAATCACCGCCTGACGTAGTGAATATGGCAGAAATAGCCTTTCAATTGTGGTTGATGAAAATATTGTTTTTGGAAAAGATTTGAATGGACTCAATAATGTTAGCTATAATTCCTATTTGAGCTGAGACTTCGCTTTCTCATACCTTTAATCACAAAGCTTATGTGATTAAAGGTATGAGAAAGCGAAGTCTCAGCTCAAATAGGAATTATAGCTAACATTATTGAGTCCATTCAAATCTTTTCCAAAAACAATATTTTCATCAACCACAATTGAAAGGCTATTTCTGCCATATTCACTACGTCAGGCGTTGATTTATGCAAACCGAACCTAAGAAACAATATTGTCCATATAAGTAAATATACCCGTTTTCACACATGAGGACGTTTTTGCGGATATAGGACTTAATCCATCAAGCCAGCGTAACCTTTTTATTTTTCTTTAAAAATAAAAAAGAAAATTACGCTGCGAATATGATCTCTTCCTTTTTCCGGACTATAATGCCTTCACATTTGTGTGCAAATATCTCTTTGCACGGACTAAGTAATCAGCTTTCCATAAATAACCTCGTATGCCCCAATATGCCTTCACATTTGTGTGCAAATATTTCCTTGCACGGACGAAGTAGTCCGTTTTCCATAAATAACCTCGCATGCCCCAAAGTCTTTCCATGCTTTCTAACACTTAAGTATCCGGTGAAAGCAGGTTAATTAGCTTCACCTGCCAGTATATATAAAGGCGTGATCCACTCTGTGCTTCATCTTATCCCGGAAGCAAGTTTGGATCAGAAGACCGCCTTCACACGCTACGACTAGAAATGCCGCCGGTAGGTAAGCGCGATCGCGAAATAGAAAAGCCATTCCCGCTCGCAGTAAAACGAACCCTCGCGGGCTTTATTTTTAACAATGTTCCAATTACTTTTGGGTTGTAGGTAATATCCAGATACCCACACCCTAGGCGTTCACTATTTCCTGCGCTTCTGAAGCCGACCGTGAATACTTTAATTTATAAGGTATGCCAACAAATATTCTTAAATTATTTATTTTTTCTATAAGGAAATGGCATTTTCCTGTTATAAAGGGACATTAAAATAAACCCTCGTTCCTTCACAGCTGAATACAGATTTACCCATCGTTTTGTGATTTATGACAAGCAGCTAAATAGAATCTTCAGAAGCCCTCCTAACAACTGCTATTTAAGAACTTGATGTTAAAGAACTGCACTATTAGGTAAGACTCCCTCCCTAATCTGAGGGTACAGGATTTCACCTGATAAACGCAGAGGGAAAAAAATATAGATCTGTGATCCTTATGTATGTGTCCTACACAGGTGACATTTCCAAAATATGAAGCCCCTTCTCTAACTGGTCATAATCCGTGAAGGCGACGCATTAACGCTTTAAATATCAGGTAAATTAGTTATTTATATTATGGCAGGTGTTCGTATTTTGCTGTTTCTATCTGTAAGTAACTAAGATAATATCATAATCTAGTCATAAATGAGATATGTCTACAATAAATCAATAGTTTTATGAAACCTATTCTGATCCAACAAAGTCCTTCTTCTCATACAAATAACACTTCCAAAATAAAAATAATAGGGTTTCATACTTTGAATCATACTTTCTCTATGTATCCTTTGCTCAAACTTTAAATCATATTCTCCTTGTTTATCCTTTGCTATAACTATCGAGCTACTTATCTCTACCACCTAGTAATACAAAATAGAAAATGTTTCTTGTTACTATCAGGTTAGTTGAATAAAATGTATTTATGTGTATCTCTAGTTTACCTTTAGTGATTAAGACCTAAATCTCATTGAATTTTTAAAATAAGTAGTACTGTGGGTAAAGAAAATGACTGGGTACCTTCCTTATAATAACACAAAATATATAATGTTCCTTGTTATTATCGAGCCAGCTGAATAAAATGTATTTATGTGTATCTTCAATTTATCCTTAGTGAATAAGATATAACTCTCATTGTAATATCCAAATAAGCAGCACTTTGGGTAAAGAAAAAGACTGTATATACTACCATGGGTAACAGTGATACATGTCAGCTGTGAATATATTGTACATCTTCTGCTCTTTTCAATGAATTTTTAGATCATTTACAGATACAAGATCAGTTTTTCTTAAATCCTTGTTTACTATGCAAATGTAATCCAACAATTCAATAGCATAAGAGATGCTTGTCGACATTAATTCTGCGAGCTAGAGTATAGGCTACTCTCGACCTTTTGCTCTTATTCTCTGAGCTGTAAATTGCCTAAAAAAACAGGACTTGAGCTTCTTTATGTACAGTTTCCATGTTTTTCTAACCAAGAGTATTTCCATAAAAAAATGTATAGTTGAATGTGAACCGTTGATACGTATATGATGTTAAAAATCTGCTTAAACATTAAACTAAAATATGTTTTTATTTGTAGAAAGTTGACCCCTGTCTTGAGAAAGGCGCTGGCCGCCGAAACGCGTCGACACACAACTTGATATACCACTCCCCCATTGTTTCATTGTTAAAAGGAACTGATTAAGTGTTTTTTACTGTGATTTATATTTCTGAAATATAATTTTAATGTGTCATTTGATATATGTATTTTTAATTTGTTTTATTTAATAATAAATTTGTTTAGCACGAAAACGTAATCCTTTGGAAACTGTCCTTCTTAAGTCTCTTGTTCCTGTTACCATTGTGTAGGCAATTTAAGACTTCCGCCTAGGCTGTTCTTTACATTGTGTATTTTTCCCTGACCTAGGGGTGCATGTTTCTATTCAGTAATACAGGGAACCCTTGTTTGATACAAGAGACAAGCATTTGTTCCAGTTGGCAAATTAATGAGTATTAATGATAGTGCAATCATCGAATATTGCCAGAACCTGTCTGATGTAGTCAATTCTGTGTTTCATCAGGTGGGAACAGATGTAATCTCAAAGGAGAAAGTACAAGCTCATGATTTGTTACCCGGAGACTGGGTAAGGACCAAAGTTCATCGAGGAAGAAACTGTTTAGTCCCGAGGTGGCAGAAAGCAAGACAAGTTATTTTAGTTACAACAAATGCATTCAAGTGCAAAGGGCTAAAAAGGTGGATTCATGCTAGCCATACGATTCGTGTGCCACCTCCTGAAAATCCTGATGAAGACAGTGACACAACAGCTGATTCAGATTCAGAAGGAGACCCAAAAGATCCTGAGTCTGATGATCAACAAGAAAATCAACATCAAGAGAATCTAGATGAGAGTCAGAACTTGAATGAAGAAGATCTAAATATCGAAACTGGAAATCGAGGTGTTGATGATGATGATCTGCTTGAAAAAGAGTCTCTGAAAGAAAAGGGAGATTCAGAAGAAGCAGAAGATTCTGAGCGAGACGAAAATCTGAGCCAGAGTATTGAAAGGCAATAAAGTAACTCTGTGATCTGATCAAGAGCAAAAAGCCTGAGACTGGGAAGCTGAAGGTGATTCCTGAAGAAGAAGAAGAATTACAAAGTACCAGTAAAGTTATTGTTTCGAATGGAGTGAAGCTGCCGAGTAAAGAAGTTCCTAGGTACAGATTTGAAGTCTCAGATACAGATGCTGATGAAAGTGATGAAGAATCTGAAATAAGAAAATTCAGAAAAAGAGCTTGGAAAGCTGAATGTAACGAATGTGTGCCAAAGAAAAAAGTCTTGAGAAAAGGAGACATTTGGCCTGAAGACAATTTAAAATTCAAACTGGTGAAGAAATCATATGGCTGAGATACCCGCCACCCCCTCTCAACACAATCCCCAAGGATGGGAAACCGGAAACAGTTCTGAAGTTTTTGGAGACGGGAGGGAGTGACCCTCCCGGGCCGTATTTATTAAAATATGAAACAAAATTAAAACATTAAAATAAACAGTTTCATATTATGTACAATTTCATTACCACATTGCGATGTTTGGCTAACCTTAACATATCCTCTAGTACAAAGGTTCTCCTAGCCGAACTAACATCCTACCAAACATTTACTTAACTTTTGAAATTGTACATCCTAACGTTTAAGGGCCAACGGCAAGGTCGTAACCGGTGTCAAGATCCCTAACCCAGACATATCCCCCTCACTTGTGAGGGGCGGCACGGAGGCTTACCTCAAGTGCAACTACCAATTTCCCTTGACTTGACGGGGCCCCAATAAAACTCGACGCCACTTAAAGGTCGTACGAGGACTCGTGTGAGGAATCTAGAAGGTAGCGTAGACCCCCCCCCAAACCCCACACAACTTACCACATCTGCCGTCGCAGACGTACTGGCCCCGGGAAATTCCCCAGGAGGGGGCTGTAACCCCTCCTACCCATGAAGGGGCCTTGACCGCCTTCCCTTTCCTTTCGGCGACCCATCCTTAGAAGGGACCGCCTCCCCGTTGAGGGGCCAATGGCCACCTCCCCCGAGCGCCCCCATCCGTAATGGGTGACGCCCACTCATAGGGATCTTCCAATTAGTGCTCACTGATCATGACCTTACCGCCCGACCAAAATAAATACGACAATGATAACTAAATAACTAAAGACTAAATATAACAGACAGTAGCAACAACAACTTTATTCAAAGCATGCCTACTGATGAACACTAAAGCAGAATTACTTTATTTGCAAAACATAACACAAAACGATCATTCTTTATTGCATACTCAAAATCTTCACGATAATACCGCAACCTGTAAACGAAAATAAGAATTATAAATCAGACTTTATTTAAACCACTCGCTGTCTTCAGGGGCTGGTGGGTGGGTCAAAAATGGCTCTTCGTTCCGTCTCGAGCTCACGTGCAGCGAGGAGGTGCAGCTTCAGAGCACAGGAACAAGAGGATGCTTTCCGGTCTTGTTCCTCCTTTTATCCGTCTTCAGGGCGGGCGTAAACCCGCCCCTGCCTGCCCCAAGGGCGTTGCCAGCCGCGTCAGTGTCTAGGCCAACCCACTCTAGGGCGGGAAAAGGCGCGCCCCGGCTACGCCGCTTCGGGCATACCAGCCGAGACTCGCCTCCCGCCCAAGATGGCTTCCCGGGGGGATCGTGGTACTCTGCCATACGTTCGGGGGGACCGATTGGTCGCCCCTTGCCATATGGCTGAGATACCCGCCACCCCCTCTCAACACAATCCCCAAGGATGGGAAACCGGAAACAGTTCTGAAGTTTTTGGAGACGGGAGGGAGTGACCCTCCCGGGCCGTATTTATTAAAATATGAAACAAAATTAAAACATTAAAATAAACAGTTTCATATTATGTACAATTTCATTACCACATTGCGATGTTTGGCTAACCTTAACATATCCTCTAGTACAAAGGTTCTCCTAGCCGAACTAACATCCTACCAAACATTTACTTAACTTTTGAAATTGTACATCCTAACGTTTAAGGGCCAACGGCAAGGTCGTAACCGGTGTCAAGATCCCTAACCCAGACATATCCCCCTCACTTGTGAGGGGCGGCACGGAGGCTTACCTCAAGTGCAACTACCAATTTCCCTTGACTTGACGGGGGCCCCAATAAAACTCGACGCCACTTAAAGGTCGTACGAGGACTCGTGTGAGGTATCTAGAAGGTAGCGTAGACCCCCCCCAAACCCCACACAACTTACCACATCTGCCGTCGCAGACATACTGGCCCCGGGAAATTCCCCAGGAGGGGGCTGTAACCCCTCCTACCCATGAAGGGGCCTTGACCGCCTTCCCTTTCCTTTCGGCGACCCATCCTTAGAAGGGACCGCCTCCCCGTTGAGGGGCCAATGGCCACCTCCCCCGAGCGCCCCCATCCGTAATGGGTGACGCCCACTCATAGGGATCTTCCAATTAGTGCTCACCGATCATGACCTTACCGCCACAGGTCCGGATAGTTGACCGGCTATCCGGACCCCCCACCACACTCCTACCTAAAGGTCATGTTTAACGTCTTCAGCCAAGCTATGAAGTCTCCTATGAGTAACTCATTCCCCATCCGAGACAAATGAACACCATCCCCCAAGTACATACTGTCATCATTAATACATCCATGCGCGATAGAATGCAGTGCATTGGAACGGAACAACCTACTTACTTTGTTATTAATTTTTCTCACAGAGTGATTTAAAGCAGACACCGAAAAAGCCCCCCGCCACACTTTCCGTGGGATCATATGGGACCATGCAATCGTGCACCCTGGAACTCTCCTCGCTAACCAACTTACAGTGGAAAGCATCGCTTCCAGGAGAAGTCGTCTACCAGTGGTGACCAAATCATTGCCCCCAAGATGTACTATGACTACAGACGGCGGTGACCTCGTCCGCCCTAGCAAACCCTCGAAAAATGATTGGAACTGGTCAATACAGAGACCGCCCTTTCCGTAGAAGGACACCCTGTACCCGTATTCCCCAGCCACGTGCACCATGTCACCTGCCTTGAATACGTCCGCGGCACGCCTCACGTATGAGTGGCCCACGACCCACACCTCCTTTTTAACAGCCGGTGATGTCTGACCGCTGGCCCGGTGTTGGGTCGACTGCATAGTCCGCCCCGCCTCGTAGGCTTGCGTAACTGAAAACCAAACAAAAACAAGAAGCGTGAGTACATCATTACGGCTTCACAACATGTGCAAACGCACATACCTTTTATAACAATTGGAGGACCAACGCCCCACACGTTTAACTTGTTCCACATTCAGACCCCTGGCTGTAGCCTCTGTAGCAGCCCCTATCCGAAAGGAATGGGTCCCAAATTCACCCGGGTTCAAGCCCGCAGCTGTAATCGACATCGCAAGCACCCGCTGAAACTGAAACCTTGTCAGTGGGGTGGCGTCAGCGTGTCTCAACAAGGTCCCCCCCCATGATGCCACCCTTTGTGTTAAATAATCCTCTAAACACTTCACTGGGCACATGGACGACCCGGGAATCCTGCGTATAATTATGCATTCACCCATCCCGCTCTGGTCGGTTTTGGACCTCACAAACGAGACAGTCATCGTCTCCCCTCTGATCTGAACGTGCTCTGTGCACAGTCCTCCCGTCACATCCTGCTTGTTCCTTGCCACTAATTCGCTTACCCGCATAGCCCCATGAAATGCCAGCGTAAAAGCGGCTCGGAATAACACTGTCTCAAACTGAGACGAACATGTTGTAGGGAGTCTGGATAATAACTGGGCCAACCTATCCAAACCTATCGGGCGCCTCTCATCTACTCTGCGACCCTCAAGGCGTTGCCACCCACGTAGCGCTTTTTGCACAACGAAAGACGCTGTCGGGTCCTGGATCCCATGAGCCCTAGCAACAAAGGAAATGGCAGCCCGATGCCTCTGGGCCGTGGCCACCGTTTTCCCTGCCAGATGTAATGACATCAGAAAGTTCACAACCCCTTCCTCCTGGCCCCAAAGCTCCTCTCTAGCAGTCCCCAAAAAGGCTAAATAGGACCGGAACGCCCCTTCATATGCCTTCCTCGTCCTGGGTGCTAAACTCTCTCCCACGAGGTTACGAAGTTCGGGGCACCGAGAGACCAAAGAGCTTCGGGAAAGGGTGCCGGCTCCGGGTCCGCTGTGGGCAGAAAACCCCAGAAGGCCTGCATACGAAAACGAGAAAGGGCATCAGCCGCCTGGTTCATGACCCCAGGGACATGTCTTGCTTTGAACAACACATTCAGTTGCATACACAGTAATACGATTTCCTTGAGCAGCCTCAAAACCCATTTGCATCGTGCTGCCTGACTATTGATACACTCAACCACGGTCATATTGTCAGACCAAAATACCACAGAGTGATCTCTGAACCCTTCGGGCCACGTTCTCAGGGCCACGAAAACGGGGAAAAGTTCCAGGAAAGCAATGTTACTTGTCAGTCCACTGTTATGCCACCATGCCGGCCATTTTTGTGCAGACCATCGAGCACCGAAAATGGCACCAAAACCTACACTCCCTGCCGAATCTGTCCACAGCCCCAGCTCCTCAGAGGACACGGCTGGTTTATTCCAGACGACTCGACCATTGAAATCTGCCAGAAATGCCAACCAAATGCGCATGTCCTGGCGGACCTCGGCCGAGAGCCTCGTGCGATGATGGCCCTCCTTCAATCCGACCATGGTTTGAGCGATCGAACGGGAAAAGGGGCGGGCCATAGGTATAACTCTCAGGGCAAAATTCAACTGGCCCACTAACTGCTGTAACTGATGCAGCTTAACCTTAGCTTCACTCAAACACATTTGCAGGGATGCCCTGAACTTTAACACTTTATCACTTGGTAAACGGAAACAACCTTCTCCGGAGTCTAGCTCGATCCCCAGAAACTCGAGGCAAGTCGAAGGACCCACCGTCTTACCTGGTGCCAATGGCACGCCAAACTGATTCATTAAAACACAAAATTCAGCCAAAGCTTGCCCACATTCCGGATCCCCGGCTGCCCCCAGGAACAAAAAATCATCGAGATAATGCATCACATGTTGAAAACCCGTCTTCTTTGTGAAGACCCATTGTAGAAAACTACTGAATTTCTCGAAATAGGCACAAGAAATTGAGCATCCCATCGGCATACATCTATCCATATAATACTGACCCTGAAACATGAAACCCAGTAGACGCTGATCGTCTGGATGTACCGGGAGCAACCGGAACGCTGACTCGATATCAGATTTTGCCATCAGCGCCCCGGGCCCCAGGCGATTCAAAACGGCCACGGCCTCATCGAAAGATGCGTACCGTACCGAACACGTTTCCGGGTCTATCGCTTCGTTTACGGAAAGACCACGTGGGGCTGACAAATTATGTATCAGCCGAAACTCACCCGGGTCCTTCTTGGGGACCACTCCTAAAGGCGAACAGACAAAGTTAGCCACCGGGGGTACACTAAACGGACCGGCGACTCGACCTCGAGTAACCTCCTTCCGGATCTTTTCCTGTACCACGGTCGTATGCTGCAAGACCGATATCTGATTTTTGCATTTTTCCACACCCTGAAAGTCCCCCACTGGGATGCGGAAACCATATGAAAACCCGTTCCGCAACACCCCAGCGGAAGCACGATCCGGATATTCACTGAGCCAGGGAATCATTGCCAAGGTATCAATCGGGGTAGGTAAAGGCGCCCCTCGGACTATGTTAGACCTGTTTGGCACCTCCTCTACCCCCGTTATCACCCGTTTTGGCTCTGCACGTGGACTCAGGATGGGATGATTGCCCACACCCACTACATTCGTGTTTAAATTTGCACGATCCCTGGGGCCTAGTACATTTACTCCTGTTAAAATTCCAACAAACCCCCTTTTTACCTGTATTACCGGTAGGCCTCGAGTGATTGTCGGTACCCGTACCTGATCGAAAAGGCGTCCCCGCATACTGACGGGAGGATTCGCCCACATTACTCCCTACTAATGGCACTTTCAACATACCAGTCTCCTTCATTTTGGACCAGGACACAGAATCATAACAATCCCAAGTTAAGTTTTTATCATGTTCTTTTGCTTTTCTGAAAAGATTATCATAGCAAAACCAATGATTACCCTCGTGTGATACCGAGTACCCCATGATCCTTGACTGATAACTCGGCAATTCGGGTAGCAATTCGGGCCTCCGTTCTCCCAAGATCGATGTGAAAATTCCCCATGCCTTGCCCCAATTGCCAACGTTTTCATTAACCTTAAAGGCGGCCATCTTTGCGCGCCAAACACTCGGATGCATGAGATCCTTCTGACCTTTAACATGCTCCATCTCATAATGATCAGTAAGCAACGAGAAGATGTTTACATATTCCCCTGCCCATATCTTTTCTTTAATAGCTAAAGGAACATGCTGACCCAACCTCTCCCTTCGAGAGGGAGCCGACTCTTCCCTCGCAATCGGCAATGGCCGCTTACCTGAACTGGATGCTGTCTCTGCGACTAAAACCGTCCCCTGTGGCTTCTCTACGGCCGCAGCCGGCGTGGATACCTTCGCTGCTTCACGAGTTTCCCGCAGTTGCTTCATTAACTCCTGCGCGTCGACAGCCGTGGCGCCCTTGCTACTTTTACCCAACCACGCTGCTACTTGTGCTGCCAGCTCGGGCGGCATGTCTTCCCCGGACACGGGGGTCACCACCACGGGAATCGGATTCCCTTCCTCCGGCACAGGAGTGGGTGCTTCGAGCGGGGCACTGGGACCCGGGGTATCTCCCCCAGCTGCTCCTCTCCTGGGCCTCTTGCCTTTTCCTCCCGGGGCCGTTCCCTCCAAAGGACGTTTCGGGCCCCCTTCCTCATTTTTATCCATCCGCCTCTTTAGGTCGGTCATCTCCTTCATGAGAACACGCAGCATCTGTTCGGTAGTCATTCGCTTTCCCGCCTTCTTCGGCATTCTCCGACAGAGTATCTGTAAAACAAACGAGAAAGATTACAACGCTCAAAAATGGCTCTTCGTTCCGTCTCGAGCTCACGTGCAGCGAGGAGGTGCAGCTTCAGAGCACAGGAACAAGAGGATGCTTTCCGGTCTTGTTCCTCCTTTTATCCGTCTTCAGGGCGGGCGTAAACCCGCCCCTGCCTGCCCCAAGGGCGTGGCCAGCCGCGTCAGTGTCTAGGCCAACCCGCTCTAGGGCGGGAAAAGGCGCGCCCCGGCTACGCCGCTTCGGGCATACCAGCCGAGACTCGCCTCCCGCCCAAGATGGCTTCCCGGGGGGATCGTGGTACTCTGCCATACGTTCGGGGGGACCGATTGGTCGCCCCTTGCCAAAAGATCAAATCAACGAGGTATCTAGTCAGGGAGGTGAACTTGAAAAGAAAAACTAAAACAAGAAAATAGAAGTAATTACTCGAAAGACAAAGAGAGTAATAAAGCCAAATCAGTAATATAAGTCCCCAGAGTGGACCTATATTATTATTCCACCAATTGTTGAGGTGGAAAGTAGCAGTCAGGAAGATTTAGAACTCAGTGACAAGGATTGAATTTGTTAGAGATTTTAGATAAGGGTCTTGTTTCCTGGCATAAGGCTGAAGAAAATGTGTTAGGTAACTTTTTGTTTCCTGGCATAAGGCTGAAGAAAACTTGTTAGGTGACTTTAGGTCCAAGAAATTGTGTTTCAGTTGGAGAGCACATATTTATGTGACACAAGGTCGAAGAAAAGCTGTTCAGGGTTTCATTCTTAAAAAAAAATAAAAAAATTTAAAAGGGGGATATATAGTTTGAATTTTACATTTTTAATTTTTGTTTAGTTTTTAGTTTTTAAAGTCTTCTAGAAATGCCTAGATCAGATACTTCTAGGTGTTCGATTCTTAAGAGATGCTGTAAAAGGACTTCTATTTGTGTGATATTAATAATTTTACTTTGGTTAATTTTAGCTGTGGTCTATCCTTTTGACGTTAATAAGCAGAAATCCAAGACTAATATAACAAGTAAGGTAGAGCCTAAACTTAAGAAACATGCTGGCAAGTCTAGCAAAGTTATTAATCATGATCCAGAGACTCATCAAGATAGATCTGTTGGAGATTTTTCAAGCAATTCATTTTCAAGGCTTCTGTCTGAATATGTCAAAGTAATGAATGTCAAAGATTGTTATGTTTGCGTGAAGCTGCCTGTTTCTGTTTCAGAGGGAGTTACATATAACATGTTACCTCTCACTTATGGCATTACTTGTAGTGTAATTGCTAGTCTGTTTTATCAAACTGGTCGTCTGGAATATTATTATTAAGACTTTGATGAGGTTTTTGCAAATCTCAAAGTTGTAAATAGCTTGAACAAAGTGAAACCTGCTAAGCAGATGAGGGAATTCTTTTTAGTTACTAACAAACTCAACTATGAGTATGCTTATAGAAATAATTTAACACGCAAAATGAGGGCATAAGAAAAGACTTTTCTGAACATGGTTGAGGAGAGAAGGGCTGTTTATAAAAGAAATGAAATGCTTAAACATGCTAAATCCAAGTACTGGCAGATGGAGGACGCAAAGGTAAATGGTGTTAATACTAATGCTGCAATTCATATTGATGAACCAGTTAGTGGTAAATTTTGTATCAGAAGAGACAATACATTGTATGATAATTATTTTGTGGGTGCTAGTCAATGTGAAGATACATATCGTATCATAGGGGGATGGGGATTTAAAGGTGGTAAGGATCCAATTTTTCCTGGGATCTAATTTATCTGTGGTAATAAAGCATATTTTAGTCTTCCAGACCACTGGTACGGGACATGTTATCTTGGCATGGTCTTTCCAAAATTTTTCCATGTTGACCGAAATGAAAAATGTACTTTTGAATTTGGTGAACATCTAAATCTGAATAGATACAAAAGAGAAAGTTTCTCAGAAATCCTGGGGGACATCTTTGGTGCTGTTATTCCTATGGTAGGAATTACCATGAATTCAATCAAAATCAGAAAGGTTTCTACAATTGTAGATAGGTTGTCAACAGATACTGCAAGTGGTTTTCAATTAGTTAGCACCGAACTTGTTGCTCCCAGAAGCATGGTTATGCAGAATCGTCTTGCCTTAGACATTCTGCTTGCAAAAGAGGGAGGAGTCTGTGGGGTCTTACATGTCCAGCATTGCTGTACTTATATACCTGACAAAAGTCGGGATATAGAGTTACTTGTTAAAAACATTACACAGTTTCATGAAGAAATAGAACCCATGGAGGAAGAAAGTTGTTCTGAGAAAATTGGAAAAAGAATGGAGGCTATCAAAGAATGGTTTTCTGAACTTGGTAGCTCAATCATTGGCAAAGTTCTCTATCCAGTAATTGTCATTATTATAGTGATAATGATGCTAAAAATTAGTTGCTTGGTTCACAAGAGGAGGAAGCATCAGAAAGAAAAGAGAAGGATTTATAAACTCAGAAAAAAACAAGAAAAAGAATATGAGTTAGAGGAAATGCGAAGGGTACAGTTTGAAAGAGATGATCAGACAGCTGAAACAGGGGTTTAGGGAGACTAATATTGAGAGAGAATCCAATGTGTGTTGTCTACAAAATGGGTGAACATTTCTTGAAAAATTTTGGGTGTTGATAAAGCGAGCTTCAGAAAATATTTTATTCTGACTCGAGGATTTAATCTCCTATAACATGAACTAATTTATTAATGAGCTGTTGCATGATTTGTTGTATTAATCGACTTAGATTAAGTTTGCATCACACAAGAACACGTGGGTACTAATAACATGTGCTCTTGTTGCATTTGCGAGTCTGTTTTGTAACACGTGATTAATATTGTTTTGTTTGTCATGTTTGTCCTTTTGTCTTTGTCACTGTTAATGTGCGGCTGATTATTCATGGCATGTGCTCTTTATATGTGCTTACATGTATGTCCTATGTTGTGTTTGTCTGTCTGTGTATCATTTAATCATCTTTTTACTCTTTCAGAAACTTAAAGCTGGACTATATGAAGAATTGTAGATATTTTATGTGTTGCTTTATTTGTTTGCTTTTGCTAGATGTCTTTTGTAAGTGGGTTAATTAATAATTAGTAATGGTCGGTGGGTACAGAAGGGTTTGTTTTACCTGAATTAATCACTCTTTTGTGTTTGTTTAAATACTAGCCCGAGAGTGGTTTGAGGCCTAGTACTGATTCTGAAGAGGAGTTGGTTGGCCTGTACGTGAGCAGAGTTGGAGCCAAGTGCAGTCATCCTGGAAACTTTCCATGGAGAATTATATTTTTGCGCTTTACCTTTGAAAAGACTGTGGCTCTGACAATGAAGACTTATTCACAAACTGCTCTGGATGTTCTTTTTACAAGGCCGAGGAAGTAACAGGGATGATTTTGCCGAGCTTTGGTGGAAGCTTGAGAAGCAACTTTTCAAATGTCGCAAAACGCTCAGAAGTCATTGTCATCTCATGTCAATGAACAATAGTATGGTGACGCTCATACCCTGGAAGAGGTGGTTTTGGTGGTCTGACAGCCATCAACCAATCAGAGTGCTGAACTTTTTTGAAAGAAATACATTTAGTTAAATTAGTGAGCAAAAATGACATAAAAATTGGGCCTCTTGAACGGGGCTGACTGTTTCCTGAGGGCGAAGTGCTGTCCGATTTCCTTTGGATCGTAAGCATTCAACTGTTTGTTATATTTTGTTTTCTTTTCAGGTCAGAAAGCTAATTCTTTAATTCATTATTTGATACAATGCTGAATTGACAGTTATCTTTGAGCCAATGATTAATGATTACATTTGAATTAATAACAACTAAATGTTTGACATTAATAAAGTGCTAATAAAGTTTATGCAATTAGGAATTTTAAATAAACTTTTAAAATGACAAGCTGGTCTTGTTTATTATAGTTAGTTTCATAACAACATATCAGATCCATTCGCCTCATATTTCAGCCGCTCTGTTATTTCTATGGGCCTGGTATTGATTGGTAAGTTTGGTGGTAGATAGTGACATCATTTATCCAGAATTTTAGTAAGAGCGCTGGATCAGTACCATGTTAAAAACCCAGTGAAACAGTAAAATAATAATTTAAAGTGCTTAGAGGTAGTGATGCATTGCTGGAGTGTGTCACAAAAGTGATGCAACTCCAGCAATGCATCCTTTCACATGGGGCCAGCCCCATGTGAAAGGGCCTGCGTCAGTCTTCCGCCTGCTGTGAGGCAGGTGCAAGATTTTGACGCAATGGTGTCCTAAAAGTGACGCAGTGAAATCTCATATATTTCCCTGTGTCACTTCTACGACCCTTTCTTGCGTCAATACGCCCCCTTTGCATACATTACACCTTGCGTCAGTCTTTTCTTACCCTTCCACACCACCGTTCTTTTACTACATTTTCTTCACTTATCCTATTCCCCATGTTCACTCTACTTCTCCTCACTCTCGTTCCCCACACTCACCTTCTTTCAGTCCCCCAACTTCACTTCCCTTCCCCTCTTGTCCCTTTCTTTGCTTTCTCACTCATTTTCATTTCCTTTCCTCTCTCACTGCACTCCACTTCAGTTACTCATTTTGAATTTGATAAGAATATAGATCTTTTTTGAGAACTGGAGGTAGTTCTAAAAGAACAAAAACAAAAACAAGGAATGCAAAACTGCTCAACAGGAGCAAAAAAAAAGGGGACAAATTAGGGCCGGGGAATGTTCGGAATCATCTCCAATTCCGCTGCACGTCCTCTCCCTGATGTTGTGGCTCCTCCTGTAGATGTAGAGGCATGGGGGATTACGTGCCAGGTCTCGGACACTCTCCCGGGCATGGTTCTGGGGGTGCCTGCGTTGGACGTGAGTAATCATTGTCGAATTGCCAAAACTGTACTTCCTTTTTGGGTCCCCTCAGGAAAGCACAATTTGGCAGATTTTGCATTCTACTTTGGGAGCATTCACCTTTTTTAATCCTTCAGGTATTAAAAATAATTTCCAAATAAAATTTGATCTTGGGCTGAGGAGGCTCTTCCTGAATGAAGCCATCTGAGTCCTCACTACTGCTGGATGGTCTAGCTGCCATTCTTTCCACAAAATGGTAGGACAGAAAAAAACAGGTCTTGCTGTCTCCAAAGTGAAAGAAGAAATGAAGGAAATGGGTGGGGTTTTCATTAGTTGTAAAAAAAAATGATAACAGCCAATGAAAAGAGTTATTTTAAGGTCACATGACCAGGGCTTTCATCATTTGGAAACCAAAACTGTCCTGAACCAATAAAAAGTGTTATTTTTAGATCACATGACCTGACTCGCTTACGCTATGCGCCTTACGCTACGCGCCTCAGGGCGCGCCCCGGGGCGCGCCAAGGGGCGCGTCACGTAAGCGCGTCGGATGCTTACATTGCGCGATCGTATTCGCTCGAGTGCTTCTGGGTGCGGCTACGCGATACGTCACGATGATGTTTTCGTTCGCGGCAATAGCGCTAACGGGATGCTCACCAGTGCGCTCTCCGGTGCGCACACCGGGGCGCGCACCGGGAGCTCTCCAGGACAAAAAAAGAAAAAAAAAGTATTATATAAATGTACAATATAGGATTCATTATAAAAAATATTACATTTCATAGGTTTGAGGCCCTATATATAGTTAGAATTTAGCATTAAAAAAACTATGAAACCTCAATGTGTAACAGGATGTATATGTGTATCACTACATATGATGAGTGAGTATACGTATGAGTGACTATATAGAACTGTTGCTGAATGAGTGGATGTGTATATAGATGGTGGTATTACTGAATTTGTTGTTGTAACTGGTATGGGTATCTCCATTTTTTTGAAAATGTTAGTTTCTATTTTTGAATATGTGTTTCAAGGGTTACATTACACTGAAAGGAGGTCTGTCACTCTGTCACAAGGATGGTGTCATCAGTGATGACATGAGTGATGTCACTGACCATGTCATGAGTGATGTAATATGTGACGTCATCAGCAGTGCATTGCAGGCGCGCAAGTTATTGTGAGTCCAACTAACTATAACATGGGAATTTCAATGGTTTTATGTCAGTAAAATTTCCAGCTAACTATAACTGGTGTGAAACCTATGTTTTTTTTCAGATAATTTAATTGTTTTTTTAAATGCTAATTCCTAACTATAACTGGTGTGAAACCTCTGGTTTTTTTCAGTGAATATATATATGTATATATGTCTATATATGTATATATACATTTTTTTTCCACTGAAAAAAACAGGTTTTAGGGACGTTATAGTTCGAAATTATCATTTAAAAAACCTTAGAAATTCACTGAAAAAGCCACAGGTTTGGGGAACGTTATAGTTAGTTGGACATTCCGCTTGTACAAAAACAGAGAAATTCGGCAATTATAGTTAGTTGAGCTAACTATAACTCGCGCCGCCTCACTGCACTGCTGTTGACATCACATATTACATCATTCATGACATGGTCAGTGACATCACTGATGAGATCTCAAATGACATCACTGATGACATTATCCAGTGGCTGTTTGTTTCAGTAAAGTTTAAATATGTTATATATATATATATATATATATATATATATATATATATATATATATATATATATATATATGGTTGCACACACCTCCGTGATCCTTTCGAAGGTCAAAAACGGACGGCACTCCAAGTTGTTGTTGTTCCAAACAATGGTTTATTGGCAGACCCCCCTGCCCCCCTGACATACGCGTTTCACCGATTTGGCTTCTTCATATATATATCTATCTGCCAAGGTACTGAAGTATGAGTGGGTGAATGAGTGTCTGAATAGATGATTTAGTAGGTGCGTGAGTGACTATATAAGTGAGTGATTAGTCGTGTCATACTGAATGCATGTGTTAGTGAGTAAACTGTGTAAATGTCTGTATCAGTCTGACAGTTGGCGTATAAGCACCTGCATGTGTTGGTGAGTCGCTACATGAGTATCTATATGAGTAATTGATTGGTTGTTTGAGTATCTGTATGGGTGACTGAGTGTCTGTGTGTGTGTGGGTGGGGTTGTGTAACTCTGTGCATCGATGTGTGAGGCGGTAATTCACTGTGTGTAGGGGTTCAAGAGAGCATCTGAGAGGAGCTGTATGGTTGAATGAGTGTGTTTATGGGTATGTTGGTGAGTGAATGGATGTCTCAGTGGTACATGTATGAGTAACTACATATGTGAAAGGCAGTATATGTGAGTGTTAGAGTATATAAATCACGACATGTGAGTGATTTTGAGGGTGGCTGTATGGATGAGTGTGTGGTTGAATCATTGGTTGTATAAGAGAGTAAGTATGTATTAATATCTGTATGAACAAGTGAGGTGGTGTGTGCATAACTGTATAGGTGAGTAAATGGAAGTGCGATTGATTCTTTGCATGATTAACTAGGTGTGTGAGTAACTCTATGGATGAGTGGTGGTGTGTGAGTGTCTCTATAGGTGTATGAGTGTATATGATAGTGCTGTATTGATGAGTGACTGCATGTATGAGTGACTGTATGGGTGAATAAGTGGATGTTTGTGTTGGCCTAGGAATCTAGGACCAAGGAATCAGTGAGTTGGTATTTAGTAACTGGTATTGGTGTGTCTATGGTTTCGGAAATGGTAGTCTGTCTAATAGAGTGTGTGTATCAAAGGCTATATTACACTGTGAGGAGGTGCATCTGATCATGTGGATGATGTCATCAGTGATGTAATTTGAGATGTCATCAGTGATATCATCAGTGATGTTACTGACCACGATATGAATGATGTAATATGTGACGTCATCAGCAGTGCATTGCGGGGGCATGAGTTATAGTTAGCTCAACTAACTATAACGGCCGGTGAATTTCAAAGGATTTTTTAAATTTCTAACTATAACATACATGAAACCTATGGTTTTTATAAGTGAATTTTATGTTGCAAAGTCATCCTGTGCCCCCAACCTTTTGCTGACTAGTACTGGTCGTAACTGACCAGGCCCGGAGCCAGTGCTATGCTGAAAGACACTTAGAATACAGTGAAAACAAAACACGTACATACACTTGGGTACACTATGGTCTGGGGTACCCCTGTTATTGGCATGACCTCCCCTGTAAGTCCCTATAACATAATAGGGCAGGGGGAATAAAACTAGCTCTAACTCAGATGTACAGAAAGAGGCAAGAGAAGGGCAGAAAAAAGTAACAGTGGTGCCGTAGGAGGCAAGAGAGGTGCAGAAAGAAGCAAGTGATGTGCAGAAAGAGGAAAGGGAAGTGCATAAAGAGGCAAGAGAGGTACAGAAATATGCAGTAGGGGTGTAGAAAGGGGTAAGAGAAGTGCAGAAAGAGGCATGAGAATTGCTGAAAGAAGCATCGGAGCTGTAGAAAGAAGCAAGAGAGGTGCAGAAGGAGGTAAGTGAGGTGCAGAACGAAGCTAGAGCAGCGCCGAACCAACCAACAGAGGTGCAAAAAGAGGAAATATGGGTGCCGAAAAAGGTACGAGAGGTGCACAAAGAGCCAAGAAAGGTACAGAAAGAAGCAGTAGGGGTGAAGAAAGAAGGAAGAGAGGTGTAGAAAGAAGCAACAGATGTGCTGAAAGAGGCACAGACAGTGCAGAAAGAGCAAGAGAAGTGCAGAAAAAAGCCACAGAGATACAGAAAGAGGCAAGAGAGGTGCAGAAACAGGCAGGAAGGGTACAGAAAGAGAAAACAATTGCTCAGAAAGAGGCAAGAAAAGTACAGAAAGAGGCAAGAGCAGTACAGAAAGAGGCAAAATAGGTGCAGAAACAGGCAGGAAGGAGGCAGAAATAGGGAAAAGGGGTTACGGAAAGCAGCAAGAAAGGTCCATATAGAGAAAAGAGGGGTGCAGAAAGAAAAAAGGGGTGCAGAAAGAGGCAAGAGAGCTGCATAAAAAGCAACAGTAGTGCTGAAAGAGGCAATAGAGCTCCAGAATGAACCAACAGTGGTACAGAAGGGGCTACGAGGGGCACAGAAAGAAGGAAGAGAAGTGAAGAAAGAAGGAACAGAGGTGCTGAAAGACACACAGAGGGTGCAGATAGAGGCAAGAGATGTGCAGAAAGAAGTAACAGAGTTACAAAAAGGGGCAAGAGTGGTGCAGAAGAGGGAATAGAGATATAGAAAGAGGCAAGAGAATTGCACAGATGGAAGAGGAGTGCAAAAGAGGCAAGAGGGGAGTAGAAAGAAGCAACAGACGTGCCGAAAGAGGCAAGAGAGGTTCAGAAAGAAGCAAGTGAAATACAGAAAGAGGCAACAGATGTGCAGAAATACGTATGAGAGATGCAGAAAGAAACAAGAGCAGTGCAGAAAGAACCAACAGAGGTGCAAAAAGAAGCAAGTGGGGTACAAAAAGAGGTGCATAAAGAGGCAAGAGAGGTACAGAAAAAGGCAGGAGGGGCAGAAAGAAGGAAGAGAACTGCAGAAAGAGGCAAGAGAATTGCTGAAATAAGCACCAGAGGTGTAGAAAGAAGCTACTGGAGTCCAGAAAGAGGCAAGTAAGGTGCAGAAAGAAGCAAGAGCAATGCAGAAAGTACCAACAGAGGTGTAGAAAGAGGCAACAGAGTTGCACAAGAGGGAAGAGGGGGGCAAAAAGAGGCAGGAGTGTACAGGAAGAGGCAGCAAGGGTAAATAAAGAAGGGAGGGAAGTGCAGAAAGAAGTAACAGTGGTGCTGAAAGAGGCATGAAGGGTGCAGAAAGAGCAAAAGAAGTGCAGAAAGAGGCGAGATGTACAGACAGAGGCAAGAGAGGTATAGAAACAGGCAGGAAAGGTGCAGAAAGAGGGAACAGGGATACAGATAGAAGCAAGAGAGGTGCAGAAAGAGAAAAGAGGGGTGCAGAAAGATGCAAGAGATCTGCAGAAACAAAGCAACAGAGGTGCTGAAAGAGGCAAGTGAGATGCAGAAAGGGGCAAGAGATCTGCAGAAAACAGCAACACAAGTGCTCAAAAGGGCAAGTGAGGTGCAGAAAGAAGCAAGAGTGGTACAGAAAGCGGCAACAGAAGTGCAGAAAGAAGCAACAATTGTGCATAAAGAGGTCAAAGGGGTGCAGAAAGAGGCAAGAAAAGTACAGAAAGAGACAAGAGAGGTACAGAAAGGGGCAAAATAGGTACAGAAACAGGCAGGAAGGAGCAGAAATAGAGAAAAGGGGTACTGAAAGCGGCAAGACCGTGCATACAGAGAAAAGAGGGGTGCAGAAAGAAAAAAAGGGATACAGAAAGAGGCAAGAGAGCTGCAGGGAAAAGCAGTAGAGGTGCTGAAAGAGGTAAAAGTGGTACAGAAAGAGGGAAGAGAAGTGTAGAAAGAGGTAAGAGAGTTGCTCAAAGAGAGATCAGGGGTGCAGAAAGAGGCAAGAGGGGTGCAGAAAGAAGCAAGTGAATTGCAGAACAAAGCAAAAGAGGTACAGTAATAACCAACAAAGGTGGAAAAAGAGGCAAGAGGGGTGCAGAAAGGGGTAGGAGAGGTGAACAAAGAGGCAAGAATAATACAGAAAGAGCCAGAAGGGGTACAGCAGAAAGAGGAAGAGAACTGCAGAAACAAGGAACAGAGGTGCTGAAAGAGGCACAAAGGGTGCAGGAAGAGACACATCAGGTGAAGAAAGCAAGAACAGAGGTACAGAAAGAGGCAAGGATGGTGCAGAAAGGAGAAAGAGAGGTGTAGAAAAAGGCAAGAGAGTTGCGCAAAGAGTGAAGAGGGGTGCAGAAACCGGCAAAAAGGATGCAGAAAGAAGCAAGTGAGGTACACAAAGAGGCAATAGAGGTGCAGAAAGAAGCAATAGGGTTAGAGAAAGAGGCACGTGAAGTACAGAAAGAGACAAGAGAACTGCAGAAAGAGGCACTAGAGGTGCAGAAAGAGGCAAGTGTGGTGCAGAAAGAAGCAAGATAAGTTCAGAAAGAAGCAACAGAAGTACAGGAAGAGAGAAGAGGGGTGGAGAGAGAGGTAAGAGGGGTGCAGAAAGAAGTAAGACAGGTGCAGAAAGAAACACAAGAAGTGCAGAATGAAGGAACAGAGCTGCAGAAAGAGGCAAAATGAGTGCAGAAACACATAAGAGGGGTACAGAAAAAATTCAAGAGAGGTACAGCAAGAGGGAAGAGGGTGCAGAAAAAGGGAAGAGAGTTCAGAAAGTAGAAGAGATTTGCAGAAAGATACAAGAGAAGTACAGATTAAAAATGTGCTGAAAGAAGCAACATGAATGCAGAAAGAGGCAAGAGAGGCGCAGAAGAAAGCAAAAGTGGCTTGCAATTTAACACCCACATTTATCAATAAATAACAGGTGAACATTCTAGGTCTGCAAAGGGTCTTCCACCACTCTGTAACACTTGTCACTGCATTTTTGATAACGTTTGAGCTATTGAGCTTTTTGGGCTAGAAACAAGGCTTTTTTGTTTAAATCTGCAGATTAGGGAGCAGAGGATGAATTATGTGGCTAAGGCAGAATGTATATTTGTGCGAAAGTTGGTACAGCCAAACAGTCACATAATTCCAGTGGCCCTGCTCATGCCTCTGACCAGGTCTAGAAGTGCTCCTCAGTGATTTCTTCTTTTGAGGCTTGAGTTCATAGTTGAGCTTCTATGGAAACAAGCAAAATTTAACCTGACATTACCACTCCACAACACAGACTAGCATACCACATAATTACTCTCCATAACACATATTTACACTCTAAAAAATTACTATGAAATAAATACTACGTACTTTCTATCCACATAATTTCACTGCACAACTTACCCCATAATTCTACTACATACAGTGTACATCCACCCCGCTCCGAAAAACATAAAATAACTTTTACATTTACAATGCTGATAGCTCTAACTCTTGCAATTGCGAAACCTATAACATTGCAAACACTTCTTTAACTAGTAGTCGCTTTTGCAGAGTGTTGCAGAAAGGATGCTGGACCACCGACCAGCACTCAGGAATTCCACTACGTTGGACTCACAGGAGGTACCAGGAGGGCTTCTTGGCCGCCAAAGTATATTGGACTTCTTCCCCCATCACATACTCTGCCAGGAGGCACCTTTGCAGAGTGGTGGAGAAAGGGGGGCACAGCCTCCAAAGACGTCTTAACAATCCGACTGTGTGGGACTTACTGGAGACAACAAGACGGGTAGTTTAGCCTTTAAGGATATCCTAGTGGGCCAACTACTCCTCCTATTACCTCCAGTAAGTTCCACACAGCAGGATTGCTAAATTGTCATAGCAGGTCACACCCCCCTTTCCCCACCACTCTGCAAACACACTTCCTGGCGTGCTCTTGGATGGGGATTTAAGTCCCCTTTGCTACTAGGGGTCCTTAGGAGGCAACTAGCCTACCTGATACCTCCGATATGTCCCAGATAGTGGGATTGCTGATAGCTGTACACAGGCCATGCCGCCTTTCTCCACCACTCTGTAAACACTGATCCTGGCACTTTCTAAGTTGGGGGATTAAGTCCCCTTGGATACTGAAGGTCCCTGGGGGCCAACTAGCCTACCTGTTAACACAGTAAGCCCCATATAGCTAGGTTGCTGAGTGTGCTCAAAGGCCACACCCCCTTTATAGACGACTCTGCAAACGAGACTCGTGGTGCACTTCTGCTCGGGGGATGGAGTCCACTTGAGGTCTTCAGGACAAAAGAGGACCTCATCGTTCCACCAGCAGTGCGGCAAGAGGTGCGTTTGCAGAGTGGTGTAAAAAGGGAGTGGCCTTGAACCACTGCTCAACAATACAGCTGTGTGGTGCTTACTGAAGGTACCAAGTGGGCTAGTTGGCCCCCAGGTACCCTCAGTATTCAAGGGGAATAGATTCCCCAGCTTACAACGAGCTAGGGGGCGCATTTGCACAGTGGTGCAGGGAGGGGGCAGCGCCTCTGTCGAGATGTGGGCTTTTTTTTCTATTGTTTTTTTAGACCTTGCCCTACTTGGGCAAGGTGCTTGAGCGCCATATTACCTCGGTACTCAGCGCCCACGTGGAAGCAACCGGGGGCTTGGCGCCTTGTCAAGAGGGCTTTCGGCCTAGGCACTCTACTGAGTCCGTCGTGGTGTCGGTCCTGGACAACCTCAGGGAGGGCATGGACCAAAACAAACATCAGGCCCTGGTGCTCCTTGATCTCTCCGCCGCTTTTGATACGGTGGACCACTCCATCTTGCTTTCACGTATCAGAGCGGCGGGAATCGGGGGCTCAGCCCTGGTCTGGCTATCGTCCTTCCTGCGGGATCGCACCCAGGCTGTCCGGCTGGGGTATTTCACGGCAACTCCACTCAAGATCACTTGTGGTGTTCCCCAGGGTTCCTCCCTCTCTCCTCTTTTGTTCAATCTTTATATCTATCCTCTAATTTTCGCACTTCAGCAGCTGGAGGTCACTGTATATAACTATGCGGATGACCTCCAGCTCGTCTTCAATCTTTCTTCTTCTTCCCATTCTATCTCCAACTTTCAGACTATTATGATTTTCACCAGGGACTTTATGAGCCACAACCACCTGAAGTTGAACCCGGATAAAACCGAGCTGGTTCTCATTGGCGGCTCTTCCAGTCCCTGGAACTCTTTATTTTGGCCCTCTTCCCTAGGCTCCCCTCCCACTCCCTCTCCTACAGTTAAGACCTTAGGCATTAAAATGAATAATCACCTCACCCTTCACTCACAAATTAGTTCTGTCGTCTCCTCCTGCTTTTTCACTCTCCGCATTATTCGCACTGTTTCCCGTTTTTTCTCCCCCTTGGCACTAAAGTTGATTATGTCTGCCCTAGTGATCTCCCGGCTGGATTATGACAACGCCCTGTACAACGGCACTCCAGCCTACAGTCTACAAAAGCTCCAGCTGGTGCATAATCAGGCGGCTCGGTTAGTGTACGGCCTCCCCGCTCCCATCATTCAACGCCGTTACTAAAGGCTCTACATTGGTTGCCTGTCAGGCAACGCTCCCTTTTTAAAACCGGCGGCATGGTTTTCCAGGCACGCCAGGGATCAGCCCCGGCCTTTATCATCTCCCTGATAAAGGAATATGTCCCCACCAGAGAGCTCCGATCATCTTCCCAATCCCTTTTACAGGTACCCCACTATAAGAGGAAAAAGTGGGGAGGGTTCAATTTCTCATTTCTGGCACCCACCTTTCGGAACTCCCTCCCCGACCATCTACGGTCGACCAAACACTACCCCCTCTTCCGTAAGGGCTTGAAAACCTTTCTGTTCAATCAAGCCTTCCCGCAGTAATCCTTTCATTGCTTTGCTCCTGCTTACTATGCCTCCTAAGCGCCAAGAAACCGTTTGGTGTACGCTGCGCTATACAAATATTTTAAATTCAAATTCAAATTCAGAAGGGGGATTTGTGGCCCCCTTCTATTAGCATTTGTATGGCCTTAGGTACCCCATCCGACAGGGCCTGACCCCTTTTTTTGTTTTTGTTTTTAAACAGGGAGGGGGTCCCCTTCCCGAGTCCAATTTCCGTCCTGGGGACCCCATCCCCGGGGGCATGGCTTCTTTTAAAAAATAATTATTTATAGGGAAGGGCACAGTATGGACCCCCTTCACTCATCCAATTCTGCCCTGGGGCCCCATCCCCTGAGGCGTGGCCTCCATTTTTTATTTATTCCTAGGTAAGGGGGGCTGCATTGCCCCCTTTCCCTGGGCCGCTTTTGGGACCGGCCTTTCCATTTTTTTAAATTAAATGAATGGGGACCGGGTGGCCCCCTCCCAGGCCACTTCTGGACCCGGGGAACCCATCCCCCGGGGCCGACCCTTTGCCTAGGGGACCGTGTGGGAGCCCCAATGCCCCCACGGTCCTACCAGCTCGCTGCTTTCTGCGGGAGCCAGCATTGCTTTCGAGCAAGGGGAGCTGCTAACATGCAGCTCCCCTTGCTCAAAAGCAATCCTGCTTTGCTTCGTTGCAGCGAGAGAAGATTTTCCTGCTATTGCTTCAACGAAGCAAAGCAGAGTTTGCTATGACAGAGCAGGAGCTGTGCTCTCGCTTTGTCATAGCACACAGCAATGTCCGGGGTGTGCACCCAGGAACATTGCAGGTCCTGGGGGTGGCGGTCCCCAGGGCCTTCAAGGGCTCCGGGAGGGGGCACGTGGTGCACTCCCATCTTTGTAAAAGCCCCAGGGAGGTGGGGGTCCCCAGGGCCAGGAGTCTGCAATGGACCCCCGCATTTGAATATTTAGTGCCCTGGGGTGTTGGTGCTCCCTGGGGCAGTGTGGTAGGCGGCAGGAGACCCCCACAATTTTTTTTTTAATTAAGCCCCCGGGAGGTGGCAGTCCCTGGGGTTTGGGGGGACTGTGAGGCCCCCCCGCAGATAATTTTATGACAAGACCAGTGGCTAAGAATATTGCAATCTCCTTTATTGCGCCACCCAGAGCAGCACCTTTAAAGAACAAATAACTCAACTAATGTTCTTAGAGTCTAACAAAGGACCTGAACCTCCAGCCATCTTCATTCTTTTTTGCTGCTGCTCTCAAGATAAGTCATGCGTGCAAATGCTCTGATGCTTATTTGATTTTGATGTTGATGCGTATATTTAATGTATTTAAATTTCATGTTTACAAATGTTTGAATCTACTTTACTAGTTTTAGTAAGCGTAGGTCTAAAATGTTAATTAAAATTTATGTATAATTGATCAAATACATATTTAAATGTATATTTAAATAGAGTAAGATCTTAGACTAGCACTGTTCTTTTTGCGAGAATTCTAGGATGCCTGAATTTAAATTACAGAGGGTTTTAATGTTTGATAGCTGTTCGCTATGAATTTAGGATTACGCGACCACAGCAGCGCGCTGTTTAGTCCATATAATTTAAGTAGCAAATTGAAATGGAAAGCTACAACAGATTTGGGGTTTGTCGTGTGCCCAATCGGGTAGTGATGGCCAGTTTACGTTTTACGGTTGATAAAGAAAAAATCTGCACAATGTACTAATTTTAATTCACTGTTATCCCCTTGTGGGCCTGGAGAGAACTCTTGTCACAATGGTTTGCAGCAGCCATGTTAAAATTAAGCTGACAATTGATTTTGGATGACGATTACGTCTACTCTTGCATGTCTGTTTTGATGCTTGAGCACGAACGGAGCTTTCAGTTTCTTACGGGAATCTGACTGAAACACTTGCAGTTTACCGGTTTGAAATATTTTAGCAGTTGAAAGGTGAATCGGAGTCATTTTAGCGAGCAAAACTTTGTTTTATGTATTTTGTGGATTAGTTAGGTTTATATAAGGCGTTTTGTGAAAATTTTTATTTTGATGGCAGTAGGATAATTTATTTACTTGAGGAATACTGCTAAGGTATTTTAGAAAATGTAAGGATATTGGTAGTGACTTAAAGCCTGATTGTTAAGTAATAATGTCAGAAGAAAATGCAAATAGACAAGCCTAGTTAAGCTTGGAAGAACAGATTGGGAATATGTTAAATACATTTGCAACTGACTTGGATAAAAAAAATTGAATGAAATTTGAGGATTTTGTAAAAAATAATGGTAGCCCCTCAAAAGATGAACATTATTGGTCTGCTGGAGAGGGTCCGATTCGTATGCTAAAAAAGTGAGAAAAAGTAAGCAAGAAAAGAAAGAATTTGGATGCAGAAGGGTTTAGAAACAAGAAAGCAAAGTCTGCATATCCTGATGCAGGTTTTTGTAAAAGTACAAAGCATGGAAGAGTCAAGGACACACAAGGAGACCTTGCAAGAGGTCAGATGAGTAATCAAAGGCATACTACTATTTTGTGCTTTGTGTCATCAGGTAGTGCAGAGATTGAGCTGAGTTGCTCTTCTGATTTTGATTCGGAGGTGGAACTTGTGGAAAAAGAAAAGTCATTTGAAGTCAAAGCAGCTGATAAGACGGATTGCATTGGTGGAGTCATGGACCCTCTTAGTGAGTCAATGTTTGACCCAATGATGTTAAAACATCCTTTGTCTCCTGAATGGAGAGCTGCTCCTCATGTGGCTGAATATGAATAATTGTGGTTGAGGAAGCAGATTCCTAAGGATGTGAGAATGAGGCTTTGGTCCGAATGTCCATGACCTAATCTGGCAAATAAAGTAGTCATGCCCCTTGATCTTGACGCAAAAATAATAGCGTTCATTGGAAAAGGAGGTAGATATCCCAAAAAGGTTCAGAAAAATGTCTAAGAATGTGCCAAGACAGACATTTGGACTTAACTGGCCCGCTCACTAAGTTTATTGATTTGGCCAAGGAGGCCTATGTAGGAAAGAAAGATTTGGATGTAGAGGAGTTAAGAGAATGGATTCAGAGAGCGATCTGTTTGCTAGGGAATCCAAACACTGCCATTTCTGTGGAGAGAAGGAATAGTATCCTTCTCAAGATAGATCCAAAGCCTAGCTGCATTAGTTAATAATGAGGGTGGCTTGGAAGACAATGGAATGTTGTTCGGAGAAACATTAATTAAAGAAATGTCAAAATATGTTGGGACATTTGGCTCTCTTCAGAAATCACAAAGAGATATAAAAGAGGTCTTTGACCAACATGTTTTTGGTGGGGCCGGGCGAATTAGAGGTCGATTTCATGGCCGAGGACAAGGAATTACATGGACCTTGTTTTCAAGGGGCTTTAGACCCTGCAACTACAATTAACAGACATAATCTGGTTACCAACCCGGGAATTTCTATCCTCAAAGACAAAAAAGGAATTTCAAGAGGGAATAGAAGAACAAGACAATCAGGTAAGACTAGACCATATTGTAACCCATGTAAAGTTGGCCTGCAGCTTGCCCAATTTTATTGGGAATTGGTGTATGAGAACAGGGGACCCGTGGGTTCTTCAGACGGTCTTGGGGTATCACATAGATTTTATAGAGGACCGGTTCAGATTCTTTGCCCTCCTATGATAAGATTCAAAACAAATCTAACAGAACTAGTGGAAACAGAGGTAAGAGAGTTGGAAAAGAAAGGGGCAATCGTAGAAGAATTGGATGTTTGTGTGGGTTTTGTTAGTGATACTTTTCTGGTGGAAAAGAAAGGGAAAGGTATGAGACCTGTCAAAAATATGAAACAATTAAAAGATTGGGTGGAATACCATAATTTCAAGATGGAAGGAATGCATATGCTGAGAGATGTATTGCAGACAGGAGATTGGTTGACACGTCTGGACTTAAAAAAGGATGCTTACTTAACAATTCTTATTTGGTTAGAACACCAGAGATTTCTGAGGTTCAGATGGGGAGGAAAGTTATTGAAGTTTGTTTGTCGCCCTTTCAGGCTATCCTCGGCCCCGTGGTGCTTCACCTAAATGCTTTGTGGTTGCCTTTTTGATAGAGACAGGAATACGTGTGAATATTTATTTGGACAATATCTTAAGTATGGATCAGGAGAGATCGAGAGTGGAAGATCACACAAGGTTGGCAGTGGACCTTCTGGAGAGTCTTGGGTTTGTAGTAAACAGAGAAGTCATGTTTAATTCCAAGTCAGGAGACTCAATTTTTGGGGTTTTTGATAAGCTTGGTTCAAGGTCAGTTGAGATTGCCAATGGAGAAAATAAAGAGAACAAGAAAGGAAATTCAAAGAGTTTTATTTTTAGATTTGATTTCATTGAGAATGTTGGCAAGAATTACAGGTTTGTTGTCATCAACTAGTCAAGCTATTTTTTCAGGACCTTTGAGTGACCATGCTCGTCAAAGGTTGAGCAACAAATTGGGGCATGGTATGAAGTTTTCAGAGAAGATCACAGTTCCGGAGGGAGCAAAGTTGGAGCTTCATTAGTGGCTAAAAAATATGGAGGCTTGGAATGGGAAAGCAATTTTCGGAGTAAATCTGGAATTGATTATAGAATCAGATGGTAGTTTAACTGGATGGCAAACTTGTTGTGGTGTGACATCAACAGGAGGAATTTGGACTGTAGAAAAAAGGAAATTACATATAAATTGACTGAATTGGTTGCAGGGTCTTTTGCGATAAAGAGCTTTACAAAGGACAAGGCAAGGTGTTCAGTCCTTTTGAGAATCGACAATTTCTCAGCAGTGAGCTGTGTGAACAAATTAGGGGGCCTGAGATCAAAGGATCTAGCAGATCTTGCAAGAGTTGTTTGGGATTATTGTTTGAGTCAGAATATCAGAATATCTTGGTTTAGGCAGAATACTTTGCAACTGAAAAATGTGCAAGCGGACTTGTGCTCGAGGAATTACATGGATTCCAGCGACTGGAGTCTCCACAGGTCAGTGTTTTTAAGGTTGATGGAAATTTGGGGACCTTTTCATGTGGATCTGTTTGCAAACAGGAGGAATACTCAGTTGGTGAAAAATTTTAGTTGGCACCGGGACCCGGACTCAGCGGGGATAGATGCTTTCAGATGGGATTGAAGGGGACTTCGTCCTTATTCCTTCCCTCCTTTTGTCATGATAGCACGGGTGACCTTTTTGGTATGCAAATGGTAGGAAACAGTTGTTTTGAAAGGCTCAAGTCTGGTATCCTATCCTTCCAGAAATGTCAATAGATTTTCCAATTTGCCACTGCAGTTTTAAAACATTCTGATAGGTCTGTTGGGGGAACTCCACGAGTTGGTGTTATACGGATCAGTTGAGACTGATGGCATGGAGTATTTCAGGCAAATCTGGGAAGTTTCCTTGTCGATTTTTAGTTGAGGATCCTAACCTTATTAGAGAATCCTGGGCTCCAGGAGCCTGGAAAATGTACAGATTGGTATGGGAAAAACGCATACGATGGTGTGTGAAGACGGATTTTGATCCCATTTCAGGGGATGTAGTCAAAATAATCAATTATCTAGCAACTTTGTTTGGTTCTGGTTTAGCTCACCGAACTCTAAATTTACATAGATCAGCCATTGCTGCTGGTCATGAACTGGTTAATGGTATTTCTGTGGGACCGAATGTTCTGGTAAAAAGATTGATGAGAAGCATGAGAGTTTCTAAGCCTTCTGTGGACAGATATTCTTCTGTTTGGGATGTATCAAAAGTGATATTGTATTTGGAAAATTTAGGAAACAACTGTAGTTTGGATTTGAGGATTTTAAGTGGGAAATTGACAATGTTGTTGTCTTTTAGAAGGGTTTCAGATGTGAAGGCTTTGGATGTCGGTGCTAGGATTTTTAATCCTGAGGTTGTTTGTTTTTATCTGTGCAGAAAAACAAACAGAGATTCAGAAAGCATTTTCTACCATTATTCTTATGAACATGAATGTTTATGTGTTGTGTGTTGTTTAAAGGAAAACAAGAGAAGAACTTCTGGAATTAGTTCTTCAAATGAGAAGCAGCATTTAATATCCTATAGGAAAACTGCACAGAACTGTGTCTAGTCCAACTCTGGCAAGATGGGTGAAAGAAGTGATGAAGAATGCAGGTGTTGATGTAAGCAGGTTTGGTGCACATTCAATGAGAGGTGCTTCTGCATCGAAAGCTTTTATACTGGAAGGCATGATATTTTGAGATGTGTTGATTTGTTGAATGATTCCCTTTTTAGGAAGTTTTATTTTAAACCTGTGATTAATGCAGCTTATTGTTTGTTGGAGAAGCTTTGAACTTGCAATAATCTTAGCCTCCGGTCTTGTCATAAAATGTAGATTTTCATCAGCTTAGATGGACAGAAAATTAGGATTTTATTAAAGACACGGAGTCTAATAACATCCCACTTATGTCCCTTCCCTTGTTTGGTAATTGTTGTTTGTTCTTTTGAAGCTCTTGGTCAACAACGAGGCATAAAGATTGACTCCTGTAAATTTTGACTGGAATATCAAGCTGTTGTGTTTAAAGGTTTTAAGAAATTTAGTTGTGTTCTCTGTTCTTTTAATGTGCTGCTGTGGGTGGCTCAATAAAGGAATACTACAATAATATTAGCCCCTGTGTCTTTAATAAAATCCAGATTTTCTGTCCATCTAAGCTGATCAAAGTCTACATTAAACAGTGCCGTGGGTAGGTGGTGGTCCCCGGGGCAGTGTGGGGAGGGACAGGAGCCCCCCCACACATTTATAAAACAAAAGCCCTGGGGAGTTGACAGCCCCAGGGGCTGTGGGAAACCACGGGCCCCCCGCTTATAATTTAAAGAAAACCCAGGAGGTGGTGGTCCCCGGGGCAGCCGGGGCCCCTGTGAGCACCAGCAAATTATTTTGGCATTCACCCCTGGCCCACCCGGGGGCTTTAAGAAATAAGGCGCGGGAGCCATCTTTTCGTTTAAGAAAACAATTCAGTTGGATTCGCGCACCCAGCGAGAATTCAGCCTTATTTTAATAAAGAAATTTGGCCCTGGTGGTCATTGTGGGACCCCCTGAGCAAGCCTAGGGGGTAAGGCCTAGGGGGTCAGGGTGTTTCTAACCTGCCCCCTTTTCTTAATTTTTTACTTTTTTCCCCTTTTTTCTTATGACTCGGCTCCCGGTTTGGAGTGTTGGCAGCCAATCAGAGTGAAGCTCGTGCCTGAAATGGTTTGTGACTCATCCTCAGATTTTGATATTTTTCTTCTTTTAATTTCTCAAGAATTAATGAACGGATTTACACTATTTAAATAAAAGGTCTCTTTATGAAAGAAAGGGCTACCTTTTTGCCAAATGTGGTGTAATTCCGTTCAGCAGTTTGGGCTGTACCCTGTTTCAAAATTAAATTACATGGGGAAATAGGCCCATTTTTCGCAACCACCGCATGGTGAATTGCCCCAAAACTTTCAAGATAGGAGCTAACCGGAGAGGGCCATTAGTTTTGAGAATTTCGAAAAGATACGTCAAACGGCACCAAAGATATTGGCAAAAGAAAAAATGCTTTTTTAATCGAAACAAGGTACTAACTAATATATATATTCACTGAAAAAGCCACAGGTTTCAGGGACGTTATAGTAAGTTGGACATTCCACTTGTACAAAACCAGAGAAATTCGGCCATTATAGTTAGTTGAGCTAGAGGAAGAAAGGCGTAGAAAGAAGCAAGAGAAATGCAGAAAGAGATAACAGAAGTCAAGAAAGACAAAGAAAAGTGCAGAAAGGAGCAAGAGATATTCAGAAAGAACCAAAAGAGGTGAAGGAAGAAGCCTTGTTGCAAAGTCATCCTGTGTCCCCAACTTCTTGCTGACTGGTACTGGTGGTAACTGACTTTGACTAACCAGGCCCGGAGCCAGTGCTATGCTGAAAGACACTTAGAATACAGTGAAATCAAAACACCTACATACACTAGGGTGCATTATGGTTTGGGGTACCCCGGTGATTGGCATGACCTCCCCTGTAAGTCACTAGTACATAATAGGGCAGGGGATTAATACTAGCTCTAACTCAGAGGTACAGAAAGAGGCAGGAGAAGTGCAGAAAGAAGTAACAGTGGTGCTGTAAGAGGCAAGAGAGGTGCAGAAAGAAGCAAGCGAGGTGCAGGAAATGTGCAGAAAGAGAGAACAGGGGGGCAAAAGAGGCAAGAGGGGTACAGAAAGAGAAAAGAGGGAAGCAGAAAGAGGCAAGAGGGGTGCAGAAAGAAGCAAGAGGAATGCAGAAAGAAGCAACAGAGGTGCAGAAAGAGGCAAGAGAGGTACAGAAATATGCAGGAAGGGTGCAGAAAGGGATAAGAGAAGTGCCGAAAGAGGTTTCTGAAAGAAGCAACAGAGCTGTAGAAAGAAGCAAGAGAAGTGCAGAAGGAGCCAAGTGAGGTGCAGAAAGAAGATAGAGCAGTGCAGAACAAACCAACAGAGGTGCAAAAAGAGGCAAGAGAGGTGCACAAAGAGGCAAGAGAGGTACAGAAAGATGCCGTAGGGGTGAAGAAAGAAGGAAGAGAAGAGCAGAAAGAAGCAACAGAGCTGCTGAAAGCGACACAGACAGTGCAGAAAGAGCAAGAGAAGTGCAGAAAAAAGCAACAGAGGTACAGAAAGAGGCAAGAGAGGTGCAGAAACAGGCAGGAAAGGTACAGAAAGAGAGAACAGGGGTGCAGAAAGAGGCAAGAGGGGTGCAGAAATAGAAAAGAGGGAAGCAAAAAGAGGCAAAAGGGGTGCAGAAAGAAGCAAGTGCAATGCAGAAAGAAGCAACAGGGGTGCAAAAAGAGGCAAGAGAGCTCCAGAATGAACCAACAGTGGTACAGAAGGGGATATGAGGGGTACAGAAAGAAGGAAGAGAAGTGAAAAAAGTAGGAACAGACGTGCTGAAAGACGCACACAGGGTGCAGAAAGAGGCAAGAGAAGTGCAGAAAGAAGCAATAGAGGTAAAGAAAGAGGCAAGAGTGGTGCAGAAGAGGGAATAGCGATGTAGAAAGAGGCAAGAGAATTGCACAAATGGAAGATGGGTGTAGAATGAAACAACAGACATGCCAAAAGAGGCAAGAGAGGTTCAGAAATAAGCAAGTGAAGTACAGAAAGAGGTAGCAAGGGTAAAGAAAGAAGGAAGAGAGGTGCAAAAAGAAGTAACAGTGGTGCTGAAAGAGGCATGAAGGGTGCAGAAAGAGCAAAAGAAGTGCAGACAGAGGCAAGAGATGTACAGAAAGAGGCAAGAGAGGTGTAGAAACAGGCAGGAAAGGTGCAGAAAGAGGGAACAGGGGTACGGATAGAGGGAAAGAGAGGTACAGAAAGACATCTCAAATCACATCACTGATGACATCACTGATGACATTATCCTTGTGAAAGAGTGACAGACCTCCTCTCTGCGTAATATAACCCTTGATACACACATTCAAAAATAGAAACTACAATTTTCAAATAAAAATGGAAATACCAATTCCAGTTAGAACAACCTATTCAGTAATTCTAAAATGTACATACACATCCAGTCATTCACTAACAGTTCTATATAGGCACCTATGCATGTGCTCACTGATCATATGTACTCATACACCTATTTATCTTATTACACACCGACACTCATCTATAGAGTTACTCACAGCTTCTCAGCCCAAGCCACAAAGACCGCAGCTACCTGTTTTGGATTGATGAGGATGATGCGGAAGGTGCTCCCTCTGCTTCCATTTCAGGCAAGGAGGATCCTGGTCCAGGCTTTCATACTATCTCGCCTGGACTACGGGAACGTCCTCTATATGGGAGCCCCCTCCTTTGTCATCCAGAAGCTCCAAGTCACCCAAAACAGTGCGGCTCGTCTACTCTACAACCTCCCTCACTGGCAGTCAGCAAGGAATGCCCTAAGGGAACTTCACTGGCTCCCCATAGCGGCTAGAGTACAATTTAAGGCTATGTGCACTCTACACAAAGCCTTCCATCACCTTGGCCCTGCAATTTTACAGCCTTTGGTCACTCCCTACGTCCCGTCTCGCTCCCTCCGATCCTGTACCCTCCTGCTGGCCTCCTCCATCAGAGCCAGGAAAGCCCGCTGGGGAGGCCGCTCCTTTTCACACACCGCGGCTAAGTTCTGGAACACCCTTCCTTTATCCCTCAGAAGAACTACCAATCATCTTTCCTTCAGAAAAGCCCTGAAAACTCACCTGTTTGCTAAATCCTGCTGATCTGCCCGAGCCCGCGCTAAGTAAGTCTCCAGTCATAAGCGCTACGAGGCCTCCGGGTAGATAGCGCTATACAAGTGCAGTTTCAATTCAATTCAATTCAACATACAAACTCACACATGCAAAAAACTATCAAACATCCATTTACATGCATATACAGCTATACACCCACCACTACACTTACTTCTACAGAATCGTACACATACTTACTCTCTTAAACAATCACTTATAGAAACACATACTTATTTATACAGGAACTCTTACAATCTCTCGCTCTCACATATACTCACTTATATACATCAATACTCACATATACTAGTTTAACACATATGTAGTTACTCAGAAAGATTCTATTGAAAAAGTGATTCACTCACTAACACACCCATACACACACTCATCCACCCATACAGTCCTGCACACATGCTGTCTTCAAAACACATACAAACAGTGAGTCACCCATTCATGCATCTATGCGGTAAGTAATACCCCCCACCAAACCATACAGACACTCATACTGATACTCTAAAAACCAACTAATAACCCATATCGACACTCATGTAGCTAGTCACCAACCCATGCAGCCACTTATACACAAAGTGAGACACTGATACAGATATTTTCATATTTAAACATTACTTGCTAATACATGTATTCACTAAGATACACTTAATAAGTCAGTCATACAATCATTTTTACAAAAAAAATCCATTTAGACACTTATTTACCCATTTATTCTTCCATCGACCTTTAGATATACATATATAAAATATATTTATTTTTCAGAAAGACACACATTCACTGGATGATGTCATCAGTGATGTCATCAGTGATGTCATTTGAGATATCATTAGTGATGTCATGAGTTATGTCACTGAACCATGTCATGAGTGATGTAATATGTGATGTCATCAGCAGTGCATCGCGGGCGCGCGAGTTATAGTTAACTATAACGGGGGAATTTCAATGGTTTTTTATGAGTGAAATGTCCAGCTAACTATAACATGCCCCAGGGGACCCCCACCCCCGGGGCAAAAGCATGTATAATTGCGGGGGCACACAGCCCCCCAAGCCCTGTAGACTGCCACCCTGGGGCTTGATCTTTTAATTCTTTTTAAAGAAAACTTGTGTGGGGGTCTCAAGCCCCCTCACACACTTCAGGAACCAACACCTCCCCGGGGCACTAAATAGTAAAATTGGGGGCTCCGTGATGGACCCCCTTACCCCGGGGACTACCACCCCCTGGGTCTTTGTAAATTGTGGGGAGGAGGGCCGTGCGGCCCCCTTCCTGGAGCCCTCGATGGCCCTGGAGACGGCCACCCCAGTGTCCCAGCGTGCCCACACCCGGGACACTGCCGTTTGCAATGACAGGGTGGGAGCCTCGCACCTCCCACCCTATCATTTTAAACTGCTTTGCTATTTGCTCTCCCTTCTCCCCCCCAAAAAAAAGGCATTGCGCCGGAGGCCACGCCCCCTCCTTGCACCACTCTGCAAATGCACCCCCTGGCACGTTTGCAGAGTGAGAACGAATTCCCCTTGAATACTGAGGGTTCCTGGGTGCCAACTAGCCCACCAGGAACCTCCAGTATGTGCCAGGGGGCTGCGTTGCAGAGAAGTGTTCTGAGGCCAAGCCCCTGTTTACACCTCTCTGCAACGCAGCTCTGTGGCACTTACTGGTGGTAGCTGGTGGGCTAGTTGCATTCCAGGGACCCTCAGTATTCAAGGGGAGTTCATACCCCAACTTAAAATGCGTCACGTGGTGCGTTTGCACACTGGTGAAGGAGGGGGCGGGGCCTCAGTTCACATGTGTGCAAACACACCCTGTGGCGCGTTTTAAGTTGGGGAATTAATTCCTTGTCAATCCTGAGGGTCCCTGGGGGCCAACTAGCCCACCAGGTACCTCCAGTAATTGCCACGGAGCTGCGTTGCAGAGTGTTGTAAAAAGGGGGGTAGCCTCTGAACACCTCTCTGCAATGCAGCCCCTGGCGCATATTGAAGGTACCTGGTGGGCTAGTTGGCCCCCAGGGACCCACAAGATTGACAAGGAATTAATTATCTAACTTAAAACGCACCACAGGGTGTGTTTGTAGACATATCACCTCAGGCCACGCCCCCTTTCTTCACCACTGTGCCTCCTGGCACCTTTTAAGTTGGGACATTAATTCTCTTTCAATACTGAGAGTCCCTGAGGGAAAAATAGCCCAAAGGTATCTCCAGTATGCGCCAGGGAGCTGTGTTGCAGACAGGCGTTCAGAGGCCATGCCCCTTTTCACACCTCTCAGCAACGCAGCTCTGTGGCACTTATTGGAGGTACCTAGTGGGCTAGTTTGACCCTAGGGAACCTCAGGATTCAAGAGGACTTCATCTCCCAAATCAGAATGGCCACACGGCCCGTTTACACAGTGGTGAATGGAGGGGACTGGGTCTGAGGTGACGTGTGCAAACACGCCCTGTGGCGCGTTTTAAGTTGGGGAAATAATTCCCCTTCAATCCTGATGGACCCTGGGGACCAACTAGCCCACCAGGTACCTCCAGTATGCGCCAGGGGGCTGCATTGCAGAGAGGTCTTCAGAGGTTGTGCCCCTTTTTACAACACTCTGCAACGCAGCTCCGTGGCGCTTACTGGAAGTACCTGGTGGGCTAGTTGGCCCCCAGGGACTCCCAGGATTGACAAGGAATTAATTCCCCAACTTAAACCAGGCCACAGGGGTGTTTTGCACACATGTGAACTCAGGCCCCGCCCCCTCCCTTCACCACTGTGCAAACACACCCTGTGATGCCTTTTAAGTTAGGGGATTAACTCCCCTTGAATACAGATGCTTCCAGTAAGCACCACTGTGCTGCGTTGCAGAAAGGTGGTCTAGGCCATGCCCCTTTTTACATCTCTCTGCTACGCAGCTCCGTGGCGCTTACTGGATGTACCTAATGGGCTAGTTGAACCCTGGGGACCCTCAGGATTGAAGGGGAATTATTTCCCCAACTTAAAACGTTCCACAGAGCGTGTTTGCACAGTGGTGAAAGGAGGGGATGGTGTAAGAAACGGGCTCTATATATACTGGACCGAAGTAAAATCAGCTGAACTACGAATTCCGATTTACTCACCTGTTATCAGGAGAGGCCGCAGTGCTGCATCTTTTAGCCCAGCACTGACCCTGTAAAGTAATTCTAACCGTACTTACCAGTAACTTGTATTTCCTTCCATGGGAATCCATTGTCTGGTTTTCACCAGAAAAGTTTTGAAGTGTCTATTTTCACAAACTACAAATATTCCTTAAAAATTGCCTGTATGACTTAAACACATTCTTTCAACTGTTTACAGGAGATGCACCAATGCTGGATCCAGGATCCACCACTGAGTAAGAAAAAGTAACAATAACACTACTTGGGAGCATATTTAATTAATGAGATTTGTATAATAATGGCTAGACCCTAAGGAATCAAAACGCTTTACATGAGGAACAATAATGTTGCAATTTACATGAGTTAAAAGTTAGATAAGTATCAAGAAAAACATTTAAAGAACATAGGGGGCAAGGTGAATGGCGCGAGGAAGGGTGTGGGGATAGGGTAAAGGGGTAGGAGGAAGATAGTATGTAGAGACAAAGGGAAAATCCGCCCAAGGTCCAGCTGGGTAGGTGACGGCATGGGGGGGTCCACAACCAATCTCCTCTTTTACCTATCTGGTAGCTCCACCAGGCATAAGCCAAATCGCTTGGTCTCCACAGTCTGAGGTAAGTTCTGCAGGTTCAAGTCCTGATATGTAAGCAGGATAGGTGATAGGTTCGAAGTCTGGTCAATGTCTAATTATTGTCCCAGAGAAGTAAAACAACGTAGAGGGGACCACTATGGCAGCCATCTTGGGGTCAGGCAGGGGACTGTCTTGCCCCTTCAATGATCCAGTATCCCCGGATCAGCAGGCCAGTGGGATATTGCCCCAATCCTAGGAAGTAACAGAGATTTGCACCTTGCGCAGTGTCCAAGGAGCCTAATGGCGATCAGTTTCATGCCCATGGGGCTTATTTTCTTCTAATAGCCTGCCAAACGGAGATGCCCAGGTCCGTCTCACCCCCATGAAGAACACAGTTGCCCCCAGTTGGCCCAGGACCCTCAGGACTGTACTCAGGACTTCCTTGTGGTTTCTGGGCAAAGAGCCCGGAGTGTAGGCCCACACTAACTTTGGTCTCTCCCATCAGATTCCCCCTTACAGGATCCAGGTCAGTGTAGACGCTGCCACAGTAAACCTTGTACTCTGCACTTACTAGCCACATTTCTCAGCAATATAGCTATCTCAGGGGGGAGGGGCCTCACACACTGGCCTCCGATCTTGCCTTTAATTTCCCCGGGATTCGTATCTGGGCATTCCAGGGCAATGTACTCCACTGGGCTCAAGCGCCGCCACCCTCTGGTGTCAGATATGCCTAACAGGTCCGCCGCAGGGACAGGCAGCTTCTTAAGATGCTCGTCTCCCCCTAGGTCTAACTAAGGCTTGTGCAGTTTCCTATCTGGCAGGAGATTACATTTCCTTCCGCTTTATCACTAGGTACGGCTTGGCACAGGGCAATCTATAATATTTCATCAGGTGCTCAAGTGGATGTTTGCGCTGGCAGGGATATATGATGTTACAACGCATATTATAACAACGCATACCTTTACAACGCATCTTTTACAACGCGAATACTGTAACAACGCAAAATAGTACTTTATTAGTAAAAATACCATTACAACGCAACATATAACAACGTATACCATTACAACGCAGAACAATATATTTAAATTCTTTTTTTTTGTAAAATAAAACCTGGCACGGGATGCAGGGAAAATAGGGGTTTTGGGTGGGGAAGTGTATTAAAATCGGTGAGAAAAACTGCCATAATATTACGAAAACTAAGTAATTATTTTATAAATTAATAATCGAGTATTAAAATTAATACTCGAGTACTTAAATTATTACTACGTCTGCTAAAAATTATATCATTTAACCACATTACATTTCTTAAATTAAAAAAAGAAACATTACTTATAAACACGATACTTATGCTTACAGTTATTAAAATAGATATAGTAGGATTCATGGACGCCATTTTGAGAAGGTATTAAAATAATTAGTCCTACTATTATTTCTATGAATCAATACCACAACACATTATCCAAAATGGATGCCAAAACGGCAGCAATAACGCTAACAAAATTACTTCTAATTAAATTTTAAATTATACGTTTACACAGAAATAAATGTAAAATTAAAAACCAATTCTAACGCATATTTTTACAAATTAAATTGAGTTAGTAATAGAAACTTATAAATAGTAGACAGACACCATTTTGAAACTAGTTGATCCTCAACTACCCGAGAGAGCAGACGTGAAATCTGAACCTCTGACCTTTTCACCCTTTGAGACCCGTTGTACTGACAGAGCTACTGAATAAAATGATTTACAAGTAAGTTACATTAACAGAAAACGTTAACACAATGAAAACAGTTTATTATAAGTGAATGTCGAACAAAATATTAATAAATATCATTATTATTTAAACATTAATTAGATATTACGAAAATATTACTGTGAATTATTAAACAAAAACGTGAAAGAAATACATTTTAATAAAATACGCTAAATATATATTGAAACATCCAAGCGCAATAATTTTTAAATGCGATAACATAAACTTAAAATGTATTTATTATATTACTCATAGAAATCACTCCATAGCCGCAGAAAACGAAAGACCAGAAAAATATAATTACTTTGGAGAGTACGAACCGTTATTCACACTTAGAAAAAGGTACATATTCATTATTTATTGAAGTAGTCGAAAAAAGTCGCATTATAAATAAATATTGTGAATTATATTGACAGAAAAATCACTTCGAAAATAAATTCCAGTTCATAACTGCCAGAAAAAAGTGTGTCGACATCTTTAAAAAAAGGTAATAAAAATATTTTTCTGGCAATGTAAATACAGCATTTTTATTCAAAAACAAATACACTAGAAACAGATTACTTTATATTATTTTTTTTATGTTTCAGATATAAAAACCAACTCTTGATAAGAGATTAGAAAAAAACATCATTCTGTGAAAAATCAAATATCAAAGTCTTCATATTAAAAGGTAAATCCGAAATTTTAGAAATAAATATATGTTATATATATAAAATATGTTGAGTCTGTAACATTTATCAACATTTGGTCAATCAAGTATTATGTTTAGAAAGTCCACAAGTATAAATACTAGTGAATCATATGATAAATGCTGCAGCGGTTAAAATTGTGCTAGATAGTCTAGAGATATAAATTACTATTCCTATTCCGGGTAAGTGCTGCAGTAGTGAAAGTGCTGGATAGTGTAAAGGTGTAAATTACTATTTTAACTCCATGTAAGTGCTGCAGTAGGGAAAGTGCTGGATAGTCTAAAGGTGTAAAATACTATTCCAACTCCAGGTAAGTGCAGCAGTAAGGAAAGTGCTGGATAGTCTAGAGGTGTAAATTACTATTCCAACTCCGGGTAAGTGCTGCAGTAGGGAAAGTGCTGGATAGTCTAGAGATGTAAATTACTATTCCAACTCCATGTAAGTGCTGCAGTAGGGAAAGTGCTGGATAGTTACTATTCCAACTCCAGGTATGTGCTTCAGTAGGGAAAGTGCAGATCAAACATCTTTTAAAAATGTTCTAACTCTAAAATTGAGCATAATTTAAATGAAAAATGAATAAAAAGACATGTAAACTTTGAACTTGTAAAAAGTCTCATTCTTCACAATTCAAAAGTCACAAATTTATTACCATACATTTTTTTACAGAGCACAAACCAGCAAAAGCAAGATTTCCAAAAATAACAACTGAAGCCAAAAACAAGATCAGAAAAACATCTCAGCTGAGAAAAGCTCTATTTAAGAAAGTAAGTGAAATTCCAAATACATTATACACATATGAATAGAGTATGAGTGAAAATAAGTGCTGGAAAGTGTAGAGGTACTAATAACTATTTCAACTCCAGGTAAGTGCTGCAGTCGGGAAAGTGCTGGATAGTGTAGAGGTGTAAATTACTATTCCAACTCCAGGTAAGTGCAGCAGTAGGGAAAGTGCTGGATAGTGTAGATGTGTAAATTACTATTCCAACGCTGGGTAAGTGCTGCAGTAGGGAAAGTGCTGGATAGTCTAGAGGTGTAAATTACTATTTTAACTCCATATAAGTGCTGCAGTAGGGAAAGTGCTGGATAGTCTAAAGGTGTAAAACACTATTCCAACTCCAGGTAAGTGCAGCAGTAGGGAAAGTGCTGGATAGTCTAGAGGTGTAAATTACTATTCCAACTCCGGGTAAGTGCTGCAGTAGTGAAAGTGCTGGATAGTGTAGAGGTCTAAATTACTTTTTTAACTCTATGTAAGTGCTGCAGTAGGGAAAGTGCTGGATAGTCTAAAGGTGTAAAATACTATTCCAACTCTAGGTAAGTGCAGCAGTAAGGAAAGTGCTGGATAGTCTAGAGGTGTAAATTACTATTCCAACTACGGATAAGTGCTGCAGTAGAGAAAGTGCTGGATAGTCTAGAGATGTAAATTAATATTTCAACTCCATGTAAGTGCTGCAGTAGGGAAAGTGCTGGATAGTCTAAAGGTGTAAAATACTATTCCAACTCCAGGTAAGTGCTGCAGTAGGGAAAGTGCTGGATAGTGTAGAGGTGTAAATTACTATTCCAACTCCAGGTAAGTGCTTCAGTAGGGAAAGTGCAGATCAAACATCTTTTAAAAAATTTCAAACTCTAAAATTGAGCATAATTTAAATGAATAATGAATAAAAAGACATGTAAACTTTGAACTTGTAAAAAGTCTTGTTCTTCACAATTCAAAAGTCACAAATTTATTACCATACATTTTTTTACAGAGCACAACCCAGCAAAAGCAAGATTTTCAAAAAGAACAACTGAAGCCAAAAACAAGATCAGAAACACATCTCAGCTAAGAAAAGCTCTATTTAAGAAAGTAAGTGAAATTCCAAATACATTATACACATATGAATAGAGTATGAGTGAAAATAAGTGCTGGAAAGTTTAGAGGTACTAATAACTATTCCAACTCCAGGTAAGTGCTGCAGTCGGGAAAGTGCTGGATAGTGTAGAGGTGTAAATTACTATTCCAACTCCAGGTAAGTGCAGCAGTAGGGAAAGTGCTGGATAGTGTAGAGGTGTAAATTACTATTCCAACTCCGGGTAAGTGCTGCAGTAGTGAAAGTGCTGGATAGTCTAGAGGTGTAAATTACTATTTTAACTCCATGTAAGTGCTGCAGTAGGGAAAGTGCTGGATAGTCTAAAGGTGTAAAATACTATTCCAACTCCAGGTAAGTGCAGCAGTAAGGAAAGTGCTGGATAGTCTACAGGTGTAAATTACTATTCCAACTCCGGGTAAGTGCTGCAGTAGGGAAAGTGCTGGATAGTCTAGAGATGTAAATTACTATTCCAACTCCATGTAAGTGCTGCAGTAGGGAAAGTGCTGGATAGTCTAAAGGTGTAAATTACTATTCCAACTCCAGGTAAGTGCAGCAGTAATGAAAGTGCTGGATAGTCTAGAGGTGTAAATTACTATTCCAACTCCAGGTAAGTGCTGCAGTAGGGAAAGTGCTGGATAGTGTAGCGGTGTAAATTACTATTCCAACTCCAGGTATGTGCCTCAGTAGGGAAAGTGCAGATCAAACATCTTTTAAAAATGTTCTAACTCTAAAATTGAGCATAATTTAAATGAAAAATTAATAAAAAGACATGTAAACTTTGAACTTGTAAAAAGTCTCTTTCTTCACAATTCAAAAGTCACAAATTTATTACCATACATTTTTTTACAGAGCACAACCCAGCAAAAGCAAGATTTCCAAAAAGAACAACTGAAGCCAAAAACAAGATCAGAAACACATCTCAGCTAAGAAAAGCTAACAACTGAAGCCAAAAACAAGATCAGAAACACATCTCAGCTAAGAAAGGCTTTATTTAAGAAAGTAAGTGAAATTCCAAATACATTATACACATATGAATAGAGTATGAGTGAAAATAAGTGCTGGAAAGTGTAGAGGTACTAATAACTATTTCAACTCCAGGTAAGTGCTGCAGTCGGGAAAGTGCTGGATAGTGTAGAGGTGTAAATTACTATTCCAACTCCAGGTAAGTGCAGCAGTAGGGAAAGTGCTGGATAGTGTAGAGGTGTAAATTACTATTCCAACTCCGGGTAAGTGCTGCAGTAGGGAAAGTGCTGGGTAGTCTAGAGGTGTAAATTACTATTTTAACTCCATGTAAGTACTGCAGTAGGGAAAGTGCTGGATAGTCTAAAGGTGTAAAATACTATTCCAACTCCAGGTAAGTGCAGCAGTAAGGAAAGTGCTGGATAGTCTAGAGGTGTAAATTACTATTCCAACTCCGGGTAAGTGCTGCAGTAGAGAAAGTGCTGGATAGTCTAGAGATGTAAATTACTATTTCAACTCCATGTAAGTGCTGCAGTATGGAAAGTGCTGGATAGTCTAAAGGTGTAAATTACTATTCCTATTCCAGGTAAGTGCTGCAGTTGAGAAATGCAGGAACATATAGAGGTATAAAAAACTATTCCAACTCCAAGTTAGTACTGCTGGATAGTTCAATATTAAAGATACCAGAAAATGTATAAATAAATTAAACAGAAATGTAACACAAATGGAATATGTTATACATAACAAATTAGAAAATGCAACATAATTTACAATTTTGAATAGATTTACAATAATTTTAATAACATATTTCTTTTTCTTTTCAGACAATGTCTACACATCCTACAGCAAACTATATCATGTCCAAGAAAGGAAATCGACTTCTTAACCATGCAGGTTACATTTATTGTAAGGAAAGGATAAGTTTTCCACGGAATCATAGGAGATGCGTGCAATACTTTACAACCCGTTGCAGCGGCAGAGCGGTTACGGTTGATGATATTATTGTAAGAACAACCGACCATAACCACTCTGCCTCTGCAATGGAAGTTGATGTAAGACAAACAGTAAATGAGATGAAAGTTATTGCAAGCACCTCCAATGATTCCACAGGATCCATTTTGAGAGAGGTTGCTCAGCATGTCCCTACCAATGTTGCTAGTAATATGCCTACCATTCATAATTTGCGAAGAATTATACAACGTCAAAAGCAGGCAAGTAATACTCAAATTAGTACTCCACATACCTTTTCAGATATCAATATTCCACACGAACTTACTATTTCTTTTGCTAATGAACCTTTCCTTCTGCATGACAATAAAAACCCTCAAAAGCGTATCCTAATTTTTAGTACTCCCCGCAACCTTTTAAAGCTTGAAAGTAGTGAAATTTGGATGATGGATGGAACGTTTAAAAGCACGCCCCATCCATTCACCCAAATTTATACTATACACGCTAAAATTAACAATAGTGTAATACCCCTAGTGTATAGTTTGCTGCCTGATAAGACTTCTGCAACTTACACAGAATTTTTAACTGTGATTAAATCTAAAACTACCCAAAGCCCTAGGAAAATAATAATGGATTTTGAATTGAGTATGATCAATGTTATCACCAAAATGTACACGGATACCCAAATTCAGGGGTGTTTTTTCCATTTTTCCCAGGCATTCTGGCGTAAATTACAGAAAACACCCTTAGTTACAGAATACTCAACAGACAGCAAACTTCAAGTCGAATTAAAAAAACTAACAGCTCTTTGTTTTGTCCCTCCCGAAAGTGTAGATGAGTACTACACTGCCATTACAGAATCTGAGTATTATTTAGCTAACAAAGATAAATTGGCACCAATTCTAAATTATATGGAAGACACATGGATTGGACACCTAGGCAGATCGGGTCGCAGGAGGAAGCCACGTTTCCATGTGGAGTGGTGGAACTGTTATTCGAGTGGCCTACAGGGAGAGGCTAAAACAAATAATGCCATTGAGGGATGGCATAACTCCTTCAATCATATAATTGGAAGACCCCACCCTAATTTCTATTCATTTCTTGAAACTTTGAAGAAGGAGCAAAGTTTTCAAGAAATGAGATTATCACAAACTCTCACAGGTAGTCTAAACTCACAGATTACTCAAAGAACAAAGGAAATGTCTGAACGACTATTGGGACTTATACAACAGTTTTCGTTGTGTGTGGCTCTAGATTACCTTGAGAATCTTGCTAACATCCTATCTTTTTAATAAATTTTGACATTACTTTCCTGCTTTGCTCTAAATTGACTCCCTATCTAATTGTAATTGGCTATAAAAAATTTTTTTGCCAAATTAAATGTTGGGTCACCATCCTTTTTATTAATTTTACTTTTTCAAAACGTAATATTTTTTTTGAACATTTTTCTAAATCATCCCCCAAACAAAAATTAACACTGAAAATGTTTTACATTAAAGGTAATATTTTCAACATTACTTTGCAAATATTGTAAATGCATTTTTACAAAGCTTATACTCTTTATCTTTCCAATCTACAACGTACAAATGTTGATAAAACTATTTTTTAAAGCAGTAACATGATATTTCTATGGTAATACCGATGTAGACAAAATATTGAACCATTTTACCCAAAAATTATTTTACAACAAATTTCAATGTTTGTAACCAACACATCATTTTTTTCTAACATAACCAAATTAAATGTATACTCCACCTAATTTTTCCGAATTGAATGAAAAACAATTCAACCATTCATATTTACATATATTTTTTTTTTAATTCAACAATGCATAAAAATCAACAGACCCAAAAAATTAAAGGAATGTGTTTTTTCCCCCAGAAACAGTAACCCAAATTTAATCACAAAAGTTATCCTTCCGTTTTTTGAGCTAATAAAATTGTTAAACAATTCGACCTTTCTTCATAAATTTTTCCAAAATTCATAAATCACGAAAACACCATTGGATATATCACTGATTACTAAAGAATAATGTTTTATCAACAATTACGTGAAACTAACTTACTCAAACATCGTTTCACAAAACCTTTTTGATGAAAGAAAATGCATTTAAATACATTGCATATCAATAAATTAACATTTTGGGTATACATACAGTGTAAATCACTTAGTCTGCATTAAATACAAATAATTATTCTTAAGTAACATTTTCCGATCTTGCCCCACCCTTCGACCCAACATAGGCATATTCTAGAAATACGGGTATCGACATGTGTTATTTATTTTTTTACAATTCGAGCAACCTCAACTTAACCTTTCCTTACAATAAATATCAATCTTTTAATCTATATAATTATTATTTAAAGTTTAAGTTGTTTCCTACCTGGACGTAGATCAGCTTCCAGCTGCTTCCTGCTCCGATACTCCCCAAAATGGCCGATGACGCTCACGTAAACGTCATGACGTCAAAAAGAGCTGCAACGATAAAGAAAGGACTAATGTACATTGAAATACAATACATATTTATTAATAAAGTTATTTTTTATATTAATTTATCTACTATGTATATAAATAAACAAAAAATTGCAATAAATTAATAAAATTTGGATGTTTTTTTGCACAATTTTTTTTCTATGCAAAAATAAAAATAAATTTGATTTTCAAACTGATTTATAGTTTTGTGTTCTTATTACTTTGCTTAATTTTAAAACTAATGTAATGTAAATTAACTTCTTACATTGCTTACCTGTTGTCTTCTATATTTTCCTTTTTTTGCCGACTCTTTCCTGTGCTTTCCTTTTGTATTATTCCAGACCGCGGTACACATATCCTGAAATCATGAACATAAATGAAGGACAAATGTATCCATTTGAAACAATGTTAAACCGTGGGAACCATAATGTTTAAAAATGTACAACATATATACCCTAAATGAAATGGTTTCTAAAAGTTCAATAAATATAGACTTAATTTTTTTAAATATGAAAAAAATAAAATAGGATTTTTAAAAAAAAAAGCTATTTAATCAAAACAAATCAATATATTACATCAAATTTATATCAAAATATCATTTTTTTAATTTTTTAAATATTTTATTTTTTACTTTTAATAAATATATAGAGTAGAATTTATTAATACCCAAAAATACTAATAAAAATAATTTGATATATTTTTAAAAACAGATTTTAAATTTGAAAATTAATAAATTAAATAAAATTACTGTAGTAGCCTTTGTTTATGTACTTTAATACATTTTTCTAAAAATATTATTTAAAAAATGAAATTTTTAATAGAATTACATTAAAAATTAAAGACCATTTAAACATTTAAATAATAATAATCTTGTAAAATGCATTATAATTATTTTTTTAAATAATACTCTAATTAATAAATAAATTAATTTATATAGTCATATTTAGTACTAAAAAAATAATACTATGCCTTTTTTTTCATTTTCATTGGTATTTCATTTTCATAAATACCAAAATAATACTATGCCTTTTAGTCATTTTTTCATACTTTTATTTTAATGATTAAATCAATATTACCCAAAATAATACTCTAATTAATAAATAAATAGTTTAAAATAATCATATTTAGTACTCTAAATTAATACTATGACTATTATACAGTTGTTCTTAATTTTTTTTAATAATTAAATCAATAATACCCAAATTAATACTCTATTTACAAAAAAATCATACTACAAAATTAAAATATTAGATTGTTAAATAAAAAAATATACATTTCAATAAATTAAATTAAATATTAAAGACCCTTGAAAAATTAAAATAATAAAAATAATCTTTGAAATAATACTCTATTACTAATCATACTCTAATTCATAAATTAATTAATAATCATATTTAGTACTTTAAAAAGAATACTATGCCTTTTATTCATTTTTTCATAAATTAAAAAAATTATAATATAATAAATAAATAATATAATTTAATATATTCATATTTAATACTAAAAATTAATACTATAACTATTATACAGTTTTTCATAATTTTATTGTAATAATTAAATCAATAATGCCCAAATTAATACTCTATTAATTAAAAAATAATACTACAAAATTAAAATATTAGATTGTTAATTAAAAAAATATACATTACAATAAATTAAATTAATACTATAATACCCTTTTTTAAACATAAAAATTATATCTAACAATATATCAAAAATGCGTTGTAAAAGTACCTGCGTTGTAAAAGTACTTGCGTTGTAACAGTATGAGTTATAAAAGTATGCGTTGTAACAGTATTTGCGCTGTAAAAGATCCGTTGTAATGGTATTGCGTTGTAAAAAATGCGTGGTAACAGTTGTACACCCGCTGGCAGTTGCAAATGAGTTAGTCCGGATTCGAGACACTAGTCAACTAGACAAAATGGCTGACCGTAGTTGTGATGAGATGTGCCAAGGCCCCTTTTGTGTGACCTCTCACTGAATCAGTGAGTACCTTTAGAGTATACAGGCGAAGCCTCACTCTACACTCCATAGTGTGTGTCCCACCTAGGATACAGGACTGCAGCACTACAGAAATCTGTCTGGGGTATTTCTCTACCTTCTCTCCATGTTTCACCATGCAGTCCTCAGTCTTCCAAAATGGAGGCCAGGGCCATCCATGCATTATACTATCCACAGGTACACATACACTCAGCGCATGTATAAATGTTAATGTGTGAATGTGTTTGTATTTATATAGCGCCTTCTACCCCGAGGTCTCGTAGCGCTGTATTCATACCGCTGTTGAACCCTTCCTGGCTTTCCGGTGAGATGTCCACTCCTGGGCACCCCCAAGGTGAAGCCAGGCATCCAAGCGCTGCTGGGGCCGTTGTGGAGAATAAGCAAGCTATTGCCCAGAGTCACAGAGTGGGACCCATGATTAGACTAGGAACCGAGGCAAGAATTATCAGGTCCAGGGAGATTGAGTCCAAGAGCCGCCGAGGCGGGAATTGAACCCTGGTCCCGGGCCAGACCTCTGCATCAGGTTCTGCTGCTCTAACCATTGAGCCACGCTTCTCCGCTATGTATACAGCATATTTACACTACACAACACTGTACCCTCCATGTACTGTACCATTCATAAGCACACAAACATCCAGCACTTGCATTACATATGTATGCACTGTCAAGTACTGTATGCTTTATCTAGTCAACAAAGCATTTAAACTTGCAAGATTTTACAACAGTGACAGCATGCTAGAACAGAACCAGTGTGAGAACCAGATTCAGAAAGAGACCACTGACAAACGCTTAGTTTTTGTAACACAATTTTCGAGTGTCAGCGATAGACTGAAGAATGTGGTGAAGGCCAACTGGAACGTTTTAAATGAAGGACAGGATATTAAACTTCCCAAACCCCTGTTTGCGTTTAAATGTAACAATTACATTAGGAAAAGCCTGGTAAATACTTACAGCATAAATAGGCCCCAAATACAGGCAAATTTGCAATGAATAAAGTATTGGGCAACTTTAAATGTGGCATGTGCAGTGTTTGTTAACACTGCATGGTCACAAAGCAAGTCATTAATAACTGCTTTACTATATCAGCAAAAAGCATGATTAATTGCAGGAGCAGCAACGTAGTCTACTTTTGTGTGGGCTAACGTACGTAGGTGAGACAGGGAGAGAATTGGGGGTACGTATGCTGGAACACAGATCATCCTTCAAAACCAAAAAAATAAATGCTCCATTAGTGGAGCATTACATTACAGCTATACATAAATACACTGAAGTTGAGTGGTTTATAATTGAGAAAATCACAGGCAACATCAAGGGTGGCAATACTGAAATTAAATGTAAAAACAGGGAGCAATGGTATATCTCCATCCTTAACACCATTGATAGAGGACTAAATTCCAAGGAGGACTATATGAAATTGATTGTGTAACTGATTTTATTCTATCCAGCTCTGTTCTCGATACCATTATTCCTTATCAGCTACTCCATGGGTTTTTATCATTTCCATGTTGAATAGGATATTTTCACGTTGTATGTTGAAAACTGGTGACATTTGAGTTAGAAATAGGTTTTGTAAATGTAAATAATTATATTGGATAGTTGTTATTCAATTTAGTTCGGCACTTTTCATTGTACATACTTTTGGGTGTCCAATTGGCCTGGAGAATGATATGCCCATCCCATTTAAACCACAATTATGTTTAACAGTTTGGCATAAATTATCTATTTTTGGCTATGATTCTGGGTATTTATTAAGTGTGGGCCGAAAATTCGTCCCACTCACGGAATTTGTGGATTTTCGGCAATTTTGCGATCCGCGAATCTCGTGAAATTGCCGAAAAATCTGCAAATCCGCGAGTGAGACGAATTTTCCATGAAGCACTTACAGGGTTACAGCAGGTGCCCAAGTTGAAGGTAATTTCTTTGTAACCATTTACAAAATGGTTACAAAGAAATTACCTTCAACTTGGGCACCTGCTGTAACCCTGTAACTGCTTTCTGAGCTGTGCCTCCAGAGTACTTTGCCTACTTGCAACTTTTCTCTGACCCTGCTCTGACCCTCGAAGCAGGGTCAGAGAATAGTTCCAAGTATGGCACGAGGCTCCTGTCACAAAAATTAAACCTCAACAGGAAGCACCTACAGATATGAATAAAGCAGGTGCCCGAGTTGAAGCTCAAATTCAGTAACGTTTTAATCAGCCCAAAACATTAGTGAGCACGGTCGAGGCTGGGCAAGTGTGCTTGCCTTTAGCCCCGTCTCTGCTGTCGAAAATTAGCTGTAATACTTCAGGGAGGTCTTTGCATCCATGAGTTTCTCAAGCATGATCCCTGTGTAGTTCCTGTGGCCAGGAGGCTGCTTTCTCCTCACCTGCTGCCCTGCTCGCTCTCTGACCCTTTATACACAAAAGGCATGTGAACACACATAGTAGCCCCGTCCATTCGGCCCAGCAGCACACACTAGCGGTATCAAATGTTTCCCCACCCTTTCCCAACTATGATGGACAGCTCACTCAAGGGACCTCAGCGCCTTTTGGCGTGGTGGCAAAGTTACAGGCACACAAGGTCAGTGGAGACAAATTTTCTGGCCCTTTACACAGCTGCAGTGTAGGAAAAGCACTATACATTTACCCAACAAGGTAGCACTTACTGATTAGCCGGTAGAAAGTACTCCAGTTGAGTATCGTGCAAATCGCAAAAACATCCATGATTTCGCTGGAAAATCCACAAATTCACAGATTTTTTTTCGATTTTACGCGAATTTGCGGACCGCTGATCCGCAAAATTTGCCCATACTTATTATTTATACTAAGTTTAATAGGTACATTAGTGGGGGTCCGGATATAGTTTTACTATTAGGTTCCCTCGTAGAGAGGTATCAGTACATGATGGCGCCCTTGTTGTAAAAGCTAACTATTTGGCGTTTCATGCATGATACACTTTTTCTTTAAAATTCTGACGTTGAGCGGCACGTCTTGATGCGCATATAAAGCTCAGAGTTTGTAGAGTGAATGTTTACTTGGCGGCAAATTGAGACACCACAGAACCGCACCTGAATTCTATGTGCACGGTCAAGGAGCCATATAGGTAAGGGGAGTAGGGGATTTATGCCTCACCTAGCTATAGCCACTGGATAATTTTTTGTTAGACTGTGTACGTGGGAAGCGCTTAATTAGTATAACTTGGTTCATGGTGTCCCTTCTCTTTGTTGTTTAGCTACCAGTGGGGTGGTGGCACTCGTATAAATTTAGGGCCGTTAGTGGCCTGTTTCTATCTGGCGCTGTGGAGCGAGTCAGGCCCGTGATTTTCGGAGCCTACGGGGTGTTGAAGGGAGTTTTAAGGACCCTTTCATTTATGTTTTTGACTTTGTCACTCTTAGGTTTTCCACGAAGCGTGTGTGATGGTTCCGCTTTCATTTATTATTAGCGGAGTACCCTCAGTATTACGTGTGTTGGTATTATTCACAGGTCCTTCTCATTCGGTATGCGACGTTTACAATGCAACCATTACAACGCCGTTCCATTACGACGCGGTCATAACAACGAATTGCGCTGGGGGGCGCTCAAGGATAGTAAATCATTTAATTTACTATCCCAACACCTTCCCTACTATCCACGGGGACTGGTGTTGGAATAGTAAATGAAAAAATTGTTATTTGCGCCCCCCCCACGCAAGTCGTTGTAACGACTTGCGTTGTTACGACCGCGTTGTAATGGAACGCGTTGTAAAAGTGTGCGCCGTAATGACGTACATCCTTCTCATTCATCATTTTTTATTATCGAGTGTCATTAGGTAGCACGCGGGATGGTCCAGCAAATAGGCACTACAATATAGAAATGACCAGCTTGGGTCAGGCATGTTAGGTTTGTGCATTGAGCGTATGTATACTCGATATTGAGCACATTGATTAGTCCTTTTCTATTTATTTTTCTTTGCTCATAGCCCTTTTTAAATCACTGAAATCGGTCAGATCTTGGCCAAATACATTTGCCGTTTATGAATGGAAAACATCTGTGGTGTATACTTTATATTTGAAGTCAGCACTACAATTTGTAAGGTGAGTATGTTATATATAGACTTCTATTCAGAGCTATAGATGGGAGTCTCACAATGAAATGGAGACATACATGTGTCCTGTATATATCTTTATAGACGGACCGCCCATCTCTTCGGCAATTCTAGCAGTTGGCTTTGAGTCCAACTGCGGTTGCAGTGACACAACCCTGTGTGAGATGATTAATAATCAACAAGGTGAGGATTACCCGCAGTGTGTTTTAAAATATACATTTCTCTATCGAGATAATTAACAGGAAAAAAGATTTGTGAATATGGGGAAATAATGGTTCATTCCCCTGATACATTGTGTGCCTAGGTTTTGAGGCACTAGGCAGATATTCAATTATTACGAATAAGAAGGATTGAAGAGCTCTGAATAGACAAGCTTTATGAAGGTAAAGTGCCCATATAAAGTAGATATTTATACTATCTTTGTTTGAGCATTTTGGCCAAATAAAAGTTACGACCAGGTTCAGCATAATCCAGTCTCCATCATTTTGGGTATGCACATTAAGTCTGATTAGATTTGTCAAACCATAAATGGGGCAAGATTTCTGTGTGATACTGAGGTTTGTGGGTAACGATTGAGTGGTTTGGAACATCCCCAACTGAGATTAAGATGTATTGTCTTTCTAGATAAACTTCCCTCCTTTTCCTTTTTAAAGAAAACTGTCTGTGACAAAATGTAGTATTGTCTTGTCAAGACACATGTAGATTGTATTACAGCCAAAGAGCTGTGATATGCTTTCTATACAAGGCCTCCGGGTAGTAATGCGCTTTATAAAACCCAATTTAATTTCATTTCATTCTATGTCTTTATGAGAAAGGAATAGGTGCTAAAATATGTTTTTTGTATTATGTTTTATGTTAGATATTTAGAGTGGAAACAAAGGTGGAAGGAGTTTCTATGTTTGTCCTGAAGAAGGAGGACGTATCCATATAGTCTCACGTCCACGCAATAAACTCTGTTGAATTTAAAACAAGACGAAAAGCATAGAGGCCAAATTTCACTGTCCCTTGCCTTGTTCTTAGTCTTTTTCAGGTTAACCTTGTAAAGGCAGACTGTGGTTGCCTTATTTTTTGCTCCTGCCATTAGTTCCATTGTTAGTTTGCCTTTATAATATTATATTGATGTTATGTTACTTAGGCACTATGGATTTTAATTGTACTTTTTAATGCTGTGGGAACTTTGGTACCCATTTTTTACATTCAAATGTGATGATTTGTTATGGAATTTATTTTTAACATATTCAGTTTTTTAATAAAGAAAAGACCTGTAATATCATTTACTGTATCCCTTTTGAAGTTCTTCCGAATGCATGAGTGTGGTCTGTGTGTCTTAGTGTTCGATGTATAAGTTAGAGTTCTAGTGCAAAGGGTAAACATTTTTTTACTTCATTGCTTTATCTAGTCTACCACTCATAGGGAAACATACATCCAGCTCATGCATTTACCATGCATGCACTGCACAACACTACATTCTCTATGTATTGTACCATTCATAGGCATACATATACCCAGCACATGCACTCACCATGCATGCACTTCTCAGCACTACGTTAATCTTTAATTGTACCCTTCCCTGGCATACATATGCCCAGCACAGATACACCACCTCTACGCTATGCAGCACTTTACACCAATCTGATGTATGCCACTGGTCAGTTAGGCACACAGCAACAGCACTTTACCACTATATCTATTATCTTGCAGAGGACGTTTCCATCCCAACAACTTTCCTGTACGGATTTCTACGTTGAGAAAAACATTGATGTTTCTTACTGGCTGGATGTGTGTAGAGCCCAACACATGCAGTGCATCTGTTTGTTGTGAAGTGAAAACATTTTCCATGCTTTTCTCTTTCATAGATTAGGTTATGCGCCTCACCCTATAGGTGTTTGTGCTGATGCTCAAAAATGCCCCTTGATGCAAGGATTTGCAAAGTGCTTTTTGCTCTTCACAAACGGCATCTTTCCAGTGAAAAATGCCTTTTTTGCTTTGGAAGTAAATATCATGTAGCAAATTGTGTTGCATGCACTGGCGCAGGGCCTTCGTATATCTGGACCTGGATGTTTTGTGCTAATGTGAATAAATGAATGTCTTTTTGCTATTTGGTATGTTTAGCATCTGTGAACATGGTATCAACATATATCCACCAAGGGACATACCCAGAACCACAAACTGAACCTAAATAAAGATAATATTCAAGCTACTTGTTTAATATTGCACTTTAGTATATACTTAAAAAAGATTTCCATTCTTTTATATGCTTTCTCTTGAATAATATTATATCTGAGTGACATCACTTACGAATGGAAGCAGCAGATAAATCTGATTTAATGTCTACGCAAAATAAAAGTTGGATAAAAAAATGTGTAAGCACTACACAAGGGGTTTTACCTTTTAACAAACAGACTGGCCTTGTTTTCCTGTAGAAATGCATCTCCTCCTATCTTAATCATGCCATTGCAGATTTAGATTGTAATTTTCCTGGGACTACTTGATTCCTGACACTGGATTCCTGGCAACAAAGACACTGCTACAAATTATGTATCTGCCTGTAGCCTGTAGGTGGCAGCGAAATAACCTTTTGGAAACATTCACTAGTAAACGTATGTCTCTGCCTTGGAGAAGTAAGTAATAACTAACAAGAGAGAATTGCCAATACTGATAAACAAACAGTTCGTGTATTTTTTAAGTAAAGTACTTGAAGCAAAATTCAAGACCAATAGCTAATTAATAACTTTTATTCTTCTTAAGAGTTTTATCAACACAACAAGTCATATATTTAACGATTGCATATTCCAAAAAACACACAAAAAACCATATTAAACAGGGGGTCGGTATTCAGGAATCATTCAGCATATCACACATATCCCAGACATACACGGTACAACCATTCAAAGGGGGGAAAAGGGTACAATTGCTAAAAGCAATACAAAAAAGTTTTTCAATATTTACAAAATAGCACAAGCTGAAACAAGAAAGGAAATAGAGAAAAGAAGCCAGGGTCTGCGAGGTACTTCACAACCTAGTTGCTTAATGATTAATCTAGTAAACAGTACATTCCTATGGAAAAAGTTATATGTTATTTGAAACAGGTAATGTACAAGAAAATGAGGACAAGCAAAAAATAATAATTCATAACATCCGTGCTTGTCACTGTTGCAGACAACTGTATGGCTATGGCCTACGCGTTTCGAATCCCATTGGATCGTGGGGATTCTCTTCAGGGCCTGGGGTTTTCTCTAGAAAAAATAGAGAAGAGAGAAAACCAGAAAAGGTAAAGAATTACAACATACTCCAATTTTATTTTTAAATAGAACCACATCAGGCGCTTTACTTAGTGACCACCCCTTGTCCACAGAAACTTACCAAAGGGCAACAGCAAGCAAAACTTAGTGGGGCCTCAACTTTATACTCAGATGGAATATGCCAGAATCTGGAAGGGTTAAAACATAGCTGAAGTCAGGGAATTGAAAACAAGAATGGAGGCTATCAGAGGAACTGGGGGCTGCTCATTTACTTACTTTCATAAGAGAGAATATCACGATGGGGTGAACACAGTGGAGACCTGTGAGGGAATGACCGTATAATGCATCAGTACAATCTCCTTTAGATGAGTCAAAGAAGTAATAGTTGCAAATGTGTGATTAGTCTCACCTATTAATTATGTAGCTAAAAGTTCATTTGCGCCGAGGGAAGAAGAAAGTGGAGCTTCTAATGTAAATCTTGTGTGGTAAAAAGCAGGGGCAACTTGCACCTTTCGGTCCGTTTAACTTGTTTAGGACTCTAAAAAATAATAATAACCCAAGAGAGAAAGCAAATTAGCATGTTGTCGGGCGACAGAGTTGCAAACAGTAATTGTTTACACCGGGCGGCATCTTACCGCGTGAATCAGCAACACTCGAGGGTTTAAGCCGGGTTGGTAACAGGTTGTATTTTTTAGTCCGTAAAACGTGTAGGCTAGTCTGAAAGAAACCAATAGTAGATACAATTCAACAAACTGTCGAGCAACTTTGTAGCAGACAGCAGTTTCACGAAGGGCGGCGTCTTACCACGAGAAAAAGCAACAATCGGAGATCTGCTCCGTTAAGGTTGATACAATGTAGCCCAGAACAGCTCCGGGAAGGTTGATACAATGTAGCCCAGAACGGGCGCCTGGAAAAAAATGACAGGATGCGTGTGAGTTGTTTAAAAGTGGTCTTAAACGGGGAAATTACTGTAAGGGCTAAAGGCGCTTACCGGCATATCAATTGCCCATAGTCCCGCAAAACTGGTTGGAAATGTTTAACTACAAAGGAGACAAAAAGGAGGGAAAACGTGAACTGAACCATTTAAAAAACGGGTCAAATACCGACGAGGTTTTACACAGAAGAGTACTTACAAAAGAGTTCTAAGTCAGTTCCTAAAACTCGGCAGCAACAAAGCGGTCAGCACCGGTCACTGGCTCCTGCGAGATAGCAAGTCTTGGCTGAACTGTTCTCTCTTTATATATTTTCCTGGTGGGGCGATCCGCCCACAACTTAAACCAGGGAGGGAAGTAATCCGTGGACCGGAATGGAAGACTCCAGGGTAAACAGCCTAGCTGAAAGAATAAAGGCCCAGTAGCACGAATTAAAGCTTAAAAATTTCACTCAATTCATTGAGCCCCGATACTGCAGTATCAAATTTAACTATAAGAAGGGCTTCACGTTTAGACAGAGCTAAATTGAGATCTCCTCCACGGGGGTTTTTTTCTATTTTAGAGATCACTGTCCACTTTAGGTCAGTGACTCGGTGTTGCAGTCGTGTCCAATGTAGCACCAAAGGGGCATTCTCAACTTTATTTTTGATCCTAGATTTGTGCTGTGAGATCCGCTGCCGGACCTCTTGGTTAGTCTTGCCTATGTATAGTAACTGGCAGGGGCATGTAATGCCATAAACAACAAACTTGCTTTTGCAGTTGCTTACAGTATCATGTTTCCAAGAAATCCCGTTGTGCTGGAACAAAGAACCTTCCACAGTGGATTCACAGCACAGACAAGTGCCACACCTGTGGTGACCGAGGATGGGAGGCATCCCCATCATTTGGCGTAAAGTTAAAGTTTTAGGGACAGGCATGGCTGCTCGAACTATGTGGTTCGCAATATTGTTTTCTTTTTTGAATGCAAATAGGGGCTCATTCACGAGGCTATCATCTAGATCCTTTATCAGATGCCAACTTTGTTTTATGATTTTTTTCAGCCGATTAGCATTAGGACAAAAAGTCGTGACACATACCTGCCTTTTTAAATCCGATTTTGGTTTGCGTTCAAGAAGTGTCTCTCGTGGGGTCCATTGGGCTCTCCTAAGGCAGTTTTTTACAAGTTTTTTGGGGTAACCCCTCTCACACAGCTTAGATGTTAAGTTTTCTGAGTGTAATTTGAAATCATCTGTAAAGGTGCAGTTTCTGCGGACACGCAGGAACTGCCCGTAGGGGAGATTTTCTTTTAGATTGCGTGGGTGGTTACTATTAAACATCAGCGACTTGTTACGGTCTGTTGGTTTAATAAATAAGGAGGTGGCCAGTTTCCCTTCAGAAGGGAAGACCTCCACGTCGAGGAACGCAATCCTATTTGTAGATTCAGAGATGCTAAACTTTATGTCGGCAGTCCTGGCATTGAGCCATTGATGGAAGTTGGTAAGGGTGTCGCTATCACCTGTCCATGTCATAAAAACATCGTCAATAAAACGGAGCCAAGCTCCGATGTATTGACTGAAAGGATTGTTGTTATAGATGTATGCATTCTCGTACATATCCATAAACAATACTGCCAATTCTGGGGCAAAGGGGCAGCCCATGGCTACCCCCTTGACTTGGTAGTAAAATTCACCATTAAAACAGAAATAATTCTTTTTTAATGCGAATGTAGTCAGATCCACAATGAATTTGGTAGGCACACGCATGGGCCTAGGTCTGGAATCAAGGAAATAGGAGAGAACTGCTATAGCCTCATCCTGAGGAATCTGGGTGTATAAAGCAGTTACATCTAAGGTAACTAGTCTGTCTCTGCCTTCACTGAAATCAATGTTTTCTAGTTTCTTGATAAAATCAGTGGTGTCCTGTAGGTAAGATTTAACCTGGATCATAAAGTCTTTGAGAAAACAATCAACATATTTGGATGCCGGTTCTAGTACAGAACCGCATCCTGCCACGATGGGTCTGCCTGGAGGATGGTCAGGATCTTTATGTATTTTGGGCAGTATGTAAAACATGGGGATCTTGGGATGTTTAGTTTTCAGATATTCAAATTCTTTGGGGCCATCCTTGATTCCAGACCTAGGCCCATGCGTGTGCCTACCAAATTCATTGTGGATCTGGCTACATTCGCATTAAAAAAGAATTATTTCTGTTTTAATGGTGAATTTTACTACCAAGTCAAGGGGGTAGCCATGGGCTGCCCCTTTGCCCCAGAATTGGCAGTATTGTTTATGGATATGTACGAGAATGCATACATCTATAACAACAATCCTTTCAGTCAATACATCGGAGCTTGGCTCCGTTTTATTGACGATGTTTTTATGACATGGACAGGTGATAGCGACACCCTTACCAACTTCCATCAATGGCTCAATGCCAGGACTGCCGACATAAAGTTTAGCATCTCTGAATCTACAAATAGGATTGCGTTCCTCGACGTGGAGGTCTTCCCTTCTGAAGGGAAACTGGCCACCTCCTTATTTATTAAACCAACAGACCGTAACAAGTCGCTGATGTTTAATAGTAACCACCCACGCAATCTAAAAGAAAATCTCCCCTACGGGCAGTTCCTGCGTGTCCGCAGAAACTGCACCTTTACAGATGATTTCAAATTACACTCAGAAAACTTAACATCTAAGCTGTGTGAGAGGGGTTACCCCAAAAAACTTGTAAAAAACTGCCTTAGGAGAGCCCAATGGACCCCACGAGAGACACTTCTTGAACGCAAACCAAAATCGGATTTAAAAAGGCAGGTATGTGTCACGACTTTTTGTCCTAATGCTAATCGGCTGAAAAAAATCATAAAACAAAGTTGGCATCTGATAAAGGATCTAGATGATAGCCTCGTGAATTAGCCCCTATTTGCATTCAAAAAAGAAAACAATATTGCGAACCACATAGTTCGAGCAGCCATGCCTGTCCCTAAAACTTTAACTTTACGCCAAATGATGGGGATGCCTCCCATCCTCGGTCACCACAGGTGTGGCACTTGTCTGTGCTGTGAATCCACTGTGGAAGGTTCTTTGTTCCAGCACAACGGGATTTCTTGGAAACATGATACTGTAAGCAACTGCAAAAGCAAGTTTGTTGTTTATGGCATTACATGCCCCTGCCAGTTACTATACATAGGCAAGACTAACCAAGAGGTCCGGCAGCGGATCTCACAGCACAAATCTAGGATCAAAAATAAAGTTGAGAATGCCCCTTTGGTGCTACATTGGACACGACTGCAACACCGAGTCACTGACCTAAAGTGGACAGTGATCTCTAAAATAGAAAAAAACCCCCGTGGAGGAGATCTCAATTTAGCTCTGTCTAAACGTGAAGCCCTTCTTATAGTTAAATTTGATACTGCAGTATCGGGGCTCAATGAATTGAGTGAAATTTTTAAGCTTTAATTCGTGCTACTGGGCCTTTATTCTTTCAGCTAGGCTGTTTACCCTGGAGTCTTCCATTCCGGTCCACGGTTTACTTCCCTCCCTGGTTTAAGTTGTGGGCGGATCGCCCCACCAGGAAAATATATAAAGAGAGAACAGTTCAGCCAAGACTTGCTATCTCGCAGGAGCCAGTGACCGGTGCTGACCGCTTTGTTGCTGCCGAGTTTTAGGAACTGACTTAGAACTCTTTTGTAAGTACTCTTCTGTGTAAAACCTCGTCGGTATTTGACCCGTTTTTTAAATGGTTCAGTTCACGTTTTCCCTCCTTTTTGTCTCCTTTGTAGTTAAACATTTCCAACCAGTTTTGCCGGACTATGGGCAATTGATATGCCGGTAAGCGCCTTTAGCCCTTACAGTAATTTCCCCGTTTAAGACCACTTTTAAACAACTCACACGCATCCTGTCATTTTTTTCCAGGCGCCCGTTCTGGGCTACATTGTATTAACCTTCCCGGAGCTGTTCTGGGCTACATTGTATCAACCTTAACGGAGCAGATCTCCGATTGTTGCTTTTTCTCGCGGTAAGACGCCGCCCTTCGTGAAACTGCTGTCTGCTACAAAGTTGCTCGACAGTTTGTTGAATTGTATCTACTATTGGTTTCTTTCAGACTAGCCTACACGTTTTACGGACTAAAAAATACAACCTGTTACCAACCCGGCTTAAACCCTCGAGTGTTGCTGATTCACGCGGTAAGATGCCGCCCGGTGTAAACAATTACTGTTTGCAACTCTGTCGCCCGACAACATGCTAATTTGCTTTCTCTCTTGGGTTATTATTATTTTTTAGAGTCCTAAACAAGTTAAACGGACCGAAAGGTGCAAGTTGCCCCTGCTTTTTACCACACAAGATTTACATTAGAAGCTCCACTTTCTTCTTCCCTCGGCGCAAATGAACTTTTAGCTACATAATTAATAGGTGAGACTAATCACACATTTGCAACTATTACTTCTTTGACTCATCTAAAGGAGATTGTACTGATGCATTATACGGTCATTCCCTCACAGGTCTCCACTGTGTTCACCCCATCGTGATATTCTCTCTTATGAAAGTAAGTAAATGAGCAGCCCCCAGTTCCTCTGATAGCCTCCATTCTTGTTTTCAATTCCCTGACTTCAGCTATGTTTTAACCCTTCCAGATTCTGGCATATTCCATCTGAGTATAAAGTTGAGGCCCCACTAAGTTTTGCTTGCTGTTGCCCTTTGGTAAGTTTCTGTGGACAAGGGGTGGTCACTAAGTAAAGCGCCTGATGTGGTTCTATTTAAAAATAAAATTGGAGTATGTTGTAATTCTTTACCTTTTCTGGTTTTCTCTCTTCTCTATTTTTTCTAGAGAAAACCCCAGGCCCTGAAGAGAATCCCCACGATCCAATGGGATTCGAAACGCGTAGGCCATAGCCATACAGTTGTCTGCAACAGTGACAAGCACGGATGTTATGAATTATTATTTTTTGCTTGTCCTCATTTTCTTGTACATTACCTGTTTCAAATAACATATAACTTTTTCCATAGGAATGTACTGTTTACTAGATTAATCATTAAGCAACTAGGTTGTGAAGTACCTCGCAGACCCTGGCTTCTTTTCTCTATTTCCTTTCTTGTTTCAGCTTGTGCTATTTTGTAAATATTGAAAAACTTTTTTGTATTGCTTTGAGCAATTGTACCCTTTTCCCCCCCTTGAATGGTTGTACCGTGTATGTCTGGGATATGTGTGATATGCTGAATGATTCCTGAATACCGACGCCCTGTTTAATATGGTTTTTTGTGTGTTTTTTGGAATATGCAATCGTTAAATATATGACTTGTTGTGTTGATAAAACTCTTAAGAAGAATAAAAGTTATTAATTAGCTATTGGTCTTGAATTTTGCTTCAAGTACTTTACTTAAAAAATACACGAACTGTTTGTTTATCAGTATTGGCAATTCTCTCTTGTTAGTTACTGTCATGGCTCAGCCTTGCTGATCAGAGCCAACCCTTAGTTGTTTTTTGGTTCGAGAAGTAAATGGCATACAGTTCAAACAAATTAAAAAACGTGCTTCAAATTGAATGCTGTTGTGAAATTAAGCAACATTTTATATTCATACCATAGAAGAAATGTATCACTGTCTGCTAAAAGGGAATGTTAATGTGTGTTTAATTGAACCTGTGCACCCTTTAGGTAATTGAATAAAGCTATTTAGAGCAAATGAAGTGTTGCACACAAAGGCTAATGGGAAAATCGTGAGAACTAAACCTCTAACAAAAGCCCAATTATGTGTTAGTTTGTAAAACTGTGGAGTCTTGAGGATATGAAAACACATGCAGAATATTTGCAAGATAAACTGGTGTGGATACATGAATTATCATAATGTTAAGAAATGCCAGTCTTTTAAAATGAATGTAAGGTATTTTGGTGGAAGGGATAAAGGGATATAGCTGGTTCCTTATTGGCTGGGTATCTGAAGTGCAAAAGGGAGAAGTCAATCATGAAGTCTATTGTGGCTTGGTGAGGAAACATTCCGGGATACTGATGTTGCTTCTTGCTTTGTGAACTACTACCAACATGTATCCTCTCCTAAGACTAGGCCTTCTGAGTAGCTCATTAATGCTGACTTCTCTAGGCTCAATAAAAGAAAGAGAGATAATGTAAATGTGTTTCCTGTAGAAGCCTGTAAAAATTGTAGAGCTATACTCAAAAGGGAAATTGCCATGTCCAGATGGATTCACACTAGAATTCTGTTTTCAATGTTCATTAAATAATTCCTATGCTATTCAAGATGATTAATCATTTTTCTTCTTTGATTGGTTATGTGGGCTCTTTTACTGAGGCTATGATTTGTAGTATACCTAAAAAATATAGAGGCCTCTCTTTGTGTAAGATCTACAGACCTATTTGCCTCATTAATACTAATTGTAAAATATTTCCCAAAACGCTAGCCCTTAGACCTGTTAACTTCATAACAGACCTAATTGGGCTGAGTCAGTCTGGTTTTGTTAAAAATTGAAACATAGTAGTTAATTCTCATAAACTTTGAAATATTAACAACAACTCAAAAAATAGCCCTCCCTATTGCTGCACTGACTGTTGACACAGAGACGCTTTTGATAGAGTCAACTGGCAGTTTCTTATGGAAGCATTGATGTGGCATTATTTTGGGCTTACATTGTTAGAGTTTATATCACTATTTTATTCTCCTACAAAGTCATCAGCAATAGGAAATGACATTCAATTCCCTTATTTTGCCAATAATAGCGGTAATAGACAGGGATGTCCTCTAGCTTCTTTAAACTTCATTCTTCCATTAGAGACATTTCTCTTTCAAATAAAACAGTCTGAGAGGTTTTATGGCTTTAAAATTAAAGGTCAATATATCAAATATGCTGCTTATGCAGATGAGATTCATTTGTTTCTGTGAAAATTGGAATAGTCCATCCCAACTTTCTTCACAGGACTAAAACTCTGTTGTGAGGTTTCAGGTTGTAAACTTAACGCAGAGATGCTGCTTTCAATTTTTAAAAGGTTTTTTGCTGCCTTAGATAGCAAAATACCTAAGTTTGTTTGGGATGGGAAGAAACCTATAATATCTCTAGATAGATTCCCAAGGTATCTGGGCAAGTTAGGGTTCTACCTAGTGCAGGCTTTGATTTTCCCTTTTTCACACAAAAATAATATTTGTATGTCTAATCCGCTAAGTATTGGTTACCATATATTATATCACACTCTTGATCCTTATTGAACCCACTTGTGGTTTCAAACTTGTCAACTTTAATACATTTGTTAGCAGTCCCATTGAGTATAATGAATTGATTAAGGGAAATGGTAAAACCATAGTGAAAAAAGTAGACCAATAAGGACATTTTCACCAAATCCCAATTATTATTCTTATATTTCTTTTTCAGATCTATCTAGCACATATAATATGCAGAATAATAGTCTCCTCCATATTGCACTGGGGTCACTCACCCCCACTTGCCTTGCAGCTACTCTTGTGCAGAATAGTCCCATTTCTAACAATTTGCTCTCAAAGGCTGTTGTCATATATACATTTCTCTAACCACCCATTATGGATAGATCAAAAGACCATATTTACAAGCAATGTGGTGCACGAGCAACACAACTCAAAAATGAGACAGAAAACATGGCCGCAGCTAGCCGAGCTGCTGTGGTGCTCCGTGACGAGCTTCCGCTAAGGCTCCCTCCCAATCCTCGTTACCTGCAAGGAAGCACATTCTTCGAGCTGACTTTGCTTGTGAGGCGATGCTTGCTCTATCGGTCCGGCGCTGAGAGCCGTTTTTTGCTTCTTTTGATGTTTGTGCCGCATTTGCTTTTGCTTGTAATCCCTTAATCTCTCATACCTGCGGCTGAATGTCCATCGTCTCGGAGGTGCCGCTCTGGGGTGTCTACTTTCTGTTTCCATGGTTAGAGGTGGCTGGAGGTGGGCGCCGTGATTGTACTGGTGATTGTACTGGTTTGGCTGCTCCTTTCCCGTGTTCTCCCGAAGGTTCAGGTGCTGGCTCAGTAATTTTGAAGATCACATCAGGAAATACACCGTTGGGGTTGAGGCTGTGGTCTGCTGCGCTGGAGCAAAGAAGGGGGAGGGGGGGGGGAGGAGGGCACGGAGCCTCGGCTGTTACTGCAGTTCATGCAAAGGAGCGGAGCAAGGTACCTAGGAGCCCTACGGACAAGTTACAGATACAGGTACGGGCGCAGGCAGACTTAATTGCGACGGTGGAGGGGCAGAGGCAAGCAGCACTACTGTATGGGGTAAGGACTTTGAGCCTAATTGTTCTCTCATAACATCACTGCTAGTATCCACTACACCACCTGGGACAATAACTACTGCAATACCGGCTGTAGTAACGGGTGTATCCTCCAGTTTATCTCCTTCTCCCTTGACCCTCTTTAATAAAGGCAAAAATAAACGAGGCCGGAAAAAGAAGGAGGTAGCAGGTGAGTCTTTGCCATTTGTACTTTCTGTACTTCTTGAGCGGAGTCCCGAGTTGTTGGTAAGGAGCAAGCCCTCCTCATTTCAGTCCACTGAAGTAAAATCTAAATGGACAAGATCCTCCAGGGTCACTAAGAACCTTAAAGTAGTACTATCTTCAGGGTCTAAAATCACACCGTCACTACGTTCATATTTTAAGGCAGTTCCCCAAGTGTTGGACTTATCGGAGGATCGCATAATGTCCTCCGCTGGGGTTACAGCTATTCCAATAGACTCGGACTCTGTGACAGTTTCCACAGTGCCGCCTCTTTCACCTATTCCTGAAATTGAGATTGAAACCGTGGCACCGTTACCGATCACCCCTGATTTGGGAGCCGTTGCGGATCCCTTGTCGCAGCCAGATAACACTTGGGGAGAGTGGGCGCATGTAGTAGTCCTTCTCTGGATTCCTCCAATAAGATGGAGGGGGTCACACCCGATACATTTGCTGTGGATGTGGGAGCTGGTGCGGGCACTGAAGTAGGGGCTGAGGCTGAGGGACTGGGAGAGCAGCATGTTGCCTCTCATACCCACCCTAATACCACTGAAGAGAATGAATTCTCCAGCACGAACGAGGGTATGAATCCGGGCACAGATTCCACCATTCCAGTTGCTTCCCTACTGGCAATGTTTTCTTCTCTGTCGCTTAACATACGGAAAGGGTTTAATGAATCCTCTGCAAACCAAGCCGAGATAAGAAATTATTGTGAGTCTTTGGATAACAAGATTGATCTGCTCACGTCAAGAACGGGAGTCCTGGAAGAGACAGTGGCTGTATTATCAGCACATTCGGACCAGGCTAAAGTAGATATTGACAAACTCACTCGTGAAGACTTGGCACTTAGTGAAAGGATGGAAACATTGGAAAATAACACCAGGGCGAGGGAATATTCGCATCCTGAACGTCCCAGAAGGATCAGAGGGGTCGGACATTAAACATTCTATCACTGTTCTACTGAAGGAATCCCTAGGCTTAGATCATTCAATTGAGGCACTGGCTATTGATATCCAGCGGGTGCATAGGGATCCCTTTAGGCGAAACCCTCAAAGGTCTAAACCACGCAAGATCTTGGTAAATTTCCATACTTACACTTTGAAGGAGCAGATTCTTAACTTGCCCCCAAAACAGAAATCACTCGCCGGAAAGGGGTTTACTTTTTTAATCAGGACTGACCTGTCCAGAGTCACCCTAGAGAAGCAATGTGAGTTTGAGAGGCGCTTGGAGGCCTTTAGGAAGCTGGATGCAACTGCCCAGCGTACGTTTCCAGCCGCGTTAAAAATCATGCACAATAACAAGATCTTTAACATAAGATCTGTGCAGGCAGCCGATGAGCTATCACTGGAGCTGGGTAATAAGAGCAAGAAGGGTTCTTCAGCGTAGGTTAGGTTGGTATTAAGCATGGGCGAAATTCGCAAATTCGCGTTCCGCGAATTCGCGGATTTCCCTGCGAAATCTCAAAAACATTCACGAATTTTTCTGCGAAATCGTGGATTTTTTTGCGATTTGCCCTGGAGCACTTTCTACTGGCTAATTCAGTAAGTGCTCCCTCATTGGGTAAATGTATAGTGCTTTTACTACACTTCAGCTGCGTAAAGGGCCAGAAGATGTGTCTTCAGTGACCATGCACAGGCACACATGGTCACTGGAGACACATCTTGTGGCCCTTTACGCAGCTACAGTGTACTAAAAGCACTATGGGGCAGATTTACAAGCCGCTTTCACCTCTTTTGCGCTGCAGTTGCGTCGCTTTTGTGACGCAGCGGCAGCATAAAAGATGCGCCATGGTGCTGGGTATTAACAACGTGACGCATCTGAGAGACGCGTCACGTTGTAAAGCCCTGCTCCATCGGGAGGCGTTCCGGCGGGCGTTCCTGAGCAGGAACGTCTCCTAAAAGTGGCTGAGTAAAATCTACAAGATTTCACTCAGTCACTTTTAGGCCAATGCTGCGTTAAAACCCTGCGCCTGCTTGAAGCAGGCGCAAGGCTTGATGCAGCATTGGGGAGGTAGGGCCCCCCAGAGCATGGCTGGCGCTGCGTCACGCTTGCGACGCACCCTGTGGCAAAAACAGCACAGATGCGTGAAGCATCTGTGCTGTTTTTGCCACAGGGTGCGCCGCATTGTAAATGCGGTGCATCATGGGTGGCGGAGCTGCGGCGCACAATAACTAACGCATCCCTGGGGATGCGCCAGTTATTGTAAATCTGCCTCTATGCATTTAGCCAACGAGGGAGCACTTACTGATTAGACAGTAGAAAGTACTCCAGTTGAGTGGAGGTATTGCACAAAAAGGTGGCATCTTCGTGAACAAACACGCAGGGCGGGATTCATTCTGCCCCCTGTTAGACTCGTTTTTGTGCCCTTCTGCCCTCTGTTAGACTCATTTTTCCCTTGTTTTTCTGCCCTTCTGCCCTCTGTTAGACTCTTTTTTGTGCCCTTCTGCCCTCTGTTATTCCCTTGTTTTTCTGCCCTTCTTCCCTCTGTTAGACTCGTTTTTTGTGCCCTTCTGCCCTCTGTTAGACTCGTTTTTGTGCCTTTCTGCCCCCTGTTAGACTCGTTTTTTGAGCCCTTCTGCCCTCTGTTAGACTCGTTTTTCCCTTGTTTTTCTGCCCTTCTGTCCTCTGTTAGACCGTTTTTTTGTGCCCTTCTGCCCTCTGTTAGACTCGTTTTTCCCTTGTTTTTCTACCATTCTGGCCTTTTATAGACTGCTTTTTGTGCCTTTCTTCCCTCTGCATCTCCACATCATCACTCAGCGCTACCCCAGCATCACTCAGCACCACCACATTATCACTCAGCACCACCACATTATCACTCAGCACCACCACAGCACCACTCAGCACCACCACAGCATCACTCAGCACCACCACAGCATCACTCAGCACCACTCAGTGCCACCACAGCATCACTCAGCACCACCACATTATCACTCAGCACCACCACAGCACCACTCAGCACCACCACAGCGCATCACTCAGCACCACCACAGCATCACTCAGCACCACCACAGCACCACTCAGCACCACCACAGCACCACCACAGCACCACCCCAGCATCACTTAGCACCATCCCAGTTTCACTCAGCACCACAACAGCACCACCACAGCACCACTCAGCACCACCACAGCATCACTCAGTGCCACAACAGCATCACTCAACACCACCACATTATCACTCAGCACCACCACATTATCACTCAGCACCACCACAGCACCACTCAGCACCCCCACAGCATCACTCAGCACCACTACAGCACCACTCAGCACCACCACAGCACCACTCAGCACCACCACAGCATCACTCAGCACCACCACTGCACCAATCAGCACCACCAGAGCACCACTCAGTGCCACCACAGCATCACTCAGCACCACCACAGCATCACTCAGCACCACCACATTATCACTCAGCACCACAACAGCACCACTCAGCACCACCACAGCATCACTCAGAACCACCACAGCATCACTCAGCACCATTTCAGTATCACTCAGCACCACCACAGCACCACTCAGCATCACCACAGCACCACTCGGCACCCCTACAGCACCACTCAGCGCCACTCCAGCATCAATCTGCGCAACCATTCAACAACAACTGGTTCAAATATGTTCTCTCAATGTTTCAAGCTTTATTACAAATGTCACAAAAAGATGTTAATATTTCACTTCTGTTCTTGGATTTTCGTCACAATAAAATACACTGAACATAATCTTCACAAAAGTTATTTACAAAAGTTTAAGCTATTGCCATTATAAATTAAAATCACTTTTATTTAAGTATTAATTATTTAAAAAAATTAAGAGTCATTGTAATTTGTAATATCAATACATCTAAGTCCCGTAAATACAAAACATGTTGCATTACAAATGCTATAGGTGTCACATTTGCGAAAGTTATAACTATTGGCATTGTAAATGACAAATCTATTATTTCAGCTATTTTCAAAACCAACACATAAATAAAAAAAATTGTCATTTACAAGACCAATAGCTCAAACTTTCCCAATGTGAGACCTATTGCATTGCAAATGCTTGTTTTTATATCTGTCAGTGCTTCCTGTTGAGGTTTAATGTTCGTGACAGGCGCCTCATTGCCTACTTGTAACTATTCTCTGACCCTTCTTCAAGGGTCAGAGCAGGGTCAGAGAATAGTTGCAAGTAGGCAACGAGGCGCCAGGAAGCACTTACAGGCTTACAGCAGCAGGTGCCCAAGTTGAAGTTAATTTCTTTGTAACCCTTTTGTAAAAGGTTACAAAAAATTAGCTTCAACTTTTGCACCTGCTGCAGTAACCCTGTAAGTGCTTGGCTGAAAATTCATCCCCGCTGATTCGCAGGAGTAAGTTAGGTGTAGGGGGGTGGCAAAAATTCAAAAATGTCCTCATTGTCCATCTAGGTTTTATGTGGGTAGGCTTAAGGCAGGTATTGGTTGTCGACTTAATGTCGTATTTAGGTATTCTCCCTTTTTGTTGTCCTAAAGGGTCTATATGGTTTGGTCAAGTCTGGGTTGATAGCTATGGGTAGCTTAAAGTATATCTCCTGGAATGTTAATGGCCTGCGCACCAAGCCAAGAGCTAACAGAATTATGCAATATCTACGAGATTCTGATGCGCATGTCATTATACTCCAGGAGACTCACCTAACGCAAAACAAAATGCTTGCCCTTGTTAAGAAGAATAGATGGATTGACTTTGAGGTATTTTCCTCCCAATCAATGAATAATGGAGGTGTGGCAGTTATATTTAAGAAACAGATAAAAGCCAGGCTATTATCTCAGGTAGTCGACCCAGGTGGTAGGGGGGCCATAGCATCGGTCGTTATAGCTGTTTCACAATTTACAATCGTGGGTTACTATGGACCCAATCAAGACGACCCCACAACCTTAGAGTCTATTTTTTCGCATCTGTTGTCATTTCCGGAACCCATTATTCTGGCAGGTGACTTTAATGTTGTATTAGTTCCGGTGTTTGATAAATCAGCTAACAGTCGCCCCCTTGTATTATCCAAAACTATGTCCCTTTTGCATAGTTGTAGGAAACAATATGGGAATGTCGATATCTGGAGAGTGAGGTCAGGACAGCAACAGGGTATCTCCTTTCGAAATTACAAATACCATCATCAGTCTAGGATAGACTATATCTTAATCAGTCAGAGGTTAGTGAACACTGTCAAAAGCATTTCATATCTTCCCTTACATCTTTCCGATCACACTGCGGTAGTAATGGAACTGGAGGGGACCACAAAAAATTCCCCCCGGGCTTGGTCTTTCGATCGTTCTCTTCTCTCTAAGCCGGATGATATCTTGGTTCTTAAAGCTGAGGCTCACAACTTTATGAGAATTAATATTGGTTCGGCATCCATTGGAGTCGTCTGCGACTCCTTTAAGGCCTTCTTGAGAGGGGTTATCACGGGTAAAGTGTCCTATGGTAGGAAACTATATAGAGAGGAAATTCTTGCTATCGAAGCTAAGATAACTAAACAACAACTAGAAATAGATGCTAATCTTATCTCTCCTGAGCCCGTGCTTAAACAGCTTCAAGATCAATTCTTGGTGTTGAAAGGTCAACTGGCTTCCGTTCTAAACTTTAGAATCCAACAAAAAATGGGAAGCTCATAAACTAGCCCATTTTGAATACGGTGAGGGGGCAGGAAAATTATTAGCTTGGAAAACCAAAACAGACCAGGTCCGCAACAACATAGCCTCTATTATAGTGGATAATACTACTTTCTCTTCTGATGAAGATATTAGGCGGGCTTTTAGGGAATTTTTTCAGACAATCTATCATGAGGACAATAACATCGACCCAGATTCTATTAATAGTTGGCTGAGTGAGATCCCCCTTCCTTCGGTTACCAATGAGCAGTGGGTAGTTTTAGATAGCACTATCTCGGAGGAAGAGGTTAGGTCAGCCATTATAAAGGGCAAGAAAGGAAAGGCTGCAGGACCCGACGGGCTTCCTGCTGAGATCTATAGGGCCCTGGAACAAGAAATAGTGGCCTTTCTTACCATCATGTTTAACCAAATTTTACTAGAAGGCCAGCTACCGCCAGCTTCTTGGGACAGCGCTTCAATTACTTTTATCTTGAAACCTGGGAAACCAGCAGATGCGTGCGGCTCGTACAGGCCAATATTAATCTTGAACGTGGACTATAAGATCTTTGCCACAGTTCTTGCTAACAGGCTTGCCTTGGTTGCCCCTTCGGTCTTACATCAAGATCAGAAGGGGTTTGTGAAGGGGTGCCAATTGTACGAGTTAACATACGACCTGATAGGGGCCATCGATATGGCATCGGTTGAGTCCCTCCCGTTAGCTGCTCTTATGCTGGACGCAACCAAGGCCTTCGACAGGGTTCATTGAGTGTACCTGTCGGAGGCTTTGGCCAAGTTCAACGTGGGTGAGGGTTTTCGACGTACTGTTGGTCTTCTATATCAGAATCCATCAGCGCGCCTTCTGGTCAATGGAGAGCTATCCGACCCCTTTACCATCTCAAGGGGGACGCGGCAGGGTTGCCCTGTCTCCCCTCTCCTATTCGATTTTTATATGGAAAGCTTTGCTCAACAACTTAGGGAGGATGTTAACATCAAATCTTTTATGTATAGAGGATGGGAGAGAAAAGTAGCCCCATATGCGGACGATATCCTTATTCTTACATCTGAGGTCTCTACTGCACTTCCTGCAGTATTAAAATTGCTCGAGACTTCGGGCAAGTGTCGGGCTATGGGATTAATGCTGCAAAAACTGAGATGCTGGTATGGAATGATGATGTGAGGGCCACGAATATACAGTCTAGTTCCTTGATGCGGTATCTGGGCCTGAATGTTGTGAAAAATATAAATCTAATTGCTTCAGTAAATTTCTCCGCAATAGCTAAAGACTGTCGTAAGTTGATGCAGGCATGGGTCCATCTTCCGCTTTCATTGATTGGGAGAGAGTAAATTTGATTAAAATGTCAATCCTACCTAAAGTTTCTTTCTTATTTAACACCATCCATCTTTACTTTAACCAATCCTTAATATCTAAGTTACAGTTGGAAGTTTCATCTTTTATTTGGGACAGGAAGCTTCCAAGAATTGCTTGGAAGAAACTCAGACGGCGCAGGGAGAAGGGAGGGATGGCTGCCCAGACCTAAAATTATATGCATGGGCATTTCAGTTATCTCATACTCGTATGTTGTTAAAAATGCCTACCAACTACACCCACCCATCCCCACCTGGAGATTACAACCAGCTCTACTCCTAGATGCCCCTTTCAGCGACTCCCTTTCCGCACAAACAGCACATACTTCGAAGACAATACCGGCACGGTGTCCTCCCCCCAGATTGAGTGGGATGCCTTCAAGGTCGTAATCAGGGGACACTGCCTGGGCACGCAGGGGCATATACCGAAACAGCTAGAGGGGGAACTGACGCACATAGAGACCGACCTGCTCCAGCGGGAACAAGAGGCGATAGGAGGCGCAGATGGACCATTGCTCACAGCACGCGCAGAACATGCGCGATTACTGGAACGGCTTTGCCACATCAATTACGCAGCCCACTCGGCGCGCACGCACCACCTCAGTGATAAGCCTGGGAAATTAATGGCCTGGCTCATCAAGCAGGAAGATCACTCAGCGCCTGTATCTGCGATATGCACTGACAAGGGTGAGGTGGTGTATACACAGGACAAAATACACATGGACTTCACAGGTCACTATCGGGCTTTGCATCGCTCCCAACTACGGGTCCCCGCCACGGACATCGCAGACTATCTCTCGGGCATACAGCTACCGAGACTGACCGCCGCGCAGCAAGACGACCTGGGGGCGCCACTTGCGCCCGAAGAGCTGCGCACCGCAATCTTTGCCCTATCGAATGGCAAGTCGAATACTACAAAGCCTGCTCGGATGTTCTGATTCCCGAGCTGCTAAAAATGTATGCAGCTGCCGCTGAAGACTCCTCTCTCCCCCCCACGCTAAACGAGGCCACACTCATCTCCCTCCTAAAACCCGGCAGGGATGGCACTCAAATGGGCTCCTACCGGCCGTTGGCCCTGTTGAATACTGATTACAAAATACTTGCTTCTACCTTGGCTCAGCGTCTGGCCCCCCTAGTCTCAACTCTCGTACACCATGACCAGAACGGTTTTGTACCCACACGCAGCACCTCCTACAACATCCGCAGACTGTTTAGAGTGCAAACCTATGCCACCCACCAATGGCCCCTCGTGTTGGACCTAGAGAAGGCCTTTGTCTCCACGGAGTGGCCCTGCATAAGGGTATCCCTAGAGAAATATGACCTTGGCGACGACCACATCAACATGGTGAGATTACTTTATCAAAAACCGACCGTACGGGTGCCCACGGGCAGGCTGTTGTCTGACGCAATCCGGGTGCGAAGAGGAACTAGGCAGGGTTGCCCCCTGTCCCCGTTACTTTACTCAAAGGCCATGGAACCTCTCGCAGCACTGTTAAGAACGCAGGGAGAGGAGTGGGGGATCCCACTGGCAGATGGCTTACATGCAGTCTCGCTCTATGCGGATGAATTACTCCTGTACGTTAGAGACCTGACCTGCATACCACAGTCCCTGTCTGAAACTTTTTGGACCTTCGAGGCCATATCAGGACTCAAACTCAACTGGGCCAAATCTGGAGCATACTCCTTCAGCCCAGATACACAGGAGTGCGATATCCGCATCAATGGTGAGAGACTTGCCTGGTACCCTACAACGTTTAGGTATCTTGGAATACATATTTACAGAGCCCCCGTCTGACATATTGGAGGGAAACCTGATCAGAGCTATTTCCTCCCTGTGCGCACAGATGACCTTTTGGAAGACCCTCCCCCTAAACGTGCCCAGCCGTGTTGCACTGACAAAGATGATACTCTTGCCGAGACTATTATACTATTATGCAAATATCCCAGTATATGTTCCAACCCGGATATTCAGGGAGCTAGAAACATCGCTTCGGAACCTCATCTGGAACACCAGGAGACCCCGCGTAGCATTGACAAAGCTCTATGTGCCCACAGAGGCTGGAGGCCTTGCGGTTCCCAAACTGGAACTGTATTACCAGGTAGCACCGTTGCAATGGGTGATGGGATGGCTGAGTGCCAGGAACCTAGGCGATACTGCCACGGATGTTACAATCTGGACCCATACGCAGATCTGCACGTTGTTTCACCCCCTGACCAGGGCTCCCTGCCTGATGCAGCTACACGTGGCTGTAGCTCGCAGGTGTTTCCTGCGTAGCTTGAAATTAGGTCATAAGGTGAAGCCTTATGCCCGGCGCTTCCACTGCTGGGCATCCCCAGAGACAGTGGGGGGGTGTTGGAGGCAGTGTTGGAAAGGTGGGTGCAGGCTGGAGTGGAGACACTGGGCGATTTGTATGCAGATGGCGTCCTACTTCCCTTTGAGGTGTTGGCCAGGGACACAGGCCTGCCATCCGGGCAGTTTCTCCTTCATGCGTCTATAACACACACACTTGCACACCCCTGGGGAGACATGACTGAAGAGCTGCAGACGCACCACTTCATACAATACCTCCATGTCATGGGCAATGGATCCCATGTAGTCCACTGGCTGACGCAGGCCCTCCTGATGCACACACAACACCCTACTCAACAGCTACGAGACAAGTGGGTGACAGATAGAGGGAGGGAATGGATGGACAAAGAATGGGCAGTGGTACTGGCCAGCCCAGTCAATGTCCCACGCAACTCCCGCTTCAAAATCATACAATTTTACATACTACACTGGGCATACCAGTCGCCAGACAAGAACAACAAGTACTTCTCGGTCACCACCAATGCTTGTCCACGATGCTCCCTGGTTGGTGCGGGCCTCCTACACATGCTCTGGGCCTGTCCCATTATATCAACATACTGGAGTACAGTGACCACCCTGCTGAGGCAGAGTGTTGGCGAAGACCTGCCACACACATGGGAGGCTTGTATTCTGGGACTATACAAGAGCACCAAACTCAACAGGGTACCGGCCAGGTTCTGGGACCTGGGACTCGTCACAGCCAAACGTCTACTCACCAAACGCTGGAAAAAGGGCAAACCCCCACACGCCAAGCACTGGTATGCTTCTTTTGACAACTGGGTGAGAGCGGAAAGCGTCATACTGCACAGGGAGGAAACGGCGGGGCTGAGGAAATTCCCCATTGCACACCTTTGGGATGACACCCTGAAATCCTTCCAGCAGGCGAGCTTGGATCAGGGAATCACTTAGATAGCGCCCCTCTCTGAGCTGGCTCTGGGCAGCGGCTGGGACAGAAAACATCATGTCCCCATCGATGCCCCATTGGTTCGGATGGGCAAAGGACATAACCCGCACCTATATGAGGAGGCACTGCTGCAGAGTCATGGCATGATAACCACTTAGAACCCCCACCCCCCCGGCATCGACATACTGGTGCATATTAGACACCACTGAGCCGCTCACCCCTCCCCCCCTGGATGGACCTGCTCGCCACATGACCTCGATCGCCCCATGCCTTTGCCCCGGAATTGGAGGTTTACCTCCACAGACACACATTAACACTCTTCTCAGTACGATAGCACTTCACCCTATTTATTTCTCTTTACGTTATCTTTTTCTTTTTATTCTTTTCCACTTAGTTGAGTTCGGGTGTCAAGGCAGGTTTCCTTCGACACAGCTGTTATAAATTTGTGAATATAGTATTAGTTAGAGATGACCGTCTAATCTGGATCATTCACGATGCGACCTCACAATGGGGGATACACCACATGCTAACTATCAGAACAGACCCGGGGAAGGCACGCGACCACAAGAATATGCCGCCTCACATCACATCTCATCCCCGTACCCCAGACCACACTGCCATTAACGCCTTGCAACATCATACTCTCTAAAGCCTGCATTTCTTTTCACATATTCCATCTATTTTGCCAAGAGCAATGTGATGTGTGTTCAATAACTCACCACGTATTGTCATTATGTTGTATTGTCGCTATGATGTTATGCAGATTATGTATATCGTTTCCCCTTGCTCAATGCCTAAGTGTGTACCAAAAATAAATGTTGAAAAACTAATAAAATATATTCAAACAAAAAAAATGAGGCACAGGGTCAAGACTGATTTGCATATGGCCATGTCTGAACTGGGTGGCCTGGTGAGCAAAATAACGATGGATTCAACCCAGATCTGTGACTGGGGTGAATGTTTTGCCATTGTGCAACATTCCGTCCATCATCTTGTGTGTTTTTCTGTTCACCCTATGTGGGAAGGGTCTGCCCAGACGTCGGTACCGTGCTCACTACGCCACTGTAGTCAAGCTATCCTGGCTGAAGACGGCTGATAGCCAGAAACCGGTCCTAGGATGCTTGATTCCAATCCAGGGAAGACATGGCTTGACAATTCGGTCTGGACTGTTCCCATGAGGCACAGGGTCAAGACGGATTTGCATATGGCCATGTCTGAACTGGGGTGGCTTGGTGAGCAAAATAACGATGGATTCAACCCAGATCTGTGACTGGGTGTGAATATTTTGCCATTGTGCAACATTCCGTCCATCATCTTATGTGCTTTGCTGTCCACAAGGTCTTAGGCATAGAACATGTTTCGCAACAGGACTAATACTGCTGTGGCATCTTCTAGCAATCCCACTTTGTTGCAGATGACATGTCCAATATATGAATACTTTACATTAAACATCACAAGCACATTTTGGAAGTTATCGATTCCATTTGCCTCCCTACAGACAAAGGAGATAGAGCGCTGTTGATATTAATTGATCTAGCGGCAACGTACAACACCATATCTCACTCAAACCTCCTAGCTCGTATACGCTCTATGGGTATCACAGGGTTGGCTTGGCCGTGGCTTGACTTTTTTATGGAAGACAGAGAACAAGAGTTTTGGTGCAGCTCCTTTTATGGCACCTCCCACAAGCTAAAGGTTGGAGTGCCATAGGACTCAGTGTTGAGTCTGACGCTATTTAAAATCTATCTCTCTCCCTTGGCCGCCTTAGCTGAACTCTGGGTGCAAAAATAGTGTCATATGCAGATGACACTCAACTCCTTTTTTCCTGGGGGGAGGGTGAGGCCTTACCTGGTGAAAAAGTCTGTGAGTGTCTGAATGCAACATTCTGATGGTTATCTAATAACCAACTCAAATCTAATGAGGGTAAGACTGAGCTCCTTTTCTTTGGCCCAGAGACCATGCCAGCATGGGAAACTATCATGCCGTGGATGCCCCCCCTCCTTTGTTAAAAAATCAAGTGGTAAAAAACCTGGGCTTTAAATTAGATGAGCAACTGTCATTTCATACTCAAATCAACTCTGTGGTGGGCACAGACTTTGTCCTCCTTTGTGAAATTCTTTAATCTTCTATTTCTTCAGGCTAGCCATGAGGTGAGGCAGGCCTTGATAATCTCACTGTTGGGATAAGGAAATAGCCTTTACGTAGGGTAGCCCAAATCACCTGATTGACAGGTGGCAGCTAGCTCAGAATGCAGCAGCACTTACTATATTTGGGCTTCCACATCACTCCCATGTCTCCGGCCTCCTGTCAGGAAGAGGATCACTTTTAAAATATTGCTTCTAACCCAAAAAGCGCTTTATGGTACCAGCCCTGGATACCTTCAAGACAAAATCAAGCTCTAAACTCCCTAGAGATACCTTCACTCTGAAAATCTCTGCCTGGTATAGTCCCCTGGATTAAGAAGACGAGGGTGGGGGGGCAGATCCTTCTCATTTATGTGCCCCACTCTTTGGAACAAGCTGCAGCTGACACTCAGGGCCATAAAGAAAATACTGATCTTCTGGAAAAAAACGTAAGACCTGGCTCAATTCCTCCATTTTTTCTCCTTCCTCTCGTGCAGACTGCTCCTATGCTATAGCGCCAGGACATTCCTATGAGTACCAGCTGTGCTTTATAAATTACCTACATAGATATTATAGCTGTGCTCATTGATGTACTATGATTACCAGTGCTATTTTATATCTTGTTAATGGTGCCCTCTTATTAATTCTAATAAATGATAATTGCTGGAAGGGCCATAGTATCTGCAGATAGTTTAGTTTCTATAAAATCTGTACATGCACTCTGAGAAGCAGAGCTTTATGCAAAGATCTCAGTAACAAGTAAACTTTTCAGCCGCCTTGCACAGATTTGAGGAAAGTCAGGCTCTTTCAGCTCCCCATGCACTGATCACCATACAATTAAGGGTACCCAATTACTCATTCACAGATTTCCTGGAAAGGCCAGAGTCCTCATGCACATATCTCAAGAAAGGTATGACAGTGCATCATCTGATAGATACATTTTAGGAACTTTAAAACAAATACACACATCTTGGGAAGGGCACAAGTCTTCCTATGCCCCATGCATAGGTCAAGGAACTGTCATGTATTTGAAATATCTAATTCAAGCATCTTGGGAGAGGCAGGATTTTTCGATTACCCATGCTCAGATTTCAAGAAAATAAGGCTCCTCCGATTAGCCACCCACATATACCTACATGTGTTACTGATTCAATAGCACAAGCATACAAATGTATTTTACAATCATTAGTGTTACTGTTGGTATTTTCTTAAGGCCTTTAATATGGCACTTTTCTGAAATGTAACATTAACAGAGATCACCTGGGTAACTACCTAAACCCATAGAGTGCTTAATTTGTAAAACTAAAATATAAGCGCCAGGGTGCTTGCCAGGAGGCCACTGCAGCCTGCACCAGAAAATTGCCCCTACCATGCTGCCAATAATATTAGCAACACAACTACTAACCATCTCACTCCTACTGTCATAGAGATGGGCTTTGCCTTTACACTGTGTTAAGTTAGCCTGGGCTTATTAGAAGTTTAAAGACCATTTTCCTTTCAGCTCCTTTTGCACATGGCACATAATATTATAAATGTTTAGAGTCTATCAGAATGATTTGCTTCACACGAGAATGTTATGTTTTCCTATTTTATCAGCTTTGCTTGGTAAGCTATGTCTGAACAGTGAGTGCCGAGGCCTTCAAGGTTATTTCAACACAGTGGCTGTTGTTCGGTCTGATCAGCGCACGTCCTAGACATAACACATATGCAGCTGTGGCCACCTCTGATTTTGGTGCGTTTAATAATGCACTGAGCAAAACATGCACACACACTTGAAGAACATTCCCGTGCAGAGAGCTGGCGTAGAAAAGTATGTGATACCTTTCTACTAGGACCAGAGGTATTGGGCCGTCCTTGTAAACCCAAAGAGACATTCTGTAGATATAATATAATTTACTAGCAAGGGAGGGTAACATGAGGTGTAATTTAGCCTTCTTCTCTTTAGCATTTTAACATGCTTTCTCCCTTTGTATTCTATGGAATAGTAACTATGCTGATAACCTTGTTGCTTATAATATGTTTGCTTGTATTAGCTAAGATACTGTGCTTGAGAACACGGCACTAGAAATAAATATTTCAGACTTGCATATGTCTTCATTTACTCCTCGTTTTGGATTGGCATGATAGTATAACGAAAGAGTGTTTGTGTGTTCCACGTTTCCTGAGGTATTCTAAGTTCATGTTCTGGGTTGTCTAATCATTGGGGGTATGGAAGAAACAATGAGACACTGATTTATATTCACTGAGGATCCAAATCTCTATGCGCAGTTCTGTGTAGGAGCAGAATCCCTGCGACACTACAAGTGTGACAATTAAGACTATTTCAGGGCCCTAAAGCTGTAATAATGGCTTGTGAAGCATTTAATAATAATTTTTAATGTATATTGAATTAATTATTACCTGTTGTTATGGTCATCTCTAAATTAGCCAGAGAGCGCCACCTTGTCAAAAGTGCCAGTGTTGACAATTAAGTGCTAATGCTGTGCACCGGAAACCACTTGTTCAAATTATGCACAGCCTGGAGTGTGATACCCAGAATAGCCTGTTCTGAGTAAACACATGCTAAACTTTCCTCAACAAGGTGGCCTTGTAGCAGACACAGCTCTAAAATACAAAATAGTGTCCTTCAGTAATAGGCTGTACGTTGTTTCTTTTAATTGATAACATGCACATTACTAATGTTGAAATAATTAAAAATGGAACAAATGTGTGGACATTGAACAGTGCAATTTGTTGTGCTATGATCCAATGACTTTTAAAAGCTGGGGTACTTGTCTGAATATGCAGCAGTACCTTCTCCCCCACCAAGGTAAGGGAAAGGGTTGCGCCAAATCGTTGTCTCAAAATAGGGTAAAACCAAAATTAAGAGGGGGGAGAGATGCAGAAAAAAACTAGCCACTCAAAAACAAATGCGAAAACTAAACCTCCCTCCCAAAAAAGAAAAGCAAAAGAATATAGGTAAGTTTGAGTTGCCTCCAAATGAAGTCATTTGAAGCAGAGGTTTAACATTAGCCCCTGCACCCCTTGTGGTGCGGGGGGGGAGAGGACTTAGTTCTATGGGGCCCCTGGCCTGACAGCTCCTGAGTTGGTGAGGGGTGGGGCCTTCATGTACTTAGGACTCAAGTTTTCTTACACCACCGATCGAAGACCAGTAAAATCTGAATTCTGTTTATATTTTAATGTAACTGAAAAAGGACAAACATGATGATCTTCAACCCTAAAATTTTGCTTGCTTGATGTCTGTATTCGGGAAGATCTCACAAATAAGAGATATTGCTACTAGCACCTAAAAGCAAGTGAGCTTTCTGTCTTCGAATAGAAGGGATCCCAAAAACTGACCAGCGTTTAGTGGTAGCTGTGCTAAGTGATGCCAGTTGACTCCACTTGTGGATCTGTTAAGACTTCAATATATCTCTTTCAAAGCAATCGTGGTGGTGTAGCTCCTAAGCAAATAGACTTCTGTTATGAGCATAATAGATCAGTAGGGATAACTAAGTCAGGGCAAATTCATAGACTGAAAATGTTAGCCTTCATATCATGGTTCATACTGTAAAATGGTGAATTTAACTGATAAAGGCTCTGTCAAGCAAAAAGAGCGACTGGAACAAAAGTTCATAACATTTTGGGCAGTCCAGCATCATCCAGTTCCTGTTCTGTAATATCCACAGATTTATAGAAATGCACAAGCAATCCATATATCTCCTCACTTTTTCCTGGCTGGATGGCAGGGAATGACAAGAACGCACTCTCAGGCAAGTTTCCTCACTGTTTTAATTTCATTTCAGCATATGACTATAAAAATATTTACCCAACTCGTTTCGGTCAGACCTTGATTACATACATATATCACCTACTGGTGGTCGCCAGTAGGTAGTTATAGTTAGGACCTATTTTCCACAGGAAATCTGCAACATTCTATTCCAAATATATTTGGGGTCATTTGTCGAATCTTTGCGAAATTTTCAAAACTATTGGGGTGCTCCAGTCCTGAAAGTTTGGGGGTGATTCGTCCAGCGGGGGACGAGAAAAAAATGGTGCCCCAAAACGTGTATTCCCCATGTTATTTCCCATAGGAAATGTTAGACACGGCTACAACCCGAACTGCTGAACAGAACTACACCAAATTTTGCAAAAAGGTAGCCCTTCGTTCAGAAAGTGCCCTTTTTTCAAATGGTGTATATCCGTTCAGTACTTCCTGTGAAATTCAAAAAATAGTGGTGAAAAAATAATTTTCCTATAGGAAACTTTAGACACTGTTATAGGAAAAACTGCTGAACGGAATGACACCAAATTTGGCAAAAAGGTAGCCCTTGGTTCCGAAAGCACCACATTTATTAAATGGTGTAAATCTGTTCAGTATTTCCTGAGAAATTGAAAAAATGGTGGTGAAAAAATCATTTTCCCATAGGAAACTTTAGACACTGCAAAAACTGCAGAATGGAATTAGCCCAAATTGGGCAAAAAGGTACACCTTGGCTCAGAGGGCAATCTTTTTGAAAATGGTGTAAATCCGTTCAGTAGTTTTTGAGAAATTAAGGAATAAAGATAGTGATATCTATGGCCGTGGTGGAACCCTGTGTGCACCCTGCGCGCACTCTCCCGATCACGAGCTCTATGCTAACTGACTGTCAACACTCCAAACCAGGAAGTGTTGACAGCCATCTTGTGCCTGAGGCACAACAAAACAGAAAATAACGTGCAAAACAAACAAAGGGGGCAGGGTAGAAACACCCTGACCCATAGGCCTCCTTATGGACCCCCAGGCCCCGGGGACCACCACCCCAAAGGGCTTTGAAAATGTTGGGGGGCATGTGGACCCCCTACTGGTGCCCTTGATGGCCCTGGGAATGGCCACAGGGCCGGCTCCTGCAGTGTCCCCAGGTGCCCACCCCGGGACACTGTAGTTTGCTCTGGCAGGGTGGGAGCCACATAAATTTGGTTTGCATTTTGAAAGAGAGAGCAGGGAAAACTGCTCTATCTTTAAAAATGCAAACCAAATTACTTTTCCACAGGGGGAGCTGCATCTTAGCAGCTTCCCATGTTGAAAAGCAATGATGGTGGGACCGTGGGGGGATTGGGGATCCTCCCACGGCCCCCAACGGAGAACGCCAGCCCCAGGGGATGGGGTCCACGGTGCTACAAGTGGTCTGGGAGGGGGGCCACGTGGCCCCCCCTCCCCAAAATTCACCAAAAAATCAAGAAAAAAGAAAGGCCGGCTCCGGGGGATGGGGTCCATGTGGCCATAAGTGGCCTGAGGAGGGGGGCAACACAGCTCCCCTTCAAAAGAATTATAAAATTTAAAAAAGGCCATGCCCTAGAGGATCGGGTCCCTTCAAAAGTTTTTTTTAAAAAAAATAAAAAATTAGGGGGCAGGCGCTGTTGGATGGGGTCCCCAGGGCCAATGCATTAGAAAAAAAAGGGGGCCTCCCAGCCCCCTTCTTAGAAAAAAATAGATTAAAATACCGGCATCGCCCCCCCTCCTTGCAGCACTCTGCAAACGCGCCCCCTGGTGGGTTTGCAGATGGGGCATGGATTCCCCTAGAATACTGGGGGTCCCTGGGGGCCAACTAGCCCACCAGGAACATCCAGTAGGCGCCAGGGGGCTGCATTACAGACAGGGGTTCTGAGGACACGCCCTTTTTACACCCATCTGCGATGCAGCTATGTGGAGATAAATGGAGGTAGCTGGCGGACTAATTGCATCCCAGGGACCCTCAGGATTCAAGGGAAGCTAATCCCTCAACTTAAAATGCGCCATGGGGGCATTTGCACAGTGGTGAAGGGAGGAGGCGGGGCTTGAGGTGACATGTGTACAAACACACCCGGTGGCGTGTTTTAAGTTGATGAATTAATACCGCTTCATTCCTGAGGGTCCCTGGCGGACAACTAGCCCACCAGATACCAGATACCTCCAGTAAGCACCACGTAGCTGCGCTGCAGAGTGTTTTAAAAAGGGGCTTGGCTTCTGAACACCACTCTGCAGCGCAGCTCTCTGGCGCATACTGGAGGTACCTGGTGCGTCTAGTTGGCCCCCAAGGACCCTGAGGGTTGAGGGGGAATTCATTCTCCAACTTAAAACGCGCCACAGGGCATGTTTGCAGACATGTCACCTCAGGCCGCGCCCCCTTCCTTCACCATTGTGCAAACGCACCCTGTGGTGAAATAATTTTCTTTCAATAGTGAGGGTCCAGTATGCGCAGGAAGCTGCGTTGCCGGCAGGTGTTCAGAGGCCACGCCCCCTTTTGCACCTCTCAGCAAAGCAGCTCGGTGGCGCTTACTGGAGGTACCTAGTGGTCTAGTTTGAGCCTAGGGACCCTTAGGATTCAAAGGGACTTAATCTCTCAACTTAGAACAGCCACAGGGTGCGTTTACACAGTGGTGAAGGGTAACCCTGGGCAAAGCACTACGCTATGCTCGCGTAGCGGTCATGTTTTCCTTGCTCGCGGTCCTCAACATCAAGTTGGCGACCGTGTTTTCCCCATGCAATTTCCCATAGGACCTTTAGCCACAGCTACAGCTCGAAGGGCTGAACGGAATTAAGACATATTTGTCAAATAGGTAATCCTCAGTTCGGAATTGTGCCTTTTGCTTATATGGTGTCAATCTGTTCAATGGTTCCTGAGAAAATTGCAGTTAAAGTCATTTATATATCTATGGCGCAGTGGATCCGCGGTGTGTGCGGGGATTGTCATGGTACCATAAGTGTACCGTCCTGATCACACGCTGAATGCAGATATGTTGTCAAGTGATTGTAAACATTCGAAACAAGGAACTGTTGGCAGCCATTTTGTGCCTTGGTAGAAGCGAGACTGGGGAAGTCAGTGGAATATGTGTGCAAAACGGAGAAAGGGGGCAGGGTAGAAATAATTTTACCCTCTAGACCTGCTTAGGGGGTCCCAGAAGGACCCCCAGGGCCCACATTTTGTTTTTTTTTTAAACCCGGCAGGTGCGTGTAGGGTGCGCGGACTATGGCGTAAAATAAATAAAATAAAACAGAGTTTTTTTAATAATTATTCCCTAGGGGGTTAAATACAGAGGGCAAAATTATTACATTTTATGTGGGGCCCAGAGGGGCCACCTAGCCTCGGGGATCATCACCCCCTGGAGCTAAAAAGAAAAAAATGGTTGGGGGAGGGTTTGAAAGTCCTCAAAGCCGCGGGGACCACAACCCCCGGGGCTTTATGTATTGTGGGATAGGGACTGCGTGGCCCCCCTTTTGGAGCACTCGAGGGCCCCGTTACCTCCCGGGGCTTAAAAAGAAAAATGGTTGGGGGGGCTGTAAGGTCTCCAAAGCTCCGGGAATCACCACTCCACGGGGCTTTATGTATTGTGGGAGGGCCGATTCCTACAGTGTCCCGGGTTGTCTATCCCGCCCTCAAACAGCAAGAAAATCTGTTCTCTCTTTCAAAATGTAAATGAGATTGCTTTTCCACATGAGGAGCTGCATGTTAGTAGCTTTCCATGTGAAAAGTAATGTTGGCTCCTAAACCTGTAGAAGTTTTGCAGAAAAGGGGCGGGAGTCGTGCACTCTACAGATTATGCGTCATGCATCGAGCGCGTGCACACCAGGGGGTCGCACCGAGTGCTGCGCTGGGTGCACGACTTTCATTTTTCTATAAAAATAGTAATTATCAGTAATTTCTAATATTCCCGGGGACTGTATCCCCCATGTCTCATAAAAAATGTTGGGGATCGTGGGGGAGCCCAATGTCTCAACGGGCTCGCCGGCTCCTCGTGATTATTTTTAAGATGGGAAAAGTGACGCGAAAGTGGTGCAAGGGTGTTGTAAATCTGGTTTGGTTTTGAAAGGTTTGAAAGGTTTTTTTTGGTTTTGAAAGAGAGAGCAAGGTGCATCTGTAGCGTAAGTGCAGGTTAGTGTAGGGGTAACAATTGCTATTCTAAGTCCAGGGGGGTGCATCTGTAGGGTAAGTGCATGTTAGTGTAGGGGTAACAATTACCATTCTAACACCAGAAGGCTGCATCTGTAGAGTATGTGTTGGATAGTGTATGAGTAACAATTACTATTGCAAATCCAGGGGGTTGCATCTGTGGGATATTTGCTGGATACTGCATGAGTAACAATTACTATGAAAAAGAAAGGAGTTAAAAGAGAAGGAGACACACACTTTCACAGTGAACCTGGAAGAAGAGAAAGTGACGAAAGATGATTTACGACGTGTTTAGGCTTGAGAGCCTGGTTAATCATTAAATGGGGTCTGGCAGATAAGTGCATATTTATTCTGCAAGAAAGGAAGTAATGTTTAATAATTGCCTCTCACTGCGTGTACTTGCAAGGTCATCTGATTTGCTCATATATTAAAAACAGAAACTTTCTACACCTCTTTCTCATTGGTTGTGAAGAAGAGGTCTTACCGACCAATCCGTTCCTTGCGCAGGTTTTGAAAAACATTTGATTGACTGTTGTGTGGTTAACTCGGTATACAACCGTTACAATGAAACTTTTACAACGACCTACCATTACAACGCAACTTTTACCACGCAAACTATTACAACGCATTGCTCTGGGGGGCGCTCTAGGATAGGGAATAGATTAATTTACTATCCAATAACCTTCCCTACTATCCACGGGGACTGGAGTTGGAATAGTAAATTAAACTATTCACTATCCAGCGCCTAAAAGCATTATGCGTTGTAGTGGTATGCGTGGTAAAAACCGCGTTGTAAAGGTAGGCGTTGTAAAAGTATGCGTTGTAACGTCATACATCCGGTTAACTCTACCTTCCTTATCTTAATGATGACTAGCTTCTTTTTTATATGTGACATTACGATACCCTCGTCATGTATGTAGCCCATTTTGTGACGCACTTTATTTTACAATGCGTTTCAAACCCTCCTTGATAATATGCCCCCTGTTGTGGTACAGTGTTTTTAATTTAAACTGTCTACTGTGCTTACGAGTTTGTTGACTGAGAAGGTATTTAAAAATATTATTCTATTTTCTATTCTATCATAATTGTGCTGACTTTTCTCCTTTATCTTGGAGTACTTTGTCCTTTCATTAAATGTATAATTCTTCAAACCATCCTTGAAAGAAAAATGCACAAGTTTTCAAAATATTTTTATTGAGTCTTTTATATTCATCACATGGGTGAAATGCAAAATCTTTTTTTCAATATTTTATTTTATCATAAGCACTCATTCCTTATGTTTACATTATATAAGTGTTGCCCCATCATTTTTATTTAAATGTTCGGGCTTTTTTTACTTTCAGATAAAGTAGAATAGAAGCGCCACGACAAAAACTCCCTCACTACTTCATCTTTCTTTGTTTATGTACATTTATTTTCAATATAACATTTAACAATCTTTTTTATAAATGTAAAGAATTATTAACATTTGAAGACACAATATCATTATTTTTTTTCAAAAAAAGTGCTTGCTAAGATAATCCTCCTGTTCTTCACGAGTGAAAATTGGAGAAAGCACTACTTAATAAAAATACTTTTAGCCCATTTTCACTCTAGAAGATAAAGAGTATTCTCTTTTATTCCAAAGTATTTTGGTTTTTTGTCGATAGTTTATTTATACTACATGTTTCAGTCATTAAGAAATATTTGCATACTAAAAAAAATATTATTTATTATATTTTGAAATCCTCTGTTGAAAGTCATTCAACTCCAGTGGAAGGATCATAAAGTTATATATAAATTAAAATATTCATGAACAATATGATTTCTGTGGAAATTAAAGATAAATTCAAGATGATGGTTCACTCCAAATTATTACTTTGCACGTGGTAATTTGTTAATTAACTTATATTTCTTGTAATGGTTGCTGTGTCAACGTGTTATTATATTACATTTAAACCTAATCATTCCACATTCTATAATCATTTAGATTTTTTTGCTTTCTTTTTTAAAAATATCAAACATATACCCATTCATATAATTTACCTCTCTTTGATATTCTTTCCTTCCTCTGTCGAAATTCATCCAACTCCTCTAGAAGGAAGATAATGTTTAATGTTTTTCAAATATACATTAACAATATGTTCCCTCTGAGGAAATGAAAGATATTCTCAAGATTCTTCCGCAGCCCAGAATCATTACCTTGCTCGTAGTTTCATCACCTGTATTAATTCTCTAAAACAAAATTTCCCACTGGTGAGGTTTATATTCTTTTTGGTTACTTACCACTCTATGGGATCAATTTATTGCTCCTTCCACTTTTAAGTCACGTTTTTCAGTTGACGGGTGTTTTCATTTCCTATGTTTTGGTGCGTCACGTGTTTATGTAAATGTGCCTCTTTCTCCTTTCTTTTTAAGTTTCGTATAATTTCTAAAATGCTTTATTTAAATTCGTTTTTCTTATTAAAGCATTTCTATAGGTTACTTTTCTTTTAATAAGAGTATTACCATGCATTCCCTTTTTATTTCGACTTATCATTGTAGTAACTTCCTTTTTTTTTGTAAAACTTTTTTTATTAATCTTCATTACCCTACACCTCTATTTTCCTTGTATCCCATGCCAGAGATACTCTGTATTAAACTTTGAGTATTCTAATTTATATCCGACTATTAATTTATTTAATTCCATTACTGCGAGTTTTAATACATTTGTTTATCTAATATTTTTATTCTTATTATTTCTTTATATACTGCAAGGGTTACTGTTATTTGTCTAGAATCACACTATAAATCAGTATCCATTTGGCAAAATTGAGAGAGAATGATTTGGTTTGTTGATGTGTTTGCAGTTACATAAGTACGTACACTCTTGCAGTAAACCAGGCTTTAGGGTATGCACTGTTACAAACTACTATGCATTATGCATGTAGTGGTGTAACCAGCTCCTCACTTGTGCTTTAGGCCTACAATTCCCCAGTCACTATCTATATACTCCAGCAAACACAGTGTGACTGATGTTGCAATTTCAAAATGAGTTTTCCAGTACCATGTAGTAATTCATTCACTAAAGTAAAAATCAACCAATGAAGAATTCACCCAGTGTCTCTACTTATATTAATATAATCATTCAGTCAGAAAGCATGTACTCATGCAGTGAGCCAGGCTTTAGGGAATGGAGTGAATCAAAGTTCTATGCATTATGCATGTAGGTGTGTAATAACCTTCACATTTGTGCTTCAGGTCTTCAATTTCCCCCCCCCCTCTCTATACATACCAGAGGTCTCCAACTAGTAGCTCAGGAGCTACCGATAGCTCACCAGAATTCTGAAAGTAGCTTTCAGAGGTGAATCCAAACCAAGCCAATCTCAGAGATTATGAGTATATTAAAGAAGGTAGTACTTCTCATTTCACTACCCTTATGAGTTACAGACAGCCAAACAAATGGCAGGGCCTGTTGATAACACTCAAACACACACTCTGGTGGCATATCAATTAATCAATTAGGGATGTATAGAGTGCAGCACTCACCTGTGAGGGTTTACAGGTGCTGGGGAGTATGTGAGGAGGTTTTGTGCAGCTTTTGTGATTCGAAAAGCCAGGTCTTATGGGTCTTCCTGAATGCTTTCAGTGCGGGGGTTCATCTGATGCTGAGCAGGAGTTCATGTCAGGTCTTGACCATGAAGTAGGAGAAGGGTGTGCCTCCTGTCTGGTTCTGTGGATACAGAGAATTTCGGGCCAAGGCCTGGTCAGCGGAGTGGAGGTTTCTTTTGGGGGTGTAGAAGCAAATTTGTTGGTTCCGGTATAGAGGGCGTTCCCATAGTCCAGCCTGCTGGTGAAGAGTGCTTGGGTGATGGTCTTCCATGATTCAGGGGGTGGGCCTATTTGAAGGTCTTACTGAGTATGTGGAGGGTGTTGAAGCATGTGGAAGCTGCAGCGTTGGCCTATGGGTCTGTCACATGAAACATGTTTATCCACTTTAAATGTAAGTTGGGGAGACTTACTGTTGTGGTAAAATCATTTGTGGGACACTGCATGTAATGATTTGAAATGTACTTAATTAGAAGCATTTAATATTGATAAACGTTTTCCTAGCATTCTGCTGATAACTTTACCCGGAATTTTTTGGTGGTTAGTAGTGAAATTGTACTTTGGGTGGTCATGGTGTAATGTTAATACATATCCCCAGCACAACCCTTACGCTTCACAATCACTACTACACTACCCTAAACCTTAAAACACTACTCCCAGCATGAACTTCTATAGTACATAAACACCACAGAACTTCTATAAACACTAAAACACTATTCCCTACAGTAGACGAACACCACTGCACTATTCTAAACCTTAAAACACTACCCTCAACACGACCCCCTACACTACACAATCACCAGTATACTACGCTAAACGCTAAATCTACGACCAACACGTCCCCCTACTCTACACAAAGATCAATGCACTATCTTAAACACTAAATCTATCCCCAGCACAACCCGTTCAGTACACAAACACCACAATACTACCCTAAACCCTAAAACACTACCCCTAACACTTATGCAAACAGCACTCAGATAGTCACTCATAGTTAGTGTTATATTATTATTATTATTATAATTGAGCTTATTGAGCGCACAGCTACCCATAGGTTTCCCGGCGCTAAGAACAGGATGAGGGTAAAAGCAGGCAAGGATTAAAATCTCTTTTACAAGTATACAGTTATCCATACAGGTACTGATGCAATCACTTAGTTAAATGTATACTTCTTTATATACAACAAATGTCACACACAGTGGCTTTTATTTTTGTACTTTATTTTACATGTGGCATTGAGATATATATTTGCTCATTACCACATCCATAAAGATATTAACTCACCCAAACAATTGTTATAACATGTAGTCTGAACGTCATAGACCTAATGAATCAACTATTCACACATCTTTAGGCAGTTAGACACCCCCAGCGACCCACACACACATTCACTCTCCCATACAAATACTCAGTTAACTAATCAGCAAGTAATATAGATTTTCACGTAGGTAGTAACCAACTGGTGCAGCAGTTCACAGAAAAATTGACAAAGTAATGCAGATATTCACACAGTTTAGTCACTATCCAATATATTTAATGAGACACTATAAATAATTCAAGTAAACAATCAATCACACTGCTACTAAATCCATTAACCAGATTGTTTTATATCCAGTCATTCTTCAATGCAGATTGCTATATATATAATACATATTTAAATAACAAACCAAACCACATTCACTGTATGCTGTCATCAGTGATGTCATAAGTGATGTCATATGACATGTAATCAGTGATGTTATCAGTGATGTCACTAACCATGTCATGAATGATGTAATATATAAGTAAAGAGTTGCATATGAAGGGGCGGTTTACAGAAGAAAAGGAAAAGTTATGCAGGGTAACTTTTTGTCTCCTTGTAAATATGGAGGAGCCACCTGCGCACCAGTACGTCACAAAAAGTGTCCCAATGGTGGCGCACAGAGCTTGTAATTCTACGTACAATTTTTTTCATTTCTCCTCCTTTTTTTCTTACAATATACGCTACAATGCACAGCATACATTGTAGGAGAAAAATATCTTTACTGATTGTTTTTGGGCAGGAAGGTGTAGCTTCCTGCACAAAAGAAAACTCCACACTGCACAGATATTGTTGCACCATGGTGCAAGGGTGTGTGTATCACCACAAGCCTGCAGTTTAAACAGCAGTGCAGAGGGAAGGACAGACTTCTAACATATTTATATACATATGTTGCATCTCTGTCCTTCGGAAGTAGCTCAACACGCTGTAGCTAAAGAGCTTACAGTGTCATGCTACAGCACTTCCTTATAGTTCAGCAGTTATACATTCACCATATATGACAAATGCATTCTTTACTGAATTATGCAGTATACATACATTTATGTAAACTGTCACACACTAGCATATACATTTAGTTCTTTCTTTAACCAGAGTAGTTAGTTCTGAAAATAACTTTTTTTTGTTTTTTGTACTTTCAAATTTTTTTTATTTTTAGAACGATTTTTTGTTTTTTTGTTTTTTTTTAGAAAGAAAGAAAAGTCAACTGGATGAACAAAACCATGAACTTTGAGGGAATAAAAAAATAAAACTAGCATTGATGGTTATCAATTGCTCTGCAAACTAGATCTACTGATTGCTCCCCATAACAAATTAAACGATTGCACTTCACGCAGTTCATTCTAACTTTCACGAATTGGGGATGTATGTCTGGTCGTGCTGCAGAGGTACTCTGTATTGCCGGTGCTGGAGGTATATTTTGGTGCAGTCTTCTACATTCTATGTGAGCATAGTTCACAGGATGCATGGATTGGAGGTGCTTGTGCATACTAGTAGTGCCACAGGAGTATTTATTGTTTGGATCTCCTCTGGACAGTACTGCCTGGCAAATCTTGCATGTTACTTTGGTGGCATTACATTTCTTTTGCCCCTCTGGAAAAGTAAAGAATTTCCATACGATGGATGTGTATATTTTGGGAGGGTAGGTTCTGGTACAAATTGTTGTGTAACAAAATCATCAGAATCAGATGAATCTTGCAGTGGTGTGGACATTTTTTAATCCAAAAAAGAAGTTCAGGTTTCCCATGAGCAATAAGTAACGCTCTTTTCAGCATAGGTCTTCTCCTAAGGAAGGTCTAAGAAGAGTAATTGAAATGGGTGGGGTTCTTCAATAGTTAGAACAGTAAGTGTTATAAACCAACAAAATTTTGGTCACATGGGATCCGAGTTGGGTGCGTACACGCATCACGCATCTAGCGTGACTTATTCAAATTGCATTTAAAAGTAATAAAAGTTTATTAAAACTAAAAGAATCATTTTTTTCGCCCATAATATTTATATTAAATACATATATATATATATATATATATATATATATATATAATATATATATGTGTCTTTTTTTATATCAAAAGATTTTGCGGAAATTGCGCGCTCACTGCATTGAACGTGTACATGACGGCATGCGGAAACGCTCACGCGCAGTGTGGCATGATACGTATATGTTGCGTATGCGCTTCAAGTCACGTACGGTTCGCCTAGCAATCGCGCATGAAAATATGTACCCATCGCATACCCTACACTCATCCTGTAAAATGACGGCTACGTTCTGCGCAGCAATCGAGAGAGTTGTGCTTCGGTTGCGGGACTGCTCAAAAAATTGTAAAGTAAAAGAAAACTGAAAATATTATTTTAAAAAAATTTAAAATATAAAAAATATACATATATTACATTTAAACAATATATATATTATCAATGTGTAATGTAATCTTTAAAATAAGATATCTAAAAATGAATATATTTAAAATACATTTGTAAAACAGTATCAAAGAAATAAATATAACAATTAATACATTTAGAAATTGTTATTGAATAAATCTTTCAAAATCACTGAAAAAACCTTGCGTTTCAGGCAGGTTTAACTTTAGAATTATCATTTAAAAAACCTTCGAAATTCACATAGGTTTCAAGCAGGTTATAGTTAGGAATTATCATTAAAAACCATTGAAATTCACTGAAAAAAACATAGGTTTAAAGCAGGTTATAGTTAGGAAACATCATTTAAAAAACCTTAGAAATTCACTGAAAAAACAAAGGTTTTAGGGGTGTTATATTTAGCTGGACATTTCACTCATACAAAACCATTGGAATTCCTCCGTTATAGTTAGTTGTACTAACTGTAACTCTCGCACCCGCAATCCACTGGTGATGATGTCACATATTACATCATTCATGACATGGTCAGTGACATTACTGATGACATCACTGATGACATCTCAAATGACATACTATGAAGTTGTTTTTTTTTATTAGGGAAGTAAAGGTGATAAGCCCACAAGAAGGATGTACTGTGAATGCTCGATAATGGCTGCAAACAGTTACATATTTTACTATTGTTTTCAAATTAATGTTGTTATAACTTTAGGACACGATTAACTGTGCTCAAACAGTCAGTTGTGAGGGTAACGATAAGATATTACAAAAATATGTTTCAGCAGCATTTTTCAACTTGATACTTGTCTCCCTTTTAATGAATTATAAGTAGGATGAAACACATTTCACGTTTTACTACAACTAGTAAAGTATTGGAATGGAATGATGAAGTCATCAATGAGTTCTACCAGCAGTAGGAAAAGATAAGGTTAATATATCTTACAAATCAGCAAGTCAACTTAATAAAGATATTTTCCACGTAACACCTCTCTGGTAGAGCACCATTTTGGTGCAATTCCAGGCTTACTGACTTTAGTAAACTTGTGGTTGTGTCGAATTCCATGAGTAGATGTCAGGAACGCCCATTCACCACCCACAAGTGTCCATCTCAACGAAATGTAATGCAACAAAGCACAAGCTGCTCAGTTGAATTTGCAAAGTCATGCAAGGTGGTGCATTCGACTGTGTAAATCCTAGTTAAGGAGTGAAAATGCCTTGACAAAACTTGCGTCACACAGAGACAATTCAAGTCCTTAGTAAATCCTTAGTAAATCTGCCCACAAGCGACTGGGAGAGAGGATAGTTCGAAAACAAGTCCCTGGTGTCGGAAAGGAATATAATGTGGATTACAAGAGATTTAAATAAAAGAGCAGTGGCAGTTTGCCTTTAGGTCTTCTTAATACCTATTAAATAAAACAATATATCAAAATTAAAAAAGATAAACTTTAAAAATGCCAGGAGTTCCTCGAGGTGATAGATTGTGGTGACTAACAGGCTTATTGGAAGGTGGTGAGTTCGAAGTTGTCCTTGGCGGGTTCACACCTGGAATGTGTTGTCCGAGAAGATGAGTGGATAAACCATAAGACTTATGTTTACAGGAGAGAGAAAGAAGTCATACGTCTACAATGAATCCTCCATTCTATTTGAATGATAGAATGTTTTTTTTAATTACAAAAGGTAGTTCAGGCAGGAACACATTTTTTTTTAGCAGGGTGTTACTGAGAACAGTCCATAACAAACTTTATAGAAAAGTCCCATCAAATTATCATCTAATCTCATTAGCATTACTAATATTTTGCAAGCTAGCAGCTCAACAACAGGGTTATCAAAAAGTGTCCCTAAATAGAACAGGGCGATGATACTACAGAGAGCCACTACAGACTGGACAACTGTTTCACATTATTACGAGGTATTGTTTTAAGACCGACTGGGGCAGCATTCTATTTGTACTGGTGCTTTCTACTTTTTCAAGAGGCATAACATTTTGTGGCTCAATGCATGTTGTTGAATAAACTTAAAGCATGGGTAATTCCTAGGGAACTCCTAAAAATATTTCAACTGCACTTTTCAAAAATTGGGCACAAGTGGTGGCAGTTATGGGTAGAAGAGGTCGCATAACACCATGTATACAAGTTAGAAATGGCAAGGTTGTGGTCTGGTTGTAGTTGTGCTGCCACCATGACGATTGTCCATCTGTTTTGCCCCTTGTGCATTCAATTTCTCTCATAATCTGAAATAGTCATAATAATGAAGACAATCTTGTACTTACCAACAGCTGTGACCACAGCCTGTTGGGCAGGTCATCATTTTCATTAGATTTGAAAGAGTGGGCTTTGAGTCAACTCACAAAAATATTATTCTCTCCCCTCATGCTATTAGCATGTCAGTGTACCATTCTACCTTCAATGAATGTGTGTCTTTCAATTCTCAAAGGACTGTTTTGGAGTTCAAAAGAAGAATGAATTATCCCATTGAATTAATTTATCTCAGTGATGTACTCTGACATGTTGCTTTCTTTTGCAGTATAAAAGCGTTATTCATATTTTTATTTTGAGTCAAAATGCAAGTCAGACATATTGGCTTTGCCAGTGCATGCTTTATACATACCATTCGTGTTTCCACGTCCTAAATGTCAAAACTTCCTGAATGTCCTTCTCTACCACAACCATGTGTGAGGAAGGAGAACCTCAAAAAATACCTGAAATCACACTCCACCCCCAAGAAATACTGTATAAATGTAGTCCCTGGTGTATAATGGGCTTTCTGCTCCTTGGGGAGGACAGATTGGAGTAATTGCCCAAACCCACCCAGAGGGGGGCAGAATGACTATCTGGTATCCTGTTGGGGTGGAGGAATGGCAATGCCCATGGTGGGCAGCCTCCACCCCTATATTTATTTTAGAAAATAGACCATGGTGTCTAGTGGGCTTTCTGCCCCTTTGCGTGAGGGCAGATCAGGGGTAATTACCCGATCGTCCTCTGTGGAGGGCAGAAAGTCAATCTCTCCTGTTGTGGTGTATCATGGCTATGCACAGGCAGCGCAGTTTCCACACCATATTTAAACACATATGTAAAGCTCTCCTTGGTGTCTACTGGGCTTTCTGCCTCCCCTAAAAAGGGGGGCAGATGAGGTAATCACCCCTACCTGCTCTCCAGGAGGGGTAGAAAGTCTGACACAATCGTCTTGTGGGGGCATGGCCAAGCCCTTAACAGGCAACGTCTACCCCTTATAATTATATATAAAATTGACCCTGATGTCTAGTGGGCTTTCTTTTCCCCAGTGGGAGCAGATCAAGAATAATTAACCCATCTGTCCTCCATGGGGAGCAGAAAGACTGTTCAGGTATGAGAGTGAGGGGAGTAGAAGCCCTTGCCCAAGGGGCCATACCCCCAAAATCCCTGGTTGGGATCTCCAAGCAACGACCCACTGGGAGAGATTTCATTGGAAAAGGGAGATTCTCCCCTTTACAACTATACCTCTCTCACCCCAATCAGTGCTTGAGGTAACAATTGTGGGGCTGTAGTAGAACCTTTGTTATTACCAACTGGATTTTGCTGTATGTTTGCCTTCCAAATGTAAGCCAGTGTGTAAGAAAAAAAACATTTTGAACAATACCCTCTAAATCATATGCTAGTATGCAAAGCCACAAACTCAGAGTTGCACAAATAACTACTCCTCCTAAACTCCATATCTCGTGCCCCCTTCAGAAATACATAGAATTTCTTAACACCCATTTCTCCCTCACTATATTTCTCCATGTGAATTGGTCTATACTTGGTACAGAATGAAAAAATATTTTATAGTGCAACATCACTAGCACCTACCAATAGAATATCACATAAACTCATGTGTTAATTGGTTTCATAAAGTTAAGTTGGTAATCAGCGGAGCATTCCAAGTGATACACCTTGGGAAGCCAAAGTCATCCCAAGAGACAAAGGTTAGAAAAATGATTGTATATCTATGTGAACAGCCTCCTGAGATAGTACATTCTAATAACGTTCCTGGGGTATTCTGGTCCTTCATCCAATACAACAATGTTGGGAATATTTACTAAAGGGCTACGCAATGCAGGGCAGCAAGCAAAGTTGCTGTGCTGCATTAAGTTATTGAGGGAGAGCAGAACAACACCGGGTCTACTAAGATATGGAGCGCTTCAGCTCTCTACCGGTGCTGACACACATGACGCTGCCTCGCGCCATAGCACACATTCTACATCATGGATCAAGGGTGCCTGCTTTAAAGGCAGAATTTTTTTATACAGGAAGGAACTCCTTGGTGCACAAAACAATCCTAAGAGGTAATTTCCTCTTTCTATGCGTAATGGAGAATGCATCAGGCATCAAAAGAGGAAGTAACAAGGGGGAAATATATATTTCTCCTTGTTTCCCCTTTCTGTGGTAGGCACACTATTTTAGCACAACAAATCTGAGATTACTTCAAATTCCATGGGTGAATGCATGGGAACGTCAATACTCCACCCATGGAACACCCGCTAGAATGAAATGTAACGCAATGCAACACAAGCTGCTACATTGTATTACATTTCTTTGCAAAGTCACACAAGATGGCACAAATAAGCCTTTGCTATTTACCCTTTGCCTTTGTAATTTTTGTCCTGTGTAATGTCAGATTCGGGTTTTTATATTATCCATGCATGTGGTCCAAATCATTTAGTTTAATTCTAGCATTATGCTCCTGCACACACCAAAGGTCATTGGGCTAAGAATTCTAAATATGGTTGTGTAAAAATCAGCTGCCATTTTCACAAATAATTGTTACTGTATATTTATTTGCAGCTAGTGGGACAGTGGACAAATATGGGTATAATCCTTGCCCAGAAATCAAAACGACAGCAGCCTCCAGGCAGGTCAGATATTTCAAGAAAAATTGCATAACGGAATATTAGAAGACCTTTGGTTTGACTTAACAACGTGATAAGAGAAGCTATGTAGAAGTCCTAGTGAAGACCTTTTAAAACATTGACCACTCTCCATTTACGGAGGCATGCCAGAGGCAAGCCCGTCTGCGCCCGTCCACCCCTGGACCACGCCAGAACCCCTGGACCCCGCGATCGCCACAATGCCAGATGCCGGTACGACGCCAGCACTCTCCACTCACTCAACACCGGGCGACACCACACCTGCACCCAGGCCACCCCGAAATGCACCCAGGGACCCTTCTCCTGCAGCAACTGCAGTTTCACCTGCGGCAGAGCCGCCAAACCACCAAACACTGGACTCAGTCACCTCGGCTGCGTACTCTTGATCACCCGCTCCGCACGCAAACACGCTGTCAAGCCCCAGGACCTGCTCGACACCTCTGCCCCAGACGTCGCCTTCCTGACCGAGACCTGGTGGAAAGACTCCTCGGCACCCGACATTGCCATAGCCATCCCGGACGGCTATAAAATCTCCCGCAGAGACCGCACCAACGGAATAGCAGGAGGAATAGCCATCGTCCACAAGTCCTCCCTCAAGGTCTCCACACACTCAGAGGACACCCTCAGCACGGCCGAACACCTGCACTTCTGGATCTACACCGACCCCAACACCACTCTCAGAGGAACCCTCATCTACAGACCCTCCGGACCCCGGCCACAGCTCAGCGACTCCATCGCCAACCTCGTCAGCACCCACGCACTCACTTCCACTTCCTCCTCAGAGACCTGAACTTCCAACTCGAGAACAATAACAACACCAACTCAGCCACCCTGATCGACAACCTTGCCAACCTCGGCCTCAGACAACTGGTCACCGCACCCACCCACGCCGCAGGCCACAGGCTCAACCCCATCTTCTCCACAAGCACCCATGTCTCCTTCGATCACACCTCTGAACTCCACTGGACCTATCACCGCTGCATCCATTTCACCTACAAGAGGCCCACCACGGACCATTGCACCCAACAGCTGCCCCACCACTGCTGGAGCAAAGTTACCGAAGACCAGCTGGCCAACACCCTCGTCCAGAACCAGATCACCGACCCCACCTACCCAGAAACCGCCGTCCGCAACTTCAGACAAGTGATCGACAAGTGCGCCAACACGCTCGCCCCACTCAAGAAACCATCCAACAGCCGCACCAGCAAGAAAGCCCTGGTTCACTGAAAAGCTCCAGCCCTCCAAACGAACATGCTGAAAACTGGAAAAGAAATGGCTCCACAAACGTACATCAGACAGATACGCAGCCCAAAAAGACACCACGCGCAGACATCACCACCTCATCAGATCAGCCAAGAGATCGTCCTTCAAAGCCCGCCTGGACAACAACGCACACGACAACAAAGAACTCTTCAGCATCGTCAAGGAACTCCCCAACCCCAGCGCCAATGTCAACAACTTCATCCCGCCCTCACAAGAACTGTGCGACTCACTGGCCACCTTCTTCCACCGCAGAATCGCTGACATCCATGACAGCTTCAACACCAGGACCGCCCCGACAGTGCCAGACCCACCCCCCCGGCAAACACCACACGCATCATCCGCCTGACCTCCTGGACCAACGTCAACGACGAAACACAAGATCATGAACTCCATCCACTCAGGATCACCGTCAGACCCCTGCCCACACCACATTTTCAACAAAGCCGACGCAGCCATTGCACCCCAACTTCGGAAAGTAATCAACATCTCTCTTGAGACAGCCACATTTCTGGAAAGCTGGAAGCATGCCGAGATATACGCCCTTCTCAAGAAGCCCAAGGCAGACCACAAGGACCTCAAGAACTTCCGGCCCATCTCCCTGTCCCCGTTCCAGGCGAAGGCCATCTAGAAAGTTGTCAACACGCAACTGACCCGCTACCTTGAAGACAAAAACATCCTAGACCCATCCCAGTCCGGGTTCTGAAGAAACCAAAGCACCGTGACAGCCCTCATCGCCACCACAGGCGACATCAGGATTCAACTAGACAACGGTGAGACATCAGCCAGCCGCTTTCTACAAGGTCTGCCACCACACACTAAAGACACGCCTTCAAGTTGCCGGAATCCAAGAGAAGGCCCTGGACTGGACCACATCCTGCCTCTCCAGGAGAACCCAGAGCATCTGCCTCCCCCCTTCCGCTCTCAACCCACCGACATCATCTGTGGTGTACCCCAGGGCTCTGCCCTCAGCCCGAAGCTATTTAACGTCTACATGGCCCTTCTTGCCCATGTGGCCCGCCAACGCGATCTCAACATCATCTCCTATGCCGACAACACCCAGCTGATCCTCTCCCTCACCAAGGACCCTCACACCGGCAAAACCAACCTCCACGAGGAAATGAAGGCCGTCGCCGAATGAATGATGAGCAGCCAACTGAAGCTGAACTCGGACAAGATGGAGGTCCTCATCCTTGGATCCAACCCCTCAGCCTCGGACAACTCCTGGTGGTCACCACGCTAGGAACAGAACGGACACCCACGGACCATGCGCGCAACCTGGTAATCATCCTCTCTCCTCCCTCTCCATGTCAAAGCAGGTCAACTCCGTCTCCTCCTCTTGCTACAACACCCTCCGCAGGCTCCACAGGATCTACAAGTGGATCCCCACTGAAACAAGAAGAACTGTGACCCTCATCAGCAGCAGGCTGGACTACGGCAACGCACTCTACGCAGGTATCCCGGCCAAACACCTGCCGCAACGCCTCCAAAAAGCCTCTGCTGGACTGATCCTCAACCTCCCATGCCACAGCCACATCACCACCCACATGAGAGACCTACACTGGCTCCCTGTCGAACAGAGAATCACCTTCAAGCCACTCACCCACCCACACATAGCCCTCCACAACACTGGACCAGCCTACCTCAACGGCCGACTCAGCTTCTACACCCCCACCCGCCAGCTCATGCCCACCAGCCTCACCCTCTGCGCTGTCCCCCGCATCCAACGAACGACCACCGGTGGCAAATCCTTCTCCTTCCTCGCAGCCAAGACCTGGAACACCCTACCCACCCACCTACGGCAGACCCAAGACCTGCTCACCTTCAGAAGACTCCTCAAGACCAGGCTCTTCGAGCAGTACCAACACCCCCTCCCCTCAGCGCCTTGAGACCCTCACGGGTAAGTAGTGCGCTTCATAAATACAATGATTGATGGATTGATTGATTTCCAGGACTACCTCATGTTGTATCTACACCAATACACTTCTAAAGAAGAAAGAATTATCTATGACTGAATGGCACCCATAAGGAGTCCCTGATAGTGGATGGCCTCAGGATCAAACCTCTCCAATGTAGATTGCCATCAGTATGGCAAACAGCTTCACTACCAAACAAATAAATAAAAACCCTTTGACACACACTTTATATGTTGTGCGCCAATTTAAAAAAACAGACAAGAAGACTAATGTTTTGCTGTTCATCCTTGAACCTATCGCACTCCGTTTGGAAGAGGTGTGGCGCAGCGGCCAGGGTGACTGACCCTGGACGCTGGGGATCACGGTTCGCTCCCCGGCTCCGGTGGCAGGGGTCTGCCCAGCACCATGTGACTCTGGGCAATAGCTCGCTTAATCTTCCCGACAGCCCCCAGTGCCTTGACACCTTCGGGTAATTGTTTGCGCTTTACAAATACTGGACATTTACATTTACATTTACAATCCTCCTATCAATTTGGAGGTACAGTTTGGAAAGACCTGTTAAAGGAAAAGAGGAATTGGATTACTACAACACAGAGGCCTATTCACAGTACAGTAAGTAGGACTGGAGGAGTACTACCATGCGTACTTATAAATGTGAATTGGCACTGAAACGTCCTATATGTAAAAATGGAAAGCGAGGCCCTGTCCTTTCCATTTGTTCTAAATGTATATGATAAATCCTTGAATATTCACATTTTATTTGTATTTTAAATGTGACACTTCCTTTTCTGTTTTTATTATAATGGCCTGGAGGAGTCCTTGATTCAAGTGGCAGCAGACCCTCAAGGAACGGGACTCAACATCTTCTCATTTTACTGTATGCTGGCGATTGCGTGCTCATGGCAAAAACAGGGATGGGTCTGCAAAAACCTTAAAATGGAGTTAGGCCTCTCTACAAATAAATCTAAGTGGCTGTTTATGAGTGGCTGTGGTGCTGATCTGTCCGCAGCTTTACGAATTCAATAGTCATTGTGTTGGAGAACCACAGGCTGCGCCATGGAACAGTCGTTCACTGGCGGTGGCGGAGCTACACCACAATGTAAAATGCTCAGCGGGACTGTTCTACCACCCCCAGCAATTCTATGGCAGGAGCCTCTGTAGGGCCCCCTTTGTTCCTCCAAAGCCCCACCATGAAAAGGCTGGGGGTGGAGGAACAAAAGGGACCCTACAGGGCTCCCATGTCCCTCCCTGCCATGGTGATACATTCAGGGGGCACAACATGTGCCCCCCATCTGTATGCCCCCAAAGCTCCAGCACGGCATGGATGTTGTTTACCCAGTTTTAGCCAGGAAACATTTTTTACAATGGAGATATGGTACTTTACCTTTATGAGCTTTTACAAGCAAATGGTCAGCCTGCACAAATAAGTCCTGCCCAGGATGTAGCTGTGACGTGGAGGATGAACTACATGTCCTCTTTTTTTGTCCAGCGTACAGCAAATCCAGGAGACATTGGTTAGTACCGCTATGTAAAAATTTGGGTTTCTTGCAGTGCATTAATGCTTTTAGAATTCTAAAATCTGATACTTCTGGACACGTATTTGCCCTTTCTAAGTATCTGTTAGCAATGTAGACAGCATTTAACCGCAAATGACTGTTAAGTTGTAAATACTCATAAGATTGTTTTACTGCAAATACGTTTATTCTACGTTGCATGAATTTTGTTATTTACTGTGTCCATCCAAATGAATTCTATGCATAATCTCCATTCAAATCATGTTTTATTGTGTACTCTTTTATGGCAAATTATGTAGACAGACAACAGCCCTTCTAACACAATCTGGGATGATTATATTGTTAATCCAGCATTTCTATCAGAACAAATGTCCCTTTTAAGAAATTAATCAGAATGTTTTATTGTATTGAATGTATCAAACGCATTATGTGTATATGATTATATGTATTTAATCCTTTTTATCAATATAATTACATTTTTATATATCCGTATAGTATTTTGTGTGTTGGTTCATGTATACCCTGTCCTTTGAATAGCCAGTGTTTGTTTTTGTATTTTTCGGTCTGGGTTTATATCTTTGCATTGAGCTCCTTTATGGCAAATACAGCCGAAATAAAGAATTTATGATGATGAAAAACACAACTTATTGAATATTAATAGATTTTAACTTTTTACTAATCTTGAGACTATTATGCCACATGACAAAATAACTATTAGACAGGAACTTCTTAACCATTTTGAGGTAACAGAATGGAGGTTGTAGCAAAGAAGGGTTTGGTGGCATCTTTTCTCCCATTAAGTCTCACCCCTAACATTGAGCCATACTTAATTAAGGTAGAAGAATTCACAGATACATTTTGATAAGGTTTAGGCTTGGTCTCGCTGACTTTTTTGGTGGCCCACCCCCCAAATCCTCAAATTAGTATAATGTGAAAAACTTGGTACCTTGTCCATGAGACTCAATTACCCTTCATTGGCAATTTTTCATGCTGTTCTTTTGTGGTTTATATTGCGATGAGAGAACTCAGGCCTAGACGTAGTTAATAGCAAATTACCGAATGGTAAATACCGAATTTTACTGATTCGGTATTTACTATTCGGTAATTGCTATGTAGGTGAAAAATTCGGTAAAAATACCGAATCGGTAAGATTTGGTAATTACTGATTCGGTAATTACCGAATCGGTATTTGCCAGTGATTCCTATGGGCCTTGAAGGCCATAGGATTCAATAGCAAATACCGATTCGGTAATTACCGAATCGGTAAAATTACCGATTTTAAAAGGGGGACAGGGTGTCACTTTGACACCCTGTTGCACCCCTGTTACTGGCTTGTGTGCCATGTGACACACATACATGCCCTTAGGGCATGTCTGTGTGCCACATGGCACAGATGTACATGCACAGATGTGCATGTACACTGGAATTCGTTATTTACCATGTAATAGTATTACATGGTAAATAAGGAATCGGTAATGGCCTGTGGCACTGTTTCCAGTGCCACCTACATCTGTATTTACTGATTCGGTAAATTTACCGATTCGGTATTTTACAGAATTGGTAAATTTACCGAATCGGTAAATATACAGATTCTGTATGTTTTAAGGCCCCTACATCTCCATTAGCAAATACCGGTCGGTAACGGCCGACATAGGCCGTTACCGACCGGTATTTGCCGACCTGTATCTGGCCATCAGTTTTTAATTCCTCCTTTAAATTTCCCTAATTTTAAACAGTGTAAACCAGCTATGTTCTATCTTCAGCTGCTGCTAACTGATCAAATTTGTTTTATGGTGTAGAATTATCTTGCTGCTGTAGTGAAAGCTAGAAAAATGGTGGGCAAGTAAATATGCCTTGCCCTCAGCTGTTCTTTTTATCATCTTTTTTCATGTCTTTAAATTATGAAATTTTAATAATTTTGAATTGTTTTTTACAATTCTGTCAAATAGTGAATTAGTTCATCAATTAATGGTGATGAGATTTGTGTGTTTGCTTGATCTGACTGTATTTTTAGGACTTTTTATCACTTATTTTATTTATTTATCTGTTCTTTGCTTTTATGGGTACTTATTAACCAAATAAAGCTTTTGATATTGAAATGATTTGAGGTCAAGTCAAGAAGAGATTTGAGAGGTGTGAAGTAGTTCTACAGGGGCTAAATTACAAAAAGTGTACTGAGGTGTATCACATGTGTGAACCCACGTTCGATGCCTTTGGGGCACTTTGGTAATATAAAAGGGGCTACAGATGCAAATATGCTATTGAAGGCATGAAATATGTCATCTCATTCGAGACAATAAGGATGATTATGTCCTGCTGGTTTTATACTTACCATGGAACCTACTTGCTGAATAAACTAGTATTCTGGGTTTCCATAGATAATTTTAACACTTTACACTTCGCATTAGTTCAATCTACATGAATCAGGACCTATGCACAGAAGGCATCATCTCCCAGCAGGAAGTTCACCTACCCTCCAGGTGGCAGTAAACTAATGATAAAAATATCTCAGCAAAGAGTTTTGTAAAGGATGCCCGTCCAGCGCTGCATTCTCCACCTGGAAAGGAACAAGATCGAATGATGGAGCATGGCACTTTGGTGGCTGGTGAACTACCCTAGCATGTTATTACTGTTCAGGTGTACAGAAGCTATCAGATAAGCACAATATGATTTGAAACATCACACTTTGATTTTGGTGAATCGCTTCTAGGTCATCATCTGTATTACAAATATAAATGGGACGTACATAATGCTAGGGCTATCGCAAGGAGGAATATCCTAATTTTCTGTAGGGGTGTGGCCCCAGGAAAATGAGTGAAATACTTTGCTTCTGTGCCCATGCCATAGTACAGATGAGCGTGACTTCTGAAATGATAAGAGGGTGTAATGAACATCCCGCTGCTGGCAGATGTAGTCACTGACTGCACCACAACGCAGGGGGATCTCCCACCACTTGAAATGCTAGCTAGGTCTGCCTGTGGCATAAAAGATGGAGAAGATGCTTTCAACAGCTTTCTCTAATGGGCTGCCCACAGGGAAGGTGCGAGTTCGCTATTGCACTGTTGGCGTTGCATTAGCTGTAATAGGGCATACTGTCCCTGATTGTGCCCAGCATTTCTACTTAAAGGAAAAACATGGACCATTTGTACTACTTTTAGTATGATCCCAGGAGGGCGTCTTCATGTACTTATAAATGCATTAGTGAATATGCCCCCTTATATCTGGTAGAGTGATTAGATAGTGCATAAACTAATAGCAACAGATACAAAAGCACACAACTGGAGTACGCTTATTCTAATAGACTGGAAGCTCACAGAGCCTTCACTGGCTTCCTCTAGAGGCTAGGATTTAATTCAAAATCATGGGCATTGTGAATAATGGTTTCTGGAAAAATTGTAAAATGAATTTCAATGTTTAGTGCACCAGACAAAGCAGCTATTAGATCAGTAAATTCCTAAAAATTAGCCAGCCAAAAATTAAATAGCAGATTAATTTAGAAATGACATATCGGATGTATGCAGCTATACCAGGGCCCAAAAGGAACACAAAGACTGGTCTTGGTTGGCACAAGCACTAAATTCCCATCGATCCTGATGCAGGTAAAGTTGCACAAAGAAACCAAAGACAAAACACCAATTTAACCTTAAATCCAAAAACAAAAATAAGGATTTGCTCATGGAATGTACACGGTTTTAAAGAAATGTCCCAAGACCAAGAGACAATAGACTACCTGAGTAAATTTGAAATAATACTACTCCAGGAAACCTGGAATGTAACCCGAGGCAAATCATGGGATATGAGGAACACCACATAATGGCAGAAAAATTTGCAAAGTATGGACACCCAAGGGGAGGTCTGTCCATCTTTATTACGAATAATTTAGACTGGAAAACTGAACTGCTCGACTCAGGGGAGAATTGGATACAAGTGATTAAAGTAGAGCCAAAAGTAAGCAAAAAGAGCCCCGGATGGAATTTACTAATTATAAACCTATATATTCACCCAGACAAAGCTACAAAAATGAAAAAAGCTCTAACTCTAATAAATTTGACAAAAGCCTTATACAGAACTTATCAATCCCATGAGATATTTATCTCTGGTGATTTCAATTGTAATCTAATAAAAGCCAATCGGAACAAGGACAAAATCCATAATATTTGGAGCGAGCTGGAACCCCTAGGTTTAACAATTCTAAATGGGAATATGGAGGGAGACATACCCTCGAAAACGACTTTCACCAGTGGTAAAAAGAACTCTACAATTGATTTCACAATAACAAGCAACGAATTAAAAAAGAACATAGACTATTTTGGACTACAAATTCGACCAGAGAGTGACCACTTTCCACAAGAGACAACAATGAGGATAAATATCGAAGAGAAAACACAATTTGAATTCCTTACCGCAATTCCGTAAATATACAAATTGAAGAAAATCAAAAGCAAGGGCACAGTAAAAAAGGAGATAATGGACTCAGTACTGGAATACGGAATTCACACGGAGGCAATCGAAAACCAATCACCCATAACAAAATGGGAGAATTTACATAAATTTGTGCTAGGAAAATTTGCAGTAAATACACCATTAATCTATGGTCACAAAGCAAATAAAGAGCCATGGTATAACACAAAACTAAGAGATAAGAAAGGGGAAATTGCGAGAAAATTAAGAATAAAGGCCGCAGAAAAAAGGTCAGGAAAAGAAGTAGATAACAGCGACATACAAAAAATGAGGAAAGAATATAAAGAGGATTGCAGAAAAGCAAAAAAATCTTACACAGAGGAAATCTGGGAAGATCTTTTAAGAACAAGTAAACTACCAAATAGTGGCGAATTTTGGAATATAATAAATAAATTATCGAAAGGAGCCGGCGGCCAACCTAATATAGGAATAAGTGAAACAACATGGCCCGCTTACATTGACAATCTGTATAACACCCAGAGTTGCCCAATCAACATAGAAACAACTACAAACCTAAAAAAAGGTCAAGAACAAAAAGAAACAGTTCTTGGACAAAGGAATAAATTCCAGCAGGAAGGCACTGCCCAAGAGGAACAAGCACCTTTGACATCCATCAAACATCTAACCACCCTAATAAGGAAAATGAAAGCGGAAGGAGCAGCTGGCCCAAATGGAATGCCAAATGCCCTATTCAAATATGACACCGACTTCTGGGCAAAATACTTGACCCCTCTATTCAATCATATTCATAAAGAAAAAAAGATTCCACCGTCCTGGCAAGGAAACATCTTTCACCCAATACACAAAAGTGGATGCAGAATGGAATCCGGGAATTATAGATTAATAGCTTTAATCAACGTGGAGGCAAAGCTTTTTTCATCTTGTATAGTGTCGCTACTACAACAATGGATAAAGGATAACAAAATAATACCCAAATTCCAAACCGGATTCAGGGAAGGCATGGGCTGCTTAACCAATCTGTCAGCGCTGTCTTTATTAATCGAAGGAGCAGGGAAAAGAAAGTCCGGTTTAATAGCCTGCTACATAGACCTGAAATACGCCTTCAACCGAGTTCCCAGAAAACGCCTATAGCAAAAACTTGAGCTTTGGGGTCTTCCGCCGGCATTAATGGAAACAATAATGGCACTATATAGCGGAACAAAAGTAAAACTGGGAGACGGAAGAAGAATAGCCGCAGAATTAAAAATAACTAATGGCCTTAAACAGGGTTGCGTGCTCTCCCCAAGCCTTTTCAATATATATCTGGCCGATTTGAAAGACCAACTCAAGAATGTGAACGGGCACCCGCCAAAATTGGCCAATGAAAGCATCCAATTCCTTCAATATGCGGATGATATTGTAGTCTTAAGCCAAACATCAATAGGCCTTCAAAGAACAATATCCGAGTTTTACATCAAAAAAACAAAAGTGGTGAGATTGGCGGGCACTTGCAGAAGATCTTTCAAGTGGCACACAAAAGGCAAACACATCGAGGAAACAACTGCTTACAAATATCTGGGGGTCACAATAAGCAAAAACATGTCCCTTTTAGACCAAAAAGAATTATCGCTGCAAAAGCACAATTACTGTGCTTTGCGTATAAAGTTCTCCAAAAGAAACTGTAATGTCCATCATACGACCACCTGCTAAAAGTAATGGCAGCCCAAGTCTTACCATCCCTCTCATATGGACTGGAAATATGGCATGGGAAAGAAGCAACAATCTTAAACACCCTCCAAACAAAAATTTACAAATCCGTGTTTCACCTATACAAAGGATCAGCCCCGGCCCAAATAAGGCTGGAATTTGGTTTGCAAAATCAAATATACCAAAGGAAAGCAGCCCTAGTGAAATGGTGCTGGAAACTGAGATCGGCGGAAACTGGATCTCTAAACAACTTATGTTGGCAAGAAATTAAAAAACAATATGACCGACAGGAATCCAATTCATGGGGCAACGATCTGCGAGTATCATTAGAAACCCTCAAAATAGAGGAGATCTGGAATAAACCACCAGAAGATTCATCCTTTAAAAAGATTTGCAAGCTGAATGCAAAAGCCCTATCTTTAGTAGAAGATAAAAAGACTTTGGCCAAGCGGCGACATGCATGGACCATTATAAACTCGTACAAACGACTAAAACCTCAACCCTACCTCATGGCGCATTTCCGGCTATCCTTAAAAACAAAATTTATGGCCCTCAGAATGGGTGACTATTCCTCCAAAGACTTGATCCCGTCATGGAAGGACACACACCAGGGGCCAAGATGTAGACTATGTGATTACCACAGTGAGACCTTGTGCCACCTCCTGTGCACATGCGAGTCCTCCAAAGATAAGAGGAAATATTTATTGAAATCAATTTTTAATATGCTACAGATTCGTACCTGCAGGCAACCTGTGACCAGCTGGATGTGAGCAGGCTCAAACATCCTAATATGCCGCGGGGTAAAATTCATGAACTTTGTAGAGACTCAGCTGCAAAAAGTAGAAACAGACCACAGATAAGGTCTGGGATAAAGTTTTTAATTAAAGAAAGCGAAAAGATATTTAAACTGAATGAACTCTTAACTTGCTGCTATTTTAAATTGAATTTTTGTACATGTATGCTTTATGGTTGTGACAAACCAAATAAAGTAAATTTTTGACTTGACTTGACTTGACATATCGGATTTTAAGCTTCGAAACTCTAGAATGCCTTTAAGTCACGGAGTTCCGAGATCAGCCACCTAAACTACATACAATTAAAATGTACGCCTTCTTAGTAGGGTAAGTAATGTGGTTACTGAGAGAGATTGTCCCTGTACACAGTGTTTTGTGTATTTTGTTCATCCTGTACATGATCTCCCAACAGTGAAATGACCGTAAACACCCACAACAGTAAGTCACAACAGGAACACTAAGTTCAGCTCCTACAGCTATTAGATCACTTGCCCTTGAGTTTGTCACACAAGCTGGAGCCATCCACGGAAATCAAAGAAGATGAATATGGACTTGCTTTGTAGTGGAATCGACTAAAATGTTGTGGCCAACACCTCATTTTCTCTCACCTATTAATGTCATTTAGTTGTAATTGGTAAAATATAATGTCCCAGACACTAATACAGAAAACAAAAAATTATAATACTTTGTTATAGAACAGTATCAATGGCTCACCCCTAATTTAATGTGCCTCAGATCAATTTTCTTTTCATCTTCATTGACGTTTCAAATTATCTCAAGCCTACCCCATGATTACCTAAGCTTCAGAAAACGTAAATAATATTGTTACAATGAATATAGATTAAACCATGTTGATAGTCAATAGAAAATGCTGAATCATGGCTGCTAGGAAGTACTTCCAACAATAGATTTTCTTCAAAAAGTCGATTCATTTATCACAAAATTAGTATGATACATATAATGCATTTAATTTCATTTTGTAACACTGCTGCCATGACATATGAGATATAATAATAACGTTCTTGGGAGATGTAAATGCATTAATTGGGAAGAGCCTTATGTTTTAGATAACATTTATCCCGGATCAGACCTTTATTGATGGCAGTATAAAACAGTTACAGAGATTACAGGCCTTGAAATCTTCCACATTAACAAGATCAAAAAGCCCTAAGACTCACACTAATATATTAATCAAAATGTGGGAATCGTGCTTAACTAACAAAATATTTATTTTTAATACCCATCTCCTCATCAGTTATTAGGAAGAAAAACTGTGGACCAGATTTGTACCTTTTAACTGCAATATCTTAATCGGTAGGTAGGGAGGGTGATTGTTCAGTGCCTGGAATACAAGAACTATAAGGAACACTCAGTCAGTCAGTCAAAACTCTTTATTACGATTAGTTAAAATCATAAAAGAAGCAGCAATACATACATACAAAATAGATAAAAGTATATGTACAATTAAAATAAACAAGCATATATGTACAGACATTCATGTATATACACTATTTATATTACATGATTCATGGGAAAACAGTTAATACCAAATGTCTCCAAATGGCCTAAAAACTACTATTAAAATACAATTAAAATTTATAATATCATCAGTTCCATGATTGTGGGGCAGGGGTTTAATTCATATATAGTGTTCTTTTGCTCTTAACTCTTGCTGCAGCCACCAGAAAACTTGCTACACTAAAGAACACATTCATGTTTGAAGGGAGCTCCCTCACCCCAGTTGCACACTTCCTGAATCACTGTTGTTTGTCTGAAAAGGAAATTCGCTGGGTGTAAACATTAATGGGGGAAACTGTGAACACTAGGGTCAGAACACAAGACCTCCCACCTGGTGAACACAGGGTCCCATACATTTGAAAAGCCTATTTTCTCACGATAAGAAGGGCATCAGCCTTAGGGACTCTAGTACACACTAGGACCAGAACACAAATAATTGGAACAACTCAGGCAATGATGGTGTGGATGTTACCAAAGATAGCAGTACACTACCCATGTGGGCACGGTAGTATCTGCAACATAACAAAACAGACACCATCCCTAGAATGGGGCTTAAAAACATATTGGGCCTTGAGGAAACTAACTGTAGTTTGGGGCAATTGGTCTATATGGTCACCTGCCCACTGTCATATGTAACAAAGCGGTGTTAGGCCACTACCACACCAGCAAGGCTAGGCTACTAACAACAGATCAACAATTAATTTTTTTCACATTCTAGATTATTCTTAAATCATTTTTGCATCAAAAACCCATAGACAGTTGACCAACATACAGGAAAAAACAGTACCAGCACATTTTTTTCAATCGAATAATTAACCTACGAAACATGTAATGCAAATCAAAACTTACACATGTGAAAAGACCAACATTCTATTCACACCTGTGTGGACACCTAAATAACATTGTATCCTGGTTCTGAATTGAATAGCCAACTGAGAGCCACACTAATTTAACCATTCACTTAGCTCCTATCAGTTGGACAAAACCCGAACTAATAACTTTCATTCAACGAATGGTGCCAGGGATATATTCTTTACATCATTTCAGCCTAATCATGATCCCGAAACACGAATGAGGTCTTTGAAATAAGATATCTGGTGTGCTGCACCATCAACGCATTTCGAATCATAATTAATTTGGTGGTTCCCCTCAGGAAACAGAATCACTGGATACTATAAAAGACAAAATTATATGTTTAGGGTGTAGTAAATTCTGTGTGTGGGAGCTTAACACGATTGTCTGCGACCCTAAACTGTTTACCTTAATTGTACTGCAGAACTGATAGTATGGTCCTCCCAATCATCTTACTGTGTGAATGTCCAAATAATTGCTATGAAACTAATATGGCGTTTATTTAATTACCTGGCTAAGTTGTAAAGAACTGGAAATTCATATAATCAGGATGAAACCTCATGCACTCACTTAAATGTAGTAGTGTACAGCCAACTTGACAGCTGTGGGCCGCATCTTTGAGGTAGAATCGATTCGAAGGAGATATGCAAATATTTGCATATGCTAATAAGTGTTCAAACCAACGAATGTTGTGATAATGCTGAACACAGATGAACAGACAACATTTGATGTCTGCCGAAAATTGCTGGTAGCATTTAGAGTGGCAGCGTTGTGAACTATTGATTAACTCATGTCTAATGAGAGATGGCAAATTCACACTTTCGAAGGTGTTTGTTAAGAAATTCAAACTGGGAGCAACACTACTCTCCCATGTTGCCAATGCACAGTTAAAATGAGGACCCAACTAAACACAGTATAGCACAATCTGGGTCATAATTTTCCTGCATGCTTGGCCGGAGTGATAATATATCTCAAACATATCTCAAAGATGCCAATCAGAAAATGCTTACTTCTCTTCACGTTTTAAACGCTTGTGTATTCTTCCTTTAAGCAATCAACCCTTCAACGAAGAGGGCATTCATCAGTTGATTTTTCCTGAAGCGCAAACATAAGTGTTGTTGGTTCACCTGTTTAAAAGCAATTGCGTCTAGAATTGCAATTTAACCCAAATATTTCACACTCAGTTGCATTTCTTAATTTGTTGAGTAGATTTTCTTCATGCAACTTTCCAGGCTCTGTTTTTTTCTGTTTTATTTTTTGGGGAGTTTTATATAGCGTGAACTTGACTCGGTGGAATCGGGTATCAGAACGCTTTACATGAGCACCAGTTGCGTTAATTTTTATTAGTCATGGGGAGATTAAGGGCCATATTATCAAGAAAGCGCGGTACATTATATAATATGCCCTTGTGAATTCTCATAGAAGCCCAGGTTCTAGTGTTAACCTGGGCTTCTATGGGAATTCACAAGGGCATATTATCAAGCCCATTATCGCCGCTTTAGCGGCAGTTTCCTGACGATAAAAGCGGCAATAATGTATCGCCCTTTCTTGATAGTATGGCCCTTAGTGATTTGCTCAGAATCACAGGATGCTGAGAGTCATTGCCAAGACTTGAACCCGGTTCCCCAGATTTTAGGTTAACTGCCCTAGGTGTTAGACCACATCCTCTCCTCTAAGTCCAGTCTGTATCCTAGGGGCTGGCTCTCACTCATTTGAAAGTTCACCTTTATCCTCTCCATTGTGAATTGTGGCTAATCGGGTCTGTCCAAATCCAGTAGGTGTAGGTTACGTGATACAAAAGATACTGGAGACAAGGATAAGAGTGATCGGAAAAAGCTGATACTCAACATGCAGAGCATGGAGGTACAAGGTAGGTGTTTACGGGTGTCGACCTTTGAAGAAGTAAGTAAATGGGGTGATGAGGAAGTGAAAGTACGTTGGTAACTTGAGTAGGTTGAAATGTCTCCATCAGATGATGTGTGTTCTCCTTTCCCAATACGCTCCGACATCCTGTAGTACCTTAGGGAGCTTGAAGAATAGATCAAGACAGTCAGCTCCAGACTAGGGGTATGACTACCTAATATATGTGAGATATAAAACACCAGTTAATTTTAATTATCATGACGTCTTGTGCGATGCCCTCTGGGATCTCATTAAAACATATAGGAGTTCTATCAATAATGAGTGTGCACAGGATACTTCAGTTTAGTCTATAGTTTGTGTGTGCAGTGCTCACTGCATGATTCACAGCATGACAAATACAGCTGTGTTGACCACTCATGAGCTCTCTTCTAACCCGCAGATGCAGCTATGAGGAGTAAAAAAACTGTAGGTTTGTATGTGCGGCATGCTTGAATGGGAGAATAATATCACACTTATCAGAGACAAACAAATATTAGAACATTGGAATGTTGGGAGCTCCATTGAAAACAATGGAGTGCTCTGAGCTTATAATGGCTGGTATAAGCCTGGAGCTCCAACATTCCAATGTTTCTTTGTTCACAGCTCTGGTTGTGAACAAAGGGTTCAGGAATCCTGAGGGGATTCCAATCCCCTCACGCTCCCAAAAGGCTTTGTTTTTTTGTTAGAACATTCTGTCCTCTAGTGACAGAATGTTCTAATAGCCTTATAGCCCTTCGTAGATGGGCTATACCGCTATCAAAGTCCCTCTCCCTTGTTAAAGGCCCTCGCCTTCGGCTCGGGGCCTTTAACGCTGGAGAGGGCCTTTAATAGCTGGCCTCTACGGCGGGCTATAAGGCTATATTAAACAATGTTAAACAAACGAATTGGGTAGTTTTCAAGGGATTCATATCCAGTCCTGATGAAAACCAACTGACATACTAAGGCAAGGTACATTGCCTGAAACATGCTAATCTGCAGATGATATTAACACCCTCCATGAGCATAGTCACCTGTTTTTAATATTGAGTTAAAATACTTTGAGAGCACCTCCAGACAATTTTACCTACAGATCCCTGCAACAATAACAAAGAGCTCCCTTGATTACACTGACCAGACAGAAGTAGGGATCTTTTGCAAAAGCACCTCACCATGGGATTCCAACTGGTAGCTGGCTAAACTCAGACCCACACCCAGCACCAAAGATAGGAACCTTGGAATAATCACTGACAGCAAATTGGACATGACCGCACAAGAACAAGTCAACACGGTCACTGCACCCTGCTTCTAAACCTTGGAGATGCCAAGGAAGATCTTCAAATGGCTGTGCAACTCTAGAAAAGAAGTGACTCATGCCCTAGTCCGTAGCAAATTAGACTACAGGAACACCCTCAATGCTGGGATCACCAAGTAACTCACTAGAAGACTACAAACCATCCAGAACTTGGTCACCAGTCTGATACTCAACCTCTCACAACAAACTCACATCACGCCTGAGAGAGCTGCATTGGCTCACGATACACAGACATTCTCATTTCAAGCTCCTCACTCACATATTCAAGGTACTACACAACTTAGGCCCCACCTACCTGAATAGTCACATCTCCTTTCACCAGCCACCCAGACACTTCAGCTTAGCAGGACTCCTTCTTTCACACATCCCAAGCATGCACAGATATAGATCAGGAGAACAAGCATTCTCTGACAAAGCTCCTAATGCTTAGAACGGCCTTCCACTCCACAAGAGAGCCTCCTCTTCCTCTTTAATTGAATTCCGCAAGAAGCTGAAGATCTGGCTTTTCAATTGACTGACTTACCAACCTACAGTAGGCAGGTGTTAGACACAAACATCTGCTCAGCGCCAGAAACCCTTGCGGGTAATAGTGCTCTCATATAACATAACGCCCATGCCTTAACTCATAAGCACTATCTGAGTCTAAAAAAGCAGCCAGCATCTTCCAAACTGCTGCAATCCAGGAATCTTTGAACAAAACAGAAAACATTAAAAAAATATCAGTGCACACAATGAATAGGACTCGATTAACCAAGGGAGTTACAGGTGAAGGAACTTGGATTCTACAACATTTCAGGAACCCTAGAAATTTTATTGGAAAACCTTGTATTCATACCAGTGAAAAAAATATTTCATCAACTGTCATCCGTTCTGCAGAGCATGTGAGGAGAGAAGATGTGGAGGGGGACATGATGGGAGGAGGAGTTGAATACAGGGATGAATGGCAAAATCAGAATCAATTTTATCCAACCTGAAGTTTTCACATTAATGTGGCCCAACTAATTTATGCTAATGAAAAAACTTCTACACCTCCTATTAAACTCATTTCATCTGTAGTTGTATTTACGCATCATTTGCACGTTGAATTCAACATAAAAAATTATTAATATTCATCATTAATTATTGCATAAATATATACAATTTGAAACGCTTCCACACACGTGCAGAGAGGGCTGTACTTGACCCAGTTTGTAGAGCCATGTTATGAAAGATCACAGGACACCTGTGGCAAAAGACCTAAACCACCATGGCTAGGGCCTAGAAGCCCCTGCCTGTCCTGTAGCCTACTGAACCATATGTGACAATGTCTTTGAACCCTTTCTGAGTATAGTTTAGGAACCATTACTTATTGTGCTGGCCAGTTTTGTATTCCTATTTACATGACGTACTCATTGAATTATGAGGAGAATATTTCTGTCTTTGCTGGAAGTGAAGGGATGATTGAGTTTCTCACCCATGGTACGGAGAATGTATACAGAATGTGTCTTTATATGTATTCCCTTAAAGCTATCTAGCGATTGCCCAATGCTCAATAATATAGCTTTTTTAACATCCATTTATTTTGTGAGCTACAGATGCAGCATGTGTGGTATCCAGCTGGCAGACCACAGGAACCACGGAAAGAAATCCAACCTGCTCTGGAAGTGCTATTTAGAAAATAACAGAAATTACCGGGAGTGGCCAGTAGATGGAGCAGCCCTGCATGCGTAAATCTCTGTGAATACGGCAGGGCACCAATTTATCGTCTGATGATTTCAATTTGGTAATTCAAATCGTTTGGAATTCATCATTTTTGTTAAAAACATATTGTGGTGAAAATATGTGACATTATGAAAAGGTAGGAACGTTAACCTGCGGACCCAGTATGTGACCCAGTATGTATGTTTTCACTAGAACTCAGACTAATTATGTTTGAACATCTGTTAGATTCAATCAATTACCGAAAGGAAGTTATAAAGGGAGTTCAGAGGGCAATGAGGAAATTTGCTTGGGTGGGGGTGATAGCTTTTATTTCGTGCTATCTGAAAGTTTCTGAAACGTGTTTTGTCCTTGTGAATGGACACTGTTCGTACCTAAGTAGTCCAAGTTTAACAACTCTCCAGATTGTTGAACGGCTTGATGACTTGGGGGCATATTATCAAGACATGGCGTTAAAATTATCGCCGCTTTAGCATCAGCCTTTTCTGCCGCTAAAGCAGCGATAATGGGCTGGATAATATGCCCTTGTGAATTCCCATAGAAGCCCATGTTCTGGTGTGAACATGGGCTTCTATGGGAATTTTCTAAGGCATATTATCAAACCCATTATCGCCACTTTAGCAGCAGTTTTCTACCGCTAAAGCGGCGACAATTTTAACGCCCTGCTTGATAATATGCCCCTTTTTTCTTGGATGTTGCTGAGTTTTTGCAGGCTTTTTAGTGCTTGTGGAAATGGATATTTAAACTGATTTCCCGTTTTCATTTTGGTAGATCTGGTGGTTCACGCTATTTCAAATGCTTATTTTTCCATAATATATTTTTGATGATTGGTCTTATCCATGGTCTTCTACTTCTTAACCCAAGTCGAAAGCATATCTTTTTATTTTACATTTTTCTTTTGCTTAATTTGAGCCATTGGTTGTAGGTGAGACTCGCTGGCTCACATTTCTCGAGCCCGGCAATTTTTTCCTCTTCGGAAATGGACCTTGAGCAAGAGAAAGGAAATGCTAAAAGGAGAAATAAAGATAAAGTAAAAGAAGGAAGCAGAGGGATCTAGGAAGGAAGGAATGAGATAAATGGGTAGGGAGTGTCTGGAATCAAGATTAAGCAGAGTTGATGTTTGGCACCCCGACCGACATATGAAAGAACAGGCCGTGAACTGCTGCTGAGTATAAGTTTTCTTTGCATTAATTTAAACATAAATATATATAGTTTTAGGTAGATCCACAGCCTCCACAAAGTAGAACTACTGCTTATACTCCACGGGCCTCATTTATGAGGCTCTGCGTCACTTTTACGCTGCCGGTGCGTCACTTTTTGTGACGCACCAGTGGCGTAAAAAATGCGCCTTGTTGCGCCATATTTACAAAGTGGCGCATCTAGGTAGATGCGTCACTTTGTAAACCCCTGCGCCACCTTATACCTGCGCCAGGTATAATGTATGCAGGGGGGCGTTCTGCCTCAAGTAAGGATCATAGAAGTGACGCAGTGAAATCTATAAGATTTCACTGCGCCACTTCTAGGACACAAATGAGTCTACTTCTTACGCCTGCCTCACAGCAGGCGTAAGACTGACGCAGGCCCTTTCACATGGGGCTTGCCCCATGTGAAAGGACACATTGCTGGAGTTGCATCACTTTTGTGACACACTCCAGCAATGCGCCACTTTTGCGCCATACTGATACATCAGAAATACTGACTTATCTGTAACTCCTTGCGCCATGATGCATCATACTGTAAATATGACACATCATTGGTGTCGCAAGGAGGGCACAGTGAAAAGTGACGCATCGCTGTGTTCACGCAGCGATGCGTCACTTTTCATAAATGAGGCCCCACGTCTTAAACAAAGAGCATTAGGGGCCTCATTTATGAGGAAGTGCATCACTTTTACGCTGCCGGTGCGTCACTTTTTGTGACGCACCAGCAGCGTAAAAAATGTGCCTTGTTGCACCGTATTTACAAAGTGACGCATCTAGGTAGATGCCTCACTTTGTAAACCCCTGTGCTAAATTATACCTACGCCAGGTATAATGTATGCGGGGGGGGCATTCTGACGCAAGAAATTGGTCATAGGAGTGACGCAGTGAAATCTATAAGATTTCACTGCGCCACTTCTAGGACACAAATGCATCAATTTCTTATGCCTGACTGACAGCAGGCATAAGACTGACGCAGGCCCTTTCACATGGGGCTTGCCCCATGTGAAAGGACACATTGCTGGAGTTGCGTCACTTTTGTGACACACTCCAGCAATGCGTCACTTTTACGCCATACAGATACGTCAGAAATACTGATGCATCTGTAACTCCTTGCGCCATGATGCGTCATACTGTAAATATGATGCATCATTGGTGTCGCAAGGAGGGCACAGTGAAAAGTGACGCATCGCTGTTTTCACGCAGCGATGCGTCACTTTTCATAAATGAGGCCCATGGTTTTTTCATAGGAGTGACATATTAACACAAGCAACAGTTCTGTAAATCATGTGATACCCTCGAGATATACTCTGTGCCACAGATCAATAAGTGCTTAGATAAATGAAATAAAAGGTCTAGATAGTGAGGTACCGACCTTGCCACTCAGAGGAGGCCTTTCAGTGCTTAATTTGAGTCGGTGTTTCGTTTTTGGGGAACAGCATTTATTTTTTCTCATTGGGTATTGAAGAGAGGGAAAACGCTAGGGGGTTTATTTTCAAGAACTGTGCGTCGAAGGAAAGTCAATTTTTATGACGTTCTTGTAGCAATATCTACAAGGCCACGTAAAGCCCTCCTGCATGGCTTTTCAGGACCTTGTAGATATTGGGTGGGGGAGGTGTGCCATGAGTGATACTGTTGGTGTTCTCACGTATCACCCATGGATTTTGACACATTCCTAGATTTGCAAGACTCTGCAAACCTTGTTTTATGCATTCCCAAGGGGGATCAATGAGGAGAAATATATTTTTCTCCTCCTTTTTTCCCTCTTTCTATGTGTCCCGCACTACACGTAGATAGAGAAAATCGCCTCCATGGATTCTTTTTATGCAGGAATGTGTTCATGGTGCAAGGGGCCCATTGTGGTTTTAAAACCTACAATTTTTTTTAATCCTGCTGTATCTCATTGTTGCTTGTCTGATGCACTAACCTTTTTTTGTTGTCCAGGTGCCCGGCGCTTCCATACTCCTCACGGTCTTCCCTTGCTGACACTCACCGGCCTCGGTGCCGAGAGAGTAGAGGGCGGCCGCCATCTTAGGAGGGGGAGTTCCACGAGCCTGGCCGGAGTTAGCGGTCCAGTGCTCGGGTGGGACAGGGCACATAAGGGCCAGTCAGACAGGGGGTCGCTGCGTTCTTCAGGCGGTGGCAGAGCCTGGGGCGCGCTTGAGGTCCCCTGCAGGGAGAGATACTTCCCTGAGAGCTGAACGAGAATATTGATGCCAATTGCGCCGCTCGGCGAGAATTTTTAAAACCTACAATTTTTTTTAATCCTGCTGTATCTCATTGTTGCTTGTCTGATGCACTAACCTTTTTTTGTTGTCCAGGTGCCCCGGCGCTTCCATACTCCTCACGGTCTTCCCTTGCTGACACTCACCGGCCTCGGTGCCAAGAGAGTAGAGGGCGGCCGCCATCTTAGGAGGGGGAGTTCCACGAGCCTGGCCGGAGTTAGCGGTCCAGTGCTCGGGTGGGACAGGGCACATAAGGCAATGTGCTTCCGGGAGCGCAGCGGACGGGCGCAGCGGGCGCGCCGGCGGCGCGCCGAAGGCGCGCCAAAGGAAAGCCCGTCTGTGCCCGTCCGTGACCGCACGGGACCCGGGGCCTGCCACCATGCCCGATCTCCCATTAGCTATTCATCCAGGTATCTATCATCCCTGAGTAAAACCTACCCCATAGACACTACTACCGCCTCTCACATCTTGGCCCTAGGTATTGCTCGTTCCTCCCCTACACCTGAGATACCCAACCCCCTATCCCCACTCCCTAGTAGTTCTACGCACTCAGGCATTTCCGTCACCCTACTAAACACTAGATCGGCAGTCGCGCACCAGCAGGAGATTTTCAATCTCCTCGATAGCGACAGCCCCGACATACTATGTTTAACTGAGACATGGTACCGTCCTGACTCCCAACCTAGTGTTCTGGCGGCACTTCCTCACTGTTATTCCATCTTACGAGTTGACCGACCGGATGGTAAAACCGGTGGTGGGGTTGCCTTAATTTTTCGCGACAACCTACGGTTTCAAATCTTAGCATCCCCTTCCTTACCTACAACAGACTGCCTGATTGCACGCTCTACTGTACCTAAGTCCCCTGTGACCAGCGTACTAGTGTATCGACCCCCCATACCCCCTCCCAGTTCATTCCTGCTTTTCAAGAGTTACTAGCCCCTCTTGTAGTTAATAATACTTCTGTTCTTGTACTCGGTGATTTTAATTTCTGGCCCAACGACCCCTCAGAAGACCCCATATCTAAGGATTTCACTTCTTTATTATTAAGCCTGAATTTTGTCCAGCATGTTCGTGCCCCAACGCATGTCCGGGGCCATACCTTAGACCAAATATGGACTCTCAATCTACCCACTACTAACCTGTCCATCGCTCCCTGCGTGTGGTCCGATCATCACCTCCTGTCCTTCTCTTTGGACCTCCGCGCGCAAAATGTACCCCGTGGCTCTAAAACTCTGTGGGTTCGAAGCTGGAATCGTGTGGATGTCCCTGCTTTCTGTGAGGCCCTAACTGCCACTTGTCCTGATTTTACCGACATTCCCCCCCAACAACAGCTGGCCACCTTAGACAGCTGGATAATCCACCTTCGGGATAAAAAGGCCCCGTTAAAGAAGGTTACTATAAATCACCACCATCATGCTAATAAGTGGTTCACCCCTGCCCTTAAAGCACTCAAGCTGACTGTTCGCCAAGCTGAACGGGCTTGGAGGCTGAAATATTGCCCTACTAGCAAAAATCGCTATACCTCCCTGCTAGCAGAATACAAAAAAGCGATTCTAGCGGCCAAGAAAGACTTCTTCTCCCAACGCATTCTGAAAGCAGAATGCCAGCCACGTGAAATCTTTGCTACAGTCCACGAGTTAGCCCTGTCAGATAGGCCTTCACCTTCGATTATACCTTCCCAGTCACTGTGCAATTCACTGAACGAGTTTTTTATTGAGAAAGTTGCGCAAATAAAAGCTCGCATTCCTCCTCCATCTAACTCCTCACCAGATTGCTCCCCGCCACAGAACACCCAGTGCCTGACTTCTATTCCGCTGCTAACCAGTGAGTCCCTTTCCCCACTACTTAAGCGTGGAAAATCTGGGTCTCCTTCTGACACGTGCCCAGCCCGCTTGCTGGCCCAGGTGTTTTTGGCCTGTCCCGTCCCTGCCCTTACCGTTTTAAACAATACCTTCAGCCTAGGTCTAGTCCCTACTGCTTTTAAATCAGCCACCATCATCCCCATTTTAAAGAAGCCTGGGGCTGACCCTGCCTCTCTGGTCAATTACCGCCCCATATCCCTGCTTCCCTACTTGGGCAAGGTGGCGGAGACGCACGTGTCTCAAATTCTGAGCTCCTTTGTTGAGGACAGCAATTATCTGGCCCCATGCCAAGCTGGCTTCCGACCTCGACACTCTACCGAGAAGGTGGTGATTTCGGTCATGGACCAACTTAGGGAGGGACTCGACGCCAACACCCCCAAGATTCTGGTCCTTTTGGACCTCTCCGCCGCCTTTGACACCGTGGACCATAACATCTTGTTGTCACGGGTCAGGGCGGCGGGGATCGAGGGGCTTGCATTTGCCTGGGTCAAGTCATTCCTGAAGGACCGTAATCAGACAGTCCATCTCTGCACCTTCTCGGCCTCTCCATGTACTGTCACCTGTGGTGTCCCTCAGGGCTCTGCTCTTTCCCCCTTACTTTTTAATCTCTACATCTTCCCCTTGGTTTTTGCTTTACAGAACTTTGAGGTCACTGTATATAACTATGCAGATGATCTCCAACTCATTTTTGACCTTTCCTCTCCCTCAGGGGTTGGCAGTTTCCAGTCCGTCATGCTATTTATCCGAGATTGGATGAACACCAACCAGTTAAAACTTAATCCGGATAAAACGGAACTTGTGGCGACGGGCAGTGCTGCCAATCCCTGGTCTCCTTCGTTCTGGCCCCCCTCACTTGGACCCCCTCCTTCCCCTTCTTGTTCAGTTAAAACCCTTGGGATCATTCTCAACAATCAATTAACCCTTCACTCACACATTAATTCGGTGGTTTCTTCTTGTTTCTTTACACTTCGACTTATCCGGAAAATAGCCAGATTTTTTTCCACTTCTGCTTTAAAGCTAATCCTGATGGCCATGGTCTTGTCAAAAATTGACTATGGAAACATCATTTACAATGGAGCCCCTGCGTATGCCTTGCAGCGCCTATAGTTAATACAAAACCAGGCAGCCCGCCTGGTTTTTGGCCTGTCTAAGTCCCATCACTCAACTCCCCTACTCAAGAGCTTACATTGGCTCCCGATAAAAGAACGAGCCAGGTTTAAGCTGGGGTGCTTGACTTTTCAAGCAAGAGCAGGTACAGCCCCGGCCTTTATTAATTCGGCTATTTCTCTCTATGTTCCTTCTAGAGACCTCCGCTCCTCTAGTTTAGCCTTACTAACCACGCCCCGGTTTAAAAAGAAGCGGGCAGGAGGGCAGAAGTTTGCTGTGCTTGCTCCCACCTTCTGGAACGGCCTCCCCTTGTCTTTAAGACTTTCTTCCTCCTACATGGAGTTCCGGAGGTCACTAAAAACATTTTTATTCCAGCAGGCTTTTGGCACCTAGCTATCCTATCATCACTAGCTCTTTTATTTCATCCTTCTAGGGACCTCGCCAGCGCCATGAAACTGACTCAGTGTACGTGCGCTCTATAAGTTCTTTTTAAATTAAATTAAAAATTAAATTGTGCGGCAACTCAGGGGGAGAGGACAGAAATGAGCGGTATCTTGTAAATGCGGTGCATTTCTGCCCTTTCCCTGTGGCCCCGGTCAGCGCAGCAAGGTCACTTGCTGCCCTGCACCACGGGGCTCGTAAATAATCCCCCTAGACAGGAAACCTATCTCAAAAGGAGAAAGCAGGGACTGGCAAGAATGAAATAAATGGGCAGGCAGTGTCTGGTAGTGGAGTAAAGAGTCTTGTTGTGAATTAAAACTACACAGCCTTGGTATTCATTAGCCAACATTTCACAGCAGCGACTACAGGCCTCTGAGACGTGACACTCATTATTTTACAAATTAAGCTCTTCCCCTATTCATCCAAAGGCCAATAAATACCTGTGATAGACTCTGGGAATCCCTCATCACATTCTATAGGGGGTTCATAATTTATCCTTATGTTATTGAATATACATTGCTGAAGTGTTTTTTTTTTATCAATAAACATTTTGTGTGCCGAAGCAGAGACCATGTGATAGGTGTCTCGAGTTGACGTGCCTTTTATACGTCCTCAGTAAGTTTTTTTATGAAATTTACCTGTGCACACATCAGGAAAATAACATATTCCGAGGAACTGTCAAGTATGTAATTGATGTTCCTGTAAGACCACTGCTTCCCGGATGTCAACGTTTGTCCCGTAGAGAAAAGAAACAAAAAAACAGCGCTAGATGCAATACGCATGGACCAGTGACTCTTGAGAGCTTCGTGGAATTAGGCTGAGAGAGACATTCCACACCTTCCGTGGCTCCTCCATTGTATTTTGAAGAGGATGATGTATCTTCATTTCAGCCAGAATTATCCATGCTTATGCCACCGCGTCTGTCTTATACCAGTTCACAGCAGCAACAGTAACACACCTCTCAAGGAGCACGACTTCAGTTCTGGCAGAAAGGGCTTGATAAAGAGTACTTACTTGGGAGTAGCTGTGCAAGTCTGTGGATGGATCAGAAATGGAAGACCTTGAAATGTGTGATTTCAAGCAGGTCACGTTTTTGCAGGGCCTAGGGGCCATCAAACTGAAACGGGGCCCTTCACAGGGTAACATCCGTGCCCTCTTCTGATGGGGATAGGAGCATGACTTAAGAGCAGAGTGCCAGTCTCTATTAAAAACTGCGGGGTGGGAGATTAGCTGCTTAGCACATGCTTGATCTTTGAGTGGCTGAGGCTTGCTAACACTGTCTTCAACATAGTAGCTGGCCAGACTCTTGTGAACACAACATTCCAATACTGAGTTGAGACACACATTCCAGGCAATTGACACGATTGGAAGCTCTGCACACACACCCAGTGCCATCCTCATGCCAAGCGATATGCAATGCAGTTTCTAATTCACGACAGAAATAAGAAATACCATCAGCAATGTACACTAAATAAGGTTAACATTCTATGGATGCTGGCTTGACATTTCCATCACAGTGTGAGAGCCTAAGGCGCGGCAACGCTAGAAGAAATACACAAACTTCCAATGAACACTACTGCAATCACAAAGCCTTGAAGTGATTAACAATCTCTCAGGGTTCCCTGTTCCACGTGAGTTGTCATCCAGTCCAGGTTTTTTCTTTCCCTTCTGGTACTTGTAATCATGTCCTCTTTATAAAATCAGGCAGACAAGCTCGAGAATCCAAGAAACAACGTTGAATTAATGTGCTGCTCACAAATGGACATGGGATGCTTGAACGCTATGGGGAATATGGAAGTTATAGCTAAGCACAATGCAGCCATGGTCATGGCCGGATTGCTTACCAGTACTCTAAATTCCTCCTGGTCTGGGTCTTCCTCATAAGAGCAGACCAAATGTGGCAAGCGTTAATATAGTATCTAATTCACAAAGAGAGGAACGGGGAGCTTAAGTACCCGTGCAGTACTTCAAAATCACCAGAGAGTTGTTCCTGTGAGTAAGTGTTAGCCTATTCGGCAGCAGAGAGTGTGAGAAAAAGGAAGGAAGTTGATAGTAACCTGTCTTGAAAAATGAATATAAAGTTGGATGCAAGGAAATTATAAAATTTTAAGAGCTGCCCTCACACACCCATTAAGGTGTCATGCTTCATCGTTGGGCGTTTTGCTCCTCGTGGGGGTGGCGGCGCAATCCCCCACGGGCCCAGCGAGAGGGATCTTCAGCGGAGATCTTTTGAGAGAAACTCCACAGTGGTGCGGGTATGTGGGGAGTGTGGAAATGAATTAAAAATAACATAACGGTGCCCTTGGTAGTATTTATTCTTGGATCCGTTCAGCATATTTAAAATCAGGAAAAAGAACCTATGCACCCTTACTCCTGTGAGGAGGATCAGTTCGTTTTTTCAAAATAGGTGAGTGGTGACTGAAAACGACTGAAAAATCTTTTCATCCAAGCCTGAGATGCACAGGCAGCACATGTTAAAGTAACCAAGGGGACATTGGATGCTGTATAAGAGCTTTTAAGACACCCTTCTTGTATACCCATCGGGCTAGATTGTAAGGAACCTCCCATAGGCAATGCAGATGACATACTGGGAAGTGAACAGACTGTTACAAATTCGGGCAATTCTGTGTCACACTCTTTCAATGTATACCTACAACCTAGAGGTCTAGGAATGCCAGTCTTATCAATTATCTTCCATTCCTTTATTAGCATATTTCTTACTGCCTTATGAAGAGGCCAAACATAATTCTCTTGGCCAATAAGACTAAAAAATAGTGGCACTGTCATCTGTTGAGGTACTGGGGAGTCAAATACATATCTCGTGTGACTGACTAACTCTGATAGCTAAGCCCTGTGTTTCTTTATGAGTTTCTGGTTTAGTTTTTGCCTCTTTATTTATTTCGATATTAGATGTTTAAATATGCTCTTTAAGATAGCTGCTACTGCCCTGTTAACCACCTACTAAAGTTCTTATGGAAACAGTAACATAATACCCATCTGTATCTGGTAAAATGGAAGGATTTCTATATACCTTCATTTTTGTATATACATTTTTCCTTATAATTTGCATTTACTCAGTATACTGATATACATCGACTAAAGCTGGCCTAAAATAATCCATGATCTGAATACAAATTGTGCACTCCATGAGACCGCTAATTATATAAGGATTCGACTGTAATCTGTCTGCCAAACTCGTTGAGACACGTTTACCACTGACTGAAAGGAAGTGGGAGAAATGGCGTTCAGGACCTCCCTTTGGCCTGTTTCCTCCAGCGTGCACCGTCCGCCCGATGCTAAAGTTACCAAGATGGGCTGCTAGAGGAACCTAGGAGAGTATGATACAGAGTGCTAGTTTGTCCCTTTCTGAGACAATACAGAAAATATGCACTAACTGATCTTTTGTCATGTATGGAACAACCAATCTCCAGAATGAGACAAGAAAAAGCAGGAGAAAGGCAGTTTCTCCTCCCAGCAGGAAATCTTTGGGAAGAGTTGGTGGGTTTAGCAATCAGTCAACACTAAAGAAATCTTTGGGAAGAGTTGGTGGATTTAGCTATCAGTCAACACTAAAGAAAGACTGTGCTGTGTTGCCTGGGGAAGAATTAAAAGCTGAACGTTATTTTACTTGAAGGTGGGGGGCAATGAGACAGCTTGTTTTTGAGGGTGAGACTTCCCTCATTCAGTCAGAATTGTAATAAGGAAGACTGGACTGGGAGCTAATGTTGCAGAAATATTTGAGAAACAGATGGTCAATATGGTTAACTACATTGAGTAAACACTTGAGAAACTCTTAACGTATCCAGTGTTCTACATGAATCCCTGTATTCACTATCCCTCAGGTAATATCCATCAATATTTAGAAGAACTCTCTCCCACAAGAAATCTTGAGGCATGCTTCATCCTAGAGTGCTCACCAGGTGCCTCTAGAGTCACCCAAGTGGGCTCAACCCCACTCCAGGAGGAAGCACTTAGATCTTGTTCTTGTGAAATGTTTATCATAAGTATTAAACTGGCCTTAGGGAACACATTCCTTAACTTTTAAGATTCCTCAGGTTGGTTAAAAACAAACGTGGATGTGTCTGGAGTCTATTACTTCTCCTGCATCTCCTTTGGTGAACATGTTTCAGTTGGCTTTTAGTTGCCCTGTAGGTCACGTAGCTATTATCAGGACCAACCAGATCCTGCTCAGAGAACCCAGCTAAAGAGCAGGGTATTGTTTAATTTCATTCTCACATACAGTCCATGCAAACCAACTTATTCTTACAAAACTGTCACTATCCGTTTTTTTGCAATGACACAATATATCAACACATCATGATTGTTTTGAAACAATAGTCACTGTGAACATCAGAGTGTTGCGCTGTAAATACAACGACCTGTGATTGTGCTGTGGGTGACCTTTTTTTACTATGTCACAACTTGTTCCAAGAACTAATGTTCCACCACCTCTTATCCACAGTATTATTTTGCAAATTCCTCACTTTGTTGGTGCCACAACACTCACCCACCACCTTCCCACCTGAATGCAACTCCCAACATGCTCCGTGCAAGACCTCATTTCAATCAGTAGTGTTAAACAGACCTGAGAGAAGCTCTGGCTGGTATTATGTATTGATGTATCATGCAAAAATTAAACCCACATGATCATCTGAAGTTTCCTCTACTGCTCAGGAGGGCTCATAACTTGCCCCTAGTAGGCCTCAGTGTATGAAACATGTCTTCCTCCATTTACAGATTCGTAATCATATTGGTACATTACTTGTACCTTCCCTTCACAACTGGTGAATCTGTAACTAGAACTATGGGGCCTAGTTGTTTTTCACCACAGGTGTATGTGAATTCTTTGAATTTGAGGGAACTGTAAGAAATTACATTTAATAAGCAAAATTTGATGTGTATATTGTAGTAGAATTGCACCTTGGAATGCGTTTAAAAATATTGCAGAAAGGTTTTCACATAGAAAAAATCACGTAAGGGAAATGTGCCTGTTTTAAACGTGAGAAGAATCATTTTTGGAGTGCACTTTAACTCTGCTATATAAAATGCATAGGAAAATCATATGTTGGGAGAATGTGCATGCTTTAAATCTGAAGGAAAAATAATGTAAAAGAGAAAAAAATGAACTAGCCTATTATTCTTAATGTACTTCTGGACTAGGCCAAGCAATGTTTTCTTTCACTCTTGTTCACAGCTAAATAGACATTTATTTAGAATTTTCCCTAGCATTAGCAACTTACTAAAGAATGTACTGACTTCAAGATTATGTTCCTTTGCTTAATCGCTCCATATTAGATCACCCTAAAGTAATTGTGAACCTTGCTGTGGATTCATGATGAAAAGATTGCTACAATGAATAGTAATTTAGATATATTTTATGTTTGCTACACCAGGACATTGTTTCATTACATTTGACTTCCCCTTTGTATTCACAACAGGACACTGAACTTAGCTATTAGCTTAGGTAAGAAAGTTCTCATGAGATATTTCCTTCATGTATAAATGTTCATAACAAATATTTAGCTATGTACTGATGTGAATGTTTTCCATGGGAATTGAAAGGCGAAGCAACACGTGTTGATGACACCATCAGATGAGTGGGTTTCATTGGAGAAGCGCACCATACACCTAAATTTCAACACATTATTGTATGATTTACATTATAACTGCGTTCCTAGTTAGGGAGGAGAGGAGAGGAGACCCCTCAATACTCTACTACAGGAGGGGCGCTCTATTTCTTTTTTTTTTTTTTTTTTTTATTCATCAACATCAAGATTACATTTTCATTTTCATTATGTATTTCACCAAGATAAGAAAATCAGATAACATTCATTATAACAAATTAATTCTTTAAAAAGTTCATAAATTCATAAATTCATTTTGTAAATTCTATCCATTCTGGTTCTTGCTGACTCAACGTAAAACAAATTATTAAATATCTTACTGTATGCTTACGACTCCCCCAGCCTTTGCTTCCATTCTATTATTGGAGCCCATATTCGTCTCGCAGCTTCTCTTCTTACCCTTCCCTTTTTTTCATATAGAGCCTGTTCCAAAGTAAAAATCGCCAACTGCCTAGAGACCCATTGTTGTAATGTCGGTGGTCTGGGATCTTTCCATAGCGACGCTATACATAATCTACTTAGTACCATGGCTATACACAAAAAATCATAGTGAGGTACATCCAAGCCATCCTTAGTAACTCCTAAAATCATTACTTCATCCATCAATGCTATACTCATTCCCAATGACTTATTAAAAAACTGTTCCATTTCTTGTTTATACCTATCTAAAACAGGGCATGAAGCAAACATATGAATCGTATCGGCTTGGGTATACTGACATCTTGGACAGGTTTTGCCGCTTATTCCACCCCACTGTGCCACCCTGTGGGGGGTATGATACAATTCAAACAATGTTTTATATTGCTGGGTTTGCAGATTTGTTGTTCTCAGCACCGTATTTGACATTTTTAACGATTTCTCAGCCTCATTCCCGGTCAGCCCCAGTTTAGTTCCCCATTTCTCATACATTTTTCCGAGACATCCTCCTTGTATTTACATATTTCGCCGTACAACTGCGATATGGAACACCCTGTTTCTTTTCTTATGTCTTCCATCAAATCTACCTTTTGCATGTCAACACCCCCACCACGCTTTTTTGACTGACCTAATTTGTAGATATTTATAAAAAATCTCTATGCCTTAGATTATATAACCGTTGCGCGTTCTCATAGGTGATTATTACCCCTGCCGCCCCTATAAGGTCTCCTATAGTTCTTACCCCTTGCCTGTCCCAATCTTTCATTATGGAACCATGGAATATTCCTGGGAGCAATGGGTTCCCATATAGCGGTGTATAGTAGTTCATTCTACCCAATTTTAACTTCTTCTTAATGGTAGACCATATTGTTATTGCAGCCCTCAGGGTCTTGAAACGTACCTTCTTGTAGTAACTTTTCTCATCATATTTGAGAAGCCATCTATCCGAGTCCTTAACCAAAAGTTCGTATACATCCGGAATCATATCCCTCCCTCTCCATTTATCCGTTATATCCCCCCCAGCATCCCTTTTATATATTGCAAAACTGTTGCCCAATAATAAGCTTTGAAATCGGGAAGCATCAACCCGCCACGTTCTCAGGGCAGCGACAACATTTTTTGGCTGCGACGTGTTCTTCCTCCCGCCCATATAAACCTGTTTGTTACCCCTTCTAGCTCCCTGAACCATTTATTATCAAATAACAGAGGAATGGTCCTAAAAAGATAAAGCACTTTAGGCAAAAAAGACATTTTTATCAGATTGCACCGGCCGATTGTAGTCAAATGTAGATTATTTATTCGATTAAAATCAATTTTAGCCTTGCGTATTATAGGTTCTAAATTTTTTCCCACTACTGTTGAAATATCAGAGGTGATTAAGACCCCTAAATATATTGCTGTTTTGGTGACTCTTTGATCTACCAGCGTTATTTTTTGATTTATTACAACTTGTGTTTTATCTACATTTAGCTTATATCCTGATAGTTTTCCGTAAATAGCTGCCTCTGCTTCTATCGCCCGTAATGCCATTTCGGGATCACAGGATGTGACCGCCAGATCGTCCGCATACCCCAGAATTTTTGTTTCATGTCCGTTCAAAACAATTGGCCGTATGTCTATATTCTGCTCTATTCTCCGTATAAATGCGTCTATATATAGGGCGAAGAGAAGTGGAGAACAAGGACACCCCTGTCTGGTTCCCCGCCCAATCCTTATCGCATTGCTCATTTAACCCATAATTCTAAGTTTTATTCTTGGATTAATATATAGTGCCCTTACAGCTTTTATAAAACCATTCCCAAGGTTTACCTTCTCTAACACTGCCCAGAGGAATCCCCACAAGACCCTATCAAATGCTTTTTCTGCATCTAATAATATTAGTGACATAGGGTCTCGTGAGGCTGCTGTTCCATCAAACAGGGTTAAAACTCTCCTTATATACTCTGTAGTTCCTCTCCCAGGGATGAACCCATGCTGTCTGGGGGATACTATCTTACCTATTACCCTCCCTGATCTATTTGCCATGATTTTCGAATAGATTTTTACATCGCTATTCATTAAACTAATTGGTCTATATGACCCAGGATTGGTTGGAGGTTTATTTTTTTTAATAAACACTATCATGATTGCTTCACTCCAAGACTCTGGGGGGGGGGGGGGTGGGTACCTTTTTGAATATTAATTATTAAATTAAAAAAATCCCCTTCTATTTCAGGCAAAAAGGTTTTATAGAATTCTAGTGGTATAGAATCCGGCCCAACAGCTTTCCCTGCTGGAAGATCCAAAATTGCTCTATGCATTTCCCCTCGATTAAACATTGTTTCCAAAACCCTTTTATCAGCAGCATCCAGTTTTTCAAATTTGCTCCTTCGAGAAACTCCTCTATCTCATGCTTCTCACCCCCTTGATCAGGATTATAAAGTATCTGATAAAATTCTTGAAACCTGGCACATATATCCCTTGGTGCTGTTACCATGCTGCCATCTTGAAGCATTACCTCTGCAATGTCTCCCTTTGTAGCCGCCTGTCTTGTTCGCGTGGCTAATATGCGGCCGATCTGTTCGCTGTATTCTTACTGTTCCTTCCTCCAGGCCAGGTATTTCCCTGCTGCTTTAGATGCAAATATCTCCCCCACAGCTGCTTTAGCCACTGCTAATCTCTGTGATATTACAATAATGTCTTGTTTAGACCTTATAGCTACACCAAGTTCTTCCTCAATATTCGCCACCGTTCTTATTCTCCCTGCCATCTCCTCCCTTTCTGCCTTGTTTCGTCTGACTGAGTAGCTGAGTGTCTCTCCCCTTATGCCTGCTTTCATTGTATCCCAGACTATAGCTGGGGAAGCTGTTCCTCTATTAACCTCAAAAAATCCTTTCAACCATCCTCTCATAGAGTCAATATACTTAGCATCTTGTAGCAAGGCCCTCTCAAAAGTCCAATTTGAGGTTTGTTTATTTTGTGTTGGAATTGCAATGTCTAAAATCAGCGGATTATGATCCGACATAACCCGGGGGAGCTTGCTCACTTTGCCCATAGTAGCTATTGTAGGGGATACCAAAAAATAGTCTAGTCTTGCTAATATTTTGTGGGGTGCAGAAAAATACGTACTACCCCCACCGACATTATGCTGTTGTTCCCATATGTCTATTAAGCCATTATCTTCCATTAGCCTTATCAAAGCCATATGACTTCTCTTTTTCCTCCCATAAAATTTTTCGGATCATGCTTCCATAACCCGTTCAAACCGTTAATGTTAAGATCTCCACATACCACCAGGGGTTGGGGCCAGTTAGCCAATTGTGTATTCATCAGGTTAAGCATTTCAGGATCATCAACTGTCGGGGCGTACACCGAACATAAAGTAAAATTAAATCCCTTCACCTGGCATTCCATCAGCACCCAACGCCCATATGAATCTACTTTTTGCCTTTTAACATTCACCATACCATGCCGTGCTAATACAGCCACCCCTCGTGTCCTCGTCCCTTGTGTAGTGCAAGCAAGCAGTTGAAAGCCTAGCTGCCCTAATAATCCCTTCTGGGCCACCTCTATATGGGTCTCCTGGAGACAGAGCAAATCAACATGGATTGTTTTTGGATACTCCCTCACCTCCCTTCGCTTCCTTCCGTCATTCAATCCACATATATTCAATGTACCTATCCGCATTGATATTCTTGTTTTATCCTCAATTCAGCATACAGTTTTTCTTCAACTCTCTCATCTGTCAAAAAATGATCCTCCCCTTGTTCTATCTTGTCTTGATGTGATTTTTTGTTTTTGTTTTTCCCCCCCTTTCCCCTTCCCCCTCCCCCTCTCCCCCCCCACCTGTTAGAGCAAGCAGGCCGCTGGCCTCTGTGATGGAGTCTGGCTATCGACTCCCCTTTGCCGACCTTTGTAATTACATTAAATCACCTGGATTAGTTACTTCACTTTGATTTCTCCTTCACAACCCCTTTAACCAAATCACCCGTGAATTTACCATTAGTCTCATCATTTCATCCCTTTGTCCTTATATTATCCACAATCAAAATTTGCAATTCTTGCCCTCTCTCTTTCATATACTATCTCTTGTATATGTTTGACAAGGCGCTCTATTTCTGCTGGAAACTACTGCTAACCGTGACTTTACTTTCCTTTGTCCTGATTCTCTTTGATAAATGCTACTGCACTGATAATTTAACTACCACAGGTATTTTCACCAGCTGTAGGGAACTCGGCTGAGTTTCCTGAACAAATCTTTATGTGAAGTTCTAGTCTTCGACTATGCTCCAAAATCATGCTCTTTTCTAGAAGGAACCCTTCATGGGTTTTCTTTGTTCAGGGTAGGTTAGCTCCTTTAGTTAGTTTAGTGACAAATCTCCTTCACAGAATACTTTCTTTGATTTATGCAGTCACTGATACATCTTTTACTCCACATTTCTGTAAACCAGACTAACTGGAATAAAGAGGACAAAACCATATGAATCCTTTAGGATAAATAAACGTTTTATAAACTTCTACAACTTCTAGTCATTGACTGTAATGATCAAACCTGACAGTTGATGATATTTATGGCATGTTCTTTTGTTCCTTGCTCTATTTCAACAGGTGCCAAAGGTTCATCCAACCTGTCAAACGCCATCAGGATTTGAGGATCCAAGTTGTAAGTTGGTGTGTTTAGTTCAATACCCGATTTTTGCCAATCCTTTGTGCGCTAACAGAACATGTACCTTCACTTGCATTGGACTTCAATGGATAGTTATTTTCGCCACAAACATCACGCACCTCTAAGCCAATCATTTTGAAGAATCAACAATCATGTCAAATAACAGCTCTTACAAGCACAATATGCAAATGAGGAAAAGGTACATCCATGATGTCCTAGTTACCTGGGGTGGAGATGAAAACTAGGTGGAACAGTTTATAACCTCTCAGAAACAACCGCATTCATTGTAACTCTGGCACACACCACGTTATGGGCCTGATGTACGACCATTTTTGTCAGTTGCAAATGGGGAATCAGTCCGTTTGCAACCACTAAAAAGGAGTATAGCATTTACCAAACCTATTTTGTGAGTCAGTAACCTGTTACCGACTCATAAAATAGATTTTGAGAGTTGCTTTTAGGGAGGGACCAATTTAGAAGCTATGAAAACATATAAAAAAAGCTATTCTGACCACCAAAGCCGCCTATTTTTCCTCCAAAATCTTAACTGCAACCAATAAGTCCAAGGAGATTTTCTCAATTGTCAAGGAACTATCCATTCCTGACAGAGTTACAATCAAACCCTCTCCCTCTCAAACCCTATGTACCTCCCTGAACACCATCTTCATCGACAAGATCACAGAAATTAAGGCCAGTATTCCGGCATGCCTAAACCCCAAGGCCACTCCCATTACACCAAAAAATTCTAGCACCTTCAAACAATTTCCAACAATTAGCAACCAGACATTCTTGGATCTCCTCTCCAAAGTAAAATCAGGCTCACCCAACGACTGCTGCCCTACCGGCATCCTAAAGGAAGTATTCCCCTTTTACCCCAGCCCAGCTCTATCTCTTCTGAACGAGTCACTGTCCCAGGGTCTTGTCCCTGAAACCTTCAAGGAGGCAATTGTTGTCTCCCTCCTGAAGAAATTAGGAGCTGACCCTCAAAAGCTGACTAATTACAGTCGGATCTCTCTACTTCCATACCTGGCCATGGTCTTGGAGGCTTACGCGACTAAATGCATCTCTGTTTTCTTGGAAGAGTCTGACTACCTTGACCCCCATCAAGCAGGGTTCCGCCCAGCACATTCCACAGAAGCTGTAATACTGACGGTACTGGACACTCTCCACAGGGAGGATGATAGGGGCTCCCTACAGGCCCTGGTACAGTTTGATCTCTCTGCGGCTTTTGACATGGTTGACCATGGTATACTGGTCGATCGCGTCAGAAACACATGGATCCAGGGACTAGCCCTGGGTTGGATCAGCTCCCAGTTGGTTCACAGTTTACAGCTTCCAAAATGAGGACTGCATGTGCAGTCCGCTCCTCATTTCCCCCCTCCGATTTAACCTCTATCTCCTCCCACTGATTCGGGCCTTGAAAGAGAGAAAAGTCTGCACTTTCAACTACGCTGATGACTTTCAACTAATATTCTCCATCCACAACTCCCCTGACTCGGTCATTGATTTTCCGTCCACCATGCTATTCATTAGTGGTTGGATGAATAGCAATCACCTGAAACTTTTGGCCAAAGGAACCAGGCCAATCCGCCTCCCCTCTGTATCAGCCAAAAGCCTTGGAGTAACAATAAACCATGACCTCAATATGAAGTCCCAAATTGGGTCAGTGATATCTACCTGCTTTTTCCAGTTGAGGAAAAGAAGAAAGATCAGAAGATTTCTCACCCAGGAAGCTTTGATCCAGGTAGTTCTTGCCATTGTTATGTCCCATGTCGACTATGCAAATTCCCTATACTTTTGGATCCCACTATACCTAACCAAACATCTGCAACTGGTACAGAACCAAGCAGAGACACTGATTTTTCAGCAACCTAGGCAACATCATATCACCCCTCTCATGAGGAATCTGCACTGGCTTCCTATCACACAGTGATGCACCTTCAGGGTATGCTGTCTGATCTTTAAGTCTCTGTATGGAAGGAGCCCTAAACTTGTGGAAAGCCTTATTCAGAAGCACTAACCTATGTGCAACCTGCGTACGGCCCACAAGCACCTTCTGTCAACTCCCTCCTTCAAACTAAAGCGCCAGGGTGGTGTTAGGTTTGCGTCCTAGCTCCAAGACTTTGAAACTCCCTCCTGCCGAAATCCGATCCTGCACTGACCTTCTCAGCTTCAGGAGGCTCCTCAAGACCTGGATGTTTAGGCAAGCTTACAAGTAACTCCCTAGGGCTCAGGTATCTCTCAGAGTAGTGCCATGAAACCAATCCGGTGTACGTGCGCTTTACAAATTATTTTAACATAACATAACAAGGGGCATTCCAAAGGCACTCCTTCCTAATAACAAGTCGCAGGGGGATGTAACATTGTTTTGTGACCGCAATTGTGGTTGCAAAACAATTGCATTTACAATCAAATTCAAATTGGTGGTAAGACAGTCGCAAACAGGAAGGGCTCCCCAGGCAACCCTTTCCCCTTTGTGATTGGCAGCGAAAACGTTTTTTAAAAGCAGGCAATGGCCTGACAGACCACTGCCTGATCTTAAAAAAATGAAACTGAAACATTTAATTTTTATTATTTAAATGCATCCCATATTACTTTTAGGAAAACTGTCTGCATTAAAAAAAAGCAGTCACAGACATGGTGGCCTGCTGACCCCAGCAGGACACCATCCCTGTGAGTGCCAGCCTTTTCGAATTGAGTCGCAAAATGCAACTTGCCTCATGAATATTAATGAGGCATGTCTTTTGCAATCCATTTGGGAATTGAAAACAGTGTCCAAGACAGTGCTGTATATCAGTGTTTGCGACTCGCAGTGTGCAAGTCACAAAAAATGCAAATTGTGAGTCTCAAATAGTGAGGGTAGTACATCTGGTCCTAAGTACCAATACAACTCAGTGCATGAACGTGTCACCTAACTCATAACACTTTAACATTTTAAACATATGTTTTCATTTGAGTATGACAACAGTTTTATAGACCCCTAGGCCATGTCGTATTTGTACTTCATTTAAATGCTCAACAATTAGGAATGCTTTCCGAATAATCTGCTTTGTTATGACCACCAATGAAACAGGGTTGGTCATCAGGACCACGTCACTCACTACACTTAACAATCTTATTTTTCTTTCCAGTACCTTCCATCCGATCCTAGGCAAATTTGAGCATTGTATTGATAGAGGCTTGTATAAATCTCAGTTGCAGGGGTGATTGCTGCCTTTGGCAAGAACCACTACCACATAGTCCATATTATTTTTGGCAGCATCCAGTTGAGCAGTTCTTCACTGTACATGTCTAATTGAGGTTGTGCTAATAAATAAACTCTTTGTAAACCTCTACCTGCAAATGGTTACTGATTGAAAAGGACTCGTATTTACTATTATTCTGAATGAGAGAAGACTGGGCTGTGTTCTAAGTTGGACAATTAGGAAATGACAGTGGTGAATTGCAGCACCTTTGAATACCTTGTTTAATACTTGCAAAGTTTTAATTTCAGATCAAGTGATCTAGACAACAGGTCATCAGTCTTGCAAAACAAAGATTGATTGTTTAGTTTGGCAGCTTTAAATGCTATTTTTACAGTTAATTCTTGCTCCAACCAGTAGCCAATGGAAGTTCTTAAGATTTGTGGAAATATATTCTCTGGAGAATAATTATTGCTCTGCAGTGAAATATAGGCTTAATGAGGGAAGGGAGTTTTGGCGTACGACTGCCAGTACACTATTACAGAAATCATGTCAAGGAATAACAGTTGTTATCAACAAGTCAGGTTTTGGTTTTCATTAGAGATTTAGGGCAATTTGTTATTGTGTGGGATGACTGAAAGTGTGGAATTGATTGCATTGGCTAACCATTTTACTGTGGATGAAAAGGATAGAGAGAGAACTTCTACTGAGTTTACCAGAAAAGGTAGATAGAAATTAGGTTTCTGTTCGGGATAATGAGGAGACATTTAGTGTTCTGGGGTTCAACCTCAAAGTTGTCATAACTCCATCACTGGAGTTTCAGGAGGGTGGATCAAAGATTAAAATTATCATTAAAGCATGACAAAATAATGTCATTAATGTCTAATAGCAATATCATTAATGTCTAATAGCATCTGCTTAATGGTAAACAGACTCTTGATCCCTCAAATGAAGAACCAAAAAAGCAAGTTATAAGTTGTGCTATGTCAATGATAGTATATAGTTCTGAGGCATACCACATCACATTTCATCCTTCCAGAGATGTGTTTTTCCGAACATTGCCAGCTGATATATCTTAGTTAGAAAAGAGAAACATCATAAAAAGACTTCAGTGGAAACCAACGAGTTGTACCAGATTACTTTGATCAACTGTCAGATGCCACAAAAAGTTTATTACGAACAGACAAGTCTCTTTTTATCGGAATGCATTCAGGATGTGTGGGAGCAAAAGGGTACCCTAAACTTGATGCACCTCAAATTGTTCTTTTTTCAGATATCCCATAATTTACTTGATCAGAGACTGTGTTAACCTCAATTTCATGAGGCAATGTACCCCACTTTTAGGCCTTTCCCAAAAACAACACAATTAAGCAAAAAAGTGTATTACTTAGTTTTGAACTGAATAGAAATTGATTGGTGCCCAATCAATAATTGAATTCTAGATCAAAGAAAATCTAAAGTGTTTTATAACAAAATTAAAAAATAAGCGATACAGAATAAATGCCATACAGGCTCTTGTTTGCAGTGTTATAGAGAGAACGTAAAATCTGAAAATATTTTGCGTGTCAATGGGCAAAACAATCAGAAAATCTTGTACATCATCCCTAGCAGAACTGAAACATTGTGTGCAAATACCTGGCTCACCCCAAAATCAAGGATTTTTTAATACACAATTCTTGATGGAAAATTAGAACTTTTGCAGAATCATTGTGGTGTGAGTGAATGTATTATTTCTTCAGCAAATCAGAGCACAAGAAAAATAAATCTCACATTACCTTAACAACTAAGCACTAGTCACCTATATAAATAATTATTCAGCATCCTCCATGCGAATGTCATCTGGAGATGTTCAAAAAAACAAGATACATTTACAGTGTCATGCTATTTGAATGAATAGGTCCATTAAAGTAACAGAAGATATGGTAACATGTTGTCTGTTACATCCTAACTAGAGAACGTTAATTATGGACAGAACAAGAATAACTATGGACATCTCCTAATATATTTCATTTTGACTGTGTGCTGCAGAGCTTGTGAGGAGAGGATGAGTGTGGGGGGCAGCTCTGAATAAGTGACAGAGATCACTTCCATTTTATTCATAATAGAGGTTTAATCAGAAATGCAGTCTAGTTAACGTTCATTAGAAAAACAAATTTGTATACATCAGAGAAACCTTGATTCAAAGGAAATGGTATTAAGTCATTCTGTACGTGGGGAATCATACACACATGCATACTGTATAATGATGGGCACAATTATAAATCTATACAATTCTTTACAGAGGCCTTGAGCAATATATATTGTGTGATGGCTGTTTCCTATGCTACAGCCATTGTGAAATCCAGATTAATTATCTTCAAAAAGACCCCTCTCAATTGCTTTCCTCTAGAGTGCTCTAAAATGGGATAACATGTTGGAATCAAGGATCTGTTTCTTTCAACATTGGTATAGGCTGTACAGTTTTCAGTTGTTCTGGGAAGTATACCTAGGGCCATATGTACGACGTAAAATTGCGTGAGCAAACGGGATTACGACCTGTTTGCGCATGCAATTTTAGCCTGGATCATGTACTTACAATAATTTGCGACTCGCAAAATAGTGTATTGCGACTTGCTATTAGGAAGGGGCGTTCCCTTCTTAATAGCGACCGAAGAACCATGTATGAATGTTTTGCAACCGCAATTGCGGTCACAAAACACTCGCAAATTACCGCCCTCTTCAAGAGGGTGGTAATGAAGTCGAAAATGGGGTGAGGTCCCCAGGGGACCACTTCCCCTTTGTGACTAGCTCCCACCAAAATTCTTTATAAGGGCAGGCATTGGTTAAAGGGACCACTGCCTGCCCTTAAAAAATGAAGAAAAAAAACCGTTTAATTTGTTTTCTTTAAATGCATCCCGTTTTCCTTCAAGGAAAACAGGCTGCATTTAAAAAAAAAAGCTGCTTCATTTAAAAGCAAACCAAGACATGGTGGTCTGCTGAGCCCAGCAGGCCATCATCCCTGAGAGTGCCTGTCATTCCCACTTTGCGAGGCTCATTAATATTCATGAGCCTCGCAATTTTCGACCTCATTGGGAATCGCAAACAGTGTTAAAAACACTGTTGTATATGCAAAATAGTGCCTCGCCAATTACTGAGTTGCAAAAGACTTGCAATTTGTGAGTTGCTATTTTGTGCGTCGTACATCTGGCCCCTAGAGTAAGTCCGATATTATTCAGAGTTCTCTAGACTGTTTCAAAGAATTATCTGTTTGAATTTATGATATTTGCAGGACAGGTTTCTGTGAAGTAGTTTGTAGGTTTCTTATGCTTTATCAATGTGGAGTGCTGATATTTGAGTATAAAAAGTATTCCAAGTGTTCTTTTTTTAATTTTTATTTTTTTATTGAAGTCCTTTAGTGACATTACTGATCAATAATACAGAAAACAAAATTCATCATAAAGCATATCACGCCTGCAGATACAATCAATAATAACAATTACTTCCATCCTCCATATCCCATATATAAAAATTAATCAAAGTAAAATCCCCAGATTTTATCAAATTTTCTTACTCCCTCTAACCGCAATGCATACATTTGTTCGCTTTTTCTGACTCTCCTCATTTTCTGTGACCATTCCTGCATGGATGGGATCTGTTCTGACCGCCAGTTCTGCAATAGCAAAGACCTAGCCACTGCCATTGCAATATACACTAATTTAGCTAGCTGGTCAGAGAGCTTGAGATCCGGATCAAAACCATAAAGCATACATTTTACATTTAAGGAAATCATAATCTTATAATAGGTTTGGAAAAAAAACAAATGTTTCATCCCAGAATACCTTGATTTTAGTACAGTGGACCATTACATGGGACCAATTGGCCAGAGCATGTTGTAGACATCTAAAACAGTTAGATGAATGATTTGCATACATTTTAGAAATGCCGCAGGTGTACGGTACAATAACCATTATCATAAAATAACATTCTACGCCAATTGGCGCCTCGTAGTGTGTTGAAATTAAATTAGTTAATAGTCCGCCAGGTGCTCAAAAATAATACATGATTTTCTTGTTCCTGCAATTTTTTTATTGCTTTTTGGCTTAAATCGTCCTCCCTACTCTGCGCTAAACAGCGCTTCCAATCCCCGGGTTTCCTTGCACCTTCATTCACAAAAAGGTCGTTAACCAATTGGGCTGGCTGATTAAACTGTGTAGCATCCAATTGCCCAAAAAATGTATAAATCATAGTATAAGACCCGATCAACATAAAGTTCCTGTGGATTAAACGTGCCATCTCTATCAGGGTTATCCATAATCCATTTCTTAAAAAATCGATTACTTTAGTAAATCCTGCCCTGGTCCAATTTTCCGCTATCTCTGACCCTCTTTTAATCCCTATTAACGAAAATATACTGGATAGCAGGGTTGTTGAATTAAACAAGGGAAGAGAATATCTTTTAAACATAGCGCAACGTTTTTTAAAAAACCATAGCATTGTCTTATAGCAGACTTATTTGGGAGATTTAAGTACCTGCAGAGGGGGAGGTATCTGACTTTCTAGGCAGATTAAATCGAAAAAGAAATTTATAAATAAGTGTTGGCCTTGAGTTTGGTTTTTAAATCTCGACAAATACTGTGCGAAATATGCATAATAATAGTCCCTAAGATTTGGCAAAGAGAGACCTCCTTGATCGGATTCCTCATAGAGAGTGCCCATTACGATTCAGGGTGTTTTTTTTGCCCAGACAAAAGCCGAGAACAAGGATTCTACCTCAGAGAAAAAACTCATGGCAAAAAAACAGAAATAGTAGAGAACAAAAAATGAAATAAAGGAAGAACAAACATTTTTATCAAAGCAACCCGGCCAAGAATCAACAATGGCAGTGAGTTCCACCGTGCGAGCATTACACGGATCTTTTGAAGAAGGGAGTCAAAATTAAGTCTATACAGATCATTGATTGACGCTGAAAAAACCCCCAAGATATCTTTTAGGTTTAGTATTAATACAGCAACTTATATCAGAATGCAGTTCTGCATCTCTACCTTCAAATACCAGAATTTCCGTTTTCTTTTTATTGATCCGGTATCCCCCCAAAGCTTCAAATTCCTCAAAAATCTGAAGTAGTCTAACTTGTGATTCTAATTCGGGTTTAATTAATAGCATAATATCGTCAGCGTATAGTTTGATCTTAGCCATTAAAGGGACGGGAGGAAGAATATTCACGCAATTCCGGATTGCAACTGCTAGGGGTTCGATAAAAAACGAAAAAAGAACGGGTGATAATGGGAAGCCTTGCCTCGTGCCACACTTGCCTAAGACTGACCCAACCATTACCGTATTTATGTTGACATTGGCTTTGGCACCAGTGTAAAGATTCCGGATTAGGTTTATAATTTTATCCGGAATAGAAAAATACTGCAAAATAATAAAAACTGTCTCCCAAACCACCAAATCAAAAGTTTTTCAGCATCTAATAACAAAATTAACGCTGGAATCCCTCGTGTCTCAAAATAATCTAAAGCTTCAATCAAATAATGCGTGTTCGTGATCAGTTGCCTACCTGCAATAAAACCATTCGGATCAGGATGGATCAGATCTGTTGATATTTGGTTAAAGGGCATAGATAGTAATTTTGTAGCTATTTTATAATCGGAATTTAATAAGGTAATGGGTCGATATGAGTTTGGGTCTTTGGCTTCTTTCCCCTTCTTCAAAAAGCTCACCACAGTTCCTTCCCGAAATGAATCTGGTATTGGGCCCCCTTCCATCATAGAATTCAGTAATTGCAAAACAATATCGGAAAAGAGACAAAAAAAGACTTTAAAAACTCAGCGGGCAGACCGTCTCGGCCACAGGCCTTGCCGTTTGGGAGATCCTTCATTACCAACTCTATTTCTTCCATAGAAAATGAACTCGCCATTGTCGATTGTTCAGTTTGGGAAAGGGAAGGCAATGCGTACTTTCCTAAAAAGTCTGTTAACTTTTGCTGGTCTATATTATGATGCTGACTGTAAATAATATTATAATGGGTAAGCATTATCTTTCCTATCTCTGCCGAATCTGCTGTGTCTATATGGGTCACTGGGCACGTTAGACCTCTGATCAAATTAGCGGCAGTTTGCTCTCTGACCTGCCAAGCTAAAAACTTCCCAGTAAAATTACTCTCTTCATAAATTTTCTGGGATTGTCTGCGAAAAATCTCCTTGTTGTGGGTAAAACAATTTGCACTCAGTTCCTATTTTGCTTCATTTAATTGATGTTGAATGCTACTGGAGAGGTTCACCTGCCTTTAAATCGGTTAAAACTTGTATTCTTTGTTCCAACAAGTTCTTATTGGATCTAGCTGCTGTCAGTGAGGCTGCATCCTTGCCAATAACGACGCCACGAATGAAGGCCTTTAAGGCATCCCAAACAATATTAAGTGGGGCTGTTTCAATATTACGAAAAACAAAATCTCTGATCTCTAATTTCAATGATGCGACCCATCATTCGTCGTTCAAATATGTTTTGTTGAACACCCAGCGTTTAGGAGTTTTTAAGTTTTTCCCTAAAACCAACTCAGTGACTAACATTGCGTGATCAGAGAACCCGTTATGAAGAGTCCTCTGTTGACGCAAATTAAGTTGTCTAGAAACAAGAAAAAAATCAATCCTAGAGGAAGACTTAAATCTGCCTGACCAGCATGTGTATTCTTTTTTTAACGGGTTTCGTGCACACCATGGATCGCAATGGTCTAGTGTTATTTTATAGTTAAGAATAGTTTTCAGTGATTTAAGCTTGAGCTGCTTTCTTGATTGAGTAGTTGAATCCAAGTTTAGGTTCATAAGGACATTAAAATCCCCTCCGATGACAATATCTCCTGCCGCCATCAGTAAAGATTGAAACAAGTCTTCATAAGCTCTAGCATTATCATCTACTGGCGCATACAAGCTTACAAAAGTAATGGGTCTCTGTCTATTTTGGATTTTACATGTAGCCCAACACCAACGCCCTGAGCATGGATGCTCTTATTTAGAAATATCGCAACCCCTCGCTGAGATTCAGAAAATGAGGAAAAGCCTTGATATGAGGCCCAAGCTTTAAACATTAGAAACTCATTGAGTTTTGGAGACAAGATATGTGTCTCCTGTAGCAAAATTACAGAGGGATTTTCGGTCTTGATCCACATTTCTATAGCACTGCATTTTCTTTTTATTATTTAGGCCATTAACATTAAAAGAGATTATTTTCAACCACTCCCTACTAGACATTCAAAATTAATTGCATATTTGCCTATTTTCCGACCCAATATTTACACTTTCTGAGTAGCCAAAAACCTGCCAGACACAAAATAATTTAAAAAAAAAAAACCAAGTTCTTAATTTTTTTATTTCTTTTTTCACCCCCACCACCCCTTCCAGTCGTTACACCCCTCAACCACCAGCCTCAGAACCCTACCCCCTAACACTGGGGTGTCCTGTGGTTACACCCCTTAACCCCAGGGACCGCTTGCACTCCTCCTCCCGACTTCACCCCCTTGAAATTCAGCATACCAAGCATACCTCAAATCTTTTAGATTGCAAGTTGTAAACCACCATTAGCTGTGATTAAAAATGAGAACACATCTTAGACTTTGCAGCATTATTCAAAACAATAGTTAATATAGAGATTTCTACCCCTTCTGACCATGTGAAATTTCCTTCAGCAAATCCTGTGCGTCATCCAAGTCTGATAACATATAAAATTTGCCCTTAACCAACACCTTCAGTTTAGACTGCTGAGCAATCATAGCTTGGGATCCATTGGCTTTAAACAGATGCAGAAGTTTCACAAACTCCTTCCTTCTGCGTGCGGCGGCTGCGGACATATCGGAGAAAATGCAGCATTTGATTGTCTCATTTACTGCAAATTGTCTTTGCTGGATGGCTTTAGATAGAATAGTTTCTTTTATCCGGACATCTGAAAAATTTAACAAAATTGTACAAGGGAGTGTGGAATTGGGGAAGGGTTGGGCAGGTACCCGTTGCGCTCTGGTAATGGTTAAGTCCCCTTCATATTCTGGGATCACTTTCTGTTTTAAAAAGGAAGTCACCCACTGCACCGTGTTGGACCCCTCTATACCCTCCGGGATCCCCACTATTCAGAGGTTAGATCTTCTATTATATTTTTCCAAATCGTCCAGTTTTGTTTCCAGCACCCGTGTGGTCTTGGAGAGCACTTTGACTTCTTTTTTTGCCTCCGTCATCTGGTCTTCCAGGTTTGATATTCGGCTCTCAGCTTCTTTAAGACGCAGTGGGAAGGTGGAGACCAAATCCTCAATCTTTTCTAATCGCTGGTGAATTGAGGCCAGTTCGGCTTTTTGTAATCTTTTCATCTCCCGCACCTCATCTAAAATTCAATTTAGCATGTCCTTAACTGACATCTGGATTTCATCCACAGTCTCGGTGTTTGTATCTAAGATGGGGCTAAATGGGTCAGTCAAGTGTGCAGATCAGGTGTCTACAGAGGGTGAGAGTGGCTTACTAATTATTACGTGACAAGTATTGGAATCGAAGAGAGTACCAGAGGTCAATTGATTACAACCTTGTGACACTGCAGCATTCGCTGATTCATTTCCTCTTTGTGCTGACAATCCTGGTGCCTTTTTGCCTAGAAGTAAAGTCATAGCGGGAACTGAAATAGTATTGGGCACCATACTGAGCGCTGGATCTGAGTTCCCTGAAAACACGGTAACGGCCAAAGTTTCTGGAAGGTGGTTGGATGCAGAGAGAGCAACTGGTTGAGCAGGGATGCTAATTGAATGTGTGCTGGGTTTTTTCTCGAACAGAGGGAATTGATGTGGACCCTTAAGAGCACCAGGTGTCTTAGCTTTTTTAACTTCATTTTGACCATCTTGAGCAGATTGAGCAGATTGGGGTACCTCTAAGCCGGTATTCACCTTCCCTGTCTCAGCCAGCCCCGGGTTTTTGCCAGTTTGCGTAAGCAGTTCAGTAGAGGGCCCCTCCAACTCATCTGAGCTTTCAGAGGAATCATCTTCTTTGCATTCACCTTTACCCGCCCGCTTAGCAGCATCCTCTGCCTCCTTAGCCTGCTGTCGATGGGCTTTCGCATTAAGAAGTTTACCCATATTGTTTGGTCTGTATCTCCCTTCTCCCTTCTCACTCAAAAAGCCGTTGACAACTAGCTCGTCGTTACTTTGCCAAAAACAAAAAAAAAAAAGGAAAAGAACAACTTCTGCAATTCAGTTTACCTGAGATGAATGGGGTAAATGGCATCAACAAAAGGTAGCAGAGCAAAAGATTCTATGAGGTTCTGTGAGTTGATGAGAGCTTGCTTTTCAGAGGCAGTCCATCCTGCGGTCACCTATTTTTAGCTATTTACAAGCTCCTTTAACACCCATAGCCCCAAAAACAGTGGGGGAAGCAGAGCATGCTGGATATTGTAGTCCTAGTGTTGAGTAGTTTCAAGAATCACTCCAGTTGTTTCCTCTTGACGCTGCCAACTCTCAACTCGCTCAAGGATCAGCTAACATAGTCAGGAAGGGAAACACTGACTGAGTCAACTTTTCCAAAAGGGAAAGGGGAAGTGGAAAGAGAAACAAACAAACAACAACAAACACTGGTTCCAGTTGTCGTTCCTCTTGAAAGTGTTCCAGGCCCATGATCTGGTTTTATGTATTCTGATTTCACATAATCCTGTATTGTAATACAAGCACTTAATTAACCTCTTTCCTAATCTTATCAATATTAACTATTCAATAATGCTGATTCTGTCTAATACTGACCGATGTAAATATCGGCCCTTGTTCACACTTTACTGAGCCAAGAGTCAGCCTGGCAGTCCTTCGATTTCCGGTGGTTGAAAATGTGTTGCAGGCATGGGTCCGAGGGAGCTCATAAGTGGATGGATTTCATGGTGGTGTTGTTGTCCTGGGTGGATAGGAGGTTCCAGGTTGGCAGTCTGTGGTTCGTGTTGGTTGCAGTGGTGGTGGCTCTGTCAAGGAAGTCCGAAGATATAGATTGCAAAGTTTCTGCTTTTGGATGCGATCTTATCATGGAAGAAGTTGGAGAGGTTGTCACACAGCTCCTGTGAGGATATGATGTTGTTTTTTCTAGCAGCCGGGTTGGAGAATTCCTTAACAATGTTGAAAATGTCCTTGGTGTTGTTAGCACTGATTTCAATGAGTGTGACTATGGCTGTTATCTTTGTTGCCCTCAACAGGCAGTAGTAGAGATTGAGGGAGGTCTTGAAGGCTTCCCTGTCAGAGGTGTCCTTGCTAGAGCGCCATCTTCTCTTCAGCTGTTTACTGTCTATTTTTGCTGTTCTGAGTTCTTGGGTGTACCAGCTGGCCTTTTATGAGGATTTTCTCTGGATGTTGCTCTTGATGGAGACAATGCTGTTGGTGTGGGGCGATGATTGTCTTGGGGTGGCAGTTTGAGGGCTGGAGATGCTAAAGGGGATGATGGAGTGATCGGTCAATGTGAGTTCTGTAACGTGGCTGTATTTAATGTGGTTGATGGAGGGGAAAATGGTGTCCATCATGTGTTCTGCGGTGTGTGTAGGGTCGTGGACAATCTGTGTCAATCCGAAGCAGCTCATACTGTCAAGGAGGTGTGCGGTGTTGTTGGGGTCATTGGTGTGGAAGTTTAGATCGCTGAGGAAGATGTGGTTCTTGGATTCTAAGGTTAAGGACCCAATGAAGTCTGTGATGGTGTTTCAGAGGCTGGAGCACAGGCCTGGGGGTTGCTATGCGAGGGTGCCTCTTATGGTTGTTTTATCGTCAATGTGGAGATTAAAGTTGAGATGATCCATGGGTGGTGGTGTTGGTGGTGGTAGTGGTGGTGCACTGTATGGTCTCTGTAGGAAGGTGGATATCTGACTATGGTTACCCACAAACTTTTTACCTGGTGTTTAGCTGGTTTTTGACTTAGTTGGCCTGGGATCCTGCTATTCAGGACCCCAGGCTGATTGCTCTCTCCTTAAAATGGACTCCATGCACCTTAGGTGCATAACACAATTGGAACCGGTTCACCTTATTGGCCCCTGTAACAGTGTACCCTAGGTACCCAGGGCATAGGTGTTTCCAAGGCCTACCAGGGGCTGCAGCATGTATTGTGCCACCCCTGGCCTGGCCTCCATATTTGACACAACTGGCTGATCACTCAGCTGGGGTAAGTTGGTGTAATCACCTCTTACTTAGGTATAGTATCCCTATATCTAACCTTAACTGGACACATATGTTCCTAGCAGCCACTCCTATGGAAGGCCTCATCAATCCTGGAGGCAGAGTGCTTGGAAATATGTGAGATGGTGCTCTAGCATGAGCTGAGCCTGTCTGCAGTTGTCGGGAACCACTCCCTAAGCTGTTCCGGGATATTGCCATACCATATACTCTTAAGTGCATTATAATCCTCGCGGTTATATGCTATCTTTGGTTTGGCTTTATCAAAACATGTCGAGTAAGGTGTCATACGAATTGTAATACTATCCCCTCGACAGTTCTGTCGACGGGGATAGCATTCCACCCTTCTAGAGGGACACGACATGTGTGTAGCCTTAACCCCGGTTAAAGTTAACCAGAGCCTCAGCATTACAAAATGGATGCTGCCACCACAGACACAAGTCTGGCCTCCTGCTTCTGGGAGTCCTTCCAGCGAGGGAGGCTTGGACAAAGGGTTTCCTGCCTTGGGAGGTGCGAGCACCACCCCAGACAGGGTTTTGTGTATTGGGTAGGACAGGGCTGAATAGATTGAGACATGCCCGGGGCACACAAGGTGTCCCCGTGAATAAGCCAGTCCATACCGGTCCTGGCACTTTCCAGAACCAGGCCTGGCAAGGATCTGGACAAAGGAAAGGGGGTGTAACCGCCCCCCTTCCTGGTCCCACCCAGAGGAGGGACCTAGTAGGTGATCCACCCCTCAGATTGGGAATAAGAGTGGGAGCAGTGCCATTGCACAGCAGATCATCCTGAAATCAACTTTAAACAAAGAAGAAGACTAGACTTTGACATTCTGCTGCACAGAAGACTGAAGAGAATCTCCCTTGTGGCCTAGGAGTGGCTACCCTGTGAACACAGGTACCAACCAGCGAATCAACGTTTGCTTTGCCGCCGCCTCCCGCCGGAGCCCGAGCCCAGAGCCTGACAAGATCCAGACTCTCAGACTTCACACAGCCCGATCCGCAGTCCCTGTAAAGAAGGAACCCGTGGAGGCACCGAGAGACGTGGGACCGGACTTCTTGGAAGACACCCGAAGAGCTGACTGCGCAGCACCAGAGGCATCCTCGATGTTGTGCTTTGGGGACTGAGAACCCCCACCACCGAGCAGCCCTTGCACCGAAGATCAGCCCCCCAGCATCTCCACGATCTGCGTGGGGCCCTTTTGCATTGTGCCACTTGACGCGCCATCCCAGCCACTAGCCACGTGGTCAGCGGCCATCTTGGTGAGGAAACTGAAGAACTACACTGCGGGTCTGGTTGCTCCAGACTTGCCCTAGCTCCTGTAAAAAGGAGCACCCGCTCTGACCTTGCTGGTCCGAGTGTTAAGCCTTTTTCGACTCCTGCGTGGCTTGCATTAGCCAAGGCCTGTTTGCTCTGATCAAGTTGCCGACACCGCCAACAGCGAGAAGCCTGCGTGGGACAGCTCGTGACCGACTCCTGGACGTCCTCGACCCCCCGGTGTCCACGTGGCTGCAGAGAGAATCTACACCTCAACGCATGTTTGCACCCAACATCGCCTGGTTCCAATCTGGTTCGACGGTAGTCACTGGCTAGTGACTTTGAACATTGTACCCTCTGCTTTCAGGTCTTCACATCTTCAGATCCACCCTTGGATCCACCGGAATTCTTCACATCGAGCCGCCTGCAGCATCTTCAGCTCCAAGCACCATCGACCAGCGTGACGAAACCCGACACTACTTCGACCCTATGCACCCACTTCCTGTGGGTGAGGTAACTCAGCTCCGCCGGTGTTCCTACACTGGTACACATGTCTAGGGCCTGTGTCTCAAGTTTCAGCTTTCTAGGTCACTCAGAAGGTTCCAAACTAACTAACTTTGTACTTTTTACACACCATAGTCTTTGCATTGGTGAGTGTGTGCACTTTAAACACTGCACCCGAGTCCCGCGGGCCTTTCCCGACTTAGTCACTGCTAGTCCTGAACAGCTCCAGCGATTCCCAAGGCCCTAGGCCTGTTTCCTTTCAGATTGGTATCCCTTATACCACTTTCTTAGTATATGGTTTAGGTGGCCCCTAGGGCTCATCCATATCGTGCAACTGTTGTGTATTTTAAACTGTCTTGTGTTTAACGCTTGTGCTTCTGTGCTCATAAAGAGTCCAGGGGATACTCTTAGTTAATAAATCTATATATATTTTCAATATATATCTGTGTGGTGTCCTTTCATTTGATATTCAAGGGGGTTGTGTATGGTAATACAGCTGACTTCACATGCCTTTCAGAGTTTAGCCTAAGACTGCTTTGTCCACCTTACCACTAGGATCACTGGTCTATAAGGTTGACTTACAACCAATCATCATAAGGGTTGCTTGGCATGGTACAAAGTGATCACTAGAATTAGTGAGAATTATATACCAGGCCAACCTCTCACATTGGTGAGCAGCGGATTGGGATCTGAGCTTGCTGTTGTTTTACCATTACAATCATTGAGATTATCATTTGAAAGATCATACAGGTACCTGCTAGGTACATATAAAACAAGACTAGTATACTTAAGTTCTACTGAACTTAGTTGTTGTAGAGGAAAGGGAGTAGCACACCCTGACTACAACTACTAGATAGGTTTAGTAGGTAAACACCAGTGTAGGTAGATTGCAACACATCCACCCACACTAGAGCAATGTCTGGAGCAGAGGGTTCCACTGGGAATGTCCCTGTTGAGAGTGACCCTCCAAGGGCACCATCCAAATTTGCTATTTTTTCCATTAAGGAATTAAGACAGCTTTGTGTCTTAAGGGGTCTGAAGACAGGGCCTTCCCCTACTACAGACCACCTTAGAGAGCTCTTAGACCAGTCTGAGACTCTAAAGACCTCTAAGGCAGACCCCACAGGGAATGCTGAAGGAGGCCATCCTTCTGAGGATGACACTGCAGAAGCCCCTGTCCCTATAGTCCTGGTAGATGAGGAAGCCCCCTTCACTGGAGCTCCTCAGACAGATGAGGAGGAGGAAGAGGAAGAAGAGACAGAAGGGGGAGCAGTGAGTCAGATGATGACAGAAATAGTCAGGTACTGGTCAGTAGACTGAACCAGGCTAACTTAAGCCTAATTGGGACTGAATCTGGTAACAACCCATTCAGACCCCCAGGTGGACTTAACCAGAAGCCTAGGAGGAGAAGGACTCACTGAGGTGACTCTAACAACTCCCATGCTTCTAGAGGTTCTAATGGTCGCTCCAGAAGGGAGATGACTAGCCCTCAGAGAAGGGAACATGAGGCCAAAATGAGAGAGGCTGAATTGAGGATCCAGAGACAAGAGTTAGAGGTTGCCCTGGCCTAAGAGAAACTTGCTAGAGCAAGACAGCCTAGAGAGAGTGGGGTAATAGAACCCACTGGTGGCAGCAATATCCACAAGGATAAAGACAGGTCTTTTGATAACAGAAACCTGAGTAAGATTGTGCCCCCCTACAAAGCTGGGGATGATATCCACACATGGATAACTGCAATGGGGAGAGCCTGCAGAGTACAGCAGATCCCTCAGGAGCAGTGGGCAGCAATCTTGTGGCTCTCCTTTGAAGGTAGAGGCCGAGACAGACTCCTCACAGTTAGTGATGGGGATTCAAGAAACTACATGGTCCTGAAGAGTGCTCTGATTGATGGGTTAGGCTTAACCACTGAACAGTACAGGTTAATGTTCAGAGATACCCAGAAAACACAGACTCAGGACTGGTCTGAATTTGTTGAATGTGCCACTAAGGCTCTGGAGGGCTGGTTGCTGGGAAGTAAGGTTACTGACTATACAGGATTGTATAATTTAATTATGAGAGAGCAAATCGTAAGTAATTGTCAAAAAATCAGCTTCTACATCAGCACCTGGTTGACTCTGATCTGACCTCCCCACAAGAATTGGGTAGGAGGGTAGACAAATGGGTCAGAACCAGGATCAGGCCTAAGAACCAGGGTGGTGACCAAAAGAAAGAGACTACCAAGCCTCAAGAGAAGGGTGGGGATAAAAGTAAGGAAAAGACTTCCCCAGGGCCCCAAAACTCCAAGAATGGGGGTGGGTCCCAAGACACTTCTACAACCCAGAAAAAGCCTTATTGTCATACCTGTAAACAGGTTGGGCATTACAAAACAGACAGCTGTTGTCCCAAGAATGGCAATAAAGAGAATATACCTCCAGGTAAGGCTCCAACACCTCCTGTCACTGTTAGCAGTGGTCCACCGGGTGGTGGGAGCACCCCCAAGAATTTGGGTGGGTTTACTTTTGGAGGACAGGTGGACTCTGGCCTATCCAGGTCCCCTAACTCAGATACTCTTGTCTATGAGACTGGCATGGGGTTTGCCAATTTCACTGCTTGCCAAAACACTTTGAGCAAGTATAGACAGGAGCCCCTCATCAATAGCTTGAAAGTTGAGGCCTTCAGAGACACAGGGGCTAGCATCACCATGGTGGCTGAATGTCTAGTCCCCTCAAGGCAACTTTTACCTGATGCCAGACATCAGGTGACAAACATTGATGGCATAGAAACCAATCATCCCATGGCAGTAGTCAATCTTAGCTGGGGAGGTGTCACTGGCCCAAAGAGAGTGGCAGTGTCAGCAAACTTGCCTGTAGATTGCCTACTGGGTAATGATTTGGAAATCTCAGCCTGGGCTGAGGTTGAACAGCAAACCCATTCTAGAATGGTAAATCTCCATTGAAAGGTTAGTGGGGCTGTGTTGGCTACAGCCCCAATCCAAGATGTCCTTCCTGAAAAGGTTGGGAGGGCTGAGCAAACCTCAGCCCCATCTTTAGCTAACTTCCCTCCTGAAAAGAGTAGCAGGGCTGTGATGGGAACAGCCCATACCCAAACTGAGTCTCCTCCTGAAAAGGTTGGAGGGGCTGTGATGGCCACAGCCCAAACTCAAACTGATACATGGGTAGTGAAGCCTGAAATGATGGATCACTCCACCCAAACTGAGAGCATTGAGGAGGAAGAGAAATCTCCCTCCCACCAGACTTTAGGAAAGGATCAGCCTCCTCAGGGAACTGATCTTATCCCTGATGAAGGAACTGTCCCAGATGTTGTTAGGCCTGGCTTGACAGAGCCTCTGGTGGCAGTGGACCCTTCTCAGATGGGACCCAGTCTGGAGCAGGTAACCTGCCCCTCTCTACCTTGCCTTACTCAGCCCAGGGCTGCAGAGGACAAGAAGGACAGTGAGACCCAAAGGGCCCCCTGCCAAATAAAGCACCCCCATCGACAGATTAGGGGCACCAAAACTAGTAGCCCTAGTAAGGTGCAAACTTTAAAAACTCCTGAGGGATCCCCCTTAAAAGTGGTTAGGGACCTCCCCCAGATGGATATTGTTGGGCACAGCCAAACCTGGGACCCTAAGGGCCCAAACCTGAACTGTCCCTCCAGTAAGCCAAACAGAGGGACTCAGCCTCCAGCTTTAGGTAGCCAGAGGTTGACCCTGAGAGCACAGTGCAACTCAGTCAGAGAAAGAAAGGCACACATAGTGGAGAGTGATTGGAGGAAACTGAGCCCTACAGAGGAAACTCACTTCAGTACTCCATCTCAACACCAGCCTTTGACTTTGCAAAGACACACCACAGGTAGAGATTCCCTATGGTGGAGACCACAGATACCCTTAGGGTGAGGGATTGCTTAGTGGACCATGAGACAGGGGGTTACCAAGCCAGAGCTGGTACTTCCTTATATGGCCACTTAGGCAATATAGGCTTATCTGGTCAAGGATAGCCTTATCTCCTTTCGTTTGGGGGGGGGGGGGTTATGTAGGAAGGTGGATATCTGACTATGGTTACCCCCAAACTTTTACCTGGTGTTTAGCTGGTTTTTGACTTAGTTGGCCTGGGATCCTGCTATTCAGGGACCCAGGCTGATTGCTCTCTCCTTAAAATGGACTCCATGCACCTTAGGTGCATAACACAATTTGAACCGGTTCACCTTATTGGCCCCTGTAACAGTGTACCCTAGGTACCCAGGGCATAGGTGTTTCCAAGGCCTACCAGGGGCTGCAGCATGTACTGTGCCACCCCTGGCCTGGCCTCCATATTTGACACAACTGGCTGATCACTCAGCTGGGGTAAGTTGGTGTAATCACCTCTTACTTAGGTATAGTATCCCTATATCTAACCTTAAATGGACACATATGTTCCTATCAGCCACTCCTATGGAAGGCCTCATCAATCCTGGAGGCAGAGTGCTTGGAAATATGTGAGATGGTGCTCTAGCATGAGCTGAGCCTGTCTGCAGCTGTCGGGAACCACTCCCTAAGCTGTTCCGGGATATTGCCATACCATATATTCTTAAGTGCATTATAATCCTCGCGGTTATATGCTATCTTTGGTTTGGCTTTATCAAAACATGTCGAGTAAGGTGTCATACGAATTGGAATACTATCCCCTCAACAATTCTGTCAATGGGGATAGCATTCCACCCTTCTAGAGGGACACGACATGTGTGTAGCCTTAACCCCGGTTAATGTTAACCAGAGCCTCAGCATCACAAAATGGATGCTGCCACCACAGACACAAGTCTGGCCTCCTGCTGCTGGGAGTCCTTCCAGTGAGGGAGGCTTGGAAAAAAGGTTTCCTGCCTTTGGACGTGCGAGCACCACCCCAGACAGGGTTTTGTGTATTGGGTAGGACAGGGCTGAATAGATTGAGACATGCCCGGGGCACACAAGGTGTCCCCGTGCATAAGCCAGTCCAAACCGGTCCTGGAACTTTCCAGACCCAGGCCTGGTGAGGAGCTGGACAAAGGAAAGGGGGTGTAACCGCCCCCCTTCCTGGTCCCACCCAGAGGAGGGACCTAGTAGGTGATCCACCCCTCAGATTGGGAATAAGAGTGGGAGCAGTGCCATTGCACAGCAGATCATCCTGAAATCAACTTTAAACAAAGAAGAAGACTGGACTTCGACATTCTGCTGCACAGAAGACTGAAGAGAATCTCCCTTGTGGCCTAGGAGTGGCTACCCTGTGAACACAGGTACCAACCAGCGAATCGACGTCTGCTTTGCTGCTGCCTCCCGCCGAAGCCCAAGCACAGAGCCTGACAAGACCCAGATACCCAGATTTCTCACAGCTCGATCCACAGTCCCTGCAAAGAAGGGACCCGTGGAGGCACCGAGAGACGTGGGACCGGACTTCTTGGAAGACACCCAAAGAGCTGACTGCGCAGCACCAGAGGCATCCTCGACGTTGTGCTTTGGGGACTGAGAACCCCCACCACCGAGCAGCCCTTGCACTGAAGATCAGCCGCCCAGCATCTCCACGATCTGCGTGGGGCCCTTTTGCATTGTGCCACTCGATGAGCCATCCCGGCCACTAGCCACGTGGTCAGCGGCCATCTTGGCGACGAAACCGAAGAACTACACTGCAGGTCTGGTTGCTCCAGACTTGCCCTAGCTCCTGTAAAAAGGAGCACCCGCTCTGACCTTGTTGGTCCGAGTGTTAAGCCTTTTTTGAATCCTGCGTGGCTTGCATTAGCCAAGGCCTGTTTGCTCCGATCAAGTTGCCGATACCGCCAACAGCGAGAAGCCTGCGTGAGACAGCTCGTGACCGACTCCTGGACGTTCTCGATCCCCGGTGTCCACGTGGCTGCAGAGAGAAGGTACACCTCAACGCCTGTTTGCACCCAACATCGCCTGGTTCCAATCTGGTTCCACGGTAGTCACTGGCTAGTGACTTTGAACATTGTCCCCTCTGCTTTCAGGTCTTCACATCTTCAGATCCACACTTGGATCCACCGGAACTCTTCACATCGAGCCGCCTGCAGCATCTTCAGCTCCAAGCACCATCGACCAGCGTGACGAAACCCGACACTACTTCGACCCTATGCACCCGCTTCCTGTGGGTGAGGTAGCTCAGCTCCGCCGGTGTTCCTACACTGGTACACATTTCTAGGGCCTGTGTCTCAAGTTTCAGCTTTCTAGGTCACTCAGAAGGTTCCGAACTAACTTACTTTGTACTTTTTACGCACCATAGTCTTTGCATTGGTGAGTGCGTGCACTTTGAACACTGCACCCGAGTCCCGCGGGCCTTTCCCGACTTAGTCACTGCTAGTCCTGAACAGCTCCAGCGATTCCCAAGGCCCTAGGCCTGTTTCCTTTCAGATTGGTATCCCTTATACCACTTTCTTAGTATATGGTTTAGGTGGCCCCTAGGGCTCATCCATATTGTGCAACTGTTGTGTATTTTAAACTGTCTTGTGTTTAACGCTTGTGCTTCTGTGCTCATAAAGAGTCCAGGGGATACTCTTAGTTAATACATCTATATATATTTTCAATATATATCTGTGTGGTGTCCTTTCATTTGATATTCAAGGGGGTTGTGTATGGTAATACAGCTGGCTTCACATGCCTTTCAGAGTTTAGCCTAAGACTGCTTTGTCCACGTTACCACTAGGATAACTGGTCTATAAGGTTGACTTACAACCAATCATCATAAGGGTTGCTTGGCATGGTACAAAGTGATCACTAGAATTAGTGAGCATTATATACCAGGCCAACTTCTCACAGTCTCTTTGTGGATGATGGCTGTTTCACCTACTGGCTTGTTGGTGTGGTCTTGGTGAGTGATTTTATATCCATCGGGGATTGCTGTGGCAATGTCTTGGGCAGATGTGTGGTTGAGCAAGTCTCATTGAGGAAGATGATGTTGGTTGTGAGGGAGGTGTTGAGATCTCATGAATCAGTGGAATGCGTGCATAGTGAGCGCATATTGACAAGGGTGCATAAGAGTAGGTGTTTTTGTGCAGGTGGTGTCTGTGGTGTGTTCAGGGTGGGACTGGTCGGTAGGCTGGTGTGTGTGCTGTGGCAGCTGAAGTAGCACTGGGTGCGGGTGAAAGGTCCTACTGTGGAGCATGGTTCAGCGAGGTGGCAGTGCTTGTTGTGGCGTCTGGGGTCGAGAGTGTTGAATTTGGCGATGTTATATCTTCATGGGGGGGGCACGAATCATGGCACAGGGCATGGTCCAGGGGCAGATGGACTTGCCTTTGGCAGGCCAGTGGCTCAGTTGCACTGCAGCTTGCATTAAGTAGGCTTCTGTTGGTGGGAAGAATGGTGAGAGGGAAAATCTGGTGTAAAAGCCTGGTGGGAAAACCCGGGCTGCAGCAGAAGCCCTCAATCAGTTTGGAACAAGCAGGAACTAGAGGCCACAGGCAGTTGGTAGGCTAGGTATCTAGGTGCCTTCCAATTGATCACAAATAAGTGAATCAGGTAAACCATCAAATTCACAAGTGCAAGTTAAGCTTTGCAATAAAGTTTCCTACCTTTTCTCCTTTAGGGCCCGGAAGGACCTGAGTCCATCTGACATTGATTCGGTACTGGGACCTACGACCTTCTGTCGGGGGTCCCAACCCAGCAATTTGGATGCGACCGCACACTGTTCTGTTGCACTCCTATCTTTTACAATGGGAACATGCATTCAAACCGAAATGCATGCTCTCATTCTGAAGAGAAGAGTTGCAGCTCATCCCTGCACCCTGTGTGAGGCACCTCAAGGTGCTTGCCACAGGGTTCAGGGATCAACAGGGGGGCATCATAGGTGTCCCCTGTGCCTCCAACCAGAGGCCGTGCACCCATGGGGGCCCTGCTGGGGCCCCCCAAAGTTGACTTCAGACAGCCTTTCTGTGTCGGAAATGCTGGCACAGAAATACTGTCGGAATCCGACATTGTAATCCCTCAGGTGGAAAGAGCCACCCTTGGGATTACTGGAGGCTTTCCGAATGGCAGACGGGCTCTCCGAGCCCATCGGTAGCCATTCAAAAATCCAGTTCAGATTCCTTTATGACTGATTTAATCCAAATGGGTCGGTCTGAAATGAATCGGAAAAGCGATAACGATGCCATAGGAATGGCTTCGACCATAAAGAATTTGTGTCGCTCCATGACTGCATTAATATGTGTCCTAAAACTTCTCTCCAACATTCCCAACGACATCTCATATACATCCGTACGATCACCTCCTCCTTTTCCAATTAAAAATTGATTTAAACTTTCATCAATATTACATCCTTCAATACCCAGGTTGTGTAACAACACTCCTTGTTTTGTTGCTGCAGAAAATTTTACCCAACAATAGTAGGAGTCAAAAAGACGTTTCCATTTTTTTCATGAGAACAATGGTTTCACAGATTCCGATAGGAAGTGTGGCGGTTGCAACATGCTAGCAGCAGCCATTCTCTAATAACCCTGTGGACAAAAATCTAAAAAGAAACAAGCCAACACAATCAACTAAAATAATGGAAAGGGGCGACCACTCGGTCCCCCCGAACGTATGGTGGAGTACCCCGATCCCCCCGGGAAGCCATTTTGGGCGGGAGGCGCGTCTCGGCTGGTATGCCCAAAGCGGCGTAGCCGGGGCGCGCTTTTTCCCGCCCAAGAGTGGGCTGTCCTAGACACTGAAGCCACCAGCCACGCCCCCGGAGGCGGGAGGAGGCGGGTTTACGCCCGCCCAAAGAAGAATAAAAGGAGCGATAATACAAGGAAGCATCCTCTTGTTCCTGTGCTCTGAAGCTGCACCTCCTCGCTGCACGTGAGCTCGAGACGGAACGAAGAGCCAATTTTGACCCACCCACCAGCCCCTGAAGACAGCAAGTTGTTTTGGAATAAAGTCATTTGACGTAGTAGTTGTTTTCTTACCGGTTGTTCTGGATAAAGTTTGTGATTCGGTTGCAATAAAGTGGATTATTCTTTGCAGTATGCTTTATTAAAGACTTGCATCAGAGTGATCAGTAATGTTTTAGAAAGTTTATACTTGATCGGCTTAAGGTATAAATGTCCTTTCTTTCTTTAGTAATTAATCTTGTCGTATTTATTGTTTGGTCGGGCGGTAAGGTCATGATCGGTGAGCAGTCATTGGAAGATCCCTAGGGGGGGGCGTCACCCATTACGGATGGGAGCGCCCGGGGGGAGGTGGCCATTGGCCCCTCAACGGGGAGGCGTCCCTTCTAAAGGACGGGACGCCTAAAGGAAAGGGAAGGCGGTCAAGGCCCCTCCCTGGATAGGAGGGGCTACGGGCCCCTCCTGGGAATTTCCCGGGGCCAGGACATCTGCGACGGCAGATGTGGTAAGTTGTGTGGGGTGGGGAGGGGGGTCTAGGCTACCTTCTAGACACCTCACACGAGTCCTCGGACGACCACGTAGATGGCGTCGAGTTAACAGGGGCCCCCGTCAAGACAAGGGAAATTGGTATGGCACATGAGGTGCAGACCTCTGTGCGGCCACCCCTCACAAGTGAGGGGGGAGTTCTGGTTTAGGGATCTGACACCGGTTACGACCTTGCCGTTGGCCCTTAACGTTAGGATGTACAATTTCAATTTGAAATGCATTTGTAAGGATGTTAGTATCGGCTAGGAGAACCTTTGTATTAGAAATGTGTTAAGGTTAGCCAAAACATCGTAATGTGGATATGAAATTGTACATGATATGAAACTGTTATTTTAATGTTTTAATTTTGTTTCATATTTTAATAAATACGGCCGGGAGGGTAACTCCCTCCCGCCTTCCAAAAGTTCAGAATTGTTTCCGGTTTCCCAGTTCTTGGGGATTGTGTTGAGAGGGGGTGGCGGGTATCTCAGCCATATGGAAAGGGGCGACCACTCGGTCCCCCCGAACGTATGGTGGAGTACCCCGATCCCCCCGGGAAGCCATTTTGGGCGGGAGGCGCGTCTCGGCTGGTATGCCCAAAGCGGCGTAGCCGGGGCGCGCTTTTTCCCGCCCAAGAGTGGGCTGTCCTAGACACTGAAGCCGTCAGCCACGCCCCCGGAGGCGGGAGGAGGTGGGTTTACGCCCGCCCAAAGAAGAATAAAAGGAGCGATAATACAAGGAAGCATCCTCTTGTTCCTGTGCTCTGAAGCTGCACCTCCTCGCTGCACGTGAGCTCGAGACGGAACGAAGAGACAATTTTGACCCACCCACCAGTCCCTGAAGACAGCAAGTTGTTTTGGAATAAAGTCGATTGACGTAGTAGTTGTTTTCTTACAGGTTGTTCTGAATAAAGTTTGTGATTCTGTTTGCAATAAAGTGGATAATCCTTCGCAGTATGCTTTATTAAAGACTTGCATCAGAGTGATCAGTAATGTTTTTAGAGAGTTATACTTGAACTGCTTGAGGTTTAAATGTCTTTTTCTCTTTAGTAATTAATCTTGTCGTATTTATTGTTTGGTCGGGCGGTAAGGTCATGATTGGTGAGCAGTCATTGGAAGATCCCTAGGGGGGGGCGTCACCCATTACGGATGGGAGCGCCCGGGGGGAGGTGGCCATTGGCCCCTCAATGGGGAGGCGGTCCCTTCTAAAGGACAGGACGCCTAAAGGAAAGGGAAGGCGGTCAAGGCCCCTCCCTGGATAGGAGGGGCTACGGGCCCCTCCTGGGAATTTCCCGGGGCCAGGACATCTGCGACGGCAGATGTGGTAAGTTGTGTGGGGTGGGGAGGGGGGTCTACGCTACCTTCTAGACACCTCACACGAGTCCTCGGACGACCACGTAGATGGCGTCGAGTTAACAGGGGCCCCCGTCAAGACAAGGGAAATTGGTATGGCACATGAGGTGCAGACCTCTGTGCGGCCGCCCCTCACTAGTGAGGGGGGAGTTCTGGTTTAGGGATCTGACACCGGTTACGACCTTGCCGTTGGCCCTTAACGTTAGGATGTACAATTTCAATTTGAAATGCATTTGTAAGGATGTTAGTATCGGCTAGGAGAACCTTTGTATTAGAAATGTGTTAAGGTTAGCCAAAACATCGTAATGTGGATATGAAATTGTACATGATATGAAACTGTTATTTTAATGTTTTAATTTTGTTTCATATTTTAATAAAAACGGCCGGGAGGGTAACTCCCTCCCGCCTTCCAAAAGTTCAGAATTGTTTCCGGTTTCCCAGTTCTTGGGGATTGTGTTGAGAGGGGGTGGCGGGTATCTCAGCCATAAAGGCTAAACAAATAAACTAATATCATGAGCTAAAATAATAATTGCTGCTCCTGAGAAGTATGAAGAGTTCCCTGGATTTCAGTTGTTCCATTAGTTGTAACTTGAAGTACACAATTTACAGTATTTCCAATGATGAAAGTCCCAGTTCAGGAATATAATCTGAGTCAGATACACTTACTCATAACCAACAACAGCAACCGGTGTTCACGATCGTCGAGAAACAATAAACTGACCTGGGGTTATCCATGAAGGGCTAGTGCTTCTACACAGAAAGGACACAGTCTAGCTTACCAAGAAGAATGTTATTTATTGAAGCATCAGCATAACATTGTGTAAGGTAATATGGGTCCCAGGCACCTTTATTGCGCACACTTTCTCACACACATGTGGCTATGGCTGTAACAATAATAGTGACCACTTGCATGGATTATTCTCAGGCAGTTGATCCCTCTACAGCTCACAGTCTCGCTCACTCCAAGGACTCACATTCAAACACCAACCGGAATCTCTATATTGGCAATGTTTTAGTCTTATCTTAGGTCACTATCACAAATATTACATTTCAATTTTTTACCACCAATAGATTTACCAATGAGGAGATTCACCTTTGAAAGTACTCACTGTACCAATCTGCCTAGATTTTTAACCGCAACGGTCCAGTCACAAATCGCTGAAATCCACGTTGGGTTCACGCGGGGTATTGTTGAATGAGCAGCCTGCCCCCCCTCAGGCAGTTCCTTGCCAATGTTAAGTTCAATAGAGGAAGTCCATGCATTAAGTTACTTTCCTTCGGCTTTGTTGATTCACAAACAAAACAGTAACTTAAGACACCAGCTGCTGTTAAACACTGTCCGTACCAGGGTCTATCTCCATAGTTACACTGATGATATTATCCCACATAACATTTAACGTGACATATGCATAAAGAGATACAGAAAAGAAAACAACCAATCCGTATCCATAGTGGAGAAATGTGGCTCACTGGTTAGAGCAGGCAGACCCTAAAGCAGAGGTCAGACCTGGGACCAGGGTTCAATTCCCGACGCGGCAGGGTCTTGAGCTCAAATGTCCACGGACTCGATAATTCTCGCTTCGGTGCCTGACCTAATCATGGGTTCACACTCTGCAACTCTGGGCATTAAGCTTGCTTAATCTCTACAACGGCCCCCGCGGCGGGATGCCTGGCTTTCACCTTGGGGATGCCCTGTAGGGGCTATCTCACAGGGAAAAGCCAGGATGGGTTCCCAAGGCAAGCGCTTAGAGACCCCTGGGTGATAAGCGCTATATAAATCCAACATAAAATACAATACAATATCAAATGTCTTTATGTGTAAGTCTAGCAAGTGAGGGACAAAGAAGAAAGTGCAGTATCTAACTCAGTCTGCCCTCGAGCTACAGATCTTTCAGCGAGACTGATTTAATTTTTGACTGACACAGCACTCCCCCACAGTTTCTTAAAGGAGGTAAATAGTGCTTATCCTTGCATCGTATTCACCGCCGCATGACCATATACACCATTTGTGAATGCTCTGTTCACAGTCTGTAGTATAGGTGTAGTCACACGATTAAAAAAAATTAATTAGTTTGTACTCCCTATTAAGCTATCCTTTCTCTGCTAAATTCAGTTCATATCCTATCTGTAAAATGGTGGAGGCAAACAAAACAAAAACACTGCACAACTACTCATGCTACAAGTACCGTCTATCACCTAATATGTATGTCTAACTGAAATAACGAACATTAAAAAAAGGTAGTCTCAAGTTACGCGTAGTGGGCACAAAGTAACAAAGTAAAAAAACTCGCTAAAATGCAGATTTCTTTTTATAAATGAATTTGACAAAGCATGACAGGTGATGATTTTAAAGTAAAGCAAAACAGGGGCAGATTCAGTGGCCTTTGTGGTAGCTGGCAGTTTTCCACCTGGCAGTGTTCCCTTGCCCTTCTCTGAGGCACCTCAGTCATTATAAAGTTCAATTTCCCACTTTTCCCCCTAGACTTCGCATCCATGTGCATCTGTGGGTCCAGTGTAAAGGTCCAGCACCCAGTCCAGGCCCTGAAGTTAATTTCATGTGCCATCGGATCAGGGCTCCTAAGCACAACTGCACCGTCTCTTGCAGCCCTCCCCAAACTATCTGATCTGATCACTATGGGAGAAATGTAGGTTACAATGGTTCCCAACAATCTCCTGCTCTACAATCTTCTACCTATGAGAATTCTAGAGGCATGCAATCATCGTGAAGAGGCAAACACGATTTGTTACTGTGCCTCCCAGTAAGTCAGATGAAACCAGAAACTTCGGCAAACATAAAGAAGGCTGAATTTGCCCGATATTACATCTGTCTCATAAAAAATTGTCCACCTTTGTTTATGTTATGAAAACTAAAACTGATAATATTGCCACATCTGGAATAATAACACACACCTGAAAAAGTACAGTGAAAAGAAACCTGGATTTATGGTGCACTGTGGATCAGTTGTGAATCTTGTGACAGTGGTAGTTTCTACCAAATTTTAGAGATACTTAAAATGTATAATGCGAGCTTAGAGGGTTTGTGCACTACAGTTTTGGTGCTCTCTTGAATTTCAGTTTCCATGTTATTTATTTACAAATCTAGTATTTTTTGTTTTAACTGTTAAACTGGAAATTGCGGATCAAAAACCTACCTTGTCCACAGAATTATTGAAGAACCGTCCCATCTTAAAGAGCTTGAGTCAGAAACCTTTATATTGTATAGTCGAGGAATCAGGGCACTTTCTATAATTCTGTGAGGGTTAAAGTATGGCCATCTTACATCCACAGGACCCCTCAATTTTTTCTTTAATTATATTTTGAACCTTGCTCTGCAGTTTGAGAACCATGGAAATTGTGCCCGTATTGTAAAATCTCATTAATCTTCAGCCATCAGATTCTTTGAGTTTCTCAATCCACAAAATCTCTTTGCTAATAAGGTCTGAAGAACTACAATGCCACTGTGGTGTATATACAAGCTTAAAGAGGTTGCCAAATACCTTGGGGAAACAGCTAGGTTGAGGGATGGAACACTGCACTTAGGAGACTACATGAGACCAGAAAGTTAAGAAAATGTCCTGACCTCAAACAAACATATGGTGTGTCAAAGGGGCAAAATGTATCATATGGTTTAGATACAATGGTAACAGGTATGTGAAACTACAAAACCAGGCACATGTATAGGTAAATCTACCACTAACAATGGGTAGTGGGAAAAAATAGTTCAATGTGCACTCAGGGCCGGACTGGCCGTAGCGGACACCGGGCAATCCCTCGGTGCGCTGCACGGGTGGGGGCCCGTTTTGGGCCCCTGGGGGCCATGTTTGTTAATCGTCCCTGTAACAAAATCGGCCGAAAACCGGCCCTGGTAGAGAGCTCGGCGGCACCCCAACCCCCCGGGGTAGGGGGGTGCGGCCGAGCACTTTGCCAAGGCTGGTTTTGATTCCCAGTCTGACCCTGTGTGCACTATTTGGACACTGCGAGACATTTTGAAGGACAACTGATCAGATCATCAGAAGGAAATGGACTTGGAATCTCAGCAGAGATGTATCAGACATGTAACAGAGTCTCACCCTTAGCTACCCATCTAACATGTCTAGAAATCATTGACCTAAATTGTTTCAATTAAGTTACTTACACAAGAAGACATACTTAGCCAAACAATACGTTCATCAAGTGAATATTGAGGTAAATTAGCAGCGCAATCGCATCACTAAACGGTAAGAATGGTTTACCAAATCCAGAGACCAGCCACCTTGGACTACTGATCAGCCTCAAGAAGGAGCAGCCAATCATAAGATTTTAAAAATGTAGCCGTCGGGTGGGGAGTTCTGGCGGGCGGTTCAGCGGTGGTGATCCGCCCGTGATCATAATAGGCCCGAGGTCTTTATGACATTTGGTATAATTCTGTCCAGCATTTTCTGGCTTTTTGTGTGAGCAAAAATAGTTTCGGTGCTTATGATAGTAAAAATTATGCTTTGATGTGCAATATATATTTTTTCCTTCACTAATCAATTTGCACACAATCAGTCAAAATTTAGCAAACAAAATGTGGACTTGCCAAACAACCTTTATCAGGATAGTTTTGTACAGATTGTGCAAACAATGTCAAAGTATTTAATCACTCAGAAACAGATTTTCCAAGGACTGTGTTATTGTTAATTCAAGCTAAAGGGAGGCTGTCATTCATCTTAAACTAGGTGAAATAGTTGGCAATGGAGACTATGTAGCTAAGTTTGAGATTTTTAATTAAAAGAAAAAAATATTTATCAAAAATAACTTATGCCCTAATTGATATATTTACATTAATTTGGGAGGAAACTTAGCCAATCTCCCCAGTTTCACCAGAATATTGTTAAGATTCATTACAAGAGGAGACAACATAGTGGGTCGAAGAAAGTGCAAGAGGCTACAGGAGGCCGATTGGGAAAACATGGCGGCCGGCTAGTAGCGGGTCGCGAGTGCAGAGAGCAGTGGTGGTGCTAGTGTTTGTTATACACGCAGCATTTTCTGCATTTTCGGCTTTTTCCCGGTTTCTGCTGCTCGCGTCTGAGCTTACCGGCTTGAAAGTTTTGTTGGCGCTATTGGTGGTGTCAGCAGCGCCGTTGCAGTCTGTGGCAGAGCCTCGGCAGTGCATGGCAGCCAGGAAGGCTGCAGGCTCCCTGGGTCGGAGCAAGGTGGAGGAGGGGCCAGAGGGAGCAGCAGCTGCGGGGAGAATTGAGACGGGCTGCTGGCGGAGAGCTGCACATTAGCTGGGGAGAGGCCGACGGGCTGCAGCTAGAATTGGGTACAGAGGTGTTGCTGGGCGAGGAAGGGGAGCGGACTCAGCCCTTTTGGTCAGAGATTCGGTGGTCATCAAAAATCACGAAGGTACTGTTGTCCCTACCCCTTCTATAGAGGGTATAGATGGTCAAGTAGAGGTAGCAACTGTAGGTCTTGTAGGCTACACGTTGCGGAGTGCTGGGAGGGGAGCTGGTGAAAAGGCACCTGCGAAGTATAGTGGCCCCTCTAAGATTAAAAATAATAGCCCACAAGACATCAATTTAAAAAAGGCACAAAAGAAAAAGAACAACTTTAAACAGTGTAGCAAAGTAGGGAAACATAGTGCTTTGGAGCGAAAACTTATGACCACTCCTTCACCTAATACGTATTTTAAAACTGTCCCAAATACTCTGATATTGAAACCTAATCCCGTACAACCTAGCCAGAGTACAGAATTTGAGGTGGATAGAGGGCAGGTCTCCGGCGCTGTGAGTATACAAGACTGGTCCATCCATTTGAGCCCAAATCGCTATCAGGCTCTTTCGATAGATATGGACGGGCCAGGACAGGACATGCAAGACAATAAAGAAGTGGCAGATGCAGAAAATTCCAATAGTTCCCAGTTGGACCTTCTAGGAGAAGTAGTGGAAGCAAGTATAAATATTTTGGTTTCTGAGCATAACACTTTAGAGCAGAGGTCTTCAAACTTTTGGTTGCCGGGACCCCCCCAGTCAAAATTTTCAGGCGTAAGGATCCCCTCCTGACAAACAATTCTAAATCTATAGGCAGAGCTACTGGAATTATGAGGCAGGTGAGGACCAAACTATGCGGCAGGCTCGACTAAATTGTATGGTAAGAAAAAATAAATAATACTATGTAATGCCGCATATTTTGGGATAGTATTGCTTCATTATTTTGACATTTTTACGCACAGTAACACTGAGGAAAAAAGATTTCATCTCATCAGTACCAGTTTATATAATGAAAATACAGCAATAAACAACAGAAAGATGTCTAGTTAAGCAAGGGTCCCTTAAAACCCTGGCAGCCTTATGCAGAGTTAAGCAGTTTACCCATGCAACTTTCCTCTCACCCCCTCCCTTCCATCCCTCTCTCCTCTTCCAACCCTGGATCCCTCTCTTACTTTGCAAGCCGTTTTCTTTCACCCCTTTTTACAACTTCTGAACTCTCCCCATTCAACCTCTCACTTCATGTTTAATCACCTCTTGCCATTCTGTCTTTTCACTGCCCTCCTCTCTCGAATTTATCTCATGGCCTCTCTGGACACATCACCACTCTCTCCCCTCAGCACCTGCCATTCACCTCACTTCTCTTCCTTCAATTTTCTGTCTATTTGTATCTTACACCTCTCCAGTCCACCATTATTCTTTCACATCTCCCCTTTGTTCTTCCACACCTTCTTGAACCAATGTCCCTCTCCCCTATTACCTCAGCACATACCTCAGTACTCCCTCTTTTCCCTCATCGCTGTTTTCCCTCACCCACATCGTACCAAATTCTCTTTTTATGTCACAGATCATCAATCAGCTATCTTCTCTCACCGTTTAAGAGCATCCCCTCCTCTGTGCCCTCACCTTACGCTCACTTCTCCTCTTGCGTTTCGGCACTTCTTCAGCACTTCACATTTCTCCTCATCCCTGACCTCTTCAATCTAATTCTCTCGCTCCCATGCTGTCCTCTCTCATCCCATCTACTCTCACCCTTTCATCTCTCCTCACTGGGCATACCCGTATGCTTCTCTCGGCCTGTGCCAATCTTCTTATTGTTCCCTACTGCAAAAAAACATGAATAGTCGGCCTCACTGTTTTGGTGCGGGCTGCACAGTTGTGGAACTTTCACCCACCTTTGCTTCACTTCACCATTGATCTATTATCCTTTAGGAAGCTATACAAACCTGGCCCTATACCCTGTGGGTTACCCCCTTTGGCTGGTTCTCCTTCCCCCTCTGTGTGTTTCTTATTTGTCATTTCAGTCAGCAGATGGTTATTAGCCCCAGGACACCTTTTTTGAAATAATATTAATAGACAGAAGTGTGACCTGGAAGGTGGGACCCACTTTATATCACTCCACGACCCCCCTGGGGGTCGGGCCCCACAGTTTGAAGACCCCTGCTTTAGAGAATGATGAAGTTGCGACAGATAACCCAGATTTGCATGTAATTGCCCTTTTGAAAAAACTAGATATGGATATGCATAAGGGGTTTGAGATTTCAAAAATGAACCAAGAAAGTATTCGAGCCTCCTGCAGCGTATTAGAGGCGAAGTTTAACGTGCTAAGTTCTCGTACTGAGGCGTTAGAGGCTGAGGTTAAGGAGATCCGGGAGTCAGTGACGGACAACCGTAAGGAAATTGAGGAAATCAAGTTTAGAGAGAGGGCTCAGGAGGATAGAGTGGAAAGGCTGGAAAATATGCAAAGACATAACAACTTAAAAATTTTGAAATTGTCTGAAGGAAAAGAGGGATCTGACATTAAAAATATGTTGCACACCTTTTAAAGTCTGAACTAGAACTAGAGGAGGAGGAAGAGGTGATTTTTGCAGATATACAGAGGGTCCATCGAGACCCCTTCAGGTTGAATCCGAATCGCTCTAAGCCAAGGAAAATTCTAGTTAATTTTGTGACGTATAATTTGAAGGAGAAAATTTTATCTGCGACTCTCAAAAGGAAAAGTATTTTGATTGACAAAGTAAAAGTCAAAGTAAGATCTGATTTGTCTCCAGTTACGGCTAATAGACAATGGGAACTAGGCAAACGTATGGAGCCTCTTAGGAGTTTGGGTGCCAGGGTCCAACTTAAGTTTCCGGCATTTTTGAAAGTTATGTGGCGGAATAAAATGTATTCTTTCCGAACGGTTGAAGAAGCTGACGTATTTATTCTGCAATGTCAAGAGATGAGGCAAGAGACTAGTTTGTAACTTTGACACTTATAAAATTAGCTAAGGTACAGCTCCCAGGTTTTTGCTTGTATATATGTATTAACAATTATGAGTTACTAGCAGCCCGTCCCGACGTTGTCCGGGAGCAATTAGGCTTCAGGGCCTCCGCCCGCCCCGACGTTGTCCATGGGTCCCCCGGAGCCTTCCTCCATAAATTGCAGTATTATACCTCTATGTTTACTTTGTACGCTTTTGTAACCTGCACACATAACTTTTTCCTCCTGTAATGCACCGTTTGGCTCACTTTTTTAATGCTCCGTTTGCTTCCTCTTGCTACCTGCACACGTCACTTTTTCCTCCTATACCTCTATATTTACTTTCTACGCTTTTGTAACCTGCACACCTAACTTTTTCCTCCTGTAATGCACCATTTGCCTCACTTTTGTAATGCTCTGTTTGCTTCCTCTTGCTCACGATGTACGCTTTTGTAACCTGCACACATAACTTTTTCCTCCTGTAATGCACCATTTGGCTCACTTTTGTAATGCTCTGTTTGCTTCCTTTTGCTCACAATTTTAATTTTTGCTTCATTTTTCCGCCGCTCACCGCACCTAAATAAATAAATAAATGACCTACCTCATCCGCCGCTCACTGCTCTGCCCCGCCTGTCCGCCGCTCCTCACCGCCTGTCTGCCGCTCCTCACTGCCTGTCCGCTGCTCCTCACCGCTCCTCCCCGCTCCTCACCGCGCCATGTCCGCTGGTCCTCCTCGCGCTCCTGAACGCCGCTCCTCCCAGCGCTCCTCACGTCGGGCACGCACGCCGCGAACGCCGCTCCTCCCAGCGCTCCTCAGGTCGGGCACGCACGCTGCTTCTTCCAAGGGACTACTTTTTTTCAGTAAATTTTTTAAATAACGTTTATTCATTAAGTTTATATAGCCTATGTCCATCTGCACACCCTGACGATTACAACGATGTATCGAGTGTGTGGATTGGCGCTGTGGTTCCCAAGTTTACCCGCCTCAAAGGTTCAAAGTTCTTCCTTTATAATAGTTGTATACCATCACCACTGTAGGCACCCTAAGGGCCGAGGCCTTGGGTAAGTCGGTTGGGTTTTCCAGGGGTGGGAGGAGAGGGGTAGGGGGGAGTAGGGAGGTAGTAGGGGGTGGGGGAGGTAAGGGTACTGTAGAAAACAAAACAAAAATCCTCAGAAGCTTATTTGTCACTAGGTTGTGTGGAACATTATGTTTTGAGTTGGATGAGTGGGGCTAGTGCAACAGAAATGAAATTTCTTTCGTGGAATGTTAATGGGCTACGTGTAAAGTCAAGGAGACAGATAATCTTAAAATATTTAGAGGATTCAAGGGCCCAGATTATTATTTTGCAAGAGACGCATTTAACTGCCACTGAGAGTAAGGAAATCTTTTCGGCCCAAAGGTGGGTTGCTCATTCGTTTTATACCCCTAAATTTATAGTTACAAAAGGGGTGGCGGTTTTGGTTAGACAAGGGGTTAATTTTATTGTGGAATCTACAGTGGCAGATGTGAAAGGGAGATGGTTGACTTTGAAAGCAAAAGTGGCAGGGGAATTGTTGATTATTATCGTGTATTATGGTCCCAATCAGGATGAGGATGGGCCCTTAGACGCCTTAGCGACTGAATTATTAGGTCTTGAAGGAAAAATCATTATGGCAGGTGATTTTAATACGGTAATGGATAATAATTTAGACAGCTCAGTAAAATCAAGAGGGCTGGTGAATCCTAAAATGGCTAGCAGGGTTAGGGCGCTGATTACTCAGTATGGGCTCTGTGATATATGGAGGGTAATGTCAGTCCAGCGGCTAGGATATACATATTATAATAAAAAATATAATCACAGGTCTCAAATAGATTATTTTTTGCTTGACTTTAGACTAAAAGATTATGTGAGGATGGTGGGACATGTAGGAGTTCATATTTCAGACCATTCAGCTATTACTCTGACTTTGAAATTAGGGAGGAGTAGTGGTTCGGATTCAGCTTGGAGGTTAGATCGAACGGTCCTCCTGGACCTGGAATACTTAAAATCTGTAAACGAAGAGTCAGAGGTTTTGTTTTAGAAAAACTTGCGCACGGCGAGGATTGAGATAGTCTGGGAGTCCTGCAAGGCTTTCTTGAGAGGGAGAATGGGAGCACTGGGGTCAAAGAAGCGGAGAACCTATCATAGTAGAGTATTAGAGCTAGAAGAAAAGATTTGCTTGAGTGAAGCTAAAATTATAAGCAATGGCGAATCTGGAATAGGGGAGCAGGTACTACAAGACTTGGCAGAGTTGAAATCAGATCTTACAGTAGTCTTAACTCGCAGAATTAAAGAAAGATGGGAAGCGAGTCAACTGGACCATTTTAGCTATGGAGAGGGATGTAGTAAACTCCTTACATGGAAGGCAAAAAGAGACCAAGTTCACAACTTTATTAAAGAAGTGAAACTTTCAGACTCAGATATCACTATTACAGATAGTAAAGGAATAGCAGATGCTTTTTTTGAATATTTTTCGAAAGTATGTAGGGAGGATCTAAAGCCTGAATCTTCAGCAATCAGGGGTTGGCTACAAATTATGGATCCACTCCCAGCTGAGTTCACGCAGGTTTTAAACAGCGAAATATCTATATTGGAAGTGGAAAGGGTTATAAAGATGGGAAAGAGAGGTAAAGCCCCGGGACCGGATGGTTTGCCGGCTGAGGCGTACAAAACCCTGATAGGCAATATTGCTCCTATATTGGCTCATTTATTTAACAGTATTTTCAGGGGGAGGCTGCACTGCCTGATTCATGGAATGAGGCTACTATTATTTTAATCCCAAAGCCAGGAAAATCCCCAAGATATTTGGATTCTTATAGGCCAATATCGCTATTAAATTGCGACTATAAACTTTTTGCAAAAATTATGGCGGACAGGCTAAGTCTGGTTATTTCGAAACTTGTACATGATGATCAAAAAGGGTTTATTAAGGGAAGATTTTTAGAGGAGCTTACTTTTTCACTTATAGGCGCAATTGATATGGCATCGGTTTATAAACTCCCCTTGGCGGTAATAGCACTTGATGCCGCCAAGGCTTTTGATCGAGTGAATTGGTCCTTTTTAAAGGCCCTTCTGGGTCACCTAAATCTAGGAATTTGTTTTACCAACTCTTTGTTATCATTATACCAGTCACCTACTTCTAAAGTATTGATTAATAGGATTTTAACGCAGTCTATCAAGGTGATGCGTGGGTCACAGCAGGGGTGCCCCTTGTCTCCTCTGTTGTTCGACCTGTATATAGAACCCCTTGCTCGCAGGATTAGGAATGCGGAAAGTATTCCCCCTTTTGTTGTGGAGGGATGGTCAAAGAAAATAGGTTTATATGCAAATGACATAATTATCTATTCCCCTAAATTGCAGCAGTCAATACACGGCTTATTAGAATTAACTAAAGATTTTGGGCTTGTCTCAGGGTATGAGATAAACTAAGACAATTCCGAGATTATGTCTTGGAATTTAGATACAGAAGGGGTAATATGTAAAGCAGAGATGAGATACCTGGGGGTAAGGGTTACAAATAACATTGAAGAGCTTCCTAAAATCAATGTTTCAAAAATAAAAAAAGAGAAATAGTTGCTATTCTGCGAGGTTGGGCACAGTTACCACTTACCCTCTTTGGCCACACAAATTTGGTGAAGACGGTGATTTTGCCAAAACTGACTTTTTTGTTTGAAACAATTCCCCTGGCATTTAATAAGGACTGGCTCAAGAGACTACAGAGTGAGATTAGCTCTGTTTTATGGGCTTCAAAAGGATCTCTTTATCTTGGAAAAAGATACGAAGAAAGCTTGTTAAGGGGGGACTTGCGGCCCCGGATGAGTTGTATCTGTGGGCTTTCAGTTAAAAAATTTTAGAATGCTGTTGGGCGTTCCGTCGGATTCATCTATTGGAAACATGCTTGGTACAATGCCCAAGAGCAGTAAATATAATGAGCACTGTTTTTTGTGTAAATTCACTGATCCAAGGTTTTTTAAGAAAGTAAGGCTCAAGATTTTGCGTGAAGCGGCGGAGCTTTGGTTTAAAACTAGGAGAGAATTCAAAATTCCCTACTATGGTTACAAGGCTCCAATATGGGATGCCCCCGGGTCACCTCTCTGGTCTAGGGATGTACTGGCCACTCCGTTGAGAATGGCGGGTCTTGAGTGCTGGGGGGATTTATTCCCAGATGGAAAGCTGATTGCTTGGGGGCAAGGAGAGGCAATGTGGGGTCGGAGCTTTTCAAAATTTAAATATCTACAAATTCATAGTTGGGCAAGTAAAGCGGATAATGTTGTTGGAATCCAGAATGAGTTTGAAGAAAAACTCTTTTCAACTCGCTCCTACAAAAAAGAAGTTGCCCTTTGGTACTGGTCGATACTTGAGATGGAAGACGGCCCATTTCTACTCCCTGAGGTCCTGTGGGGTGATTGCTTGCCGGACATCGCTACGGAGAACCAATGGCAAGTAACTATGGTTATATTGTACAAAACAGTCAAACCTGCAAATTTAAGGCAGAATCTTTTATTTACAATCCACAGGGCATACTGGTCACCTCGCAGACTTTCAAAATTTAAGGAGGGCGGAGTTGTGGAATGCCCAAAGTGTAAAAGCCCAAACGAGGATGATTTGCATATATTTGTGGATTGTCCGAACATCAGAGAGTTCTGGGAGGACGTAAGTAAAGGCTTGTCACAAGTCTTAGACCAGAAGATCGAGGTAAGCCCTAAGTTAATCATTACTGGAAGATATGATAAGCAAAGTAAGGGCACCGACGATAATGCTAAACTTGTTTTTATGGCATTTTGTTGGCCCGGAGGGAGATATGCAAATTATGGGTTTCTCCAATATTGCCAACATTTCTGGATTGGGTACGAGCAATGAGACATATTGCCAAATTGGATACCTTGGATCAGACAAAGAAAAGACGTAGATTTTGGTTACCTTTTTTGTCACTTTTTGGGTGAGGGAGTAAAAGAATTTTTTTTTTTTTTTAACCGAGGCTAAGACAAGGTTGACTGAATACTAGTAATCCAATGATTAAGGCCTTGGCCTATCTCACTGGAGGTTTCCTTGCATCTAGGAAATAAGTTGACAAGGTAGCAGTGCTCTAAGAGGAAGACTCCACAATCATTGTTGGTCCGCATAAGAGTCCCTTCACTCGTAGTAGTGCTGCACAAGCCTATGTTACCAGAGCTGGTATATGAGATAAAAAGCCCTAGGGCAGTATTGTTTACAGAAAAGGGTGGCGAAAAGGCTAATGAGGATAAAAAAAAAGAAAAAGAAAAGAGGAGACAACATTATCGCCGGAATCTAGTAATTTGAAAACCCCAGACAAATCTCTTAAAACACTTTTGCTCTCCTCTGGTGGGTGGTCATGGTGTTGTGCATCTTTGTGGTGGACTTGTGACAAGTGCATTGTCAGAGTTGTGGATTGCATGTTTGTGGAGTTGAGGTGAGTGGGGTGTTAAATGGGAAGTCGCCAAGGGTCTGTGCATTTCTCTTTGTGCCATCCTGGGACGGCTGGTTGCTGTTGAACTGTCGAAGGGAGAAGGGATCACCCACACTGTCTGTGTATTTGGAGGCAACATTGGTGAAGGTCCCGCGGTGTTCGGATGTTTGGCTGCACATTGATGTGTGATGTGTGCTTACTGTTGCGCAGATTGTGTACTGTGTCACCAGGGTGTACAGGTGGGACATGTGTGCAGTGGATTGCCCCCTACACCTGCATGCATCCGGCTGCGGCGTGTGTTCCTTGCTTGGTCTCCAGCGGTTCCTGCACATTGTGTTGGCCGTACGGGGACTGGGGAGCCAGGATGATGGTGATGTCCAGGACAGGCGTGGGGGTCTTGGGTGTGGCTGGCTGTGAGACTCCGCCGACTCTTGTGGGTGTTGTTTAGGGTGTGCCAGGGGCCAACAGGTGGTGCACGGCCAGCAGCTTGGTGTGGAGTGGAATATTGTTTGTCTGCTGTGTTGGTGCCATAGCCATGTTAGGCGATGATGGCCAGGATGTGTAGGATGGTTGTCCCTTTCAGCCTGTAGTGGACAGTGACATTGTCAGATGTTGTGCCTGTGAGGTAGGTGCTTTTCCTGGGGGGCCACTGTAATTGTCTGCACTGCCCCTGTGGTGGTCCGGGTTGGTGGTGCCAGGTGGGTGTTGTGGCCCTCTTTGGTGTTCGTGCTGCATATTCAGTTGCTCCATGGCATCTGTTGCCCTTCTGATGACGCCCTAGGCAGGGCTCCCTATTGTGGTGCAGGCTGCTGTCCGACTTTACAACAGGTCAGAGCAGGTGTAAAATTCCTACTGCTAACGCGCCTTATTGCGTGTTTTGTGTTCTTATCGCCGATCTGTCTGGTCGTTGTGAATGTTGAAGTGTGGTGTTGTTGCAGCTTTTGTTTTGTCCCGGGAACGCCTACTCTGCATCTCATTAGCGATAGTTGCGGGGGTCCTCTGTGGTGATCTTTTTTGCGGCTGCTATCACGGGAAAAATGGTGCTGGGACTGTTAGCACCAGCTTGTGAATGGTGGGGTTAATTTATCATGACTTTGGCTGCAATAAATTGCAGTTAATTCCACAATTGCTCCCTGTGAATATACCCCTCATTCGATGAGCGATGAATGAGATCTCATGTCATGTTATGGCCATGTTATTGTGTAGTGCACGTTTTGCTATTGAAGTAAGCATATGATGCAATAACCCCTTTGTCTGGAATTACGCAGATTAAACATAGGTCAGCTGAAAGCTAACTGAATGCTCCTTCCCAACAACTTTTTTACATATCTGTGTTATGGATCAAAATTTAAAATTAGAAGCATTAAGATTGGAAATTAAAATTTAGCATCATAAAAACATAACATTTGTAGGCTGGAAAAAAGAGAAAAAAATATCTATCTTTCCACAATTATTAAAAATTAAATAATCATTCTGGCATTGCTTACGTCTGTCAATGCCTCCTGAAGGCATTGTTCAGGTTTCTGCTTATTTGTTTTGTATGAATTCATATTTATCTCAGAATAAAATTGACTGCGGAGTAAAATAAAATGAAACAACTGAATCATTTTTTCTCTTATTATTTTTTAATGCGTTCTGACAGATGCCCCAGGGGGTCCGACACATTGTTCCGTAAAGCAGCATAAGAGGATCTTCCTCCTTTCAATTTTAGGTTAAACTACTGTGTTCTTGAAACAAAGGAAACGACTGAAGTCTACTCTATGTATTTTTCATATCGAATATTTCCCTAGAATACAAAAACTGAATTCTTCTAAGTCTAGTTTATGTGAAAACGGAATAAATGTTGAATACAAACACAAAGACTCTAGACATTTTCAAATGGCTGTTAGAACCATAGAAATAATGTTAAACCTAAATGTTTATGCAATCTTCCTACATATGCATATGTGCAGATCTTGAATGCATGCTGAGACCTAAATATGCCTACTTCAATTGGAACACTGAACTTTGTCCTGAGATCAAAATAGAATATGTGAAGAAAAAAGATTAAACAAACCGAGGAGTAATAGGCCAGCAACCATGTGAAAGGCATACTTAAGTTGTTTTCAGAAGACAGGTACAAATTTAGAAATCCTTCTGTACACTTAAGTGGATCTTATATGCTTGAAACGTACAGCTCATACATTTCATTTAACAGACTAACTATCTTTGTAAGTTTAAATGCAGAGTTTCGGAGATCACACGTATGACTCAGTAAAATGCATAAATATGTACATTTTGATGCACTCTGGAGAGTGGGTAAGTGATGGAAAAACGCGTTTTCTCATGAGATAGTCATTGGAGTGGACAGCACAAATATGGTGTGCATCTTCAACCATGTTGTTAAATGTGTGTATATCCACAACTATGCACAATCTTATAATGCTCTTCTCGCACTGCTTTCACTTCTAAATGTAAAGGGATTGTAATTAGCACATTAGGGGGCATATTACCAACGAGTAGCGATATTTATCGCTAACTAGGCTTTGCAACGTATTGTTTTATCGCTAAGCATCGCCAAAAATTATCACTGAAATAACTTGCTATTAGCAACGTTTATCTTCAAAGCGATAATTTTTCTGGCGATAGTGTGAATATCGCTGAGAATACAGCGATATTCACGCATTAGCAACAAAATGCTGTTAGCCATGTTATCCACCTCCCATTGGATAGCATGGCTAAGAACTGGCCTGAGCAGGCTTTCGTTTTTGGCGATAGCGGGAATATTTCCATCGCTACGGCCGCCTTGCTAATAGGAGATAACGACGTTAGCGACTGCTTTCAGTCGCTAACAGGTTGGGTAGGCCCACTTTGCATGTCATTAGCGATAAATATTGCTGACATGCAAAGCGGGCCCCAAACCGCTCGCTATCGCCTAAAAGCTGTCACTAACTGCTGTTAGGGACAGCTTGCTAATAAAGCGATAGAATTATCGCCGCTTAGCGGCCAAAAACGGCAGCTAAACCGGCGATAATTGCCTATCGCCCCCCTTGGTAATATACCCCTATGTGTCGAGAAGAGTGCCTACTAGTCCCACGGAATAGGCCTGAAGGTAAAATACTTTTTTTCGTGCGGAAAAAACAAACCAAAAATGCGCATTTCGTCACAGACTAGCCACATCGTAGACAGAAGATTAGAGGAAACAGGTGCATGACTTTAAAATTACGAACATTGGAGATTGGTGTCATGTCTAGAACACTGATGAACATGGAGAAACGTAAACGACTGCAACATGGCAACGTGTTTCTTAAGTCGATCCAAGTGGCAATGCCAATTTATAATGTTTATTTATTTCTAACAGCCCATGCCCAGTACAAAACCTGGGTTATCCAAAACAATTTAACTCTGTAAAGTTGAGTGATGCATTGGACTAGCAGCCCTCACTTCTAGTCCCTTCTCTCTGGAGACTAAAATATAACACTTTCTTTACGGGAGTGTATAAGATGAACTTGAGCAGCTACCACTCTTAATTGGACTTTAGGAATCTTTTCCTTCTGGTTTCTAATTGCCTAATGTAAGAAATTGGGTTACTGTTGAGCAGGCAGGGACTTTCCTGAAGCAGCAACCACAATTCATCTCAAGGTGATGTCACAAGCAAACCACAAATTAACCGGTGCTCAGCACTCAGGTAAATGTAAATGTAAATGTAAATTGATACTTGTATAGCGCACTAATCACCCACAAGGGTCTCAAGGCGCTTGTACGAATACCGCTGTGGAACCCATCCTGGCTTTCCCTGTGAGGCGTCCACTCTTGGGCACCCCCAAGGTGGAGATCAGGCATCCTTAGCGTTGTGGGGGCCGTTGTGGAGATTAAGCAAGCTATTGCCCAGAGTTGCACTCCATGATTAAAATAGGCACCGAGGCGAGAATTATCAGGTCCGTGGAATTTTGAGCCCAAGACCCGCCGAGGCGGGGAATTGAACCCTGGTCCCAGGCTAGACCTCAGCATCAGGGTCTGCCGCTCTAACCATTGAGCCACACTTCACAGGTTGAGTGGTAAAGAGCAGTCAGGCTTAACTCAGAGACAATGTGTAAAATGTTTATGCAAAACACCAAAGGGGTCTAAATGGGTGTTCATAACCCAACTAAAAGCGTACTGCTCCCTATCAATATAAAAAAATCATAAAAATAGTATGACCAGTCAGCAAGAAGATAGGAGTATGTCAATATATGTGAACATTTTAATTTTTTTGCGCAATAACTGTTAGAAATGGGGCTATCTAGTTGGCAGAGGTAGGTACTTTTGTCAAAGTAGGGACCCTTCTTCCTAGTCATGACAAGGGAGTTACAGTCCTAAAATAACCCCTGCTCACCCCCTTAGTAGCTTGGCACAAGCAGTCAGGCTCATCTCAGAAGCAGTGTGTAGAGCATTTGCACATAACCAACAGTTATTCAGTGAAAACACTACAACAGGACACACCAGTTTTAGAATAAAAACCTATATTTTATCTATGCAAACAAGACCAAAAATGATAACAAAATCTACCATATAGTTCTCAGAATTGTCAATAATGATAAATAGACTTCAAATACAGTTCCTTGAAGTTGACAGCTCAGTATGGGACTATCAGTGCGTAGTGAATGACATATCCAAACAGTTATGGCTGACAGCAGTATCGCAGGCCAGCTACGGTGTCGGAAAGAACCGCTATACAGCACCTTTTAAAAATGTAGGGCATTGGCAACCTATCGTTGAACCCAGAAGAGCCGGCATCCGCAGACGTCAGTTCCAGAGGTTGGTGCAGGAGTCGTCGGCCCCTTGAAGTCTCACGCATTGCAGATCAAACTCCTCGCGGTTGAAGTTGGGAGTGCCCATGTCGCCAGGTGTCGGGAATGCGGTTCGAAGTGCAGCGGTGAAACATGCAGTGCCCTCCGGTCACAGTGCAGGCAGCAGCTTGGTGGTGGTCGTCCAACAGTTTCAGTGAGACAAGGGCTGTGGTGCCCGTTGCGGTGCTGGTAGGTCGTAGTGCAAGCAGCAGTGTCATTGTTGCAGACACCGTCGTCGGTTGATGAACTGGAGTCGATGGCAATGGTGTCAGAAGGCCTAGGCTATGGTGCAGGATGATGGCGGTGCGTCGTGTAACTTACAAGCGGTGCCCTCGAACCACAGTGCAAGCATCTGCATCGATGTTAGCGGGCGCGTAAAGTGAGGATGTGCTGAGTGAAGTGCCCACAGGTCATGGTGCAAGCAGAGGCTCAGTGGCAGTATCAGGTGGAGTTGTTGCTGCGGTTCCTTCAGGACACAGAGTTGGCAGCAGAGTCCCTGAGACTTCCAACTTCTTCAAGCCCTTGGAGAAAACTGCAGGATGATAAAAGTACAATCCAGTCCTTTACCTGCCCAAGAAAGAAACAGTAAGCAGCAGGCAAACACAGCAGAGCACTCACAAAGTGGCAGTTCTTTCTGACAGCTTTTATAGCTCTTCCTCCTGGCAGGTTCCTTAGTTCAGGAGTAATCTAAAGTTCTGGGATCTGGTCTCCACTTTTTATAGCACAAACTCCTATGTTCTCTGGTGGCAGAGAAGCTCTTTGTCCAGCTAAAAACAGTTCTGTCCTCTATGGTGCAGTTTCGTGTCAGGAGGTGGACAGCATTATCCAAGGCTGACAGGGCCTTTTTCCGGTGTAATGGAAATCTCTTTCCACCACTCTAAATGCTGACCAGCCCTGTTCAGGTGCTAGTGAAAAGTCCTCCCACTACTCTGAATGCAACCCATGTCTATTCAGCCCAGCCCTGAATCATTCAGAAAAGGCAGGACAAATATTACCCCTTCCACCCCCCCAGTGGCTGTCAGAGAGAATGCCTATCCCTTGTCCCTTTCACTCCCAAAGCCAGACAGTCAATCCACAAACCAGCAGAGGCACACAGGATGGTTAAGCCAGAAAATACCCACTTTATAAAAGTGGTATTTTCAAACACAGAACATAAAAATCATCTTTGCTAAAAGATGTTTTTTTACATTCTGAGTTCAGGCATACTATACTCCATTTCCCATCTTGTCCCAATGGGAAGTTATGCTTATAAGATGTTATAAGTAAACTCAGATCCTATCCTATGGGACAGATAGCCTTTCCATAGTGAAAACCGAAATACACTGTAATTCGCTACCAGTACATGTCACACACACCAGTACATGTCCTACCTTTTACGTACACGGCCTTCCTTAGGGGTGTCTTACATGTAAGAAAAGGGAAGGTTAGGGTCTGGCAAGTGGGTGCACTTGCGAGGTCGACATGGCAGTTCCAAACTGCACATAGACACTGCAGGGGCAGGTCTGAGTTACATTTACAGGCTGCTCATGTGGGTGGCACAATCAGTGCTGGAGGCCCACTAACAGCATTTGATTTACAGACCCTGGCACACTCAGTGCACATTACTAGGGACTTACTAGTAAATCATATATGCCAATTATGGAAACACCAATCCATAACACAATTTACAGGGAGAGCATATGCACTGCAGCACTGAATAGCAGTGGTAAAGTGCCCAGAGACCGAAAGCCAACACATACAGGGTCAAAAACAGTTGGCCAAAAAGCAAAAAGTCTGGGGGTAAACCTACTGAAAAAGCCAAGTGTAACAATAACCCTCACCCACCTGAATGTGACATGTTTCATAAGTGGGTCCCTTCCTCACACCAAGACAATGATATCTGGTGTGGGCTACAACTCTCTGAAGGAAAGGAGCTGAGATATTTTCTTTTTAGATTAGGACCAGGTGTGGGTGAGAGGCAACGTGCTGTATATTAAGTGTGTGGTGAGTTAAAACTATCTTTTGGTAGGATAGGTACAGGTTTTCTTCTGGTGCCTCTACTGGATAGAGGTAAAAACAGTGTGGGGAAGTGTCAAAATAATATTTCCTTTTATACCGTCAACATGGTTCTGCACTATCTGTGACCTAATTAGAGGTTCAGGGGCATTGTTCAGGACCAGTTATTGCAGTCACTTTGTGATAGTGGAGAAAACAAACATATAAAAACAAATATTGGCTTAAAGGTGGCCCATAGTCTCCTGTTTGTGAGGGTCGACCTTAGTACTACCTTGTAAGGAAACAAAAGTAGGACAACATTAAAACATTCAAACATATACATAGACAGACACATAGTCCAATTCCAATCAGTGCGAACAGACATGGTGAGTGTAGCCCAAAACCTCCAGTATGAATATTAGTGATGGTGGAATATATATCAGAGGAGTTGATTGTACCCTCTCTAACAGGATATTCAGCTCACTCTCGAATCTAAAGTAGACCACCTAAATCTCAGAGCTGCATATCATAATAAGTAATAAGCAAGGTGCTCTTTTTTGTGATTTATAAACTATTTGTGCAGCACTTTAAACAGTAACTCAATAAAAACAAACTACAAAAGGATTCCACAACAGATTTAGAAAAAGTGAGTAATTTTAAATAAATAAGGCCTGGAGGACTGACTGCGAATTATATAAGACCTATAGTGACTCTTCCATTCCGATACTAAAAGGCATATTTGAAGAAGCATGAGAGAAGGGTCTACTCTCACGGACAATGCAAGAAGTGCTCATCATATCCATATTGAAGCCTGGGAAGCCAGGAGATAAATGCGACTCATATAGGCCGCTATCGCACATGAACTGCGATGCAAAAATCTTCACCAAAATTCTTGTGAATCATCTGAGTCTCCTCAAGAGTGCCTTAGTGCTGCCGGATAAATCGGGATTTGTGCTAGGGAGGCAGACTTCGCACAACTTGTGCACACTTTTTGCCCTCATGGAGGACATCGACCCAGACCTAGGTGCAGTAGTGTTATTTTTAGACGCCACCAAGGCTTTTAATTCCCTTGAATGGGACTATTTAGCCAGTGTTCTGCAGCACTTGGGCTTTCTGCTTCCCTTTCTATCCTGGATCCAATTGCTCTATAACCAACCACAGGCCAAAGTATTAATCAATGGAATGTGCTTCCCCAGCTTTCAAATCACAAGAGGAACACAGCAGGGGTGTCCGGTATCTCCCCTTCTTTTTGCGTTAGCCATTGAGTCGCTGGCGGCTAAGCTCCAGCATCACCATCGAGACTATGCACTTCAATATCCTGAAAGGCAAATTCTAATCTCACTATATGCAGATGATCTCATATTATACTTACAAGATCCTGAAATCAGCCTAAACCTGATATTACACAAATTTATACAATTTGGACTGTTAATATTAACTGGGAAAAATGTTCCTCTTACTCAATTGGTCCAAAGATACAGCCCTGATTATCCACTGACTTGGTGCGACACAGAAATTAAATATTTGGGGATCCTGATATCTAGGGACAAGACAGGACTTTTACGGGCCAATTATGGTCGAGCACTAGAGACCCTGATAGACTCCATTACTAGATGGATCTCCATGCCTATCTCATTAGCGGGGAGAATTTCAATGATAACATTGGTGATCTTTCCTAAACATCTCTACCTCTTCATTAATACTCTTTCTACACCTAGTAAACACTTTTTCAAAGCTATTAAAACTCAACTAATCCATCTGGCTTGGGGGGGAAGACAGCCCAGACTAAAATGGTAGGCCTTAACCCAACCATTTGCGAAGGGATGGTTTGAAGCACCAGATATGGAGCTATACTTCTGGCGTGCCCAAGCACAATTTGCTGCATATCGGATGTGACCACCACCATATATGCCACACTTTGCTGTAGAGCATGGACACATGGTACTGGTGCCCTGCGCAGCTTATTTGAGCCCAGGGGTAGATTCCCAATTACAGTTGAATGTACGAACAGAGCACGGCGGGCCATGGCTAAACGCTTGCAAAACCCTATGCTATACTCCCCGCTACAGGCACTGCAAAGCCGCTTAGATCTCCTGGTTAAGCAGGAAGCAAGCTGTCTGCAAATGCTCCGAAGGTTGAGAGCACTGCCCTGGGGAGATTTATGCAAAGATGGGAATTTTTGCACCCGGCTATAGTGGGCAACGGGCAACCCCCCGGTGCGCCGGTTTTGGGCCACTGGGGGCCATTTTTGTTACAAAACGAAAACCGGCCCCGGCAAAGAGCTCGGCGGCACCTCCAATCCGGCCCAGCACTTTGCCAGGGACGGTTGTGCTTCCCAGTCCGGCCCTGCCCAGGAGAGATTCTTTCAGGACACGCAGCCTACTCCAATGGAGATTTTTCTATATATCAGGCTTCGCTAAGACGTTAAGGCTACCATCCCTGATTTTCCAAATGAGCCTCGGACCCTTGCCCCACTACATGCCTTACTTCAAAAGTCCGCACCCACACATGTGGTCTCTATGCTTTATTGAATCACCCAGACAGATAGTCCAGATGTAAACCACACATCGCGGACTCACTGGGAAGAGGGCCTGAGAGGCCCCCTTAGTGACGAGCAATGGACATATTGCTGTCAACAGACTGGACGTATATCAGCAAGTAGCAAATTACTCATCATACACTTCAAACACTTACACTGTTATACTATACTCCTGCAAAGCTGCATCGATTCCAGTTGAGGGATAACAATCATTGTGATAGATGCAGGGGAGCGGGAGCTGGCTTTCTCCGCCTAACATGGGATTATACCCCCGTTCTGGGATACTGGCAAACAGTACTGGAGGCGTTGGACCAGAAGATGGGATCTCCCATCCCGAACACCCCACTCACTACACTATTAGTATACACATAAGATCTTGATCCCTCAGTCAGGCAATATGCCTTGCTGGGCTTACTACTAGCCAAACACAGAGTTGCCTGTGGAAAGGGAAGAGGGTTTTTTATTTTTATTTTATTTTATTTAATGATTTGTAGAGCACGTAGCTACCCTCAGGTGTCCCAGCGCTATCGTAACAGCTTAACAGTACTCCTGGGAAGGATTTTTGGGGGAACAGCCAGGTTTTCAGCAGTCTACGGAATTGTTTTCCTTGCGGATGTTGATGGGGAGGCTGTTCCAGAGCTTGAGAGCGACGGCCGCCCGAGCGTGCTTTCCTTATTCTGGGGACGCTCTCCAAAAACAAGGTGTCCGACCTGAGCTGTCGGGTAGATTTGTGAAACTTGATGAGAGGTCTCAGTATTGGTGGGCCTTTGCCTAGTAAGATTTTATGCGCGATGCATAAGGCTTTGAAGGTAATGCGCTCTTGGATGGGAAGCCAGTGAAGCGCCTTGAGGGATGGTTTAGCCGAGCATCTGGATTTCGTTCCCGTGAGTAGTCTTGCTGCAGCGTTCTGAACGTGCTGAAGTTTTTTTTGACAGCTGCTGGTGCGCCTAGGTAAAGGGCGTTTCCATAGTCTAATCTCGATATAATGAGGCCCTGGATCAGAATTTTCCTAGACTGGGGGGGGTATAAGAGGAAGGATCTTACGAGCTGCTCGCATGAGCCCAAAGCAGGTGCCGGCAGTCTTACTTGCTTGGGCTCTGAAGCTAAGGTCCTGATCTAGCCAAAAGCCTAAGCTTTTGATTTCTTGTTTTGGTGTGGGGGGGGGTGCCCATGCTAGGTGGCCAGGCAAGGGTTTTGGGAAGTTTGTTTGGGTCGCCAAGGAGCATACCTTCGGATTTCTCTCCGTTGAGTTTGAGTCTGGAGTTGCCCATCCATATAGATATATTGTGCAGGCAGGTGACTAGGTTCTCCATTGATTGATCAGCCTGGTTGATGGAGACGACTAGTTGTGTGTCGTCGGCGTACATGACCACCTTTATGCCGAATGGTGAGGCGATGTCGTCCAGGGGGGCCATGTAAACATTAAAAAGTGAGAGGCTCAGGGAGGAGCCCTGAGGGACTCCACAGTTCAGGGGGAGAGATTCGGAGTGACCGTGACTGTCGGCAACTTGGAAGGTTCTGTGTTCCAAGAATGAATTTAGCCATACCAGGGCGGTCCCCGAGATGCCCGTTTTCGGAGGCGGTGGAGGAGGATGGTGTGGTCCACCGTGTCGAAGGCGGCACTCAGGTCCAGGAGGATCACTGCCACTGATCCTCCTGTGTCCAGGAAGGACCTTGTCTCTTCTGTTACGGCCAGAAGGGCGCTATCAGTCCCCTGTCCAGGTCTGAACCCTGTCTGAGAGTGGCGAAGGAGGTTGTTAGTTTCAAGAAATGTTGAGAGCTGTTCATTTACAATTCTCTCTGCCACTTTGCCAATGCCTGGGAGGAGGGAGATGGGTCTGAAGTTTGAAGGGTCCAAGGGGTCTAGATGAGGTTTCTTTATGAGTGCCCAAACTATCGCACTTTTCCAGTTAACGGGGACTATCCCGCTGGAAAAAGAGGCATTTATCAGCCTCGTGAGAAGGGGGGAAATAATGGGGGCTACTAGTTTGAGTTTGCTCATGGGGGCTGGGTCGTCCGGGGAGCCACTCTTCACCCGATTGAGAGTGTCCAACAGTCTCTCGATGGAGACGGGGAGGAAGGCTTTCATGGCTGGTGCGTCTGGGTCGATGGGCCCAGCTGGGAGGTCGATTATGGGGGAGGTATTGGGGAAAGTCATTGTGATTTTGAGGATTTTGGAATAGAAGAACTCAGCGAGTTGGGTGCATGTGGCACCGGTGGAATCAGCAGCCGGCTGCGGTTCAAGGACTTTAATGAGAGTTTTTACTATGCGGTAGGTCTCCTTGGAGGAGTTGGAGGCAGCTAGGATTTTCCCTTCGTAGTAGGAAGCTTGTGTATTTTTGATAAGGGTTTTATATTACTTCATGGCTGATTTGTAAATTTCTTTGTTGTTTGGGTTCCAATCTTTCCTCCAGAGACGTTCCAGTTTTTTGCATTTTTTCCGGAGATCTCGTAGTTCCGGAGTGAACCAAGGAGATTTGAACGAACCCCTCTTACTGGGGAGCTGTTTGACAGGGAGAACTGCGTCCAAGGACGATTCTATCCAGTCTTGGATTTGGACGTCTGCTAGTGAGGGATCCGGATTCAAGGTAGGGGTGGAGGCTATGAGCTGGTTGGTCCAGGCATCCGGGTTTAGTTTGTGCCACAGACGCGAAGGCGCTTGGGGGGGAAGGCTGAGGCTGATTTCGCTCGAGATTGGGATTTTGAGGAAGATGAGGTGGTGATCTGTCCAGGGGATGGTTAGGGGTGAGGATGTAGAGAGTTCTGGGATATTTGAGAAGATAGGGTCAAGAAGATGACCCTTTTTATGAGTGGGTAGGGGGTTTTTCAGGGAGAGGCTGAGTGCTGAAAGATCTTCTTTGAGTTCTCCCGCTACTTTGTTCCCTGGGTCATCGAAGTGGATGTTGAGGTCTCCCAGCACTGTAAAGTTGGAAGATAAACAGGCTAGGGAGGAGGCAGTCTCTACCAGGGAGTTAGGGAACTGTCCAAGAGGTCCCGGGGGTCGGTATATGAGAAGACCCGACAGAGTTTTCTCCGGGGAGAGATGAAGGGCAAAGTGAGCGTTTTCACAATTAAGGACTGGACTGTCCTTGAGATGGCAGGTGAGATGGGTTTTGGTTATTATTGCTAATCCGCCTCCTGATTCATGAGGTCTGTCCAGATGTTTAATTGTATAGCCCGGGGGGAGGGCTTGGACTATATCTGTATCGGATGCAGAATTGATCCATGTTTCCATGAGAAACAGCACTTCTATGTCGTTATTCGATATCAAGAGGTTTATTTCGGTGCTGTGCTTGGGGAGGGATCTGCAGTTAAGCAGAGCCATTTTGATTGTCCTCACTTTGGGAGATGAGTGCGGAGTGAGTTTGTATGAACAATGGCTGCATTTGTTATGATGCTCGTCGGGAGAGATTGAGTGAAGGCAAGGGTCCAGGGCACGGGTCCTAAGTTTCCGAAGAGTGTTTGATGAGTAGCTAGTGGGTAATGAGACGAGAGGGGCAGGGGGGCTGGGCTCTAGGCTCATACTGGCGCGGACGGGCGCAGACGGGCTTACCTTTGGCACGCCTTCGGCGCTGGTGGCGCGCCCGCAGCGCACGTCCGCTGCGCGTCCGGCCAATGCACATTCTTTTAAGGGAAGTGGGAAGGGGCGTGGCTTCGGGCGGTGGGCGTGGCTTCACTTCCCTTGCAAAATGGCGGCAATTGTTGTCAGTCCCGCGGCAGCGTTAAGATCGGCTGCGCGGTGACTGTGAGCAGCTCTAAGGAGGGGGGAGTGCTCAAGGTGAATGTGCAGAACAAACAGGTATTTTTAAAACCAATTTTGAGCTACAGTGCTTTAAATACGGCGATTGATTCCTCCCGGCTTCCGCCTCAGGAGTTCTCTGTGTCAGCTAATGCGGGCTAAGATTTCAGCACTACTTATATAGTCCAGGGGGGGCGTGGCCTCGGGCGGTGGGTGCGGCCTCACTTCCCTTGCAAAATGGCGGCAATTGTTGTCAGTCCCGCGGCAGCGTTAAGATCGGCTGCGCGGTGACTGTGAGCAGCTCTAAGGAGGGGGTAGTGCTCAAGGTGAATGTCCAGAACAAACAGGTATTTTTAAAAACAATTTTGAGCTAAAGTGCTTTAAAAACGGCGATCGATTCCTCCCGGCTTCCCCCTCAGGAGTTCTTTGTGTCAGCTAATGCGGGCTAAGATTTCAGCCCAACTTATATAGTCCAGGGGAGCGTGGCCTCGGGCGGTGGGCGTGGCTTCACTTCCCTTGCAAAATGGCGGCAATTGTTGTCAGGCCCGTGGCAGCGTTAAGATCGGCTGCGCGGTGACTGTGAGCAGCTCTAAGGAGGGGGGAGTGCTCAAGGTGAATGTGCAGAACAAACAGGTATTTTTTAAAACAATTTTGAGCTACAGTGCTTTAAAAACGGCGATCGATTCCTCCCGGCTTCCGCCTCAGGAGTTCTCTGTGCCAGACTTGTGATGCGAAGTTCGTCGTTTGGAATGCTATGCGCAGTTGGGGTAGTGCATCTGTTCTGAAGAGCTACAATACGCAGTCCGGCATAGACGTCTAGGTTGCTGCTGATATGGGATGCATGTGCCTGTGCTGAGGATGCGTCATGCAGCGGCAGTTCCGATAAGGCAACAGGCTGTTATGCAATGCGGTTCTTTACGATGTTTTCAATCCAGGTATTAGCGGCAATGTATTCGGTCTGATTAGGATAGCGCTGTGTCGCAGAGGAGATGCGTTAGTTGTGCTCGATTCCCAAAGGCTATGAGAGCACCTTAAGCCCACTTCCAAAGATCCAGGACTGGGGTGGTACCACTTGGTAGGATAGACTAACAGGAGGCAAGGCAAGGTGTGGGGTTCAAAATTGTTGGATACTTTTGTCCCTGATGCTCTAGTCAGGAGGTCTGTCACATAAGGGTCCTGGGTTCAGCAGGTGCAGGTCCAGTCCTTCTCACCCAGGCAAGAAGGCAGCAGACATCAGATGAGCACAACACAGAAGCAGTCAGAGTCTCAACCTTTCAGTAGCGGTGGTTGGTGTCTGAGGTCCAATATGTATACCCAGTTCTGCTTTTGAAGTGGGGGAAAAACTTCTAGAAGCTACCCTTTCAAATGCATAGGTGCCCTTCCTCTCCTGGCTACATGGAATATGCAGCTCCTTGTGTGGAGGCAGAACACAGCTTATTAAAGTGTAGGTAGGGTTGTGTCCAGCTACTCCTTCCCATACTGCCAGTGACGGCCATCCAGGGACACCTAAGCTCTCTAGGTGTCTGTCTAGGAGGAATACACAAAGCCCAACTATTAGCTACACCCAGTAATGTGACCCAGAGACAGGCTGCAGGCACTCAATGGCTAAGACAGGAAAATGACAACTTTCTGAAAGCTGCATTTTCAAAATAGTAATTTAAAATCCGACATCATCATAAGTTAGGATTTTTCATTAAATTTCCAAAGACAACAAACATGAACTGGTAACATGCTCCCATTTGGAACTTGCAGCCTATTAAATCTAATAAGATGGCGATAATGTGGGAGTGGAAGGCATTGCAGTAGCGAAAAACAAAGTTACGAGTTTTTCATTACCAGAACATACCAGACTTATAAGTACATGTCCTTCGTTTTACATACATTGCACCCTGCCCTCTGGGTTGTCCAGGGCCTACCCTAGGGGTGGTTTACATACATTAAAAAGGAATGTTAGGGCCTGGTAAAAGGTTTATTTTACCAGGTTGAACTGGCAGTTTAAAGGGCTACCTAAGCGGGTGGCACAGTCAGTGCTCCAGGCCTACTAGTAGACTCATTTGATTCCAGAGATAATCCAAGTAGATAACAGGAAAGTATTGATGGAAACTCCAATGGTTTCTGACATAACTATTCATTATGTTAAAATGTGTGCATTTTCAACTAATTCCTTTGAAAGGATCAAATAATGGTATTACTTTTTCAACTACATCAAATGTGTAATCTTCCATAAGCATCGACCAATTTAAGTATGCTTTTCTTTAACTAGATGTTAGATGTCTCAGTCTTAGGGTGGTCTTCCCCCTTACCTTCACCCCCACTATATGTTGCAGATCTAATGTTTGCTGGCCTTAGGACTCTAAGAACTTTACCACAGCTAACCAGTGCTAAAGTCCATATGCTGACTCCTTAAAATGTGGCAACATTGCCTCACACATAATTGGCACATTTAATTTACTTGTAAGTCTCTAGTAAAGTGGTACTGAGGGCTTCTTGGTACTATCATAGGTAGGTCTAGGTCCAGAGCAGTTGTAAAAAGATTTCTTGCTGAGATCGGGTGCTGAGCACTGATTGCGTCAACCACTAAGTAGCCCTTCACAAATGTCTTAGGTCTACCAGTGCAGCCTATGTGTGCTGTTTTTAACTTCCATTTTGACCTGGCAAAATAACCCTTTTGCCAGTCCCAAACCTTCCTTTTTAATACGTAAGTCACCCGTAGGGTAGGCCCTGGACAGCCCAAAGGGCAGGGTGCTGTTTACTTATCATGTTGGACATCTACTTTTAAATTTTACATGTCCTGGTGGCAAAAAAAAAAACGTACATTTGTCATTCACTGCTTCAAGACTTACCTCTCCTGTTGACTAACATTGGAGTTACCTCATTACATTTAATAAGCTGTCATTTTCTAATGGGAGCAGGTAGCTCTTCATGGTTGGTGTCATTGGAATTGTAATTAAAAATTGTAACTTATTGGGAAGTGGGATTCTAAATTACAATTTTAAAAATGGAACTTATAATTGACGTTTAAACTCAGCTTAGATATTCCCTGTATATAGATCATTTGTACAATTATGGAATGGGAGCCTATCATATGCCTTACTGTACATGTTCCTAGCTTCATTCATCTACTTTTGTTTTCATAGTAAAGAGTGAATCTATATTTACATATATTCAGCTTCAATACACCCAGGGCATTCTGGGTATAGTGCAGTGAAACTCAAAGTATGGCCTGAGACCCTGCGGCTCTCTTGACCTAATACAAAACAGAATTAATGGCTATGTCATATAGTCCTCACAAAAAGTGTGGGCACAGTGAGAGACATTGGGCAACAGACAGTACAAACATGGTGCTTGCTTGGTACCAACACCCTGCCATGTTGGGGGTGTTTCCCATCCCTGGCAGACCCCAGACCGGTAGCTAGAAGAATAATAATAGGTACCAGAGCACATAAGCAGAGACTTTTCAAGTTTGTATAGATAATGGTGCATGTAAATTAAGATTTAACAAATCGTTTTTTTCTCAAAGAAATCCATTGTCATTTATTGGCATTCCAATAATACAAATATGTCTATACAAAAAGTCAGTTGACGTGTTTTGCCTAGCAAAAAGACTTTCCCAAGGCTTTTCTACAAAGTGAATGTCCTGGATGGTGAACTTGATGGGTAAAATGGTACAGTAGCAGTACCTCCTGACTGGGTCAGGGACCTTTTAGAAATTGGGGTCTCTATTTGACAGAGGTAGATACCATTGTCCAAATAGGGACCCTTGCTTCTAGTCAGGGTACGGGGGATACACTTCTAAAATACCGCCTACTCACCCCCTTTGTAGCTTGACATGAGCAGAATGGCTTATATGAAGTAATCAGGGTTCCCAAGGCCTACATGTTCCGAAGATAACCCACTTACATTCAAGAACTGTTGGCACGGAAACTGTAAAAGTCAAAGAACAAGTTTATTAAGACCCCATGGGGTGGTGGTACACTCATACAGCACCCTTCGGTAATGCAAGAGGTATCACACCGAACATCGGTGTGACCCTTCTTTTATATGATTCTACAGGTAATAAAACGTACACGCGGCACAAAGTTACAGAACATTATGTACATATAAGGGCATGTTTTGGAGTACTGCCAGCTCATTGGAGGGTTTCAAACCCACTGGTCAGTTTGTGGCACATTCCTGAGGAACGACTGGTCAGTGTGAACTGCGCATGTGTGGCTTGACCAGTACTAAAAATAGCCTGTTGCTGGGCAGACTGAAGTGGTCAGTGGAACGGACAACGGACTAAAGGGCACGCCGGCCACGAGGCCGTTCATGATCTAAGATGGCCGCCAACACATACAAAATGGCGTTTCTATGTATAGCTAATTTAAGCGGGAATCGTGTACCAAAGCTAAGCGCTAACCCAGCCATCGTCAAAATACGACAGACGACCCTTTTAGCGTTTAGCTGAAGCTACATCATAGTGGACATAGTCAGGGTGTTCATCTTCTATGTCAATTAGCATTATTTGTGTTACTTCTTTATGAAGCATCATTTTATCATGGGCAAGAGCTCGTCTCGAGGGTACACAAACTGACAAGCACGTAGAACAAAAAACTGGGCCACACTGGATACATAAACAAATAGAAAACAGAATTCCCACAATAATACATAGAATCGTTAACAGTTTCCATCCCCAGGTGGTGAGTATTGACCAGAACCATCCTGACAGAGTCCAAGTACCATTGTCTGGATGTATTTCAGCCGCTATCTTATGTAGTTTAGTGATGGCATCATATACAGAAGGTGAATTATCAGGTATGTAAACGCAACAGCTACTTCCGATGATTCTACATGCCCCCCCACGATCAGCTAACACTACATCCAGAACCATCTGATTCTGAAGCGCAACAATTCTAGAAATCTGTACTTCTTCAGTGATATTTCCAAGTGCAATTGCGGTATCATTAGCCACAGCCTCAACAACACGAGTTAGTCGTCGGATCTTTCGACTGTTCAAAGCTGCCCCAACGAAAGAGAACAAACCTAAATTGAAGTCCACATATTGTTGCAAGGTAGTGTCCGTTTGGTCAACATCGTCCAAGACAAGGGAGCGTTTATCACGATTTAAAACAAAGTCGTGATAGAGGATGTAGTTGTTGTGGTACATGGGTGGGGCAATGAATACAGGCGGCAATACAAAAGACACGTAGCAAGTGCCTGACCATCCCAAAGGAAGCTGATGATAACCCTTCGTTCCACAGATGAAGTAAGTATTTCGGGAAGTGACAAACGATATACCAGTAGGACTATCAAACGTGAGTGTAGTGTTACATTTACTTCTCCCAACAGAAATTACACCTTTATTGCGTATACATAGGTCTGCTTTGGTAGCGATAACGTTGATAACATGTGCATTTGATACATTGACATTCCGCTGGTTGCTATACATTCGTGAAGCAGACACATTGTCAGGGCGGTACTCTTCATATTCAAATCGAGTACCCTCAGCTTGTGGATACCCATCCCGATCATGATGACACAATTTATTTAAACGAAAAAGCACTCCCCCTTTTGTGGGCCATCTCAAAGTAAAGAGGAGAGTGTAAAATGCATTACAGGACCCATTATGCGAAAACGGAAGAGGGATGAGTGGAGTACCCCCTTTCTTTTGATGCCCAGGCAACATCCCACACACCCAGCAATTTGAAGTGTTTGTCATATTGTGTGTATGATGTAGGATCTGAATAAAACTATTGTTCAGATAAGTCTGTCGGTGCCGTTCTTCATGATAAGGCAGGGTAAAATGGAAATGTTCAGATGGAGCCGGGGTAGTCGGCAGCAAATGTTCACGTGCAGGTACCACAAGTTCGACTACCCAGGCTATTACCGCAATCACTACGATAGTCAAAACAAAGAGAATGGCACCTAAGAGTCTCTTATCTCGTACTGCTGATAAGGCCATAGTTCTAAAAACCTTCGCTGAGTCTCAATAATTCGGATTAGTCACAAAGTTTTACATACACATACGTGTATACCTAAAAAAGAAAAATGTGGTGCTGAACTCCGAGGTAGCCGTTGTTTTCTTCTCCGGGCCAAGACGGGTGTCGCTACTCTGGCAGAACTGATCCCCCCCCCTTGGAATTCCCGGTTTCCGTTTCACAAACCTGGAGCGGTAACCAACCAGTTATTAAAAATACAAAAAATCTTCTTATCGAGGGCGCAAATTATAGCGCTCTCGTCCGGCAACAGTGTGGTCCGGGAAGGCTCCCTCAACTTCGGCCGACGTCACAGCTGGGCTCTTTTCTTTCTCCAGAATCTCTTTGTAGTCAGTCAGTACAGCAGGAGTCACCAGGTCCGGAGAGACACGGCGACAATGTGTCGAATGCACCCACCGCTTCCTGTTGGTCACTCGTACAGCGGTGCGGGTTGCAAGGTGGACCTGTTCGGGGCCCTTCCACCTGGGCTCCAGACTGCTTGCTCTCTCAAACGAGCGAATCATCACGTGGTCACCAGGGCGGAGATCATGGCCCTCTCCAGTAGAGTTGTCAGGGAGCGCTTCTCGAACCTGTTGGTGAATAGAGAGCAAATCATTTGTTAATCGTGCCAAATAATCATTCATCATAACACAAGGCACATCATGTATTAATCGCAGCTTGGGCACCCCCCAGATATTCATAGGGCGCCCAAAAACCACCTCATAGGGCATAAGGTCAGTTCGTGAGTGGGGTACTGATCTAAGAGAGAGTAGTGCTAGCGGCAAAGCATCTGGCCACCTCAACGATGTAGACGCCACAATTTTGGCCAGCTTAAGCTTCAATGTTGCATTGTACCGCTCGACCAGACCTGCTGACTGAGGGTGGAATACAGCGTGGAACTTCTGCTGAATCCCTAACCCCTTCAGTACATATTCCACAATCTTTCCAACAAAATGAGGCCCATTGTCGCTCCACAGAAATTTGCAAACTCCAAAGCGAGGAAAGAATTCCTTAAGCAACACCTTAGCTGTTGTCAAAGCCGTGTTGTCTTTCGTGGGGTAGGCCTCAACCCATTTGCTAAAAGCACATACCACCACTAGGACGTACTTCAGGTTATTGCAGCGTTCAAGTTGGATGTAATCCATTTGGAGTACCTCAAATGGTGCAGAAGGTGGAACGAACCCTCCTTTCGGAGTATGGGTCCCCTTTCCAGGATTGTGTTGCAAACATACCAGGCAGGTCTGCACTACTCTCTTTGCAGTGTTAGCAATCTCGGGATGTTCCCAAACTCGTGTTAAGAGCCGAGTGATTGCAAGAGCTCCGACATGCGCCAGTCCATGTGTCATCTGGACCATCGCCTGCAAGTAAGCTGCAGGCAATTTCCACTTTTCCATGTCTTTGCTTCTCCAACAACCCTCGTCATCTAGTACCCCATCTGCTGCCCATGTCGCAAGTTCAGATTCAGTAGCTGATTTTTGAATGTCTAATATTTCTGCTCTAGCATCACTCCATCGCTCAGCCTGCGATTGTACCACATACATGGGGGAGCTAGTTCGGGACATAGCCGTTTGTCTAGCTATGCTGTCTGCAAAGGCATTTCCTTGACCCACTTTATCCGTAATCTTTTTGTGGGCACTGCATTTTACTATCACTACTTTCTTTGGGCCTAGCAGCGCATTTAGGAGATCACGCACTAGTTCTCCGTGCATAATGTGCTCTCCGTGAGATGTCAAAAACCCACGTTCTCTCCAAAGTAGCCCAAAGTCATGTGCCACTCCAAAGGCGTACCGGCTGTCCGTGTATATGTTCACACATAGACCAGTACTCAATTCGCAGGCTCTTGTTAAGGCTATCAGCTCTGCTGCCTGAGCCGACTTTTGTGGTATCCTAGCTGTTTCTACCACTGTCTTAAGTGTCATAATCGCATAGGCTGCGGAAGTCGTGCCATCTGGCAGCCTTAAACACGATCCATCAACCCACAGTTCCCCATCCACATCTGGAAGTGGGACATCCTGTAAGTCGACACGACCCTTTGTCTGTTCCTCGGTCAGGAAAACACAATCATGGTGTTTTTCTTCCTGACCCTCCTCGGCCGGATAGGGCAATAAAGTGGCAGGGTTCAAAGTAGCGCATCTTTTCAGTGTAATGTGTGGCGCCAAAAGTGTCAGCTCATATCCTGTTAGCCTTGCACTCGTGAGGTATTGGGTCTTCGTTTGGTTTAGCAGGGCGCATCTACTGCATGAGGAACTAACACCAACAGTTTGTGTGATAACACTATTCCCTCACTCTGCCGTATGGCAACTGCTGTTGCTGCTACCGCTCAAACACCCAGGCAACCCTCGTGCTACAGGATCCAGAACGGCAGAGAAGTATGCACATGGTCTCTGCTTATCCCCGTGTAATTGCACTAACACTGACAACGCGCACCCATCATTCTCATGCACGTATAATGTAAAAGGTTTCGTATAGTCTCGTGTGCCTAACACGGGTGCGGAACAAAGGGCCTGCCTCAACTGTTCAAAAGCCTTCTGACATTCATCTGTCCACTCAAGGGGCATTGGTGTAGCTTTGGACAGTAATGCTAGCAAAGGTTTTATGATATGTGAAAAACCCATGATCCATTGTCTACAGAAGGACGTCAACCCTATGAAGGCACGTACATCTCTCTGCGTGCGTGGGACTGGTGTGTCTAGAATTGCTTGAATTCGATCAGATGTTAATGCACGCCCCTCCTTAGACAACAGATGACCAAGGTAGGTCACCTGAGGTCTACAGTATTGAAGCTTCTTCTTCGAAACCTTATGATTGTTCTGTGCCAAAAAGGAAAGCAACGCAAGTGTACTCTGTTCACATTGTGCATAAGAGTCAGCAGCCAGCAACAGGTCATCCACGTACTGGATGAGAGCGACACCAGACTGCAATTTAAAGGAATCCAACTGCCTTTTCAAAGCCTGACTATAGATGCTAGGACTTTCAGTATATCCCTGGGGAACTCGACAAAATCTATACGATTTATTATTTAGCGTAAAGCCAAACAGGTATCTGCTATCAGGATGAACAGGAATAGAAAAGAACGCATTCTTTAAGTCAATTACACTAAACGTGGTGGCCGTTGGTGGAACCAAAGTAAGCAGGGTCGTAATATCGGACACCACCGGGTATTGAGGAATGACAATTTTGTTAATCTCTCGCAAGTCAATAATAAATCGATAGATTTTGCCGTCAGTGTCTCTCTTAAGAATCGGAAGAATAGGACTGTTGCAAACATTATAAGGGACCTCCTCCACCACCCCTACAGAAATCAAATCCTGAACAATATGTGTCAATGCAATTTCACCTTCTCTCGAAATCTTATACTGTGGCACTCGTGGTAGAGGGGCCCCCTCCTTAACAGTAATATGTATCAGTGGAATACGCATCTCTCCCACATCCATATCTGAGGTCGCCCATAACGTGTGCGGGAGAGAGGCCAAAGCTGAAATGTCTGATATTGCATAAAACCTGTCAGGGTCAGGATAATTGTCATTCAGGATAACCCGTACTCCCTCCGGAGCGCAACGTATTGTCGCTCGAAAATATTTAAGCAAGTCAATACCCAGGATATTGTCTGGGGTATGGGGTGATAACAAAAATTGACCAAAACTAAAGTATTTGTCAAGACATAGTGCAAGGGGCTTGGACAATGGGCTGGGGGAGGGTGTGCCATCAAACCCTACACATGTAATCATTTCGCCAGACAGGGGAGCCCTCGGAACCAAGTTTTTCGACAAAGCGCTACTTGTAGCTACTGTGTCGACTAGAAATTGATCAGTAGAACCCAGAATACCCGCTGTTACATATGGACCCTGCTGATCTACCGGCACTTCAACTGATTCCTTACCCCATCCTACGCAGTCCTATGCATGCACATAATCCTGGTGTTCCACATTTTCTCCCTCCGAAATCTGATATTGATTCCGCCTATCAAACGTATTCCGTTCATCCTGGCCACGGCCCCTCTCCTCAACCTTTCCACGATCACCTCCGCCACCTCTCACTCCCGTATAACCTCCTCTCGACCTTCCGCTTCCTCGACCACGCTGACTACGCTGCTCACGAAGTACCGGATAATCTTCGGCCCAATGCCCAAACTCCTTACAATAAGCACATTGATCCTCCGCTATGTCCGTACGACCATACGACGTATTTCCTCCACCCCGTCTACCTCTATCATTCCCTCTACTCTGTGTTCCCCGAACCTGCGCCAACATCACCTTCGTTTTCAATTCCTTCGCCTTTTTCTCTACACTTTCTTTAGCCTTCAATTCCTGCCGCTCATAGTACTGAGCCATAGTTAACAAGGACGCAGGGGTCACCGTGGCCCAGGAACTTTCACTCGACTTCAATCGTTTAGCAATCTCCGGTAGGAGATTAGCCACATACTTATCTACAAACAAATGCCGACCCGTATCGTCTGTCAAAGATTGACCACTGTAATCATGAAATGCCTCCTCGAAGCGTGTAAAGAAATCTGAGACCGTTTCATCGGGTTTCTGTTTGCACGACGTCAACATAGTCCAATCAATCTTTTTAGAGGGAACAAGCGTCTTTAATTTAATCAAAATAGCTGCCGGGAGATCTAGAATTAACTGGCAAGGCTTACATGCTGGTTCCCTGTCTAAATCTGCAGCATTAATTTCTTTCCAGGTGCCCCCCAATATCATTTCATCATTATTTTTACGAATTTGCCGCCACATATCAGGTGGCAGAATTAGCCCAAAGAACAAATCTATATCCACAAGAGTCATCACACAAGATGAAATAGCCCCTTCCACCCCTTCATAAAATGCCGCCGGATTTTTTCGAAGATCAGGTAACGAATTTTTCAACGCCATAACGTCTGCTCTGTTCCACAGCGTATATACCCAATTATACACAAAATACCCTTTCGCATCCTTTGACAATTTATCATCATCTGTACCTTCCCCTTTAGGTGGGACATACAAAGGTGCAGCTTCACGCATAGGCATAACATGCAATGCAGAACTCTTATCTGAACCACGGAGAGAGCACTCCTTAATCTGCCCATTATTTCCCGAACCGGACTCCTTTTGCCTCCTTTTCCGCTCCTCCCGCAATCCGGCTGTCTCATCCCGTAGCGCGATCAGTTGCTTGAATAGGTCGTCAACATCTGAAAGATCAAAATCACCTTTAGCCAAATTCTCACGGTACACTGACAACGCTTTAGATTCTAACGTGTCTGAAAGTTCCCGATACGCGCCTACAACTTCATCCGCCAAACTAGACAGAAAATACATTAATTCAAGATCCGACCACGCTTTCTTTTCTGTTAACAACTGCTCCTGAGAAACACAATTCTTATTCACTTTACGAGCCCAACTCCGCAAATGAGCGGACCTCGCCGCAGTAAACCTGAGAGCGGATATACCCTTGTGATCCGACTTATCCTGTCCATCGTCCTCTGAATCCCCAGCTGGAGCCGTCGGCGAAACATACGGAGGTGGTGACCGATCTAACAAAGAAAAATCATCAATTTCATTATTAAGGACAGGATAAAGTGGTCGGCGGATAGGAAATTGACCAGTCGTCTGCAATTTACGTTCCCGTTCCTCCCTTTCTTTCTTCTCCTGAGCCTCCTTTTCCTCAAGCTGTAAAGCCTTATCCCGAGCAGCCTTGCGCTGCTCTTTGTCCGCCAAGGCAACCTCACGCTTCATTCGCTCACGCACCGCTTTCTCCCACATTCGCACGCAATCAAACATATTTTGTCTAGACCTGCGTTGAAACAAACACTGCTCTACAAACTGTACTTTACGTAAATCGAACGACCCATGTAGAGGCCATTGCAATTCAGGATCGGCCTTTGTATACTTATGCCATAATTTGCTGTACATAATAGGGGGAAGGCCATGCTTAATGTACATTTCACGATTTGGTGTTCCCTCTGGGGGAGCCGGCTGTGCTTCCGCTAACCTAATTGAGGTACCCTCTCCAAGACAGCACATCCCTCGGAGTGTGCTGAAAACAGGCATGTTCAAAAAGTATCACGAAAGCGTGACACCGTATAAAAAGGCACTTACAGTACTTCACACAAATGTGCCGCTCAAAGGAAAAAAACAAAGTTAGAGAAACATCTCTACATGCCTGCCTATGTGAAGTGCACTACACATATAAGTTCAAAGATCACAAATTCACAATGTTAGCTAACTCAAATCAAAACGTAGGACTTCGGCAAGCGTCCGAGGACTACCTTACCGATCACAAATCACAGAATTTCAGTAAGCGTCCGAAGACTACCTTACCGAACACAAATCATAGAACTTCAGTAAGCGTCCGAAGACTACCTTACCGAACACAAAGCTTACCCAAATTCTCAAATGTCCAGATTCCAACTGCCAAGGTCTTGTAAGCCAAATCAGCCAAACGGCACTTTCTCAGCGATGCAGACACTCAAAAACTCAGTCGGAGACCGGCGCCACCTGGAAGGTCAGATCGGAAGGAAAGGAAAAAACACCGTGGCAGCCAAGACCCGGGTCACTCGTGGCAGCGCGCGTCCATGGCGAGTTTCCAAGCCTTCGTCACGACCTCTCCTTCGGGCATCCGAGTCGCCGATGAGTCCCTTCGTGGTCGCCAATTTGAAGTAATCAGGGTTCCCAAGGCCTACATGTTCCGAAGATAACCCACTTACATTCAAGAACTGTTGGCACGGAAACTGTAAAAGTCAAAGAACAAGTTTATTAAGACCCCATGGGGTGGTGGTACACTCATACAGCACCCTTCGGTAATGCAAGAGGTATCACACCGAACATCGGTGTGACCCTTCTTTTATATGATTCTACAGGTAATAAAACGTACACGCGGCACAAAGTTACAGAACATTATGTACATATAAGGGCATGTTTTGGAGTACTGCCAGCTCATTGGAGGGTTTCAAACCCACTGGTCAGTTTGCGGCACATTCCTGAGGAACGACTGGTCAGTGTGAACTGCGCATGTGTGGCTTGACCAGTACTAAAAATAGCCTGTTGCTGGGCAGACTGAAGTGGTCAGTGGAACGGACAACGGACTAAAGGGCACGCCGGCCACGAGGCCGTTCATGATCTAAGATGGCCGCCAACACATACAAAATGGCGTTTCTATGTATAGCTAATTTAAGCGGGAATCGTGTAGCAAAGCTAAGCGCTAACCCAGCCATCGTCAAAATACGACAATATCATTATCTCAGAGGCAGTGTGTAAAGCATTTATGAACACATACAGTAATACTGTGACAACACTACAAATGGACACCACACCAGTTTAGAAAAATAAGTAATCTTTATCTAAACCAATCAAGACCAAAACAACAAAAATCCACAGTACAGTAATAAAAATATGATTTTCAAATGGTACAAATACTTCAGTTCAAAGCAAATTGCCGATGTGACACATTTCACAAAAAGTACCTTGGATGCATTGCGCACACAAACAAAAAGGGTTGCAGGGAAGGTGATGTGTTGGTTCCTTACAATAAAAGAAAGTGATGTGTCAGTTCCTTGCTCTGGGGGAGGTGACGCGTCGGTTCCTTACTGCTGTGCAGGGATGGTGGTGCGTTGGTTCCGGTACACAGACAAAATATCGATTTTTAAATATCAATATGCAAAAATATCGAAGTTTAAATATCGATATACAAAAATATCGAAGGTAAGTAATATCGACAGTCTAAATATCGATATTGGTATGATATCAGTAATATCGAAGTTGTAAATATCGATGTTAATAATATCGAAATTAATAACTTTGATGTTACTAATATCAATTTTTAAATAAATTTAGTGTATATTATATTGTATTTATTATGTTTTATTTTTTATTTTTAATGTTATTTTATTAAATATTGTCTTTTACTACTGTAGCGGGTTGTGGGTTTATAGGGGAATAGGGTGGGAAGTAATTTAATTATGTTAAATTAATTATTAATTATTAGGAATTATTAATTAATTAATTGAGAATTAATTTTAAATTATTTTTAATTAATTTATTAATTGATAAATATGTTCTGTAGCGGGTTATGGGTTTATAGGGCAATAGGGTGGGAAGTAATTTAATAATAATTAATTAATTGATATATGTTTGTACATATTTTAATTAATAATTAATTGGTAATTAATTTCTATTAATTACTTAATTAATTATTATAATTTTTTTCATATTTATAATGATTAATTAGTTGGTAATTAATTATTATTAATTATTTAATTAAATTAATTATAGTAATTTTTATATATAATTTATTGTTATTCTTAATTAATTAATTGTGTAAAATAATATTAATTTTTAAATTAAATTAATTACAGCAAATGTGCTAATATATTTACTTTATTGTTATTGTTAATTAATAATTAATTGGTAATTAAATAATATTAATTAATTTTGGGAACAGGGGTATTTTTAGGGTTCAGGGTCAGTTTTCAGGTCATGGGTACAGGGGTATTTTTAGGGTTCAGAATCAGTTTTCAGTTCATGGGTAAAGGGGTATTTTTAGGGTTCAGGGTCAGTTTTCAGTTCATGGGTAAAGGGGTATTTTTAGGGTTCAGGGTCAGTGTTCAGTTTTTGGGTAAAGGGGTATTTTTAGGGTTCTGGGTCAGTTTTCAGTTCATGGGTACAGGGGTATTTTTAGGGTTCAGGGTCAGTTTTCAGTTCATGGGTAAAGGAGTATTTTTAGGGTTCAGGGTCAGTTTTCAGTTCATGGGTAAAGGGGTATTTTTAGGGTTCAGGGTCAGTTTTCAGTTTTTGGGTAAAGGGGTATTTTTAGGGTTCAGGGTCAGTTTTCAGTTTTTGGGTAAAGGGGTATTTTTAGGGTTCAGGGTCAGTTTTCAGTTTTTGGGTAAAGGGTTATTTTTAGGGTTCAGGGTCAGTTTTCAGTTTTTGGGTAAAGGGGTATTTTTAGGGTTCAGGGTCAGTTTTCAGTTCATGGGTAAAGGGGTATTTTTAGGGTTCTGGGTCAGTTTTGGGTTTTTGGGGTACAGTCGTACAGGGTAAAAATTAAATAAATTTAAATTAAATCAATTAAATGAAATTACAAAATATAAAATTACATTAAATTATTACGTTTTTAATTTATTTTAAATGTATATGTATTAGTTTTAATTTTTTAATTATGTTTTAATATTTTTATTTAATATTTGTAACATATGTATTTTTATAAATATTTTAACATTATTATTAATACTTTTTAAAAAACTATATTTTTTATTTCGATATTTTTGTACTACGATATTATTTTTTCGATATTTTTGTACTTACCTTGTTAGGGATAGGATTCCGATATTTTTGACTTTGATATTTTTGTCCCGATATTTTTGTATATCGATATTTTTAATTTCGATATTTAGTCAGACATTCGTTGGTTCCTTGCTGGAGAGAAGGTGATGTGCCAGTTTCTTACTGTGTGGGGAGGTAATAAGTCGGTTTCTTACTGTGACCCCCAACAATGTGACAGACTTTGTGCCTCGATGTGATGCGACAATCCGGGCCGATGTGTGGGTTCTTGCAGCCGCACAGCAGGGCTTGCCTCAGAATCGGTACAGTGATCTCGGACTTCGGCGACCAGTACATTCGATGCGGTGTGCCGCAATTTCTCGAGCCGCGGGCAGGCGCTGCATTGGTTTCTTCGGCCATGCATTGGAAACAGGTATGGTTGTATCATGCTTTGCGTTGTTGCATTGCTTTTCCAGTTCCAAACAGGCAGAACAACCTCCAGAGGCCCGCCCAGAACAGCTACAGGCACCTCTTGGCATGTCAGAACACCCATCAAGAAAGTTCAGAGAGCTGAAGGTGAAATCTTTGTGTCCATGAGGCTTCAGAACAGGAGGCAAGCTCTTCTTCAAGCCCTTGGAGATCTTCGTCAAGCATGGGACACAGCAAACAGCAAAGTCCTTTTCCCTTCCCTTAGCAGAAAGTAGCCACTGCAGACCAACCCCAGACAGCAAACAGCACAGGGGCAGTATTCCTCCCCAGTTTCTCCAGCTCTTCTCCTTGGCAAATTTTCCTCTTGATTCCCAGAAGTGACCTAAAAGTCTGGGGTCTGGGACCCTCTTTTATATACAGTAAATCTCCTTGCTATCTGACACAGAGAAGCTCTTCGTCAGCCAAAAACAGTTCTGTCCTCTCTGGTCCAGCTTCCTTTCAGGAGTTGGACACAACATTGTCCTTGGCAGACCAGGCCTATTCAGGTGTGAAAGAAATCTCCTCCCCCTACCCTGAATGCAGCCCAGATCTATTTAACCCAGCCCTGACTCACCCTGGAAAGACAGGACACACCTTAACACCCCAAGTGGGTGTCTGAACAGAATGCACACCCCCAGTCGCTGTCACTTGAAACCCAGACAGTCAATACACAACCTAGCAGAGGCACACTGGATGGTTAGGCAAGAAAATAATGACTTTTTAAAAGTGGTATTTTCATACCCAGAATGTATAAATCACCCTCACTAAAAGATGCATCTCAACGTTCTGAGTTCAGGCATATCAAACTTTATTTTCCTATCTTGTTTCCATGGGCAGTTATGCTTATAAGATGTTATAAGCAAAGTCCTCATTCAAACTATGGGGATAGATAGCCTTACAATAGTGACAAATAAAATTGGCAGTATTTCACTACCAGGACATGACACATACATCACGGCATGTCCTACCTTCCACAAACAGTACCTTGGGTCTACCTTAGGGATGACTAACATGCAATAAAAGGGAAGGTTAGGGCCTGGCAAGTGGGTGCACTTGGCAAATCGACATGGCAGTACCAGACTGCTCACAGGCTCTACAATGGCAGGTCTGAGTTACATTTACAGGCTGCTTATGTGGGTGGCACAATAATTGCTGCAGGCCCACTAGCAGCATTTTATTTACAGGCCTTGAGCACACACAGTGCACTGTACTAGGGACTGACTAGTAAACCAAATATGTCAATCATGGAATCATCCATCCATAACAACATTTTACAAAGGGAGCACTTACAATTTGGCACCGAACTGCAGTGACAAAGTGCCCAATGCATCTAGACCAGCAAAACGGAGTCCAACACACAGCAAAAAAACAGGCGGTAAAGGCACAAATACAGGGGAAACCCACACCAATGATGCCAGGTCAAACAGTATCTATCAGTGGTAGTCCTGATCCCGGAGTTAAGGTCCTGTGCGTAAGCTGTTCATCCCAGAATCCTGCTTGGATCAGGGTCCTGATGGGGTAGAGCCTTATGAAACAGTAAAATGAGGAATCTCCTCGTAAATTGGGTTCTCCCAGTACCTACTAATAGCAGATTCATGTAGCCTTGATAAGCCGGAACATGCAGAGAGGGTCTCTCCGTAACAGTTACTGTTTTACCCATGATCCATACAAACTTTACAAGACTTTGCATGTGTGCTTCTATACCTATTGGTCCTCCTGACCTTTACATGCAGTCCTCTGGTGCACTGCAGCCCTGGGCTTCTGTTTACTTAATAGAGTCTAACATTCAAAAAAATGTGAATTAAATGGGCAAGCCTTCATTTACAAATGACCTGAAGTTAAAGGAAGTAACTAAGATGGCCAACACCACTCAACTTTAGGAACATTTTCATTTGTAAAGACAACCTAATGTTCAAGAAATGAAACTCAGAAGAAGGCATTTCTCGGAATTGAACAAGATCAGTTTCGAAAAGCCTAAAATGGCCCTGAAAAGAAAATGGCGCAGCAAATGCTAACCTACGTGGAGCACTGCGTTAGCATGAACAGTTTCCATTATAACCCCTCCCCCCACCCCACCATGGTAACAATGCAAATAATGACCTAGGATCTAGGAGGAAAGTCATTTGTTAATGCGCCATCTGGGCGGGCTTGGGTTACTATTATACATGAAGAACATTACAGTCAGGGCTACTGGAATTATACAGTAGGGGAGGACCAAATTATGCGACTGGATTGACTAAATTATGCAGCAGAAAAAAGGAAATAGGCTGCATAATTTGCCACATTTTGTGATAGTATTACTTCACTTATTGTCCTTTTAAAACGTTTAACACTGTCTGAGCATTGGTTGCCTCTCATTAGTACCAGTTTAATAACCACATATATCAATAAGCAACAGAAAGGTGGGCAGTCAACCTTAGTTAAGGGCTTTCCACCATGCAGCAACACCTGTCATTGACTTTTTTAGTAACTTTTCAAGTATCTGAGCAAGAAACATTTTTTTGGTTACATTTTGCAGATTATGCAGCAGATGATGGACTTTGTGGCTGATCCAATATTATGTGAAAAAAAAGCTGCAGTTACACAATTGCATAATCCCAGTTGCCTTGCTTATAGTTTATGAAATCAAACACAAGAGGAGGTTTGGTACAGCTCAGAACCAGAAGCCACGTATTTCAAGGTCCTCCTATATGTGATAATGAAGAAAAAAGAGGCAAAGTGAAACAAAAGAGTTGCATAGAATCCCACAATTTGGACTAATGGGGAAGCTGGGATTGATCCAAAGTTTTCTGGTTTTTACAATGTGCAATTCAGCCATTAGCTGTACACACTTCACTTCCCCTATTCCCACCTTACAACCCACCCCCTACTTACTTCCACTCTGCTGGCATCAATGCGTCCCATGAAATGGGGCACTGCCTAGCAAATATATGCTAGGATGCAACAAACAGACGAACTACCTGAAAAATATAGGCTTCAAATTTGAGGATTGGAACATAAAAAGGTATGTGTTTCATTGATGAATCCAGCTGTGCAAGTATTATAAACGCTTCACCCGGTGAACGCTTTGCTCAAATGTTTTTGCACCTATCTACAATTTTGGAAAGGGGTACAAGCTGTAGGAGTTTCTTCACTTCTTTTTGAAACATTAACTCTTTTATCACAGTTGATGAGCGATGGCAACTTTGCACGTTTTATGGTTTGAAGTTGTGCCCAGCAGTGGCACTTCACGTGCTCGCAGATCATTCACATGGAGTTACTGCACCAGCCGTGACATAATCAGATCTGAATGACATAAATGGATGCGACGTGTCGCAGCAAGAAAGATCAGTCATGGATATTGGAGAGGACATGGCTGTTTAAGACCTGCGGATAAAGAAATTGTGTTTTTATGGAAAGAGACATGTGGAATTCTTGATAAGCCCATCTGCAAAGAACCTTTTTGATAACGCTGGGGCCCAGTCTTTATCTATCAGCAACTCAATTTTAAGATTTATCTCAGTTTATTTTTAATATCAAGACTAAAGGATTGGTGAAGCTCTGCAAAAGAATAATACGTTTATTAAACTCAAAAATAGAAAGCAGCACAAAAATCTAGAATGCTAAAAGAGCGGTGCCCTTAAGTGAGAGTAAAGTTAATCCAGAACACTGCCGCAAATTGACGATTAAAATCTTTATAGTAAACCTAAGAAAACCTGTTATGCATTGTAATAGATGCTACAAATGCATCAGGAACATTCAACTTCCTCATATATCTGTGGGTTTATTACTTGTCATGCTGATTGTAAACGTGAATCTCGCCTGTCTGTCAGATTTCCAAATCAAAATATCAAATGTTGCAATTTTCATATTTTTATTTTGCACACATTCATTTAAAATCTGATGTGAGGGTGTTTGTTACTAAAGATATGATGTGATGACGCAAATAAACGTGTTTCTTTTATTAATAATGTGCAAAGCCTACCTTTATATAAGCAAATATACTACAACGCTAAAAATTGTAGTAGGTAATCACACTTAAATATTGCTGTCCTAAACCTGAAGTTAAACTTTTAATTTAACCCCTTTGAAGCGTCGAACGTTCAGCGCCCAGTGCTGGACGTTCGAATAACGGGTGCGGTCCCGTCGGCCAACGGTCGTGCGCAGCACTGGCAAGGTAGTGCTCGCGACGGCCGTTGGCCGACGGCAGCGCTTAAGGGGTTAAGTTAGCCTAATTGCCAATGCCATGTTAACAGAAAATATGTAAACATTTCAAACGCCTGTTTTCATGTTGAATCGCTATTTGCACAAGATGTTTTCTCTCTATTCTGCAAATGTTGTCATTTTCTAGAAGCCTCCTGTTAGTTAGTAAACAGACACTTGTTTTATACTAACCACATCGCTGCGGCGGCTATTCCGCTGCAGCGCTAAGAGGGTGGGGCCGCGCGCTAAGAGGGTGGGGCGGCCGTGCGGCTGCCGCATGCTGGTGGCGGAACCGCTCCGTCACCAGCCGCGGTTGGGCTGTGCTCGTGACGGAGCGGTTCCGTCATGGCCCGCCCCGCTCAATAGAACGCGCCACGCAGGCGCGGCGGCCGGGCCATGACGGAACCGCTCCGTCATCAGCATAGCCCAACCGCAGCTGATGACGGAGCGGTTCCGCCATCAGCATCGAACAGGTTAAACTACTTATAGTGAGGCTCTCATCGGGAGGAGAGGTGGCAACAGGAAGAATGAGTCATGAGAAGAACAGACTGGTCCACAGAATACCAACAAGTAACTTTGCAAAGTCTGATCTCTAAAGACTGCTAATGGTCTTGCAGAACTGATTGTGCCATCCACATAAGCAACCTGTAAATGTAACTCTGACCTGCCATCGCAGAGCCTGGGTGCAGTCTGGTACTGCCATGTTGGCCTGGCAAGTGCACCCAGTTACCAGGCCCTAACCTTCCCTTTTCTTACATTTTACTCATCCCTAAGGTAGGCCCAAGGTACCACTGTGGGCAGGATGCAGTGTATAAGAAAGGTGGGACATGCCCTGATGTGTGTAGCATGTCCTGATAGTTTTTCACTATTGCAAGGCTACCTGTTCCCATGAGACAGAATGGGGAGTTTGCTTATAACATCTTGTAAACATAACTACCCCTGGGAACAAGGTAGGAAAATAAAGATTGGTATACCAGAACTCAGAATGTTAAAATGCATCTTTTAGTGAGGGTGATTTTTACATTCTGTGTTTGAAAATACTTCTTTTAGAAAGTGGGAATTTTCATGCTTTGCCATCCAGTGTGCTAGGTTTGTGTATTGCATGTCTGGCTTTTGGGTGACTGGGGCTGGGGAGGAGCAGTGGCTCCAAAAAGCCTGATGAGCCAGGGCTGGGCTGAATAAACCTGGGCTGCATTTAGATTACCTGAATGAGCCTGGTCTGCCATGGACAATGCTTTCTCCACCTGCTGCCAGGAAGCTGCACAAGAGAGGACCGAACCGGTTTTGACCGAGCGCAACGCATCTCTGCCACCAGAGAACAAAGGATTTTGTAGTATATAATTGGGGCACAGACCCCAGAACTTTAGATCATTTCTGGAAATCAAGATGAATCCTTGCCAAGAAGAAGAGCAGGAGAAGCTGTTTGCTGTCTTGGGTTTGCCTGCAGTGACTACTTGCTGCCAAGGAAATGAGAAAAGGACTTTGCTTTTTGCTGTGTCCCCTGCTTAAAGAAGATTTCCAAGGGCTTGAAACTGAGCTTGCCGTTTGTTCTGAAGTCTCAGGGGCACAAACACTTCACCTCCAGCTACCCTGAAATGCCTTGCTGGGAGTTCTGACCTACAAAGAGGTGCCTGCTGTTGTTTTGGACCTCTAGAGACGGTTTCCCGCTGGGATTTGGAAAATCAACGCAACACCGAGAAGCGTGATGGATCTGTACCTGTTTCTGATGCATCACCAAAGAAACCGTTGCAGCACCTGCCGCAGCTCGAGAAATCACTGCACGCCGCATTGGGTGCAACGATCTCCTTAGTCCGAGATCACTGCACCTATTCCGACGCAAGCCCTGCTGTGCGGCTGCAAGATTCCATCGCCCTGGATCACCGCATCACATTGAGGTGCCAAGTCTGTTACATCGTTTGACGCATAAACTCCCAGTGCAGTTAGAAAGCGACTCATCACCTGCTCTCCAGTAAGGAATCAAAGCATTACCTCCTCTGTGCAGCAGTAAGGAACCGATGCATCACCTCCCCTGGAGCAAGGGACCAACGCATCACCTTCCCTTAGTGTAAGGAACCAACGCATCACCATTCCTGCTGCCTGTTTTATTTGTTTACGTAACGCATCCAAAGTACTTTGTGTGAAAAGTGTTGCCTCTGCAATTTGCTTTGAACTGAACAATTTCTACCATCTGAAAGTCATATTCATATTCCTGTATTGTGGAGTTTTGTCATTTGGTCTGGTTTTGGTTTAGATAAAGATTACTTATTTTTCTAAACTGGTGGGGTGTCCATTTGTAGTGTTTTCCCTGTATTGCTGTATGTGCTCACAAATGCTTTACACACTGCCTCTAAGATAAGCCTGTCTGCTCGTACCAAGCTACCAAGGGGGTGAGCAGGGGTTATTTTAGAAGTGTGTCCCCCTTACCCTGACTAGAAGCCAGGATCCCTATTTGGACAAATGTACCTACCTCTGCCAATTAGAGATCCCCATTTCTAACAGAACTCAAGTGCTGCATTATAACAATCATTACTATTGTTTTGACATATATAATATTTTACCTTATATAGAAATCTAAATTATTAGACTATGTTATTTCTAATGATGATGCTTATAGGAGTAATTCTTGCTGAATAAAATTAGGAAGCCTTAAACACTGAAAATAAAACCCTTTATTTCACACTAATTCTCTCTATTGACTGCACTAAAATTAATGTTGGATTTTGCAAGTTGTTGGGTTGGTGCAGATGATCCCTCCTTGCTTCTCTTTGTCAACAATAAAAGGTCCATATGACCAGTGACAGATGTTATTTAATGATTACACCGACGATTAAGGTATAGAAAACCCTGCATCCTCACTTGTCTAATGCAATATGGATCACTGACATAATATCGAGCCCATTAATATCGAGTTACAAAAATATCGATGACAAAATATCGAGGGACAAAACATCGAGTTTCTATCTTCATACAGGTAAGTACAAAAATATCGACTCTAAAATATCGAGTGTAAATAATATAGACTGTCAAAATATATATATGTCTTAAAATTAAGTTAAAACTAATATAATAATAAATATATTTCATATAAACTTAGTTAAAATGATTAAATAAATGTAATATTAATAAATAATTAATGTAAATTACTAAAATATATAACACAATTATTAAATATATATATATATAAATACATATTATTATCTAAACATATATAATATTTTTACCCTAGCATAGAAAAATGGTTAAAATTTATTGTAACAACTATAGTGAATTCAACAGTAGAAAAACGCTGGATAGCGTAGGGGTAAAAATTACTATTCCCCCTCCAAAGAGTGTAACAGTAGGGAAAGCTCTGGATAGCATAGGGGTAAAAATTACTATTCCCACTCCAAAGAGTGCAACAGTAGGGAAAACATTGGATAGCGTAAGGGTTAAAATTACTATTCCCACTTCAGTGGGTGCAACAGTAGGGAAAGCGTTGGATAGCGTAGGGGTAAAAATTACTATTCTCACTCCAGTGGGTGCAACAGTAGGGAAAGCGTTGGATAGCGTAGGGGTTAAAATTACTATTCCCACTCCAGTGGGTGCAACAGTAGGGAAAGCGCTGGATAGCGTAGGGGTTAAAATGACTATTAATTAATTAACAATTAACAATTTTAATTAATTTACATAATTAATTAATTATTATTAAATTACTTCCCAACCTATCCCCCTATAAACTCACAACCCACTACAGAAAATAATTTACTAAATATTAATTATTTATCAATTAAATATTTATTATTAATTACCAATTCTATTTTAATTAATTACCAATGAATCATTAATGAACAATTATTATTAATTTACATAATTAATTAATTATAATAAAATTACTTCCCACCCTATTCCCCTATAAACCCACAACCCGCTACAGAAAATAATTTATTAAAAATTAATTATTAATCTATTATTATTTTTTACCAATTATATTTTAAATATTTACCAATTAATAATTAATTAACAATTATTATTAATGTACATAATTAATTAATTATAATTAAATTACTTCCCACCCTATTCCCCTATAAACCCACAACCCGCTACAGATTTATATTACACAATTATTAAAAAATATTAAAAACTACCTTATTTTCGATTTTTGTTTTGTCTATATTCTATCTAGTCGATATTATGTCTAGTCTATATTTTTGATTCGATATTTTGGCTATTAATATCGATATTACTTGATATTTTTGTAGTCTATATTATGTCTGGTCGATATTTTGGCTAGTCTATATTTTTTACTCGATATTTTGTCCAAACGATATTTTGGAATCAATATTATGTCTGTTTACCATGCAATATACCTACAGGCGCCAATGTAAGAGAGTAAGAATACAAGGCAGAGCCTTGCAATTTCCAAGATGACTTCTTGCTTCAGTGATCTGATGCATGTTGCCCACTAACATCTATTTTCAATGATTTCAAGGTACTGAGTGACTTATAATACTCTGCAGAGAGAGGAAAAGGGGCATGATGTGCTCCAACAAAGCACAGTTCAAAATGTAGGCTCCCCACTTTCCAATTACTGTGAAATCCAACATCCTTTTGAGGACCCTCTCCTTTCATTGAACTTTACTGAACACTATTGGTTTCTTACAAAATGGTGGCACACTGAAAAAATGTGTGCTCTACCACGAATCTGCTAAGAACTCCTGGTGGGCAGTGATCCTTCTGTGGGAGCTCTTGTGCTTATGTGTGAAGGCTCCTACTGGAAATTACCTACCTGTGCATGGTGTAATCCCCATATTGTTGCCTTATTTTTGTTAGCTGTAGAACTCTGTGCAATTTACCCACTCTAACCAATGTCAAAGTGTCTGTGCTACCCCTTTTAACATTGTAGAATTGACTCAACACTAATTGCCAAACTTACTAATAAGTCCCTAGTATAAGGCCCAAGATGTACCCAGGTCCTGGAAGTTAAGCACCACCAGTGAACTGCAGCATCTATTATAGTTTCCACTACAGTGGTATTGCAAACATGGCTTCAGGCCACCATTGTAGCTTGACTGGAGCAGTTTAAAAACTATAATTCGACCTGTCAAAATTTTCTTTTTTTAAATGCCTAGTCCTTCCTTTCAAATATTAATAAGTCCACCTTAAGTAGTCCATACGACACAGTATTTAAAAGTAGATATTGTAGAAAGCTAATGTTAAACATGCCCCAACAGGGAATAGCACATTCAAGCTATTTTCACTGTAATAAGGATGGCTGTTCCATAGAGAAACACTGGGATGCACTATTAAATGTAATAATGCTATCTAGGACTGGGAAACAAAAAGAAATGCATTTTGTGGTCACTTAGTAATTTTTATTAAAAGCTCTATTCAGTGGTGAATTCAGATTTGTAGTATGTTTTGTCAAAAATTTACTTTTAGAAAGTTTCTTTTTTCCTGCCTAAATCCTACAGTGACTAATGTGCATTAACCTCTACCTGCAGCCCTCTGAGGTCTCAAGCCCTGAATGAGTTATGAAAACTGTTCCCAGAGTAGAGACAAAGGCGTGGGTATGGGGAGGTGTTCCTGTTTGAGTGGCAGGATGACCAATTGGTCAGTGCAAAGGACTTAATTCTCTTCAAAGAGTCCTCCCCTGTCACATCCAAATGTCAGATGACACCTGGACCAGACCCTTTTTTTCTTCCACCCTGTCAGAGGGCACCAATCCCAGTGGGAAGGAAGCTATTGCCCAGAACTGGTTTAGAGTGACCTCGGATGAGAAATTGCTCAATTCCTTGGCCACGCCTCTGGAGGGTGCATAGTGGGAGTAGGGTTTCACCTTCTTTGACTTAGGAAAAGAAGGACAATGTGGGATTGATTGCAGTAGGTTAAACAAGAAATGCTGCAAAAGTAGGTTGCGTAACCCCTGGGAACCTTTACCTCGGTGATTAAGAATGAGCAGTGAGTCACCGCCACCCGTAAGCTAGTGCAATGTATAAATGTGGCCTCTCCAGTACCTTGCTCAGAACATTGCTAGACCTGAGGAAGATCAGAAAAGGACTGAACCTACTATCTAAGACCTGGGAGGAGTCCTGGAGGGCACTGGGTCTGGGCTCTTTTATACCCTGGATTAAGAATTGTATTCAGAGTCACAAGTCTAAACTCCTGTTCAAATTACAGGGTCACAAAAAGCTACCAGAGGTCTTTCCTGAAGATTCTCACCTGACCAGGTCCAACTGGACCTGACTTGTACCATGCTAGAGGCCTCTCCAGGAATGAGTCCTAAACCCAAAGTGCTGTTCCTGATTAAGTATGGGCGGAAAATCCGTTCCGCTCGCGGATTTTGCGGATTTTCAGTAAATTCGCAATCCGCGAGATTTGCGAATTTCCCGCCAAATCCGCGAGCAGCGGATTTTATGGCTTGCTCGCACTGTTCGCGTGAGTTCGCGGCTTCCCAGTTCCACTTCGTGCCCCGCGAATAAGCGCTAAATTGCAGAAATACGATCTTAGCAAAACTGAAACTACTTACCAGGTTCAAAAGTTCAAGCTCATCATTAGTAGCCATTTCCTGTAGTGCTTCCTGAGGGGCCCCTCCAGAGTTCAGTTGCCTACTTGCAACTATTATGTGACCCTGCTCTGACCCTCAGAATAGTTACACATATGCCACAAAGGTCCTGAATTACAGCTAAGGGAGACAAGCAGGAGCCAGGCTGGAAGTTCAAATCCAGTGACACATTAATCAGCCCCTAATTCATTATTGTCAGTTGGGGCAGGGCAGGTGTTGTAACTAATTTTGCAACAATGAAAGCACTTAGCAAGTGCAAAAGATCTCTAATCAGGAAGCACTAATGAAGCAGGTGCCAGCTAAAAAAATATTCTGTGACACATTAATCAGCCCCAAATTAATTCAGGTCTCTTGAGGCAGGGAAGGTGTGCTTTGCTTGGCCACAATAATGTACACTGGACAACCAGAGGGTGCTGTGATGAAACAGAGGGTGGCATGGGTGAGCCAGAGGGTGGCATGGGTGAACCAGAGAGTGGCAGTGGTGACAGAGGGTGGCAGTGATGAAGAAGAGTGTCCCAAACAGGCTGGACACGTAGAAACAACAAGTTCACAAAACTTGCGACCCGACAGGTAAGTTCGCGTTTGCGAAATTGTACAAAAACCCTCGCGAACTGGCAGAAACCAGCGCGAACACACGAAAAAAACAAAATCCGCAAATTCGCGAGAATTCGCGGATTTTGCGGATTGAGAGTTCGCAAATCCGCAAAATTCGCGAACGCGAGATTCGCAAAATTCGCCCATGCTTATTCCTGATGACCTGGAACCCTTTGGTGTGTTTGGCAGGACTTCTCCTACCACCCTTGAAACCTGGGATTTGGAATGCTTTTGCTCAAAGACCTCCAGAAGACCAGGATAAACCTGTCAGCCGGTCCTACCAAGGTGTGTTGCCGTTGGACTGAAGATTTTTTGGAGCTAAATACGACAAAGAACCCTTGACTGAGTGAAGTCACCGAAACGATCTGGCTAGCAAGTGGCTTTCCCTGGGCCTAAAATTTGAATTCCTCCCACTCTGAGCTCTTCTGGCAAAAACCAACGACTTCACCCGAAACTCGTCACCAGCTATCCAAACTCATGGAGGCCTCCTTAGCTACAGCAGGCTTCTATAGGTGGAGCATGGGTGTGCCATTGCATCTCAAGGATTTTGACTCAAACCTAGATTTCCTAACTTCTATTAATAGGGGTTTTCACCAAAATAGTGCACCAAACCAACCTTTCCATAACAAGGAGAAACATTTTTTATTGGTCCTTGTTACTTCATGTTTATATGTGTTTGGAACCCTGTTTGAAGGGCTACAGGACAAGCAAGGTTTACTGGGCGTTGAGGTTCTGAAAATTACGAACTCGTTCGTACTCAGCCTCCATTTTGTGATCGCCGCCATTTTATGTTGCCCTCACTCAGGCAGCTCGGCCAACGCGATGTTTTTGTCGTTTCTGCCTTTGTGTGTCAGGTGGTGTCTCTGCTTATGTTTACTAGCGAGTGTCAGGGTCTGGCCGAGTACACTAATTCCTGTCTGAGCTGATTAATCCCCGTCCGGACTACATGTTGGTTCACACCATTGTTTCCTTTAGGTTATCTTATCGACTGTCCTTCGCTACATGTCTCCTGCATTCTCCTGTTTCACGACTGTCCTTCTACGACACACAGCTGTGTTTTCTCTGCTTGTAAATTGAATAATGTGGATTCATTTGTAATTTGCTTAAGGGGTCGAGTGACAAACGGGACCGGGAATTTGAGTTGCCTTAGTCTTAAAACATTGTTTCTAACGTTTGCCTATAGCTCATGCTCTTGTGTGATTGCCTTTTTGCATTGTGTCATAACATATATAAACCTGTGCGCCACGGAGTTAAGTGGCAGTCTCTTTTGAACCTTGTTGCATTGACGACTTCTAAGACCACTGTACTAGCTGCAGCTAATAAATACCATCTTCTACGCCAGACAAAGAGTCTGTGTCTCTGTATTTGATAAGGCAGGAGGCAGGTGAACTCCGGGGATTTAGGTGTACCCTACGCCGCCGGGCCTTAAGGCTGTAGTTCTCCAACTGGCGCCCAACACGGGGCGACTTCAGCGGTAGCGGTTGAGCCCGAGGGTCGTGAGGAGCCCCGCAAGAAAACTCCGGAGGAAGCGCACCACCTGATCGACCCCTGTATGTCGAAAGTGAACCGAAGGTCTTTGACAGCGCGGCTACTCCTCTCCGACGGCTGCTGACGACTGCTGCCCTGACTGTCGCCCTGCCTTGGACCCTTCTGAAGATGCTTGGTAAAGCGAGACGATGGACGGACCTTCGCTGGTGTAGAACGATCATTAGTTAAGTATTTGGTGGGTTGCTCCCACAGACCTTTGTTTTGTTTTGTTTTTGGTACATTCAGGTATTGCAATAGCTGAAGCCAAGGGGTGAGTACGATTGTACTGTTTCACTGATCTATACCCCTTGTTGTTTGTGATCAGTCTAGAGAAGTGACGATGCCTGGGTTGAGTAAGTTTAAGAGATTTTGTTGTTTAGGTTGTACGAGGGATTCCCAGTTAGAGGAATTGTGTCCGATCCTTCCAGTTGGAACTCCCACTTATGAGCTCTATTCGAAACATGGTATTGGTCCCATTACCTTTAACGAGACATGGGTCCGATATACGAAAAATAGTGGAGTTTTAAGATGGCCCCAGAATGGTAATTTTGATCCCACTATATTAGATAATTTAGAAACAATTTTGTTTAAAAGAAAAGCCCGGCCGGCTATGTTCGACTCCTTTCTCCTTTGGCGTAAAGAAGCCAAACAGAAAGAAATTAAACAAGCCAAAAAGGATAAGAAAGCACAAGACATGTCGATTTTACAGGCTGCCCAACAGTTTAAAGATAATGAAGTAGATGGTGCAAAAGAGGTATCAGAGAGACAACATCGTATGACGATAGATAGATGCTATCCGATGCTGCCTACTTCCTCTTCGAATAAAAATAAGGAATTAGAAGAAGATCTCCTAATGACTTGTTTATTGAATTCCCCTCCGCCCTATGTCCAAAATGCTACTGCACCTCCGTTACCCCCTCCTGTTGCTCAGCAAGTGGTTGCTCAGTTGCCAATTGTTCAGCAACAGGCTCAGCCTATTAATACTTCTTTGCCTGCTTCTGCTCCATCCTCACAGTGTGCAATTCAGCCTCCGCCTTCTCCTGCTCCTACTCTTCAGCCTGCTATGTTTCAGTCTCCGTTGCCTTCTACATCTGTCATGCCTCCTATTCTTTTGAAGGATTCTCCTACTTCGCAGAGGAGGATAGCGGATGTTGTTTCAAGTTTCTTTTCTCCTCTCCTTGGGTTTAATCTGTCTCCAGCTTTCTCTAGACGACAATCTCGTTGTCAGCTTTCTCTTACGGACGAGAAAGTAGTTTTGGGCTCGTAGATGGATTGAGCAGGGATTAGAATATAGTACCGCAGATATTATGAGTAACTTTTATCAATGGCCAGAACCTACGCAGAGATATGTTTTTAACGTTATGTGTCAAACCCTTATTAAAGGTTGGGAAGATATGGAGTCAGATACAGTTCCCTCGGAATTGCTGAAGTTGCAGGCTGACTTTAATAAAGGCATTATTGTAGGACACCGGGTTGAAGCAGCAGTGAATGAACTCATTGCGTTTCGCACAATGTTTTTGTCCTTGTCTGTTTCCGAGACTAATCCCACCAATGAACAAGGTAATAAGAATTATCCGATGCATGAAGTTCCTCCCGTATGGAGAGAAGCGGTGGTTGGTCCACCTCCTGTCCCCGCTCATTTCCAGCGTATATGGGTCCATGAACCCTGGAAGAGGTCTGAAGTGTTGGCGCTTAAGAACACTCTTCAGGACCCCCGTAAAAATCCTGCTGGATATTACAAAGAATTGTCCCAAACAGTCGACGCTTGCATTATGAATTTGGCTGACATTGATATGCTATTTGGAAATGTGGTTCCACAAGGTATATGGGCGCGGATTCGTAACGAAAATCACTTGGCTGAATTAGGTGGCGATTGGGCTGCTATTAGAGCCGCGGATGCGAATCAGGTGGGCGGTGCGAAACCTGAGGATTTGATTACGGCTCTACCAGGTAGAATAATTGAATTGATGAAGACTATGATGCCTGCGGTGCGAGTAAATTGGGATAAGCTGGCCGCATGCAAGCAAAAGAAAGATGAAAGTGTCTCGGATTTCTTCACTCGTTTTGAAGAGACGTTTATAGACCACAGTGGTCAGGATTTGAGTGTAGAGGGTGGTCAGTGGGTATTTTTGGACAAGTTTGTATACAATTTGCTTCCCGAGTTATCGAATAAATTAAAGAGTTCTGAAAGTGCATGGGCTGTCTCTTCTTCTGCTTAAATATTGGCTACTGCACAGTATTATGAGAACAGAGTTAAGGAGGAAAAGGAGAAACAAGAGAAGAAAAATAGAGATTTAAAAACAAAGGTTCTTTTACAGCAGGCATATCCGCCTCGATCGAATCAGCATCAGCAATCTTCCCAGTTTCAGCAGCTTCCACAGTTTCATAGATTGTTGCAAAAGTCCGAGTATTATGCGCCGCGACCTTCATTAGGTCCTAATTAATGTGCATATTGTAGGGAAGAAGGGCATTTCAAGAATAGTTGTCCGGTTCTATTACAGCGTAATAATGGTATGTCTGCTCCTCGAGGTCGTGGTGATTTTTAGGCAGGTTCTAGAGGTAGAGGACGGGGTGCGTCCTCCCAGGAGCAACGTTCTTTTTCTTTATCTACTTTGAATTACTTTGACCAACAGGCAGATCCGTCCACACAATATTACAATGATGATTATCACGTTGAGAATAGGGTCGATGATTTTCAGACTGAATAGGACAGCCATGGACAAAGTAAGGGAGTTGTGTCGATTCCAGTAGATCAAAATGGGCCATATGTCATTGTCAATACTATGGGCATTTTAGAACCGTTTCTTTTGGATACTGGTGCGATGAGAAGTTCTATCATGCATTCTAAACTCCCTGGGGCACCTTTGTCTGGCATTATGAATACCTCTGTGGGATTGCTGGCGCCCCAGTCCGTAATCCGGTTTCTTGCCCCTTGCCTGTCTCGATTGGTCCTTATGATTTGGAAGCTTCCCTTATTCTGACAACTGGTTGTGGTGAGAATTTGCTGGGTTTGGATTTGTTAAAAAGGTTACATGCAACATTGTATTGTTCTCCTTCTGGTGTGCATCTTACATTGGGAGAGAAATTGATGTCTTCTGTGTGACTGTCCCGAGATCAGTTTCCACCTGAGTTGCTTTCTCTCCCGGAAAGTCTTTGGGCCACGGGTCCGAATGATGTGGGTCGTCTTGCGATCCCACCGTATGTTGTTACAGTTAGAGAGAATGTTAGGATGCCACGTATTCCCCAATATCGCATTTCAAGTGATGGAGAAAAAGCACTATTGGCTATTGTAGATGACTTTATTCAGAAAGGTGTGGTTGAAGAAATGAGAGGCAATGTTTGCAACAGTCCTGTTCTTCCGATCCTTAAAAGAACGGATACTTCACAGCCTCCTGTTTATCGATTTGTTATCGACCTGAGGGAGGTAAAATAGTGGTGCCACAGTTTCCTGTTGTTCCGGACATCACAGCTTTGTTAACAATGATTCCTGCTTCAGCAGTTTGGTTTTTTGTGATAGATCTAAAGAATGCTTTCTTTAGCATTCCTATTGCTGAAGAAAGTAGGGACATCTTTGGTTTCTCTTTAGGTGGCCGAAGTTTCTGCTTTAAGAGAGCTCCTCAAGGCTATTGTGAAAGTCCTTCTATTTACAGTAAAGCTCTTAAGTCCCAGCTTGATGCTTTTTCTTTGCCTCCAGGTGCTACACTTATTCAGTATGTGGATGACTTACTGGTGGCTGCTGATACGGAAGACGTGTGCAAGAATGTGACTGTTGCATTGTTGCGTCATTTGTCTGCTTTAAATTATAAGGTGTCGCCCTCTAAGCTGCAATATGCCCGCCAAGAAGTGACCCATTTTGGTCACCTCTTTTTGAAGGAGGGGAGGCGATTGACCTCAGAACGTATTCATGCTATTTTGCAGACGTCTGTACCTACCACACAGAGAGAAGTGCGTGCCTTTTTGGGTATCACTTCCTACTGTAGACAATGGATTCCCAATTTTTCTCTTTTGGCGAAACCATTGTTGGCACTAACGTTGAAAGATACGCCCCATCCGCTCCCTTGGACGGATGAATATCAGAAAAGTTTTGTTGATTTACGTACTGCCCTGTGTTCTGCTCCGGTGTTGGGTACCCCAGATTATAGCAAGTCCTTTACACTGTATGTACACAAGAGAGAAGGTTGCGCATTGTCAGTTCTGACACAGCAATTTGGAGATAAGCAAAGGCTGTGTGCCTATTTCTCCGCTACATTAGACCCAGTAGCTAAAGCTTTGCCAGTTGTCTCAGAGCTACAGCAGCTGCCGCAATCTCTATTAGACAGTCTGCTGGACTAGTATTAGATAATACACTCATCGGTATGGTTCCACATGCAGTGGATACCTTGCTGAATAGAACCAAAACGCAGCATCTCACAAGTGCTCGTTTGTCTGGTTACGAGCTGACACTTTTAGCGAGTCATGTACATATCAAAAGATGTAACACGTTAAATCCAGCTACGCTGTTGCCACTCCCAGATGAGAAAGATGATCAGGAGAAACATGATTGCTTTCTCCGAACAGAAGAAGAAACGAAGGGTAGGATTGATCTAAAGGACACTCCGCTCAAGGACCCAGATGGGATCCTTTGGGAGGACGGTTCTTGTTTTAAGCTTCCGAATGGGGAAACCACTTCTGCCTATGCTGTTACTACCTTATGCACTATTGTTGAGACGGCACGTATTGGACATAATTCAGCCCAAGCAGCTGAATTAATAGCCTAAGCAGCTGAATTAATAGCCTTGACTAGAGCGTGTGTGTTGTCAAAGGGAAAGAGAGTGAATGTGTACACGGATAGCCAGTACGCCTTTGGCGTTGCACATAGTTTTGGTAAGTTGTGGAGGGAGAGAGGATTCTTCACCTCCCATGGGAAGAAGATTCAGCATGGCCAGTTAGTGACTGATCTTCTCGAGTCACTTACCTTACCTACACAAATAGCGATCATAAAGTGCAGTGCACATAAGAAAGTTACAGATGATGTGGCTCGTGAAAATGCGTTTGCAGATGAGGTAGCGAAAGCAACAGCCAGAAACACCGCTAGCCGAATGTATGTGACAGGCCCTGCAAATTGGGTTAGGGAAATTGGAATGTGTGAAGACACGGTTGAGAGTGTGAAAACGATACAGGGAGAGGCTACTGAAAGGTAATTGAGTACGTGAAAGGAAAGTACAGGAATGTTAGATCAGATGAGCTGTTGGGCAGAGTTGTCAGAACATCAGCGATGGTTGTTACCGGACGCTTATGTGTTACTGCTCGTAACTATGGCTCATGGTACAGCTCATATTAGTTCAAAGGGCATATGTAAGCTTTTGGCCCGGTATGGCAGAATGAAGGAATTCCAAAATGTGCAGAAAATGTGGTTAAACATTGCATTGTTTGCCTAATGCATAACCCAGGAAAGGGTACCCCAACTCCGGCAGGTCATTTTGCTCCCCCGTCATATCCTTTTGAGGTGTTGCAGATTGATTACATTCATATGGATCGCTGCAATAACCTCAAGTATGTTCTGGTGGTGGTATGTGCCTTTTCCCGTTGGATAGAGGCCTACCCCTTGAAAGATAATACTGCTCTGTTGACTGCTAAAGTGCTAATTAAGGAATTCTTCCCTAGATTTGGTTTGCCGCGCATTGTCTGGAGTGACAATGGAAGTGAATTTGTGGGCCAGATTATGCAGAAAGTATGTTCGGGCGTTGGTATTAGACAGAAATTCCATGCGGCAAACCATCCACAGTTAGCAGGTTTGGTTGAGTGTTACAATGGTACACTCAAATTGAAGCTAGCCAAGATTCAAGCTAGCACTGGCCTTGCTTGGCCTGATGCTTTGCCCCTAGCTCTTTTGTCTACCAGAACTACTGTGCACTCTCGTATGGGACTTAGCCCCTATGAGGTGGTATTTGGATGCCCGGCTAATGTTTGGGGCGTCCCTCGTCCCAAAAGATATTCTGACATACCATATCCTTTGTTGATTGATTATTTGCACGATTTGACTACTAAATTGAGTATTATTCGCCAACAGGTGCAAAGTGTTTTGCCGGAGGCCTCCACAGACCCAGGTCATACGATTCAACCTGGAGACTGGGTCTGTGTGAAGAACTTTCAATGGATGAAGAATCTGGAGCCTCGCTGGTCTACGCCTACGCAGGTTTTGCTCGTCACTCGCACGGCTGTAAAAGTGGTGGGCAAGTGCAATTGGGTACACAGCGTGCACTGTAAAAAAGTGCCACTGCCGTTGCCCTTTGACCAGTGGATTCGTAGTGGTGTGAGAGAATCGGACACTGCAGCGATTCCATGTTTCATTCCGTTCAGTGACGCTCAAATCTATGGGACTCAGTCTGAAAAAGCGGATGATGGAATTCTTCAAGCCGCTGTGCCTTTGCATCGTCAGATAGACACTACAAATCCAGAAGCTCTATTCCAGGACCAGACCGTGCCGAGCAAAACACGTTACAATTTGAGACCAAGGAATAATAAAGAGAACTCATTTTTTGAACATTTTCTATTTAAAGACATTTCTTTTTGAACTCTTTTTGCTTCCTTGGATACAATTTTAGTTTTAGATGTGCCATCTGTCTCAGTCACAGGGTCATGGTAGGAGTCTCAGACTGTAACCTGGTTTTTGATCCTTTAGTAAGTGGCTAGTGCCTAAGGATATACAGAAGTAAGTAGCTGAGTGATTAAGGAAGATTGCCGTGAGCGACATTTTTTTTAGACAAAAATGGATGGCGCAACAACCATAGGTAGGGAAAATAGGAAGCAGGAAATGAGGTCAAAATATTGTAAATTGCTGCATAGTCGATTTGGCGTAACTTTGTGTGTTTTGATGGCTTTGTGTATTTTATTAGCTTGCACAGGATGGATCGTCCATGTTTTGCAAACGAGAAATGTTGCTAATTCTACATCTTCTTTGCCGTCTCGTCTGTCTGTCTTTTCACATAAAATACATACTCTACCCCCTCATGAGCAGATAAGGAGAGCCGAGTATATGAACAATACGTTCATTCAATTATTGCACAATCATCAGTTGTCTATTAATATGACTGACTGTTGGGTGTGCGGTCTTATGCCACATAATGCGCAAAAGGGAATGCCATATCTGGTTCTTCCCTTCTCATATGAAGGTTTAGCTTGGGCTTATCTGATGAGGTTCTCAGCCGCATACCACAACAGACTTAAAAGCCCTGTAAGAACTTCTGGGAATAGACTAGATTTCAGTCATAGGTCTCTGATAAAAGGCATAGTGATAATGGCTAAAATCGTAGAGAAGAATAAGATTCCGTTAGATGAGAAGAGAGCTTACGACGGATGGAATGTTACCTACTATGTCTCTATTCTTGGTGACAAAACTAAAAAGTGTGAGTCTTCCCCAGTATGGGCTGCGCCCCATCAAGGTAATTTTTGTCTCCAAGTAAATAGCAAGAAAGCTGACATACAGCAGAAATGTGCTTACACATACTTCTTTTCGTCCCTTGATTTTCCTCCGTTGGTTCTGTCACAAGGAACATATTTTGTCTGTAATGACCGAGCTCATACTTGGCTCCCTTCCAATTTTTCTGGAACCTGTTACATAGCTTTCCTCCTTCCCCCTACATATACGGCTCTGTCAGACCCTCACAGAGTTAGGCATAGCAGAGGTGTAATTGATGCCAAAGACACGGCAGAACAAGAGGGAGGAGACTTCCTTAACCCCTTCGCTGCTCATGACGAGCTCAGCTCGTCCTGCAGTACACTGGTCGTGTGCTCATGACCAGCTGAGCTCGTCATGAACAATGGGATTTGAAGAAGTTCAGCACTAAGTGTGAATTGCCTTAGCATTGATGTGGTTAAAGGATTCCTTCCCTTTTGGGGCCCGATGATTAAAAGCCGACATATTAGGCAACTAGTTTGAGTGGTTGAGACTACTATTAATGTTACTGCAGGTACGATAGGTAACATTACAGCAGAGCTTCAGGCTGCAATCGAATTGCATTAGACGTGATTTTAGCAGACCGAGGAGGTGTCTGTAGATTGATCGGATCTAGTTGCTGCATTTATATTCCAGACGACGCTCCGGCAGTATACCAAGCCATTTCCAACTTGCACACGGTCTCTGAGTCGATTCACCAGGACGAAGGAGATTGGTCTTTTATGGGATGGTTTTGGGAAATATTGTCAACTTGGGGATGGAAGATCTTAAAGTTCCTTGGAGCAATCTTAGCTGTTGTATTCTCTTGTTGTGTATGTGTGCAATGTAATGTGGTCCTGCAGTTTGTGGCCTGTTGGCTACTTTATGTGTTCCACAATCTGCTACTCAGAAGACAGAGAATATTCGAATGATAGTGCAGCAACAGCTTGAAGATCTTATGAACATCAGTGTCGACTCTGACTCAGATTAGCATGAGTTGGTTTGTCTTTGCCTGAGTAATGGCAAAAGGAGGGTCTGAGGTTCTGAAAATTCCGAACTTGTTCGTACTCAGCCTCCATTTTGTGATCGCTGCCATTTTATGTTGCCCTCACTCAGGCAGCTCGGCGAACGCGATGTTTTTGTCGTTTCTGCCTTTGCGTGTCAGGTGGCTTCTCTGCTTATGTTTACTAGCGAGTGTCAGGGTCTGGCCGAGTACACTAAGTTCTGTCTGAGCTGATTAATCCCCGTCGTGGACTACATGTTGGTTCACACCATTGTTTCCTTTAGGTTATCTTATCTACTGTCCTTCGCTACATGTCTCCTGCATTCTCCTGTTTCACGACTGTCCTTCTACGACACACAGCTGTGTTTTCTCTGCTTGTAAATCGAATAATGTGGATTCATTTGTAATTTGCTTAAGGGGTCGAGTGACAAACAGGACCGGGAATTTGAGTTGCCTTACTCTTAAAACATTGTTTCCAACATTTGCCTATAGCTCATGCTCTTCTGTGATTGCCTTTTTGCATTGTGTCATAACATATATAAACCTGTGCGCCACGGAGTTGAGTGGCAGTCTCTTTTGAACCTCGTTGCATTGACGACTTCTAAGACCACTGTACTAACTGCACCTAATAAATACCATCTTCTACGCCAGACGAAGAGTCCGTGTCTCTGTATTTGATAAGGCAGGTGAACTCCGGGGATTTAGGCGTACCCTGCGCCGTCGGGCCTTAAGTCTGCGGTTCTTCAGCGTAACAGAGGGGGTTAAGCCCTTTTACTCCTGAAGTCCCAGTGCAAGACATACTATTGATTCTGAGCAATTGGGCCAAGTACCTCTTCAGCACTTGACTCTTAGTAACAGTGTGGTTCGAAGAGTCCAAGGCTCCATCAGGCAGTGGGAGGTAGATACAAGGGTGAACAGGGGCTCACAACTCAAAACATGCACAGCAGCATCAATACATTTTTGTCCAACCAAATACTCATTTAAATGAAAAAATAAGTATTTTAATTTAGCGCTACACTGTGGCTAGTTCAAGTAATTTAACTGAACGCCCAAGCAGGCTATGCCCAAACAGGCTACGCTTGTCAGTCCTTGAGTTCCTTACAAGTGGTCGTGCAACTGCAGCACCAGGAGGTTCTTAGTAGCTCTTCCAAGCTGGGTAAGTTCTTTGGTCTGTTCCACAGTGTATGGGGCAAGAAAGTAGTGCAAATGTCTTTACGCTGATCATCCGGCACAGTATGGCTCTGCAGGGGTCCCCAGGTGGGCTTCCTTCTTCAGTTAAGATGCTGACCAGGTCACACTTCTTGCCATGTCCTGGTGACACCCTCTGGCATAGGGAGTCACAGTCTCTCCACTGCACATAGGATCCAACCTGATCAGCGTAGGGGATTCTTTCACAACAGCCCTCCCCACCCCCCTGGTCATCGGCTCATCGCCACACACAGGCTGTGTGGACCACTCAGCACAGCAATCTGTTCACAGCAGCACCTCCCGGCATAAGGGGTCATTGGTCCCTCACTGCAACATGGCAATGAACCATTGACACAGCGATAATCACTGCTCAATTCACGCTGGTCCTCCTCTGGCATAGAAGAGTTGACAACTTTTTCGTGCACACAGGCAAAGAACCAATCGGTTCAGCAGCTCGATAAGGGAATCCACTACTGCACTTTGCTCCCTCCAACTCTTTCCTCTTTCTCACATGGAAAAATGGTCTTGGCAAAAAGGCAGGCGCTGGTGCACCAGACATTAGGGCAGGTGGTCTTGTATTTCCGGGGTGATATCCTGACACCGAGCTGGGAGACTAGCAGGACCTAGCCCCCTGTCCTGGTCACAGGTAGAAGTCTTGCAGAGCTCCTCCTCCTAATGTAGCCTGGCTGGCTGCATGACAGTTGACAACTCTTTGAGGTCTCAAGATCTTATTCCTATAGTATATTCCCAGACAACAAATGTGATTTAGAGTCTGAGTCTTTAAAGTTTATGTTGGAGGTCTCTTCTTTTTTTAAGTGCCCACTCCTCTGCCCCCACTTCTTCCAGAAAGTAGTCTGACAGAAGTGACTCCAAAGCTGATAGCCCCACAACACAGGCCATGGGAGTGACAGGGGTTCACACCTGTATGTTAGCCTCAGTGAAATGTGTCGCAAAAAGGTTAGCCTGGGGCTTGAGCCCTATTATGAATGATTTACTTATCAGCCCCATCACCTTCCTGAGATGTGCACAGACCTCTTCGGTGTTACCTTTCTCTGAATCAAAGAGCACCCTTTGAAGTGTTCTGGGGGAGCCTGACTTCCCCTACTTGAGTTTTTCCCACACAACTTGCAGGAATGCAGCAATACACAAACATATCAGGGGGGATTCCTCCACCTTCTTTCCGCAGGTTTCACCAAGCTGGGCCTACCACAATGGAACCCAGAGTCAGCCATATACTTTACCATTCACAGGCATGCAAAGTCCCTGCACCTGTTTACAGCATACATCCACTGCACTGCATCCTTCGAGCATTGTACCACTTACAGGTACACATACACCCAGGGCATGCATGTAACATTTATGTAATGCACAGTACTGTATTATGCCTGTACTGTACCTTTCACAGGTTCTACCCAGCACTCAACACTACATACCAAACCAAACCGATATGAGCTAAAAGGGTGGATTAAGCACACAGACTCAGAACATAGGCACAGAAGCAAAACATAGACTTCACACCAGTGATTCAGGTAAAAGGACCTGTTCACTCCTACTAATCAGTAAATGGTATGCTGCCACCACTGTTCTCATGCTACTTAACGTCTGGTAAGGGCAGTAGCCTTTGATCTCTAACAGGGTAGCCTGCAGTTTGAGACAGGCCTATGTCATGGCGAACACGCATGATCCATGTTTGCTTATGACAACAACAATCAGCATTAGGGATCCTGACAGTTGGAGCACATAGGGCAGGGATTCATGTTGATTACCATGTAGAGGACTTTTCTGTCCCAACAGGATGTGTGCTGCATTCTGCAGCATCATGGCGCAAGGGTTTCTGCGTTGGTCGGATGCTGCCACAAGTATGCAAGCACAACAGGCGAGCAAAAGTGTGCTATATCTTAATCAATGTGGTACATTTCTGCTCTCTTCCTTTCACAGAAAGCAGTGCAGCAAGTTCTCTTCCTGTGTTGTGTGAAAGATTAGCAAATCTGAGCCTAAGCCCCAAGGTAAATCGTTTGATTGGGTCAAACCTTGTCCTTGTTTCTGACCGGCACTCCATTGTGGTCAGCCTCAAATCATGCATAGGTCCCAGTCTAACTCAGGCAAGTTGACAGCTGTTGGAGCCTAGCACTTTTAGGCACTATATTTATTTAAAAATTAATGCCTCTGATTCACCTTTTATTTTTTGACATATTAGTGGTGTTTTATTAATTAAAATGTATTCTACATTTTTCCAATTCAGTTTCAGATTATTATTGTTTTATTGTGCTGTATTTTGAAATTGTTTCTCTTTTGGTGCTGCATAAATATTTTACACATTGCCTATAAGTTAAGCCTGTGTACTCTGTGCCATATCTATCACAGAACTGAGTGAAGGCCAAGTTAGTTGATTTAGTAGTTCATCCTGACAAGGATTGTGTTTATTACTTAAGGGTCGGTAGTCACTCACTAATAACACAATGTTTCACATTCACCCTTGCCCTGATTATGTGCAGGGAGCTAGAGGGTTCATGGACAGCCCATGAGTGCCACGGAGGGCTTCTATAGTGCCTGTGTTTTGAGGGGGGATCTATGTGTTGTGTGACACCTTCTGAATCTAGGGCTAAGAAATAAATTCTGCTGGAAAACCCATAATGCATTACAACTCTGAATGTGGTGCCCATTTTAAGCAATTATGTTCTGATTGAAGAAAGGAGAGGGTGTAGAACATAACATTTTGCACGGGCACACAGTTAGACCCATCCTCTGCACACTTTATTTTACTAGGCAGTCGATATACATGCAAAATAGAAATGTCATCAACATATTAACACCCGAGTTAGTTCTGGAGGGATATTCTTATCCATTCTCTAAAAATTGGATCTCCACTACTCTGTACGGCTTATTGAGGAGTTTCTTTGACTCCACATGAGGGAAACGTTCCTTAATGTTCAATAATAACTGTAAATCAATCAATCAATCATTTGTAAAGCGTACTAAATACCCGCGAGGGTCTCAAGGCACTGAGGGGGACGCTATTGATCGAACAGCCAGGTCTTGAGTATCCTCCTGAAGGTCAGCAGCTCTTGGGTCTGTCGTAGGCTCAGTGAGAGGGTGTTCCATGTCTAGGCAGCGAGGTGGTAGAAGGATCTCCCACCGGTGGTTGTTCTTCGGATGCGCGGGACGGTGGCGAGTGAGAGGTAGGCGGAGCGTAGCTGGCGGTTGGGGATGTAGAAGGAGAGCCGTCTGTTGAGGTAGTCTGGGCCGGTCTTGTGGAGTGCCTTGTGTGCATGGGTGAGGAGCTTGAAGGATATCCTCTTGTTGACAGGGAGCCAGTGCAGGTTTCTCAGGTGGGGGGTGATGTGGTTGTGGCGTGGTACGTCGAGGATCAGTCGTGCCGAGGTGAGATCTCAACAATAGGAAAGGCCTAAATTACTATTAGTGGTAGTCACAGCCTCTAAGCTCACCCTCAGTGGTTCAACACATACTTCTAAAAGAATGGGTAGTCATTTCTTTTTTTCACAGGCTATAGTTGGACCCAAAGGCTCTTTGTCCACAGCAACACAGAAGATAGCAGAGGCAGCTTCCGTGAAGGAAATATTGTCAATTGGCTCTAAAGTTGCTGTGGTGGAAACCAAAAAGACAGAGGTGTACTCCGGGTGCAAATCAATAAGAGGGGATGTGTACTCCTGTTATCATTGTCTAGACGCTAAACCGATTTGGGCCATGAAATACGGAATTGGTAACAAAGTGCCAAATGTTGAAGGCCACTAATGTGGTCAGGATAATGTGAGTTTGTATGGAGTTCATAAAAGGCAGAAACTATGATTTTCTTGATTCAAGAATTAATCTACAGCACCCTTGATCTACAGATTTCAGTGCCTCTGAATTTCCAAAAAGTCAGTTGCACAAGACTTTATAAACATTCTGAATATAAACAACAAAGGCGCCAAAAAAAAAGTGGGGAAGATTTCTCATTAAAGGCCATTTCATTCACCCACTGATTACTTTTTAACATCTCATAAATTGATTAATTTCCTTACCTTGCACCACTAGCAGAAGCAATGGGACAAAATATAGTTTAATTAAGGAGTACCTAAAGGAAAGATCAAATGCAAGTGGGTGGTAGACAGGTGGTATGCCAGGTCAATAACAATTGATATTTGTTAGAAATGGGGTTTAAGTTTGCCTAGAGAATGCCCAAAACCAGGCAGACCCCACCACTCTAGTCAGGGCAAGTAAATTACACATCAAAGATGACCTGTGCTCACACTCTGGTAGCTTGGCGCAGTTAGGCTTATCATCAGAGGCGATGTGTAAAGCATTTGTGCAACAAATTCATACAGTAACACTATGAAAACACAACAAAAGAGACTCTACATAGGATTATAAAAGAACTCACTATATTATGAATCCTCAAAGACCAAAATGGCATGTATCAAATAAGTACTTCTGCTATAAAGGCAGTTTAAAATGAAGAACCACATGTATAGCAGTAATATCACATATGCAATTATAGGTACTACAGTAACATCAAATAAACTTTTGTTTCAGGAAATAAAAAAACTTGAGGCTCAGAAGCACCTTCACGCCTATTACTATAAACACAATAATTCACAGTTAAGTCCCTAAATCAGCATAGCAGGGGCCTTTGTTGAGGTCTCACCCTGTACGACTACAGGGGTTCAAGTGCCCCATAAGGTACTACCACAGAGGGGGCGGGCACACACACTGCAGATTGCAGCGGGAAGACCTTACTTGGTCCTCCGCGTACAGAATTGTAAAGAGAAAGCTGCTCGCATCCATTCTGCATCGTGCCCACTGGGCGATGTCAGCGTGCCTCGCTCACAGAATCCATGTCGCAGGGAAAGGAGTTGTGCTCCTGTACGGCTACAAAAACACTGGCAGGACTGTGGCAGGTCATGGACAATGTTGGCAGTCCTTGCTTGGACTCTTGTTACTGTGGCAGGTAGAGTTGGAGGACATGGCCCTCAAGAAAGAAAGCTGTGAAGTCCCTATGCTCCCAGGAGCCCACATTAGTGTTTGGGTACAGCACCTGGAGGGTGGAGATAGTCTTCGTGACCCCTCTGAGTAGTACTTCACACAAATCAGTGGGCCATGGGAGTGAGGCAGCTGGCATCCAAGGAGGGCAACTCTGGGAGGCGCTGCAACGCTTCCCTTTAAATAGTGCTGGTGTCGACCGGACTCCATGGTATTGCCCAGACAATAAGGCCACAAACCTCTCTCTTCCCCAGTGAAAACCTTAGGACGCCTAATCTCTCCCTGTCAAGGGCAAGTTGCTGCACTACTCCCATGGGAAATTTGTTGCATAACACGGTGCTGAGTTGGAGGCCCAAGCACAGCTGAGGTTGGGCTGAATTCCTTGGGACAAGGGAGCACTTCAACATGCACTGACTGAAAAGAGGGTTGCTCACCATGGGCTGTCCTTTGGGAACTTGAAATAGCTGGACTCAGAGTCCCATGGCCAGGATATAATAAGGCAGAGTCTTTTCTGATCCTGAGACTCTGATGAACAGAGGGCAAACCAACATGCCTTTGGAAAACACTGGGTCACAAGGCGAGGAGCAGGCAGGCAGGGCAGCACATAAAGTTATGTTTAGCGGAGTGGCCATCCCTCTAGCAGCTCAGCAGGTCACCGAAACAAAGCACATAGTCCCAAATAAGGTCTCTACTGTCCGCACAGCAGTACTCTCAGAGACCCAGTACTAATGTATTTGATGAAGGGGTGCTTTCAAAGGGACACTTAGATATGCACAACAATCACTTTCAACCCAGCCCTGGATCCAGATGATCAGTAGGTAGTAAATCAATTCTTTGTCTGAGTTTAGGACATAACCTATACAAATGTAAAGTGTGAAACACCTCTTCCTCTCCCAGCTGTTCCTGTGTTGTGGATGTTTGCAAGGTATCCAACAAGTGTAGCTGTCACCCTAGTCTAGGTGTGTAATGGAGTCAAGCTGTCAAGCAGAAAGAGTCATAAGCACAGAGAAATGGCCATTTTCTAAAATAGAAATGCAAACTCCAACTACACCAGTAAGTAGGATTTATAACCACTGTTTTAAACATGGCAACATCACACCTTTCTAATCAGGAAATACTGCTTAAAAGTATATATGGGAATCCCCAATGCTAGCCTAAGAGGAGTAGGCATCACAGCAGTAAGAAACAAAAGAGGCTGTTTGTCAATACCAGGACATCCCTCCCATTAAGGCACATGTCCAACCTTCTACTTACACAACACCCTGCTTACAGGGCTACCTGGGGCCTACCTTAGGGGTGACTTATGTGTAATAAAATGGGGGTTTAGTGTTTGGCAAGTAGTTTTAGATGCCAAGTTGAAGTGGGAGTAAACTGCTCACCTAAGCCCTACGCTGGCAGGCCTGCAATAGGTTTGAAAGGCTACTTCTGTTGTTGGCACAAGCAGTTCTGCAGGCCCACTTGTAGAATTTAATTTACAGGCCCTGAGTTTATGGTATACCACTTTACAAGGAACCTATAAATAAATCAAATATGCCAAACAAGTGTAAACCAATAATAACAGGTTTAGAGGAGAAGGCACATGCACTTTAGCACAGCTTAGCAGTGGTAAAGTGCCCAGAGTCCTTAAGCCAACAAAACTAGGATCAGAAAAACAGGTGGAGGAAGGCAAATGTTTTTGGGGATAACCCTGGAAAAAGGGCCAGGTACAACACAGTTTTATTAACATTGCGCTGGCCACGCAGCAGCAGGTGCACATCTGAATAGAATTTGAAAAGGGAAGGACTACATAGGATCACTAAAACATAGATTAATGACAATGCCAAGTCATTTTCCCACTGAAACACACTTCTGCAATTACTGGATACTCTGAACACTTCAGTAAAAAGGGTTTCGCTTCTTTAGTCCAGCCAGATTTTTTACTTTTTCATCAACCAGTTCTTTGACCGTTACTGTGAGTGTATTTCACTACTTGGATCTTGCTCACAGTAATTGCATGGTGTCTACTATCTGTGTCCACCTTTTAATATAAGGCATCTGTGGGGCAGCTTGGGTAAGGGATACTGGGATGGTTACACATGAACATGTGTGCAAAAGGCATTCTGCAAGGATAGATGTTGACCTGAGATAGGGCTTATAATATTACTGGGCATTTATAGAGAGGTCAATAGGGTTTATCTGTATTGTACTGCAGCATTTGTATAGCGCTTACTACCCCTATGTGGGGTGCTAAAGTTCTTGCCTACATGGGTTGCATGCTACACCATATAGGTTTTGTGGTTGAAAGGATGTTGTTTTTGTTTTTATCCTATGTGGGTAGTGTTTCCATGTCTTGTGTGATGACCACTAAGGTGCCTTTATCGTTTTATGGGACTCACGGCATAGCAGAGTGATGGATGATAAAGTGTGAGAGACATACACGTAGTTTATGGTTTTCAGTCTGCTGATAGCTTTAAACAGCTCTGTAGGTACATTTATGGTATTTCCTATTATATATTTTGCCTATCCGGTTACTGAACTGGGATTTTGTGTATAGTTTGTGGTACTGAGCAAGCATAGTTGGAGGAAGAGAGAGAAGTAGAGAGTTCTTTTGGGATGGGCATTTTTATTATCATCCCGTACATGAGTGCCTTTGTGAATTGTAAAGAAGTGGTCTGATTGTAAATATATTTTGGACCTGTAGTGGTGGGCTAAATTAAAGTCCTGCAAACTGTCGAGCAGTGTGCAGCAGATGTCTTCAGTTATTTCATGCCAGCTAATTTGGTCTAAGTATCCGTGTTCCACTCTACAGTGCTGATGATGGACAACCCTCATAGCAGATATGTCCTATGTGAATTTAAGAGGTATAAGCTATGAGTTCCTGCTGACTGCTTTGCATTATGATCTAACTGTTATATATGCAAGTACATAACTATATAGTGCCATGGCAAACCATAGTAAGCCCTTCTTATTTTACCTGCATATCCTAAGAAGTATACTGGTGGAGCTGTTTTAAAGTCATGGGTTGTACGCTGAGAATGTTGCTTGAGTGTATAACTGTTTTCTGAGCCTTGTTACTGGTTTGTGGGTAGTACAGTTATCTAGGTAATAGCTATGATTTCAGCTGTTTTCAGGAGTGTACATGCTACTTAGTGCTTCTTATGTTGGCTTTTAGTGAGTTCCAGAGCTTTGTTATCTGTATAGAGAAAGTAGTGCCTCCTATGGCTTTCTTAGGTTAAGGTGGTGTAATAAGTGGTGCAAGTCTGGAGAGCAGTGTTCTGATTGGTTTGTTTGAATTTAACTTATAGGTGTTGTAGTCCTTTTCCTTAGGAGGCTCAGTGGACAATGTAGAGTGCAATAAACATTGAGGGGCTCATCTACAAGTCCCTTGCGCCACTAGCACGTCACTTTTTACCATATTAAAAGTGATGCACTGGTGGCGCAAGAGGCTTGTCAATAAACCCCTGTCATTCTAGCCGTTGCCAGACTAGAGTCTTGCATCCTCTTGGTGGGTGAAACTGAAGACAAAACCTTGCGGCAACACTTTGGATAAGTTCTATATTACATATGATGAATGTGGGTGTGCCAAGTTATAGGCTGTTGACAAAGTCATGCCTGGAGAAAACGCATTTAAGAATGGCTTTCAGTTTATGTTCGTATGCAAGGTATGGGAAGATGTGATGCAGTGTTTTTATTGTGTAGCAGGCACTCTCATTATTGAATAGCGCATTTTTGTGATTCGCTATTTGGTATTTGGCATCAATATCAATAAATATTGAAAAAACACATACGGGCATACTAAAATTAAACATGCAAGCCCCCTCTCACAACACACAACAAAGCAACAAAAAAAAGGGGTCGTAATATGTAAATGGATAAAGGATATTTATTGACATATCTATAAATGCAACCCATGTACAGCGCTCCTTTAGATTACTCTGTACTTGACAGCTGCTTTTATCGAACTCTGTATATTTAACATATTATCTTTCATATTGCAAAAGATCCTGTCACATCTAATCCGAAATGAGCCACGTCCACAACTACTTTTTTTGTAAAATTAATATCCCCTAAAGCACCCCCATTTGTTGCTACAAGTGACCATTTGACTGCTGCTCCCGTAAACGGCCTTTCATTGTTTTTCTTAAAAAATAAAAAGCTAATATAAAAAAGATACATATCTGCAATAAGACAGGCCCGGCAGACCCGATCATCACGGTGCGGCAGAGCAGTGATGGGGGCTGTAGCCAGCCACGTCCGAGCAGCGGAGAGGCATTTGGTGGAGGCAGCACCCAGCTTAGGAAGGCGGTCCCTGGGTGTGCGCTGTGGGGAAAGAGAATCGGACAGTGGCAGTTCCTGTTTCCCCCTTCTGCTGCCCGGTAAGGAGAGACCTGAGGCGGGGAGACTGGCCCCCGTCATTTGAAGGCGTGCAGGAGTGCTGAGACTAGGGGCAGGCTGGCGGCACTTTGGAAGGAAGGCGGGGGGCGATCCCCCGTTGCCCCACGATAGATGAAGAGCTGACAGTGTATAGGTGACCGCCTGAGAAAGGATAACCTCGCCGGGGTACCGAGTAAGGCTGCAAAGCGTGGGGTAGCAACTACACGATGGAGGCGAACTGGATCTAGAGAGGCCTGCAACCGAGTGCTGCTGGTGGGCAGACGTGTGTGCACAGCGGGTGCTGATCGGCGGATACCTAGTGACTGGAAGGGAAGGCCCCTGCTGCCCTATTTGCACAGTGTTACCGAGGCCTTTATCGGCCCCCTATCCAAAGAAGGCATTATGCAGGCTTGGCACAGAGAATCCAGCTGCAGAGCCAGGACTATCTGCGAGCCTTGGGAGCCTTAGGGTGCCTGAGAGGTGCTCAGTGCTTGCATATGGAGAGGGGGAGCAGGCCCATTTTGCCCCGGTGATTTCTAGAAGAGCGGAAAGTGAAGAGGGACGCCTCGAGCGCCTAGGGACGCCGGGGGAGATCTTGTGTCCTTTTAAGAACTAATGGGAGTCTGACCCTTCCCTCTCTACAAAGCTCTGTCGTACTCTGCACACTCTCGGTTTGGAAAAGGGTCCCAGGAAGCCTGACCCAAACAGGGCCGACAATGGTGATTTTTTCGCCCCTGCTGAACTTTTACTTACTCAACCTTTCCAGGACTATGCCTGACCTCAAGAGGACTTCTAGAATTCTTCTGGACCACGGCTCCCCCCGCATTACTCTGACAATCCCTGAGTACACATGACCTCTTTCCCGACAGCGGAGTCCGAGCATTATGTCCGACGCCCGGTGGAGCTGCTCTGTTCAGCTAATGAGGAGTTCGGACTTGGTTCACCCCGACTGTCACCTTGCCAGCCGGACTTTGGGCACAGTTTCTCCCATTCTTCCTGTCTCGCCCACCCTCCCCCTCATCGTATTTCTACCATTCTGCTTTTGCCTTGTCTCCTTTCTATCCACCTGTATGACTGATACCCATTGGAGCTTCCTTGAGAGCTAAAGGGGAGACTGGCCTTGGACTGCCTCCCTGGCCATCACCATGAGTGTCCGCAAGTGGGGGGCAAGGAGGGGCACTGCCCCCCCGGAGTGCCCCTCCTTGCTCTGCGGCCGCCCATGCTTTTACGGACGCCTTTTGTCTGTAATTCCGGGCCCTGCAGGGAGAAGAGCTGTTCCCTGCCAGAGGCATCAACTCCCTGATGGGGCGCCTTGCACTCCTCCTTACAGCCCCTCCCGCTCATTGTCATTCTGTCTGTGGCTGATTATCACAAACAGAATGACAATGGCCAGTTTGAGCTGCGCGCCACAAGCATGAGTGGTTAGGTCTGGACACCAAGACCTCCTTTGAACACTGTGTATTCTGAGAGCAAAGGGTCTTCTGAATGAAGTTCTGGGGGGAGTCGATGCATTATAGTTCCAAATTGAGGTTGCAGCATAGCCCCACTAAAACATACACAGACTTGTGTCAAATACATGTCTATCTGCTAGTATGCACCCTGTATGGCAGGACATTCCGACCCTGTGTTTCACTGCCTCATATCCCCTTGTACCCCACTCCTCGTGCTCACTGCCTTATATCCCTCTGTACCCCACACCTTGTGCTCACTGCCTTATATTCCTCTGTACTCCACACCTTTCGCTCACTGCCTTATATCCCTCTGTACCCCACACCTTGAGCTCACTGCCTTATATCCCTCTGTACCCCACACCACGCACTCACTGCCTTATATCCCTCTGTACCCCACACCTCGCGCTCACTGCCTTATATCCCTCTGTACCCCACACCGTGCGCTCACTGCCATAACATATCCCTCTGTACCCCACACCTTGCGCTCATTGCCTTATATCACTCTGTACCCCACACCTTGCGCTCACTGCCACAAAATTTCCCTCTGTACCCCACACCTTGGGCTCACTGCCTTACATTCCTCTGTACCCCACACCTTTCTCTTACTTCCACAACATATCCCTCTGTACCCCACACCTCGCGCTCACTGCCACAACATATCCCTCTGTACCCCACACCTCGCGTGCACTGCCCAACATATCCATCTGTACACCACACCTCGTACTCACTGCTACATGTCCCTCTGTATCCCACTCCTCACACTCACTGCCTGATCGCTCACTTTACCTTGACATTCATCTTCTACGTGTTCTCACCGCTTCAACTCGTTCTACCTCTGTTCACCCCTTACTTCTTTTAGTACCTTTCTCCTTTCTCAATACCGCTACTTCTTTTCCTCTTCAGTAACAGCTCTCTGACACACCTCTGCACTTCCTTTATATCAATGCACCCCTCTACCTCACCTGTCTACCACAGTCTTTATTATTCCCTCTTCCTCAGCTGTCTCTACCTGTCTCTGACACACCTCTCCTCTCTACCTGGCCCTCTCTCGTTCTACGGGTGGGTTTTTCTCCCTTCTCCATCTTTGATTTTCCTGTTGCTGCACCTGAATCTTTTTCTTCCACACCTCACTTCTTTGTCTAACCTTCAACCCTCGCTACCCTTCTGTTTGCCTCACTACTGTCTTTATCCGAACCACCTTTCAGTGCCTCTTCCCATTTCGCCTCCCTCCCTCATAGCGCTCTCCTGCATGCATCTGCTTCTCCCCTCACCACCATGCCTGCCTCTGCCCCTCCTTACCTTTCTAACCAACCTAACTTTCTACCTTCCTGTTATTCCTGGTAGTGAACCTTTCATTTCACGCCTCCGGCTGTATTACCTATGCATTCATAAAAAGAGCATGTATGCACCTCCCTGAGGGTTGCAATCTAGTTCCTATTCAGCTCAGAGACAAATGTTAAAACCAATCATTAAGAAACAATTTAAAAACAGTTGACGCAGCGTTTCGGTGTACAGTTGATAATTGCACCTTCTTCAGGACAAAAATGTTTCTTTATCACAATATCTACATGTAAAAGATATTGATACGTTTTTTTTTAGATATTGTGATAAAGAAACATTTTGAAATAGGAACTAGATTGTAACCCTCAGGGAGGTGCATACATGCTCTTTTTATGTAAAGAATAAAATGTAATATCCTTACCTACATATCATTATCCTTGATTAATGTTGCAACATTTATGTGCTTTCTAGACTGCAACAGTGTGTGTCCCCCTTAACTTGAGACCTCTCATAACTAGTGTCTTTCCTTGGAACTGTTTAGCAACAGTAACATTTTGATGAGTTTGTCTTTAACTAATAAAGACAATATAACAGGGTTAGTCTGTTTCCTTGCCTATTGACACCCCTGCATAATAAATAGGGAAATCTTCCTACATTTGTTCTGCAAATTCAATTGCCACCTGCCGCTGTACCAGATGGTGTGTGTCAAGAAAAGTACAGTGTAGACACCGGATTTCGGGAGGGAAGTGGTAAGAAAAATTCAGTAACACCACAGTTTCTGTTGCAGGATTCCATTTTTGAGACAGAATGACAATGACGGTGCCTGAGAGAAGAGGAAGAGGAATGGTACTTGGTGCATCCTTGCCGGTAGATAAGTCAGGTCCATATATAGATGGTAAGGTTGAAGGAAATGACATCACCTTCTTATTGGATACTGGTGCTACCCATTCTACTGTGAGAACAGCGGACATCCCAAACCTACCCCTCTCGGGAGAAGCGATCCAAGTAGTTGTCGTTTCTAATAAACAAATTAGGACCCCAATTACTGAACCAATGGAGGTATTTATTGGCAACTTTAGAGAAATGCACAAGTTTGTTGTGTATGACTCAAGTCCTGTAAACTTGCTAGGAAGGGATTTATTGTGCAAAATGAACTGCACAGTATTTTGCACACCGGATGGTGTTGCAATTCAAACTCCTGATGAAGACGGAGTATACAAAATCATGTTAGCCAAACAGGGAACAGAGGTGACCTTTTTTCTATGATGACACCAAACGAGTTACCAGATGAGGTCCTATCTAAAGTAAATCCTAATGTGTGGGATTTTACCAGAAAGGAAGTAGAATTAATGACAAATGTAGACCCAGTAAAAGTAACCGCAAAAGAAGGTGTAGTTTATCCAAATACCCAACAATACAAAATGAGCCGGGAAATAAAAGCCGGTGGTGCAGCAGAGATTGAACGATTGGTCGAGCAAGGCATATTAAAAGAAATAATGAGTAGCCCTTGTAATTCAGATATTATTGGTATAAAGAAACCTAATGGAAAATATAGGGTGGTCCAAGACTTGAGGAAAATTAACAAAATTGTCATACCATGTTGTCCGATAGTGCCAAATCCAGCAGTGATTTGATATCAGATACCGTGGAATGCAGGATGGTTCACTGTAATTGATTTATGACATGCCTTTTTCTCCATTCCATTGCATCTGATAGACAAATGTTATTTTCGTTCAAATTTGATGAGCATGTTTACGTTTGGAATCGTGTTCTACAAGGGTACACTAAAAGTCCTTCGATGTTTAACCCTAATTTTGAAAAAATGTCTTGAATCTCTGGTGTTGCCCAGACAATCAGTTTTGGTGCAATACATTGAAAACGTAATTGTCGCGTCAAAAACTCAAAGTGATTGTGTTACTGATTCAATTGCATTATTAAATCACATGACTGAAGGTGGACATTAAGTGTCATCAGAGAAATTACAATTTTGCGCATCTTCGGTTAAATATTTGGGACACCAAGTAGAAAGAGGAGTCGGATGAGTGACCTCAGAAAGAATAAAAATAATAAGACATATGCAGTTACCACAGACCCAGAAGGAAATAAGGATGTTTCTTGGAGTCATAGGTTATTGCAGGCAGTGGATAGTGGGATTTGCAGTACTAGCCAAACCTTTGATACAAATGACCAAGAAACGAGCAAAAGATCAAGGGCCTTATTTATGAAGGCCTTGCGTCAGTTTTGCGCCGCTGGTGCGTCACTTTTTGTGACGCACCAGCGGTGTAAAAAATGCGCCTCGTTGCGCCATATTTAAAAAGTGAAGCATCTAGGTAGATGCGTCACTTTTTAAACCCCTGCGCAACATTATACCTGCGCCAGGTATAATGTATGCAGAGGGGGCGTTCCCCCGCAAAAAAGCCTCGTAATAGTGACGCAGTGAAATCTATGAGATTTCACTGCGTCACTTTTAGGACACTGTTGCGTCAAAATCTTGCGCCTGCCTCACAGCAGGCGTAAGACTGACGCAAGCCCTTTCACATGGGGCTTTCCCCATGTGAAAGGACGCATTGCTGGAGTTGCGTCACTTTTGTGACACACTCCAGCAATGCGTCACTTTTGCGCTTACAGATACGTCAGAAATATTGACGTATCTGTAACTCCTTGCGACATGATGCGTCATAGATTAAATATGATGCATCAGGAATGTCGTAGGGAGTGCGCAGTGAAAAGTGACGCATCGCTGTTTTCACGCAGCGATGCGTCACTTTTCATAAATGAGGACCCATGTATTTATTTATTTATTTATTTAAGTAGTTTATACAGCGCGCAGCTACCCCCGGAGGGGTGTCCCGGCGCTAGAAACAGAACCTCAGGGAGGGAGGGGTGGAACAAGCTTCTTACAAGACAGGAATCATAATCTGGAGAACAGCCAGGTTTTTAATTTAGCACGGAAGATGGATTCCGACGGGCAGAACCTGAGGTCGAGAGGGAGGCAGTTCCATAGTTTGGCAGTGATTACGCTGAACCCTCTGCCGCCCATTCTGGGACGTCGAAAGCGAGGTGCAATCAAGAGGCGTAAGTTGTGAGATCTCAGTGATCTGACAGATTGAGAAATTGACACTCGCTTTTTCAGGTAGCTAGGTCCAAGGCCGCTGATAGCTCGAAAGGCGAGGGTGAGGATCTTAAATTGAATGCAGCTTGCAATGGGAAGCCAGTGTAGCTCTTTGCGATAGGCGGCAACCGACTGACGGTAGGGGATATTTCCGATCAGTCTGGCTGCCGCATTCTGAACGATCTGAAGCCGATCGATCAGATATTATGGAGCACCGGCATATAAGCTGTTGGCGTAGTCGAGGTGAGAAGTGATGAGGGCCTGAGTGATTGTTCGGTGGGCGTCCAAGGGAAGGTAAGGAAAGATCTTCTTAATCATGCGCAGCTTCACAAAGCAGGCAGAGGTGATCTTGTTGGCTTGTGCAGTAGAGTGGGATGATGAAAGTATGACAGCTTTTGTCAGATTAGGACATTGTATATGTGAAGCACCTGTTCCAGGTATGCCAAATTATTCAAAAGAATTTGCATTATTCTGTGATGAAAGAGATAATTGTGCACTCTCTGTCCTAACACAGAGACATGGCCTAATGCGACGTCCGATGGCATATTTTTCCGCTACATTGGACCCAGTGGTACAAAGGGGGGTGGTGATGGACGGAGCATCTGAACCAATCAAACACTCACACCCAGTCAACAGATCTGGGTTTAATCCATCACCGTTCTTTAGCCCACTCTGCCACCCCAGTTCAGACTTGGCCATATGCAAATCAGTCTGACCCTGTGCCTCATGGGAACAGTCCAGCCCGAACTGCCAAGCCATGCCTTTCCTTGACCGGAAACAAGCTTCCTAGGACCAGTTTCTGGCATTACAGCTGTCTTCAGCTAGGCTTGCTTGAATCCAGTGGCAAAGTAAGCAAGGGACTCACGTCTGAGCATACCCTGCCAACTTATGGCGAACAAAGCGCTACAAAAGGGGGTGGTGATGGACGGAGCATCTGAACCAATCGAACACTCACACCCAGTCACCAGATCTGGGTTTAATCCAACACTGTGCTTTAGCCCACTCGGCATCCCAGGTCAGACATGGATATATGCAAATCAGTCTGACCCTTTTGTACTACATTGGACCCAGTGGCATCTGCAGTGCCAGGGTGTCTGAAAGCTGTAGCTGCAACATGCATGAGTCTAGAACAAAGTGAATCCATTGTAATGGGACACCTTGTAATTGTGTACGTCCCACATGCTGTCAAAATTCTGTTGACAAGAACAAAACCTCAGTATCTTACTCCTAGTCGGCTGACTAAGTATGAGCGAGCCTGAGAATGTAACAATAGTCAGATGTACTGTCTTGAACCCAGCAACCTTGTTGCCGGATCCATATTTTGAAATAGTAAAAGATTAAGTCAATCATGAATGTCTCGACGTCAATGAACTAAGTTCCAAGCCTTGTCCAGACATACAGGAAGAACCCTTAAAGAATGCAGAACATGAGCTATTTGCAGATGGCTCGTGTATGCGCCATGAGGAAGGAGGCTTAAGTGCTGCTTATGATGTATGCACATTGGCTGGAATAGTCAAAGCATCCTACTTACCAGGAGTCAAGTCTGCACAGGTAGCTGAATTGGCAGCTTTAACTAAAGCTTGCAAAATTGGGAAAAATTGGAGAGTAACCATTTACACTGACAGTCAGTATGGTTACGGGGTTGTGCATGACTTTGCAGCTCTGGATGCAAAGGAATTTCATGACTTCTTCAGGAACCCCTATTAAAAATGGAAACTTTGTAAAAGAATTAATTGAAGCAATTCAGTTGCCAAAAGAAGTGGCCATTGTCAAGTGAGCAGCTCACCAGTCAGGAAATGATAAGGTGACTGCTGGTAATCGTTATGCTGACCAAGTGGCCCAACATTTTGCTAAATACAAAATAGCAGTAAACAAGACAATTGATGCATTTGGAATCAGCTACCAACCTATGCTACTTGGGGGCGTAGGAACATGGGAGGAAGTGAGAGATTTACAAGATGAAGCAGAGACAAAAGAAAAGAAAGGATGGGAGAAAATAGGTTGTTGGAGAAGAGCTGATGATGGGGTGTGGATTTATCCAGATGGAAGACCTGTTCTACCTGACTGTATGCTTGCACCAATGGCTAGAATGTATCATGGAGACACATACATAGGCAGAGATGCAATGATTAGACGTTTTCGATAAGATTGGTTTAATGCAATGTTCAGGAATGTCGCAGAGAGTCTTTGCAAGAGATGCTTAACTTGTCAACAAATGAACCCAGGCAGGAAAACTGTAGTCTGCACAGGGAAAATTAGAAAATGTGAGGGTCTTTTTTATAAGACTTCAGATTGATTTCATTCAGTTACCTGCCTGTCGAGGATTGAAATACGAACTTGTCATTGTCTGTTTTCAAAGTGGGTGGAGTCATACCCAACCAGAAGGAATGACAGCTTGACAGTGGCGAGACTCCTATTACGGGAACTCATTCCTTGATTCGGTTTTTCAGTAACTATTGAATTAGACATAGGGTCTCATTTTAATAACGAAATACTTCGATTAATTTATGAAGCAATGCAAATTAAACAAAAACTGCACTGAGCATACCGTCCAGAGGCTTCTGGAGTGGCAGAACAACTGAATGGCACATTCAAGTCAAGAGTGGGAAAGGTGTGTGCATCCACCCCACTGGAGTGGCCTGATGCTTTACCTCTTGTCCTGATGGGACTCAGAAGTATCCCAGATAACTATACAGGACTGAGTCCCCATGAGATATTCATGGAAAGGGCAATGAGGCAAGCATGTATACCAGGACACAAGCTGCTGATTATATATCTGATGATTTGGTACTAGAGTATTGCAAACAGTTGGCTGACCAAGTGTGTTCTATCTCTCACCAGGTTGGGGAAGACGATGTGCCAGGCAGCCAAACCAAGCGTATGATCTGAATCCCGGTGACTGGGTAGTAGTGAAAAATCACACTTGAGAATCGTGCCTAGCACCAAGGTAGGAAATGCCACATCAGGTTATATTGGTTACAATAACAGCTGTAAAATGTGCAGGCTTGCCTAATTGGATTCATGCAAGCCAAACTAAGAGAGTACCAGCATCTGACGAAATAGATCCACAACAAGCTCAAGCAGTTGAGGCGGCTGATGGTTGTACAGCTGAAGGATCACAGGCAAATGATCCTGAAGTAGCTGATCAAGAACAACTTAGCACTAGTCAGGATGACTGGATTCCAGTGGTGGACATACCAAGAAGTCAAACTCAATTAGAAAGACAGAATGAGAGTGAGGACGAGACAGAAATAGAAAAACACACTCAGATTACAGAAAATAAAGCTAACACCGAATCTGAGGACGACCAGATAAGGAAAAGCAATGTACTCAGACAGAAGAAAATGAAAGCAACCCCCAGGAGTCTGAGGGGGGACAGATAGGCCTTAGAGAAAATGCCCAGGCATAAGAAAATCAAGAAACTATAAGACCTAAGCAGGACCAGTTAGGTAAAAAAAAAACAAGTTCAGGAAGAAGAAGGAGAACAAAGTCAAATCAAACAAACTCCTGAACAGGTTCAGAATAGAGAAGAAGAACCCATCCAGGTGGAAACGGCTAAGATAATAAGCCCTGGACAAGGTCATATAGAGAGGAATTCAGTAAATGGAAATAATCAAGTCGTGCCACAAATCAACGAAAACAAAAGAGCACTTGAAGAAACTGAAAGCACGGTGCAAGCTAAAAGACTGAGGAAAGGTGATACTTGGCCTAGTGTTATCAAGAGACTGAAATATCGCCTTAAGACAATAAGTGAAGAACCTGACCAAGTAAACGAAGTGACAAGCCAATCTGAACCGTCCACTGAAAAGCCAAGAAGGAGACGTCCACGATTGCAAAGACTGGATAGTAAATTCAAGAGTCCTGAATGGACATATGCAATTCTTGAAGATTTAGAGAATCTGAAAATAAGTGGAGATACTGAGGAAGAATTAAATGGTGATCGAATAGATGAAGAAGTGAGACCCACTTAAAGCAAAAAGAAATTCACAAGGTTGTACTCTGTACAAAATATAAAAAGAGGGGAGAAAACCTCTTAATCTAAAATGGCTGATAATAGAGCTGCGGGAAAACCGAAACAAAATTGTGTAAAAAGATGCTGTAGAATGTGAATATGTAGCATATTTTTTGTACTTATAATATGGTTAAAAGTGACTGATGATAGCCAATCCCTACCTAATGACTGAAAACAAACAGAATGACACTAGTGCACATGGAAAGATAGCTAACATTAAGCAAGACAGAGTAAAATTAGAAGCACCAGATGAGACAGATTTACATCATAATGTATATTCTAGCCGGGGGGCACCCACGCTCTGCGCTTTTGCTTTGCGGGATCTAGATAATAGGCATTTTTTTGGCTGTACTTCCATCTGGCTTACTGCCACCCTTCATTGCGGCTTGTCCGCTAGCGCTGGGACGCCTCGCTGCTTAGGTAGCCATGCACTCTATAAGCTCCTTTAACATAACGTATAAGCTCCTTTAACATATATAAAAATTATACAGATTTAAATGTTTTTGCAAACCTGTTAGTACACTATGTAGAAATCATTGACGTTAGCGGTTGTTATGTATGTATGAAATTGCCGACAGCAGTAGCAAAAGGAGTAGCCTATCATCATTTACCCTTGACATATGGTATTTCATGTAGTATTTTAGCTAGTTTATTTTATCAAACTGGAAAGTTACAATATTATTATTCTAACGTAGATGTGATTTTTTCTGAAGTTCCTTTGCGGAAAAGCATGAACCCTGCCCTTAGTAATAGAGATTCAAAATTCAAGGGTGAATATTTTCTAACGATGAAAACAATAGATATAGCTGAAGCACATAAGCACATTTTAATATGTAAGTTACATGAAGAATAAAAGATATTTCTGAATCTAGTAGAGAAAAGGAGACAGGATTTCTATAGAAGGGCCTCCGAACCGAAACCTCACATACCTGGACTGAGAGAGAAGACTTTGTTGCAACTGTCAAGACTCATGCTGCTATTTCCCTGGACCTTGAAAAGAAAGGGAAAATATTTCTCCATAGGTTAAAAACAGAATATAACAATATTTGTATTGGTTCCAGTGAATGTGAGTACAATTTTCTGATAGTAGGGGGATGGGGACTAAAAGGGGAACAGATCCAGTATTTCCTGGAGTTTATTATGTATGTGGGAACACAGCTTATTTTAAGCTGCCTGACCACTGGTATAGGAGTTGCTATTTCAGAATAGTATTCCCAAAGGTATATCATGTAAAAAGAATCACTGGAAGCATGAAGAAAATAACGGACTAACACGTAAGAAAGGGGCTAGTTTTTCAGAAATTGTAGGATATATATTTAATGCATTGATACCTTCAGTGGGATTAATTCTGAATGCAACAAGAATTTGTAAATTATCAATGGTGGTGGATCGCTTATCGACCAACACTGCTGGAGTATTTTTATTGATCAATACCGAATTAGATGCGTCAGATCTATGGTTTTGCAAAATCGACTTGCTCTTGATATATTATTGGCAAAAGAGGGCAGAGTCTGTAAAATGTTGACGGTGCAACATTGTTGCGCCTACATATTTGACAAAAGTGTTGAAACTGAGAGTTATGTCAAAAGTATCATGAATTTGGAGGATGAATTCAAACCACTGGAAGTTGACAGTGTATGGAAGAAACTAACACATAGTTTTTTTCAAAAGGTAGGTGGTTTTCTAATGTAGGAACAAGTATTATAGGTCAAATATTGATGCCAATATTGGGAATAACACCGTTAGTTTTGACAGTAATGGTTTGGTGCAAATGCTGCAGAAAAAGAAAATGGTATGGGGTGAATAAAAAAGGGAAGGAAAAGGAAATATGGTGAAATTCAGCTAGAAGAAATAAAAGGGGACATTTACAAAAGAATGAAGGGTTTTCAAAAGAGAAAGGGAAAGGAAAATTCCAAAGTGATAGAAGAAATAGAGATGGGAAATTGCTAAAGTTGGCATCTGGTTTAGTAATTAGTGATGCCATAGAATGCCATCAAAGAGGGGCTTGATGGAGCAAGGTTTCTTACGTAAGACACTTGCTTGGATTCAATCCTCTCGAAATAATATGTAATAATAATACCAACATGTTTCGTGGATACTAACAATTGCACCACACAACATTTACTTTATCTAGGGAAAGCTTATAAATGTGCTTTACTAACAAGTAACTCGAGTGTCTAATATGGCTGCCAAAAACGCGGGAATCTTTTGCTCATGCGTCTACTGCATCTATGTAGAATGACGTCTTTCGCTTTGCTGGGAAATATTTGCAGCTGTGCAGTAATAATAAAATGGCCGCTTTATATCTCACATGCTAATGCACATGGCTATGCTTAGACTAAACCTCGCTTGTCTTACTAAACTGCTAATGCAATAGCTAAAATAAATCAAGGGAATTAGAGTAGGAATAAGTGGTATACAGTGCATTCATTTATATTCGTATTCTAACATGTTTTTCTTTGACTTTGTTAATAGTTCGTATTTGGGCCTGGAGGGTGACTGAAAGCGCCATCTTGCCGAGCTGTGCGCAAGTGCATTGGACTCTGTAAAACTTCTAGCTGTGATATTGAAACTCTGCCGAGTACAGGTGACCAGAAGACGTGCTTGGGAACAGCACCTCTTGAACCAAAGAGAGGAAGGAGAAAAACGAAATTTTGTATACAATGTAAAAATCCTAATGTAAAATGCAGGTGGTAATTAAAGAATGGGAAAAAAGTAAGGGGTGGGAACATAGAATAATGAACCTTACAAAAATGACATTACATTAGTATGGAGGGATAACCTTTCCCCATCCCATTGTCCAATTACCAGTAGGGAATAAACAAATATTGAAACATTGGGGTGTGATAATTACACTGAGAATAGTATGACTAAGGTAGGCTCAGTCAGTTAGTTTGTCAGACTTGTCACAGACCTGTCATCCACCCATCATTGCTGCAGAAGGAGACGGAAGTCACGGAGGTCAGAGACGCTGCTCAAGCACCCTGACAGAAGAATAGAGAAAGGAGAGACGGTGAGAGAAAAGAGTTGGAGAGATTGCGGAGGGAGAAGAATCTGTCCTTCGAGAAGGGGGAAGAATCGAGGAGAATAGCATCAGAAAGTGGTGTAACGCTACTGTTGCACTTAAAAGAGGTTACCTGTCCTGTCTTTTTGGCTCCTGACTACTAGGGAGTCCCTTTTCCAGCTCCTCGGCCAGTGGTTAGTCCTCACACCATTCTAGGTAAATATAATTCTGTGTAGTATGTCTTCGTACCATTTCCTTTTCCACCCTTCCCAGGTACCAATGTCATGAGATATTACTAAGTTTTACTATTTATTTGATCATTCTCTTTAAAGCTGGTGTTTGACATGTATTTGTATTTGACTCACAAAATAATTGCATAGATAAAGTGTTTTTAAACTCTCCAGAGTCTGTGGTCATTCACAGAAATAAAGGTAAATGTCATTTATACCTATTATGCTAACAACCTGATCTATCGCCCAGAGGAAATTAAGAGCTAAGGTGTTAAGGTTTGGTACGAATTGGCGTACAAGTAAAGATACATTTCAAGGTAAATTCAAGACCTGATCGCCAGTGTATGATTGCCACCTTATTGTATGAATGTTTTATGGGCCCAGGTGAGTATGGTGTTTTAGAATAAACTCAAGCTGGTAATCTCGCTCCATCATTGAGAAAGACCCCAAAGAGCTTGAAGGGGTTAGTCTCAGGTATATATGGGATACTAATTGATAATCATAATTTAAAGACCAATCAGCCCTCCTTTTTTCTAGTATTAACCTGTCTGGAAGCTATCTGGGGTCTAACACCTAGATGTCAATGCAATGGAGGAGAAACAAAGAAACACAGCTTGTTATCTCTTCATAAGCACTTAAGGGAAACTACAATTTGGAGGCAAACTTTTTACTTTTTTCAGTTCCTGTATATAAGAGATATGTATGCACTGTACAGTTTCCAAATGTATGGGTCTTGAACGCATAGTTTCATGAGGAACAATTTGAATAGCACTTACAGTTTTTTTTCTTTTAACCTACATCCCAGTGTAGGGTGTCTGAGCATGTTACATCACACACATATATATTGCATTGACAATAAATCATACAAATGTGTAAATCAATTGTACAGGATCCTATACAAGACAATGAGGGTTTCGGGGTGTAGGAGTTACACTGCCTTTACTGGTAGAGGTTAAATGCTAAGAGTGATTGGCCAGGATAAAAGCAAAGCCAGGAGGTTGTCTGTACTAATCGAAGGATCTCTTTCAAAAGCAGTAACCCACTTACCTAGCTATATAAAATAAAAATCTGTCATCTGCATGTTACACAATGTGCTTTGTAGGGGACACATTAACCTCTATCTTACAAAACTGTGACTAGACCTATAAGAAGTTGGGTTTTTGGTTGAGGGTTTGGAAGATCACCAGAACATTCAACCTTAAGAACACATGTTCTACTTTGCAAATACAATGCACCCTGCCATATGAGCCTTTAGGGCAAACCATAGGAGTGAGTTACAAGTGTTGAAAAGAAGGTTTAGGGCTATCAAAAGGCTAATTTTGTCAGGTATAAAAGCCAGTTTAAAACTGCACTATAGCCTGCAGTGCCAGGCCTGAGACATGCTTTACAGTGCTACTTTGGTGGGTGGTCCTAGTAGTACTGCTGCCCACTAGTAGCATTTAATTTTTAGGCCATGTGTACATATAGTACCATTTACTAGTGACTAATAAGTAAATTAAATATAATCTAATACCACAGTGTCTGTAGAAGTGGGCACAATATTTTCGCAACTTTTGGAGAACTAGCACTCCAAGGATGTGGGGTCTAACAAGACCACACCCAGACCTCTTCTGCAAGTGCACTAACCACCAGTTTTCTTAACACTATTATTATTCACTGAGACTTACAGGGCACACAACGTTCCCTGCAGCATGTTTCCTAGCCCTATAAGCTATTTTAGAATTCAGTCTTTGCAACCAATTAAGCCAGAACTGTTTTACTGTCTTTTTCCCCCTTGTTGCCAATACCTTTGTGACACAGTGTTTAAAACATAAATGTATCAGATGACTGTGAGACAGCGTTTCATGACTCAGCCCCTTGTGACTCCAACCCTTTTTTGTTACCACAAATAATTGAGGCTCAAAGGTTCTCCAATTCAAGCACAGTTCGTAGTTGTACTTTCGTCACACATACCCAAGACTTCACTTTCTATGGAATGGAAAAACTGTTATGGACCACAAATATACAGAAACGGTATGAGCGACTACTGCGAGTACTAGATCTCATTACAAATAAGCATTTGCAATGGAATACGTCTCGCATTTGCGAGAATTTGAGCCATTGAAATTGTAAATGACGATGCCTTTTTATTTACATATTGGTTTTACAAACATGAATAAAAGACATCGTCATTTACAATTACCATCGCTTAAACTCTCGCAAATGCGAGACCTATTGCATTGCAAATGCTTGTTTTGATTTACAGCGCCCCGCACCAATACTTCCAACGCCTATGCTAATAGGAGCCAAGATTGACTCTTAGCAGAGAAATCAAGAAAAGCAGCTGGAACCGATGTGTTTGCCACTTTTGACCTTAAATCTGTTTTGAGCAGCAAGCATAATTCATTCCTCAATCAAGCAATCTCCACCCTTAGGCCAGATTGCAGTCAGTCACCACGCGTGATAGCCACAAGTAATCACCTTACCTCTCTCTAGACAGTCCCTTCTCATCCGATATTTAAAAGCGGTCTAGGAGAGTGAACGAACTCGAAAACCTAGCTTTATAGAATGAGCTTTACCTGCCAGTGATGGTCTCTAAAGGGAAAATTCTTGCTGGATTTGTTCCTGTGAATTCGACTTTGGAACTGAACGAGACAACTTGCAATGTATGTATTCACTGTTTTATGCAACGTCCCTCCACAACACTGATCTTTCTAGCACCATTGTTCCGACCAAGTTGAGTTAACATTGCAAGTTAGAGTTCTTTAAATAATTGAGGATTGAAGGGATACTTATAAGTTGTATGACAAGTGCGTACGAAGTGCCAAACATGCGCCCTCACTGTGTTTTTTATCCTCCCTTCAAGTATTTAATTTATAACTGGTTTCACAACATTAAAAAGAAATATTGTAAACGATCAAGTTTTGGCAGTACTGGTAAGTCTAGTCAAGTAAATAAATAATATTTTATCTCTCCCTGCATTGTATTGCTTTGTTTAACAACTTGGTGGTGTCGATTGTGCCCTGAAATTAGGACAGACCCGTAACTTTTTTTCTGTGCCAGTGATGACGAATTCCCGACGATCTTTTATTTTCTTATTTGTTCTTTGCTTAAAAAGCAGAAATTGTTAAAGTGAAAGTGCGGCATCTTACCGATTTTGAAAAGAAAAAAAAAGATAAATAAAAGAAATGTTTAATTAAAGCGCGACGTTTCAGCGCTCTTAAAAGAATGCATTTGTGAAGGCGCGTGGCGCTCAGTGATAGGTTTGATGACAACGGAGCTCCAGCAAGCTGTTTAAACGAGGAGGGAGGGGGAGAAGGAGGATAATTAGGTAATCTGTGGGCAAGCTAGCAGTGCTAATCTAGTGCTTAGAGTGGTGTCTGATAGGAAAGCAATGTGCTCCCAAAATTAGTAGTGTTCAGGATAACACAATGCAGGTGCTCCCTTTAAGAGAGATACAGTAATTTGTACACCGGCCACCTCCGCTTCAGAAGGAATAGACTAGAATTTTGCCAAAGTAAATCCCCCACCAACTGCCCTCTGTGTTTTAGGGGCAACGCTGGGGACACTCAGGTTCGATTCAGGTAACTTGAGATGACCAAGTATATTTAAGTAAAAAGGTGAGATGTGATGCGGAGTTGTCACCATACTTGTTGCTCATAGCCGAACAGTGTACCCGGACTAGCGGTGGTAGTGAGTGACTTCAAGCAGAACTCGGATGTCCCCAGGCTCCGCAATGTGGCGCATGACTTGATGCAGTTACAAGACAGGGAGGCCCGAGAACAGTGCCAAATGGTGATTGTGGCCCCGCTAGACATCTCACACCACTGTGGCCTCTAGTGCAGGGGGGCGGACTGGCAACATATGCCCCCTGGTTGATGGCTGCAGCGGCACCTTGGGGACTCCGGATGCAGTGTACTCTCTTGTTGGTGTAGTCCAACATGGGAGGAGGCTTCAGCAATGTCGGTGGCGCCCTCAGAAGCAGTGTCACGTGACAAGGGCTGGCTGATAATGCTGAAAGATCACCCGGGCAACGCCGTGGTGATACCCTCTGGCCTCCTTCGGCATAGCTGCACCTTAGGGCACACGAATCGGGGAAATCACGAGCTGTGCAAATGGTTGTGGAAACAGGAGTGCTTGGGCCCCACATTCAGGCACGTGGTAATCCTATTACGGTGAGTACAGTGCATGACTCAGATGAAGCAACGCACTCAAGCTCTTTAAACAAGCCGGGAGGGGGAGAAGGGAGGGGGAGTGAGAGCGGAGAGCATGGTGGAGGAAACAATGAAACTATTAACAACGCTGTGCTAGTAAAAGGGAGCCATGCTCATTAAGTATGCATGTGTGTGTGTGTGTGATGCTCAACCTTAAAAGTGGTCCCCAAAATAATATATAAACACTCACAATGTAGGGAAACTGTAGTTGGTCAGTGCTGCTTCCTACAAAAACGGAAGTGATGTATCCGATCAACGGCCAACAGTAAGCGAGATAAGAAGAACAATGCCATAATCAACCAATGGCAAGCAACAGGCGAAATTACCCTAATTATTGTGTTTACTATAGGTTTTGCGACAGTGCATGCTCTGTCTACGCGAGACCTGAAAGTCAGACTTTTTACGTCTCGCGTACGCTGCGCAGAATCGCTGCTTAGGAGTGACCTTTTGGAATCACTCCGTACTTTTTGGGAAACTCGTGCATGTACTGTTTCCAATGAGCCCTCGTGCATGTACGATGTTTACCTTGCGGGAGTGAGCAGCGCCCCCATCTGTTTACAATTATCACGCCCGCCGCTGCTCGCTCCCGTAAGGTAAATGCTGTAGATGGACTTTAACTTTCGCTGCCGCGGGCCGCGTTTGTCTTTCAGGGCTTGTTTTTGTTTTTGTCATGGCTTTTATTTTGTTCTGTGGGTCTATAAGCATGGGTGTCAAAGTGTGCATGCATGAGTGATCTTGTGGCACTTACTATACAATAATCACACCTACTGTTAATCAAGACAAGAAGAAGTACAAATCAGCAATGACTGACAGGCAATCTGGCGTGCTGGTTTCTGTCAATCAGCTCTCACAAAACATGGGGAGCAATGCAGAAAACGTAAGTCAGTACCGAAAATGAGAAATTGCTTTATCGTAACTAAGGTTTAAACCATAGTATACAAGCGTTTTAGTTGGTATTAAAAGTGTGAACATGTCACAGGTTAATATCTACTGATAGGTTTTCCTTGCATGGTTGCGCTCGGCCCTTCTCTGGGGTACATTCCGCATAAGTACTGTGTAAGAGAAGGCACGGTGAGGGCTACAGCCTGTATCTGTTTCACGGACATGGATCATATTATTTGCGTTCGGTTTTCATTTCAACAAACAAGCATTAAAAATGCAATAGGTCTCGCCTTTGATTAAGTTAAAGCTATTTGCTTTGCTAATGGTATTGTTTAGCAAAGCAAATGGCATTAACTCAATAAAAGGCGAGACCTATTGCATTTTTAATGCTTGTTCAAAGAGCAACTCAGCCCATGAGAGTCACTCCTTACAGGCTGGACTTAACTGACAGCAGCCACTGCCTCCAGTAGCATAGCAAAGATAGGATGGGAACTGTTGCACGGAACAAAACTGCCACTTTGAATGCTGGTGGGGTAGTAAAAGACCGCAATTTTCAGAGATCTATGGGCCCTGATGCCGCTGCACCAATGGTAGCCCTGCCCCTAATTGCGTAGCATTATTTCTCCTACTAAGGAGGAACTGTTGCTGTTTCATTTACAGTTTCCCAGGTCCGAACAGCGGATTCACTTTCGGTTTCCGAGTATGACAGCTGCGGGGGTGCATAGAAGGAGGTTTGAGACTTCAACCACACAGTATCTTTTCCAAGTCCTCCAATACTGTACTCGTACAACTGCTTTTGTACATATGCCCCTTTGTAACTTAATGCCTTGTCATAGTAGGGGGAACTTGGAAATACCCACTGCTTCTTTGGGTGACGAGGAAACTAAGTCGTGAAAAACACCAGTGCCATTTAAACCGGGAGACTCCTGCTCGTGCCTCAGAGTGCTGGCAGTCTTACAAGTGCCCACGGAGATGCAGGAGGAGAGACGGCGGCCTGAAGAGGTGAAAGGTGAGCTCCACTTGTTATAAAGCGCTCCTTTCAGCAGACACAGTGGCTAGGGCACTCATTTTGCAGACATTGGTCACTGCTTGAGGATTTAGAACTGCCCCGTTTCATCGTCCCTTTGTGGCAATAGTGAGCAACATGGAGCTGCCACTGCTGAACTGTGTATAGAACTATCACTAGTGAGTGTGGTGAAAAGCTTGCACAATCACTAGTGAGTCTAGTGAAAAGCTTGCACTATCACGAGTGAGTGTAATGAAAAGCTTGTACTAGGGGGTCTTATCAGAGCTGTCACTGGTGAGAGTGTGATAAACTGGCACTGGCTGACACTGTGAAAAACTGGTAATGTTTGGCAGCGTGAAAGGGTCACATTATTGGACACTGTGATAAACTGGCTCTACAGGCTAGTAGTGTGAGGAGTTGTCACCGGCATTGATCTGACGGCACATCAACATGTCACTCATAATAATAAAAGAGCTGCCAATGTCAGGCATTATGACTCCCTGGTGATTGCGGGCAGTGAGTGTGATAAAGCACTGATGAGGAGGATGGGAAGTGTGCATGTGCGTGCAGTGTGTGTGAGACACTGGCGGACGGACTGAGAAGCCAGCACTTCTGGCAGTGAGAGAAGGCAATCATGGCGGGAAACCGAAAGCATGCCGCCACGAGCTCGCTTGCACATTTTGTACAACCATACGCGAAGTGGCATTTTCGTTGCTATGAAAACGAAAGCTTCTTCGCAAGATGGCGTCGGACTGTCCACAGTCAATATGAACAGACACATACTGTCTACTATGGACAAATGGCAAGAGCAGCCATGTTTATCCAAGCAGACGCGTGCATGAAAGCCCTTTCCAGAATTGATTACAAAAGGTACTCGCAATAGCGAGGACAGCGCATGCACTGCTTTTGCCAAGCGAAACCTAAAAACAGATATGATTCCAAGCTCCGTGAAGTTGTGCGATGCAGTCGGTAAAGCCAGGACTAGCTCAGAACGTGCCAGTGAAACTGGAGTTAAACAGAAGTGGTTGCCTATATTCAGCATAATTAATTTCTCGCACAAGTAACTAAATTCCACACCGGGCATTCCTGCTCAACAAAACCATTCAATCTGTGGTTAGAGTCCACATTATTTTGTCATTTTATCTCATGGTAACGCTGTCAGGGGAAATATTTCACCTCATTTGTACCAGTTTAACACCCAAATACAGAAGTAGGCAACTACAAGATTATGAGTAAAGTTTGCAAAGGGTCTTCCACTGCTCCGGAACACTTTGCCACGTTTTTAGTAACTTTTGTTCCATTTGAGCTAGAATCAAGTTTTTGCTGAAATCTACAGCTTATGCAGCAGATTTTGGATTCTGCAGTAAATGCGGTAAATTCATATTTATGTGGAAAACACTGCTGCTGCAGAAACTCATAAATCGAGGGGCCCTGGCCTTAACTGACTCAATCAGTTAGCGGCTGGTAAGAAGGCTGGCTTTTTTTTAAACTTTCTGCACTACTACCATATCCTTTGCTTTCAGGCAGAGGCACCACAAAGTCAGCTTAAACCGTTCAGGGGCACTTTGTTTTGTGAAAGGTGAGTCCATGGGGTGGCAGGTAGAAGGCCAGCAGGGTTGCACTCAGATGCAGAGCCATAATCCTCTCAACCCCTGGCGCCGCACAGCAATGGTTGAGGAGAAAAAGGAAAGGAACGAGATTGATAGATATTCCCAAAGAGATGGCCCAGAAAAGAAAGCACTGTATGGGGACTCATTATTTTATGTTTAAAATGGCCATAGACTGCTTCTTCAGAGAGGTACCCCTAAGAAGGGAACAATATAAGTGGCCTTTATGTTTTTAAAGCACCATTCATCAGTACAGCAGGTACTTCTACCAGGTGTCTAAGTGGCCACTGCTGAAAGCAGATGCAGCAGGACTGGAGCCCAGGGGATTCAGGAGTCCACTGCATCACAATTATGAATGTGTACCTTAAAAAAGGGCATGGGAGCTTATTTTCATTTCTAGCCTTAGGACTGAGGTGCTGGTCTGTCATTGTGGGGAAGAGGTAAAAGATGCATAGGAGGAAAGCCTACTACTCGGGACTGCAGTTATCAGTAGTGCAGCAGGTGTAGTTGCGCTGGGGTCCAGGAGTGTGAGGGGCTCACATCACCCCAATTACGGGAAGCAGTATATTTGGAATACTACTTGTTTTTGTTTGAAGCACTTGCTGTTTTATAAGTCTCATATTTGTGCGGTTTATGAGCTATGGAAAAAGTACTCCTGAAATCATCTCATAAGTCCAGCATGCAGCCATGTCCCTTCCGCACCCCCAATCCTTTCCATAAAGTTTTGGAGCGAGGGCCCGATCTCAAAACATTTTGCTTAGGGGGGCTCGGAGCAAAAAAGTTTGAAGACCTCTGCCATAGAGGGACGCCAATGTGTGCAGCCAGGGAAAGTATACAAAACAAGCATTTGCAATGCAATAGGTCTCGCATTTACGCAGGTTTGAGCTATTGGCATTATAAATGCCAATGCATTTTATTTATGTTTTGGTTTTTAAAACATAAATAAAAGGCATTGTCATTTACAATGCCAATAGCTTAAACTCATGTAAATACGAGACCTATTGCATTTCAAATGCTAGTTTTGTTTAAGACACGGGAGATCAAGTTATTTGCCTTAAATCACAGGATGGTGATCCAACGCTGGGATTCGAACCTAATTCCCCAGTCCCTAAAATCGGCCTCTTAGGCCACGTGTTCTGTACTTGTTTTCCAATATCAGGCTTTCTTTGCGTGTTACAGTCAGAGCTTAAATCTCGCATCCACATTGTGGTATGTTCACCGCCGGGAGTTGGACAAATTAAGGTATGTGACTCTAAAGGTGCAATCAACAAAAGTTGACAGACTGCTCCTATAATTAGTGAAGGCTGCAGCCGTGGCGCCACTTGGCAAAGGGCGTCAAAACATCTGCCAGAAACTATATCGCTGGGATGCATTGTTCTCTCTGCTACAAAAAACAAGAGTCAGCATCGACCCTCGGCCCCGCTGTTCACCAACTCCTTTCAGTTAAACAATCAACACAGCAGAAAAAGGTTGACTCTGCGGAGAAGGGGTCGGTAACAAAGAATAAGCTAAAATAAAGACTCCAAAACAAGAAAGAACAAGTTGTGCATCCAAATGCAACAAGGCGCCGCTTAGAATCACAATTTCGAAGTGTATTCCTGATGTAATGTTAACTATGGACATTCAAAACTCGCACTGAGACATACCATGCTATGGCCTAATGAGGCCCAGTGTGTGAACACTGTTCTAATGTGAGCATGTATATCGTACTGATTACAGCCACACAATCCTGGAAGCAAACAACTGCACGAGGACAAATCACACGCTCATCTGGGATTGTGGAGACCAGTTTCCAGGCAGCGCCAGTCGGATATGCGCTTCCTGAGGATCTGGACTTCAGACCTGGCAGATGATAGAAACAAAAGAAAATACAGACACAACTATCTTCTAAGTGGCACAACTAGATTGCGCAGCTCGCATTTCCTCTCTTTAAATCACAGTTTGGTTACTGCACAAATCAATAACCAAAACCATAAAGTCTACTCAAAAGTATGTGCAATGTTGTCACGTGGTATACACAACATAAATGTCCATTGCCTTTTGCAGACGCAATGAGTCCCTCACACAGAACAGTATCACAATCATTCACAATGTGTATGTACAAGTGAGTTCACACTACTCACTCCGAGTTCCATACACACAACAGCTCAAAACATTAGTAACGTCAACAAACTGCACTCCTTGAGTCACACAGAACGAGAGCTTCGTTCAGTGGATTAGGTGCATCACACGGATGCTGGACACAAATCAATTAGCTGACTGGTCCAGTCAAACTGTCCCAAAAAAACTAAATTCTAATTGCTCTGGTGGTGGAAAATGTTCAGGTTCACGCCGGTGCCTTGAGCAGGAGCATGTGAGCTATGAGGAGTCCTGATGCTGCTGGACAATTCACCACTGACTCCTCCACACGTCCCAGTGTGAGACGTCATTATCTGGAGGGGTGTGGCTTAAATAGGACGTTATCCCAGATGGCCACCGAGACTTCCAAGTCTCAAGTGACTGCATACATTTTAAGAGACTTGGAAAGCGTGGACCACAAACCAGCTCAAACCCGCTTCAATCACCCGTAGAGATCATGTCGTCTGTCTGAAGCACTCCAGTGAGGTAAGATAACACTGCAGAATTCATGTGTGGTTCTCTTACCACAATACTTCTACACATAAGTGTTTAGCCTTGGTGCACAACTACCTTGATGCATGGTTCCCACACCTCTGCATCTAAAGAGGGCAGTATACTTCCTGTGCTAAAAGACAGACGAGGTCCAAGGAGCCTGGGAGATTGTGGTGGAACCTCTGCCCAGGAACCTGCAATGGCTCGCAACAGCCATCAGTGTATCTGCATTGAAAGTACAACTGTGCAATGGCACATTTTGAAGAACGACTCAAGTTATTTGTGTAACTGCTCTGTTCAGCCCTGATGATCAGTTTCACTAGAATTCGTGACTTTTAATCTACAACATTGAATTTATACAATCTATTCAATTAGGCATTTTTGTAATGTATCACTGTGTAACTGGCAAGAAAGCAATGTGGAATAATGTATGTACACATTCAAACGTAATAAACCACTGCACTTTCAACCAACCAAGAAGGAAATATAGGGTAAAGACCAAGAATCAGGCAAACAGAACCTCCCATACACAAAGTACAAAGATCATATAACTTGATTCTAGTTTTAGAGACAGTGACAGCTAATTACAGGTCAAGGAAACCAGAACTTCAAAACCTTTTTTTAACTTTATTAGTTTTGTGAAATAGGGAGACTTCCAATGTGGGAACTTGGTAGTTAAGGTTTTCCTACCAAAAATGTAATTTGTATATATTACAATATGCAGACGGCATTGTTTGTCATCCTGGACTGTACCATTGTAGGTCTTCAAAGACCTCTCAATGCTCTTCATGATTAAGATAAAGTTAATAAACAGGAGGTGATATTCTGATGTAAGTATCAAAGGGTCAGTACTTGATTTCTCAACAACTTAAGAGGTGTGCCAGGTTATATTTATTTGGGCCTATGGTTTGAGGAGCACAGTGGCACAAACTCCATCTTGCTGCTATAAAAATTACATCTACCACCCACGTTTATGATCTTAAAATACTCTATGCCAAATTAATTAGACTCTACGCACCATCCATCTGTGCGGTTCTTCAAATTAAGTCCCTACCCTTAATGGAGCAAGGAATCGCACGTAATGCGACTTGCTTGTACTCAGTCCTCTCAACATAACATTAATATACTAATGAACATGTTTGTTTTATTATTATTGCAATACACAACACAAATGGGTGTCTGAGTGAAGCTTGCTTATGTGTTTTACTAATGTTAATCCGCTTGCAAATAAAATGGCTGCTGCTACGCAGGATTTTCTACTGCGCATGCGTCTGTCATACTCACGTGACATGACGTATCTTTCGCTTGGAGGGAAACTTTCGCTTCTGCGCACTAGAAATAAAATGGTTGCTCTGTGTAACCGCATGCATGAAGCTTGCACTGCTGCTTTTGCTAAGCTGTTCATTCTGCTTAACCCTAACACAATAGTTAAATATAAAGTAATCGGAATAGAGTAGAGATAAGTGGTATACAGTGCATTCATTTATTCTGCGTTCTCAAACTGTTTCTTTTCTATTTCTTACATATAACTCATTTGGGCCTGAGAAGATCCCACTGCATCCATTTTGGACATGCGCAAAAGGGAATCAAGGGACGCTTCAGAAATGGCATTGAATGGTTGCCAGGAACAGTCTCATCCAAGATGCGCCAGGGAAGCTGACCCTTTACCTCTGTCAGAGGAATCTCTAATATACAATGTTAATACCATGTATTCAACTGATAGAACATTCATTGTTGGGTGGAATAAAAATGTCATGAGAAAATAAAATGACGGGCTGGAATGTTAATTTAAATATCATATGTAGAAAGTTTTATTTTGGTATGGTGTGATAACCTATCCTCATTCTTTGCCCAATCAAAATTGGGGATCCTTACACTTGCAACATTGGGGGGTGGTACACTGACCTGGAAAACAGTATTACTAGGGTAGACTTAGTTAGTTATTTTGTCTGAATTGTCCGAATAGCTGACCTGTCACTGACCCAACGCACTCAATAGGTGACCAAGGGCAGAGGGCTGCGGAGCACTCTGTCAGCAGATTCGATAACCCAATCGGGGTTCCGGGAAGCTGAAGTGCTGGCAAAGCACTTTGTCGGTGAAATCGGTAACCCAATTGGGGTTCTGGCTGTTAGCTGCAGAGAGGGAGTAGTGCAGGCGTTGCAACTGAACTGCGTGTGCCAATATTAACCTTTGGTGGTCCTGTCCTGATCCAATTTGGCTTTACCTCTCCTGATTCTGATCTGCACCTGCTAGCCTATTGGCAAACTGCAACTTCCGGGGTTCTGTCCTTAAACTGACCCGTGGCCAGGGTTGGTCTTCACACCATTCGAGGTAAATATACATTTGTGTGGGTTCATCATTGTTTTTGTTCCCTTTCTCTTTACCCTTCCTACCGTTAAAATTTTGATTGATTATTATGTTCCCTTTTCTTACCCTCCTTTTAATAAACGATCAAAATCAATTTTGATTGCATAATATGTTCCTTTTCTCACCCTCCCTATTGCTAAAATGTTGAAATCTGTTTAATACATCTTTTGCATAGTTATATTCTGGTATTAATTTTCATGATTGAAAGTCTTTTGGTGTTTAATCTTTGGATCATGACCATTTAAGAAACCTAGATAAAGATTTTAAAACTTCCTGAGTCTGTGATTAATATATGAGTGCAAACGTTATTTTGTCTCTATCTATCTTCAATCTAACACCCTGATCCAATAGGTTTACAGGTATCAGTGACAAGTATTGGTGAGTCAATGGTATAGAAGCTAGAAAGTGAAATACCTGGTAGTAGAGTGAAGGTTACCTGATAAAATTATGAGTTATTGATTATGGGCCCAGGTGAGTAAGGTAAATTTATAGTCGGGTGACCTACGCGCTCTATCAGTATATTCTTTAGTTAGCAGAGGTAAGGTTAGGGTTTAGTTAAGATAGGTGGTAATAAGTTATGTATTGATTATTGATTATTGATCGATCAAATCTGATTTTACATTGATTCTGTATTGAATTTATGTATTAACAAAAAAAATTGTTCATACCTGTTATATGTTTTGTCTGGAATCCCCGGGGGCAGAATAGCGGGTGGTAAATGGAAGCCACACTGCAGTGAGGTCACTTACCTAGAGGAAATAAGTGCATGGTTAGGTAAAACCGGAAGCACTATTTAGGGATTTTCTGTTTAAATGTGTGAATAAATGATAGCAAAGAGTTCGCTAGCAAAACTTTTTGTGTGATATCACCTAGAAAGGGTCACACGGAAGGAGTAGGAAGGGCTGCGGAGCACTCTGTCAGCAGATTCAATAACCCAATCGGGGTTCCGGGAAGCTGAAGTGCTGGCAAAGCACTTTGTCGGTGAAATCGATAACCCAAGTTCATCTAAGCTTGATTGATAACAAAGGGGTTCACTGGTGAAACTTTGGCCTTAGTATATCCCCGAGTGGATAAGTCTGAAGGAGTAGCAGGTTCTCTAATGCTTGCGTGAAGTGTAGGCGGAAGGGATCTACTCGTAGTATATGAAGAGTAAGCGGAATAAATTTATTTGTAGTGAATGAAATTTAAACTTTCCTTTGAATTAGGCACTCAGGTACAGTGGTGAATGTTTTTACGTTGTTAAATAATATAAATCTGCATTAGAAGTAAAAGAAATTAAGGGCCAGATGTAGGTGAAATAGATTTACGATTTTAAATTACTGAATTTTACGGATTCAGTAATTGAAAATCGGTAAATCTATGGTGTCGACATGTAGGTATTCCAGATGTGCTGGAATACCGAATCAGATGATTTCGGTATTTACCGATTCGGTAAATACCGAATCGGTAATGCCCATTCATTCCTATGGGCTTTGAAGCCCATAGGAATGAATGGGCATTACCGATTCGGTATTTACCGAATCGGTAAATACTGATTTTCACAAGGGTGCAGGGGGTGTCACTTTGACACCCTCTGGCACCCCCAAAACAGGATCGGGTGGCAGGCATACATGCCCTAAGGGCAGGTCTGCCTGTCACATGGCATAGGGGTGCATGCACACATGTGCATGCACACCGGAATCGGTATTTTACCATCAAATTGGATTTGATGGTAAAATACCGATTCGGTAAGGCTCCTGGGACTCTGAAGAGTCCCACCTACATATGGGTGGCTCAGAATCTGTAAATTTACCGATTTTTTATTTTACCGAATCGGTAATTTTACCGATTCGGTAAAATAATGCCCCCTACATGCCTATCACCTATTTACCGATCGGTAACGGCTGAAAATACCGATTTTCGGCCGTTACCGACCGACCTACATCGGGCCCCTTGTTTTCATATTACCTTGCAAAGGAGGGAGTCAGTCGCAGAGCTGCGCTGATTTCACTCGGAGCCGAGCTGGTATTGGTTGAGACAGCGGGTGTGTAGTGTAATTGTAAAGGAGGGGTGAGTACAGGAGCGTAGGAACTGGTCTCAAGAAAAAAGCCGCACAACTATTGGTTAGAATTATTTAAATTCTGTGTTTGGTCGCTGAAAAATAAAAGACGCGCTGGTATTAGAGTAATATTGTAAACAAATTGAGAGTTATCCTAAAGATTTATGTTTAAATTATATGTGGCATTTAGGTCCGATTGTAAGAGGTAGACCCGATAGAAAATATCTAGGGTTTGCGCAAGAACAGTTTATAAGAGGATGACCTTATATCATGTACGGAGAGAAAAGAAAAATGTCATTCATTAACAGAATTAAGAATTATTTTAAGAAAGATAAAGTAATTAAAAAGCAAGAAGGGATTATTATTCCACCTCCAAATACGCCCACATCATACATGATGGTCGAAAGGGGCTATAACACGTGTGTGGATAGAAAATTGGATTGAGTATACAAAAAATGATGGTGTTTTAGCATTTCCAGAAAATGGTACGTTTAATGGCAGAGTTTTGTATAATTTGAGAACTTGCATGAATGAATTAGATCCCAGACCTAGATTAACGCAGTAGACCCAGAAGTAACAGGAACTGGACTAAGTTTTATCCCAGATTTCCAAAAGAGACAAGAGACAAACAAATGAAACAATGGAGCCAATCTATGTTAGTGGAAGGGTTATATCCTTCCTGTATTAACTTTAGAAGACCCTACTGGAAGGAAAAAGAAGGAGAAAACAAAACATTTAATGACTAGTGCTGAGTCAGATGATGATTATTTAGAGGATTTGTTATTAAAAAATCAACCACCTTATAATGAAGGAAGTCATTATACTATACTTTATACTAAGTAGATATTTACCGCTACAAGTATTCAAATAGTACAGTGGTCTGGATAACATTGATATGAAGGACATGACGCATTTCATTTATAGGTTTGTGTCAGTATTAAGGCCAGAAATTTCACAATAGATTAAGGACCTTAAGATTTGCTGGCAGGCCAAGCCGATTGAGGAAATCCTTAAATATGCAAAATACTGTGAAGATGAGCTCGACAATAAACAAAAAGAATTAAAGGAGAAAGTAATGTGGGCACAAGTGAAATTAGCAGAGCAACAAGAGCTCCAATTGAGTCAAATAAACAAGAATCAGAATCAAGGTGATGGTAATGGGGTTAAGCCAAGGGGAAAATTCAATAGAGAGGAAGCAGAAAAGAAGTTTCCTTGTCACAGGTGTGGCAAGTTGGGGCACTGGAAGAACGAGTGTAAGACTGTGCAAAATAACACTGTCCAAACTAATAATTTGAATCCACAGACCCAGAATGAGGTGCCACAGAAGCCACAGCAGCAGGTAATTAAGCATGGGCGAAATTTGTGAATTAGCGTTCCGCAAATTTGCAAATTCCCCCGCAAAATCTAAAAAAAAATCCACGAATTCGCGGATTTTCCTGCAAAATTTGAGTTTTTTTGCGATTTGCCCTGGAGTACTTTCTACCTGCTAATCCAGTAAGTGCTCCCTCATGGGGTAAATGTATAGTGCTTTTACTACACTACAGCTGCGTAAAGGGCCAGAAGATGTGTCTCCAGTGACCATGTGTGCCTGTAACACAGGCACAGGCACACATGGTCACTGGAGACACATCTTCTGGCCCTTTAGGCAGCTACAGTGTAGTAAAAGCACTATGGAGCAGATTTACAAGCCGCTTGCGCCTCTTTTGCGCTGCAGTTGCGTCACTTTTGTGACGCAGCGGCAGCACATAAGATGCGCCATGGTGCTGGGTATTAACAACGTTACAATTAGGGGGGTTGAACCCATGCAGTCACGGGGACCTGGGCGCTATACGGTACATATGTAAGGGGTCCCCGCAAGGAAGGTGTATTGTGAACTACATACACTAGAATTATTTAGAAATACAATCAAGCGAAAATTGTGACAGGTGTTATAATTTATTGAACAACACTACGTAATTGCCAGTGGTAGCATACAATCACATAAAATTTCAAGCCCCAAAGGGGGGAGGAAGGAAAAGAAGGAAGGTGGTGCTCAGGGAAGTGTCAGGTCAAGGAAAAATAACACAGTTTCAAAAAGGAGTAAATGTATTACAAAGTCGCAAACGTTGTAAAAACAATTATAATACAAAAGCCCAAATACAAGGCAACATTTGAAACATATTCAATAGATGACATTCAACGGTCACATCTAAATTTTAGAAATATCGGGGGGGTGCCGGAAATCCAACAAAATAAACAACCGTCGACGTTTTGAACCCTATCTACAGGCTATTTAAAGTCCTTTCGCGGGGTCTTCATCTGGACATCTACAAGGAGTGAGGGGGTGATTGGGCAGTTCATGGCGTACGGCCCGGCAGGGCTCTGTACATGGAAACGAAAACGCCACGCAGGATGTCGTGGTCAATCTTGTTAGGTGGGAAACCTCAACTAAAGAGGAGACAACAATCAATCAGATACAAAGGAGTCAGAGGGTCTAAGTGCATTGATACCTACAGTGGGAGTGGCTCTGAATACACACAGAATTTGTAAATTGTCAGCAGTAGTGGATCGGTTATCAACTGACACTGATGGAGGATTCTTGATGGTCAATACCAAATTGATTGTGATCAGATCAATGGTTTTACAAAATCGACTTGCCCTTGATACAAGAGGGTGGAGTCTGTAGAATGTTAAAAGAACAACATTGTTGCACTAACATACCTAACAAAAGTGTTGAAATTAAGGTGTATGCAAGAAATATTATGCATTTTGAAAAAGAGCTTAAAACACTGGAGGTTGATAGTGCATGAAAGAGACTTACTGATGGTCTCTCCTCAATAGGTATTTAGCTTTCTAATGTAGCAAAAAGTTTTGTAGGTAGAATACTGATGCTAATGTCGAAAGCACAAAAAGGCATATACAGTAACTAGGAGAGGAAAAATGAGAAATATTGATGAACTAGAATTAGAAGAGTTCAATGGAAATATATACAAGAAAGTGAAACATTTCCACATAAACAATGAAAAGAAACAAAACAGAAAATTTGAAGAGATTGAGTTGGGTGAATTGTGAAAAGTTGGCAACTGTTTTATTAATTTGTGGTGATATAAAATATCATCAAAGAGGGGATTGATGGAGCAAGGAATCGCACGTAATGCGACTTGCTGGAACTCAGTTCTCTCGACATAATATACTAATCAACATGTTTGTTTTATTAATATCACAATACACAACACAAATGGGTGTCTGAGTGAAGCCTTGCTTATGTGTTTTACTAATGTTAATCCTCTTGCAAATAAAATGGCTGCTGCTACGCAGGATTTTCTACTGCGCATGCGTCTGTCATACTCACGTTGAAGTATTTCGGGGTTCCCAAGGCCTACACGCTCCAGAGATTACCCACTTACACACAAGAACTGTTGGCACGGAAACTGTAAAAGGCAAAGAACAAGTTTATTAAGACCCCATGGGGTGGTGGTACACTCAAACAGCACCCTTCGGTAATGCTAGAGGTATCACACCGAACACCGGTGTGACCCCGTTTATATACAATTTTGGGGCAATAAAAGTTTAGGCGGCACAAGTTAAGACACAGTTTTAGAGACATATATGGTCATGTTTTGGAATACTGCCAGCTCATTGGAGAGTTTCAAACCCGCTGGTCAGTTAGCGACACATTCCTGAAGGTTTACGGGTCAGTGAGAACTGCGCATGTGTGGCTTGACCAGTACTAAAAATAGCCTGTTGCTGGGCAGATGAGAGTGGTCAATGGAACGGAAAAAGGACTAAAGGGCACGTCGGCCACGAGGCCGCTCATGGTCTAAGATGGCCGCTGCAAAGTTCAAAATGGCGTTTGTCGTATATAGCCAAGTTAAGGAGGACAACGTGTAGATTCGGCTAATCGCTAATCAAAAACGGGCCAACTACGACAACGTGACATGACGTATCTTTCGCTTGGAGGGAAACTTTCGCTTCTGCGCACTAGAAATACAATGACTGCTCTGTGTAACGGCATGCATGAAGCTTGCACTCCTGATTTTGCTAAGCTATTTGTTCTGCTTAATCAAAACGCAATAGTTAAATATAAAGTAATGGGAAAAGAGTAGAGATAAGTATTATACAATGCATTCATTTATTCTGTGTTCTCAAACTGTTTCTTTTCTATTTCTTACATATAACTCATTTGGGCCTAACGAGATCCCACTGCATCCTGGTTTGGACATGCGCAAAAGGGAATCAAGGGATGCTTCAGAAATGGCATTGAATGGTTGCCAGGAACAGTCTCATCCATGATGCGCCTGGGAAGACGACCCTTTACTCTGTCAGAGGAAACTCTAATATACAATGTTAATACAATGTATTCACTGCTAGAACATTCATTGTTGGGTGAAATAAAGATGTCGTGAGAAAAATAAAATGATGGGCGGGAACGTTAATTTAAATATCATATGCAGAAATGTTCATTTTGGTATGGTGTGATGACCTCTCCTCATTCTTTGCCCAATCAAAATTGGGGATCCTTACACTTGCAACATTGGTGGGTGGTACACTGACCTGGAAAACAGTATAACTAGGGTAGGCTTAGTTAGTTAATTTGTCCGACTTGTCTAAATAGCTGACCTGTCACTGACCAAACGCACTCAATAGGTGACCAAGGGCAGAGGGCTGCGGAGCACTCTGTCAGAAGATTCAATAACCCAATCGGGGTTACGGGAAGCTGACGTGCTGGCGAAGCACTTTGTCAGTGAAATCGATAACCCAATCGGGGTTCTGGCTGTTAGCTGCAGAGAAGGAGTAGCGCAGGCATTGCAACTGAACTGCGGGTGCCGGTCTTAACCTTTGGTGGTCCTGCCCTGATACAATTTGGCTTTACCTGTCCTGATTCTGATCTGCCCCTGCTAGCCTACTGGCAAACTGCAACTTTCGGGGTTCTGTCCTTAAACTGACCTGTGGCCAGGGTTGGTCTTCTCACCATTCTAGGTAAATATAAATTCATGTGGGTTCGTCATTGTTTTTGTTCCCTTTCTCTTTACCCTTCCTACCGTTAAAAGTTTGATTGAATATTATGTTCCCTTTTCTTACCTTCCCTTTGATAAACGCTCAAAATCAATTTTCAATTGCATATTATGTTCCTTTTCTCACCCTCCCGATTGCTAAATGGTTGAAATCTGTTTAATACATCTTTTGCATAGTTATATTCTGGTATTAATTTTCATGATTGAAAGTCTTTTGGTGTTTATTCTTTAGATCCTGACCATTTAAGAAACTTAGATAAAGATTTTAAAACTTCCTGAGTCTGTGATTTTTATGAGTGCAAACTTTATTTTATCCTCATCTATCTTCCATCTAACACCCTGATCCAATACGTTTACAGGTACCAGTGACAAGTATTGGTAAGTCAATGGTATAGAACCTAGAAAGTGAAATAACTGGTAGTAGAGCGAAGGTTACCTGATAAAATTATGAGTTATTGATTATGGGCCCAGGTGAGTGTGGTAAATTTATAGTCGGGTGACCTACGTGCTCTATCACCCTTCCTGATTTATGAGGCTGAGGTCGGTCCAGGTAAGTTTTTCCACCGCCTAAATTTGGCTAAATTCCCTATCTCTATATCACTATTCAGTTTTACAGCTTTCATTATCCAATCACAGGTTCCTCTAGAGCTCAGTTGGAAGCACCATTCATTGGTCATGATAGCTCAATTTCGAAAGACACGTTTAGTGCGAGGTGATGTTCAGTAAAGGTCCTGGTAAGAGTAGAAGAAGAGTGCACTTCCGGTAACCAGCAGAAGCCTTGGAACTGCTACCTGAATTGTGCACTGTGGGAATAAATCAAACCTGAGTCTCAAAAATGTGTGTAAGTCAAAACTCTCTGCAAAAGCTTCTAGGCAGACATGCAGAATGTGAAAACAAATATCTGATTTTATTGTTTCAACATGTCTCCTTAACTATCCGTAATGTGGGCACTGCATTAGTGCTTCAACTCTACTGTCACTGCCCCCGTGTCTTTATGCACAACCTTGTGAATACTACACACGGTCATCCCTGACCATCGTCCATCTATCATTTTTTATTACTGTCTCAGTTGGTTTATGGAAAGTGCTGGACACACATTTACAATAACAAAATTATTCAAGCAGTCAACTGTGCTGATTGGACTACATATTTCTAATATAACATTTGGATTGCTCTGACCTGTTTCTCAAGTCATACCTGAACCATTGGTCCTCTGAGGCACCATCATCCATCCAAGTACCTAACCAAACCAACCATTCAACAACTAATCCAGCCATCCATCCATCCACGCAGCACCTACTCAACCATCCAAACATTCTTCCACTCATCCATCCATCTATCGATTCAAGTGCTCACCCAGGCATCCATCCGTCTACCCATCCAGCATTCATCTAAATATCTATAATTCCACCAATCCATCCACTCATCGACCCACAGCCTCTCTCAGCTATAAAATGGCAAACCAATCAGTTTACAGTCTATTTCAGTATTTTCATTCACTTTTCCCCATTTTCTAGGCCTCGTTGCTGCCAAATGGCTCCAAAACATGTGTTCCACTTTTGCTCATCCTTAGTTTTTAAACAAAAGTACTTTACGTACACGGATTTATGGGTCCATACTTATAATAGTATATGCGAAACTACAGGTATACTGGATGAGACTGCAGGAATCAGAGGACCTTAGCTGTCTAGATTAGGGCAACTATAGAGTTAGCATTGAACACAGCAATGGATAGAGAACAGGGAAACACATAGGCCCAGATTTACACATTTTCAAATCGGTGCAGTGCAGCAACCACATTTCCTTTACTGTGTCGTATAAAAGTATAAAATCAGTAGTAGGTCAATCTTAGTAGACTGGACTCTGCATTGATGTCAACAAGGCTGCCATGTATGGCGCCCTGCGTTGCACACTGGTCCACAGGTGTGTGTGCTCTGTCTAGCAAAGGATTTTGTACTAGAAGCATACCTTTTTGTACACAATCCTGTGCCTACACAAACTCAGACGTATCCTACAATTGAGTGTATTCTATGAACTGCAGCCCTCATGCCATGGTTTGTTATATTTAGGAAACGAATTTCTCATTGATAACACCTGTTCAAGTAGGCATTACGTTTTGATGCAAAGCCCAGTCTAGCTATTTTTAGAACATTTTGGCTTTTCATCAAAACCTATTGGTGTTTGTGCTGATATGTCCCAGTAACAACCCCTTGACATAAAGCAATGCAAAGTGATTTTTGTGCAGCAACAAGGGCATCTTACCAGCACAAAGGTAGTAAATACGTGCTGATTTGCATTACTTTGCGCTGACGCAAAACCTTCATAAATCTGTGCCACATTGTACTTCAAACCCTCAGTATTTCCGTACACTTATTAACCCCTTCCACGCTGATGACGAGCTGGGCTCGTCATGGCGTAGCCTCCTCGCACGCTGATGACGAGCCCAGCTCGTCACGTAAAGTGCGTTTTCGCAAATCCCAGCGTGCGAGCGGAATTCCGCTAGCGCGCATGGTGTTAAAGTGACAACGTACCCTCTCTGACCCTTCTCCAATAAAATTAAAGGCTATGGGGCATATTATCAACAGCATGCATTGAATATCGCAATGCGCTAAGCGCAAATTCGATTATTGCAGTCTATCGCTGGATTACATATTTACAACAAGGGGTGGTGAGGGACAGAGTCTCTGAATTAAGCAGAAAGCTCTCACCCAGTCAAGAGATCAGGGCTAGATCCAACACCGTTTTTTAGCTCACTGCACCATCCCAGTTTCAGAACCTGGCTGTATGCAAATTAGTCTGTTCCTGTCCCAGTGCATGATGGGAACAGGGCAAACCAAACTACAAAAGCCAATTCTTACACTGGGAAGGAAACGAACTCCCGGGGACCGGTTTCTGGCATTACAGCCGTCTTAGGCCCGGTTTGCTTGAATCCTGATGGTGCAATGAGCAAGGGTCTCACATCTGAGAATACCCTTCCACGCTTAGGGTGGACAAAAATATTTACAACAAGGGGTGGTGAGGGACAGAGTCTCTGAATTAAGCAGAAAGCTCTCACCCAGTCAAGAGATCAGGGCTAGATCCAACACCGTTTTTTAGCTCACTGCACCATCCCAGTTTCAGAACCTGGCTGTATGCAAATTAGTCTGTTCCTGTCCCAGTGCATGATGGGAACAGGGCAAACCAAACTACAAAAGCCAATTCTTACACTGGGAAGGAAACAAACTCCCGGGGACCGGTTTCTGGCATAACAGCCGTCTTCGGCCCGGTTTGCTTGAATCCTGATGGTGCAATGAGCAAGGGTCTCACATCTGAGAATACCCTTCCACGCTTAGGGTGGACAAAAATATTTACAACAAGGGGTGGTGAGGGACAGAGTCTCTGAATTAAGCAGAAAGCTCTCACCCAGTCAAGAGATCAGGGCTAGATCCAACACCGTTTTTTAGCTCACTGCACCATCCCAGTTTCAGAACCTGGCTGTATGCAAATTAGTCTGTTCCTGTCCCAGTGCATGATGGGAACAGGGCAAACCAAACTACAAAAGCCAATTCTTACACTGGGAAGGAAACAAACTCCCGGGGACCGGTTTCTGGCATTACAGCCGTCTTCGGCCCGGTTTGCTTGAATCCTGATGGTGCAATGAGCAAGGGTCTCACATCTGAGAATACCCTTCCACGCTTAGGGTGGACAAAAATATTTACAACAAGGGGTGGTGAGGGACAGAGTCTCTGAATTAAGCAGAAAGCTCTCACCCAGTCAAGAGATCAGGGCTAGATCCAACACCGTTTTTTAGCTCACTGCACCATCCCAGTTTCAGAACCTGGCTGTATGCAAATTAGTCTGTTCCTGTCCCAGTGCATGATGGGAACAGGGCAAACCAAACTACAAAAGCCAATTCTTACACTGGGAAGGAAACAAACTCCCGGGGACCGGTTTCTGGCATTACAGCCGTCTTCGGCCCGGTTTGCTTGAATCCTGATGGTGCAATGAGCAAGGGTCTCATATCTGAGAATACCCTTCCACGCTTAGGGTGGACAAAAATATTTACAACAAGGGGTGGTGAGGGACAGAGTCTCTGAATTGAGCAGAAAGCTCTCACCCAGTCAAGAGATCAGGGCTAGATCCAACACCGTTTTTTAGCTCACTGCACCATCCCAGTTTCAGAACCTGGCTGTATGCAAATTAGTCTGTTCCTGTCCCAGTGCATGATGGGAACAGGGCAAACCAAACTACAAAAGCCAATTCTTACACTGGGAAGGAAACAAACTCCCGGGGACCGGTTTCTGGCATTACAGCCGTCTTCGGCCCGGTTTGCTTGAATCCTGATGGTGCAATGAGCAAGGGTCTCACATCTGAGAATACCCTTCCACGCTTAGGGTGGACAAAAATATTTACAACAAGCCGGGCCGAAGAAGGCTGAAATGCCAGAAACCGGTCCCCGGTAGCTTGTCTCCTTTCTGGTGAAGAATTGGCTTGGTAGTTTAGTCTGCCCTGTTCCCATGATGCACTGGGCCAGGGACAGACTGATTTGCATATAGCCAGGTTCTGAGCTGGGATGGGGCAGTGAGATAAATAACGGTGATGGATCAAGCGCTGATCTTTGGACTGGGTAAGAGTGGTCTGCTTAACTCAGACACTCTGTTCATCACCACCCCCCTTTTCTAAATCGTTTTTGGCCACTATAGGTGTGGCAGGGTATACTCAGACATGAGTCCCTTTCTCACTGCTCCATCAGGATTCAAGCAAGCCGGGCCGAAGAAGGCTGAAATGCCAGAAACCAGTCCCCGGTAGCTTGTCTCCTTTCTGGTGAAGAATTGGCTTGGTAGTTTAGTCTGCCCTGTTCCCATGATGCACTGGGCCAGGGACAGACTGATTTGCATATAGCCAGGTTCTGAGCTGGGATGGGGCAGTGAGATAAATAACGGTGATGGATCAAGCCCTGATCTTTGGACTGGGTAAGAGTGGTCTGCTTAACTCAGACACTCTGTTCATCACCACCCCCCTTTTCTAAATCGTTTTTGGCCACTATAGGTGTGGCAGGGTATACTCAGACATGAGTCCCTTTCTCACTGCTCCATCAGGATTCAAGCAAGCCGGGCCGAAGAAGGCTGAAATGCCAGAAACCGGTCCCCGGTAGCTTGTCTCCTTTCTGGTGAAGAATTGGCTTGGTAGTTTAGTCTGCCCTGTTCCCATGATGCACTGGGCCAGGGACAGACTGATTTGCATATAGCCAGGTTCTGAGCTGGGATGGGGCAGTGAGATAAATAACGGTGATGGATCAAGCCCTGATCTTTGGACTGGGTAAGAGTGGTCTGCTTAACTCAGACACTCTGTTCATCACCACCCCCCTTTTCTAAATCGTTTTTGGCCACTATAGGTGTGGCAGGGTATACTCAGACATGTGTCCCTTTCTCACTGCTCCATCAGGATTCAAGCAAGCCGGGCCGAAGAAGGCTGAAATGCCAGAAACCGGTCCCCGGTAGCTTGTCTCCTTTCTGGTGAAGAATTGGCTTGGTAGTTTAGTCTGCCCTGTTCCCATGATGCACTGGGCCAGGGACAGACTGATTTGCATATAGCCAGGTTCTGAGCTGGGATGGGGCAGTGAGATAAATAACGGTGATGGATCAAGCCCTGATCTTTGGACTGGGTAAGAGTGGTCTGCTTAACTCAGACACTCTGTTCATCACCACCCCCCCCTTTTCTAAATCGTTTTTGGCCACTATAGGTGTGGCAGGGTATACTCAGACATGAGTCCCTTTCTCACTGCTCCATCAGGATTCAAGCAAGCCGGGCCGAAGAAGGCTGAAATGCCAGAAACCGGTCCCCGGTAGCTTGTCTCCTTTCTGGTGAAGAATTGGCTTGGTAGTTTAGTCTGCCCTGTTCCCATGATGCACTGGGCCAGGGATAGACTGATTTGCATATAGCCAGGTTCTGAGCTGGGATGGGATGGGGCAGTGAGATAAATAACGGTGATGGATCAAGCCCTGATCTTTGGACTGGGTAAGAGTGGTCTGCTTAACTCAGACACTCTGTTCATCACCACCCCCCTTTTCTAAATCGTTTTTGGCCACTATAGGTGTGGCAGGGTATACTCAGACATGAGTCCCTTTCTCACTGCTCCATCAGGATTCAAGCAAGCCGGGCCGAAGAAGGCTGAAATGCCAGAAACCGGTCCCCGGTAGCTTGTCTCCTTTCTGGTGAAGAATTGGCTTGGTAGTTTAGTCTGCCCTGTTCCCATGATGCACTGGGCCAGGGACAGACTGATTTGCATATAGCCAGGTTCTGAGCTGGGATGGGGCAGTGAGATAAATAACGGTGATGGATCAAGCCCTGATCTTTGGACTGGGTAAGAGTGGTCTGCTTAACTCAGACACTCTGTTCATCACCACCCCCCTTTTCTAAATCGTATCGCTGGATTACATCACCATGTTAACAGCGTATTAGCAATGCTTAGTTCACAGGCGATGTACAAACCAGCGATAGACGGCGATAATCATCATTTGCGTGTGAAATCAAGCGATGATTTCACAGCGCTAATGAAAAGCTTGTAAATATGGGAGTGTGGACTTAACCTGTCAATCCACCTCCCATACTAAATATGCTTAAGTAAGGTTTTGACCAGAAGTTAGGATCCGGCTATAACCGAGGTTAGCGGGACTTTTAATATCGCTTCGCAAGACCGGGGGCGCCTTGTTAATACAGCGCTATTGTGTTAGCGCCCTTTTTCATGTTGTATTTTTGAAGGAACGCCTACTTTGCATATCATTAGCGATGTTTATCTCCGGCATGAGATGCGTTACAAAATTGACTGCTAACATGCGTTAGTGCATGTTAGCGATGCCTTGTAAACAGAGTGATAAAAATATCGCTGCTTAACCGGCAAAAAGTGCAGCTAAAGCGACGATACTGCCCTTGATACTATGCCCCAAAGTCTCTCCCATACATTATATAGATGGTGTCCATGCAGATCAGCGCCAGTCACATTCCTTCAACTAAAAAACCACCCAATCCGGTATTGTTTGGAACTCCATTTTTAATTCTTACTCAAAAAATGTATATTTCCCTAACAGACTTACCCCTTCCACGCTGATGACGAGCTGGGCTCGTCATGGCGTAGCCTCCTCGCACGCTGATGACGAGCCCAGCTCGTCACGTAACATGCGTTTTTAAAAATCTCAGCGCAGGAGCGGAATTCCGCTAGCGTGCATGAGGTTAATTACTGGATTTAAGCGAGACACTTTCTATATATTGTTAGAGTAGTCTTACTACTCAGTCCTTGTGTGGCCACATTCCATCTACTTTGCTTCGTTATAGGAAGTAGACCTTGGCTGAAATTTAACTATGCATGTAAAATTCACGTAATTTCCAACTTTCCCCTTGCACAAAATTTCTAAAAATTTCATGAAATTCTGCATTGTGCTATTTTGCATACTTTTTGCATGCAGGAAATCTCTTGGCAAGATACATTTTTTGGTGGAACCAGTTTCCGCAGTATCTACTGAAACTTTTTATGCAAGGGGGGGGTGCTCACATAAAAATGTAATGCAAGATACTAGTAAAGCACATATGATTTTAAAAGTGCAATTTCGTATGGCATTTGGCGAAATTGTAAAACAAAAAGCCACCTGGCCCGCTTATAGAAAGAAAGCTTTGGATGGATATCTGCATTTATAGCTCAATAATTAACAGCCTTTCGAAAAAAAAGAAGCAAGAGGTGAGCTCTGGCCAAAAAAAAAAAAGTATTGTATTCTGTAAGAGCCTACCGGCCCCCAGTAACAAAACCAGCCCCACCACTGCAAAACCGGCCACTACCCTTCCAGCCTCCCTGAAAAAACTCCTGATGCCCGCTATGGCCAATCTGGTCCTGATGACCTGTGAAGTGGGTCCTACAACATGCAAACGTTAAACCAGTCTACAAGTTGTTTTTTTCTTTTTTTAATTTTAAGTACATCATAGATGTGGATATATAGAGGGTCACGGCTGAAAAGCAACCACATTTTGTAAAAAGTAGCACATACGAAGCATCACAAATGAGAAGCATGGCTCGAATAAGAAATGTGAAAAATTGGTCAATTTTTAAGTTGCAATTAAACCTTGTTGTAGAGCAAGCACTATTGCCAGGATCTTTCATTTGCCTGACAAGGAATACACAAGAATTGTTCTTGTGGCCTTTTCTTGAACGCCCAAGTGCACAACGTGTGACATGTGGCCCCCACAGACCTGTCAGGCAGGATTTGACACTGAGCATCAATAGAATGCCCATATACCCACCCTTTATTTTCAATTGAGCTCAGAGGAGTCATCTCTGTCCTTTAAAGTCAGCCTATTGAGTGCTGCTGGGAAGAATTTCAGCCACCTTTCCAGGTTGAGCACCGGCTGAGAGTTTCTGGAGAGTTAATACAAATTAGCCTCCAGGAATTTCAGTCTGGGAAAAATTTACTTTTTCAAAGTAATTTTTCCTTAACATTTCTTACAAATCTGAACTGCCATTGTTTTGGATTTTTAATAACTATTTTAAAATAGGTGTTTCTTTATTTTTCTTACTGGTCCAGTACCGAGATACATTATTAGTTTTTTAATCTGTACTCTGATTTTTTACTTACGACAACTAGGCCTTCCACAGTGTAAATAGCTTTTAGGGCCTTGTCATTGGCGGGACAAGGTAGCATTACATTTCTGTGTGTCCCACTTTTAAATGCCTTTCACCCTACCTTGTGAGCTACAAGGCCTACTTAGGGGTGACATAGTATTATTATTACCTATCAAAAGAGTAGTTTTAACTGGTTTCATCACAGGTTTAACCTGCAGCAGTCTGGCTAAAATGGTAGAACCCTACCAATGTTTTCCTTGTCATACTGTTAGACAACACAATTAGTGCTGCACTCCATAGGTGAACTTTAAGAATCATGGATTAGTCAATTTTGGCATGTTTTGAGGGTCAGAGCACATACACTCAAAACCGGGGCACTGCTGTCCAGAGTCCAGAGTAAAAAAATAAGGTTGACTATGCAAAAGGGGCCTTTTCTCTCAATACGTTTTAATAAACAGTTAGCCCTATTGGCAATACTGCACAAAAGTCTGTCCACTCAATCCATCTTACTAAATCACAGTGCAAGTCAAAATACCACAAAACATCGCAATTCAATGGAATTGGGGTTGGACTTCTTCAGGTGCGTACCCCTTGATCCTCTGAACAGGACCTTTTAATGAAGAAAGAAAAAATATACACTATTTAAGGGTTCTAAACCATAGTCAGGATGCTGAAACACCCAGCAGTGTTGTAGTTACTATTTTGTATCAAGGAAATCAAAAGAGATGTACAGCTGAGCTGAGCGTCATTAATCTATATCAAAATTTTAGACAGAAGTATAATGCTACCTTAATTTAAACAAATCGACATTTTGGTGCAGAGAACATAACGGAGCATTCTTTGCCCCGCTAAATTAAAAGGAAAATGTTTTCGTAAAGCACTGCATAATTTGATGAATCTTTGAAGAAATCAATAGCAGTGCCAGCAATATTTTAGAAGATAAATTGCTAAGTGTTAATATGAATATATTATGGTATTAAGCATCATTTTGAGGACCATCTGGAATTTTTTTTGCAAGAATGTTAAGTATTCATCACATCTTACTGTGTTTCAAACACGAGCTGGCCAATTGCTTCTCACCCATCACATGCCAACACAACTAATGTGTCTGAAGTCAATGGGGCAGATTTATGATGCCCTTGCGCCTCTTTGCGCCGCAATTGCGTCACTTTATTTGACGCAACGGCGGCACAAACAATGCACCCTATTTACAACGTGACGCATCTAGGAGATGCGTCACGTTGTAAAGCCCTGCGCCATAAGGAGGCGTTCCTGCGCAGGGGGGGGCGTTCCTGTGCAGGAACGCCTCCTGAAAGTGGCTGAGTGAAATCTATGAGATTTCACTCAGTCACTTTCAGGAGGCGTTCCTGCACAGTGGCTGAGTGAAATAAATGAGATTTCACTCAGTCACTTTCAGGCCAATGCTGCGTCAAAACCCTGCGCCTGCTTGAAGCAGGCGTAGGTCTTGACGTAGCATTGTGAAGATGGGGCACCCCCGAGCCTTGCTGGAGCTGCGTCGCGCTTGCAACGCAACTCCAGCAATGCGTCACCTTTCCGGCACAGATGCGTCACGCATCTGTGCCGTTTTTGCACCATGGTGCGCCACATTATAAATGCGGCGCACCATGGGTGGCGGAGCTGTGGCGCACTGTGGCGCACATTAACTGGCGCATCCCTGGGGATGCGCCAGTTAACATAAATCTGCCCCAATATATTTTAGGTAAATTTCTCCCCACACCTTAGTTTTATCTTTTTTACATTTTGAGCATTGATGGAGTGCATTAGCAATGTAATTGTTACTTTGATGTCAATAAAAACCCACCAAATTGACCATACATTACCTAACCATTGTTTTCATGTGAATGGTATTCACTTTAAGAAACTAAAACTGAGCCAGTGGGCGTATGAATGCATGAGTGAACCCAAAATTAAGGTTATCTACATGTAGTACATGCTCTGGAATAAACTTTCAGTTGCTGTAGTGCTGCTCACAGATCTGAATGCCTTACTTAGCAGTAGAAGATACATTTGAAGGAGTTTAATACAATGAATGTGCTCAAGCTCCAATGCAAGGTTGACAGGGCAAACAAACAGAGCTATCTACCCATTTAAGGTTTAGGCAAGAAGAAACAAGACCATGTGAACAGACGAAAGGAGGACCTGAAGACTTAATAAAGAGCATTCAGTGTTGAAAAGTTTTTCGGGACCTCATCCTGAAGAAATTTGCATTTTTAATTTAGTAGAAATATCTAGGGGTGGGTGGAACTGGGGGATTATCACTTAATGGAGTTACAGAAAATTCAGTGAGATGCTGCGTAATTGTGCCCATGGGCAGAAAATATACAGTTTGCTTAGTAATTTAGCACTGGTAGCTCAAGCAGCTCTGAAAATCATTGTGAACGGCATCCTGCGCTGCACAGGAGCGTGTTGCTATTCAAGATGATTTGGCTGCTGTTCAAGTGGAAAATCTACTTGAACGGTAGCCATCTGACCGCGAACGCCAGCAACTGCCCGAGTTAGAAAATCACACTAGGGCACATCAAATCCTGCTTGCCAGCTTGCATATTCTGGAGCCTCGCCGGGGAAAATTCTGCCACATGCCTACTGACGAAATTTGGCTTGAACACAGTGGCCAAAATTCTACCAATGCTGCAGGCAGAAAAACACACTAGAACATAGGGGTGAGAGGATCAAGTCATTTTTCGACCTCCAACTCAGACTTTCATCACAAAAAGAAGAGGGAAAAGAATATAGTGATGAAAAGTGAGTGAAAGGAGACGCACCTTGCTTTAAAAACTGCCCTCACACACAGCAAGCTGTGTCATGCTTCATCATAGGGCTCCTGACACACCTCCGTGTTTAGCCAACACTGGAGGTGGAGCAAAAGGGAGGGGAAGACAATACAACATATAGTGTGAAATCAAGGGTGAGAAAATGGTGCAGAAGAAGTGGTATAAAAGCTGGTCTCAGGGGATCCTTATTACAATTTTAATATTAGGTCCCCTGTCCAGGATTAAAAATTATAGCAACATATGTGGATGCTAGGTAGAGGAGCTTATTATGAGACTCCACCGGCTCCACTCTGCATGGGTGTCGGCATGTTTCAGCCAGCAATTGACAATGCCCTGGCTTTCATCAGGACGCTCACCTCTGTGTCCCTGGGTGCTCCCCCTCCCCTTCAATGAATTCAGAAGTGAAAGAGGGGGATATCACCTATTAAGGAGCCCTTCGCGTGTGAAGGGGAACCGAGTTTATATTAATCTAAAACTTGAAATGGCAGGGGAGGAGAACAGCTTCCTATTAGCACTCTTGCTTGCAAGGTAAGCTGTTAACGCTTAATATCGTCTTAAGTGTTAAAAAAGGTTTTAGTGTCAGCAATTCGTATTATCCATTCTAGTGAAATAAAATGAGCAGGAATTCACAAAAGAGCTGGGTGGCCTAGCATGGTCCCATGGCAGAGAGGGAGGCTGGAAGTTTCCGCAGTTACTATAGCGAGGCTTGTATTCCAAGGTCAACATTCTAAAGGTAAGATCGCGGCCAAGCATGCAGCATGAGACCCGAGCACTTAAACTGTATTAGGGCAGCACCAGCAAGGAGCCGCTCTGTTCTGCACACCGCATTATGTGGACTGACCTCTACTTTGTGTTCAGTCCTCCTGGGCTACAAGTAATTGTTGGACTCCTCCCTACCTAAACCCCTAGCACCACTCAAACACTGAACCCACAGACCAGCCGTGACCCCTGCCCTTTACATTCATTTCATGGCACTCTTCACACCACACCCTGAGCTATAACAGTCAACACCCCAACAGACACAAACATAGCGCTGCTAAACTCAGCCTCAACTGCCACTCACCAAGGAAGCCATGTTAACTGGTTCTCAAACAAAACCCAGCAGCTATTAGTGTTGAGCTGCTTTGTGTGTTCCGCCTCTTCTTCCTTCCACAAAGGAATGACAGAGCATCGTCCCATAGCATCAACCTCCTCTGGCTGGAAATAGGAAAAGTCACCTTCACGAATGAGATGTCAGTTATTGGAGTAAAAGGGCCAGATGTATGAAACTATTTTATGTTCGCAAAAGGTACGATTTGCAAAAATCATTCGTATGCAAATGCAAAATAGTCTTTCCCAAAGTATGAAACGGTTTGCACTTGCAAAATTGCTAATCGCAAAAAATACAAATTCACATTTTCCGAATACCTATTTTGCAAATCTCATAATGGGAAATTCACTAATTGGTAAGCGCAAACCAATGTTTGAACCATTTGCAAATAATATAAAATTAGCATTTTTTCATGTACAGATTATCACTAATTTCTATCAGGTAGTGACCAGTTGCAAACTATTTAAACAGGTCAAAGGACCTCAGAATGTTTCACAATGGCAGCGCTGTACGTCATAGGAAGTAGAATGAGGATTCTTGCAGCAGCACAAAGAAGGAGGAGACAAGAATGTATTTTTAGATTGCTCCAAACACTGTTTCAGCAGACAGAGGAAGAAATGTATGACAACTATAGGTTAGACCCCTATGTAGTACTAGACCTGATAGCTGAACTGAATCCACTACTACAGCATCATACTTGCAGGACCAATGCCATTCCAACACATGTACAGGTCCTATGTTCGCTGCGCGTTCTAGCTTCAGGGAGCTACCAGGTGGTGATAGCAGCAGGATGGGTCTCTCAAAGTGCTTTTCAATGCTTTCTTAGATGCAGTGGTCCAGAGGATAGACCATTACATTAGTTCCCCCACTACACCACAGGAATTGCAGCAGATTAAATTAGATTTCTACCAGATAGCCCAATTCGCCCACGTAATTAGGTGCATTGATGGTACACATGCATGTTCAGGACAGGAAATCCTTTCATTCAATTAACATCCAGGTCATATGTAATCCCTCACACATAATAACTGACATAGTGGTCAAATTCCCTGGCAGTACACACAAGTCCTTCATATTCAGACACAGTGGTGTATATACACATGTGTCCATGGGGATGAATTTGGCGAAGGATACCTGCTAGGTAAATGCATGTAACACAGTCTGGCAGACTTTCTGGATATGGTGAAGGAGTACAGAGTGCAATCTATTGCCTTTTACCCTACAGGTGACAGTGCATATGCTGTGCACTCTTTCATACTTACCCTATACCTGAAAATTGCAACTGAAAATGAAATGAGGTACAATGCTGTGCATAAGTCTGCACGCAATGTGATAGAGCAGATCTTCGGACTAATGAAGAGTAGGTTTCACTGAGTACACAAAAGTGGAGTTGCACAGTAGTACAGGCAGGAGATATGTTGTAAAATTGTGGACACTTGTGCCATGTTGCATAACCTACAACAACCAAAGGCATACCAATGGACTCTGTCTCTGTTGCCGCGCTTTATGAAGCCTCTGAGGCAGAACCATGTCTGGAACTGCGCCTTCTGCATTCAGTAACTGGTAGACTTGATGCCTCCTCACTATCCCCCTACCAAGTAAATTGCTCCCACAATCAGTAGCAGTTTGTAACTGCTCTGCAGCATTTTTGACCTGAATCAAACACCTGGCCATATCACCGCTACAATATGCCATTTCCACTTGTATGGCTAATGTGCCTCGAGTCAGGAGTACTGTAGTGTAACTCATGTGGTTGATCGCCCTAGTGCAGCCATCTAAACTGCCAAGTAATTAATGAGGCCATCTGTAGTGGGACACATGGTTTTCGTTCAGGACATTGCAGAGTTCCCTGATAGCATTCGTAATGTGCCAGAAGTTGTCTGACCTTTCTATCTGCCCTTCCACCACTGGTGGCCCGAGCTGTGTTTTGCTGTCATTCATATGTGAAATGTTTTTTTTGATGGAAACAAGCTGTGACTGCATTGACCGCATGTGCCTACATTACAGGGGCTGCACTTTTAACATGGCTGTCTCCAGGTCACCAAAGACTAAGGAGTCGTTGTCTCCCTCCTCTTCCAACTGTGTTATTGCCCCGTGCCTCCTGCTTGAGATGTTGTGACACCACATGTGGACCTGGACTCTGGGGGGGAAGTATGCTGTGTCTGGGTGTGGGCAGGTCAGGTTGCTTTCCTCTCCTTCCACATCAAATTTGGGTAATGGTGCCACTGGCTTCCTGAGCCTTGTAGGTGTAGGTGTAGGTGGACGTACACATGTTGGGGTTGAGGGGGCCTGTATGTGCACATCTGACTGTTCCCAAGTCTCCACAGGGTCATTGGATGGACTTCCTTCTAACTCTTGTAGTGGGGTATCTATGACATTAAACAGTACTTGTTTAGTGCAAATATTGTTTTACTAGCATGTCACATTTCACATTGGTTTGTAGAATAAAATGTGTTTAGCATCACCCACTGTATCTTAATGTCACTTGCTTATATTACTTAAGTACACCTATGCTGCTTGGTCAAAACTTCTTGTCATTGATTTTGTGCCTACACATTACTACTACCATAATGCTTTGCTGTATTGCACCAAATTTGGACTAGACTGGTATAAGCAGTTTTCTGCCTGATCTCCCAAATTTGGTAATTTGTTACCCATACCATGCACATGTAGTTTAACATTCATCTTACCTTGGGAGGTATCTCTGTCTCTCCTGTGACAACTTGAGACTGAAGTGTGGACTCCACAAATCCTACAAGGATGTGAAACCAGTGGGTGTGGCAGGTCCTCCTCCTGTCTGTCTTCTTTACCTCTGCAAGCCTTGCAGCCACCCTTTCCTTTCCACTGCTGCTAAGATCATAACAGCGCTTGTGAAGATCCTCCATGAAGTGGTTTGTGACCTCCCACTGCAATGAGTTTTTGTTGGCTGTCCTGCCATGTTTTACTTTTCTTACTCTCAGGGACATCGAGTGATATCTTCCCAAACAGTTTGTCATGGTGAATGACAACTTCCTCAGTCAGGGCTTTTAACTCCTTCTCACTGAATTGTATTTTTCTTTCGCATATTGCTGCCTCCTTCCCACTGTCTTCAGCTGCCATGGTTGTTGTATTCCACTGGCTCAGCTCTCCAAACAGACTTCCAGGTGCTATGCTCATGCAGTCTGACTCCTCCTCTCACTCAGTACACAGGTGTGAGCATGGTAAGCCTTGCTTCCTTGTTGTGAGGTCATCACACTGCATCTAAATCGCAGATTCGCAATTTTGCGTTTCTTTAAATTGCAAATTCACACATTTGAGAATTGCTAATTGGGTATCTATATTTGCGATTGAGAATATTACTGAATCAGTATTTTTCCTTGAATTTTTTCATACATTGTGTTTTTCCATTACAAAATTCAATTAGGTAACATTTGCCTTTTGAAAATCACAAAATGCTTTTTTCATACATCTGACCCAAAGTTTCTAAACCATCAGAAAAATCTATTGAACTTCTTCAATATGGAGCGAAAGGCAAGAAAATCTTATGAGTCACTGAGCCAAAGAAAGCTAACTGAGCAGAGGAGAGAGCGAGTGAAAAATATTAACTGCTGGAAAGTTATCATAAAGATAGAAAAAATTATTTTCTACCATATTTAGGACAAGGAGCTGTATTGTGGTTATCTTCTATAAACTCTTCCAACTTATAGAGATCTTTTTTTCAACAAGCTTTAAAATAAGTGAAAGGTGACAACTGATTTGTAAGTTCTATCAACTGACAGATCAAAGGAAAGGTTTTTCGAAGGGTAGAACCTATGCTTATTTAATTTCAAACAATGGAGGCACTAATGTCTGTTTGAGAAATGCAAACAGACTTCAATGGAATGGGTGGTTCCACCAACAGAATGTTTCACAATTGGCTTGATTTGTGTTAATGTCATGCTCTTTGGCCCACACTGAACTCATGATGCTTGGCTCGCATGGAGGTGCAATACTTTGACCTGCTTCATGGTTTGTTCATTCAGAAGCAACAAAGGCTGGCAGTGTGCAAACAGTGTTGGTGCCACTTGGAGAGAGGCAATACATCTTCACTGGACGTGCTATGCAATGTGCCTGAATTGTGTCAAGGAAACTACATGTCCCATGAAGAAACAGGATTCTTACAAGCTTTGCACGGTGCACTGGCCATTTTTGATTCACTAAGTATAAGATCCTAATGGTCCAGAGCATTCATGTACTGGGTTCAGCAGCGATTCTATAGGAATTATTGACTTCTATTTCACACGCATTAATCCACATGAAGAATGGAAAGGCTCTTCTTCCTTTCACAGACATTGCTGATGCTTCTCTGGACGCAGGTATTGTAATTAAGGGTCACAGTCTTCCATTTTTACTGTTTATTCTTCCCTGTCGCTATTTATTTTATTAATATATTGAAAAAGTGGAAAATAAGCATTCTTTTGATTTATTCTCTACACGGTCAGACATATAGACCAGTGGCTGTGCATGCTGACAGACAGGGGAGTTAAATCGAAGCCAAGGTTTTTTGGTGAAAAAAATAAAACTAACTAACTAAGCTGTTGGATGAACTTCATAATCCTAATGCATTTTTAATACATTACAGTATATGAACCTGTCACTTTGAAAATCATTTGAATAACACAGCATGTTCTTATAATACAAAAAATAGGTGTATGTAATTCAAAAGCAGAAAAGCTCTGAATATTTTTGACATTAATTTCATATATAATAGTTGTGTTTCAGCTGTAAGACGATCCAGACTTCCATCAAGCTTTAAAGAGTTGGAAACACAGAGATGTTGTGAAGGTACATCATATTCATTATCAGAAACTAGAAGCTGTAGTTAAGATACTAAAGGTTAATTTTATCTCCAGACATCAATGCTCCTCTAGCACCAGTTCCCGAAAAATTTAGTCAAAGTAGCTATACCCAGTGTTTTTGTCTGTTTTTTTCCTCCTGTTTTATTCCTATTTCCATGGGCCTACTTGTAACCATCATAATATTCTATGTCAGATCTGTGCTGAATTCGGAGAAGTGTGGAAACATATTGCTTCCAATGGATTTGCACTACAAGGTTAGTGCTTCCTGATAGTTCATCAAAATAAGGCACCCGAGGAAAGCCACAAGATCCCCATGCTTTTTTCCTACTGGCTCTATGAAGGAATAGCACATTTTTTATAATAAAACTCCTTAAACCTAACCTTGAAAACATAATTAAAGGGATCTGTGTTCCATCTCACCTATCAATTCCGGGGGGATTACCAATGCCATGATGCACTTCAAATGTAAGACTATTCCTCATCGAAACAACATCTAACAATAGCTGAACATTCAGCACAGAATCAAAGGTCATGTCCAAGTCTCTCAATCATCCATTTTCACAGCAGTAGCTCCCTTTCAAAAATATGATTAGAAATTCAAAATTGTTCCCAGATGAGAATGGGCCATAAAGTCCTAACAACTTCATTTCAGTCATATGTGTGATGGCCAAGTTGTAGAAGGAATATTTCTCTAGCATTCCATGTGCTTTGTAACCATCTATTTGGCACTCTCTTGATGTATGGACCACGTTTTGGTAAAGAAAAGATCTATATGGAAGAGCATATATAAATGTTCATGTCTCAATAGATTGAAAATGAGCAGTAGTGATTTAGTTTGCTTAGGATTTGAGAACTTTCAGGAGTTCTTGTAAATCCCCAAGGTTTTTGAATGTTTTCACATGAGTAAGTTACAGGTGAGTTTCTTTACAATGGTGCAGTAATCAAAGAAATGGACATCCAAAGGCAGGCTGATAATTGATAGAAGGAACTGCCTGTTTTGGTCTACTACATGAAGGAGGGTGTCTCACAGCAATTCACTCACTGTAAGCTTTATTGCTTCCAGAACATGCCTTCAACACCTGACATCATCCAATGATACCAAAATTCTGGTAATTTATTCTTAACAATTTTAAAGAACAACGTCATCAATTAAGTGTCTGACCTACGATGTTGATGTAACAAATACTTTAAAAATTACAGAACTATTTATCCTTGTCATTATCCTAATATTTCAATATACACTTCATCTTATGCGCTACTATAGTTCATCATTACAAATTAATCCACTACAACAGTATCAAAAAATAATTTTGTTCTGTTGAAAACTATCAATAATGTAACAGAACACCAGTGTTAAAGATGACTGTTGCACAAACAACATTCAAAAATACTCTCTTACTCCTCAGTAGCACACATTCATCATCACAAAAAAGTAAACACCATAGAAACACACAACTGTGTTGTTAACCGCTTGGCCGCGGCAGTAATTCAGGCCCGGTGCTAGGAGGGAGGGGTGCCACGCGGCGCCACCATGCTCGTGTCGGAACCACTCCGTCACGAGCCGCGGTGGCGCTGTGCTTGTGACGGAATGGTTCCATCACGGCCCGCCCGCCTAATGGAACCCTCAGCGCAGGCGCAAAATCAGAACCATTCCGTCAACAGCACAGCACCACCGTGGCTCGTGACGGAATGGTTCCGTCACGAGCATGCAAGAGGTTAAAGAAACACTTACTATCATACCACAACATATACCCCATGATTTAGACAGACTTCCATGTAATATAAATATTTGTGTTCCATGTAATATAGATATTTGTTATAAACAACCACATATTCACTATCGAATACAAAGAATATTGAATCAGTCAAAGTACCACAAACAACAACAAATATATATCTTACATGCACTATTAGCACGTAAGATATATTATGATGTGCATACACAAACAGAAAAGAAACCTCACAACACCATATCCCTAATTTAATATATAATCCTAGAAAGTCCAATATGCATCTAGATAACTATTATAAAAACATTCAACTATTAAACCAAAAGAAGCAACTCCCCATCACATTGTACAAAAACATACATAATAAATATAAGCCTATTCATATAAGTGATACTGTCAATACAACTGTAGATTAGATTACATATAATATACATATCTAAATTTTAATTCACATTATTAAGAAATCAAAACATCAATAGCAGCATCATGAATGATGCCATCAGTGATGTAATCTAACATGTCATGGCTGATGTAATATGTGAGGTCATAATCAGTGCATGAGAGAGGTGTATATTCTGGGTAGTTTGCAGTATCATAACTTGCAAATTTCAATGGTTTCCAGTCTTGAAACCTTAATTCTACTTTAGCTGCTGTTCTTTCAGACTTTTAGAGGTCTTTTAGACAAGTAATTATGGTGTTGTAAGTAAACCTAACCCTAACCTCATTTTAAACTTTTGTTCAGTAAATTCTAAAAATATACAACAATACTTAATTTGGCTTTTATAAAAAACCTGATAAAAGTCAAAACTAAAACAATTCAGGAGACACTTTTCCTATATTTCATGATCCATTTAACACCTTTTCATTACAGTAAACATACTAAAAGTACACATGATAAAATGCAGATAATACAGATTAAAAGAAATCAAAGAAACCTTGTGTCCAAGCCTGACCCGCCCACATTACTTAGTCACAGCTCGATCTGAGCCTGACAGCGGCCTTTAAAAAACTAAGAACATACCAATCCAATCCAATCCAAAATATCTTTATTTCGGTCCTTGAGACCATAAAAGATTCATACAAAATACATTTATACATCCACATTTGAAGAGTACGTTAAATTTTTAAAATACAATAATAAATAAGCTTTCATGATGTACCAGGGATAAAAATGGATTGGAGAATCAGTTACATGATATTAGAAGGAATAGTTTCAAAGCTTAAAAGGGATAATTCTGATTAGGAGAAACATTCAAATGTTCTACATTTAGGCGAGTAGTAGTTTTTTCCTTATCTGCCACATAGCCATAATGAATTTAGCCACTGAAAATACAATATGGGGCAAAGTGCTTGTTTTTAAAATTCTATATACAAACAGGTAAGACCTAGATCCCAGGTTCCTGCATAAGGGCACGAGCCAGTATTTTCTGGGTCTATTGTAGGCAGGGCAAAATAAAAGGAGATGAATTTCCTCCTCATCATGCATGTTACATCCAGGACAGGATCTATCCCCCCCCTTAAGCCATTTACAGGTGAAGGTTTTTATGGGCAAAGTGCCTAACCTCCACTGTATAAACAATTGTCTCGCTAGGATGGGGAATATAATGTCCATAAAATCTTCAAATTCATAGGAATTCTTAAATTCCAAAAAGTGGTCAGTCAGGGTGCCATTGGTAGTGGCGGACAGGAGAAGAGCTAAACTAGACTCCTTATGGATTTGCACCAGATTTCTGCGGGAAATGGTTCGACATCCTTGCTCTGGGTCCTCCCATAGCTCCTGCAATTTCAACTGATACAATTCCTTTTTAACAAAGGCCAGCCATGGGATTCTATTGCGCTTATTCAAGCTCATTACATGGGTGAGATCACGCCTGTAATGAGCAAGCTCGCTGGTGGTCCATAGCCTGTGCCAGAATCTTAGTGGCTTTGACTCCAGTTCTATGGCGATGGAAGGTAATCCCACATCTAATCTTAGGGGGAGCAGAGGTGTGCCACGAGGGAGTGCCAAAAGGCGTCTTAAGAAATTATTTTCCACATTATCCAATTCACGCCCCTCTCTATACCCCCAAAGCTCGCTGCCATAGGATGCAGCTGCTTTGGCTTGAGTTTGGTAAAGCTCTAATGCCGGGCTTATAGGTTTAAAGGTGGAAGTGTTCACAGCCTTTAGAATGGCACCTGAAAGTTGGCACAACTTCAACCGAGATTTTGATATTTGGGGGTCCCCGGAAAGATTCTCATGCAATGTGACCCCCAGGTATTGAAAAGTTGTAACCCTTTCCAGACTGGCTACGCCCAGGGTGGGATTTGGTCTGGTCTTTGGGGGTGGGTTAAAGATCATGAACTTGGTCTTTTCGGTATTGATCTCTAGACCATGCTGTATACAGAAGAGACCAAATCCATCTAAGACCCTTTGTATCCCCATCAGAGATTTGGAAAGCAGGAGGGTGTCGTCAGCAAACATAATAGCTGGCACCCTCCTGCCTGCCAAAAGGGGGGCATCATTGTCTCTAACGTTGTCCAGGTGGGATATGACATTGTTAACAGAGGCAAAACAGGGTTGGTGCCAAGACGCAAACCTGCCTCACCCCTCTGCGAACAGGAAACCTTATTGACAACGCTCCATCCCTCCCACACCTAACCTGTGCGTAGTTGTTGTCATGGAGCCTAATTATGGCATGCAGTATTTGTGTGGGAACACCTAATTTTTTTAGGAACTCTCAAAGTTTCTTGCGTGGGACCATATCGAAGGCTGACCTCAGGTCCACGAACACCATGTACAGTCTCCCCCCTCTATCATCACCGTTTTCCAGTACAGGAGGACGAGGCGGAAGATCTGATCCATGGTGGACGTGTTTTTCCTGAAGCCAGCCTGGAGTGGGCTCAAGATTTCATTAGCCTCCATCCAATCCATGAGATGGTCCAGGAGAAGACGGAAGAAGAGTTTTTGGGGAACATCTATGAGGCTGATCGGCCTGTAGTTGGCTGGGAGCAGGGGGGAACCCTTTTTGAAAATGGGCACTATCTCCGCCCCCAGCCAAGTACAGGGGATCTTCATGCCTACCAAGATGGCATTGAAAAGAATTAAGAAATACGGGCCCCAGATCTCCGGATGGTGTCTGAAAAGATCACCAGGCAATCTATCCAGTCCCAGGGCCTTCCTCATTGGTAATTTCTCCATTGCACCCACCACCTCCCCTAGGGTAAATTCCGTACCAACTGCAGAGGTGGATAAATCACCAGGGGCAATATCGTCATTTGTGAGTTTTTCGGTCTCTTGATATAGTTTACCAAAATGCTCTGCGATGCGATGTTTGGCTCTACTGCGACTTTTGGTTTTCCTGTACCAAAATTAACCAGGGACCAACATTTTTTAAGATCCCTGGATTCCAATGCTAGGGAGAGCTCCTGCCAGTGGTTCCAGTCCCACTCTGACCTTGCCAGTGCCAGGGCCGCCTTATACTCCCGCCTTAGTTCGACTACCCTACCCCTGTTTTTGCCTGCTATAATTGAGGCAATAAGCTCTGTTTTAGCCTTTTTGCAAGAGGAATTGTACCAGGTTGAGGTTCTGGTCTTTTTGCGTTGTGGGGGTGCCACGGGGTAAAAAACCTCACCTAGTGCTCCCACCAGGATATCATGAATTTGGCCTAGTTGCTCGTTAAAATCCGGTTGCCTGGGCAGATTAATTAAATCCTCCATTTCTTCAAGTTTGGGGAGTGCGACTTCATAAATTCTTCTTATATTATCTTCTGCACTAATTATTTTCCCCCATTTAACCCTACGTCTATTGGAGGTAAGAACCAAATTCCCAGGGTCACCCCATGGGTTGGAAGAAGGTGACTCGCCTACAGGAGCGGGGTGTTTCATTTCTAGTAACAGTGCATTGTGGTCGCTGTCTGTTCTAGGCAATATCCTAAAATCCTGGACCTTGGACCATAGGGAAATGTCAACAAAAATATAGTCCAGTCTCGATTCATGATCCCTCCTATTAAAGGTACACAAAGAGGGGCTGTCGGACAAATTTCGTGCGTTACAAGCCCTCATTGTATAGTTCAAAGTAAGGGACATGATTTGAACTGCAAGAGGGGACCAGGATTTTGGGTGAGGGGATTGGCAAGGTGGAACACCCCAGTAATATTTTCAGTGGTGATAGCGCCCTCCTTTAAACCTTCCAGAGGTTCAAAGTCACTGCCCATCACTATTTTACAGTCACTTGGAAGTTGGCCCAGGAAGGACGAAAGGTCTTCAAGGGTAGGTGATTCCGAGGCCGCACTAACAGGGCGGGAATATACATTAACAATTGCCAGGTTTACAGCATTTGGCCATCTGAGAAGCACACACTGGATGTCCTGGGAGAACGTGGGTATACTCTCCACAGAACACCCAATTTGAGTAGCCACCCAAACCGCCAAACCCCTCGAGGGCCTCCCCCTGCCACTCCAGCTAGCCGGGATTTCAAGGACTGCATAGCCCGATCTACTCAGGGGATCCCTTGCCCAGGTCTCCTGAAAGAGACAGATATCGCTACCTTCCACTAGGAGATCCCAATCCTCTGTGTGAATTTTATTTGCAATGCCCGCCACGTTCCAGGACAAGAACTTCAAAACCTCAATAGAAGTTTTTGGTGCCTGCCCTCCGGATGATCCCAATGGATTTTCCGCTACATCGTCCGCTGGTCGAGATGCGTGGCGACGTACAGGAAACAGAGTGGGCTGCAAAGTAGAAGTAGTGTTAAGGACACATGGGACTGGAGGTGTTGGGGTACAGTCGGATCGACTTTGGGGTAAAGTGACTGCAACCCCGCCAAAGGTGGGGGACTTTAGTATACTCCCTTGGAAAGGTTCCAAGTCTCTGTTATTATTAGTATACAGCACGGTAGTTACCTCCCCCTGTCCCGGAGATTCACTCTCAATGTTTCCGTTGGATTGCAAGGGGACACCCCTACAGAGTCAATCCACTTCATCAAGGCAAGGGTATCTGTTGGGATGTGCGTAATTAACTTGGGCGGGGAAGATATTATGCCTAGGCCTATATCTTGTCCCATCCACAGCAAAGCCCACCCGTGTCCAGCCTTCGTCCCTCCTCACAGTGTGGGTTGGGGCATTAGGATAAAAGTATGAACCAGCTCAATAGTAGTGTTACCTGTATTACCAAGCCAATTGCAAATATGTGTGACTACCTGGGGGTTCCTGAAGTTGACAATAATACAGTCCCCCACTCTTTTCTTGGCGGTATACCCAACCCATGGGACCCTTCTGACCATAAGAACCTCTCCCTTTAAGTGCGGTGGTAGGGGTCTATGAATATTTAGCCAGCTGATTACCTTGTTGCGTAAGGATTCATAAGGTTCCATTACGCCGCTTGCGAGCTCAGGTGCCTCCATCAAGATTACAGTGTAACCCACCGCCTCTGGAGGTAAATGAACTGCCTTATGCCTGGATTTAGGGCCATCCGGTCTTTTAGAGCTGTTTTCCATCCCATTTGAAGATCTCTCCTGTCTGGGTAAAGTGGCCGAAGTTAATTGCTTCGACCTCCTGGGAGTGGGTATCAGTGGCACTGACCTGGGAGGTGGTACAGGTGCTATTTGGAGCTCTGGTATAGCGCAATTGTTGATGTTTTCCCCAGGGAGAACTGTCGATGTGGTTGCAACTACGGCCAGTGTGGTCGGGGAAGAATGGGATGCTCCGTCGGTGGGCCCTGTATTACCCGTGTACTGTCTCCCCTCCCCGACTGATTCTCAGTACCCGCACTTGATTTTTCAAGGGCTATTAGTCTAGATTCAATTGAGTCTAGTTTGAGGGCGAGGCTATTTAGAAAGCTCTTAAGGATATCAGTAAACAAAGTAATGAGAAGTTCTATGTTGTTAGTGGAAACCCTGCCGAAAATAAATGGCTCAGGGGGCACAGGTACAGAGGGGATGGATGAAGTTGCCAGCACTTCCAGGTCATCATTACCAGAAGCTAAGAGCACAGAAGTACTTAAACTATCTTCCCTCACGGGCAATATGGGATCAGTTTTGGCCCTTTTAGCATTTTTGGATTTTCTTGATCTTTTCCTTTTTAGTTTCGGTACCGGATCCACTCTACACCCCGCATGCTCCAATGAATTGGGATCCCCACCCTGAGCCCCGGACTGTGCCAGCTCCACATCACTGATAACCCGTGATGTGTCCCTATCCCTCTGCGTGAATGATGGTGTCCTAAGCTGTTGCAGTACGGACTCTATAGTTTGGTCAATACTGTCCATTAAGGAGAGGTGGGTGGCGTCAAGCATTACTGGAGTGCTAGTGTTGGCTGCTAAACTAGAAGAAGAACACAGACCATTATTTTCTATACCCTCCTCTATTGATGTTACAGGTAACAAGGGGCCATTGCTGACCGTCATATTGAATTTAGAGAGGAATTTGTCCATAGTACCTGAGACCGCAGTTGCAGCCTTACTTCTTGTTTCCCTACTGGCCATGGTGTATCGTCCAACTGTTAGGGCAGTCGACAGGTCAACGAGAGGGAACCGGAAGAACGGCCTTAGAGGGGTGGCCTGGTCCGGTCTCTTCCGTCCTCTAACAGCCTCAAACGGCCCGCCCTTTGCTCGGGCTTAGCCCGGCGACCGCCCGCGCGCGTCCCGCGATGTGCGTTCAAGGGTGTAGTTCTATAGCCGCTGGCCTTGAGGGGCGTGGCCAGCCGGGAAGAGTCTCCAGGTGTGGCGTGTCAGCAGCCGCCTCGGATCCTGGGACTCGCAGTCCCGCTGCTGCGCCGATGGTGGTGTCTCCGCCCTTCAGACCCCAAAGCCTCCTTCCACAGTTTGGGGACAGATCAGCAAAGTTCTCCCTCCTCGCAACTTTGAGCGGCTCCCGCGGAGCGGGGGCCGCGAGTCGCAGTTTTAACCGCACAGGGTGGGGGGCGTGGCCAGCCGGGAAGAGTCTCCAGGTGCGGCGTGTCAGCAGCCGCCTCGGATCCAGGGACTCGCAGTCCCGCTGCTGCGCCGATGGTGGTGTCTCCGCCCTTCAGACCCCAAAGCCTCCTTCCACAGTTAGGGGACAGATCAGCAAAGTTCTCCCTCCTCGCAACTTCGAGCGGCACTCATACCATGGTCCCTGAGAGCATTAAAAAATATATATATACAAATACATATTATCATGCAAATAATATGTAATTCTTACTCTTCTGTTAAGTATTTTATCAGTTCTTCCACAATTAGGAAACATTATGTTTTATTTCAAAGCAAACCACCCACATTGGTAATTTCCAAAAGAGGAAAATGCAAAACTTTGTTCCAGTCTTAGTATAAAATCACATGCTAGCTAAGAAGCTTACAGAATAACGAGATCTCAGCCTAATGATCAAAATCACAATAGTGCATCTAGCCCAGAGGTCTCCAACCTTTTCTGTAGTGAGACCTAATTCTGCTCAAGGAAAGTCCTGCCGAGCTACTAGCATATTTTATCACTGTAAAATGCTGATGATATGTATTACCATTAGACTGTGACCACCCTAAGCACAATTATCAGTAGTAACCACCCAAACATTCCAGGTGAAGTTATCAGCAGAATGCTAGGGAAGCGTTTATCAATTTTAAATGCTTGTAATCAAGTAAAATTCAAATCATCACATGCTGTGTGCCACAAAGGGTATTACCACAGCAGGAAGTCTCCCCAACTCAAACTGAAGTATCATTCAGCTAACAATTTTAAATGTGTTTTCAAATTGCAATATTTCGTCTGCATTAGTATATTAGTTTTTGAAAATACACATATTTTTATATCAAAATCACTTTCCAATTTGAGCAATCAAACTCAATTTTCCTGAAGGAAAACCTCCCTGAAAAAAAGAAACAGTTTTTCCTTTAAAAATCTAATCAGTTTTCCTTGTTAGAAAATAAACTGTCGCTGAACATCAGCTTTTCATTTTCATTGAGTACTGCTATGAAAAAATGCCTGTCATGGACAAATTCTGCTACAAATACTCAGATATTGGAATCATATGCCATGCTCTCTCGCCATAACACTACGAATGCCTTGGTTATGCTAATAATGCCCATCATTAAACAAGAGCTACCACTGTGCCACAGCTGGATACCCAACATATATTAGTTAGAACCATTATTATGGGAAAAGCAGTTGTCACTCTGTCAGGAAGGGCTAAAAGCAGGCCAGTCAACCTCTTTATAAGTCAGTGATGGCAGCAGGTATGTAATTTCCAGACTTGTATGCACAAAATAGGCAAGGATGAATTATACCATGAACGGGCTCAATTGCGTCAGAGATAATACTCTTATGATGGGGACCAGCATACATATTTGGCAGTCCTTGACACTAGAGTAGCTTTAAAGAATCAACACTGTTCATTAGGGAAGGACACAATGTCACACACCCACTCAAAACTGAATGTGAGTCTTCTAACTTTCTCTGCCCTGGATGCATACTCCCTCCTCCTCAGCTCTTTGATTGATCATGATCCCAACTAACACATTTTCACTCTGGTCCTTGCAGTTACACACTTTGGTGGGTCTGCCCTGGTTACTGCTGCTACTATTCTTTGATGTCACACACAGTGGGACTGATAGAGCAGGGCTTATGACATGGCCAATCTACTTCTTAGGTAGATTTAAAGTGGATAAAGACATTTAGGTTTCATGTGATGCCGTAGCCTCCACAAGCTTCAACGCCCTCCGCAAGACCTTCAAATTTTCCCCCTCCAAATCCAGGAAGACCGTCACCCACACATTCATCACCAGCAGGCTGGACTTCAAAAATGCCCTCTATGCCGGAATGAACACATTTCTACTCCACAAACTCCAGACCGTCAGAACGCCGCAGCCAGACTCAGCATCCCACGACAAGACCACATTCCCCAGCACCTACGAGTCCTCCACTGGCTCCTGTCAAAAAAAGAGTGACCTTCAAGCTGCTCACACACACCTACAAAGCCCTCCACAACACGGGACCCCAAAAGAAACCTCTGCTCCGCTGACTAGGCCTTAGCCGAAATCCCCCGCATCCACAAAGGCAGAACAGAAGGCAGATCCTTCTCCTACATTGTGACCAAGACCTAGAAAAAACTCCCCCTCAGAATCAGATGAACTCCACACTGCAAGCTTTCAGGAGGAGCTTCAAGACTTGGCTTTTTGAATGACCGAAGCTGCCCACATTCACCACCCCCACACACCCCAGCACCTTGAGACCCTCAAGGGTGAGTAGTGCGCTCTATAAATCCCTGATAGATTGATTGATAGGCCAACACAGTGTGTGTTTGAGTGTTATCAAGAGGCCCTGCCATTGGTTTGGCTGTCTGCAACTCTTAAGGGTAATGAAATGAGCAGTGATGCCTTCTTTAATATACACAGAATCTCTAAGATCTGCTTGGTTTGGCTTCATCTCTGAGAACTACTTCGAGGGTGCTGGTGAGCTACCAGTAGCTCCCGAGCTACTGGTTGGAGACCCCTGATCTAGCCCTTATATTACTATATAAAATAGGAACTTCAATGCCCTCCCCGTAACTCTAATTAAAGCAGCCAGACCCTTGTTGCAAGGAGATTGGAAGGTTTTGCCCTTTCACCTTTCATCAATAGATATCAAGGACCTTGGGCCTAAATCGAGTTTGGTGGTCCATTGGACTGCCAAACCCGTGGTGTAGGTGTGGTGGCAGTCGGTCTGCCTTAACTACCAGAGATCCGTGATCCCTGGTGGTGACGCAGTGGTCTGAGGCCCTAATAAGCTTGGTGGTGCCGCTGTGGCATCACCAGTAAACAGAACAGAAATGCTGGCCCTCCTATTTATTTAGTCTCGCCTTAGGTTTATGAGACAACAAACAAAAATCAACGTCTCCTTGTTTGTATGGGTAATTTTATTTAACCCTTTTGTTCATTATTTTTAGTAAGATTTGTCTTTTTCATAGGCAAGAAGAACACTTTATATACACCTATATACAAATACAAAACATTTATACACATTTACAACTACTATACAAAATATCACATAGACAATGGATCAAACAATTATCAACAAACTTCTCGTATCAGAAATATATAGCAATTCCGTATTCACAAATAGTTAATCTTTGCGAAGTAATCACAAAACGGCTACTAGACCCAAAAGGTTGAAAAGAAATAATGCGACAGAAATCAGAAATTAATTCGCAGTTAATTTCAACAACAAAGATTGCACCCGTCAAGGGCAGATATTTTAAACTGTCTGTCTGTCGTTTGCCTTGCCAACGCGTTTCGAATCTGGAAAGAATTACAGATTCTCCTCAGGGCTCTCTCAGTGTTTTCAATCTAAACAAAAGAATAAAACGAAGCTTGTTTCAGTGTTTGTGACTTGTTTGTAAAGGAACCCCCAAAAAATAGATGGACTGTGCTGAACTGGTTACCTTTAAACAGAATGCGGTGGGCTCTCGTGATTCAGTTGTACACGAAGGGCTGTGCGCCGCAGAAATTAGTAAAATAGAAGAATAATTCTGAAAAGGAATAATTCAGAGACTTACAACGCCATCTGGAGCAGTGCCAAGCGACTACTACAGACCTAAGACTACACGCTCATACCTTAGTCGAGTGTGGCATTGGATGCTATCTTAGGTCCTCGGTTTGCTCATTCTATCCTTTCCGTGTGACCTGTAAAGCATAAGGGTCACGCTCAGTATTGACATTAGTTATGGTGTAAAGACGCTCGTGAGGTGCTACGGAACAATGTAAAGCCACCTACCTAGATATCTGGTAGTGAGCACGGGGCGTCGATCGCCATGCCGTGTGTTCGTTGTCTTAATCTAACTCAGATTCAATCAGTGGCGGAGGCGCGTGTTCCTCACCGTTGTTTACAGTTGCGCGGCTCACTCGCACTGTAAGACATAAAAGGCCCCTTAGTCCCTGACTTAATACAGTTTAGATGTACTGAAGTCTCACGCATTGGGAGCCTCATCAACACTCATCTTTCTTCCACAGGAGCGAACCAGGAAATGCGAATGCAGGGACAGCCTGGTGGCTGTACAGGGCTCCTACATCATAGTGAGCCTGGAACTAAGCATTCTGGATGTTGTAGTTTCCAAAGAAAACGATTGAGGGCACCATCTTTCAACATTCCAACACGTCTTGGTCTCACACCAGTTTTACCAACTGTAAAACAAAAAATGTCGTCTATGCTATAATTTGCGCCTGCCACAAAATTTATATTGGTAAGACCAATCAGCAGGTCAATACACGCATGACACAACATAGGTTGCGCATTAAAAAGAAAGTTCTAACTGCGCCCCTCGTCCAACATTTCTCCGAAAAACAACACGGGGAAAATGATTTCACTTGGACCGTGTTATTTAGCATTAGTCAACCAAAAACGGGTATCAATATAGAACAGATCCTTTTGAGAAAAGAGGCTTATTTGATACTCAAGTTCAACAGTGCCCAAACGGGGTTGAACACACTTTCAGAAATCTCGAGATTGTAATAAGTCCATGCATTCAAATTTGGAAACTACAACATCCAGAATGCTTAGTTCCAGGCTCACTATGATGTAGGAATTATTCTTCTATTTTACTGATTTCTGCGACATGGAAATGACTACAAATGCCATGAGGCCATGTAAATACAACACTAATCAAGATGTTAGAAACTTATTGCCCTTTCTCACTTCTATCCCATGTTACTACTGAAGTTCACTAGTCATGCAGATTACCATTTGTCAAGTAATGGTATGTTCAGATAGAAAACTACCACTACTACCATGAGAACATGTGACTGCCACTCTAACTAAGATGCTAGACTCCATTTCCCCCTTCTCACTTATCTTCCATGTTACTAATAATCTACACTAAACATTCCAATGGCTCAATGGAATCACTCTCTGTTGGAGAGATATGCCTCTATCAGTGGAAACCCTAAAAGGCTGAGTCCATGGTGCACAGTACATTTTGCACATATCTGACATACTCCATGGGCACTGGGTCTGGTAACTGAAATATGTCAATGAAAACCAACAGCATAGCCAAGTGCCATGCATGTGTAGGCAATGGGTAGGTGCAACTTATGAAAGCAAACAGAGCACGGACAGCATGTGGCACACATCTAGATGAATAGATGTAAGCTACACACTGCAAAATGGACACATGTCCATGCAGAACTACACAAAGTTATAACAGGTTGACACCCTCCATGTGTGGAGAAACAAATATCTAACTTCAACACAGCAAACACATATCCAACCTACATTATAAGGAGAGGTGCAAACAAAGTGACATTGACAGTGGCCATACCAAGGTAAAATACTTACCACATAACATGTCACAGAATGCAATGTCTGCCCCATTAGGATATCAACCCACATAGACATCCATCTAACATTACCCCTTGTTTTGTCATGTCTGACTCCAGCACTAGCTTTAAGGGCACATCATACTAAACACAGCAACTAGATCAGAAATCAGAGTTGAAACAAACACAAATGTGATCAAACATCACTAACTAAATAATCAAATCAAATAAGTGTTAAAGTAATGGCTGAACTAATGTCTTTCAAACTGTTTTTAATTAATGGATTTAAACCAACCAAAAAAGGCCTATGGCATTCACAGGCCATGTGCCATAGCACAATGCAGCGCCACGAAACGTGCCCTTACTGACACTGCCAGGGAACATCTTCACAAAGGGGCATCCATTGGGCATAGGAGGCACTTCAATAATGGTATCCGGGATGGGTGGGTTTGTCCTTGGGAGGGGGCTTCTTGGGTCTGGAACTATGGAGGTGGGTTTAGGCTGGGTTTAGGAGGTTTTTCTTTTTTAGGCTGAGTACAGGATGGTGGAGAGGTTGTTTTATAGGGGTGGAGTGGTAAATGGGAGGTTTTTTTGGGACTAAGGGAGGGGATGGCAGGATTCAGCGGGTTATGGGCAAATGAGGGAGATTCACAGAGAAAATGGGTAGGGTGTTCGGGATGAAATTTGGATTGGAAGGAAGAGGGAGTGGATGCCTGACATGGGCCTGCTGTATGCACTGTGTATTGTGTTGCTGACTGTTGTGTGGGTGGCTGTGAGCGTTTTTGTTTTAGGTGGGAGTGTTGTGAATCTACTAGGTGTGGAGGGGACTGTAGCTGCAGTGTTTGGGGATATGGGTGGTGCAGAGGGGTCTGTGCCTGTTGGTGCAGTGTCTGGGGTTATGGGTATTGTGAAGGTGTCTATGCCTGTTGCTGTGATGTCTGGGGATATGGGTGTTGTGGATGGGTCTGCGGATGTTGGTGTAGTGCCTGCGGATATGGGTGTTGTCGATGGGTCTGTGCCTGTTGATGTGGTGTCTGGTGATATGGGTGTTGTGGAGAGATCTGTGGGCGTGAGTGTGATGTCTGAGAGTATGGATGTGCCTGTGAAAGGGTCTGTATGTGTTGCTGTGGTGCTTGGGGGTATGGTATACTTGGGGTAGTGCAGTGGTGAAAGGGTAAGTGTCTGCTGTGTGCATGCATGTATGAGTGTTTACGTGTCCTTGGTTGTGTGCTCTGCTTGTGTCTGATGATGTGTGTGGACGCTTGGGTGTGCATGAGCTTGTCATAACAAGGGTAATAGGGAATGGGCAGGAGGACGGGTGGAAGATTAGGATGGGTGGAGGGCTACCATGAGGGAGGAGGCCAGAGCCTGAAAGATCTCTGTAGGCCAGATAGGCAGTGTGAATACTTTTCAGGTAGGTAACCAACTGGTTCATTTTGTTGCCTTGCTCCTGTATGGCATTCCGCACAGCAGAGAGATACTCTTGAGAAAGTCTCCTCACTCAGGGCAGAGGGATAACAGGGGCAGAGACTGAGATGCCTGTGGTGATGGAGACACCACCCGTCTTACTAAAGCAGAAACAGACAACTTGTGAGGGGACAACAGGGAGGGTGGCAACGGAACTGGGATAGCGGACACAGATAAAGGTGGAACTGATCCAGTTAGGTCCACCACCCCTCAGGAGTGTCCACCGCAGAATGATTCCAATAATGAAGAGCTTTGGCTGATAACCGACGGGGCCCACCTTGTAGCCGCCTGGTCACTGGGTCCCTCTGTGTCTGACGTATCACATCCAGAACTGACTTGACCAGCTGTGACCCCATTAACATTATCACCTTCTGCTCCGCTAGCCATGAATGTATCTGAAATAACATGGAACATGGATTTATTGCAACTGACCTTCACAAATCACCAGCAAACAAAGAAGAACTCCTCATATCACACCACCTTAGTGGGTCCCTCCATAGGCTTCTAATTGAGAATTAGCAGATGCATGTATGCTACTTGACCTGCAAACAGTTGGGTCCACTCATGTTATAACCCCAAACAGGCCAAAATGCATTGATGGAATACTCTACATTCCATCATCATGTCCTCACTAGGATAGTTGATCACCTTGCATACTTTGGCAGTGTTGTATACCATTGTAAAAGGATGTAACTAAATAGGATGGACCAAAGTTCTTGGGTTATTCCCACTGATTGGTAGGACCTGCGCATTTGTTTGGACAATAAAAACTTTGGGTGAGGTGCCGAGACTGAATCCCGGCAGCCCGGCAGGATATGTTGGCCTATAGACCAGCTAGCTCACAGTGCCATTGTAAGCCCCCTAAACCTTACCAGGGAGCAAATGGTTTCTGGCAAACACTGAACATGACATCCCTGACCCCTCAGGGATTGTGGAAACAGATCCAAACTATCACTCAGTCACTCGTGCTTACGTGTGCTCAGAGAAATATACAGAATACACTATGGGACGTTTTCAATATATTTATTGAACCTACGTTATTCTTGTATAGAATACATGTGCTGCTATAATCAGTAGACAGAATCAGATGAAAGTGAATAAATGCACCATAAGTGTAAATAGTAGATAAAGTTCTAGCATGCTGTAAAACAATGTATATATGTAGACATATAAACAGACAGTAATCAGGCGTACTCCTACTATGCAAACCCTACTCCAAGTGAACTTAGAGTGTGCGTAGGTATCGAGCTAAGAATCTCACCAAGGGACGATCCAACACCATTTTCTGGTGGGAGAGAATGAAAGACTCCGCCTTGGTCGCGAACTGGACACCCTTCACAAGATTTCTGCCCGCTGCGTGGTGAAGTCTCAGCCTGCAGGGACCCATGGTGTCAGCTCAAGTGCCTCCTCTGCTAATCTATTGGGATGCTCATTATTTATAATAGAAAGCAGCCTTGGGATGTAAATCGTATATTCCGCCCCGGCTCTGTGCCGTTTGTGCGGAGGGTCAGCTTGAGGAGCGTCACTTCCTGCTCGTGACACCACTTCCGCCCTGCACGAAATCCTCGCAGGTTAGCGGTCTAGTGCTGCCGAGCTTGCAGAGTATATAGTCCTCGCTTCCAGCTCCCAGCCCCATTGACAAACGCGGCGATCTAGGCTGCGGTTGTGTGTTGTTGTGGACGCTGTTTTTAAAAATTGTATTCCGTTGCTGATTTTAATAGCACGCTTGAAAAAGCATTTTAAAATTGTAATTTGCACATTATCTTTGCAACTCACCTACATTTCCTTTTCGCTCGTGGCCCCGTTCCGCCCCGGCTCTGTGCCGTTTGTGCGGAGGGTCAGCTTGAGGAGCGTCACTTCCTGCTCGTGACACCACTTTCGCCCTGCACGAAATCCTCGCAGGTTAGCGGTCTAGTGCTCCCTCACCCTTAGTATTTAATGGCGGTATGGAGGAAGCGCAGCGGACGAGCGCAGCGGGAGCGCCTACTTTGCGCCGAAGTCGCGCACAAGTCAAGCCCGTCTGCGCCCGTCCGCGGCCGACCAGACCCAGGGCCTTGTCGTAATGCCCAAACTTATTCCTATTCCTCCTCCGACCTCCTGAGACTTAAATCCTCAGGTCCTATTCCCGCCCGTGCTATCAGAGCGGCTCAAGAATGTGGTATTCTTGTCCCATCTGATTTCTCTGCACTTGAATCCCTTCACGACCCCCCCCTACAATGCCACCGACTTCTGCCTCTTTACTCATTTATTATCTCAATACCCGTTCCCTCATCCGCCACCAGCTTGATGTTTTTCCAACTGTTGCATCAGAGCTCCATCGATATCCTTCTCCTAGCTGAAACCTGGATCACTGAAGACTCAGCCCCCGACATCCTCGCAGCAATCCCTATGGGATACTACATTGTGCAAGCCAACCGGCCCGCTGGGAAGACTGGCGGCGAGGTGGCGGCTATCCTCCGCTCTGAACATACTTTCTCTGAGGTCACGGTGACATCTATTCCAAAAACTGAATGCTTAGCTCTAAAATTCACCTCTGCTAAGTCGTCCTTTATTTGTGTTACCGTCTATAGACCCCCTGAATATATGCCTCTCTTTCCCCAACTCTTCAGCGATTCTATCGCTCAACTTGCAATCAATCACGCTAACATCTTGGTGATTGGCGACTTCAATTATTGGCTATCTGCTGCTCATGAAAGCCAATCTTCCGTGGAATTCACAGACCTCTTAAATAGCATGAACTTCTCCCAACACGTTCACACCCCTACCCACCACAAAGGCCATATCCTTGACCAAGTCTGGACATCCAACCTCGACATCTCACCTCCTGCTGTCCTCCCCTGCTCCTGGTCTGATCATTGCTTCATTTCCTTTCAATTACATCTGCACACTCTGTGTCCTCCCCCCGTGCTAAGAATCTCATGGCTCGTAACTGGAAAAGAGCCAATCTGCCTGAATTTCATGATCTACTGGCCTCTACTCCACCCACGTCATCGATCTCGCTAGGGGATCAGGCTGACCATCTCGATGAATGGCTACGACAGGCTAGCAATAAAGTTGCCCCTTTTAAAAAGATCAAAGCTAAGCGCCCTCACGACGCACAACGGTGGTTCACGGACCAACTCAAAGCGGACAAACTTGCCCTGCGACAAGCTGAACGCTATTGGCGTCGCAACTATGACCCACAGCTCAAACTCGTTTACACTGATTCCTTAAAGTCTTATAAAAAATCGATCCTGACAGCTAAGACGGCCTATTTTTCTAAAAAAATATTGGACTCGAACAACAAAACCAAGGACATCTTCTCAATCGTCAACGAGCTCTCCTTGCCTGACAGGGTCACCCCCCAACCCCAGCTTACCCAAACCCTGTGCGATTCGTTAAACTCCTACTTCATCGAGAAAATCACAACCATAAAAAACAATATCCCGACCCCTGCGTCCCCTGCTCCTCCTCCCCTTCCCCCCAGGAATACTAGTACCCTGACGGAGTTTCCTCCTATCTCCCTACAAGATTTTTCCTCTCTTCTTCTCAAAGTCAGCTCGGGGTCCCCCAATGACTGCTGCCCCCCGCAGATTCTGAGAGAAGCCTTCCTTGCGTGTCCAGGCCCCCCTCTAGCATTACTTAATAACTCTCCTGCTACTGGGGAGGTCCCTTGCTCCTTCAAGCAAGCTGCCGTTCTACCTATCTTAAAAAAAACCAACGTGGACCCCACATTACTAAGCAACTACCGACCCATCTCCCTCCTCCCTTACCTAGGAAAAATTTTGGAGACCCATGTCACCCGCTGCCTGAGCTCTTTTATAGAGAAATCCTCCTTTCTGGACCCTCAACAAGCTGGATTCAGACACCTCCATTCCACTGAGGCGGTAATAGTAGCAGTCATGGACGCCCTTAGGAAAGGCGCAGACAAAAACATCTCTCAGGCCCTTGTCCTATTAGACCTCTTGGCGGCATTCGACACGGTCGATCATACCATCCTGATCGACCGTGTCCACAATGCCGGCATACAGGGAGTGGCCCTTGACTGGCTCAGATCATTCCTTAACCAGCGATCACAATCTGTTCACCTGTCCACTTTCTCCGCACCCTACACATCCCTCACCTGTGGTGTCCCACAGGGCTCTGCACTATCCCCCCTTCTATTTAATTTGTATCTGCAACCCCTTTTAGCTTCCCTCCGCAACTCCCCGGTCACAATCTTCAACTACGCGGACGACCTCCAGTTAATTTTTCCCATTGACTCCCTCCCTTCCTCCCGTCTCAACTTTCAGTCCATCATGTTGACCATCGCAGAGTGGATGTATCACAGCCAACTAAAGCTGAACCCCACTAAAACTCAGCTCGTGCTTGTGGGGGGCCCCACTCATCCATGGAATTCCACCTTCTGGCCAACATCCCTGGGGACGGCACCCACTCCAGTGAGCACAGTGAAAAGCCTGGGGGTGATTATTTCTGAAGACCTTTCAATGAGACCGCGAATTAACTCTGTCACCTCATCCTGCTTCTTCCATCTCAGGCGGATTCGCAAAATCAGCAGGTTTCTCACCAGAGAAGCCCTGATTCAAGTTATCATCGCTCTCATCACCTCTAGGCTCGACTACGCCAACATGCTGTACGTGGGGATTCCTGCATGCCACCTTCACCGACTGCAGCTGGTGCAGAATCAGGCTGCCCGCCTGATTTTCCGCCAGCCTAAACATCAGCACGTCACTCCCCTCCTCCGTAGTCTGCATTGGCTCCGTGTCTCCAAACGCTGCACCTTCAAGCTGGCATGCTCAGCTTTCAAGGACCTCTCGGATGCAGCCCCTGCGTTCATCTCTTCTGTCTTGACTCGCCACATTCCCCCTAGAGCTCTTCGTTCAGCATCTCTCAACCTCCTCGTGGTCCCCAAATTCAAACGGAAAAATCACGGTGGTTTGAGCTTCTCTGTTCTGGCCCCCTCCACTTGGAACTCCCTGCCACCCTCACTTCATCTATGCCCCAATTATGACAGCTTTCGCAGACTATTAAAAACCCTGCTATTCCAATCTGCCTACGAATAACTCCCTCACCCTAGATCACTGTACCTGTCAAAGAGCGCCATGAAACCGTTGGTGAAAGTGCGCAGTATAAATAATTTTAACGTAACGTAACGTATTAGTGATGCTATTGAATTATAGTCATCTCTGTCTCCCCTGGATAAAGATAGAAAAACATTTGTAACTAGTGCGTAAAGAGGTCTTTACGAGTGCGTTGTGTGAAGCTAGATGTGTAAACAAACTGGTTTCAGAAGATTGTCCAATATTGTTGTGAATGAAAATATATGCAAAAGTTCAAAGCAGAAATGTTATTGTGAAAAAGAGGACAAATTAACAGCTTCATTACATGGGCCTAACTGGGGAACATAACAAAGTGTGAGATTTACATAATGCTCACACAAGGCCCTGAATGGAACAAATCTAACTATTACTGATGACACATCAGGATGTCATGAAGGTCAATGTACCAACATTTACTGTTGTGGCAGACATCATGTCACATGCAAATCCTCATTGCACACTGATGACACTTTGCATTCCAAATTACATCATATGTCCACTACCTGAAAAGTCAAATTAAAGCTGTACAAAAGTTGTTTATCCATGTATCACAGTTAACTGATAGAGTTCCCTGAATATATTGAGGTCCTAACATTTGGAAGATAGATACTTTGAATTCACACTGCACAAGGCTCCATATAGCCATATGAACATCCCCAATCCTGTTGGTTCAGGTGATACTTTTGGATGTCCCTGAACATCTATTACATGAAAATGTGGGATCACTAGATTCCCAATGGGCAGGCACATCACACCACTCTTTGGTATTGCCTACTCAGATTGCCTTGGTAGGATAGTATAGACACTCACATCTTATTTTAGCAGAACACTGTTCTAACATTTAATCTTTTAGTGTGACAATAGCTGTTTTTGGAAAATACCTGTATGTTGACTGTGTAGCCCGCCCCGTTCCGCCGCGTCCATTGTGGGCGTTTGTTGTGGAGGGTGAGGAGCCCATCACTTCCGGGCCAGCAGGAAGGAGGTTAGCGGTCTAGTCTCGCCGTCCTGCCCCCTACTTAATGAGGGGGGGGACAGCGGCCGCGCAGCGGACACGTGCAGCGGACACGCGCAGCGGGTGCGCCGCTGGCGCGCCGAAGTTGCGCCCGTCCGCAGCCGGACTGGCCAGGAGCCAGAACCACTGCCCAAAAGCCCCCGGATGGACAAAACAGATTCCAGTACTCTAAAGAACAGATGGAACTTCTGTGTCCTCCTATGAAAGAGGCATGTAAGCATAGATTGCAGGCGGAATTGATGCCTCACAGGTGTAAGGTCTGTCTCTATAACCCCCTGGAAATCCAGGGTTTTGAGGGGGAGGATGAGAGACTAACCATGGTTCAGGTGAAATGCCGCTCCCTAAAAAAACATAGATTAGAAATCTTTGACCTATTAGTCGACTACCAGCCGGATATGCTCTTCTTAACGGAGACCTGGTTGGACGGGGAGTCTGCCCCGGAAATCCTGGAAGCACTCCCCCATGAATATGGTCTGCTGAGATTAGATCGTGGAATACAACGAGGGGGGGGGGGTCGCATTGGAGCATAAATTGGAGGTGATATGCACCCTGGATTCAGTGAGCATCACTAATAGTGAAGCAGATTTCTTTTCAATTAAAACTTCTCCCATTTTGACTATAAATGGCTATCTTATCTATCGTCCACCAGGGGTGGCTTTGCAATTCTAAGATAGTCTGGTGGAAGTTGTGGTTCAACCTGCTCTACGATACAATAGGCTCTTAATTTTAGGGGACCTTAACTTGCATTTTGAGGATGTAGGAAATAAGGAAGCACAAGGGGTGATTGCCACTTTGGAGCCATTTATGTTGAAACTTCAATCTCTGATGCCTACCCATCAAACGGGCCACCTTCTTGATCCTATTTTTGCTAACTGGGATGGAGTGATGGTACAGTCTCTTATCAGGGTACCTTGGTCGGATCATTATTTGATTCAGTTCTATACATTAGGTATGTCAAGAAGGTTTACACAAACTAGACCGGTGGCGTATAAACAAAGGAAATGAGGGAAACTTACTCAGGCAGCCTTGGAGCTTATCTTGAAGCAAGGTTGTCCCCCGCTGAGAGAGAATTTAGATGAAGCTTGGAAAGGGTATGAGGACTGGATGACCAGGGCGCTAGATAGGGTGCACCGTGGATGAACAGTGCCCCGGCGAGACGCACTAAGACGGCGCCGTGGTTCAATGATGACTTAAGAGTAGTCAAGTCTGCATGCAAATGCCTAGAGCGTGCTTGGCGTAAAAACTACTGTACGACTCTTAAGCTGGAACATAAGAACAGCCTGAAAGAGCACCATGGTCGGATAAGGAAAACGAGAAGAGAATTTTTCAATGAGAAAATTGAGTTAGCAGAGAATTCCTCTAAGGAACTTTTCTCCATATATATGGAGCTTACTTTACTTAACAGAACACTAGCTCCGGACACCTACTCCAAAGAGGTCTGCGAGGCTTCCGCAGACTACTTTGTGAAGAAGGTTGAGAATATATATTTGTCTTTTCCGATGTGGGCCGGTGAGGTAAACTCAGGATGAGCTGGGAGAATGAGGCTGATGGAGGATAAGTGCCTAAACCAGTTTGTGGTCCCTGCCCAACCGGAACTGATGAAAATAGTGCTGAGTATTCAGTCAGGCTCCCCAACGGATGCTGCTCCACCTAAGATCTTTAGGAACCAGCTGGAACTCCTTATAAATCATATAAGACGTTTGGCAGAGCTATCCTCTCAGTCAAGCTATGTGCCATGTGGTTGGAAAATAGCTCAGGTAATTCCGATAAAAAAAGGCCAATTTGAACTTGTCCCAATTTTCACCCTATTTCTCTCCTACCTTTTTGTGCTAAAGTGGTGGAGAAAATAGTCAATGCCCAACTGGTGAAATATATGGATGAATGCCAACTTCTCCACCCCTCACAATCAGGCTTTAGAGCCAACCATTCCACAGAATCGGCTCTACTTTTTTCTACAGAGCTGCTTCGAAGAAAAGTAGATGAAGGTCAGACGGCTGCCTTGCTGTTGCTGGATCTTAGTGCGGCATTTGATACCGTCTTGGATCCTTTACTGCTCGCCCGTCTAATGGAGGCAGGGGTTGTGGGGCCGGCTCATGACTGGCTGTGCTCGTTCCTTGCAGATAGAAGGTTTCAAGTCTACTGTCCCCCCTTTAAATCGTAATCTCGGTCCCTAAACCAGGGGGTTCCGCAGGGCGCTATACTGAGCCCTACTTTATTCAATCTCTACATGGAACCCCTTGCGAAGATTGCGGAGACCTATGGGGTTGAGATTGTGTCCTACGCTGACGACACTCAACTGGTGGTGAACCTATCTCAACTAAGCATGGGCGAATTTTGCGAATTCGCGATCCGCGAATTTGCGGATTTGCGAATTCGCGATCCGCAAAATTCGCGAATTTGTGCGAATTCGCGGAATTTTGGTTTGTTGCGTGTTCGCTGGGTTTTTTGCGTGTTCGCGGGGATTTTTGCGTCTTCGCAAGCCGCTTGCATAGCGAAGTTACCCATGCAGTCGTTTAGGGGAGAGGGAGAGAGAGATAGATAGATAGATAGATAGATAGATAGATAGATAGATAGATAGAGAGAGAGAGAAAGAGAGGGAAAGAGAGAGGGAGAGAGAGAACGAGAGAAAGAAAGAGAGGCCGGATCTCTGAAGGGCCAGATTCCTGAGTTGCCCCTACAGAACATACAGCTTTTTATTTTTAGCAAAATGCATATGAAAATTGTGCTGTAAAGGTCTCTTTTAGTTTAACCCCTCCTGACAACTCAAAATGGGTGTATTTGCCATCCTCTCCCTTCTTCCTGTTTTTTATATCTTTAAGTGCTTCCTGATGAGGTTTAATTCCTTGGACAGGTGCCTCGTTGCCTACTTGTAACTATTCTCTGACCCTGCTTCAAGGGTCAGAGCAGGGTCAGAGAATAGTTGCAAGTAGGCAATGAGGCGCCAGGAAGCAATTAGCAGCAGGTGTCCAAGTTGAAGTAAATTTGTTTGTAACCCTTTTGTAAAAGGTTACAAAGAAATTAGGTTCAACTTTTGCCCCTGCTGCTGTAACGCTTGCTTGGCTGAAAATTCGTCCCCGCTGATTCGCGGATTTTACCGCGATTTCGCGAGATTCGTGGATCGCGAAATCGCGGAAAATCCGCAAATTCGCCCACGAAACGGATTTTACGCCCACCCTTAATCTCAACTCCCGGAAGCGGCTTCGGCTAACTTCTCTGCCTGTCTAGCGGATTTAGCAGGCTGGATGAACAATAACTGTCTCCACCTCAATGGGAGCAAAACAGAGCTTCTAGTGATGGGGAAAACACCATCAATCTGATCTTCAGCTTGGTGTCCACCTGAACTAGGTCCTACTCCCAATCCCTCCGAGCAGGTGAAAAACCTGGGTGTACGATTGGAATCTAATCTCTCCTTTGAACATCATATTAAAGGGGTTGCCAGCAAATGCTACGGCATTCTGAAAAGTCTTCGCAAAACTTTGGACTTACTCCCCATTACTGGGAGGAAAATGTTAATACACACCCTAGTCACATCCCATCTGGACTATGGGAACTCACTGTGTATCGGTTTGAGTAAGAAAGGACTGAATCAACTCCAATGTGTTCAGAATGCGGCTGCTAGGTTGGCATTGAATCTTCCCCGGAAGTCATCCGGGAGCCGTGCTTTAGCCACCTGGCATTGGCTTCCCATCCGGGAGCGCATTTCGTTTAAAACTATGTGTATGTCTCAGCGCATTGTGCAGGGAAAGGGACCTATATACTTACAAAATATGCTGACCATGTTTCGTCCTAAGCAGCTACTGAGATCCCTAGGAAGTATGCAATTCCAGGTTCCAGGTATTTACAAAGCACGGATGGGCGGCCGCTCATTTAGATATTTAGCCAGTAAGCAATGGAACACACTTCCTATTGAGCTCCGTATGGAACCGTCTGAGGTGAGGTTCCGTCAGAAATTAAAGACTCACCTATTTCCAAAGCAGTAGGCCCGATGTCCGGTTGGCCCCCTCTTCTGCCTCCAGCCTGACAGTTATTGAAGCTCTTTTATGGTCTGTATCTGCAGCGCGGGGACACACTGATTTAAGTGTAACCAGGCGCTTTATAAACTCTATTATTATTATTAGGATTCCAGCAGATCTACATTCCGCTAATTCATGCATGTCACCCATCAGTAAATGAGTGTATTGTAAGACAATTGCAGATGAAACATCAACTGCCAAATGGACACTGGCCAACATATAGTCACTAATGCTCTTAGCACCAGTGATGTTTGCACTTGCATTTCACTGTATAGCAAGTACTTACCAATGCGAACTGTTGTAAGTCATTGCATGTAGTGTGAAATCTATCATATGACATGTAATAGGGCCACCATCTCATGAGAGTCAGTAATGAGGGCACATCACTCATCACACAAACAAGACCAGTTGCCTGTGTGGTACAATTGTCACCCAGATTTAATGGGAACATTATATGATTACTCCCTTCATTTAGCCGAGTGTCTGCTCAAAAGAAGAAAATTGGATGGGGACAGGACCCTGCTGTCTTCTAGCACAGCAGCATGCACTTACTACTACACTTGCAATAACAATGACTCATCTTGTGTGTGGCTCATGGGCCACCACTAATGGACATGCCTGCCTGTAAAACACAAAGTTGGTAGAGTAACATGTATGTCTGTGGCCAGGACTGACCCCTTGTCTCTGCTGTTGGGCTCTAAACTGCCCATCAAGTTCTGGTTAGGCCACCAACAGTATGCTGGCCTTCAGGGGTTTGAGGGTCCGGTGTGCTCTCCTTCCATTTTGGAAGGTCTTCTGCAGCTGGACCGCCATGATCTTCCGGGTCCAGCGCCACAGATCCTCCCACCTCTTCCTGCAATGGGCCCTACCCTGGACATAGATCGATGGAGTATGCACCTTCCAGACAATGGCTTTCCAAACGGTCTTCTTCTGATTGATATTGACCTGTATGGATTCAATAAATGTAGAAACAGATTGCAACAAACAGATTGTAACTGGAAGTTTGACGATAACTATCAGTTTGATACACATTACGTTGACATCTAGCACAAGCCTTCATCAAGAGTCAAAATTTTACATGTGTCCATGTCAAATGATACGCACAGCTGAAGCATGGTTACACACTTTTGTGGTCATCTTATATCTAACCTCAACCGTGGTCATGACCTACACTGTCTAATATCATGTAGGCCAAGGCCATCTTACATGGAATTTGATGTAAGGTACCATGACAAACAACACATCAGTTAGACGTTTTGAAGGGTAAACCACCTGTTAATGACTGTCCAGACAACTTTCATGTCAGGCCCATTGCTTTGATGCATATGGTCCTTAGAGGCAAGAAGCATAGTATACACAACATCCTAAGACTAAGGTTACAACGTAAGGGCTAGCATATGTAACGCTGACAGCTACCTCTCCGGGGGCTGTGTGGACATGGAGACTACTTATTTGAGTATCTTAGTAAGTAAATATGTGTTTGTGTGTTTTGTAATGCTATCACTGGACACTCCCTTTGTCACATGAGGAACTGTAAATGTGATGACAATCAACATATCACTGTATGTGTTGGGCGGTAAGAAATATTGTAGCCAAGCAGATGATTCACATTTCTCAGTCTCTTTAAAAGTAGCCCACTATCTACACTGTTCATGTCTCAGATATGCAATAGGCGGTACAGTGGAAGCAACACTATTTGAAAAGTGTCAACAGACCAGTGTGAGTAAAGGAACAGTGATTGTTGACAGGCACACACTGACACTGTAGTTCAATGGAAAGAAGATTCAGCTCAGCGGATCACCTCAATCACCATGCCTTATATTAGCCATGTACAGCCGCGGTCGGTAGTAGGAGTACCTGCCGGGCGGTGATGTGGAGAGGGGGAGGGGCAGGGTGGGGGGTAGTAAACTATGGATTACGGAGGTTTACAGGTAAGTAAACATATAAATAAATAAAACGAATTTTGTTGCGCACACTGCATCGCATTTGGGGATGCAGTGCAGGCAACAAAATTCGTTACCTGGCTTCCAATGGACATGTTCCTTATGGTGCATTGGTGCTAATTCAATATGTGGGGCATCAAGTGATCTAACACAATGCTGAGTTGTGCCTAAATCATGTTATTCTGTCTTCACATTGGCTAATTTCTCATTGTGTATGAACTGGATCTAGCTATTGGTATGTCGGTACAAAAGGGGGTGGTGATGGACGGAGCATCTGAACCAATCAAACACTCACACCCAGTCAACAGATCTGGGTTTAATCCATTACCATTCTTTATCCCACTCTGCCACCCCAGTTCAGACATGGCCATATGCAAATCAGCCTGACCCTGTGCCGCATGGGAACAGTCCAGCCCGAACTTCCAAGCCATGCCTTCCCTGGACCGGAAACAAGCTTCCTAGGACCGGTTTCTGGCATAACAGCCGTCTTCAGCCAGGCTTGCTTGAATCCAGTGGCAAAGTGAGCAAGGGACTCACGTCTGAGCATACCTTGCCAACTTATGGCGAACAAAGAGGTACAAAAGGGGTGGTGACGGACGGAGCATCTAAACCAATCAAACACTCACACCCAGTCAACAGATATGAGTTTAGTCCATCCCCATTCTTTAGCCCACTCTGTCACCCCAGTTCAGACATGGCCATATGCAAATCAGTCTGACCCTGTGCCTCATGAGAACAGTCTAGCCCGAACTGCCAAGCCATGCCTTACCTGGACCGGAATCAAGCTTCCTAGGACCTGTTTCTGGCATTACAGTCGTCTTCAGCCAGGCTTGCTTGAATCCAGTTGCAAAATGAGCAAGGGACTCACGTCTGAGCATACCTTGCCAACTTATGGCAAACAAAGCGGTACAAAAGGGGGTGGTGATGGACTGAGCATCTTGAGGATGGAGTTTTCTTCAATGAATTTTGTTAGTTGGGCATTGACGATCTTCTCAGTGACTTTGGCCGCAAAGGGGAGTAAGGAGATGGGGCGGTAGTTCTTGAGATCAGTGGGGTCTGCGGATGGCTTCTTGAGCAAAGTTCTGACTTGTGCTCATTTCCAGTCACTGGGAAAGGTGCCGGTCTTGAGGATGGTGTTGAGGTTGTGTCATAGTTCAGGAGCAATGGCGGAGGCAGCTCAGTGGTAGATGTGTGGTGCTCAGGGGTCTATTATGGCCCCTGAGTGGATGTCTTTCATGGTCCAGGTGGTGTCTTCGGTGGTGACTGGGGTCCAGTGGGAGACAGTAGTCCGGCTGTTGTTGCTGGAAAGGGAGGTGGTTCTGGCATCAGGTGTCTGGTTGTTGAAATGGTCATAGAGGCTCTTAATTTTCAGGTGGAAGTAGGACCCGAGCTTATGGCAGAGGTCCTGGGGCGGGGGGTGGGGGGGGTAATGTCTGTGATCTCGCTGGGGAGCTTGGTAAATTCCTGGATGATCCTAAAGAGTTCCTTGGAGTTTCTGGATTTGGCAGTGATCTTGTTCCAGATGAAGGTCCTTTTGGTGGCTCTGATGCGCTGGTGGGATTCTGTCATGGCATTCTTGTAGGTGGTGCAATCTTCTGGTGTTTTGCTGTTCCTCCAGAACTTCTTGAGACATCTGCAGGTGTGTCTGCATTTTTGGAGATCGTGGTGAACCAGGTGGCCTTCCTGGGGTGCTGTATATTGGAATTGCATAGGGGTTCGAGCTCGTCTGCGCAGTTAGAGGTCCATCTGTGGAGTTCTTTGGCTGTGAGGTTTGCGTCAGTTGAGGTGGTCGGGGTGTCGCGGTTGAGGGTATTGTTAAGCGGCTCCTCTTTAATTTTGCTCCAGTTCCCTCACGGAAGGAGTGTTGAAGGTTTGGGGGCAGTGGGTTTGTTAATGTTGAAGTGTAGGCAGTGGTGGTCTGTCCAGGGGGGTTGCATGGTGTGGGTGAAGCGGATGTTGTTCCCTCCTGCGAAGATGGGGTTGAGGGTGTGTCTCTGGTCGCGGTTGGGTCACGGACGGCCTTTGGCACGGCTGCGCAGCGGCCACCATTAAATAGGGGAGGGGGAGGGAAAGCATAGCTGGAAGGTGGGAGCGGCTGGGGGAGGGGCAGCAGTGGCGGTGAAAAGGAAGGCAAAGTTGGCACAGGGAAAGGCAGCAGACACAGAGGGGCACGAGAAAAAAGGCACAAGCCAAGGAATAAGAAGCACGATACAGGGGCACAAGAACAAGGCACAAAAAAGTCAAACTAGGAGCATAATACAGGGGCTGACAAAGAATAAGAAGGCAAAAGTCAAGAATGCAAGAATACGGATACAATACAGGTGTACAAGAACAAGTCTCAAAAAAGTCAAGAATATGGGGCACCACACGAGGGCTGACAGCCAAGGGCACAGACCTGAGAGGAGAGCAAACTTGAACCCTGCTAGTCATGGCAGCGTCATCACAACACTGTTTACTTACAAGATATCCATATTTCCAAAAGTCCCTAGTTTTGACATTGCAAAGTTCACCTGGTAGTACATTCAGATTGCTATATGTGAGAATTACAACAGGAGACATTGCTTTGGTGATGTGCGTTTTTAATACAGTGAACAGGGCCAAGAAATCAACATAACATTCAACAGTGCAAACAAAATGTGAAGTCTTCAGTCATGCGGGATGAAACTATTGTAGTAGAGTACAAAGGGTCAGGATTCCACAGTCTAACATACTCCTCCCATCAGAAATGGGACAGTAGGCAGAAATAGTCCAACAAAGTGAATGTATAGCACACACAGGAGGACATTAGGGTCGAGATCTCCTACTGGCAGTAGAGCGTAAGCTGCGATCCCCAGCTCCTAAGTTTTTGCATGGACGTCCCCTCTTTTTTCCAAAGGGAGGATCTGGAGCTTCTGAAACAGGGGTGCTTGCAGCTGTGTTTTCCTCTGGCTGGGCCTCCCTTCCTGTGGATATGGCAGATGTTGATGGTGTGGATGTACTTGGACCACAGGAAGGGGTAGATGCAGATGGAAAAGCCCTGCAGAGGGTCGTGTTAATGTCATGCAGCATCTCAATCAGGGAGGCCACCTCCATGTGGATGCAGGTCACCTCAGGGTGGATGTCAGCAACCTACCGGTATGTGCCTCTTTGCAGTTCCTTTTTTTCCTGGATTTTGGCCAATACCTGGCCCATGACACTTTGGGAGTTGTTGTTGACTACCAAGACTTGGGTTATAGGAGCCTGGTTGACTGTGGCCTCAGTCGGCCTCACTCTTCAGGCTCACAGTTACCCTCACACTATGCCTATCCCACGACCCAGTGCCCTTGGTGGAGGCAGACTTCACCCTGCCACCGGGTCCTGGTTTCTCCATGTCTGGAGTGGTGTTAGCCATCAAAGAAACAATGACTGGGGTACACAGGATGGTACTGACTGTGCTACATACACAGATTGAGTGGGCAGTGGCTGGCTGTGATGTTTCAGCTGTGGTGGGAGGGGTAGTGCGCAGACATTTGCCCACTCCATGTTCAGCAGAGAATGCGGAGTAAGGCAGATCTCTCCACACTCCGTGGTGGAGCGGAGTTGACCAGCCCCCACCTCCCACCTGCCCTATTAACAATTGCGTACAACTTTAAAAAAACGACTTGAAAGTAAATAAAAACACCTTACCTTAGCTGCGGCGTCCCCGGGTTGCCCTACTCTTCTTCATCGCGTTCTCTGGGAACACTTAGCGAGAAATGGGCATGCGAGGGCTCACGCGCATGAGGACAGCCCGGGGACACCGCAGCTAAGGTAAGGTGTTTTTATTTACTTTCAAGTTGTTTTAAAGTTGTAAGCTATTGTTAATAGGGCGGGTGGGAGGCTGGTGGCGTAGTGGAGCTCCAAGGAGTTTCACGGAGTTTGTTCTCAACTCTGTTGCCCTCCGCGTAACCTCGCTAAACCCACTACGCCGGGGATAGTGCAGTCATGGATCGACCTGTTGAGAGATAGAGAACATTGTTAATTTTGATAGTGAGGTATCTACTTCCACATTGTTTGTGTCAGGAAAAATGGGGACCTAGAATGGGAAAAATAGATAGAGGTTTGAATTGTTATCTATTTGAATAGAGTTGAAGTTGGTTAGTAACAACTCTTGACATTCAATGGATTTAGTAGATTTCAACAGTTCATTAAGTGTGCAGAAATGTATTATTTTGGCTTTAGGGATAGACATGACATCTCCAAAATTCTGCTACAGACACAATGTGGTCCTAACATGTGTATTGGTCCATTCCAAGGCCTATTTTTGTCTAATATAGGCAAACAACCAGCTTGATTGTATATTTTGCATTGTTCATCATATGAGAAGTGCAGAGTCAAGGGGTCACTTGGCTCTGATAACCAGCTGAGTTTACTTCATGGTTCACATATATTAGCGGTATACCATTGTTATGGTTAGGTCTGAGTGGAGCTTGGGGAGTACTGGTGCGCTGAACTCCTAAAAGGGACAAAAACACTCCGCCGCGCTATGTGGAGTTCTGCAAGCAGTGAAGTGTGTTAACTTGAGCCGTTTGGGCAGATTTTTAGCACCATGTGTTTGTCCTGGGCTATAAAATGAGCACCAACAGCACCATGCACAGTGCAAAAGGGCTCTGCTTCTTTCTGCTGCTGAAGCAGAAATTCTACTCGAGCAGCAGCTTCCTCAATGCCAAAGGAAGGTTTCTCAATTTGAGCCTTAGTGACCCTCCACAACAGCCCACTTTGAGAAATCTCACTGGTAGGTGTTCTTGTGATGGATTTTCCTTGCTTCCGCTCACCAAATTAGCATGCTCTACAGAGTGCAGAAAACTTAGAAAACCCTGTGAATTTACCTGAGTCCAGTCCCCCCTCTATTCCTGACAAGTCCTCAGTATGCAGGATGGCCAAGACCTTCTCTCTGAGTAAGAGTTATAATGATGCACTGGGAGGGCCGCCACCAGTCCTCTAAGGCTCCTAGTGGTGGCTGTTGTACTTGGTATGTGGCTGTGGTCATTCCACCTCTTTCTAATATCGCCCTGTGTGCGCAGGGTGGTACCAACAGCATTCACTCTGTTGACTATCCTGTGCCACATTTAATTTCTTAATTTCTTCTACTAAGAGGAGTATGCTGGACTTGGAACTCAGTCAGTTAGTCAGTCAAAAATCTTTATTCGATTAATAAAAATCATAAAAGAAAAGCAACACATACATCCCCTATTGCGCCAGAATAGTTACAGTAAAAGTTTCAGTTAGTTAAAAACTATCATTCATATATATACATTATATCCTGTTGCAGGTGAAGAAATCGCAAAAAAAATTTCAATAGTTAAAAATAATCCTTTATATATATACACTTTTATACATTATACACTGTTGCAGGAGAAGAAATCGCAAAAAATATTTCAATAGTTAAAAATAATCCTTCATATATATACACTTTTATACACTGTACAACTCCATCAACTAATAAACCGTTATTTGGGGGAATTCTCTAGGTCAGACCAAAGGCATTAATCAACAGTGTTTCCCAAATCCTAATCAGTTCTCCACTGTGCTATTATTTATAGTCAAACGTTTTTTATTAGCCGGTGCTGCAGCCACCAAAAAACTTGTATAAGAGCGCGGGCCTTACTTGCACAAAAGCAGCTTCTCTCAGAAAGGGATATGGAACTCAAAAATATGTGGCTCTACTCTAATAATTTGATCCATCATGACTATCAACTCTTGCTCAGTAAAGCCTTTTCTTTCTAGGCATGGAGGAAAAAATAAAATGTTAGTGAGTATATAAATGAAAATAAACGTGATAGAGTTAAATAAGTGCAAAAATAATATTACAGGTGGTGGAGAGTGTTAAATGGGAAGATTAAAAACGGGTTGTCTTATCTAAAAATGCTGAAAATGCCTGACTGTCTGTCTTGCTGTGCTGCAGTTTTGAAGGATGCTGGTCAGGGATGGGGTGTGTTTTATAGTGTGATTTGAGACATGTTCACTTGCAGAAATATCAAGTGTGCATTTTTAAATTCATTAAAAAATCACTGTTGTGTTTTTTTTGGTGTGTACCATGAAGGTCAACTGCCGTTGGGTAACTGCTGATTGTTGAGCACCCCTGTGAGACTGTGAGTATGTCTGTGTAGTCGTAATATACTCAGCAAGTGAACCACGGACCTGGCGTCATTGTTGGACACACCACCGACATTTCAGACTGCCTCAAGCCCACCGGGTAGACCGATATGGCAGCAGTTAGCATTTCTGACAGCACAACTCATACTACGGCAGGTGATAAATTGCTGGATCAGTGAAGGTGTGCAAACAATGTGAAAGCGGTTCTCGGGCGGTCTGACTGCCAACCTTACAATAAGCCTCTTGTTTATAACAGTGTTGGGGAAGTGGATGCATAAAGAAAGAAAGTGCAATACTAATTAGTATTTGTAATCATTATGCTACAGCCAAGAACCATGTATGAACTATGTATGCATAAACCTGATTGCGATTAAAAGAAAGCAGGCATCCACATAGGAATTTATATTACAGTTCCGGTTGTTTTGTGATTATTAACAACGTTTTGTGCTACAATTCAGGTCTAAGAAATCAAAAACTTTTCACCATCTATAGGGAGTGGGTTACACAGGTTGTGTTTTTTCTGGGCCCCAATCCCTTTCAAAGCTATTTGTTTTTTTATGTTGTCCAATACAGGCAGGTACCAGGTATATGGAGAACAGCATTAGTTGACAATAAGAGACACTCCATTAATCAAACAATCAATCAGGGGTTTGTAAAGCACGGCTACTCACCCGTGAGGGTTTCAAGGCAATAGGGGGTGCTGCTTATCTGTCTGGGTGTGGAGGTTCAGTCGAATAGCCAGGTCTTGTGGTCATTTCTGAACTCGTTCAATGATGCAGATTGCCTGAGGTGGAGGGGTAGGGTGTTCCAGGTCTTGGCAGTGAGGTAGGCGAAGGATCTTCATCCGGTTCTGGTCTTGCAGATCAATGGGAAGGAGGCCAGGTCGAGTTGGGGGGAGCAGAGTTGTCTGTTTGGTGTGTAGAAAGCGAGAAAGTGGTACAGATATTCTGGTCATGCCTCATGGAGGGCCTTGAAGGCATTTGTGGGGAGCTTGAAGGTAATTCTTTGGTTGATAGGGAGCCAGTGGAGTTGTCAGAGGTGTTGTGGCAAGGGATGTCGAGGACCCGTCTGCAACGCTATGGACGATCTGTCGTTTCGTGAGCTGTTTCTTGGTGACCCCGGTGTAGAGTGCGTTAGTGTAGTCAAGTCAACTACTGATGAGAGCATGGGTGATCGTCTTTCTGGATTCTGTTAGGAGTGATCTGAAAGTCTTTTGAAGCTGGCAGAGCGTGTGGAAAACAGTATGAGGATACTATGTTGATTTGGTGGTTTTTTGAGAGCGAGGAGTCCGGTATGATGCAGAGGTTGTGCACATCGTCCGTAGGGGTGGGAGGGGTTCCTAGTGTGGCGCGCTACCAGGAGTCATCCTAAGCTGAGGGGGTTGGTCCCAGGACGAGTAATTTGGTCTTGTCTAAGTTGAGCTTGAGGCAGCTGTCTTGCATCCAGGTAGCAAGTGCCTTCATTCCACGGTGAAAGTTGATTCTGGTGGCTGTGAGTTCATTGGTGAGGGAAATAATCAGCTGGGTGTTGTTAGCATAGGAGACAATGTTGAGTCTGTGGCTTCTGACGATGGCTGCGAGATGAGCCATGTAGATGTCGAAGAGGGTGGGATTCCGGGATGAGTCCTGTGCCGCTCCGCAGCTGATCTCTGTAGGTTCTGAGAGGAATGGGGGTAGTCTGACTCACTGTGTTCGGTCAGTCAGGAAGGAGTGGATCAAGTCCAGTGCCTTGTTGCATATGCCAGCTTCTTGGTGTTTTGTTATATAGATGCGATGGGAGACAGTGTTGAAGGTGGCCAAGTTCCAGTAGGATGAGGGTTGTGGTTTAGCCCCAGTCAAGGAGGGAGTGGATGCGTCGGTGGGGGGAAGAAGTGCGGTCTAAGTGCTGTTGTTGCTTCAGAAACCAGACTGGGAGGTGTCCAGGACATGATGACCTTAGCTGGGAAGGGGAGGAGGGAGATGGGTCTAAATTTCTTGAGGTCTGTAGGGTCAGCAGACTCTTTCTTCAGCACGGCATTGAGCTCGCCGTGCTTCCAGTCATTGGGAAAATTGGTGATTTTGATGGAGCAGTTGATGGTGTGGCGAAGCTGGGGGGAGATGGTTGCGGCTGCTCTATCGGGCAAGGATCCTATGGGCTCCTGACTCTATGCACTTCATGGTCTTGGATGTGTTGTTTCTGGTGAGCAGAGTCCAGTTGGGCACGATCTGTTCAGGTGAGGCATGGTTGTGTGCGTTGGTTGTGGGTGTGGTAGCGGGGTCTAGTGTGTCAAAGCTGTTGTAGTTCTGCCTGATCTTGTGGTGGAAGAAGGTAATGAGTTTTTGTTGCTGATGTCCTGGTAGGGTGGGACGTCTGTGGTCTTGTTGTTAGGCCTGGCAAACTCGTTGGCAATTGCAAAGAGTTCTTTGCTGTTGTGTGCATTGGCATTTATCTTATCCTGGGAGGCCATTTTCTTTGTGGTTTTGAGGAGAAGGTGGTGTGCATTGATAATGGATTTGAAGGATGTGTGGGTTTTTGGGGTTTTGTTGTTCCTCCATCTCTTCTTGAGTTGTCAGCAGGTGCATCTGGACTTGTGGAGAGTGGTATTTAAACAGATGGCTTACTTGGTGTGTTGCTTGCCTGGTATCTTCTTGAGGGGTACCAGAGTGTTGGTGAAGTTGGAAATCCATTGGTGAACGTTGCAAGCTGTGGTCTTGGCATCTGTTGGTATTGACAGAGTGTTCCTGCAGAGGAAGATGCTCTTCGGTGTCCTTGTTCCAGCTGCGACTGGGGGGTCAATGAGGGTAGTGGTGTACGTTGAGCATTGTGAAGGCGAGATGTACGCAGTGGTTGTCGGTCCGGAGGAGTTCGGTGGTGTGGCTGTAGGTGATGTTCCTGCTGGCGGAGAAAACGGGTTCCAGCATGTGTCCGGCTGTGTGGGTCAGTGTGATCACTAGCTGCTTGAGTCCAATGTTGACGAGGTTCTCTAGTAGGAAGGCGGTGTTTTAGTTACTGGGGTTGTCCTGTTGGAAGATGAGGTTTCCGAGTAGGATGTGCTGAGTGGATGCGAGAGCCTGCGGTACAATGAGGTCTATGATGGCGTCAGTGATTGGCCGGTGGTGGCTGGGGAACCGTACACGAGTGTGCCGCAGAGGGAGGTTTTGAGGTTGATCTGGCTCTGGGAGTGGAGGTGTTCCATTTTTGTTGTAAAGTCATTCGACTGGTCAGTTGGAGAGTGCAATTGGGCAAACAGGAAGTGCTGTTAACTTGGGTAGGGTTTCATCAGGAAACTTTTTGCCTATTGATTTGGAGTGTCCAGGAGTCAACCCCAACCACTGGCTACTGAACTGTACAAAAGTGGACGTCACAACCAGCTCCTAAGAATACTTTCTGGACTTGAGGAAGAACAAAAGGAAGATTGCACCTACTGCTTGAAACATATGAGCAGACCGGAAGGGCGAACATCCCTCCACTTGTACCCAGGACAAAGACATGAACTCAAAAAGGTCAGTTGACTGACCTTCTTGTGGCTACAGGGGCACAACAAACTGAAATATATATTTTTCCTAAAAAAGCCACCTGTCCAGTTCCAATTGGACCTGGACTGGTGGCCTCTGTTGGAGTAAAGCCTTACCACTAAATACTGTTTCTCAGCTCCAGGGACTCCTGCCTATTTCTAGCTTGACTCCTCCAACAATCTCAGCAAAGTCTGGACCTACAGACTTCAGGAGAATGAGGACAAACCACCTAAGTAAATCTGACCAAGTGTAACCTCGCTGGGGAAGAGAATCAGGTTTGCCCTGCTTGGGAGCTTTTTGGCACCCAAAGAGCTCTGATCTGTGGACCCTCATGGTAAGACTGTCCGACTTGTGGGTGACCTTCTCGATACAGCCTGCAGCCTTCTCCGGCTGGAGGACTCTGAACTCAAAAAAGAGACAAAGGACCTGATTTAAATCCTGGCAGATGGCCTGTAGGTCCGCCAGTGCAATGGAGTAAATTACTCCTTTGCCTTGGTAGGTCGTCCACCCACCAGGTTTATAAAATGGCTGGTAATTTATAAAAGCATTTCCAGGAACTACCGTGATGGCAGTAAATGTCAATGCATTTTACTCTCTGCTATGAGGCAGAATCAGCCTCATAATCAGTCTTTTTGTTTTCAATCACAAAGTGGGATTTTCTTTTTAACAAGAGAATCTATAATGCACTCAATGCCATGGGTGCCCTTTCCCATGGCAGGGTGCACATAATAATGGTTTTGCTGTTCATTAATGCCACAATTTACCAGGTGGTAAAAAACAGTGAAAAATGACTTCATGTCCGCCAATCCAAATTGGGCAGGCAGACATGTAGCCATTTCTCCAACAGCCCTTAGTTTCCTGGGCCCTCAGAGAAGTTTGGCCATGGTGCAGACAGAGTTGTCTCTGCTGTGGCCAAACTGAAGGTCCACTTGTGTTTAAATTGGGGCTAGTGCACCTTCAAATTTGCAATAGGTATCCTCCATTGCATTGGAGTATACATATCACCAATATATAAATTGGGCTCTAAGTCAGAAAGAAGAAATCTTGACTGGGCAAGGATGCAAAAAATATTCAGCTTAAGAGCAGACTTCTCTGGGAGCAACATTTGGACTTTTCCCACAAAAATCCAAGGGCTTTAGTGGGACCTAGTTCAACTGTTGACTTGCTTCGAGAGGACTTCCTCGGATTCAATCTGCAAACTTGCCCAGCTGGAGGATATTGACTTCCACGTCACAAGGTAAAATGTATGACCGAAAGGAACCTACTTACTGTATCGGACTAACGCTTCATTGTGGTTAGCCTGAAATCGTACATACCCAGTCACACATTTACAGTACCTTCTACTGGCACTTTATTGTTCCTTGATGATTTGTCCCTTAAATCATTTAAAATGTATTTCTCATGTTACTCTTATTGAAGGTTTGTCATATTAGAGTCATTTTGTTTATTACATTTTCCATTTTTTTCATAAATTCAAGTGGGGTTTTTACTGTGTAGTGTTTTTGACATTTTACCAGTTTTACCACTTCTACATGTTTTACACATTTTCTCTATGTTAAGTATATCTGCTCTGTGCCATAGCTGTAAGAGGTAGAGTTCAGGTTTAAATTATCCAAACCATTGTCTGGTCCTAAAATATTCCTGATAATATTACTTGTGGTGGACTATCATCCGCCCCAATTAATAATCCACTTTCTTATACAGTTAATCAGTGCGAAGAAGAAACCATGATGAATGGAGTGCTTCAATTCATATCAGACACAGGCATTTCCTTTAAACGCCATTCCAGTCCATTGATTATTGTTCACTTTGTGTGCACAGATATAGACCAAAAATATATAAATTTCAATTGACCTCGTCCCACAAGGGACAGTCTAACCTCATCTTGTTGGCCATGACCCCATGGGATGGAAAAAAAACATATTGGATCCTTCTGGGGCCTCATCAGTGAGGTACATCTTACATTTTTGGGGCACATCAAACTTAGAGATAAATAGTTCATTATACCTATTCCAGTTAACATGTTAACTGAAAACATGTACAAGAGTGGCAAAAAGCTATTGGAATATTTGTTTTTCCAAAAGGTACAGCCAGACACACGCATGATTAAAATGATCCATTGATTTATGTAGCGTAATGGCAGGAGCTCTTCATTTTTACATTTTCAAAGTGTCATTGCAAGTTGTTGGGAACACACAATTACAAGGCTCTGAAGAATTACAGGATTTGGATCCAGAATACAGTTTCATTAAGATGTAAAAAGTAGAAAATTAACAACCAATTGAAAGATCAACAAACAAAAGTGTTAAGTGGCTTCAGGGTCCATGTTACAAGGAGATATTGTCCTAGGGTTCCTTTTCTTACAGTACTTTCAATCCCAGTAGCCACAGGTTGAACGCTAAATCTGCTGCTTCAGTAATCTCAGACATTCAAACAATTGTGGGCATGATACCACAATGCAAACACAAGGAGATGATGGACGGAGCGCTGAAACTTTTCAGACACTTACCCCCAGTCCCAGATCTGGGTTGCATCCATCATCGTTCTTTAGCTCACTTTGCCACCCCTGTTCAGATACAGCTATATTCAAATCAGTCTTGACACTGTGACTCATGGGAACTGTCCAGCCTGAACTGCCAAGCCATGTCTTTCCTGTACCGGACATAAGCATCCTAGTACCAGTTTTGGGCTAACGGCCCTCATCAGTCAGGCAAGCTTGAATCCAGTGGCAAAGTGAGCAAGGGACCCATGTCTGGGAATACTCTGACAAATTAGGGCAAACAAAGCAAACACAAGGAGATGATGGACAGAGCACTTAAACTTTTCAGACATTCACCCCCAGTCACAGATCTAGGTTGAATCCATCATCGTTCTTTAGCTCACTTAGCCACCCCAGTTCAGACATAGCTGTATGCAAATCAGTCTTGACCCTGTGCCTCATGGGAACAGTCCAGTCCGACCGCTAAGCCAGGGCTTCCCTGGACTGGAAACAAGCATCCTGGGACCGGTTTCGGGGTTTTACCCCTCTTCAGCCAGGATAGCTTGACTCCAGTGGCATGGAGAGCACGGGACCGACACCTGGGCATTCGTGTCCTACTCAGGGTGAAACCCCCGAAACTGGTCCTAGGATGCTTGTTTCCAGTCCAGGGAGGACCTGGCCTGGCAGTTCGGGCTGGACTGTTCGCATTGGGCAAAGGGTGAAGACTGTTTTGCATATGCTGGTTTCAAACTGGAATGGCATGGTGAGCCAAAAAACTATGGGGCACATAAGTGGCGCATCCCTGCATATCAACAGAGATGCGCCGCATTTACAATGCGGCGCACAACGAGGCAAAAATGGCACAGATGCGTGACGCATCTGTGCCGTAAATGTGGCGCATTGCTGGAGTTGTGTCGCAAGCGTGACGCAGCTCCAGCAATGCTCTGGAGGGCCCTATATTGTTGATACTGTGTCAATCCTTTCGCCTGCTTCAAGGCGCAGGGTTTTGATGCAGCATGGGCCACAAAGTGACTGAGTGAAATCTTGTAGATTTCACTCAGCCACTTTTAGGTGGCGTTCCTATGCCGGAACGCCCCCCCCCCGCGCAGGAACACCTCCTTCTGGCGCAGGGCTTTCAACATGACGCATCTCCCAGATGCGTCACGTTGTAAATACTCCGCACCATGGCGCATCTTTTACGCCGCCTCTGCATCACAAAAGTGACACAATGGGGCGTAAAAGAGGGGCAAGAGGCTTATAAATCTGCCCTTGTGGATTTAGGCCCATATCTCTGTACTGGGGTGAATGTGTGACATTTTTCTACATTTTGTCCATCAATTGTTTTTCCATGATACCACAATCCCATGAGCACATTGGGGTGCAAAGGTAAACTAATTGTTTAGACCACTTGGATGTAAGGAAATATGAAGGGGTATCCCATCCTTGAAAAGAGAATAACTGAAGCTGACTTTAAGATTGACATTGGTTAGAATTTCTTGACGGAAAGGCGTCAACATTTTAGGTCAGTGGTTCTTAACTGTGATCCAGGTGATCCAGGTTGTCTTCATAGCCTGCTCAGAGGGTCTACGACTGTTTAGAAAATTAAATCATATTAGACGGTTAATTAAGTTTATATAAATAAAGTAGAAAATTGAACATTTTTAAATGTTCTGAAAATGTAAAGCAATTTGGAAATTGAAGCTAAAAATTATGTTGGTATTTATTATTTTTTTTTTTTTTATTTATTTAAAGAGTTTTATATAGCGCTGGCTAGACCAGAAGGTATCAGAGCGCTTTATATGAGACTCAACAATGTGACAGAGAAAAAGTTCAACAATTACACAATACATCAAAAAATAGGCAATACAATTAGGAGAGGAGAGAAAGGAGAGAGCAAAGTAGTGGAGGGGGCAGGGGAGGTGCAATAGGGAGAATAAGGGACGAGACTACAAAGAGAGACGAAAGGAAGTCTGTCTAAGAGTGGGTAGGTGATGACCAAGGAGGAATCCACGGCCCATCTCCCCTATAGCTAAACCAGGTAGCTCCATCGGGCATCAGACAAAATAGTTCAGTCTCAATACATTGAGAGAAGAGAGAAGGAGACATAAATAGAGGCAGGATGCGGGAGGAGACGACAGGAGAGACGAAAGGAAGTGCAACAATGTGGTTCAGCAATAAAACACAAACAGTTCAGCAATTACATATTACATCAAACAATCAGCAATACATTAGGAGCGGAGAGAAAGGAGAGAGAAAAGTAGTGGGGGGTGGAGAGGTGAGAAAGTGAGAATAAGGGAAGAGACAACAGTAGAGACAAAAGGAAGTCTGTCTAAAGACCCACTGGGTAGGTGACGACCAAGGAGGGAATCCACGGCCCATCTCCCCTATAGCTAAACCAGGTAGCTCCATCAGGCATCAGACAAAATAGTTTGGTCTCAAGTGGCGAGGTAAGAGGTTCACAGAAAAACAGGGTGGGGACAAAGGGCAAGGGTAGGTGAGGGCAGAGGACAGAAGCTGGAAAGAGTAAGAGAGGGGTTGGGAAGGGAGAGGGGGAAGATAAGGTCAGGAGCAACGCAAGAGCGTTTGCCCGAAGTCCGGCTGGGTAGGTGATAGTCAAAGGAGGGAGTCCAAAGTCCATCTCCCCTATAGCTCATGAGTTAGCTCCACCAGGCATCATACAAAAGTAGCTAGGTCTCAGCTGTCTATGGAGGTAAGCAGGGAACACGACCAGTTTGGTGGGCTGCGAGAGGGACAGCGAAGGCTGGTTGAGGTCCTGGGGAGATCAATGATATTAATGACCAGGGGAGGAACGAAAACATCACTGAGGGTTTCACTTAGTCAACCATCTAGAACTCAGACAGGGGGTATGCAACATTGTAAGTTCAGATACAGTCAGTCAGAGGGGATGAAAAATGGCCTCAGACAGTAGTGCTTCTCATAGACAAGTGGCAGAGGTCTCTCCGGATTGTTGCTCGTCAATCACCAAGGCAGGGCGACAACTCGGACATGTTTCGGCATTTCAAATGAGCAGGAGATGGTGAAGTCAAGAAAGACCCTAATTGTTGAGGAAGGTCTTAGAGTGGGTCAAGAATGCCAATCTCCAGCATACCAGTAAAAGAGAGTTAAGTTATAGAATGAGTGTTGCTTTTGTTTCTGATTGAGTCAGAATTAGCCATTACAAGATGGCTGCCGTACTAGTTGAAGCCAAAAAAGAAAATGGGTGCTGTTTTTGGTGCCAATTGTGTGAGAGTTTGCCATTGCATGCAATTTAGTAGGGTGCCGTTACAAGATGGCTGCTGTTTTCATTTGTAACAGGATGGCTGTTGATTATGGTGGTAGCCGTTACAAGATGGTTGCCAAAATCCACCATATGTAATCATTAGGTAACTGTGTAGCCTGTTTTTTTTCTTTTTCTTGAGAGGATATCAGGAATTCAGCCAGGCTGGGAAGTCAGGACGGGCAATGGTCGCCCTACGGGCGCCAGGATGCCAGTAGGGCGACAGTCAGCGCTATATAAATATCGAATCAATCAATCAATCAATCAAAATGGCTTGCCTCAGCAGTTAATGGATGATGAAGAGGGTGGTTTTCCTTTGCAAAACATTCCCTATGAGGGACTCCAAGTCATTTAGATAAAATCTACAGTGTGCGTCTACTTACAATTAGCCAAGTGAGAAATCCTCTATTTGGGGGCCAGGCGCCGATTGGGAGGGTGCGGGGGACCCTGCAGAGGTCTCAGTAGAGCCAGCAATACTCCAGTACAACCCTGGGGCAGCTCCTCACTTTTGGGGGTCCAGGCGCTGAGATGGGAGGCGCGGTAGGGTCTGCGCAGGTCCCAGGGGAGCCTGAATCAGAAGAATTGCTGTGAGTGATCAGCGCTAGGTTTGCTGTGCTGGTCTAGGGGCCGCTGTTGGTGGGGGATGCTGGCCGAGGACGGAGGAAACTGAGACAGATGGTGTCATCGGGGGCCGTGAGGTCTCCAGCACAGGTGTAGGCTCTCTTCTCCACTGAAAACTGCGGTGGGCCTCGGGTCCGATGCAAAGGCAGAGGTCACAGATGCAGGCCGCAACGACTCCACCACGGGAGAAGGCCCAGAGTGAAGATGTCCACCGTGAGGGGCCTCAGGCCCACTGCAAGGAGGCAGGAGGCCGTAGGGCATCACAGCTCCTGAGACGAGATCTCAGAGGGCCCCACAAGGGCTCACACACGCTGACAAATGTGGCCCATCTCGATGTTAGGTCTGAGGACAGATAGCACCCGGCGAGGAAAGTGCCGTTAGTGTCAGCTTCACTTCTTAGCCGAGGAGACGCGAAGCAGTCTCTGCCTGCAGCCCCCGGGGACTCCGCAGTTGCAGCCCGTTCCGAATTGCGGTCCGGGATCCTCAGAGGGAGGCCGGCGATAAGGGATGTTGCATCTCTAGTCGTAAGATGAAGTCAGATGTCACCCGGTGAGGAAAGTGCCGTCGGGGTCTGATCCACTCTTGCAGCCACATTGCAAGTGCATCAAACAGAATATAGTACGGGCGATTAGTGACCTCAATCTAATTTAGAAGTCATTCCCATTAAAATGTTAACTTTTTTATATTTGTTTCTGAATTACAAAACATTTTTGATAGTTTGTGAATGCGTTTGATGAATGCTTGTTTCTGTACTTTTTTGTATTTTTTTGCAGTTCAAACCAGGCTGAATCCAGCTTCCTGTAATGACTCAGTGGAGGTCCCAAGATTCCACCAATGATAGAGTGGGGGTCCTAGGTTCCACTAATGAATAAGTAGGTGTCCACAGCTGTCAGATGGTTAAAATCCACTGCTATAAGTGATTTCCCTCAAAACAGATCATACTTAATTCACTCTAAATTCGTTTCCCCTAAAAAGGAAAGTCTGGGAAATTAATCCAATTTCTAACATTCATATAGACTACAGCATTCAGAATTACCAAGAGGTAATGCGTTATTTAATCTATAGTCAAATAAAGCGCTCTTTAAATAAAATATAAATGTATCACCCGAGTACGGTTCTTGTAAACACTCTCATTATTTCCTTAGTTTGCATTTTGAACTGCAGGAGAAGACATAGATATTTCCAGAGTGGTGCTAAACCTTCAAAGTACAGAACATGTTGTAGTGCCAAAAGAGCATAGCTGAGGGGAAAAAAAGAAAGGCACTTGATTTGTACAAACTTGTATCATCTTGGCATGGAAACAGATTCCAAGGTTGAACACACCGAGGGCTGGCCCCATGACATGGATTTGCATCAAATACAGGAAAAAAACGATAGAAACAATTATAAGTTTTGAGTCATTGGCTAAGCAGTGGAGGAACATCTTTGTGTTTAATGTAAACAATGCAGAGGTTACTACAGTGCGTGTGAATGGTGTTTGTGATTGCATCACATGTGTTAATTGGCACGTAGCTGCAGTTTGAAACCGGAATCCGGAATGAAGTGGGGAAAGTACAAAGAAAGACTATGGGCCCCATGCATCAAACCAAATACCGGTCGCAAATGGCAGATTCTCAGAATCCACCCCTTTGCCACCAGTATTTGTCCATTTGGGATGCATCATCCCAAATGCACAAATCGCAATTTAAGGAATCTCTAAATTGCGATTTCTTAAATTGCAATTGCATTTAAGGAATCCCAAATTGAGATTCCTTAAATGCAATGCATGAAAGTTGAAAAATTAGCGATTTCGCTAATAGGAGTGGCAAATTACCATGAAGTTGAACTTCATGGTAATTTGCAAAAACTTTGAAAATGCACTTTTGTGCATTTTTCAAAGTTTCATGTTGCGCACACACATGCCCTTAAAGGCAGATGTCTTCAAACTTTTGGATACCAAGACCCCCTGTCAACATTTTCAAGCGTAAGGACCCCTCCTGACAAACATTTCTAAACCTCTAGGTTATGAGGAAGGTGAGGACCAAATTATGCGACAGGCTTGACTAAATTGTGTGAGTAGAAAATGTAAATAATGTTCTGTGATGCTGCGTATTTTGGGGTAGCATTGCTTTATTAATTAGAATTTTTTTAAACACAGTAATACTGAGGAAAGATTTCACCCCATCAGTACCAGTTTATAACCAAAATACAGCAATTAACATCAGAAAGATGTCTAGTCAACCTCTGTGAAGGGCCTCCCAATCCGCAGGAATACGCGCTGCCACATTAGAAGCTCTCCTGACCATGGCCGGGAGCAGCAAGGGTGAGTGCATAGTGATCAGCGTGAGTGCATGTTGATTGGTGTGAGTGCATGGTGATTGGTGTGAGTGCATGGTGATCAGTGTGAGTGCATGGTGATCAGTGTAGTGCATGGTGATCAGTGTGAGTGCATGGTGATCAGTGTGAGTGCATGGTGATCGGTGTGAGTGCATGGTGATTGGTGTGAGTGCATGGTGATTGGTGTGAGTGCATGGTGATTGGTGTGAGTGCATGGTGATCAGTGTGAGTGCATGGTGATCAGTGTGAGTGCATGGTGATCAGTGTGAGTGCATGGTGATCAGTGTGAGTGCATTATGATCAGTGTGAGTGCATTGTGATCGCTGGGAGTGCAGGGTGAACGTGAAAGTGAAGGAGAGAATGTGGAGTAGTCTGAAAGCAGGGTGCATTCCCAAAAAGTTGAAGCGTAGGGTTTCAGATATAAGTTAAATTATTGCTATAATGGCATTAATCAGGGTTAGAGGGTGGAGGAAATAAATAATGTGCTGATCCTGAAACAAACTTCCAGTCTAATGATTAGGGTTATCAGCTCATTATTTTGATGGCCCAGAAATAAGCAGTCACCTACAGCTGTATTTTTTGCACTTATCTGTGAATACTTAGAACAGCAAATATAAATAGAAAGCACTTTTAATTGTGTTCTAGGGATGCCTTAATGATCCATGACTAATAATTAAAGAGAATAAAGACAGAAAAGTCACATACCTAATTAATACATACTTTTTTATTTATAATTCAATTTAGTGTCAAGAGTAGGCCTCTGCAGGATCTTTAAACAACACATAGCAGGCATGTTTCTTTTGGCAACCCAACTTTATATTTATTTTCATTAAATGCATTCTCACACTACAGCAGTAAGTGTAAAAATACAAATATTAGAAATAGGCAGAGTCTGGGCCCAGGGGGTACTGGAACCAGAAAAAAACGAATCTTTGATAATCGGTTAACAAAGGCATGTAAATATGCTAATGGTCTTTAAAGACCTGTGAAAACTCGGGCCGGAGATAAGACTCCAGACACTGCCCAGCCGAGGCCCCAGGAGCGCGAGCTGCACTGCAGCATCCAGTGCTGAGAGACAGGATGGGGGAGGAGGGGGGCTGAAGCCCTGGAGGCAGAAGTGACACTGTGAAGGAGCGAACCCCTGGGGGTCGCACCCCACCGTTTGAAGACCCCTGCCTTAAGGGCATGTGTGTGAAACATATGTGCAGAGATAAATTTCAGGGGTGCAACAGGGTGTTATTTTGACACCCTTGCACCCTTGAAATTGCATGAGCTTGTACTCGCAAATTGCTCATGCAATCTCCAATTCATTCCTATGGGCCTGTAGGACAGCATTCCTTAATTGCGACTAGCAATTTGCGAGTAGCAATTAAGGAATGTTTAGGAATCGCTATTTTTGTAGCAATTCCTACATGCATAGGCTTTTGCGATTCCTAAATATCGATTCCTTAAAAATCGCTAATTAGGAATCGCAAACACCTACGTTGATGCATGTGCCAGTCTACTGTTGGATTATTTGCAGGGCTTTAAGTGGGATTGAACAAGGTGTGTCTTTGTGTGTGTTCGGGGGGGGGTGTTCTCAAAGGGGTTTGGCCTCTGTGATTAAGGATGTGGCTTAAACACGTAAACTACATTTCTGTGATTTCTATAGTGTGGCACCTGGCTGGTATTTTGGTCCCTCTCTACGGTTTGCTACTCCATCCATCTATATATAGCATAACGTCTGACATGCACCTAAAATCACCCAAGGCTATTGGTGTTGTCAGTGGTTGTTAGCTACTTACTATAAATGATAAACAATAATATTTTTGTAAAGAATTAATATTGAAAATGTTTTAAATCTGAAATTATGAGACTAGCTCAAACATTACGGTGGACTGTGGGAGGGGAAGTGGTTCTCAGTGTCTCGGTCACTCCCGATATGTTTCCCTTTTGAACCAGCTCCTCCATCTGCCTTTCTTACACCTCAACTCTTTCCTCTTCATCACATTTATTTCACTCTCCGCTGAATGTGTTTCCTCACATCTTCTTCACTTTAACACCTCCAAACACAGAACTAATCCACTCAGCTGAACCACTGCATTTTCTATTACTTCCGCCTTGTCAATATTTGGACAATTGGGTACCTTCTTCACATACATTTGCTCGGAATGATAATTGCACGGGAATATGTGCCCATTGCTCTGTGCATTCTGTAGGAAGGCCAAGGATTGGTTGCCTTCTTTGACCCACTGACAGGCCTTTTGAGAAATTCGCTCTGCCTTCCACCTCCACTCCATAGAGCTCAATTGTGACTCGTTATAAACATCAGATGAGACTCAAAAAATAAAGAAACACAACATCCTGGAAGTGACAAGAACTCTCAGGGAATGCAAGATAAAATAAATATGTCATATATAAACAGTAACAAAATCACTTTCAGGAATTACTTTAACGTTTTTTACATTCTTTGCTCAGAAATGTACCAGTGTTTTGCTGTAAGGTTAGGGACTTGAATATGGGGTCTGAAAGGGACCCATTTCAATATCTGTTTTCAAATAATACAGAAAACAAGACCTGGATTGATCTGGCACACTTAAAACCTTAGATATTTGGGAAATCTGTGCTCCAGTGGTGTCCTCAGGAGTAGGAATGACACAGATAAGAAAATCAAAATGACTACCATGACAGGACACATTCCATTGGTTATCTAAACACGAATGGGAGTAGAAAATAAGGAATCAAAACGCCTGAAATTTGTGTTTCAACTGGAAGTGAGTATGGGTTCTCTTTTTAGGTCTGGCTGACAGCAAATGGTAATGGTAATGTAGTTTCTTATATAGCGCACGTATCACCACAAAGGGTATCTCGGCGCTTGCTTTGGGAACCCGTCCTGGTTTTTCCCTGTGGGATAGCCCAGCTGGGCACCCCCAAGGTGAAAGCCAGGCATCCCGCCGCAGGGGCCATAGTGGAGATTGAGCAAGCTATTGCCCAGAATTGCAGAGCGTGAACCCCTGATTCAAGTAGGCACCGAAGCGAGAATTATCAGGTCCGTGGACATTTGGGCTCCAAACCCTGCCGCGTCGGGAATTGAACCCTGGTCCCGGGCCGACCTCTGCTTCTGGGTCTGCCTCCTCTAACCGGTGAGCCACACTTCTCATGTATGACAGCACTCATGTATGGTAACCTGTAGTTAACCGTTATTATGTTTATACATAAAATGAACTTTGGATCTGCCAAGAGGAGCAATTCTCTTTCCCCAAATGCTATTTGCTGTAACATTTCATCTCCTATGGGTGCTGGCATTACAAAGCAGGAGGGGCTATTCTGCATCTCAAAATTATGGTAAATCATCACACACTCAATCAATCAATCAGGCTTTATAAAGCGTAGCTAATCACCCAATAGGGTATCCAGGCGCTTGCAGGTTCTGGAGGCTTATTGGAACAGCCAGGTCCACAGCTAGACTTTTATAGCTGGAAGCCCAGAAGTGAGGTGATAGACTTGAGGTGCGTGGGGAGGCTGTTCCAGGTCTTTGCTGTGATGTGGAAGTAGGAGCGTCGGACCAAAGAGCCCAACAGAATACATGAAATGAGAGTGAGTTGGAAAGGTGGGTAAGCAGTAGTCACCCCGTCAAGGTTTTAAAAGAAGAAAAGAAATTAAATAAATAAAAGTTTTCACAGCGTTCACAGGGTTAAAAATAAAAGTGTGTTGTACTGATGTCAGTGTCCGCTGCGCGCAAGGGCCAGCTTCTAAATATGAAGATCCAAGGACAGGAAGTACAAAAAAGCTGGACCGTCACCTGCCCAAAATGTCGGCCAGCAAAACAGGAAGTGAAGAAAGGACTCTTTCTGCACAATCGGGAGATCCGAGGCAGACCAAAGAGCCCAACAGAATGTAGGGAATCAGAGCGAGTTGAACAGGTGGGTAAGTAGTAGCTAGCCCCCTCAAGGTTTTAAGAGAATAAAAGAAATGAAAAGTATAAAAGTGTTCACAGCTTTCACAGCATTAAAAATAAACCACATCTTACTGGTGTTACCTTATTGCCGGTTTATGCATTACCGTTGATAATTTTACTGAACTGGTCCTCAGTAAAACTGAACTTTTTGAGCATGCCCATTACCCACTGAACACAGGGAAATGTACCTCTCCAACCAACTGTTTGTATTCTATTCTTGAGAAAAGAGAGGGACCCCCACACCGAGGGGAAAGGGTACCAATGAACAGAGATTTTACAGTGTTCCCCTCAGGACAAAAACCTGAACCACACCTGACACTCAACTCTCCCTACACTCCGACACTCAACTCTCCCCAAAGAGATATACTACATTAAAAAATGCTTTCTTGCCATAAGCAGGTACTACAAGATTTGACAATTAGAAAACTTATATTTTTCTTTTATGATCAACATCAAAAACTCACAATTTGATTAAAAACACATTCAAATAAAAAGGAATAATAATAATGAAATCAAAAAACCTAAAAAAATAAAAAGTATTTCCCATACAAGACAATAACAAAAGGGATAACCAATAAGACATCAATTGCTCTAGTAAAAAAACGCAAATCTACTATTTGTATCAACAGGGAACCACAATCATATCCATATCTCATATAAGGCCTACCAATTTACAGCAGCATCTTCATTTCAATTCCTTTGACGCATTTGGGTGGGATATTGAGTGCTAGGCCTGGAGACCCTCCTGGATTTCAAGTGTACAGATTCTATAAGTCCTTGGAATAATCTCACCAAGGTATCCCTTCCAATGTATGCAGATCCATGAAACTGGTGTGTCATGGGAAACAGGCTATCTGGCAACACAGGTCCTCCATATACAGAAACCCAAATATCATTTGCATTTTTGACACATCCTGCTCTGACCCCTCCATGTTGTTCTGTGTAGTAAGCCAGTTCTTTATGTGATATTATCACTAGGTGATAATACCGTGCTCAGATTCCAGGGGTTCCCCAAAAGTGTACAGGGTGCAATGCAAAATCCAAAGTGCTCTATTAGTGGTAGTCTGGTCAAGCAGCCTTAGGCCTAACACTGAGGAGTTTAAGACATTTATTACACACACACATGTTCAATAATGGACACACAACTCAAGAAGGAGATGCAAACCAATTTTACAAAATTGTACTTTGTTTCTATTTTTAAGACCAAGAGTTCGTAATAAGGAAAGTACGTTTCAAGTAAAACTTCTTTTCACATTAAAAAATCGACAGTGCAATATTCAAATAGTTCAAGATTGCAGTAGAGGGAATCAATTGGGTGTATCAAGTGAGTATACAACTTTCAGTTCCATTCCTCTGGTGGTCAGACCCACATGGTGTACAGGGTCCATCATGGGGGATGAGGGCACCGGATGGTGCAGATTTCAGTACCTTTGCCGAGGTGGCCAATACTGGCAATGTTCTTCGCCCTCATGGTTGGCGGGGGCAAGGAGCAGGAGGTAAACACAGTTACCATCATGGTTGGTAGCGGTCGATGCCTGTAGTTCGAATGGGGGTCTGCCATCGTTGGATTGTCTTTGAGAGATTGCAGTTGGGTCAGCAGTGCAGAAGGCTACCGGCAGGGCCACTAGCAGGAGGGTACAGGCTCTTGGGCCTGGATCTGTGGGCAACTCGGGTCACGGGCCAAGAGGATCCCTCAAGGTTGTGGAGGTTGTCCAATTGCAGGAAGTTCTGTGGGCAGTGCAGAATCATGTTGACACAAGTGTCGGTCCTTTACCACTGCGGTCTTTGGGAGATCTTTGGTCATAGTGAGTTGTGTCAACACCAGTGGCGGTCTTCAACTGCTGTGTGTCTTGGAGTTTGGGGTTCTTTTCGGACAGGTTCACTGTCCTCGGGAGACTGGAGTCTTTATTGAAGGTAACAATTCTCCCAGGGGTTTGGAGGTTGTGCTGCAAGATAGTAGCCCGGTTTTGTTGAAGCTGGAGACAGGCCAGTGGGGCTGAGGCCAAGGCAGTTGTCGTCTTCTGGATTCTGCTGCAGGGTGTCCTCTTACTCCTAAGGTTGTCGCAGATCTGGGGTCCAGGATTGGGGAAGCCCCCTTAATACTAAATTTAGGAGGCGTCGAAGGTAGGTCCAATGGGCACTTCACCTGGGGTGACTACACCCTCCATTATGCCACCCTCCTGTGTCCTGTGGTAGGGGACATAGACCTAGATCTGATTGGAGGGGTTCCCCCATCCTCAAGATGGCGGGGACTGAAAAGTGTTCTTCACCTCACTTCCACCCACCTTTGGGGTGGGGTTGGCAGAGGTGGGCACACCTCCAATTTTTTTTCTACGTGTTTCCTCCCAACATGCGTGTGCAAACCAGGGGCTGACATATTCTGCAAGCAGCTGAGGCTGTTAGTCATGTTACAAAGGCAGCAGGCATTCGAAGATTCCCTCTTCGAGCACTGGCCTATCCTGGGGGAGGAGGAACAACACCTTTGCCCAAGAGGTGCATTGTTTCTGATCCCAGACAGCAGGGGCTCCTACTCAGAGGTCCAGAAACATGTGTGGTGGTGGCTGGCTGCCGACAGCCGGCCAGATACCACACAAGTGTTGGTAGGGATGCAAGGGGCCCCTCTGAGGTGCCCTATGGTTGCATGGCACAAGAAATCCCACACTGACTTCAGTGTAAGTTTATTGAAAGCAGTCGCAGTCCATGCAGGTACGAGCAGTGGGGTGGTGGGGCCACATGGTAATGATAAATAATTCATTTTCCCTCGACATGGTCCATCAAATCCCCCCCCCCCCACGCAGCCCCACCGCCCCACCTCTGTTACCTGCACGGACCGCAGCTGACTGAAAGGAGTAGTTTGGTACCAAACACTCCTGTATTCAGTGAATCCATCATGCAGCTGGGGAACTCGAGTTGTCGAGTTCTCAGCCCATGAATTCTATATGGCTTCACTGGGACTTACAATATTAGGAAATGGTGCCCAATATTGTAGGGGCATACCAGCTCATGCAGATATGCCCTCTCATGTAGTATAGTGCACCCTGCCTTCGACCTGTGAGGCCTGCTACAGGGGTGACTTACTAATGCTCTCAGGCAGTGTTAGCTAGCATGGCACCCAAACAGGGTGCCATCTCCACTTTGTCATTTTCTCCCTCACAGGCTCATGGAGGCTGCAAGGGCAGTGGCATAGTCCCAGTGATGGGGGTCCTAGGGAAATCCTCTTCAGCTCTCAGGCCCTAGGTACCTAGCGTATCAGTTACTAGGGACGTACAGGGGGCAGAAGTACCAATTGGAAGTTTGTTTTAGGGAAATAACACTGCCACAGTGCACCTGGTTGGCAGGGACCCTGTGAACTACATTCAAAACCACATCAAAACCATGAACAATTGGCACTTTCTCACATTCTGCCTCTGAAACATGTGCTTATAACCTTTTGATAACTTCCTATACATCAGCTACTGAAAACGGCATTAAAAAGATGGTGTCCTCATCAGATTCATTTGCATATTCTCAGTTAAATGCACTTTGTGCAATACCAAGCAACGCTTTGGCATATTTGTTTTGAACCATGATACAACCATTTGTGCTTCTGTGAGCTACGCATTCAACTACTTGAATTTCCTGCTTTCAATAATCTCGTCACATGTTCCCCATTCTGGATTGGAGATCCAGATGAAGTTATGAATCCCCTTTGTTACCAAAACTGTCCAAAATCATGGACCACAACAAAGCCATACTGACTATATTTAAATATAGCCACTCGCATTAAGCTGATAGATAGCAGGTTCGGGTAAGAGCAATCAATTCCACCACTTGTGCAGAAGTAACAGCTTTGAAGCTGGGAGACTTCGACCACTTCCTGATTTATACAAACAGCATAAACTGCTCTCAAAGTCCTCTCTTATCTCTTAAACATGAGTCATACATATACAAAGATTACATAATCTGGCTCATCAAGGGGTTTGTTATTAATATCAGGTCTTGGCTCAATGCATAGATTCATAACATCAAGTCAGTTGTGCTCAACCTCTTCCCCATCAGTTTTATTTTCAGACAATGGTAACAATGTAGCTGGATTGAGACATTGTCTCAATGCCAGGTTCCCGGCTGCAAGAATCAATTTCATAAGTCTTCTGTTAGTCAAATATTCGGTCTTAGTGTGAATGAGCAATATTTCTACAAAGTGAGAGACTATTGCTGTGCTCTTATGTCTCTCAATACTGAAACCAACCGCTGCAACCATTTTAAGGTATACAGGCAATTTTGTAGCAAGAGGGAGAAGAGTGACTGAAAATATATCACAGGTCTTTAAGGGTTTCTTTGTAATTGAGTAAGTACTGAGAGAACACAGCCCTCCCTCTCACTGTGAAACAAAGTGAAAATGTTTATGTTATCAAACATTTCCAGTGCTGGGACACAACAGAGACTTTCTCTCAGCTCTAGGAATGCTTTTAAGCAGTCATTATCCCATGGAAGCAGATCGACACATCCTTGTGCATCAGCCTCAGTAAAGACTTAGCAACTAGAGAAAAGTTGGGTACCCCCTGTCTACGATAGCCCACAATTTCCAAGAACATTCAGAATTCTATCTATGTTCTGGGTGTGTTCTTTTTTGATATGGTTATGATTCTCTCTTGCTCTACCATTCATATTCTATTTTCAATACGATGTCCTAAATATGACTTCTTTCTGTCAATATTGTAACTTGCTTGGGGACACTTGGTGTCCATTCTCAGCCAAATGATTCAATGGAGCAATGTTATCCTATTTAAAAGCTTCTTGTGTAGCTAATCCCACAAGTAGGTGATCAATGTACTGCACCAGAACTGAGTTGCAAGACATTTGTAAAATCTCAAGATTCTTTTTCAATATTTGTACACTATCATCCTCCCCCCTCAGGCACCATCATTGTGAATTGTTGGAATCAAATCTCCCATTCTCAAACAAGGGTAATTGTTTAAATGTGAAATGAGTTCTGATTTTGGAATAGATTTAAATTATCTCTTCGTACTTGATTCATATTAAATCCAGGATTTCCCATGTTCTGTTGGACGTGCATCATAGAGACTTGTGACTGAGTCAATCTCTGTATTCGCTAAACTAGGACCTGAACTGGAACATTTTGCATCTGATTGACAACTTGAATTTGCCCATCTCCACTTCCTTGGTTAGGATTCTGTCTACATTCCCTTTTCCAATGCCCAAGCTTATAACAGTAGTGACAAGGAATTGATTTCTTCAACGTTTTAGTATCTACCCCAGAATTTGGAACAATCAGAACACTTCAACCTCTACCCTAAGAAACACCAACTCTAATTTGTGCTCTCTGTCCTCCTGTCTGGAAAAATATTACCATGTATTCCATCAACATTCCCTGCATACAACTGATTCTGAAACCCTTTCTGCGCCATCTTAGACTGGGCCAACATGAATTTCTCCTTAAGCCATTTCTGCTTCTTCTCTTGTTCATCACTGCAGTATTTGGCATACTGCAAGATCTCATCTAAATGCATTGTATGCCAACAGATCACATTCTGCTGTATGCACATACTAATTTATAGTAATACTTTCAGGCCAAATTGCGACACAACATTAAAAAAAAGCATGCACCGATTCTTCAGCTTCTTAAGTAGTTCTATTGATATTTAATTAATCTATGTCTCTCACTGCAACTTTCCTCTTTTGGAAAGGTAATCACATTGTCATACTTTGTCATCAACATAGTTGAGGGTGGGTGGCATGGCTAGCGCCTGACGGAGATGGCGGCTTTTCTGTAGCTCTCCGAGAGCGGCGGTAATGAATTCGGCCCGACGGCGATATTTCGCCTAGGCTTAAACTGTAAATTGGAGGAGAGTGCGTCGGAAGTGCCCAGCTTCATGATGCCCGGCTCTTCGACGTGATTGCGACGTTGGAAGCCTCTTTTCTGCAACGGTAACCTGTGACGGAGTGCTACTGAGACCACGCCCATCATTTTATGTCCTGTCACAGACGGAGCTCAACTATGCTATAAAGAAGCTACTTTGACTGGAATCTTCATCACATCGTATGCTCACGCTACCAGTGTTTAGACATGGATGATCCAGTTAATTTTTCACCGAAAACTATGTCATCAACAACAACTACCACATCTTCTGGTGGTACTAAAGCTTCAACCAAAAGTTTGAAGAAGGATCTTTCCTCTCCTCCTAAGCAAGTCTCTTCAGTTACCATGGACTTATTGCTAGAGGAAATCAGGGCCTTACGCCCATTTGTTGAGGAAACTACCTCTACACTTCAAGAGACTACTTCTACGCTCCAAGAACTATCTAATAAATGGTCATGTGTAGAAACTCGCGTCACCACTCTAAAACAAAATGTTGACTCTTTGAATGCTTCTACTTCTAAGATTAAGACCTTATGCTCTCAGGTATGACTCCTACACAAACAAATAGAACATTTTGAAAATAGAAACAGACGTAATAATCTCCGTATTTATGGTCTGCCGGAAGGGACAGAAGGGTCCGACTCAATCGCTTTCTTCAAGTGTTTTTTTCCCAAGCTTCTCAAGCTTCCGGAAAGCACCAACTTAAACATTCAAAGAGCTCATTGATTGGGATCCTTGTCACACTTGACATCTGCAGCTTAAAAGAGTAAACCAAGAGGAGTGATACTATATTTCTTCGAATATACCGATCTATTGAAAGTTCTTTCTACTGACAGAGCTTTGAATAAAATCACTTTGTCGGGGAATACTTTATTCTTCACTCAGGATTACGCTAAATCAACTGCAGACCGCCATAAAGAGTTCTTGGCAATGAGGTCCCAATTACGTTTGATGGGAGTGAGATACTGTCTCTTTCATCCATGCCTATTCAAAGTAACGATTAGCAGCAAAACTGCTACCTACGAGGATCCACTAAAGCTTAAAAGCTTCCTTTACTCCTTTTCAACTGAGTCAATGGATACCTCTTCATTGTCACATCTGAAATAGTTAATTTTGACTCTGTTGTACCTTTATTTCTTGCATGAGTCTCACTTTCCTTATGGTGTAGTCACAAGTATACCCATGGTGTCTCTGCTGAGATGGTTTTCATTTTGTTGCAGTTTCAAGTTTATCATTATTATATAGCTGATTTATTGCCTAGTTTCTGGCTAATGTCAATTTGGTATTCGTTCTTCTTTCTACTGTTTTTACCTTATGCTTAACCTCTTTTTTCTTTCACAGGTTCACAGGTTCACCATTCTCTCCTCATGTTTTGCTACAGTCCGTTGGTACCATTTTCCTTCCCCGCCTTCCCTCGTGAGTCTCGGACACGTTATTGTTCCGTGTGGCCTCCCATCGCCTCACACCTTGTATGGTTTGAAATTTATGTAAGTTTCTCTTCTCATTTACTTTTTTTAGCTTTTGTACTGTCATCCTTCTCTTTTCTTTCCTTTCTACTCTTTTTCTTCTCTCATATTACTTACCTTCACTTCTATTTCTGTTGCAGTCTTTCTTTCTTTCCCTGCACGCTCTCTATGTTCAACTATCACATATTTCTTACTATTTCTTTCTCTTCTTTTTCTTCTTATTATATCAAACGCTTTACTATTTATACAGTTGGTTCACTGATGGAAATACTTTTATGTTTTTAATACCTCGCTTATTTCGGTATTTAAAGCATTACTTTATCCTTCTTTTATGCCTTTAAAAATTGTATCTTGGAATGTCAGAGGTTTACATTCACCCATTAAGCGGCAGAGAATTCTGACTTATTTAACTAAATTACAAACAGATATCGCTTGTCTGCAGGAGTCGCATCTCTCTGCTGATGAATCTGCAAAGTTGAAAAGAAGTTGGGTGGGAGAAGTCCTTTTTTCCCTGGGCGATGGCAAACGTAATGGTGTCCTTATTTTGTTTAAAAAGTCACTCTCTATCAAGATATTCTCATACTGTGCGGATCAAATAGGTAGAAGGGTTTTTGTAAAACTTCTGATAGATAATGTCCCACTTTCCATATTAAATATCTATGCACCTACGACTGGAGATCCTTTCTTTTGGAATTCCCTTTCCCAACACATCACACAACACTATGATGATAACTTTATTCTTGCAGGGGATGGCAATGACATTTTTGACCCATTCATTGATCGGAACTCCTCAGTCCCTTTTGTCCCTCATAGATCTCACAAATCATTCACACAAATGGTTAGACAGCACAAATTGATAGATGCCTGGAGACTATGCAACCCCACACTCAGAGAATACTCTTTCTTCTCTTCAGCACATCAAACTCAATCAAGATTGGACTACTTTTTCTCCCGCACAATCTCACTCAATCGTTAGTGGGTGCAGATGTTGGTTCTATCCTAATATCAGACCATGCTCCTGTAACTATTTGTCTTGATGTTTTACAGACACCTTCGGCATCTCGCAAATGGCGTTTTAATAATCATTTGCTTTTAGATTCCTTATTTACTTCGTCTTTTGCCTCTTTTTTTAATGAATACTTCCTTTTTAATCAAACGGATGACATACCTTTTTATGTAGTTTGGGACGCCTTCAAATCCTCAGCTAGAGACTTTGGGCCAGATGTAGGTAGCCAGATACTGGTCGGTAACGGCCGAAAATACCGATTTTCGGCCGTTACCGACCGGTATTTGGATAACGAGATTTAGGTGTTTCAAAAATTCCGAATCGGTAAATATGAGTCGGAATTTACAGATTCGGAATTTACCGAATCAGAATTTTCCGAATCAGAATTTACTGATTCGGAATTTACCGATTCAGAATTTACTGATTCGGAATTTGCAAAATTGGTATTTACCGATTCGGTATTTACCGAATCGGTAAATAAGAAATGGTAAGAAATGGGTTTTGAGATGTAGGAGACTTCTAAAATACCGAATTTCGTGAAATTCGGTATTTAAGAGTCTGTATTTACCATGCATTGAAAGCAGGTGGTAACCAGGTGCAGGCTATAAATATGGACCCAAAATGCAACAGTGCGACCAGAATGGCGGCATTCTACATGATAGCAAGGCGGCTACGGCTACAGGAAGCAGAAGAGAGGGTCTGGCGAAGGGAGGAGCAAGTTTACAGGCAGACGATAACACTATTTCAACTCACAGAACCAGAGATCCTGCAAAGGTACAGGCTACACCCCCAAACCATCCTGGACTTGATCAGGGACCTGCACCCACTTTTGGAGCACCCCACCTCAAGGGCCCATGACATCCCACCTCATGTGCAGGTGCTCTGTAGCCTACACCTGCTTGCGTCTGGGAGTTACCAGGGGGTGATTGCTGTGGCAGGTGAGGTCTCTCAGAGCTGCCTGTCCCATTTTTTCAGGAAGTTCCTTGACCCCATGATGCAGAGGATGCATCATTAAATCAGCTTCCCAGACACACATGTGGAACTACTCAAAACCAAGACTGACTTTTATCAAACAGCACATTTCCCACACATGATTGGCTGTATTGATGGCACCCACATCCCATATGCCCACCTGCTGCCACAGAGTACATTTACAGGAAAAGGAAGTGAACCCACTCCATCAATGTACAGGTAATATGCGATGCCAACAACATCATCACAGACATTGTGGCCAAGTTCCCAGGAAGTACCCACGACTCCTCCATCTTTCAGAACAGTAGGATCTACACACGGCTGACAGCGGGGGAATTTGGCGAAGGATACTTGCTAGGTAAAACACTGTGACACACCCTGATAGATAATGGCAATGTATGTTATGTGTGCATGTGAGTAATGGCTTTCTTCTTCTCAAACAGGGGATAGTGAATATGCCGTCTGCTCATTCATCCTGAAACCCTACCTCAACCCTTCAACCCGCAGCCAGAGACGTTACAACCAGGCACACAAATCCACAAGGAATGTCATAGAGCACACCTTTGGACTATTGAAAAGCAGGTTCCGCTGCCTCCACAAAAGTGGAGGTGCACGGCAATGTTCACCTATAATCTGTTGTAAGATAATTTCAACCTGTGCAATGGTACAGAACCTTGCAATGAAGAAAGGCACAGAGGTGGAATTGAGTAACTATGAGGACCACGATGATCAACATGCACTGCCTGACCCAAACACAGCAGGAGTTGCCCCACCAACAGAAGACAGACAGAGAAGAGCAAAGATCATAACAAACTACTTTTGAGTAAGTAAACACACACAGACAGGTGGAGCATGCACCCAACATAGTTTAATATTTGGCACTACGCAGGTACTCAAATTCAAAGATTTCCTACAACAATTTCAGCCATGTAATAATGGTTGTACTGTCTCACTTCCCCATTTAAGTTCATGGAGAGACATCTGTACAAGTCATTTCTGGGCACGCCTACCAGTGCCAGATGAAAGTTGCTGGCTGTCCTCACTGGGTGTTTGGGGTGTTGTCTCACCATGGCACCTGCTGCTCCTCCGTGTCTCAACTACAGGGGGGCTTGTCATGCTGCTCCTACTGGTGCTTTCCTCACTTTCCGGTACATCCAGAGCAGAAGTTTGTGCTGTGTGTGCATGTAGAGGCACCTCTGGAGCACTGGTCACCTTTGCAAGGCCCCTAGACACCTCACTGCTGCTGTGTGATGGTCTCTCTTGCATGTTGATGCATCGTCTGCAGAGAAGGGATGTGACTGTGGCCAGGCGGTTCATAGCCTTACTTTGTTGCTGTGCATGTAGTCTGTCCTTGCACCTTGCTAACCTGTCCTGGTCCAGTTTCATGCACAGGAGTTGCACGGATTGTGTCATGTCCCGCACACCGGTGGCCATCTCCCTCATACCTGATGCCATGGTTTTATTCACATCTACCAGTGCACTGATGCCCTTCCCTATGTTTCCCATATGTGTATTCGGGGTCCTCATCTGGAGTTGCACAGATTGGATGGCCTTCCCCTGCATTCTTTGGATCTTTACCATGGTACCCTTCAGTCCAAGAAAGACACTGGGACGCTCCACATGTTGTGCATCACTGCTATCTCTGGCCCTGCAGGGTCTGATACCTATACGGCAGCCTCTGCACTGGACTGCTGTGTGGCAGTGCTTCCTTCCCCAGCCAAGGTTTGAGTGTCTTCACTCTCCATTTCACCAGCTGAAGTTTATATTTGTATCAGTGGAGCAACTGCATGCCTCCTGCTCTTTTGAGGTGCAGGTGTTGTTTGCGGCAGTGACACAGGCAGTTCAGGTGAGGACAGTAGCAGAGGGGATCCTGAACGTTCTGGGGACGCCTGCAGATATTGAGCCATTTCAAGGTCTTGGGATGGTGGCAGTGGTGTCCTTGCACCAGTGTCCTCTGTGACATCTGCACTTGGGCCTGCCTCCTGGCTGTCATCCCTCTGTGATGCTGTGCCTTCCTCCTCCCTGGTACGCCTGCGAGATGTCTCGCCTGTAGACATAAAAGCATACATTAGCTCTGTGCTCCTGTCTCACTCCTTCTACAATTACAGTTTTTTCACTCAAACACTGTACATATTGCCTCAGCTTCATTATGACAGATATGTGTTGCCTAACTTCTTCTTTGCTGTGCTGTATGACATGGTAGGTTTTTAAAGTACTACATGTCCCATGATGCATTGCTCCTGTCTAATACTGCCTCTACTACAGTGGGGTTAAGTTTGCCACTTAGGAAAATGGGAAGGTGATGGTGTGGGGATGATTGCTGTGCATGCATCTTACCTTTTCTTGCGGCAGTTCTGGCTGAGCTGTCTGCATCTCCCAGTCCACAGACGCTCTCTGGTTCAATGGTGGACCCCACCAACTCCTCCAGCTCAGTCAGATGTGGTGCACGGTTCTTCCCTCCTCCAGTTTTGTTTGCCTCTTTGTGGAGCTCTGCTATTTTCTTCTTGGTAATGCTCCTGAGGTCATACCACCTCTTTTTCAGGTCGTCTATATCCCTTGGAGTCACTCCAACAGCATTCACCTTAGTCTGTATTTCCAGCCAAATCGTTCTTTTTGCAGATTCAGCCTCAGTCAGGGACAGCTTGCCAAACAATTTCTGGTGTTCTTTTACCACCTCCTCCACAAGGACCTGCAGCTCCATGGTGCTGAATTTAAGTTATCTCTTCCTCTCTGTAGCTTCTTTTTCACTGCTGCTTGCCATTTTCACACTTTAAAAGCACAAATAAAGTTTTCCTGTTGCTCAGTGACTCTGTCCTGCTTGCTCCCCCTCTCCAGCAGCTTCTAATTACTTCCACCTGTGTGGATTTGGGCAGTTCCTGGTTGGGAGGGGGTGTGTGGTAGCAGCTGATTGGCTGACTACTCGGTTTCACTTTTTTCCCTTTCCGATTCGGTATTTACTGAATCAGTATTTACCGATTCAGTATTTACTGAATCGGTATTTCCCATTCATTCCTATGAGCCAATTCGGTAAATTCCGATTGACAGATACCGAATTTTACCGAATCGGTAAAATTTACCAGATTTTTACCTACATCCAGAATACCGATTCGGTAAAATTCAGAGGTTTAGAATCGGTATTTTTGGATTACCTGCATCTAGCCCTTTATTATTAATTTTGTCTCGAAAAAGCGTAAAAAGCCCAACAGACCACTAATGCCCTTCTGCTCAAAATCAAACAACTGGAGCATTCATAGTACTCTTCCAAATCTAAGGAATGCTTATCTGATCTTGTCAAAGCTAAACTCCAATTTAACCAAGATACAACCAATAATGCCTCTACCTATTTAATAAAATCTAGCGCAAAATATTATGGTGGTCAGAATAAAGCAGGAAAACTACTGGCTAATTACTTAAAAGTTAAACAAAATAAACTTAATATAGAACTATCTTTGATCAGACTCACCAACTGAAATTTAAAGATGAAGACATTTTGAATGAATTCCTTCTTTTTTATAAATCTCTCTAATCTTCTGAAACTTCTGCCTCTGACCAAAGCATATCCCACTTCCTTTCTAAAATCCAACGTGCTCCAAATATATACCCAGACCTTTTCCCTTTAGAGACAGACCTGTCTCAAAAAGAACTCCTTGGTGCCTTAAAAACTCTTAAAAAAGACAAAGCACCGGGCCCGGATGGTTTCACTGTAGAATTTTTTTACTTATTTTGAACACTTACTCATCCCTAAATTGCATACTCTCATACTTACTTTTCTACAATCTGGTGAATCTCATGGTTCTTTTTCAGACACCCTTATTTGTATTATTCCTAAGGAAGGCAAAGACCCCCAATTTTGTAAAAATTATAGCCCCATTTCCTTGGTCAACAATTTTATCTAAGGTTTTGGCTTTACGCTTAGAATCTCATATGTCTGATTTGATGCGACCTGAACAGTCTGGTTTTGTTAAAGGCTGACTCTTCATAGATAATACTCGTTTATTTTTTTATATACTCTCCAAAACTTCACATACTAACCACTCACTGGCAGCTATAGCCTCGGATGCAGAAAAAGCTTTTGCTAGACTTGAGTGGTCATACCTCTTCAGCACACTAAATGGTTTGGATTTGGTCCAAAGATTATTGCCTCTATATCTCTTTTACATTCAAATCCAAGAGCGGCTATATCAGCTAACAATGCTGTTTCTTCATACTTTCATCTTGTCAGACAGGGTTGTCTTCTTTCCCCTTTTCTTTTTAATTTGGCTTTGAAACCTTTCTTGCTGCGGATTCGCCAAAATGACAACATTCATGGTTTTACTTTTAAAGACACCAATGTTAAAATGGCGGCTTACGCTGATAATGTTCATCTATTCCTTTCACAACCTAAGGTTTCCCTTCCCACTTTTTTGGAGGAGGTTGGCTTGTTTGCCTCAGTATCTGGTTACAAACTCAATAAAGATAAATGTGAAATTTTACCCCTTACCAAATATACTTTCAAAGCTGAATTTGCTACTTCAGGTTTCACATGAATCCTCAATATATTAAATATCTGGGATTACATTTCACATCTTCCTTATCGGATACATTATCTCGGTGCTTGGATGACTGTATACAAAGGCTCTCGTCCTTGACGACAAGATGGCATCCCTTATATCTGTCTTGGTGGGGTCACCTAGATACAATAAAAATAATGCTCTCTCCTATAGTTTTATACACCATTTCTAACATCCCAGTATCCATTCTCTCCAAATATTTTAAAAAGATTTACTCAGTCTTGTCCTCCTTCTTATGAAGTAACAAAAAATCACGCATGTCTATTTCTAAGTTAATTCGTCCAAAAATGGAAGGTGGAACAAATGTTCCTGATTTTTCAATTTATCACAAATCCTTTTTACTACGTCAAGTGCCAAACTGGCTTTCTGACTCATTTGCTGATCGTCCTCTTTGGACTACTCTTGAGCAGTCCTTTCTTTCACCTTTTTCCTTTCAAGAATATCTCCTATTCACACATAAACCACAGTCGGTATCCTCCCCTATAATTAAATTTACCTCTAAACTACTCTCGGCCACTCCTGAAACCCCTTTTCTTAACCTCCCTTTATGGCATAACAAACTTATTATGATTAATAATAAACCTCTTTTCTGGAAATCTTGGAGAAAACGAGGTCTGATCTGGGCACATCAATTATATGATAACGGTCGACCTATACCCTTTACCCAGGCTCATACCTTATTTGCTTTGCCTTCTAATCTCAGTTCTAAATACTCTTGATTATTGACAGCTGTTAAAGATGCTTATACACATTCTACATCCTTTGTCCCAACCACCCCTCATAACGATAAATTGAGATCTCTCATTATTAGTAATTCTAAGGCATATGTCATATATAAATTTTTTCATATCCCATCTGAATCAAGGGATAAAACCAAAGTGGAACTTCTTTGGGAAAAAGATCTGGAATCTTCTTGGACTGTAGATCTTTGGGATAATATATGGCTTAAACTTAGGAAATCCTCTAGAGCTGCAAAAACCACACAGACCCTCTTTTTCATATATAATAGGCTCTTACTTTCTCCATTAGATCTTAATACACGACACTCCCATCTTCCTGATACTTGTTGGTCATGCTAAGAACCACGTCATTTGTATACCCATTGTGCAAGGCAACAAAACGTCTGGATTTGTGATCACCTGTTACAACGTTAATTGATATGAGTGCCAAACATTCTCTGTCACACAATCCACGTCAGCAAGAAGTATCTAAACCTCCGTGATTCCCTTATATTATTGTTTTATACTTTATCCTGAATTGTATTTAATATTATGAATTATTGTAGACCATTTTAATTTCCTGTATGAATCGATATATCATTCATTGATGTTTTGTCTCTTATATATTCTATAGCTGACTGTATTTTACTCTAATTTTCTTCTTTTTGCTCATCTTTACATTGATATTTTGCGTGTAGCTCTTGAATGCTTATTATAATTCTGTCTTTTGTATAATTGTTTTACTTCAACTTAAGAAATGTATTCTGAACTGAAAAAACATAGTTGAGGGTGCATGAGTACGTGCATCTCTTGGAGGCTCTGTACTTGGCCATTGTACTGTTATCTTACATTCAGCCCATAGATCACTCGGTACCACAATATCAAAGAAAGTATTCCAATCTCTCCAAAAACCTTTGAATTTTTACCAACCTGTCAACTTGTGTACACCACTGGGCAGTATTCTTCCTCAACTTTGGAAAGTTGTTTGTGAATGTCACAAAATCATCTCTACTCCATAGCATATAAATATACTCCCCCACCTAATATCTCCCTAATAGGAAATGTTCATCTTCACTTGTTTCTTTGTCAATATGCTCTATAATCTGTCAAAACCGCTCCATTTCTAAATGCACTTGCAGCAATGTAAAAATCTCATTCCTCATGATCATGATTATACGGTTACAGTTGCTTTATCATCTAACTGTGTCCTAATCTGTTTCTGTAGAGAAAATCATCATTGTGGGATCTACAATGTATTTACATGCCAACTCTGTTAATATTGTGTATGGCAGCTGCATGTCTTGTGATCTCCTTACTCACATTTATCAGCTAATTTTCCTGATATTGATTCAAATGTGAAATATCTAAATATCTAGGGGACTCGTCCTTTCTTGGCTAACAGTTGGTCAGGCAATAATCTGAGTTTTGCAGCGTCTGAATAAACCCTATCATGGCTACTTCTCCTACAGCTCATGTAACAACAGGGTTCAGTTAGATATTGATTGGTGCAGTTGCAACAGGAATGACTAATATCTGAACTGATACAACCTGTGACCCTGGTGCAGGAACTTTCAAAATAGATGTTGTAACACCTGAAGTAAATATAGTAGTGGGTGCTTCAGCAGGTGGAGTTTCAACTGAAAATGTTGGAGGTGCTCCCCCAATGTGAATCACATTCTAGTTAACAGAGGCTGTAATCACTGAACCATAAGTGGTTGTAACACTTTCTGAACCTGATGGAGGAGTCACATATGGAGGTGGACAAGAGGACAACAAATCATCTAAAATGCCTTTCCCCGAATCACTATCCATATCAGTTTCTCTTGCAGACTCCTCGTCTTCATTTCCCTGTTTCCTTGTTTGTAGGCTTTTCTGTCATAATCACTAGGTGCATTCTAGCCACATCAACAACACAGTTTCTCCCTCTCTGATGTTCTTCATCCCATTTAACATCAGTGTAATTATGCACTGCTCTATTCTGGTACCTTTCTTTCTCTTTGATATGAGGTGCTCATTCCCAAGCATTCAATACTTCATACAGTGCAGGTCTAGAGGTGGTTTCAGTTCATATTACTTTTATCTTAAATTTTAAATAATCTTTAAACCAAAAATACCATATTTTAGAAACCTTAATGCTTCTCCTTTTTCTGTGATCTTTTGCCATTGACAAAGTTGTAAACATGTATGAATGCCTATGTTTGTCACCCTATAATCACCTGGTGGACCTTTTGGTGGAGCCTCTTCGCCGTTAAAACAGAGACTCATACATCACCTCTCAATGAATCTATAAGGGCTTTCAAGCATTTCATAATTACAAAAATCCAGCAAATAAGCATATCTCGATCCAATAAATTTCAATGTGTTTGGTTTATTCACAGTTGTAAGCAATCAATATGTATTTCCAATTCCAACACAATCCGTCTCAGTAAGCCTATCACAATGCAGTACCTAATGATTCTCCGAACAACACCAGGGTGACACTTTGCACCAATTGACCTATCCCAGCGCAGGACACTCTTACGTAATTCTCATTACTCGCGGTGGTTTACCCTCCTTTATAATTTTTTTATACACTAAATTCCACTAACTTAAGCAAGCACAATAAACAAATAACTTGTCTGCTCCACTAAATAATTCAAAGTATTTCACCCAGACAAGAAACAGTCAAACGTTACTCCTTCTGACTTCCTCACATACACACACAGATGAGATTTCGACAAGCGGGAAATAATTTCTCCTTTTCGCAAATAGGTTTCACCAATCACTATTAGTATGATCACAGCAATTTATTATAATCCCTCTCTCAGTTGTGCAGTCAATGGCACCTCATGAACCAGCACCACTAAACCTCAGCCAATAAATAACACCACAACTTAATATTTCTTAACTATCCCTTGATCTTTGACTCCTCCGAGTCAGATAACAACTTCAACTTCTCAACATCAAACAGATAAACACAACAAACCATCAACTTTACCAAAACACACAAGACCATACCTTCAACACAATACCACAAACTCAGCAAAGCAAATTGTGACCCATAACCCTATTGATACTCTGTCAAGACTTGTATATTCTTTTATCAACACAGGAGCAGAACAAAGCCTTCTCCCAACTCCCTTCTTCGTACGTTCCTGCTAGGTTGTGTATTCCTTTGCAGGTAAGTACCAAGGGGAGAAAGGGGGAGTTGACACAGAAGAGACAGCCCAGTGGTTTCTTCTGCAATTCTGCCTTGTCTTCTTCTTCTTCTTCTTCTTCTTATAAGGCTGTTAAATAGCACATATCCAAATTACACTTCTACTAGTATTTATTGTACTTGTAATACATATGCATTAACTAGACAACCTTTTTCCTACCAGGAAATGCTTGGGGCTTGCTTCTCTCTTGACTCCTCTAATTGTTAATTGCTTGTGTGTAAGGAGAAGTTTAATTGGTGTTTTCTTCATGGATTCTTAAGACAAGGAAAAGACAGGTGAGTCTTATCTTATTGAATATACATTTTAAGCAGTGACCGCTAAAGGATAACTACTTACTGTGGTGACTTGATGGAAATCCTACATACAACTTCTTAAAGGTTCAGTAATATCCTCAATTGCTTCAACACCTAAACACTGGTTCTTAACTGTGGATAGAATGTCTTTTTTATCATGTTCTGAAGTTCAACAATGAATTTCCTAAAGAGTCCGAGGAACCTGTTATGTCAATAGTTCACACGCACAGAACCTGGACTCTTCATTCTATCGATAACAACCTCCAAAGATAGAAGGTTATCAATATATACTCATTACCTTTCCTGTGCTCGATAGGGAAAGTATCCAACAAGCGTAATTAATCAAAAATTCACAAATCTCTTGAATTGTGCCAAAAGCACTTCTGTATTCAGACTACAGTCTTGTCATTGCAGAGACAGAGACAATACTCCGTTCCCAGAATAGAACGACACTCAAAGATGCTTTCAAGGGAAAGTGTCTGAGGGAAAATGCTACTCTAAACACATGTGCTGTTTCGTAGTCCTGACAATTGAACATGCGCCTCTCCGAACCACTGACCTGAATCTCCAAACTTCAAGGACCCGACACCGTTATACCCGACACCTTCGTAGCGGCCCCCGACTAACTGGAACACTACGACTTGAAGAGAACATCCATTCGGGGAGAAGCTCTTGGTGAAGTGCGCAGTGGAATTTTGGTGCGCGCTGCACCTGAGTTCTGATTATGAAGGAGACTAGACTGCTGACCTAGCGGGCATGCTGGCAGACATCTTGGATGTCCAGCGCTGCCTGCATACTCGCCAACTAAAAGTATGGTGATGTTTCAATGTGGAATAGCAGGTTGGGGGAATACCAGTAGGAGCCACAACAGGGCTTTGAGGAAGAAACCTCCCATGAGCCCTGACATATTCACACCCCCACCATTGCAACCATTACAGAACTACAAACACCTTCAGTCTTCAAGTTCTGCCTTTAGACTCAAAGGACCCAGGCAATTTTACATTTGGGCACTTTATTTCAGCTCCTTTCTCTCCTGTAACCTAAATCGTCCTCTCACTACCAACTGACAGGGCGGGAATTTTTATTTCTTAATATTCAGGTATAATCATTAAATAAACCCCAGTATTGGTTTTATGGACCTTTGTACATTGATGAAGAGAGTTTAAAAAGAGCAAATATTTCAATTTCAGCAATTATTTTGACATTTGAAAAATCAATAAGAAGAGCATTTGTGTGAGTTGGAGGATTTTATTATTAATTCCAACAAATTCAAATTATTTCATTCAGAAGGTAATAGCCTTCAATCGTTGTTATTAAAAATTCAAATAATCCATTAGTTGATATTTTAAAACAAGGTAAAATACAATGTTAGTAAAAAATTATATTCAAAGTAGTAATAATACAACCAGTGTTTTCCATAAAGGAATTTTTTTTATCAAAATTAAATTAAGAATGGAGTAAGGTGTCAGTTCAGAATCCAATAAAGAGTTCTGATGAGAGAATAAATGCATAAGTATAAAGCCACAGCACTTCAAATGATAGAGTTTTACAGCTTGGGTGGAGAACCTGCCCAGGCTCTCATTACCTGTCTGAGCACCAACTACGACGCTCAGACTATTTACAATGCTGCACTGCAGTATTATGATTGGCATAGGGAATCTGGCTGCCAGGAAGAGGACGGAGGCAGCCGGCCAGCACGTAAGTGAACTTTTTTTTAAATCTCCCTTCCCATACTTCCCCCTTGCCCACCCCATTACCACTTCCTGGGCGTAGCCATCCCTGAATTATATATCTGTTACATTCCCCCATCTAATAGGATTTCAGAAAACCTTGGGAGTAGGTAAACTCCCTAATTTCTTAGGTTGCACAATAGACCACACAAATTAGACACTGAAAAGATAAATAGGGCTAGATGTATGTGGACTATTACCGGTCGGTAACAGCCGAAATCGGCCGTTACCGACCGGTAATAGACTTTTCCTATGTAGGAGGCTTTTTTACCGATTCGGTAAATAACGAATCGGTATATACTGATTCGGTATTTACCGAATCATCATTTTTCCGATTCGGTATTTACCAAATCGGTAAATGAGATGTAGGAAGCACTGTGAACAGTGCTTCTGGGCTTCAAGGATTCGTTATTTACCACCAACTATTAGTTGGTGGTAAATACACACAAGCACTAATCGGGGGTGCAGCAGGGTGTCAAAGTGACATCCTGCCACCCTTGACTTTTTTCCAATTTTACTGAATCGGTAATTACCGATTCGGTAATAGACATTCATTCCTATGGGCTTCAAGACCCATAGGAATGAATGGCAAATACCGAATCGGTAATTACCGTTTTGGTAAATACCGAATCTTAACGTTTTATTTTTTTTTACCGAATAATTACCTACATTGCATTTACCGATTCAAAAATACTGAATCAGTAAAATTCGGTATTTTCGAATCGGTAAATTTAAATCACCTACATCTAGCCCTTAATCCTCATCTTGTGCTTAAAACAGTTCTTCCCGTGAGTCATACTTCCAGTCATCTCCTCCCCACTTGGTGTGAACCTCACTATCAGTTGTGTAATACATAACAAATGCCTATTCACTAACTAACAAACGGCTTCTGGGAAGTTACAGTATCTGCAGTAAGAGAGAAAAACATTTTATGCAAAACAACCGTTCAACTTGAAAACTAGGACTTTCAATGCTAATATATGGATTTGCATATGGCAGCATTATTATGGCAGCAATAGTTAAGATATCTTAACTCAAAGTTTTGTTATTCCACTTAAATGTTTACAATGGACAAATATGACTATCCAATACCAATTTTCATTTACTTTGCCCACATTACGTTGAATAAACTTTAGCTCAAGTTAATGTCATTTTAATTTCAAAACGAGGAAATTAGCTTCAGCAAACCTTTGCAAACTGTTAGAAATGCTTGACTTTTAATTTAAAATCAGCTGCACAGGCTGGCTTAAAAATTTAAGTTGTATCTACTTTTTAGTAAATCATTTTGCCTAACTGTAGTCTCTTGTGCCCAACCCAAGGACGTCAATAACTTCTTGTCCCTGGTCTTCATTTTGTCCTTTATCAAGGACTTGCAGATTCTCTCTGTCCATTACCCTCGTCAGTTACCCTAAGGGTTCCCTTAGGATAAACCTGGCTCTTTTTTATCATTTCCCACTGTCAGCTGTTATTCATTTGCACCTGTCAATATATAACAGGCCTGTTAACTGTCAGCTCCGGTATCCAAGGAACCCAAAGGGGTATGAATTATGTTGTATCTTCTCCCTTTGATTTCATCAGTACACCAAGAACTCTGCTCTGGCTCCTTTCTCATTACCACGATCCTCTGAAAAGTGAATAGGTGTTGTTTGTTCAGTCTTGTTATCAATTCTTTGGAACTCTGACTACGGGATGATTAATTAGCTTCCATGTTTGTAAAGCTGTTTTATGTCATTGGGAATTCTCAAATTGTCTTTCCAACTGGAAAATAAGGGCCAGATGTAGGAAGTCTAATTCCAGTTGGTAACGGCTGAATTTACCGAATTTCGGGCGTTACCGACCGGAATTAGGCTTTTCAGATGTAGGTGGCCAAATTGTAGGATTCGGTAATTTACTGAATCTGTAACTTAAGGAATCGGTAAATTACTGAATTCTTAATGTAGAGAGCACTCAAGTGAGTGCTTTTTACATTTAAGAATTCTTTATTTGCCACCAAATATTAGTTGGAGGTAAATTCCGAGCAGCGTGTTCCAGGAGAGTGAGCTGCAGTGTGAGGCGTGGTGAAAGGTCGCAGTGCTGATTCTACCATCCCGCCGTCCCGAATCAAGTGGGAGACCGTGGGAGATTTGCGGGGGGGGGGGATCATGAATCTGCGAGCACCCGACCTCCCCCCCTTACACCCACTTCCGCACTCGAGCCGCAGCGGACGGGTGGCGGAATTTGGTGGAATTCGGCAGAACTCGGCGGAACTCGGCGGATCTGCCCTTCACCTGCTTGCCGACAGGTGAGGGGGTTCTTTCTCCCATCGACTACCCCACCCTTTACGCCCATCTGATTAGGCTCACCAGCTTTACAGCCAAGGGGGCAGGGGCTAGATATTTCTGCACTTTTGCTCCTAATTCCACCTGCTCAATATCTGGCGGCATTGTTAGCGTTGCAGGTGCTGCCGGCTGTGGCTGTGGCTGTGATCACCTCAGGAGAGGAGCTGCAGAGGGACAGGAGCAGGAGTGGGAGAAGGTGTCAAACGGCAACACACGGTGCCACAAGAGGGTCATTGGTCACTGTGCACTCGCGAGCGCGGCTGCCGATAGAGGCAGCCGCTGAGTAAGAGCCTGGGGGGTGGCAGGACGCAGCTCGAATAGGTCGTACTGACCTGTGGTCCTCCCCACGAGCACCGCTCGCTACCGTAGCATCTTCCCTGTGACCCTGTGACCCTTCGGCGAGCCAATATGCCTTACATCTTTCAGCCAGCCTGAAGATAGCAAGATAGCTATCAGTCTTCAGCTATCAGCCTTCCTGCAAGTCACTAGCTACCAGTCACAGCTAGCTTCCAGCCACAACCAGCCATAACTGTGGTTAATCCAGGATATCACCTCCAACAGCATCAATTGGATTTCAAAAAAAGAAAAGGAGAAAGAGAAATCCAAATTCTCCTACAACAGTCCCCCTCAGGGCTTCAATAGAGGACGCAACTACTCCACTCGTGCACAATCATAACTGGGACTACAACAAGGAAAAAACAGAGAGGTGTCAAAACAAGCAGAGCAATGAGATCAGGCAGAGTTAGGCTACAACTAAAGCCTAAATCCATCGCCAAGCCCAAAACACGGAAAAGGAAACTGGGAATCCCAGAGCTAATATCTCCGCTAAACCTAAACAACTCCCAGGACACTGGTCCACACGCATGCAATAAAATTATCAAAGGAGACTCACCTTCGACAGCTTTGGAAACGCTGCCTTCAAATCAAATTTCAATACTAACTGATCCGACAAATAAAAATGATCTGGCAAACATCCCCCCGGCACCGCTTTGTCCAACTATTGCCCCTCAGCATTCACAATGGTCCGTACAAACTCTACCATCTCCAGCATCAAAGCCCCCACCTATAGCCTCGGACAATCTTGTAACCATCGACGGACTGCCAGCAAAGAAAAGGATATGCTCATATCAATCTAAGATTTACACAAAGTTTTTCTTCCTCAAAGACCCAGGGACAGTCATTTACTCCAAGACAGGGAACATTAGAGGCCTCCAAACTCCGCTTCTACAAGGCGAACCGGCCAATGTTTTCTTTCCATCTAGCAACGGGGCCGCCGCCGCTATATCAACATCGACACCACCTGATCTAAGAAAAACAGGAGCACACACCTTTACAGCTGGCCAGGATTCTACTATCCTCAATTCCCCGGAAAAGGGGTCTGATAGATCAATTTCCGCGAGAGATCGGACCCTTCCAACCAAAGCCGTACCCCCGAGCCAGCAAGCGACCGACAACCAGTCAATCAGTGTGAGTCCCAACCCAGAAAGCTCAGACCATTACTCCTAGGAAGTCAAGTCGCGTTAATGGCTACTAAGGCCATGATCCATAGAGAGGAGGCAAGAGAAGATCTGCCCGATCTCCAACCAGTCAGCAGTTCCCTAATCTTATTGAAGGAAATCCAAGCTGTATGCACGGAACCCCCATCGGACCTTAAAGGGCAAGGTAGCGGGATTCTATCACCTCATATGCCAGGCTCACCTCTGACTCCAACTAAAACATCCCAACCGAACCTGAGCAGCATTAGTGAACAAACTACTCCAAACACTAGGCCAGTAGCGCCAACGGCATCCCAACGCCGCACCTTACTGCCGTTCAACGATTCCCAACCTATCAATAATTTTAGAAACAATGACACGTCCTCCATAGCAGCACAGGAGTGGGAGGAACTAGTTGCCACTTATAACCTTAATACATCTGAAGGGAAACCAACTACTAACGCCTCTCCGAGATTAGAGGGGAGCAGCAATTTAGACAAACTAGCCCCCGAAACACCATGGACAACAATCCTAAATACCCTGCAATACTCGGCTACTGCTCTGGACTTCCAGGCACAAAAAATTGACTCACAGCTTTCTGTTTTGCAGTCAATGGCCGATTCTATTTCAGGGATCGATTGGAAAATCTCGGAATTAAATGGTCTTATAAGGAGGGGCCAAGATGCCGTCCTCGCAGCCCAAACACCCCGTCACAACTTCTACCTTGTGACCCACTTTTAGACAAACTATCATCTTTACCATTGATGCTAGGGGACTTGATAAGCGACTTAAAATCAACAGCCCTTCAATCTTTGAAGCCAAAAACCTCCGACCCATTCCCTGTTCCTCCAGCGATATCAACAGGCCCAGCGACCATCCAGCCGAGCGGCCAGAGGCCAGCAATTATTTTACCCTCAGCTCAGGCATTATCTCCCGGACTATCAGAAGCTGAGCCAACGACTAGCACTGCGATCACAGCTGAACCCCCTTCTCAATCCACTGCAAAGTACCGTAGAAAGAACAAAGGGAAAGGAAGGAATTGGACGCTAATAGGCGCCAGACATAATACAGAAGTCCAACTGATCTCCTTTCCTTTACCAGCTACTCATGTCCGGAGTCTGACAACAAATGACCAACTATCTCCCCCGCACAAGGCCCCAGCCAGCACTCCATCAGTGTCCCCGCCACAGAGTGTAAAATCGAGTCTATAAAGAAACTGTCAACAAAAAAATTCTAACAGAAACTTTTACAATTTAAAACCAATACAGCTAGGCCAAAACTCTGCTAATAAAACTAAATCACCTAAAGGCGCCTTAACAACAGGAAGACACAATACCCTCACGGTCATTGCCACAGAGACATTGCAACAGTCTGAATTGAAACCAATTAGCACACCCTGAAACACGAGGTTAGACAATGACCAAAGTGGGCATTTTCTCATCCCAGATTCAGCCTCCCCAAGTCACTCTTCTGACCAATTCCAACAGGACAACAAGAGTCCACCACCTGCCTCAACAAGAATGCAGCATTCGAGTACCCCAATATCAATCATTTTTATTCCTGAATATACATCCAGAGGCAGGAACGATATACTGAACAGGGGAAACATACTAAGACTACTGCATTCATTACCAAATCTTACAAACATCAGCTCTACTGACCTTTTGCAAGTAGGGTTTCAGTCTTACACCGAGCCTCATCGCCCAGACATAACAAAAGCAACTTGGAACTCACTAGAGATAGTGCATAAAATAATGAAAGAAGAAGCAATTTTCCAGCAATGGGGGATTGACATGAAGCTCGAAAAGCAACCCTGGTATCCGACTCCTCTTTTACCCTCCACCAGACTTCAGCCTCAAAAAAATTCAAACTCAATATTAAAGGGAGCCAGGAGCAGCTCACCTGGGATGTTCCCGCGAAATATAAAAAGTCCTCGATCTGGACAACGCCAAAATCAAAGTAGTCATCTCTTGCTAACAACTGACCATAACTGGAAGTCAATTCAGCGTACAATCGTTACAACGACTGCTGACAACTGACAAAAAGGGCAAGTCCTCTCCAACCTCCCAGCGAGGTGCAGGGATATAAGAATTTGCTCTTGGAACATCAATGGTCTAGCAAGCAAAAGGAATGACCCTGAATTTCTGCAATACCTAACCACATTTGACCTTTTATTACTACAAGAAACCTGGGAAGACAAAGCTTTCGATCTCCAGGGGTTCACGTCTTGCTGTATTCCGGCAAACAAAAATTCAATCTTTGGACGTAGATCAGGAGGGCTGATGTTTCTCGCCTCTATACCGACAATAGGCGACATCGAGTCAATGGATTTCCATATACCTCCTCCAAGCGCCATCCAGGTGGTAAAGCTCTCACTGAGGCTAGAAAAACAGCCCCAGGAAGCAATTATAATTAATGCATACATTCACCCTAAACGGAAACAAAAATCGATGGACGGGTTGGCGAAAGTTCTAGAAAAAATAAGGGAAGCTTGGGTGTCTGACTTACTCATCCTGGCTGGTGACTTCAACACCCTCCTCATCACCAAAGATCAAGATAGCGACCTCATCCAAGAAGTGAATGCAGCATGGGGCTTGCCGCCACAAGGCCCAACAAAAAATAATAAATTAACGAAGCACTCCAAAAATATACTACGTCATTTGGAACAACTTAACCTTAGGGCCTTAAACGGTCGCTACGCCGAAGACGACCCTCCAGCAGCCACCTTTCACTCTAACACACACTCCTCGCATCTTGACTACATGTTCATGTCTTTGAATATGTTCTGTTGGGTAACATCATTCAAAATAGAGGCGAGTGACCTTAGTGATCATCTGCCCCTAGTGGCCGAAATAAGATCCAACTCGAAACTGGAAATTGAACCCCTTATTGGCCCAGATACAGAAGTCAGTTCAATCTTAAGGCGGCTACGGTGCAACCACGATAACATAGACTCTATCAGCTCCACTGCGAAAATCCTATTCCCCCAAGCCTCCGGCTCCTCAACTAAGCTGTCGGTCGTCTGGAAAATTTCATCAACGCCATTAGGGAGAAAATGAGTAGTGCGGTGCCTAACGACTCTCGCCAAGGGAAGGGGTCCTCAACTTGGAGACATTCATGCCCGGACATGAAAACACAAAAACGATTAATAAACCAAACCCTGAGACGTATGCGAAAGGACCAGGTAAACCACAGCCTCCAAGTGGTTCTGCAGGAAGCGAAAAAACAGCTCAAACGGATGAAATGGGAAAGCCAGAAGCAAAGAAATGAAGATCTTTGGGTAAAACTTCTCTATGAAGGGAAGCAGAAAAACAGCTCTAGGTTCTGGCAAATGGTAAAAAGAATACAGAACCCTGACCACCTAGGTCAAAATTCACATATATCAGAGGAAGTATGGACTAAATATTTATTGTCGCACTTCAATAATGATGACATTGCAGGAGACACTGGAATAATGTCTTCCCGTATTAAAACAACAAGGCCTGAAAAAGAGGAGAAATTTAACCATCACACGGGCGTAAAAACGCACGAAATGTGGGAGCGTGAGGACATGCGCCCATCGAAATCTGAAAATCCAAAAACGGAAGAAAGACCTGCAAAAGATGTCGAGTCAGGGCCAATGAAATTTACCCCAGCAGACATCAGACGGCAAATAACAAAGGGGAGACCCAACGGAGCACCAGAGCCGAATGGAATACCACCTATGCTGCATAAATCAGATGTAGATTTCTGGAGTGCATCTCTGACATTAGTATTCAACAACACAAGGCTGGCCTTGTCTCTTCCTGAATCCTGGCAGGGGTCAATCATCAGCCCAATCTATAAACATGGGAGCAAGAGACATCCAAACAGTTATCGTCTCATTGCCTTGCTAGACGTAGAAGCAAAATACTTTGCAGGACTTATCCTGGAGGAATTATCGTTATGGCCCTCTGAAAACGCCATCATCCCACTTAACCAAACGGGTTTCTGCAAAGGCTAAGTGACCACAACTAACATCATGGCACTGTCCCTTCTGATGGGTGCAGCAAAAGCAACCAAGTCATCTTTATTCCTCACGTTCATTGATTATACTGCTGCCTTCGACCATGTGGACCGCAACAGACTTTGGCAGAAACTATACCATTGGGGTATTCAGAAATGTCTCCTAGACGTCCTAATACTGCTCCACTCCAATACTTGGATTAAAATTAAACTTGGGGCAGGTACACATCTTTCGAAGCAGATAAGGACGACAAAAGGACTAAAGCAGGGGTACTTATTAGCGCCCATCCTATTCAACCATTTTTAGCGGACTTACCCGCAGAACTAGATAAATGCCGCAACCATGCACCCAAGTTAGGGAAAATCACCCTCTCAAACCTGTTATACCCGGACGACCTGGTGCTGATAAGTCGCTCGCCAATAGGTGTTCAGCACCTCTTGAACGCAGCGTACACCTTCTCAGCAAAGAATGCCCTTCAAATAATTATCAACAAGTCAAAGGTCATGACGGTGAAATACAGGAAAAAAAAGAATCTCAGCTGGCACGTGAATGGGGAAAAGCTTGACCGTGTAGCCACATACAAGTATCTGGGTGTTATCCTGGACTCAAATAATACGCTTGGGGCACAACTTCATTCCATCCGAGGGAAGGCCACAATGACTTATCTGGCATTAAAATCATTAAAGGCCAAACTTCCCGATCTCACTCTCAAACCCTTCCTTGAATTCCTGCGTGCGAAATTACAACCAACGCTCACACACGGGAGTGAATCTCTTCACGGGAAGGACGCCGCACTGCTGGACACAGTCATAGCCAACTCCTATAGGGCTATTTTTAATCTTCCTAAATATGTCTATCCTGCGCAGATTCGTTTAGAATTTGGCCTCCTTAAACAAATACTAGAAAGGCGTACGTAGCCAATTGGTGCAAGATTCACAATGCAGAAGCCGACTCCCTAAATGCCAACGTTTGGGAAGAGTTACTCCGCCATCGTAATTCGTTGCCTAAAGACTACTTATTCGAATCAATTAAAGTTCTAGGTTTGACTGACACTTGGAAAACGGCTGTAGACCTCCTGTCCTTCAAAAAACTAGCAAAAAAATCACCACGTATTATCGCAGTGTTTAAAGACAAGACGGACTTAGCAAACAGAGCGCATGGATGGACAACCCTGGGCGATTATGGTAAAATACAGCTACAAGCATACCTCAATACCGGGATGAAAATAACAACCAAAGTAAAGTTTTTAAAATTACGCCTTGGGGTAATCCTGATACTGCCACTCCTCCTCCTTGGGAGAGAACACACTCTTCGCAATAGTGTCGCCTGTGTAAGTCCGGTAAGGAGGACATTGTTCATGTGATTTGTATATGCCCCAGACTAAGGGATTTGAGGTCTAACCTTTTGCTACCATCTTTTAAATCACATGCTGTTCGGACCTGCAGGCAGGCAGTCAAACTATGCTTTAACGCCAGTAACATCAAACTGAACTGCCAGGTTGTGAAGTTATTTGACTCAATAAGAAAAATACTTAATAGTGTTTGAAGTCCTTATTAGGCCATGAGGAGAACCTTGAATTGATACCAGTAAATCTTCAACTTTTTAAGTTTAAGTTCCTACTGGAGTTTTATATTTTTGTAAAGATTTTAATTAATCATGTACAAAATAAACATTACAATTAATCATGTACAAAATAAACATTACTTACTTACCTTTTAAAAAGCAATTTTGTGCTTTTTATTCAGTGCCATGTGGCAGACATACATGCCCTTAGGGCATGTATGTCTGCCACATGTGCACCCATGCACTATACACGGGTGCAACAGGGTGTCAATGTGACACCCTGCCACCCTTGTAGGTTTACCCCTTATTACCGATTCGGTATTTACCGAATCGGTAATTCTCATTCATTCCTATGGGCCTGGAAATACCGAATCGGTATTTACCGAATTTTACCGATTCAGTAAAATTTACCGAATTCTTAGCTACATATCATTTACCGATTCTAAGAATACTGAATCAATAAAATTCGGTAATTTAGAATCGGTAAATGATATTTACCTACATCTGGCCCTAAATCCCTAGTCTTGCTCTAGACTTCAAGGCTTTCTCGCTGTTTATGCTGGGTGCACCATGTGGTCAATTCCTCTCTTCTCCTTTCTTTTTTATTTGCTTCACTCTCCATAAGCTAATGCGCAGAGCCCCATCTTGTCTAATGATTGGGGATGCAGGTAATTCAGAATAAGCCAGTGGCTTGTTCACAGCTCCTTTCGAAATGATTGGCATGTTTACTTGAATGTATATTCTCACGCTCATTGACGTCCTTGTGGCAATTTACTACTCAGAACATGACTGCGCATTATCTTGTGAGAACAGGGAACTAATGCACAATTTCAATTCTGTTCAACACAGTCTTTATTCAGTTTGTCAGAAAGCATAAAATAAGTACAATAAAATACAACAAACAGTTGCATTAATAAAACTGCGACCAAAGCGTCCACAGAATGAAAGGCTGTTTCATCACTTATGTACAAAACATGTAGGGAAACGAACATTTGACACTGACGAGTCAGGCAGATGAAAAGAAACAACAAAGCCAAAGACTTAGAACCCAAAAAACCATAAGGTCCTCATCAATAAAATACATACAAATGTTCGGCCTAAAAAAAAAAAAGAAAACATATCCCAAAGGTGCGATAGAGAAAGAACCATGAGCCAGCCTTCCATCGATTTCCTGCTACTGACCAACATTTTGAAAAAATGAACAAACACTATATATAACACACTTCAAGACTGCCTGAAGACTGCAAATAAAACAATGCATCCTCCCACTTTTGAAACGCAAGGGATTTTAAAATACGTTTAAGGAAACGTAAAAAATAGGGTCTATCAAATGTACAGAAAAACATAAAATGCAACAAAGAGTAAGCAGACAACCCGTCACATGGGCAGACAGACAGGTTATCTGTCACCCCAATCACTGTGGACGTATGAAAAACACAAAAAAATGTGCCTGCCCTGCAACGGAAGAGAAGCTAACTCTCCCACCTCGAGACCTTCAAGGTTAGGTAACACGCGGCTCCGTAGAAGCAGAGGATACAAAATAATCACATGGGGAGCCTTTACCTTGCCCAAAGATTTGATTTGGTATTTAGCAGTGTTTTAAAAAAGGAGACTTCACCGACATCTTATCGGACTTAGTTAAAGTGATCCGGTGTGGAGAATTTATTTGACAAACTGAGGGGGCATATTACCAAGCAATAAATTATCGCTATTGCTTGGTTAGCGTGAAAAAATTATCGCCGAGCTGCGGCGATTTTTATCGCAGATAAACCTTGGTATTACCAAGGTTTATCCCAAATGCGATAAAAATCGGCCGCAATGCATGAATATCGCTGAAAAGTCAGCGATATTCATGCATTAGCGAGCTAATGCTCTTAGCCATGTTATCCACCTCCCATTGGATAACATGGCTAAGAACTGCTCAGGGAAGGTGTTTGCTTTTGGAGATATTCGCGCTTAGCGCGAATATCTCCAAAAGTTGGTAATAGGAGATAGCGATGCTAGTGACTGTTTCCAGTCGCTAACATCTTGGCACGTCCACTTTGCATGTCGTTAGTGATAAATATCACTGACATGCAAAGTGGGGCCCAAGATGGTCGCTATCTCCTACTAGCTGTTGCTAACTGGTGTTAGCGACAGCTAGGTATAGGGAGATAATTTTATCTCTGCTTTCTTGGCTTTTAAAGCCAAAAAAGCGGAGATAAACCCACTTGATAATATGCCCCTGAGTTATTGAAAAGACTTATGTGCCTTAATTTAGCCAGGGAATGGAGAGACCCCTATCTGACTTAAAACAGTCTAAAATTGCCTCCCTGTTAAAACTTGCCTCTACATTAGACCGCACTCTAAACCAAAGCAGAAGACGAAACAACCTCGCTGTGTCAGATATGTAGGGTACGTTTAGCTTCAAGTGTATAAAATAAAATGAGTGCTAGTGGGCGGAAGGTTAAAAAGACTTCTGCAGATACAATTTTCTTCCACCAACAAAGAGGAGGTATAATGGTACCCCTGAACCCCTATGCCATACAGAACCGCTGGAACGAACTTCAGCTTACATTTTTTAGTGTAAGGGAAAATAGGCCCTCTTCGCACGGTCTGAGAAATATGAAATATAGCTCCAGAGGAGAGGTACTACTAACCTGTAGCTGCCATGAAACTGCAGAGTCAAAAATGACACAAAGATTAAAAAATTTACTTACGAAGCCCAGGAATTGGCCACTAACTGTCAAGGTCGCGATATGCCTCCTCCGAGGGCCACACACCATGATATGGGACATTCCAAAGCTAGTTAACAAATCTAAACTGCCCACACAAGAGGTCCTGGCCATTTAAAAAGCATTGTTGGCATTAAGTGAATCCAGGAGAAGCGAGTTGGCAGTTTACGGGACATCACTAGAGGCATAATTGATTAAAAAAAATATTAAACAAAAGGGTTGCTGGAATGAACCTCTGGTGCACGCCACTAGTTAGAAGAAAAGTGTCAGACGTTTCTCCTGCTGTGCCATAGCACACATTTGCACTAAGTTCTTATGCAAGTTATGCAGAAAATTCACTAGGGTCATTTCGACCCCCAATTCCAGCAAATCTGCCAAAGCTTCATTCTGTTCACAAGATCAACAGAGATAGAGGCCAGGTACAATGAGCAGAGCCTGGCGAAGTTATACTTGCCCAGAATCAGATGTAATTTCAGGCACTGTTCCACTGTACCTAGCCCAGGATGAAAGTCATATTGGTGGGGGAAGGAGGGGCAGAATATTGTTTTTTTTTAAGTCCTCATTTATACGATCTTTATGCAATTGGCAACAGGGTCCTCTCTGATTTGTGCATGGGGGAATACCCAGAGAGACAAAAATTAGCCATGTCCTAAATACCAGCAAGATCCGACTAATTTGTACGAGCGATGTGACACCATAGAAAGAACTTGCTCGATCGTATTGGTTTAAATCATTGGACTTCCCTCCCTGCCCTACCACCTAACCTTGTCCCATAATTCCCAATAGTTCATAAGTTTGCCATTCCCTCTCATTTCATTCAGCTTTCTGAATTTGTTCATTGCCCTAACCCAATCGTCTACTTGAGGAGGTGATGGAAGATTCCAGTTTTTACACACCTCTCCTCCAGAGAATAACATAGACATAAATAACAAGTGGCTCTGTTTTTTGCTTAAATTAATATTACATTCTGCAGTATCTAAAATACCCCAAAAAAATATTGAAGGAGCTTACCTTGACTTTGAAATCTAGAGTTTTATCAACAATCTTACTGACTGCATGCCAGTAAACGTCAAGGTGAGTGCATGTAAAAAACATGTGTATATCGTTGGCCTTCATTTCTCCACATTTAGAAAATTATTTCAGCATCTGTGTGTTCATTTTGGCCAATTTTTTGGGTGTCCAATACGACCTGTGCAAAGTAAAAAGATAGTTTCTCCTGAGAGGTGCAGAAACAATAATGTGCCATAAAAAGGTGCAAGATACTTGCCAATAATGTTGCACGCCTTCATCCGGAAAGATTTTCTTCCAAATGTCTTCCGGTGTATCAAAATCGGCCTTGCTTCCCTCGATCAAGTGCCAGTAGCAAAGTGAAACTTCCTTTTGAATTGGTCTTTTTTGTAGGTTCTCCTCTAGCATACTGCCCGAGTCTGGTATTATTACTTGTCCTCTGGTCCAACAGGCCATTTGGTAATATTTGAATCTTAATAGTTCATTATTGGTTCTTTCCGCTAAGACGTCCCAGTGTTTAAGTATCCCATTTTCCAGAAGATCCCCCCACCTCTCTATTCCTGATTTTTTCAAAGGACATGCTAGGACATCTTTCAGGCATTCTGGAGTACCCGGCGAGTTCCATATTGGGGCCAGAAGACTATAATACGAAAACGTCCACACTTTCCTTATCTCTGACCACATTTTATATGCTGATCCTAATACCTTCAGTCTGATCTTTTTAAAATATTTGGGATGACTTTTTTCTAAAGACAATGATCTTGATCCGTTATGGCTTTCCAATAGGTGGGGGAGGACTCTCGGGCAAGAAGTAAAATCCTAATGTTTTTAAAATGAAAAGCTTTATAATACATGGCTAAGTCTGGCAATCTCTCCTACCCTACTTTTCTTTTGGCACCGCTTTCTCCAGGCTATTCTTACCCCTTTAGATGCCCAAATAAAGGAGTTGATTTCACTCTTTATCTTTTGTATCCGCACAGAATTAAACTCCAAAGGGATTGCATTGAATAGGAATGAAAACTTTGGTAGAATGGCCATTTTTATAGCGTTTGATCTCCCCAAGAATCTGAGTTGTAAACAACTCCATGATTTTATCACTTTCCTCATTTCTTTAGTTTTACGATCAAGATTGACTTGTGCCACCTCTTCAATGCCTCTTGGAACTTCAATCTCCAAATATTTAATTCTGTTTTTAGACTCAGTCAGGGGTAGCGTTATATTCCAATGCATAATTTTGTTTTTTGGTGGTTAAATTGATGAACAGATAACCTCCCAAAATCGAATATTAAGCAATTTATGCTAGCCAGCGAATCGTTCAAATTACTCGTATAGATCATTAAATCATCAGACTATAACACCACTTTCAGAACCCAGCCCTTAAAACTAAAAGGAACAATTTCTTCAGTAGATCTTATCGTATTAGCTAAGGTTTCAATGTGAAGGTCAAACAGGTGTGGCGAAGTGGGCAACCCTGCCTTGTACCTCTTCTGATCTGAAAAGCTTTTGATACTCTTCCATTTACGAGTATTTTCCCTATCGGTGCTGAATATATATTTGTAATAACCCTTGAAAAATTCCCCCCTAGATCAAAATGGTGAATAACCTTCTGGAGATATGACCAATTAACACAGTCAAAGGCTTTTGCTGCGTCAAATGTAAAAACCGCATTGGGACCTTTTCCTGAACTGCAATATCTATGGCGCAAATCAGTTGGTGAGTCAGATCACTTAGCTGTCTCCCCCTCATAAAACCCTTCTGGTCTTGATGGATTAAATTATTGGAAATAGACCCAAGTCTTTGTGCCAAGGTTTGGGTGAATATTTTATAATCATTATTGAGGAGTGAGATGGGCCTATATGACTCACATTTATAGGGGTCTTTCCCGGGTTTTAATATCAAGCAAATAGTTGCTTCATTCCAGGTATTGGGGATCTGAGAACCATCAAGATAAATTGAGTTAAAGAGGTCTACTAATTTTGCGGCCAACTGTTCTGTCAAGGCTGAGTATAACTCAATCGGAATTGCGTCCGGTCTGGGCGCATTCCCTCTTTTCGAGCTCTTAATTACTTGGAGGACCTCTTCAACTGTAATAGCTGCATTTAAGAATTCTCTAGAATCAGCGTCCAGTTTTGAACGTTGTGATTTCTTCAAATATGTATCAATCAGGGATGGCGGAGGGGAGAGATCTTCTTCATACAAAAGCTTAAAAAAGTCAAAAAAGCCTCTTCTATGTACATCCTTTCTTCTACCTTTTGATTCCCTTTGGGCTTATAAACTGCCAAGATCTTATATCTATTGGACTCAGTTTTAAACTTCCATGCTAACAGTTTACAGCTATTTTCTCCAAATTCATAGTTTGATAGGTAACTGACCTGCCATCTCTTCCACACCCTATCTTCCAGATATGAAGCTAATTCTTGTTTCTTTTTTAAAATATCTTCCCTTATTTTGTTTTGCTCATCTTCTTCAAAAACTATTTCCAACCCCCCTTGCTTCTCTAGTATGTCAGTTTCTAACTGTGCTAGTTTTTTGTTTCTCTTTATTCTTAAATGCTGCAAGGCTAATTAGGGCTCCTCGAAGGACTGATTTAAATGCATCTCAAATTAAGATCTTAGGGAGTTCCCCCTCTCTGTTATCTAAAAAGTAATTTAGTGTGGTGTTTTTTAACTTATCTATTGTTTCTGGGTCCAATAAGAGGGTGTGATCTAAAGACCACCTTTTCTCACCCACTATGTCCTTAATAGATAATTCAAGATATACTTGTGAATGATCTGAAAGATGTGCTGGGTTATGAGACACCTTTTTAACATTAAAACTCAAAGTCTTATCAATTAGGAAAAAATTGATTCTCGATGCGTGACCATATTTGTAGTTCCTATAGGTGAAGTTATTTATTATATCACCTTTGACTCTCCAAATGTCCACTAATCCCACATCATCTTTAAGTCTATTTAGACATTCCCTCATTTTCAGATGATTTGGGGCCCTACCAGGGGGATGTCTATCCTTTCTGGGATCTAATAGAATATTAAAATCCCCACCTAATATGATTGGAAGAGATAGCGTTAACAATTTATCGCAAAGAGATTGAAGGGGTGCTGGGTTATCTGTGTTGGGACCAACAATCTATAGAGAGATATCACCCAATCTTATGTTTACTATGGCCCATCTACCCCCCAGGTCTACAGTCTCCCCTAGAAATGTCATTAAGTATGGGCGAATTTTCCGAATTTGCGGTTCGCAAATTCATGCGAATTCGCAAAAAAAATCTGCGAATTCGCGGATTTCCCCATGAAATCGCAGATTTTGTTGCAATTGCACACTATACTCAACTGGAGTACTTTCTACTGGCTAATCAGTAAGTACTACCTCGTTGGGTAAATGTATCATGCTTTTCCTGCACTACAGCTGTGTAAAGGCCCAGAAGAGTTGTCTCCAGAGAGCCCGTGTGTCTGTAACTTTGCCATCGCGCCCATAGGCACGAGGTCCCTCGAGTTAGCTGTCCATCACAGTGGGAGAAAGGGTGGGAAGAGGTTGCATAGCCTAGTGTGTGTGGGGCCGGGCTTATGTGCAAGTTCACATGTCTCTTGTTTATAAAGGTCGGAGGCTGATCAGCGCAGCAGATGAGGAGAAAGCAGTAAATGCTACCTCGTTGGATAAATGTATCATGGTTTTCCTGCACTACAGCTGTGTAAAGGCCCAGAAGAGTTGTCTCCAGTGAGCCTGTGTGTCTGTAACTTTGCCACCGTGCCCATAGGCGCTGAGGTCCCTTGAGTGAGCTGTCCATCACAGTGGGGGAAAAGGCGGGAAGAGGTTGCATAGCCTAGTTTGTGTGGGGCCGGGCTTCTGTACGAGTTCACATGCCTCTTGTTTATAAAGGTCAGAGGCCGATCAGCGCAGCAGATGAGGAGAAAGCAGTAAGTGCTACCTCGTTGGATAAATGTATCGTGCTCTTCCTGCACTACAGCTGTGTAAAGGCCCAGAAGAGTTGTCTCCAGTGAGCCTGTGTGTCTGTAACTTTGCCACCGCGCCCATAGGCTCCGAGGTCCCTCGAGTGAGCTGTGCATCACAGTGGGGGAAAGGGCGGGAAGAGGTTGCATAGCCTAGTTTGTGTGGGGCCGGGCTTCTGTATGAGTTCACATGCCTCTTGTTTATAAAGGTCAGAGGCCGATCAGCGCAGCAGATGAGGAGAAAGCAGTAAGTGCTACCTCGTTGGATAAATGTATCGTGCTCTTCCTGCACTACAGCTGTGTAAAGGCCCATAAGAGTTGTCTCCAGTGAGCCTGTGTGTCTGTAACTTTGCCACCGCGCCCATAGGCTCCGAGGTCCCTCGAGTGAGCTGTGCATCACAGTGGGGGAAAGGGCGGGAAGAGGTTGCATAGCCTTGTGTGTGTGGGGCCGGGCTTCTGTGCGAGTTCACATGCCTCTTGTTTATAAAGATCAGAGGCCGATCAGCGCAGCAGATGAGGAGAAAGCAGCCTCCTGGTCACTGGAAGTACAAGGGGATAGCGCTCGAGAAACTCGTGGATGCCTAGATCTCTATCACAGATTACAGCTATTTGGGGAGAAAGCACACCTGCCTAGCATCGACCGTGCTCACTAGATTCTTGGGCTATTAATTATAATGCGTTACTGAATTTGAGCTTGAACTCGGGCACCTGATTTATATCTGTAAGTGCTTCCTGCTGAGGTTTAATTTTTGTGACAGGAGCCTCGTTGCCTAATTGTAACTATTCTCTGACCCTGCTTCGAGGGTCAGAGCAGGGTCAGAGAATAGTTGCGAGTAGGCAATGAGACAACGCTCAGGCAGCACTTACAGGGTTACAGCAGGTGCCCAAGTTGAAGTTAATTTCTTTACAACCATTTTGTAAATGGTTACAAAGAAATTAGCTTCAACATGGGCACCTGCTGTAACCCTGTAAGTGGTTCCTGAACAAAATTTGTCCCGCTTGCGAATTTGCGGATTTTCCACGATTTCGCGATCCGCGAATCGAGGAAAGTCCGCAAATTCACGAGCAGAACAAATTTTCGAGCCCATAATTGAATGTCATATTTGCATATTTTTTTATAATGATGGCTACTCCTTTAGTATTACAGACTTGATTTGTGCAGACACTCTCGCCAACCCATTTCTCTCTTTTTATGATTTCAGACCATTCTTCTTTAATAAGATGAGTTTCTTGTGGTATAATAATATAATACTTTTTTAGCTTTAGATACTGAAAAATCTTTTGTCTCCTCGCTCTTAACCTTAACTCGTTCACATTCCATGCTATTAGCTTTAAATTACTCATTTAGCCAAAGATGTGTCACATCGCTATTTGCCTTGACCCTGATTGTCATTAGTTTATTTACCGGACTGTTTTTTTTGTGGGTTTTTCCCTGATGCTCCCCACCTGAAATCGTGTTTAATGTGCACAAAAATAAAATAAAAAGCCTGGGTCCCCTTCCCGCACACCAGACCCTAACCACCCCCCCTCAGAGAACCCTCCCTAGCACCATTTGGGCGAAATTAATTGCCCCATTCGAGGTCCGCGATTGAGGATTATTTACTTAAACATTATCCCTCGTGACTGAAGGCTCAAAAATGTATAATTTTGTAATACTTTTTATTATATGCCCTCATTTGCTCTAGAAGTGGCTCTACTTCTGCTGGCTATCTAATATTGTATGTTTTGTTGTTCCACATAATTCTCAGCACCGCTGGCACTCTCCGTCCTTAAATCCTGAATGTACTTGCCCAGGGCCATTGCCTATCAGCTGTGACCTTAAAAATATCCGAGCTTATTAACATCCAGAGGGGCACGCGGCAAGGTTGCCCGTGCTCCCCGATTCTATTCGCTCTCTATATTAATCCACTCATCCTTAAACTTCTTACCTCACCAGTAATCGAGCCAGTTAAAGTGGGCATGTATAATACCAAAGTACTCGCCTATGCCGATGACGTGGCGGTATTAACACCAAACCCCACAGAGGCAATTGAGGAGATCGAAGTAATTACACGGTCTTTTGGTTTATATTCAGGATACTCCCTGAATAGGGATAAAACGATGGTTATTTGCACCGAGAATACATCCTTTGCTAGCCGGTATAGAGTCAACAACGCGGTATATTTGGGTGTAAATATGTCGCCCCAAATAAATGCAATTAATCAACTAAATTATGATCCGCTCATCAAGAAAGTTAAAAAAGACCCTCTCAGAGTTAATAACCTCCATCTATCTACAATTGGCAGGGGGAACTACCTTAAAATGAGTGTGTTTCCAAAAATACTATACCTATTTCAGGCAATCCTTTTTTGGTCCACAACGATATAATCAAAAACCTTGATTCTGCTATGTCAAGATTTATTTGGAATTATGGTAAAGTTAGGAGAGCCTTACCTAAGCAAACTCTACCATATTTAAGAGGAGGATTAGCAATACCAAATTTAACATTTTATTTATGGGCGACCCTCCTGCAACAAATGACCACCCTCTTTGATACTAGAGCTTCAGTAAGCATTAATCCGGAACAGGCCATACCCTCAATATACGAACTGTCGCTAGGAGATAAGGCTAGAGGATTGTTACTGAAACAAGTCGAACCATGCTACTTTAAAAAGATTAAATTTAAGATTATTACGGACGCATTGAGAATCTGGAAGCGTACCACTAAATATCTGACAATACCAAGATATACTAAACATACACCCCTATGGCAGAGTTCAATAATTCCGGTCCAACCTAATGATAGCACCTCTAGGAGGTGGCAGAACCTAGGGGTAGTGACAGTAGGAGATTTCTTGGGTGGGGAATCTATGCCATCTTTCGAAGAGCTATGTGTAAAATATCAAATCCCCCGCACTGACTATCTGAAATTTATACAAGTCTACACCTCCCTTGAACAGCTGGTACCGAGCTTAGACCTAAAAACAGTTCCGATATTAGATCTAATAGGAAAACGGACAACCCGGATAGGTAATATCTATGAACTATTCATAAAGAATCATCCTGATGACCTTGAACAAACGGAAAGAAATTGGGCCACTAAGCTAAATAATCCAAACATCGATATAGATATCTCCTTGATGTCATCATCTAAATTATTTTTAGCTTCAAATTTAAAGACTCAAATTTATAAAACAATATACGATCTCTATTTTACCCCCGCCAAACTATTTACCTGGGGCAAAAGAATAAATGATCAATGCCCAAGATGTTCTTCCGGCCCAGCTAACCTTATTCATATGCTAGCTGAGTGTCCAAAACTAGACGCGATTAAAAAAGGTATGACCAAATATTGGGCTGGAATCTTTGGGCACGAATTAAGAACATAAGCGACACTCTTTGTTATAGGTTATGATGACTCTTTAGGATACAGCAATAAAGAAGCAATGTCTATTTTTGTTGGTACGGCTGTATACAGAATTATCCTGGCAGCACGGTGGAAAGATTCAGATGCTCCCACTTTTCAGGGGTGGCTGAGCAGACTATTAGGTATTTACAAGCAAGAGACTGCAATCTATACAACAAGAGGAAAAAAATCGAGAATACTCGGGGAGCAGATATGGGCCCCTGTCGCCACCTGGTTTGATAACCAAAGAAGTATATAGTTTCTGCAAAAGAAACTGTTTATTATTATAGCATAGGCGGATACCTCTCATAATCTGTGTACCCTTTCTTTCCCCTTTCTGGAGTATACTTGAGTATGTCCATGAAGAAACCTTAAAATGAATTATGTCTTATTTTATTGTTTATTTAACATGATCGCTTGGAACGAATGAAGTAATGAATTCTCTTTTTTCTGTAACGTTATGTTGTTTATATTCTTTATATTTTACTGTATATACCTTTCTTAAACTGAACCGTTTTGAACCTGCTCAAATAAAATCAAATAAAAAAAATATTTAAAAAATAAATATCCGAACGGATCTTGTAAGTAAATCCATCTTTTGAGAGAGTGCCCGATTTTTAGGCCTTATTCAAGATATGCTCTTTTATGATAAAAGATTTGAAATTGACAAGGACTCTCCGTGGATTTTTCCGGTCCTTATTAAGTCTAAAGGGATCTCTATGTACCCGTTGTATGTCATCTTCCACTGCTTTCCCATCCATTTCGGGGGTAAACTCCTTTAATTGGCTAACTATGAATCCCCTTATATCTTGACCTTCCTGACCTTCCAGAATATTTAACAGGCGACAACTCTAAAAACGAAAGCGTTAACCTTCAATTCCAATGCTTTGCAAGTGGCCTGAATTTTCTCCTAATTCCTTTCTGATTTTGCAAAGCTAAGCTTCATCTCCTTGAACAATGAGCCCACTAAGTTGCTCACCCCCGCCTCTGATGAGGCCTCAAGAACAAGATCTTCTTGCACCTTAAAATTTGAACACGTTAGCAGTAGCTGATTTCCGAGTCTTTAAGGCATCTCTTCGACTTCAGTGATCCCGATGTAGTTGTCTTCATTGAGTCTTGCATCTAAACCTGTATCTAAACTGGCAAGAGCCTTGTATCTATTAGGTGATTCCATTATTCCCGGTATTCCCGGTATCACTGGTAATGCGGATGTTGGAGATATTTGAGAGGGCCCGCTTACTTGTACGGCTCCTTCAATAGTATATTCGTTCTCCATAGATCTTCGTGGTTCTTTTTTGGGCGTGGACGCCTCGTATCTAGTATTGTGTCTAGAGGCTGAATTGTCCTGGACCTTAAAGAAGGAGCGTAGCAAAGGAGTAACTTTCATAGTTGATCCTCTCTTTAACTGCTCTTTTTTGGCCGTCTTAGCTGCTCTTCTTGATATTACCGCTGAAGATTTCCTTTTATTTTTCTGGCCTCTTTGTTTCTTATTTAGAAGTTTACCTCTGCCACCCGCTTCAGCCTCCTTCAGAAATGCTCCCCTTTCAGGCGTGCTACCCCTTGATCCTGCTCTGATAGGATTTCTATTGGAGGCTCAGTGCTAATTAAAATGCCTGATGGAACAGAACCTTTCTTCGAGTCCTTGTTCGAGCGCTTGCTTCTTAAATAGTGCACTAATTTTTTAGATTCGGCTGTGCTGGTCTCACATAACTTAGCACCAGAGTCAGTGCGGGCGTGAGGAATTAGAAGCGATACAGCATTTGGAACTAACTCAACTTGTGGGTACTCCCCTGAGTCTGTAATTAAAGCAGGGGCGTCCCTACGCCTTCCCCTATTCTCTTCCTTAGTGGAATTCATACAAATGGTACAATATTCAGTTGTGCCCATGCTGTCTTTCCAATCTTTCCAGACCTCCCTAATCTTGCAAGGTTTAAACAAGAGACTTCCTCCTTGCAGCTCGGGGTTTCCCTTACTAACCCCCTTCTGAGAGTAAGCAGCGCTCTTTTCTTTCCTGTATATGTCTGGAATCACTGTGTGAGGGCAGAGGAGAGGTGAAAGATACTATAAGCCACAGAGCGGTCCTCTAAAACTAGATTGGTAAGCATGGGACCCCATAGCTCAATATCACATTTAAAAATGTCCATGGGTACCCCAACTGGCCTAAGGGCTTTGCTGCCCGGACTTTGCCTTAAGGCATCCTCCACCTCTGATAGAGAAGATTTCAGGGAAGGGGAGTGTTAGAACTGGGAGTCTCTAGTTGGCAGAGGTAGGTACCACTGTCCAAATAGGGGCCCTTGCTTTGAGTCAGGGCAAGGAGATAACCCTCTGAGATAACCCCTGCTCACCCTCTAGGTAGCTTGGCACGAGCAGTCTAGGCTAACCAGCGGCAATGCGTAAAGTATTTGTACCAACACTCACAGTAACACAGTGAAAACACACAAACTGATTCCACAACAGTTTAGGAAAATAAAGATATTTATTCTAAACTTCACAAGACCAAAACGACAAAAATCTAACATACACAGTTCAAGAATATGGTTTCAAAAGAGCTCTTAAGGTTGCAATAAAATAATCCACAGATGCGTGAAAAGTTCACGGTTGCGTCACGTTTACTCACAGTACCTTTTAGTTGCAACAAAGGTCCAAAAGCAGAAGCTGGTGCGGTGGAAAACAAGCAATGCGTTGCTCCTGAGACCCTGGGGAGGCGATGCAACAACTCCGCTGCAGCAGTGGGCGTGTTGCGACGAATCCGGTCTGAATAGGGAGGAAGGCCACTTGTATGGATTCCGGTGCGTAGGTTCCGTAGGAGGTTTGTTCTCGCAAAGGCACGATGCGACGATCTCGTAGGGGCTGCGACGATCTCCGGAGTGACGATGCGCGGTCCAGCGAAGATCCTCTCTCTCGCAGCTCCTCGAGGCGATGGTTCTGCGATGATGCTCGCAGCGACGTGATGCGGTCCGCAAGCAAACGGTGTGGCGATCTCACCCAGCGACGACAGGCCCTGCAACGACACTTGCAGCGATGTTCGGCTTTCCCGCACCGGTCTGGTGCGTCCCGCAAATGAAAGATGCGACGGCTCTAGCAGCGGCGTCAGGCGCTGCGACGATCTCGACCTTCGTAGCGGCGGGAAACTTCTGCACTACCGGGGATGTGCTCCGCAAGCGAGCAATGCGACACCTTTCACTTGCAAAAGTCTCTCAAGCTTAGTTTCAAGCTTCCCAGCACAGGTACAACTTCCAGAGGCCCCAAAACTGGATCAAGCACTCTAGGAAGGACAGAACTCTCTCAGCAGAGTTCAGGGAAGCTGGGGGTGAAGTCCTTTTGTTCCTGGGACTTCAGAACAGGGAGCCAGCTCTTCTCAGGCCCTTGGAGATTCCTTCAAGACAGGGGACACAGCACACAGAAAGTCCTTCCCCTCTCCTTGGCAGCAAAGCAACAGCAGGTCAGTCCAGCAGAGCAACAGCAGGATAGTCTTCCTTCTTCAGAGTCAGCTTTCTCCTTGGCAGAGGTTCCTTCTTGATTCCAGGATGATCTAATTTTCTGTTGTCAGGGGTCCTGTACGTATACCCCTAAAGTCTTTGTTCTCTCTGTGCATGTGGGCCCTGAGCCCGGTCTGAACCAGTTTTGGGTGTTTCCTGAGTACTTTGTTTTGCTGGCTTCTTCTTTCCTTTCAGAGTGAGGGGCAGGGTCGTCAGCTGCCCAGCAGGAGGTAGATCCAGCATTGTGGAAGGCAGGCACAGCCCTATTCATGCCCAAGTGCTAACTCCTCCCACCACTTCAGTTGCAAATGCAGTCATTCAGCCTAGGGCTGACTCAGCCAGCCTCCTGGGGAATCCCCAGCCCCTGTCACTCTCAAACCAGACAGTCAATACACAAGCAGGCCAAGGCACGCAGAAGGGTCAGACAAGGGAACAGCACCTTTCTAAAAGTGCTATTCTCAAACACAGGATTTAAAAACAACCTTTCCTAAAAGATGTGTTATTAAATTCTGAGTTCAGGGATACTAGATACTTATGTCCTATCTTGTTCCTATGGGAATAAATGCTGGAAGCCTCTGTAGCCAGCATCCCCATGTTAATCTATGGAGAAAGATAGCCTTACAATAGTGAAAAATGAAAATGGCTGTAATTCACTACCAGAGCATGTCACCTGCACCAGTACATGCGCTACCTTTCACACACACTGCTCCCTGCCCAGGGGGGTACCCTGGGCCTTCCATAGGGGTGACTGATGTGCACAAAAAGGGAAGGGTTAGGCCTGGTCAGTGGGGACACTGACCAGGAGGACATGGCAGTTTCTAAACTGCCCATAGGCACTCCAGTGGCAGGCCTGAGACACCATTTTAGAGCTACTCCTGTGAGTGGCACAATCAGTGCTGCGGGCCCACTAGTAGCATTTGTCATCACCAGCCCTGGCACACCAAGTGCACTTTACTAGGGACTTCATGGTGATACAAATATGCCAATCATGTTTATCCAATCATGATAACAGTTTACATAGGGAGCACGTACACTATGGCACTGATCAGCAGTGGCAGAGTGTCCAAAGCATCTAAACCAGCAAAAACGAAATCCAGCACAGCATCAAAAATACAGGAGGTGAGGTAAAAAGATAGGGGAAAACCACGCCAAAAATGCCAGGTCTAACACGTGTCCCCTCCAGCTGAAAGTGGGGAGAACTGCCCACCCTCTTGGGGGTTCTCTTCACTAAGGCAGAAAAACCTCGACAGACCATCAGCGTTGGCGTGCTCTGTACCAGGTCGGTGTTCCACCGTAAAGTCCATTCCCTGTAGGGAGTTGGACCACCTCAACAGTTTTGGGTTCTCACCCCTCATATGCATTAACCAACTGAGGGGCCTGTGGTCGGTCTGAACACGGAAGTGAGTCCCAAACAGGTAGGGCCTCAACTTCTTCAGAGACCAGACCACAGCAAAAGCTTTTCTCTCAATCGCACTCCACCTCTGTTGCCTGGGGAGTAGCCTCCTACTAATGAAAGCTTCCCGCTGGTCTCCTCCCTCCTCAGTGATTTGTGAGAGTACTGCTCCCACACCATGCTCTGAAGCGTCTGTCTGTACTATGAACTCACTGGAAAAGTTAGGTGCCTTGAGCACTGGTGCTGTGAACATGGCAGTCTTCAGGGCATCAAAAGCAGTTTAGCAGGCTTCAGTCCAGTCCAATCTTTTGGGCAACTTCTTAGAAGTGAGTTCTGTCAAGGGGGCGACAATGGTGCCATATCCCTTGACAAACCATCTGTAATACCCGGTGAGTCCTAAAAAGGCTCTCACCTCTGTCTGGGTCTTGGGGGGCTCCCAAGCCAGAATGCTGTCAATCTTCGCCTGTAGGGGCGCCACCTGGCCGCTCCCCACCTGGTGTCCCAAATACATCACAGATCCCTGCCCTATCTGGCACTTGCTGGCCTTAATAGTGAGGCCTGCCCTTTGCAGAGCCTTCAACACTTCACAGAGGTGTTGCAAGTGTTCCTCCCACTTGGAGCTGAACACAGCAATGTCATCCAGGTAGGCAGAGCTGAATTCCTCCAGCCCGGACAGTACCTGGTTAACCAGTCTCTGGAACGTGGCAGGGGCATTCTTCAACCCAAAGGGCATGACTCAGAACTGGAACTGCCCTCTGGCATTGAAAATGCTGACCTCTCTTTGGCCCCATCAGTTAAGGCAATCTGCCAGTACCCAGACGTCAAATCAAATGTACTGAGGTACTGGGCAGCTCCCAACCGATCCACAAGCTCATCAGCTCTGGGGATGGGGTGTGTCAGTCTTCGTGACCGCATTGAGCCCACGGTAGCACACGCAAAACCTGAGTTCTGGAGTGGCACCTGGCGCAGCAGCTTTTGGTACCAAGACCACTGGGCTAGCCCAGGGGCTTCTGGAGGGCTCAATAACCCCTGGCGCCAACATCTTGGAAACCTTTTCCTTGATGCTGGCCCTGACCTTGTCAGCTACCCTGTAAAATTTTTGCTTCACAGGCAGACTGTCTCCAGTGTCCACATCATGGACGCACCAGTAGGTGACTCCTGGGGTCAGGGAGAACAGGGAGGAGAACTGACCCAACACTTGGCGACAGTCACTCTGCTGCTCTGGGGTCAGGGTGGGCGAGAGGACCACACCATCCACTGACCCATCTTGCTCCTTAACTGCCAGGAGGTCAGGGAGAGGATCACTATCCTCTTCCATTCCTGCATCTGTAGCCATGAGCATGGTTACTTCAGACCTCTCAAAGTGTGGTTTGAGGCGGTTCACATGCAAAACTCTCAGGGGCTGCCTGGGAGTCCTCAGGTTAACCAGGTAGGTTACCTTACTCTTCCTTTCCACCACCTCATATGGCCCAGGCAACTTGTCTTGGAGCACTCAAGGCTCCACTGGCGCCATCACCCACACTTTCTGCCCAGGTTGAAATTTGACCAGAGTGGTATTCTGGTCGTACCATCTTTTCATTTCTTCCTGGCTTGCTTCCAGGTTCGCCTGAGCGAGCTTCCTGAAGCGTTGTGTCTGGTTGCGGATGGCCAGCACATAGCTGAACACATCCTGGGGGGTTTTCCCACGGGACTTTTCCCAACCCTCCTTTACTAGTGAGAGAGATCCTCTAACAGGGTGGCCATACAGGAGTTCAAAGGGACTGAACCCTAAGGACTTCTGAGGCAGCTCCCTGTAGGCAAACAACAGGCATGGTAGCAAGACGTCCCACTTCCGTCTCATGGGCTCCGCTAGGCCCATAATCATACCTTTCAGGGTCCGGTTGAACCTTTCAACCAATCCATTTCCTTGAGGGTGGTAAGGAGTGGTGAATTTATAATTTACCCCACACTCCTCCCACAGAGACTTCATGTACCTAGAGATGAAGTTGGTGCCCCGGTCAGAGACCACCTCTCGGGGGAACCCCACACGGGAAAAGATCCCCATCAATGCACGGCCCACCACGGGTACTGGATTGTCATGAGAGGGGCTGCTTCCGGGTACTGGGTGGCATGGTCCACCAAGACCAGGATGAACCTGTTGCCTATGGCTGTCTTGGGGTCCAGGGGCCCTACTATGTCCATGCCCACCCGCTCGAAAGGGGTGCTCACCACTGGGAAGGGTTGAAGGTGTGCCTTCAACTTCATTCCAGTCTTGCCACTAGCTTGACAGGTTTGGCAAGATCTGAAAAAGGAACCAACGTGCTTTCTCATCTGGGGCCAGTGGAAGTGGGTGACAAGCCGGTTCAGGGTCTTCTCTTGCCCCAGATGTCCTGCAAGAGGCACGTCATGAGCCAGACCCATTAGGAAGTTTCTGAAGCGCTCGGGTACCAACAGCACACGGGCTGCACCGGGCTCAGCAAACTTAGGCTCGCTATATAGTAGGTCATCTTCCAAGTAGATAAAGTGGTCTCTGACCGCTCCACCTGCTGCCTGATCTACAGCTTGTTGCCGCAGACCATCGAGGGAAGGGCATTCCTTCTGCGCCTGGCAGAACTCTTCCCTGGAGGGACCACCTTCCTGCTGCCAATGGGTCTACTCAGGTAGGTCTCCCAGTTCGGCCACCTGTTCTCCTGTAGGTTCCAGGGCATCCCCCTCAGGTTCTGCTCCTTCCTGGACAGTGGGAACTGCTGGAGCGGGTTTCCTGCGCCCCTTGCCTCATCCTCTCCTGGCAGGTCTCTGGGCACTGTTTCAGGCTCCAGTTTTGCTGAGTCACCCTTACTGGCTGCCATAGCACGCATGGTCACGCAGATCCACGCAGGCAGACCCAACATTTCCAAATGAGTTCTGTGCTCCACATCCTTTCATGGAGAACTCTCCAGGTCGTTACCTAACGGACAGTCTACAGGCAAGGCATCACTGACAACTACTTCCAAAAGAGCAGAGACTCCCCCCATTCAAAGGGAACACGCGCCAGCTTGCAGAGGCGCACTGAGCTGTCAGCTGCCACTACAGGGCGGAGTACATCAGGGATGATTTGCTCTTCAGACACCCACTGACACCTCACGGATGTCACGCTGGCCCCTGTGTCTCTCAGAGCCTCAACCTCCTTCCCATTGATGGTCACCTTCTGCCCATACTTCCTAGTGTTAGAGGGCAGTAAGGTTTCCTGGACCATCTCTCGGTCTCCTAGAGAGACAAGGGTCATAACTGCTAGCTCCCCGCAGTCACTAGAAACCAAATCCCCACCCAAAGCTACACTAACTAACGCTGGAGCGGGAGCACCAGTGGGTGCTAGGTTCTTCTTGGGACAGTTTGGAGCGATGTGGCCCACCTCATTGCAGTGATAGCAGGTAGGGGGACCCTGGTTATTTCTTCTGTCTCTATTGTCCCGCCTGCCCTTATGGGGCCATGGCTGTCTAGGTTTGGGGGTTTGGGATTCCTTACCCGGGAACTATTTAGGGGCTCTTGCGAGAACTCCTTTTGGTTACCCTTGTCCCCCCCACTCTTCTGCTGGGGACCCTGCCCACCTTTGGCTGTGGTACCCACAATTCCCTTGTGGACCCTGGTACTGGACCAGCGGTCCGCGTCCTTAGCAAGCTCAATGGGTTCTGTCCGCTTGCTGTCTAAAAGATGCTGGCACAGCTCTGGAACACAAAGACTACTCAAGTGCTCCCAACTGATTAAATGCAACAACCCCTTAAAATCAGTTACTTTACTGACCTTCATCCAACCTTCCAGTGCACGTAAGTACTGATTCACACATTCCATCCAAGTCTCAGACTCTCTCTTCTTGGAGTTTCTAAACTGCAGTCTTTACTGCTCTGGAGTAAGGCCATACCCGAGGCATAAGGCCTCCTTCATATTGGGATAGGTCATGGCACCTGCCATCTCTAAGGGCTCTAGAGCACTCCTCCCCGAAGCCTCAAAATGTTTCCACAGGCCTGCCCCCCAATACTGATCAGGCACACCATTCATCTTCAATGCAATTTCATACGAAGTGAACCAGGCATAAATATCCTCACTCCTATGGTAATTCTGTACCAGGTCTTTGGGATTTTATACTTTACCCCATGCACTGGCTGCGCGCTGCCACCATTTGAACTGGCATCCACCTCCTTGGCTTTAAGATCCAGTTCTCTCATGCTCAACTCATGAGCCAAAAGAAATTTATTTTCCTCTAGGGCACAGGCCTCTTTCTTGTCTTCCACTGCTCTTTCTTTCTCCAACTCCAATTGCCTAATTTTCATTTTCATGACTTCCAAGTCATATTCTCTCACTCTCTGATTCTCTTGTAACTCTTCTGGGGTGAGGCCCCTACCGGAGTGGTTGCTGCCAGCTCCTGAGCCTACTCTGCCAACTGGCAGATCTGTGACTTGAAAACTATTGTCCCCACTAACATCATTATTTCCTTCTTGGGCCTCCCAATGGGCCTTCAAGATTCTCTGCAGCTCCTCTTTTCTGTAGGCGCTCTTTATGGGGCACTCAAACTTGTTGCAGAATTGCTGAAGCTGTGTAACTTTGTAAGAATACCGATCCTCAATGCAAAACATTAATTCTGCTTCCTTACTGGGTGCCTTCCCATTCAAAGACATGATGCTTTTCGAAGAGTTACTCAAAAATAGTCCAAAAAATAAAAAAAACAGTAGTTTGCGGTGGCGTAGTGGTCTGCACTCACTAGTGATGTTCACCAATTACTGTGGGTCACGTACAAATACACGTTCAAATCCCACTGCCTGACCACCAATGTTAGAACTGGGGGTCTCTAGTTGACAGAGGTAGGTACCACTGTCCAAATAGGGACCCTTGCTTCTAGTCAGGGCAAGGAGATAACCCTCTGAGATAACCCCTGCTCACACTCTAAGTAGCTTGGCACGAGCAGTCTAGGCTAACCAGCGGCAATGCGTAAAGTATTTGTACCAACACTCACAGTAACACAGTGAAAACACCACAAACTGATTCCACAACAGTTTAGGAAAATAAAGATATTTATTCTAAACTTCACAAGACCAAAACGACAAAAATCTAACATACACAGTTCAAGAATATGGTTTCAAAAGAGCTCTTAAGGTTGTAATCAAAGTTCTTTAAGTTGCGGTAAAATAATCCACAGATGCGTGAAAAGTTCACGGTTGCATCACGTTTACTCACAGTACCTTTTAGTTGCAACAAAGTTCCAAAAGCAGAAGCTGGTGCGGTGGAAAAAAGCGATGCCTTGCTCCTGAGACCCTGGGGAGGCGATGCGACAACCCCGCTGCAGCAGCAGGCGTGTTGCGACGAATCCGGTCTGTATGGGGAGGAAGGCCACTTGTATGGATTCCGGTGCGTAGGTTCCGTAGGAGGTTTGTTCTCGCAAAGGCACGATGCGATGATCTCGTAGGGGCTGCGATGATCTCCGGGGCGACGATGCGCGGTCCATCAGTGATCCTCTCACTCGCAGCTCCTCGATGCGATGGTTCTGCGACGATGCTCGCAGCGACGTGATGCGGTCCGCAAGCAAGCGGTGTGGCGATCTCACCCAGCGACGACAGGCTCTGCAACGACACTCGCAGCGATGTTCGGCTTTCCCTTACCGGTCTGGTGCGTCCCGCAAATGAAGGATGCGACGGCTCTGGCAGCAGCGTCAGGCGCTGCGACGATCTCGACCTTCGTAGTGGTGGGAAATTCTCGCACTGTCGGGGATGCGCTCCGCAAGTGAGCAATGCAACACTTTTCACTTGCAAAAGTCTCTCAAGCTTAGTTTTAAGCTTCCCAGCACAGGTACAACTTCCAGAGGCCCCACAACTGGATCAAGCACTCTAGGAAGGACAGAACTCTCTCAGCAGAGTTCAGGGAAGCTGGGGGTGAAGTCCTTTTGTTCCTGGGACTTCAGAACAGGGAGCCAGCTCTTCTCAGGCCCTTGGAGATTCCTTCAAGACAGGGGACACAGCACACAGCAAAGTCCTTCCCCTCTCCTTGGCAGCAAAGCAACAGCAGGTCAGTCCAGAAGAGCAAAAGCAGGACAGGCTTCCTTCTTCTGAGTCAGCTTTCTCCTTGGCAGAGGTTCGTTCTTGATTCCAGGATGATCTAATTTTCTGTTGTCAGGGGTCCTGTACTTATATCCCTAAAGTCTTTGTTCTCTCTGTGCATGTGGGCCCTGAGCCCGGTCTGAACCAGTTCTGGGTGTTTCCTGAGTACTTTGTTTTGCTGGCTTCTTCTTTCCTTTCAGAGTGAGGGGCAGGGTCATCAGCTGCCCAGCAGGAGGTGGAGCCAGCATTGTGGAAGGCAGGCACAGCCCTATTCAGGGCCAGGTGCTAACTCCTGCCACCACTCCCGTTGCAAATGCAGTCATTCAGCCTAGGGCTGACTCAGCCAGCCTCCTGGGGAATCCCCAGCCCCTGTCACTCTCAAACCAGACAGTCAATACACAAGCAGGCCAAGGCACACAGAAGGGTCAGACAAGAGAACAGCAACTTTCTAAAAGTGCTGTTCTCAAGCACAGGATTTAAAAACAACCTTTCCTAAAAGATGTGTTATTAAATTCTGAGTTCATGTGGCAGGCCTGAGACACCATTTTAGAGCTACTCCTGTGAGTGGCACAATCAGTGCTGCAGGCCCACTAGTAGCATTTGTCATCACCAGCCCTGGCACACCCAGTGCACTTTACTAGGGACTTCATAGTGATACAAATATGCCAATCATGTATATCCAATCATGATAACAGTTTACATAGGGAGCACTTACACTCTGGCACTGATCAGCAGTTGCAGAGGGTCCAAAGCATCTAAACCAGCAAAAACGAAATCCAGCACAGCATCAAAAATACAGGAGGTAGAGGCAAAAAGATAGGGGAAAACCACGCCAAAGATGCCAGTTCTAACAGGGAGTTAACCAAGTGAACTTAAAATAGATCTTTTCAATTATTCACTCCACTGCATAGTAAATAGAGCTGAAGTGTTGATCCCAAACCAAACCCAATATATTGCGAGTCAAGAAAAGATTAGCTCGATTGTCCCTCTGACAAATCTTATTAATGGAATCCCAGAAAATGTTTCTACTGTCCATCAAAGCTGCCATCTCCAGCTGTGCCCAACCCCTTTTAATGCATAGTTTTCTTTCAACACTTTAGGGTGCTTTTATAAAACTTCCTGGCCTCACAGACCTCGCTAAGATCTTTAGTGTTTGGAGAAGGCACCTTCCTCAGGCGATGATTTGCGGCACAACAGTGCCTGTCAAAGCAATGTGGGCATTCCTCAAATGGCCAAATTGGTTTCAACAAATGATTTTTAATACAGGCACATAAATGATCGTAATGGGCCAAAAGGATTTTTCCACTCTATTCTGCCAAACATCCCACAAAAGATGTCTGATGGCTCCTAATGAGAAGGCTGATGGTGGCCCTAGGTTCCTGGAGGAACCAAACCACCCTAAGGCCATCACTTGAGTGTTGGTTGATCTCTACAGATAGCGAAGGGGGTTTGTCCGTATGCACCGGAAAATGCCCGACAATAATGAGTGCATAGTGATTACCGCCGCTGAGTCTCTTTTATGTAGCCCTGTAAGAACCGTGGGAGAAAGTCCCTTGTTTTTAAAACATAATTTATAATGGAAGCGCATCCACACCCTCTAAAGGAGGGTAAGGTAGGGCCATCACACCAAAAATGATGAACCTGATGCACTAGGCCATTTGCAGCTAAATTGAAACTCAGTTCTTTCCCTCTTGAGTCTGAAAGACCCTCAAGAGTTGCAATGCCCTTAATCCCCATCTCTTCTAGATTTGCCACTAATTTAGCATTAAAATCTCGACGAAGGAAGTATCTCTGTTGAGATATAGCCCCTAACCCTATTGGCGTCAAACTAGATAAAAAACAAAAAAAAACTTAAAATGCACATAGACAAAATTAATGAAATCATTATTAAAGAAAATGACCCAAAAAAAGAAAAGTAACTCAAAGTATCCTTGATAAGCAAGACTTGAGCATCAGAACTACCGGTATCAATAGTCAACACTGTTACATAGAGATTTAACTGGAACCAGACAGAAACACCACCACTGGCTATGCCACACAGAGAAGGTAAAGCAGAACAAGAGTACAAACAAAACTAGTACATGAAATAGAGGAGTTGGCCCAAGTTTCCTTAGAGTGATTATATCGAAATTAGCAATAAAACTTAACCAGTCCGGAATAATAATCTTGTCCTTAAGACCTGTACTGTTCCAGCTCAGGGAGGAAAACAGGCGTTTAGCAAGTGCATGCACTAAGCTACCCCCCTTAATTCCCTTCATCCTACAATCAGGCCTGTTAGAGTAATCAATAGGTATAGGGGCAGAATGAGTTTGTAGGAGTCAGTCTATTTCAGATAAGCTTCAAAACGATTGGCTGCAGGGACACAGAACTGATCCCTTATGAGAGCGCGGGAAGGTAGGTACTCTTGACAGCGGTGGAGCTGATATTTCGGTAAATGTGTTCATCAAGCTATTAAATCCTCTTTAGCAAGGCTTAAATGCCTTCTGGGATGGAAGAGGAAGTGGTTGGAAGCCAAGTGGAACAAGAGAAACAAAGCTCCTGGGAGCACATTTACTCAAATTCCCAAACCATAATCTTTGAATCAAAAACAGATATCTTCAATTGATGATAACACAGTCGCAAAGAGATTTAATAGGTCTAGGGGCAATCCATTCAATCCTGCAAGTTCGAAGGATATCCTCTGCATGAAGTAGCGTCAAGCCCCTGGGGCAAACAAGCCAGTCTAATAATGTATTATATGTTTCCCTGGGATTCCCCCAATTCTTCAGTAAAGGGGGTGCTTCAATAAGGACCACCACTTAGAACAAGCTGCATATAGAAGGTTAAAATAGGTCCAACTGGTATTGAGAATGGGCTTACTCGCCCCATGTTCAGCCATATCTGGGATTTGCACTGTATTATTTTGGTTTCTGAATCATTCATACTAAAAGATTGCTGCCCTCTATGCCTGCTTTTACTTCACCTATTGACATGCCCATTATTTTGTGCATCCATGTGTCTTTGTTCAGTCCAAGTCACGACCTTCTGTCTAGACACCATGTCAAGTCTTACCTTTGTCACCACCACCAATCTGCAGGTGGCGTTCTCTCTGTCCCAGGCAATGCCTACTGCCTTAACCTTCATGGATAGGATTACTAGTCTAATTTTCGTGGCCACTTTACTCAATATGCTGTCACAAGTAGGTGTATGAATTTCCCTGTCAAATCCTACTTTGTTTCTGGCTCTTAACATTCTAATGTCTTCTGGGTAGACAATCGGGTAGCCTTCATTTTCATCTGCCGCTCTAATTTTAATGCAGCTGACCACACGGTCCTGGGCATTAGAGATAGAGGGCTAAACTGTTGCTCAGTTATCTCTGTTTATGCTTTTCGCTAATCTAAATCAATTCCCACATGTAAACCTGTGATAATTTCACAAATTTCTCCCCCAAAAGCCAACATTTTGCTGGGTGTCTGTGTAGCCTCAGCAGTTCACACTTTCCCATCCACCCAAGTCAATAAGAATGCTTACAGTAACAGCAGAAAGTCAGTCTGCTCAAAAAGGTTATACAAATATTCCTGCAAAAACGTACACTATTTCGTTGGAATTCATCTACACGTGATGTCAAGCAGACCCTGTACGATATTTATTTGACAAACTTTGATTTACAGATTCATAGAACCATTTACAGCAAGATGTTTCTATTATTGTCCGAAAATGTAGGCAGGAGATCAATATATTCACTGTGAGTTTTTTACTCTATTTAAAGTGGTAATAAAATGATGTCGCGCACAATGCCCACAGCCTTCGCTTTTATCTGCTGTGTGCACAGGCATCAAAAAGAAGCAATTTAAAATAGAGTACCTGAGATATTTTATTAAAGCGTACATAATATGACTGTTGTTTAAAATTACTTCAGGCTATTTAGTGTGTTAGCCTTCAACACATAGGAGCTATAGGGGTAGTGAGCAGGTCATCCCCCTCTCAAAGTCCTAAACACAACAATAGAACCTGCTCACACAGTGAACTTCATCCAACGATCTGTACCCCATATTGGAATTTTCCTAGGGACAGCGGTTGCAATCTATACCGTCTGTATTTACCAGATCTTGGTCACCTCTTTAAAAACTTATTTGCTGAAGTTTTATACTTAGTTGTGTCAATCACTGATGAACGTCAGGATAGATTGGAAATTGAGGACTGTGTCGGGAGAAGAAGAAAGGTTAAAGATGAGCTGGAGGTCATCGGCATAATTAAATACCATGACCTCCATTTTTTGCAGAGCAAATATGAGAGGATGGATGTAAAGATTGAAAAGAAGGGGGGAAAGAGAAGAGCTCTGGGGGACCCCGCAGGGGACAGAACAGGTGGGGGCAAGAAAGCCCTCCAACTGTACGGCCTGAGTGCGGTTCCCTAAGAATGAGGTGAGCCAGGCCAGAGCAGACCCCGGAATGCCGCGCCCCCGACAAGGTCGAGAAGGATGGAATGGTCGACCGCGTCGAAGGCGGCGGACAGGTCGAGGAGAACCAGAGCCTGTGGAGAGTTGATGTCAGCACTTCTTCTAAGCTCATCCAAGATGGAGAGGACAAGAGACTCCATAGAGTGTGATGGGCGGAAGCCTGCCTGGTGGGGGGCTAGAAGGTGGATCTCCTCGATAGAGGCGCTGAGGCAGGTGGTGACGTGGCTCTCCAAAATCTTTCCCAGAAACGGGAGTAAGGAAATGGGACGGAAATTGGAGAGTGAGGTAAAGTCAGCTCCTGGTTTTTTCAAGATGGGAATAACTTTGGCTGACTTAAGCAGATCAGGGAAAATTCCCTGAGTAATGGAATTGTTGAGGAGAGTTAAAGGTGGCTCAGGACAAGCAAGAAAAATCTCTCTAAGAATGTGAGCGGGGCAGCAGTCAGAGGGAGACCCCGATTTGACCTTCTCAAGCAGGGAGATCAGGGGAAATTGGTCTAGAGAGAGATGATTAGGCGGCAGCTGTGGTCAGAAGAAAGAAAGAGGAGGCTAAGGAATATTGTGCTTGATGGTTGCAATTTTCTCAATGAAATATGCGTTGAGGGAATTGCAAAGAAGTTGTGAGGGAGCGGGCCTGGGGGTAGCTCTATCAGAAGCTGCCAGCTCATGGACCATAGTAAATATTTCCTTGGGTTTCGTTGCCGCAAGAAGAATCTTAGAAGAGAAATATTCTGATTTTGCGAAAAAGATAGCTTTCTTATAGTCATGAAGGAGAGTCATATATTGTGTTTTTGATGCAGGGGAGTATCCGCGCCTCCAGTGGCGTTCAGCCTGCCTAAGTGCGAGTTTTTTAGCTTTAAGCTCGATGGTAAACCATCTGTTGGCCTCATGGGGGTGACATGTTCTCACCAATTTCAGAGGGGCCACTAGGTCGCAATTTGCAGAGAGCCAGCTATTAATGGCAGTGACCTGAGAATTGGGGGAGATATCGGCCAGGCTAGGAGGTGAGGCTACAAGGGAGGAACAGAGTGTGGCTAAATCCACACGATTCCAATTCCGTGCCCGAACATTTTTGGGAAGGGAGGGCTTAGTGTCAACCCCAAGTTCAAGGGAGAAAGTAATCAAAAAATGATCAGACCATGTGCAAGGGGAGACCGTGGGGGAGGAAATGAATAGGTTGACTGACCAAATCTGATCCAGGGTGAGGCTGTGTATATAGGTAGGAGAGTGTATCAGTGAAGTAAGGTTCAGACTGCAGAGTGAGTCTGTGATCCTCACGAGGGTCAGTAGGCCAGAAATTAAAATCGCCCAGTACCAGGACAGAGGAATTGTTGACCACCAAAGTGGCCAGCAATTCCTGCACTGCCAGGATAAAATGGGACATGGGTTGGGGAGGACGATAAAACAGCACACATGTAAGTGGGACCACCAGGGAAACAAAGCAAACAACCAAAAATTCAACAGCAGTAATAGAGGGAAAAGAAAGAGATTGGAACTGAAGATTGGAGTGGGCTATCAAGGCCGCTCCTCTCCTTGCCCTCCAGGTGAACAGCTCGTAAAACATAATATGGGTCAGGGAAGGGCCGCTAGCACGTCAGGCAGAGAGTCAGATGAAAACCACGTTTCAGTAAGAAATAAGATGTCAGGATTGACCTGTGTCCAGAAAGTAAAAAAGCTCTAGTTGGTGTTGAACCGCTGAATGGGTGTTAAGAAGAAAGACTGTTGCCACAGGCGGGGGACTGGGGGTAGAGGGGGACTGGGGGAGGGCCTCCGGGATAACAGATAGCGGAGGGGGCTTCCGCTGGCTAGGCGCCTGGGGAGGGGATATAATAAGGTTTGGCTGTAGTATGCCAAGATTCACAATGTGGACAAGAGTATGAGCACTAAGAGGCCAATAGCCTTGAAATGCCAGAGGTTTTTGGAGGAGTAATATAGTAAATGGGCATAATAACAGGCTCCGGGCCCTGGTCGGCCGCGGACGGGCGCAGACGGGCTTGCCTATGGCGCGCCGCCGGCGCGCCCGGTGAGCGCGTCCGCTGCGCGTGCACATAGGCCCAGGGTTAAATAGGTCGGAGCGTGGGAGTCTAGAGCGCTGACCTGATGCGGTATTGTGGAGAAACCCCGATAGCCCTCCGAGCAAACAGCACACAGCTATGTCAGACCGGGGCTGGGGTGAGCAGGAAAGCAGGCAAGGTAGGAACCACAATAGTTACACAAATATGCAGTTAAAAATGTGAATGTCAATTTAAAAATAAAGCATCAGGGAGAAAGCACACGCAGCTAGCGACCACGCTCTGCCACCGGGGGCTAGTCGCGTCTGCTGCGTGTGCGCATAGGCCCAGGGTTAAATAGGTCGGAGCGCGGGAGTCTAGAGCGCTGACCTGATGCGGTAATGTGGAGAAACCCCGATAGCCCTCCGAGAAAACGGCACACAGCCGTGTCGGACCGGGGCTGGGGTGAGCAGGCAAGCAGGCAAGGTAGGAACCACAATAGTTACACAAATATGCAGTTAAAAATGTGAATATCAAATTAAAAATAAAGCATCAGGGAGCAAACACACCCACCTAGTGACCACCCTCTGTCACCAGGTGCTAGTCGCGTCGGCCACGCGTGTGCACAACCCTGGAATAAGTAGGTCAGAGCGCGGAGTCTAGAGCGCTAAACTGTTAGCAATTTTTAGTTGCTCAACAGATTCCTTCTGACATTTATGCCAAATATTGTGCTCACCACTCCAGGGTTTGAGAAGTGAATTTCTAGGAATGCAAACAACTGAAATGGATGCCGAAAAAAACGTGCTGAAAGTGTTATACAATTTGACAATGCATCAAGATCTGTAGTTGGTGATTCCAAGTTAGCAAACTCAGTGGTATTTATTCAGAGGATTAAGAAAAGAAAAATTTGTTAAATTAAAAATGTAATTGATACACCTGCAATAAAGTCTGTAGTAACATCTGTGGCTGGGCCTCCTGTGCCTTGTGTTAAGGCAAAAACTTAAAAGCTTACAGAAAGAGTATTCCATCTTAAAAAGGCAAAATCTGTAGGGAATACTTGCTTCATATTTACAACAGACGGCGATTAATATCGCAAAGAACACTTAGCGCTTTTATATTTATCGCTGTCTATTTCTGGAATTTATCACCATGCTTGCACTGTATTTACAAAGCATAGCGCAATGGCAATATAAATTCAAGCCATAGCGTGGTAATCAACGTTTTGCATGGAATATTGCTGGTTTTCCAGCAATGTCCCCTGCAAAACGGCGATATTCTTGTTGATACGACCATGTGGTTGTAACACAAGAATCCACTCCCCATGTTAGGTATGGGTTAGTCATGATTTTAGCAGACGTTAGTTATTGGCGAAAACAGCGGTTTTCGCCCAAAACTAACGTCTGCTGAAATGCGTGGGCCACCTTGTAAATATCGCGATGCGTACTTCAGCGATATTTACAAGGTTGTACTGACAAGTGACGCCCACTTTGCATCTCATTCGAGAAAAGGGTGTTAACATGCGCTAATGCATGTTAGCACCCTCTTGTAAATAGGACAATATTTTTATCTCCGCTTTTTTGGCTTTAAAAGCCAAAGAAGCAGAGATATGGCCCTTGTAAATATTCCCCTATGCTAATCAAAATGTTTTATTATCATTTCAGTTTTGTTGGTTGCATCTGCGGGCTTTCCGTGGGGGGATGGCGATCCTCTGACGTAATGGAGGTGCTGCCCTGCCCAGAACTAAATAATAGGCACAGTACCCTGAAAACAAGTTTGCATTAGACAGGAACAAGAGTGGAAATAACTACCCATGTTGAACAGTTACAATTCATTAAGAAAATGTTATTATGAAGAGGTGAATATTTGCATAACCATTCCACATGGAAAAAGCTGTGTTTATTAAATATTCAAGAACTGAAACCAGACAGGAGAAAAAGTTAATTATAAACCATCTGCTGCACATTTCTATTATAAAAGATAGCAAACAATGGCATCTGACGCCACCGGGAAAACAGAACAGTATTCGGTCATTCTTTTGGGTTCAGTTTGGGAATATATATGTAGAGAAAAAAAGATTTATCATTTAAAACATGTGATACACTTTAAATACTAGAGAATGCCACCTCACAAAATATGAAATGTGGATTATATGATAATGACACATATTGGACATATTCTGACAGGCTTGGTAGGCTAGTTCACATGATGTAGGAATGCACTTCCTCTTAGACCTTTTGGTCCAACATTGTGAAAAGACCATATCTGTTGTCTCACAAGACTGTGTCAGATCTATGACTGCTTAGTTTTATTTGGAACACTTTCAGAGAAATACATGCTTAGTCGAATCAATCAATCAATCAGGATTTATAAAGCGCGGCTAATCACCCAATAGGGTATCCAGGCACTTGCTGGTCCCGGAGGCTTATTCCAACAGCCAGACCTTGATGCCCATTCAGAATTCCGGAAGTGAAGTGATGGTCCGGAGGTGCTTGGGGAGGCTGTTCCAGGTCTTTGCTGCGATGTGAAGGTAAGAGCATTCTCCATTTCTACTTCAGTAGATGAGGGGAGTATGGCAAGTGAAATGGAGGCAGAGCGTAGTCTTCTGGGCGGTTGGCCGAAGTTCAGGTGGTCTTTAATGTAGGCAGGTGCTTGGTTGGGTAGAGTCCTGTGTGCATGGATCAGCAGATTGAATTGGAATCTCTTCTGTACTGGGAGCCTGTAGAGATTCCTGTGGTGGGGTGTGATGTGGTTTTGTCGGGGAAGGCATAGAATGAGTCCATCTCCAGCATTCTGTATGGTCTGAAGTCTCTGTAGGAGGTGTGCATCAATGCCTACGTGGAGGGCATTTCCATAGTCAGGTTGGCTGGTGATAAGGGCTTGTGTGTAGGTGTATCCGCTTGAAGATCCTATGTAGCATGTGCAGAGTGAGGAAGCAGGAGGATATACAGAGGTGATTTGTGATTTAATGGTGAGAGTGTTGTCAATAATAATTCCAAGGTTTCTAGCATGGTTTGAGGGAGTGGGTGCGAATTCCAGGTCTGTTGGCCAGCAGGAGTCATTCCATGTGTTGCTGTTGTTGCCAAAGATCAATAATTTTGTCTTGTCTGTGTTCAGCTGCAGGCAGTTGTTCTTCCTCCACTCAGTGATGTTTGTCATGCATCTGCGGAAGTTGGTTCTGGTGATAATAGGGTTTTTGGTGAGTCAGAGGAAGAGTTGGTTGTCGTCAGCATAGACGGGGATCTGGTGATGTTGGCCAGCAGGCTCATATAAGCATCGAAGTGCATGGGGCTCAGTGATGAGCCCTAGGGGACACCACAGGTGATCTCCTTGGGTTCAGTGGAGAAAGGTGAGAAGTGGATCATCTGGGTTCTTCCGGCGATGAAGGAGGTGATCCATCTGAGTTCATCCCTTTAAATGCAGATGTGGTGAAGTCTTTCAATCAGCATGTGGTGAGATATTGTGTTGAAGGTTGCTGAGAGGTTGAGGAGGATTAAAGCTGATATTTCTCCTCAGTTGAGGAGCATTTGTATGTCGTTGGTGACTGTAATCAGGGCAGTTTTGGTGCTGTGATTGCTGCGGAAGCCTGATTGTGAAGCGCAAAGTAGCTGGTTCTGCTTCAGGTGTGTCATGAGTTGATTGTTAATTATGATCTTTTTGAGTCCCTTTGCTGCGAATGGGAGCAGGGAGATTAACTGGTAGTTTGTGCGTTTGTGGGGTCGGCGTTGGGACTTTTTGAGTAGTGATCTCACTTTGGCATGTTTCCAGAAATCGGGAAATGTTGCAGTGGTGATAGAGGTGTTGAGAAGGGTTGTGAGTTCCTGGCGGATCCTTTGGTTACTGAGGTTGAAGATGTGGTGCAGGCATGGGTCTGTGGGAGCTCCTGTGTGAATTGATTGAGTGGAGGTGGTATCCTGGGTGGAGAAAATATACCAGGTGGTCACTGTGTGGTTCGTTTCAGTTACGATGGTTGTGTATCTGTCGTGGAAGTTTGTAGGTGTGGGTTGGGGTTTGAAGTTTCTGTATATGGTTGCAATCTCGTCATGGAATAAGTGGGCGAGATTGTCGCACAGCTCCTTTGAGGGTGTGATGTTGGTTTTGCCGGCAGACGGATTGGAGAATTCCTAATTAATGATGAAACATTCCTTGGTGTTGTTGGCAGTTGCGGCTCACCGAGGGAGTGCTGCGGGGGGTGAAGCTAGGTGGGGGCGGGGCAGGGTGGGGGTAGTAAACTTTGGCATACATCGCAGAGTTGGCGTTGCAGCGCGCACAAGTTAAATGGTTTTATTCATTTACCTAACTCCATTACGTCTTATTCCAGAATTTACTACCCCCTACCCTACCCTGCCCCTCCCCCACCTTACCACCCCGCAGCACTCCCTCGGCGAGCCACAACTGGTTGTTGGTGCTGGTTTCGATACATGTAGCAAGGGATGTCTTCTTTGTTGCCCTCAGCAGGTGGTGGTAGAGGTTTAGGGAGGTCTTGAAGGCTGCCTTGTCTGAGTTGTCCTTGCTGCTGCACCATCTCCTCTCCAACTGTTTGCTGTCTTGTTTCACTGTTCTGAGTTTTTGGGTGTACCAGCTGGCCTTTTTGGAGGATTTTCTCTGGATGTTACTCTTGATGGGCAATGCTGTCTGAGCAATTGGTGATCCAGGCATTGCTGTTTTGCACTCCCTGTTCAAGGTTGTTGGTGGTAGCAGGGTTGAAGGCATTGACCCAGCTGGTCACTGAGATTTTGTTTCATCTCCGGTGGGGGGTATTGGCCATCTAAGGGGTGGCAGTGCAGCGGCTGGAGACGCTGAAGTGGATCTATAAAGTGATTGGTCAATGTAAGTTCTGTGCCATGGCTGTATTTGAAGCCGTTGCTGGAGGTGAAAATTGGGTTTACTGTGTGTCCTGTGGTGTGTGTAGGGTTATGCGCAATCTGGGTCGATCAAAGGCTTCTCATATTGTTTAGGAGGTGTGCTGTTTTTTTGTCGTTGGGGCCATTGATGTAGAAATTTAAGACACTATGAAAATGTTGTCTTTGGTGTCTAAAGCTAGGGGTGCAATGACGTCTGCAATGGTATTGTAGAAACTGGAGCATGGGCCTTGGGGTCGGTATGCGAGGGTGCCTCTGATGGTTGCCCTGTCATCCCTGTGGAGTTCGAAGTTGAGATGTTCCATGGGGTGGAGGAGTTGTCATTGATAGGGGTGAACTGCATGGTATCTTTGGGTATGATGGCTGTTCCTCCTCCAGACTTATTAGTGTGATCCTGGAGAGTGATTTTATATCCATCGGGTATTTCCATAGCAATGTCTGGGATGGATGTAGGGTTGAGCTAGGTCTCAGTGAGGAAGACGACGTCGGGTGCGAGGGTGTCACGAAATGGCGGCCAACCAGGGGGAGCAGTGATGAAGGCGGTCTGCGGCTACGATAAGTCCATTGCCGGCGAGTCGCAGTAATTCACACATAAAACACTTGTTCTACACTACTATTTGGCATATCTGCCTGCGGGACCACGGAGCGACCGGTCCCATGCGTCAAGGTAATACCAGAGGCTGCGCACCATCTGCAAGACCCGAGGCCCGGTGTCGGCTGTGCCGATGCGCTGGTCATACCTCTTATTGTGTAATACTATTGCCTGTACAGCGCTGTAAAAGGATTTTTGCTGAGACAGATACCATCACTGTAAAGCCATCAATTGTGGTAGACACCAGGTTTCTGTGGTGAGCTGCTGAAGAGCGGTGCTTGTGGGTGGAAGCCTGGGGTCTAGAAATACTTCTCGGCATACATCTACGAACAGTCTTGGTTGTTGCTGTTGCGTGTGTGTATGAGTTCCTCCCAAGCTAACGGCTGAAGCAGAATGTGGTAATACCCCAAGGTGGAACAAACCGTAAAGCTGAAAAGGTGTCCTTTTCAGGGACGGTTGGCAATCAGAGCTCCTCCTGGATCATCTTAGGCTGAGGCCTTACTTGTCATCCACTGGTGGTACTGCCCCTCAGCGTCATGGGCAAACCAGTCAAACAACAGCCTAAACTCACGTTCGAATCACGAAGGCAGACAAACGGTGCAACTGCACATTCCTACACTGAATTTCAAACGGAATCTGCAGCTGGCAACACTATGGAAACTCTCCTTATATCAATTCAAACAAGTCTACAAAATATTAACGGGAAACTGGATCACCTCACTCAGCGAGCGGACAGCATGGCGGCAAAGCTGGACAAACAGGGGGAGCGCCTGGATGTTGCTGAAACCCGCATTGCAGCAGTTGATCATGCCTATTGAAGCGTGCTAAGAAGTGTGCATGGTACCAACCGAGAGAAGCACTACTTGAGACATAAGAGAAGTCCAATGAACCTGGTGGCATTGTGTGTGTAACCACATACAATACCAAGAGCAATGATATACAAAAGATCATTAAAAAATACTGGAACCTGGTTCAAGGGGAATTACAAATGGTGCAACAACCCCTGTTTGCCTTCAAGAGGGCAGAAACATAAAAGACACTGTGGTGAAAGCCTTCTTGGATCCCCCGAGACAGCCCGATTTGAGAAATCTGCTAAATCTGCCACCATTAGCTGGTCACTACAAATGTGGCAACTGCAGAACTTGTGACTACTGCCTTGAGGGCTCAAGCTTTATCCTTAAAACAAGAACATTTAAACTGACACTGTTTACAAACTGCAATAGCACACAGGTCATCTATGCCATCACATGCCCATGTGCTCTGACATACGTGGGACAGACAAACAGAAGGTAAAAACCAGAAATTTACAACAAATGAGTAGGATTAGGTGCAACACGGTGGGTGCACTCTTGGTAGAACACTTCAGCACCCACAGCCATACACCAGAAGACATCAGGTGGAGGGTCCTAGAGAAAATAACACCTAGTGCCAGAGGTGGATCTGTTACCAAATCACTCAATTACAAGGAGTGTAGGTGGATATACACCCTCAATACGGTACAGGAGGGGTTGAATGAACGAGAGGAGACAGCCAAGCAAATGGGACAACTCTAATCATATAGGTTCACAACCTCACTTCCCTGTATTTGAGTTGAACTAACCTGTCACATTATTTGTGTTGTGGACTTGCGCACATTCAAGTGTCTACACACTATGAGAATGAAATATCGTATAATATATTGTAAGTTTGTATTTTATGATGATGGTATCGCGAAATATTTAATCTGCATGAATAGTATTCCACATGACTACCATTCAGTTGTTTATATCGTGTGTAAATATCTGTCACATTTAACCCCCGGCTTCCAAGTTCTCTGCCACAACTAATATGACCCAATCAACGTCGGGCTTGATGTAAAACATCCCAACTAGCTAGCATAAACTCGTGATGGCTTCACGTGAACAGAGCGTAATTCGATCTGTTGCCTAGCAACCTAACAACGCTTGCGTGCAACAGAATGCCTGCGTGCAACAGCGTCCTCGAGGTGATTTAATCTGTTGCCTAGAAACCAAACAACGCTTGCGTGAAACAGCGCGTAACTCGATCTGTTGCCTAGTAACAAAACAACGCTTGCGTGCCACAGCGTCCTCGGGGGGAGTTAACTTGCTTCAATCGGCTCGGTCCATACTGGATTGCCGATCCTACGTTGCAAGAGCAAGTGGATGGAAACAGATCTCGTTCTTGGATACAGATCTAGAGAATGCATTTGCTTCAGTAGGTGAGACTGCTTTGATGGTTTTGAACATCAGCTCGCTATCATTTTTTTATGCGTAGAATACCATGCTGACTATGCATACCTTTCCTTCACAGATCGTCCGAATAATACAGCAACCTGAGTCTCAAGGAGCATTATAATCATTTCAAGCTCTAGGAGGTCCCCTTCGGAAATCATTGCGGGAACCATTAGTGTCAACTACTGGGTGAGTTTATACTCATTAGTGTGTGAAATGTGTTCGCCATGATTAGGGACAGAGCAGATTAGCTCCAATAGATATGTTTTAATGCTCATCATACGCTCATTTAAGTCAACAGATTTGAAAGTCCTCTACGCCTGAAATAACTTCTGCAGCAATAACTCAGGGTCTAAACTCACGAAGGCCCATCGGTGAGTGCACAATTAATGAATGCCACTCATCACTCTTTTGCTTCACCCAATTCTTGCAAATCCATTCTGATAACTTACCTGTCTAACCTACAGGCACTATACCACTGCCCCATGTCCTGAAGAAGACCCGCCCCAGACCCTCAACTAAGGCGTCCATAGGGTCGAAACATCAACGATATTGAAACCATTGGACCAGTACAGTATATACAGTTTTACTATAGTCAACCTAAGTGGACTACTGGGATAATTATAACTAAATACTGGAACTGGCCAAAAAAGACTTTTTCCTCCCCCACCCCCCCTTCACTCACTTGTATATAATCACGTTTGAATGTCACTATTTCACTTCATGTCACATTATATTCATTTTATAATGCGCCGTCTTTAGAAAAAGTATTTGTAAATTGTGTATACGTTTTGATTGAATAATCTTTATGTAAAAACAGGGTATTTATTTATGAATTAAAAATTTATTCATAGATTAAAAACGGATGGTTACCCTGAACGTTTTTGGTTTTGGATTTGCATTGTGAGCAAGCTCTTCTTTTGGAGCACTGTCTTAAGTAACCGTATGACTAATTGAATTGTGAAAGGATTTAATTCATGTATTGAAGTAATCAGGTTACATACCCGACAGAACCATTGTTTATATTAAAAAGCAGTTGATCATGAAGCACATGCCATGACCAGTAAATATACAGGGATGGAGAAACTACTAGAAGTTACAAAAAATAAAGCCGAAGACTTGGAAGTGAGATCCCGCCGGAATAATATTCGGAACGCGGTTGTACCAGAATCCACCAATACCAGCCGAATGGAAACGTATGTGGAGGAGATGCTTTTTTCCGTCTTCGGGGCAGAGCAATTTTCAACGGTCCTCATTGTAGAACGTGCACATACGTCGTTGGCGCCACGTCCACCTCCGGGCACCTCTCCAAGACCCATAATTGCTTGAATCCTGAATTACAGGGGTAGGGACAGCGTTCTGAAGATGGCTTGAGAAAAGCAACAGGTGACGTATCAGGGTAACAAGTTGGAGTTCTACCCGGACTTCACAATGGCTGTACAACAAGCTTGTATGGAATTTGCACCGGCCAAGTCGAAATTGCGCGAGTTGAATGTAGAATACGCAATGCTCGATTAAAGGTGACACGGGATGGCCGCTCAATGGTCCTCCAGACGCCAAAGGCTGCTCAGGAATTCATCAAGAAAATTGTCGCCAAACGCAAAGAATGCAAGCGCAATGAACAACACCAGGATTCGGACTAGGATATCTCCATAAAGAAGTGTCTTGATAGAAGGTGCTGGCCACGTGGGGGTAATGTACAGCTTGTACTTGTGCCACGAGACCCTGATGGCTTGAACAATACAGACATGATATGCGCTGGATTAACTTCTTGCTGTGGGTACAATGCATGGACGATGGATATATCATAAGACACACTGAAAGGTTGTGTGCTGTCGCTAGAGACTGATTCCCAATAGCAAGCGCTCCTTGGCAAAAGGGTTGTAAGTACACTGTTGTCTGCCACAAATGGCCTGGAAGCTCTTTAAGAAGGCCTTTCATAAATGCCAAGTGCAGAATAGTAGTGCCCATCATCGGGTAGAATTTGATGAAGTGGAAATTGCTGTATAACTCACAAACACTCTACATCTTCTCCTTTAGTTTGCTCACCTTTCTGTACTGCGGGAGAACCCTGCATGAACTTGCCTGGTGGGACTATACCCCCTTTACATACTCCACGTTACAGTATAGGCGCGGATTGGGTGGATGTGCATAGAGTAGTAATGTATGAACAGTCATTGGCTTCTCGGATTTGAGGGGGATTGCATACTATGTACCTGAGCTGACCCGAGGAGACACATAGACCTCTCTTTAATGCCAGTGAAGCGAGCTCATTACTTTTTACAACAAGCATAGAGGGGTGTTTTAAATTGCCACCTACCCAATGACAGGCTGTTCACTGAATTACAGCTTGTGCATGTATTGATCACTTGTTTTTATGCACACCATGTGATTGGATCTAATACTACGTAGCTTCTTATGTCATTGGGGTAATCCTCCAGTGTTAGTTAACTGAGTTATCATGGTGTAAGTAAGGAAACTGATGCTTGACCAAGTACAACATGTTGTCTCACGAAATGTTCGAACTACTGCCAGGAGTATTGCATTGTGATTGATTAAGATTAGTCTGCATTCACATTAGCGTCCATTAGCTTGGATGGTGTTGTGTGCCCATGGCGGACCCTCACACGGGAGTTCTCCATGGAGTTTACGGTTGGGTTGGGGTTTTACTCTAGGGTTTGTCTTTGGCATAATTGGGATGCTAAAGTGGGTGGTAGGAGGTTGGGTAGGGGTTGGAAACTGTTCTACGGACCGGAGTACTTGAGATGCATGGCTGAGATCCGAACTGATTGTGTTATTCACAATATGGTTCATAATCTCCCACACAATAGGTATCACATTGGGGAAGTGCAATTTATGAAAGTCACAATATGCTGGAGTATAATTTTCCATAAACGAAATGGCTGCTGCTGAACCGAGGCCTACACAATTCAATTTACTCACCTGGAATGTCAGGGGGCTCAACAACCCCCAAAAAATTAGGCAAATGTTTGCATATTTTGATAGATTACATATTGACATTGCCCTCTTACAAGAAACGCATATCGCCCAGCACTCAGGTAGTCACTTTGGTCGTAAATGGGCTGAAACTATTCATAATTCAACATATTCCTTACTTTCTAGAGGGGTCACAGTCTTAATAAGAAAAAAAACAAATGTAGCAATTGATGCCACCATAGCTGACACTCAGGGAAGGGATATCATTGTTACAGGTAAAGTTCGGGGGCAGCAAATTGCACTTATCAACACATATGGCCCAAACACGGATGATCCTAATTTTTACCATGAGATCTGGCAGAAACTACATGGGATGGTGGGTAAGACTTTGCTATGGGGGGGGGGATTTTAATCTTGTTCTGAATGAGCACCTCGACTGACCAGGTTCCACTACAGAACCACACCGTAGGGCGATGGTTAAGCTGCTAGATATCATGTCAGACATGCTGCTACATGATATATGGAGCACTCAAAATCCAGGGCATATGGAAGCAACGCACACATCACCAGCAGCACACAATAGCTGGTCACGTATTGATTATTGGATAGGATCAAACGATGTAATGCTTTTGACCAGGGCTATAAAACACCTACCCAGGACTATGTCCGATCATAATCCAATACTGTTATCTGTTTACATACTATATTATATACCACCCCATACAGCTGGCACTTCAACGCGAAAGCCCCGTCAGACTCGGTGTACATGGACACTATTACCACGGCCATATCAGACTATTTTCTGTCAAATGAGCCCACTACTGATGACCCTAGTTTGCTGTTGGATGCTTTCAAAGCTACGTTATGAGGTGTGTGTATCAGTACAAATGTGGGAATTTTGAAAGATATACAGAGACAGCTTTCTAGGTGTGAGAGCCAGTTGAAATCATTAGAGCGCAAGTACGAGCCTACACAGAGCCGCCAGGTACTAGGGAACATTAGGACTGTCATGTCAGAATATCAGTCATTTGCTGAGGACGAGCTCAAGTACATAGCGAGGTGCACTAATGCTAGGTCCTTTGGTGAAGGGGGAAAACCTGGCAGAGGGTTAGCATCAATAATTTGTGAAGGCCGTGCCCCTCAGACTGTCCTAAAGATCAGGGATGACAACGGGTGTGTACGAACCGATGCCCAGGGTATATTGCAGGAATTTGTGAAAGCATATGGCACATTGTAGGAGTCCCAACCTACTGCCTCACCAGCAGAGATCATGGAGTACCTAGCAGACGTATCCATAGCATGGTTATCGGATGCACAGAGAGAATATCTGTCATTGCCAATTACTGTAGAGGGGGTCACGGAGAGCATCAAGTCGCTACCTAGTGGTAAGGCCCCAGGCCCCGATGGGTTCACATGTGAGTTTTATAAGGCCTTCGTGGACCTGATAGCCCCGCATTTGGTTGCTATGTATGGTGATGCATTTGATAAGATGATACTTCCTCCTTCCTCAAGAGAAACCCTGCTAATTGCCCTTCTTAAGCCCGCTAAAAAATCCAAGTGTTGCGATTCCTACCGGGCATTATTACTCCTTAATGTAGATTCCAAAATATTGGCTAAATTGTTGGCAACAAGATTGCAGCCTTTCATGACCAACCTGGTCCTCCCGGTTCTGTCGGGATTCATACCGGCAAGGTCAACAGCACACAATACTAGGACGCTCTTTGCGCTCTCCCATTACCTAATTACTTGCACAAGAGCAGCCACAGTGATGCTAGATGCTGCCAAAGCATTGGATTCTATAGAATGGCCATATCTGCTGATGGTGCTATAGAGGATGGGTTTCCACCGTATATATTTTTGCAGTGGGTCCAATTGTTGTGTACGAAACCAACAGCTCGTGTCCGAGTCAATAGCTATACTTCTGATACCATATCCATACCACAGGGGACAAGGCAGGGATGCCCTCTGTCCCTGTTATTATTTGCATTACCGCTTGAGCCATTGGCGTGTAAAATTTGGTGAGGGCATAATTATTCGGCTCTGCAATTCCCGCAATGACCCTTGCATATCTCCTTATACGCGGACGATATGATGATTTATGTGCGTTACCCGGAGCAACAACTGGCACCCCTATTGCGTGAATATATCAAATTCGGGAGGCAGTCAGGTCTGCAAATGAGTTGGGCAAAATCCTTGATTATCCCTCTTACAGATACCACATAACCTAACACTACAGAATTTCCTTTAGTGTGGCAATTAGAGCCGGTGAAATATCTCGGGGTTTGGTGCCGAAGTGATCCGGAGTTGTTATTCACACTAATTATGGTAGGGCAATAAGTACGCTAGACGAAAAAATTGGTCGCTGGATCCAACTGCCCTTATCAGTGGCGGATGGATTAGCTATAGTCAAAATGGTAATCCTACCAAAATTCCTCTACCTTTTTAATAATATACCGATCCCTCCTCAAACAGAAGTTTTTCATAGATTGTCGTCGTTAGTGACCAGACTAATCTGGGCGGGTAAGCAAGTCCGCATAGAACTGTGAGTTTTAACATTACCCTATTCCAGAGGTGGCTTTAAAGTACCCAACTTTTTGCTTTAATACTTATACACAAGCGCAATACGCGCACTACTGGTACCATCAGATTCCCTATTTAACACATGCAGCTATTGAGGAAGGGGAGAATTGCCGGTCCCGTTGACAGCGGTCATTACTCATCGCAGGCCTCCATTACACTCTAAAGATATTAACACTATAGATTTAACAAATGCGGCCTTCAATAAGTTGGGAAGCTTGGTGCGTAAACTGCCATTTTATGCCCCTGCACTACCGCTGCATCATCATCCCTAACTATCGGTCACTCGAGAAGAAGTAGGCATGGGACTGCTACAACAGGTAGGCATTGACACTATGGGGGACCTATACCATAATGGGGTATGTAAAACACCAAATGATCTGTTTTATGTCAGCAATCAAACTCTATTGTTTTGTTTTACATACCACAGACTCCATGGGGCGGTTAAGAAATTATATCCAACTTACCCGGCAGATCCTCCGCAATTAAACCCACTGCAAATGATAATACCTACCCCTAGTAGCAAACACTTAGTATCTCGATTATACAATACAGCGCCAAAGGAAATTGCCGACACAACGCATAGAGCACTTGCAAGATGGAACGAGGTGCTGGATGATTTGCTCACAGAGGAAGAGTGGCTGATAGCATGTTCCCTTACAGAAATGCTGACACCCAATGGTAATTTGGGGATACTACATTACAAATACCTATATCAAACCTATTATACTCCAGCTAGACTCTATAAATATGGTTTGCGTCAGGATGAGCGATGTAAATGCTGTGGAACTGACTCGGCTGACTTCCTAACTCTTGCATGGTGTTGTCCTGCAGTACCGGAATATTGGGAAAGAGTTACTCAGATACTGGGTGAGATGGTGGGTGTTGAAATTGTTTGCTCAAGTCGCACATGTCTACTTGGGCTCCTGTGTAATGTTCGGGCCACTAAACGTACATTTTGCATGGTTGCCTTGCTTCTTGCTAAGCGCAGAGTTTCACTATGTTGGGACAGTAAAGACACCGCTAAAGTTAACCAATGGCTTTGTGATATGGTATATTTTCAAGATACATTAAAAACCTACGAAGAAGAATTGCCTACTGGTTCTCGACCAAGTGACTACTGGAAATATTTGATTCTATATCTGCGTCTGAACCCGATTACTTAATTATGTTTACCAAATGTTTCCCCCATTTTTGTAATGTGTGGTAATCTATGTATGATATGACAATATATAATTATTGTATCTGGATGAAGGATGCTGTAGTACAATGGTCTGTATCTTTGTTCATTCTAGACTTGCTATGTTTTGGAAAATGGTAAAAAAAATAATAATACAAATTTAGCAGAGCTATCAGTGATTTAGTAAATACAAGTCTTGTGGCCTTAATCGCCTGGCACCAGGAACCAGATTGGTCGAATAAAATTCCTAAATGGGGAAAAGTTTTAGCCCTATCTATTGACTTAGAATGTATAAAAAGGGTTTCTATCTTCTTTTTTAGTCCAACCCCACAGTTCATTGTGAAGGTTTTGGAACAGTTAACAGTAAGACACAAACCTGACATAAAATTGCCAAACGTAGTGACTACCTTTTGGAGTGCGATCGGGGTTCGGGCCATAAGGACCACGTCATCCACATACAAAAGTGCTGGGATGGGATGGGTCGATGCAGTTGGTAGGTCCTTGCACCCCTTTGACCAAAATGGTTTCTAAATCGTTTATGTATAGTGTGAAGAGAAACAGGGCTAAAATGCACCCTTGTCTTACGCCCCTCATCACATTGAAGTGTTTAGAGCACTCGCCCCCCTTCCATACCAAGCTCTGGCCCTCGCTCCCAGGTATAGCTGCCTTAAAAATATGACTATTACAACATCTACTCCCATTTCCTCTAAGACTGACCAAAGCTTCTCGTGGATGACACAATCAAATGCCGCTGTTAAGTCGACACATGTTAGGTATCAACTCTATTTTAGCCTTTGTGTATTTGTCTGTTTAGACCCTGTTCTGTTGTGCCCATGCCATTTTAGAAGCCATATTGAAAATCGCTTAATATTGACTACTCTTCCACCCATAGCTGTAACCTATCTAGCAGGACTCGTCCCACGATCTTTACTGTAGAGTCCAGCAATGAAATTGGGCGGTAACAGGTTGGGTTTGCCCTGTCACCTTTTTTAAAAAAAGGTACAATTAGGGAACCATACCAAGTCGGTAAGAAGCCTTGTGAGCAACATGCATTAAAAACCTGCGTTAATAGTGGGCACCAAAATTCTACATTAAATTTAAATAGATCTACTGGGATGCGGTCAGGCCCTGCCGCCTTTGCCCCTGACTTGAGTTGATGACAGAATTAACCTCACCTAGGGGCTCATTAGGATGATGGGCGGCCGCCATCCTGTCAGAATTCGGGACTGCCCGCCACTAGGGCGGGGGTCCCATGGGGGGTATTAGGATGTGCCCGCCACAGTGGCGGGCACATCCTGCATTTATAGCATTTTGGCGGGTAGTGCTATAAATGCATTAAAGCATTAGCATAAACAAAGCGGCAGGCACCGCGCGGTGCTTGCCGCTTTGTTTATGCAAAAGAAGGAGGGTACCACAGGTACCCCCCATGTGCACCCCCCACCTCTCCTTCACTCTGGGGGCCCACAGGGGCCACCCAGAGTGAAGACCGCATGCCTTTCCGTGGCGGCATCGCCGCCACGGAAAGGCATCACCAGAAGCCCATTGTAATATGGCTGGCTACCGCGAGCCTGGCGGGGGCAATCCGCCAGACATCCTAATGGGCCCCTAAGAGTAAAGTGTAGAGGGAAAGTCTTTTAATATTAAAGAGTGATACATTTCTACCTTGGCTGCTAGAATATCCTATTCTTCTTAGATCTGGTTTCTATATAGCCTTGAGTAATGTGAGATCCATTCATATTCGGCTATTGCTATCTCTATTGTGGCATTCTCAGTCTCAGCCAAAAAAGGGGTGTTAACAGCCTTCCAAAAGGCTGATGGATCACGGTTAACTAATGCATCATGTAAGGCTTGCCAGGCTTCCTCTTTTAAGGTGGACTTTCTTGCCTTTATGACCCTCTTATATTAATTTCTTGCCTTTCTGATATTTTCTTGGTCTTTCACTTTGGCGTGTAGTGCATTTTTAAGATTGGTATAAGCCTTTGAGCAGTTGTTTGTCAAACCACCCTTATTTATTGTTTCTATTCTTTCTTACTTTCACATATAGAGTAACTTTAACAAAATTAGAAATGTCCCAACATTTTTTTACAATTTCCTGATGTGTTGACTTCTCGCTTAAACAAATTAAGAGCTCTTCGTTACATTTTTTCACAACTTTGCCCATATATGCCCTGGATCCGCTTTTGCCCATTAAAGTGCGTAACCATTTTGTCTGCTTAGGGTAATATTTTCCACAGAGTATGTAGAGTTAACACCAGTCTTTTTAAAATTGTCGTGCACCTTCATTTCCATACTGATAGGAAAATGATTGCTTAGTGCAATCTCAAGTGTCCTAAAATCCTTAATGTGAGTGGAATATTTGCATGACATTAAAACAAAGTCTATTGTTATGAAGGTACCTCTCCCGTTAAAAGTTAGATGAAAGGGGACCATGGAAGAACATAAATTGTTGGCAAAGCCTATATCGTGCTCAAACATAATATCATTTAGGAGATCTCCTTGCCTTGTGTGGGGAAAATGGGGGATAATTGGGCCCTTTTCATAAATTATGCCACAGATCTCTTCATCAGCATATTGGCATACATAAGAGTTAAAATCTCTCCCCCAAATACCACAAACTTCTTTAGATGAACAAACTTGTACGTTGTGCAATTCCCCACTCAAGCGTCTCATGATTCCCTCGAACAGTTCAGGTGCAGCATTATTATAAAAGTTCATTAACACAATATGAAATGCTTTGTCAATATACATGCTGATAACCAGATAATACTGGTCTGACACGTTTAGAACAATCTTTCCTATGTTCAAAAAGTGCGAGACATAAGTACATAATCCACCCTTTGCTCTACCATATGGTGATGGAACTGCTGGGGTAAGGAAAGTTTGATAGCCCATGATATGAATGGGCTGTTTCAAATTGCCAGAATCGGCAGAAACATTTCTTACAGAATACTCTTAGGTATGTCTTAGGCAAATAAAAGAGAAATGTCCACTCTCCCTTTGAACTAGCTGTTTCTTCTGCACTCCAGAAATGACAAAACACAACAAAATGCCTGCTGCAGGGATCTCTCAAGCAGGAACCCTGGCTTCATTTTATTTACTGATAAATGCACGGTCAGCAATCTGCTTTGAGAAATCCATGTGCAAGAAATAAAAAAACGCGGGCGGTGGTGGGGCTGTGACATGAGCTGGGGAAAATGTAGGGTTAAAACCAGCAGACATCATGCTATGATAGAGCCCAGCTAGGATTAAAAAAATATAGGAGCATATGAGCCAAGGATGTCATCTTGGGAAACGAACAGCTGTGGTTTATTAAGGAAGGGCGAATGTTAGAACTGGGGGTCTTTAGTTGGCAGAGGTAGGTACCTTTGACCAAACAGGGACCCTTGCTTCTAGTCAGGGAAAGGGGATTACACTCCTGGATAACCCCTGCTCAGCCCCTTCGAAGCTTGGCACGAGCAGACAGGTTTATCTCAGAGGCAATGTGTTAAGCATTTGTGAATACATACAGTAATACAGTGAAAACACTACAGATGGACACCACACAGGTTTTATAAAAAGAAGTATTCTTTATATAGACTTAACACAAGATGACAAATGACAAAAATCCACAATACTGTACTCAAAATAGACGTAAAGGTGGTAGAAGTAACTTAGTTCAAGTTGGTGATAAATGTGACACGTTTCTCACAAAAGTACCGTGGATGTGTAACGCAAAACAAACAAAAGGTTCCAGGGAGGGTGATGCTTTGGTTCATTGCTTTGGGGGAGGCAATGCGTTATGCCTCAAGGCTTGGGCAGAGTAGGGGATGCATCTGTTCCTTACAGGAGCGGAGGTGATGTGTTGATTCTTGTACTGCGTTTGGTTGCGATGCGGCAAGATGGTGCTTTGATGCGGTGCGACAATCCGGTGCAATGCGATAAGATGGCAACCTTGATGCGATGCGATGACGTGAAGATGATGCGTGCACGCCCGATGGCCGTGCAGTAAACTCTGTAACTTTGGAGCCGCAAAAGGCCCTGTGACATGCTTCTCTGCTGATGCCACAGTGACCCTTGCGGTGGCTACATGCTTCTCCAGTGTTGTGACTGCAAACAGATGCGACGAAGGCATGCTTCCCTGGTGATGCTGCAGCGGCCTCTGCGGCAGCGGCACGCTTCTCTGGCAATGGGACAACAACAGCTGCAACAGGAACAGGCTTCTTCTCGTTTGAGTCACGCTTCCAGTTCCCAGCGACATGCAGGCTTCTGCAGACAGATTTCCCAGCAAGGAAATTCAAGGTGGAGCTCGTGGTGAAATCTTTTAGCCCTGAGACTTCAGCAGGAGGCAAACACAAGATGATACAAGTTCCTTAAAAGTTCCTTCTCCTTTCCTTTGCAATGAAGAAACCACTGCAGGCCAACCCAGCAAACAGCACACTGGCAAAGGGGTCCAAACTCCTTCAGCTTCCTTACTTCTTCTTCTTCTTGCCAAAGGTTTGTCTTGTTTACCCAGAAGTGATCTAAAGTCCTTGGGTCTGGGCCCCCATTTTTATACTGCAAAATCCTTTGTCCTCTGAAGGTAGAGGGTCCTGTACCTAGTACCTAGTTCAAACCAGTTCTGGGTGCATTCTGCCAGTGTACACCTTCTTCCTTTGTCAGGGTGGGCCAGGGTCCTCAGACACACCACAGGAGGTGGAGCCAACATTGTGGAAGGCAGGCACAGCCCTATTCAGGCCCAGGTGCTACTCCTCCCACCACTCCCTGTGCTGACTCACCCTGTCTACTGGAGCCTCCCCAGCCCCTGTCACTCACAAACCAGACATGCAATACACAAGCTAGAGTTCAACTTCATGGTAATTTGCGAGCCCTATTAGCGAAATCGCTATTTTTTAAACTTTAATGATTTGCATTTAAGGAATCTCAATTTGAGATTCCTTAAATGCAAGTAATTGCAATTTTGCGATTTCTTAATTTGCGATTTTTGCATTTGGGATGATGCATCCCAAATGCAAAAATACCGAGAGCCACAGCAGGGAGTTGGAGTCTCAATGGCTGGCACTTACAATGAGGGCTATTAAGTAAATGCGCCCATCATAACTGCAGGCCGATTAGCCAAACAGCCACCCTCCATGAGCCTGCTACGGATAGTGGGTAATGAAGACCCGCGTCATTGTGTGACCAAATTAGATGAAGCGCAATCAATGCGCTGTAAGTTGTTTGAATCAATCAAAGAAAACAAATACAAATCGATCAGCAAAACAATGCTGAACACACTAATAGTTATTGGATTGCTTAAAACTGCATTGCCAATTGCGCTAGAAGACTTAAGTAAACCAAAAAGGAGAGCATATCAATATACGTCACCCATGCAGACCAAGTGATGAGAATAGAGAAAATGTTGAAACCACCTGCCCAAATAAAAAAGATAAAGCACGGAGATGATGAATTAGAAACACTTAAAAGCAAGAAGGAATGTCTGTATTTTGAATTGGGAGTCTGTGTCCACTTCCTGCATCTACCCCCTCCCCTGAGAAACCTTGGACTGCTCGACCGAAGCTACTACTGAGAGTCAAGTGTTGAAGGGGTCCAGTTGGTCAGGACCCATAGCAGATCAAGCCCCAGGTCACTGGGTGTAAAATGCTTCAACCCCCACGGTTGGGCCCGGTAGCTCCTTCTCGCTCTATAGCCCTCTGCAAGGGGTTCTGAGACATACCCAAAGAAAGTAATTGTCCAAGTGAAACAAAGTATCGTCCATCATGGTGATATTTCTGGCTCACTTTAGCCTTTAATACAAGCGATGACCATTCTACGAACTAAAATCTAAAATGGATTGATGTACAAAACACACAAAGCAGGATGACTGGCTTTAAAACAAGATCTGAAGACGCCTGTTAATGCCTAGAATTGGTAAGATATAATATGATTTTGAATAGATTTAACATGGCAAACAATGTCATATCAATTTATTTGGGCATTAGTAACAACTCACATACAAATGGGATATTGGATTTTGCAAATGATGGTACAATCAGAGGAATAATCAAAATTCCATATTCAAGTCCACATAAGGAATAGACAGACCCACCCGTCTCTCTTATCAACCCCTCAAGCAAAAAAGCCAAGTCAGAACAAAACGGTTAAAAAATACAAAAGGTGATGTGGGACGAAAGAGAAAGAACCTTCTCTTTAAAAAATTAGCACATGCAATTTAAAACCTGAACAGTGCATTATGTCTCTTAGTTATAATAGTTTTCAAACATTTCTTGCTATATTAACATCTGTATGTTTTCGATAATGCTCAATTTCTCCATAGCCAAAATAAAGTGAAAAGGCGGCAATTAAAGATTTGAGGAGAGGGGGTTTGCACTGAATCCTGTTATAAATACAAGCAATTGCATGGGATAGAGGAGATTGTTTTAACAAGCCATAAACAATGACATGGGACCAGCAAACCTCGGGCTGTCAGGATAAAAAGTTACATATGAACACAAACCCTTCGACAAAGGAAGCGTCCCATCAAACATATTGAGCTCAATATCCTGTGCAAACGAATATTCAAGAAAAACAGTTACCAATGTTGAGAATGTATGATACAGTAAATGCCTTTACTGGAGTCAACTTGAACTAGCCTTGTCAAGCTACATCGAAAAGTGGTATGGTCAGGTACTATTAATTTATTTATTGAGAATTTTTGTGTAGTGTGTACCAGATCGGTGTAAGAAAACTCAATAGATTAGGTATTTCCTAAATTACAGAATAAAGTATCATCATGTAAGCAATAACATATCTATATACATTTATGGGGTGGCAAAACAGATAAACACAAATATATCATATTACTCAAATGATACTATTGCTCAAATTTGAGCTTTTAATCTTAGCAATAATGTATTTAGCATCACAAATATGTTCACAATAAAAACACAATCAATACAAAGTGTTCCTGTCAGGGTCCAAATATATATTTCCTTCCTATACATTCCATTTACATTCAAGCAAAGGACTCCTCTGTATGCATGAATCTTTACTGTTCAATTAATTAAAACTGTTACAATATTCTATCAATGAAACAAAAACTTGTTTAGAATCTCACACAGTTAGTTAAGAATGAAAAGACATTTAAAAGATTTAAAATAGTAAAAAACACTATTACTAGAAATGTTGGCCTATCTAGCAGTTAAGTGGTTTACATTGAACCTGAGGAAAAGTTTTATCATGGTCTCTCGTGCTTAATGGCCGACTGAATGCTGTTATGACTCAGATTTCAGTTTCAGTACGGCTCGGATTGCGACTGTGAATTTCCCTAGTCGGGCGCAATTTGAGGTGTTTTAGCAGAGAAGCACAGGTCGGAAACTTCTCAGCAACTTTGTAGGTCAAGCAACCTACAGATGGGGAGAACCAAGCGCTGCTGCTCATTGACTAACTTTGGGCAACAGCTCAACAGATGGAGCCAGGATTCACGGTGGTAATTGCAGATAGGCAAGCCACTGAATTGTCCTACATTGGATTTTGCAAATGATGGTACAATCAGAGGAATACTCAAAATTCCATATTCAAGTCCACGTAAGGAATAGACAAACCCACCCGTCTCTGATATCAACCCCTCAAGCAAACAAGCCAAGTCAGAACAAAACGGTTAAAAAATACAAAAGGTGATGTGGGACGAAAGAGAAAGAATCTTCTCTTTAAAAAATAAGCACATGCAATTTAAAACCTGAACAGTGCATTATGTCTCTTAGTTATGATAGTTTTCAAACATTTCTTGCATATATTAACATCTGTATGTTTTCGATAATGCTCAATTTCTCCGTAGCCAAAATAAAGTGAAAAGGCGGCAATTAAAGATTTGAGGAGAGGGGGTTTGCACTGAATCCTGTTATAAATACAAGCAATTGCATGGGATAGTATCAGGAGATTGTTTTAACAAGCCATAAACAATGACATGGGACCAGCAAACCTCGGGCTGTCAGGATAAAAAGTTACATATGAATACAAACCCTTCGACAAAGGAAGCGTCCCATCAGACATATTGAGCTCAATATCCTGTGCAAAAGAATATTCAAGAAAAACAGTTACCAATGTTGAGAATGTATGATACAGTAAATGCCTTTACTGGAGTCAACTTGAACTAGCCTTGTCAAGCTACATCAAAAAGTGGTATGGTCAGGTACTATTAATTTATTTATTGAGAATTTTTGTGTAGTGTGTACCAGATCGGTGTAAGAAAACTCAATAGATTAGGTATTTCCTAAATTACAGAATAAAGTATCATCATGTAAGCAATAACATATCTATATACATTTATGGGGTGGCAAAACAGATAAACACAAATATATCATATTACTCAAATGATACTATTGCTCAAATTTGAGCTTTTAATCTTAGCAATAATGTATTTAGCATCACAAATATGTTCACAATAAAAACACAATCAATACAAAGTGTTCCTGTGAGGGTCCAAATCAATATTTCCTTCCTATACATTCCATTTACATTCAAGCATAGGACTCTTCTGTATGCATGAATCTTTACTGTTCAATTAATTAAAACTGTTACAATATTCTATCAATGAAACAAAAACTTGTTTAGAATCTCACACAGTTAGTTAAGAATGAAAAGACATTTAAAAGATTTAAAATAGTAAAAAACACTATTACTAGAAATGTTGGCCTATCTAGCAGTTAAGTGGTTTACATTGAACTTGAGGAAAAGTTTTATCATAGTCTCTCGTGCTTAATGGCCGACTGAATGCTGTTATGACTCAGATTTCAGTTTCAGTACGGCTCGGATTGCGACTGTGAATTTCCCTAGCCAGGCCGCAATTTGAGGTGTTTTAGCAGAGAAGCACAGGTCGGAAACTTCTCAGCAACTTTGTAGGTCAAGCAACCTACAGATGGGGAGAACCAAGCGCTGCTGCTCATTGACTAACTTTGGGCAACAGCACAACAGATGGAGCCAGGATTCACGGTGGTAATTGCAGATAGGCAAGCCACTGAATTGTCCTACCGGGCCCAAGTTGAGTTAAAATCCTTGATGGGCAGAGCGAGAAGTCTCATGTAGGTGATTCTTCCCCGAGCACGGACTGTCAGAGATTGCTCCAGGTAGGGCTGTGGTTTTCCCATGGTGTATGAGGAGTCCAGTGAGGAAAGATTGAATTGGTGATGCAGGCTTTCCAGATCCCTTTCAAAAGATATTCTCTTGGCCTGAGTATTCACTGTTTTCCTCCAGGCTGTTAGTTTGATGTCAGGGTTCTGCAGATTTTGGATGTTAATGTCCAATAATTTAGTTCCTGCTGCCAAGTGCACCTGCCATGGGGAACCCTCCTCTTCGAAGAGCGTTTTAATTTGTCTTTTTAATGACAGTTCTGGTGCTCGTGTAGTCCTGATGTAGTATTTTATTAAATCACCTGAGCAAGTAATGCCTGGACTGTTGAGACCCAGCTCCAGCCTTACTCTTGCTCTCCTAGCCTATCTAGGGAGAGCTAGGACTTTCCTGTATGCTCCACTCTTGTAAAGTAATTGTTCTGTGTATATAGAGGGCATATCCCAAAAAAACCTTGGAGCTTAAAAGTGTTTCTCAGTGGTGAGCGCCTCCTTCTGGGCTGTAATGAGAACATTTGTGATGTCAATATTCTCACTGAACACCATTCTTATACTCCAGCATACAAATACGTAGATTGCGTATTTCAACAAACTAAAGTATTGACAGTTTATATTGATTTTAAGCACATTGAAAAGAAATAAAAAAACACGTAGTATAATTGGGACTTATCTTGTTAATATCTAATATGCTACTATTGCTGCATTCCTCATTCCGAGGGAGAGAAAGGTCATACTGTGCATCAGTTATTAACACCAATGTGGTTACTTCAGGGCCAAGGACACATTTATTGTAGCCAGGGCCGGCTTTAGGGCAGTGCGACTGGTGAGGCTGCATGGGGCGCTGACCTGTGGAGGGGGGCGCTGATCTCAGGAGGGGGCTGTATTAGTAATAAGGTATTATTGGACAGATGAGGTGTACTTTTGCCTAGTAAGGGAATCCAAGTAGGCGGTCATAGGGTGTGGGGGCGCTATAAAGAATTGTCGCACTGGGTGCCACCAGCCCTAAAGCCGGCCCTGATTGTAGCTAAAAACGAACAAGCTCATAAATATATTTAGGTGAATTCTAGGAGGACTTCCACTGAAAACTGCTTGAAATTTCATTCTCCTAAGGATGTAATTTCAACTAGGTCTCACTTGATGATGTGAGTTTGTCTGGGGGTCGAGGATGACTCAGGCCTCTGAGCTCTGTATGGTCTGCAGATTTTTCAGGAGTTGGGCTGCGATTAGAGGCACTTTCCACTATTTCAAAAAGCTTTTAGTACATTTTAGCCAGCCAAAGCTCTGATCAGATAAAAGAGCATTTAGCTTAAAAAATAAGTTTTGTTTATTGGTCCCTTTTCTGTCTTATGGCCACATTTAGTATTGTGCGGATGTGGGACATCCGCCAAAAGTGGTGGAAATCTCGCCCTCCCTATTTAGTCTATACAATGCCTCCATGCATTCTGACACACCGCAGCCGTTAGATGGGACTACGGCCCTTCTGATGTTACCGTCTCTACATTAACAAAGAGCAGTGATCGCTTGGACACGCAACTGAATTCTCCACGATTGTCCGCAGCCCTCGGCTCTGTAATCTTCCAGCAACCATAGGGCTGTCACCACTCCTCCCATACACATTGTCCTGATGAAGACCCGTCGTGACCACTTATTGGGGCACTATAAGGGTTGAAACGTCAACACTTACACCAGGTCCAGACCGACCAAGACTCCACCCACCACAAGCTAGGAGTTATTGGTGTGAAATCAATATCTGGCCAAAATCCCTTCCCCCCACACCCCCCTTTTTTGTACATATAAAACCACCAGCATCCTGTATATATTGCGCACTTGTATAGCACTGAGCACTCATGTCACAAATTATTATTATTATTATATTTATTTTTATAGAGCGCGCAGCTACCCGGAGGTTTCTCGGCGCTAAAGACATTTTGAGTGACAAATACAGTAGGGGGACAGAGGGGTCTCTAAGAGGGTTATTGGTTAAACAACCATGTTTTTAGGTTTCTATGGAATTGGAGGTAGCATCTGTCCGTGCGGAGCTGGATGGGGAGAGAGTTCCAAAGAGATGGGGCAAGGTATGAGAAGGAACGGCCACCCATTCTAGCTCTGTTTATCCTAGGTACATGAAATTTATGTTGGCATGAGGAGCGTAGGGTTCTTGGGGGGCAATATTGATGGACAAGGGTGCTCAGGTAGGATGGTGCTTTGCCTGCCTTAATTCTGTGCATGAAACACATGGCTTTAAACTTTGTGCGGCTTTCGATTCGAAGCCAGTGAAGACTACGTATATCAGATGAGGTGGGAGATTTTTTTGGGCAGTTTGCAGAGCAGCCTAACCACTTTGTTTTGTACTGTTTGAAGTTTCCTAGTGACTTCTTTACAGGCTCCCCGGTATAAGATGTTGCCGTAGTCCAGTCTAGATGTGATTAGGCCTGGACTACGTTTTTTTGTGTGTCCTGGGGGAGCATCCACATGATTTTCCTGAGCCACTTGAGAATGGTAAAACAAGTGGCTGCAACTCTGACCGCTTGTTGTTTCTTAGACATTTGGTCATCAAAAAGGATGCCAAGATTGCGAGCGGTTTTGGAGGGAGAGGGTGTGGGACCCATCTGAGGTGGCCAATGTTGGGGGCCCCATAAAGCAGTGTGTTTACCAAACAGAAGCAGTTCGGTCTTTCCTCCCTTGAGTTTCAGTTTGTTATCATGCATCCATTTGGCAATGTTGTTAAGACCGGAGCAGAGGGAGGACGGTTAGAGTGTGCATTAGCAGAGAGTGAGTAGATGAGCTGGGTGTCATCAGCATATGAGTAAATCGTCAACCCAGATTGTTCTGCTAAAGTAGCAAGGGGACTGATGTATAAATTGAACAAAATGGGGCTGAGAATCGAGCCTTGGGGAACCCCAAATTGAGAGTCATGAGGTTTTGAGGATGATGTGGAAGAAAAGACTTGGAAGGTTCTGTCAGTAAGGAAACTTTTGAGCCATGCGAAGGCAGATCCAGTTATGCCGCAAGTTTGCAAGGTGTTCAGGAGAATGGTGTGAGAAACCGTGTCATACGCGGCACTGAGGTCGAGTAAGATGAGTGCCACGGTTTCCTTTGTCAACTTGCCGGCGTATGGTCTCGGAGACACCTACAGCCTGATTCATCATTCTCCCGTTTTGCGAGCCCCTAATAGCGATTCATAGCGAATCGCTATTAAGGACTCGCAAAACGGGATTCATGTAGAAATTGCATAAAGAAATGCGATTCCTACATATTCCTTATTTGCGATTAGCAAATTGCTAATCGCAAATAAGGAATAACTCGCCATTCATTCCTATGGGCCAAAAGGCCCATAGGAATGAATGGGGAGTATTCCTTATTTGCGATTAGCAATTTGCTAATCGCAAATAAGATAACGATTTGAAGGGTGCCAGGGGTGTCCAAAGGCACCCTGTAGCACCCCTCAAATGAAATTTTACACAGGTTTTGCACACACACATGTCCAAAGGACATGTGTGTGTGTAACATGCAACTCAGAAAAATGCATTTAAATGCATTTTTCTGACTTTTCGCACTTTACCACGAGGTCTGACCTCGCGGTAAATTGCGGCAAGAAATTGCGAATTTGCAAAATAAAATTGGATGATGAATTGCATTTAAGGAATCTCAAATAGAGATTCCTTAAATGTAATTCCTCGCAAAATTGCGAGATCGCAATTAGCGATTTTTACATTTGGGATGCTGAATCCCAAATGCAAAAATCGCTCTCGCAAAGGGCCAGATTCTCAGAATCTGGCCCTTTGCGAGCGCAATTTTGTTTGATGAATCGGGCGGCTAGAAGGATTGATTCGGTTGAGAAACCTGCTCTAAATCCCGACTGGGATGTGTGAAGGAGGTTATTTGTTTCTGTGAAGTAAGTAAGTTGGGTGACAGTATGTTTTTCCAAGATTTTAGAAAATAGGGGTAGGAGCGAGATTGGGCAGAAGTTAGAAGGGTCATCTGGATCTGCATTAGCTTTCTTCAATAATGGTGATGCCATGGCATGTTTCCATGCCTTGGGAACTTTGGCTTCCTTTAAGGAGGAGTTGAGGAGCTCCAGAATGAGCGTAAGTGAAGAGGTGTCAAGTGTCAGAAGGATTTGTGGGGGAAAGGGGTCCAGAGGGGAACCAGATTTGTTAGTTTTAATGATTTCACGTAGTGATGACAGATTGAGCAGATTCCAGTTAGCTAGAATCTGAGAGGTGTTACCTAAAAATGGGTCCGGTCTAACATCATCAGAGTGAGAAGTCATTTTGGGAGGTTCGGGTGCTGTTGGAGAAGAAGTTGGGTCTTTAAAGTCAGCATAAATTTTAACTATTTTGTTTTGAAAGAATTCTGCGAGAACATTGCACTGTGAGGAGTCTAGACAGGGGTCTTTCGGTTGACAGGTGGAACCAGAGAGTTCTTGCACAATTTTAAAAAGTGCTTTAGGATGGTTTTGAGCATTTTCAATAGTTGATTTGGTATATTCAGCTCTGGCTATTTTACATATAGCATGATATTTCGATAGGGCAGCTTTATATAGTAGCTTTATTGAGGGGTCGTAGTGTGCACGCCACCAACGCTCTAAATTTTTACAAGCAGTTTTTTCAAGTTTAATCGAGTCAGTAAACCAGGGGGCAGGGGGATGATGTGGGTTCTGTTTTTTATTTCTTTGTGGAAGGCATACATTGATGGCAGAGCTAAGCCAGTTATGAATAACTGCGGTTTCCTCGATGTTTGTTATGTTAGTGAGGGGTCTGGTTTCATCCAGGCGTGCATTCAGCTGGGCAGTATCGAGTTTTTTCCAATTTCTCATTACCCTAGGTCCAGTGGGAGCATTCTGAGAGGTGACAGGTAGGGGGACAGTTATTGTAAATTCCACCAAGTAATCGTCGGACCAGGGGATGGGTACATGTGGTTTACATACAATATTATCAAGATTGGAAGAGACCCGGTCAAGTAGATTGCCGGCCTTATGTGTTGGGCCAGAGTTGCAGAGAGTAAGGTTTAATGCTGCTAGGTCAGCTATCAGGTTGGTACTGGTATGGCAGGAGATATCGTTAAAGTGGATATTTAGGTCTCCGACTATCAGAAAATTAGCGGCCTCTAACAAGAAAGGGGCAATAAACTCAGGAAAGGAGGTTGCCCAGGTGCGATAGATTAGAGCACCGTATAAGGTGAAGTTTGGGGATAGTAGAAGCTTGAAGGATCCAGCTTCACAATTTTGGATATCAATGTCTATCCATTTGCATGTGTATATCTTTTGAAAAATGATTGCAATCCCACCTCCCTCTTTATGCAGTCTATTTTTGCTAATGTAGGTATAGTTAGCGGGTAGGGCTGCTGCTATATCTGGCCCGAGCTGTTGTTCAACCAGGTCTCCGTGAGGAAAAGTGCGGCTGGTTGTGATGTTGTAAGTAGATCAAAGATATCCATTTTATGTTTTGGTAATGACCTGCAGTTCAGACTAATAAAGGAGAATTCATTTAGGGGTGGAGTAAGATCTTGTGAGGGCCAATGGAAAGTTGGCGGTTTCCAAATTAATTGCGGAGGGTGTGGATAGGAGGCTTAAATTGCAGTTGGTACATATTGAGGGGGTATGAATGCAGCTAAGAGCCATGCATTGAGAGCATTGAGCGGAATTACATGCAAGAAGAATGTCTCTGGAGTAGGTGATGGGGGTGTTAGAGGTTGAAACATAGGTTCTGGCCCCTGGTCCCGTCTGGTCGCGGACGGGCGCAGACAGGCAGGACTTTGGCTTGACTTCGGCGCGTCAGCGGCGCACCCGCTGCACGCGTCTGCTGTGCGGCCGGGGACACATGGGATTTATATGGATAGGGGCGGAGTCAGCTGCTAATCGCTGATTGGTTGGGGATCAGGAAGTTGTAATCACTTCCTCCCTGGTGGGCTGTTCGCCGTCCCTCCACGCAAACCAAACTTTTGGCGGTGGACCGGGGACACGAACGTTGTGCAATAGGTAAAGTGAGTTCTTTCAATATTTAAAATAACATGTTTTTCTGACACAGGTTAAAATGGTGAGCATTTCGTTTTTACCAGCGCTTTGAAATCCGTGTTCTCCTTGCTGTTCTCTGCGCTTGAGTGAGTCAACAGAGCGATTGTGGGAGCGGCATATAAGCCTGTGGGGAGTCAGCTGCTAATCGCTGATTGGTTGGGGATCAGGAAGTTGTAATCACTTCCTCCGTGGTGGGCTGTTCGCCGTCCCTCCACGCAAACCAAACTTTTGGCGGTGGACCGGGGACACGAACGTTGTGCAATAGGTAAAGTGAGTGCTTTCAATATTTAAAATAACATGTTTTTCTGACACAGGTTAAAATGGTGAGCATTTCGTTTTTACCAGCGCTTTGAAATCCGTGTTCTCCTTGCTGTTCTCTGCGCTCGAGTGAGTCAACAGAGCGATTGTGGGAGCGGCATATAAGCCTGTGGGGAGTCAGCTGCTAATCGCTGATTGGTTGGGGATCAGAAAGTTGTAATCACTTCCTCCGTGGTGGGCTGTTCACCGTCCTCCACGCAAACCAAACTTTAGGAGGTGGACCGGGGACACGAACGTTGTGCAATAGGTAAAGTGAGTGCTTTCAATATTTAAAATAACATGTTTTTCTGACACAGGTTAAAATGGTGAGCATTTCGTTTTTACCAGCGCTTTGAAATCCGTGTTCTCCTTGCTGTTCTCTGCGCTCGAAATCACCCCATTGTTATGTAAATATCTTGTTAACACTCTCTGTTTACTGTGATGATATACTGAATGAATTATTTCTGTTAATCATATAAAATAACTATATATAAAGCATCTATGCTTTGTCTAATTCCTTCACATGAAACGTTTTATCCATAGGCATGGTTCAAAAGTTGCGAACTTTTTATTTTTGCACTAGTAAGTAACGTATTTCTACCCGACAGAACCACTTGTTGTTTAATCCATGCATTCTAAATCAGATGTAGAGGACATTTACCACTTTTGGCAGATGACTTGTATCTGAATGAGCCACCTAGTTGTGAGAGATTTGGGGTTGATGCATTTTTTCCACATATGTGTTAAGTTTTTCGGAGTAATTTGTTTTCTTCATTTGTCACTTGAGAGAGTCACTGTATGGCTTTGTTGAGATCTGACTCGCTATAGGTTTTGGGGGGCAGTTAAATTCATGCTCTCAGTCATAGTATGTAAGTTCTTTGTTACAAAATCACTGGTGTACTGATCAAATGGCATAATATGTAGGACTGAAATCGTTTTAGATTATATGGAGTAGAGTGCATGTTATTTAGCACTCTGACTCATTCTTTATGGCTTCTAAGTTGATCCATAGTGCCTACTTTAGAGGTAGTAGACTGAAATGGATAAGCACATGGTGCTAGCAATCAACGTGAACCGAGGACTCTACTCTTAGAGATCTCTGTTGCCCTAAAGAGGTCCAGCATTGAGCCTTGAGAGTGGGTTGGAGAAGATAATAATTGAGAGTGGCTTTTGATTTGCAACACTGATGACAGCCTGATATCAGCAACGTCCTTTGTGGTTCTCCAGTGTAAGTAAAGTCTTCCAAAAAAAGTTTGTTAGATTTGGAGGTCATAGTTTCTGTGAGAAGTTCAGTGAAACATTCCGCAAATGTGGTGGTTTTCCCGGGGATGGTAGAATATTTGGATTTTAGCAGGGCCTACTGTTTTAATTTCAACTCAAAGGCACTGAAAGGTAGGGAATCTTTTGAGTCTTAGAGGTTATAGTGTTTTTACAGATAATTGCAACCTGTGCGAAAGTGGCTCTGTATATTCTGCACCAAAGTAAGGTACAGTGTGCACAGAGTCCACAGTCCCCAGAGGTTTGGCAGAGGCTAAAGTTAGATATAACCTTACTCTCTAAAGTGGTAGCTTGGTCGAGTAGTAAGGCAGTATCAGAGGACAGTGTAAAGTATTTGTTGTACACACTCAGTCAGCAAATGTTCTCACACACTCAAGAACTGAACTCTAGGCCAATTTATTTGTATATAAAAATATATTGTTGTTTATGTTAGAACCACAAGTAGGTATCATAAATACTTTCTCAGAATAAGATATTGCAATTGAATACTTTCAAATAGCAATAGACTTTTAAATACAATTGATACAGTTGTTGCAATAGGCAACACAAGTTAAACACAAAATAACATATAGCTCAATAGGAAGTTTTAAGTAAATGCAATAAAATCACTTTACAAATGTTTTTCTTACTCAGGACTGGATCCTGGATTCAGCCCTGGTGCATTTCCTGTAAACAATTGAAAGAGATCGTTTTTGTTACACAGGCAATTTTTGAGGAATGTTTGTATGTCTTGAAAATCGACACTTAGAAGAAGTTCTGGCAAAAACCAGGCATTGTTATCCTATGGGAGAAAATCAGGTTATCAGAAAATCACGGTTGTAATTACTTTTGAGGGTCAGTGCTGGGCACAAAGATCCAACACTAGGATCTCTCCTGATAGCAGGTGAGTAATTTCGTTTTCTTTGGTTGGATGATTTTTAAGGAATATTTCAAAGTTGCAAAACTCAACACTTAGAAGAAATTCTGAGTGAAACCCAGCCAATGTTACCCTATGGAGAAACTCAAGTTATTGATCTTTGGGTAAGTATTCAGCTGGCAGAGTTAAGGTTCTGGGGGTAGACTCTGGGGTCTACCAGGGTCAGATAGGTACAGTTGTTACACCCTCAGCGGCACAGGGGCAGCCCGGTGCAGAGTGAGTAGGCCCCATTTTAGCCTATGGCGGGCAGAGGGACAGATGCTGCACTTCCAGTGGCACTCGTGTGGCTGGGTGCTGGGTGCTTTTGGGCGGTTGGGCGCCCAATGTATTTCAGTGGCAAAGCTGGAAGTTGAACAAAGGCTGCAGGCTCTGGGACAGAGATCCTTCAGGTGCGACCACCACCTTGAGAGGTAAGTTGGGAAGCTGTAGATTAGGTAGCCACCCAGGAGTTGGGCACAGGGAGCCGTGGGGCGCCGGGTTAAGGGGTGTCCTTTGGTGTCGGGAAATCTTACCCTCAGCTGGTCACAGTTAAAGTAGTCCCTGGTTGTGAGGCTGCAGGCATCGTCAGGAGCATCGAGGAGGGTCCTTGGGTGCTGTATTCTGGGTCACAGTCATCGGGGGGACATCCTTGTGGTCTTTATTCACTCAGGCACGGGCCGGGCTCGGCGAGTGCAGAGTGTGCTGGATTTGCGGTTCCTGGCTGGCACCAGGGGTTGTTGCTGTTTGAGCAGAACCACTGCTCGTGGGAGTCCCAGTCTTTGGATGAGCAAGGCAGTCAGGTCCTCCGGGGTTTTTGATGTTGCTGACCACAAGAGATGCCAGGATTTAGCAGGACCAGGTTCAAGGGTAGACAGGCCTGTAGGGCTGGGGCCAAGTCAGTTGGTGTCGTCCTCTTGTTAGTAGCTGCATGGCAGGTCTATTTTCTTCTTGTTCTTCTTGTAGGTTCGGAATTGGGATCTGAGGAAGGAAGGTCCAGGGTGCCCCTAAATACTACATTTAGGGGCGTTACAGATAGGGGAAGGTCAGGGACATATGGGTCCCTTCCCTGGAGTGAGTACACTCCCCTATCCTGCCACTCTCCAGTGGGAGGGGGCAGGAGCCTGTCTCTGATTGGGCAGGACTCCCTATCCTCAAGATGGCGAGAGCCTGGAGTTGTGCTTCACCTCACCTCCCCCACCTGAGGGGTGGGGTTAACAGAGGCTGGCACACCCCCTCTCTTCCCTTAGGTTTTCCTGCCTGTCTCCCAGCCAGAGTGGGGGTCAGAACCAGTGGGGGGCTGTTGCTGAATACGGCAAGTAGCCTGGAGAAGCTCACAAAGGCAGTAGGCCTTTGAAGCTCCCCCTGCCCATCCTGGGGGCGGAGTTCTAGCACCTCGCCCCAGGTTCTGCATTGTTGCAGGCCCACAAAAGTGGAGAGCTCTCTACCCAGGGGCCCAGCAACATGTCTGCTGGGTGGCAGCCTAGGCAGCCTCTCAGTCAGGACACGGGTTGTGGGTTATTTCAGGGGGCAACTCTAAGTTTCCCTCTGACATGCATTGTAAATTAAATCCCACACTGGCATCAGTGTGGATTTAATGTGCTGAGAGGTTTGATACCAAACTTCTCAGTCTTCAGTGTAGCCATCATGGTGCTGTGGAGTTCGTGATGACGACCTCCCAGCACCATATACTCTTAATGGCAGCACTACACTTACAGTGTCAGGATTGAACCTGGGTACTGCAGGGGTACAGGGCTCATGCACCTGTACCCACACCACTGGCATAGGGCACCCAGGTAGAGGGGTAACTGAGGTATGCCAGGGCAGTGTGTTGTGGGCATGGCACACAGGGATGTGTGCCATGTCGACTCTTTGTTGTATTCTACACCAAGACACTGCAGCCCTTGGGAGTCTTCCCTGGTCATAGTGCCCTGGGTACCTAGGGTATCATTTACGAGGGGCCGACTTGTGGCCAGAGATGCCAATTGGGCTAGGTTTTGGGGAAAGAACAGAGGCCCTGGGAACCTGATTGGCAGCGAACCAGGGCACACCAAGGAAAAGTGCATCAGTTATCAGGCAAAAAGTGGGGGGGTTACTCCAACAGAAACCCATTTTCCTACAGAACCCCTGCTCCAGTTTACTGCATCCAATACTGTTGGATAAATGACTAGGGGTGGGCATCAAATTCCATTCCGCTTGCGGAAATTGCGATATTTTGGCATTTTTGCGTTCCACGGAGAGCGTGAAAATGCAAAAATTTCCGCGATCCGCAGCGTAGCGGAGATTTTTTCCATGCTGGCGCTTAGAAAATATGTTCTCGCACGCGCGATTGCCTTACCAGGATCCCCGCATTCGGCGACGAGTTTTCCGCTCTGTTCGCGTGCTTCACGAGATGTTGGTAGCCGTTTGAGCTATCTCGCGTGAGTTTGCGACCGCAATCACGTAATTCATCTTGCCATCAAACACCGCGAGAGTGTAAGATCTCGAACACGTCATTCTCCACCGTGAGCGTGAGGATGCAAACTCGTCAATATCCAACGCAACAGAGAGCGTGAGAACGCGAATACGTCATTTTGGACACAATATCGACATCCGGCGGAAGTGTGGTGAATCTCAAGAACACGAACACGTAACATTTTCAATCTGGAGAAGAAGATCATCTATAGCAGCATAAAACCTTCTGTAAATGATGATTTGGATGAAAAAAACTCCTTATATTGACATTTGGCTGTCTTTTTTTGCGCAAGGAGTCATTTTTTAAAATGGGGGGAGAGGGAGGAAGTGCCACAGAATCTCCAACTTCCTGTTCCTGTCCAGCAGGCTCCTCCAAGTGCTTTGTCCATCTCCTGTTCATTTTGCCTTTGGATTTTGAGCTGGAAGGATCACTCTGCTGCATCATTAATATTGGATTTAAGGACTTTTGAATTTTATATTTTACAAGTAATTTGGTGTTGTGTCTGTTTGATTGGGGGCATTGCAGTTGCGGCAACTACAATGTAATGTTGGTACTTATCATTCCTTTTTTTAAAAATTGTTGTGACTAGTTGTAGTTAGTAGGTCCAGAGCTAGTCATGGGTGGGTGAATGATGAAGCAACTGTTCCTTTGGTGTGTTTTGAATTTATTTCAAGCATCATTTAGGGCATGGATGGCATTGGATTGAGTTGGGAAATGTGTTTTTAGGGGGTATTTCTGTTGTTGGGTGTCTTAAAGAAATGCCTTTGTTGTGTGTGTCTGGTGTGCATGCACCCTGCAGACCTTTTTTTGGCCTTTGTATTTTCGTTTTTGCATTTTATTGCATTAAAAAGGCAAAGCAGTGTGCTTTAGCATGCATCCTTTGCCTGGATTTTATAGGCATTTTGTTAGTTCATTGTGTTTCCCAGGCCTCCTGCTTGTTGCTTGTGATTTGTGAGTGTCCATGTGGCTGGTGGCCTTTATTGTGGTGGGAGTTATTAGTGTGCTGCTTTTGCCATATAGGCCTGCATGCTATTCCTTTGTGGCCTAGGCTTCTTGTTGTGGGTAGGCCTGGTCATTAGGCTGGCGGCCATTTTGAAGGCTGGCAGTGTGCTTTTTGCAATAGGCCTGCATTGTCTGTCCTCTATTTCTTGTAGTTGGGTGGTCCTGGCCATGTGGCTGGTGGCCATTTTGAAGCCTAGGCCTGCAAGCTTGTGTGGCCTTGTCTGCCAACAGACCTGCTTTCATCTAGTAGGCTCAGAGCAGGTAGCCACAGGTGCATTAAACAAGTCTTTCTGTGTGTTCTGTTGAATTTAAACATAATTTAGGGCATGGATGGCATTGGATTGAGTTGGGAAATGTGTTTTTTTTGGGGGGGGGGGTATTTCTGTAGTTGGGTGTCTTAAAGAAATCCCTTTGTTGTGTGTGTCTGGTGTGTTGGTGTGCATGCACCCTGCAGGCCTGTTTTTTTGGCCTGTGTATTTTCGTTGTTGCATTTTATTGCATTAAAAAGGCAACGCAGAGTGCTTTAGCATGCATTCTTTGCCTGGCTTTTATAGGCCTTTTGTCAGTTCATTGTGTTTCCCAGGCCTCCTGCTTGTTGCTTGTTATTTTGAGTGTCCATGTGGCTGGTGGTCTTATGTGGTGGAAGTTATTTAGCGTGCTGCTTTTGCCATATAGGCCTGCATGTTTTTCCTATTGGCCCACTGCTCCCATCCATCCCCTTTGCCAGCAGCAGCTCCCTGAATGATGTGATGCTCAAAAACTTTAATTCCAAACAGGGTCCACCCCACTTCCATTACATTTGTATTTTGGTTGTTGTTCTTATTCGAGTTCCTATCCTTCCTGAGAGTGTAGTGTGTACACAGTAGTATACCATAGCCCTTGTTGACAAAGTCTCAGAAATGGCTAGACTATATCTTTTATTTGTTTGTTTGTTTGTTTGTACTAGTACAGTTGTAATTGTTGAGCCACAACACCAAATGCAACATTTCACTGATGTTCTTCTCCTGGCTTATTTGCTTTTAGGAGCACAAAAAGACAAAGGAGGAGGTATCATCATTATCACCCAGTGTACTGCCAGACAGAATGTAGTGTAGTTCCTATATTCCCAATAGGCTCTGCGCATTGGGATAATATATTCAGCAGTGTAGACGTAGGACTGAGGTCGACTAGGTCTCTACTGACTATATTAGACTGATGGTTTGCCAGCTAGCTCAGAGGTCACTAGAAACTTTCTCGAATAAACGAGGAGGAGTTTAACCTCCATGGATAGACAAGAAGGGATTAGCTTCCGACAACCATATAACATGACAACTTTGCTCCCTCAGAATAAGAGTGTATCTCTAGAGTCGTGTGAAAACAATAGACAGCTATTTCACTCAGTCATTGTGCGTACTTAGTTTCACCAGAGTGCAGAGAAAAGAGAGACGGGCGTTTTCAATAAAAGGCGTAATTTATTGAGCAGTCTTCTTTCTCATGCAAGAGACATGAATTGCCATTATTGCAATACTTAATGTAAAGTAAAGTGCGTACAGTAAAAAGAGTATTATGAAATAATACTGTAAAGGCATTGATATGGTTTCTTAGCCATAAGATACTTTAAAATGGATAAAATATATACATACATATATACATTGACTAACATACTCAACTGGTGCTTCTAAATACGCCTACCTCGGTGTACCTGACCTAAGCCTAATACGTGGGAAGGAGTAAATAAGTAGCAGTTTAAGTTAAGTTGGTTTTGCCAAGAATCTGACACAAGAATTCTCTTCAAGGGTTTAGTCAGCTCCGTACCTGGGTAATAGAATGCAGGAGGTCTGGTATCTCTCTTTCAGGACTCGATATCCCAGCAGCCCGCAAAGGCAGCTGAGAACACCGGAGCTGGATTTCTCGGCAGGAGAAAAGACAGCGTCTCTCTCAGTGCGTCAAGGAGGAGGGGCAGCGCCCGTGGGCTCTCGCATCAGCTGGGCTCTCGGTCAAGTAGATAGCTGCTCGGCTCCAAAACCACCACTGGGTGTTTGCTTAAGGCAACGTTGGTATATTTATACCTGAAAGGTGCAGAGTTTCACATAAGGTTTGGACATAAGACGTCAATAAAGATGTCACTAAGAACTGACTGTTCCTTTAGTGTTCTCAGGAGTTTTAATGACAAATCAAAACAAAAGCAAAACTGGGATTTCCCAGGTTGCTGGAGGTTTGGTGTGTCGAAAAAACTTGTTGTGCTTTCTAGGAATCCAAGGAAGTAGCTTCTGCCGTGCTTTGGACTGCAAGGTCTATTTATTTAAATATGGATCTGATTCCTTATGCCATTATAGGGATATTATTGATTATAGCCGTACAAGGGCATAAAATAGCAATATTGATTCGGGTTCCTAGATAAAACACAATAAGAAGTCCTGCTGCGCATCACATCCACGTGTGACCACAGGCAGCTCTGCAACTTGTGCACCTGGGTCCTGCCTTAAATCTGAAGAAGATGGCCTCAAAGAAAGGTACCAGGTCCTCCAGTACCAAGAAAGTTGCCTGTGAGAAAAAGGAACAGAACAAGGAAGTGCCACTAACCATGACTGGTGTGCCAGCCAATGTCTTTTTTGGGACCAAACAATTACGCATACAGCAGCGTTGTCCGGGAACCAAGCTGGGAGCAGCACCTCCGCACCAGTGGTCCAACCTCACCAACCTAGGCCCAAGCCCTTGAGTGTCGCAGAGGTAACCAGTCTACTAACGAGCAGCGATGTTGAAATGTTATTATCGCAAAGTAGTACACAAACAATGCAGGAGAACAGCAGCGGCCGCAAGAGCAGCAGCATACGCAAGAACAGCAGCATACGCAAGAACAGCAGCAGCTGCAAGAACAGCAGCAGCCACAAGAACAGCCCACAGCAGTAGTTGTTGCTCCTGAAGTAGGAGCATTTCAGAAAATTGAGCTTCCTGCAGACAAAGTGGAGCAAACCACGGTTTCAGAAGATCTATTGTCTTCCAGACCACCAGCAAGGAAAAGGAGGCTTAGTCCATCTTCTCTTCAAGCCCGCTTCTGATGATCGTGATGCCACTTGGAAGTCACCAGCTCAGTCTGAGAGTGATGCACGCCACAAGACAAGGCTAGTGAAAAGGAAGGTTCCAGAAAGACTTAGAGTTATGGAGGTAGATGTACAAGAGGGGGATGATGTTGATGATGACGAGCCATTCATCACGCACATCACTCCCGCCCCAAAGGGGATGGAGACCAACATTATTACCCTATCCAAAAAGGCTGCTGAGCGGGATGTAGCACGGATACCACCAACACAGGTTACACCACCACGTCCGGCAGGATCTACATCCAGCTCAACCATCTCAGTAGGTAGTGGTAGAAGTCACAGTGTAGCTGCACAGAGTCACATTCCAAGTACACCCTCCAGTTAATCTGGTATTGAAAGTGGTACATCCAGCAGCGCCAGAAAGTTCTCCTCCCCAGTTTGGGACTTCTTTTCAGTTAGCACTAAGGAGGAGAACGTTGGTAAATGCTCAATTTGTCGACAAGGTGTTCGGCTGGGTAAGCTTGGTACAAACTATGCTACCGGAGGCCAAGCAAGTCATCTCAAAATACACCACACTATTGTGTGGGAGGATCACCTACTTCACTTACAACAGAGTAAAAAAACTCAACCCATTGATGTTGGGCATGAAGAATCAAGGGACGATATTATTGCGGTGGAAGGTGAAGAAGAGGGAGGCATTTCTAGCCGTGTACCCAGTAGTGTAGTGGTACCGCCCACAATCCTCCTCAGCAACATCTCATTGGCACTGCAGTAAGAGCCATACTCAGAGTCAGGCTGAGACACCAAGGCGACCGAGTACTGCAAGGAAATAAAGTGTGTCGTTGAGCCTAAGTGGGTTAATGAAAACAACAGCACCACAAAGGAAAGTAATCTAGCCTACCATTGAGAGCATGCTTAGGTTGGAGGGGCAGTTCCAACGCAACCACCCAACGGCATGGTTGTACAATGGGAAGCTTGCTAAAATGTTAGCGCTGGACCTTCTCCCTTTTTCATTTGTGAAAGGGGTGGGTTTCCTTGAATTTGTGTCAGCCATCTGCCCTAAATGGAAGGTTCCCAGCCGGTCCTATTTTGCAAGAATTGCTGTTCCTGCACTACATCATGATGTGCTGGAATTGGTTGGACAAGCTTTGCATCAGAGTGCTGTTGTCAATATCCACCTGACTACAGACATGTGGACCAGTTGCCAAGCCACAGATTACATGTGCATCACTGTACACTGGGTCTCTTTTGTGGGGGTTAGAGATAAGCTATCTGAAGTAGGTGCTGTTGACAAAGCTGAGATTTTTAAAGATACTCGGAAACATGCAAATGTAGTCATGTTCGCCATGGAGAAATCTTATACTGCTGTAACCATATTGGAGCAAGGTTTTTGAATGGCTGTGCCCAAGAGGGCTTAATATTGGTTTTGTTTCCACAGATAATGGCAGTAATGTACTTAAGGCCATGGAGCTTGTTTCCTATTTCACGGATCCGTGTTTGGCGCACTGCATAAACATTATAGTTCAAGACTTTCTGAAAAAAGAAGCCATAGTCAGCAACTTACTGACCACCTGCCGAAGAATATGCACTCATTTCAGCTATTCTTTTAAAGCTCGGAAGCAGCTGAGGATCATTCAACATGACTATAGAATGCCAGTCAAAGCATTCATCCTGGAGGTGGCAACACGTTGGAACTCAACTTATTACATGCTTGACCGTCTGTTTGAGCAGAACAGTCCACTCAATGAATATGTCATGCGAAGAGGGGATGCTACTGTGAAAAGCATGACCCTTCGATGGACCAATTGCGCCTAGTTAAATGCCTGACTGAGATGCTTTGTCCTTTTGAGGTCTTCACACGTGAAGTCAGCAAGGAGGACTGTACTATGGGCCTAGCTATCCCATTATTGCAAATGCTAGAGCATCAGCTGAAGGTGGTGTCTAAATCATACAAAGGTGTAGAGGAAAAAAAAAAAGCCTATGAGTTGGTGGAGAGTTTAGCCCGTCACTTAGCTGACAATACAAGGGTGCAAAATAAGATTTTGTCACAAGAACATTGCATTTCTGCCACCATTCTGGATCCACAGGCAAAAATGGCACTGAAGATAGTAATTCCTTTTTCAGAGATAGATGTTGCCTGCTACAAAACCTGGATAGCTGAGGCAGCGAGTACGTTGGAAAATGAACGGCTGCTAATTAAAAGCCCCTTAGATCAACTCACAACAGTACTGCAGCAAAGCATCCTGCATCAAGTGCAACTTCGGGAGGCTGAGGGCAGTGTGTTTGGCTCAGAACACTTGCCATCACTATCGACAACAGCAATAACTGGATCATTAGGCCCAGTAGCATTGATACAGGATTGGTATTTACATTTAGGCATTGGTAAAACCAGTGCTGATGCACAAAGAAAAGAGCCCGAAAAAGGTTTAGCACCCCTGAACATTGAGCAGATGGTCCCGGCCTATTTGGATGACCCATCAGAGGTGTATATTGATCAAAACCCATTGTGGTATTGGTATGGGAAAAGGGCCCAAAGGCCACTGCTCAGCAGGCTGGCGATAAGCTATCTGGCTTGCCCTGTCACACGTGTCTCTTTTAAATGTGTTTTCAGTACTGCTGGTTCCATTGTAACAGTGAGAAGGACCAGTCTCTTGCCCAAAAACGTGGAGAGGTTAACAATAATCAAAATGAATCAGCACTTCATACCACCGAATTACACATCACATGAATCGAGGGAGGAAGATGAGGACAGCGGCTCAGGTGACAGAAGTAGTGTGTTACATGATGATTACCTACTTCTGGTTGAACCCCCAGAGTTTGAGGACGAGCTATACTGCCTTGACAATTAGGCTTGCACTTACTGTCATCCTCCCTTATTTTCCTTTATTTGTGTGTCTGTCTTTCCGGTTACAAACTTTGAATCACAACAAATCCATCACCACCGTCTTCTACTCTTTTTATTTCAATATATGAGTTTCAGCTGTCTGCATTTCACAGTACAGTCCTCCGAATCCTGCTCCTCCATCCTCCTTAATCTCCCTAAATCCATTGCCCTCAAGACAGATGTTGATTGGATGATGCAAAATAGAAGAAAAAATAAAATGTTTCCTAGTCCCGCCAAAAGAAGTGGGACATGATGATGACTACTATAGCTATCCTCCTTTCTGAGCCGAGAGAGACTGCCCATTAACTGAAGATGAGATGGAACAGGTGATGAATGATGCCATGCATTGGACGCAGACTGAGTGATTTTGTTGTTGTTTGTTGTGCATGAAGTTATTTCATTGGTACTATATGTAATAATCATAATTCATCACACTAAAAGTAACTCAAGGCAATTTTCCCCTTCTTGCAACTATTTTTAATAAGAAATGTGTACTTCTACTGCAGCCTGATACATTGCTTTAGAATACAGGAAGGGAAATCAATCTGTACACTGCACACTGAGTAGGACAACAGCATGATGATGATGATGGCGAGAGAGACAGCCCCTTAACTTAAGATGAGAAGGAGCAGGTAATGAAAATAAATGGCATGCATTGGACACCGACTCTGAAGTGAAGTCAAAGTGTACTAGTATTACTCTACACACTAAAGAGTGACTCAAGTCAAGAATATTTCTACTCTTGTTGTTTAATAACAAAATTGTACTTCTACTGCAGGCCGATCTTCACAGTCACTCAGTACAAGTATTGGAGATGATTGATGGAATAATAAGTCAGGACGTTTCATGAGTGGCATAAAAGGTAAACAAGTTAACAACAACCACAGCATACCTAAAAGTCTGCGTAGCAGTGGAGTCGAGTGTAGCGGTGGTATGACTGCAGTTCATCAATTTAATCACCTAAATTGTAAAATGTTATGTTCCTGGATATGTGCTTTGTCCAACTCTTTCAAAAAATGTACACTAAACGGAGGATGTGCTAAGCGTGCCGTCACTGTAGGCCTGCTCTGTCCTGTTGTTGTTGTAGGTCAATGCTGAAAACAGACTAGAGTAGAGATGGTGCATACATGCTGCCTCGGAAAGTGTTCTTGTTGCACTACACCATAACTTTTGCATTTTTTTCAACTTTGTTTCTCAATATCCCTTTTGTTTTTCCATCTACAATTACAGGCCAGGCCTTACCCTGTGCTATACTTGGGAAAACAATGCACACTCACCTTAACAATAAATCTACATCTGCCAGGCAGGCAGTGGCAACACCCAAGATTGATGGATGAGAGGACCAAGAGGAATGCCGAGATGCAAATCCACATTTTTGACCAGGATAACACAGTAACAGTATCAACTTTCATCATCTTTTAAATAATTTGCTTAATTTTTTTTCTACAATCTTTACAACAGTGTGTTCTTCTTGTTGTTAATTATTATCATTAGGTTTGCTCTCTGTTTATAATTCATCCCTACAGATCTTTAAAACATTTCTTTGCTATCTGTAAAAGTATGCCCAGAACAACTGAACACAAACTGTATGTAATCCGGGTCTGCTTATCAATCCTCATCATGCATGCATTTCCTTTTTCTCCATTAACATATTGATATGGATATGGTGGTCTACAGAGTTTGTCGTTTGTTGTTCGTCAATGCGTACTGTTTTTCATTTTCAAACCTTTCCCCAAAACCCTCTTCCAATCCATTCAACAAACACTAACGCTCTACCCCTGGGCTGTGTGACTTATTGAGATGTGACTAAATTAAATGTACACCAATAATTTATCACACGCTTGCTGGGGCATATGTGGCAAAAGCAACAGTACTTCAATTTCAAGGCAGGGCGAGGATCTTCTTCTGCTTGCCCACCCATGAGCAGTATATTTGTGAGGTGATTTTTATTTACCAAAGGAACTTATACATCAGCATTAATTGCCAGCATCGATTGGATTTGTTGTTATCCTCCTACACTGCACTAACGGTTACGCTTGTGTCCAGTGTACTGTAGGCCTAGTCAAGTGACTCAACACAACTATAGTTTGTAACTGTGTGTAATAGGCTATCCCCACCACCATTATGTTTTGTTGTAAAATATTTTTGGATATTATTGTTTCGCAGTAAGTTTGGCACTGTACTTGATTCTACTACTCCTCGAACAGTCTCTCTCAGGCGACTGTCTCATTTTCTTTTTTTGCAAATGCTGCTGCCAGTGTCTACTACTAGTACCACCACAACCATGGCATGTTAGGAAAGGAAACCATCATCACCATGCAGCCATTGCTGTGCCTAAGTTACACATCAAGCAAAGGTAAGAGAAGTTTTGGGGAGGCATAATTAATAATGGACATGTTTTCAATCAATTCACACACCCCTTTGAGTCCAGTTAGAGAATGCATAGACTAGAAGAGACTGACACTACTAGTAGGACAACTCAATCAGTGAGGAGTGCTGAATCTATCTTTTTGTGTCTTACAAAGTCAGCCAATTATTTAAATCAAACACTGGCTATGGGTGGCCCTGCACCAGCAAGGACACAGTGTGATGTAAAACAGTAATTCCATCCACAAAACATTCACAACATTGTATGTAAAGTAGAAATATTGATGTATTAACCCTAACAAAAATGAACTATGTAAAAAAAACACAAAACCTTACCCACCCCTCTCCCTAACCTCAACCAATGTCCGTAAAGAAAAAGTCCAACTAAATTGTCCAAAACGCGAAACCCCAACGCCTTATTCCCACCCACCAAAAGAATAAATAAAAAAGGGGCAATGAACAGGGTCTCTTGAGGTTTGGCATGATCAACTTTGGAGGACACGCACTCGCTCCTCAAGGAGGGCAACACGGCGCTTCAAAGCGCGGCAGTTGCAGCCACAGTGGGGGGGCACCAGTGATGCTGAAGGAAGGGAGACGGGCGGCTGCCAGACGGTGGCGCCAGATCATTGGAGGGCAGTGACTGGGCCCGGGGCATTGGAGGAGGCTGCAGTTGCTGCCGCCTCCTCCTCTTCCAGGCCCACTAGCCGACAATATTCACGCTAGATGGCCTCCAGCTTCCGGCGCCGGGCCTTGGCGGCCAACTCATTCCGATTAGGTTTCCCCGTGGAAGGAGTAGCTATATATATCAAAAAGAAAAAACAAGACTATTATAAAATATACTCTTAGAAAAGCAGTAAGACGTGTTAATTATACACATAGTGGCATGGTAGCACTATCAAGCACAGTACATAACATTTGTGGTATGTATCTATTCTCCCACTTCCTTGGGCTTTAACATTTGTGGGAGTTTTTCAGGCATTCAACCAACCATGCATTTGATTCCTATCAGCCACCTATGCATGCATGCATGCATGCATCACACATATCCTTCTCTGTCAGTCATAAATATTAAATCTCGCCCGTCCTTCTTCCTTCCACCCGTCTTTCCCTTTTAGTTCAGCACCATCCATGAAGGTGATCTGACTTTTAGTCTTCTCCATAAAACGTTCAGAGCGGAGTTGAAATCATATAGAAGAGGTCATTTGTTATTCAACATTCCCGCCGCTAATGCCTTTACTAATGCCAATTAAAGGATGTCTTCACTCTTCAAACATTCACAACAACTTCTTACTTACTAAGTCTCAACAGTACAGTATACAGTACACCCTTGCAGTGAGTGTAATGTCAATAAGTAAGGATTAGGAATCTAACTTACCCTCACCTGCCACTGGTGCTGGCTCACCCCCTGCAGCTCCATCTGCAACTGCTGCATCCTCTCCAGCCTTGTCGCCTTCGCCGCTGGCCCCGGCACTGGTGGTCGGTAGTGCACCTAGAAAAAACAATATACATTTTGTAGGTGTCATATACACCTCCCCCAATTTTTCAGTAGCAAGTTAATAGTGATACATTCATATACAACATACATCACTAGTACAAATCAGGTAGTAGTAGAGTAGACGCTAGTAGTTATATATGGTCCCTAGGGTCATTCTAGTCTTTGCTTAGTTAGTTTGAGCCATGCAACCAATTTACATTTGTGTCTTTTATTTTTGACGTTACCTCGCAGCTTGTTGTATAAGACACCTTTGAGCCCACATTACCTCATACTGCTACTGTCTAAGAGCTGCGTACAGGGTCAACCAAAAAATTAGCAAGCCACTTTTGTATGGAGTTATGGTGTTAGTCCATATTGGTTATCCATAAAAATGCTACACTTTTTGGCACGGCTGAGAAATGCTTGCAATATACTAACGCGCACCATTTTTCTCATTACAGATGGAAGCCTTGGCGGCCAACTCATTCCGATTAGGTTTCCCCGTGGAAGGAGTAGCTATATATATCAAAAAGAAAAAACAAGACTATTATAAAATATACTCTTAGAAAAGCAGTAAGACACGTTAATTATACACATAGTGGCATGGTAGCACTATCAAGCACAATACATAACATTTGTGGTATGTATCTATCCTCCCACTTCCTTGGGCTTTAACATTTGTGGGAGTTTTTCAGGCATTCAACCAACCATGCATCTGATTCCTATCAGCCACCTATGCATGCATGCATGCATGCATCACACGTATCCTTCTCTGTCAGTCATAAATATTAAATCTCACCCGTCCTTCTTCCTTCCACCCATCTTTCACTTTTAGTTCAGCACCATCCATGAAGTGATCTGACTTTTAGTCTTCTCCATAAAACGTTCACAGCGGAGTTGAAATCATATAGAAGAGGTCATTTGTTATTCAACACTCCCGCCGCTAATGCCTTTACTAATGCCAATTAAAGGATGTCTTCACTCTTCAAACATTCACAACAACTTCTTACTTACTAAGTCTCAACAGTACAGTATACAGTACACCCTTGCAGTGAGTGTAATGTCAATAAGTAAGGATGAGGAATCTAACTTACCCTCACCTGCCACTGGTGCTGGCTCACCCACTGCAGCTCCATCTGCAACTGCTGCATCCTCTCCAGCCTTGTCGCCTTCGTCGCTGGCCCCGGCACTGGTGGTTGGTAGTGCACCTAGAAAAACAATATACATTTTTTAGGTGTCATATACACCTCCCCCTATTTTTCAGTAGCAAGTTAATAGTGATACATTCATATACAACATACATCACTAGTACAAATCAGGTAGTAGTAGAGTAGACACTAGTAGTTATATATGGTCCCCAGGGTCATTCTAGTCTTTGCTTAGTTAGTTTGAGCCATGCAACCATTTTACATTTGTGTCTTTTATTTTTGACGTTACCTCGCAGCTTGTTGTATAAGACACCTTTGAGCCCACATTACCTCATACTGCTACTGTCTAAGAGCTGCGTACAAGGTCAACCAAAACATTAGCAAGCCACTTTTGTATGGAGTTATGGTGTTAGTCCATATTGGTTATCCATAAAAATGCTACACTTTTTGGCATGGCTGAGAAATGCTTGCAATATACTAACGCACACCATTTTTCTCATTACAGATGGAAGTTTCCCTTCTATGAACCAGAGCTTTGCAAAGCTTATGATGTAACAACTACCAGTACTAGATTCTTCTAAGGTGAGGGGTCCCCATAATTCGCTCAGAGATCTTCATTTATAATTTTAAATAAACTATATTCCTACCAAGGGGATGGTGGTGCTTCTACCACTGTTCAGTTATCGTGATTTCCCATTTTTTCCTATGAACTTGTAGTTTTTGTAACTGTAACTAAGTGTAATAATGTTTATTGGTTTAATGTTATGCATTTTCCTGTTGGTGCTGCATTATAGAACAACGTACAGAGCTTGTCAATTGAAAATATAACTTTTGAACTTACATAGACTCGCTGGTATTTGGTGTAGACTTACACGAGTGAGCGAGCGCAAGGAAGGGTGTGCATGTGCATTGCTTTCACTACTGAAAGGTTGGGTGTGTTATGGGTTGTCTACATTTTGGGTATCTTAGGGGGAGGGTTCGGAGAGCTAATAGTTATGACGAGACACTACTATAACTAGTCGGGCAGGGGATTGTGGTGGGTTCTGAACTTCTGATTGAGGTGTGAGGAAGGTCCAACCTCCCATCACCAACATCCTATTTTCTTGTGCAAAGTTCTGTATGTGCAAAATCCCTACAACAGTAGTAGTATATCCTATCCTATCAAAATAGTAAAATCTGGTTGGGCATTTGTTGGTGGGAATTGTCGAAATGCCTCAAGATTAACAAAGACTCAAGATTAATAAGACTAGATGTAGTACAAGAGGACAACCCAAAGGACTGGACTCAATGGCTAGAGCTACTGGTGAATCTGAGTTTTATTTAAAACCTTTTAAATATAGATTGGCCAACTGGGCAAGCTTATCTACAGACAGATAATAGTAGTAGTAGTACAGTGAGTTATCATAGTAGAGGCAGTTAGAGGCAGGGATACCAAGAATTTAGAAACAGATAGTCTAGATCGAGGGATAATTGTTGGTAAAAAATAGAATTAGGAAACAAAAACAATAGTTCAGAAAAAATATGGTGCAGTAAAAGTTAGGGAATAAGAAATATTATTTAAAAAAACAAGAAGACTAACTAGGGCCAGCAGAAGAGCCCTTGTCGTGGTCCTCCTGTCCCTGGTGTTGTTCTTGGGCTCCTGCCGACTCAGATCCTGTCTTCTTGCCCCTGGGTGCTGATCATGAAAGATATAAAAAAGAGACAAACATTGATGATTGGTGTGAAACAAATAAAATATTTTTAAGGGACGGTCAAAAAAACATTTATGGAAACAACATCTGGTCAACAAGTTGTATTGGGGGATTCGCGGATTGAATACCTATTATTTATCAACACTAATCCAGTCTTCCATTCGGATTCCAGAATACTAACTAAGCCTAGGTAGTACGTACCACCTGACCTAGCCCACCTATTCCAGATTTGCCAATTGAACATTAAGTATGCATTTCCACTTCTTTTAGTCCTCAAAAATGCAGAAATGGAGGACACATGATTACATTTTTGCATACATGAAATTGTTGGTTGATTGATTGATGCTGATGTTCTGCTAGTGCTAAGCCTATTACCACTCATTGAACAAACTACAAAAGGTTCTACTAAGGACTGGGGTAAGCACTAGCCGCACGTGACGTAACAGAGGGATTTCACGCAGACCACTAAAAAATTACAAATTCATACTAATAAGTAACTAAACCTAAGTATCAATCCCCCCCTATCTCTTAGTGACAGGACAAAGGCAGGACTGGAGTCACTCTAGCATTACCTAACTTAAGTTCTCTAAAATAAACTCTTACATAATCATGGTAAGCGAGCGCAAACGCAACGTTGCAAACAAGTAAGATGAGTAGCACTGAGCACCTAGGTCATAACAATCACAGAAGACATTTAAACGTAATTTACCTGTAATGTAAGTTGCAGCATTCTAGCTGGTCGGAAAAAAGATATTCGCAATATATAACACAGAGCAGAAGAACAGATACAAAGTAGTAATAATTAAATACATCCTCACCAAGACCCTGGACCTCCACTCCTAGCAGGTCCAGCAGGTCCTTCTCCCGGTCCAGGATATCGGACCACCGGTGCGTCAACTGGTTCTGTGTGCGCCGGACACCAGAGCAGTGAAACACTGCCCAGCGCACATTTCCCCAATGCTGCTGACGCTCCCAAATGCCGTACCCGGACCCCGGCCTGCCGCCTGCTGCCAGGGTTAAGGGGAGGAGGCGCTGCACAAAGAAAACCAGTGCGGCCAACCTCACCTCCCCAAATAAGGCTCATGCTTTAACCCCTTGTGGGCGCCGCCTTCCATAAGGAAGGTGGTTGCGGCTCTGGCTACGATGAGCCCTGTGGCCCATTGCCATGGTTCTGAGGTAGGCGGGTGCAGGAAAGAAAAGGTAAAAATTAAAAAAGTAAGTTAAAGAAATGAAAAAAGCAGGTAATAGAAAAAGAGTGAAAAAGTAGTTAAAACACACAAAAAGTAGACAAAAACAAAAAATATAGAATCAGGAAAGTAGTCTGAGAGATAAATAAAAAAGTTCCCAAAAAAGTTTCTAGAAACAAAGTATTGAAAAAAGTGAGGGAGGATTGAAAAGCAGGCCCCAGACCATAGCAATAGAGTGAGGAACAAGATGGCCGCGCCATAGTGACTGCGTGGGCACGTTTGCTCGATATGTTCCCCCCGAGCACGCAAAAAACGTCGCAAACACGCAATAGTGTTTCCGAACAGGAAATACGAATCGCGAACGGGCGCGAGCATGCATTGCACGACCCGGAACAGGAAATAAGCATCGCGAGCGGGCGGGACAAGTGAAAACAAGATGGCCGCACCCATAAGCGACCCCATGGGCAAGTTGGCTAGACATTTCTAACGCGATCACCCAGAAAATATCGCAAACAGACGGGAAAAGCACTTCCACGTCTTCCCGATATTTCCACATATTTGCAGAGATTTTTGAAATTTTCGCAAAGAATTGCGTAATGCGATTACGCAATTTCCTCCCACCCCTATGAATGACTATGTAGGGCAGAGAATTAGATCCACCATTGTGGCAGGGTAGATTTATGCAACCATGTTTCAGTTTTTATGAGTAGGTCTAGGTTGTTTGCTTCGATCAGATCATTAATCTCTAGGCAGCTTCACTGTCATTATGCAGTATGCAAATGGGCAAGTGTTTATTAAGGGAGGTATTTGATGATTTGGTTTCTATTGGATTATCTAAAATGACCTCTTTGACTTTTGCTTTTTACGGTGGGAAGATGAGACAGACCTTGGGTCCTCAGGGTAGTGAGAGCTGTATCAAAGACCAGGTATAGATCAGTAATGTTTTCATTATAAGTAATTGTTTTAATTGTAAGTAATGTCAGGTTTCTCCAGGTTTGAAGTTCTTTTGTTGTTTTGAGGATTAGTCAAAGTCTGCTTAATGTTATGTGAATATCTTTCCGACCTTGCATTCTTGGGGTGGTTTCCCTGACATTTTGCCTCCAGACCTGCTGTTTTACTGACTTCATTTTTGCTAGCTTTAGGATATTGGGCACTTTATCACTGCTAACTAGTGCCAAAGTGCATATACTCTATACTCTAAATATGGTAACATTGGTTTATCCACAATGGGCATAATTAATTTCCTTCTACGTTCTCAGTAGAGTGCACTATATGCGCCAGGGCCTGTAAATTGCATGCTACTAGAGGGCCTGCAGCACTGATTGTGACACTGTGAAATTTGTTTTTCACTAATGCAAGGCCTATCTCTCACATAGTTGTACAATGGGGATTGCCTTAAAGCATTTTTTATGTGTATGTTCCAATTGAAATAAGATAGAGATTTGGAGTTTGTTGTCTCTGAACTCACAATTTAAAATCACAGCTTATGGTGAAGGCAGATCTTAAATTGTAAGTCTTAAAATTACACTTTTAGAAAGTTGCCAATTTCCTACTTTAACCATTCTGTGCCTCAGCCTGTCTCTTCCTACAAGTCTGGGTTGGGTGACAGCTGAGCTTTGTACATTCCCTCTAGACAGTCACACAAATGGTGAAGGGATGTGACATTTGCATCCTGATAGCCCATCACCAGGCTGATGGGCCTTCCTGAGGTCAATTGGGAGGGAGGAACTGACATCTGAATAGGTCGGTGCCTGTCCCCACACAAAGAGCTTCACACCTCCCTGTTGTGAGTCTGGAGCCAGGGCAGGAAAGGCAGGGACCCTGTGATCTTCAACGGCCTCTTTGATGACTCCTCCACTTCAAAGGCACATTTGGGTATAAGTACTAAACCCTGACACATTGCCTGGAAGAAGAGCTGTTGTGCTGCAGGATGGACTGCCCACTTTGCTACCCGCTCCGCTGTGTTGGCCTGCTGCCTCTTGCCTGGGAGTATGAAGGACTGGACCTGCTCCCTACATCATTGAAAACAAGATTCTCCAAGGGCTTTCTGGCTTGCCTCCTGTTTTCTGAATTCCAAGGGGCACAAAAGACTTCTTACAACTCTGCTGGACTCTGCCATCAGTAAGTCCTACCCTAGCATGAGGTGCCCCACAACAGTACTTGGTCTCAGAAGTGGGTTCTGCAGCTGTTTTACTCAAAATTCATCACAGTGGCACCTTTGCCCCAAACAGAACTGACACAGTGCCCTCCGATGCCGACACACTGCCAATTCGAAAACAACAAGGGTCACATCTGCCAGGTTTGATGATGACGCAGCGCCGATCCTTCCACATCGACTGCGAGGCTTCATGATGACGCAGCGCTGATCCTTCCACCCCAACAGCGTGGCTTGATGTTGACACAGCACCTATCCTTTAACACTGACTGTGAGTCTCGACTGATGCATCGATCCGACTGCGTGGACCTGAACCGATGCATTGAAGCCTTTGCTGCCAATGCTTGCTCCATACAAGGTACTTTTTCTGCAGTCCCTACATGGGCCCTGCAGTGGGGCGGCCCTCCATTGTGGTTGGCCTGAACTTTGAATTTACCCTGGTCTAGAGCAACCTCAAGTGATCTTGTAATCTAGTAACTTCTAAGCACTGTTTCTGTATTTAATATTTTAAAATTCATTTCTTGACTTCTACTGAATAGGTTTCTATAGTTTGTCATTTGGGCTTGTTTTACTCGGATACATATTGTCGATTTTTCTAAACTGTGGAGTCTTTTTGAGGTGTTTTCACTGTGTTACCTTTGTTTAAGTGTTGACAAATACTTTACACTTTGCCTCTTAAGTTAAGAATGGCTATTCTGTGCCAAGTTACCAGAAGGTGAGCACAAGTTAGTTTAGGCTGTGTATCTGATTTACCGTGACTAGGATTGTGGTCCCTACTTGGACAGGGTATATACCTCTGCCATCTAGAGACCCAATTTCTAACAATGTGCTTGAGTGCTAAGGGCTGAAGATGCGCAAGGTGAAGGTTACATTTGGTTGAAAGGTTGTAGATGATTACAATTAAAATAGTGTGATCTGGATGGTTTTCTTGTCCTTGGTTGTGAATATTATGGGGTTGCAGAACTGATATGTGGGATCAGCTAAGGACCCTTATTGAAGTAGAGCATCCATTTTTTAGTTTCACATTATTCCAGATTGGTCAGCTTATGGGATCCAAATTCTCTGACTCTTGCTTTGATCATGTATTGGGGTGATGATTTTGTAGTCAAGTCCAGAATAGGAGAAAATTTGACCCTGGGGACCCTGGTGACAACATCTGAATTAGGAGGGTATGACTGCCAGGGTTTACCTCTGTGAAGCACAGGTATATGGGCATGTTGTCAGTATCGGTTGCTATTTCGTTGCTTAAATTCCAAAACATATTGAAGTGAGAGGCAGTTAATTTGAAGCTGATGCCAGCTGCTTGGGTCAGGATTTTCTCACGTTTATATGTAGAACTGACCATCCCAGCCTTTAACACAGGACAAGTAACAATGGTACACTGATTTCCATACGAGATTGTGGATTGTTTGGAAACCATCAGTGAAGACAAACACTTTGATGCAGAATAGAGTGTCAGGTGTGAGGTATATATATTTTTTAAGTTTTTCTTTTTTAATACTATGGTAGTTGACAGAAGTAAGCGTTTCAGGACATTTCTTAAACTATTGTGCTTGTAGTTTTAGTCTGTGTTATTTGATGGGGTGGAAGAGTAAGTGACTGGCAAACTGGATAATGTGAATAAAGAACATGAAAAAGGGGAGTAGAAAGTAATGGGTGATCGTGTATATGTAATCGTTTACTTTTAAGGGTTGTCGGGCTGGTGGAGGTGGAAGTAGTTGAGAACAGTTGATAAACATGTATATTTTGACCATTCGTGTGACTATTGCATAGACCTTAGTTATTGGAGGTTTGGTTGTAACATTGAGGAGAATGATACTCGTCCATGTTGCTTAAATAGTATTCCATGTATTTACTATGAGCCTATCAATAGTCTGGATTTCCAGACGTTTGAGACAGTTAAATTTTGTATTTACAAGTGCAGCCAGACAGTTTGCACCGTTGATAATATTTCATTCCCACCCGTCGGTTCAGCCACTCAGTGCCAGTATTCTGTATTTTATCTTTTTGTTTTCTTTGATCTGTTTATTGATTTTTGGATTAACAAATAAACACGTATAGTTACAGCATATATATCAGAACATAGTGCACGCTGGAGTGATAAATAAGCACAACAGCATACAGACGTGCCAGTATTCTGCACTGCACTTTATTACTGGATTTCTTCAGTTTAGGCACTCTCAAATATTTTGAAAGCCAGTATATATTCTGAGCCTATGGACTAAGCCTCCTGTGCTGGTAGTCCTATGGTTATCTATAGTGAGTAGTCGTTTTTCTGTTGCTGGTAGGCTATGCATCATGTCTGTAAGCTCTCCGGGATCTGTGGTGCCCTCATCTCTCTAATCATGGTCACTCATTAAGCGGGGTACCTGCTCACGTGTGCATTCAGTGGTATCTCCCTAAGGCTCCTGAGTGCAGTAGCACCAGCCAGACCTAACCGGGATCTGGTGTGCCTTCATCTCTCTAATCATGGTCACTCATTAAGCAGGGTACCTGCTCACATGTGCATTCAGTGGTATCTCCCTAAGGCTCCGGAGTGCAGTAGCACCAGACACGGGACATCTCTCCGTCTTCACACTCGGGCTACTGTCTTTATCTGGACAGGGGGCTCCCGTTGGGGAAACAGTGGCACCAAGGTCATTCAACGTTCTGTACTCAGATTGAAGTGCCAGTCATCTTCCCACTAGCTCAGTCTCGACCCTGGTGATCTTTGTTGCCTAATGCACTGGCTACCTAGGTTGCCGGGGACTATAGTCAATGAGAGGTCTCCGTCCATGTTTCATGCATATCGCATACCGGTCGATCCATAGGTAGGTCAAAGTAGTGTTTCTGACTCTGGTAAGGTAGCAGTGATCTAAGGTAATGTGAGAATACTGCAGCATAGGTCTCAATAGACATTGCACTTCTGGTCCACAAAGCATCTTATTAGCAGGTATGTCCTTTCATTTTAAGTAGAGCCATGGCAGGCAAACAACAGTCGATGCTTCTTTATTCGGAACTTAAGAGCAATCAGGAGGTGCACCGAGTGTTACCCTGGGCCAAGGAAGCTGCTCTACAGAACTCTCAGTGCGTTTTTGGGAAAATACCAACAGCATATTTTGATTCATTGACCTCTGGTTAAGATTGCAATATTGCCAAAACATAGAATTCAATAGACAAACTCCCTCTCCTCATTGCTACTTGACGTTCTGGTGACATCACAATGCTGAAGACCAAGTGGTTTGTAAACATCACCAGACCCCCTAAGGTTGCAATATGGAACTATATGAAATATGCTACCTTTCTTTGTTTTGTGGACGTTAGCTTGTAAAATATGTGTTATTCAAACAAAGAATGGATGTATTAAAGAAGTGAGTCAAATCCTTCACTATGCTATTCGATTTACTGCAGAAATGTTATGAGAAAAATAGTTATGTAGTTAAAATTCTAAGATTTTTGAAAAAATTCTCTTTTTTATTTTAATGCGATTTTATATAGCGCAAACTTTACCCGAAGGTGTCAGAGCGCTTTACATAAGAACCAGTTGAAAAACATAAGGATTTAGGATTACATGCGTTACATAAAAGATAAACACAGAAACAATTGCAAATGTACAAGATGTAAAGTCACACAAGGAGGAGATACAAATCGAAAGAAAAATTGCAAATGTACAAGTAGTAAAGACACTCAAGGAAGAGATACAAATGGATATACTCTAATAGTCACATAGGAATGGTAGAAAGTACAACGTTCTACTGCATATACTAGTGATTAGAATTATCTCTATATACATAGGGAAGGGATATGACTGGATATACTCTAAGAGTCACATAGGAATGGTATAGAGTACAAAGGTCTACTGCATATACTAGTGATTAGAGTTATCTCTATATACATAAGGAAGGGATACCAATGGATATACTCTAAGAGTCACTTAGGAATGGTAGAGTACAAAGGTCTACTGCATATACCAGTGATTAGAGTTATCTGTATATACAGATATACACATAGTACATTTTCTCAGGTCAAGACCAGAAAAAAAAAAAGAGAGCAGAGTTCCATTATGTGGGGTCGGGGGATCATCAAGGGGGAAACAAGGGAAAAGGGTAAAGGATGAGGGAATGAACAAGATGGCCGGTCAGAGTTCAGAGAATAGCGTCCGAGAGCGGCAGCAAAATGGTGGCATTAATCACATTCTGTCTGTTGTAAGGGGAGTTTGCTGAAGCTATTTTTTTACAAGATGCAGTACGTGACTGGAATTAAAATGTTCATGTTTTGTTTACATTTCATTATTAGAATGTTGATTAAAAGATGGACCTAGATTGATTTGTTTCTCTAGCAGCACCATGTGGTTAGCTCGGTCTGTTGAGTATTTCCGGGGCCTTGCTAATGTCTTATTACACTATTTCGAGGATAAAATCATTGTTATTTGCACTGTTCGGTATGTTCAGCTACAGACTTCACATCTAAAATAGGGACTGTGGCTGCATTTTCCTTTTCGACTCCTAGCTTGCCCGAGCAGGTGCCGCGATCGATTACTTTTTTACGTTTGCTGGAACTGTATTGGAAGCCCAGTGGCTACAAATATTGTCTTCACATTTCCTTAGAAAGAAGACATCATTCTCATAACCTCTTTTGGATGAGTGCAATAGCTCCTTAACCAATGCCTGTGTCCCAGAGAAATGGAACAGGGCTTTAATTGTTCCTAAAAAAAACAAGCTTTGCCATATCCGATAGGTCTCGCCATTGGGAGGGACCTTATAAGTTTTAGCTATGCAGGATATTATCCTGGGTGCTGTGCCGCCAGGGATTGAAGAGCAATACAACAAATAAACACTCTGATGAACACATTCATGCACTATTCAGAGCAAACCACAGATGGCGTTTAGCACACGTAGGTAGTCTAACATGCTTGCAAAGTTTCACACCCACAGGCAGAAAGAACGCACAGATACACACAAACATACCCCATACAGCTCCTCCCATGTACACACACACACACACCATTGATACCTTCTAAGTCACCAAATTTAAAATTGAAGATATAAGAGGTTTACATTTACCACTAGTATGATGGTGTTAGGATGCAATTGGTAGAAAAAAGGGAGGCTAACTGCCAACTGGTCAGTGTGGAAAGGAACGTCTAAAGAGGTTAAGAAAATACAGTGTGCAGTTCAACTGAAGGGATTTCTAACAGATTCGATTAAAGCCTGCATGTGAGACGGCATATTGTTACTTTTACATCTAAATGTTTCTTTTTGTTAACTGCTCGTTAAATATTTATTTTTGTTAACTGAGAGGGATCTATGCTTCCTAAGCTCAACAGATAATTATTTTTCAAGTCCTGGGATCTGCCGGAGGCACCGTGAACAGAGCTTCCTTAAAAACTTTCCAGAGGCAGACCGACAGGCTGAGACACTCTTGGTTACACAGCCAATCCATTTAATTTTGCAACATTTCTTTTATCAGCCTGATAATTCTTAAGTGCATTTGTGAATTAACAAGCTGACAGAAGAAATGTTGCAAAACGAAATTGACTCTCTGAGTAACCATGAGTGTCTTAGCCAGCCAGTCTACCTCATAAGCCTCTGGAAAGTTATTGAAGAGTTTAGCAGAAGGGAGCTGCAAAGGAGCTACATCGACCCCAGCTCCACCCATGCTCCCTCCTCCAATGGCCGCGCCACAGAGCCTGAGAGGCAGCAACAGAGGAGCAGGATATGTATGCAGACTAGTCTGGCCCTTAAAGTTAACACGAGCAGCTGCGTGAAGCGGGCACCTCGCTGACCATCCCAAAAAAGCTTAAATAAATAAAAATAATACTGTGCGAAGCCTGTCTGCAGCATTCAACACAGTCTCACATTCCATCTTATTGACCAGACTGACAGAAGCCGTTATTTGTTGGACAGCACTGCAATTGTGTAAAACATATTTGAAGGGCAGATGGCAGTGCCTCTTTTTCTATCGTAGTTCAAGGCACTGAAACATGGTGTGCCTCAGTGGTCAGCACTTAGCTCTGTCCTCTTTAATCTATATATTTGACATCTGGCCAAACTGGTGAGATCATTTGGCCAGAACTGTTAACTATGCAAATGATATGCAACTCATCATAGTCATGGATTGATCAAATACTACCCCTCAAACCCTCCTCCCCGAGACTTTTCATTAGTGAATATCTGTAGCTACCATCTGATGGAATTATAATGGTTTGAGTTTTAATTCTGATAAACAGAGGTGATGTGGATCATTAACATCTATCTACCTGACCTATTCCAGACTTTTGGCCCCCATTTTGTTCTCACCCACCCAAGACATGTATGGTGAGCAATCTTGATTTCTATTTGGAGACTGGCTTGTCTATGTGAAACAGGTGGGAGTGCAAATTTAAAATTAACAAGGTAAGAACGCTGGTTTAATTAAATGTGCGGAATAACTGCAAATTTTGATGAAGTAACATATTTAGAATACATAAAACTGTAAAATGTTTATTTACTCTTACTAGGCCTCAATAATGGCTAAAGCAATGCTGTTTCAAAAACAAGCTTGAATTAAAAATGTTGAATGCACATGAAAAGTTTGATTTTAGACCACACTGTGAACCAGTTTAAAAAAAAATAATAATAAGTTGCTCATGTAGTTTCAAGTATTCTTGCAGAATGTTTCCACTGATACAAAGATCACTGCTACAAATAACAAATTTGTGTTGTTCAATGGGGTAATGAATATTTTGAGTTTTGAATAGCAAAGTTTAAAAAGTACATTTGAATTTCTAATCCACTTGTTTTCCCCCTTCATGATGATCCTGCTGAAATGTTTTCTTTTCAATAAATAAATGTTTCGATTGTCACATAGTTTATTGGTTAGAAGCTGATATTAGAGAATTAAATAACAATGGACTATGTGGAAAAGAAGCTTGAAGGACACGGATTCCATTTGAAAGCACCTGGATGAAAGAGAGCTGCCTCAAGCTCAACTCAGACAAGACCAAAGTACTCATCCTGGGTCCCACCCCTGCAGACTGGGATGACTCCTGGTAGGTATCTGCGCTGGGACCCCCTCCCATTCTGACGATTACGAACGCAACCTTGGCATCATACTTGACTCATCGCTCACAATGAACCACCAAATTAACGCAGTTTCCTAAGCCTGATTCTACACACTCTGCCTGCTTCGAAAGACATTCAGATGGATCCCCACAAAATCGAGAAAGACCTCCACCCACGCACTCATCACCAGCAGACTCGACTACGGCAATGCACCCTACACCTTCATAACCCAAAAACAGCTCAAGAAACTAGAGAGCGTTCAAAATGCCACTGTCAGACTGGGCCTTGACATCCCTCATCGCAGCCACATCACACAACACCTCCAACAACTCCAGAGGCTCCCGGTCAACAAGAGGATCACATTCAAGCTCCTCACACAAGCCTACAAACCTCTCCATAACATAGGATCAGCATATCTGAACCACAGTCTTGCATTCCACGTACCCACCAGACTTGTCCATTTCACCCAACACCCCCTTGTCTCTGTCTCCAGGATCCACAAGACCAGAACCGGAGGAAGTTCATTCTCCTACCTCGCGCCTGGAACACCCTGCCCCTCTACCTCAGGCAATCCACGTCACTGACCCAATTCGAGAAGGGCTTCAAGACCTGGCTCGTCTAATGAGCCTCCTCACTCAGAGAAACCAGCAGCGTCCCCCACTCACCATTCCCTTGAGACCTTCAAGGGTGAGTAGTCCCACTTTACAAACCCGTGATTGATTGTGATTGACAATTGTGGACTTCCAAGAGTAGGTTACCACCTTCTTTTTGATGGTTTCTCATTGAGCCAGAAAATTGCATTGAGACTCTATTGAGGTTCTTGAACTGCTCCTCATAGGAAGTTGTTGCTTCAATGCTTTTTATCCATTTCAGGTCATTTAAACACTGAAGCTTTTTGCTTTCTCTCACTGTCTCTCAAATTAGGATAGGGATTCATTTCTTTGTGGAACACGCTTTCATGCAGTATTTTAACTGGTTTGATTAACCATTCTTGATTTTATATTTGTGTCATACATTGACTAATAAGATTTATTTGAACTCAACTTGTGATTTTCAATAAAGATCCACTAAAAGAGTTAAATAATAAAATGCATCAAACCTTTAATAACTCTCATTAGTGCCTGAAATGTGCTAGAATAGTTATTGTGATCATTATTGATAAAATGAATTCTCTAAAACAATTGTAAAGATTAATCGCAAAGAAGTGAGCAGCCCTGATGATGGTAAATGGCATCTTTTAATCCCTGTTTCAGCTTTAACACAGGTAAATAATCTGTCCTTCACCTGTTATTTTCTGCTGCATGTTTTGAGAAACATCCTTCCAACTCTCCCACCTGCTGTAAATCCTGTTGTAGTCAAGGTGACTATTTTAAGTTACCAAAGCTGTTTTAATTCTGTTTTCCTGGTTGTCCCAATGGGATTGCTGACAAGTCTTCAGCACATTTAAAATGTAACCGCAAAGCTGGTCCTTGATTTATTTATTTATAAAATTTCTAGAGCGCACAAATACCTTCCGGTGTCTCGGCGCTAGAGTTCGTTAAGATTGCAGAGAGCTCCTACATAACTTACTGGTTGAAAAGCCACGTTTTAATGTGCTTCCGAAATATAAGTAGGGAAGAGCTTGATCTAATATTAAGAGGGAGCTCATTCCACAATTTAGAAGCAGCAATTGTGAAGCGTTTATCGCCCCATGTTGCTTTCTTAGTGCGTGGGATATGAAGTAGCTGGGATGCCTCAGAGCGTAAGGAACGATTGGGTTTATAGGGAGTGATGGATTTTTTTAAAAAGTCCGGTCCGGTATTGTTCAATATTTTATAAATGATGCACAAGGCCTTGAACTTTGTACGGCTTCTCACAGGCAGCCAATGAAGTTGGCGAATGATGGGCGATATGGATGAGAATTTGGGTGTGCCAGTTAAAATTCTTGCCGCAGCGTTTTGCACTAATTGTAATTTATTCATGACTTGTTCCTGTGCATTCAGCCATAGTCCGTTACAATAATCAATCTTTGAAAGGACTAGTGTAGACATTAGGGTTTTACCTGAGTTTGGAGGAAGAAAAGGGAAAAGCTTTTTTACCATTCTCAAAGTATAAAAGGACGCCGAAACCACTGCAATAGCATGGCTATGGAAAGTAAGCTTATTATCGAATAGAACTCCGAGGTTCCTAACTTTTTGCACTGGGTGAGGAGGATCTCCCAGCTCTGCTGGCCACCAGACTGGTGACCAAGACGGGGTCAGATCACCAAAGAGCATGACCTCCGTCTTGTCAGAGTTTAATTTTAGGCAGTTCTGGTCCATCCAAGTGCAAATTGCTCTCATTCCTTCCTGGAAGTTGGCGGCCACTGCAGCTCCGTTCCTATGAATAGCCAGGACTAATTGAGTGTCATCGGCGTATGATGTTATTCCTATGCCGAATGACTTGATCACCCTCGCTAAGTCTGATACATAGATATTAAAAAGCGTCGGACTTAGCGAGGAGCCTTGAGGAACTCCACAAGGTAAGGTGAAATCGGGCGAATAATAGCTACCCATTTTCACAGACTGTTCTCTGTCTGATAGAAAAGATGCCAGAAGAGTCTTTGCTTTGCCTTGGATGCCCATGGCATCGACACGGTTGATCAAGATGTTATGATCGACCGTGTCGAATGCAGCCGATAGATCTAAGAGTATCAAGATTGCTGTACCGCCTTGGTCTAGAATTATTCTAACTTCTTCAGTTGCTTTTATCAAGGCGGTCTCGGTGCCGTGACCCTTTCTAAACCCAAATTGGGTCTCATCTAGTAGGTTGTTATCATCAATAAAGCTAGAGAGTTGTAAATTAATTGCCTTCTCAAATACCTTAGAGGGATAAGGAAGCGAGGCAATGGGTCGATAGCTTTTTAACTCTGCTGGGTTTAGTGTTGATTTTTTTAAAAGGGGCTTCACGATGACTTTCTTCCAGACTTTAGGGTAATCTCCTGTCTGGAACATCGTGTTGCAAATGTGGGTAAGCACCGGGGCTACCTGATCAGATGCTAGTTTAAGTATACTTGGGGGGCAAGGGTCCATAGGAGAACCTGATTTGACCGCATTCATAATTTCCTCTATAGATGCTTGAGGGAGCGAGGAGAATGTTTCCAGGGTTGGTCTGGTATATATCTGAGGAGCAGCTGGGCCAACTATAGCATCAGAGATTTTTTGTGTGAAGTTATTAAAAATATCTGTAACTTTTCCTTCGAAAAAGTCTGCGATTTCATTACAGAAGGCTTGAGAAGGTTCTGTAAAATCAGGAACCGTAGGGTTGGATAACTTTTTTACCACCTGGAATAACTGTTTGCTCGAATTTTGAGCTGATTCTATTTGTGTGGTGTAGAAATTACATTTTTCCTTCGTAATAAGTTTCTTATAGTTATGCAGGGCTGTCTTGTATCTATCTTTATCGTTGTTGTCGTAGTTCCTACGCCAACGTCTCTCTAGATTGCGGCAACGTTGTCTTTCAAGCCTTAGTGATTCAGAGAACCATGGAGCAGAAGGTTTATTACGGTTAGGCTGCAGTTTTTTGAGAGGTGCCACATGATCTAGTGCGTTGTTCAGCCAGCGCACATAGTTGTTGGATGCCTCACCTGGGTCATTTGAGTCTTTGAATTTAGTAGTTTTTAGTGCATTATTAAAGGCATGGTGGTCAATATTTTTCCAGTCACGACATTTAATCTGTGAGCGTGCAGAGGGCGCATCGTATTTGCGTTTCCTAATTATTATAGAAAATACGACTGCCGAATGATCAGTCCATATAAGTGGAATCACCGTAGGTTGATTCATGTATGGATTATTTGTGAATAATCCGTCCAAGGTATGACCAGCTTGGTGGGTGGCTGAGGAGACTCGCTGTTCTAGGCCTACAGCTTGAAAATCAGAGATAATCTTGATGGTATCTTTATCCGCATGATTTTCTAGATGAAAATTAAAATCACCCAGTATTGTATATTCTTTGTAGGCAGCTATTGGTTCTAATAGAGGATTGAGAGCTTCCAAGAAAGATGTGCGTGAGGTGGGAGGTCGGTAAAGTAATGTGCCTTTAAAAGTTTGAGTGGGGGAAAGAGTAAAGGTGAAACATAAGACTTACATGGAATCATGGATCATTGGCTCAGTTTTTAGAGCCAGGTTAGCACGATGTATGATAGCTAACCCACCCCCTCGTTTTCCCGAAGATCTGTCTAGTCGGGTGACATAATAGCCATCAGGAGTAGCTATCTTGAAATCCGGGCCAGAAGCAGAGTCTGCCCAGGTCTCAGTTATAAACAGGATGTCAAGATTTTGAGTGGCTATAAGTTCAGCGACCTCATCCCTATGTTTGACAAGGGATCGGGCGTTTATAAGAGCACAATGTATATATTCTTCTGGGGTTAGTGGCAACCTAGGGGCAGCTAAATTAGAGTGAGGAGGAGTGGATTTAAAAGAGCAGTTTGGGCAGGGATTAATAGGCAGATTGGCCAGAGAGTCTGCACAGAAATGGGAACATCTTTTATCAGTTAAAGTATTGCCTATACACAGAAGTTGAGATCGAGTGTAAGTTATTACCTTAGGAATATTGTGGTTGTTGCATGAGGCAGGGGGTCTGGCGCGCAGCGCGGAACCAGCGCGGACTGGCGCAGACTGGCACCCCTTTGGCACGGCTTCGGCGCGGTGTCGGCGCTCCCGCTGCGCTCGACCGCTGCGCTTTAAAGTGCCCATTTTATACTTGAAGCCACGCCCCCAGCTGGAACGCTAACTCCGTTCTGCTCGGGGAGGCGGCTCTGTGGTTCTGAAGCTAGCCCTGCCCTCCACACAAACGGCACGAAGCCGCGATGGAACGGGGCTGGGGGTCCACTAAGCGATAGCTTTAAACTGTAAATTTGTACATATGTTTTTAAGCGTCTTAGCCAAACAATTCTAGTACAAGTGAATGTGCGTTTTAAAACAGAGTAAAATGCAATATTTTACTACACTATGCCTATGCTTCAACAGTGCTGGACTCATTACATTGGTTACCAGTGGCTAAAAGGATTGTTTGTAGAACCATGTGCTACTTTCACTGTGACACAGGACCCATTTACCTCAGAAAGAAGTTCACTCATTATCCTCCTAGACACACTCTTTGATCATCACTAGTGGAGGGACTGAGGTTTAATCGGGTGCTCTTAAGAGGCAGATCTTTTTCTGTCACTGCTGTTAAACTGTGTAATGCACTCCTAGACATCTTAATTCTATGGGGCATGTGTTCCAAGGTTTTAGGATAAGAATATGAAAAGGACCTACCACCCCATCTGGCCGTGTGAATTCTAGGTGACTTCAAAAGTCGACCTGTAGAGGATCTTAAAACCCTACAGTCAAGAGCGCCCTTCCCATAGTGAGTCATTTGGTGTTAAGCCCTCTAAGTGCCAGACAAAATATTTTACATTTTATGCTTGTCTCAATGGGGAGCAAGTGCAGAGTTGTTAGAGCACTCTTTGCTGAGGCAAAGTTATGGTAACTTGTATAGGAAGTTTTGGTCAACCTGGAGCCTTTTGTATGATATATTTGGGAGAGCCTATATAAGGAGAATTGCTGTAGTGCAAACGGGAGAGAACAAAAGATTGGACCACAATTCTTCTGGATACACTCAGGATAAAGGTGCCAAAACAAGTCAATGAATGTTTTCTGGCCTGTATATCAATGGAAAGGGACTTGTCCAGTCATATCCCAACGCTTTTAATAAGGGAGGAGGGGATGAGTGAATGGGTCAAACATTCTGACAAGTCTATAGGTGATTGTGGGTCACATCTGTCCTCCAGAAGCATCAGCTCATTTTGTTTCCGGTTCAGTTTTGAGCAGCAGTTTGCCATCCACTTGGATACTTTTTCCAAGCAGGGAGACAGCTGATAGGACTGTGAGTCTTTTCCAGGGGTGAGGGAGATGACCAATTGTCTTTCGTCCTCATATGATACTTTTTAAATCTCAAACTCCTGCACAACATCTACCAATGGGCCCATGTCCAGGTTATAAAGTGTGGGGTTGAGGGCCAACCCCTGCGGTAGGTCATACTTCAAGGGAAGGACGTCAGAGTAGCATGAATTCTCACACATTTGGAAAGATCTGTTCTTCAAAAAGGAGGTGAGCCAATTAAGAGCGAACCCCTTTATTCCCGTTTCACCCAGTTTGTACATAAGTGCCACATGGTTAACCATATTGAACACAGCATTTAGGTCCAGGAGGATGATAATAGTTGTTCCTTGGTGGTCCAGCACCATTTTTAATTCCCATGTTACTGCAAGGAGGGCACTTTCCATACTGTGTTGTGTAATGAATTCCATCTAAAAAGTATATAAAGTGGATGATTTTCTTCAAGGAATGTAGACAATGTTTCGTTGACATGTTTCTCTGGCACCTTGCCCATGACTGGGAGTAGGGAGATTGACCTATAGTTCCTTGGACCTGTCGTGTCAATATTGGATTTTTTTTTAGCAAAGGTTTGACAACCGCATGTTTCTACTTAGATGGCACTATTTCAGTGTATAGGGACAAGTTAAGGGTTCTCAATATAATGGAGATGGTGGTTAGAGCTCCTTGTGACAGTGTGTGTGGGGGTACTATGGCAAGCGGGGACCCTGATCTGACCTTGCTGTGAAGAACAGGAAGTTCTTTCTCAGTGATGGGGGAAGAGAGACAGGCCAATGTGGGATGTGTTGGGCATACACTTCTCTGATGTGAGGGCTTTTAAAATTCTGTTCTTTTGTTCAGACAGATGGACATTGGCAATTATGTTCTAAAAGAACACTGCAAATGTGTTGCAGTGTGCTATTGAGGGGTTGGAGAGAGTATTTCTGGATTTTGTATTAGTCAGGGATTTCCCAATGTTAAAATAGTCTCTAGGGGCATTCGATGTGTGGCTTAATTTGGTTTTGTAGTAGGATGCCTTTTTAATTCCTTTATGAAAATTCCTAATTCCAGTTCAATGGAATGTTTTAAGATGATCCTTATAGTATTTTCTCTACTTCAATTCAGGTTGTTTTACATTCTTTTTTCAAGAAAACAAGATGAGAGGTAAACTAGAGGGATTTTTCTTTCTTTTTGACCTCTTCTGTTCTTTGTTATTGGGATATGATTCTCCAGAGACTGTTTGATCCATTCTTTGCTTTTGGTGTTGGCAGAATCACGACTTTCTGCTAATATAGTTTTGGTCGAGTATAGGGATGAAGTCCATTCCACTGTATTCAGCTTAGACCATCCACAGTCGATTCTTGGACTGTATCTAATCTCAGTCGTGGGCTTATACTTATCAAGCATGACAGGGATTAAACATGGTCGGTCCAAGGCATAGGACAGGGACTTTTTACAATGATTTAGAGGTCATTGCTAAAAACCTGATCAAGGAGTTCTCCTTTGATGATTGTCAGCCCTTCTACTCTGTGTGTGAGTTGAATTGTGTTCATGTCATGTATTATCCCTGCTGCAAGTGGGTTAATAATGTTGTCAAAATGTATATTGAGGTCACCCAGAAGGGTATTATTCAAATTTTTGAGTGCAAGAAATCCGAAATAATTTTCTCGAGTTCTTCTCCTCTTGCCGATTGGCAACAGTGGTGCCCATAAGGCAGGCCATCTCCTTCAAACCCAGTTAATACATTTACGAAGCCGGGGGGGGGGGGGGTCAAGTTTGATGACACCCTGTCCATGAAAGCTTAAAATATGGCAGTTGCGGGTTCCTGTTTTGGCCTTATACGAATGCTAAAGAACTTTCTCCCCCTACAAACTATTACCTACAGGAAGACCGTTGTCCCGACTCTCATTATCTCCAGGTTGGATTAAGTAAACGTTCTGTACCTGGTTCTCCACGAGTACCTACTAAGTAGGCTTCAGGTGGTCCAGAATGTGATCCTCATGTTGGGACCCAGAGCCCGGATTTCGCCTCACCTGAAAGCTTTGCATTGGCTTCCCGTCCGGAAGAGAATTCACTACAAAGCCTTGGTCTTGGCTTTCAAGGCTTTTCATGATATGTGTGCTCATTATATCAGGAACAAAGTGCTACACTATGTCCCTGCCAGAACCCTGAGATCCTCTTCTCGGCAGCAGACAATTGTTCCTAAGTTTTTTAGCACCCGCACCCGCTCCTTCCAAGTTCAGGCTACCTGTATTTGGAACCTCCTGCCGTTATCACTCAGACAGGTACCTGACTTACTTACCTTTAGGAGGCAGCTGAGAACTTGGTTATTTCAACAACAACCTTAAACCTTCCCCCTTCTCATTAACAGTAACAGTCCTGCCTTGAGGCCCTTAGTGCGGGGACACTCTTCCTGAGTAACGGTGCGCTCTATAAGTACCCATTAACATAACATAACATAAAATAACATAACAAGCTAGACAAAATATCTTTGAGGGCCTCAGTTAACTTGAAACAGATTTAAGGGGGGTCTGTAAATCAATGCTCCAGAGAAGGTGCAGGTGGGTGACAGATTTATTGTGAATATAAGCTTCTCACATTAAGGAATGGGGAGGAAGTTGGACACACATTTGTAGGAATCACTTAAGATTATTACGATGCCCCTGCCCACTTTATTTACATGATATTTCCTGCACATATAATTCCTGGTGGGGGGTGATTGGTTAATATCAGGATTGGAGTTCTTGTGAAGCCAAGGTTCCTTAAGGAAAATGGCATTTGGCAGTTCGCCATGTATCAACATTGATAGCTCTATTTTATGGCGAGGAAGGGACCTGCAATTAATTAGGAACATATTTCAGTAACTGTTTATCTGAGGAAGTTTTGGACTGACTTCCTTCGCTGTAACAAGGGAAAATTTGCACTTCAAGGAAATGAGTTCTCAGCTTTCTAGTTGTAGAGGAGGGCAGAGAGTAAGAGTGGTGGTGGTCTGACTGTGTGCATCTGCCGGGAGGTGAACCCTACCTTACTTGTCCAACATTGGGCAGGGTTCCTGGCCACTGGTCCCATTGGGGCGTGGACGGGGACAGGTCATCTTGCCTTTAATGTGCCCCAGCCATCATTTAAGGCTGAGGGCAATTCAACCTCTAGAGCACTGACTTAACTGGCATCTCTATAGAAGGAGAATGCTAGTATGCTATTGTAAGTGCTATCATGCTCAACAACAGTTTTCCCCACTCCCTGCTCCCCTCTCATTTTCAGTGCAAAGCAGCCAATTTTAAAAACGTTATTTTCTTTGACAAAACAGTGCAAAGCAGCAGATTTGAAAAAAAAAATAATTTGTTTTAAAACACACTACATAAAAAGCAATTCTAACACATTGACTGTCACAGTTTTTAAAAAGTATGTCTCACTTATCACCAGCGCACCCACACCCATCATTGAAGGCTGAAAGCAAGTCACCTCTAGACCCCAGACCTGACTGGCATCTCTATGGTAGGACTCTGCCATAGTTATAGCTGTATTCCTCATTTCTAGAGCCAGGACGCCTATGTGTGTATTAAAACACTCTATAAATATCTTAACATAATGCCATATTTCACAGTGACCCATAAAATATATCAGTAGCTGTCAAGAAAGTAGCCCACTGGATCCATGGACGTTCTTACAGGACAGTTGTTTGAACCGCAGTCAAAAACTTTTCAGTGGAAGCAAAACGCATTTCCGCATTGGATAATAAAAGTGAATGTGGGAGGACGCCTTGGAACCAGGTATGATTTTCCTGGTAAGTTAATGTATTTCTAAATATTCATAAGGTCCATATGCAGCTGGAACTACAGTCTCAGTGTATGTGTGAAATATCCATTGCAGGAAAATCAACCCAGCATTAAAGAAAAATCACATGTATACACTTTGTGTGCCTCAATCACGAAGGTAACTTCTCCACGGCCATTGGCAAGTCCATATCTAGTCACATGATTAGTGACAGCTTGTCTGCAATTAACAGCAATAATCAGTCAGAGGCCACTGAAGTCATCTGTGGCGTGCCACAAGGATCATCACTCAGCCCCACCCTCTTCAACGTATACATGAGCCCCCTCGTGGCCATCGCACGCCAACACAACCTCAACATCATCTCCTACGCCGACGACACTCAACTGATCCTCTCTCTCACCAAAGACCCTAACACCGCCAAAACCAACCTACATGAAAGCATGAAAGAAGTAGCCGAGTGGATGAAGCACAGCCGTCTGAAACTGAACTCAGACAAAACAGAAGTCCTGATCTTAGGTACCTCCCCCTCTGCCTGGGATAACTCTTGGTGGCCAGAGGCCCTTGGAAAAGCACCCATCCCGACGGACCACGCACGGAACCTGGGCGTCATCCTGGACTCCTCACTCTCCATGAACAGACAAGTCAACGCCGTTTCATCTTCTTGCTTCAACATTCTTCGCATGCTCAAAAAAACATTTCGCTGGATCCCCACCGAAACCAGAAAAACGGTCACCCATGCACTGGTTACAAGCCGCCTAGACTACGGAAACACCCTATACGCCGTTATCACCGCAAAACTCCAGAAAATACTCCAACGCATCCAGAACGCATCAGCCAGACTCATACTAGACATCCCGCGTAAAGACCACATCTCTAGTCACCTGAAAAACCTCCACTGGCTTCCCGTCAATAAGAGGATCACTTTCCGCCTCCTAACCCACGCACACAAAGCACTTTACGAACTTGGACCCGAATGCCTCAACACACGACTTTCATTCTACACCCCCTCCCGCCAGCTACGATCCACCAAACAAGCCCTTGCTACCATACCTCGCATCAACAAAACCACCATGGGAGGTAGATCCTTCTCCTACCTCGCAGCTAAAACCTGGAACTCACTCCCCACTCACCTTCGTCTCACTCAGAACCACCTAGCATTCAGAAAGCAACTTAAAACTTGGATATTCGACAAGTAATTCCCCACCCTCTTCAAGCGCCTTGAGACCCTACGGTTATGTTAGCGCGCTATATAAATCCTTTGACTTGACTTGACTGTTTGCACCATATATAATGAATGGAAGTCAAAGAAAGGAAAACACTATGGTGGACAATCCTTTAAAAAGATCAAGCTTGTACAGAAATAAATACGTGCTTCTTATTGACCCTCACCACGGACATCTCCATATAGAGGTAATAAATTAGCCTTGGCACATGCACATAAACTACTCAGGAGGCTCATTAAATAAGTACCTGTCTTAGAACATTGGTGGCACCGTCTTCTACGATTCCTACGAATTTATCAGGACTGTGTATTTACTGCAAGAAATAATAATAATACATGGACCAAATCTTCCTATATAATCAGTAAATGTTGGTTGTTTGGCTAGCTAACAGTACCACTTCTAACCTTCTAACTTATAGACTTATAGATGTTGTAGGTAACCTCCAACAGGACTACTCTGATTCCCAAGGAATATGTGTAAACAAATCTTACCCTTTTGATTATCACTTTTGCATGCCCAAGGTGTCATAAAGATAAGATACAATAATCCAATATCAAATGTTTATTGAAAGGCTCTAAACTTGGTAAACAAAACATGAACTGCGATTATCAGAAAGATCAGACACATCATTGTTATAAGCATTATTAGAAGGATAAAAGCACAAAGAATTCAACAACATTAATTGTTAATATTGTTACTAGTATTACTCCTATCTATCAATAATTTCTCTGTGCTATAGAGCATGTTGGGAGTGCTCATCTGCCAGCTCTATTAGAATGACCTAACCCATACCTTGGTACTGTAAGTCAGGAAGTGGGCCTCCGTGCATTAACGAAGGCACTCCCGTGTGAGAGTGTATGCCTGCACTCTTCTCTTGCATGGCTGTCTTCCTTCTCAGAATGAAGGTCAGTGACAGCAAAACTGCATCTCAGTCACAGTTCACAACAGCTTCCATGATAACTCTAGTGGGAATTAAAACTCTCTCCCACTATAGAATTGGCACTGTTTAAATAATAAAACAGAAAGCTTATCACACTGTGCCAGAGGTGCAGGCTAGCCTAGCCAACACCCTCACCTGACTCCCACTTTGTTGAGCCCCACACACCAAAGGCCTCCCAAGGCTCCTTGCCCTAGTTGGATCTCAACTCCCCCTCTCGAACCAGATACTGAGACCCAAAAGACAAAGAGATGCAAGGTCCTCTAGTGAAGTGGCAGATCTTGCCTCCTCGTATGACACTCCCACAACTGTCATCCCAAAATCCTAAATCCAGGTGATCACTGGATTCAGCAGCGACTTCTACCCTCCAAAATCCCCAAGACCCCCCAGCCTCCCTCACTAACAACCCCAGGGCCCCCTTATGAAGAAACCCAAAAAAGAGACGTCCTCCACCAACTGCATGCTCATAAACTGCAGATCAGCCAGCAAACATGCAACAGAGCTAGCAGATTCCATCCTCACCCATCACATGGACATCTTGTTCATCACCGAGACATGGTTAAATGATTTCTCTTCCCCAATCATGTATATGCTTGTGCCCCCAGGCTTTGCAATCATCAACAAAGACCGAAAAGACCAAAGAGGACGGGGTATAGCAATCATACACAAAAACAGTATCTCAGTGACAGGAAATGACACCTTTAACTACAAGACCTTTGAATGTCTAACCGCCAACAGTAAGACAAGCGACAACAAAGCACTACTCTGCAATCTCCAATACCATACCCCAGACAACACCACCGCATTCAGTGAACACTTGTCCGACTTGATGGTTCACTGCTCACTCGGAGACTCTAACTATTTAATTCTTGGTCACCTCAACCTACACTGGAATAAAGAAAACTGCTTGCAAATCCAAACCCTGAATGATCTTCTGCACACCAACAACCTTACCCAACACTGCTCAGAGGAAACTCATAACAGAGGAGCAATCTTAGATGCTAGTATTGTCCAACATGACACAGGCATGATCGACCACATCCTCCCAGTTATCTGGTCTGAGCACCACATAATCCAATTACACATCAACCAACTGATTCTATACTAACCCCCCACTTAAGCCCCCCAAAATGGATAAGAAATCTAACTCAGATTACTCTCGCTGACCTAGAGTAAAGGGTAAGCTCTCCTTTCCATCTCCACTGATGTTCTCTCCACAACAGAACTCACCTCTCATTACAAAACAACTATGACGTCCATTCTAAACAAACTAGTCCCCTTGAAATTAAAAAGAACCAGGAACATTCCATCCAGATCCTGGTTCAACACTGATAATAACTCCGAAATAAGACAACTAAGAGCTACTGAAAGACTTTGGAGTAACAACTCTTCCACAACCCTCTGTGAGCAACTCAAATCAGCTCGGCGGAAATACAAAAAACACATTAAGAATGAAAAAACTACTTTCAGGCCTGGACAATGCAATAAACAGGCCCAAAGAACTCTTCAACATCAAGTAGTTCTCCCAAAAACAATCATTAACACAGCGGGTAAATTGGGGTTACATCTGAGATAAGTAAACTGATTAGGCAGGATAAGCTCTGAGAATGTGTGCTTAAGAGCACCCCAAACAGGAGGGAAGACATAAAGGGCCAGATGTAGGTAAATCTCATTTACCGACTCTAAAATACGGAATTTTACTGATTCGGTATTTTAGATTAGGTAAAAGAGATGTAGGTAAAAATTCAGTAAAAAATACCGGATCGGTAGGATTCGGTATTTACCGATTCGGTAATTACCGAATCGGTATTTGCCATTGATTCCTGCAAATACTGAGTCTGTAATTACCGAATCGGTAAAATTACCGAATTGTCAAGGGGAACAGGGTGTCACTGTGACACCCTGTTGCATCCCTGATTCGTCAAGGGGAACAGGGTGTCACTTTGACACCCTGTTGCACCCCTGATTCTGGCTTATGTGCCATGTGGCACACATAAATGCCCTTTACCTACATCTCTTTTACCGAATCTAAAATACCGAATCGGTAAAATTAGGGCATGTATGTGTGCCACATGGCACAGGTGTACATGCACAGATGTTCATGTACACTGGAATTCTTTATTTACCATCAAATAGTATTTGGTGGTAAATAATGAATTCTAAAGGGCCTGTGGCACTGTTTGTAGTGCCAACTACATATAGATTTACCGATTTGGTAAATTTACTGATTCAGTATTTTACAGAATCGGGAAATTTACAGAATCAGTAAATTTACCGATTCTGTCAATTTAAAGGCCCCTACATGTTAAACACCAAATACCGGTCGGTAACGGCCAAAATCGGCAGTTACCGACCGGTATTTGGTGTCCTACATCTGGCCCTTAGAGTCTTAAAGCAGGTTCTCTTGAAATACATTGTGTCCACAGTACCAACGCCTGGCACAATTGATTCTCCCAATAGCAAATAAGATAGTGAACATACGCCCTTGTAACCACGCCCCCATCCCAAAACCAAAAATTAGGCAAAATAATAAAACTGCAAGACTGGGAGCAAACCCCTGAAACCCTCATTTGGCTGTTGCCATGAATCCTCAGTCCTATTAAATAAAGTCCCTGGAAGAAAGAGAGGAATACAATGAAAGTGCAAGCCGTACCTCAGGAGTATGATCATTTTGATAAGATTGCAGCGTTCCATAAGACCCAAATGAAGACAGTTCCATTTTGTAAATACATTAACAGTGTGATGGTAGAGCTTCCCATAATTGTTCTCTACAATATCTGTCATATGGACCGATAGGCTGGATATTTTACTTTATCACTGCTTGATACCACATCAACTATTGTGGATATTTTATGTGCATATTTTACAAAGTATGGCTTTGGGAAATAAGTAAATAATAACTTTATGAAAAATAAATTAAGAATTAAAGGTATTAATTTACACACATTCACAATGGGTCTTTTATATAGAAACTTTGATTCAGTGAATGTATATTTTGAAGTGTAATTAAAGAATAAATCCAAAAGTTCCTTCAGTTTGACTTGAAAAAAACAAAAAATCTGTTTACCAACAAATAGTTTAAATTAATCACCCAGGAAGAAGCAGACATTTTAAAAACCCATGATTTACCTGTAAATGTGTAGAGAATGAATCAGGCAATCTACATTTGTTTTGAAACTGTTCTTCAATCAAACAGTTCTGTATTACAGTGAGTCTTTGTTTTTAGATAATTATTCACAAACCACAAAATGTATGAACTAACCAAATTATCTTTGGGATTATGGAGGTAAGGTATTTGTTACTAACTGAAAACAAACCCAACCTCATATTTGACCTATTAGTACTTGGAGGCTTTCTAATTTTCAAAGTGCCATTATGAGAAAAACCTCTATTATGTTATTTGTGGCTAGAAGTGAATTCTATAGCTATGACTTACAGAACTCCCAGATAGTTATTGTGTGGCGTGAAGTCAGAGGGACAAAAGCCTATTTCGTTTTCACTACTGTGAGGCATACCTCTCTCGTAGGCCAGCATTGGACATTCCTTAATACACTTTTAAGCAGTAATTCCTGATCAGAGAGGAGTAGCCTTTTCATGTTTCATATGTTTGGAATGGTAAAGATAAATCCTTCTTACCGGTGACGTTGGGTTTAACATTACTTTTTTAGAAATGCCACTTTTAGAAAGTGGACATTTTTCTGTATTTATTGCTCTTTGTCTCCTACAGCCTGACTCCAATACATGTCTGGGTTGGGTGAAAGATACACTTTGCGCATTCCCTCTACACAGCCACAAGTCCAGGAAGGTAAGGCACCTCTCCATTCTAAGCACTCATCTGCATTCATCTGCATTCTGATGGGTCTTCCTGGGAAGGGAGGAATGGGATGGGCTGACACTTACACTTCAATAGGTAGTGTCCTGTCCACACACAAAACACTGAATTACCCCCAGGGCTAGCCTGGCAGCCAAACCTGGAATGAAAGGGATCCTTGTGCACTTCAGAGATCTTTTGAAGTCACTCCCTAGATCAAAGGCACTTTTGGGTATAAGTACTGGGTCTCTGACCACCTAAAATCATACATTTCTTGATCTTGAACTAAACCAATGTCAGAGGGACTGCTGTCCTACTTAAACAACTCAACTGGACTGCTTTTTTGGAAGTACTGTTTTTGTGCTTGTTGCCCTCCTTCCTGCTTCTCCCTTAGCCTGCTGGAAGGGCTCTACCTTCCCGCCAACTGGTCTCCAAGGGTTTGCTGGATTGACCCCTGTTTTCTAAAGTCTCAGGGACACAAAACACTTCTTACAATTCTGCTGGTGCTTCTGAACTCTGCCATCTGTGAGTCCTACCTTTGCGTGAGATGCCCCCTCCAAGCTCTGTGCTTCGGAATTAGGTCCTGAAGCTATTTTCATAAAAAACTGATGAATTGGCTCGACTGTGTGAGAAATTCTGCTGAATCGCCCTTTGATGCTGATGCAGCAGCTGCCCGATGACAGGGGTTCCACAGCCTGCTTGGCTCGACGGCAACACTTTGTGCAGCATGACAATGGCACATTGCTTCACTTCAACGGAGCTCGACGCTGGCACGGGTCTCCCTTTGCGCAGCTCGACAACAACTCAGTAGATTCACAATGTTGACAAAAGCTTCATCCAAGTTATTTCTTCAACTGGAACTGTCTGGGTCCTGTAGCCAACCTGCTATAGATCGCGGTCAGTCTGAACTTTTGACCTCAAGTAACCTTTTGACCGCTAGTGACTTGTAAGCACTATTTTTGGTTTATTCCTTAAAACTTCATATCTTGACTTCTATTTATTGGATTTGTGTTGGTTTGGTCTTAATTTGCTCAGATAAATATTCTTTATTTTATCCAAACCAGCGTGGTGTCTTTTTCTGGTTTATTCAATGTATTACTGTGCATGTGTGTTGCACAAATACTTTGCACATTGCCTTTGTAGGTAAGCATGACTGCTCTGTGCCAAGCTACCAGAGGGTGAGCACATATTATCTTATTGTGTATGTAGCTTACCCTGACTAGAGTGGTGGTTCCTGCCTGGCCTGGTTGCATACCTCAGCCAACCAGGAATCCCATTTCTAATAAGCAAACCCAAAATTGACCTGAGCTCAACCCACTGGTGGCTTGGCACAAAGTAGTGAGGATTAACTTTCAAGGCAATATGTAAAGTAGTTATTTATTTATTTTATTTATTTATAGCATTTGTAAAGCGCATCTGCAACCCTACGGGCATCCTGGCGCTGTGTACAATTTGCTGAAAAAAATACTGTGCATCAGAGGAGGGGAGGAATAGTATTAAGGTTCAGGTGAGATTAAGCTTTGGGGAAGAGCCATGTTTTCACTTTTTTCCGGAAAGCCATCCGATCGTCTGTTTTCCTGATGTCGATGTGCAACACTTCAAACAGTAAAACAACAAAAACACCAAACAAAAAGATTCCACCAGGTTTGAAAAATAGAGGTTAATTTATTAAATAAAACATGATCAAAACAACAAAAATCAAATGAGTAGAACCCGTGTTATGAATTTTTAAAACATAGAGAGAAAAGTAGCCCCTAAGAGCACAAAGCACCAACCGGGGATATCTGGTTGTGCTGGACTGGGTCAAATCCAAAAGTTCAGGCCTACTGTGATGGAGCGTGAGTCAGATATAGTTCCAGATCAGTCCTGCTGAAGTTTTTGCTTCACAAGGTTTGTGCCAGGAGTCCAAATTATGTTGGAGAGGTTCGTGGAGAGCAAGGAGTACATTGTGGGTGATAGTCGGGTGGGGCAAAGAGCAGGCCAGGCATAATGTATGGGCAGGCCGGTGCTGCGTATTGGCAGTCCCTTCTGGGCGGCCAATGCTCTCTGTCTGAAGAGATGGGCTGGCGGCCGCTCATATAAATTTTTTGCGGAAGTGACTTAGTTTTAGTGTGAACGGGCTAAAGCTTGTTTTATGTGCCCATAAGCCACACCAAGGGTCCAAAACCAGAATGGCACCACTTGGGATTCAGGAGCTTGCTGCAGCTGGATCCAGCAGCTGGTTGGCAAGCCTTTTATGTCCCTATGTCAGATCAGGAGGCCAGCAGACTAGCCATAAAAGTCACTCTGGGGTCTTGGGTTCAAGATGATGGCAGCAGGATAGCCCTTAAATGTAGCTGTTCCTTTAGAGCAGCTGTTCAGCAGAGTGACAGTCCTTGTAGAAGACCAATAGTCCTTCTTCCTGGTAGAGTATCCACAGGTTAAAATGTGTACTGAAGAGTTGGTGTCTGAGATCAAGTATTTATACCGAGATGTGAATTTTGGAGTGAGAGAGAAACTTGTAGAGGTTTTCCTTTGAAGTCCCCAAGCATTCTGCCTCCCCTGCCTTGGTTACAGACTAACTACAGGGGGTATGTAGCCTTTTGTGCAGAAGCAGGATATAGACTGTTCAGGTGTAAGTGGGGGCTGTGCTCAAGGCCTCCCTCCCATCCTGCCAGTGATGGCCCATCCATTCAAGCCTAAGCTCCCTATTGTGCGTGGTTGTCAGGGATGAATGCACAAAGCACAACTGTCAGCTATAGCTAGTCATGTAAACAGAGGCAGGTTATAGGCAATAAGTGGCTATACCAAGAAAATGACTCTTTTCTAAAAGTCTAATTTTCAGGATTTCTATTTAAAATCTACCTTCACCATAAGTTAGGATTATAAATTGTGCTCCGGGAGACACCAAACATAAACTTGTTATCTCTTACCATCCGGAAATTACACTGCTAAATTGTAATACACCAACTTCAATGTATTCCTGTGGGAGAGATTGGCCTTGCAGTAGCTAAACACAAATTTAATAGGTTTTTACTACCAGGACATGTAAAACTTTAAAGTACATGTCCAACGTTTTAAATACAGTGCACCCTTTCCTCTTGGCTGTCCAGGGCCTATCCTAGAGGTAACTAATTTAGGCCTGTATGCCTGGCAAAAGGTTTAATTTGCCAAGTTGAAATGGTTGTTTAAAAAATGCCCACACAGGCTGCAATAGCAGGCCAGAGACATATTTAAAGGGCTACCTAAGTGGGTGGTACAATCAGTACTTGAAACCCACCAGTAGCATTTCATTTACAGACCCTGGGTGTATGTTATACCACTCTACAAGGGACTTACAGGTAAATATGCCACTTGGGCATAAACCATTTTAGCATATTTAGAGGAGAGGGCACAACATATTTAGCACTGGTTAGAAGTGATAAAGTGCACAGAATTCTAAGTCAGCAAGAGAGGTCAGAACAAAATGGAGGAGGAGGAGAAATATAAAGGGAGTGACCTTGCAGAGAGGACCAGGTCCAACCATAAGGTACACCCACAGAAGCATTGTTTAATGGAAGACAAAGAATAAATGCATCATCACGTACATTTTAAAACATACTACTACTGACTTTAAATACAGAACACTTTCATGTATATATGTGCATAAGGAAAGATCTGAGTAAAAATAAATTGTGATGGAGAGAAAATGGACATTTCCAAACACAGTCTCCTTTATGTAACTGAAGCCTTATTATGGCACAAATGTTAATTATGAACGTTTTAAATATGCACAAATAACTCATTGGCACTCCAAAAATGTGATGCAATCAAATTACGATAGCCTGAAAAAACCTTCACTACCAGAACATGCAAAACATACAAGTGCTTGTCCTACCTTTTACTTACAGGGCATCCTGCCCTTATAGTCACTTAGAGCCTACCTTAGGGGTGGTTTGCATGTAATGAAAGAGATGTTTAATGCCTGGCAAGTAGTTTTAAATGCTAAGTCGAAGTGGCAGTAAACTGAACGAGCAGGTACTGCAGTGGCAGGACTGAGGCAGGTTTGAAAGGCTACTTATGTGGTGGTACAAGCAGTGCTGCAGACCTCTAGTAGCATTTGAAGTACATGCCCTGGGTAAATGGTATGCAACCTTACAAAGGACTTACTAGTACAACAAATATTCCAATCAGGTATACACCAATGTCATCATGTTTAGGGGAGAAGCACATTTGCTTAGGCACTGGTTAGCAGTGGTAAAGTGCTCGGAGTCGTAAGGACAACAAAACGAATCAACAATAATGAGAGCTGAAAGGCAAAAAGTTGGGGGGAAAGACTACCCTTAGGATGACAGGTCTAACCCTTGTGCCTTACCCTGACAAGGACTGTGCTTGCTGCTTGACCAGGGCTTGTACCCCAGTCAACCAGTAACACAATTTTTCACAGTCCCGATAGACCAAAACCATTGACATTAATTGACAGTGTTTTCTTGATGCTTTTTGTCTTAAACATGTCTTGAAATAGTTCACAACTAGCTTACCCATCGCGCGTCGCTGCGATCTCAGAAGAAAGGAAATTCAAGGAAACTCGTTATGATAACATTACATTTAGTTTGTGTCATTGTTATTGAAACTTATTCATTTTATTTTTGAAAACATTTCTAAGTTTGGCTTGAGCAGTGCGTCCCCGATTGGCTTCCAAACTTGATTCTGGTTGCTTGTTTGTTTGAGAAGAACGGGCTTGAGCAGTGCGTACTCGATCGGCTTCCAATCTTGATTCTCATTGCTCGTTCGTTTGAGAATTATGGGCTTGAGCAGTTTGTATTCGAACAGCTTCTAATCTTGCCTCCCGTTGCTCGTCTGTTTCTGAAGCTTGTAAGTCCTTTTTCTTTCATGATTCTGATGTAGATTGACCAATCGATTTCCGTTTGGAGGTCATAACTGTCAACGATGCTCGCAAATTCGCTGTCTGTTTCAGTATTCGAAAGATTACGAGGGCCCTGGGGGGCCGATATTTTAAATTTTATTTTGACAGAAACCTTTGCGGGAGTGTACTCAACAACTTCCCAAAGTTATGTGGCGATCAGATGAATGGTGTAGTAATGCATACAGGACAAACAGACAGACAGACATACTTTCGTTTTTATATATATAAATTAATAATTGATTAAGCATTTTATTTTCCTAACTTTAATGTTTTTTAGTACCCCTTTACCCTATCACTCATTGCTGTGGGTTAAACCTGCAGCTTGGACGGACCATAACTATCAGGGTGTGCCCATTCAAATGGAAAATTCCCTTTCTTACATGGGGCCATAGACAAACAGTCATCACAGTAGGGAGGTAACAACAATCTCTAAGGTTCTTTATAAGTAATTAACGTGGTAGTTGTTTTTCCTCTATTTCCATGTGTATTTGTTCCAGTGTTCTTTCCAACATCAGAAATGTCACTTTATTGCAAGCCATTGTTTTGTTTTGTAATTTACTGAACAGTTCTAAGTACATACATGTAAAAATGTTAACACCAGTACTAACATTCTGACTCTTTCCTGAAAACAATGTGGGGCAGATTTACAAGCCCCTTGCGCCTCACTTATGCCACCGTTGGGTCACTTTTGTGACGCAGCAGCGGCGCAAATCCTGCGACATGGTGCGGGGGTACTTACAATGTGACGCATCTGGGAGATGCGTCACGTTGTAAAGCCTTGCGCCACATGTAGGCGTTCCTGTGCAGGGGGGGGGGCTTACGGCGCAGAAACGCCTCCTAAAAGTGGCTGAGTGAAATCTACAAGATTTCTCTCAGTCACTTTTAGGCCCATGCTGCGTCAAAACCCTGCGCCTGCCTGAAGCAGGCGTAAGGATTGACGCAGCATTAACTAGATAGGGCTTCCATAGCATTGCTGGAGCTTTGTCGCGCTTGCGACGCAGCTCCAGCAATGCGCCACTTTAACGGCACAGATGCGTCACGCATCTGTGCCGTTTTTGCCCCACAGTGCGCAGCATTGTAAATATGGCGCATCCATGAAGGCGGAGCTGTGGCGCACAATAACTGGTGCATCCCTGCTGATTTGTAGGGATGTGCCAGTTATTGTAAATATGCCCCTGTGAGTTTAGGTGCGCTGATTACTCTTGCAAAGTTTAAAGAGTTAACTGCATCCTTAGAGACAGGAAACATCAGTGGGCAAGAACATTCTTCAAAGAACTCTTTAAGTACCTGCCTGGGAATATTTTTATATTTTTTTTAACATACATTTCTGAACAATCATTTAAAGTGATTATGCACCATTAACATTGTGGCACTTTCGTTTGCAATTGATGAACAAATGTAAGTTAGAACCCCTTAGTCTCGTAGCACCCCCTTTTTTACCACCTCCACCGACCCCACATCAGACCAATATACCATGCCCTTGTACTATGGTGGGCAGAGTAGCAGTTTTGTGTTTCCTAAGGGCAAACCTTCAAAGAGGGGCAATGGTAGTCCTGGGCAGGGAAGAGATATTGTATGTCCCTACTATGCATACATAAAGCACATTGCGTGATCCTCTCTCTCGAAGAGATTGCAGCAGGTTTAGCTGATTAAAGATCCACAAGATATGTCTATCGCCAGGCATTCTTCTACAGCCAAGCATCAAGGGAAAACACGCAACGATTTAAAGTGTTTGTATACATGAAACCATTTATATTTATAATCCATATTGCTGAGCGTGGTCAAACACAATGGGGAAGACGCATTTGCCACATTTAAAGTTCACCTTTCATATGAATCCTAGGGCGCGTGCAGGACTTTGGAAAAGTCTGTCCAATACAAAGTAAACACCCACCATCGGATGTCAGGACTTAAATGGACACCCAGATTGACAAAACAGACCAGCATCGTCGTTCTGCTTTGCTGTGTACAAGTTGCAATAGGATGCTTCCATTCAATCTAAAAAGAAACACACCCTCCTATACAAATTCCAAACAGGGGCAGAGAAATTCTGACACGCAGTACCAGATATATCTAGTGTTTTATAAATTTCCTTTGCATATGTAACAAAGCAAAACCATCACACATTTCTTTAGTCGTTTTGAACTTTTTTCCTTACAGAGTCTAAAAATGGGCAATTGCAAGAGCAGTCAATATGTCAAAAACGAGCCCCAGAGCCCACACCACAAATATGTTGTCACCTGAACTCCTGAGCTGAGTTATATGACTGTCACACACTCTTTGTTATCTGTTAATTTATTGATAACTACCACAGTCAAGATAAATCAAACGCCGTCTAAAAGAGGAATACTGTACAAATGAGATTTTCTTAGTCAGTATCTGGTATGGCTCTTTGTCCTTATCCCCCCAAGAACCATTAGCCTCAATCACTTGAGACAGAGTATGTGCTGGTCAGACATTTGTCCTGCAGGTCTTAATGGGCAAAAGATGACAGGCAATCAAACAAAGAGTACAGTTTATTAACTGCAAAAAATGTTACATTTCCATTTATACCAGGCCTTGTCTAGAAAATCCGAGATACGTAAAATGTCATGAAAACATTGAAGAACAAAGCCATAAAGCTAACTGGATGATGAATTACATTCCGGAAGATGAAAGCGAAATGTGATGTGACTGGCGCACAATGAAAGATTGGTGGTAGTGTGGCTTGACAAATCATAAAGAATACATGGCATAAGCAACTAGTATTTCATAAAATCTTAACAAAAGGTGAATTTCAGGAAATCTGAGAACAATAGCTTCGGTTGAACTACAAAAACTGTTTGCTAACAATCTAACTAGCCTGGTTCGTATTTAGCCTACTAGCAATATTGTTTATTGTCATTTGGTTTTGAAACGCCACCATTTAATGGAGTCATTTGTATGCAACCAAGCCAGAGTATTAAATGTGTAGTATAGCATCCTTACTATGGACACATATTATACCCTCAGGAAGTAGATCTTGTGTGGCGCTCATGCCCAGGAGCATGCGCACAACGCAGAGGGCACGGTGGATGGTAATACATGTTTACAGGTAACCCTTGTGAATGCATCTCAGGTATATTTGTGCCAATGCATATCTCGACTTATTGTACTTGGCTCCAAATACTTATCAGGGTCTGGGAGGCTTACTCTGGGATTCCATAAACCAATACAGGTTGCATGCAGATGGCTATGTGATCTTGTGGGCCTATTTGAAAATGACGTATCCTAATTGGAGGTAACCCAGGAGTGCTTCCCACCTGTCTGGGATCTAGGAAACAGCAAGCAGCGGAGTGGAATCGGAACACAAGAGACTGCGCGAACATCCATTTCCCCCAGTTCCAATAGGGCTAACTGGGTGTCAGGTGTATCTAGAATCCCTAGCTGGTAAAGCAGTGGGTGTCACACATCTTAGAGGTGCGTTCTGAGAAGGCCCACCCCAGCCCACCAGACTCCTGAGGCTTCAGCCGGGAGTGTAGACGCTGTTTCTTGCGCTGTTCTTGCTTTTAGAATTAATGATTGCTACTCCTGACATTCGTTGTTTTGGAAAATCTATATTTTTTAATTGTACCCATTGTGAACTGCAGGGAACTGTGGGAGGGACTCTGTGTTATGGGTGGCGGGTTAGGCATTCAATAGCAGCTCTCCTGTGGTGGCTAAGTGTTCCGCCATCTTGGGGGGAGTGCTGGCGCGCCAAAGGCAAGACCGTCTGCTCCCGTCCGCGCCTGGCCGTCGCCAGTCGCCAAGACCCCTGCATCTGTTTCTTCAGATTTCAACAGGTACTCAGGGGAAGAGCTTGTTGCTTTGAGATCAAACTGTCCCTCGTCACCCTGGGCCTTTAACGAGTGCCCATTCCACTGTCAACTCTGTGCATTTAAGCTGCTTCCATCGAACGGGTCCTCTGCCCTGCTGGTCATTCTAAATATAGGTTCCTGAGTTTGAACTGCCACTCGTTGGCCAAACACCATGCTGAGGTGTTCGATCTTTTAGTTGATGAGTCCCCTGATGCCCTCTTCCTCACCAAGACTTGGCTTACACAAGACTCTGTGGCTGAGTATTGGTTAGCTCTACCTCAAGGGTATGTACTAGTGGAGATTAATAGAGAGGGGGCAGCATTGCAGTGATCGCCAAGGAAGCCTATTATCTTAGACTGTGCAAGGAAAATATAGCGGGCTGTGAAAGTGCCTCATTTAAAATCCAGCTTAATTATAATTCCACCATAACTGGTTTGCTAATTTATAGGCTCCCAGGACCATCTAGCCTGTTCAGGAATAACTTACTGAGCGCAGTAGGACCATTGGCCAGAAAGGCAGTTCATTTTCCCATCCTTGGGGACCTTAACCTTCATCTAGAGAATGGGGGGAAAGATGAGACTGCCAGTTTTCTGGATTATTTAGAGGCCTTCTAGCTAACGCAGCATGTTCTTGAGGGTACTCATGTGGCTGGCCACCTACTGGACCCTAACTTTTCCAACTTAATCTCGCTAACTGTCCATGCACCGGTCCCGCAGGTCTGGACCGACCACTTCTTGGTTTCATTTGCTCTGCAATTGCAGGGTAACACGGAAGTGCCCCGCCCAGTCTGAGTGCCTAAACGTCTTTGGCACAAATTAGATATGGACCTTTTTTCTGGATGGTTAACTGAGCATTTGCCTCAGCTTCCACGTAATGTTGAGGCGGCCAATTCGTGCTTTCAGGAATGGCTGACAGCCGGTTTGGATAGTTGTATCTTGGTTAAACGAGGGAGTAAGGGGCAAGAGACTTCCAATCCATGGTTTACTGAGTCGCTTACGTTGGCTAAAACAGACTGCAAGCAGTTAGAGTGTTCGTGGCGCCGCTCATATGAGTCGTCTGCAAAGATTGAATATCGGGCGGCTATTAAGCAATACCACAAATGCATTCATAGAGCACGTGCCGATTTTGTGGCCAATAAAATCTTAGCCAGTTCCAACCTTGCTAAGACCATTTTCTCCCTGCTCAAAGGCATGAAGAGCGCTGGATCTAAGAAGGCGTCCCCCATCAGCTCTAACCATCAATGTGATGAGCTTGTACAGTATTTTGTTAACAAAGTGGATCAGATCTATAGGGATTACCAATGGCGTCCCTCCTTTGGATGGAAGGGCGCCAGAAGCGGTAGTTAATCCGGGGGCAATTAGCCTGTCATCTTTCCTGCTTTTGACCCCCTGGGTATTTATGGCTTTGGCCCCCATTAGGATGGCGGGCGGACTTTGCCTGCCCGCCATCCTCCCAGTACAAGGAACCGCCCGCCATAAGGGTGGGGGTCCCGTGAGGGGAATTAGGATGCACCCGCCACAGTGGCGGGTGCATCCAGTATTTTTACCATTGCGGCGGACGGTGATGAAAGCACGGTCCGCCACAATGGTAAAAATACATGTTGTGCATTTCAAATCACAATGTGACAGGCACCATGCAGTATCTGTCACGTTGTACTTTGAAATACAGGGGGGTAGCACCGGGCCCCTAGAGCAGAGTCCGCATGCCAATGCCGCCACGGAAAGGCATTGTTAAAAGCACATTGTGATATGGCTGGTGGTGTCTGATAGACACTGTAATAACAACAGGAGGAATGTCTGTGGGTCAAGCAGGAGGGATTCTGGTGTGTGTTATGACGCGATGACATAGGATATCCAGAACCCCCGGTGTAACCAGATGCCTGGCTTCTTTCAGATAATTCATTGGCTCGAGGTGTGTCCAGTATTTTTATGCATCTAAACGCCTGTGTTCTATTTGGGTAAAAAAAATGGCAACCAGAGGAAACTATATAATATCGAACAGCCACTATATTGTTTAGGGGGTCAACATTTATCAGCCAGCTACCGCCCAATACTCGTCCAATACACAAGCTCGGCGATCAGAACTACTTCACCCCTGGAATATCATCGCTTTCTATATTCAGTCATTCACAAAGGCAACAATTATAACTTATAAGTGGTGTATATCTACGGTCAATCCTTTAATACCTCTATAAATGGAACTTTCATCTCTAAAATAACTACAAAAATACTAAGAAGAGTAGTAAGCCAGGTACAGATATCTACCTTACCTTTGTGATGAACAAGCAAGAGAATTTCCTTTAAATAAGAGTATACCTTCTGTTTTTTGTTATGTTTCTGTCCTAAAGCAAATGACGGACTCCTGAAGAAGGCAAATGCCGAAACGCGTGTAGAGTCTCCACCCACCGCTTTGCTTACTCCACTAGCCCTTTCTACCATCTTAGTCATTTGTACTGTGTTTGGTTTTATTGTGTGTTCAAATTCTTATTGTTTTTTCATATGCTTTTGAATATATGTAAATAATTTCTTGAAATCATAACATGTATGTCAGTGATCTTTTAAATACTTATATGTATCTTTTATAAACAAGATTCTCATCAAAAAATTGAAGAAAATATTTAAATAAACTACACACTAATTTTGAATGTAATCATTTGGCTTTTCTGCTTTTTGGTGTACATGTCACTTCCAATAGCTAATTAGCTTCTTAGTCTCCTTGGGTTTTTTGGCTTAATTAATTAGCTCACTGCCATATGTTCTTCTAAAATATTGTCTTTTTTTACTCCCTACCGGTAGTGAATGCATCAGCTAGTAGTGGTCCCCATTTTTTTCCAAAATATGCATCCAGTATTTTTACCATTGCGGCGGGCGGTGCTGAAAGCACGGTCGGCCACAATGGTAAAAATACATGTTGTGCATTTCAAATCACAATGTGACAGGCACCATGCAGTATCTGTCACGTTGTACTTTGAAATACAGGGGGGTAGCAACGGGCCCCTAGAGCAGAGTCCGCATGCCAATGCCGCCACGGAAAGGCATTGTTAAATGCCCATTGTAATATGGCTGGTGGTGTCTGATAGACACCGTAATAACAACAGGAGGAATGTCTGTGGGTCAAGCAGGAGGGATTCTGGTGTGTGTTATGACAGGTACAATAAGAACAGATTAGTATAAACTATTGTGAAAACAGTGCTACATAAACCACAATTCCCCAATTGGGAAAAAGTACCCATCAGTTCCCACACGGTTCCGCCCTAGTCAACATCTGGGCTCTCCTTACCCAGGAGAAAGTTCTTTGTATGTATGTCTGTCATTTTATGTATTATGAATATTAAACTCACTGTAGATAATAAAATGAGTTATGTGATTGGTGGAACCAAAAAAATGTAATAAGTTGGGTAACTGTTTTGCAGTGCATAAATGTGAATAAACGTGAAGTGTATTAAAATTAGGTAGAAATTGAGTAGAGGAAAAATATTTAATGATTTCTCTCAATTCTCCTAACCTTAAAAATAGATGAATGTGAATTAACTAGCAGATTTAAGAAAATCTCCGCCAGGTGGTTACCGCCGGCCTGGCAGAGGCTCTCCGCCCGCCATCCTAATGGGCCCCTTTGTGTTCAAAAATTAGATCTGGTTCCCCGGTTGATCCTATGTCACCCGCCCTCTTTCGGCAGTTACATTCTTTGATCTCACTCATGAGTCGCGACCTGGCTAATTTGTCCTTGAGCTCAGCCTCTGTTCCTTGGGCATGGAAGCATGCTAAAGTGGGTCCATTCCTAAAAAAGCCCTCGCTGGAACCGGTTGATCCAGGGAATTATCGGCCTATCTCCCAGCTCCCCTTCCTGGCCAAGTCGGTGGAATCCCATGTGAACTTTACTCTGGCTAAGTTTCTTGAGCAGAAAGCCATTCTTGCTCCATCTCAGCATGTTTTTCGATCTCGGCATAGTACTGAGTCTGCCCTATTGGTTGTGTCAGAAACTATCCAAGGCAGTTTGGATGTAGGAGACTCAGCGGAATTGGTCCTTTTGGACTTAAGTGCTGCTTTTGATACTGTTTCCCGTGAAATACTTCAGAAATGCCTTAGGGAAGTGTGGGGGCGAGATATGGCTTTGGCTTGGTTTCGGTCCTTTCTGGAGGACAGGTCCTTCCAGGTCTCTGTTCCTCCTTGCAACTCTCGGGAGTTCGCTCTGCATCTAGGGGTCCCGCAGGGCTCTGTTTTAAGCCCTCTCTTGTTCAACCTGTATGTCAGACCCTTGGCAGAGGTGGCTAAGAGCAGGGGGTTGTCCCTGGTGTTTATGCCGACAACACCCAATTGGTAATTGCTTTCCCGAAGAAATGCATTACCAATGTGGGCAAGTTCAAGCACAACCTCTTGGCTGTCTCTGACTGGATGGCGGCTAACTGCTTACAGTTAAACGCCAGTAAGTCGGAGATTCTGCTGTTCGGCAAGGACCGGGAGTTATGGTCTGAGTAGTGCTGGCCGGATTGCCTCAAGCCCACCCCTCGCCCTAAAGAGGTTGTGAAAAATCTGGGTGTGTGGTTCGATAGCGACTTGACTTTCGATAAACAAAAGAAAGTCATCGCTGGGACTTGCTTTGTGCTATTGCGTGGCCTAAGACCATTTGCTCGATTTTTTCCCCCCTAGAGTGCGTCAGACTATTGATCAGGCGTCCGTCTTGTCCAGATTGGACTACGCCAACTCTCTTTATTTGGGCGCAAACAAGGCGAGCATTATGCGCCTGCAGAGGGTCCAGAACGCGGCAGCTAGGCTTTTGGTTGCACTGCCCAGATCTTACTCGGTGGCGCATGTGCTCCCCAAGCTCCATTGGCTGCCAGTTGACCGGTGCATTGAGTTTAAGGCACTGTGTTACTCACAGAAGATCTTGACACATCAGGCCCCATCAGGGTTACTTAACCTGCTGGAGTCCTACGTGCCAGGACGCTTGCTGCGATCTGCCTACCTTGCGCTGGTTCATGTCCCTCGCGTTTGGAGAGCGAGGGCCGGAGGTCGTTCCTTTGGTTACCTGGCGGCGAAGCTTTGGAATTCACTTCCTCTCTCTATGAGAGCTATGCCGAACCACCTGGCTTTTCAAAAAGCCTTAAGGACCTGGCTCCTTCCTCTGCCAGCAGTCTAATTGTCATGCTGCTCCCCTGTCGGCCTTGGTTTTTTTGGGGTTTCTGGTTGCGCTGGGACGGCTCGTCGCTGAGGCAGCTATGCGCATTATAAATCCAAAAAAAAAAAAAATCGACAAAGAAGCAGGACCCACTGGGTACCATATTTGACCCACTGCAAATGTTAGCTTAACATGTGCCCACTTACTGCTGAGAGAAGTGGTTGATTCTGGGCACCTTTTGTAATTTTAAGGTGGTCTCTGGAGCATGATGGTGCAATTCATTACTTCAAAGCCTCCAGAATAGTTCAGTGTCATTCTCGAGCAGACGCTCTGCTGCAGGCTCTCCCTAACAAGTAGCACTGCAAGCTAGCAAGATATACTTCCACAAAGGCACTGGAATATTCCAGAACACATCCACTTCATTTACCGCCAGACACTCCCATGCATGCTCTGTCACTAAATGTTCAAATGGGGGTAGGGATAAATTAAAACAATAATTGTATAGCCTTTTAAAAGTTTAAATGGGACTGATTTCTCTTGAAGTTCAAGGGAACACTGCTCCTGATTCGGGAGCCTTGAAGGTGGAGAGATCTGTCAACTGTCTGGTATTGTTTAAAACGGGGTACCAAGAATTCGAGCTGTACTGTAAGTAACATAGTCAAATTCCTGTAGAATGCTTACTAACTGAACAGCAAAATTCTAATCAACTGAAGTTGATTAAGCAACGATTGTGGTAGTCCCAAGATGATGATGTCACTGTAGTTGAGTTTTCATAGAACACAACCCAAAACTACCTGAGCATGGAGATGGCATAGCTAATACTGCAGACATTTCTTCAAGTGTCTCAGAGAGTAGAAACATGCTGATGAGACACTATTGATCTGGGCTTGCAGAGTAGTGGATTCATCCAACAGGAGTACTAAGGATTTGTCTTTCATTGCTGGGGAAAGGGCTTGCTTCATGGTCACAAGCCAAAGATTGTTTTGCTATTGCTTAATGGTTTCGTTCACTAATGAGACCTCATGTTGTTAATGTTGAGTTTAAGGAAATTCTGTCACACGCATAGTTGAACTAAGGCAAGTGATCAACTTGGCTGTGGAAGATGGTGCCTGGTTGAACAAGCCACACACTCAGCTGTGTGGCGTCCCCGAATGAGGTTGCAAGGCAGCCAATGGATTCAATCACTTAGGCTAATTCAGATGTTAAACAACACTGGGGAAAGAGAAGAGCTCTGTGTAACCTTGCAGTTGATAGCCAGAGACAAAGACGATGAGGTGAAAGAGCCACTGATTGAGTTTGTCCTTCAGGGTCTTATGGAAACAAGACAGAGCCTTCATATCCAAATATAGCCAGATAGCTCATGAATTGTAGAATGATCCACCATATAGAAGGCTGCCAAAAGATCAAGCAGAATTAGAGCAGCAGAGTAGATCGGTTTTAGTTTGCCAAGGACAGGAGCAGTCTGAGTGCCTTGGCTAGGGTGAAAGCCAAGCTGCCAAGGACGCAGGTAATTAAAATGTTACTGATAATTAGATAGCTTAGGTACCATACACTCCTTAATTTTGCCAAAGGCCGGAAGCAATTTGATAGGTTTGTAATTATATAGCTCCATCCCGACTAAGTTATCTATCCAAAAAAGGGGAATAATTACTCTCGCTTTTGAGTATAGGTGGAGCTCATCAAAGGAGAGAGACAAATAAATTATATTGATCAAGAAAGGAGCTAGAAACTAGAGCAGATAACAGAACAAAAGAAACTGGGCAAAGAGCATCAAGAAAACTCAATTTAACACAGATGAAACTTCTTCCTGGTTAGGGTGATAAAGTCGATCTAGGATGGTGACGGAGTAGGGTTGTCATCTATTAAGGAGGTACTTGGAGATGTGGAATGTAAGTTATTTATATCAATATACTTTTTTATATTTTAGAGGAGAAAAACTATGCTAGCTCTTCACGAAATTCTTGTGAGGAACAAACAACATAGGTATTACAAGTAGTTTGAAAAATGAGGTTAGGGTGGATTTCTGAAAGCATTGGTAGACTTAAGAATGTGAGAACACAGATAGTCAGTTTTTGCCAAGTATAGTCCTCATTTATAAATATTTACCTTTTTTTTGTAATGAGGTGTGCCAGTTTCAGCGTATGAAGTTCAACATTTTAACTTTAGGTGCGGCAAAGCCACCTGGTTTTTCATTAGACTGTTTAAGAACCATTTATTAAATTGTGTGAGGGAGTGAATCATGCTACATGTAGCCAGGATTTCATGATCCAGGATCCTAACAAGCATGGACCAGTACTCAGTTAAACCTTCAGTGGCTGAGGGGGGCGTGGCTTGCGAGCCGCAACATGATGGCGGTCCGTGAGTAGCTCCAGGGCTTCGGTGGCTGTCGGGACGATTTAGGTCCCCTTTCAGCGCTGCCTACTCATCCAAAAGCGGATTTTCGGTGATGTGAAACTGTCGGGAATGTAATTCGCCGCAGTCCGACATACAGAGCACCAGGAGAGCTGTCTTTGGCTTCGTGAGGGGTTCTGTGTCTCGGAGGCTGGGAGCGGCCGCCATTTTGTGGTGTGACGACGCTCGCTTTCTCTCCCTCATGGGCCAGTGAACATTCCTTCTTCTCACAGGCACAAATCGATTAAGGTGACATTTTACAGCTATTTATCACTGCCTATGGCCCATATTACTTCTGTTTGCTGCATAACCATTTTAGAGCACTGTTGCTTGCTTCTGACGTCTCTGAGATAATAAGCTGCTCCTGATTGGATTTTTCAGCTACGCTTTTGACCTGCATACTTCAACTGCCTCAGTGTTATTTCCTTTAATAATAATTTATCTTCCTGCTTGGGGTCTGTGCCTAATTTATTGGCCGTGTTTTTTCTTATCTCCTCTGGAGTTCTTACTGTGACTTGTTCCTCTTTTAATATTGAGATACCTAACCTCTTTTGTGTATTTTCTGCTACCTTGTTACAGTGGTGGGTATCTCTTATGGCTAATATTATGAGTCCCCCCTCTACTACTAAGGACGCTAAAGGTGCGCTTAAGAGGTTGACGCAAACTTCTCCTACCCCAGAGTCCTCTCAGAAGGAGGCGACCACTACTTTGGACACCATTTTGTCACGTCTTAATGCTGTTCATGACATTGCGCAATCCACTAAAACTAACACCGACTTGCTTCAGGTTGAGGTAGCGGCTACTAGGAATGATTTTAAGGCACTGTCTGTACGTGTTTTGACTGCGGAGACACGGATTAGCGATGTAGAGGACTCTGCAAGGCAGCATTCCACACATTTTCAGCGAATGGAACGCTCAATGGCGGCCTGGAGGAGAGATCTCACGGAGCAGGAAGTTCTCAACCGTAGAAGTAACTTACGTATTTTTGGTCTGCCTGAGGAGACGGAGAAGTCGGCTCCCCCAATGGTTGATTTCTTACACCAGTGGCTTCCCTCTATGCTACAAATTTCCTTTCAGAGAGACTTTGAAATTGAACGAGCTCATCGTGTGCCAACATTTAGATCCAAGTCTTCCACACAGCCGAGAGCGGTAATTTTTAAGTCGCTGCGTCACCAACATTCGGAGCAAATCCTGGCACACATGAGGAAGATTAAGACGGTATCTTGGCAGGGCCATCGGATTTCTATCTCGCAGGATTTTTCTAGGGATACAGTGATTCGTCTGAAAGGTTTTCTCAATTTACGGAAACGCCTGTCAGAGAGGAATATCCCTTTTTCTTTTGCTGGTCCCTCCAGATTTCGTATTACCTTCAAGGGCCGGTCAAGAATATTTGATGATCCCACTGAGCTCTCTGCCTTTCTAGACAATCAGTCTGAAACTCAAATGGATTCCTCGTCTTCTCCTGCTGCCTCAGGCACTTGATTCTAATGCTTCTGGATTGTTTTGTTACTCTTAATTCTCAAATGACGTTCCTTCCAGTTCTTCTGGATAACTGTTACTCGCTCTTTGTTGGTTTGTCTCATTTCGTATTCTTTCGTGCTTTATGTAGTTCAATTTTTTAGTGATCCGTTTATGCAGGTGATTCTTCTTTTCGCTCCTTCTTCTTTCGTTATTTGTTGCATATATCTACTCTTTTATTGGTCATTCCATGGCTTGGCTTTTGTCTGGTCCGTTCTTTTTCTCTCATCTATTATGTTGTTTATTTTCCTCATGCATTTCTGCTAATTTAATGCCGTTGATGTTGTTGGCTTGATGTCTTCTCTCTTTGGAGTATTTTCGGTGCTTGTTGTTTCTACTGTTTTTCTTAGACCATGGATATTTTGTTTCTTGTTGAATATATTTTTCCTGTTCGTGTTCTTAGCTCTGTCTCTTCTCTTATGTGACTTCCATGTAGTTCTTGAGTTTAGTCTCTACGCTAATTGTATGTTTTGCTCTCAGTTGTTGGGAGTCTCTTTGATGTTCTTTATTTCCATTTCTTATTTCTTTACGTGGGATTTTTTATGAAGTCCTTTTTCATTATATGAATAGATGTATACCTTTTTCTTTTTGACTATTGTCCTATTTATTACTAGTCTCCCTTCATAGTTGTTGATGATGTTTTTATTATAGTATTTAGCATGGTTCTATTTTGCCTAACTCCTTGATGCATATTTAGTTTCTTTAATATATCTATGCTTGTCACGAATAGTAGACTGTTTTTCTTAGCAGTTACTTTCTTCATTTCTTAATATTTCTTGTGTGTATTTTTTCATAATGTTTTGTATTTCATTACGTAACATGCTCTTTATGCCTTTACTTATCCCTTGCTATCCTTACTTCATAGGTATTTATGATGTTCTTATTGCAACATTTAGCGTGACTCTAGTTTGCCTAACTTATTAAGCATATTTAGTTTATATGATATGTCTATGCTTGTTACAAATTGTAGACTGTTTTTCTCAGTAGTTCATTTCTTAATACTCTTGCTCACATTTCTTCATACTGTTTTCTATCTCATTCTGTAATGTACTTTTTATGCCTTTATTTATCTCACCTGTGATGTCACGTTAGCTTCTTTCCTCCATTTTATGAGGTATTTGATATAATTGTGCATATTTTCTCTGCTTCTGTACTTTTTCTCTGTTCCCCTGGCTGAATATGGGCTGGGTGGTCTTGCTTATATTACTGTTAGTTCCCTGGTGGTTTTACTGTTTGCCTCCTCCATGTCCCCCCGGGCATGATGTTGATCTTACCTAGACCTCCCCTTGTGGATCTTTCTCTCTCTCTCTTTCTTCCCTCTTCTCTTCTTTCTTTCTCACTTTTCCTTTCCTTTTCTTTTCTTTTCTCTTCCTTTCTTGTGCCTTTTGGATCTTCTGTTGGTGCGTTACTGTTTTGTTATTGGTCGGTGATGTATTCTTGTTACTGCTGTTGTGTTTGTTTCATTTTAATTGCTTTTGTGGTTGAATGATCCCTGGTTTGAATGTGGTTTCCCTTAATGTTAAGGGACTGAATCATCCGGTCAAGAAAGCTAAAATTCTAGATTATGGTAAATCTTTATCTGCAGACTTGGTTCTATTGCATGAGACGAAAGTCTCCCGTACACAGGCTTTGTGGTTAAAGAAGGACTGGTTTCTGGATGTGGCTTGTTCAGACGGCCTTGGCAAAAAGAATGGGGTGATAACACTTATATCTAGGAATTCCGGGCTATCGTTTAATTCTACTGAACAGGATGCTGAGGGCCGGTGGCTTCTATCGAAGTTATCTGATGGGATTTCGGATCTTTATGTCATATTTATGCGCCGAACAATGATGACCCTGCTTTTTGGCAAAAGATTATTAAAGTTCTTTCTCACTTACAGCATAATGGCAATCTAATAGTTGGGGGTGATTTTAACTTATACACACAAGACCTAGACTTTATAGGCACTTATAGACTTCATCCTTCTATTACGGAGATACCAATTTTCGCAATATTATTGCAAGGAGCCACTCCCCTATTATTAGTTTGTTGGGGTAGTCGGTATAGCCCTGGACAGTGCCTTATTTAACAATCGCCCGTTCCAAGCATAATTCAATTCAGTTGTGGGACAACACGCACATATACACATTAGTGTCAAACCGTGATACATGAACAACAAAAAAATGTGAGTGAGAGCGAGAAGGCACCTCACGGGCGCACCACCGACGGGAACCTGGCAGGTACTCACCAGGATTGCCCTGTTATCATCATTGGCGCCTTCAAGCTCAGAAAAAAATAGAATAAAGTGTCCAAAGCACACAAAGAAATTATGTAAAGACATATGCAGTGAAAAAGAGATCAAACAGTGACCTACAAAAAATCCAACAACATGTAAAAATACATCACACAGCAACACAGATATACAACTTTATTCTCTCTCTTGTGTTGGGTGTGGAAATTTAAAAATAGTAGGTGTGGTCACTAACTATCCAGCCACCACTACTATACTTGCCGACATGTTTCATTGCCATAAAAAGATTTGAGCAATTTCTTCAGGGCATCATGTACATTAAAGCCACTGCATATGGACAGATTGGTCTGCACAACTGAAAAGAAATAAAAAACACACCTTCGTAAACAACCTGTGTGTGGGGCTCAAGCCACTTGCACCCAAAAGCATACACCTTGGCAATAATTACCCTCTCTCGGCCATTCCTACTCGTACCGGCCGGGGGGTATACTTCTCATGAAGCTGCAACTGCAACACTCAATAAAAATCCTTCCCCATCAGTTTACTGCGAAAAATTAAACAAAGGTTCAGTTTGTATAGTGAAAACAGAAATACTATGGGAAAAGAAGGGGACATGCATTTTGTTACTAAATAAGCATTCTAATGTTCTAAAGGGCTGCTTGCTTTCACCATCATATCACCTATTTTTCATACTTATTTAACTAATCAATCGAAATAACATGCTACAGGTATGCCCAGCACGTAATTTCAGGTTTACAAACACATTTACGCCTATATCCCTATTTCCTTTTGGATCGGTGACAAGCATACCGCGTTACCTCGGAATCCCTTAGTATAGGGATACCCGGCATGTAATTGCCGGTGTGAAAGCACAAAACGGAGCTCCTACTCCTTACCGAATTGGTGGAAGACGCCCGCCGTTCAATCAGCCCGTGCAGCTTTTCCGGAATCCAGTTCCGAAATATATGTTACTCTCCTGGCGTGGCCTCGCGATAACACCACCGCCATATTGAATCGGGCTATTATCCATTGGAAACACTAAAACACATTGTAGCGAGATACAATCTCGTGGGGTTTCAGCTACAAACATTGAAATTCAAAGGGTAACTTTATTAGGCACCAACGGGGGTTTCGGCTACAAACATTGAAATTCAGAGGGTGACTTTATTAGGTATCAACGGGGTTGATTATTTATATCTCCCTCATTGTGTCAGACTCGGGCACAAGTTCGACTACATCATTTGTAACCCGATACCCAGTAGACACACACTAATCATACAGAAGTAATAGATGTTACAATCTAACACATATCGCAAGGGCTTCTTTTTAGAGTGTTTTTATTCCTGTAACACAATGTGTCAGATTCTCCACAAGTCCCTGGCAGCACTGTAATAATAGCACACAGATGTTGTTGTGAGTACAAATAGCTAGGAGAACTATAAACTGGTGCCAAACTCATACATATGCCAAAGGTACATCTAGTACAAGACATGCAAGGACCATCAGGAGGTGGGTGACAAACTCATACAGATGCCAAAGAGTGTCCCAAAAAAACGCTGTGTGAGGACTGTCAGGAAGTGGGTGATTTTAACTTGCCTTTAGACCCTATCTTGGATAGAAACTCTGCTTTTTCCTTCCGCCCCCCCCCCCCTAGATCCCACACGCAATTGTTGAATATGTGCTTTTCATTTCGCGTCTTCATAACCCTACGGGTAGTGAATTTTCCTTTTTCTCCTCTCCTCATTCTAGCTTTTCTCGTATTGATTATCTCTTAGTGCATTCGTCCTTAGTACAATCCTCGTCTTCACCGTACATTCATCTTATTCTTGTCTCAGATCATGCGGCGGTTTCCTTCTCTTTGTAAAGTTTTGCTCCTAGGAAAAAACGTTCTTCGTGGAAATTGAATACAGAGATTTTGCATGATGCTTCTCAAATTCAGGCCATAAAATCTGCAATTCGGCATTTCTTTTCTGAAAATGAAGGTTCCGTTAGCTCCCCAGTGGTCTTATGGGACGCATTTAAATGTACTCTTCGGGGGCAAATCATTCAAATTATGGCGAAGAGAAATGCTGATCTCAAGAATGAACTTGCTGTTCTATCAGATAGTATTCGACAACATGAACTTCTTTGTCGTCAATCTAGAGATAAGCAACTGTTGCCAGCCATTAAAAACTTGAAATATTCCTTTAATTCTATTGTTACTAGGAGGGCGCATATTGGGGTTCAGGCCCAGAAATCGAAACGGCTTCTTTTGAAAAATCGGGCTGGTAGGATCCTAGCGACCACATTAAAGTTTCAGGAGTCTAGTTCTAGGTCCTCTCAAATTTCTTCTATTACTGATAGTTCTGGTAGTAAGAAATTTCAATCTAAAGAGATTCTTGAGGTCTTTCGTGATTTCTATATTACTTTATATACCCCCACTAATCAGTCGTCTTTTGAGGATTGGCAGGAGTTCTTAAAATCTATTCCTCTTAAATCTGTATCAATGAACGATGGGGAGAAATTGGGTACCCCGATTACACATGAGGAGATTATCCAGGCAATTAAATCCACTCGATCTGGCAAGGCCCCTGGTCCGGATGGTTTTCCCATTTTGTTCTATAAAACCTTTCTCCCTTCTATGGTTCCCCGTCTTAAAGGTATTTTTGACTTATTTATTCAACAGAGTGCAGTTTCTGGAACGGCGGCGGATGCTACTATTGTGGTAATCCCAAAAGTAGGGAAGGATCCTTCTGATCCTAAGAATTTTCGTCCTATATCTCTCCTCAATATGGAGGCTAAAATCTTTGCTAAGATTCTTGCTAAGAGGTTGGAATCCTATATTCCCGTGCTGGTTCAGCCATCTCAGACAGGTTTTGTTAAGGGTCGGCTTGCTAGAGATAATATCCATACTTTTTCCCATATTCTAGGTACAGCCAAACGTTCCACACTTCCGGCTGCAGCATTAGCCTTAGACGCCGAGAAGGCTTTTGATAAGGTCTCTTGGCCTTTTCTTCATGCTGTTCTTCGTGCACATAATCTTGGGGATTCTTTTGAGAACATGGTTATGTCCCTTTATGCCCTTTATGCCCACCCTAGGGCGAATATTAGAGTTAATGGTGATACTTCGGACTTTTTTAGTCTTCGTCAGGGTACTCGCCAGGGGTGTCCGCTATCCCCGCTATCCCTGCTCTTATTTTTTATTAGCTATTGATCCGCTCCTGAGATTAATTGATCTCCACTCGGCCATCAAAGGTTTTACTTTTGGTTCACATTGCCTGAAAACAGCGGCGTATGCTGATGATGTTCTTATTTTTTCTGATGATATTGTTTCCGCTATCCCTGCGATTACGAATACTATTGCTCTTTTTTCTAAGGTCTCTGGGTATACTCTTAACAGAGATAAGACAGAGATTTTTCCGCTCAACGCGTATTGCTTCCCATCACATATGGGATCAGCAGGTTTTAAATGGCAATCAAAACACCTCAAATATATGGGGATCTGGTTCTGCGGTACCCTCTATGATACTGTAGCTTATAATGAGGCTCAGACCCTAATTAAAGTACGGCGTCTTTTAGATACTTGGTCCCCTAAACATATTTCTTGGTGGGGTAGGGTACAAACATTAAAAATGATGATCATACCTATCATTAATTTTGTTTCTTCAATGCTCCTGGTGAAGCTGTCTTCCTCCTTCTTTCGAGAGATTGATTCTATTACTTCTAAATTTCTCTGGAGTGATAAACGGGCCAGAATCGCATATAAGTCTTTACGGAAGCCTTACGAGTAGGGTGGTTGTAATTTTCCAGACTGGGACAAATACCAAGTGGCTTTCTTAGCCTCTCAGGGAGCCTTGTGGTTTTCTTCACTTCCTGGTCACATATGTATGTGTGTATGTATGTATGTATGTATTGGCATTTATATAGCGCACTACTTACCCGTAGGGTCCCAAGGCGCTTCGACCGCTGCGAAACCCTTCCTGGCTTCCCTGAGAGATGGTCCCTTAATGGGTATCTCCAGGGTGAGACCAGGCATCCCCAGCGGTCTGGTGGGGCCGTTAGTGAAGATGAGGCAAGCTAATGCCCAGAGTTGCCGAGTGTGATCGCTGATCAGAGTGGGCACCGAGGCGAGAGAATTATCGAGTCCGCTGACCCTGGTCCAGAAACCTGCCGCGCCGGGAATCGAACCCTGGTCCCGGGCCGTCCTCTGCTCTCGGGTCTGCCGCCTCTAACCAGTGAGCCACACTACTTCACTACCTTCTTGGATGTGTATTGAACAACATCTTTCTTCTACTCTTCCTGTCTCTTCCTTTTTAACCACGTCCACACTAGCTATTCGGTTTCTCGTACTATCGTATTAGATACTATTGCTGTTGTTAGAGCTGTCGACAAGAAAGTGATTACCCCGATCCATAAATCAAGATGGTCTTCCTTGTGGCATAACCCTAGAATAAAGTTTATTATTGATCCTCCACTAATACAACACTGGGCATCCAAAGGAATCTGAGGGGTATACCATTTGAATTGTTACTGATCATAAGCCCTTAATATTTATTTTTAAGGGAGAGATAAGAGTAATAGAGTATATAAGCTTCCGGAATCTGCTAAAACGTTTATCTTCTTATCATCAAACGATATACTAACAACATGGTTTCTCTGACTTATCAGTACTTTCTAACTTTACATCTTGGTCCGTGTCGTATCGTTTGCCTGACCGTAGTTAGGGACAGAGCAGGCAGCACAGGAAAGGGCGGGGACACAGATAGGAAAAGGAAAGTTAGTTTTAATTTTAGGAGCAACACGAGTGAATAAAGACGTGTTGAGAAATGCTCCTGTGGTTCTTTGGGGAAGGCGACACTGGCGACGAGGGTGGGATTACCACTAGAACCCCACACTCCTAAAGCCCCACCGTCTGTGAACGGCCAGAAACAGCGAGCCTGTAGCCCGTGTCGGCGCGGTGTGCATGAGCGCGAAAAAAGGAAGGAAGACGCTCCGCACGTTGCGTTTGAATGCTGCCCCAAAGCACGACGATCAGCACCAGCTCAAAGATTGCCCGCGCTGCCTGAACGTTGCGTCGAGCACACCTGACTCGGCAACCACCCAGAGACTGCCCGCCTGGAAGTAAAATTGGCGCGAAGCGGCAAGGACGTCGGAGAGCGTCCCAGAAGCGGCCGGCTGAGGCTGAGAGTGTGAGGGTGAGTCTTGAGCGCCAGAAAGATTGCCTGGAACCAATTTTGAATGTGGCCAAGCTTGAATGAGAGACTTTATAAGTGGCAATTGCAAAGTAAAAGGAAACCACGTGTCCCGAACGGCGGCCATCTCAGAATCAGGCGCCTGCCATAGGCACTCATTGGATTTTTAGTGTCGGCCATTTTTAAGTCAGGCAACATTGCATCCAACATTCAAAACTGCTGAAAAGTGATCGGAACCAAGCAATACTGACTCACACGCTCACTTGTGCCGGAATAAATCGAACAAGAGCCCGCTGAGTGACCTGATCATGCCACAATGTCCGTCACCAACCCGCCAAGCGCTCCAGGAGGAGGAGCAGCAACTCTGGCCACGCCACCACCACCACTTCCACCGTCTCCACACACACTCATGGGCGTAGCATACCTGCGGCCACCCGACCTTTTAGATTTGACGTCCGGAAATAGTATGGGGCCCAAGTGGAAGAGCTGGGCTGAGGACTTCGAGGACTATATGACCGGGTCTCAGGTGCACGATCCTAAGCAAAAACTAATAGCTTTGCAGAATTTGGTGGGAAAAGACATCACGCAAATCATTAAAGTACTACCTGCCCAAAATGCCACTGCCTACGACGACGTAAAAAGAACTCTTGATCGGAGGTTTCTACATAAGCGCAACTTAGACTACGAGTGTTACACCTTTAATCTAGCTACCCAGGAAAAGGATGAACACATGTGCGACTTCATTGTGCGCATCCGGCGGTTAGCCCGACATTGCGAGTTTGACGCCTTTAACACTGAAGACGCGCTGCGACGGCGCATAATTGAAGGTTGCCAGTCTGAATCACTGCGTCGGCGACTACTAAAGAAACACTACACTCTTGAGGAAATCGAGGAAATGACACGAATCAACGACCAGGCAGAGGACCATGCCAAGAGAATGGAAATCAACAAGACCGGAAGAAAGGAACAAGCCTTCAGCCTGCAAGAACACAAGGAGAAAAAACACTGGACGGACCATCGCAAGTCAAGCAAACCTACACGTGCCTCGACCTCCCGAAGAACGTCGTCACGTCACGAGTCGCGACACTCTAAGTCTCACAAGACGGCACCAACATGCTACAGGTGCGGCCAAGACTACCCCCACTCAGGAGAGTGTCCAGCCATTGGCCAGCGATGTCACCGCTGTGGAAGAGAGAACCACTTCGAAATAGCCTGCCAAACTCGACAGTCAGGACGAAGATCGTCCACATTGCAGTCAAACACGCATCACCACGCTCGTGCAGTGAAAGGGAGAGAAGGTCGCTCCTCAAGCTCATCTCGTTCAAGCGCCCGTTCCGCCAGCTCATATCGATCACGAAGATTGACATCCAGTGAATCATCATTGCCCACACCTGTGTCACAAGACAGTGACGACTATATCTGTATGGTCTCAGATCCGGACCGACTGAAAAGATACCCAAAACTAGACATCAAGATAGGAGACCATCCTGCAAAATTCGTATTGGACTCTGGAGCTTCTTTAAACTACATCTGTGCTCTTGAATATCAAAGCATCAAGCCACGACTGAAGCTATAACCTGCGGCTGTACGGGTATATACCTGGATGTCCAGGAAACCATTACCCTGCCTAGGTCGTTTCAGCACGACTCTGTCTTACAAGGACCGACAGATTCCCGCCTACGTTCTCGTTGTGAAAGGCCCGGATCTGTCCGACCGTTTACTTAGTTTGCCGACAGCGGGACGCCTGAAACTCGTGGACCTCCCTTACATGACCGAGGATGCCCCAGACATCGTCTCAAAATTTCCAAACCTTTTCGAGGGACTGGGAAAACTCAATCAATTTAAAGTGAAACTACACATTGACGAACGAGTGACCCTAGTGGCCCAACACCACAGGAAGGTGCCCTTCCACCTACAACAAGCAGTAGATGATGAACTCCAAGATCTCCTAAAAACAGACATCATCGAGCGCACATCAGGACCAGCCCCGTGGGTGTCACCAGTGGTGGTTGTGCCCAAGAAAGGACAGGACAATAAAGTGCGCTTGTGTGTGGACATGCGCGCACCCAATACATCTTTCGATAGGGAACATCATCCTGGACCACACATTAGCGACATGATCGCCCGCCTCAATGGGGCCCCGGTGTTCTCGAAACTCGATCTCAATAAAGGCTACCATCAATTGGAACTACACGAGAAGTCATGGTACATCACGACTTTTACAACCCACCAAGGACTCTTCCGCTACAAACGCCTAACCTTCGGCATATCCTCGGCTGCCGAGATCTTCCAAGAAGCAATCCGGCGAGTGATTCAAGGGATCCCAAACGCTTTCAATTATAGCGATGATCTCCTAGTATTCGGAAGGGATCAAACTGAGCACGACACCACTCTGGACCGAGTATGCCACGCGCTACTGAACGCCAACTTGACCCTGAACTCAGACAAGTGCGAGTTCCACAGATCGACCCTGAAATTCTATGGTCACATCTTCTCCAAATATGGCATGAAACCTGACTCAGAATAGGTGTCTGCTCTTGCAGACACCCCAACACCACGTGATGTCAGTGACCTTCGATCGTTCTTAGGGATGGCAAGCTACTGTGCACGTAACATTAGGGACTACACTACCATCAGCTACCCCCTCAGGGAGCTCACCCATCAAGGCCAGCAATTCCTATGGACAGATGCCTGTGAGCACTCCTTCAACAAAATTAAAAAAACTGTCAGTGCTGCCATCAACCTAGCCTATTTTGACACCAAGAAAAAGACTGAAATCACTGTTGATGCCAGTCCGGAGGGTCTGGGTGCCATCTTGGCACAATATCAGGAAGACTCGGATCAACGCCACATCATCGCTTACGCCAGCGGCAGCCTCACTAACACTGAGAAGGCATATTCCCAAAATGAAAAGGAGAGTCTTGCAGTGGTATGGGCCAGCAAGCATTTCCACCTCTTCGTATATGGCAACACTTCACCATCATCACGGACCACCAGGCTCTCATCACCATTTTTGGCAATCCAAAAGCCAAAATGTCCCCGCGCATTGAACGATGGGGACTATGGCTCCAAGACTACGTGTACACAATTATCCACAAACCAGGAAAGTCAGAAAATCCAGCGGACTACATATTCCGACACCCTCAGACACACACCAGCGAGAAGTGCGAGAAGTGCGAGAAGCAGAGGAGTACGTTAATTTCGTCATTGACTCTGTGTGTCCCCCTACAGTACCCCTGGAAGCGATCCGCGAAGCGTCCAGCCAAGACCCCATCTTCCAAGAGGTCATAACTCGCATACGCAACAGTTCATGGAGACATGTGAAAGACACAGCCCAGACCTCGGCTCAGAGTGTCCAGAAACTTGTAGCATTCAAGCACATCCAGGAAGAACTGTCTATCAGTGAGGATGGTTTGCTGCTAAGAGGGGGGAGGATAGTAATCCCACAAAGACTATGGCAAGGAGTGATCAACTTGGCTCACGTGGGCCACAGAGGAATAAGCACCACCAAAAAGGCCCTACGAGAACGCGTCTGGTTTCCGTCACTGGATCAGATGGTGGAGGCCACTCTCAAGGACTGCATCTCTTGTCAACTAGTGAGCCGTGATGAACCGCCAGCCCCTCTGCAAATGTCAGAGTTACCAGATGGAGTCTGGCAACAAATCGCCATTGACTTCTTTGGCCGTTGAAATCAGGCCAGTATATCGTCGTCATTATGGACGAATATTCACGATTCCCGATTGCACACCTAGTGTCATCCACCAAAGCAACAGCAGTAATACCAGTTCTTGATGAGACCTTTGCGGCATGGGGTATTCCGCTGGGAGTCAATGGGCCACCGTTCAATGGTCATGAATTCGCTGAATTCGCAAAGCACCACCATTTCAAACACAAGAAGATCACACCCCTATGGCCTCAAGTTAACGGCATGGTGGAGAGCTTTATGGGAACTCTGAAGAAAGCGGTCCAGCAAGCAGAACTGGCCCGTCGAGACATCCAGCAAGCTTTAAATGAAGTACTGTGAGCCTATCACACCACACCCCATAGCACCACGAACCAATGTCCAGCCACTCTGATGCTGGGGATGATCCCTCGCACCAGGCTTCCCACACTAGACAGTGCACTACAATCTCGAACTGTGACCATCGATCACGACACTCTGGTTAAAATAGATCACGACAAAAAACTGAAGATAAAGACCTATGCCGACCACCGCAGACATGTGAAACACACAGACATCCAAGAAGGAGATTGGGTGATGGTTAGGCGTGACCGAAGAACGAAAGCAGACAGTCGTTATCTCGCTCATCCTTTGAGAGTTTGCAGCCGAAAAGGGACCATGATTACAGCAGAGGCTGATCACAAGCAGATAACCCGAAATATTTCACGCTTCAAGAAATGCAACTCTAGCAGCCACGATGAGATCCGGAGACATGAATCATCCACCGACTCGGTGAGCCAAAGTGAGAACAGTGACAGACAGCATCCCAGTCCAGCAAGGCATAAAGAATCTGCGAGCCCCCGAAGCAGGACTCCAAAACAATTCAGTCGCCCCAGACGACATGCCAAGCAACCAGCGCGCCTGATTGAAGAAATCTGAGAGACAGTAAGACTCTTGTACAAAGGGGGGAGGTGTCATATCGTTTGCCTGACCGTAGTTATGGACAGAGCAGGCAGCGCAGAAAAGGGCGGGGACACAGACAGGAAAGGGAAATTTAGTTTAATTTTAGGAGCAACACGAGTTAATAAAGACGTGTTGAGAACTGCTCCTGGGTCCTGTGGTTCTTTGGGGAAGGTGACAGTCATCCCCTGAATTATTCACATTGACTGCATCCGAATATTTTTGATCATCATCAATAGCAAGAACGATTCCTTCAACGTACTTAGAAATATCTTCGATGTCATGTACTTTATTTTTTTCAAACATTTTATTTCAACACATCGTGACAAACTGCCCTCTCCTCCCACAGCTCTGCAGAGAACACCTCTAGCCATACATCTCAAACTGAACGTAATATGCCCAGGAGAAGTACAGCGAAAACATTTAAGATCTCTAGCAGAAAAATCTTTTGTTTCACATTGCGGTTTTGCCTATTTGTACTCAGACTATTATCTCTGGTGGGAATAATTTTGTTCAATCACAAAAGAGGGGCAAGGGTCAGATAGGTTTAGACTCTGCCACCCGAACTCCCAAAGACCTTATTTGTACACACAAAAGGGGTGGGTAGAGTAAGTAACAAAAAGATACATACAAACACAACAAACAGAGAAGGCCCCAATAGGGCAAATCACTCTATTTGAGAAAACTGCCCTCACTCACATACCAAGGTATGTGACATGCTTCATCATTGGGCCTGCTTACAATACGCCCTGGTGTACCCCACACAGGGCGGAGCATAAGGGAGGGGGAAAAAATAATAAATTTCTCTTCACACAACATATAGTCAAAACAACTGAACACAAACAACACTTAACACATAAATTGGTGAAAATCGTGCAAACACCAAGTGATTTCAACCGAAAGGTGCGACAAAAAAGTGCAGTATGAGGAGTGATTAAAACTGATTACAGGTGTCAACCAGAATCCAACCTTTATTAAACTTTTCTAGAGACCTCTACCAGGATTAAAAATAAGTGAAAAAAGGATGGGAAAACGCCTTTAGGAGATAATTAGGTACCTCAAGGCTTCCCTCCTACCACTGCCAGAGTCAACATGTTTCGACCGCTCTTGATGCGCCTGAAAGGTCACTCCGGTCTTCTTCAGGACCGTCACATTCGGTGTCAATCAGGGTTCCCCCGTATTTCGGAGAAAAATTACCCCAACAGGGAGGTAGGTCCAATTGATCCGTACCACTCCTGTAATATATGTGGAGAGTGTCCCCTCAAATGCGGGAGAACATTCGCGAGTTTATATCAATTACAAACTCGAACTGGTGTCCGGTGTAGGGGACACCAAAGAACACAATCGTTCTGAAGGCTTGTCCGGGTTCAGTCACCCAAGCCCCGTAACACCGCGTAGATCACACCTTGTGGTTTAACGTAACTCGTACCTGAACAAACAGTAGCTTTCTTTTCATATTCACTCTCTACTACTTCTATCTTATTTTGTCTCGTTTTGGATTTTCTATTTCTTTGAGCCACATGACAGTGCGTTCCATTCCTTTGGCAATCTGAATACATTCCTCCAAACTGTACTCTTTCATTAATAACTTCTCTTTTACTCTCTTATTACTAGTACAACAAACTATTTGATCTCTTATGAGTGAATCATTCAATTGTTCAAATTTACACATAATAGCCAAACCCCTTAAGGTAGAAACATATGAAGAAATATCTTCATCATCCCTCTGATTTCTGCTAAAGAATTTGTGACGCGCTAATACTACGTTAGATTTAGGCGTGAAATGCAGTTCCAGCATTTGGATGGACATGTTGTACAGGGTATTAGGTCGGCCGTCACCTATTCCTAAGGATATCTCAGGTATTTCCTCATAAAGTCTTCTACCCTCAACTCTCAAATGGTGTAAAAGTATAGCCTGACGTCTAATAGGCCCATATTTATCACCCCCAATAGCTAACAAATAAGTTATAAACATTTTTTTCCATTGATTCCAGGGAATGATAGGCTTTCCAGGTGTAGATAGGAAAGGAGGTGGAGAAGACATTGCTTGATCAGACATGGTACCTGAAATAAAATATAAAAAAAATAATAACAATTTAATATATTAAATTAAAATAAAGAACAAAAATAATTAATTTGAAGTTGAGTATTAAGTACAAAATTCAGGTCCCTTCCTTCTATATCGTAGTCTTTCTTCTCCTTGGTTGGCTTGACGTTGTAGTCCCTCCTTTAGCTTTAGTGTTGCCTGTAGGATGTCATCCTTTGTTTCTTTCAAAGTATTAAAATGAGGCAATACGCGCTGAAGAGATTATTCAAATGTGCAGGAATGTTTAGAAGCTAACGATCGTCTGACTTTCCAACCTTGGTTTAATGTTCTAATATTTATTCAGTTTGTGTAAAATCCTTGTGATGTTTGTTTAAAGTCATGCATTGAGTACTTCAAGATGAAATTCATTATATAACTTTCTTTGTGAGCGGCACCATGTGGTCAAGACTTATTAATGTTGGCTCACAATCGAGACAAGTGTCATACGAAAGCCAGCACACATGCTTGGTCATAAACATCAATTTTTAACATAGTTAACAAAGTCAAACAGTCATGAGATGGGGATGAGGTGCACAAAGTAGCCTTTTTTAAATGAACCAATTAACAAGGCCACTAATGAGATAAGCATGAGGCATATATCTCAGCAGCGTGCAATCCAGCAATGGATTAGTTGCTAGGCAACACATTGAGTATGGATATTTCAAAGAATTTCTCCCTTTAATAGTATAACATATTTCTTAAACGGAATCGATGAATTAAATAACATGCTGCATTAAAATGTCACAAGTACTCACTGGCACTACTCTTTTCTGTTAAATCCAAATTCTTCTTCTTTGTCTTAATTTTCGTTGCTAACACTAGAATTATATTCCAGGGGTGGGATGTTCGTAACTGTCCCCCGCATAGGCCACCAACTTGTCACCATGAAAAGATGAGTCTTGAAGATTATGAAAATGACTTTATTTTCCATAGCATTCCAGCGTGGAGCAGCATCTACAACTCTGAGCTCTCCTTCAACTGTCCATAGATAGAATTCTCACAATAAGAATTCTAATCATAACTAAGCAACATGCTATCAACAGATCTGTTTACAATGTTACCATGTTCAGAGTGCAGAGTGCATCCACGTTAGCACTGGCTAGCAGTTGTAGAGTACTCAGAATCCCAAGCCAGCAAAAATGAAGTCAGCAAAACAGGAGGTCAAAAGGGAAAAAGGCAGGTGAAACCATGTCAAAGATGTCAGGTCCAACAGTGCTGTACTCAATAACAATCCCATCTGTGGTGGTTGATAGTCAAGGCTGTGCGGGATTCAGAAATCTAGGTGTTAGAACTGGGGGTCTCTAGTTGGCAGAGGTAGGTACCACTGTCCAAATAAGGACCCTTGCTTCAAGTCAGGGTAAGGAGGATACACTCTCTAGATAACCCCTGCTCACCCCCTTGGTAGCTTGGCACGAGCAGTCAAGGCTTATCAAAGGCAATGTGTAAAGTATTTGTACCAACACTCACAGTAACACAGTGAAAACACCACAAACTGACTCAACAACAGTTTAGAAAAATAAAGGTATTTAATCTAAACTACACAAGACCAAAACGACAAAAATCCAACATACACAGTTCAAGAATATGGTTTCAAAAGAGTTCTTAAAGTTGCGATAAAATAATCCACAGTTGCGTGAAAAGTTCACAGATGAGTCACGTTTAGCCAACAGTATCTTTAAATGCGACAAAGTTCCAAAACAGAAACTGGTGCGGTGGAAAACAAGTGATGTGTCACTCCTGAGACCATGGGGAGGCGATGCGAAAGCCCCGCTGGATGTAGCGGGCGTGGTGTAGTGACTCCTGTCTGTATGGGGAGGGACGCGATACCTTGCATGGATTCCAGTGTGGAGGTTCCGTAGTTAAAAAGCTTGCAAAGGCATGATGCGATGATCTTTGGAGTTGCGACGATCTCCGGGGCGACAATGCGCGGACCAGCGGTGATCTTCATCTTGCAGCTCCTCAATGCGATGGCTTTGCGATGATTCTCGCAGTGACGTGATACGGTCCGCAAGCAAGTGGTGCGGCGATCTCACCCAGCGACGACAGGCTCTGCGACGATGCTCGCAACAATGGTAATCCTCCAGCAAACGAAGGAGCCAACATTTTTGGCAACAGGCGCTGCAACGATCTCAGCCTTCGTACCGGTGGGAATTTCCTCGCACTGACGGGGATGCGCTCCGCAAGCGAGCGATGCGACAAAACTTGCAGAAAGTTCCTTAAATCTTGGTTTCCAGATTCCCAACACAGGTACAACTTCCAGAGGCACCACAACTGGCCAAATCACTCTAGTAAGGACGAAACATCTCAGTAGAGTTTAGGGAAGCTGGGGGTGAAGTCCTTTTGCTCCTGGGACTTCTTAACAGGGAGCCAGCTCTACTCAGGGCCTTGGAGATCCTTCAAGCAAGGGGACACAGCACAAAGCAAAGTCCTTCCCCTCTCATTGGCAGCAAAGCAACAGCAGGGCAGTCCAGCAGAGCAACAGCAGGACAGTCTTCCTTCCTCAGTTTCAGCTTTCTCCTTGGCAGAGGTTCCTTCTTGATTCCAGGATGATCTAACATTCTGTGGTCTGGGGTCCTGTACATATACCCCAAAAAGTCTTTGTTCCCTTTATGCAGCAGGGCTCTGAGCCCGGTCCAACCCAGTTCTGGAGCACTCTGTTTACATGACTCCTTCTTTCCTTTCACAGTGCAGAGCAGAAACATCAGACGCCCCACAGGAGGTAGAGCCAGCATTGTGGAGGGAAAGCACAGCCCTGGAGCACTTTGTTGACATGATTTCTTCTCTCCTTTCACAGTACAGGGCAGAGATATCAGGCGCGCCACAGGGGGTGGAGCCAGCACTGTGGGGGCAGGCACAGTCCTATTCAGGTCCCAGGTGCAACTCCTCCCTCTCATCTAGATGCAGATCTCTCTATTTACCACTGGGCGGACTCATTCTGTCTCCTGGAATCCCCGAGCCCTGTCTCTCACAAACCAGACAGTCAATTCACAAACAGCCAGAGGCACACAGAAAGGTCAGACAAGAGAACAGCCACTTTCTAAAAGTGCTGTTCTCAAACACAGGATTTAAAAACAACCTTTCCTAAAAGATGTATTATTAAATTCTAAATTCATGGATACCAGACTTTTATGTCCTATCTTGCTCCTATGGGAAGATATGCTGGTTGCCACTGTAGCCAGCATTCTCCATGATAGCCTTTGGGCAAGATAGCCTTACAATAGTGAAAAACGAAACTTGCTGTAATTCACTACCAGAGCATGTCACCTGCACTAGTACATGCTCTACCTTTCACATACGCTGCACCCTGCCCAGGGGGGTATCTTAGGCCTTCCATAGGGGTGGCCAATGTGTACAGAAAGGGAAGGGTAAGGCCTGGTCAGTGGGGACACTGACCAGGGGGACATGGCAGTTCACAGACTGCACACAGGCACTGCGGTGGCAGGCCTGAGATACCATTTTAGGGCTTCTCGTGTGGGTGGCGCAATCAGTGCTGCAGGCCCACTAGTAGCATTTGGATCACCAGACCTGGCACACTCAGTGCACTTTAATAGGGGCTTCTTGATGATACAAATATGTCAATAATGGATATCCAATCACAATAACAATTTACACAGAGAGCATATGCACTTTAGCACTGATCAACAGTGGTAAAGTGCCCAGAGTCCTATTGCCAACAACCACAGGTCAGGGAAATAAGGGAGGAAGAAGCAAAAAGTTTGGGTATAACCCTGCAAAAAGGGCCATTTCCAACACAACCTTCTTCCAGCCTAAAGCCAGGGTAGACCAAACGATACCTCAATGGGATTCCCTGCTTAAGGCAATAGAACATGGAAACTGGCCCAAACAGCAGGGCATTATTCCTGTTCTACGCCTTCCTGAATCCAGTTGGATCACTCTATCCATACTCTCAAGGTCCACCATGTCAATCCATTTGGGACCCTTTTCCTCACCTTTGGACACCAGCTGTGTAGCACCTAAACTTAACGTGCTCACAGGTGTGTCCCAACAGACAGGCGGGCAGCCACAGTGACCAACGACAGTGATCAGGGATGAGACCCAGGCCTTATGCCTCTCAGGGCTCTCAAACCCCTGTGGCATCAGAAGGTGGGGGGCAGTAGCCCCAGGTGCTTGGCACACTTTGTCCACTCTCCCTCCAGTCAGGTCAGGTCTGACATCCTGGCACTGACCTACCAGTCCCAGACCTGTATCCGGCGGCTGGACAGGAGGCCGGGGTTGGCTTCCCCACACCCGGTCCTCCTCTTCCTTGGGGCTCTGTACCCTCCCACCTGGAGTGGTACCCCCTTCTAGAATAGTCAGGGCACCTGTGGCAGGTGTCCCGCACCATTCACCCACCGGTTCGGGGGTTCTATCTTGCAACTGGGATTTCAGGTCAGGGGGGACACCCCCGACCTGGCCCTCAAACCTAGGCTCCAAAGCCTCCAGGTCAGACAACACCTGAACCTGGCTTCCCCACCCATGGACCAACCCCTGCGGTGGAACACTTGCACGGGGCACCAGGACTTCACTCACAGATGTGCCCACACTGGTAGACAGTAAGTATGGGCGGAAAATTCGTTCCGCTCGCCAATTTGCGGATTGTCCGCGATTTCGTGATCCACGAATCACGCGAAATCGCGGCAAAATCCGCGAATTCGCGAGCGGGATGAATTTTGCTCAGGAAGCACTTGCAGGGTTGCAGCAGGTGCCCAAGTTGAAGCTAATTTCTTTGTAACCATTTACAAAATTGTTACAAAGAAATTAACTTCAACTTGGGCACCTGCTGTAACCCTGTAAGTGCTTCCTGAGCGGCACCTCCTTGTCTACTTGCAACTATTTTCTGACCCTGCTCTGACCCTCGAAGCAGGGTCAGAGAATAGTTACAAGTACACAACGAGGCTCCTGCAGGAAGCACTTACAGATATAGATAAAGCAGGTGCCTGAGTTGAAGGTCAAATTCAGTAACTCCTTAATCAGCCCAAAAAAAATGTGCGTTTTGTCGAGGCTGGACAGGTGTGTGTTCTCCCCATATCTACCGTCGAAAATTAGCTATGATGATTGATGGAGGCCTTTGCATTCTTGACTTTCACGAGCTCTATTCCCATGCAGTTCCTGTGACCACGAGCATCTTTATCCCCGGATCTGCTACTCTGATCGGTGCCTGTCCTTTTATACACACTAGAGGCATATGAACTCGCATAGAAGCCTGCCCGTTTGCCCCCCACACACACACACCAGTGGTGTGCACCGTCTCCCGCCCTTTACCCACTATGATGGAAAGCTCACTCGAGGGACCCCGGCACCCTTCAGCGCGATGGCAAAGTTAATCAGCCCCCAAAAAATGTGCGCTTTGTCGAGGCTGGGCAGGTGTGTGTTCTCCCCATATCTACCGTCGAAAATTAGCTATGATGCTTGATGGAGGCCTTTCCATCTTTGACTTTCACGAGCTCTATCCCCGTGCAGTTCCTGTGACCACGAGCTTCTTTCTCCCCAGATCTGCTGCTCTGATTGGTGCCTGTCCTTTTATACACAAAAGAGGCATGTGAACTCGCATAGAAGCCCGCCCGTTTACCCCCCTCACAAACCCACTAGTGGTGTGCACCGTCTTCTCGCCCTTTACCCACTATGATGGACAGCTCACTCGAGGGACCCCAGCGCCCTTCAGCGCGATGGCAAAGTTAATCAGCCAAAACAAATGTGCGCTTTGTCGAGGCTGGGCAGGTATGTGTTCTCCCCATATCTATCGTCGAAAATTAGTTATGATGCTTGATGGAGGCCTTTGCATCCTTGACTTTCAGGAGCTATATCCCCGTGCAGTTCCTGTGACCATGAGCTTCTTTCTCCCCAGATCTGCTGCTCTGATCGGTGCCTGTCCTTTTATACACACAAGAGGCATGTGAACTCGCATAGAAGCCCGCAAGTTTGCCCCCCTCAACACTCACTAGTGGTGTGCACCGTCTTCCCGCCGTTTAGCCACTATGATGGACAGCGCACTCGAGGGACCCCGGCACCCTTCGGTGCAATGATAAAATTAATCAGCCCCCAAAAAATGTGCGTTTTGTCCAAGCTGGGCAGGTGTGTGTTCTTCCCATATCTACCGTCGAAAATTAGCTATGATGCTTGATGGAGGCCTTTGCATTCTTGACTTTCACAAGCTCTATTCCCGTGCAGTTCCTGTGACCACGAGCATCTTTATCCCCGGATATGCTACTCTGATCGGTGCCTGTCCTTTTATACACACAAGAGGCATATGAACTCGCATCGAAGCCTGCCCGTTTGCCCCCCCCACACACACACCAGTGGTGTGCACCGTCTCCCGCCCTTTACCCACTATGATGGTGTTATGACCAGATTCTCAGACTAGATAGAACCAGCTCACAAAAGCAACACCAACCTAGCCAAAACGTAACCACCTCCCTCCTCAGGACCCATCTATCCAGGCACCTGGGTACCTACCTGAGGATGGGGAACTCGCAATATACAAGCTCATATCATCAGAAACACCACTAAATCTATAGGGATTACTAGGAATACTCACTGATTACTAAGGACGTCCATGCCCTACACCAAACTCATACTTAATAGTCTCGCGACCACATGGGTCCAGACTAATCTACCCTGGGGCAGTTCTGATTATTTACCATTACACACTGATTACCATCAGTGCTCACTCGACACGCAATCCGGCGTGCCATACACACTGAGCTGCAGCCCCAGTGCTCTCTTTTTATCCGGTCCACAATCCGGCGGACCTACACATCAGGCTTCCACCTGATGCTCTCACTAACGCCACTTTCCCTAGAGGCGATCTCATTACACACTGTATCCCCCCGGTGCTCTCTCAAGCCACACTCATGTGGGTATACACACTGACCACAATCAGTGCTCTCACTAACGCCGCTACACAACGACGACCACTTTCCTATGAATACCTTCAGCTCTCTCTCCCTCTATGTTGGGAAGTCTCTCTCACTATTCACTAAGGGTTTGCTACTACAATAATATTATGGGATGGCCTAATCACTTAGTGTCTATCTATTTTCTTAGCTCAAGGGCTCCTCTCTCTCCCTAATTATTCAGTGGCTACTTACCGGATCAGGGGCAGCATCTGTTCTGGCTGTAACACCTGACTAGAAGGAAAGGTTACCTGTGCTTTTAAGAACAATAGACACACACTGTATGCAAGAGTTATTACCTGATTAAAACGCTCTCTATCATAAGAACAACACATGCACACTAGTTCACTAAGAACTGGGGTATCTTTATTACAATAACAATAGAATACACATACACAAATCTGCGGGGTCTCTATACCTAACAGGAACTGTAACACACCGCTGAAAGAAAAGGATTAGACATACAATATAAGGACAAGGTTAATATTTGAAAAGTAAGGAACAATGTCACCTTGGGAGTATGAAGTCTTGCTCTAGCTGTCATCTGGGCTTCTCTCTCGTCTGTGCCTTAGCTCATCTTAGATTCTCTCCTGCACTCTTGGACACACATCTGCGCTGATCACTTTGCACTGGACTCCTCTCCCCCACGAACTCTCTCCACCTCCCAACTTCAGTCTAATGTTTTCTGCCGCTCTGATAATCGTTCGCTCCACTAGCTTCTTCACTCTATCTGATTGTCTCCATGCCAATGTCCAATTCACTCCAGCTGCTCCCACAGATTAATCCACAATATAACTTCAGTCTCTTCTAAAAGGCATTACTTCAGACTCCAGCTATTCACAACTCCTCCTGATAAGTAACTGCTTCTGACTGCTTCCTTCAGTTCCAGCTCACTGACTGTCTGTCTGTCTTCTCAGTGTTCCAAGCATCTTTTGTCTCTTCTCCTCCTGCAACTCCACTCCTCTCTTCTGCTCCAATTCAACATAAACTCTTTCTGATTCTCCACTCCTTCTGCAACTCCACTCCTCTCCTCTGCTTCAATCCAACTCAACTAACTCTCTCCGCTCCTCCAACTCAACTAACTGACTCCGCCTCTGCACTTCACTATTATAGAATGCTGTTTCCTCATGGAAAGTTCCAGCCATCAGCCCGCCGCCCATCAGATCCCTGCACCACTCCGCGTCAAGGACACACACCCAGCCGGCCGGCCTTTTGTTGTGTCTTCCACACAGAGAATAATACAGCCTACCGATAAGGGCTGGCCCAGACCGGTTCTCTCCAAGTGGACAACAGCTTTAACTATAAACATTACCTTTCCCCTTCAAGCATCTCAGCTCTGCAGGGATAGAAAGCAAAATGGAGTCTCTCTAGTTCTGGGCCTTGTAGGCCTGAGAAGGATGAAATAACCCTTAGCTCTGTCAGAGGACCTACACAAACCATACCGATGTGTAATATAAAGTCAGGACCACAGGATCCACCCTCTACTATAGGCAGGATAATGAAAGGACACATAACTATGTCAAAGCCAATAGGCAATAGATGGATTAGAGTCAAGAATAAGGGATCTATCATCAAATAAAGCAGCTATCCTCTTCTAGGTCTGGAAAAAGGGCTTAAAAGGGCCAACACAAGGTAAGAATACAGATGATGGATGTGAGCAAGTTTAAAGTCTTCATCACTCCGAAATAGAGCCAAAAAGCCTGTCAAGACAGATGGAAAGCTCACTCGAGGGACCCCGGCGCCCTTCAGCGCGATGGCAAAGTTAATCAGCCCCAAAAAAAATTGTGTTTTGTCCAGGCTGGGCAGGTGTTTGTTCTCCTCATATCTACCGTCGAAAATTAGCTATGATGCTTGATGGAGACCTTTGCATCCTTGACTTTCACAAGCTCTATCCCCGTGCAGTTCCTGTGACCACGAGCATCGTTCTCCCCGGATCTGCTGCTCTGATCGGTGCCTGTCCTTTTATACACACAAGAGGCATGTGAACTCGCATAGAAGCCCGCCCGTTTGCCCCCCCACACACACACTAGTGGTGTGCAACGTCTTCCCGCCCTTTAGCCACTATGATGGACAGCTCACTCGAGGGACCCCAGCGCCCTTCAGCGCGGTGGCAAAGTTAATCAGCCCAAAAAGAATGTGTGCTTTATCGAGGCTGGGCAGGTGTGTGTTCTCCCCATATCTACCGTCGAAAATTAGCTATGATGCTTGATGGAGGCGTTTTCATCCTTGACTTTCACGAGATCTATCCCCGTGCAGTTCCTGTGATCACAAGCTTCTTTCTCCTCATCTGCTGCTCTGATAGGTGCCTGTCCTTTTATACACACAAGAGGCATGTGAACTCGCATAGAAGCCCCCCATTTCCCCCCCCACACACACTAGCGGTGGTGCAAAATCGCAAAAAAATCCGCGATTTCGCTGGGAAACCGTTGATTCGCAAAATTCACCCATACTTAGTAGACAGTACCCACCTGGCCAAAACAACGGTGTGGCCCAGTCCACCCCCAGTGTGAGTCTCCTGCCCCCCTTCCAGGGGCAACCCTGTCCACCCGGACAACCAGCCACAGGGGCCACTGACAGCTGTCAGTGATGAGAGCCAGTCCGCATGCCTGTCAGGCCTCTCTAGCCTTTGTGGCATCAGAGAGTGGGGGCAGTAGCCCCAGGTGCCTGGCACCTTCCTTCCATTCTCCCTCTTGCCAAGTCAGGTAGGGCATCCTGACACTGGCCCGCCAGCCCAGGGTCTGTACCCTCAGATTGACCAGAGGTCATGGGAGAGGCTCTCCTCCCCCTGCCTCTCCTTCTGGGTTCCCGTACTCTCCTCCCAGGAGAGGTGCCCTCAGAACACAATTCTCCTACCTGTTCAGGACCTCTCTCCCGCAAGTGGTCTCCGAACCTAGGGTCTAAACCCTAAGGTTGCACCAGGGTCAGAGGCAAGGACTCCCTCCCTCTGCACCCCCTTCCAGAGCGCTGCACCCTCGCTACTGGAGGGGTACCCGTGGAAGCCAAACTGGTCAGGACACTGGTTACAGATGTACTTCCTTCCAGGTCAGGCAGATCCTGAACCTGGTCTCCCAACCCAGGGGCCAATACCTGCGGTTTTGCACTTGCCTGGCATGCTAGGACTTCTGGGAACTCACACAGTACACCCTTGAGGGTGACACGTGACTCATGTGTCCTGTGACCGTCTGCCTGGCGCAGATCACCCGACCCCTGTCCACCTGACAGTGCGCGAAGATCCCCCAGGACAGAAGTGGTGCCACCTTGGTCACTCCTGGGAGGCTCAGTCCTTCTGGCTGGTTCCTGACCCACTGGTTCTCCCACTGAGGTACACCCCTCAGTCTGGACTTCTGCACCTTCCCAACTTTAGTGGCACTGCCAGAAACCAGTACTGATGGAGGCCTGGTTACAAGCACTCCCCGTTCACCAGACACTAGGAGATCCTCCGCAAATGGCCTACTAGCACCTAATAGGCCACCATTCTGGTGTTCCCTTAAGGAACCCTCCAGGCCCTGATACTGGGTTTCGGGCACCTTGGGACCCGCAGTCCCACACTCACTCCCTCTCCACTGAGACAGAACGTGAGCCCCTACACCCTTCCCACTACACTGGGACCTAACTGGGCTATACTGAACCTTTTCCACCTCACAGGTCTGGAAGATATCTGGGCCACTCCTTTTGGGATCACTCCCCAGTGCCTCGTCAGACTCTCTGGAATCCACGAAGAGGTCTGCCTCCAACTAAGCTCTCTGTGATCAGAGAACTCACACTCCACCGGGTGTTGGCATAGCTCTGGAAAACAGGGACTTAAAATATGCTCTCCAGCAAATGAATCACACAGACCCCACAGTTGTTAACCAAGCTACCCTTTGCCTCACCCTCCAGTGCCTCACACAAGTACCCCACACCACTCTCCTGAGATTGGCAAGACAGTGTACTACTGTCTCTGTCACACAACCCACACTCTTCTGGCTGGTCTTTACCTTCACACACCAAGGTTTCGACCATGGGGGAACCCCTCTCCCTGTACCTCTCATCTAGAATCAGTAGAATGTCCCTCCCATCACTAGGAATATGGTCCCCTATGCCAGTTCCCCAATCTACTCCAGGGACACACCGCACTCCACAGGAACTACATCATAAACCTGAACTCCTTGGTGTATGTCAACCCCCTCCCTCAAGTCAGGCACCACATGTCTGGGTGTTTGTACCTTTCTCTCAGTACTGGAAACTATAATCTTGCTGTCACCATCTGGGCTGGACTCTACATCCAACTCAGCAAAGCTCATCTCTTGACCTACCCATGTTTCTTCTTCAGCTGAGACACTTATGGCCTCAAGCCTCTTGAGCTCCAAACCAAGCTCCCTCATTCTCAAGTCATGGGTCAAGGTCAATTTCAATTCCTCCAGGGCACGGGCATTCTTGATCTCCTCCGCCGCCCTTTCTCTCTCAATTTGCTTCAGCTTCAATTCAAGCATCACCATTTCTAACTTATGATCTATAGCCCTTTGGTTTTCCTCCAACTCCTCTGGGGAAAACCTTTCAGCTGAATGGTTGCTGCCAGCCCTGGAGGCTGCTCTGGACACAGGCAGCACCTGTGACTTGAAACCATCCCTTTCTGTATCTTCTTCCACTTCTGCACCATCTGTCGCCCCAGCCTCTTTGATCTCCCACCAGGCCCTTAAGGCCTTCTGTAGCTCCTCATTCTTGGAGCGGTGCTTCATGGGGCATCCAAAGCTCCTGTAGAACTGCTTGAGTTGACCTACTTTGTAATCACTTAACATTTCAAAATCAAACTCCAGTTCTGCAACCTCACTTGCTGGTTAACCATTCAGAGACATGATGCTTGGATTCTTTCTGGGTTATAAGCAAAAATAGAATCAAAACAAAAACTCAACCGTAGTATGCGGTGGCGATGTGGTCTGCACTCACTAGTGATGTACACCAGTCACTATGGGTCTAGTACAAATACAAGTTCAAATCCCACTGCTGACCAACAATGTTAGAACTGGGGGTCTCTAGTTGGCAGAGGTAGGTACCACTGTCCAAATAGGGACCCTTGCTTCAAGTCAGGGTAAGGAGGATACACTCTTTAGATAACCCCTGCTCACCCCCTTGGTAGATTGGCACGAGTAGTCAAGGCTTATCAAAGGCAATGTGTAAAGTATTTGTACCAACACTCACAGTAACACAGTGAAAGCACCACAAACTGACTCCACAACAGTTTAGAAAAATAAAGGTATTTAATCTAAACTACACAAGATCAAAATGACAAAATTCCAACATACACAGTTCAAGAATATGGTTTCAAAAGAGTTCTTAAAGTTGCGATAAAATAATAAACAGTTGCATGAAAAGTTCACAGTTGGGTCACGTTTAGCCAAAAGTAACTTTAAATGCGACAAAGTTCCAAAACAGAAACTGGTGCGGTGGAAAACAAGTGATGCGTCACTCTTGAGACCTTGGAGAGGCGATGCGACAGCCCCGCTGGATGTAGCGGGTGTAGTGCCGTGACTTCGGTCTGTATGGGGAGGGATGCGATACCTTGTATGGATTCCGGTGCAGAGGTTCCGTATTGAAAAAGCTTGCAAAGGCACGATGCGATGATCTTTGGAGTTGCGACAATCTCCGGGGCGACAATGCGCGGACCAGCGGTGATCTTCCTCTCGCAGCTCCTCGATGCGATGGCTCTGCGACGATTCTCGCAGTGACGTGATGCGGTCCGCAAGCAAGAGGTGCGGTGATCTCACCCAGCAACGACAGGCCTGCGACGATGCTCGCAGTGATGGTAATCTTCCAGCAAACAAAGGATGCGATGTCTCTGGCAGCGGCAACAGGCGCTGCGACGATCTCAGCCTTCGTAGTGGCGGGAATTTCCTCGCACTGACGGGGATGCGCTCCGCAAGCGAGCAATTCCACAAAACTTGCAGAAAGTTCCTTAAATCTTGGTTTCCAGCTTCCCAACACAGGTACAACTTCCAGAGGCACCACAACTGGCCCAAGCACTCTAGGGAGGACAGAACTCTCTCAGTAGAGTTCAGGGAATCTGGGGGTGAAGTCCTTTTGTTCCTCGGACTTCTTAACAGGGAGCCAGCTCTTCTCAGGTCCTCGGAGATTCCTTCAAGCAAGGGGACACATCACAAAGCAAAGTCCTTCCCCTCTCCTTGGCAGCAAAGCAACAGCAGGGCAGTCCAGCAGAGCAACAGCAGGACAGTCTTCCTTCCTCAGTTTCAGCTTTCTCCTTGGCAGAGGTACCTTCTTGATTCCAGGATGATCAAAAGTTCAGTGGTCTGGGGTCCTGTACTTATACCCCAAAAAGTCTTTGTTCCCTTTATGCAGCAGGGCTCTGAGCCCGATCCAAACCAGTTCTGGAGCACTCTGTTTAAATGACTCCTTCTTTCCTTTCACAGTGCAGAGCAGAAACATCAGACGCCCCAGAGGAGGTGGAGCCAGCATTGTGGAGGGAAAGCACAGCCCTGGAGCACTTTGTTGACATAATTCCTTCTCTCCTTTCACAGTGTAGGGCAGAAACATCAGACGCACCAGAGGGGGTGGAGCCAGCACTGTGGGGGGCAGGCACAGTTCTATTCAAGCCCCAGGTGCAACTCCTCTCTCCCATCTAGATGCAGATCTCTCTATTCACCACTGGGCTGACTCATACTGTCTCCTGGAATCCCCCAGCCCTGTCCCTCACAAACAAGACAGTCAATTCACAAACAGCCAAAGGCACACAGAAAGGTCAGACAAGAGAACAGCCACTTTCTAAAAGTGCTGTTCTCAAACACAGGATTTAAAAACAACCTTTCCTAAAAGATGTGTCATTAAATTCCGAGTTCAGGGATACCAGACTTTTATGTCCTATCTTGCTCCAATGTGAAGATATGCTGGTAGCCACTGTAGCCAGCATTCCCCATGATAGCCTATGGGCAAGATAGCCTTACAATAGTGAAAAACGAATATGGTTGTAATTCACTACCAGAGCATGTCACCTGCAATAGTACATGCTCTACCTTTCACATACACTGCACCCTGCCCAGGGGGGTACCTTGGGCCTTCCATAGGGGTGACCAATGTGTACAGAAAGGAAAGGGTTAGGCCTGGTCAGTGGGGACACTGGCAGGGGGACATGGCAGTTCACAGAATGCACACAGGCACTACGGTGGCAGGCCTGAGACACCATTTTAGGGCTACTCATGTGGGTGGCACAATCAGTGCTGCATGCCCACTAGTAGCATGTTGATCACTAGCCCTGGCACACTCAGTGCACTTTACTAGGGACTTCTTGGTGATACAAATATGCCAATCATGGATAACCAATCACAATAACAATTTACACAGAGAGCATATGCACTTAAGCACTGATCAGCAGTGGTAAAGTTCCCAGAGTCCTATTGCCAACAACCACAGGTCAGGGAAAATAAGGGAGGAAGAAGCAAAATGTTTGGGGATAACCCTGTAAAAAGGGCCATTTTCTACACAATCCCCTTCCAACACTAGGGGTGAACATTATTCTACAGTGGTGAAGTAGATATCCTGGACTTCCAGCTTTTTATGACCTTCAGCTTTGCACTACCTAGTAAATGTACTATACCTGTTAAAAGCATCTTACAGGCGATGACACACACTGATTTGAAACTCATTAGTCATGTGTTGGGTGCTGCAAAACAGCGGATAGCGCTTGCTTGGAAAAAGATGGTGCCACATCCTGCTGCCTTATAGATCACGCACTTATGTCAACGGAGCAGCTTTCCCACAAACTGGCCTACCGTCATACCAAATTCACACGCCTTTGGCAACCGCTACTTAATTATTTCACTTGCTTGAACACACTTGCTTCACCCCACCCAAACTTAAAGCACTGCAGCTCTTTAACTTAGCACCACGCCAGCTGATGATACCACAAAAGCCATGCTCAACATGTGCCAATGACCTCTCATCCCTATTTCCCCCACCATTTGATGAAACCCCTTGTATACTACTCTGAGGCACTGCGGCAGTCCTGAGTTACCTACTTTTGTTTGTAATTATTGTTCTCCAGTACCCTGGTTTATGACGTGTCATGTTGCCGGGGGCACCCCTGCATGAGGTGTCTTGTACCTGCATCGACTTACATTATACTTTGGCATCTGTATATTTTTGCCTGCTGAATCATTGCTATGGCATGCTATCTATGACTGTGGACTATATGTTTTTAGAACATGTAGTGGATTGCTTGTGAAAACCTTAAATGAACAGATTTTACACCAAAAAAATAATTTTGCATGTCACTCAGGTCAGACATGTACCACAAAAAAAATCTAACACTGCTAATATCAATCCATCAATTGTTTGTCATACTCACACATGAATGAAACACTATGTGAGAAGTGTCTGATTTTTTGAATCAATCTATTAGATTTTCATTTTATTTCAAATTTTCATTTTTGCATTTAATTTTTCTACATTGTAAATATTTTAATGAGACATTTCAAAAACATATCACATAAACAAACATTAAATCATTTATGTTACACCTCCCCCTTTGTCTCATTCATGCGCATTAACACTAAAGATCTTTTTCAAACATACTTAGCACACATTCATACTCCTAACACCCCAATATCAAACAAGCTATATTTTGTAAACTTTTATATACAGTTTTTCAAAAGGAAACCATAGATTCAATTTTCAAAGTATAAATCATTATAATACAAGTATCATTGGGTTTTCTTATGGTTTCGACATAACAAGATCATATGCCAAGGGATAACCGTTTCGGACTCTCTTTAATGTGGAGTTCTCATCAGGACCATAGACTCTCTAATTGTCAGACAGAATTGTTTTCCATCTCTCGTCAAAAACCGCGAAGCGGGACCACTTTTATTTTGTGGCTACGCGTCTCTCTCGGAATCTGTTGTTTATCCTCTTGTGAATCACGGGTCGGGCAGGGAAATTATTTTCAAACGGGGCTCAGGATGCACCTTTCACTCGTCTTGTGTTCCGATTTGATCCATGTTTTGTCTCACAATCTGGTCAGACAGCATTTGAAAATGCAGCAAACCTCTGCATTGCCTGTGAAATAGCAGAATTTATAATATAAGAGATTGAGATAAAAATACAGGAGGAAAATGGGATGTAGCTAGGTGATGGCTCTCACAGCAGGTAGCAATAATGCTGGCTCCAAGAAGAAGCATCCAAAAGAAGGGAACAATCAAGAGTAAGATCTCTGCACCTGGCGGTCAATAGTTTTCCAAAAATATTAATCAGGAACAAAATGACAAGCACTGCCTAGAAACTTCTTAGCATTGAAAACAAAAACTGCAGTCCCTCTCCTCTCCTCGCCAATACCCTGCCAGCATGCAATCTACTAAAAGTGCAGTTATCAGGAAATACTAATCAGCAGCCCTTTGCTAACAAGTTCACATACAAATCATACTTTAAACGAGAGAGGTCAGGAACCCGTTCTCTCCTTAGACATAGGCAAAATCGGCCAGGTCATAGAAATGATTCATAAAAATTCATTACTCTGCCCTCACTGCTTTATGTGACCACTGAGGGCATGCACAGCTGTCCTAGAAGAGGCATGAGGGAACACTTGTTATGCCTCACAGAGTCGCACAACAGGTGTGGGACCATGCATTACCATGGACAGGCCTAGGCCTAGGCCTCGGCACACAAACTAGATTAGCACAGGAGTAATGTCAAACAAAAAGCAGAATACCAGATTCACATGCAGTTAGTACATACTTGTTTATCAGACAAGAACATGCCTGTCCTATAATTTCTAATGTACATTTGGTGAGGTAATTGAGATAACTAACCCCCACATGGACCACATAAAACTTTGGAAGCGTTATATCGACGACATCCTGTTGATATGGAACGGCAATGAGGAAGAGGCATTGAGATTCTGCGAATGGCTGAATGACCAAGATCCATTCTTGAAATTCACCAACACCATGAGCAGGAGCCATCTGGTGTTCTTGGATCTGAATATTTGGGCAAAAGACGGAATGTTAATAACAACAACACATCACAAACCAACCTCCAGAAACTGTCTCCTAACCTTTAACAGTTTCCACCCGAGACACCTCAAACAAAACCTCCCCTTCGGACAATTTCTCCGACTTAGAAGAAATTGCTCTTACAAATCAGATTACCTATCCCAAGCTGATGAACTAAGCATAAAATTACAACAAAGAAACTATCCAAAGAAAATGGTACAAAAGGCATGCAAAAGAGCGAGCAACAATAACAGAGATGCTCTCCTGGAACCGAAAACAGCACAACCTGCAAACAATGAAAGACCAATCTGCATCACGACTTTTGACAAAGTATCTGATCAAGTGAGCAAGATTGTAAATAAACATTGGACAATTCTGAACAGTGGAGAACTAAACATCCCTAAACCAATGTTTAGTCATAGAAGAGGAAGAAATCTGAAGGATTATTTGGTACATACGAGACCGAAACCAACAGAAAACACAAACAGACTGCAACCACTTCCAAACGGACACTACCCGTGTAACAACTGTAGCGTATGTCATCTTACCTCAGTAACCAAGAAAATCACTTTCAACAATAACTCGACATGGCAACTCAAAGAGTTTTCTAACTGTAACACAAGTGGAGTGGTATATTTGATCACATGCACATGCAACCTGCACTATGTTGGCATGACAACAAGGAAAGTAAGCACCAGGATCGTGGAACACCGAAGCAACATCCGCTGCAAAAAGTCAACAACCAGAATGACCAACCACTTCATTGAGAGAAATCACACCCCGAACGATCTAAGATGGGTTGTCTTAGAATGTGTGAAAAACAGAGAAAATCTCGAGAAAATCCTCCACGAACGGGAACAACGCTGGGTTTTTAAACTCCAGACGGATACCAGAGGATTGAATGATGACATACCATGGGGTGTCTTGAATAGATGACATTTCCGAATCTCGAACTAGAACCCTTTGAGAAACCCCACTTGTAACCGAAAAAATCCCCATGTAAACAATGCAATCCAGTGACTAGGCCTATTACTAAATAGGAATAGTAGAAAGACCCAACTTAGGTCAATTTACATCCTCCAAAGATGGCCGCTACAACATTCTAGTCTCTTCCAACCGGAAGTTAATACCTATAAAACCCAGATCCACGGACCATTCCTTAAGATGCGGTCCAAGGGGAAGCAGCTAGGTAAAACCATGCGGCATTGCTGATCAGGAAGTAAGTCATATCCACCTAGACCTAGGAACTCTTTTTGGGCACATGAGACTCGTACTCTGAAGAGTAGATGCTTTAGAATACTAACTCTGTTTTTACACCTTTAATAACCTTTTAGCATTGTTTCCAACGAGGCGATACCGCCCCCCATGAGACCATGATGTGCCATATTGCACCAACAAATGTAAATATAGGCGAGACTTCTTTTCTCTTTTGTGTGTGCCTGATTTGTGTATTCACTGTTACCTGTAAAGTCACTATCTGTATGTCTGACACGATCTCTCACGGTAGTTTCACTTCCAGTGTCAATCGCCGACAGACAACAGACTCCAAAGAATGCACATCCCTTGTATGGAAAACTCACACCATATAAACCACGTGCATGAACGAACGTGCATGGATATTTGCACGTCCTGAGGGACTAAAAGACCCCGATCTCGGCAGAGAAAGGGGCAAAGTAATTTTTAACATTGTTCTGTTCATATCTTTTACAGGTTCACCAATGAACATAACAACGCCTGTACCAAGTAGGAACAGCGCCAATCACTGTAAATATTTTTTTTCTCACTAAATTAATATTTGAATCCTAAATCTAGGTTTTTTAGGAGTGGTATTATACAGGGCTGGTCCCTGTATGGTCCTGAAGAAACGCTAGGGGTAGCGTGAAACATGTCGACCAGGTACTGAACCAACTCACATCACTGGTTGGTCCACAGTACAAACCCCACTTTTAACATACCGGTCTAGGAGCAGAATAAAACATTGAGGCCCACTAGCACGGTATTTTTAACACTCACACACACATCCACTCCACTTACTCTCACTACACATAGTCCTTCACTTCATAGTGCTCCTTCGTAGCTCGAGAGTCGCAGCACGCCCCTTTTCGTAGAGAACTGGGATGACCCCGATGATGAAGCATGTCACCGTGAGGAAACTCCGGTGAGTGAGGGGATAACAAGAAAGAAAATTATTTTCTTTCTGGACGGCTACACCTACACACTCCTGGTAGATAGCCCACACACAAGACAGGTCCCTGAACCCAGACACTGGCTTCATTTTTTGTAATTGAGATATATTCTAGTTGCTGCTCTCTGGTCACTGTATTGTTGCATCTATTGTCTGTGTCACCATTTTGTGCTATCTGATGTAGTACATGTGTAGTTATTTTATCTTCCATAGCAATTCAATTAGCCTTTGATTTTCCCTGTGTCCTTGACACTTGCTGGCAACATAACTTCTGTCATCAATGTTTTCAATCACTATGCAAAAGATAAGGAACTTGAAGCTAAAATATCCAAATTATTTGGCAATATTACTCTTTCTCGCAATTCTATCTAATAAACTTAATGGCTTCTTTCCTTTTTCATACTCATAGTTTTCTTAGATACCAGCAACAAATTACTGGACAGGGATCATTTGTTATAGACATTGTATTATAGACATTTAATTAATATGGCAGTTAATAACATAAGGTTTGTAAGACCAGTGTACCTACCAATCAATGATTGTTGTCACAAAAAGCTATGGTATAATGTGTTCAAAATTGGTTTAGCAAATACAAACCAAAGTTGCAAGTGCTAGTAGTCTGCATTATGTGGATGAGTTCTAAAAAGAGGTTGTTGGACCACAAACAGGTGTGTACCGCACTATTAAGCCAAGTAAGAATGCACCCACAATCGGCGTCAATCAGGGTTTGCCAACCAATTTCCTAAATGTGACCTTGATTCAAGTCTTAGAGACCAATTCTTACCAGACCAATCCCAACAAGCATTTGCAATGCAATAGGTCTCGCATTTACAAGAGTTTGAGGTATTGGCATTGTAAATGACAATGCCTTATATTTATGTGTTGTTTTTAAAACAGATAAATAGAAGGAATTGCCTTTTACAATGCCAATAGCTTAAACTCTCGCAAAGGCAAAACCTATTGCTTTAAAACTGCGTTTGTGCTATAACATTTTTTTTCTAAAGAATTACGAGAGAGCATGTCTTGCCTGCAACACCAGGCAAGACAACGCTGCTTGAGTGTTTGGAGGCTGACATTAATGTCTACAGAGTAACAACACACTTAACAGGGGGTGTCGCCATGGGAGGTTACAAAATGAGACAAGACAGTAATAAGGAGGGACTACTAAGCCTATTGACCCATGATTAGCCGCAGATAACAGTGGACAATGACACAAGCCAAAGAAAAATATGGGAGGAGATTGGATGGAGCTTCAAGTCCTTACCTGAGTACAGCATGCCTTGCAGAGCAGCGCATGCGCTGTCCATGCTTGACCTAATAATATAAAATTATCAAAGGCTTTTTTTGCATTAGTGTTTAAAAGTGAGTTGATGTAACTTTGTGAGTTATTTGGGGTTGTGCAAAGCACTGCACATTGACTGAGCTCCTGCCCTACCAAGCCCACAATTTCGCTGCCCTTTTGGTGGTGGGAACAGCTGAGAGACAGCTGTTGAAGCATCAGACAGCTTAGCGTTGGCAGGGGTCACAAGGTCTTTTCAGTGTCAAGGCCAACCATATGTGAGCCAAGCCTCCCAGGATGAATGTTCCCTGCTCAGATCCATTGTGCGATGGTCTGTGGTAAAAATGTGCATGGAAAATGATCAACAGCCACTCACTTAAAATAAACAATGGAGTGAATCGGGCTAAGCTTACAGCTGGAGGCAGTCCACCCCTGTCCATTAAAATGAGGTCTTTCTATACCTCTCTGCCTGCAAAACGTATGCCACTACATCAAATCTCTTTTAAACCTGATGGAAATTAAATAGACAACAATTACTGACCCTAAGCAAACACATTTTCTGCATCTTGGCAAAGTTTTAAACGTAAAGTAAGGTGAAAAGTGAAACCACAGGTCTACCTGTCGCATAAATGTCAGCAGTTAACTTTTAGACAACAGTTTCTAGAGTAGAGAATACGTTTATCATCCACAGGACCATTAATAAATATGGCTAAGTCGCCATATTTGTCACTTGGCCTGAAGGGGCGAGACTGGTGTAGGAACAAGACTTCAGTTAAGCTAACATTTTCAATTATAGGCGACTGGGTGTTTTTTCTGCTGTATTAGCAGAAGATCAGAGCTACGCATTTACATGCAGTGTATTTCTCCATTCAAAATAGCGTAAAAAATCCTCAAGTATAAACATCAATTTAATAAACTTGTCCAGCTTTACCATCTTCGGGATCACTGCCTTTGGATTACACTTCACATAACCATCAGCTGAAGTTTAAATGACTGACTTAAGAGGCGTGGCCAAGACGCCTAAGATGGCGGTCTTCCTGAGGCTCCGGCTGCCGGCCTGCTTCAAATGCTGTCCACACGACCCTCTACCAAGCGGCTGCTGCTGTGAAGACGCTCATAGCCGGTGGAACACCCGGAGGTGACCCGGAGGTGCCCACGACACTCGTGGAGGGCTCGGTGAGAGCTCACGGCACCCCGCTGCTAATCCCTGCGTGCGGCCTGGTAAAATGGCGGCCGCCGGGTAGAGCAGCGGCGAGAAAGTGATGCAAGAACGGCGCGGCTGGGGAACCACCGCGACACGCTCATGAGCAGCCGTGCAGTGAGGAGGCGAGGCGGCGGAGTTGGCGGGGAGAGCGCTGCAGCCACCTGAGATTCGGTATGGAGGAGCGGCCTTTGACACCCTGGATGGGCGGCGCCGCCGGGGGCGGCCCATCCCCCGCAGAGCGGGCCCCTGGACCCTGAGACTTGGCTCTATTGGGACCATCCACACAGCGTGAGGTGGGCTACCAACCCCCGACGACGTCCCGAGTGGCCCCTGGACGGGGGCTGGGCTTCCCGTGACAGCCTGGACCTGCAGCGAGCATGGGACAGCCCTGCGGCGCTCCTTGTCGGCTCTCCGTGTGTGGCCTGGCAGATTAATGGCCGCCGGGTAGAGCAGCGTCACCCGAGTGCCGCACTGCCAGACAAGAAGGCGGACCCAGAGGAGCGCCCACTTCGAGTCACCAGGTGAGCAGGCGGAGCGGTTGGGGAGACGGGCCCATTCCGCCAGGGGGCCTGAACGGACTGCGCTGCTGGGAGTGCCCCGTACCCCGGGGGAGTTTCATCACCCCTGACAGCGCTGGACACCGGATGCCAGGAACGTAGCTGGGGCGGGCCGTGTGTCACCCTGGGGAAGCCGGACACCATAAGAACGGCCCCGGGGTAGTTGCAACCGGATCTCCTTCCCGGAGCGATCTAGAAAATACCCCCACCAAGGGTTTGACCCCTGTCGAGTTGTTGGCTGCCAGTCTGGATGGTCGGTGGGGAGTGCCCGGCAGTAGGCCCATTGCCAAAAGGGAGCTGAAAGACCGGAGAGCATAGCCCTCCCTAGCGGCGACACCAAGGTGCCCGTGTGTCTCCACGGGCCAGCTCGACACCCTAAGAACGGCCCCTTGGTGGAGACGGCCCAACCCCACACCCGGACAAATCTTGAAAATACCTCCATCAAGAGTTTGCCCCCTGTCGAGCTGCGGGCTGCCAGTTTGAACTATCGCTGGAGTATACCCAGCAGTGGACTCATCACCACAAGGGAGCTTGAAAACCGGAGAGCATAGCCCGCCCCAGCGGCGGTACTGAGGCGGGCCGGTCGTCGTGACCTCTGCTCCCGTAGGAGTAATATCCGCATAATGAATCTGCCGGAGGGAGCGGAAGGGGCTGACCCTGTCCAATTTATCACAGACTGGATTAAAACGTTTACGCCAGATGCAGACCTGACCCCCTACTTCTCAGTGGAGAGGGCGCACCCAGTCCCTGCACGCAAGCCTAAGCCGGGCCTGCCCCCACGACCTTTCCTACTGAAACTCCTCCATTTCAGAGACAGGGACGCAATTCTCAGGGCAGCCAGAACACATGGGCGGATTCAAGTAGAGGACAAGCAAGTCATGCTCTTCCCCGACTACTCCCGGGCTGTGCAACAACAGCGTGCCACCTTCCAAGCCATAAAGCAGACACTCACAAAGAATATCCAATATGCCCTCTTGTTCCCGGCCAAACTCAAAATCATCTACCGAGGCACCACGCATTTTTTTACCGATCTGAAGGATGCTGACACCTGAGTGGAACAACACACCCCGCGCCGTCCGGCACCGACGGACCCGCAGAACGACCCATAGGAGCGAAAGCCACAGAGACAACACCGCAAGGTAACCCTGACACAACTCAGCCCCCGATCCACACCGACAGTCAGCGGCTTCCCGGATCTCACCCAGATCATCGCAGAGCGCAGGAGAGCACTGGAGGCTGTGGCAGCACTTGATCCCACAGAGGAAGGATCAGACACAGAAAAAGGGCCGCACTTGTTTAGCTCAGGGGAAGACACCAGCGACGCCCTAGCCTCTTGAGAGGGGTTCTAGACACCCCCAATGGTGACACCCCAAACCTCAGACTTGCTGATGTAAAATGGATAGACAAGCGGAGATCACCTGGCAGTGGCTCAACTTACGCTGCGCGGCTTCGCCGCCTCTGCACGGCCCAGGATGCTGTTAAACGGGTCGGAAAAGTCGACGGGATCCCAGACGCAACTGGGACACTGCAATGCCACCCCGTACTTAACAGACAGCACTGGAAAGGTTAGAGGGACCACTTCCACATGCAATCTCTTTTGATGGCGGAGCCGGCGGCGCCTGGGAGAAGACCGGTCACTACCCCACAGCAACGAACTAACGATCTCTCATGTTCTATTGTTTGGGCGTGTTGCCCTGTGCGATAGGTCCGCATAGTTGGGAATGTTTCCCGGTGTTAAGTTTAACCCCCCTGTACGAAAAAATGTTTCCTGGACAATGTGGAAATGGGAAGACATGAAGGCGCAGGGCTGGGGGGGGGGGTTGCGAGGGCGGGGGGCAGGGATTGACGGGGGTGTGGGCGGAGGGGGGTGGTCCATGGGACCCTCGCATGACACATCTAACTCATCGCATCCTGAACACCACACGCAGATCTTAAACTGGTGATATGTACCATGTTACAACGCATACCATTACAACTACCTACTGTTACAACGCGACCATTACAACGCATACCATTACAACGCATAGCGCTTAGAGGTGCTGGATAGTGGTAAGTATAATTTACTATTCCAACTCCAGTCCCCGTGGACACTAGGGAAGGTGTTGGATAGTAAATTATACTTATTCCCTATCCTAGAGCGCCCCCCAGCGCAATGCGTTGTAATGGTATGCGTTGTAAAAGTTGCATTGTAACAGGTGTATACCCATTGAACGTCACAGGAATGCACACAGCCACAAAGCGCTACTCCATCTACGCCTACATTAAACGGCAACAGGCGCATGTGGCCCTCCTCCAGGAGACTCACCTAACAGACCAAAAGGTGGGCCGACTTCACCGAAAATGGCGAGGAGTCATTTGCGCCACAAAATACTCCGCCTTCGTGCGGGGCGCCCTCATATGGATAAGCCCATGCATGCCATTTAAAGAACAAAGCAGACTGGTAGATAGAGATGGAAGGTATGCCCTTATCAGCGGTCACATAGAGGGCCAGCCAATACTACTCGGTATCATATATGCTCCGAACTCAGAGCAGGATAAATACTGGGAGGAACTGACAGGGGTCCTGGCTCGCTTCACCGAGATTCCGTGGCTCTTGGGAGGGGACTAGAATTGTACCCTTGACCTACTTTTAGATAGATCACATCCTCACCCGCAGCTCTCCCCGGCGCGCATACAAACAGAATGCTTCCGCAATTGGGTGGAATGCTGGGCACTGACAGATGTCTGGAGAGCGTGGAACCCCACGGCTAGGCTATACTCCTTCCATTCCATCCCACATGATCTTAGGGTGCGCCAGGACAGGTTCTTATCCTCCTCAACACTCCTGCAGAAAGTACAGCACACAGATTATCTTGGGCGCATAGTATCGGATCATGACGCGCACACGGTGACCATGTGCGGGTGACCACCCCACCCCCCGGTTCCCACTTGGTGGCTCCCCCAGTGTGCCTCACAGATCAGGCATTCTGCCACTCACACAGGGATTTCATTAACGCACACTTTCAGTGCAACGCGGGCTCAGCCTCCTCCAGAGGCCTAGAATGGGACGCATACAAGGTCACAGCACGCGGTAACTGCATCCAACAGGTAGTGGGGGTGCGGAGGACACTGGACCGGACGCTGAGGGAAATGGAGCAGGAGCTGGCGGGACTATCCCGAGATTCGGATTAGGGAGGGGCCACCCCGAACAAATAGGGGCATCAAAATTAGCGCATGCTGAGGCACTCTGGGATCTCCGAAAATATAACTTCCGCCTACACGCAACCCGGGTACACAAGGAAGGTAATAGGGCTGGTGCCCTCCTAGCATGGATGGCCAAACAAGACACGACTGTGCAGCCCATCATGGAGCTACTAGACGAAACAGGCAGACTCCGCCACTCACAACTTGACATCCTCAACATATTTCGCACTTATTACACTAGCATATACCGAGTCCCCGAACCAGTGCCACACGTCACACTGCAGCAATTCCTGGGCGAACACTGACTCCCCACCATACCCCCGGAAGATAAACGAGATCTAGATGGCAAAATCATGGCGTCAGGGATTAAACATGCCATTGGGTCCCCAGCACGTAAAGAGGCACCAGGGATGGATGGGTTCCCACTGGAATATTATAGCACATTCAAGACTCAGAAATACCCCATCTCGGGCTCATATTTGAGGAGGCCCAATCCACGGGAATCTTGCCCGCCTCGTTTCGAGAATCCGTCATGGTGACTTTTATAAAGCCTCATAGAGACCCCGTGAACCCTTCTTCATACAGACCCATTATACTCCTCAATGCGGATTGTAAAATCCTGGGAATAATATTGGCCGATCGGTATAGCCCGCTCGTACCTACCCTCATCCACCCCGATCAGTGTGGCTTCGTGCCTAGGCGCAACACCTCCCACAATCTGATGCATTTTTTTCATATTCATGGCAGAGTACAGGGAAGATTCCCCAGGGCAGCATGCCTGATATTCGACCTAGAAAAGGCGTTTTACACACTGCTATGGTCACACCTGTTTACGGTCCTCCAGACACTAAATTATGGCCAGGTCCTGATAGAGTACACGCGACTCCTTTATAAGGGACTCACCTCCAGGGTCAGACTTGGCAAACTCATTTCGGATCCCTTCCCAATCAAGAGAGGCACCATGCAGGGGTGCCCTCTCTCCCCCCTATTTGCGCTCGCGGTTGAAACCTTGGCCGTGAGGCTACGGCAGGAAGGGGCAGCCTGGGGGATTCCGATAGCAAGGACGACGCACTGCGTTTCTTTATACGCTGACGACCTGCTAATTTATGTCTGTGACGTGACTAGAGATCTGTCTCCAATCTGAGATAATTTGCAAGCCTTCGGCGATCTCTCAGGGCTTAGGATAAACTGGGAGAAGTCGACTGTGTACCCGCTCGGTCCACATCTAGCGCCACACACCATGACACTAGGCACCCAACTGTTACACTGGAACGGGGCGGCCCCCAGATACCTAGGGGTGCGCCTGTACCAATCTCCAACTGACCTGTATGAATGTAATCACCGTAAGGTGCTAACTGGTCTGCAGTCGGCGGTGGCCTTCTGGAAGACTCTGCCCTTGGCACCTATCAGCCGAGTAGCCTTGGCGAAAATGGTAATGATGCCCAGACTCCTCTATCACTTTACCAATGTCCCGGTGATCCCACCCAGTTCCTTTTTTATGGAACTGGATACCTTGCTCACAACTCTTATTTGGGGAAACGGCCGACACAGAGTGGCACTCAGTAAATTACAGTTACCCACCATGGAGGGAGGCCTCGGAGCCCCATCATTTGAATCCTATTTCCTGGCAGCCCAGCTCCAGTGGTTGTCCCATTGGACAGAGGAACGTAACGTGGAGGAAACTACAACAGAGACGGGCATGATACCTCTCCCGGCCATCAGACGTCTGCTCCTCCCGGGCACCAAGCCGTCCCAAACCTACCCACTCCAGGTATCCGTAGCACGCAAGTGTATGATGAGAATTCATCGACTGTCTAGAGACAAGCCGCTCTACTCCCCACTGCTACCGTTGGTGGGCCTCCCACGTGGAGAGTGCCACTACACTACCAGGAGATTACAAACCTGGACCGATCATGATGTGACGGAGATGGAGGCGCTATTCCAAGATGGACAACTGCGCACTTACGAACAGTTGACAAAATGGTATGGCCTCCCACATGGCCAATTCCTTACGTACAGACAACTCCTAGCGGATACACAACCATTCTGGGATCTCAGAGAAGGGGAGCCACCCATGCATCCGGTGCTCAACACCATACTTTGTATGGGAGCCGGAAGACAACTAATAACGTGGCACTACAAGGCTATCAGGGAACGGACTAGCGCCCCCCTGGACACCTTGCGTCACTCTTGGGAGGATGATGCAGGCAGAGTGTTCCACTATACAGAATGGAAACACGCCCTGGAATACACCAAAAAAGTGTCTAGGAACGTGCGGTTTAAAAACATACAATTCGATACTCTCCACTGGGCCTACCTTACGCTAGACAGACTCCAACACTACTACCCGTACACACAATTTCATTGCCCGCGTTGCAGCCTGCCAGCTGCAACCTTCAAACATATGTTCTGGGACTGCCCCTCCCTACACCAATACTGGGCTGCAATCCAACGTGTCCTCCTGGAATTAGTTAACCTACTGCAAATAAACTCCTGGGAAGTTTGTGCACTGGGGATATACAACAGAAAGAAATCGGAGAAACTGCAGTGGAAGTTTGCTTCCTTAGCCCTACTGTTGGCAAAGAGGGCCATCGCCATGAATTGGAGGGCCCCCACGGGTCCCCCGGAGGCGGTTTGGATAGGAGCGGTAAACAAGTGGGGAGCAGCTGAGGAGGAACTCTTATGGGAAGAGGAGGTGAGGGGAATGCGGAAGAATCCCATATCCCTAGAATGGGCGCAGCTGCTCATACGCTTTAAACAGGAAATGACCCCGGCAGATTCTCCGGACCCTTCTACACCTCACACCCAGGTCTCTCCGCGACACCCCACTCAACCACCTGACAAATAGGCCCCCAATGCGCTAGGCGAACCAGTTTGACCATTAGCCCCTCTGGAATCTGAAGCCCGCCACCTTGACGGGTTGCGCCCCCCCACTACCCCTCCTCCGCCCGGGGGGCCTCTCCTCCCGGCGGGCCCTCTCCCCCCCCCATTGGCCCACCGCCACAACACCCTCCACAAAGAGAGCTCCATGCTCCCATCCGACCCGCCATACACGATTAGAATATCTCGCCACACCAGGAAAAATTTCCCTTACGGTTACAAGGTTTTAGTTACTTGCCGGAGGTTCCAAAACCGGCGCACATTCCTTAGTTGGTAGCCATCACAAGGTTGCACATCTGCTATAACACACACTGGGACAATAAATGCAGTCACCTACACCTGCACGCACTCCCATGACCAGGATACCGAAAACTTTGCATTCGTGCACCCCACTCCCCATTTTATAAGTTCATGGGCCCCCGGATATCGGACAACTAGCTGAGGTCCGGACTGACTGTAACAGAAGAACACTGTTTTGTAACTCCGCTAATTGCTACGCACCACCCAAATGTGTGAAAATTGGTATTCATGTAATGTATTACCCCTCTTCGGGGGCTTGTGTTTTTTTGGCAAAATCTCAATAAAAAAAATACAAACATAAAAGACTGACTTCACGATAGCAGTCTTAGCTCTACCAACGACCAAACTGACCAGCATAGGTTCAAATAAACGTTCACTGTTTTAGAAAATATCCTGGAGTTTAGGAAATAAACTGATTTTAACCTTGAAAATAAGTGGTTTTACAAAAATATAAATGTATCAAAATAATGGATCAAACAACTGTAGAAGAACTGATTTTTGGGTGGGATGCCAAAGGTTCTCACCACGCATACAGGTACTAACTAATAAAACAACTCCCCTAACAGTTCCCCATAGTACTTCATACATTCTGCAACTTCACATAACACAAAGTATCATTCGACTCAGGAAAAAAGAAGCATATAAAAACTAGACCCATACACTTTTAAGAAATTACAATGTTGTTTTGCTTCCATTGTTTTAAACTACGAACTGCAAAATCGTTTCATTTTGGATTACACTTCTTGAGAGAACATTGGTTTACTGATTCTTACTTCTGAAACACCATGTCCTAGTTTTAAAATTCTGTCATCGTACTTCGAGACATTTCTTAATTAAATCATATATGCAGACAAGTGAGAGGGCTGCTGGAGATTACTCAAAGAAATCAAATGAGCAGCCTGAAGAAAGAGATCTGGCGCTGCAAAAGTTTGTAGCCTTGAACCACAAATGATAAAACGTGGAAGAGTAAAGAACTGTTCGATAAAAAATGGGTCAAGCAACTGAGAATTAACGGCTCTGAGGTGGGACACCAAAGGTTTTCACCATACATACAGTGACTTACTAATCAAACTCTTGATTTATTTGGCGTTGTCTACTATACCTTAAACTTTCTGTAACTCCACATAATACAAAGTATAGAAAATCCATGTTCGCATTTTCTTTCACTGCCCTTCAACCAATAGCCTGAAATAAAGTCATCTTTCAACTAATCCATAAAAAAAAATCAATACACTGTGGATGGATGGGATGTTGATAAGGCATGTTTAGTCCTAAATGTTCATTTATATCAGACACCAAGTGTGAACACTACTTCTTAGAGTAAAACACCAGTCACAAAAAGACAAATTATAAATATGTTCCTAGTCTTATCTCAAAGTAACCACTGTTTTGATTCTAGTCTGTGTTTTAGAGAAAAGACAGACAGCAAAACATGGTATGCAAACAAGATATTACAAAATGCAGCAAACCTTTCACTGTCTCTAATTAAAATGAGAATACAAATTGTTGCTACAACCCCTTGGTTTCCATGCTACAGCTCTCAAAGACAAAATTTCCCCCTCATATTCAAGACTCATATATAGATAGGCCTTCTAAGACTGGAATGTAAACTCAAAACTAGCGATTTCAATCGTATGTTTATCTGAATTTAGTGAAGGTTTGCATTATCATGATTTTCACACATTCCTTGGTTTCTTACCACTTCCCTCACCACTTTCCTCCTTACACTTAATGGCTTTGCTCATGATGAAACAAACACTTTGCGTAATGCTCTCTATAAGTTCTCAATTGGTGTGCAGTTGTAGATTTCGGACTACATTTTGGGCAGGATCAGTAAACACTAAAATGCAGCTCAGGATTTTGTTATGAGTGATCCCTTTTGTGGTTAGTGCAAGAACCTACTTTTATTGCCCTCCATATTTTCTCATAGTCAGGCATTTAGCCTAATTGGTAGAGCTTCAGTTTAGTCTCCATGTGATTATGGAAGATTGAAGATAAAGCTGTCAAACTGTGGTTATGTTTGCATAAACTTCCAGCAAATGCTGCCAGATTACCTCTGCAGTCGTTTTTGTATAATTTCGATTAAGATAACATTAAATACTATGGGGCTCAAGCACCAATTTCTCACATCATAATGTATTACATATTAAACAACAGCAGCGACCCCCACCTATGGTAGAACATGGACCAGCGAACTTTAACTCTGACTTCCCCAGATGCAAAAATATGTGTTCAATAACAATTACAGAGCACTACAAACCAAAAGAGCATTGAAGTGTCTATGAAGGTTTTGACAATGTACGAGTTCAAACATGCGTATTTGAATTTTGTATGGGAAATCGTCTATCCCAAAATTCCTTTGTCTGACAACATATAATAATGTGAAAAAGCACGCTAAACCAGAAAAAAGCAGTATATAAAAAAATTACATACAGTTCCCGATAAAAAATGTTTTTCTGAATTATGGGCTGCAAGGTCATTCCATATGGAATACACTTGTGAATATAGAGCATTGGTTTACTGTTTTATAATTTTTCAATACCGCGTCACATGATTTGCGACTTCCTTTAGGTAACTAATTAATATGCGTGGACAATAAAATTGGCGGCAATGCAAGTTATGGTAAACTGTAAATGTCTGTCAGAGATAACTCAGGGTACTTAAATACGGAGCCTGTCAAAATGGCGATACTGACATGAGCCACAACAAGTTTCTGAACTTGAACCAAATATGGTAACTAGGAGGCATAGAAATTGTTCCCGCTGCAAAATTAAACCGTACGGCCAAATGCATCTATAACATTTTAACTTGCAAACGCAACAATGACACAGGCAGATGCCGAGAAGACCTGCGAAATAAATGCGAGTAAAGCGCAGTTCTGAAAATCAGACTCCTGGATGCTTTAATCATCGGAGATGCTGAGATTATTACCAAGTGTCCTGCACGTACATGTAAAGATGGCCTGTCCATGGAACCAATATACTGTGTTGGAAGCACATTTAAACTCGCAGCGCACTAGACAAGGATTGCTGCTGCTTTAAGGGCGCTGGTGTAGCCATGTGCGTAAATTGCTACATGTCATAGGTCCTGCTAAACATGGATGATACCAGAACTGATTTACAGTAAAGCAACAGCCATACTGTTATTTTAATCATATTAGTATCAACGCATGGCCCAGGGAGTGATACACCAAGCCATAATGGCTCATCCCGCATACGCGTCGTTTGAGACTACAGATGTGTGTCCATGCGGAAAATTCAATTTGCATAGAAAAGTAAAAAACGACGAAGAACAAAAGCTACATGAATGCAAGAGCCTTTAGCATGGAACAAGCAGAGCATAACCCCTTGCACTTCTGCAGTCTTTGAAGGTTGGCAGGTTTCATAGTAGGGAGAGTAGTGCTCTTTGTGGGGGGTTCAGTTGTGCAGATGCCAGAGACGCATGGGCACACTAAGCTCACTTGCATCCCTGTGAGTGAGCATTTCTCTTGCACAACAGCAAGCTTTCAGTGGATCTCTTTACTTGTGCCGTTACCTTTAACGCGCGAGCTCTGGCACAGTGCACAGCTCCATTGGGAGACAGACCAGAGCTTCACATGCACACAATGACTGGTGCATGCGAAGCCAATGCACACAGTGAAGGCCTTTAATCGGCATGAACATACATCCACCAGTTTGTGAAAAATATAAAAGTAAACAAAAGAATCACTGCTTTCCCTCCCCCCCCAACAGCATCCCCTCAAGGGCCCCGAACCCACCAGCTCGGGAGGGAGACGACAGAGACATATTCAATAGACGCGACATTTAAACGGGCAGAGTCCCATTAAGCAGCTAAAAAGGGGTGGAGGGGGACAAATATGTTGGCATTTTCAAAAGTGAACCCATGAAAGGCCGGAGTTGCCACGGCTGCTTTCATAAAGCGGCCCAGGCTTCTCTACGACCAGGCCGCCTACTCGCACACCTCCTGCCGCTATGGAGACTCGCGGCTCGTCCTTCTGCTGTTAGCAGGCTTTCTCTCCCGCTATTGAGTGATCCCGCTAAAGAGATTCGCGGCTCCCGCTGTGGCTGACTATTGCCCTGCTGTTGAACAGTCACACTGGGGAGGCTCGCGGCTCCAGTCGCTGTGGGCAGGCTCTCCCCTTGTAACTCCTGATTAGGTTCACCTGCTGGGGGCGGTTTTTGGGAGCTTTTTGGCGGCTTTCGTGTGGCTGCGTGGGAGGCACATGCCACAGGGGGCCTTGTAGACGGTTACTTCGCTCCCCAGGCATGGCATAGCACACGGCACCGGCTGCACATTGCCCGCAGTACGCGGTTAGATGTCAGTCCCCCGTAGAGAGGCAGGCAGTGGTAATCAGCAGAGGAGCCGCAGTTCGCGGGTAGCATCTTTTGGCGTTTTCCTGCTCCTGCTTGCTGCTCGCTGGAGGAAACCTCACCAGAACTCGCAAATGTTCCAGGCCGCCGACATATCAGGAGGGATTAAGACACAGCACAAAATGTTTTACAAGACACCAACTCAAAATGTTACCTACATTTAAAACCAGCACAAGTGCTGCAGCAGGGGGAGGGGCCTAAGCTATTTCCTTAGGGGAGCATGCACCAAGGCACATGATTGCGACCATATGGTGTCACCTTATGGCACCGCGCGCTCTCGCAAGGGAATAACCAGACATGCATGCGTTGCCATTGGAAGCAATGCAACTCGGGCACATTTTTGCCCCCAAAGCTCTGCCAATGGCTAAAGGTCTCTCTCCTATGCAACGCATGCGCGCTGCGTAGGCGAGACCTTAAAAAGGGAGACTGGCTGAGCTTTGTGTTTCTGGATTTACACTACAATGGATTGCTCCCAGTATGAGATTGACAATCCTCCAAATCCAGACTAATTTACATATATTTTTACTATGACAGGAAAGCTTGCAGTGCTGCAGTCTTGCCTGTGATATATCTGTTAAGACAGTGTGTACCCTATATTGCTAATGAATATACAGTCAATGTCTAAGTGGCCATTTTAATACCTTTCTATCCATAGCTATAGTTATGTGAGCATACATGTTTGCATATGTAAGCATGTATGGTTAGATGCATGTATGTAAGACTTTGTGTAGTGCATAGGTACTCTTTCTTGTTATATGTGGATTTGCTGTGTGCATGTGCTATTTCACCACGTGCATAGTGAGCTACACATTTCCAAACATCAAACCTACTGCCAATCACATGTCTTCTTTACTTTTGAGCACTCCATGGTCGTTTCCTTGTTCTTTCACATGGGTTTTCTTCTGCCCCCTCTGGGAATTCTCTTTTTATTCTCCTCCCTAGCTCACATTTGGTCCTTGTTTTTTTAAGGTATTTATTTTTATGAGAATCTAGCAGCTGCGTAATGATACTAGGCCCTACACTTCTTTTATTCACACATGTTCTTTTATACTTTTAATTTATTGTTCTAAGATGTCATGTTAGAATTGTGAATTAAAAATGCCAAAATGGCCGCTGGTGCATAATAATGCATTGCATGTATGCGTCAATACGCACATGTGCACCGATGTACACAATGCATCTGCGGCCGTTTTGGAATGGCTTGTCTTTCATAGAAAACACATTCCGATATAATTGGTCAAGCTCCGTGTTGCAAGTGTTTGCATTGTGATGCACAGGCGGCCACTTTGGCATGGTAATGCCCCTGATAAAAGCACTAAACAACAAAGAAGGGTTTGGACTCACAACAGTAAGGCTGAGCCCCTAATCAATAATTAACAACAGAAGGCCAGTACTGATAGATAATTAACCTCTCAACAACAGAACATTCACATTAAACAATGTTACCACAGGACCCCTGTTTCCGTCTGAATTAATCAAAGTTTATTCATGACCATAGTCATTTTTGTAGGTTCATGAAGTTAATTTTCCACATTAAAGCACAATCTTGACACCATACACGCACTACTTTTTCTTAAAACCATCAAACACCCACCGTCAATTACTAAAAAAGATCCGGATGGACAGTGGAACCTTCTTTCTATCAGCACCTAACCTCCAATCGCTCTAAAAATAAGAAAACAACCCCCTCCTTCCACCCACCATCACAGTGCTTGTTCCAAAGGAACTATACAATTTCAAACAAAAGCACGGGCACACCAGGTCACAAAGTTCAATACAACAATTGAGATTGATGGACGCCCAACTTCAAATGATAATGAAAGCGAGGCTCCTCGATTTTGATCTCTTTTTTATTCCACGTATATGGTTGAAAAAACACAGAACAGCCGACGCGTTTCATCCCAAATTGGGACTTCTTCAGGGCAGTCTATATAACAATCCTTATGTTTCCATGTGTGTCAGATAGAAGTGCACGATGTACAACACAAGTGTTGGTTATTCATCAAGATATAAGGGCGTAAGAAAGAATTCCCTTAGTATGAAGTTTCGTGTGGCCAGTAAGGGGATTAGTCAAAAAGTTCAACTGGGCACTATATAAGTGTCAGTCTCTATAATATCGGGCCAAGGCACACATGGGTTTACAATTTAGATGACCGTGAGGTTCTTTAGGAGCTATTTTAATATGGCCTCATGTCAAAATTCCAGAATGTAAGCAGACTATGTGAGGTATATCAATCATATTGCTTAAGAAGGACAGGCCTCATCAGGCCAGAAGGACCGGATCGCAATCTAATAGTCGCGGTCACGGAATAGACCTCCAACACGTCTCCGCCACGAAATGTCTTCCAGCTCCCATGTGAATAACCGACACTTGTGTTGTACATCCTGCACTTCTATCTGACACACATGGAAATCTAAGAATTGTTATATAGATTGCCCTGAAGAAGTCCCGATTTGGGACGAAAAGCATCGGCTGTTCTGTGTTTTTTCTACCTTATACTTGGAATAAAAAAGAGATCAAAATTGAGGAGCCTCACTTTCATTATCATTTGAAGTTGGACGTCCATCAATCTCAATTGTTGCATCGAACTTTGTGACGTGGTGCGCGCGTGCTTTTGTTTGAAACCCACCGTCAATTAAATTTCATCCACATTTTACCAACCGATTCCTCTCATTCTCTCACAATCATCCACTGGTACCACTATACACCCATTCAAGCAGCTAAACACACAACATATAATTCACTAAGTATGGGCGAATTTTGCGAATCAGCGGTTCACAAATTCGCGTGAAATCGCTAAAAAATCCGCGAATTTCCTGCGAAATCGTGGATTTTTTTGCGATTTTGCACCATACTTAACTTGAGTACTTTCTACTGGCTAATTAGTAAGTGCTACCTCGTTGGGAAAATGTATAGTGCTTTTCCCGCACTACAGCTGCGTAGGGCCAGAAGAGTTGCCTCTAGTGACCATGTGTGTGTAACTTTGCCATCACACCGAAGGGCGCCCAGGTCCCTCGAGTGAGCTGTCCATCATAGTGTGTAAAGGGCGGGAAGCCGGTGCACACCGCTAGTGTGGGGGGGTGGCAAACGGGGCAGGCTTCTTTGCGAGTTCACATGCCTCTTGTGTGTATAAAAGGTCAGGAACAGATCAGAGGAGCAGAGGAGAAAGAAGCTACTGGTTACAGGAACTGCACTGGGATTGCACTTGTGAAAGTCAAGGATGCAACGGCCTCCATCAAGCATCCTAGCTAATTTTAGACTGTAGATATGGGCAGAAAGCACACCTGCCCAGCCTCGACAAAGGACACGATTTTTTGGGGCTGATTAACTTTGCCATTGCGCAGAAAGGTGCCGGGGTCCCTCGAGTGAGCTGTCCATCATAGTGGGTAAAGGGCGGGAAGACGGTGCACACCGCTAGTGTGTGTGGGGGGGCAAACGGGGGGCTTCTTTGCAAGTTCACCTGCCTCTTGTGTGTATAAAAGGTCAGGCACCGATCAGAGCAGCAGATGGGGAGAAAGAAGCTACTGGTTACAGGAACTGCACGGGGATTGCACTCGTGAAAGTCAAGGATGCAAAGGCCTCGATCAAGCATCATAGCTAATTTTCGACTGTAGATATGGGGAGAAAGCACACCTGCCCAGCCTCGACAAAGTGCACAATTATTTTTTGGGGCTGAATAACTTTGCCATTGCGCTGAAGGGCGCCGGGGTCCCTCGAGTGAGCTGTCCATCATAGTGGGAAAAGGGCGGGAAGACGGTGCACACTGCTAGTGTGGGAGGTGTGAGGGGGCAAACAGGGGGGGCTTCTTTGCGAGTTCACATGCCTCTTGTGTGTATAAAAGGTCAGGCACCGATCAGAGCAGCAGGTGGGTAGAAAGCAGCTACTGGTGACAGGAACTGCCCGGAATTAGCACTCGTGAAAGTCAAGGATGCAAAGGCCTCCATCAAGCATCATAGCTAATTTTCGACTGTAGATATGGGGAGGAAGCACACCTGCCTAGCCTCGACAAAGCGCACAATTATTTTTTGAGGCTGATTAACTTTGCCATCGCGCCGAAGGGCGCCGGGGTCCCTCGAGTGAGCTGTCCATCATAGTGGGTAAAGGGCGGGAAGACGGTGCACCCCGCTAGTGTGTGTGGGGGGCAAACGGGGGGGAGCTTCTTTGTGAGTTCACATGCGTCTTGTGTTTATAAAAGGTCAGGCACCGATCAGAGCAGCAGATGGGGAGAAAGAAGCTACTGGTTACAGGAGCTGCATGGGGATTGCACTTGTGAAAGTCAAGGATGCAAAGGCCTCCATCAAGCATCATAGCTAATTTTCGACTGTAGATTTGGGGAGAAAGCACACCTGCCCAGCCTCGAGAAAGTGCGTGATTTTTTAGGGCTGATTAAGGAGTTACTGAATTTGACCTTCAACTCGGGCACCTGCTTTATCTATTGCTGTAAGTGCTTCCTGCAGGAGCCTCGTTGTCTACTTGTAACTATTCTCTGACCCTGCTTCGAGGGTCAGAGCAGGGTCAGAGAATAGTTGCAAGTAGGCAACGAGGCGGCCCTCAGGAAGCACTTACAAGGTTACAGCAGGAGCCCAAGTTGAAGTCAATTACTTTGTAACCATTTTGTAAATGGTTACAAACAAATTAGCTTCAACTTGGGCACCGGCTGTAACCCTGTAAGTGCTTCTTGAGCAAAATTCATCCGACTCGCAAATTTGCAGATTTTGCAGCGATTTCGCGCGATTCGCGAAATCACGGAAAATCCGCAAATTCGAGAACAGAACGAATTTTCCGCCCATACTTATAATTCACAAAAGAACTACACTGAACAACCAGCAGCCAAATAGACCCTTAGTTTTTACTAAATGTTCCCCTCCTCTTCAAATTGCATTTCAAGGCACACCCTTTACATTCAAGCCATTATGAAGTCCCACAGACTCTTTTACACATTAAGTAAGTAGTGGACCAAATGAGTTTGTCTGTTCCCGCCATTGCGATATGACTTATAAACTGGTTCCTCAGGTGTTTTTTTCTTTTTTCTTTTATGTTGTTGCAGAACCCATGTTAGCCAGCAATTGATTGAGTCTATAAGCGAAATCAGCTGTTTTTGCCAAATAGGTAAGCTAGCCACCCAAAAACTCTTTGCACAAGGGCATTAATAGTTTATTGCTTGTCTTAGCTCACACACAGAAGGATTTTGGTCCTTAATCTTTTTTTCATTTGTTATTGTCTTCTTGTGATTGGTCCTGAGGAGAACCTCCAGCCAACAACTTACAGGTTCGAAACGCGTCTATTGATTGTTAAACAAGTGTGACCAATGACAAGATGTTTTCTGCCTGGTTAAATGAATGATGAAAGAAATGTCCATAAATTGGTTCAGTGCAGAAATGATTCCGTTGAACAATTCACATTGTTTTTGTTGGTTTCTCTAGTCTGATTAACCAATATAAAGAATTCTTGAGAAAAAATGATTCAATTTATATGTTCTGTGTTTCATGTTCTGTCTATGAGTACGTTGTCTTTTGATGTTGTCCATTATTTGTGTATTAACTTATAGTCATTCAATTGTTTTTGATATTGTGTTGTAATGTTAAAAATTGTTGATTAATGATATTATGTGAAAAACTAAATTATTTTTGAAAAATGAAAAATAAAATATATTTTTGAATAATTTTTGAGGAGGTTGACGATAATTTGTTTGCTGTCACCTGGATGATTTGCATCTTGGAATAAGGATCAGTACAGGCAAGGTGTTTTGTTGTATTCTGATTAGAAGCTCAGCCTTGCTAATTAGAGACAGACCCTGCGTTGTTTGACAACCATGAGTTTAAGGACATCGCTTTCTCCAGGCTGGTGAAGAACAAAACTGTCCTCACTTCTCAAATCATCTGTGACAGGAGCCGAGATATAATTCCTGCTACTTTCAGGGAAGGAGGCATACATTTTATCAATCTTGCCCATGAAAAAATCTGTAACCTTATTACAATGATCACTAGAGGCAGGCATAGTGGTTGTCACACGATCTAAAGTTAAAAATATTCTTAGCGGACTTTTTTGCTGCTTTAATGTGCTCAGTATAAAGCTCCCTATGTACTCTCCTAATTTGTTGGTGGTACAACTTGAGAGCAGCTAAGTATAGCACCCTATTTTCATTTAGATAGTCCCCCCCCCCCATCGGCGTTCAAGGCGCTTACAATTGGTTTTTAGGAGAGCCAATTCCTCAGAGAACCATTTCGCGGAAGGAGTGATGCGAGTACTTTTACCAGGTTTCAGGGGTATTATGGAGACCTCTGCCTCCTTAATCCAAAGAGACCCTCTGCTTGGATTTCAGTCCCTAAAGCTAGGATACTTGAAGCCAGCTTATCCCCAAAGACATCAGAGCTTAACGCATCCCATTTTTAAACCATTAAGGGCGCGGAACGCTTTCTGGAGTTACAGGGAGCCTTTCTGGTGTTAGCGAACCTGAAAGGTAGGATACAATTGTCAGACCACACTATAGGCACAGGCAGCAAAGCTTCTACCTGATCACTGTTGGTAAAAATGTTGTCCAGTGTGTGGCCTTTATTGTGTGTAGGGGTGTTGACCAAGTGTGTCAGACCCATCGCCTGTAGCCCTTGAAGCAGCTCCTTGGTATCTCTATTTTCTTAATCTTCCAAATGAAGTTTAAAATCCCCCAACAGAATAAAGTTGGGGTAATGGATAGTATAGAGAGGCACTGTCTCAGCTAGGTTATCAAGGAAGGCTCTCGCCGGGCCAGGGGTCCATACAGGAGAGCCCTACAATGGAGCTCACACTATTGATAGCCAGACTGAAAAAGGCTGCTTCGCAGCTAGGCAACGTCAGTTTAGACATCCTCGTCTGAAATTCTTTCCTGAATATCACGGCGAGACCACCCCCTTTCTGCCTGGGTCTATCAACACTAAGAATAGCATAGCCTTCAGGCAGTGCTTCCAAAACATTCAGAGCTGATTGCTCATTTACCCAGGTTTCCACCAGAAACAGCCCCACCGGTTTTTGGTCAGTAAGTAGGTTATGTATTTCTAGGTTGTGTTTACTAAGAGATCTACAATTAAGGGATATTATTATTAATACTTATAGAGCGCGCGATTACCCTAGGGTGTCCTGGCTCTAAGTAATGATTACCTGGCCAGCATAGGCCTAGCAGTAAGAGAAAATCCATGTCTTCAAGCACTTGCGAAAGGAGATGAGGTCTGGAGCATTTCTAAGTTGGAACGGAAGTTCGTTCCAAGCTTTAGCTGCACAGTGAACAAAACTTCTACCTCCCCAGTTGGTCTTCCTGAAAAGGGGGACCTGAACCAGTTTGGCTCCAGTATATCTTAATAATCTCCCTGGAATGTACCAGGAGAATTGCTTCCTAATAAACTCTGGACCAATGCCATTGACCGCCTTAAAGACAATAGATAGTGCCTTAAAGCGTGATCTTATCGGTATTGGGAACCAATGTAATTTCCTCAAGTCTCCTTTGACAGAGGTAAACCTCGATGTTCCGGTCAGCACTCTAGCTGCCGTGTTCTGGACCAATCGCAACCTGTTCATATATTGTTTTTGAACATTAAGATAAATTCTGTTGCAATAGTCCAGCCGCGACATTATGAGTGCTGTCACCACCGTCCTAAGATTGTCTTTAGTCAGGAAGACCTTTATTTTCTTGATGATTCTGAGGACCATAAAATATGCTGAGGTCACCATGTTCACCTGGTCCCCCATGGTGAGTTTATTGTCCACCAAGATCCCCAGATTCTTGGCTTTCCATGACGGTTCAGGACACACCCCCAAATCCTCCGGCCACCACTCTGGTGTCCAGTTCAAAGATTGTTGCCAAATTTCAAGACCACAGTCTTACTTGAGTTCAGTTTTAAGCAATTGGAGGACATCCAGGATGAAATAGAGCCCATGCACTCATGGAAGAGATCACCCGTCTTCCTTTCCGCTCCCTCCGTCAGCGACAACAACATTTGTATGTCGTTAGCATAGGAGGTGAGCTGAAAACCAAAAGACCTAATGATTAACGGCCAGAGGTGCCACGTAGATATTAAAAATTGTAGGGCTAAGTGCAAAGCCCTGTGGCACCCGACATGGAAGAGTGAATGGTTCTGACATGTTCCCGTCCAGGTCAACTGTTTGAGACCTGTCCGATAGGAATGATCGCAGCAATTCCCAAGCTGAGCTATTGACCCCTATTTCCGAAAGCGGGTTCAGCAGTACTTTGTGGTGGACGGTGTCAAAGGCTGTGGATCGGTCCAATAGGATTAGTATGGCATTTCCTACCTTATCCATTGCCTCTCTGATTTCCTCCATAGATTTATTAAGGCCAGCTCAGTGCTATGAAAGGTTCTAAACCCATATTGCGATGGGTCTAAGATGTTATTGAATGACAGAAAATCACCAAGTTGTCTATTCATTTCACTAGGTGCACCCGATTTAATGAGATCCAGCAGTTTAAGTGTATCCGGTCTTTCCAAAAGGGTAAATGAGTCCAAAAATCTCACTGGGACAGCCCACACAGGCCCATCGTTTTTGTTGGAGTTGGTCTGATTGTTATTAATCAAATCCACCAGAGAAGAAAATATAGATTTACTTTTACTTTGAAGAATTCTGAAATCTTGTTGCAAAATTCGGGTCGCCCTGTATCTTGGCAGCGTTGGGGCTAGATAGTTTAATAATGGTCTTGAAAAGTTCTTTTGAATTGGATTCAGCTTTAGATATTTGCAGCGAGAAATACTCTTTTTTTGCTTCCAAAAGAATTTGTTTATATCCAGAGATACAGATTTTATATTTTACCTTATCGGATTCTGCGTAATGTTTACGCCATATCCTTTCAGCATGTTTACAGGCCAGTTTCTTGGCCCTGAGCTCTTCTGATTACCAAGGAGCCATAGGGGAGGCTCGTTTAGGTGTCCTTTTTTGTGAGGAACTAACTAATCGCAGGTGTTAAGAAGCCAGTTGTCGTAAATGAGTGTTGCCTCCTCAACATCCGACGGCTGTTGATACATGGAGTTTTTCAGACCCAATTCAAGACTTTTAACGTCTAATTTACCCCAGGCTCTGGTGATGATCTACTTGGCCTGTGTCAGACCTACAGGGCGGACCGAGGAGTGACTCACTTCAAATTTAATCGCACAATGATCCGACCATAAAATTGGAGAAACTGAAACACCGGCCGGCTCTTTATTGTTAGAGTAGATACCATCCAGGGTATGACTTTTTACATGTGTATCTTGTCAGGATCATCAGCAATTTCAAGGTGGAAATTAAAATCTCCCAACACCGTGAACGCTTCTAGACCGAGCCCATCCTCTAATAGCAAGCCCAACAAGTTTAAAAACCCACTTTTAGGACCCGGAGCAAAGTGTCTGATACTGTGCTCGAAGCCTTACCTCTTTCTCTTTCTCCCCTGGCTAATGGTATCCGAAAGTTACACTATAAAACAACCACTTACGCTGCCATCTACTACAATTGAGTGATGGCAATTTGTGTCCTCTACCCTTCTAAAGGCCAACAGATCTGCAGATTCTTCAAGTCCGTGCATGAAGCTCTAGAGGTTGAGGCTGATAGTGATTCCCATATCGGGGAAGACCGATTTGTATGTAGACGCACATATATTTAGAAGGCGAGAATAAACGCGGCAGGGGGGGGGCGCTTTTGAGGCCATAACTTGGAGCCCGTCCACTGAGCAAAATTGAATGAAGGGATTGTGATCCCTGGGTTGTGGATGGGATGGGAAAGGGAGGGTGTGGGAGGGAGGGAAAGGGAGGCAGAATGAGGGAGGGAAAGGGAGGGAAAGGGAGACAGAGGGAGAGTGAGAGAGGGAAAGGGAGGCAGAGGGAGAGGGAGGGAGGAAGGAAAATGGAGGGAGAGGGAGGGAGGGAAAGGGAGGCAGAGTGAGGGAGGGAAAGGGAGGGAAGGGGAGACAGAGGGAGAGTGAGGGAGGGAAAGGGAGACAAAATGAGGGAGACAGAGTGAGGGAGACACAGGCCCACATGCATCATTGTGACATTTTGCACTTCCTAATTTGCGAAAAATAAGGAATCGCAAATTAAGAAGTGCAAAATGCTATGCATCATTATTTTCGGTATTCATTTGTGATTCGGTAAAAATCGCAATTTTTACCGAATCCCAAATGAATACCGAATTCTTAAGTTAATTTTCGCAATTCCCATTGATTCCTATGGGCCAAAAGGCCCATAGGAGTCAATGGGAATTGCGAGTGGCACTTTGAAAATTTCATGGGTGCAGGGGGGGTCCAAAGGACCCCCCCATGCACCCCTGAAATGTATTTTTCGCATCATGTTTCACACACACATGTCCTAAGGACATGTGTGTGTGAAACATGAATGTTGAAAAAAAAACATTTTAAGCATTTTAAACACTTTTCCCAAATTTACCGAGTGGTTCAACCACTCGGTAAATTTGGCACCCTAATTGCGAATTTTCAGTTTTAAATTTGATGATGCATTGCTTTTAAGAAATCGCACATCTGCGACTTCTTAAAAGCACCCGCAATTTTAGAACTCGCAAACATGTTACGAATTCTAAAATTGCTTCATGCATCCCAAAAAGCACTTTTGCATTCGCAAACGGATGATTTTAAGGAATCGCACCGTTTGCGAATGCAAAAGTGCTTGATGCATGTGGGCCATAGGGAGGGAGAGAGAGAGAGAGAGAGAGAGAGAGAACGAGAGAGAGATGTGTGTATGCCGGTCTGGTGGCTCAGTGGACAAAGGCGTCCACTGCAGGGACCAGTGATCAACCTCATGGTCAGGTTTTTTTTGTTGCTCTAGCCCCACCCCCTCCCCCACTGACCCCGCCCCCATTGGTGCGGCCCTCTGTCACAAACCACACTGTAAATTTGGCCACCGGGAGAACGTTTGTGAGTACCCATGCTTTATACCATCTGTCTTGTTTATAGCAACAGTTCCGCAGAGGCATAAACACCTGTGTGCTCAAAGAAAGATCATGGGGTCCTGGCACCATCCGGGCACAGACGAGCTTGCCTTTGGCGTGCCAGCTGCGCACGTCCGCTGCGCGCCAGTTTAATCATCTAGCTAAATAGTGTGTGCTGGGAGCACTAGATCGCTCCCACAGCACCACACACTCAGAGGCGGAAATGGAAAGGACGGAAGTGAGGCTGGAAAACCTAGGGTTACTCGCAGGGCCCTCCGCACAATCAGCACCAGCCGTGGCGGACCAGGGATAGAGTACCCTCAGTGCGTACAAGAGGTAGCACCCACTCAAAGTAAGTAGCCCCCCACCCACAGTGAAAAGCTACTTAAAAACAATAAACTGAATGGATAAAATAAAGGGGTATAAGAGCAGTCAGTGAGCAACGCATAAATCAAGCAGGGCAGCGCCAAGCATTTACTGGTGTCCGCTGTGAGCCCGTAATTCATCTGTCTAAATAGTGTGTATCCTACCAAGATTGCTAGCCTAATGTATATTTCAACAATCCAGCATTTGTTATTAATTTTTTTTTTTTTTTTGGTTTCCCCATACACCATTATGGAATTCTTGAAGGGAACATAGGCAGCTCAAACAGAAAGAGGTCAAACCTGTCCGGCCCTGATGTTAAATGACCAAATTCAGAAGAAGCAATGCCCGATCCCTCAAGTTGCCACTGCTTCCCCAATTCGCTCCTGTTCATGCCGTAACTGGCACCCTGCGTAACATAGGAGATATAGGAACCAGCAGGGCCCAGGATGAATCATAGGGAACCAAATTACCGTTTACCTGTCTTGCCATGCCACCAGGGGCTTCCAGATCTTATCAATGCTTGTGGGATTGCATGCGATATCCAATTTACTGGTGAGAATAACGTGTTTAAGGCAATTAGAAAAAGATGGAGATATTGGATCCTTCCAGGCTCTGCATATTTCTCACCTTGCAAGAAGTAAAACATAGAAAATAAACCTTGCATTAAGATCGTTTATGTTATAGGCAGCTCCCAATCCAAAACAAATAGTACTAGTAGTTATTACTATCGATATTTGGAGAACATCTTCCAGAAAACCCTGAACCAGATTCCAATAGTTCCTTATTTCTGGGCAAAAAGCCAGCATATGCACATCATCAGCAGCCAAAAATCTACATCTCGGGCAATAATATTCTAGATTTGAGAATTTCATGAGTTTTTTTGGAGATATATATGCCCTATACATAGTGTATAAATGGTTCCGTTTTAGAGTGGCCGGCTTTACCACAGCCTGCAAGATGGTGAATGAATCAGTCCATAAACCCATAGAGATTTCATTATCTAGTGTTGGTGTATTGTTCCACAGTTTTTGTATCTCAGGTTCAGAGATGTTCTCAGCTTCTAGCATAGCTGTATACCAGTACGTAGTTTGATTTTTCCACCTATCTCTTCTGAATGTTAAATCAAATTTAGGGTTGGGTTTATTAAGATTCCAGGGTTTAGTTAACCACCATCTGGACAGCTGATGATATTTAAACCTCGTGAGGGTTCCCCCAGTCAGACTATATAGTGCCTCCCAGCTGAGAAGCTGTGAATCTTCCTGGAGATCCCCCCCAACACTCCAGCCCAGCTGCCCTAAGAGGACGAGATAATTGGTCTTGGAGGCAAGCCGGAGTTCCAGGTGATTCCCAGATCGGAGCCTGCTCTACGTAATAAGGAATATCAAGTTTCTGCCTCACAAAGACCCAATTTCTTATAGCTGTCCCCAGAATCTTAAGTCGTATTTTTTTTTTTATTTCGGCTCCCCGTACTTAAAAAGGAAGTGTGATTGGCCCTGTGGTACCTCATGCAATAGCGCTAAAAATAACAAGCCTAAAGACGTTGCCTCTATCTTACCTGCCAGAAATCTAAAGTTTTTAAAATGAAACGCGTTACAGTACACAAGTAAATCGGGGAAGGCCAGACCTCCTGTTTTTAAAGTCCTCCTGAGCTTTTTCCAGAATACCCTTGGCGCTTTTGAATTCCAGATAAAGGAACCTAGTTTCCCTTGCAGTTTTTTAATCGATAAAGCATGAAAAGATAAGGGGATAGAATTAAATAAGAAAGTGAGTTTAGGAAGGATGATCATCTTAATAAGATTAACCCTCCCAAAGATGTTTAGAGGGAGGGATGACCATCTTTGCAGAAGGGCACAAACATCCTTGGATACCTTATCCAGGTTGATTTTAGTAATATTTTCAATTTTATGGGCCAGCAAGACCCCCAAGTACCTCATTTTTAACTTAGCTCCCGCTGTGCTCACCTCTTGGTTCCACTCCATATTCTCTTTTTTATCTTTGTTTATGGAGTAACCGGAAACCTCACCAAATTCTTCAGCTAAAGATCCCATTCTAGGCAGGGGGACCCCCGGGTTTGAGGTGTACATAAGAAGATCATCCGCATATAATGTGAATTTCAATTCTAAATCAAAAATCTTAAAGGGTTTAAATGCCAAATCAGATCTAAGTAAACAAATGAAAGGCTCTATATACAAATCAAACAAGAAAGGAGACAATGGACAGCCCAGCCTAGTCCCGCGAGCAATTGGTAGCCACTTAGTTAAGAGGCCATTGATTAATATCTTTGCCCAAGGGGAGCAATATAGAGATCTCATAGTGGTTATGAAGTTACTTGGAAAACCGAAAGCAGACAAAACCCTCCATAAACATAGCCAGTCTACCTGATCAAACGACTTTGCGGCATCTACTGACGCCAAGGTTAAAGGGAACTTTTTACTGACGGCAACGTCTATCGCTGCGATTACCTGAAATGTCAGCTCATTTAGTTGTCTATCTAGAATGAAGCCCCTTTGATCTTGATGGATAATTGTTTTAGCTATTTTGGCCAATCTCGCTGCCAGCACCCCGGCAAAAACCTTATAATCAGAATTTAACAGCGAGATTGTCCTATAGGATTCAATTCTTGAAGGGTCCTTATTTGGTTTTGGGATTAAGGTTACAGTAGCCTCTGCCCAGGAATCTGGGGCACTCTCCCCTGCTATAAAGATTTTATTACATAAAATTGTAAGGGCAGGGACTATTTGATCCATTGTTATCCTATAGATCTCTACAGGGAGTCCGTCGGGACCAGCTGCCTTCCCTTTGACAATTCTCATCAGCTGGGTTCTAACCTCGCCTTCTTTTATTTCTGAAGAAAGTTAGATCTTGTTCTCCTCGGACAGACAGGGAAGCTGTATTTTGCTCAACCAGTTCTCTAACATCTGGGGAGATTGATTTACTTTGGCGGTGTATAGCCTTTGGAAGAAAGATTCAGCCTCCTCCCTAATTTGCCCATCATCGCTTGAGATTATACCAGAAGTTCCCAGATGTAAACTACTAATCTGATTCTTATTCCTATCCATTCGAGTCTCCCATGCGAGGAGGCGACCACATTTCTTCCCATAGGAGAAATTTTGGAGCTTGCTGGCGTTCCATCTGCTCTTAAGAACCTTGTCCAGGCCAGCCTGATAGTCTGCCCACAGCCCATCTAGTTCTTTCTGTAGGCGAGATTTAGTACTGGATTGATTAACTGAGCCGGCCTGAAGTTCTGACTCTTTTAATTTAATTTTACTAAGCTCTTCTTCCTTCTTTTTTTACTCATCTTGTTCTTCCCGATTGACAAAGTGGTCAACATACCTCGTAAGAAAGCTTTAAATGTGTCCCAGACCACTTGCTGGGTGGCTGAGCCGCTGTTGTTTTTAAAAAAGTCCTCATTCAAAGTTACCAGTTCCATTCTCGTTTCATCCAACTGTAACATTGCTCTATCCAGAGTCCATCTCCTTTGCTGTTCTTTCACTTTAAAGTTAATTTCTAATTCCACTGTCGAATGGTCCGACTGAATAGCTGGAGTATATGCGGTTGAATCCACGGAGGCAAGTAACGACTGATCGTTAAAGAAGAAATCAATTCTAGAATGGTGGCCATGTCTACGACTATAAAAAGAGAAATCCCTCTGTATGCTTTTTCTAACTCTCCAGACATCTATCAGGTTATAATCCTTAACTATGTTCTTAAGCTCCCTCCGGGATTTCGCTGGGGGCGTAAATTTAACCCTGGAAGTACGATCTAGCTTATCATCGAAAATCAAATTAAAATCGCCCCCTAGAATAACAGGCCCTGAATAATCTAAAAGAGTTGCTCGAAGTTTCAGGAGTGCCCCCAGCAGATCTTGATTGGGGCCATAGTAGACAGCACATACAAAGGAATACTCTGACACTGTAGAGATGCCACCAACCACCTTCTCGACTGATCAGTTTCATATTTAACAACCCTGATACCTGCATTGGCTCTAATCAAAATTGCCACCCCTCTCGTATTTCCATTCTGGTTGGAACATAGGATGTCCTGAACCCACCTGCACTTTCCCAACCCAACCTCACACTCCCGTCTCTCTAAGTGAGTCTCTTCTAGCAAGCAAACCTGAGCCCCTGCATTAAATAAATATTCCTAACCCTTGAAAGTTTCCTTCTATCTCTTAGGCCGTTCACGTTCCAACTTTATTATTCACATTGGCCATACTAACTGCATCCCCAAAACTTGCTCCCTTCCATATCCAATGTGTTCTTCAATATGTATATGAGAAAAAAATGTTGTGGGTTTTATTTTTCCAGACGACTTTTAAGAATGCAGGAAATTTCATTTGAACCTGGGCTCCGAGACTCCTTAGATCTGGCATTCTATTTCCCAACTCCCACTGCCTTTGCGCTGTGGCCTTCCCTACGTCAGACCTAATCAAGTATTTGGTTGAATCCACCTGGAGAGTTGTGTCAGATAGTGCTCTACTCAAAATTAGCTCCTTCACTGTGTAGGTGAGGAAATTCACCAGGATTTTCCTAGGTGCCTTCCTCTCCTTGTGGAGCCTGTAGGGATCCCTATGGGCTCTCTGGATTTCAGCCTCAAGATCAATGTCCGGCCTGTCCTTTAATTTCCCCTCTCAAAGAAGGTTACAAATAAATAGTTTGACGTCCCCCTTCTCGGCTCCCTCAGAAATCTTTAGAAATTTCAAATTATTCCTTCTGGAATGTATCTCGAGTCTTTCGATATCCATTTGGAGATTTTTATTTTGTGCTCTGGGAGCCTCTAAGTCCCTCTCATGGCACTGGGAAGCCCCTGTAAGCAGGGACACTTCCTCTTCCAATACTCTGGTACGCTTAGACACTTCATCCAGTTTGGCCTCTAAATTTGCACATTGTTCATGTATATTTTTCTGATTTGCCTCGGATATTTCAAATTTTGATAATAAATCCTCCCTCATAGTGAGTAGTAAAGATTCTAATTGTGAGAGGCTATGTCCTGCTGAGCTGTCCATTGTCACCTATGGAACCTCCTCCTCTACAGGTGGAACCTTTTCTGTTACCAAATCTTAACCCAAGACAGAGTAGCTATTGGTTAAAGGTATCACCCCCCACACCGTATCGGCGGAGGTTTGTGAGACCGAAGTTGGACCCTTAGATGGTTTAGCCACGGTTTGTGTAGGACTCGAAGAACCCTTTGGTGTAGACTTTGATGTAGACTTTGTTGTAGAGTTAGAAGGGGGAGATATAGAAGGTGGGTTACCTCCCTTGTGGTCCATAGCCTGCTCCAATATTTTAAAATAAGATTTTAGCGAGGGAGTTGGTTTACCTCGAAGAGGCAAGTTCTTCTGCAACCTCTGCTTCGGCTCCCCAGACCCCGCCTTTAAGTTAACCCTTTCGATGCTGATGATGGAACGGTTCCGTCATGACCAAGCCCGTTTTCATTAGGGCTCAGCACCGGGGGTAAATATTGGCCGCAGGGATGTGGTTAAGAAAGATCATGTGGTCCTGGCACCATCCGGGCACAGACGCGCTTGCCTTTGGCGCGCCAGCGGCGCGCGTCCGCTGTGCGCCCGTTTAATCATCTAGCTAAATAGTGTGTGCTGGGAGCACTAGACCGCTCCCACAGCACCACACACTCAGAGGCGGAAATGGAAAGGACGGAAGTGAGGCCGGAACACCGAGGGTTACTCGCAGCGCCCTCCGCACAATCAGCACCAGCCGTGGCGGACCAGGGAGAGAGTACCCTCAGTGCGTACAAAAGGTAGCACCCACTCAAAGTAAGTAGCCCCCCCACAGTGGAAAGCTACTTAAAAACAATAAACTGGATGGATAAAATGAAGGGGTATGAGAGCAGTCAGTGAGCAACGCATAAATCAAGCAGGGCAGCGCCAAGCATTTACTGGTTTCCACTGTGCGCCCGCAATTCATCTGTCTAAATAGTGTGTATCCTACCAAGATTGCTATCCCAATGTATATTTCAACAATCCAGCGTTTGTTATTCATTCTGCTAAACTTTCTAGAGGGACATCTCCAAACCCACTTTTGATAAACCTTTTGTTTGCTCAGGGTGTGTTACTGACAGAGTACACTGAAGTAAATTGTTCATTTCATTTTTTTCACAGGCACCCCTATCACGCATTGGAACAGAACCGCAAAGCGAATCTCAGCAAGTAATTTTGACAGAAATGGGTGCCTAGCTGCGCCTGTGCCCTGCCACCTTCAAACGTGCGAACCTTGCAACAGCATTGCTTTGTTTCATTTGTGCAGGGCCAGGTTTACGCAGTAATTTCCAGTAATAAAAAATCCTTCCCTTTCTAAGTTTATATTACTTATCTCTTGCTGAAAAGTGTATTTCAAAACATTGACGAAAGTCATCGAAGTATGTACAGCTGGTGCACCTCAGAAAAGAAAAAAAGCTTGTAACTTCATGAATGTAGAGAGAACACGTTACAAATATTAAATGGCAATTTTTTCTCAATGAATCATTGAGCATTTCTTGAGAAGCAAGAAGATCAAGGTCGCGTGGGTTTGTTGGAGGCGTCTCCCCGCGTCAGAGACGAAACAGGAGAAACGTGAGTAATCCGGCACGCTTCTTGCTGGGGCTTCCTCCTCTGACAGAACAAATCGCAGCCTCGTTCTTCTAATACATCAATGTAATAAATAAATCCACCCGGCGAAAGGGAGATAAAGAGCGTCCATCTGCAGGGAAACCGCTCGTCCGCAGATCAGGTAAAGAAAAAAACACGACGATGGTTGTATAATTTATTGTCCTGTGTGAGCGGCTTTGTGCGCTGTGCCGATGCAGACATCACCCGCCATTAGCCTATGAGTGTGGCGTGTGTGGCTGCAGAGGCCGCCCACTCCCATTAAAGAGGCATCGCACAGCCGTCTTTTCCCACCATGATGCTTTTGTTTTCAGTCCCCAAAGCTGGGGATGGTAGCTTGGCGTGGCGGCCATTGCCGGCTTCAGCGTTCGTTTTCTCATGGGGGGGTAGGTGAATGGGGATGGGTGGGAGACGATGGGCGGCTCTTGCTCCTGGCCGTGCAGCGCCTCAATTGAATAATCTATGCTATAATATTATGCGTAGTAGGTTGCATTCAGGGCGTGTTTTCCCTAGTATCCCCCGTGGACCTCCTGCCGTGAACGTGTAGGCACGTCAGTGATCACCTGGGTCCCAGTGTTAAAAGGAGGATTTGTGGCCTTTGGGAAGTGATACTACGTATGTTTAGTTCGTAACCTGTCTCCAGCCTGTATGGCGTTCTCTTGTTCTGGGATAAATATAGCTCGGTGGCTTAACCAAGAAAACAGCGCAATGTAGAACTCGCTGTCGACTCTTTTCGTCTTTATGACCGACTCAGCATTTCATCATTCTGGGTTTGATTAAAATACATTACGCTTGAATTAGGTCATAGTAAAACTCGCTCGTGCTTTCTGTTCACGAGAAATGTAATGTCACTGTGCGTGTAAAAGGATACATAATAGCTATACCCTCACAGAACAATAGCCTGACGCTACTGCGTGACATGAAAGGTTTACATATATGCAAACCGTCTTCCAACCTGTACTGAAAGCTGTAATTTTACTGTCAAAGTAAAAAGGAATAATTTAGAGAAAGAGTACGGCGGCAGGGAAGGCACTACATGATTGACACGGGTCACATGACTTGTGAATACCGGTGTTACTTGCCTAAGTGTAGGGCTGTGTGGCTGACGACGTATTGTGTTTAGGTTCGTTTGTATCTCCGGGGCGATGTTGCGTCACTCTGTAGTCAGTGCTAAAAGCACGTGCTGTTTCTGAGGGTGTGACAGGGGTGTTGTCTCTGACAAGGGCATGCATTAAAGCAACAGTACTGCACGTAACCTTTACATTCGTAACCTCTGACTTTTTTTCCCCTCTGTACGTCTGTGTATGTTTTTTCCAGCGCTTGCCAATTGAGGTTTGCAGCATTTTTTTTCTTAAGGTTCCCAATGACTGCCGAGTTTAAGTATGTTGTTGATGGTCGCATTTTCGTGGAGGAATCGCTTTTAAACCATTACATTTGTATTATATTCACAAGATCTTTTGTTAAACAAGATCTTTTGTTAATGTCTGACAGTCCGTAGCCACGTTGATTGTTTGTATTTGGGAAAGCGGAAGTTTGAGATAAGATGTCTGAACCTTTGCCCACTTTTCCTTATGTCATTCACCACATTCGGTAAGGTATTTTGCTGTGGGTAATGTATTGTACTTTTCGTTTGATTAAATTAAATGAAATTTTTTTTACATTTCCGCTGGTCTGCAATGGATTAATTCCTTAGGATGGTTTGTACGTACGTAGTGGCAAAATAGTGATGTTGCATAAACCATTTGGTGTGCGAGTTATGGTTTGCATGGCGGCTGTGTAACTTATTGCAGCTAAACGTAAGTGCTGTTTTTTAGATTTGGATTTTTCACCATAACTTCATTTTAAGTGTATTTTAAGTGCATTTCAAAGCTTTTAAATACACATTAGTGTTTTTTAACCACAATTTTGATTTAACTGCAGTTTTTTTGTTTGTCGTCACTTGAAAAAATACCTGTATAGATTAAAAAAATATAAACTGAGTTCACCAGTTATGATTAGCCCTCACAAAACATAAGTAATAATTATGTTTTTATGTGCCAACACTCCAGCAATTATGGCTAAAGTCTTTGGAGACTGTAAACTAAGCTGTCTTTGTAATGTCTCCTAGTTTTTTTTTAATTTAGATACTTTACTGCAGTCTAGAAGCGCTATATGTAAAAAAAAAATGACAGTGCCACTCATTTTGGCTTTTGCAACGTGGAAAGGATTTCTTGTGCTTCAGTAAATGCTTCAGTAAATGCACAGAAACCGATGCCAAATGGCTATTGTAGGAAATAGGGTTACTGGTTGAAGGACGATAAAACCCTACTGAAGCAAAAAACACAATCTCTGTGGGGGGAAAACACAAGCAAACCCCAAATTAACCCATGCTTAACACGCTGGTATCTTGGTACAAACAATGAGGGTTCACTTGGAGGCAATTTGTAAAGTATTCATGCAGAATTTCAAGCAGTTATAAAATAAAAAAAACAACACTAGGAAAATATCTCACCAGTTTAGAAAAATAGATTAAAGTGTAATACATTATTCGAGATCTAAACAATGAAAATCCAATCAGTAGAACCAGAGATATGCAATTTCAAAGTTTTAAGTAACAATAGTGCCTAGAAGTACATATCGGCAACTGTAGTTATCTGGTCGTTCCAGACCAGGACAAAGTCACAAGTTCAGGCTGATTGTGCTAGAGCATGGGCCGGATAAAGGGACCTAGTTAGGCCCACCGAACAAAGCTCCCTAAATCCTGGTTTGCGGAGCGTTGCAAGATCCCACATCAAGGATGTATCATGCAGCGGTGGATCGTTGGAAGCTCCAGGGCTGAAATGTGAAGCCCAGCATTATTGTTGATGAGGGCTTGCGTTGGGGGTGTGTCTCACAGTGGCGGTTCCGATACGGCTGCGAGGAGATGCATAGCGCTGCATCGGTTCGGCTCACAGGCCCACAGCTGGGCTAGGCTGGCAGAGCACCTTCAGGCCCACTTCCAAGGGTCCAGAACAGGTGTGGCACCTCATGGGGGTAGGACTCGCAGCAGGCAGAGTCCAGGTGCTAGGTTCAAAGTGGTTGGAGCCTTTTCTGTCCCTGAAGCTGTGATCAGGAGGCCAGCCAACTAGATGTTGGAAAATCTCTGGTATTTCCGAGTTCAAGATGCAGGTCTAGTTCTTTTCACTCAGGCAGCAGGGGAACATAGTAGCACACTGTCTTTAAGAGCAGTACAGCAGTTCTTCCGAGTATGCCACAGGTCCAGAAGTGTACTGAAGTCTTGGGTCCAGAGGTCCATTATTATACCTAGTGCCCACTTTGAAATAGGGGAAGTTTCTAGAGGCTTTCACCCCAAGGTTCTATGAATTTCCTGTCTTCCTGCCCTAATCTTGTCTGGGGGTCACAAAAGTCTAGTGTCAAACTCTTTCTGAGGGTGCTCAGGCAGAACCTTTGTGATGCACAAGTGTGGTAGGTGACAGCTCTCCCCCTCACCAACTGAGAGATTGGCCATCCTGCCAACACCTATCCCCCTTTGTCTCACTGTGTAGTTGCATTACACAATTTATTATTATTATTATTATTTTTTATTTGGGACATATCGGTACACAACCTGCATACCCTAGTTATGCAGGACAAGTGATCCTTCCCTACTTGATTTTTTGCATTACACAATGATCAGCTTCCAGCTGCAGCTAGCCAGGTAAACCAGGATACTGGCCGCAGGCACTAAATGGCTAGTACAAGAAAATGGCAACTTTCTAAAAGTAGCATTTTCAGAACTGTGAATTAAAATCTGATTTTACCATTAGAGAGGTTTTTAAATTACGATTCTCCATACAGCAAACTCTGTATTCCTACTTTCTTCTAATTGAAAGTTAGCACATATTAAATGTCATAAGGTAACTCACTGTTATCCTATGGTAGAGGTAGTGAAAAATGAATTTGAATTTAAGAGTATGTCACTTCCATAACGTGTAAAAGTTAAAAGTACACATCCAACTATTTAAATACACGTCACCCTACCCCCTGGGCTGTTTAGGGTCTACCATAGGGGTGACATATATGTATTAAAAATTCAAGTTTAAGGCTCGAAAAAGTTCATTTATTTTCATTCAAAAAGGTTTTTTTGCCAGGACGAAATTGCAGTTTCAACTACACACACAGTTTCAATGGCTGACCTGGGACATGTTTAAAAGCTACGTAAGTGGGTGATCCAAACCGGGCTTTAGGCCCACTAGCATTATTTCATTAACAGGACCTGGATACCTGTATTACCACTATATTAGGGACTTACAAATAAATTAAATGTATCTATTGGGTGTAAGCCATTTTCATAATGTTAAAAAGAGAGAGAGCACTTTAGCACTAGTTAGTTGTTGAAAAGTGCTCAAAGTCCTAAACGCAAACAAAAACGGGTTTAAAAACAAGAATGTGAAGGCAAAAAGTTTGTGGATTACCCTGCAGAAAGTGGAAGCATCCTTTGCACACCAGACAGATTTAGTATAGGCAGCAGCCGTAAAAGATTAAAATAAACATGCGCACACTGGAAAAGCACAAACAGCAGTAGTGCACTCTTCCTTAACAGAACAGGTGCAATCTCTTAAGTATTAGTGTAAGTCTCCATCATACAAAACAGTTACATCAAATGCAGCAGCAGCAGCAAAATCTACCCCCAAATACATGTCAAACCCACACTCATGTATAATTTAGGGATCTGTTTCTCCATACACACAGAACCGGCACCATATGTGAATCACCACACACGCAGACACACACACACGCTTCCTTCATGCAAGGAGCAATGCAGGTGTCACACACAAAGAGCGAACAGGTACATTCCAGACAGCAGTAGTATGAACAACACTCACACAAACACACATATAATTTAAAGTACTGGGGCAGAGCAAAGTCCGGCAATCCTCTGGAGTAGCATGAAGCCCTTCTTGGATGTTGTCCCCAAATCCCACTTAATCTGTAATTACAAGCTGTGTGGAATGAACAATACCAAAACCACTAAAACTCAATAAGGGGAAGTGGACAAAGGAATTTTTGAAGCTTAAGGGCATAAAGTGCCAAGAAAAAGTAAGACACCATACAGCAGTCATTGTTCATTGTTGATTGGGACCAGCATGCACCTTTAGGTCTTTCGCAATGATGCGAAATTCTGATGCCCTTAGTGGGTCATCCCAATCTGACTTTGTCTCTGTAATGGTAGTTGAAATGGTAGTTGAAAACCTCCACCTCTTTAGATTGCAGGTGGATTGCCGCCTGCAAAGTGAAACATGGGGGGGGGGGGGGGGGGGCTTCGAAGCTGCCGCTCTGTGTTTCACTTGAATGATCTGGCCCAAGGGCAGCGGCCATTCGCGGCTGCCCTCAGTGCAGCGCATTCAGCCAAATAGCGCACACTTTTTCCTGCTTGCACTCAGCGGACCTGTTTGAAGGCGCTCCGTTGCACAAATAGGGAAAATGCTCCCTATTGTAATGGGGCCACAGATGGATGAGCAAGTCAGTAGAATTTGGTTCAAGGAAGATTTCTTTAGAGTATCTACAAAGAGATAATTATGGATATTGTTAGATTGGTGAGTCTGAACTGTTTTATTGGATATGTGTTAGTAAATAATGGTCAGTGCAAAATATGCCTTCTAACAGAATAGCTTTTGAATTACATACATCATAATTTTAAGTTATATCTTGTCTACTGTGCCAGCTGTTCAAAAGTTAGGAGGTTCCCAGTTTATAAATATTTCAGCCGATTATTTGTTTTTAAAAGATACAAAGATACACCTAGTCGAAAAACTAGGAATGTCGATGTTTTTGTGTCAGATAGGCACCTGCACATGGTTATTATGGCTTTAAAAACGGAGTCAATTATTTGTACGTTTTGTTCAACTTTGATAATCCCTTTGTGGCTCTGTGGATACAAGTTTAGAACTCTGATAGAAAAAGGGGCATATTTCCATGACATGGTCCACAAGAAAGTGTGACCTCTGAGCCACTTCTTATTAAATTCCCCTGGTAATGAAAGTTAAGAGACTTTGTGATTGTTCGACAATTCCATTTGGATATTTAATTGGCTGTGAAGCACACCTTTTCTGTCTTCCCAACCTTCTTGGCAATCTCCAAACATTGAAGCCCAGTTTATGTGAGAAACGTCTCATCTTTTGACATTGAGAGACAAGATAAGCTGTGAGAAAAGCGAGATGGATGTGGTGGAAGCGGCTAAGTCAAAACACCAGCCCCCCCAAGGCTAACTTAGCATACACACAATCCATGCTCGTAGTGTCCCCCAGCTTCACTGCCTGGCAGGAGCAGGGGGGTGAATGGGTAGTACCAGAAATGTACTGGTTCTACTGGTCTGGGTGGTGTTGGCACAACTCTCCATAGCAATTCGGTTAAGCATGGGAGGAAGAGGAAGTACTTGTGCATTCATGGAAGGATGTTGCCTCGTCCCCTGTGACTTTCCTTGGTTCATGACATGATCATCTGCACCTTGCCTCACTGTCAGAACAGCAACTACATAATGGATCATTCACCAATGTGTTAATCCTCCCCAGTACATTCTAATCTATTGAGAGTCCGAGTTCCCAAAAGTATGTGCCATTGGTTTCCCCTGGCAAGAACCAATACACATTAAGGGATGCTTTCTTCGATTCTATTTTTGTTGCAGAAGGATGTCTGTGACTGATCAGCTTCGGCCAACCTCCTTATTAGGGAGGTACTTCCGCAACCCCTGGTTCTATACATAGTTTCAGCTGTGCTCGGCGCATCTTAATCGATGCTCTGGAAATCCTCAGCAAGGCCCATCTAAATGCCTGCAATTATTTCTGCAGTAACACCTTACTTGCACAATACTCCCTTTCAGCAAAACTCAGCACCCTGAGCTATGCTCTGCACACCCTCAAACATTGCCTGCACATGCTGTATCATGCTCTGTACATCACTGGTTGCAATCTGCACATCCCCGGTTGCAATCTGCACATCCCCAGGCACAGCCTAAGCTACCATAAAGCATTTAATTGAAATCTCTGCACTTTTAGCTATGCTTTACAACTCCCGGCTATGCTTTGCTCACCATGAGCCACCTTTTCTCTGCCATTAGCTATGCTTTTCCAGCATTTCATGTGCTATTCACCTTCTGATGCACCACATAACGAAATGATTTCTTTCAATACATCATTTTCATTCAAGTGGGTGTTTTTTTTACAGTTGGTGGAAAAACGTCTCAGTATATCAAACAATGGTCCAGCACTCAAGATTAGTAATGTATTGTATAGATTGCATATGAAATTCAGCAAACAAATTTTTCATTGACAAGCATAATGCTCACGGTGCATATATATGCAACAGATTCACAATGTAGATGCCATAATTTTCTTTCTTTATTAGTTCTTTCTTCATTTTCTTCTTATGAAAAAATACGCGCAGCGGCCAGGGCTACTGAGGCTGGACTCTGGGGATCACGGTTCGATCCCTGGCTCCGGCGGCAGGGGTCTGCCCAGCACCATGCGACTCTGGGCAATAGCTCGCTTAATCTTCCCAGCGCCAAGATACCCCTTTGGGGTTGATTCGTGCGCGATACAAGTACTGGATTTTACATCAGAGTAATGAAGATAAAATCCAGTAGCTGGCGAATTTCGTCCGGAATGTCACATTTATGGCGTCTGCTTCACCACTGAATGTGACATACTATAGGAATTAAAAAACATGGATAAATGCCAGTAAATATTAAGGAACTGGTGAATCCCATGCACTAACTAAAGCCCTGAAGAAGTCCTATGTGGACGAAACGCGTCGGCTACTGGATTTTATCTCTCATTTCACTGATGCATTTTTTTGTAAGAAGAAAACTCAAAAAGAGCTAACAAAGAAAGAAAATTATGACATCTACATTGTCTATCTGTTGCATACATATGCCCTGTGATCACTGTTTGTCAATGGAAAATATGTTTGCTGAATTTCATATGCAATTTATACAATACATTACTAATCTTGAGTGCTGAACCATTGTTTGATAGATTTGTTTTGGAAGCCTTTCCTTTTGTAGTAGAGAGGGGCTGTACTCCAGGGTTCGTTGCACCATTGAGAATACCTTACTTTTACCCACAGTATCAATTTTGGCAAGTGCGGTCTTTTATTGCTTAAACACCTCTGTCTCTTTTTGCTGTTTTTTACTATAGTACAAGCAATATACACAGTACACACCTGTAAGTTAACTGATCAGTAACAACAAAACCAAAATATTGTGGAAACCCAAACATCGTGTGTTGAAAAAAATAATCACTGCAGTTAGAATATTTCTACACGTTTATTTGAATATTAGAGCACTACGAAATTTCTGTCGCATTACATAACATTATCTTGTGGAACCGTTGGTGTACCTGTTCCAGCAGATTTCTATTGTTCCATATTTTCCTTCTTTTCAGAAATTTAATGATTAAGTCTGAATTCTTAAGGTATATTAAACAAATTTAATATCACTTATACAAAAAGGTTCATGGTCAAAGTTAAAATCACTGGGGGGGAGGCGAAGCTAACTAAGCCCGAAGATGGACGCTTTCTAGACGAGCTCCTTCGGTCATGCACAAATCCTTAATCTATCCTGCACCCAGTGAGCCCTGAGAAGCTTGTGTCCCGTAAAAAACTGTATTGGAGGCTTGGGTCCGCCTGCAATCCCCTGCTCGCCAGGGAGAAAAGACTGGTTATAGCTATAATTAAGGCCAGGAGACGCAGTTGAGACCCAGGCCATGAGGACGGAAACTGAAGCTGCGAGCTTGCGTAAAACACTGGCTGGGATGTAAAGCACGTAAGCAGCTGGGAACCACCCTGCGACGTGGCTTTTCAAATCCAGGCTGTTAGCGGAGAGAAGCCAGTGAGAACGAGGGTCCGTGATTGGAGGGTGTCGTGCACAACTTAATATTCCCCACATACGGCCGGAAAGGAGCAGCGGAGGCGTCATGAAGATTTGGCAAGCACGCACCGGATCTGCACGGAGAACACTCGGGCAGCCGCGGATGCCACCCTCTGAGCGTCCGGAGGGCGTAGGATACCGCGGTGACACCGCCACAGAGCTACCGGCATTTGAGGTCTCCCAGGTGAATTCAGGGCGGCAGAAGAGAGAAGGTGAGACAACACGTCCCTAATGTGGCAATGAATACCACGCATTGAACATAACGACTTGCAGATACCCAGAGGGCGAACGCAGCGCGCTCGACATGCCATCAGCTAGACCCTGATGACCAAGACATGCCAAAACGACCCATCTAGTAGGTGTCTACGAAGCTACATCACTAGGGACACGATGCATGCACCCACTGTGGTGGACGGCACCCTTTGCTGGCAAGTGGCGTGTTTAGGGGCTGCCACTTGGGCTGACTGCCCGAGCTACTCTGGTGAACATACAAAAGCAGAGTGAAGGAACACAGAGCTCAAACAAGGTGAAGGAGGACCTCCCCTTACACGCTGGTGGGAATTAGATGCCGAGCTAAGCTGGAGTTAGTACTGGGGACTTGCTAGACAGATGCCGGGCCCACAGAGGAGCTGTGCAGACTTAGTCTACACGGAAGCAGAGCGGCTGCCACAGGGATCCTCTTCATTACCGAGTTGGCATTTAGAACACAGTCCCGAAACTAAAACAACAAAGATCAGGTGATGCAGAAAAACCAAGTGGGGGGGTGTAGCAGACTTTCAGGAGCGCAGCTTCTCTGTGAGAAGATCACCCCAAGCGGACTGGCTCTGGACAGCATACCGATTGGGGAGAAAAGGGCAAGGACAGCCATACACTTGCACTGCTTGGGAGTGAATAGTCTGAAAGCCACACCCATCTGCCCCCCTCTTTCTTTGTTCTCACTGATACCACAGGCGGATCATGGAGAAGGCGGATAGAACCCAATCCAAGCTACAATTTGAACAAGCGAAGAAATCGGCAGAGGGAGGGCGGGAAGAGCATCAAACCTCGCAGAGCGCGGGGGCTCCCATGGGAGCTGAGGCTTCAGGGGATGTGCATGCATGTCCTTGACGATACAGGTCACATTGTCCAATATTGATGGGGAAAGCGACACCCTCACATATTAGGGTGGATCAGATGTCTAAACGACTAGACAGGCACACAGAGCGCATGGACATGGCCCAACGCTGTATATCGGACGTTGAAGACATGCACCAACAAATAGATCAACGGCTGGGTAAGATGGACAAAACCATAGCAGCCTGGTGGCACAGGCTGAAGATTCCGAAGCACGCTCCAAGCGGAACAACCTCTGATTTATGGGTATCGCAGAGACTACAAATACAGGGCCGATGGAAAAATATTTTGAAGGACTACTAACGACTGTGATGGAAAGGGAAACTTTCTCGGATGTGTTCATCGTGGAGCGTGCACATAGATCACTGACCCCACCTTCTCCACCGGGCACCAGATGAAGACGATCATTGCCAGACTATTAAATTATCGAGATCGAGCTGCGCCGCTCCGGAAGTCCAGAGAACTGAGAAGCCTGAAACATGAGGGTATGGTTATCTCCATATACCCCAACTTCACACAGCAGGTCCAGGAAGCCTGAAAGAAGTTCCTACCAGTGAAGAAGAAGCTTCGAGACCAGAACATTCCAAATGCAATGATCTATCCAGCACGCCTACTGATAACATATGGGGGCAAATCCACTGTATATAATGAACCCAAAGATGTGCTTAAGTTCTTACAACAGAAAGGCACCCAGGTACCGCGAAGGAAATCACTGAGAGGCGACCCTACTAAACAGAAGAACACTTTGGATGTTGAATAATGGCCTTGCTCATTGGGGATTGCCTTCGAAGTAGTTAAGGGGGTGGTAAAGTGGGTGGGGGATGGGGGGTGTAAATCTGAATAGCCTGGTCTGCACTACTGTAGAAGTTATTATTTTACACAGCATGGCCCGATATTCAAATTATAGGCATGCCCGCTTTACAAGAAATACTGCACACAGATATAGGTACACAACACACTAGAACATTAACATTCCTGACCTGGAATGTCAGAAACCTTCACAACCCGCCAAAAACTTGTAAGGTCCTGGCACACCTAGACCGACATAAGGTAGACGTCCCCTGTCTGCAGGAAACACATCTCACCAACACCACAGAAAAGAGAATAGGTGCGAGGTAAGCCTCTTACAGAATGGCATCTTCCTACTCTACCTATGCCAGAGGAGTCCTGCTCCTGGTCTGGCGGGTTACCCTATTTACTCATATTCGCTCAATCAAAGATGATCAGGGATTCAAGGAAAACAAGGTAACTTAGGAGGTACCGCCTTAACCATAGTCACAACATACAGCCCAAACACTGACAAGCCACTTTCTTTTGCCCAAATATGGGCAAAGTTACGAGATCTGCCACCCACACCGACTATATGGGGAGGAGACTTCAATACATGCCTAGACCCCACATTAGATAGATCAACAGGCAATGAACGGTATGGAGAAAAAGCAGCGCAGGTGCTTCGAGATGGTATGGTCAAATGCGCGATGACTGATCTGTGGCACTTTCGGCACCCGGGTCCCAAGGAGGGCACTTGCATGTCTACGTACATAACACGTGGTCGAGAATAGACTACTGGCTAGCAACACAAGAAGTTAGCACATGGACAATAGGGATAGAACACATGCCTAAGAAACTTTCAGACCAAGCACCTGTACCCTGGCGCATGCAATTTCGACACATACTCCACGGCAGTTTACATTGCACCTGCTACAAGTAGCACTCCTAGACCAGGTGTGTCATTCGGAGCTGTATCAAGCCATAGTAGAATACATCGATCTAAATGCAGGGTCCATTAGCAGTGCAAAAAAACTCTGGGAGGCATTTACAGCTACTATATGAGACACTGTATAAGGAAACATGCAGGCATGCTGAAAGATATTCAACAACAAATATCAATGGTGGAAAGCGAGATCCAGCGGTTGGAGTCCGTTTTTACAGCCACCCAGAACCCTAAAATGCTGGTGGATATCAGACAGAAGTTAGACACATACCATGAATTCGCAGACAACGAGATAAAGTAAATTTCTCGTAGGTACATGGCGCGTAACTATGGTGAGGGGAGCAGGCCAAGTTGAGCGCTATCATATAGACTACGGCCACCACATCAGCCTACATATATCACGCAGATAATAAACACACAGCGACATCCCAAATATGACACCCCATCGATTCTGGACTGTTTTGTAGAATATTACACTCAACTTAACACTACACAAATGACTGGATCCCCTTCCGAAATCTGCCATTATTTAGATGACATTGCGCTGGCATGGTTATCGGGTAACCATCCGGAATACTTGAGTCATCACATCACAGAGGATGAGATAAAAGAGGCTTTTCACTCTCTCCCAAATAATAAAGCTCCAGGTTCCGACGGACTCCCTGGAGAATTTAATAAAGTGTTTCGCGACTTATTGATCCCACACATGGCTGAGATGTATGAAGAGGCATATTAGGAGGGATGCGCTATCGATCACTCTCCCTAAGCCAGGCAAAGACCAGGCCCAATGCGGATCATACCGCCTACTATCCTTAATAAATATCGACCACAAGATTTTAGCTAGAATTATTGCACCACAGATACAACCTCTGTTGCAAAACCTCATATTGCCGGATCAGGCCAGATTTATACCGACCAGATCCACTACGCAAAACCTCAGGACCATCTTTGCGCTGTTTCACCAACTAAATCCGGAACTGCCTGCTGCCCCAGCCCTACTGGACACGGCGAAGGCCTTCAACTCTGTGGAGTGGGTATTCATGTTCAGGGTACTACGTAGGCTGGGTTTCTTGGAGCCTTTTCTGCACTGAATTGCGCTTTTGTACGCAGAACCCAGTGCGCACATCAGAATAATTGGGAGTACATCTGCCCCGATAAATATAAGCCGCAGAAGCAGACAGGGGTGCCCGCTGTCGAGCTGCTTTTCACGATAGCGCTAGAACCACTGGTGTGTAAAAACACCAACGGCATGCTGAGGCAGCTCTCCAATTCCAGCTACGCCCAATAGGCATATCATTATATGCTGATGATATGGTCCTATATGTTCGCCACCCGAATGCTAACTTAAACCCACTCATTAGAGATTACTTCAAGTTTGAAAGATATTCAGGGCTAAGCATCAATTGGGAAAAATCAGTAGTTATACCACTCACACCAGATACACCGCAACCTCACCTGGAATTCCTGCTGCAATGGCAGACCGTACCAGTAAAATACCTTGGCGTATGTATACACCGAAACCCAGAGACAGTGGTCCGAGAGAACTACGGCAAAGCAATAATGAAACTGGAAGAACAAGTGGACTGATGGATTAAATTGCCACTGTCCCTAGCTGAAAGGATTGCCATACAAAAAATGGTGGTCTTACCAAGATTCCTATATTTATTCATGAATATCCCGATCTGGCTCACACAAGCGCTTTTTTCGAAATTGTGTTCCGCCATGCAGCGGCTGACCTAGGCTGGAAAGCAGGTGAGGGTGAGTTGGGATGTTCTAACCAAACCATACCATCAAGGGGGTTTCACAAATAACGGTTACACAAGAGAAGAATATGCTGACTTTAAAGGGGGACATGGAACTACGCACAATGATGGACATTTTTCCGCAAAATAGATTCATATCACAAGAGGACTCCTCCCTCAGTGTGCATCGCACACCACTGAAGATCTTTGCAAACCTAAGGTTGTGAATGGCGGTCAGGGAACTATACCCATCATTCCTGTACGAACCTCCACAGCTTAACACAGTACAGATTCTGCTAACAGCTCCCACACGCCAACGCATAGTGACACGCCTGTATCATGCATCACAGGGGGAACAGAGCCAGGCCCAAAATAGATTGAGATGGAAGGAGGCAGTAGGACACCCTATAGATAAAAAAGACTGGGATTACAGTTGCACACAAATGCAGTTGCTAACATCAAACTGCAATTTGTGAATTATTCACTTCAAATCAGATATATCATGCCCCAGAAAAATTGCATAAATATGGACTTAGGCCAGAAGACAGATGCCACAGATGCGGCACCCGAATGCTAACTTTATACACATGGCATGGGCATGTTCCCAGGGATTTCTGGGACCCTTTTGTACAATATCTTAGCTCCACACAAGACACTGACTAAAAAGATGCTTTAGAGTATAAATGTTGTTGGATCATCAAAGAATTAATTTAAAGACTAGGATTGGGATGTTAAGAACTATGTAAAGGAAATAGATTGCAAGAAGGGGAAGGTCGACAGATGTACGAATACTATATTGTATATTACATGTATGAGTACATGTGCAAGACTCCTGTGATACGAAAATGTAATGCCAAAGGACCTCATGCTGTGTAATCATTTTTTTTCTCTTCCTGTTTGCTGACCAAAATAAATTAAAAAAAGGAGGAAAAAAAAGTTAAAATCACTGGTATAAGCGTAACCTACATTTAGTGGAGTGGTGTGGCTCACTGGTTAGAGGCGGCAGACCCGTAAGCAGAGAACGGCCCAGGACCAGGGTTCAATTCCCGTCGCGGCAGGGTCGTGGACCAGGGTCAAAACGGACTCAATAATTCTCGCCTCGGTGCCTTCTCTAACCAGGGAACACACTCGGCAACTCTGGGCATTAAGCTTGCCTCATCTCTACAACGGCCCCCCACAGACGCCAGGGATGCCTGGTTTCACCTTGGCGATACCCAGAAAGGGACCATCGCATAGGGAAAACCAGGACGGATTCCCCAGCGGTCTTCAGCGCCAGGATACTCCATGGAGTCGCAGTGCGCTTTACAAGTACACCCACATTTACATTTTATGTGGAATTACACATTCATGGGGAGAAGCAAAATAAGGAAGAGGAGCAAAGAGCTGCCACAAGAGAGTATAAATGTGAGATACAAAGAGTGTCTACTGAACACTGCTCTTATGACCTATTCAGACACCTATAGATTCTCAATATTATGTTCAACCCTTGTTTGTGACTTTCAGAGAAGAACAACCTATGTTAAATATGCTAGTAGAATATTTAATTCATACTTAGCTGCCTTGGAAAAAAAATATTTCACAATCTTTAGGCTGTACCAACCAGATTAGCAACTTTTTTCAGTAGTCAAATAATTTGTAATTTCAGTTTCAGCTGTCAACAGAGTAAGACAGCGGGCTTCCCTATTTTCACCTATCTAGAAACGCAAAGAGATCCCCAAAATTGATATGGATGCAATACCGTGAACAGAAGAACAGTACAGTGTAAACAGTTAAGTGATAATAAGACAGTTTTTATGTCTATCTACGTATAATAATACTAATAAATAAATAATATGCTTTCCTTCATGTAACCCACTTGGGGATCACAGTTTTAATGTACACTGCACCAACTGTTACTATTTAGGATATGCACAAACTACCTAACCCAGAATGCATAGCATGAGAAATCCCATTGGGGCGTGTTAAACAGGTATAAGTTCAGCGCTGCTGTGATGGAGTGTGGGCAAAGCCAGTGAACAAGGGCATGTCGCCCGAAACACGTATTGCACTTTTCATGGAGGAGTAAGTGCTCTGTGTCTTCGCCTGCAATAAAGAAGGATTTACTTTACCTGTGTAGGAGTTTCCAATAAAGGACAACCTTCTGTTTGGATATATAAATATATATATACATATTCACACAAGGTTAGAATAATGTTATGTTGTTCCCAACACAGCATGCCCCACTTTTCAAGGGTATGGGTGAGGAAACATATGAAGCAAACGTTCTTCAAAGAATGTCTTCATTTGATATGAAAAGTGGGGTGTGCTGTGTGTACGTACGAGTCCATTTTGTCCTGTGAGTGGTCAATGGTCAGACTGGTACATAAAGGTCACATAGAGAGCAGTTAGAGCTAAGTCAATAACAGTTAGGTTTTTAGGGTATAGTTGCTTGCAGACTTTGCTTGTGTGAATGAAGTGGCAAAGAAGAATGCCATCTGATGATGACCTAGGTAGAATGGGAACCTTCTTTGCACTTATTTATTATGAATCTGCTATTCTGCATTTCTTCTTATTCATATTTCACCACCAGAGGTGCATCTACTCAGCTCTACTTTTTGAGCAAATGCAGCTTTAAAGGTATCCCACATGTTGCAATTGCAGTTTCTTTATCACTGTAGTAAATTTGATTTTATGGAGCATGCAATTATCTGACAGTGTGTCCCAGCACTACATTTTCACAGATGAGGCTCAAGGGACAAATTTAAAAGAGGAAATACAATTAAAGATGAGATGGTCCTGAGAAAAGCCAAATTTTTAGCGCTTTTCAAATTGAAAGATTTTGATAGAGTTCTTGAACATTGTGGAGCAGAGAAGTCCAATGTTTTGGCTCCAAGTTAGAATATGCATTTTCAATGCAAAAGGTCTCACATTTATGAGAGTTTGAGCTATTGCATTGTAAATGACAATACTTTTTATTATGTCTTGCTTTTAAAACAGATAAATAAAGGGCATGGTCATTCACAATGCGAAAAGCTTAAACTCTCGAAAATGCGAGACCTATTGCATTGCAAATGCGTGCTATAAAATGTTTTAACAGCGTTAGGAGAAAGCGTGTCCTGCTTGCAACATTAGGACGAACAAAGCTAGTTGAGAAAATAGTACTTGGAGGCTGTAATTAAAGCCTGCCAAGCAACACCACAAGTAACAGGGGGTGCCACCATGGGAGGTTCCTAAAGGAGACAAGGCGGGACTAAGGAGGGACTACTAAGCCTTTTGACCAATAAACAGCCACAGTGGACAATGACACAGGCCAATGAAAAATGTGGGCGGAGAGTGGACAGAGCTTCAAGTACCTACCTCAATACGGCAATCTTCATATAGCAGTGCATGCGCTGCCCAGCCTCGACCTAAAAAGAATGAACAACAAAGTGAGAGTGATGAAACTAGTAAGAGTATAGAGTAGCAACAGGGTGATAGTGAATGGATTGATTGAAGATTCTCCGAGCCAGTTGTGAAAGACAGTCCTGATTTTATTAGGAACATAAGCAAGAAAAGGTTCTACAACTGTTGTAGCTTTAAAACTCCTTAACCATTAATATGTGAGCACTTCAACATACCTCCTCTCTGTGGACACAACCCCATCTGACTTCCTCAAAGAAGAACTAAAGCCAGCTGTACATTAGATAGGCAATCTCCACATGTGCTTTGTCTGTTCTTTTATGGTTCTGTCTTTAAGTGCTCGGAGGAGCACTCAGAGCTATGCAAGGCCTGATATCATCCCCTGACCTGCAGCTTGTGGAGAACTGAGGAATATAGAATGCTAGAGAGGCGTAAGGGGTGGCCACATAGATGGGCACAGGTATCTTTGAATTCACTCAATGCCTTTAGATTTGATTGTGCCATCTGCGTGCAAACCTTCATGATGATGAGATGGAAAGTAGGATCAGTAGTTTAGCTTAAATTCAATTGAAAAGCTGTTTTTCTATGTGTGCTTTTCTGCCTGCCACCTGCTGACCATTGCTTCTGCTGGCAGCATAATTCAAGATGAATGCCTCCTTCTAAGGTCTCTCCTACAACAGTGCATGCGCTGCACACGCTTTTGTGTGCAGGAGATATTATATACGCAAAGGGACTTGCCGCCCATCCATTGCTTACCATTCATTTGCTTCCTTGTCACTCTTATTTACTGGTTTCTATTTGGCCAGCTTCACTTCCTCTTTTTTTTGGCTGGAGCTTGAACTAAAATAAACTGATTGCATTAGCTTAATTGCTGTCCTACTGCTAATCATGCTGTGATTGAGGTACTAGTTTTAGTTTTTCTCCCCTTTCGTCCTTGTTGAGCTTCTTGCTTCTTCGTGTTTTACTGTGCCACACATACACTTCTATATCATATATTTTTCTTCTTTGAAATTAGTATATATTTGATAACAGATTTTATCAGATTATATTGAGACAATTGCTTACATTATGTGAGAGGAATTTTTCCAAATGTCATATTTGTTTTCTTTTTCATACATTGGGATATTTACTGATTTGCTGAGAATCGCAGGGTTGTTGTGCTGACACCTAACCAACATTGAAAGAGCCAATATGTCTCGACTTTTAGACTATCGTCTCTTCCATTGCCTTTTGTTCATGCTGTACAGTGTGAGCATTGGCAACTTTGGCAATGATTTGTAGCCATGCTGTATAGCAGTGTGGCTGCTGTGCACCATTGCTAAAATAACAAAGAAAATTACTATGATGCATCCAGCGCTTTTTAGGTTTTGTCTACAGTGCACATGTGCTGTCAGTGAAAACTGTTGTGCTAAAAAAACAAAATGTAAAAGGGGTTTAGAGCTCATCAATTACTTACCTTTACTTAAGATTGGTTGTTTCTCACAACACTCTCCTCTCCTTGCCTCCGGGTTCTTGCTGGGCTTTTGTCTTCACTTCAGGCTTTGTGTCTGCCATGAAGCATGGACCAAGTACTGCTTCCTTTGGCTAGTGTCTTCAGTCTCTTTCCACTGGCTATTGGCTCTTTTTTTTGTTTACTCTTTATCCAACTCCTTAGCCCCACTCTCCCCCTCATTGTTTTAAAGCATCACCCTCATCCGCTGTTTTTCTGTTTAACCAGCCCTCCACCTTCCTAATATTCTTCAATCTTTGTTTTTTAGTTGCCATTGCTTGTTTTTAGTTTCGGTCATTCTTCCTATAGTTGCTGTCTCTCTTCTTCTTGACTTTTTTACACCCTCTACTCTACTCCACTCTACTTTGGCTCTCTTCTGCTGTCTTCACCAAACCTAGAAGCAGTTCCTTTGCCTTTCCCAGTACTGCAAAATGTACCTATTTGTCATTGTGACTGAGTCGAACTTCTAAAACCCAGACATCCCACTAGAGAGAGTGATGTGTGTCTGGTCTTAACCCCTTCCATGCTGATGACGGCCCCCATCCGTCATGCATTACAGTGCTCGTGTGCTGATGACGGCTGGGGGCCGTCATAAAGCCATTGATTCTTTAAAAGCCTAGCACACGAGGAAAATCGGCCCAGCATGGAAGGGGTTAAGGTGCCTCTTTTCTCCTGTTACTCTGCAATAGAGCATGAATTGGGCTTCTGGCGACGACCGGATGGTAATAAAACGGTAAAAACAAGGATGTGTTAATTTTTTGTAGGCGGGGGTGGGGGGACGGGGGGTGGGGTGGGGGTAGCATTAAGTAATTTGCCCAGGATCACAGGATGTTGAGCAGACGCCAAGTCTAGAACCTTGTTCACCAGCTCCAAAAGCTCCAAAGTCGGCAGCTCTGGACATTTCGTGACATTCTCTCCCCTCTGTTACCATAAAGAATACTAAGCATGGTATAGCTGTGCTGCCACTGCCTGCCACTCACTGGCCTGTGAACACTCTCAATTTTCATGTCACTCAAAAAACGAATTACTCATTTCGAACTCAAAATGAGTAGTCTTTACGATTACAGAAAGTTAAAACGTCAACGTAAGTACCAAACATAGGTCTTTTAACAATCTAAACGCAAATTGTAATTGGAGAAAGAGTTTCATGTTTCTCACTTGATACAGACACAAGTACACCAATTCCAATACACGTTTAATTTTGTTTTAATGTTTGTAAATAACTTGTAATGATTTTGTTCATTTGTTTTATATCGAGCATGTGTTAAATTATTCATATTGACGTTACTGCTGCAATAGGGGATGTCGTTGGCTCATCAGCAGAGTCGTACACATAAACATTTAAAATCTGTATTAATGAATGTATTTGTTAGGCTACTATTCTTGCCTCACTTTCAACCCCTGGGGTGAGGACAGTTTAATAGTAAAATAAATTGAGCTTTATCGATACTTAGTGAAAATAATATCACAATGCATCATTATTACTTAGGAAGTCTACGAGGCAAACAGAGATTGAGTTGCTACAGTCAAATGCATTGTCCATTCGATATGTTGTTTCTTTCCACAAATGCTCGCACTTATTAATAGTTCGCTAAATGTAATTGCTGCTAACGTATTTGAAAGGTTAAAGAAAAAAAACCTTGTTATTAAATGTAAGGAGTATGTTTCGATGCTGTATAAATGTGTGGCGTATGTTTCGATGCGGTATTTTAACTCAAAAGCCTGTCCTAAAAAACATCCAACCCCAAAAGTATATTTAATAAACACATTATAACGGACCAAAGGCATGTTATTGGTGTTTGAACAATTTTAAAAATGTACATAATGTTATACTAGTTGTCATTTTCAGCATTGATTATGTCTGCTCATCATCATCATTAAAATGAGAGTTGAGCGAATTTTGTTCTGTCTTGTCCGAAAGAAAGTGGTGTTCAAGTTCAAGAACAAAAAGAAAGGAAGACATTGAGAAGCCTGCAAACCAAACATTTATCAAAACAGTGGCTTGGGGCATAAAAGGATGACAAAATAATGCTTTACTTAAATTAGTCACATTTTGTGTGCACATTTGTCACAATTAACCACTTTGCACAACTGCACTTAAGAGGTGGTCTACTGGTTCATGACGAGTTTTCCAATCCTGGCTTCCTCCTTTGAAGCCCATGGAAAAACGTGATTCGCCTAAAGCCATACAATTTGTTTGGTTTCATCATTTACTGATATCGTGTTGACTTAGAAGCTCTGAGCTCTTTAATTTGTAGGTTTCAGCTATAGCGCACGCGGTGTTAGTGAAAGCTATTGTTCTTAAAGAAGCTTTGGCAAAGCCAATAGGTTTTGCTGACACAACATCTATTGAGTTTGTCAATGTTTTTTTACATGCTGCACAGCAGTGATAGACTGCTGTCCAACAGGGCTTCAAGTTAAATAAAAGCGCCATGATGTGGCCAGCGTTGACCTCGTCATAGAGCTTTTTTTTCTTTTAGCCATTTTACACAGCAGCACATGTCTTGAAAACATTGACAAACCCAATAGATGTTCCATCTGTACAACCTATTGATTTTGCCAATGCTTGTTTAAATTAGTTTTAGGCACACTACAAAGCATCCGCGCTGCAGTACAGGCCCAGGTTCATTCAGTGATACAAATGTGCTAAAATCAGAGGTGGAACTGTTAGGTACCCCAGCTGTGAAACCAAAGTACATCCCAATGCACACGGTCTGATGCCATGTGGGACCAGTGGTGATACTAGGCAACTCTCACGAGCTTCTTCTGTGCCATTGAATCAAGAAATATGTCCCAGTGGTCAAATAATATTAGTTGAAGCAGCTCGTTGTACCACACCTTCTACGTCTCGTCACGTGGTTGTAGTCTGACTTGGAGCAGGTTACCTTAGAAGGCATGTGCAACAGTGCCAGGGCACACTGTGTTTATCAACGCTGGCAGCAGATCAAGGCCAGCTGCCAGCTATTCTCATTGCTCAAGAAGGAGGAATATACTCAAGGTTACACCCTAATTAGCTAGAGATCATGTCACTGTAGGCCCAAATATGTTATTTTTTGTCCAGGCAGAATCAATTGTGCAATAGGTATGGGTCTCCATTTTAAGCACATGCTACATCACCTGGATCATCTGAGAGCTAGCTGTTTTCAAGGTGAATGGGTGTGTGTGATATGTGTATTCTGAGAGATAGCCCTGCTGTCTGACATGCACAGCTTGGTCGTTTGTGGAAACTGAGCTACGCAGCTTTTCTGTTTTAGTGTACAGCTGCAACTTCTGTGCAAGATAAGATACATCTGCTGTCTGAAATTTGAGTCTATTAGGTCTGTGTAAGCGGGGAAGGCCTGCTGTCTGAAATCTAAGTTTATTTTATATAGCGCAAACTTGACGCGAAGGTATCAGAGCACTTTACATAATTGGCAAGTAAAGTTTACAAGAGTTACATTAGGTAGTTACCATTACATGGGGTAAGTACAGATTCGAAGCAGCTGTGTACACTGACGAAATCAAAGCTGTTGCATGAATGACATGTAGGGGAAATACAAGAACAAGGGTATAGACACAGATACATTGCAGTGGTGTGAATGAGAAATGTGCGTTGGTTTAAAGTGAGCAAAGGTGTGCCGAGTTAAGATACCAGTGTAGGTGTAATCTACCAGTGTTGGTGCGAAGTGAGCAAAAAGAGCATAGCCATAGTATAACATGATACATAGATACATGGCAACATTGTATACTGGAAGCATACAAAGCATAACATATCGGCACAAAACAACATTGTCGGTCCAGTGTTGGAGTAAAATAATCAAAATGGAATGGAATGATATGAGCTACCAGTCTCTATTGGGTCTGTGTAGGAAGAGAGCTCTGCTGTCTGAAATCTAAGTCTATTGGGTCTGTGTAAAGAGAGAGGTATGTTTTGTGAGAGAGCTCTGCTGTCTGCAATCTAAGTCTATTGGGTCGGTGTGAAGAGAGAGGTATGTTGTCGAAAATCTTAGTATTTGGTCTGTTTACTGAGATAACTCTGCTGTCTGTAATCTGAGTATTTGGTCTATGTTATCCGAGAGCTCTGCTGTATGGAGTTTACAGATGTACTATCTATATACCTAGAGGTGGTAGCCCATAACATCAGTGGAACCTCGATAACATTTTTGCTCTCTGTTTTAATCCCTTGGAATGTTTGTGCAATCCATGGGATAGCTTGTAAGTATTCTCCTATACCATGCTCGATAATTCTGTACCTTAAGCAGCAGTGACCATTCAGGTCTCTAGGCGTCCAGGAACCCAAGGACCCAAGATCTGGAATACCTTGAAACACAGGCTCAGAGCAGAGCCTAGCCACCCACAGTTCAGGAAACTTGATGGCAGACGACTTCACACCAGTGTTCCTCTCACTGTTGCCCACAACAGCAGCAGTACAGTTATACCTGCGAAGGATGCTTCGCGTCAACTTTGGTTGGATATACCACCTATAGGCCATCTGTTGAGTCTTCCCTTTCCTTTCAGTTGTCTGTAGTGGCCGCTACGTGACCTGGTTGTCACTGCACAAAACTCTTGAATGAATCAAAAGTATCTGCACATTTAGAGAGCATCAGAAATGTCTGGGGTATGCACCACTAAAAGCTATTTAGTCTGCCCAATGTGAGGAATTCTATAACCTCAGTGATAAATCTACAATTTTGAAACATCTGCCTTTAACATCTGTGCACTACTGCATGATCTATAGGAGGAGACAAGGGAACACACCAATGCCGAAGGTGTACACTTATAAAATCTGCTTAAACTAAAATATAGTTCTGCTGTCTAAGGTGCATGCATGTATCATCTGTGCAAATAGGAAGACACTGCTATACCATGAATATATGGAAAATAATTTGCTGGGAGCTTGACGCCGATGGTGGAGGAAGCACAAAGCAGTGCTCCAGCCCTAAGACACCCATCCAATACCATCCTGATAATGCTGGCTGAGCCAGGGGTGGGTTAAATGAAGGATATATACTTCCTACTGCCGAAGGTGACATGAACCACAGAATCACCTAATCTTAGAGGCTCATTGACGAAGTGCCGAGATGGAGCTGCACAGAGAGGGCATTAAACAAGGCGATTGCCACTGAGTGGCAATAGAACAGAGACTCAGACCTGAGGCGCTGATAGACTTGCTTTGTGGCCCTGCGCCATCCGAGCTGCAGCCCATGCAGTGCTGTAAAGTAGAGGGCCCCCAGACAATATGAGCGCTCCCACCAAGTGGGGAAAGGGCTGCGGCACACAGCGAGACGCCACTCTGCTGCACAAGAGCACTTTTGTGACCTGCCTGCTATGCCGCTGCCTCTATTCTCCACCCCACTTTATCGCTCAGAATTCGGCCCAGATCGTGCCCCATGGGCGAGCACCCAGAACAACTACCACATCTCTGGAGTACCAGGATAAGAGGGCGCCTGGGGTCAGGGAGCTATGCTGAGGAGCTATAGTGGCTGAGTAGAGAGTGGGATCCCTGAACCCCTCACAGAGTGAGCTGAGAAGAACATAGTTGAAACTATAGAAAGGAGAAGACCAAGAACTTTGGGGGCCACATATGAATAAGAGGACATATTCATGGGGACTCCACACCGTTGTAACATTTTTTGTGATCTGCAGGCTGACGATTGCACATGATGGGGAATGGTTGTGGGCCAGCTGAAGATGCTGTTTTGCTGTGTCTCTGCCCAAGACTTCCCCAAGCTGAGAAGAGGGAACTTGCAGGAAGGCATTGATGAGGTCGTCATTCCCCCCACCCCCATATTATATATGTCAGAAAACTACACTGTTGAAGGGGTATCGTGAGCTGGGGAGGGTGGTATGTTTACTGCAGGGTATTCGGACAGCCCCCTGCAGAAACTGTAAACTGTGTGTGAGCAGCAATAAACAGTTGCCCGGCACTGGGATATGAGGGGCATCATGGCTAAGTGAGGGGGACTGAGCTACCTGATAACTGACCAAGCAGATTATTGGAGGTGTGAAAACCTGAAAGATTTGACTGTAATCCTGCCAACACTCCTCTTTTAATGAACATCATCGATACTGGCATCTGGTTGTGGGGAAAGGTGGTGGCTGCGGCTGCATACCCACTATTGCCAATTGGAGTAGCAACATCTAGCTGCATCTCTGCACAACAGCCTTATGATCAGTGCTCATTGCCTGCCCCCCTAAACCATGTTGTGGAAAACTGCTGCATGAATAGGACAACACTCCAGTGGAAGTCTCCCTTAATACTAGAAGAGAACAAGGAGACAGAACTGGAAGACTAGGATCCCCCTGAAGGCCCCACCCTACAAGACATCATGCAAGCTATAACGGATCTCTTGGAGGCATTTGAGGCTAAAATAGACATGCTGGTGACAGACATGGGCTTATTACAGGATGATCATTGAAACTTGGCAGAGCGAGTCACTACAGTAGAGAGGGATTTAGCAGAATTGCCACCGACATTGAAGACACCATCAAGCAGAGTACTACATTGGAGTCCAAAGTCAAGGCACTAGAATTACAAGCAGAAGATGCGGAAAACAACATCCGCCTAATAGGTTTGCCCAAGAAAATTGAAAGTTCCAATATGGTGAAATATTTAGAGCAGTGGCTCCCTGAGGACATGGCAGAGGAAGGCTCTTTAGAGAGCGTGCACAGGGTGCCAGCTCGACCGCTGCTTCCGGTGCCCCACCAAGACCAGCAGTGGCCTGACTACTGTACTATAAAGAGAGAGACTACATCTTTAACCAGTCCTGGTGCAAAGGGGACATTACTGTGGAAAACAGTGTCATGAGAATATCCCAAGACTTCTCCAGAGTGCAAAGCCAGAGGTTCTCCTTCTTAGATGCAAATGAAAATCTGAAAAAATAGCAGATAGAATATCAATGATTTTCCTAACATAACTGAGCAAAGCAAAAGAGGCAGGAGTGCAATACTTCCAGTCCCCACAGGAAGTCTGGAACTGGGTAGATCAGTCATAGCCACCCAGTCAAAGCCAACCTTCATGTGAAGGCCGCCCTCGTTGAGCTATAGCAAACCACAGGACCAATCTTTGCAATACAGTTACCCCAAACGTCGAAGGAGGTGCGTCAAGAAAGGCTGAAGGTGAAGGAGGTGGTGGTCTCCCTGAGACTCTTCGAGAGGGGTACTGCAAAAAAGACTTAAACCATTAGAGAATGGTTCCCCTAAACCCACCCATCCTGTTTTCGAGTCCATTTAGTAATTTCTCATGGTTATCTGTGTCAAATGCCGATGATAGCTCCAGAAGAATTAAGAGACGCGTTTTGTCTTGGTCTAGTGCTTGTAGGGCATCATCCACAATACAGAGGATTGTGGTTACAGTACTGTGATCTGGCCTGAAGCCAGATTGACAATCATCTAGCAGATTCAATTTCGCCATGTGTTGGCTAAGTTGTTGTTGCACACATTTTTCAAGCACTTTCGCTAGAAGTGGAATATTGGATACTGGTTTGAAATTGTCTGGACCAGCAGGGTTCAGTGTATTTTTTTTCAGAATGGGGATGGCATGGCCCAATTTTAGAGAGTTAGGTAAGGAACCGTGAAGTAAGGACACGTTGATTATTGTGGTCCATTGTGGGTATGATAAATTGGTTGGTTGAGAACAGACAGAGAGGAGCGGGTCATTAAAGTGGTTATTCGATTTTATGGACAACCGAATTTTGGAGATAATGTGCTCATCATATAGATTAAAGGTAGACCAGCTTAAGTTTTGGATACTCTCAGAAGGGAGTGTGTAGGTTCAGTGATTTGTGATGCCAACAGATGAGACAGGTCGATAGCAGCAGTTTTCAGATCAATTTCCAACGCATTGATTTTGGCTGAGTAGAAGGATGAGAACTCATCAAAGTCTATTAAGAATTTTGTTGCTTCTAGAGGATTTGGCCAATTTGTTTTACCATTTCAAAGTGCTAACAAGGTCTATCTTTAGTGTTCTCCAGCTCGAATCTAAAGAATTATATTTTAAATTGAAAATGCTTTTGTTGTACGCCTTTCTGGTCTTTCTAAGAAGTTTTAGCTGGGGGGATGAAGGGTGTTGTCTCTATTTCCATTCTGTTAGTCTCAGATTTGTCCTTTCCTTGTTTAGCGACCCTTAAGCCAAGGATTCTTGCCTTTAACCTGGAACTTTTTCAATTTTAACGGAGCTAATGAGCCAATTATATCTGACATTGTTGAGTTGTAGTGCTCCGTGAGTTCTCTGAAATTTGACAGCTTAGCGGGAGGGGGAAGATCCATCCCGCATTGTGTTGCCAGTTTTTTATAATCTAAGTTTGTTTATCCGGTGAGCAGTCAAAATATCGAAATTTTTATATCTACCTACACTAATATCGAGTTTTTAATATCGTAGGGACAGAATATCGAAGTCGAGAATATCGTTGACCAGAATATCGACTGCAAGGTAAGTAATATCGATTTATTTAATATTGAAGTAAGTAATATCAATGTAAATAATATCATTAGGAAAAATATCGATAGCAAAAATATCGTTGTAAATATTATCGATTTCTTTTGGTGTCATGTATTTAGTATGTATTTTTAAATATATGTATTAAATGTTTAGAAAATAGTAATTTTTTTTAAATATTATTTTTTGATTTTTAGTATTGGAGCAGGTTTATAGGGGAATAGGGTGGGAAGTAATTTAAGTATAATTAATTAATTAATATGTTTTTATTGATTGTTATTGATTGTTAATTAATTATTAATTGGTAATTATTTTTTATTAATTGGTTAATTTATTTTTGTTAATAATAATGTATATTCATGTTTAGGTATTGTTAATTTATTGTAAATTAATTAATTGGTAAATATTTTTGGTTAATTGATAATTAAATTAATTATGTTATTTTTAATGTGTAGCGGGTTGGGGTGTATACGGGAATAGGGTGTGAAGTAATTTAAATATAATTAATCAATTAATATGTTTTTATTTATTGTTATAAATTATTAATTTATTGTTAATTAATAATTGGTAATTACTTTTTATCAGTTGGTTAATTTTAAATTATATTAATTATAATTGATTTATAATTACTTTCTATATTTTGTTATTTTTGATTAAATTATTGTGAATAATTATTCAATGGTAATTAATTTTTATTAATTGATAATTAAATTAATTGTGTTCTTTTTTATGTGTAGTGCGTTGTGTGTTTTATAGGGGAATAGGGTGGGAAGTAATTTAATGCTATTTAAGTAAATATTAATTTAATTTAATAGGTATTTATTAATAAATTTTTTGTTAAATAAGGATTAATATGTTATTTAGTTTATAACAAATATTTAATTGATAAGTATGTTAATTTAACTCCTACGCTAGCCATCACTTTCCCTACTAATGCCCTCACTGGAGTGTGAATAGTAATTGTTACCCCTCTGCTATCCAGAGCTTTCTCAACTGTTGCACTCACTGGAGTGAGAATATTAATTTTAACCCCTCGGCTATCCAACACTTTCCCTAATGTTGCACTCCCTGGAGTGGGAATAGTAATTTTTACATCTACGCTATCCAACACTTTCCTTACTGTTGCACTCACTGGAGTAGGAATAATAATTATTACCCCTACGCTATCTAACACTTTCCCTACTGTTGCACTCACTGGAGTTGGAATACAAATTTTTACCCCTAGGCTATCCAACGCTTTCCCTACTGTTACACTCTCTGGAGTTGGAATACTAATTTTTACCTCTTCGCTGTCCAACTCTTTCCCTACTGTTTCACTCATTGAAGTGGGAATAGTAATTTTTACTCCTACGCTATCCAACACTTTCCGTACTGTTGCACTCACTGGAGTGGGAATAGTAATTATTACCCCTATGCTATCCATCTTTTTCCCTACTGTTGCACTCACTGGAGAGGAAATATTAATTTTAACCCCTACGCTATCCAACGCTTTTCCTACTGTTGCACTCACTTAAGTTGTAATAGTAAATTTTACCCCTACGCTATCCAACGCTTTCCCTGCTGTTGCACTCTCTGGAGTTGGAATAGTAATTTTTACCCATACACTATCCAACACTTTCCCTACTGTTGCACTCACTGGAGGGGGAATAGTAATTTTTACCCCTACGCTATCCAGCGCGTTTCTCTACTGTTGCACTCTCTGGAGTTGGAATAGTAATTTTTATCCCTACGCTATCCAACGCTTTCCCTACTGTTGCACTCACTAGAGTTGGAATAGTAATTATTATCCCTATGCTATCCAACGCTTTCCATACTGTTGCACTCTCTGGAGTGAGAATAGTAATTTTTACCCATAAGCTATCCAACGCTTTCCCTACTGTTGCACGCACAGGAGTGTAAATAGTAATTTTTACTCCTATACTATCCAGCGTGTTTCCCTACTGTTGCACTCTCTGGAGTTGGAATAGTAATTGTTATCCCCACGCTATCCATTGCTTTCCCTACTGTTGCACTCACTGGAGTGGGAATAGTAATTATTACCCCTACGCTATCCAGCGCTTTCCCTACTGTTGCACTCTCCGGAGTGGGAATATTAAGTTTTACCCTGACACTATCCAACGCTTTCCCTAATGTTGCAGTATGTATATATATATATATTAATTTATATGTAGATGTTAGATTAATTTTAATTTTATATGTATTAGTTAATATTTTTTAATGTTTTAATATTTATATCTATAATTTTTAAATTATGTAAATGTAAATGTAGGATACTTGTAAAGCGCACAGCTGCCCATCACCGGGCGTCCCGGCGCTGTGTAACGCTGTGGAACCCTTCCTGGCTCTCCCTGTGAGATGCCCCTCCTGGGCACCCCCAAGGTGAAGCCAGGCATCCCAGTGTTGTAGGGGCCGTTGTGGAGATTAAGCAAGCTATTGCCCAGAGTTGCAGCGTGGAACCCCATGATTAGAGTAGGCGCCGAGGCGAGAATTATCGAGTCCGCAGACAAATGAGCCCAAGACCCTGCCGCGACGGGAATTGAACCTGGTCCTGGGCCGCTCTAACCATTGAGCCACACTTATATGTATTATTTACTTATTTTTACATTATTATTAAAACATTTAAAAAACGATATTTTTAACATTGATATTTCTGACAACAATGTTTTTTCTCTCCATATTTTTGTACTTACCTTTATGTAGATAGGACTTCAATATTTTTGTCTTCGATATTTCTGTGTCGATAATATTGTAGGTTTATTTTTTTGTCTATCGATATTTTGTCAGACATTCTGTATATCCCTGACTCAATATTTCAGTTTCACTGATTCGGTTGACCTATTCTTGATTAAGCCCTGTATATGGAAGATAATAACGTGGTGGTCTGACCAGTCGTAAGGAGCTATCAAGGATAACCTGACAGCCTTTTCCTTTGAGATAATCCAATCCAATGTAGAGCCTTTTGTGTGAGTTGGCAAAGCGCCTGCTTGAGTACGTGTTTGGTCTGCTAGGAAATGTTTAAAGATGTTAACCTGATTATCGTTAAGGCCATTCCAATGTAGATTAAAATCCCCCAGGAAAATATTGTTTGAGTGGGGGAAACGTTTGCAGTGATGATTTCCATGAGGTGATCTATGAAAGGGTTATTCTTTCCTGGGGATGGTAAAAGGTGTGCAGTTTGTACAGTTGGTTAGATTTGTTCCTTATGGAAAGTGCGAGGTATTCGCAGAATTCAAGAGGATCTGAGAGAAGTTGAGTAACTGAGAGGTTGGAGTGGTCAATGCAAGCAATACCTTCCCCTTTTTTCATTTGCCTGTCTAGTCTGATGATGTTTTAGTTTGGAGGGACCAATAGATCCATGCAAGGCGATGAAGGTTCATTGAGCCACAATTCAGTTAAGATCACCACACCTTCTTCTTGGCTCAGGATGAGTTCAGCGATATTGGATGAGTGCTTCACTGCTGATTGGCATTTGAGTAGAAGTCCTGAGAGCAAAGTTGTAGAGTTTCCGGGGATTGTGTTGTGATTAGAAGCGATTAAAGGTACTCTCTCCTCAAGTTATTGCTGTTTACTCTTCCGTTTCTGAGTGTGGACATTCTATTCGTGTTGATTGTGATTGTATGAATTATCCCTTGTTGGGGTGAATGGAAGGATGAAGAGAGGCCTTCTAGGATAGTAGAGGAGCTAGAGTTTCATCCTCTGATAAATAGTTAAGCTGTTTGCGAGGGCGATATTGCCTATTTGCCAGCATCATGGGTTAACGGTTTGGCTTTCTTTGAAGGCTGTGTACTGATTTTTTAATGCACTTGATTTTAGAGAGAGAATTTTCATTGAGGTATATGATGCTCTACATTTTGAGAATCATGTTTTTGATGTTCTGAGATATGCTGACTGTTTGGTGATTCAGTGCTTCTAGGTTCGTTAGTGTTGACTGCGAAGGTGGCTAGGAGTCCCAAGGACCTGAGCTAGGATTGCTATTAAGCTCTGTGACCATGGAGGAGGGGCTAGATTTCGACCTCTTTATATGTGATATTCTAAACGAGCATGGAACCTTTTCTACTCAGAGTGGTGACCGAAGGACATTTTGGAGGGCGGGGGGGAAAGGGGAGGGAAACAATGAACTCTGGTAGTCCTGAGTTCTTAATGTAAGGGATGTGGAATGGCGACATTAAACAGTTGCTGATGATACAGACACTGTGATGATGTGATGTAGAGAAGGCAGGCTGGGCAGAGTTCTATTATACTTAGGGGGTATGCTGCCTTGAGCACCGTGCAGGATGGACATTGAGTTGGGGAGATTAGGGCCAGATCTTTCTTTGAGGGAAGGAGTTAGGCTGACTTGACGACCGTAAACAGGGTGCCCCTACCCCGTAATACTGACTTTGATCTGGTGTGGAAACAGCTACAATGTGTGTAAGTTTGTGGATGAGGGTGATTTGAGGGAATATTGACATGCACCTGCTCTTTTAGGGTGGTAAAGAAGTCAGTAATCAAATGTGTTTAGATTCTTGTTGGCCCCTTGGATCAGAAAAGTGCCATTGTTATAGGTGGTTACATTTAAATCAGCTCTTAGTCTATGTGAAGGAGCGATCAGTAATTTAGTGCCGTACGGAATGTTTCTTGTTTCAAGAATTTTTAATAATTTTATTATGGCCGCTGGCCATATTGCTATTTTTCTGGTGAAAAAAATTAGTCCATTTACAACAATGCCCTTTTCCATGTTATAGTACAGGTCAGAGATCGGAGTCTCTGGGTATCTTCTCAGAAGATAGTAGCGATTTTGGAGAGGTTTGGGGGTATACTATGGAGAAGGAATTACATCCTGATGTTTTCAAGCACATTCCTGCCATGACTGACGGAACAGCAAATGTAGATTTAAAAAATATATGATTCTTTCCAATTCCTCTACGCTTTCCCTTTAATATATAGAGGGCTATCTAGGGGCAATGGTGTTACAAAATGGCTCACATTAATCAGAAATAATTGCTACGGCTAGTGTGGCTGCGACTCTAATACATTCCATATCCTGTGTTGGAGGATGTTTCAAAATGGCTGCTTCTTTGTATGGAGTACCCATTCAAGTTCTATTTTTAATTTTGTTATCCGAGGTGTGTTTGTCCTCTTTCCATTAACAGTGGCCTCTTTTCTTTGCTAGAGAATGTTTCAATATGCCCGCTTCTTTTGTAATAGTCCACCTAAGTCCTATTTTTCTTTCTGGTATCCGAGGAGAAATGGTCCTCTCTCTATTATCATTGCTCTCTTTCCTTGTTAGAGGGCTTGGAGACCACTCATCAGCTGGCCATTTTGACCCTATGGCCAATTATGTTTAAGTATCATATATAACCCGGGGTCAGGGCCTCCATTCAGCACTGTAAGAGGACTGTCCTGCTCAGCTGCAGGCGCAAAAGTTTGTGGAGAGATTCTTCTGCGCCCTTCATGGCCTTGCAACTGAAGTTTCTGCCTGGGCTCATTGCCTCTCGAATACAGTTGGGATGAATGTTACATTCTGGGTGCATGTGTGAGTTTGAGTTGTTTCAGATAGGTTGTAGTCCTGAGGATTTGGTCACTGAGCTCCCTAGCAACAGATGAACTTGTAGCCCAAAGGAACATGAGTTTGGTGGCCAAAGAGGGGGCAGTATTGCGAAGACGGTGGAGAGGTCCAGCTTGTTTCACCACTTACTCAGCAGATACCCAAGGCACGTTGATTTGGGTTCGTGCAGGGGTGCAACTACCAAGAAATAATGAAGACTAATGTCAGACAATACTTTACAGATAATAGCGGCACGGCCTCCTTCCCACAAGTCGAGTGGGATGCTTTTATAGTGAGCCTCAGAGGCAAGTGCATAGCTGAATTGGTTGCTGGAGGTTTAGGCAGCTGAGCTAGTGCTGAGGGGCATTGAGGGTCGTCGGCCTGGATTGCCTGATCTTCAACCAAGGCTGCTGCAGTGTAAAGAGGAGTTGGCGAGCCAGGTGTAACGCCTTCATGGGATCCCTTCTGGCATGACTGGCTAACCCTTCAAAGAGGGTCTCAATGACTGTAGAAATAGAAGCTGAGGGGGCAACCCGATGATACAGAGAGAGAGATTAACCAATATTTTCTCTTTTACTACGCTGAATTGTATGCAAGTTCCATAGAACATAATAGTGATATGCTTCGGGCCTAACTGTCACCGTTGCCCATTAGCACCCTTACACAGGTAGAAAATTAGGAACTGGACAATGCAAACACAAGGAGATGATGGATGGATTGCTGACATTTTTTAGACACTCACCCCAGTCACAGGTCTGGGTTGAATACATCTTCGTTCTTTAGTTCAATTTGCCACCCCAGTTCAGACACAGCCATATGAAAATCAGCCTTGACCCTGTGCCTCATGGGAACAGTTCAGACTGAACTGCCAAGCCAGGTCTTCCCTTCACAGGAAACAAGCATCCTGGGACAGGTTTCGGGGTAACACCCCTCACCAGCCAGGCTAGCTTGAATCCAGTGGCAAAGTGAGCAAGGGAACTGGACAATGACATAACAGAAATTCGAGCGATAATAAAAAAAAGCTAGCAAAGGGTAAGGCACCGGGATCTGATGGATTTCTGGTCGAATTCTATGACAATTATAAGGCAGAACTGGCCCCAAAGCTTGTGGAACTCTATAAAGCCACCAGAGAAATTGAAAACGTGCCTGCTTGTATGAAGGAGGCACAGGTGATCCCTTTACTAAAGACTGGCAAGCCAGCATATGATTACAGGTCTTATAGACTGCTGTAAATGTTAAATACTGACCACAAAATCTTAAGTGAAAATCTCGGCTGCCAGACTCCTTCCTCATGTGTCCAAACTTGTGCAGCCGGACCAAACCGGCTCTATTCCAGGCCACAACATGGCACTTAATATAATACGACTACTGACACTCCTGCAAGCCAACATCTATGACCATAGTAAAGCAGCTGTATTTTCTGTCGACATAGAAAAAACATTTGACAGCTTGGAATGAAGCTATTTTTATTGGGTGCTGAAGTCCATATACTTGTGGAAGGGGTTGTTAACATGGGTCAAATTACGATAAGCAGGGGAACAAGGCAGGGATACCGCATCCCCATTGTTATTTGCGTTAGCAATGGAACTGTTCGCCTCGTATTCCAGATTGGGGAATTGGTATGGGGGGATACAAATGGGCAACAGTTCTCATCGCATAGCTTTCTATGTGGACGATCTGCTCCTCTTTAGAAAGACACATCAAGGGTCCTACATGGAGTCAGGACTATTCTGGCAGACTATGATCTCCCACCGGGCCACTTCCTCATTCACAGAGCAGTGACGGCTGCATATCATAAGCACTGGAAAATGGGATTGACAGACCCCAACCTCATTAGACCTGCCAATATATTGTATTGGCTGCTGGGACATACAGAGCAGTGACAGCACTCTATCGAGCTATACGTTGGTACGTATTGCCTCTGTTACTTAATCTTCACACCAGACGGGGGGGGGGAAGACCTGTAGATTCCTATTTCTGAGAAAGACTGGGTAACAATATTAGAAAGAGTACCAAAGGTGTCCAAAAATGCCAGATTTAAACTGATTAATATTTATATACTACATAGGGCCTACTTCACACCTAATTTATTAGTAGATATTTTAACAGGGCTGGCTCTGCTTGTCCGAGGTGCAAGCAAATAGAGGCAGAAATCATGCTCATGTTGCGGTACTTTCCTACCTAGCAGGCCTACTGGGAGGAAGTAACGACTATCACTGCAGAGGTTATAGAGAAGGAAATCCACCTGCTGTCCAAGTCTACTAGGCTGGTTCCCCATACATCTAAAATGAAAGTTACAAGCAGATTCCAAGATTTGGAATAATATTAGCTAAGAGGGAAATCACCAAGCATCCTAAATTCTCAGTAGGCCCTAGAATGGCCACCTGGTGAAGAGAACTGGAGAAATGGTCAGGATGCGAGGGAGAGGTACTTTTGAGGAAAGTTAGAGAGGGTTTAAGTACGATTTACATGGCCTGAGCATGGGGGCCACTAGTAGATAGTATGAAAAACTCAGATTCCCAGTCAAGATCGCAGTCCCCTGGAGACTCCCTTGTTCGACCATCTCCTCTGGGAAGTGAGCGAATAGACCGAACCCGCCTTAGTATAGTGCATCTCCCCTGAACCTCAAAAACGCAAATGATGAAGAGATACCAAGATATTAATCCCAGACAAAAAAGGGCCCAATCAAACCAACCTATTTTACTGACTAATGTATCATTATGCATCACAACTCACACACTGGAGGGGGTGGGAAGGAAGGAGTTAATGATTGAACTGTTACTATTGTTAAACTTATGGAGAAACCGTCAACAAGCAGCTGTCACACTTCTTGCATGACTCGCAATGAAGTTTCCACACAAGCTATAGTACTGAGTCCTCCTATTTGAGGAATCTGAATTTATTAAGGAAAAACTCAATCAGAGCTCAACTGTGTTGCTTATGCTTGTGGATTTGTCTTCAGGCTTTGATACTGTCTCTCATGCCATCTTACTTGACAGAATCAAAAGAATTGGTGTCAGTGGCCGGGCTCTGCGCTGGCTGAAATCCTTCCTGTCTGATCGCTCCCAAGCAGTCCTCCTTCCTCTTTTCACCTCTTCTTCCAAACCTTTGGTTTGCGTAGTCCCGCCAGGTTTGGCACTTAGCCCCAATCTTTTTCATATTTATAATGAGACTTTGGCTTAACTGGTGGAATTCTGGGAATGTGTGGGTGGTCTCCTACACGGATGTCAGACAGCTCTTTTTAAGCTTCCATGAAAACATGCCTGAAACTCTGAGTTCCTTCAAGCTGTGCCTGAAGGCTGTGGTGGAATGGATGGAGAGAAGCTATCTTAAGCTGAACTTCGAAAAAAATATGATATCCTTTTTTGCACTAAGTTCTTTCCCGATGTCAGCCTCGGTCCTGAGGGCTGCCCCTCCCCAAACTTTAATTGCCAGAAACCTTGGGGTAAAATTCGACACACATCTTACTTTTGAGCTTCAAATTAGGTCCCTTTCTGCCACTTGCCTTCCCACCCTCTGATCTCTTAGATCGATGCCCCACCTCATTCCAGTGGACTCCCGAACACTGCTGTCTATGCCTGGTTAAGGCAAAACTGGGCTATGCTACTAGTTTGCATTCAGGCCTACCAGTTTTCCTAATGCAACTGCCCCAAATGATCCAGAATTCTTCTGCATGCCTAATCTTTAGGATCCCTCCTCGTTTGCCAACTTCTCCTCATTTGCTGCATCTTCACTGGCTTCCCGTCATCAAGAGAATCCAGTTTGACACTTACTTTGATCATCATAGCCTTTTACTCATAAAGGCCCTCTCGACCTTAAGAGTAGACTTAAGCCTTACTTATACAGCAGAGCCCTGAGGTCCAACAACCTCAAGTTACTGCATGTTCCCCACATACATAAAGCCAGAAGAGGCGGGCGCTCCTTCACGTATTTGGCTCAGTCTGCACTGCAGCTCCTCGGAATCTGTCTTCAGACTCAATCTTAAAACCCTTCTGTTTTATACCTATTTTGTTGCTGTGTAATCATTAGTTCCTCCCTCACTCTCGCAATCTTTCTGCTAGTGCCAGGACACCTTCTCGGAGGTAGCTATGCACTCTATAAATGTCATGAATTGAATTGCATGACCATTACACAATGTGAAGTGAAATGAGAGCCCATGGTGAGCCACTAGTGGTTATTACTGACTGATGTCTCATGTAAGTGTTGAAATCACAATACAATCTGTTTAAAACATTTTAGAATAATCTGCTGGGACAGTTTGGTTGCCTAAAGTGCACACCTTGTAACACCTATATGTTCAAGGGAATGATATGCTCTTTTAGGTGCGTGCTTGTCATTTTTTGCAACATGCAGCGAGAGAGTTGACTAGCCACTTAAAATCAGTGCAATGTGGGAGGAAGTCCTGTGGGCCTATCACATCTATTCTAATATCTGCATGAACCGAGGGCCAGATGTACTGTCTCAAAGTGAACCAACACTTATGTACTCTGCATAGCTAGAGCGCCCTAGGGTTCTCCCGTAATTACCCCAACTTACTCTGATTCTGTCAAAAAGTGTGTTCCAAAGTCAATCAAAATGTGACTTTATGTTCCATCGATGTTACACGTTAGATCTCACAAGGGCCAAGAGACAGATTTAAGCCTGGGCCTGCCTCACAACCTCTTCATTTCTTCTAATTCTATCACATGACAATAGACGGTTGCTCTCAGTAGACCTCCCTGACTCTACCTGTCTAACCATTCTACTCTGGGGCAGCTCCTGCCCTTGAGCCCCTGCTTTTCAAGGAGCTCTCAAGCGACCTCAGCCTCTTGCCAAGCAAGATGGACCTCTGGCCTGGCTTGGAGTAAATAAAATCGCTTGCAATCTCAGGGCAGCCAGCTGGTGTTTCTTCTTTGGGTTGAAGTTACAGTTGGTAAATTAAATACTCTGGAAAGAGTTCCAGCTCCAGACTCCACCGCAGTTCACCATCTGTCATTTTTATGGGCAAATCAGTATCTTGGTCACAAACCATTATCAATGACTCTTGTCAATGTTGTTACATTTACAAACAATTGCTCCTCGTGTCATTATACCTATGTAGGTTGGTGTTCTAATAATTGGATCGTGGTTGTCAAAAGTTTGGGAAGCACTTCTTCAAAGTAATGAAAGCAAAGTCAGTTTGAATACATTACTAGTATTAATGTTGCTACAGGCCTATTTTGTAAGGCTGGGTGTGAGTTACTTAAATTCTAGTGGAACTCTTTATGTTTAACATTTGAGTCAGAACAACAATAGAGGGAATTTATGAACGTAATATTGTGCATCACTGACTAATATGTAATTGTAATTGAATCAATGCTAAAGATAAGTCAGGTTACAGCCAGTGTATGCAAGTGTAATATTGAACGCAAGTAATAACTTATAACTCCTTGTTGACATGGACGTTGTTATTTCAAAGTTAGACATATTCAACATTGATTGCGTATACATAATATATTTGTTTGGCAAATAAAACAGATAAGAATGGAAGGTAATTGTAGGAATGTTTGCTTTGTTTTAACAGAAGTTCACAATGTAAACATGAGAACCGGCTTTGAACCAGGATGCGGATAACAAGCTCAACAGAGCTCGTGCTTGAAATTATGGTTATCTTCCTTTGCTCATATGTATATGTTTATGGTTACATTACACTTTTTGCGTTTGCTTAACAATGTGCTGGTATTCTTAAGATATAGTTTGATTGTTAAAGTTTTTAGCACGTAAAATAATATCCAAATTTCTTATCACTTATTCCTGCACCGCAGTTAATCCTAAGTGAGACAGACACAGTTAATTGGCTTGCATTTTTCATTTTTTGTTGATTTACTAAAGTAAATTAATGTAATGATAAAAAACTATCAAGCTAGATAAAGGACAAGAGGAACGTGCACTTTAGGTAGGACATGTAGAACAGCGGTTGTTTTAAAGGGAGCTTCTGAACTGGAAGCGATTTGCTAAATAGGAGTAGGGTGAGAAACTTCTAGGTTATTGAGCAACACGTCATAACATGATAACAAGAATAGCCCGTGGTAACATTTTTTAATTTACATACAAAAACTAACAATCTTATAACGTTTTTATTATTGAAGATACATTTGTACTATACTATAGTGACACCTGAAGTGATCGAGTTTTTCTAGATATTAACCTAATTTTGACGATCCTTCATTGGTACCGTGCTAACTCAACAGAGCAAGTTAACATTATATCTCTAAGAAATACAAGCTATTGTATGGTAGTATTGGCTGTGTAATCAGAAGTTGACCTCAAAAAGATGGAAGGAATCAATTGATTATTATAGTACGGATTTGGTAAGATTTTATTTTATGGGTTTGTGGTGTACCCACCTTAATCTGCATCCAGCTCTCTGCCATCAAACTATTGATATTGTTGAGGGTTGATTGGGAGGGTGCTTACTAATGTTTTGGTAGAGGGGGTGAAAGTCCCACTGAGGCAACAACTACAATTCTTGACCGGATGAACCACAACAGTTACTAAATTAACCTGCTCTTAACCCTGTGGTAGTTTGGCACAAAAGCAGTTAGGCTTAACTTAGAGATAATGTGTAAAGTATTTATGCAGCATACAAACAATAATAAAGTGAAAACACAACACAAGAAAAATCCCTAACAGTGTAAATTTTAATAAATGAAATGATACCAAACTGACAGAAATCCAATCAGTAGAACCAGAGATATTCCGTTTTAAAGTTTTTAGTGAAAATAGCACCTAAAAGCGCAAAGTGCCACTAACGCTCTTGTTGCATTAGACTGGGGGAAAGTCACAAGTTTCGGGCCAACTGTGATGGAGCATAGGTTGGATACAGGGACCAAGTTAGTTCAGCTGGAAATTTACCTTCAAAATCCGGCACAAAGAGTTTGATTCTTGGTAGAGGAGGCCGTTAGGAGGAGACGTCATCACTGTAGCACAAAGAGCAAGTTGGGAAAGTTGTTGCTGTAGTGAGAAGAGCTGGTAAAGCATCACGGACGGTCGTTGCTACAACCTTGTGTTATGGTTGTCGCAGGCTGGCATTGCTGTAGCGCGAAATTCAGGTTTAGCATTGCTGGTCGTCACTGGCAGACACTGTTGACATGAAGAACTATTTCATCACAGCTTCATGCTGACGTTTGTCGTGGTCAGCAAGGTCTTAGTGCAAATGGTTCTGTTTATAGTCACAAGAAGCCCAAACTCAAGGATTTACAATTTTACTTCAGGAGGATTACACTCGGATGCCAGCCAATGGTCCATGACATGCAGAGTCACTTCTTGGGTTATTTGAAAGAACAAGGGGAACCCAGCGGGTAGCTATGGACCATGGGTATCAGTTAAGTTTTGGGAGACAAAGGTCCTAAGCGTAAACAAAATACTAGAAAAATGTTATATAGACCACAATAGGCTACTATATATTTATATCCCTTATCCAGCCGGACAGGGAATTTATTAATCAGATAAATAGATTCTCGTTCTAAATACATTCATGCAACAAATATTTCATTGCAGTAAGGCACAATCCTGTGCCGTACCGGGAAAGATGAGAGAGAGGATAGGAAAGAAAAGGGTGTTTCAGACAAAGGGCAAGAGCAGACAGGGTACTGTTTTAAATCAAAAATTAACAATATCTCCTGGAGTAGTACATACAGATTTAGATATACATTCATTCAACGTATGTCTACTCAGAGGAGTCGACGTTTCGATTCCGTGCTCAAATTATAAAGGGATCATCTTCAGGACTTAAATAATTGTTTTGCCTGGTTTAAAGGTTACATAAGCCTCTGTTAGAGGTGAGGACGTAGATGTTCTCCGCATGGGCGCGGGATGGGGAGTGCCAGCTTCCCTTGTTACTACAGACGGGGGCTCGATGGCCGCAGCTTGGGCTCAGCGATTCCGAACCAGCAAGGGCGTCTCAATTGGGTTGGAATAGGCTGGAGCCCTCCGAGGTTTCAGAAAGAAATTGGTGGGGCCAGTACTCGGCACACTTGAAATCCTTGTTTTTAAGGTTTTGGGAACCTTATCGATGTTCTCGAAGTGAATTAAGCACTTAAAGATTGGGGAGCGGCTCGATGGCCGTCGCCAGGAAGCGGTCGGTTGAATCAACGATCCGCAGACACAGGAACAATTTCTATTGCTGCCTGCCGGTACCGAGGCATTGTTCCTGTGTCTGCGGATCATTGATGCAACCGACTGCTTCCTGGCGGCGGCCATCGAGCCGCTCCCCAATCTTTAAGTGCTTAATTCACTTCGAGAACATCGATGAGGTTCCCAAAACCTTAAAAACAAGGATTTCAAGTGTGCCGAGTACTGGCCCCACCAATTGCTTTCTGAAACCTCGGGGGGCTCCAGCCTATTCCAACCCAATTGAGATGCCTTTGCTGGTTCGGAATTGCTGAGCCCAAGCTGCGGCCAACGAGCCCCCGTCTGTAGTAACAAGGGAAGCTCCCAGGACGCTGGCACTCCCCATCCCGCGCCCATGCGGAGAACATCAACCTCCTCACCTCTAACAGAGGTTTATGTAACCTTTAAACCAGGCAAAACAATTAATTAAGTCCTGAAGATGATCCCTTTATAATTTGAGCACGGGATCGAAACGTCGACTCCTCTGAGTAGACATACATTGAATGAATGTATATCTATATCTGTATGTACTACTCCAGGAGATACTGTTAATTTTTGATTTGAGGCTAGCTGAGGTGAGGGGGAAGGGGGTTGTTTAAACAGAATTCTAGTTTAAAGGTATTCGTGACTCAGTTTTGTTTTGTCAGACGGTTGTGGCACCTGGTAGGTGTGCTCATGAAGCCCTCACCCACCAACCTAGTTGGTGGCATGCTTCATCATCGGGCCCACCCAGTGATACCTAACGTGTCCCGGGTGTGCTACGACGCCTGGTGACAGCGGAGCAGGTATATCACTGTGTGTGCGGTGAAGAATGTTTTGAATGTGAGTTTAAAACGGCTTGGCGGGGGTCCCAGTACCCGAAGGTAGGACAGACTTTAATACCTGGGCCTCCGTCAGCGGTTAAAAATAAGGCAGGTGGACGTTAGAGGTGAGTTACGACCTCCCACGTCCTTGGTACGTCAACATGTTTCAGCCAGTGCCTTATGGATATGCTGGCTTTCTTCAGGACGATTAAAAAGTGTGTGTAATTAAAACTAGTGGACGTGTGATACAGACTATGTGTCTACACGCCCTAAAGTGTATCTATGTGAGATAGAGGGGATTCCCTTCTCAAGACCACCTGTACAGATAACAAGTAGGACAAAGACAAAACATACAGGGAAAGAGAGAGTCACTTGAAGGATAAGCATGAGAATTCATGACAGCCGACTTAATAGCGAGGTGGTGCGGGCTATAAGCGGCTAAGGTGTAATGGTATTGGTGGTACCATTAATGTGAGAATCGCACTAGAACATCGTAGGTGGGGTGGCTAAAACAGCGGTATTCACAGTAGTAGTGAAAATGGTGAGAAAGTGAGGAAGCGTAAGGGATTTTCTTACGCTAGTTTTAAGGATTATGTCTTCAAGGTTATTGAAGAGGCAAAGTAGTTGATCCTATATGGGAGAAAAAAGGTATGCCCACTGAGATTTAGGAGACCTGTAGAGAGAAAAATGACAACGCTTACCTATGGTAGGGGTGGTTGTTCGATCATACTCACAGGATTTCTGACTAGAGCTTGCTGTGGGCCTGTAGTGCCTTCTTCGCAGAACCAGTGAGTAGTGGCCGGTGCTACTGGGTTTTATACTGTGGTTGGTTGATTGAAGGCGTGCACCTGTATAGTGATAGAGATGGAGGATAGACTCGGACTGCCGAGTAATGGTGCTGCTTAGGTGGGTCAAGAGAGCTATGCGCATGCTCAGAGTATGGTCGCCGGGCTCGGCAGTAGCAACGCATGCGCAGGTAGTGGTGAAGTTATGCATGTGCGTAATGACAGGGTGTATTCGCCAGGCATACGTGCGTCTGTCAGGCTAGGTTACTGAATAGGTACACTAAACGGTCACTTATTGTGTAGTAAGTACACATTAGGAGTTCTATCAATGGGAGCAAGGCTTCAAGGTTATGGAACCGTGGATATTTCATGGGGGGCCATTTCCCGTCACTCAGAACTAATGGATTATTACTCAAGGGTTTGAAATGATGAGGTTGCCTTGTGGTTATACAGTAGATAGGGCATTCCATGGGATGGCATCATTCAAGCCGTCATTGGCAGTGGAAAGGCGATATATCCATCGCTGTTCCTTGTTGAGGAGTTTTTTGTCGTTGTTGATGGGGCTTTCAGGGATCTGTTCAATGACTGTCCAGTTGAAGTCATTGGGAGTATGGCAGTGAGTGATGAAATGGTTGGTCAGTCTGCTGATGTTTTTCTTGCACCGTATCGTGCTTCGGTGTTCGGTTATTCTGGTTCTGACTTTTCGTGTTGTCATTCCCACATACCGCAGGCCACACGAGCACGTGAGCATGTTTATCACATTGCGTGAGTTGCAATTGGTGTGGTTCCGTTGGGTCCAGGTTTTGTGTGGTTCCAGATTGAGAGTTTTGGTATGGGTAGTGAGATGACACACACTGCAGTCATTGCACGGGTAGTGTCCTGTGACTTTCGGCAGGCCCCAAGCATTCAGGATCGTATTATCTTGAGGTCTGGGTGGTGGTCTTGGTCGGGTGCTTACCAGTTGGTCTTTCAGATTATTGTTCCTTTTATATGCAAACCTGGGAGCATCCCAGTTTCTCTGCCCGGAATTGATTATTCTCCAGTGTTTTTTGATGATCTTAGCTACCTCGTTGGATGCTGTATTATAGGTGGTGACGCAAGTTATAGGTTGTTCCTCGTCCTCCTTTGGGATGGTTTCAAGGAGTGCGTCACGGTTTTGATTTCTGGCTCTCTTGTTTGTCTTTCGAATGATGGCCTTGGGGTAACCACGGTTTTCCAATTTGGTTGCTAGATCTGCCGATTGTGATTTGTAATCACTGATGTTGGTGCAGTTTCTCCGAATGCGGAGAACTTGTCTGAATGGCAAGTTTTCTTTGAGTGGTCGGGGGTGAAAACTTGTGTAGAGGAGCAATGAGTTCCTTACAGTCGGTTTGTAGTAGGTAGTGGTAATGAGGGTCCCATCTTTGGCAGTGATCGCCAGGTCTAGGAAGGGTAGTTGTTGGTTGTTAGCTGTGCAAGTGAACCTCAAGTATTGGTCTCTGGTGTTGAGCCAGGTCATGAACTTGTCTAAGTCACTGTGAGAGCCTTGCCAAATGACCAGAATGTCATCTATATACCTGTGCCACTTCAGGATATGATGACTGAACGGGTTGGCTTCTGTGGAGATGTGGGTGCTTTCAAAATGGTGTACGTATAGTCCCGCCACACTAGGGGCGAAAACACTGCCCATCGAAGTCCCGTTTGTTTGGAGGTAGAAGGTGCCCTCGAACTCAAAATAGTTTTCTTTGAGGGCCAGCGTGGCACATGCTAGAATGAAACTTCTCGGGGTGTGGTAGGGCCAGGGCGATTCTTCCAGGATGTCATGGAGAACCTGCAGGGTGGCATCTTGTGGGAGACTGGTATACAGGCTTTCCACGTCTAACCCTACCAATAACTGGGTGTTCGGGTCAAAATCCATGTTGTTTATGACCTGTAGTAGGTGTTTGGTGTCCTTTATATATGTGGGCGTTTTTTGCACCAAGGGATTCAGAAAGAAATCGCAATACCGAGACAGTGGCTCTAGTAGGGAGTTTATGCCGGATACAATGGGTCTGCCAGGTGGTGGAATGGTGCCTTTGTGTACTTTTGGTACAGTGTAAAAGTACGGTGTCCTGGTATGCTCAGGGCAAAGGTATTCAGCTTCTTGCTTGGAAATGTGCTCCGCATCTGCTGCCCTCTTAACGAGTGCGTGGATGGTGGTGCGTAATTGGTCTGTAGGGTCATGATCCAGCCTGCGGTAGTTCCTGTTGTCACTGAGAAGTCTTCGGCATTCGGTGTCGTAATCCGTTTTGTCAAGAAGTACGATGCCTTCCCCCTTGTCTGCTGGTTTGATGATCACGGTGGGGTTATTTTGTAGGCGTTGGATCGTTTGTCTATCATTCCAAGACAAGTTGTTGAAGTGGTTGGTAGGTTGAAGACTTTCGATGTCGTGGTATACTGCCTGTTCAAACGTGGTGATTTCGGCAGGGACAGTGGAGGGGGGTGGGAAAAAGGTTGACTTGGTCCTTAAGCCCGTGATATTAGGGTTGTCCTGAGGTTGGTCATTCTCGGGGGTGGGTCTCTCAAAGAACGACTTTAGTTTTAATTTTCTGAAAAATTGTGCCAGTTCGGTATGGAGTTTGAATTTTTCCAATCTTGTGGTGGGCACAAAAGACAGACCTTTTTCCAGGACTGATTGCTCTTGTTGAGATAATGGTGTACTGGATAAGTTGAAGACCAGTGAAGGCCGGGCGGCGGTATTCGTTATTTGCTCGGTCCCGGTGTTGCTTCTTTTGCCTTTTGGCGTGTGTTCACGCTGACTGGGTTCTCTTCTTCGGCCCAGTGAACTTCTGTGTTGTGTTGGGTTGGTCTTCTGCGGCCCCGCGCTCTCCTGCCCCATCCTAAAAAAGGCATGTTGGGGCCCTGGTTACCCGCAAACAGAGGCATTGGTCCTGGAGGGAACATGGTGGGGAAGCCGTAGTACGGGTGCTGCATATGGCCGAAGTTGGGTGGGTATCCGTAAAATTGGTTTTGTTGTCCTCTTTGCCAAGTGTTAGGCCAACGTTGTCCTCTTCGTCCTCTTCCACCTCCAGGACCAATACTTGACAAAACGGATTACGACACCGAATGCCGAAGACTTCTCAGTGACAGCAGGAACTACCGCAGGCTGGATCATGACCCTACAGACCAATTACGCACCACCATCCACGCACTCGTTAAGAGGGCAGCAGATGCGGAGCACATTTCCAAGCAAGAAGCTGAATACCTTTGCCCTGAGCATACCAGGACACTGTACTTTTACACTGTACCAAAAGTACACAAAGGCACCATTCCACCACCTGGCAGACCCATTGTATCCGGCATAAACTCCCTACTAGAGCCACTGTCTCGGTATTGCGATTTCTTTCTGAATCCCTTGGTGCAAAAAACGCCCACATATATAAAGGACACCAAACACCTACTACAGGTCATAAACAACATGGATTTTGACCCGAACACCCAGTTATTGGTAGGGTTAGACGTGGAAAGCCTGTATACCAGTCTCCCACAAGATGCCACCCTGCAGGTTCTCCATGACATCCTGGAAGAATCGCCCTGGCCCTACCACACCCCGAGAAGTTTCATTCTAGCATGTGCCACGCTGGCCCTCAAAGAAAACTATTTTGAGTATGAGGGCACCTTCTACCTCCAAACAAACGGGACTTCGATGGGCAGTGTTTTCGCCCCTAGTGTGGCGGGACTATACGTACACCATTTTGAAAGCACCCACATCTCCACAGAAGCCAACCCGTTCAGTCATCATATCCTGAAGTGGCACAGGTATATAGATGACATTCTGGTCATTTGGCAAGGCTCTCACAGTGACTTGGACAAGTTCATGACCTGGCTCCACACCAGAGACCAATACTTGAGGTTCACTTGCACAGCTAACAACCAACAACTACCCTTCCTAGACCTGGCGATCACTGCCAAAGATGGGACCCTCATTACCACTACCTACTACAAACCGACTGCAAGGAACTCATTGCTCCTCTACACAAGTTTTCACCCCCGACCACTCAAAGAAAACTTGTCATTCGGACAGTTTCTCCGCATTCGGAGAAACTGCACCAACATCAGTGATTACAAATCACAATCGGCAGATCTAGCAACCAAATTGGAAAACCGTGGTTACCCCAAGGCCATCATTCGAAAGACAAACAAGAGAGCCAGAAATCAAAACCGTGACGCACTCCTTGAAACCATCCCAAAGGAGGACGAGGAACAACCTATAACTTGCGTCACCACCTATAATACAGCATCCAACGAGGTAGCTAAGATCATCAAAAAAAACTGGAGAATAATCAATTCCGGGCAGAGAAACTGGGATGCTCCCAGGTTTGCATATAAAAGGAACAATAATCTGAAAGACCAACTGGTAAGCACCCGACCAAGACCCCCACCCAGACCTCAAGATAATACGATCCTGAATGCTTGGGGCCTGCCGAAAGTCACAGGACACTACCCGTGCAACAACTGCAGTGTGTGTCATCTCACTACCCATACCAAAACTCTCAATCTGGAACCACACAAAACCTGGACCCAACGGAACCACACCAATTGCAACTCACGCAACGTGATATACATGCTCACGTGCACGTGTGACCTGCGGTATGTGGGAATGACAACACGAAAATGCAGAACCAGAATAACCGAACACCGAAGCACGATACGGTGCAAGAAAAACATCAGCAGACTGACCAACCATTTCATCACTCACTGCCATACTCCCAATGACTTCAACTGGACAGTCATTGAACAGATCCCTGAAAGCCCCATCAACAACGACAAAAAACTCCTCAACAAGGAACAGCGATGGATATATCGCCTTTCCACTGCCAATGACGGCTTGAATGATGCCATCCCATGGAATGCCCTATCTACTGTATAACCACAAGGCAACCTCATCATTTCAAACCCTTGAGTAATAATCCATTAGTTCTGAGTGATGGGAAATGGCCCCCCATGAAATATCCACGGTTCCATAACCTTGAAGCCTTGCTCCCATTGATAGAACTCCTAATGTGTACTCACTACACAATAAGTGACCGTTTAGTGTACCTATTCAGTAACCTAGCCTGACAGACGCACGTATGCCTGGCGAATACACCCTGTCATTACGCACATGCATAACTTCACCACTACCTGCGCATGCGTTGCTACTGCCGAGCCCGGCGAGCATACTCTGAGCATGCGCATAGCTCTCTTGACCCACCTGAGCAGCACCATTACTCGGCAGTCCGAGTCTATCCTCCATCTCTATCACTATACAGGTACACGCCTTCAATCAACCAACCACAGTATAAAACCCAGTAGCACCGGCCACTACTCACCGGTTCTGCGAAGAAGGCACTACAGGTCCACAGCAAGCTCTGGTCAGAAATCCTGTGAGTATGATCGAACAACCACCCCTACCATAGGTAAGCGTTGTCATTTTTCTCCCTACAGGTCTCCTAAATCTCAGTGGACATACCTTTTTTCTCCCATATAGGATCAACTACTTTGCCTCTTCAATAACCTTGAAGACATAATCCTTAAAACTAGCATAAGAAAATCCCTTACGCTTCCTCACTTTCTCACCATTTTCACTACTACTGTGAATACCGCTGTTTTAACCACCCCACCTACAATGTTCTAGTGCGATTCTCACATTAATGGTACCACCAATATTATTACACCTTAGCTGTTATAGCCCGCACCCCCTCGCTATTAAGTCGGCTGTCATGAATTCTCATGCTTATCCTTCAAGTGACTCTCTCTTTCCCTGTATGTTTTGTCTTTGTCCTACTTGTTATCTGTACAGGTGGTCTTGAGAAGGGAATCCCCCCTCTCACACATAGATACACTTTAGGGCGTGTAGACACATAGTCTGTATCACACGTCCACTAGTTTTAATTACACACACTTTTTAATCGTCCTGAAGAAAGCCAGCATATCCATAAGGCACTGGCTGAAACATGTTGACGTACCAAGGACGTGGGAGGTCGTAACTCGCCTCTAACATCCACCTGCCTTATTTTTAACCGCTGACGGAGGCCCAGGTATTAAAGTCTGTCCTACCTTCGGGTACTGGGACCCCCGCCTAGCCGTTTTAAACTCACATTCAAAACAATCTTCACCGCACACACAGTGATATACCTGCTCCGCTGTCACCAGGCATCGTAGCCCACCTGGGACACTTAAGGTGTCACTGGGTGGGCCCGATGATGAAGCATGCCACCAACTAGGTTGGCGGGTGAGGGCTTCATGAGCACACCTACCAGGTGCCACAACCGTCTGACAATACAAAACTGAGTCACGAATACCTTTAAACTAGAATACTGTTTAAACAAGCCCCTTCCCCCTCACCTCAGCTAGCCTCTTTTTGATTAAATTATATATAATACGGGGATACGGGCTAGCTATCTGGTCCTCTCTCTCCCTCTTGATACACAACAATTTTTGATTTGAAACAGTACCCTGTCTGCTCTTGCCCTTTGCCTGAAACACCCTTTTCTTTCCTATCCTCTCTCTCATCTTTCCCGGTACGGCACAGGATTGTGCCTTACTGCAATGAAATGCTTGTTGCATGAATGTATTTAGAACGAGAATCTATTTATCTGATTAATAAATTCCCTGTCTGGCTGGATAAGGGATATAAATATATAGTAGCCTATTGTGGTCTATATAACATTTTTACAGTATTTTGTTTACGCTTAGGACCTTTGTCTCCCAAAACGTAAGAGTCACTTCTTCGGATCAGGGACACACTCCAGCAGAAGACAGCTGGGATCAGTCAGGTCTAGTTGCAGGTACAGGCATGTTCAGTTGCAGCAGGCCAGCTGGACATTTGCAGGGAGGCCTCTGAAACTTGTTGTGTACCTTTAGTTCACACAGACTGTCATACAACTGACCTTTAGAGTAACTCTGATTAGCCTCGGATTAAGGCAAGCAGGTCCAATCTTCCTTCACAGACATCAAGGCAGTCCTTCAAACAGCAGGGCAATTCCCTGGCAGCAGGAAAGTACCTCTTTTGTGGCTTCCACAGGTCCAGGAGAGTTCTGAAGAGTGGCTTTGGAGGTCCAATATGTTTACCTGTGGACAACCTTTGTATGGGAAGAATCCCTGTCCTACCCCAAAATCTGGTTCTGGAAAGTTGTTCCCCTGTCGAAGGCTTCAAACTTTCTGGCGTGACAAAACACAGACAGGCATAGTGTTTGGTTCCTTTGTGTAGGTGGCAAAGCCTTTTGAAGTATAAGTGAGGCTGTGTACAACCCTCACCAGTCATCCTGCTATGATGGCCCATCCTGTCAACAACTAATCCCCCTTTGTCTTACTGTCTGGAAGCAATACACAAACCCAGCAGCAGAGCCATTTTCAGTCATGTGACCCAGGACACTGGCAGAAGGCACACATGTTTGGGACAAGATAATGCCATCTTTCTAATAGTGACACTCACTTAAAATATGTCTTTAGCATTAAAGAGGATTTTAAATGGCAATTAATTTGAGTGTAAACAGTATATTTCTATTTGCTCCGAATCTAAAGTTAGTACCTATTAAATGTAATGAGGTAACCTATTCTTAGTTAATGGAAAGAGATTTGTTTTACATACCCTGGCTGTGAAAACCTCCCACAGTAGTTTTAAACTGTAGTAAAGCTTGGGCACACATGCCCTTCTTTTTAAATAACAATGCCCCCTGCCCTAGGAGTTTTTATGACCGAACTCTGGGGTGTCTTATAAGTATTAAAAAAACAAGGTTTAGGCTTGGCAAACGTTTATTTTGCCAGGTCAAAATGCTAGTTAAAAATGGTACTACAGTCTGCAGTGGCAGGCCTGAGGCATGTTTTAAAAGGCTGCTTTAGTGGGTGGCATAATGAGTGCTGCAGTCTCTTGTGTAGCATTTAATTTACAGGTCCTAGGTACATGTAGTACAATTTTCTAGGGACTTATAAGTAAATCAAATGCACCAATTTGGTGTAAGCCAATGTTACCATGTTTGAATGAGAGAGCACTAGAACTTTAGCACTGGTTAGCAGTGATAAAGTGCACTGAATCCTAAAGTCAACAAAAACAAATCCAACAAACCAGGAGGCGTTAAAGGGAACAGTTTGGGGTAATACCATAACACGGATGTCCGCTAAAACAATGTGCTTAAGTGGGTATCATCTACTCAGATTTGGTAGTAAAATTAATATAGAAATATCCGATAATTATTGAAAAGAGGGGCTGTACAGGAATTCATGGGGTTCAAGTAAAGTTAGTGATGCAAGATGAAACAGTGCTATCAAACAAAGGCTTGGGTCCTGTCTCTATCTAGCCTGGACCTCACTAATAGCAAAAACAAGTAAATGACCAGATAGGTTATTTTACCATTACTCCAAAGTGCCTAGACAATCAATTTTAGGTACATGTGATTTATTTCACATTCAATTGAACACTTTATCACGTTTTATAAGAACAAACATTCCATTATCTCCAGTGGAGAAGTGTGGCTCACTGGTTAGAGGAGGCAGACCTGGAAGCAGAGGTCAGCCAGGGAGCAGGGTTCAATTCCCGGCTCGGCGGGGTCTTGAGTCCTAAAATGTCCATGGAGTCGACAATTCTCACTCCGGTGCCTACTCGATTCATGGGTTCACACTCTGCAACTCTGGGCATTAGCTTGCTTAATCTCCACAACGGCCCCTCATGGTGGGATGCCTGGCTTTCACCTTGTGGATAGCCTGCCGGGGTTATCTCACAGGGGAATACCAGGACGGGTTCCCTAAGCAAGCGCTTAGATACCGGGTCGGTGATTTGCGCTATATAAATACATGTACATTTACATTTACATTATGGCATGGAGGGATACCAATAGTTCGATGTAACCTTAATACATGTAAAAAACATACATTACATACAAATCACAAAACCAAAATCATGAAAAACATAAATGTCAAAATATTTACTAGAACAAACACCATTCATATTCTCCGTAGCCTCCTATCATTTGGAGAAAAAGAGTCCATATATACAATACAGAGAACAGGCGGACTTTACTGCATTCTAATGTCCTGCCTGTATGCTGGACTGAAGGTGACTGAATAATCACGTAGGTCATATCACAACGGGGGCTAAGTCTCTTTTGTTGTTTTCCATGTGTTGTCCAAACAACGCCAATTAGCTTCAGCCATGGTGCCACCTGGCACAACGGAATGTAAGGGATCAGTCAGGTAGAAAGGAAACGACTTGTAAACAGGTTCTACGTTTGACATGCTTACCACATAGCTCTTATGTTTCTGTCACATGTTATGTGTTCCACTGTGCCAATAGCCTGCGATAGGACAAGCAAACAGAACATGGAGGCCTGTTGTTCAATCTACTCCTTCTCTGTTATCACCTCAGATAAGAAGCAGTGTGAATTCAGCTCTGTGCTTTGGCTGGATCCAGTACTGAAGAACTTCCGTAAAAATTGAGATGCAACAGCATTTTGTAATTGTGAGATAACAAATATATCTAGGAGTGTGTCAGAAAGGCTTCTTTGAAGTGTGGCCTTCAATGTGTTTTTTTTTACTGGTGAACAAATAATGGGTCATACAGCTCGGGTAGGATTATTGGTTAATAGAGGCACTAAGTAGTATTTTTTAACCTTGGGGAAAATAGGATTTCACGAGCTCTCAACTATTAAGCAGCAGATGCAGTATAGCTTTGATACAGGATAAGGTTTAATGGACTTACAGCTAGATTCATCAGAGTCCCGATTTGCGAGTCCTTAATAGCGATTATTAAGGAATCGCTATTAAGGACTTGCAAATCGGGATTCATGTAGAAATCGCAAAATAAATTGCGATTCCTACATCCTCCTTATTTGCGATTAGCAAATTGCTAATCGCAAATAAGGAATAACTTCCCATTCATTCATAGGAATGAATGGGGATTTATTCCTTATTTGCAATTAGCAATTTGCTAATCGCAAATAAGGATGTGATTTGAAGGGTGCAGGGGTGTCCAAAGGACACCGTGTTGCACCCCTGAAATGTGAATTTACACTGATGTTGTGCACACACATGTCCAAAGGACATGTGTGTGTGTAACATGCAACTTAGAAAAATGCATTTTTCTAAGTTTTCGCTATTTACCACGAGGTTTGACTTTGTGGTAAATAGCGCTCCTAAATTGCGAATTCGCAATTTTAAAATGTTTCATGAATAGCATTTAAGGAATCTCTAATAGAGATTCCTTAAATGCTAATACTCGCAAAATTGCTAATTCTTTATTAGCGATTTTTGCATTTGGGATGATGAATCCCAAATGCAAAAATTGCACTCGCAAAGGGCCAGATTCTCAGTATCTGGCCCTTTTGCGAGCGCATTTCGCTTGATGAATCTGGCTGTAAATCCTTTCTGGCTGTTTATAGTAATAGACATTTTGAAACTGCTCTTCTTGGCCAGACGTCCCTCTGAGTACTTATGTCTGAGAATATCCAAAAGTGTAGACCAATCCCACCTAGTGACTCAATGTAGCTATTATTGGGCTGAAAGTGGGGCACATGTGAAAAGCCAGAACCATTCAACCTCGTTTGTTTGCTTCTAACCCCTAAACCCCGCCAATTAAAATAGCGTACACCACATAACCTTGTAGAGAACAACATTGATACAGTACACTGGTGTAATGGCCAACACATTTTAACCCAACCCCATCACATACCTGTGCGGAAGAGGACACCCGTTCAGAGACTGCATGGGATTTCCATGAAATGCATTGGTCGATTCTTTTCCCAATTTAAGGGTCCTAACACCTGCATCACTCACTAAAATCTCACTTCCATCATCCATCAGTATCCTATAGTCTGACTAGGGTGCATTAAACACACTCTACTGTGTGCGGGGGTACATTTGCGGTTCGTGCTCTGGTGTGTATTATCAAAACAAATTGAGCACCGTCAGCGTTCTTGCTAACTATTGAGTAATCTGAGGACAAAACCGAGCAGATCGGAAAAACGATCGAATGAACAGATGCAGGGCGGAACAGCTGTCCTTGCGTGCGTGCGTGGGGGAAAAGTTACAATGTAGTGGAGAGCCCGAGTGGCTCTCTACACTTGCCCCCTCTACAATCATCAACAAGATATGGTTTATTAGAGCTACTTGTCAAGAGAGTAAGGCGGCCTCCATCTTCCTCCTTACTCCGAGCGGGACAGGTTTTTCGTGGGGGTGGGGTGTAGGGGGGGGGGGAGGGGTGTAGGGGGTTTCAGTTTGACGACCACTTCGTTAAAAACCAGCAAAGAAAAAAACCGACTCCGCCAAGCATTAGCCACTGCTGCAACACAAATCTCCTTTCTTGCCAGTGGAAGGTCACACATACCTAGAGCGCGAGCGCGCTGCCAGCTCCTGCTTGTGTTAAGTAAACAGTTGGAAAGGAGCAGGTCGGGTCAACCAATGGGGACGGGAGCTCGCTTTCATAGACGTGCACTGCTTCAAGGGCTCGGGAAAGGTGTCAAGCCACTGTGCAGCTAGCTGCAAGATCTGCACACTCCAGGACCTCACACCATCACATTCTCAGGTGCGGTACGCTTTTTGTTAACTTTAATTCGAGCGCATGGATGGGAGTTTAATCATCACTTGTATATTTGTACAAAGCCAGCATGTTTTACTTAGGCCAGGGAGTTTGTGGTCAGCAGGGATTTTCGTGGTCTGCAGTGAACTTTTCAGGTTTTAAAATACCTTATAATTCCTATATATAAAACAGTATTATAATTTTTTTTAAACTCATCTTCAATGTAATATTCTACGGTGTACAGCCAACTTTGCATTGAATTGAGAGTATTGTCTGCCATTTAGTTGTAACTTCCTGATCCTTGACAGCAAGAAAGGCTGAGCTGACTGTGTCTGCAAGGCTTCAGATCATTAGGGGACAGAGTTTCCTCTCTGTTCTCGTTTTCCAGTTAGATTTACGAATACGAGGAATACTGAATACTTGAGAAACTTACATGAAACTGTAATGATGCCTAAACAGTCTACAGCCGTAATATTATTGTGCAATCTATATTTGTAGTATTTCTATGTCTTCAGTTTGGTCCATTTAAAATCGTGCAAATGATTCGACTAATGAGTATATTTCTGACATTACATTTATATGCTTAAATTTAAAAACTGTTTCGTAATCTATGTATTTGTTGCATTAGCTATTAGAAGTATTTGCTTTATAACTTAAGAGTGGCTTGAACTATACCATAGTAATATGTCCTAGTCATGTTTTATTTGAAACATCATCTTTCAAAGCTATTTTTGGTAGGAAAATAGCTAAGTCAGTTAGGCGCTTGATGATAAGATCAGTGTAATCAGCAAGTTGGGGGCAGTTTAAATCCCAGCCAGGCCCACTCAACCCTTCTCACTAGCTAGGTGGATATGTACAGTAATAGTACAGGTAATTGGGTAATAACCACACCTGTCCTGCCCTTTACTTTGAATCCCTGTATAAAGATAAGAGCGAATTTTTGTTCTTTAGGGAATATAGGTACACACACAAAAAAATTAGGCAGTTCAATACGGAATTACATAGGAAACACCTTTGTATATCCTTTTTAAAGTCAGTTGTCTACTGTCCACGAACTTCTGTACTGACCTTTTGACTTTTGAAATTAATTAAACAGGGATACCAATGAGACCTTATAGTGTCGAAAGATATTTCAATAGAATTTAGACAACTGTTAGGTAGCATGTGTAACAAAAGGCTAAAAAGTGTGTACTGGCGAGTGTTGAGGCGGATGGTGAAAGTTTTACAAAGAAAATCCATATTTTTCATAAGAACCGTCAGTAGCTCAATGCAAATCTGTTAACGTTTTTGTACCCCAAACTGGATGAAGTCCTCATCCAGACAGGAAGTGTATAATAGGTGCTCTAAGGTAATGATATGTCGCTGTAGTGGATTCTAAGTACAAGGTTTATGCCATTGGTTTACATTTTCACAATTGTCAATATTGGTGCACAGATCTTTTTAGAATAGCTACTTGTTAGATTAGTTCTAAAGAATGTTCCATGGTGGTGCTCAGCCGGCGATGGTGCCACAATGAAGTGGAACAACCCCATTTCATAAAGTTTTGATGTTTTCTATTTTTTCAGGTTTATTGGAGTCTATTATTTTAAAAGAATTTGCATTACATAGTTCCGTGGTTCCAAAGCAGATACTGCAAAAACAGTAGGACATAAAACATCCATCATACAATCAAAGAAATATTCATAGAATTCTTCTTTGGTCAAATTTGAAGAGTTGTATTTGGAATGCCATCTGATTTGCTATGTCTTTACTTATGGCTCCACACTTTGAATGCACGTGTCAAACTGCACAGGTTCTTCCGACTGTATTAAGTACCTCCAATTCTGGAATGCAGTACAAGTGAAGGCCAGGGTTAAGATTGGCTCACCTCCTAAATGCTACTAGAGTTGAAAAAATAGTGATCTGTCAAGAGCAGTGTGATAATGTTGAATTTCCAGTTTGATTATATGAGACTAGCCAGAGAATAAAGAGCAGACCGAAACTAGCAAGTAATGATTATGGGACACCAGCCTAAATGGTGTTTCCAATGTCCAAGTATGATGTGGTTAAAATGCCAGTTGTTGTTTTCAGTTTATCTGAACCCTGCAGCTGTTTGATGTTTAGGTCTGTTGTTAGCGAAGACCCTTGGCTTTTAATGCAAGTATATATGCTGTGCATACTTAATTGAAGGGGCTTTAAGTCAGACCTCTTCATCCATTGGTCTTCTATAGAGTCTTTCAAATTTTGTTTCCAACAACTACCACAACATACAACATGGAGTACAAGGCCAACCCATTTCAACCATTGGCTTACCTGACTTTGAGCAAAATGTGCACATCCCCACAACAGATAGTTTCTTCGGTCCCAGGGACTGCTAGTGGAAAGTGAGCCTTTACATCAAATATATATATATATATATATATATATATATATATATATATATATATATATATATATATATATATATATATATACATATATACATATATATACATATATATATTGGCTATATTTTGACAGTTTTCAACATGTGGAATGCCGGCCTGCCCATATCAGGCTCATGAAACTACATGATAGAGAAATGGTAACATTACAAAATGAGCTTTCCATGAAAATAGTGTTTCGCGGAAAAAACAATATGTCATTTAGAGAAACTTAAGGGGGTAGGGTTTTTAGAATAGGGAAATCATAGATAGAGTAGGGGGGAAGTACTGAAAGTAATATAAAAAAAGAAATGAAGCTGGCAGTTAGAAGATGTATAACAAGCAATGGCATAGCCAATAGGTATCGCTTTTGGGAACTTATAAGTATTTACTTATGCAGGACAATATACTTAATGATTCTGTGGTGGTGCTGAGTGATGCTGTGGTGGTGCTGAGTGATGCTGTGGTGGTGCTGACTGATGCTGTGGTTGCGCTGAGGGATATTGTTATGGCCCTGAGTGATGCTGTGGTTTTGCTGATTTATGCTGTGGTGGGTCTGAGTGATGCTGTGGTGGTGCTGAGTGATGCTGTGGTGGCCTCGAGTGCTGCTGTTGTGGTGCTGAGTGATGCTGTGGTGGTGCTGACTGATGCTGTGGTTAGGCTGAGTGATATTGTTGTGACCTTGAGTGATGCTGTGGTTGTGCTGAGTGATGCTGTGGTTGTGCTGAGTGATGCTGTGGTGGTGTAGAGTGATGCTGTGGTGGTGTAGAGTGATGCTGTGGTGGTGTAGAGTGATGCTGTGTTGGCCCTGAGTGATCCTGTGGTGTCGCTGAGTGATGCTTTGATGTCGCTGAGTGATGCTGTGGTGTTGCTGAGTGTTGCTGTGGTTGCGCTGAATGATGCTGTGCTGGTGCAGAGTGATGCTGTGGTAACGTTGAGTGATGCTGTGGTGGCGCTGAGTGATACTGTTGTGGCGCTGAGTGATGCTGTGGTGGTGCTGAGTGATGCTGTGGTGGTGCTGAGTGATACTGTGGTGGCGCTAAGTGATGCTGTGATGGTGCTGAGCGATGGTGCTAGTGCGCTGAGTGATGCTGTGGTGGTGCACAGTGATGCTGTGGTGGTGCACAGTGATGCTGCCGTGACACAGTGTTTTTGCTAGTTAGAGAGGGTAGAAGAGGGGTTGAAGGGTAGAAGAGGGATAGAAGAGGGGTAGATGGGTAGAAGAGGGGTAGAAGAGTGGTAGGGGGTTAGAATAGGGGTAGAAGAGGGTAGTAGAGGGATAGAGGTGTATAAGAGGATTAGAGAGGTAGTAGAGGGGTAGAGGGGTAGAAAAGGGATAGAAGAGGGTTAGAGGGGTAGTAGACGGGTAGACGAGGGGTAGAAGGTTAAAAGAGGTGTAGAGGTGTAGAAGAGGGGTAGAAGAGGGTAGAAGAGGGATAGAAGAGGAGTAGAAGGGTAGAAGAGTGGTAGAAGGGTAGAAGGTTAGTAGAAGGTTAGTATAAGATGTATAGAAGAGGGGTAGAAGATGTCTAGAGGGGTAGACGAGGGGTAGAGGTGTTGAAGAGGGGTAGAGGTGTAGAAGAGGGGTAGAAGGGGGTAGATGAGGGGTAGAGGAATAAAAGGGTAGTAGAGGGTTGGAAGAGGGTTAGAAGAGGTGTAGAAGAGGGGTAGAGGAGGATAGAAGAGGGGTAGAAGGGAGTAGAAGAGGGGTTGAGGGGTAGAGGGGTAGAAGAGTAGAGGGTTAGAGGGGTAGAAGAGGGGTATAAGGGAAGAAGAGGGTTAGAGGCCTATAGGGTTGAATGGTAGAAGAGGGATAGATTAGGGCTAGGGTGGTGCAAAGAAGTGGCAGTGTGAGCACTTACCATTCCAGTCTGGAATGTTTGCCCGTCCAAAAAAGCTTACAAGGCAGGGATGGACATGTTGAAAGAAGTGTCTAGTGAGAAGTACAGGCAAATGAAATTGACGAAAACAGAGGGGGAGAAGGGAGGGGGGGTGCGAGCGGAGCAGCATGAGTCACAGCAATCTAAAAAAAAGCTGACTAGAAGAGCGGATTGGCAATTTGAGGATAGGTCGCTGGGAGAGGTCAATTTTTGGCAGCTCATCTGGGTGCCTACACCTTCATCTGCAGTCCGCAGTATTGTCGTGTTCTGTAGCATAGGAAGTCCAGCAACAAATAGGTAGTCTAACTTCGTTTGCTGTCTAAAAAGGTTGCAGGACCATACAGTGCACCTGGCCAGGTCGATGCCCGCTCTCAGCCAACTAGCAGGGGAACAAAGTGCAGTGTTCACTAAGCACAACGCCATACTGTCAATTGTGTGAAAAAAGGCATAGGATGGGGCCAGAAGTGCACAAAGTGTGCTTGAGCGCAGTAGTTTTACAACTCCGTATTCCAAACGCACATGCTCTACCTCCCCCAGCGCACCTCAATACAACGCATCTGGCCATGTTGATGCCCATGTCAGGCGACTGGCATGGAAACAGTGGGTGATGCACCTACAACAGATTGTCGACTTTCCATGTGGGGTAGAAAAGGCCTGGGTTGGTGCAAAGAAGTGGCAGTGTGAGCACTTACCATTCCAGTCTGGAATGTTTGTCCGCTCAAAGAAGCTTACAAGGCGGGGATGAACATGTTGGAAGAAGTACAGGCAAATGAAACTGACGAAAACAGAGGGGGAGAAGGGAGGGGGGAGTTCGAGCGGAGCAGCATGAGTCACAGCAATCTAAAAAAAAAAAAGCTTACGAGCAGGGCGGGGGGAGAAAGAAGGGGATAGTGAGGGGGTAGTGCAAGCAGAGGTGACGAAAAAGGCGAGGGGAGAAGGGCGGTGTATATCTGTACTTTAAAACACCTTTTAAACTACCTAGGGTGATTCTATGGCTTCGTGAGGCCATCTGACTATGTCATGTGCTTATATTGACTCTACTTAAATCATGTACACCTGCACTTTCAAACAGTCATGTGACTTTATGATTTTATGAGTTCCTCTGATAAAGTTGTGTGCCATGTTCGCACTGCTTTTTAGCCTGGACATTTGCACTTTAAAATACTTTTTTAACTTTTCTGGGGTCTATACTCCTGCAATAGCACAATTGCTTATGAAATGAAATGAAAAGGGGTTTTGTTGAGCGCGACTGCTACCCTTAGGCATCCAAGCACTAAGAAAGAAGGATAGTGCCTCAAGAAGCAACAGCTTGGAGAAGAGTTCAGTTGGTGAAGAGGAAGGTTTTAAGCTGTTTGCGGAAGGATAGCAGATTGGAATTTGATATTAGATGTACCGGGAGTGAGTTCCACAGCTTAGCCGCGTTGAACATAAAGGATCTTCCTCCTGCTCTTGACCTTTTGATCCGGGGGACTACAGCCAAAAAAGCATGGGTAGAGCGGATTTGCTTGCTGGGGCAGTAAGGGGAGAGAAGGGAATGATTGATCTTTGGACCGGTTCTCCAAAAGGCTTGGTGGGACACGCACAGGGCTTTAAATTTTATTCTCTCCCTAACAGGGAGCCAATGTAGGGATCTCAGCCCGCATTCTATTGATGCTCTCCGTGGAATCTGAAGCAGCGTGCCTGCAGCACAGTTCTGGACCCGCTGGAGATTTTGCAACACATATTCCGGTGCCCCCACGTACAGGGCGTTGCTGAAGTCGAGTCGGGATTGTATTAGGCCCTGTATCACAATCTGTCTGGCTTCAAAAGGCAGGAATGGGAGGATTTTTTTGAGCATCCTGATGAGCCCGAAGCAGATTGCAGATGTTTTGGTTGCTTGGGTGTTGAGAGTTAGGGATTTGTCCAGCCAAACCCCTAGACTTTTTATATTGTCTTTTGGGATAGGCGGTGTGCCCAAGCTGGTGGGCCATAGGTGATCGATAGTCAGCAGCGCTGGGGGACCGAGTAACATAAGCTCGGTTTTGTCCCCGTTGAGCTTCAGAGAGGACGTCGTCATCCATTTCCTGACCTCCTCCATGCATGCCGCCAGATTGGTCTGTGTTGGCTCGCTGTTCTTCTGTGCAAGGGATACCACTAGCTGAATAACGTCCGCGTATGTGATGATCTTAATATCATAAGGGCGGACGATCTTAGCCAGCGGTTCCATGTACACATTGAACAGCGTGGGGCTCAACGACGAACCCTGTGGTACCCCACAGTCCAGAGGCTTGCTAGTGGAGGAGGAGTCTCCCTCAAAGACTTGGAAACTCCTTCCACTCAGAAAGGATCCCAGCCAGGCCAGAGCATCCCCGGACACTCCTAAGTTGGAAAGTCGACACAACAGAGTTTTGTGGCATACCGTGTCGAATGCGGCACTCAGATTGAGGAGGATAACTGCCACTGATCCTCCTCGATCCAGGATCCTCCTGGCTTCTTCCGTTACTGCTAGCAAAGCCATTTCCGTCCCATGTTTGGGGCGGAACCCTGTCTGCGAGGCATCGAGTAGGTGGTTAGACTCGAGAAATCTGGTTAGGTGGAGGTTGATGTGTTTTTCCAAGATCTTACTTGCCCACGGCAGCAGGGAAATGGGGCAGTAGTTGTTGAGGTTGTTAGGATCCAGGTTGGGCTTTTTCAGGAGTGCTCTCACCATAGCTTTCTTCCAGTTGAGTGGAACATTACTGTTTATTAGGGAGTTATTGAGCAACTCAATAAGAGTGGGAAGGATGACTTGGCTGGCAGCAACCATAGTACGGGGTGAGGCTGGCTCACAGGGCGAGCCTGACTTTACTTGAAGTGACAGGAGTTCCAGAGCCTCTAGGTCTAGCAGAGGAAAGTGATTCAGAGTAATTCGAGGAAGGAACTCTGCTCCCTTGGGGGCTGGGGAGCATCAGTGGGGGGGTCTGGACATGGGCTTGCGAATGTGACATAGATTTTATTTATTTTCTGATAAAAGAATTCAGCTAGATCGTTACAGCGCGCGGTGGGGTTGTCATTGGAAGCTATGGGTGGGGGGAGCTTGGTTAGTCGCTTGACTATTTGATAGATCGCCCTTGGTTTTGACCTAGCCATCGTTATTTGTTCATTATAATAAACGGATTGTGATTTTTTAATTTCAAGTTTATAAGCCACCTCAAGTGCATCCTGCTCAACACCCGCTCCGTCCACAGACACGCCATCGAACTCTGGAACCTCCTAGACGCCACAGCCCCTGACGTTGCCTTCCTCACGGAGACCTGGATGAACGCCTCTTCAGCTCCCGACATCGCCATCGCTATCCCAGAGGGCTACAAGATCGTCCGGAGGGACCGCAACGCCAACCAGATGGGAGGAGGCATCGCCATCATCCACAGGAACACCATCCGTCTCACGACCAGCACCGACAACACCCTGCCCACCGCCGAACATCTGCATTTCCAGATTCACACCGACCCGAAGACCACCCTCAGAGGCACCCTGATCTACCGACCTCCGGGACCACGCACCCAATTCAGCGAGGACATCGCCGACTTCGTCAGCCCGCACGCCCTCCCCTCCGCTGACTACATCCTCCTGGGGGACCTCAACTTCCACCTGGAGAACAACAACGACCGCAACACCAGCACCCTGCTCGACAACCTCGCCAATCTTGGACTCAAGCAACTGGTGTCCACCCCCACCCACCTCGCCGGACACACACTGGACGCAGTCTTCTCCTCCAGCACAGACATCGACTTCAGCCACGCCACAGAGCTTCAATGGACGGACCACAGCTGCGTCCACTTCACCTTCAAGAGAACGACGACCCACCACCACCAGCATCAGGCCGCCCGCAGAAGCTGGAACAAGATCACAGCAGACCAGCTCGCCGCTTCCCTGAGCCAGCACCCTCCCGCCAGCTCAGCGAACCCCAGCCAGGCCGCCGACAACCTCACGAAGTGGATCAGCAACTGCGCAGACGAACTCGCCCCGCTGAGAACCCCGCCCAACAGATCCGGCAGCAAGAAAGCCCCGTGGTTCACCGACGAACTCAAGAGCTCCAAGAAGAACTGCCGAGCCCTCGAGAAAGTCTGGAGAAGGGATCCTACACCAGACAACAGGACCACCTTCAAGCTGGCCACCCGGAAGCACCACCAGCTGATCCGCGCCGCCAAGAAAACTGCTTTCAAGGACCGGCTGGACAACAACGCACACAACTGCAAGGAACTCTTCAACATCGTGAAAGAGCTCTCCAACCCCAGCGCAGGAAACAACGACATCACCCCATCGCAAGACCTCTGCAACTCCCTCGCTTCATACTTCCACAACAAGATCGCGGACATACACAACAGCTTCAACAACCAACCAACGAACACCAAGACCGAACAACCACCCCCCACCACCACCCTCCACGCCTGGACCCCGGTCAGCACCGAAGACACCATCCGCACGATGAACTCCATCCACTCCGGATCACCGACCGACCCCTGCCCTCACCACATCTTCAACAAGGCCGACGCTGTCATTGCACCCCACCTGCGAGACATCATCAACACATCCTTCAACACCGCCACCTTCCCTGAGAGCTGGAAGCACGCCGAACTCAGCGCTCTTCTCAAGAAACCCACAGCGGACCCCACCGAACTCAAGAACTACCGCCCCATCTCGCTCCTCCCGGCCAAAGTCATCGAGAAGACCGTCAACAAGCAGATGGCCGCCTTCCTCGAGACGAGTGGATCCCTCGACCCCTCACAGTCCGGCTTCCGAGCCAATCACAGCACCGAGACCGCCCTCATCGCCGCCACCGATGACATCCGAGCCCTGATGGACAACGGAGAAACAGCGGCCCTCATCCTCCTAGACCTCTCCGCGGCTTTCGACACTGTCTGCCACCGCACCCTAGTACAGCGCCTCAGCAATATCGGAATCCAGGACAAGGCACTGGAATGGATCATCTCCTTCCTCGACGGAAGAACACAGAGAGTCCGTCTATCACCGTACAAGTCAGAGGCCACCGAAGTCATCTGCGGCGTCCCTCAAGGATCCTCGCTGAGCCCCACCCTCTTCAACGTCTACATGAGCCCCCTCGCGGCCATCGCACGCCAGCACAACCTCAACATAATCTCCTACGCCGACGACACCCAGCTGATCCTTTCCCTGACCAACGACCCCGCCGCCGCCAGAGCCAACCTGCACGAAGGGATGAAAGAGGTAGCCGAGTGGATGACGACCAGCCGCCTGAAACTGAACTCGGACAAGACGGAGGTCCTCATCCTGGGCTCCTCACCCTCCGCCTGGGACGACTCCTGGTGGCCTCCTGCCCTGGGCACCGCACCCAAACCGACAGACCATGCACGCAACCTGGGCTTCATCCTGGACTCCTCCCTCTCCATGACCAGGCAATTCAACAACGTCTCATCGGCATGCTTCAACATCCTCCGCATGCTACGGAAGATCTTCTGGTGGATCCCCACCGAGACCAGGAAGACCGTCACCCAGGCCCTCGTCACCAGCCGACTGGACTACGGCAACGCCCTCTACGCCGGTACCACCGCCAAGCTCCAAAAGAGACTCCAGCGGATCCAGAACGCCTCAGCCAGACTCATCCTCGACATCCCACGAACCAGCCACATCTCCGGACATCTGAGAGACCTCCACTGGCTCCCCGTCAACAAAAGAATCACCTTCCGCCTCCTCACCCACGCACACAAAGCCCTACACGACCAAGGCCCGAGCTACCTCAACAGCCGAGTCAACTTCTACGCTCCCAAACGCCTCCTCCGATCAGCCAACCACGCCCTCGCCGACGTCCCCCGCATCCAAAGAGCGACTACAGGAGGAAGGTCCTTCTCCTACCTGGCCGCCAAGACCTGGAACTCCCTCCCGACCGACCTGCGCCTGACCCAAGACCACCTCTCCTTCAGGAAGAAGCTGAAGACCTGGCTGTTCGAGCAGTAGCGGCACCCCCCCCCCCCCCCCCCAGCGCCTTGAGACCCCACGGGTATGTAGCGCGCTCTATAAATGTCTTTGATTGATTGATTGATTGATGGCTTCCCTATAGATAGCTTTGTCTGTGATGGCATATTCCAGACGCCACTTCCTCTCAAGCCTCTTACAGTGGCGCTTTTTTGTTCTGAGCTCCTCTGAATACCATTGGGCTGTACCCGTGGCCTTTTTAAGCTGATTTCCCGAATGGGAAGTAGGGAATCAAGAGATTTCAGAATCCAATTGTCAAAATTCAAGTTGTCTGAAGGGGGGTCCTGTGAGAGAGATGGTCTTGAGTCAGCCAGGGAACTGGACCATTGTTCTAGTGGGAGCTTGGACCAATTCCTCATTTTTCGCAGAGATGGAATAAACGGGTTTGTAGGTGGACCAGGTAAGGGGAATTAAAAAGTGGTTGGTCCACGAAAGACGAATAGAAGGGGCTACCTTGAGCTCAGCGGAGTTGCTGAACACAGGGTCGAGCAAGTGCCCTTTAATGTGCGTGGGGGTTTGGACAAGTTGTTCTAGCTGAACTGCGGCCAAGCTCGCGGTTAGCTCTTTTGCTGTACTATCTGAGCTGTCATCAAAGTGGATGTTAAAGTCACCCAGCAGCGTAAAGTTGGAGGGGGAGGTAACAAGTTGTGCTGCTATTGATGGAAGTGTTGTATGGAATTGGTTCAGAGGACCAGGGGGGCGGTATAGGAGGGTTCCTGTAAAGCTCTCATTAGGGGTAAGTTTTAGGGAGAAGGACATGCTTTCGCAGTCGGGGACAGTAACCGGGATGCAATAGCACTGGTATAGATTTTTATAGATAATTGCAAGTCCCCCGCCCTTCCCCTGTGCCCGGTCTCTGCGTGTAATCTGATATCCCGGGAGAAGTGCTTGTATCAGATCAGGGTTGGAGTCGGGGGATAACCAGGTTTCAGTTAAAAAGAGTGCGTCTGGCACGAATTCCTCTAGTAATAGTGAGATTTCCGTACTATGCTTTGGCAGAGATCTGCAGTTTAGTAGAAACATTACAAAGTCCTGCAGGTCAGTTCTTTTCTGGGCAGTGTTAAGCCTCGTCTTGCAGTGTGAACAAAAGGTGGGTAGATCAAGGGGGTGATAAGGGCGGCAGCATCTTTTTTCTAAAGGGGGCCTTAGATTGTGAAGGGAGCCCAAGTTGTATACCTTCCTTGGTATCCTGGAAAGGCCAGGAGTTGTGGCCCCTTGCCCTGGTCGGCCGCGGACGGGCGCAGACGGGCTTGCCTTTGGCGCGCATGCAGCACGCCCGCTGCGCGCATCCGCTGCGCGGCCGGGGCAAGCACATCGTTTAAGGGGGAGCAAAAAGGGGGTGTGGCCGAGCGGCGGTGGGCATGGCCTGGGTCAAGGGCTTCCTCGTAATGGCGGCAATCTCGCTGCAGCGTTCAAATCGGCTGCGCGAAGCAAGGTGAGTGTCCCAGGCAAGGGGAGTTACAAGTGCAGATTAAAAACAGAATACACAAATAATTGTTTAAAATAGCAATACTCTCGGCTTCCGCCTCAAGAGTCAATTTCCTTCTAAGAGGCGCTGAAGGTCTAGCGCGGTTTATATAGTGGAGGGGGGCGTGGCCGAGCGGCGGTGGGCATGGCCTGGGTAGAGGGCTTCCCTCGTAATGGCGGCAATCTCGCGGCAGCGTTCAAATCGGCTGCGCGAAGCAAGGTGAGTGTCCCAGGCAAGGGTAGTTACAAGTGCAGATTAAAAACAGAATACACAAATAATTTTTTTAAATAGCAATACTCTCGGCTTCCGCCTCAAGAGTCAATTTCCTTCTAAAAAAAGGGTTCTATTTTCTTGGTTTGTGTTAGAAACTATTATTATTGTTTTCTCTTCTCTTGCTAGAATTTTAATTAATTGCCGCAAATATAGTTTACTTACGTACTTAATTAAGAAATTACATAGCTGCTCAACTTGGAGCCCTTAGCCCTCTGCAAACAAAATAAACAAATACCACCATTAACCAGTGCAATTCAAAGCAGTTGGACCAAATGAACTAGGCAGCCATGTGGCTGTTTTATTGTTTCATTTTTTATAACGCCGAGGGCCTAGCATCTCCCCAACAATAGCGTTTTTCGAAAAATATTACAAAACAAAAACGAGCATTGACAAAGCAAAAAGACTGTCAACCAACACCAGATCTAGTGGCTTTGCCAGTGCTTGCTGTCAAAATTGTTATGGTAATCTAGGAGATTCAATTTGACCCGAGTTAATCATTACTAGTGATTAAAACAAGACGGTCGTTAAAGAGGGCGAGGCCGTGCCGCTTGCATCCTAAGCATTGTATATATGCCACTCATGGGTATTTGGCCTTAAATGATTGCTGTTTTAACTTTATCGTAAGTTCCACCAGTTCAGATAATTTCAGTGGAGAATTTAAAGCCCCCTTGGCGGTTTTATCTCAATCTTCCTATTCATTGCACCCGACTGCTGACCGGTCTGGAATGATATGAAAAACACGGACTTTACCATTAACCATACCACGATGACTGCAGTGGCAGGTCCCAGCTTCACCTTTAAAAAGCCCCATAGTAACATTGCTTTTGTGGTGATTGGATCTGACCTATACAATTAAGAACATTCTTTTAAAGTTAAATATATTTTTTTTATAGTTGCTCACATACTATACGTTATACTACAGTCAATTATTGCTTTGGGGTCAATTTAGAGTGACGTAAGCCTGGAAACGAATCCAGTGTGCTGCGCATGCGTACAGTCCACTGACCTCCCACAGGAGGAACGCAGTCCTGGTACCCAGCTGTAGCTGATCTCACGCAGCATGTGTGCGCATTGACTGGTAAAGTTTACATGCGCCTCTGACACAATCGCTCCCCATGGGGCGCTGACGACTTGGAGTGCAAATGTAACACAGATTTCCAGCTCCCCCTAGACTTTCTTTCAGTGTGCATTACGTAAAACTAGGTGTACAAAAATAGCGCAATAAATACCTGAGTATGGATAAACACATACATTACGAGATGGTACCTTTACGCTTGAGTATCGGGGGAATGCACGTAAATATCCAGATGGTAGTGAACTACATACTGGCAAAAATGTCAACATAAACACTTGCCATGAACAAGTCGAATGATACACGATTCGTCACAGTGTTCAAGCTTTTAAAACATTTTGTTTTTTAAAGAATAGTTTCTGCTTCTTTTGTTATTTTCTTCCGGCCAATCTGAGGTATCTATGGTAGGTGTAGGACTGCACAGAGTCCATTCTGGACCCACGATTCACACATGTGGAGCCCAGAAGCGTTTCTCTTCTGACTTCTCCCAGCGCATAACATTTTATTTTAAGTATCTGGACGGTTTATTTTAAAGACATCCAGGATGTTGTGACCCTAAACTAACGACCTGAAGTGGATTCAAAAGTATTGAGACTTTAATTAGCCTTTTTTAGTCATTATTCAATCAACCTTCGCCTCTTATGAGAAGTCTGTAAACCACCCTCATCAGAGAGAGCCATCTCGGAATTTGGAGGTGGGAGTGCGATTGGAGCAGCATGAGTCACAGCAATCTAAAAAAAAAAAAAGCTGATGAGAAGGGCGGGGGAGAAAGGAGGGGGTAGTGCAAGCAGAGGTGACAAGAAGGGCGGGGGTCGTGAAAGCAGAAGAGCCTAAATAAAGCTGACGAGGAGGGAGGGGGAGAAAGGAGGGGCCATTAGAACAAGGCCTAATGAGATAAGAAAGGCAGATGGTGGCTGCGCGTGTTCACGCAAGCATGCACACAAGCTTTAGGCCAGGAAAAGCTTGTGGGTAGCACTTTGAAAAGCCCCTTACTAAAAGTCGAGCAAGCAGTGCATGCGCTGCTCTAGGCTAGACTTAAAAAATAAAGGAAGGGAAAGGGAGGTAACAAAATAGAAGGAAACAAGCATTTACAATGCAATAGGTCTCGCAATGACATTGTTTTGAGCTATTGGCATTGAAAATGTTAATGTCTATTACCACTGTTGACCCACAGGTGCCTTGGCAGTCACTAAACTGTGTCTCTCTTGTCACTCACTACATCAATGTCCAGGTCCCAGGTGCCCGACAGGCACTGAAGCTGTCTCTTTCACGTCACTCACTTCATTAATGCCCAGGTACCCTGGCAGTCACTGAAGCTGCTTCTCTCTTGTCAGTCACTGCAATAACCCTCTAGTCCCTGGTTCCATGGCAGTCACTGAAGCTGTCTCTTTCTTGTCACTCACTGCATTAATCCCCTAGTCCCAGGTGTCCTGGCAGTCACTGAAGTGGTCTCTCTCTCTCTCCAGTCACTGCATTAATCCCCAGTGTGTGACCAGTGTGAGAGGGGCCTGGCATTAGTCGCTTGTAAACACAGGGCCCGCGCATGCACAGCATCACTCCTGTCCCGGCACACCAGCGGGTGACAGGAAGGAAGTGGCAAACCACGGATCCACCGGGCCTTCTGAACCTGCCCTGGCAGGAGGGGCTGTTTCCACTGGACTTTACTGTGCAGGTGTGTAAACAGGAGCCTGAGGTGGGAAGGTGAAGTGAGGGGGAGTGAAAGTACGAAGGTGCAGTGGGAGAAAACGAGCAGGAGAGACAGAGGCATCGAGGTGGAAAGAGAGAACCAGAGGCAGACAGCAAGAGAAGAATGAAACAGTGACCGGGAAAGACAGCCCGCACGAGAATTATCGAGGCAGGAGAGACAAACCTAACCTACAATTTAAAAAGTGAAACTACACCTGCGGGAATGCATTTCGACAGCGGCTAAAAGCACGTGCGGGCTGAAGGCAGATGACATGGACCCCTTTAGATGTTTGTTTCCCACCCCTTCTTTCTTCAATTCTCTCCTCCTCCATTCTTCTTTCTCACTGCCCTCCCACCTTACTTTTCTCTCTCTTTCTCACTTCTCGTCCTTGTGCACCTATACTGGTTACTGTCTGGACACAAAATGCTATGTTTACTCCAGGCCGCACCTGGGGGAGGGTTTTGATGCACACAAAGGCTGCCTGTGTAAGGGTTGCTTCACAGGGGACCCATCTGAGAACACACACCCTGAGCACACACCCTGGGCACACCCTGAGCACACACCGACTGGATGTACAGTGACCTCAACTATGGGTGACGTCTCTGTCCCTCACAGTGGACTCATCTGAGTACACACCCCAAGCACACAGTGACTGTGTGTACAGTGACCTCTCCTATGGGTGGCTTATTTGTCCCTCACAGTGGACTCAGCCGAGCACACACCATAGCACACACCCCAAGCACACACCCCGAGCACACACCCAGAGCACACACCCTAAGCACACAACAACTGGGTGTACAGTGACCTCTCTTATGGGTGGCTTATTTGTCCCTTTCAGTGGACTCATCTGAGCACACACCGTGAGCACACACCGTGAGCACAAATGGTGAGCACAAACCGTGAGCACACACCCAAGCACACACTGACTGGGTGTACAGTGACCTCTCCTATGGGTGATGTCTCTGTCCCTCACAGTGGACTCATCTGAGCACACACAGTGAGCACACACCCAGAGCACACACCCGAGCACACACCCTTAGCACACACTGACCAGGTGTACAGTGACCTCTCTTATGGGTTGCATCTCTGTCCCTCCACATTGGCACCATCTGAGCACACACCCCAAGCACACACTAACTGGTTGTACAACAGCCTTTCATAAAGGTTGCTTATCTGCTTCTCCTGTAGGAACCACAGAGCACACACTGTAAGTGATGTATACGTCTATTCCTATAGCTCCCGGGCCCTCCCTTTAACCACGCTCTGTGCAGACCTCTTTGGAGACAGTAGGTGCCTGCCTTCACCACACATCTTTTAGACAAAGGTCTCCTACACCTAGGAGTAGGGGCTTTTGCACGCTTGGTGTGATGTGGTTTGAGCCATCTCTGCCAAGAACACACACTCCAGCGTCCTTCCCACAAAGACCACACTATAATCACACACTTCTCTGTCTAGTGCCTAGACTCTAGGCACTAGCATGCTAATGCCTAAGTGTCCTAGCCTTCCCTCATTCTCCCCTCACTCACGAGAGTACACAGTGAAAAGAGAGTAGCAAACACTACCCACTTACGTCACCGGCCAGGCACGCACTATTCCATCCACAACCCCAGCCCCACGGAGGAGCGTGCAGTCAGGTCACCAGTGCGCTCTAGTGCCTCGCCAGGGGTGTAAAGCACTACGTAACTACAGTATGACGTGCCTCAATGCGCAACTTAACCTCACTGGCTATCTTACAGAGTTTATATGCGTCAGTATCAAACTTACTTAATAAACAATGCGTTGATTTTCGAACAGAAATACCACACCTTTTCAAGTTATCTGTTGTACAGAGCTATAATGCCCACATCAGGCAGATCTAATCTTTATTACACAAATATGAAAAAACATACATTCAAATCAAAAATGTAATTTTTTTTCGACTTGGGGAGGACGAAAGGTAGATTTGGCCCTTCCCGGACTCAAACAGCAAGAGGGGCACAATCTCTTCAGCAGGCGCGTTGACTTCTTGAACTTCCAAAAGGTGTAGCGCGAGCAACAGCCACCAAACCCTCCCTGTGAACCCCGCTCTTGACTGGTTTCTTAAATCTTCCTGGCCTACTCGGGATTGGCCCTCCGTGTCGCGTGCCACGTGCTCTGACATGGCACAACGCTGCCTGGTACTTTGAGATGCCTCTAAAAGGGCATAGCTCCACCTGATATTCTAAAGCGCCTAGGAGATGGCACAGCGCCGGCTGGTATTCTGAAGCGCCTCGGGCATTGCACAGGGCCGCCTAGTATTCTGAAGCGCCTCGGAGATTGCACAGCGCCGCCTGGTATTCTGAAGCACCTCGGAGACAGCAGCCTGGGATTCTGAGGTGCTGTCTGGTATTCTAAAGCGCCTCGGAGGTGACACAGCACCGCCTGGGATTCTGCGGCGCTGTCTGGTATTCTAAAGCACCTCGGAGGTGACACAGCGCCGCCTGGGATTCTGTGGTGATGTCTGGTATACTAAAATGCCTCGGAGATGACACACCGGCGCCTGGTATTCTAAAGACAAGTTTTCTTCCAGTAAGACTGGTGGGCCCCCTGTCTGACGGCCCCGGGGCGGGCGGCCGGGTGCGGCTGTGTTTAAGGCCCATTGCGTACTATCTAGTGCACCATCACCTTGCCTTTTTCTGAAGGGCTGCAACATGTCCGCTCTGCGACAACTTGGAGTAATGTCATTCTGGCGCTCAGGGAATCTTCCCAAAAGTGTTTTCAAATGTATGCCTTCCTCAGTAGTACACAGCAACACCAGGTCCAAAGCACGTGTGAATGTGGAGTGTGTCCTCCACTGGAGCAGCCCCTCAGCTCCGTGTATTGATGCGCTGGTTCCTTGTCAGTTCCCCGTTAACTCCATGCGAGACTTAATAATCCAGCCCCGAAAACCACAACACGAGAGGGAAGTAGAAGCAAAAAGAGAGAAGTGATAGGTGGGTAGGGAGAAGGTGGTATAAGCGAAAACAGTGGTGGAGGGAAGGAGGAGTAATGTGAGAGAGAGGTGAGAGAGACATCGAAAGAGAGAGGAAGTGACGTGAAGGGTGACAATAATGGTAGAGGTGTAAGAAGTGGAGAAGTGTGGCTCAGGGGTTAGAGGCGGCAGACCCGGAAGCTGAGATCGGCCCTGGACCAGGGTTCAATTCCCCGCCTCGGCGGGTCTTGGGCTCAAAAAATTCCACGGACTTGATAATTCTCGCTCCGGTGCCTTCTCAACTCATGGGTTCACACTCTGCGACTCTGGGCAATAGCTTGCTTAATCTCCACAACGGCCCCTCGCGGCGGGATGCCTGGCTTTCACCTTGTGGATACCCTGCCGGGGTAATCTCACAGGGGAATACCAGGACGGGTTCCCTAAGCAAGCGCCGGGAAACCCTTTGTGGGTAGCTGTGCGCTATATAAGCTCAAATACATTTACATTTACATTTACAGACAGCAGTGGAGAGACAAAAACAGAGAGAGCACAACATGGATACATAGAGAGGGGTAAGAAGGAAGAGCTAGAGAGGAGAGAAAAATAGAGGGACGCAGAGAGGAAGACAGAAGAAACAATTCTGTTGTCCCATACTGTGGATATATGGGTGTTAGCGAGGGGGGTTTTGATGTATGTGACCCCTGCCGAGGTCAGGGCACTCCACTATGGAATGTTAACATTGTCTATTCCTCTGGTTATTGCAACCCCAATGGAGGCCAGGCCAGGCCAGGGTGCCCCACTGTGCTATGGAATATGGGTGCTAGCAGGGTAGCTTTGATGTTCATGACCCCTCGAAGCGCGGGGTACCTCACTGTGGAATATGGGTAGTACGCGGCGAGGTGGCTTTGACCCACGTGATACCACCAAGGGCAGGGACCCCCACTGTGGAGAGAGGGGGGCTTTGATGTTCATGTGACCCCGGCCAGCGGAGGGTACTTCAGCGAGGGGTGTTTACTTTACCCTGGTCAGTTACTATGCGTCTTTAGATGACACCTTGTGACAAGAAGTCGCTGTAAAGTTAACACGCCACTCTTCTGTAGCCTGCCTGGGGTGCCAAGACCTTTGTACTGGGACATTCCTCCCCTCTGCCTGGGAGATCCAGGCTTATTAACCCTTCCACGCCAGCCTCTGGCAACGTTCTCAAGGGTCAAGGGCCTTTTAGCTGGCAAGCAATGTGTTAATGAACTGCTATGTCACTGCACTGCTCACTTCTGAGGAATGACTCCTCGCCTTGACACTGCGAGCAGTGCGCATTAGAAGCAGGGCCTTGGATGTGACAGCCGGCGCCTCAAATCCGGTTGCTACCCATTAACATGATACAGAGCCCCAAAGAGCGGCTGCCATCTTTGTCTGGCATGGCAGTCAGGCGACAGCAGACCTCCGGCTGCCTGCAATGATGTAAAACGGGAACAGGACAGTGGCTTGACAAAATGGAACACATCACTAGGAAGATTCCTGTAGGGATGGAACAATGAGCAAAGTAAAACAAAAAAACAAAAAAAAAGGATGGGCTGGTGTGACTGACTGAGGTGATGGGGCATCGTCTGAGCATGCACATGGAGACATTTTTTTAACTCCACAGAGAAATACACAGATGAAATGTAGTTTTAGTAGGCACGTCTTCCTGGTATTACCTATAACACAAAGAAACAGCATTTTGCTGATAAACTCTGAACGCTTTAACCATATAAAATACAAACATCTCAGTTAGCATACAGTTGTATATGATTCTCCAACTGTATGACATATTAGGTAAATGAAGATAAAATGTGTGCTTCGGCAACAAGAACGGTCTGCTTTCACTTTCGTCCGTCGTGAAAGCTTTCTTGTCTTTATGGGGGCCCCATAAAGACAAGAAAGCTTTCAAGACGGAAGTAAGTCAGACAAGCCCATCAAAGTGGGCCGTCTGACAAAGAGAAAAGTGTACGTCACACTAACCTCTTTCCAAATGGCTGGCCACCGTTTAGCATAAACGGTGTTGCCGGCCAATGGGAAAGAGGGGCGGGCCTTAAAGCCCGCCAGTGAAAGCTCCTTAAGATCATAAGATCTCGCCGGTGAGACTGCACATGCACAGCCTACGCAGGCTCAGCCTACGCAGGCTCAGCCTAAAAAAGGGGAAAGGTAACTGAACGGTGTATAGGATGGGAAAACGTAAATGGTTAGAAGGAAGGTGTAAAAGTATGAGGAGAAAAGCTGGTGGGTAGAAGATGCATGGGTCATAAGGAAAAAGAAGGGAAGCTAACAGAAGAAGAAAGGAAGATGAGAGGGCATAGGATAGGAAAACATGGAAGAGGTATGGAGAAGTAGTGAAAAGTAAAATTAAAGGAGTAAAGCAAGGAAATACAAGACATACATGCATTATACAAAAGGAACGGGAAGTAAAGGAGAGTAAGGTAGCAGGGAGAGAAAGCATAGGCTGGGTTAATATAGATGGGTAGTTGAAAATAGTTAAATGAAAAGAAAAGCAGTAGTATAGCCAGATGGTAGAACATGTAGAGGTCTTAAAGGGCAGGGGAGGTAAACAAATAGAAAGGACTGAAAGGGAGGAGGTAGCAGGGAGGCTATTTTGGAAGGGAAACATAATTGGGTAGGGAACAGTAATTAAAACAAGAGTAATGCAGAAGGGCATAATATGTATGGTATTAGAGAAGGGGTAGGGAGTGGCACTAAAGAGGAACCCCTTTTAAAAAGGAGTTCTCATTTGGGGGGTGAAAACCCCCTCTAAACAAAAAAACAGAGAGATTAAGATTTCTACAAAAATGTTTTTCTCCAGTTCGGTTTTGTCAAACTAGAAAAAATAAGAGTAAAGAAAAATTGGTAAAAAAAGGTTTTATGCAAAAACAATCATCACAATCTATTTTTTTAAGTATGTATTTAATCAAACAAACTTTTTAGACAATGAATATTTTCATACAGTGTGTCTTCATACAAAAACCTTTCACAAACCAAATGTACATTGGCAAAGACAAAAGCTCAACAACCAATGCTAGAACCTTTGGCTTTGCTGGTGCTTCCTTTAATAAGTGTCGGTGAAAAATTGTATATTGGGATATTATATTCATTTGAAGTGACTGTGATTGTATGTGAAATGTTTATCCCAACAATTTCAACAGTGTTTTAATCTTAATCGTGGTGGCTTCTGCTCTGCTGTTTATTACGTGAAATGATAAGAGATGTGTTTGTTTAGAAGCTTGGGTGTGATGAGGATAAATTCTGTTTTTTGAGGGTTTAGTGTGAGAAAGTTGTCAGACAACCACCTTTGGAATTTAATGAGGCCAAAGGGAGAGTAAGAATGTCTTTAAAGGATCATATTTTTGAAAAAAGCTGTATGCAAATCTGCACTTTAGGTTACACAATAAATAATGTTGATATGCATTACCATATTTAGGACAGTCAATTTGGGAGAGTGATGCTTTGATCATAAAATTGCAAGTTTCTTCAGAGAAGGAACATTTGAATTGCTCATATTTACGTCAAGGGTTTCTTCACAGTAGTTAGTAGGTTAAAGTTGTTTTTATCATTTTTTGAAAGTTGCATTTGGAAATAGAAACAAAGGTGTTTCAACTGAACTCTGTTTTAAGGAAGAATTGATCAATGAGAACATGTTTGCATGATTTATCTTCTGATGATATATTTTGTCAGTGAAAAGGAGTAGTTAATTGGTATATTCAAGGTGTTGAGAATGAGCAAGTGTTTGGGTAAATGTATTTGAATAGAGCATTTGTAGCAGTGGAATTTTGTTTGTGGATGAAATTATCTTTTGAAGTTAGAATGGTTAGTTTATATTCTCATCTCAGGTGTTTGATATTGGGAAAATATCTGTATGGATTTGAACTTTGCTAGAAGGTGTCACTGTTGCACAATGTGATAATGATAATGATAGCTAACTGACTGTGACCAACATACTCCAAAATTGACGATCGTATTCCTCCTGATGGAACAGAAATGACTTGTTGGGAGCTGACACCACTTATGTTTTGTGAAACTACAGTTCACATACATTATATAAAAGAATGCACACATTATTCAATTGCTGTGGCACATTGTACAAAGTGTACCAGTGTTTCTAGTATATTGCAAATGAACATCGGGGTTCTGGAAGTTTGTTTACTGGGCCAGTTGAGGTTGGCCTACCTCCTGGAATAAAGATTGGTGCTTTTTCTTTATACATAATGGAAATGTCTTTCTAAATAAGTGTGCTAGAGGATCTGGGTTAGTAGTTCCTCAGCTATGAGGTACGGTTATCAACCTTGATGATGGCGGGGTTCTGACCCGTAGAAGCAGATGCAAGACCGCAGGAACAAAGGGATTCTTCAGACCACACAGGTTCCTCTATTTGGCTAGTTGGCAACCCACCACAAGCACAGGGTAAAAGGATGACAATAGAAAAGTAATACAGAAAAGTAGGGTGTATGACAGGCAGAAAATTAATGAATGCAGAAATTAATAGCATGCATAGAGCAAACAGACCAATAAACATCACTCACCTGCACTTCTAGGAATAGATTTCTTGGACTGCACTCCTATAACTCCTGGTGAGAGGTAGGGTGGGTATTAAGGTTCTTTTTGTCATATTTTATAGCTCCATTGTGTGGCTCGGAGCTTTCACACTCACCTGGTCAGCAGCAGGAGGCTAGTATAGCAAAGCTTCAGAAGAAAGCAGTACTCAGCTTCTTGTTAAGAGAGCGGCTGCTGATTTCATGTAAGTTCAAGCCTGAACAGTATTCAATGACCTTTATGGACACTTCAGTGGTTACTTCCAAAATTAGGGAGTTGAGTCATGACCCATTCCCAATCAGGGTAAGTCCATCCACCAAATTTCAAATGGTATTTCTTATCATGCTGGCATTGAGTTTCCCCCAATGGCCACTGCATATTCACAGATGACCAGCTGCACACATTCCAAAAAGCTGTTCTATTTCTTTGGAACATCATTCTAAGAAAGTACCAGAAAAAGAATGACGGGGCTTTGATGGTCACGCATGGACAGCTTCCATTTTCCATCTTGTAACTTCATCGAATTTTTTTATTTTAATTTTTTTGGGCAGTTTTGTTTAGTGCGAACACGACCCTTACGGCTATCAGAGCGCTTTACAGTGCAGATATATCGACATAAAAATGTTAAAATACAATGAATTAGGTGAATACAGTAATGGTAAACATTAGAGATCAGCACATATTTACAATAGATTCAGGTGAATTTGGCCAGGAGAATCGATTTAACTTCTTTTTTGAACAAAGCTGCGGATGGATTAAGTCTCGTTTCTGGGGGCAAGGCGTTCCAAATCCAAAGAGCCATTCCTGAAAAGGTACGATTGTATGTTTTCCTCTTGGAGAAACGTTGTGATTTAAGTAGAAGATTTTTAGAGCTCCTAGTAGATCTGTTACCACCCGAAAGTACCAGTTTGTCCGCTAGGTAGCTCGGTGTTTTGTGATGTAAAACCTTATGTGTCATACAGCCGATTTTCAAATGGATTCTGGCCTCAAAAGGTAGCCAGTTGAGGGCACGAAGGTTGGGGGAAATGTGGCAATTTGTCACTTGCCGGTATGAAAGGTTTCAATTTTCTCAGCGTATTCATCTGGAATTTAGCTCCTTTAGTTGATGTGCTTCTGCATATTTAGCTTATTGTCCAGGGTTATTCCTAGTGATTTAGCCGAATCAATGATGAGAGGTTGACCATCGAGTGCTGTAATGTGCTTCATCCACTCGCGGATGATGGTTGTTTGGTTCGGAGGAGCGATTAAGAGAAATTCTGTTTTTATGGTTTTTAGTTTTAGATGGTTCTTTGCCAGCCAGATCTGAGTTTTGTGGAGCGTTGTCTTAAGGGACTTGATGTCTTCAATTGAGTGGACCTTAATGTAGAGTTGTGTGTCATCGGCATACATGTGATATTGGATATTTGAGGAATTGAGAAGCTCAGTGAGTAGTTCCAAAAACAGATTGAAGAGTGTCAGGGAGATGGAGGAACCCTGGGGTACTCCCAAAGTGACTGGGGAGGGGTTAGATAACGATTGGTTAATCTTGAATCTTTGTGTTCTGTTTTGGAGGAAGGAAGTGATCCAGTTTAACACTGTACCAGATAGTCCCATCCTGTGTTTCAAGAGATCTAGTAGGTTGTCATGATTGACTGTGTCGAAGGCTGAGGATAAGTCAAGCAGGATTAGCAGGCAGGCCTTGTTTTGATCCAATATTTGTAATGCGTCATCGATTATGTGGGTCATGGCTGATTCTGTATTGTGCCCTGATCGAAAGCCTGATTGGAATTGATCGAGCACGTTGAAGTGGTCTATGTGATTACTGAGCTGCACGTGGACACATTTTTCTTGTAGTTTGGCCAGGGTCGAGATGTTGGAAATTGGTCGATAGATATACAGGTCAGATGGGTCAGCCGATGGTTTCTTTAGGATGGGGGATACCTGACCAGCTTTGAGGATGTCTGGGATGATTCCTTGTAGAAGAGAGGTGTTTATAATCCTAGTCCATAGAGGCACTAGCAATGGAGTGAGGGTTTTTAAGTGAGTTGCTTGGAGAGGGTCCTTGAAGTGGTTGGAGGGATTCAGGGCCGTGAGCATTTTTAAGATAGTTTCTTTATTGAAAAAGCTGAAGTCGGTCCAGGAGGCATTGTTCTTGAGTTCGAGCTTTGTAGAGCAGATCATCGGGGTGCCTGGTGTGGCCAGTGAGGTTCTCATGTGTGAGTCGGTATGGGATAATAGATCGTTAAGCAGGTCTGTCTTTAAGTTTTCAGTCTTTGTTATGAAAAAGGATGCAAGCTCCTTACAATTGGGGAGTGTTTCCGGATTAGCTTGGGGGGAGTGGGAGACACCCTTAAATTGAACTTTGATTATTTCGAATAGTCTTTTGGGACGATTCTTGGCTTGGTCTAATTGTTGACGAATGAAGTCAGCTTTTGATCGTCCAATCTTTCTATAATAGGAATTTCTCGTGCTTCTTAGCAATTTGAGGTGGACAGCGGATGGATCGGCTCTCCATTGTCTTTTAATTGTTTTTAGTGATCTTCTGTCTTCATTTAGCCTACCATCATACTAGAGGTTTGATTATTTTGCGGTGATTCTTTTCAGTTGTAGGGGAGCTAAGTTGTCTAGTACTTGGTTCATAGAGTGAAAGTAGTGATTAGTCAGATCATGTACATCCTTAAACCCATCCAGTGGGGGTGTGAGGGTGTGACTAGCGGTTGTGAGAGAAGCAGGGTTAATGTTTTCTAGGTTCCCCTTCCAAATTTTCGTTCTTGTAGGCTTGTAGGTTGGACAGAGAGTAGTTTGACTTCTTCATTGATGTGGAAAGTAATTATATGATGGTCAGACCAGTCGCAAGGAAGGATCGATTCCAGCTGGGTAGAGTCTGTTTTGGCAATTACTAGGTCGAGGGTTGAACCCTTTTCGTGGGTGGGTCTGTCACAGATTTGGGACAAATTAAGGTCGGACAGAAAAGCTTTAAGGCTATTGACCTCTGGGTCATCAGGATCATTCCAGTGGAGGTTGAAGTCCCCCAGGAAGATCTGAGTATTTAGTTGTCCGACATTTGCAGCTAGGATATCCATTACATGTTTGATAAAGATGTGGTCGTTTCCAGGAAGGTGGTAAAAAGAATGAGGAGAGCATAGAGGCTTGTTATTGTTCGCGATGTTTAGGCAAAGGTACTCACAGGAGGAGAGCGTCGGTGCTTTGGTGCGGTTCATAGAGAGGTAGTTCCTATGGATGCAGGCAATGCCACCCCCTGGCCTATCGAGTCTATCTAGTCTTGTAATGTGATAGTTAGGGGGAACTACTATGTCTAAGAGGGGCGTGGATGAATTGTGTAAAGCACCCAACAGTAATTGATCATTCATTAAAGTAGCATTACGTATCATTTAGCAACACACATTTTACATTTTATATTTGCCAAAACAATTGAAAATATTGTTACAATTAAACTCTAAGGGCCTGATTCATAAAAGTATTCTGAGACAAAATCCTAACATTACGACTTTCGGTATTCACAAAAGGCATTTAGTAGTAGTAAAGTTAGGATTCCTAACTTTACTACTACTAAACTGAGAAAAATCCTAACTTTACAACTTTTGGTATTCACAAGAGGCATTTAGTAGTAGTAAAGTTAGGATTCCTAACTTTACTACTACTAAATGCCTTTTGTGAATACCGAAAGTCGTAAAAGATTTTATCTCCGATTGCTTTTGTGAATCGGGCCCTAAGTATACAACTCGTGAGCAATAATAAGGGCGGTTATATTTCATTAAGTGTTATGTACTTCTGTTTAGGATATTGGGACTTAACAATAAAGGATGGAAGTTTGATGATGCACATGCATTGAAAACATTTTGTTTACACATTCAAAACGTTTAAGGGTGCTGTTTTTTTTGCTAACATATCGAAATATGTGCTTTCAGTTACTAATTTTGGTGCGCTGTATTGGTAAGGATTGATAATAAATATACAGTTTCAAATTAATAAGGAGCAAAGTGAGAAGGTTTACATTTTCTCTGATGTGGAGCATTATGCATGTGTATTAGATAAGCAATTTTGCATTAAAATTAATTTAAAAAAATTTCACCCAGAGAAAGGCCCCCTTCCCTACACTTACTTCAAGCATTTGTCAGGGGTACATTTATGTATATTTTAAGATAGGAAGCGACTGGCAAGATCTAGGTGACCATCTCCAAACTGAGAAATTTGTGAATGATCACCTATTTGTGCAAGGTACCTCTAATAGACATGCGCACAATATCACACTGATGTTAACTTGTCAATGTGACAAGGATAGCCATTTTGTTAAACTTAAAGCAGTTCTCATTACCCTTTCAGAATGTAAAATACAGCCAAATCCTGATTCTGTGAAATGGGTTGTAGTTCCTTTATTTTAAATAAAAATAGGCTTGTTTGCCCTCCATCTTTAAAGGAAGAAGTGTAAAACGTTATTAATTTGGGCCCACAAGCCTGGCTGGATGACTGAGATTACACGTTAAGTGGATTGGCAAGGTCAAACAAAACAAGACCAATTTCCTTCCTGGTGCCGATACAGTAACTGTAAAACACTCACAACAAACACACCCTGTCTACAAAACACGGGAGCAAGGAGGATTTCCAAAGTGACAGCTCAACATTCTGGTGTCATCTCTTCCAAATACATACCAATAATGCCTTTTACAATTAATCAAAGATGGCAATTACAGTGAGCAAGAGTGTGTGTCTTTAGTGTGCAATTTATGAGGTATATGTTTGGATTTAATGTGATAAGTACTCGGATTCTGTGCTTGACCTTTGATGGTGTCACTTAACTGTTTTCACCATTTAGGTTTCTCTTTTTTGGCTTGTGAATGGTACAATTGAAATGGCAGGTCAGCTTTAGGTAACCAAGTCTTTTCCCGGTTTATGAAAGTTGCTCAATGTAATATCCAAATCCATGTCTGTCAACACATTACTTAAGAAGTACATTAGACACGTAACCTTTTCAAAAATAAACCTTCTAAATATGTTTTCTAAACTACAGCTTTTGCCAGTCAGCAAGAATGATTTACTTGCATTAATGAGCATGCAGGAGGGCATTATCTTTGAGATAAATGCCCTCTCCATCCGCTTTGGATACAGAACTTGAGATGTGAGACAGGTGTATATTGGCTTTTTAAATCTTACCAGGTGCCCTCAGTTATCTTATGCTAATACCCAGAAGAGCTTTTAATATTTTTGTGTTTGTGCAAAAAACTAATAGGGAACCCTTGTACATGATACTTAACATAAGTGTCTCAATGTAAAGATCTTAAAGGCTCATTAATATCAATGGGTTAATATAAACCATGTTCATAGTATTCAAAAGTTGACTATTATCGGTGTGCCTCAAAGTGGAACACAGAATAGTTGTATGACCTAAACCTCCCTGCAAGACTCAAACTATCTCAGTGACCTGATTAGTTTGTCATGACTTCTCAGAAATGTAGATTATAGAAGCCCTTGGCTCAGGGTAGCAGCAAACTCAGAATGCAGCATGTGAGTGGTTACATGACACAACCATCCCTGGAAAACATGCGGCAGTCAGTTATTCGCCGGATCAATTTTTCACTTCTATCCCAAGTTTAACTATTGCATTTCTAGTGTGTCTTAGCCAGCTTTCCTCAGTTAAGAGTGGCCAAGGACATGGGTGGTCTCCTCATTGGCTCTGATAGAATTGAATTTTTCAGTGGATTACATATGGCCCACTATCTCCACAGGCAGTAGTGTAGAAGTTACCATGCAATCATAGTGAATCTGCAGTGACACCCCTGTAGGGATTTTTAAAGGACAGTTATCAACAGATTACATATGGGATGTTTCATAACCAATTCCCTCACCCAGAATGTTAATACATCTGCATAGGCTCTACCTTACTGAGGAAACTATTGATATTGTTAAAGAGATCAAGTGTAGAAACGATAATACTACCTAGAGAAAGGTACCTGTTATGTATTTTTATTCATCCCTTTCCCTGGTAAGATTAAAACAGGGGATAGGAAATGTTCCAGAGGGCCACACAAAGTTGATCAATACTCTAGATCACAGAGTTGGTCTCCATGTTACAGCCATGTTTCTCCCTCATAGATCAGTTGGCCCTCTCCAGGATCAGAAGGATCCCTATCATTGTAATATGAATCCTGTAATGATGACAGTTTGTATTGACTATGTCGCTGCATGCACATATTAAGGCATACATGCATACATTTCACTTTGTGGTATAAATCGCTGGATGAGATTCTTGGGACCCGCTAGTGGGCAATGGTGAGCCAACCTTATTGTCATACTATCTTCAAAGGTCAAGACTAACTTGTACTCTTGTATCCTTCCCATCACCCCTGAAGTTAATAAGTGTCAAGTCCAGGATCCCTAAATCTCATATATCACCTGACACACATCACCAAAGCACACCACAACATCTCTCGGTAACACACCATATGCATTCTACCCACTCAAGCACACACAACTCTGTCACACTTCCACTCACAAATAACAAAAACAATCCCTCAATGCACAGCCTACCCAAACAACCCCATCAGCATTTGACTGTTTATGTCACACAGCAAACACACTTAACACACATTCCACTGATTGCTAAGGATTGGTGACTAGGAAGTCATGCAAAAAGTAGACCTGGAAAAATAACCTTGATGTCATTTTCATCAGAGAGGTCAAGTTCAACAGTACCCACATTCTTGATGGCTTGACTACAGAATCAAGCACATCAAAAGGCCAAACAGAATAGAAGGTGGCAACATAGTTGTCCATCTGTAATTGAGGAACTGCAATCGGTCCAGGAAAGACATGGCTTGGCAGTTCGGGCTGGACTGTTCCCATGAGGCACAGGGTCAAGGCTGAATTGCATATGGCCATGTCTGAACTGGGGTGGTGTGGAGTGCAAAAAAACGATGGATTTAGGCCCAGATCTCCGTACTGGGGTGAATGTATGACATTGTTCTGCATTCTGTCCATCAACTGTCGGTTTTGCTAAGGTCTTAGAGGTCCCAGAAAGGTCAGAGGTGCCCGGGGGACCTGGTTGTTGGGCAAACCATGAGTTCACAAAAATGATTGTTTATCCACAAGGAGGTATGGGATTGTATGTAACTTGATGTGTAGCTGACTATGTATGTGAAAAGAATCTGATATGATCTTAGAAAAATAAGTGATGTGCTTTTTTAATAAAATGTTGCAAGATTTTGATTATGTAATAAAATATGGCCAGAGATTTTGATATCTCTTACCAAACAGCAAAACTGGGTCTTAGGCTTGCTTTATGCAGTTTTAAGGTTATGGGTAGAGGGTGTTGTGTCAGATGTAGGTCATCAACATATCCCCTTCATAAAGATGTGTTTGGGGGCGGCCAAAGGTGCAGCAACCCACCAAGAGAGTTTCCCCAAAAGACAATCTAAGTCTCCCCTTGTGGTCCATTTATAGCACCAGAAGAGATTTTTCTTGGTTTAAAGCACTCCTGGAGCCTGTGGTCTGGTACATGGGTTCTAGAGTGTGGGGACTCCTATTGAGTAGATTTAAAACTACAGTGGCAACATGGTTAAAAAAAAATAAAGACTCTTGCACCAATTGAGCATAATATTGACAATACAATGGTGTATGGTTTCATCATGATCATGAAAAGATTTTATTGACAAAAAATAAGATAACTGTCAATCATTACATGCTTTAATGATGGTTATTGACATAATTTGAATTGCTATATTGACAACTCCAAGGGTAACAATTGGTCATGACAAAGCTTAATATATGTTGGTGTAAGATGATATCATCCCTATTGATTACAATGCTGTTGTGTTGGTTTATTATGCCATATTTCTACTTTTATCAATGTGGTGACCCCCTCTATTGTATCTGGTATAGGTGACCGCATTGTGATTGTAGGGTTAAGGACCCACTAAGGGTTGTAATATGTTATGGTGATGTCATCAAATGTATTTCCATTTCCCTAATTATACATATCTCTAGTGTGTAGGTAGCATATAGTAGTGTGTATGTAAACAGTGTGTTTCCTTTTTATAAGAAAAAGCACAGGCTGCACAGTAATTTATTGAGTGTTGTTGTTCAGTACCAGTAAGTTGGGGTACCAGCCCACCCCACCAGCCCTGAATAGGCCTTGGACTGCTCTGCTATCTACCCTGACTGAGAAAAGTGCTACACAGGTGTACTTGGTTTCAGGGAAAGAGGAAGTTGCAAACTCGTTACTCGTGAAGGTCCCCAAACCTTCTCACCTAATAGCCCACTCTCTTACAAGGCAACTCAATTAGTACAGTTGATTACAGCCCTGACCACTTGATTTGTATATAGGAAGAAAGAAGTGGAGCTAAAGAACAGCCTTGGCAGTCACCTTTTTTGACACGGAAACCCTTGCAGTTTATCCTGCTGGGCTCCATCAACTGTGGTGAAATTCTCATCATATAGCCGTGCCAGGATGATCAGGTGGTCGGGTAGAATGGCCAATTCATGCAAGGAACTCCACAGTAGATGTCAAGGGATATTGTCAAAAGATGGCTGTAAATCCACAAACACCACTTTCAAAGGTTCTCTGTTATGACATATTTTTCTAGAATTAGCTAATACCTGAAAACCGGGTCAGTTGTGCTAGTTTTCTTTCTAAAAATTGCTTGACAATGTGACCTGATCATATTGTTCTTGACCCATGTTTCTAGTCTGGATATCACAACAGAGAAAACAATTTTGCATGTTGCCTAGCAAGCTTATCTGGCGATAATGCTCCAGATTGTACCTATTGCCATTCTTGTACATGGGGCAATTTCTTCACCAAGTTACCCTAGAGGTAGAGAGGCATTGCAGGGGAAACCAATATATACACATATAATGAATTTGCCCCATATTCTGGGCTCTGTTTTTAGAGGTCAGTAGAAGTTTTATCAGGGCTATGGGCCTTGCCCCACATTAATCTGTTAATTGCCTCATTTGTTACTACAGTATCAAACATTTTTTAATTGATAGAAATCATGGTACTATATTAAAAAAAAGTGTGGTGCTGGTGCAGCGCTCAAGTGAAACACATGTATAGTAGTAACAACAGGAGGTTTAAAGCTCAGATTAAATAGAATGGCTTTCGAAAGTTATAACTGAAGACTAATGCAAATCCAAGTATTATGTTGCAAAAAGCCCCGAAAAAAGTTGTAATAACAATATTGTGGACATTTCAACCACATGAGTAATTTAAAAAAGGTCATCATCAGACTGGAAACAATTACATTAGGAAGTAGCCACCCTTGAATATTAATTGAAGGAAGCTTGAGAGTTGCATTCATTCCTGCGTTTAAGTAACTCACCAAATAGTAATGAAGACGCGATAAATCTTCATAAGGCATTAAAAACTGACTGGTCCCAGCCGTAGTGCATATCACTGACTAGGAGAACTGAATTAAATCGGTGAAATCTAACAGGCAAATTAAAGCTCACTGAACAGGGAGTTTAAATTGTATAGCTTATGACAATTCACCAGAGGGAATTAGGCCTTAAAATGAAAATGAGAAATAATGTGAATGTCTCAATATAGATTAGATACTACCTTGCAAACTAATTGGTAACAGACAGATAAGGAAAAGTAGAGAGGTGAGGAACCCGTTTCTGATGGGATATTCCCTTGCACACTAACCGCGATTAGTATGTTATCACAAGGAACAAGAGTTAGGATAGCCACTCATTGTCTACTGGTTGTACTTTTGTTGTGCTGGTCATGGAATTATCATTTGGCTTCCGACATATAGTTGCAGTAGCATATAATTTACGTGGCTCGGTAATGCATCTGCCCTTGAAATAATAGAAGATTCCATGCACTCCTTTTTACAAATATTTTAAAAACCTATGCCTTTTTTGCCAGTGTATTCTTTGTTTTCCCCAGTTTCCAATATGTCTTGGTGATGGTATCCCATGTCTTTCAAAAACTTAGGGAGTCTTCTGAACTCCCACTATTTTCGTAAAATTGTGTCTGTGAATGATGAAGCCCATTTCTGGTGAAATGACCTTGTCACTTGTTAACCTCTAATTTGATGTTGACAAACATATAGTTATTAGTTGCTGGTATGTGCACTTGGATATGTGCATTCTTTCTCTAGCCCACAGGGACATTTTGGTACCCTGGCATGCTTTCTTTAGAGAAGCACAGACTGTGTTAGAGCGATACAAATAGTCAGGTACATTCCAGTGGCTTTGTCCAATCAAGGCCTTATTTGTACTTTTTTCTTAGACGACGAAATGTGTATCATTCCATACAAACTGTTGTTGCCAAAGTTTGCTCTCTACGACTTTTTCTAAAGGATGGAATGGAGCTTTTTCGCTTCCTTTTGTTTTTAAGTGTTTGTTGTAGAATTCGCTCACAAAAAATAGAACACAACAATATTTATGAGCGAAAAAGTATTGCTGCATTATTTGTGCAGTGGTTTCTTTGATGGATTTTGCTGCTGTTCTAAAGCTAAACATGTAGAAGCAGATCCTGGAACTGACAGTCCTAGAATTGAAAGAAAACAAAATCTTGAAATAAGCAAGATCCCAAAGCGTTTGAGGGTTGCCAGGATTGGATGCCAGATGCAAGGTTCTTTCCGTCGCATGGTGAGGCCTGGCATCACAAGCTTCCTGGAGGCAGGCCAAAAGTACAAGTGTACCTATTTTAGAGACAGACGCTGACGCTCATATTTCACATTCATTCAGCGAATTGTTTCCATTAGGGACCCGCACACCCTCTTTCACCCGTGTACATGCTTGTCAGGATAGCTATGTGCTCTTCCGTGTTTATCTCCAGGATGTGACCGGTTTCCATCAGTAAAGGAAAGTGGTGGGGTGTTCAGAAGGAGAGCGAAACCTGTTAAAATGTTCATTCTCCAAGTTTTTCATTCAACTTATCTAAATGCAAAATGCCGCATGACCTTCTGAGATGTCACGTGAAGGTGAAAGCGCGCAGTTAAACTGGAATGCACAATGCTGTCACGAGGCAGCCCGACGTCTATTTTTGCAGCAGATTAGAAAGGTTATTGTTTTCTCCTTCAGCAGGACTTATTTTTGATAAACACAAATTGACTCCAGCCTTACGGCGCCTAGATGTATCCTGCCTGAAGTTAAAGCTCGAGGCACATTACTCCAGTAATAACCACAGCAGTAACTTTTCTTGCGATTTAGAGTGTGAAGTAACCTGCGTATCCCGTGGGAGGAGAGAGAGGATCTGGCCTGGTTTCTAAATGTTCGCTTGGAACATGGACCCTTGATTTAATTCTTTGTTCCTCTACTTCACCCCAGTGTGTTATTTGATTTCGTAGGTAGTGGGGAGTGCTCGAAAAAGGGCAAATTGCTGGAATCAACTAGTACAACTGTACATTAACATACACTTATGTGAACGATGTACACTTGACACATGCTAGTTACTTTAAAAAAAATTGACAATGCCAGTCGCTTTGGCATAGTAAAACGTTGTTCTCGATCAGCTCCTCCTGGGGCAGTTCTCCTGTCCAGCTTGCCCACAGTCCGCTAACCTCTGTTTCCTTATGGTCTGGTACTTACCTAGGTCCCCTCTCCACTCTACCCTCTACCCCTGGTTCTAGGATGGCACCGCCCTCCTCCCCCAGGCGCACAGGATTGGAGAACCACACCAAGGTGTTGTAAGTTTTTGGATTAGGGGGGAGTGACCCCCCCCCCCCCCCCCGGCCGTATTTATTAACAAATAAAACAATATTCAAAACTTTACATTTACAGAAAAAAATACGCAGAAAGTACAGATACATTGGTAGACACATGTTGCAAGAGCTATCCTTAACACAATACAGAAGGCACTCCTACCGAATATCTAACAATGCATGATATTACTTTCTGCGTGTCCCTTCTAGAGCCTACGGCAAAGTCAACGTCTGGCAGCTTCTCCCCCCCCACCTTTTCAGTCCCAGGGTACTACAACTACTACTCCCGGAGTAAGGTTGCGCAAGGGGTACAGCTTATCGGACAGAGATGTTTCCCCCGGGCACCGCCTACGCCCTGGCCTTGACTCCATTAGGGGGCTGCAGACTTGCTGCGCATGCGCGTGCAGGGGTGGCCCCAGGCCCACTGGGAAGGATACTCTCCTGGCCCCCGTACCCCGACAGCCTACTTACCAGCTGTCACTACCCCCAGAGTTACATGATGCTGACCGCTAAGACCGCAGACTAGGCTTACCACTGTTGACCTTACCGCCACAGGCCAGCATAGTTGACTGACTATCTGGCCCCCCCTCCCTCACTAGGAAGGTCCTGTTCTACGCTTCAAACCCTCCAACCAAGATATGATGTCATCCATAAAGGCATAGTTCCCTTTATGTGAGAGGTGCACCCAGTCCTGCAGAAAAAACTGCTCACCCTTGATGTACCTGTGTGTTATGGTCATTAATCTAGGTCCTAAACAACTTATCAAATTTATTGTTGAGCCGCTTTACCGCGGGATTCAACACCCTGACTGATTCGCCCCCTGTCCACTGAAACCTGGGTACCATGTGAGACCAAGCTATTATGGACTGAGGACACTGTTTTGCTAGCCACCTTATTTCTGTAAGCAATTCCTCAACTAATACTCGCCTACTTAATCTGGCCAGGTCGTTGCCCCCTAAGTGCAGGATCCAGATTGCTGGTGGTCCCGAGCTTGTGCACAAAGCATGGTTCACCAGCTCCCTGAACTGCCCTACGCACAATGCCAGGCTATGTGCAAGACACCAGACAAATAATAAATTTGGTGGAAAACATCGAATTCTGTAACACTTCCCAAATATTGGTCACTATGGATGTGGAAGCTCTCTACAGCAATATTCCCATCATAGGTGCACTTGAAGCTACACATTGGTTCATCCAAAAATATCAGATCGCCTGCCCATCGATTTTCATTTTGGAATGCCTTAAGATTGTACTCACTGATAACATCTTTGAATTCCATGGTAACATCTACAAACAACAGCAAGGAGTCAGTGTGGGCGCTTCCTGCGCCCCTACCATAGCTAATATATATATGTCCCGATTCGAGGAGATATACATATTTAATGAAATAGCGCCATTCTGTGAATCTGTGACCAATTGGTCGCGATACATAGATGATGTCTTTTTTATTTGGGTAGAAAATGAAGACAGCCTGGAGGAATTTTTCTTGTGGGTAAATGAATGTGATGAAAACATTAAGTTTACTAAACATGAAGACAGGGATCAAGTGGAGTACCTGGATGTTGTCATCAAGCACCAGGAGGGGGCCCTTGCCGTTGACTTATTTGTGAAGCCAACGGCAAGGAACACCCTTCTCCACTATGATAGTTACCACCCTACTGTGCAAAAGAATAGTGTACCTTTCGGTGAATTTTTGCGCTTGAGACGCAATTGCACGAGTATCCTTGACTATGATGCAAAATCTACGACGATGAAAGCCAAATTCCTTGCACGGGGATACCCTCACAAAATCATTAGAGACTCATATAAGCGGGCCCGCTTTTTTGATCGACAATGTCTCCTTGAACCTAAAACCACCAAACTAGTCCCCAATTTGATCTTTATAACCAAACATTCAGTACTCAACAACAGAATAAGACAATTAATGTATGCTAACTGGCATATTCTAAATGTTAACCTTCCTAAGACAGAACAATTGCCTAAACCAATCTTTGCGTATAAAAGGAACAAATCTTTGAAGGACCATATAGTAAGATCTAGAATGTTGACATCTAACAGAAATGAACATCAGATTTCCTTGAATATGCAACCTGTGACAGGCACGTATGGCTGCAGTAATTGTAAATCTTGTCAAACAGTTTTGCAAGGTCCTAGTCTCAGATTCAATAAACAACTGGTGAAACCAAGGGACCTTAATAACTGCAGGACTAGTAATGTGATTTACCTTATTATCTGTCCCTGCCAATTGGGTTATGTGGGCCAAACTGGCAGAGCAATCAATGTGAGATTGACAGAGCATAGATCTGCTATACGAACAAAGAAACTAACTGCTCCTATGGTCTCACACTATCTTGACCAGAACCATACGCCAGATAATATGCATTGGTATATCTTGGAGAGAGTTGAAGTTAAAACTGGCTTAGACTTGGATAAAGTGCGTAAAATGCGGGAAGTCTATTGGATATTTTTGCTTGGAACATCAATTAATGGGTTAAATTCAGAAATCCCATGGGAACAAGCATTACTATAAAATACATGCATAAAAATAGACTTAGATCTTAGCCAATGCTATGGTTAACTGTAATAGATAATATTGTTTATGTCTTAGTAATAAAATAAAAATGCAAATGCTGAGAGGGAATAAACAAGATCTGTGGGTCTATGTTTCCATTAATTTGGTAAGGTCTGGGAGCCATTTATTATGACTTTGTTTATACTATAGACGTGTGGCCCCTCCCTATCCAACTGAGCGTTCATCCTTAGTTACTGTTCATATCCTTGCTTACTTTATCATACCGTAAGTGCCTGTAGCTTTCATATCAGGGGCTCACATGCCCCGTATATTGGCCCCCAGTTATCCTACACACTTCCTAGTCCACCTGGCAGGCCTTTGCACCTTTAGGTTTTTAGTAATCCGGTATATAACTCAATATACCTGGTAGGCTTTTTTGCGCCCCTTCAATATGGCGTCCGCCGTTACACCAGCTGACACACTTCATTGGTCGGCAACTATCGATCATGCCTGGTGTAATTTCGTTACTACCCGGTGACGCTCGCGCTACACAATATACTTCTATTTTGGTAGCCATACATGAAACAGCCCCACATACATTTAGATACCCTTTATCAGCTTCGGGGGCTTTTATATATATATATACCGCCGAGAGCGATATAACCGCACTAGCCATGGGATAATCACAACTCTCAACATAAAAACATCACATCTTGCCTTTTCACCTTAGGGTAGAATATTCTTACGAAGGTTTTTTATGGTATCACTCACATTTAAAGATGGCGCCTCCCTTTTTTGGCCGCAGTTGATCCTTTTTTCTCCTTGTTCTAACCTGGGGAACATCGCGAGACTTGCTCTACGACGTCACATGGCACCGGGACCGGGTAGTTTAAATATCTTCCAGACACTCTAGTACCGATGCAGCATTTCGGGCATGACGGCAGTTCGCATCGGTCACATCGCAAGTAAGTGTACCCATACTTACCTTCCATGTAAGACTAAGACAGATACCCCTCTTAATTATGTAGAGGTAGCAGGACTATAGACAGCTTCTACCTATCAGATATCAGCCGTCTGTAGCTAGACGTTTACCGCCATGACAATAGTTTCAGAGACTAGTCTCTCATGCCGGTTCATGTACCATCAGCTATGCATTCTTGCTGATCATTGCGACTACACTGTAATTCACAACATACATAGTATGGGAACTTTAAGCACTATCTTTATTCTCTCCTTGTTGGCCCTGACAGATAGGATCACACCATTGCCACTTGGCCTTATCCTGCCTTCCAGCTGGCTTTCCCCCACGCCTGGTTTTAAAGAGAGCAGTGCTAACATTACCCAGTCGACTATTTACAGGTATAGACATAGGGACATTTCCAGTGATTATACAGTTACCTATGCGCAGCATGTCACTAATCGTGTGCTTTGCACATAATTTAACCTCTGCTTTAGCACTTCTGCACCAATCTCGGACGAACAAACAACCTCTTCCTGACATCCAGTACGATCTCGTCACGGCACTGCACCTCTCCAAAGGCGCACACAATTCTCCGTCGAATCTTAGCAGGTACATCTATAGCATATTTTGTCCGTTTCAGTAGCCACCTCTACATAGAACGTCAGCAATTGTACAATTTGTTAAATATAATTTGCCCTTATTGCAGCATCCGCTCCTGCACGTATCTTGGAGGGCATAGAGCTGATCTCAATAACATCATCTACATAAGAAAGCTATAAGCAGGTACTTTTTGATCTCATAGCGCTACCGCAGTAAGCTCCACCCCATGGCCGTATATATACTTATACCCTGCATTATCTCTATTCCCTGGCAGTATTGTGTCCATTTTGATAGTATCTAAGCTTTGGGGCGCGCTTCAAGTTGACGGCTCCACCCTGTACATCCCTGCAGTGCCAGACCGCCACTTGTAAAGTTTACAACACAGGTATTATGATATATAATTGGTGATTTTCTGTCACCATAGGCTTCTTTCTGAGATTAATTAGTCTGTGTGTTCACATGTTTTCCAACAGATTCCATTCGTGCTATAGAATTGTATCCTGTGCCCGCACCGCGAGTTTGCACATATTCACCATAAACATAAAGCCCTACATTTTGTAAAAGGTAGGATATACACTAATTCAGTGAACTTGAGCCTTTGGCCAGTAGCGCATGGGAGCCCCTGGTTGCTAATCTGCAGTCACTTACAGTTAGACCCCACATGTGTTAAACTCATGGTTAGTATGAAAATGTAATATGGCAAAACGGATATTATTGAGAGAAATGGAATCCAATGCATTTTCGTTTGTAATTATAATTTGAATGTTTGTATATATGTAAATAACATGTGTATATTTGTAGATAGTACATTTTAATGTTAGAATGTGTAAGTGTCTAGGGTAGAGAGCTTTCGGAGTTAGGAGAGAACGCTCATCCATCAGATTAAAAGAATAAAATGAGTATAATATAGATATAACTACTGTCACATGTCGCAGAATATAGATTGTTCTAATGCTGAGTATAATTAATTGAGTATTTTCTACCGTTTTAGTATCAAACCGACATAGCAGAATACAAAACTCCTGATGAAGGCCAGCCGCCGAAACGCGTTGGATCTAGTTTTGTAATGGGCAAAAATATGCTATTGTAGTTTTGATTTGTATAAAAAGTATATTAACTGTTATTGTAAATATATGTAAAAAAGTGATTTATTGTAAAAATTGTTACAAAAAGTGGAAAAAAAAGCCAAAAAAGAATAACCATTAAATAGAAGTTTTTCAAACTCATATACCACGGCATTTCAATTTATAACCTTCTGCAATATGTGTTAGAGTATAAGAAGCATACACATAACCCGGTGTACAGGTCGATTTTTTTAAAAAAAACTGCCCCACGCACAAACCACCTTGACCAAAAAATGACATTCTGGCTCCTAAGCTCGTCACCCTATCTTTGACGGATTCTGCAAAGAAAGTCTTCAGACGGTGAACATATGAGTGTCCTACCACCCAAATTTCTTGATTCTTCTGGTGCGAAGAGTAAACTTGCGCCACTGTGATGTTTTCTTTGCTGTTAACAGCCACATCTTGAATGGACGCCCGCCTCTTCCCTGAGTCACAGGGTGAAGAAGCTGCAAGTAAGTAGAAAGAAAGGAAGGGTTAGTGCATCGCGACGCCGGCAAGTCATGCAATGACTACAACGAAGTCAGTTATGACTTAATTCCGTTACAACACGCTTCCCTCACTCTTGAGTCACAAGAATAAGGGATCCCTAATGGGCCTGAATGCTCATTAAGACCCTAGAGCATGTGCAGCCGCACATACCTTTTATAGCAGTCGGAAGTCCACCTGCCGATCTTTTTAACACGTTCCCCCCCCCAGACCCCTTGCCGCTGCTTCAGTGGCTGCGCCTATTTTGAAGGAGTGAGTTCCGAAATCATTGGAGTCTAACCCCGCCACTTCTAGTGCCTTGAGCATAACTCTTTTGAACTGAAATACTGTGAGGGGTGTCCCGTCCTTATGTGTGAAGAATGGTCCCCCTACACTTTGCACCCTTTGAGCCATGAAAGCCTCTAACCTGGTGAGCGGGCAACATGCAGTGTTCCCTCCCCTGTGCAAGGCTACGCAGTCCCCCCTGCCCTCCTAATCGTTTTTTCAATTTGGCTATGGAGATCATAACTGAACTCGTACCTAGCTACATATGTCCTGCTTGGAGCCCCCCCCAGCCAATCCTGTTTATTCCTTGCGACTAACTCCCCCACCCTGAAAGCACCGTAAAATGCTAAGCAGAACACCGCCTGGAAAAGGACTGCCTCACCAGGTGATGTACAGACCCGAGGTACGGCCAACACTAGCCTCCCTAGGGTTTCTAAACCAACAGGTCTCCTAAAATCCGGCTGGGTACCTTGCAAACGTTGCCAACCCTTCAGAACCTGACGTATAACGAAATGCTTAGTGGGGTCGCCTTTTCCGTGTAATTTGGCAAAACAAGATATTGCTGTGACATGTCTCCTTGTTGCTGCCACTGTGCGGCCCTGTTCCCACATGAAGGCAAGATACGCAACTACCGACTCAAGGTCAAGCCATCTGGCAACCCACTGGTCCCACAGAAAAAGACAACAAAAAAAACCGCCCCTTCGTAAGCGCTCCTTGTTCCAGGCACCAGGCTTGCAGCCATGAGGTGCGATACTCTGGGGCACCAAGTTGCCAGAATTGTTCTGGGAAAGGTGTCGGGTAGACCGCTGCCTCTGGGATGTGTACCCTGAATGCCTGCATTTTGAAATGAGACAATGTGTCAGCTGCGTGATTCAGCACCCCTGGAACATGTTTTGCTCTGAACAGTACATTGAACTTCATGCACTGCAACACTATCTCCTTTAGCAAGCGCAGTAATATCCCACATTTGGCTGACTGGTTATTTATGCATTCTACCACTGCCATGTTATCAGACCAAAATATGACAGATCGATCCCTCAATGCCTCTGCCCAGACGACCAAGGCTACTAGAATTGGAAAGAGCTTGAAAAAGCTTATGTTACTGGTGAGCCCTGAACTTTTCCACCACTCTGGCCAGTGCTCCGCCACCCAGTTGTTCCCCAAGATAGCCCGAAACCTTCGCTGCCTGCAGGGTCGGTCATCAAACACAGTTCAGAGTTAGACACGGGCGGGCTGGGCCAAACTACTTTGCCATTAAAGTCCCGCAGGAAAGGCTTCCATATCTGCATATCCTGCCTGACCTCTCTGGACAATCTAGTGTGGTGATGCTTCTCCGTGAGGCCGGACATGGCGTGAGCAATAGTGCGGGAAAAGGGGCGCGCCATTGGAATGATGCGTTACGCAAAGTTCAACTGGTCCACCACTTGCTGTAGCTGGTGTAGTGTAACCTTTTCTCTGTTAAGGCAACATACCAGGGCAAGCCCAAATTCCCTGACCTTGTCACTTGGTAGTCTGGACACCCCTTGGATGAAATCTAATTCAATTCCTAGAAATTCAATGGTGGTAGCTGGACCCACTGTTTTATCAGGAGCCAACGGTACCCCAAATTCCTGCATGAGGGTGCAAAACTCCTGTAGTGCTGACCTTGATTCCTTCGAGCCTGGCGCCCCTAAAAAGAGGAAGTCATCCAAATAATGGAGGGCCCACTTATGCCCGGACTTCTTCCTGAAAGCCCATTCTAGGAAGGAACTGAATTTTTCAAAATAGGCACATGACACAGAGCAGCCCATTGGCATATACATGTCAACGTAGTACTTGCCCTCAAACTGGAAACCTAGGAGGTGACAATCATCTGGGTGAACTGGCAGCAAACGGAAAGCTGATTCAATGTCCGACTTTGCGAGCATTGCTCCATGCCCTAAAATTCTCAGCATGCCCACAGCTTGATCAAAAGATGCGTATTTCACGCTACACAGAGTGTCTATGATGTCGTCAATCACTGAACTACCCCTAGGTGCGGACAGGTTGTGGATCAATCTGAATTCCCCCGGCACCTTTTTTGGTACCAACCCTAGCGGTGAGCACACAAAGTTCGGCATCGGGACATCCTCAAATGGTTCTGCCACCCTTCCTAGGTTCAATTCCTTCTGAATTTTTGCCCTTGCTATGTCCATATTGGATCTAACAGACACCTGGTTCCTACAGTGTTTCACCCCACTGTGCCCTTGTGCTGGTATCCTGCAACCTTCCACAAAACCTTCCCCGATGACCCTTGCAGAATCAGCACAATTGTACCGTTCCAGCCAGGGTATCATTGCGCTGACGTTCACAGGAGATCTAGCCATACCTAACAGTCCCTTACTGATCTTGTTTCCTACCCCCTTTGTCCCTTGCTTTTTTGTTGCACTTGGATTTCGGGGTGGGATGCATTACCGCAATACCCACAGTAGTGTTTAAATTTACACATGCCGGGGGCCCTGGAACAGGACGGTTTGTTATAGTCAAAGCAAACCCCTTTCTTTCCGGTGGTCCCTGTTCTGGGTGTACTCCCCCCCACGTTCCCAGCGGGGCTTGGCTTAAAGGGCTGAAACCGCACAGTGTCTGTGACCGGTCCCCTCATGCCCTCTGCCGTAACCACCACCAAGTGTTTCAGGTGGAGGAACATGTCTGTCTGATCCCACCTCAAAGATCAGTCCTAAGCCTTTGCCCTCCAAAAATCTTTATCATAGTCCTTCCACCCATCGCCACCCTTCGCTGCGTGAGCGAGAGTAATTCTATTTTGATAAATTGCCATTTGTGGCCCTACTTCTGGGAAACGTTCGAGCATGACGGACATGTATGTGGAGAACCCCTGAATCCAATTCGCCAGGCTCTCCTCCACACTGTATTTCAATAAGATGCTGGACCATTCCCTGGGATGTGTCCACTCCTTATTCTTCCTAGCCTCTTCCCTTTCAGCCTCATCAATCAGGAGAAAAAACATGTTAACGTATTCCCCTTTCCATATTTTTTCCTTCATCTCTTTAGATAGATGCCGCCCTAATTGCTCCCTCCCCGAGCGGATTTCTTCCACACCGAGTGGCGTCAAATACTGATTTTTACCTGCCGGTGCTGTCACATCAGCTTTCTTGTGCTCCTCCAGCTCCGTCGTGCTGCTGCTTGAGCTTGGAATGCCCTCTCCCCCGGAGGCTGGCACTGCGTCCGGAAGTACAGCCCCCTGAACAACGCTGTTAGCGATAGGTATCGTGGGCGCCTGCGTCGGATTCCCAACCGGTAGTGCTGGCACCTACTTCGGCTTTCCGGGCCCTAGCTCTGCCAGCAATTTCTTTGCCCCCTCCTGAAGAAGCCCCCGCAGCGTGCAACCAATTCCCTACGGTCTCCAGCCATGGCAATACTGCTGCCAGGCTAGCTGTAATGTTTGGCTGCGTGGGGGTGGTTGGTGTACCATTCAGACACCTGGCCACCAGGAAGGGCAGCCGGGACCTCCCCTTGTGGGGGTGCTACCGCTCTCCCGAGGCCCTCACCTGTGTTTGCGGGAATTATATTGCCCGGGAGCAGTGGTGTGCTTGCGTTCACCCCGCTCCCCTTACTACTGGGCTTACGCCTGCTCTGCTTCAGTGGTAGGGGGGGAATAGTTCCTTGGAGGGACAACAGACCTCCTGTGCCTCCCTTCTGTTGTTTCCGGACCCTCCACCTTGTCCTGTAGTCTGTTAAGAGTCTGCCCCATGGCCTGCACTTGCTGCATTAAGGTCTCCAGCATCACCTCAGTGTGTGAACTCTTGCTGGGTCGCCGTGCCTTAGGGGCCATGGCGTGGACTGACGTTGTTAAAGTGCCTAACCATGCGCAACCTGACCATGCGTGAACCCTTCCTCAGGAGACCTTATCCCAAATAACCTTCCCGTTGTAGCGTGCCCCAGCCAACCTCTGCAGTCATGCAACCAGAGCCAAGACCCACTGGCTAGCCCAGTAGGCTCAGGTGAGCCGCCTGCTCAAACCGCCTATGGCTTCCAGAAGCGATGGACTGCTGATTAACCGAGGCCGCCTGCAGTTCCTCCAGTGATCGCCAACACTTTGCGCGGGGAAGAAGAGTGACGTCCTCCCAAACCGTGTGTTGTTGCTGTAAGGAGAAGAAGGAAAAGCAAGTCTTACAGCGCCGCCTTGCCCCTCCTTCCCTGTCAATGCCAATAAACTGTAAATGCGAGTAATAGCGGTGCCTAATCCCCTAGGCTACCTACTTGCTATTAGTTGGCACCCTGCTGATGCTACAAAACCAGGTAAACCTAGTCTGGGAGGGGGGGTGGAGACAGTGCTGTAAATTAATTGGGATGCCTGGATAGAGGAGGCAGCCCCTCCTAAGTCGCTGCCAAGATCCACTGGCTTCAAACTATTGACCCGCCGCGCAGTGGGACCCTCTGCAGTCTGTGTTTCAACACCCCTGCTAACAAACAGACTCTCCCTTGACTGTGCCCCACAGAGCCCCTACTTGTAATGCGGCTGTTCTCTCCGCCCAGACAATCTGCTCAGCCAAATATCCCTGCCGCACCTCAGGAACAGCCCAAAAACCTGGAGACTAAACACCGGTAGATTCACGTCACGTGCTCTGCCCAGATGCCCTCTTGCTAGTACGCTAAAGATGCGCTGCCCTCCGCCTGTCAACCTGCAGGGAAACAAAGCACAAAGGAAATTGGGAGCACACGGGATTGGCTCCAGCCAAGGAAACTGCGTTGCGTGTTCCACTGCTCCCCGGCCCGACGAGCTACTCTAGACTCCCCGCTGGATTCCTTGCAGCGATGCCCACCACCTACACCTGCAGGGAAACAAAGCACAAATTAATTGGAAACACACGGGTTCGGCTCCAGCCCAGAAACCGCGTCGCATGTCGTGTTGTTCCCCTGGCCCGACGAGCTCTTCTACTCTCCCCGCAGGATGCCTCCACCAGACGACCTGCATAAAGGGAAGAAAGAAAAGGATTGGGGGCACACAATCCGGTCCGGCTCCTGCCTCCGCTCGTCCAATTCCGCTGTAACACACCTGCAAAGGGAAAAAAAACATAAAATTTGATTACCGGGCCTGCAGCCGCCCGCGGTACGTGGTAAAGAGAGGGAAGTAAGAGCAAAGAGGCTGCTCTCCATGCGGGCTCCCCCTTTTAAGGGTTGAGCCCCTAGGATTCGCCCAGTTGGGGCGGAAATGACGTTGCCTAGCGCAAAGCGTGTGCCTATTGGTTGCCGCTCTGGGGTAGGGTCCGCGTCATTGCTGACGCGGCCCCTCCCCTTCACTTGGAGTTCCCGGGGACCAGGGCGACCGCCATAATGGCGGCCCGTCCCATGCTGTTCCTGGCTTTCCCCAGTCTACCTGCTGCGCTCTGTTTGCGCTTCCTCTGCTAGTTTCTTGCTCTGTTTTGCCTTCTTCTGCTTGCTTTTCTGCCCTGTTTTTCCTACTTCTGCTTCCTTGTCTGCCCTCTGGTTTGCTATTCCATTCTCGTTTTTCTGCCCTCTGTTTGACATTTTCTGATGATTTTTCTGCCCTCTGTTTTGCCTTTTCTGCTGGTTATTCTGCCCTCTATTTTGCCCAGCTCCTCTAGTTTTTCTGCTCTCCATTTTTGTCTTTTCTGCTTGTTTCTTCACTTGTTCTGCTGTTTTCCTCCTCCCACCACCCAAAACCCTGCTCTCTCCCCAGGACCTACATAATGGAGGTTGCAGAGAAACCCTATTGAGCAGGTCCTCATGCCAGCTCCTCCTGTAGCAGTTGTCCTATCCAGCTTGCCCGCATTCCGCTACCCTCTGCTGCCTGTACCTGCTACCCTCTGTAATGCCACCTCTGGTAAATTCTTGCTTTGTTTTTCCATTTCTACTTTTTTATTCTGTCCTCTGTTTTGCCTTTTTCTGTTAATTTCCATGCTTGTTTTTCAGACCTCCGTTTTGAATTTTCTGCTCGTTTTTCTGCCCTCTGTTTTGCCATCTTTTGCTCTGTTTTACCTTTTTGTGCTTGTTTTTCTGACCTCTGTTTTGCTTTTTTGCTAGTTTTTCCCCCTCTGTTTTGCCCTCTACTACTATGTTTTGCCTTTCCTGCTAATTTTTCTGCCTTCTATTTTGCCTTTCTGCCTTTTATGTTTTCTGCTGGTTTCTTTCCTCTTTCTGCTGTATCCCTCCTCTCGCCATCTCCTTCCTCTCACAACCCAGCACTCTGCCCTGCCCCCACGACCTACCTAATGGAGACCGCAAGGCGACCCCATTATGAAGGTCCTCGTGTCAACTCCCCCTGCAACAGTTCTCCAGTCCAGCTTGCCTGCAGTCCACTACCCTCTTCTTCCTGTCTACCTGCTGCGCTCAAGAAGAAGAACAGAGGGAGAAGGAGGATAAACAAAACTAGGTCGTCCTCCAAGTGAACGTAGCAAAAAATCAGGAACCCAAAGTACTGGATTCAGAGACATAGTTAGTATGTTATGGTCACTGCATGAATTATGTCAGTACATACCAGAAGAAGAAAGAAAAATTTCTTTCTAGAGTCCCCTCACTCACCGGGGTTTCCCCACGGTGACATGCTTCATCATTGGGGCCATCCCAGTTCTCTACGAAAAGGGGCGTGCTGCGACTAGCGAACTACGCAGGAGCACTTTTATTGTGAATAGACTATGTGTGGTGTAAAGTGATGAGGTGGTGGAGTGGGTGTAAGTGAATTAAAAATACCGTGCTATTGGGCCTCAACAAATTTATTTCGCTCCTAGTTTTGGTATATTAAAATGGGGGTGACACTGCTATTTAACCTTAAGTAGGGCAAAATCAGTGTTTTCTGGTCAACATGTTTCAAGCTCCCCAGGCTTTTCGTCAGGACCATACAGGGATCAGCCCTGTATATACCACTCCTATATTTTAATAAATAGGATGAATGAAAATACTACTTCCAACGCTGTTAACTTTTAAAACATGCGTGTTATACATACGATTGTACTTTCTCGTTGTTTCTGTGAAAAAAGAATGACACATGATTAGTGGCAAGAGTCCCCTCCTTAAGAGGAAGGGTGTCCCACATATAATTCACGCCTTTTCCTAGGGTATTAGTGTCCCTTTTGCACCTTATTGGTGTGTTCAGGCTTTCCAGTCCAGTGCAATCGTAAATAAAGTGGTGTGAGATTTGTGGTTTTGTGAATTCACACATAGAAACAACACAGGACTTAATGTGACTATAGACAAGACACACAACACATATATATTTCGTCATGGTAAAAGCAGCATATTTGCATGTATTGGTGCTTAATAGCACTTCATGGTCTCTGGTGGGGGCAGGATCACCTCATGGAAACATTGCTGTTGGTTTCAATGGAAGTTATTAAAATAGCGTTTACGCGAAAATCGCGTGTATCTGGACCCACGTACAGTCAAGGTCTTTCATAACACCAGCAAGGCGGAATTAACAGCCTTACATGAACTATCCAAAAATGACAAAATCACGATCAAACCAGCCGACAAAGGCGGGGCAATAGTTCTACAAAATACTACAGACTACAAAAAGGAATGCTTACGCCTCCTAGCTGACACAAGAAACTATGTCATCTTGAAAGAGGATCCCACAGAACGGCTGAGAATTTCTATTGCATATCTTGTCGAGGAATGCCTTGCCAATGACTGGCTAAGCAAAAAGGAAGCAGACTTTTTGGTAAATAAAAAACCAATAAAGCCTTATTTTTATACAATCTCAAAAATCCACAAGAGACTTGAAAACCCACCAGGCAGACCTATAGTCTCGGGGATTGGCTCAATCCTGGAACCGCTATCAAGATTTGCGGACGCCTTTTAGAGACCTCTTGTACAAAACACCAATACGTACCTGAAAGACACTAAGGACGTTCTCTGCTTACTGAAAAAACTGAGCTTTGACCCCACATCCAGTGTCCTTATCAGCCTGGATGTGGAGAGTCTATACACAAGTCTCCCACATCGAGAAACTCTACAGATACTGGAAGAAGTACTTTTTGAGAATGAATGGAAGTACCATACCCCACAACATGTGGTGATGGAGTGTTGCCAATTAGCACTCACTGAGAATTTTTTCTGATTCGAGGACACGCTATACAAACAACAACATGGGACCAGCATGGGCAGCACATTTGCGCCGAGTGTAGCCGGTCTGTATGTCTATCAGTTGGAGAAAACCAAAATTCTGAACAACACCAATCCATACAGACATCAAATACTAACATGGAAGCGCTACATAGACGATGTCCTTCTAATTTGGCAGGGAACGGAAGAAGAAGCAGGATCCTTCCTGATCTGGCTCAATGAACAAGATCAATTCTTGAAATTCACTAGCTCCATGAGCAGATCACACCTAGGGTTCTTAGCTTTGAACATATGTGCGGAATCAGGTAGCCTCATTACAACAACTCATTTTAAGGAAACAGCCCGAAATTGTCTGTTAACTTATGATAGCTTCCATCCACGACACCTCAGACAAAACCTTCCCTTTGGTCAATTCCTACGACTGCGGAGAAATTGTAGCCACAAAAAAGACTACATCATACAAGCAGAGGATCTGAGTAAGAAGCTACAATCCAGGAAATATCCTAAAAAACTAGTGAAGGATGCTAAAAAATGAGCTGGCAACAAAAACAGAGATGCTTTATTGGAACCAAAGGAGAAATCCGAAACAGAAAATAAAAGACCAATCTGCATCACAACATACAATCAAGTATCTGATGCAGTAACCAAAATAGTCAAGAAGCATTGGCCTATGATCACCAGTGGTGGATTAAACATACCAACCCCTATGTTCAGCCACCGCCGGGGAAAAAACCTAAAAGACTTTTTGGTTCACACTCGCCCAGCACCTACAATCCCTACAATGAGACTACAGCCATTACCAAGTGGCATTATCCATGCAACAATTGCAGCATCTGCCATTTAACATCGGTGACGAAATCGGTCATTTTCAACAACAATACTAAATGGGAACTAAGGAGTTTTTCAAATTGCAATACCTGCGGGGTGGTCTATTTAATCACATGCACCTGCAATCTACACTATGTAGGTATGACCACTAGGAAGGTCAGCACCCGCATAGTAGAACACAGGAGTAATATCCGTTGCAAACGAGCAACAACCAGGATGACGAGTCATTTCATTGAGCACAACCACACACCCAATGATTTAACCTGGGTGGTGTTGGAAAATGTAAAACACAAAGAAAACCAAGAGAAGATTCTGCACGAGTGTGAACAAAGATGGGTTTTCAAATTGCACACAGACTCCCATGGGTTAAACGACGACATTCCCTGGGGTGCATTTAGAGACTAACTATGGCTTTGAACTGTAACTTGAAGCAAGATTGCCCCCTCATGTACCTACCATCAAGGAATCATCATGGATCTGTCAGCCACAGGAGGCAATCAAATCCTAATACAAACGCTATCTGTACGATTATATATAATTACTTCTGCTTAACACAAGATATGAAGCACTTTCTGACTATAGATAATCAGTGTTCACAGAAGTATGAATAAAGTTGAGTGAAAAACATCCTCTCAACAAAGAAAGATGCACTTGTTTGTTTCCCCCATACTAAACACTAACAAGATTATAAATAAAGTTGAGTGATGACATCACAATCTTGGCACCAAAAAGAAGCCCGTTTTTTCTAACCCAACAACTAGTGAGAAACCGCCCAGAAACAAGTTTTTCATTGTTAGAAAGGTACCAAGTACTCGTACTTCCACTGATGTGCAGGAATTACTAGAACAGAACCCCCAGCAAAAAAAACGAACAATATTTTTTCTTTTACGTCGTGAACTTAATATCAGTAAATAATAAGAGTAAAATATCATGGAACCATTAAAAATTGATTTTATCAACAAGCCATCACGAACTATGGTTCTTAATCGTTTACGTTTATTTTCTTAATGTCTTTATTGTTCTGGCAAGTAAACATCCTCCCAAGATGGCCGCCACACATCGAGCTGTCTAGCGTCACAAGAACAAACGCGGCAACCATAAAATAATCTGTTCAACGTACTGCCTTCAATATGCGGTCCGGAGGGGAACGAGTAGGTACCAAGGTACGGTTTCGCCGATAAGGAAGTAAGTACTTTGACACAAATAGAAAGGCGGGAAGATCGCGTTTCTGTAGAAACGAGGGTCCCGCACTCACCCAATACGGCGATTTTCCCGTAAACGCTATTTTAATAACTTCCATTGAAACCAACAGCAATGTTTCCATGAGGCGATCCTGCCCCCACCAGAGATCATGAAGTGCTATTAAGCACCAATACATGTAAATATGCTGCTTTTACCATGACAAAATATATATGTGTTGTGTGACTTGTCTATAGTCACATTAAGTCCTGTGTTGTTTTTATGAGTGAATTCACAAAACCACAAATCTCACACCACTTTATTTATGATTGCACTGGACCGGAAACCCGGCACGCACCAATAAGGTGCAAAAGGGACACTAATACCCTAGGAAAAGGCGTGAATTATATGTGTGACACCCTTCCTCTTAAGGAGGGGACTCTTGCCACTAATCATGTGTCATTCTTTTTTCACAGAAACAACGAGAAAGTACAATCATATGTATAACACGCATGTTTTAAAAGTTAACAGCGTTGGAAGTAGTATTTTCATTCATCCTATTTATTAGAATATAGGAGTGGTATATACAGGGCTGGTCCCTGTATGGTCCTGACGAAAAGCCTGGGGAGCTTGAAACATGTTGACCAGAAAACACTGATTTAGCCCTACTTAAGGTTAAATAGCAGTGTAACCCCCATTTTAATACACCAAAACTAGGAGCGAAATAAATTTGTTGAGGCCCACTAGCACGGTATTTTTAATTCACTTACACCCACTCCACCACCTCATCACTTTACACCACACATAGTCTATTCACAATAAAATTGCTCCTGTGTAGTTCGCTAGTCACAGCATGCCCCTTTTCGTAGAGAACTGGGATGGCCCCAATGATGAAGCATGTCACCGTGGGGAAACCCCGGTGAGTGAGGGGACTCTAGAAAGAAATTTTTCTTTCTTCTTCTGGTATGTACTGACATAATTCATGCAGTGACCATAACATACTAACTAGGTCTCTGAATCCAGTACTTTGGGTTCCTGATTTTTTGCTATTTTTTACCTGCTGCGCTCTACTTCTGCCTCCTATGCTCATTTCATGCTCTGTTTTGCCTTTTATGCTAGTTTTTCTGTCCTCTGCTTAGCCTTTTCTGTTCGTTTTACTGCCTTCTGTTTTGCCTTTTTCTGCCTGTTTACTGCTCTCTGTTTTGCCTTTTCTGTTTGTTCTTCTGCTTGTTTTTCTGCCCTCTGTTTTTCATTTTCTACTCATTTTTATACCCTCTGTTTTCCTTTCTGCTCGTTTTCTGGTCTCTATTTTGCCTTTCCTGCTTGTTTTTCTGCTTCCTGTTTTGCCCTCTTCTGCTCTATTTTCCCGTTCTGCCTGTTTTTCTGCCCTCTTTTGCCGCTCTTTTTCTTGCCCTCTGTTTTGCCCTCTTCTGCTCTGTTTTGCCTTTGTGCTTGTTTTTCTGCCTTTTGCTTTTCCTGCTCGTGTTTCCCTCTTCTCACCGTTTCCTCAAGACCTGTTTTTTTGACAGACCCCTCACACCCCAACACCCATTTACCACCAGATATGACAGTGCTGGGGTTTACAAATGCTGATTGAACCAACCGTCACAATTAAAACAGGTCCACCATCAGCAGCAATGGTGAAGACTATCCGTAAATACAGTACAAAGACACAGACAAAAAGGTATAGCGAGCCTAAATCAGTAAGTGGTCAAGGAAGTGACTCATATTCATAGAGTATCATTTTTTAAGACTGTGAACTCTCACCCTCCAATTGTGACACACTTCAAATGGGGTTCCCTCTTACATTCCATCCAGAGTAGCACATATAAATTAGTTAGGAATACATAGTCTGACTTTATTGATAGTGCCACTGATAACAATAAAAACATAAGCTAATGTTAGGACTAACCATTCATCCCACCTCTGTCACTCAAAGTATTTCTACCAGAGTCTAGCCCAAAGAGTGTCAAAGGACATCATCGGGACCTGGGAACCCTAGTACTGTCTCTGTCCTAGTAGGGCGGAGCTCTTCAAACAGGGGGAGATGTGCCCCCCTGGGAAACGTTGGTTTGTTTCCCATTGGGGCGCAAATGCCTCTGAAAGTACATGTAAATGAAGAGGACTTGAAGTGCGCCAATGTTTATTTGCCATATTTCCAGGCTCTCTTAATTTACTCCCAGCCTTTGAAGTGAGAACTATGATCAGCGTGCCTTGGCGGAGGGGGGTGTCAGTGAGTGTGTTGGCAGGGTCAAGGAGATTGCTAAAAAATGCATTCATTTGTAATGCAATAGGTCTTGCATTTGTTAGAGTGAGAGCTATTGGCATTGTAAATTATATTTTTTACCCATGCGCCTGGCTCTGGCCTATTATAGAAGAAGTCTACGTTGCTGAGGAATTATTAAAAACAAAAGAAATGTATGTCTTTTTATTTTTCCTCCAAATCAATTCCTGACCTATGTTAGGATGGCTCAAGAATGCATTTAGCTGACATCCTGCTAACAGCAAGAGTACCTAAATATTTGCTTCAAAACCCATTGAATGTCATTGAGTTAATAACTGGCTGTACTTTATTATGAACATTTTGGTAGTCCCGATTCTGACGGGAGTTGTTTTTTTCTGTTGAATCATGATTATAAGATACGCAGTAATTATAGAAATACACAGTTTTTGTAAATTCAATTGTGATATTTCCTATGATGTTTGCATGCACACCACACACTGAGGAGTTTGCAGGGCACTGGGTGGATTGGAAGGTACTGCCTCTTCATCCAGGGAGATTTGGAGCGATATTTGCTTCTCAGTGCTGAATTCATGACAGAGCAGTTGCTCTAGGGAAGCACTGAACATACCAACCCACCCTGGTTCAGGGCCGATAGGCTTCAGCAGCAGGTTGGGCACTGGGAAAGAGATGCAGTCAGAGGAAGAGGTATTAGTCATAAAGGTCAAGCTCATGGAAGGGCACTAAGGACGAGTTTAGCGTAACAAGGAAAAGAACAATGGAAAGTAAGAGGAGAATGGGGGAAGGAAAGGAAGGCAGGTCCGGGGCAGACCGGTCGGTACTGAGCAAAGAAACACTGGAGTCAGGAGAAAGGGCAAAAAGGGCCCATTTCTAGCATAAGTTGTCAAGTTGCAGTTAAATAGGAAATTGTTAAAGGGGTGGGAATTGTTTAGTTGCAGATGGGATAGTTAATATTTGTTAGAGAGCTGTGACAACATATTAATGTGTGGCAATAAGCAGATGGTTGGTTTTATGTCTACTGTGCCCGCTTACAAATAAAATGGCCTTATGACAACAGCAACAAGGCGTCCGTGGTGATCCTGTCCCAAAGTAAGTTTGGGAGACTAAACTGCTGCTTAATCCATGCTCAACATTATTTTAATACATGGCAGAGGACCACCAAAGTAGCGAATTGTACAGCAAAATAAACAGCAACATACAAAGAACTAGGTTCACTTAAAAACATGTGTGCAACAAGAGTCCATTTGTCTTGCTGTACTGCAGATTAATATTTAACAAAAGAGTGCCAATACTATTTTCTTAACTTTTGTTTGAATTAGTTGAGACATACAAGTTAAACAACATGTTTCGTTACAACTTTTTCTCTGAATAAATCTTTTTATTTTTCATTTTACTTCAGACAAGTAATGAGGATGAGGGCTTCTGTTTCTCTGTGGTCAAGGAGGGCTCTGATGTAATCAGTGGCTGCAATCAGGGCTGACTCAGTGCTGTGGTTTACTTGACATCTGGATTGGGAGGGGTCCAGTAGGTTGTGGTCTTCTTGGTTTTGGGTGAGTCACTGGTTGATCGCTTTCTTGAGGACTTTTGCTGGGTAAAGGAGCAGTTAGATGGGCCTGTAGATTCTCTGTTCTTGCACCCCGGTTTTGGAATTTCCTTCCTCTCTCTATACGTTCTATCCCTATCTTTTCACACTTCCGTAAAGCGCTCAAAACATTCCTGTTTGCCCAGGCCTACCCCCTCTAACCTCCCCGGCCCTGTTTGTTCTGTTCCCTAGAGCTCTCAGCGCCAGGAAGCCGTTTGGCCATCGTGCGCTCTATAAATAAATTCATTCATTCATTCATTCATTCATTCATTCATTCATTCATTCATTCATTCATTCATTCCTGTAGTTCTTCAAATTGTCAGGATCATTGGATGAATTTTTATGGAGGGGCCTCACTTCTGAATGTTTCCGGTCCTCAGTTAAGGACCTTGCCTGATCCTGTCGCCGATTGTCTTGCTGCCGAGGTTGAAGGCGAGCTGCGTCGGGGTTGTTTATGGCGTCGTTGATTGCTCCTGTGCTGAAGGTGATGCGGCAGTGACGGCAGAAGAATGGTCCTTCGGATGGTCGGTGGGGGTGTAAAACAGCAGAGATTGTTGGGGCATCCGGGGTCCAGGGCTCAAAGGTCTGTAATGGTGCATCTTTGTGGGCTGGAAGAGCCAGGAGTCGTGGCACTAGGTGTGGTCCTGGCATGTATCAACAAGGAGAGAGGTAGGGAGAAAGGAACACTCTTATTCCCCACTGATCAACAGTAATACCAACAAAAGAGTGTTCAAACTCATCGGGAAAGAACAGAAGAATATGAGAGCATAGAGACACGAAAAGTCAAAACACCTACTTAGTGTTTATGGAAAGCCCTCACTCACCAACCTAGTCGGTGACATGCTTAATCATCGGGCCCCAATGGGAGTGGCCGAATGCCACCCCAGTGTGCTTCAATGCCAGAATTACTGCGGAGCGGGTAATGTGAAGACGTGAGTGACTAAGTGGTTGTGTGAGTGACTAGAATAGGTGTAGGTGGTGAAGGTAAAAATGCCTTAGTTGTATCAAAAAATCTCTTTATTACCTAATCAATAAGACATATTAAAATATATGTGGGAAAAACTAAGCCAGATAAATTGACTGGCCTGTTTCCTCTAAATTTACGTGCTGGTCAACATGTTCCTGCCAATGTCGGTGTCAATTAACCTGGCATTCGTCAGGACCTAAAGTGTATAAACCCCGGCGGTATGGACACGCTAAGGACCACCCTACCAAGGGATGTGAAAGTGAAAAATAAAATACTGTCAGAAAAAAGTGCAAAAGAAGGTAGGTACTCACAGATTTTGAGACTACACAAACATTTTTAAAATGCACTTAACAGGTGTGAAGCTATCACACCATAGACCTCGGGAGGGGGGTGGTGATGCAATTGGCACACCACCCTCGGCATCAAGCACCCGTTCGGTACCTACGTCAGCCCTCGTTAACCGGGTCTCGTGGTCCTGGCATGGACAGGCACAGACTGGCTTACCTAGTGGGCCAGTGGTGCACCCGCTGTACGTGGCTGGTTAGCAGAATCCATAAATAGTCTTTGGAGGGGCTTGCAGGGAGGTGGGAGGGTGGGGGTAGCAGGGATATGGCGGACAATAACGGCATCCACAGAGAATGACAATCAGCAACGGATGATGTAGCAAAGGCAAAATAGAAAATGGAATTAGGGGCAAAACAACCAATCAAAGCAATATTCACAGCAGTCAAGATCTCCGCTCCGTTGCAGTCACTAATCCAGGGAGCAAAAGCAGGTGTGAGCAGTAGTGGGAGAGCGGTGCTTAGGACCATGGAGTTCAAGAGCTGCTCGTTTTAACAATACCCACAGTTTTTTGGAAATAGTAAAACAAAATACTGTCTGTTTCTTTGTGCACGAGTGATTTGGGGCCTAGCTTGATAGCGCAGTTGTTGCCGAACATTTATGTGAGAAACACAAGGAAAAGAGCTTTGGAAATTACATGTTTTGATTAGGTAGAAGATATGTGTTTACATAAAAAAGTGAATGCATGCATTCATGGAAAATGGTGCTTATCAGCAGTTCTATAAAAACACAAAGCAAACTGATTCAATCGGATTGGTGTAAGTAGTCAATAAGCAAGTTGACGGGAAATGGGATGTTGAAGGGGAGAAAATTTATAAACTATATTTATACTGTTTCATGTGCCTGCAAAGCTGTCAGGAGCTGAAGTCCGTTCAGAAACAATATTGTGGCAGCTCATTCACTGCTCTCTCCAATTTAACAAAGTTAACCAACCTAGTACCTATAAAGAAAGACTATTTTCAGTAAGGTCACAGTCATATCCAGGGTGGCAACGCCTGATTGAGAAGAAATAAACACCAGCCCCCTCTGACCCACTCTACATCGTGGTCATGTTCCACTGAACGCTCTGGTTATCACCACTGCCAGGAAAAGGGTAGCAGACCAGGCCATGGATGAAGCTCCGCCTCCTGAAAAGGACAGCAAGTGAATTAGTGCTGCAGGAGAGAAGCAGTGGGTGCAGCCACCCACTGGCACATCGAAAATTCAGTTGGGCTCCTCTCCTGGCATGATAGAGCTCACTGCGGAGAGATGGAAGGGCTCCTCTAAAACCTCCCTAATACTGAAAGAGAGGTGAAGAACTATTTGAGGGGAAGGTCAACTCCAAAGCTACTTTCAAGAACACCTTGGATTCAGTGGACATGGTAGCCAGATGGGTAAACACCTGTTAAACTGCCATTTGAAAGCGAACATCTATTTGGACAGCAGGTTGACACTGCTTGAAAAAAATAAAAAAGGACACCAAAACCTTCAGCTTCCTTCTGACAGCGGCTCCTTACGGAAGCAGTAAACAAGAAGTAGGTCCAAAGCCACTTCCCCAAAACCAATTCAATCCTGCCACTAGAAGCACCAGAGTTATCACCAACAGGGTTCCAGAGGATTTGCAAGTGGCTCCTTTAGGGGAAATAGCTCCAAAGCACTCTCAGCAAGGAGCCTTTACCTCCAAGAAATGCCTTGCGCCCACTCTCCGATCACAAAACACCTGTCGGGGGAAGGCACCACAGATCAACCAGGTCTATCCATCATAAAGCATGGCTAATGCCTGGAGCTCGTTTCCACCCCAACCAAACATCCCAACTCACACCCTCAATGCTGAGCATTTTACATTATTTCAAGAGGACTTTCAGGTACTTTTAATAAAATGAGCCATTGAGGTAGTGCCCCATCAATGCCAGGGCAAAAGAATCTACTCCCAATACTTCCTAATTCCCAAAAGGACTGCTCTCTGAGAGCAATCCCTGACCTCAACATCTCAACACATACATCCTGTCTGAACATATCCACATCGTCAGCCTACATGTTGTCCTCCCCTTGCTGCGGCAAGGCAAATGGGAAAAGATTTGAAGAACGGCTACTTCTGGAAAAACAACAACTATATGGAGCCTTTTCACAACCTCATACAGGTCATGTAATTTCTAAGGCAGGGATCACCAGGTGGATTGTTAAATGCATCCAAACCTGTTAAACTAAATCTAAAAGCCTGGGGCGGGAACTCTACCTTCCTGCACCAGGCCACACTCCACCCCCAAACATGGTGTCACTATGGCTTTTCTAGGGAATATACCCATAGCCGATATTTGTAAAGCTTACATTTGGTCCACTCCACACACATTTACAAAGTATTATATATTGTTTGGACATTCTTGCAAGGCGTCAAGCCATAGTTGGTCAAACTGTTCTCAGGACCCTCTTTCAGACCGCTGCACTATTCACTGGCTAGATACTGCTTAGCGGAGTACTTCTTGACAGTCGCCACAGAGCCTGTGTATCTATAAGCACACATTCTACAAATGGATTATATTACTTACATTGTAAACATGTCTGTTGCATGTAGTGCTGTAGATTCACACGCACCCACCCTCCTCCCCATTAGCCAGTGTTTGCTACAGATATCTTTTACTTTGATATTACTGTCTACACACATGGTCGCTATTCTATTTTACTCACTACTTCATACCTACTCTTACCCATTGAGCACAAGTCAATCTAACAATGCAGTCAGTGCCCATTCGTATCCACGACAAGAGTAAGCGTCTCTGAGACTTTGCAAATCGAAATACTTCTTCGAAGAAAAAGAGGTTGCATATGTTCCAGCGCAACAATAGATGGGAGAAGTTTGCGGAGCATGTGAAACTACAGCACTGTATATAATGAACATATGCTTACAGGGTAAGTAACATAATCTTTGTGTTGCAGCGGCTATCATTTAATTTGTACCATATGAGAAACTGTATGATGTAGTCACTTAAATACTGATGTGTGCAGATTTTAGTAGGTAGTTTGCAAACCGTTAGCATCCCAATTATAATTACTGACTTCATATTTTCTGGCTTCATATTTTCTTTGTACAAGGTAGTATGTCAGAAGCACTGGAGCATGCCACAAAACAACCTCCTAACAAACATGGGCCAAAGGTTTTCGAATTACATGCTAACACGAGGAAGGTAAAAGAGCTTTTCACACTGCGCCATTGCAAATGCCAGTGATGTAAATATGTGCCTAATGACAAAGCTCATGATAGCCCCTGAGTGCAGGCCTTGTGTAGAGCAGGAAATGGAACATCCAATCACTACATAAAATGTCAGCATGTTATAAAACAGTAAAGGTAATACAGTAGCTGACTGCACACAGCACCTATACTCATACATGCAAACCCAGTATTTCTGATCCCTCAAGCTATACATGTGAACCTAACCACCTTCAGCTTTACCCTAGATAGCACAGACACTGCCCAATCTTGGCTAAGGCCCCATTGAGACTGCCAGTTGCAGAACCCACAAGCCAGTAACTTTTTCAAGCTACTTTGATGCAATAACCGAATTACTGAGCTCTGGCACGATGTGGATGTGGTGTCTCTGGCCCTAGGCCCACATGATATACAAATTACCACCCATACACTCAGCACTGGGGTACTGGAACGGGCCCAGGGCATGTGTGCCTGGACCCTTTTTATTAGCAGGGTCACCTGACCAGTGATGCCTGTGATGGGTGGGTGTTAGTGTGGGTTTATTGCATAGGCAGAACAATATAATTTGTCCAGCTGGACACTACACCCCTTCCAAACTTTATTGAAAAAGAAATAAACAAAAGTCCAACCTATGAAGAAAACAAACAACAATACACAACACCAATGAGTCTCTTCAGGCCTTCCTCTGGGCGTTGCTGGAGTTCTGGACACCACAGTCAGGAAGCTTTGGTCCACCTCGGCGATGAAGTTCAGACCGACCTGGTCTCACGGTGCTGGGGTCTATTTACAAAGTTCAAATAGCGGTGTATCTGGAGCGGTGGTGGAGTCTGCTTTGGAGATCTTGCATGAGCTCAGGTTACGGTGGACGACAAACTTACAGCTGTTGAGGATGACCTTGGTGGCTGAGGTCCTTCCTTGGAAGCGACGTACTTGATGATCTTCCCAGCCAACTAGCTTCTAACTTGCCTCTTCTGCCTGGACTCCCCGCTCACTGGAGTTTCTAGGAGGGCCTTCCTGTCTGGCTGCCATTGGACCGTGTGCACTGTGCAGGCTTCATGTGGGCAGCGCGAGGCTTCGTTGAGGAACTACCAACAAGACCGCAGCCAAGTCGATCCTCTAGCCGCAGAGGCTGGTGTCTCAGTCTAGGTGTTCTCGCCATCAGGGCACAGGTTCTATGCCTTCCTCAGGTGGCCATTGGGTGACCAGTCTTCATCTGTGACCTCCGTGTTTCCCGGTGCCTGTCGCGGAGCTGCCGCCGACGAATCTCTCCGATTTCCCCCACAGCAATTGCGTTGAGGTCCTTTCCCCTGGATTGCCATGTGGCTGCTTGGGATGTGCGGGCCTTTCGTAGGCCGCTCCAAGGGTTCGCTGCAGAACTCCTAACAGGGCCATGGCCGAGCCTCTTGTAACCCCAAGGGTGGATGGTCCAATGTCCGGAACGCTCTTCTTTGGCAGGCTTCTGGTTCACGGGGACACACAGAAGGTTCCTGGGTGCCAAGTGTCCCACTGTGCCAGGAATGCCTTGTTGAACTCCGACTGTCTTGAGTGGTTGGATTTACACTGGTGGTACTAGGCTGCTTTGATGTTCTTGGTGATGATGCACTTTGGATGATGAACATCGTAACTTTCCTTCAGTTGGGCAAACAGGCTGAGATATCTTGCTTCTGGTGACCTCATGGATTGAGGTGGAGTGAAGAGACTGAGGGCCATATGTAGGTAAATGGCATTTACCGAATCGTAAATACCGAATTTTACAGATTCGGTATTTACAATTCGGTAAATGCCATGTAGGTAATAATTCTTTAAATATTACCGATTCTGTAATATTCGGTAATTACCGAATCGGTATTTACCGATTTGGTAATTGCAATTGATTCCTATGGGCCTTGAAGCCCATAGGAATCAATGGCAATTACTGAATCGGTAAATACCGATTCGGTAATTTTACCGATTTGTCAAGGGGGACAGGGTGTAACTTTGACACCCTGTTGCACCCCTGATTTTGGCTTGTGTGCAAGGTGACACACACACATGCCCTTAGGGCATGTATGTGTGCCACATGGCACAGGTGTACATGCACAGATGTGCATGTACACAGAAAATCGTTATTTACCATGCCATTGTATTTCATGGTAAATAACGATTTTCTAAGGGCCTGTGGCACTGTTTCCAGTGCCACCTACATCCCAAATTTCCGATTATGTACATTTACTGAATCAGTAATTTACCGATTCGGTAAAATTACCGATTCGGTAAATATACAGAATCAGTCATTTTCAGGCCCCCTACATCTGGAATTACAAATACCTGTCGGTAACGGCCGAAATCGGCCGTTACCGACCAGTATTTTGCCACGTACATATGGCCCTTAGTGGCCACTTGCAGCTGTCTTCCAGTCGGTGCACTTGCTAGGTGTGGCGCTATCAATGCCAAGCAGCAGTCACAGGTGAGAGGATGGTCGAACTGTGAAGCATGGGGCCTATACTCAAGTCGCGCTTGCTAGCCGCTTACGGTTGGTCCTACCGCAGAGCTGTCTCCAGTGACGTCTCTGCACCCTGGTGGCTGGCTTGTGCTGATGAACAAATGTTAATGAACCGCTGCACTCCTAGGTAGGTAATGTCATTCAAGGGTAAGTACTGTACTCTTTTAGTAGGTGCACAGGAAGTCACCTTCTGGGTCCAAAAGGTGCTATGAATCAAGAAACAAAGCAAGCCTTACAGCGAGTAAGGACAATTCCTGGGCACTCTGATGGGCACGAAAGTGCGTAATTCAAATGATAAACTTTCCAAAAGTAGCTGTGATCATAGTAGTTTTTGATTTATTTCAAAAGAATGTTATCCATGGTAATGATAAAGTTCAGCAATTCAGTCATATTTCATTCATATGATACTGATGTTTTTCAAAATTAGATCAAGAAGTCATACAAGTGAATGAACTCCAATGGTTAAATGATCCCCGATGCATTTCGTGCAGAGTTGCACTTCTTCAGGGGGAATCTGTGTGATAAAGAAAAAGAATATGTAGGACGCTAAAAATACAGGAGACTATGATGCAAAAGACATGCAAGTGAAGGTCTGTGGGATTAATGGGAAAGGTACTATTCACAATGAGAGTGGTAGAATGGTTAGTATCGGCGGGTTGCAGGTAATTGGAAAACAAACATGGGTTGAACGTGATAAGAAAGTGCGGTGCAACTTGATGATCTGAGAAAAACCAGAAAATAAAGTGTACAGTTAAAAGCGTGCCTCGATTTATTAATAGAACCGATAGGGTCATGACTGACGCTGGTTCGGGGTGAAAAACTGTGTTAACAGAGAGCACAAAACGGGTGCATAATGCCGTGCACAGCGGTAGAATTATAAAACGAGCGTGCAGTGAAAGTGGAAACCAAGAAAGGTTGAGGAAAACTACTAAGAAGTGCTCGCTTACCGATTATAGGCGGTGAAGATACAATCTACAAGGTTCCGACGGTAAACTCCGGTTCGTGTAAGCGAAACCCGGAAGACGCCGAGCATGCGCACATGCTGTGAGATATGAAAGGCAAACTAGGGTGGTCATAGAGAGCGGACTCCGCAAAGCAAGGACGGAGAGTAAAGTGATATGTCGGGGTGGATTTGGAAATAAGGGTGCAACGACCATGGTGAAGATGAATAAATATACCACAATGGTGTACAATTGTTCACAAAGTGACAACTTTCATAAACAAAAAAATATAATAAAAAACCATAACGTATTGTATCTTCACCGCCTATAATCGGTAAGCGAGCACTTCTTAGTAGTTTTCTTCAACCTTTCTTGGTTTCCACTTGCACTGCACGCTCGTTTTATAATTCTACCGCTGTTCACGGCATTATGCACCCGTTTTGTGCTCACTGTTAACACAGTTTTTCACCCCGAACCAGCGTCAGTCATGACCCTCTCTATCAGTTATATTAATAAATCGAGGCGCGCTTTTAACTGTACACTTTATTTTCTGTTTTTTCTCAGATCATCAAGTTGCACCGCACTTTCTTATCACGTTCAACCCATGTTTGTTTTCCAATTACCTGCAACCCGCCGACACTAACCATTCTACCACTCTCATCGTGAATAGTACCTTTCCCATTAATCCCACAGACCTTCACTTGCATGTCTTTTGCATCATAGTCTCCTGTATTTTTAGCGTCCTACATATTCTTTTTCTTTATCACACAGATTCCCCCTGAAGAAGTGCAACTCTACACGAAATGCATCTGGGATCATTTAACCATTGGAGTTCATTCACTTGTATGACTTCTTGATCTAATTTTGAAAAACATCAGTATCATATGAATGAAATATGACTGAATTGCTGAACTTTATCATTACCATGGATAACATTCTTTTGAAATGAATCAAAAACTACTATGATCACAGCTACTTTTGGAAAGTTTATAATTTGAATTACGCACTTTCGTGCCCATCAGAGTGCCCAGGAATTGTCCTTACTCGCTGTAAGGCTTGCTTTGTTTCTTGTGCTGATGAACACCTTCTCCAGTGCTGGCACGAGTCCTCTCTCCTGTCACTCTTCTCCTTTCCTTCTTGCGCATCTGGGGTGGTTGTTTACCCTGTTGCGTTGTGCCACTCTCCTTCCTTCTTCGCGGAGTGGCGTCCTGTCACGCTCTTCTCCTCCTTTGACCAGGTTCCTCACTCGGGCGTGGCGCCTGCCCCATGTCTCATGTTTGCGCCACATGGACATCTTATTGGTCATATCCAGTTCTTAGGATGGTCTTTTTTTTCTGCTAACCTGTTGCAGGTCTGTCCTGTCAGTAGGACTTGCTTCTTCCTCTTGAGGACGTTTTGGGGGCACCATCCTCTCCTCAGGGATATTCGTAATGCTCCTCTGCTCTTCACTCGAGGGCGTCATGCTTGCGCCTCACGGCTGCACCATTGTGGGGCTTTATCCTGCCTCTGTTCAGGCATGCTTGGCAGGGTTGGCCACTTCGAGTGATGTGTGGCATGCTTGCGGTATGACTGTGGCGTCCAACCACATGTCTCCTCTTATCGGAGCAGATGTTGCAGTGGCAGCTTGCCACATGGAGTGTGTGACTCTCCTCTTGCCTGTCTTGGGCCTAAGGCGACTCCGTGTTGAGGCAGTGTGAGGGTGGACACTCAGTGCTTCCTTCAGCTTTGCTTCATTTCTGTGGAGTTTTCCCTATCTCCTGGGCGCCTGCTCGTGCTGTTAGTTTCGCTGGTGCGTCCAACTGTACACTTCTGGCTTAATGCGCTTAGTTATCTTCATGGGTGCCCTCTTCTGACAGTTGGCTTGCCCTTATTCTAGCTCGCGTTGGTGTCCGTTCACCATTAGGGATGTGTTGCACAACTCACTTTCTTCTTGGGCGCTATCTTCTGACACTTTGATGTGCCTGCTCTTCATTCAGTGGAGAGGTCTTACTCTGTGGAGAGGTCTTACTCTCCCATGCGTTCAAACTTCTCGGTGCATGTGTCGGCGCAACTCAGATCTTGCGTTCTCGGTCCTTTTTCACTGCGCCATCTTCTGGTGCGCTTCCTCTTCTTTCTGACATGTGGTGGCATCAAACAGCCACTGGGGGCGCCATGCAGTGCACATTCACATGCCCGTCGCGGAACTTTCAGCTCGTCAGCCTGGCCTCTTGTTGCTTTATCCTTGGGTTCAAACAGACTCTTGGCAGCTTTCTTGGATGAGGCATCTTTGCACTACTTGATGCTCTCTACTGGGGTTTAGCATTTCTGCTATCCTCACTGCCATGACCGGCGCCTACAAGTGTGCTTGCTGTAGTCGTTCCCTTTGTGTCTTCCTCAGAGTTAATGTAGCTGTGGGGCTCAGGTAGCTGACATCTTTGTCGGGCAGGTCAGTGTGCAGCTGGGAGTGCTGCTTTTGTTCCTTTCTTATGTGTTGACAGCACATGTCCTCTAGGTGATGCCGCAGGTACCTTTCTTCTGCCTTTAGCAGGTTTCCATGTTGTGCAACTTCTACTTACTGGGTGGGCATGCTACTCCCTGTACTCAGAGATACAAGACTAAAGTGAGAGGGGCTCTGCTTGGTCTCCCTCCTATAGACGGTATGTCACTTACAGGACTTGTAAGCGACAGGGCTGCTTCCATTAGGTGCTCTATGGTGGCTGCAGTGTCACAAGCTGCCACTAGATGCCACTGCAGGCAGTTTCCCAGAGGCCCGGCAGCGTTCCTCAGGCTGTGGGCCTGCTTGGTTCTATCGGGCCACAGCAGATTTCCCTCACGCTATGTTCCGTCTTTTATTGAGAAGGCAGTGTCTTGTAGTGCAGGCTTATTCTTCTCCCCTGTGCTAGCAGGATGCCTCCTTCATTTGCTCTCCACAGACCTTGCGGTATGGCCATGCCACTGTTTGTTACCACCTCGCTGTCCCCAGCTGAGAGGTGCTCTTAATGCCGGGGCAAAATGGTGTCAGGGAGGGTCGCTTACGAATGCTTCATCGGCTGGGGCATGGCGTAGTGCACCTGGTCATACCTGATGGGTATTCTTCTCTGCACTGCCTTCTTCCCCCAAACCTCCAGCAGGCGGGGAGTAGTGTGGGGGCAGTAGTCACCTACGTGGGGCCCGCTTCTACAGGGCAGGCATCACCGGCATCCTAGGTTCTGATCCCCTCATCCAGGCAGGCGAAATCGGTCTGTCCGCCACGTACTCCACGACTGATTTAGCCAATGGCACGGCTTGTGGGGTAGGGTATAAATATGCTTAGCATTCTCTTTGATGAACGTTAGGGTCTCCGCTCTGCAAGCACCTGGGATTAGACCCGCCTCGTCACCAGTGTGGTGTCTCAGGGCCTTGGCCCACATACACAAATGACCACACAGACACTCAGCAGTGGGATACTGGAACGGGCCCAGGGCTCGTGCACCTGGCCCCTTTTATTAGCAGGGTCATCTGACCAGTGACACTTGTGATGGGTGGGTGTTAGTGTGGGTGTATTGCACAGGAAGAATACTAGAAAGTGTCCAGCAGGACACTACAGTGGATACACGTAATTCTTCTTAGGGAATAAATCAGGCTTTGTATTTAAGCTGGTTTGTAGATTTCACCCAGAAATGGCTACTGGCTACTTGTAAATCAATTTAGGGTTTTGAATTATGTTTTCTATACAATCTTTTATTTGTTCGTTTGTTTATTCCAAGGACAGTAGGTTGTGCAAGTAATGTCCATACCTGACTTTAGACCTGAATGAGCAGTGTTTTATGCCGGTATGATTAGGGTCAAATTGGGATTGTGTGTGTGGACTTTTTCACTGAGCCTTCTGTCCTACACATGTACTCGTATGAGGTAGATGCATTTATTTCAATTCTAGGACTTACAGTAGGATTTCTGTTTTAACTTAGTTGGAACATTCCTCTCCACAGGGGGGCTAGCTGCATGTAACTGGATGTAATCTTTTCTTAACCTGCTAATAGACCCTAAGGGCTGTGTCTTGTTGAAAGATTTGAGGGATGTGCTTGGCCATAGCAAAAGTCGGGCTTTGTGTTATACCATTTTTTCATAACAAACACCATTTGTGACTGCTAATATTTTTATTCTGGCTTTACAAAAGCTACGTGGCCAGGGGTGGTGGGTCATTGAGTCAACTGTAATAAATCTGGACACCAACTCTCAGCACGCAGAACAGGGGTTCCTCCCAATATACATTAGATTAGATATGGAGAACTCCCTCATGTTTGTCTAAGGTCATATGGTTAGGTCTTTCTTCAGTCGCCCGCCCTTCCACCTTAGCATGTAAGTTCCTGGCTGACACTAATCGAAAAGGGCTGGTATAAGACAACACACTGTTGGGTCCAGCGCACTATACATATTTGAGATAAAAATATCAGTCACTGCTTCTGCCCTTGGCCTTGGACAGTTTTTGGGTAGTAGAGATACATTCATTAAGGACTTTCCTTCTAGTACCAACGATACAAAAATGAACCTATATGCTCTTAAACGAAATGGTACAATCCACTTGCTCGTACTCTACAAAATCTGTGAAACTATCAAAAATACATAATTCCATTATCTTCTATTTCCACGACCAATCTGTGTTTCCAGACTAAAAATGTTTTGATAATGTGCAGCAGGCTGGGAATTCTTACTTTTTGAAAACGCGAAAGCATATGAAATCCGAATATAAATGTTTTACAGTACACTGCTTTTCTTTGCTAAGTGGCGACAATGTTCTTTGTTAAATTGCTCAGTCTTTCATGACTGTCGCCGGATTACTGCTTGCATAGTTTTATCTCCCTTTTATCTTTTGTATTCTCCTGCATTTTCTGGATATGGCTGGCTTAAGTGACTCAGCAAAATTTGCTTGACGACTTTATTACGAAAAATGACAGAACACATTTTTTACTTTAGAAAAGCACAGAATTGACAGATAAATATCTCCTCTTAAGTGACCTCACAGGGCTATGAGAAAATTGTTTCACTTGTCTGGCATTCCTCCTGGTCTTTTGATAAAAAATGCTGCACATTTAAGGTTGGTGTGAATATATTTAGGAATGGAATGCCTGGATCCCAAACACAGAGCAGAAGTTAGGCATTCATTTAACGTAACTGTAAACTTTGTGAATTTGTTACAAGAGCTCATTTGCAGCTCCTACCAGCTCAGCTCACTGAAAGCATTTGATTATCTTTTTAATGAATAGAAAAGTAGCACCCCTGCAATACCAACTAGCTGTGTGTCTCATACTCCGTCTCCTAACCTTCACCTTTAACTAACCAACTATACTGTAAGAATCACACTTAATGACAATTGTAGCCCCGCAGTTCACACAGCCCCACTGACACCCTAGCTATGCCCTTCTACAATCATCCCTTTCAGCCTGAAGAGTTCAACAACAGGATGTAGGTCAATGCCCATGAAACATCTCCTAGACAAAGAGCTATTAATAGAAACAAAAACTCAGACAGACCCTGTAATTTCGCAAACAATCACACAGAACAAGAATGTAATTTGTCAGTGCACAACACACAATCTCCTTGCAAACCCACATAACGACAACTTACTACTACTCGGAGAAGACATAAATTGGGTCACAAAGAACATCACCACACTTCTACTTACACTAGAGAAGATGCACACACCCACCACCAAATTTAATGAATCCCTTTCTAGCAGAAAACCTATCTATAACAGCAAAGTCTCAAACAGTTGAGAAGACACAGAATCTCTTACAAAAAGGCTACCTTGAATGTTAAAGCAATAGCGATCAATTCTCAACTAGACAAAGCGAAGAACAGGCAGAGAAACTCTTCGATATTATAAAACAACAATCAGGGAAACTTGAAGAACCCACAATTACAAACAACTTGGTGGACATCTGCAACGCCACTTACTTTAAAGAAAAAATTGAATTGAATCGAAACCATAAGCAACTCTATCCTGAGGAGAGCTAATACCCAACTTACTGAACCCACTAATACCACGCACACAGCACACAGAAAGAATACTGACTAACACTCCCCAACTGTCCCAAGAAATAATGGAGCCTTTGAAACAGTTTCAGATCTATGTCTGAGGGACAAAATCAGAAAATCATCCAGTCAATGAAGCAGACCACACATTTTGACAACCCCTTGTGGACAAAAATCAAGAACCAATCTGTCCAGGAAATGTCCCGCCCAGAGTGCCTTAAAATGGGCCAAGGATCTCCTCTAATAAAAAAAGTGGGCACTGACCAGCAAGACTTAAACAAATTCTGACTAGTTTCCAGTACACCTTTCCTGGCTATATTGGTAGAAAAATCAGCTATGCGAACACATCAAGAGTTTTGACCTTCTACACAGCACCAATCTGGCTTCAGGCCTGGACCCAACACTGAGGTCAGCATTCTAAACACCTGAGATGATATACAAACATCACTAGACTAAAACAAATGTCTACTAGTACTTCTATATTTATCAGCAGCGCATGACGCAGTCAACCACACACGACTTAGAGAACCTCTTGAACTCAGAATTGGCCTATCAGGGACTGTCCTCAACTGGTTCACCTCCTTTTTGCGGAACTGACAGCAAAGAGAAAAAATCAGCACTTCCCTATCCTAGGTAGCAGATATTGATAGGAGTGTTCCGCAAGGATCCACAATTTCACCAATACTCTTCAATCTACACATGGAACCACTCACTGAAATCCTTAAACAATCAAAAATCCCATATCACATGTATGCTGATGCTACCCGATTGTACATCAAAATGAGCTCAAGAACATACCAGGAGACAAAATGACACCCTGAGGAAAACACAGGACTGGCTGGTACACAGTCAGGTAAAACTGAATCCAATGAAAACCGAATGCATTTTTAATCCCCACTTCTTAGATCCCCACAACCCCAACCTTGGTCTCTTCACCAAAGATCACTAAACTGAACCCAAAAATCTCAGACTCCATAAAATCACTAGGCATCACACTAGACTCAAAACTAAAAGCTCTGCACAATTCTAGTCCCAATTACTTTGCAAACAGGATCACACTATCAGGAGGTGGAAGGGATTCCAGAAGTGCTAAATCCCTCATACTAGAACCAGCCAGATTCAAAAAAAGGAAAACCCATGGCCGCGGTTTCTCTGAATCTGCTCCAAAAATATGGAACTCCCTACCTCCCTTGACGAGAGCTATTACCTCACTCAGGCTTTTCAAGATGGAGGTTGGAGACGTACTACTTGACATTTTTTTTTCATAATAGAACTATCATAAAACTGTCATTCACATTATTGTATAGTGCATTGTATTGTTTTTATACCTAGCTCCTAGAATGCTACAAACAGTGGATCTTCAGTAATGGTTATTTTTATTATTCAACAACACTCATCTAGTCACGCTGTACAGTGTTCTGAAACCTTGATGGACATGATAGCGCTCTATAAAAAACAATAAATAAATAAATAAAATAAATTTTGTAGCCAAACACAACATCACAAGGCATCGTAAAACTCTTGTGCCCCCCCACATTTATTGAAACGCCAGACCCCAAGAGAACCATTTTACCCTTTAGATACTAAGACAGATTTATATATTTCATTGTATGCATTTACTTAATTTATAAAAGAATTAGTGGAGGGGCCGAAGTTTTACTCAGAAACCCAGTCACCATTATCGAATATCGAAGTGCTGTACACAAAGTCTGCGTAGTGTTGATTCTACCTTATACTTCTTTCATCCACCATTAGACCCTCCATACCCCTTCATCTCAGTCTTTCAGTTTCTTTTCTATGCCTGCTTTCTTTCTTTGTCACTGTTTTCCAGTGTTTCTCATTCTCCTTCTTTCCCCTTTCTGTGATTTTTTTCTCTCTCTTGCTCTGGATCAATGTTAAATGTGCAGAAATAAGTGCCTGTCCCAAACACAAGTGTTGGTAGGCCTTGCTTTCAACCACTGGCTCAAATTCGGCATTCTTCTTCACTTTAAGCCCTTTTCTGCAAGTTCACATTGATAAAAATGCCAATTTTCATGGTGGGTATCAACTAATGCTGATCTCAGTTTCAAATAATTGCAGTATTGCAATTCTTGAATGACCCAAAAGTAAAAGTACTAGTTTCAATGAAGCACTCCTTTACAATATTTTATTGGCATATTAAAATAACTATGAATGCGTTTTTTATAAAGTACTTTATACCTCGATTATGGCAGTTTCCAAGGGCCATATGTATGAAGCAAATTTGCATTCGCAAAGGCTTTGCAAATGCGAATTTGCCAAATGGTATGTATTTAGGAAAATGTTGGTGCAAAACAAGGAATCGCATAAAATGTGATTCCTTATTTTGCGAGAATGAAAAATCTGCGATTTTCCTGCGATTACCTATATTAGCGATTTCTTAGTTTGCGAAAATTGCAAACGGAAAATCGCTAAATAAGAAATCGCAATGGTATGTATAAAAAAATCACAAATAGCGATTTTTGGATATTCGCAAATTACAGAATCGCAATTACCACCAAGTGGGAGCAGGTGGCAACCAGGTGCAACCTATTTAAGCACTACCAGAATACAACAGACTTTTTACCACAATGACGGGGCTTTACCTCATAGCCAGGAGGATGCGACTGAGAGCTGCGGCACAGAGGAGGAGACGCCAGGAGAGACTATTCCGTGCGCGCATCACCATCTACCAGCGCACTGATTAGGACATCTACACCTACTACAGACTGCATGAAGACAGTATATATGATTTAATTGAAGAACTCAGACCCTTCCTAGAACACCCCACACGCAGGACACAAGCCAGCCCCACTCACATCCAGGTCCTGTGTTCACTACACCTGTTGGCCTCAGGTAGTTTTCAGGGTGTGATCGTCTCAGCAGGAGGGGTGTCACAAAGTGCCCTTTCGCGCTTTTTCCATGCGTTCCTTGATGCCATGGTACAGAGGATGCAACACCACATTTATTTCCCCAGCACCCCACAGGCAATAGACCAGACCAAGCAGGACCTTTACCAAATTGCCCAATTCCCCCACGTGATAGCATGCATAGATGGGACACATGTTGCAATATCCCCCCCCTCAAAAAATGAGTACATCTTCAGGAACCGCAAATGCTACCATTCATTAAACATTCAGGTGGTGTGTGATGCCAAACACATCATAGCGGACATAGTAGCAAAGTATCCAGGCAGCACACATGACACATTCATCTTCCGTCACAGTGGGCTATACCGTAGACTCTTAAGAGGGCAGTTTGGCGAGGGATATCTACTAGGTAAATGCATGTAAACAAAGGGCACATTTGTACTGACTACCATGTGCAGTTTAGTGACTCATCATTAACATTTCTACCCACAGGTGACAGTACATATGCAGTCCGGGATTTCATCATGACGCCCTACTTCAATCCTTCCAATGCTAGGGAGCACAGATACAACAGGGCACACATAGCAACCAGAGGCACCATAGAACAGACATTCGGGATACTGAAGAGCAAATTCCGCTGCCTCCATAAAAGTGGAGGTGCACTCCAATACAGCCCACAAACATGTTGCAAGATAGTGGTAGCATGTGCGATGCTGCATAACATTGCCACCAGGAAAGGCACACCAGTGGAGTTGAGTGATCAGAATCCTCTGACGTGGAGGGGTCTGGACCAGGACATATGGTAGCTGGTGTAGCTGGTGTAGCAGTTGGGTGCCAGAGGCGTGATGAGATTACGAGCAACTATTTCTAGGTAAGAAAAAATGACACAATGGCATATCTTAGGTGTGTAACTGTGTTTTTATTCCTTAATTGCAGGAAATATACTGTCACAAGTCCTCAATGGCAACTAGTCACAGTCCATTAGTCATGCACATGTTTTACTCACAGTGCTATATAGGAAACAGGAGTGACTGCATAGTCAAGTCTGTAGTGTTATCAAAGTTATCACATCATGTGCGGTGCAGCCTAGCTGAGGCCCCTGTTGGATGATGCACAGCATTGTTCTACTTGGACGTTGTAGGCCTGTTGTTCCTGCCACTACGGCGTCTCTCCATGATGGGTGGTGGGGTATTGCTGCTCCGCCCTGACTGTGCGTCCTCTTCACTGGGAGTTAGTACACCAGGCCCTGTTGTACGAGCTGCCCGCAGCTCGTCAACAGCAGATGTTACCTGCACAAATGCCATAGCAATATCCTGGCTACCATGTGCAAACTGCTGCTGCAGGTCTATGCTGCGCCTGGTCTGGATGTTTGTGGCAGAGGCCAAGGGGTTAATGGTCTGTGTATATCTATCCAGGCGCTGCTGCTCTCGGCGCCTATCAGCACGGTCTGGGCGCATTTTCTCACAAAGCGCCTGCATGGCACCCCTCAGTTCACTTGTTATTCCCCTGAAGCCTTCCCTCACCTCTCTTTGTAATGCTTTAATGTTTTTCGCTTGCAGGCGCTGCACCTGCAACATATTCAGTTCCAGGCTGGCAAACACAGATTCCTCACCCGACCTTCATTGTTGCTGGTTGCGCGACGTCGGCGCCTGCCTGTGCCTTGTGGGACTTGGTGCTCTGGTGCACAGACCTCTTGCTGTGGCTGTGTGTTCTCAGAGGGCAAATCTTCATCACTATCCTCTGCCTGGCCCTCCATTGGTGGTAGTGGTCTCACTATGTGTCTCCTTCTTTTCCTTTGCGGGTTGACAGGGCTGTCCTCCCCATCTGTGTGGTCCTCATGCCCTGCGTCTCCTGAGTTTGGATGTTCATTCACAGTTCCACTGCCTGTAGGCTGTGTTGTTGTTGGTGCTGTGGACAGAACAGCATACAATTATTACCTGTACTCACTTGTACTTTGTAAATAAATTAATTTCACCGTTTGTGATGACATTTGTTAGTTATTTCCCTTTCCTGACCTGCACATGCTATTTTTGATTTTCTTGGCTGAACATGCACAACTTAGGATTTCATGTGACTATATCTCCCATAATGCATTGTTGTGTCTGCCTTTGTACCTGCTGTGGAGTACAGATCTTTTTTTCTGCCCCTAGGTCGCTGCTGGGGGGTGTTTGGGGGGTGTGAAGGGTGTGATGGCATGCTTCTTACCTGGTCCAGATGCTGGTTGATCGGAGCTGTCCAAATCAGCCACGCCCCTCACGCTTTCTGTTTGCAGGGTCCCCTCCACCAGTTCCTCCAGAGGTGTTGAGTCTGACACTGTAGAGGTCCCTCCACCAGTGTGCCTGGACTGCTCCAGCCTGGCAGCTAACTTCTCTTTGGAGCGCTGGCGCAGGTCGTACCAGCGCTTTCGTAGTTCATCAACATTCTGGTTTGTCACCCCCAGTGCTATTACTTTATGCTGTATGTTAGCCCAAATGCACCTTTTACGGGTTTCTGGCACCTTCAGAGATTTCTTGCCAAAAAGTAATTCATGATTTGGAACCATTTCCTGGATTAATGCCTCCAGTTCAGCCTCAGAGAATTTCTGCTTTCTCTTCCTTGAACTTTCTCCCTCCTGCTGCTGCTGCTGGGTTTCCTGCCTGGGCATGTCTCCACTTTCAGCCATGTTGATTCAGTAGCACAGTTCACTCTCCAACACTCCTTCACTCTGACTCTGAATCAGCAACTCAGGTGCAACATGGGTAGTGAGTTACTTCCTGGTTGTGATGTCATCATGCTGCACCTGGTTTCTGATTGGCTGAATTGTGAAATTCGCAAAATTGCGATTTTTTCCGTTAAGAAATCGCAATTTTGCGATTTCTTAAGGTTAAGGAATCGCATTTGGGGATCTCGCAAATAAATAGCGATTTTTACCGAATCGCTATTTATTTGCGATTTTTTACATAAAAATCACTATTTCAGAATCGCAATTCTGTACCTTCATACATATGGCCCTAAGTGGTTTACAAAAAGGTGTTACTTTTAGCAAATTGTGGCTGCAGCAAATTCACCTTTTCTACACAGTCACCTCAAATTTTTTTTATAAAAGTTCTGGAACATTTTTTTGCTGACTTTAGAGTTTGTGGTCTTTTTCATTGCTAAACAGTAGTGTAGTAAACTGCATATTTTTCCTCTCTAAATCGTGCTAATTATTGGAACCCCCAATTTGGCATATTTATATTCCCTATACGTCCGTTGTAAATGATGCCTTGATTACACTTATTGCATGGAAAGGTAGATGTCATGTGGGCTGTGTTGATTATTTACACCACTCATATATATGGCAAAAGTATATTTTTGCCAGAAGCACTACTGTGCTTTGACCTGGCTGCAGTTTAAATGCACTGCACTGACTCATGGCATGGAAAATTGCCTTTTTGATGAAGAAAAAAGCCTAATTTAAATATTCATACGTGACCCTAAAGTGTGTCTTGCAAGCCAAAAGAGCAAGGAACTAATATATATAAATAAATAGGACCCACCACATATTGGCCGAAAGCTAGTTCACTAAATAGGACTGTCTAGAGTTTTCTCTAATGGGCCTAGTTTGGATTAAAAGCTTTATTTTCTACCTTGGTCTAAGGAAAGGCTAGAAAAATGCTTTGAAGATATTTCCTGCTCAGATTTTGAAATTTACATATTGCTTGAATCAGATTGTTGATAACTTCAGCAGGAAAGTAAATTTTTGAATATGTACTTTAGGCTGCCTAGGCCAGTACTGGCATGCAACCACATATGTCCCCTATCACACCCTCAGATAAAGCGTGGGCGTAGTTGGCGTAGTACCACTATGCGGAATTCTGTGGAGTTGAACAAAAAATCCATGAACTCCGCTCCGCAACTCCGTTCCGTCTCATCCCAATTAATAAAACAAAAATCTCACATACCTTTGACAAAACAAGTAACTCTATCTTTACATGCAAAAAGGCATACAGTCATCTCACAAAATTGAAAATGAAAATACAGGAAGCAGTGAGAGAGGTGATGATTTTGGGGTCCTCCCTAACCTAGGGAGAGAATGAAGCAGATGTCTTGAACACAAAGAGCACAAAAATACAATGCCAGCCAAAGGCCCAGCAAAGCATTATGAGTTGGGATTCTAGAGTGCAGTGAATATTGTAGTATTCGCTCTAAGCTGAGCCGGGAGAGCTGCTGCCGCTTGAGGAATATTTTGATATTGGATACTATAATATTCACTGCACTCTATAATCTCGCCCCATAATGCTTTGCTGGGCCTTTGTTTGACATTGTAGTTTTGCCCATAACTTTGCTTAGGGTGGTCCTAGGAGGATGGGACCACCACCGAATTGTTCAGCATGATATGCTCTTTGTGTTCAAGGCATCTGCATGGTCCTCCCCCTAGATAAGGGCAAACCCCAAAATCATCACCTCTATCATTGCCCGATATTTTTCAAAGTTCACTTTTGTGAATTGGTTACACGCTTTTTAGCATGTAAAGGTAAAGTTGTTTTATCAAAGGGTTGTGGGTGCAGGAGCTAATTCCGCGGAGTCACGTAGTTTGAGTTTTTGCAAGAATTCTGTGTTTTCAATGTAATGCATAGTTAATAAATCTTCGCAACCTCCACTAGCGGAGCCGAGTTATTTGCCCACGGTTACCTCAGATCTGAAATAACACTTTTACTGAAATATTGGACAACACTGCCTCTGAGGACAATGGCTTGCCTCTGGGCCCTGGACAGGCCAATGGATGATAGCGGATCCCTGCTAAGTGGTCAACAGTTATTTGGATGTGGACAGTAACAATAGGTAGGACAGAGGAAAGCTTTAGCACTACCTCTGTTGACCTGGAGAGGTACTTCTGTTCATCCACAGGACCCTTCTAGACAGTTAAGCTCCAGCCACAGTAGGAGGGTGTAAGAAATTGAAGTATCGGATGAGGAATGGGAGTACCTACCTCAATAAATTATCACAACACATGTCAGGGGAACCACAAAAGTCAATAAATAAATATTTGCCTAACTTTGTGGTAGCATGGCACAACAGTAGTCAGGCTTAACTTAGAGGTAATGTCTAAAGTATTTATGGAGTATGCAAACAGAAATGCAGTGAAAACAAAACACAAATCCCAAACCAATTCAGAAAAGTAGAATAGATGTTGATAAATAAAATGACTGCAAAACAACAAAAAAACAATTAGTAGAACCCTAGTTCTGAATGTTTAAAGTTTAAGGTTCAAAATAGAGCTTAAAAAGCGTTTCAGCTGCAGTCATCTGGTTGTGCTTGACTGGGTGAAAGCAAAAAGCTTAAGGCCAACTACGATGGAGAATGGGACAAATACAGAGACCACGTTCTCCCTGGTGAAAAGTTTTACCTTTGGTCTCTTTGAAGCTGTTGGCTTTAGGCGGGAAACTTCATGCGGGATAAATTTGGTTTTATGCCCAATGATGGTATGTTCCTGACCTAATATCTTTTTGGCCACCCTACAGGATGTATTCAGATGTTAGTATTTAAAGGAAAAAGCAGCAAATGTGTTACCGGCATCAGCATTTCCACCTTCTCTAGCAAGGGCCAAAACATGTTGATGCAAATAAGGGTTTTCAACCATAATACCCTTTTGTCACTCCAAACAAATTTTTTGTTATCAATACCGCAAACATCCATTACTAAAAAGGGATGCCTGGCAGTTTTTAGATATTTTTTGTCCTTTAGTGGACCCTGACAGACAAATATCTTTAACAGCTCCCACGAATATGGTTGAGCTCATCCTGGTTTCTAGGGACCGGAATGCGACCCAATGATATAAAATGGCACTACTAGAGTGGGCGAGGATCTGTAAGCTAAACTGAAAGGTGTTTGGTCTGCATTGGTAAATTATCATATGCTTTGCTGTGATCTACATCTTGAGTCTTCAGGCAACATGGTCATAAGATACCTTTTAAGTCTATTTGATTAAGTTATGGAAATAGTTTCTCCCACTCATTCCCATCAAACAATTGTTTGGTTGCATTCGGGTTGGTAAAAGTGGTTTGCATATTAAACCTTCGGATATGCTTTTGGTATATAAATATTGCACTGTTCTATCAGTCTGTTTGGGTTAACAGCTACCCCTGACATGTTATTTCTCCTATCACTTTTCTAACGAAATACATCTGTGGCCCAAATAAATCTACATGTGCCACTTTTTTCAAAACAAAGTCCCTGCCTCAAAAATACTGTGGCTGAGATACAGAGTCAGCAATGCAACATCGCACCATGCAGCAGGAAGTAACTGAGAAGCGGGATTGTTTGTGCTGGGGAGAGTACAGATTTCAGTTTGTAGGTTGCACTGTTTCTGGTACCACCTGGACATCTTGATTCCGAGCTTTATTACCCTAACATGAAATACATGGTGCTAGAAGGAGCAGTTGCTGTAGCACCCTCCACTCTGCTGCCATCTTAATTTATGGTGGTTGGAGGGTGGAGCGGGCTCTAGTAACAGTTCCTCCAGCAGCATGTACTTCACAACGGATATTGACGTGTGAAATATGTGCTCCCCGGAGAAGGGTGTGGGTGGTAAATCACACACGGTGCCACTGAGCAAGGGTGGAAGGCCCGGAGAACAAAAGCCAAGAGGGGGAGGAGCACAGATTACCTAAGAAAATGGCTACCACTTGTGAAAGGCTAAGAAAAAGGGTACCAAAGGGGCAAAGGGTTGCAAGGGACAGGAGAACAATGGCCACTGGGTGGGGCAACAGACACCAGAGGCAGAGTGGTTGTTGTACTACCTGAGGCGCAATCTCCAACAGTCTTTTTTCCTGGCTCTACTCTATGAATTTTTTCGAGTTTCTAGGAGGCAGGCTCCTCCTTAACAAGATGCATCCCTCTCTTGTCCATCCTGAATGTATTGGCCTAGTTAGTTGCAGCACAAGATCAATAAACCAAGGGAAGAACCAAGTTTTAGCTAATTTCTCTCAATTTCGCAGAGGCTTTTATTACATTAGTATTTTTTTTACCTACTTTTTGATTTTGTGACAGTTTTTGCTAATCATGAAATAGCTAACTCTTGGAGGGTCTGATTAAAGCTGATAGACCAGACTGTCAGTAGGGATTTTATAATACAGTTATCATTCCATTACCGTGCACATACAAAATTATATACATCAACACAACATATATTTACTGTTGCTGTAACTTTCACAGAAGCATGTGTCGCCTTACAAAATACAAAAGTACAAAAGCAATAGATAAACATAAAGAACACATTTTAAGACTCAGCACTAGGGGGAATTATATTAACATGCACCTAACGCAGGTGGAAGGCTGCTGGAGTGCAGCAACAAAACACATAGGTGTCCCCTTTGTGTGTGTTTATCTGTTAGTCTATCTTTCTTTTTAGATACAGCTCACAAACTTTAACACATATTCCTTTTAATATGTCATTACATGTCATTCTCAGGATACCATTCTACCCAGATTTGGGTCTCATTTGCTTCTTTATTTTCTTTCTCCCATTAACCTGCACCTTCCTGAAAAGGAGTGAGGGTAACATCACTGTGAATTGAGTTGTCTCTTTGGTGAAGCGATATAGTTTTGAATATCATTGATGTTCTAAGTAGTGAAAACTAGACCCTCATGAATAGGAATACATTAAAGCTGTATTTGATCATGAGTCTCAGAAATTGATATTTACCCGGGTTTAAATCACTGTAATAGAAGATTCATCATAACAGGTCCCATAGCTGTTTAAGGCAAACTAAAACAAAGATTGGCAAAGCAATAGTCTGGTGTTGTCTGCCAGCCTTTTGGCAATTCATGTTTTGTCATGGTTTTTGCTAAACGTAATTATTCTAAAAATGCACTGACTAAAGGCAAAAATGTATTAGTCTCATAAATACACACATTACCATAGTACTCCATGGCACTCAAGAGAACTACTTTGTTTCTGGATGTGCTCATTGTGGAAGGAATGCATGCCATAACTCACTGTTACTTCAGTCAATGGCCAAGGTGGGCTGATCCATTGGCCCTTAATGCATACTTCAGTGGGTTGGGGAAAAATTTGAATGACACAACCACAGACAAATGGATGAAGAGTGTCAGAAACCCTCTAATAGAACTATGTCATACATATAATTTAATAAAATAAAAAGGTCTAGGCTAACACAGATCTAAAAAAGCCAAACGTTCAGCTATTGGCAGGCCAGCCTGTTACTTTTTGAATTGAAGGACGAAAAAAATGAAGGAAAGAGGCAGGTAAAAAAGATGGAAAAAAAGAAGCAAAGTAAGAAAAAAGAAAAGAAGAAAGAAGGAAAGAAAGGAGGACAAATAAAGCAGAAGGAAATATAGCAAAAAGCAGGGAAAAAACGTAAATACAGGTAAGAAGAACCGAAAGAAAGAATGAAATAAAGGATAGAAAGACAGAAAGATGGAAAGAAAGAAAGGAAAGATATTTAGAAAAGCAAATAATGAAAAGGGAAATTAAAAGAAAAAAGTTCAAAAAGAATGAAGGAAGGAAAATTGGTAAGAAACAATGGAGGAAAAATCGAAAGAAAGAATGGAGGATATATGGAAGGAAAATTGAAGAACAATGGAACGAAAGAAGGCAAGATGTAAAGAAAGATAAAAAGAAAAAGGAAAGAAGAGAACGAGGGAACAAAGGAGAGAAAGCATGAAAAAATAAAAGAAAGCAAGAACAAAAAAAGGGAAGATGCTATGGAAAGCGAGAAAGAAAACATTAGACAGAAAGCAAAAATGAAAGAAGGAAAGAAAGAAAAGAAAGAATCAAGAAAGCATGAAAGAAGGGATTGGAGAAAACAAGAAGGAAAGAAAGCAAGCATTAAATAATTAAAGAGTAAAGAGAAAAAGGAGAGACAGAAAGAAAGAGAAAGAAAGAAGGAAAAAGAGAGAGATAAGGAAAAAGAAAGAAAGAAAGAAAGAAAGAAAGAAAGAAAGAAAGAAAGAAAGAAAGAAAGAAAACGAACACGATGTGAAGAAGACAAGAGAGGAAGAAAATGAAAAAAGGAGGAAGGAACGAAGGCAACAGAAAATAAAAATAAGGAAGGAAAAGAAGGCAAGGTAGAAAACACAAAGGAACGAGGAAAGAAAGAAACAAAGGAAGAAGAAACGAAACAAAGATAGCAAGAAAAGGAAAAGAAAAAGAGAGGAAGGAGGCAATAAAACAGTGTTTGCAAGTTTACAAATGAAACATGATAATGGTGGATTTTCTTCCTGAGCAAAGTTTATTAAAGAACTTGAGTTATTATACTCTTTGGTGGTTTGCTTCTGTTTCTTACCTTAGATTCTCTTGTTTGGTATGTTCCATTTGTAATGTTTATGGTCGAAGTGTGGAAATTTTAAGCCAGTCGTTAGGACCCTGAGCTGGGACTGGAGTTTCTTCATTTTAGTAAAAGATCTACATAGTTCTACAATTTATGGTGTGGCCTACTTCCCACATATGCACTTCAAAGAACCATTGGTAAAATTGAGTACAGAATACATGCATTGTGAAGAAATGTCCACTTATGAGTTGCCAAGTGTAATATGGAAGCTTTTGCTGTGTGTACAGCACACATAGCACACATAGTAAAAAGAGAATAACTTAATACCGACCATTTTCAAATGAACGCAATATGTTATGCCTGACTAACAGTCAAGTAAACGAAGGACACTTTAAAAGTAATTTACAATAGCATTGGCATGAGACAGAAACTGAATTAGCTGGAATGTGCCCTGTGCTCACACGTAGTAGTAAGTATCCTGCTACCACCTCAGACTCTATAACAAGGGCAACACTAAAGTAATTATAAAGTGAAAACAACTAAAACATTGGCACTAAATGCAGCTACCTTGTGTGCTGAAAGCCCCTTTACATATGTATATTATACATATAATTGTAGTAACATCAAAAGCTTGTGTCTAACACCAGACTGAAAAAGGTGATCAGCATGATTTCTCCCATACATATAAATCCAGGTAAAGAGGAAGTATGACCTTGGCACTACCACTGTCCCAAAGCAACAGAAATATAGAAAAGTAGCTTTGTAAAAGTACATTATTTCAGCAATCACCAAAGTGTATGTCTCAACTAGAAGAAAACAAACTAAACATCCAGCCCCGAATCATAGAACGAAATGGTCTGGAATGATTACCCAATGGAAAGAAGTACTGGTAAAGACATTCAGTATTGCATCACAAAGTGTCGTGAGTCAAACAGATGAAAATAATATTGATTGTTAGCCAGAAAAACAAATACATGACTTTAATTACACCACATAAACAAGAAAACGGTAATATAAATAAAAGTAATGAACATATTGTAATAAGCACAACCTATTTACTAGCCACTGAACAGATAGACAAGGGTGACTAGCCCTACCCAGAAGTCTAAGACTCCGTTAGGAGTGCCACCCACGCTTTATAAGCAACATTTTTCATTTCATTTCATTTCAAATCATACAGATGCTGTAATGCCAACTCCCTGCAACTTATCTCTTCTCTTGTGTGAGTACAGGTGAACAGTTGTATTTTACTGATCACTTACCATAAACAGTATAAAATAAAAAAATTAAAAGGAAAATGGACATCCAGGTACATTCTTGTGCCTTTACCAGGTCTTGTATTGGACTGTTTTCGTTTTTAAAAACAATATCATGCGGTACCTTGGACATGCACTTACATAAGGACAGGAAAGTTGCTTCTGATGTTAGCCACATAATATTTTTATTGAATGAATGCTGGTTTTCTTTTTTGTTAGAATGATGTGCTATTTAGATTTAAAAGTATATCCAGGAGTTGCTCTGCATCTTAAAATTAATCTGTGTGTTGTTTGTGTCTAATATTGATAACGTTAATGCACTAGTAGAAATTAAAGTGCATTTTAATATACTGTTTGGCTATAGAAGAGACTTTGCATCAGGCAAGAATGGATACTTTTATCATTTTTTGAAATTTTGCAACTGATCATTTCCAATTGTAAAACATGTTATAGGATGTCTAGGGAATACACCTATAAAGAAATGCACACGTTGTGCATTTTTGAGGACGGGGAGGGTCTCTCATAGGAAAGCAAAAGTCTGAAATAAATATTTGTTACATTTTGCCACACATCTACCATATGCAATATCGAAATAACTTTAATCTAAAACCGTATATACTAACAGCAGTATTTTATATATAACTTGCTTGTGCTAAATTTGCTTATATGTTACTTTTCACTGCTAGCATGGTGTCATTTGGACCCATGAAGAGGGGTTACATTTAAAGTAACAGATACAAAAAAATCGGTAATCGAAGCAAAATGTTGTATTTCCATTTAGACAATTTTCCAATATGTTGTCACGGGAATAGCAGGGATACATTTTTTTTAATATTGTACAATAGTAAAAAACTGTATCATTTTAACTTGTGCAATGCAGTGATTAATAAATATGTATACAATCTTTTCAGATCCTTTTGAAGTTCCTCTAAAGGATGCAATGCGTTAGCTGGGTCTGCCAAATAGTGATGTTTTGGATTGAATGAAGGACCTATACAAATATTAAACTTTTGATGATTCATTTATAAAGGAAAGGAAAAAAGGTTTATAATGATTGGAAATAGAAGGGATTACAGCTAAATAATGGAGGGACGAGTAAAACAGAACAAGGAAAAAATGTTGCCCTCCTATTCGGAAAAAGTATGAGCATGCTTTTGACCAGAAATATTGAAGTGTGACCAAGAAACAAGTCCTTAATAATGCTTATGCTTTTATTTTGTTTAGGAAAGGCATCAGTTCTGATCACATCAACTGGTGGTTTGCCTTCAATGCTAATGAGGAAACCATACATACCCTTCATCGCTTTTCACATTACCTGTTGTGTCACAGTCTAGGAGTAGGTGGCAGCAGGTTACCGAAGTGTCTAGCAGTCAGGTAAGAAAACATCCTTGTTTTTAGTGGCATAATCAAAATAAAGCATATGTTTGCAGTCAGCACCTGATCTATGTCTTTAGTTTGCTGTAATTATACGGATAGCGTGACATATGGTGCCTATATATATATATGTATATATATATATATATATATATATATATATATATATATATATATATATATATATATATATATATATATATATATATATATATATATACTACTATTATAAAGAGAGAACACAAACCTTTTGGCAAGGTAAACTCGGGAACCACAGCGCCAATCCACACACCCGATACATAATTCCCACCTTTTACATTTTGCTTGAATCTTGCAGCATCTGCGTGCCATAAAAAATGGAGATAAAACATATTCTGTTGCAAGACACTTTAATAAAAAACATGAGAGAAATATTGCAGGATTGTCTTACTTTGTGGTAGATGCGGTCAAGCAAAATGTAAGAGTTGGGAATTATGAGAAAAAGTTGCGTAAACTGGAGTCAATGTACATAATTAAATTGAATAGCAAATACCCGGGAGGTCTTAACATGGAAGAAGCTCTTCATAGACATCTGTAATTTCTAAGCAGCAAAAAAACCCTCTCCGATGTTTGCAGTAGTTTTTAAAACAATTTTATTTTAATTTCAGGGTCACATTTAGTTTATATGTTTAAAGTCCAGAGCAGAATGATAGACATGCAATGTATGTTGCTTAATGGAAATGCCCACTTGGGCTATACACGTAAAATTTAGCGGCAAAAATTAAAACAAAAATGCAGCGGAATGGTCTATTCGAACATTTGCTCGATATTGATTTTATACGATGAATTGTAGCATGGATTTGTATGGCACATTGTCACTTTATTGAAATGTTGTTCAACCATAATACATTTAAGATATAGTAGTACTTTTCAACTTTTCAATTAATTTGGTAGGTAAAAATGCATTTATTCTGAATATGTTGACCGAAATGCATTTACGATGAATGTAAAGCCGCATATTGAATTAACATCTCGTGAAACTATGAGTCTGTTTTCCATAGCAATGCCATTGTAGTTTCATTCATGTGACATAGTGTTGGTGGGCTTTAAATATGGCAAACTTTAATTCCACAGTGGTGAACAAGCCTGGTGAACAGGCGAAACGCGTCCCAGCAGCCGACTTGTGTAAAGAAATCTTTTGAAAAGCAGAACATGGCGTCGTCTTCCTGTGCTTTTAAGTAGAGGATTGTTGAATATATATATATATATATATATATATATATATATATATTACCTACGGGCGGTCGCCAGTAGGTATATATAGTTAGGATTTTTTCCTATGGGATTTTTGAAAATTCTATGTCGAATAACTTTGGCGTTTGTGAACGGAATTTGCTGAAATTTTCAGGAAAATTGCATATTTTGTTTCTGAGCAGCCCCTGAAAATCTGGGGGGGGTTTCGTCAAGGGGGGGCTGAGAAAAAAGGGGGGTCCCAAAACGCATTTTTAACATTGAGTTTTCCATAGGGCGGTTGGACTCACTTTTAGCTCGAACGGCTGAATGGATTTACACGAAACTTGGCAAAATTGTAGATATGGTTTGCCCGACGCGCCTTTGCTATGTCTCAATATATGTGCTCCAGAGGATTTTGAGAAATTAACATTTTAAAAAACAGATATATCTGTGACAACGCTCCGGTTAGCGCTCCGGTTCGCGTACCTGACGCGTAACGGAACTTCACGAAGCGAAGCTGTTTGGCTCTCCGGTGTCTGTCAACATTCTAAACAGTCCGGAGCAGCCGGCATCTTGTGTCTCGGTAGGATCGAGACACAAGAGGTGGCAAAAACAAAGGGGGAAATGAGCATAAGGGGGCAGAGTACATCCTCCCTGACTCCCTAGGTTTGATGAGGGGGCTTTGAAAGGGCCTCGCGGGGTTGAAAAATAATAATTTTTATATCGTTTTTTTGTGGGGGGACGCTCGGTACGCGCACCGGGAAGTGGTCCGGGAAGCGTAATATTGGGAAAATAGGATGAAAGAATGTTCAAATATTGTATGTTTATTGATTGTTATTTTTTTTAATTTTTTTATTTTTTTTATTTAAGTACCAACATGTAGGTACCAATGCAGAGTCTAAAAATAAAAATACATTGTTTCCTTTGTAGATATCTTGCAGGTTGTTTCAGAAGTTATTGAGGTATATGGAATTCATAGCGTAGTCTGTCAGGAAAGCAGAAACACAATGGAGGCAGGACATGATAAAGAGATGTTAAATACACATTGGAGATGATATAGTGGAAGAAAGGAAGTAACTATGAGCAAACTTAAAGTTGCACAGTATATTTAAAGTCTGATTTTGCATTAAAATCAATTTGCTACTAGTTTAAAAAATACATATAAAAATGAATAATGTCTCAAACAATTTTTGAATTATTATATATAAATTTATTTTTCTGATTTATTTTCAAAATTAAAAAGAACTTCTAATAATTCTTGGTCAGATTTTGTCTCATTTTCAATTAAGAAATCCACAGCTTCAACACATTGCAGAAGTTCTATGTGCATTGATTCATCAAAGAATTCTGAATCATTTCTGTGTCTACTGCAACAATTTCCACATTATTTTTTTGCTCTCCTTCCATTTCTATGCTGTAAAATGAATTAAAAAAATATATATCAGTACAGATAGGGCACTGTTTGGTTTAAGTACAGACAGGTAGTTTGGTTTTTTAACAGTGATTTTTTCGTTGGGCAGTGTATGGTATCAAACTGGAAGTAGAAATATCAAAACATTTATGTGATAAAGTCTAAGTCAATTCTTAATTATACAAGACAAGTCTAACTCCATCCATAACTAAAACAGAGAAGTCTATTTTATTCTATAAGTATTACAGAGGGATAGTAAATAACTATCAGAAAATGTTTTCCTAATTAACTTACAGTACAGAAAATACTTCAGTTTTTAAAATAACATCTTACCTTTCAAATAGAAGTTTAAGTTATCAGTTGAAATGTACTTCAAGAAGTAGTAGTCAAAATGGCTGTGTTTCTCTCTCTTTCTTTATATATATTCAGGTACATAACCAATCAAATGTCATGAAATAATAGAAGATATTGAAAGTAGCATTTTGATTGGTTGTCAATTCTAACACTTCATAAGTGTTTTGGTTAGGTAATTTACCTCAGGATATTTAATCAGGCTTACAGCATAATTTTCACAATGAAATTCCATCAAATTTGGGGAAATGGTAGGGACTGCTATGTAGTAGGGGCTATTCTATATTTGATGAAAGTGTCTGTAGTGGTTTTTCTGTAAATTAATTTCCCACCTTTTTTTATCGAGCGCTTACCGGTGCGCTCCCCGGTACGCGAACCGGCAGCGTTACGGGAGTCCTCCATTTTGAGTATTGGTAGAATTGAGACACAAAATGGATGACAAACAATGTTCGGAATGGGTAGAAGGGGGCACGGTAGACACTTTGTGACCCTCTAGGTTTTCGGAGGGGGGATTAGGATTCTGATACATGCAAATATAAAGAAAAAAAATTTCGCGGGGGGCGCCCGGTACGCGCACCAGTAAGCGAACCGGGGAGCGTACTTTGGAGAAAAAAAAAAAAAAGAATACATTTTACAGCTTTTGATATTTGCTATTAAAAAAGCATTGAAATTCACTGAAAAAACCATAGGTTATAGACCATATATAGTTAGGAATTAGCATTTACAAAACCTTGAAAATTCACTGAAAAAACCAGAGGTTATAGACCATATATAGTTAGGGATTAGCATTTTCAAAACCTTATTTTACTCGCACAAAACCATTGAAATTTGCATATATAGTTAGATGCACTAACTATATATCGCGCACCCGCAATCCACTGCTGATGATGTCACATATTACATCATTCATGACATGCTCAGTGACATCACTGATGACATCACTGATGACATCTCAAATGACATCACTGATGACATCACTGATGACATCTCAAATGACATCACTAATGACATCACTGATGACAACATCCAGTGACTGTATGTTTCTGTAAAGTTAAAATATGTCTTACATATTGAAGAATGAGTGGATGTATAAGTGTCTGGATGAAGGATTTAGTAGGTGCATGACTGACTGTATGAGTGAGTGATTAAATGTGTCTCTCTGAGTGCATGGGTTAGTGACTAAACTGTCTTAATTTGTGCATCATTATGTCTGTTGTTCTGTAAACTGCTGCATGTGTTGATCAGTAGCTATATGAGTAACTATATGGGTTATTGATTGGTTGCCCAAGTATTTGTATGGGAGACTGAGTGTGTGTGTGTGTGTGGCTGGGAGGTGTGTGACTCTGTGCATAGATGTGTGAACAGTTGATTCAATAGATGTATGGGTTCAAAAGTGCATGTGGAAACAGCTGTATGGGCGGTTGAGTGTACGCATGAGTGTATTGGTGAGTGAATGGATATCTTAGTGCTACATGTCAAAGTAAGTACATATTCGAAACTTAGACTCAATGGAGCGAAGACCGAGATTATGGTCATGGGTCACCCACTCCCATCTCTGTCCCCCGACCATTGGCCCCCCTGTATGGGGGACCTACCACCCCCAAAGGAGAAAGTCAAGAGTCTTGGGGTTTGGTTTGAACCCCAACTCATCTTTATGACTCATGCGTAGAAGGTGGCAGGAGGATGCTTTGGATCGTTGCGGGCGGTGAGGAAGGTCCTTCCCCTGCTTCCTTTCGAATCAAGAAAACTCATGATCCAGGGCCTAATCTTGGCCAGACTGGATTATGGCAATGCCCTCCTCCTGGCGGCACCCCTGGCCACGATTAACATCCTACAGCGGGTCCAGAATGCAGCAGCAAGGCTCCTTATGGGAGCCCCTAGATGGGCCTCAGCTAAACCCCTGCTTAGAGCCTTGCATTGGCTCCCTATCCAGGAGCGAATTTCCTTCAAGGCACTATGTATTGCATACAAATCCCTCCAAGGTATTGGCCCTCCAGCCCTCAGGGGATTGATCTGCCCTTACAAAGCCACTCGTGCCCTTCGATCCGATGGAGAAAACCTGGCCGTCACTCCCAGAGTAAGGAAGGCCCGCACGGGAGGTCGTCGCTTTTCTCTGAATGCAGCGAAAAAGTGGAATGCCCTGCCCAGGGTCCTACGAACGGAACCTTCATACATTAAGTTCAGAAAACTACTTAAAACTTTCCTTTTTCCCAAAATTCCCTAAACTTTCTTCCTCATCCGCTCTGTTATTAATCTGTTTTTAGCGCTGGGACGCTCAAGGGCAGCCATGCGCTCTATAAATCCAATTCCACTCTATAAATCCAATTCCATATGTAAAACACAGTACATGTGAGAGTTGACATATATAAATAACTGTGCATAAGAGCCATTGAATGTGTGAGTGGCTGTATGGATCATTGTAAACTTGTATCAGGGATTGTATAAGAGAGTAAATATGTGTTAGTATATGTTTGAATAAGTAAGGTGTGTATAACTGTATAGTTGAGGAAATGGATGTGTGATTGATTTTTTGCATGACTGACTAGGTGTGTGAGTAACTCCATGGATGAGTGACAGTCTGTGAGTGTCTGTTTACACTGATTGTATCTAAGGTTATATTAGAATCTGAAGAGGTTCATCGTATTATCACATGAATGATATCATCAGTGATGTGATAAGTAATGTCAAATGAGATGTCATCAGTGATGTCATTTGAGATGTCATCAGTGATGTCATCAGTGATGTCATTTGAGATGTCATCAGTGATGTCATCAGTGATGTCACTGAGCATGTCATGAATGATGTAATATGTGACATCATCAGCAGTGGTTTGCGGGTGCGCGATATATAGTTAGTGCATCTAACTATATATGCGAATTTCAATGGTTTTGTGCGAGTAAAATAATGTTTTGAAAATGCTAATCCCTAACTATATATGGTCTATAACCTATGGTTTTTTCAGTGAATATATATATATATATATATATATATATATATATATATATATATATATATATATATATATATATATATATATATATATATATATATATATATATATATATAACGGTAAAATCTTCAAAGACGCCACATTCCTACTGTGGAAACGAAGACACGGACCCAATGGCTGCAGTGAAGGAGATTTTATTAGAAACCTCTCTGGTTACGCGTTTCGAGCAACTAGTGCCCTTGGTCACTTTTGTTCCAGTGCACTCTTTTTGTTAAATGGTGTAAATCTGTTCAGTAGTTCCTAAGAAATGTACACATTTCTCCGATATACAAATATGGCTTTAGAGGATTGTCATTTGAGATGTCATCAGTAATGTCACTGACCAAGTCATGAGTGATGTAATATGTGCGGTCATAAGCAGTGCATTGCAGGAGCACAAGCTACAGTCAGCTGGTCTAACTATGACGGCTGAATTTCTCTAGTTTTATATTACTAATGTAATATTACCCTAACTATAATGTATATATATATTCACTTCGAATCACCTCTCGTTCCAAGAAGTTCACCCAGACACTCAGAGCTTGCTTGTAATCCTTTATTTTGGCAAGTAAAAAGTCACGACGCGTTTCACCATTACGGCTTGTTCACGCTCGTCAGACCAACAGAATCTGCCATTTTTGTATTGTATTGTATGTCGATCAAGGAGAGGGTACTTATCAAGTCTCTATGTATGGTATTCAAAGCAACGCATGAACAAGGCCCAGCTCCGCAGCAGGGGTGTTTCTCCTGGTATCGGCCACAGAGACACCTCCGTTCAGCTGGTGCAGGTCTGCGGGAAGTTCCAAGAGTCAAGCAGGCTAGGCTGGGGGCAGGGCCTTCCTGGTGGTTGCGGCGCGCCGGTGGAATGAACTTCCCCTGAGCATTAGACAGAGTCAGTCCCTTATGAGTTTCAGGCGCAGCCTGAAAACCTGGCTTTTTCCGCCGACTTGTTAGTGCTTCTCTGCGCCCATGATTCTTCTTCATCTGAGTCTGATATTGTAAAATCTATGCGCCAGGATACCCCTAGGGTGACAGTATGCGCGGTACAAAACATTCATACAATACAATACAATACAATATAAGTATAGATTCTATCCCTCATATTTACTATTATAAATTGTATAATTATACATTTTGCAAGGCGGGCGATTTTACATCTTAAGATATTCTTCAATCATTACACATAATTCAGATAAAATGAATGACACTGTAAATTCATGTAGGTATTGAGGGTATTAGCACAAAAGCAATTATTACGGGGCAATCCCAACAGCTATATAATGCCAATGTAAGCTCTTATGTCATTGGTCCAATATCTTCGTCATTGTATAAAATGTAAGACGATTGGTTATGGCTGTGCAATTGCCCTAGTGGGCCAATTGATACATGGTCTGTATCCCCAATCTTGAAATCATGCCCCAGTGGGCCCGCAATGGCATATAAAAAGAGTGTTAATACCACAATTCATATTACCAATGATAATTCAATATTAGATTCCCATATAGTTCTTGCCCCATTGGGCATTATCTTCAGAAACAGAACCTCAAATAGGTCAGTGCCATCCACATAATTTCATTCGAACTGTCTCCTAGTCCTCCAATGCCATCTAAAAAGATTAAAATATATACAATCAAAACAGACGGCTGACATTACATCCTGCAGTATATTATACATTTCTCATTCATGTAGGTGTACTGATAGTTCTTCACTCATATTTAGCCCCATCGGGGCCAGGCACTGAAAATCAATATTGCACTTTCCTTAGTGATAACTCATAGTTACCTCCTCTCACACCCAGATCAACACAGTCTATGACCACCATACGCATCATAGTTTCATACTGCATGTGTGTGTCAAAGGAATGTCTAGCAATGGGGTATTGTTTATTGTGGGAGCGGATAGCCCGCAGGTGTTCTAGCACTCTTTTTTTGGCCTTGTGTTTGGTGCTTCCCACATACCATTTGTTGCATGGACACATTAGTACATAAACACTATAAGGGGTGTTGCATGTAAGATCTTTTCGAATAACAAATGCTCTTGTAGTTCCAGGAATGGTTAGAACTTGACAGTCTTGACTGTATTTGCATGCTTTACATTTTCCACAGCGTTTATAACCCCCATGGGTTTTGTTGTCCTTCTTGCCTAGTTTAGTAACATAATTCTGGCACAATTCATCCCTTAAGGTTCTCCCTTTTCAGAACGTAATCTGTGGATTCACATTCAAATATCTTTTAAGACGTTCGTCCTTATTCAGAACATGCCAATGTTTTTTGCAAATTTTTCGGACTTCATATGATTGTCCTGAGAATGTTGTTATGAATCTGATAGTATCTGACTCATATATACATTTATATATATATATATAAACCACTCCGTCTCTCACACACTGGAACCTTGATTCCGACCAGCGTACAGGAACAGACACGGACCCGGTATTGTAGATGCTGATTATTTATTAAAGTTCTGCCGCCATAACGTTTCTGCTCCACAGAGCCTTGATCACATGACAGTGTGACTGAGTGCTTCTACTAAATTTAAAGTGCACGTGCTACCCATTCTTTAGGTCACGTGGAATGAACATGAAAGACAGATTGTATTAACACCAGTGTATGGCTACATTCATAGCTTATTCAGACTGTATGCTTATGTACATTGTTGCAATTAATGATTATAAATAAGTAAATAAATACACACAAAATTTACAGTTGTATAAATATGTGCTAAAATCTATAAAACTCATATTGCACTAAATTGCATAAAATCACGATAATGTTGGTATCCGCAACTCACTTCATTTGCCATTGCCTTTTTGTGCAAATAACGCTTTGGATATATGCAAATAAACACCGATAATCATATTAGTCACTGGTTCCTCTGTCATATCAATATCCATAAATGGTGGTACAATAACAATTCTGGGTTAAATCCCCTGATGTATCCAACATTATAACCTGTTCATTCGTGTGACCAGTACCTATAGTGCTATCCTTAAGTATAGTGTTAAACGAAAAGTGCCTGGTGTGCAGTTAAAAACTATCTTATGTGCTTTTAAATTAAAAGTTTATTTTAAGAAAGACTGGGCCCAGTTCTGTCCCAATGTAGTACTTATTCACTGCCAAAAGCAACATAACAATCATTAATCTAAATCCGTTCAATTTGTCCGAGGAGTTTCTCTGTAGAAACGAACACTGATCTCTCTAATGTCGTTTATTAATTTGGACTTGTGCGTCACTCTGTATACTTATACAGCTTGTTCTGATGCTTATCAATATTATACTCGTTCACTTTTGTCCATGTTTGTATCCGCAATCCTAAAAGAGGTGTACCTACAGTGTAACTAAGTAGTTGTATATAATTTCCATGGTTTGCTGCATCATAAATACAGTAATTAATGCCATAAAGTAGATTAGGGATATAAAATAGCATAACTTCTTCATCTAGTTGTAAAAACGCAATTGGACATTGCGCTAAGCATGGGCGGAAAATCCGTTCCGCTCGCGGATTTGGCGGATTTTCGGTAAATTCGCAATCTGCGAGATTCGCAAATTTCCCGCAAAATCCGCGAACGGAAATCCGCGAACGGGGATTGGGTCAAAAGTTCAAGCTGACTTTTGTAACTCTTTTAGAATGGCGCCTGCAAGCTGCCAGAGCCATTCTAAAATAGTTACAAAAGTCAGCTTCAACAGGAAGCTCTAATAGATAAAGTAAAGCAGGTGCTGCTCAAATTCAGTTACACAATCATTAATCACCCCCAAACTTGGGGTGATTAATGATTGTGTAACTTAATTTGACCTTCAACTGCTTTACTTTATCTATTAGTGCTTCCTGTTGAAGCTATTTCTAGCTATTTTAGAATGGCGCTGGCAGCTTGCCGGTGCCATTCTAAGTGGGGCTGAGGGCAGAGGGGCACAAAAGTGGGACAGAGGGCAGAAGGGGACAAACAATGAGTGGGGCAGAGGGCAGAAGGGCACAGAAACAAGTGGTACAGAGGGCAGATGGGCATAAAAAACAAGAGGGTGGCAGTGATTAAGCAGGCAAAAAAAAAACAGCGAAATTGCAAAGCGCCTTGCGAACACCCGCAAACACGCAAAGCGCCTCGCGAACACCCGCGAACACGCAAAAAGAAAAAAATCGCGCAAATTTCGCGGATTGCCAATTCGCAAATCCGCAAATTCGCGAATTGCCAATTCGCAAAATTCGCCCATGCTTACATTGCGCCTTGAGACCTTTTGGTGAATGTGCGCTATACAAGAGCATATGACTTATGACTTATTAGTGTAACTATTTTAAAATAGCTCTCATTAAAATAATAAATAACTATCAAACATGTTAAAAGCTATTTAAAATGATAATGCCCATTATATTGTTGTATCCAGATATTATTTTTTCTACAATTAGTACAGACAGGTATGTAAGCCTTCCGTGAGGTTAAGCTCCCGCGGTTGCTTAGTATCCAATTGTAGAATGTATTTAGTCTCTAGTTTGCGCAATTTGGACTCCCTGTTACCTCCCCGCCTACTGGAACATATTTCATCTATGACATAATATTGAAGCCCTTTGTTGTTGATCTGATGGATATCTTTAAAGTGCCTGGCTCCCGGCTAAGTATTATCCTGGGATGTTATTGCCCTCAAATGTTGAAAAATACATTTGTGCACAGGGAGTTTAGTACTCCCTACGTATCTGAGGGCACAGGGACATTCAAGGATGTATACCGCATATTCGGTTTTACATGTGAGTACCTTATTTATTTCATGTTCCCTGTTGCTGAAACCATCCTTGAACGTCTTCCTGTTTGTATCATGGGTGCAGGCTTTACAAGTTTTTGCACTTGAAAAAGCCTCTATTTGTTTGCAGCCATGAGGTTTTATCCAGGACTTCAGGGCCTGTGTCTACCAGTCTATCCTTCATGGATAGTGCTCGACTGTAGGTAATTTATGCCATGTTGGGCAATAATTTGCCAATGACGGGGTCTTTAAGTACTATTGGCCAACTGTTAGTAATCATTTTGTGTAGATCCTTATGTTGATTACAATATCCCATTATAATTCTAAAAGGATCTCCACCTTGAGTAGCATGTATATTACCATTTGGCTCATAGATATGCATCTCAGCCGAGATAACATATCTGCTTAATAATTCAGTACGGCTGATTAGCATGGACTTCTGTCTAGCCCGCTCAATCACTTTCCTGGAGTAACCTCTCTCTAGGAATCTCCCTGTACTAGCTGCCTGGGCCTGTTGTAATTCTGATTCATTGCTGCAAAGTCTTCTTAGGCTTATCATTTCTCCATAGGGAATGCTCATTATTAGATGGGTGGGATGTGTACTGCCTGCACGGAGAGTTGTGTTACCTGCGGTGTTCTTCCTATATAAACGGGTCTCAAGTTTGTTTCCACTTACATAAAGCTCCGTGTCTAGGAATGGAACTTTTTCCTGACTCATGGTAACTGTGAACTCAAGATTGAATTAATTCACATTGATTTTTTCCACGAAGTCTAAGGCCTTCTCCTGACTACCTCTCCATACCACAAAAAGATCATCTATAAAGCGGTACTACGCAATCACCCTATTAGCCATCACCTCACAGTGCTCAGACATGAGGACCAGTTCCTCCCAAGCCCCCATGTGCAAACAGGCGTAACTTGGGATGAAACTGGCCCCCATCGCCACTCCCTGGAGTTGCCTGTAAAGCAGATTATTGTACATGAATATGTTGTGCTCTAAACAAAATTCAAGCCCCTAAATCAGCATGACATTGTGTTTATCAAAGACAGTCTCCCTGCGTGATAAATAGAACGTAACTGCAGCTACACCATCATAGTGTCTAATGCTAGTATATAAGCCTGTTACGTCAAGAGCCATCAACCAATCGCCCTCATGCCAAACAATATTTTGCAGTTTTGACAAAATATATATATATATATATATATATACAAATCCAAAACGCAAATGTCGCATCAGACACCTGCCACTATCAGCGGCGGGCCCAGACGGGATTGCGAGTCCCAAAACAAATCCAACGCTTCGCCTTTTCTATTTGTTGAAACAAAAAGACTGTCCGGGCCACAAAGTTCAATAAAGCGCTTTTAATTTCCTTTTTTTTCTCAATAAAGCACGTTTTATTTCAAAGTCGCTCCACTGGACGCGTTTCGAAGAGTAAGCCTTCTTTCTCACGAGTGCGAGTGCATAGTTGTGACAGCATTAAGTACAGATCACATGATTTTCCCAATATAAAAATAAACAACAGACTAGCAGTAGTCCTTATGTTACGGAGCTAGAAACTACACTTCGGGCAGTAAAAAATAAGAATGAAAGAAATTAAATCATTTAAATTCAATGTTGCAAACAGTTGGCTGTAATGAGTGATAAAATTCATACTCGAGGAAATGATTTTCAACGAAGCAAATATCGCCACAAATTAAAATGTCACCAAAAAATAATGGTATTGTGGCATGACATAATGCAGACTGTAAAACATGGCAATTCATGACGGCCTGGTCAGTTCGGTGTGCAAGATAAATTGTTATACAACAATTTATCTTGGTCATATCAGTGTGCAAGATAAATTGTTAAACACGTATTTGATGGCTAAAGTGGGCATTTGAAAAATACATTGAATACTCTCATGATGTAAACACAGCCACAATGCCTGCATATTGTCCCTTGGCTATCATTACAAAGTCGCGGTAAATCCAGCCCCAGTGGGCAAACAGTTCATTATTCATGATGGTACAGTCATACCCCAACAATTCAGGAGTCTTATGCTCAGAACAGTGCCACAGACATACCCCAACTGTCATTCCTGCTTCAGATTACTGGTGCCAAAAGCGTGTTATAGAACTCTCATATTAGGACTTCCCAAAGATCTGCAAAGATTAAAGAAAAAAATAACATGTGAAAAAGTGACTGTGTAATCATCATCTAAAATAACATACATTTCACATACAACAGTTAAAAACAAGAAAAAAGCAGGGAAAGCTCTGATACTCTAGAAGAGGATGTATCCTTAGCCACGGTGTACAGCCAATTCTTCATCAAGATTATGACCCTCGGGTTGCCTGGTATGATACTTGATGATTAATTTAGATTCCAACCTTCTGAGTTCTTGTACTCTGTCTCCCGCTCTCTCACTACTGGGGACAGTTTCAAGAACACAGAATGACAGCATACAGGTGTTGCTTTTGTGGTGTGTTGCGAAATGTCTGGCTATGGGATATTGTTTGTCACCTTTAGCAATGGCTTACAGATTTTCCAGCACTCGCTTTTTCACTGGGTGTATAGTGCTGCCAATGTGGTATAATTTGCACGGGCATTTAAGTACATACACTACATGATCAGTTTGACAGGTAACATGTTTGAGAATTTTAAATGTTTCACAATTTTTAGTGAGTTTAACTTCTCTAACATTCTTGCTATATCTACAAGCCTTGCTCTTTCCGCAAACATAAAAGCCCCTTACCGGATTTTTCTTTACTGCAGTACGAACAAGGATTTTGCAGATCATATCTTTTAAGGATTTCGGTCTGCGATAAGTGACTTGGGGGTGTTCACTGATTCCCTTTGCTATGTCTTTGTCTAATTTCAGGACATCCCAGAATTTCCCAATGGCTCTCTTAACATTCCAGGATTGTCGATGGTAATCTGTAATAAACCTGGAAGTTTCTTGTCCAGATGGATCTGTATTTTTATCTTTCTCACTGATGAGGCTTTTTCTATCCCTTGAGTTAACTGACTTGATGGCTGAGTCGATACATTTTCTGCTATAACCTCTCTGTCTTAACCGTTCGCCTATAACGAGCGCTTCTTTGACAAAGTCATCCTCTTTGGAGCAGTTCGGTTTGGCGCGGAGTAATTCGCCCAAAGGTATAGAGATAATGAGGTTGCTCGGGTGACAGCTTTGAGCATGTAAGAGGCTGTTTCCCGCATTTTCTTTTCTAAACAAAGTGGTGGTAAGCATATTGCCCTCAACTCTTATTTTCAAATCTAGAAAGTCAACCATAGTTTCATCAATGTGACTGGTGAAGGAGAGATTAAAGTCATTGGTGTTCATGACATCCACAAACCTTTTAGCCTCTTCAGCAGTTCCATCCCAGATGACAAAAATGTCATCTATACTGCTGAACCATTTGATGACCTGTGTGCAATGTTGTGGGAGCTGCTGGACCACCTGCTCCTCCCACCAGCCTAGGTACAACCCAGCAAAGCTGGGGGTGAAGCAGGTGCCCATCGCAGTCCCCAGTAGCTGGTGGTAAACATCCCAATTGAATACAAAAAAGTTTTGTGTTAGACACATTAATGCCATGCCCAATACCATCTCCGTATGAAACAGATGTGATATGGACCAATTTCTCAAAAGATGTCTGCAAGCCTCAATCCCTAGTTGGTGGGGAATGCATGTATAGAGGCTATTGACATCAAGAGTCATTAATGGCCATTCTGGTTTCCATCCCACGCCCTCAATTTTACGTAAAAAATCTCCAGAATCTTCAAGGTAAGATGGTATTTCCTGCACCAATGGCTGCAGGAAAAAGTCAACATACCTTGACGTGTTTTCCCAGCAACTGCCCCTTGAAGAAACAATGGGTCTTCCTGACGGCTTTGTCATATTTTTGTGCATTTTGGGCAGCAACAAGAGGTCTGGTATTTTAGGATGTTTACATTTAAGAAAATTAAATTCATCATTCTCAATCAGACCCCTCTAAGAGTTGTTCCTGATATTTGGTTGTGTTCGCATTATATGCTAGTTACTCATTTCGCATTTACTGGTATCACTCAGCTGGGGGAGACCCTCATTTATATACATGTCTTGGGGTAAAACAACTATATTCACCCCTTCATCTGATGTTTTGATGATGATAGTGTTATCCTTACTCAGATTGTCAATGGCATCAAATTGAGCTTTGGTAAGTTTGGCTCTAACAAAATTAGACGTTTTAGACATTATCACAAACTCCTTCATGACACCTTTTTCAAAAATGTCAATTGCTTTGTTGGTAATCAGGGGGAGAAAAACAGATTTTGGTTTGAAACGACTCTGGTAATTCAAATCGAGTCTTATATTTTCATTAATTAAGTTCAGAATAGGATTTTCAATAATGTTTGGATTGCCGCCTAGGTCATGTAGAAGATGCAGAATCTCAGCATCTTCAATGGCAATGTTACTGGGTTCTCTCTGAGTTTCCTCTGGGCCCGTTGTGACCTTGGTGGCAACCCACTTCCTAAGTCTTAATTTACATGTAAAGTAAAACAAGTCTATTCTGCTTTGAGTATAGTCAAATGAGGAGGATGGACAGAAAGATAAACCAAAAGAAGTACCTCAGTTTCAGCTTCACTGAGTTCTCGTGTTGACAAATTAATAACTGTCTTCAAATCTTTCATTTCTCCTTTCTCTGGCCCCTCATTCTGGATCCCACTGAGCTTGATACTTCGTTTCTGATTGTTGCATTTGGCCTTCCTGCGCCTCTGCCACCTCGACTGCATCATCTTTGTCCTCCGCCGTTGGCTTTGTTCTGGGCAGCTAGTCTTCCTTGCGCTACCAATGTAAATTCCTTTAAAATTAGTTATTTTGGGCTTAGCAACCCAGGGCTCTTCGGTTGTTGAGCCTCACTGGGTGTGTCATTTCCTTCATCTCGCTGTTCTCCCGTGGTAGATCCAGCTGACTCTTACTCAATATTGGATACAGCAGCGGTTTTTACTGTTTTCTCGTTTGATTTATCTCGCAAGTGATCGTATTTCCTAGCGAAAGTTAGTACTTGACCGCATTCGTAGTCAAATCGGTCTCATGTGAATTTCTTTTCTTTTATCTCACGAATGTCCTTCTCAATTCTTTCAAGTTTAGCCTCCATTTTGGCCATCTCAGTGTCGAATTCACTATTGTTATCATAAAGTGATTTCAGTTTGGCTGTTAGCTCATCAATTTCCACTGCCAGTTTATCGCATTCTTTGGAAGCATACTTGAAAAGTAATTTGAGCATTATCAAAGAATATTCATGGCTATTGTTTGCCGACTCCTCCACAAGGTCTGGATCAGGATTATTGAAAGTGGGAGTTGTGTAAATGTATATATATATATATATATCACGCTCACTGGGGTAACCACAAGTTGAGAGGCACACAAGCACAAACCAGCCTTTCCCCATTAAAAGCTTTATTCGGGACACGCAGCTTTGCATCTCAGTCCGTGCTGTCACAGCATTCCGCCTGACGCGTTTCATGATGAAATCACTTCCTCAGAGGCTCACGGAGTAGTGCTGGCCACACCCATTTTATCCCTTGGCGCATGTTTCCGCATTTCTGGGAGATGTAGTCCACCTTTACAGCCCTTGAATCGTTGCTCCTGCCGTGGCACAATCGAAACCCTGGATGGGCACCGGGATGTTAAGCAGCGTGCAATGTCCAGGTAAGTGCTCCAGTCAGAGCTCCTCAGATGCAGCCCCTCGGCCTCCTTCCCTTTACAAGGAGTGGTGCTCTCTCGGCGGCTGGTCTGCCGCTCTTAACATCATGCTCACTGGGGTAACCACAAGTTGAGAGGCACACAAGCACAAACCAGCCTTTCCCTATTAAAAGCTTTATTCGGGACACGCAGCTTTGCATCTCAGTCCGTGCTGTCACAGCATTCCGCCTGACGCGTTTCGTGATGAAATCACTTCCTCAGAGGCTCACGGAGCAGAGCTGGCCACACCCATTTTATCCCTTGGCGCATGTTTCCGCATTTCTGGGAGATGTAGTCCACCTTTACAGCCCTTGAATCGTTGCTCCTGCCGTGGCACAATCGAAACCCTGGATGGGCACCGGGATGTTAAGCAGCGTGCAATGTCCAGGTAAGTGCTCCAGTCAGAGCTCCTCAGATGCAGCCCCTCGGCCTCCTTCCCTTTACAAGGAGTGGTGCTCTCTCGGCGGCTGGTCTGCCGCTCTTAACATCATGCTCACTGGGGTAACCACAAGTTGAGAGGCACACAAGCACAAACCAGCCTTTCCCCATTAAAAGCTTTATTTGGGACACGCAGCTTTGCATCTCAGTCCGTGCTGTCACAGCATTCCGCCTGATGCGTTTCGTGATGAAATCACTTCCTCAGAGGCTCACGGAGCAGTGCTGGCCACACCCATTTTATCCCTTGGCGCATGTTTCCGCATTTCTGGGAGATGTAGTCCACCTTTACAGCCCTTGAATCGCTGCTCCTAACATTGCTACCTTTGTGGCTGAAGTACACCACAAAGCCGGCCCTATCTGCCCTATCTACCACCTGTTAAGTTTTACCGCAAGGTTTCCTACATTCTGTGGCCAATGCACCCCTTGATGTTTACCACATGGGTCTCAAACATGGCACTAAAAAGAATAATATCAGTATGGTATGCTGCTACTTTAAAATCTGTCAGTACCCTGAATTTAAATGCAATGTACCCTGTTATCTATTGGGTCATAACTTATCAATGGCCTCATTGGTGCCTGGTCTAAAAATCTGCTTTAGTCCTCGGTAAATCTAAGTCACACACTACATCTCAATCCTGTGATATTCTCTCGAAAACAACTACAGGGCTGAGCTTGACTGAATGGGGGCCTCAGTCACCCAAGATTCAATTTCTTGGTAGTTTTCATTTTTAATGCAGCCCCTTACTTTACTTGACAATATGTGCATTTTGCATTAGACAAGCATGCTGGCCTGGGGTCAGTGCCATGAAGATACTAACTGCAGCCCTAGGGTCGGCGAGATTACATCAGTTATCTCAACGAATGCAGCTCAGTGTTAGACCTATCAGCCTTAGGGTGGTCTTCCACCTATCTTTTTGCCTTCCTCCATATTTTGGTGATCTCTTTTTGCTAGCTGTAAGACTCTCCACATGCAACCACTGTTAACCATTACTAAAGTACATGTGCTGTTCCTTAAACCATGGTAACATTGGCTCATCCTCGAATTGACATATTTAATTTACGTTTAACTCCCTAATAAAGAAATACTATAATTTATATCATACCAATGGGCCTGCATCACTGATTGTGCCACTCACTTTTTTACTAGCCCTTTAAACATATATCAGGCCTGCCACAGCAGCCTGTGTGTGCAGTTGTGAACTGCCATTTTGCCCTGGCAAAGTAAACCTTTTACCAGGCCCAAACCCTCCATGTAATACTTATAAGTCACCCATAGGTTTGGTCAGAGGGAATGGTGTGATGAATTTAAAAGGTAGGACATGTACCTTTAGGTTTTACATGTCCTGGTAGTAAAAGGCTCTTACATTTGTTTTTCACTGCTTCAAGGCCTGCTTCTCCTTTAGGATAACATTGGAGTTACCTTATTACCTTTTACAAGTGCAGTTTCCAAATGGAAATAGATAACCAGTTTATGTTTGGTGTCTATGTAACCATAATTTAAAATCCTACCTTATGGTAAAGTCGGATTTTAAATTACAGTTTGGAAAATGTACTATTAGAAAGATGGCATTTTCCTGCCTTAGCCATTTAGTGCCTGTAGCCTGTCTAGTCACATGATTGGGTCTTTCTTAAAGTTGGGCTTTGTGCAATCCTCCTAGACAGTCACACACAATAGGGCATAGTTGTGCCTGGATGGGCCATCACTGGTAGGATGGCAGGGAGGAACTGGGCACAGCCCCACTTACACATGAATAGGCTGTGTTCCGCTGCCACACAAAGGGCTGTATATCCTGGATTCAGGACAGGGAAGGCAGGATGGCTGGGATTTCAATGAGAAATCTCTAGATGTTTCACCCCCACTTCAAATCTATAACTGGATGTATATATACTGGACCCCAGTCACCACTACTTCAGTACACCTATGTCAGGAAGAAGGATTGCAGTGCTTCTGAAAGCCTGTAACAGTGCTGGGTTGCACTATGCTTGAGTACTGCCCTGCTGTGCTGCTGCATTGCTGTGCTGACGTGTTGCCCTCCTACCTGGCTGAGAAGGACTGGACCTACACTTCCTAAACCCAGAACCCAGATTTACTCCAAGGGCCAGTTGTCTGGCCTCCTGCTCTGAAGCCTCGGGGACAACCTTGCACCTGGACTCTGCCATCTGTTATCCACCCTGCCAAATGGTGCCACCCTAGTCCTGGACCCTGGAAGTGGACTTAAGGTGCTTTGCCAGCCTCTGTGGATCCAGTGGAACTGACATCTCCTCCCCTGTGCCGCTCAATCCGGAGCAGAACTGATGCATCTCTGCTGCTGCTTGGTTTGGACCCTTTGCAATGACTTGCATCACTGCTGCAGCCCACATTGCATTCTTAACCTCATCCTCTACACAGGCTCTCACATCTCTTGCTGACGACATCTTCGACAACAGACTGCATTGTAGCCTCGCAGTTTCTCCAAACCAATGCATTGCCCTGACTGTGCGATGCATCCCCAACTTCAGAATGTGCGTCTCAAGCCCTCATAGACGGGATCTTCGACGATACAAAAGAACCTTGCACCACAGTCTAGCTGCATCTCTGAACCGATGCAAAGCTTCAGCTGCACAATGCACCTTCGACGCAGATCCTTGTAATGCCCCACAAACCAGGACTAAAGATACTGTGTTCAGCGGGTCTAACTGGGTCTCTGTTGCAGGTCCATGCTTAATCGCGGTCCGTCTGAACTTGTGACTCAGTCTGGCACAACTAGATATCCACAACTAGTACTTTACACCATTTGCCGCTCTTTTTGCTAAAATCTTTAAAATTGAATATCTCCTGTTCTACAGATTGGATTTATGTTGTTGAGGTCTTGTTTATTTATTAAAAATTAATCTATTTTTCTAATTCTGTTGTGGGCTCCTTTTGTGATGTGTTCTCACTGTGTTACTGTTTGGATAATTGCACAAATACTTCACACCTTGCCTCTAAGTTAAGCCTAACTGCTCTGTGCCAAGCTACCTGAGGGTTGAGCACAGGTTAATTTAGTGTTTGCTTGTGACTTTACCCTGAGAGATGTTGTGAATACGGCTTTAAAAGGGTTTCACCTCCCTCCCTCAACTAGTAACCTAATTTCTTACAATCCGTATCTCTGCTGCTCTAATAGTAATTAACTCTCTTCATTAAGCTATTGGGTTCTTTCATGAACAGCAGGTCAAGGAGGAGCACCACTTCCTCCTCTCGCTATTCATTTTTACAAGAAGCAACACTTAATCAGTTTTGTCAATGTGGGGTGTCATACCTTCTGAGATTTCTTAGGGTCTTAATATGGCAGTTCATATGGTTAATGCTTTCATTCACAAAATCGGGTCAAATCTACTGATCAGGCTCCCAAATCATTTGCATGAGTTTGTGCAGTTCTTTGAGCCTCACCAGAGCTATAAATGCTCCTTTTATATTATATAATACAATACAATAGAATATTCTGTCTAACTGCGCAATGTTCTCACCACAATATCAACTGCAGATTTCATTTTCATCCTTATTTCAATCACAAAAAGGATTCTTTCGCTGACTGCACAAGCAGAATACCAAAGGTACAAATATCCACTTCATTCTTTGGTCCTTTCATATAGCAAACAAAAGGCACTACCACTGGGTACCTGTCAGAAATGGGGGTCTCCAGTTGGCAGTGGTATGCGCGCTCTCCAAGCAGGGACCCTTTCTTCTAATCAGGGTAAGTGAGTTACACACCCAAGATAACCCTTGCTCATCCCCTTGGTAGCTTGGCACAAGCTGTCATGCCTATCTCAGAGGTAATATGGAAAGTATTTGCACGTACAACACAGTAACACAATGAAAACACTACAAGTGGATGACCACTAGTTTAGAAAAATAACCACTCTTTATCTAAACAAAACATGACTGACATGACAAAATCCAACATACACAACTCAAAATATCACAGGTAATTCTCTCCATAGAACGCAATGGATGCAGTGATTTTAGCACAAAGTATATTTCATGCTTCAAACTCCAAGATGAAAACCAGTCGCAAGGAGGGACACACAAGCAATGAGTCAATTCTTGAATCCCAGGAGAATGGTGGGGTCAGTTATGCTGAATGCAGGTGAGGTGTTACATCGATTCCTTACTGTGAGGAGAAGTGTTGCATTGAAATCAGAAGACAGTTCCTTTCTACTGGGTGGTGCACTGGAAACTTTGTGCCCCGTTGGGATGCGTGGAAATCCAGATGTGCTGGAGATGACGCCACGGCAAAACAGGTGCTGCTTCGATTCTTTCAGCCGCAAAGAGATGATGCGTCAATTCCTTCAGCCGCACAGCAGGGCCTGCGTCAAAGCCGGAGCAAGGGTCTAGGATGTTCGAGACTCGGTGCTCTAGTCTCGGGCTGCAGAGGTTCTTCTGGCTGTGAACAGGCGCAAAACTTTAATTTGCGCCATATTTTAAGGCCAATTCCTGCATTCCCCACACTCTCGGATACATTGTTCACTGACCCCTGATATAATAGTGGTTTGTGGCGGCCATATTGAGGGAAGAAGGAAGTTCCAGCGCTCTAGCGCCTGACACTACAAAAGGAGGTAACGCGAGAACTCGCAAGACTTTGTGACTTGTGTACACCTGAGGCGGAAAGCCGGGTGTTAGGCTACCTGCATCACCTCGCTTTTTAATTTGAAAATTATTGTTAAAACTTTAATTTGCGCCGTATTTTAAAGCCAATTCCTGCATTCCCCACACTCTCGGATACATTGTTCACTGACCCCTGATATAATAGTGGTTTGTGGCGGCCATATTGAGGGAAGAAGGAAGTCCCAGCGCTCTAGCGCCTGAGACTACAAAAGGATATGCACACTCCTGCGCAGCGGACGCGGACAGCGGCGCCGGAGTCGCGCCGAAGTCAAGCCAAAGTCCTGCCCGTCTGCGCCCATCCGCGCTGAGTACGGGCTTAGGGCTAGAAACTCTGCACCGGTCACTACCTACATGTCACCAACTAAACACTATCTATTATCTCTGAATACTCATACTATGCACTGTCCCCAAACCCTTGTGGTAGACAAGTGGATAGGACCTATAAGCTGCCCACAATGTAAACAAAATATTGTACCCTTCATGACACAACGACCCAAAAACGCCGATAGGACTCTCAAGGGTGGCCTCATTAATGCCCGTTCCATGTGCAAGAATGCCCAACATGTATATGACCTTATTGCAGAAAATGACCTTGATTGTCTACTGGTAACTGAGACGTGGCTCAAAGATTGTTCCAATCCGGATATTGTCAAAGCTCTACCCCCGGGCTTTTTAATACAGAGATTGGACAGACCTCGCCAAAGGGGAGGAGGACTAGCAATCATACATCGTGATTCCCTTAAATGTTCCACCATGGAAATACCCGAAATAAAAGAAGCAGAATGTTTAAGTTTTAATCTTCAAGCTCATGATTCTTTTACCTTTTCTGGCCTGTTAGTATACCGACCCCCCGGACAAGCAACTCCGTTCTTAGAAAGTCTCGGGGAAGCACTTGCTAACCTAATTCTACGATCCGCTAATTTCACCTTGCTAGGGGATACAAACTTACATCTGGATAATCCTAACGACCCTTACGTTGTATGCTTTAAAGATACCCTGCGCATACTGGGCTTGACAATCCAAACTGTGGAGCCAACTCATAATGCTGGGCACATATTGGACTGCATTTGTTCTAATATAAACACAATTACAGTAGAACCACCACTGACCCAAACATGGTCAGATCACAAGTTCATTAGTTTTAATCTAAAAATTGATAATAAAAAAGAAACTAATTCAATCTTGTGTAATACAAACTCAACCCCCTGCTGGAGAAAAATCACTGAACGCCCGGACCTGATGAACTGGGTAGAGGCAGAAAAACCAGCCCTAGTGGGAAAGGTGATCACTGATAATGAACACTACAAGGGTTGGATAAAAACTATTGGAGAAAGACTGACAACAAGAGGAACCAAATCAAAAAGGATACAAAGGAAAAAATCCGCTCCTTGGTACACCAACTCCTTAAAGGTTACACTAGGAGAAGTGAAACTTTTAGAACGAAAATGGCGACACCAATATAAGAGCGAAGATAGGGAAAACTATAAAAAGGCCAGGAGGAATTACCATATCTCTATCAAGCTTGCTAAAACCAACTATTACACAAATCTGATTGAGTCGACTAATAATAATCAAAAAGAGATATTTCAAATAGTCAACAGTTTTAGAAAACCCAAAATATTATCTCAGGAAATTCCACCGTCCCAAGCTCTCTGTGATAAAATTGCGGAATATTTTGAACAGAAAATCACAAACTTCAGAAAAGAGTTTCCACAGATCAATCAGCTATCATTAAACACAGCTGGCCCTATAGTTCCAAAGGATATACCTGGAACCATAACATGGGAGAGCTTTACTATGATCAGCCCAGCTGAGTCCTCCCAAGCCATCTCAAGATTGAACTCAGGTTCTCCTCTCAATCCCTGTCCTCCTCTATTACTTAAGGCCATAAAAGATGAGGTTAATCCAATGATTAATTCAATACTAAACTCTTCACTGCAAACAGGAGATATCCCTACATGCTGGAAGGTTGCAGTAGTCAAACCTCTCCAAAAAAAAGCTATTCAAGATCCTACGACATTGTCAAATCTTCGACCTATATCTCTTCTCCCAGCACTATGCAAACTTACAGAGACATGCGTAAATAAACAGCTCACTGCATACTTAGAGGACAATAACCTTCTCCATCCAAACCAAGCGGGCTTCCGCTCTCACCACTCTACAGAATCTGCCCTCATCTTTTCGACGGAAACAATCAGAGCCGCTTTGGATCAGGGCAAAAGAGCAGTCCTGATCCTATTGGATTTATCCGCAGCATTTGACACGGTGTTCCACGACATTCTACTTCATCGCCTGAGAAGTGTAGGCATAGGGGGCACCGTGTTGAAATGGTTTACCAACTTCCTGAGACAAAGAAAACAGACCTTCATCCTAGGGCCATACCATTCTGAGGCAAGGGGAGTCCAGTCTGGGGTACCTCAGGGCTCTAGTTTAAGCCCCATACTATTTAATCTCTACATGGTCCCATTAATGAAGCTCATCTCCTCCTTTGCTATTAGCTCAATAGCCTATGCCGATGACACTCAACTAGTCCTAATTCTAGATGAGGACGCAGCAATTGCCGAACGCTCCCTTAGAGACTGTTTGAAAGCCACTTTTGAGTGGATGAACACAAACCATTTGAGATGTAACACCGCAAAGACCGAAATCTTACCTTTCGGGAAAAACAATTTGTTTTCACCCCAGACCTGCTGGCCATCCAATGTAGAAGCCCCGCCGAGCACTATAAAGAGTGCCCGAAACTTAGGAATTAAATTCGATTAGGCATTGTCCTTTAAGCAACAGACAAGGAAGTGGCTGGCTCTTGTTTCAATGTCATTAAGAGTCTTCTCTTTTTTTGACTTCCTCCCCCTATCAGCCAGGAAAACGGTAGCGGTGGCATTAATCACATCCAGGCTGGACTATTGTAACAGTCTGTATGTAGGGGTCAACAAAGCAGCCCTACACAAGTTGCAAATGGTACAACACGCCGCAGCAAGATTAGTGCTAAAATGCCAAGAAAGACCTCGGCATCTGCAGCACTTGACACTCTTCACTGGCTCCCCATACAAAAGAGAATCCTGTTCAAATTACTGATAATCACCTTTAGAGCATTTCATAAAAGAGGCCCAATATATCTGCTCAACAATTTCAATCGCTATTACCCTGGACGTCAACTGAGATCTGCAACGGCCAACCTGATGATTATCCCAAAGTTCCGACTAGCCACTAGAGGAGGAAAATCTCTAGCGGTTAGAGGCTCTAAAGCTTGGAACAAACTCCCACATCAAATTCGAGAAATCTCCTGTGAGAGCAAATTCAGGAAAGCCATCAAAACCTGGATCTACAACTTAACAGACACTACCTGTAAAACCCTAGTTTAGAACTGAAACGCCTTATGGGTCACTACATCTCCCACCTTTTTGGAATACACAAGCCATAAATAAGCGCCAAGATGCTCCCCGGAGCGATAGAGCGCTATACAAATCCCCAATCAAATCAAATCAAAATGCCATTTTAATCTATGAGTGGAATACATTCTGCGACTAACATCGAGCGCATAATTAGGTTTGGGTTCTTTGAGTGACTGTAACATAAATTGATAAAAATCGGGAAAAACAGCATTGGGCTGAAGGGTATTGTTAGAACTGGGATTTCTGGTTGGCTAAGGCTTATGCCAAAGCCAGGCAGAAACCACCATTCTAGTCAGGGCAAGGGAGTCACACGCCAAGATAACCCCTGCTCACCCCCTTGGTAGCTTGGCACGAGCAGACAGGCTTATCCCGGAGGCAATGTTTAAAGCGTTTGGGCGCGCACCCAGCAACAACACCCAAGGCCCACCACAAAGGAAACACCACACAAAGGTAAATATAGTAAATAATCTTTGTATTGTACCGCAAACGTTATATAATAAACATGTACTTTAAAAGGTGCCATGGGCATGGGCAGAATTTACAGGGGATATATGTACAGGACAGGGCCACATGGACCACTGTCAGGAATAATCACTTTTAGATTGAGCACGTAGAACATAATCATACTGTAGTGCCAAAACAGCACATATAGCACACAACCAGTACTCACTGGTAACAGGAAAGTACCACCTACGCAACCCTAACCACCTTAGGAGAATGCCAAGCTGGGAACCAGGCCCTCTCTAGTAACACCTGTACAAAAAAGAAAAACCACCTAAGTATCACAATACATTTAGGGTTATAGGCATGAACACATTGCAAATGATGCATCACAACATTCAGAGGTGTAGGGAAGAAAACACATGATGCAAAAACATACATTCAGCGGTGTAGGGAAAAGCACATGACGCACAAAAACACATTCAGACGTGCAGCACAGAACAATTGCACAGAATCACATAAGCCACAACGTGTGACTGTCCCCAGGCCAACTGACCTCTCATGGGGCTAGGATGCCCTGTGTCTCAAATGTCAGGGCAGGCTGCGCAGGTAGCCAAAGAAAGATGCAGGGGCCTAAACGGAGCAGCTGCCCACTAAGTGCTGGGCAGCTGGGAATCTGAACCTGGGCACAGCGTGCACCCTGGCTCTCCTCTGGGGCTTACAGGACCATCAGCGCCTCCAAAACAATGTTGGAGCCTCACAGGCTCTAAGGACCAAACAACGGTGCCCCTGTGAGCCTCGTGGCTCGAGAACAACTGTGGGGCAAGAAGTAGCGGCCCGCTGCCTTCCGGGGCCGCTCTACCACAAGAGAACAATGCCCCCTTTGACGTGGGACTCCCTCTCGGGGGACTCGAGAACCACTGCGGCCCCCAAGAGCCTCTCAGGGCTCGTAAAACAAATGGGCCGGTCTGTGCCTCTTGGGGCTCATGGAACAACTATGCCGGCTTGAGCCTCCCGGGGCTCATCAACAAATATGCCCCAAAATCATGGGAGCGGCCCACTGCCAACCGGGGCCGTTCTAAGCAACCAGAAACTGCCCCCGCACGTTGGAGTCCCCATCCTGGGGAGTCGGAATAAGACTGCCCCGTGACTGCCAAAACGAAATCCCACTCACCGGGACTCACGAGGCAGCTCCTCTGTCTCCCTGGGGCAGGCGCCGACAATGCGTCTCGGGCCCCCTTCCTTTCGCCTTCCTGCAGGTCAGCTGCCCTCAAAGGGCTCTCCTCCGGCCGGGCCCAGCTTCCCGTGCCCCGTCTCTTCGTGACGCGGCGGGGCGGGACTTCCGGCCTCTTCACTAGGAAAAGGGCCGCGGGGGCCCTGGTTGCTGGGCAACCCTCCGGCTGTGCTAGGCATGCGGTAGGCTGGCTGGGCAGCCAATGGCAGCACGGCCCTGCAGGCGAGCCCCCGGGCTCCGGGTCGCGCTGCTGAGGCACTCGGGGTAATTCTCTTCGCAGAAATATGGGGTAGGCTCCCGTTTTAAATTATAATATAAGTGGGGCAATACGAGGGATACTGCAGGGTGGGCACCTGCTCCTGGGCACAAACAAAGTCGGCAAATAAGCGGGGTGGGCACCAGCGCCGCAACTCGGCGAACTGGCTCAGTGGAATGCAGGGTGGGCACCTGCTTTTCCTCACGCAAAATGCGGGGCAACAAAGCTCTCAAAATCAATAAAAGCAAAGGCGCTCCCCAGCGCTAAGATGCCCCAGAGTCCAGAAACAAGTCCTTCAGGGGGTGGGGGGCAATGCTGGGCCCAGGGGCCAGCTCACAGGGTCCTCCTAGGCAGGGAGGCAATCCCCAGTGGCGGTCCTCCTGGCGCCCAGCAGCAGCAGGCCCCCCTCAGCTTGGAACATTTTGTAAGGGGACACAGACCCTTTTTATACAGTGAAAACCTTTGTCTGGGTGCAGGGTGGGAGAGAAACCAGTCGCAGCTGGTTTTGGAGCACTCTTGATGTGCTCAGCCACCCTTCCTATTCACTAGTTAGGCTAAGGTCATCAGTCGCACCACAGGGGGCGAAGCCAGCATTGTGTCGGGAAAGCCCAGCCCTATTCAGGTCCCAGGTGCACCCCTCTCTCACAACAGCATGCTAATCTCTCCTCTCACCACCTGGGCAGACCCATCCAGACTCCTGGAGCTAGGCTCACCCGCCAGCTCCAGTCAATCACAAGCCAGACACAAATTACACAAACATGCCAACTTCTAGAAGTGGCACTTCCACACTAGACACAATCACGCTGCATACATCATTGCGCAGCATTCAATCTCACGAGTCCGCACATACCAAAGTCGAGCCTGCACTCCCCACACATCAGGAACTAACATGGTCACATACATTCCCCATGCATTCCTATGGGAGGGCAGGCCAACCTCACTAAACGCACGCACTTTACCCTGGGACACAGGGAAAAAGTGCGTCAAGCCAGAAATCACAAATGCCAGGTCACCATCAAAACCAAAAAGTTCAGGGGTGAACCAGCCTAAAAGGCCCGGGTCCAACACAACCCCCTTCCAGCCAAAACGCAGGGTAGACCGATCACCACCGTGATGGGCTTCCCTGCTTTGGGCGATAGAACACGGACACGGGCCCGCCACTGCAGGGACACCCTCCTGTTCTACGCCACTGTGAACCCCTGGGATTCCTTCTAAAACCACCATCTTGAACAACCGGGCTACCCCACTGGTACTCCCTAGCAGTCCGCGGCCAGGACCAGGCCCTAGGCCTCCCAGGTGCCACTGGTCCTTGCATACTCACAGAGCGGGGGGTAGTAACCCCTGGCACATAATAGCTATTCTCCACTCTTCCTGTCTGTAAGACAGGGCTAGACTGCCACTGGTTCTCCAGCCCAGGGTCTGCACCCTCAGGCGGACCAGGAGTCACAGGGAAGGTTCTCCTCCCCCTACCTCTTCTTCTAGGGTTCCTCCTCCTCTGAGAGGCACCCTTAGAACGCCATTCACCCAACCTAGGGTTTAACCCCTCAGGTTGCACTGGGGTCAGAGGCGGGCTCTCCCACCCTCTGCACCCCCTTCCAGAGTACTGTACCCTCCCAACTGGAGAGGTACCCCTGGCCAGGACGCTGGTTACAGACGTCCCACCCTTCAGGTCAGGCCAATCCTGAACCGGGCCTCCCAACCTTCGGTCTAAATCTCTGGGTGGGATAATTGCCTGGCACTCCAGGACTTCTGGGGACTCATACACCATCCCCCTGAGGCTAACACATGACTCATGTGCTGTGTGACTGTCTGTCTGGCGCAGATCTCCCGTCCCCTGTCCACCTGACAGTGCGGGAAGATCCCCCAGAACAGAAGTGGTGTCACCATGGTCACTCCAAGAGAACGTAGCCCAACTGGCTAGTCCTTGACCCACTGGTTCTCCCACTGGGGAACACATCCCCCATTCACTCCTCACTACGGACTTCTGTGCCCTCCCAACTGCAGTGGCACTGCCGGACACTAGAACCACTGGAGCAGTATTTAAAGACACTCCAGGTTCTCTAGACACTAGGAGATCCCCCTCAAATGGACTAACAGGACAGCCTAGGTCCCCAACCTGGTGTTCCCTTAAGAAACCATCCAGGTTCTGAGACTGGGTTTCGGGCACCTGGGAACACTCAGTTCCACACTCACTCCTACTCCACTGAGACAAGACGTGAGCCCCTACACCCCTCTCGCTACACTGGGACCTAGCTGGGCTATTCTGAGCCTCTTCCACCATGCTGGGCTGGAGGATACCTGAACCACTACTTTTGGGTTCGCTCACCAATGACGTGTCAGAACCTCTGGCACTTTCCCAGAGGTCTGCTTCTTTTGCAAGGGCCCATGGACTAGCAAACCCACACTCCAACAGGTGTTGGCGCAGCTCTGGCACAAAACAATTGAGCAAGTGCTCTCTGATGACCACGTTGTGCTGTCCATCAAAATCAGGTTCCCCATGAACCTCTATCCAATCAATCAGTAGATCATGACAATCATCCACAAAATCCCCCCAGTCCTGGTGAGGCAGTCTCCTACTGCCCCGGAACTTCAACCGGTACTTGTCCTCTCGGGAACAAGGTACTATTCTTTGGAAAAGGGGACTGGGACCTCCCGCACTGAACTCTCTATTGCTGCCACCACTGGATCCAACCCTCCCTGGGAAATCCAGAAAAGTATAACAGCGGACAGGGGATAACCTACCCTCTAGGGCTATCTTCTCCCTGGCCAAGGCCCTCTCAGCCTCTGCAATCCTCTCCTGCACACCCAGCTGCGCTATCTCCTTGGCATGCTCTAACCTGAGCTTCTCCAAAGCCAGCTGGTGCTCCCTCTCTTCCCTCCTATTCAATCACTCATCTGGGGACAGGGAAAGGAATGGGGTGCTGCATCTGACAATGGACCCAGCAAGGGACTCCCTATCTATGGGGTCCTCATTATCTGCTGGTGCCCATTCACTGTCATCTTCATCCTCCTCTTCAGACTATTCAGGGCTCCTCTCAGACCCACCATCCTCATGGCGTGCAGCCCGGGCCCTATCTTCCTCACTGCGCTCATGTTCCCATTCATCCTTCTGCCACAAGATCAGGTTGTCCCTCAATTTGGACTGGGTGTCTGACTCATTCACTGCTATGTCTCCTTCTACACAAAACTCCATCAACTCACACATACTGTATCTCAACAGCCCACAGAAGTTAAAAGCAGACTCCATCTTGGCAGGACACTCAGGGACACGTGCAACACAGGGGGCCTAACAGTCTGAGCTGAAGCAAGAGTACACAATCTGAAGTATTCAGCAAGCTCCCTATCCCAGAGAACGCACACTCATTTGTCCGGAGCAACACACCATTCATCCACACACACACCCCCCTCGGACCGGTAAGGCAGTTTTTACCACCCCTGATTTCTCAACCTGACTACACGTGACACAGGTACCAAACTCTGGGAGCAGGGCGGGGAACAAATGTACTGGACACTATTTGAAAATAACATTCTTAGGAGAAGAAATACTAGAACTTCAAAAAACAATAATCCCCAACATGTAATTACCCCAAAAAAAAATGCAGAGTTTTGTGGTGCAGCCAGTCGCTGCTGCGGCACGGCGCAAACGCAAGTCCTATCCTCACAGCTGATCACCAATGTTAGAACTGGGATTTCTGGTTGGCTAAGGCTTACGCCAAAGCCAGGCAGAAAGCCCCATTCTAGTCAAGGCAAGGGAGTCACACGCCAAGGTAACCCCTGCTCACCCCCTTGGTAGCTTGGCACGAGCAGACAGTCTTATCCCGGAGGCAATGTGTAAAGCGTTTGCGCGCGCACCCAGCAACAATACCCAAGGCCCACCACAAAGGAAACTCCACACAAAGGTATATATAGAAAATAATCTTTGTAATATACCACAAACGTTAGATAATGAACATGTACTTTACAAGGTGCCATGGGCGCCGGCAGAATTTACAGGGGATATATGTACAGGACAGGGCCACATGGACCACTGTCAGGAATAATCACTTTTAGAATTAACACGTAGAACATAATCATACTGTAGTACCAAAACAGCACATATAGCACACAACCAGTACTCACTGGTAACAGGTAAGTACCACCTACGCAACCCTAACCACCTTAGGAGAATGCCACGCAGGGAACCAGGACCTCTCTAGTAACACCTGTACTAAAAAGAACAACCACCTAAGTATCACAATACATTTAGGGGTATAGGCATGAACACATTACACATGATGCATCACAACATTCAGAGGTGTAGGGAAGAAAACACATTATGCATAAACATACATTCAGCGGTGTAGGGAAAAGAACATGACGCATAAAACACATTCAGAGGTGCAGCACAGAACAATTGCGCAGAATCACATAAGCCACAACATCTGACTGTCCCCAGGCCAACTGACCTCTCATGGGGCCAGGACGCCCTGTGTCCCAAATGTCAGGGCAGGGTGCGCAGACAGCCAAAGAAAGATGCAGGGGCCTAAACGTAGCAGCTTCCCACTAAGTGCTGGACAGCTGAGAATCTGAACCTGGCCACAGCGTGCACCCTGGCTCTCCTCTGGGGCTTACAGGACCATCAGCACCCCCAAAACAACTTTGGAGCCTCACAGGCTCTAAGGACCAAACAACGGTGCTCCCGTGAGCCTCGTGGCTCGAGAACAACTGTGGGGCAAGTGGGAGCAGCCCGCTGCCTTCCGGGGCCGCTCTACCACAAGAGAACAATGCCCCCTTTGACGTGGGAGTCCCTCTCGGGGGCCCTCAAGAGCCTCTCAGGGCTCGTAAAACAAATGGGCCTGTCTGAGCCTCTCGGGGCTCGTGGAACAACTATGCCGGCTTGAGCCTCCCGGGGCTCATCAACAAATATGCCCCAAAATCGTGGGAGCGGCCCGCTGCCAACCGGGGCCGCTCTAAGCAACCAGAAACTGCCCCCGCAAGTTGGATTCCTCCTCCTGGGGACTCAGAATTAGACTGCCCCCGTGACTGCCAAAACGAAGACCCACTCACCGGGACTCACAAGGCAGTTCCTCTGTCTCCCTGGAGCAGGCACCGACAATGCGTCTCGAGCCCCCTTCCTTTCGCCTTCCTGCGGGTCAGCTGCCCTCACGGGGCTCTCCTCCGGCCAGGCCCAGCTTCCCGTGCCCCGTCTCTTCGTGACGCGGAGGGGGTGGGACTTCCGGCCTGTTCACTAGGAAAAGGGCCGCGGTGCCCTGGTTGCTGGGCAACCCTCCGGCCATGCTAGGCATGCAGTAGGCTGGCTGGGCAGCCAATGGCAGCACGGCCCTGCAGGCGAGCCCCCGGGCTCCGGGTCGCGCTGCTGAGGCCCGCGGGGTAATTCTCTTCGCAGAAATACGGGGTAGGCTCCCGTTTTAAATTATAATATAAGTGGGGCAATACGAGGGATACTGCAGGGTGGGCAACTGCTCCTGGGCACAAACAAAGTCGGCAAATGAGCGGGGTGGGCACCCGCGCCGCCACTCGGCGAACTGGCTCAGTGGAATGCAGGGTGGGCACCTGCTTTTCCTCACGCAAATTGCGGGGCAACAAAGCTCTCAAAATCAATAAAAGCAAAAGCGCTCCCCAGCGCTAAGGTGCCCCAGAGTCCAGAAACAAGTCAGGGGGTGGGGGGCAAGGCTGGGCCCAGGGGCCAGCTCACAGGGTCCTCCTAGGCAGGGAGGGAATCCCCAGTGGCGGTCCTCCTGGCGCCCAGCAGTAGCAGCAGGCCCCCCCTCAGCTTGGATCAAGAAGAACATTTTGTAAGGGGACACAGCCCCTTTTTATACAGTGAAAACCTTTGTCTGGGTGCAGGGTGGGAGAGAAACCAGTCGCAGGTGGTTTTGGAGCACTCTTGATGTTCTCAGCCACCCTTCCTATTCACTAGTTAGGCTAGGGTCATCAGTCGCACCAAAGGCGGCGGAGCCAGCATTGTGTGGGGAAAGCCCAGCCCTATTCAGCGCCCAGGTGCACCACTCCCTTACATCAGCATGCTAATCTCTCCACTCACCACCGGGGCAGCTCCATCCAGACTCCTGGAGCCAGGCTTACCAGCCAGGTCCAGCCAATCACAGGCCAGACACAAATTACACAAACATGCCAACTTCTAGAAGTGGCACTTCCACACTAGACATAATCACGCCGCATACATCATTGGGCAGCGTTCAATCTCACGAGTCTGCACATACCAAACTCGAGCCTGCACTCCCCACACATCTACCCTGGGACAGAGGGAAAAAGTGTGCCAAGCGAGAAATCACGAATGCCAGGTCACCATCAAAAGCAAAAAGTTCAGGGGTGAACCAGCCAAAAAGGCCCGGGTCCAACAGGTATCATAAATAACTCCTGGGAAGCTCACTGATTTGAAACATGGTATTGTGCCGTATTGCTCATTTACGTGCCACAAGGCCAGGTTGATCCCTTTGTTAATAGTCTGCCTTCTGCCTTTGTTCATTGTTAATTGAAGGTCTTTCGAAACATGTCAGATTTGACGTTGTGGCAGGGACTGTGTATTAAGGGAAAAACTCCCAGTTACCAGTGTGTGAGTATTTTTGGAATCTTCTTCGGGGACATTGTGTGTTTATGAGTAGGATATATATTATCGAGATAAGTTAGCTCATGTTTATTTTTCAGGTTTATTTACCTGAAGAGTGAGGATTTTGTACCTTTATTGATCTTGTATATAAAAGTCAAGTGAATATGAAGTGAATTTAGTGGTAGCTGACCAAAGTAGACAATGAAAATATGAACTGGGAGCGACCCCACACCCAAGAGAAGGGGTACCACTGGTAAGTAAAGAGAGAAAGTTTCTCCTGGGTCTATTTAGAAACCCGCTAATCAATATTAGTCCCGTCTAATAATTCTATGAAAACACTCATTTCTTTATGTCAATCTTCCATTCCTCACACATACAGTTCCTCAAAGGTAATTTAGTGACATCAATTAAACAACAGAACTAATTGTGAAAACCACAATTTATCTTTAATAAAATTAATAATGACATATAATACAACAACCAATCAATATAAATGACAGATAAAATGTCCTATTGACCATCAATTTTTGCTGAACATAGAAATAAAATACACGTTGTGTAAGAAAACAATATATAAGACTAAAAATTAGAGAGCTGACAACCAAATAAAGTGCAAAAAATAAAAAAGCATCTCAAATCCTGTTACTCCACATTGGACTCAATGTATACTTTTAACTAGGTGTCCGTTAATCATTTCATCAACATGAACACACGCATAGTTCCTGGGATGTAACATTCAATGATGCGTCGACGCGTTTTGGTGGCTCATATGTTTCTCTATGCCACCTTCTTCAGGACAATATATATGTATAAAATAGCTCTCTTCTCATAGCAGCATATGTATCCTATTTAAAACAATTAAATAAAATTAAGCAGTGTTCTATGAACAATTTACTTTTTAGCCCTATAGTGTCTAAGTTTATTTTTAAGCATTGTATGCAGACACTTTTAACTACTTTTACAATTTACATAACATTTTGTAGCCCTCCCAAAGGAACATTGACTGTGTGATTATTATAAAAATTATCCAAAGGACGGGCCCAAGGAAGGGAAAAAGGAATTGATAGCCCCATAACTCAATTCTATATCCGTTGATGTCATATACACTAAAGATGTCCAAATCCCCCTTGAGGAACCTGATGAAACATAACCATCATTCATTTGAACACCAACGTTCATTCATTCATACCTCTCAGGAGCTCCTAAATGTGGGTAAGGAAGACAGAGACCCACCTTTTAAATTTTGAATAATATTCCAAGTTATCTTCTGGTTTATCACCAAAAAATACCAGACCATGTACTTCGGATAGATCTTGGGGTCCTCTTTTCCTATGGTGAGGTTCTAAATGGAAAATGATGGTACCCGGATATTACATAGCCTTACCATTTAATCCTATGGCTTATGAGGTCTCTTATGCTGGTACTGGGCCTACCCGATTATTCAAATGGCTGTTTTAATTGTAGTCGGGTACTGTGGAATAGGCGGGGATGACAGAGCTTCATACGCTTCTCTCAGGACGGTTTCTATATTCTTAGATATACCAATCTGTAAGAACCAATCATTCCCACTGTTTGTTACAGATACAACAATTTTAAGCAGTATTATCCCTAAGATCTTTATCGGGTGTATACATCTTCCCTATTTTTTAATAAAAAGGGGGTTCACCCAGGACAAACCTAGGTCATACTCACCCCAATATGGTGATATCATTGGGATATACTTCTACTATTTATGTGGCGACATTCCTTAGTCCCGTTTTCAATATTTGCAGATATTCAGATCTAAGGATAACACATATTGTAATGATCAGAGGTCAATTTGCGTTATATTCTGCTCCTCCTTATTGTAAGTTGGTATAAATATGTAAGATCTCTCTCCTTTGGCGACGGTGCAGTTTAGTGGTGGCATATATTGTCGGATTGTCATTAAGTACAGACAATTCGGACAATTGTCCTTTCCATTATTTACCATCACACCGTCCTCCCAGTGGGGCCCATGGTCAGTCCACTAAGTTATTAATGAAACTAAATAAATAATGAGCAACGAGTGTTTCAACAACCCGTTTGAAGTTCGCCTACGATAGGCCCTGCTATCTCATGCATTTACAGGAAGCATCCTCGAATTGTTATATGTTAACTGTCTATGCATAAAAAGTCAAGTCAAGTCAAGTCAGAATTTATATAGCGCACTACATACCCAGAGGGTCTCAAGGCACTTGAGGAGGGGGGGGGGAGGTTTACTTATCGAATATCCAGGTTTTAAGCTGTTTTCTGAAGGCTAGGTGGTTTTGAGTAAGGCGGAAGTGGATGGGAAGGGAATTCCAGGTTTTGGCCGCTAAGTAGGAGAAGGATCGTCCCCCCATGGTGGCTTTGTGGATGCGCGGAACAGAGGCGAGGGCTTGGTTGGACGAACGCAGCTGGCGGGTGGGGGTGTAAAAGGAAAGGCGCGTGTTGAGACAGTCGGGTCCAAGTTCATAGAGGGCTTTGTGTGCGTGGGTGAGGAGACGGAACGTTATCCTCTTGTTGACGGGGAGCCAGTGAAGGTCTTTCAGATGAACGGAAATGCGGTCTGTGCGGCGGATGTCTAGTATGAGTCTGGCTGAAGCATTTTGGATGCGTTGGAGTTTTTTCTGCAGTTTTGCGGTGGTACCGGCGTACAGGGAGTTTCCGTAGTCCAGACGGCATGTAACCAGTGCGTGGGTGATTGTTTTTCTTGTTTCGGTGGGGATCCAGCAAAATGTTTTTTAAGCATGCGTAGGATGTTGAAGCATGATGATGTGACGGCGTTGACTTGTCTGGACATCGAGAGTGAGGAATCCAGGATGATGCCCAGGTTCCGTGCGTGGTCTGTCGGTATGGGAGCTTTTCCTAGGGCCGATGGCCACCAAGAGTCGTCCCAGGCGGAAGGGGATGCACCTAAGATGAGGACTTCCGTTTTGTCCGAGTTCAGTTTCAGACGGCTTTGCTTCATCCACTCAGCTACTTCTTTCATCCCTTCATGTAGGTTGGTTTTGGCGGTGTTTGGGTCTTTGGTGAGTGAGAGGATCAGCTGAGTGTCATCAGCGTAGGAGATGATGTTGAGGTTGTGTTGACGTGCGATGGTTGCGAGGGGGCTCATGTAGACGTTGAAGAGGGTGGGGCTGAGTGATGATCCTTGCGGGACGCCGCAGATGACTTCGGTGGCCTCTGATTTAAAAGGGGGGAGGCGGACTCTCTGAGTTCTTCCAGCGAGGAACGAGATGATCCAGTCCAATGCTTTCCCTTGAATTCCGATGTTGTTGAGGCTTTGTATCAGGGTGCTATGACAGACTGTGTCGAAGGCTGCAGAGAGGTCAAGGAGGATGAGGGCGACTGTGTCTCCGTTGTCCAGTAGTGTTCGAATGTCGTCTGTTGCTGCGTTGAGGGCGGTCTCTGTGCTGTGTTTGGCTCGGAAGCCAGACTGTGAGGAGTCGAGGGATTTGTTGGTTTCGAGGAAGGCGGCGAGCTGATTGTTGACGGCTTTCTCAATGACTTTGGCAGGGAATGGGAGGAGCGAGATGGGGCGGTAGTTTTTGAGTTCGGTGGGGTAATAACAACTGTTCTAAAGGGGGGCCCCCATATCGGGCGTGTTCCCAATATTCATTTGTTAAGGTTGGCTCCCACTATAGCTCGACTATACCCCTCCCGTCGGTCACAAAGTGCACGTTAGTTCCAAGCGTGTCACCCTTCTGCCGTTTTTCCTGGATCAGGTTGTGGCTGCCTCGGGGTTTCCTTTTTTATATATGATTTAATTATCGGCACCTGTGTTAAAGCGCGCTTTTTAAATAGACCCAGAAGAAACTTTCTCTCTTTACTTACAAAGTAGACAATGACATTTTTTTGACCTGTCACATGAGTTGAAAGGTAGTGATTTACATTTGCTGTTTTTCTTATAGTGGATAACAGTTCTGAGGCGAACCCTCAAACAAGTTACAGGTTCGAAACGCGTTGACAGATATCTGTACAACCAACAAGCAATATAGTGACAATGACAAACAGGGCAGAATTGATTGTACAATGTGGTTATAATACTCCTGGTTACAGTATCCTAGCATTGTTTGTTGCATTACCCATTGATAAGGAGTGACTAAATTAACTGTAGTGTTATGTCTAAGAGATTGCCTGCTCCTTGGTTTGGGAAAGCAAAATTCAGAACTGATATATTTGTTTTTATTTGTTAATTGGTGTTTGTATCCACTGCTTCCCACTGAATCCCAACCCAGATTCCACATTAATCTAAAGTGGGATTCATGTATTGTTAACACATGATTTGTTCGTATTGTTCTTTTATGTATGGTTAAGTTTGAAAGAATTTATATGATCTGTGATTGAAAAAATAAATGGTGACCACTGTTATTGAATATAGGGATCATCAACTAAACTATGTATATGTAAAAGAAGAGCCAGTATTGGCATTGTTTGACTTTGAAACACTTTCTAAATGTGGCATTTTCAAACACACACTTTAAAAACCAAATCCACTAAAAAGATGCATTTTTTAATTATGAGTTTATGGAGCTCCAACTCTAAATCTTCCCAACTGGAAGTTACTCTTGTAAGATATTATTAGGTATCTCCGATGATAATCTATGTGAGAGATTGTCCTTGCAATAGTGAAACATGAAATTAGCAAGTATTTCACTATCAGGACATGTAAAATAAACCAGTACATGTCCTACCTTTAACATAAACTGCACCAGGCCCATGGGGCTACCATGGGCCTACCTAGGTGTGTCTTACATGTAGTAAATTCGAAGGCTTGGTCCAGGCAAGTGGGTGCACTTTCCAGGTCAACATGGCAGTTTAAAACTGCACTGGCAGGTGCTACAGTGCCCGCCTAAAATATTGTTGCAAGGCTACTCATGTGGGTAGCACAATCAGTGCTGCAGCCCAGTAGTAGCATTTGATTTACTGGCCCTGGGCAGACGCAGTGCACTTTGCTATGGATTTATCAGTAAATCAAATGTGCCAATCATAAATAAGTAATCATAATCACAATTCATACTTGCACTTTAGCACTGATCAGAAAAGGTAAAGTTCCCAGAGTACAAAAATCAGCAGAAATGAAGCCCAGTATACAGTCAAAAATACAGGGGGTAGAGGCAAAAAGGCAGGGAAAACCACGCCAAGGATGCCAGGTTTAATCAATCAATCAATCAGTGACACTTATAAAGCGCGCTACATACCCGTAGGGTCTCAAGGCGCTGGGAGGGGGGGGGGGGGAGGTGCCGCTACTGCTCGAACAGCCAGGTCTTCAGCTTCTTCCTGAAGGAGAGGTGGTCTTGGGTCAGGCGCAGGTCGGTCGGGAGGGAGTTCCAGGTCTTGGCGGCCAGGTAGGAGAAGGACCTTCCTCCTGTAGTCGCTCTTCGGATGCGGGGGACGGCGGCGAGGGCGTGGTTGGCTGATCGGAGGTGGCGTTTGGGAGCGTAGAAGTTGACTCGGCTGTTGAGGTAGCTCGGGCCTTGGTCGTGTAGGGCTTTGTGTGCGTGGGTGAGGAGGCGGAAGGTGATTCTTTTGTTGACGGGGAGCCAGTGAAGGTCTCTCAGATGTCCGGAGATGTGGCTGGTTCGTGGGATGTCGAGGATGAGTCTGGCTGAGGCGTTCTGGATCCGCTGGAGTCTCTTCTGGAGCTTGGCGGTGGTACCGGCGTAGAGGGCGTTGCCGTAGTCCAGTCGGCTGGTGACGAGGGCCTGGGTGACGGTCTTCCTGGTCTCGGTGGGGATCCACCAGAAGATCTTCCGTAGCATGCGTAGGATGTTGAAGCACGCCGAGGAGACGTTGTTGACTTGCCTGGTCATGGAGAGGGAGGAGTCCAGGATGAAGCCCAGGTTGCGTGCATGGTCTGTCGGTTTGGGTGCGGTGCCCAGGGCGGGAGGCCACCAGGAGTCGTCCCAGGCGGAGGGTGAGGAGCCCAGGATGAGGACCTCCGTCTTGTCCGAGTTCAGTTTCAGGCGGCTGGTCGTCATCCACTCGGCTACCTCTTTCATCCCTTCGTGCAGGTTGGCTCTGGCGGCGGCGGGGTCGTTGGTCAGGGAGAGGATCAGCTGGGTGTCGTCGGCGTAGGAGATTATGCTGAGGTTGTGTTTGCGTACGATGGCCGCGAGGGGGCTCATGTAGACGTTGAAGAGGGTGGGGCTCAGAGATGATCCTTGGGGGACGCCGCAGATGACTTCGGAGGCCTCTGACTTGTACGGTGGTAGGCGGACTCTCTGTGTTCTTCCGTCGAGGAAGGAGATGATCCATTCCAGCGCCTTGTCCTGGATTCCGATGTTGCTGAGGCGCCGTACTAGGGTGCGGTGGCAGACCGTGTCGAATGCCGCGGAGAGGTCTAGGAGGATGAGGGCCGTAGTACTTTATTTTACAGCCACTAAGTTGAAACATGTTTAAGTAATGGAAATCTTGTTTTGCTTTATAATATTAACATAGGAGTACAAAAGAGTATAACATGGAGATGTAAAATGCAATGTTAATCAGTGCATACTGTAGTGTAGTTCCTATTTTCCAAATAGGCTCTGCGCATTGGAATAACATAAATGATAGTTTAGACATAGGACTGAGGTCCACTAGGTGTCTATTGAATATGTTAGACTTAATTAGGTTTGCCAGCTAGCTCAGAGGTTACTAGAAACTTTCTCAAATGAACAGGGAGGAGTTAACTTCCCTGATTAGACAAGAAGGGATTAGCTTCTGACAACCGCATAAACATGACAACTTTGCTCCCATAGAATAAGGAGTATATCTCCAGAGTCGTGTGAAAACAATAGATAGCTATTTCACTCAGTCAATTGTGCATACTTAGTTTCACCAGAGTGCAGAGAAATAGAGAGACGGGCGTTTTCAATAAAAGGTGTTATTTATTGAGCAGTCTTCTTTCTCATGCAAGAGAAGTGAATTGCTACAATTGCAATACTTGTCATAAAGTAAAGTGCGTACAGTAAAAGGAGTATTATGAAATAATACTGTAAAAGCATTGATATGGTTTCTGAGCCATATGATACTTAAAATGTATAAAATATATACAATTACATACAATGATAAAAGTTGACTAAACCTACTCAACTGATGTTTCTAAATACGTCTACCCCAGTGTACCTAACCTAAGCCTAGTACGTGGGAAGGATTAAAGGAGTTTTTAAGTTAAGTTAGTTTTGCCAAGAATCTGACTCAAGAATTCTCTAAGGATCTAATCAGCTCCGTACCTTGGTTTTAGAATGAAGGAGGTCTTGTATCTCGCTCCCAGGACTTGATCTCCCAGTGACCCGCAAGGGTGACTGGAAACACTGGAGCTGGATTTTCTCGGCAGGAGAAAAAGACAGCGTCTTTCTCAGTGCGTCAAATGGGAGGGACGGCTTCCTTCGGCACTCGCATCAGCTGGGCATCGGATAAGTAGATAGCCGCTCTGCTCCAAAGCACTGTGTGTTGCTTAAGGCAAATGCTGGTATATTTATACCTGGAAGGTGCCGTGTTTGACGTAAGGTTGGACATAAGACGTCAATAAAAGATGTCACTAAGAACTGGCCGTTCCTTCGGAGTCGCAGGAGTTCTAGGACAAATCAAAACAAAAGCATGGGGAATTCCCAGGTTGCTGGAGGTTTGGTTTGTTGAAAGAACTCGTTGTACTTCCTAGGAGTCTAAGGAAGTAGCCTTGCGGTATTTGGACTGCATTGGATATGACTAAATATGGATATGATTCTTATGCCTTTATAAGGATATGATTTGTTATAACCACATAAGGGCATACATCGGGAATATTTAATTAGAGTCCTAGATACGTTCACAACAATACAGTGCAGTAGTTATAAACATGGCTGGTACTTACACCATCAAGTCTCCAGTGCCAGGGGAACAGTGTCATTATTTTTATCATAGAAGACCTTGCAGTTAGCTCAGATCTGTTTGTGCTTTTGTGGGCACCTGTAATTGTCATTTATATGTCTTTTCAATGTTCTGCATTAATCGAGGTTGCCCTACCACTTGGTGATGCTAGGTGCCTTTGTTGCATGCTGTGTTTGTGCAGTATCCCTTTAGGTGATCAGCAAAACAAATCCGATGAGCTATTTTATATATCTATTGGCTTGTAGTTCTTTGGCGATGTTCAACAGTGCCCGCTGTTGGGAAAGATTAGTTTTTATTTGTTGACCCATTAACAAAAAATTACTTATTTTATGCCAAAGTTTGTGTACATTTCTACATTACACCCAAATGTTGAGTCTAGAAAGTCTCCTCTCTTTTTGCTACATCGCAAACATGTAGGTGATGATTATCTACCCATTCACCACAGTTGTAACTTAATATAGTGTATATGGTAGAATTATACATTTCAAGGTCCAGCAGTGTTTAGCACCGCCCTTTGCATGCAACCCTGTCGCCCGCTAGTGGAAATAGGGATACCTTTGTCAGCAAGCGCCTGTCTCTCTTGGCAAGACACGCAAGAACATCAACTTAGCTTCATACTATTATTGTTCTAGTGCCAATCATGAGTCTTAGTGGCATCACGGTTTTCTGATAAATAAAATGATCTATATTCACCTATAACACAAACAGATTCTGCAGGCCTCAGGAGCAGAGTTCCTAGTTTGTTTACGAATTATAGTTTAACCTGCCAATGGTCTCTTACCTATGTCTAGGTGCATCTCTTTCATCCAGTGCCTCCAACAGTGGCATCCTAGGTTTCTGCCATGAAGAAGTCTGCCAAGGTTTGGCATCCAGCTGGCTACAACTCAGCCAGGTAACATAGGACCCACAAGACATAAGTGAGAAACTCAAGCTCTACATTGGAATCCTCACATCACAGATTAGCAACTTCATATCCAACAGACTAGGACTTTCCAATGCAGACTTCTTCGTTCCTCATCTATGGGTGCCACCCTCTTGCTCAACAATAATGAACTTTGTCCAAGCATGTCATTGTGATTGAGGTACCTTGTTCAGGCATCTCAGTCTGCAGTTGTTTATCCTTAGGCCTGTCACCAGACTGCTGTGCTCTGGACAGAGATGTGTTTGCAGATACTGTTCCTTTTGTCTTAATGAGGAGTACTATGATTTTGGCCTGAAAGGTGTAGCAGCTGCTTGGAAGGCCACATCTTTAGTGCAAAGTAAAGCATCATATCTTTGACGGCCATCCTTGTCAGCTGCTTGCCATCGGGTTCTCAAAGCTTTCATGGGTTCACTCACCGGGTGGTCACTGATTTAAAAGCTGGTGACATTGGTGGATTTATTTGGGGATTAGTGGTCAATTACAGGGCAACCCTCAGGCCGGTGTGGCAGGTACCACCTGTCCTATTACACCACACTGCCATTTAGCATTCATTGAGTATGTTGCTGGGAGGATACTACTGCAATTACTGCTGTATCAAGAAGTTTTGAGCGCCTCCTAATATATATATGTTTTTCTGAGTGCTTCCAATGACTCTCCATAACCGGTTAGTGGATTGGTTTTGTAGGGTGCTGTTCTGGAATGGGCCGTTGTCCTGCATTTCTTGATTGCAAGTGATAGGTTTGTGTAGTATTTGCTCTGGCTGGCAATTATGTTAGATTTTTAGTTCATTTGTTCTGGGTTGTGGTGGAACGGTTATCGGAGCATTTTGTCTTTGTGCAGCATACACTTCTAATAGGGCCATGAGTTACAGGTACCGCTGTGGGCAGAAGTCATATTTCACAATGAAAAGCAGGTGGTGAGGCTGGGATTGTATTCAGGGGTGGCGTAGTAGCTGCTCAAGGGATTTTCACTTATGTAGTCCGTATGTAGGAACGATGTCTCTATAAGAAAGCAGAGGCTTAGTCAGTAGCGGCTGGCATGACTTTTGGGTGGGGGGTGGGTGCGGGGTCGCGTGGGGAGGGGGCTCGCGTGTGGAGGGGGGTTGATGCGGGTGGGGTCGCATGGGAAGGGTCGCTCGGGAAGGGGTTGTCGCCCTGGAAGTGGGGGGGTCAATAATAAAAAAATATATGTATGAAACCTACCTTTCCGCCCCCCCAGGTCCAATGTCTTCACTGCTCCTGCTATCCTGACTCCGACAGGAGCAGAAAGCAGACAGCCAGCCTCCCTCCCCAAAGAAAATCACAATGCTCCAGTGGAGCGTTGTGATAGGTCGGGACGCTGCCTAGCCATGGGCTGTAGGGGATAGCATGTTCTCCATGCAAGGGAAGGGCAGAGAGCGCATGACTGGTCTGGGCGGCCCGACAGGGCCAAACAAACATTGTTGGCGCACTGAGGAGTGGGCAAACCACTCTTGCCCTGCCCTGCTCAGAGAGCAAGGCAGCTCCGCCTGCCTGGAATGCGCAAAGAATCATAAAATGGTCATCAAAAAAAAGTTATTACCATTGTATGTTTTGACTTTCTCTCACTGCGAGGAAGCAATGGGGTGACGCTCCTGCACTCTAGTGGAGGAGCCGCCCCTGGGTTTAGTGCTTGGATAGTTGTATTGCATTAGTTAGAAAATCCCTCTTGGCCGTGGTACAGGGTGACTAACAGTAAGTGTGTATGATTGAAGTTGTTTGTAGTCGTTTCGCCTTGGAGTGAAGTGGTCTGGATTAAGATTGACATGTAGGTGGCCATTTCTGCTGAAACATATTGTGGTACAATCCACATAGCAGGCTGTATAAATGTTTTTGGACATGTACTACGATGTTTGCAGATGGTGCTTACAGATGTTCCCTCATTGTGACACTTTGTGCTTCACGCTCAATCTTTCTGTATACCTGTCTAAATTGGTTCTTGTGGCTCCAGTATTATGCGCCACTCTGTGCCCTGGCTGTCACTCCAGAAGTGAGTTTTTTTCTCATTATTCATTGATTGAATGTAAATGTGTGTGATTCAGTGAAATAAGTAATATCTTGTCCATGATTGCCAACCATTTATGTGGTATGTGACTCACAACTTCTACAGCTGCAAAGTGGCCATGCAAGTATGTCATAGAGGAGAGTCCTTTATGGTTTGAAAGAGGACTCATTTTTACGTCGAGCCTATAGCGGCAGCGCGCATGCGCTGCCCGCTTTGCGAGGCATGCAGTATTCAGTATGGAGTGGAAGCTCCGTAGAAGCTCTGCCCACTCTCCGCCCATCTTTTCCATTGGCTTAGTTCCTAAATGCTGCCTTCAAATTGGTTTTAGACAAGGTAGTCCCTCCTTATGATGAGCATGTCGTCATTTGTATCCTTCCATGGCTACTGGCCCCTTTACTTTGAGTGCTGCACAGTATCTTTTATTTATACTGTGAGCACTATGTTATTCCTGTGCCCCCCCCTCCCACAGTCCTTGCCTTCTCGCCTGCCCGCAATGCACTAGGTCTCCCATAAATGCAAGTCCTATTGCATTGCAAATACTTGTTTTGACACAAGACCACAAGTCCTTTGCAGGTGGCAAAGTAATTGCTGAACCCCGGCTTATGTATGGATGTATACAAATGCACACGCTCATAGTCTAGCAGAAATGCAGCAAGTTTGTATTTTTTAAGGGATATGATCATCTGAAATGTCTTCAGATGCAATAACGTACTTGAGAATCGAGAGCCCCCTACTTAATTTCAAGCCTGGTAAAATGCCCCTGCCTTTCTTAAACATAAGTTTTCTAGACTGCTTGAAAGAGCTCTCACTTCACTTCAGCGCCTTTTGCAAAACATCTTTGCCTCCATCCTCTACGGCGAATTCTAAATCGCCATCGAAATTCATGCACGGAGGGGAGTAACGCAGTTTTATTATTTAAAGCAGCCTGTCTTTCCCTTTTGATTCAGAAAGAAATGAGGAAATTGTAAGTACGTCATTAATATGGCACCAAAAGATTTTTCAAGTAGGAGTGTTGATGGTGGTGTGGAGGCTGCAGCAGTAAGGGATGCTGAGGGATGGCCTATGTTGGCCGGGGCAGCTGCTGGGGCAATGGGGAGGGAAGGTAAACAACTTTATTTAAGGTTTGCTGGGGGCATGTCATGAATGACTGCAGCATTCAGACTGGGGGTCGCCCAGTCGTGCACTTTGAAAGTATGCAGAGTGCCATGGTGGACTGTGTGTTTTTTGGGAGTGGCAGTAGTTCACGCCCCCTCCCCAAAAGGTAAAACCATGCGGAGCAGCATAATGCTGGAGAGGGGCGTGCCTGTGCAAGATGACAGCGGGAACGTGATACGATTTATCCTAGCTATTTGAGCACATCCTTGGACACTTTGGGACTCTAGTGGTCAAAAAAGGTAGTGGATGAACAATCCTCCACACTGTTGAAAAAGAAATGCCGATTTAGAATAGTCGCCACCTTTTTTCCTCCTTCCCATAATAAATAGTATTCCTGCCTGGAAGCACCGTGCTTGGGTCTTAAAAGTGGGCTTTTTATCAGTTGCTGCTGAGTGGTTAATGCAGGTAAAGCTCTGCTTCTTGCCCAAAACAATACTTCTTTTCCAGCAAAGCACTCCACGGAAAGCCGGGGAACCACGCCTCTCGATATAATTATGTTACGTGATTCAGGCATGATATATACGTTAGCATTAAGGGAGAATTGCTACAGCCTTGCTGGTAATATGGTTGGAGATCCAGGGGGCGCTGTAAAGGAGCTGCTGAGAGGGTGCTGCGTAGGCTGGACAGTGGAAATGTACAACACCAGCAGGCACTGGCAGCACGCTTTGATGGGGACTGTAGGGGGAGTGGCTGTTAACCTTCTCAAAACTTTCACGGCTTCCCAGAGGACTCCGATAGGGGTTTCTTACTAGTACAGCATCACTCCTTGTCTTTTCCCGCCCTCTCTCTTCCATGGCGTGACAGACGTTCTCACACGGAAACTGCAAGCTATCTTCCTTTTTCACCTCCTTACACCAGACACCCATCTCCTTAGCACTCACACATCAACTAACTGCCCCTCCTCTAACCACAGCAATTCACATATCTCTAACAATGCCGGCCCCCAAACCACAGCATAGCCTGCCTCCTCTACTGTTATGCCCACACTGCGAGCTCCACCCTCCGTAAATGCATCACAAGCCATTGCCCACCCACGTCCCTGAACATAACTGGCACTGACAGCCCTCACATATTATGCCAGCATCCTTTTGCACACTGAGCAGACTTAAACAACGCATCTTTCTCAACCCTCAACCTCTCTTCGCACCTACCCAGCCCTCACACTTTTATTCCAAGCCACTGTCTTTTCGAACCCCTTTTTACCCTCCAACCTTGCATCCTATAGCACAAGATCGCAGTACTACTCGTCCACCTCGCATGCACTCGTCGGCCTTGTTTGTTTACCTACACTACATGATTAGTTCTGTAAAAACAAGCTGCTTAACACTCCTTCTGGACTAAGCCTGAAGGCTGCTCTCTAAAGCTACCATTTAGAGAACGTTCTACGGTTGTCTAAGACCACTAATATCACCATAAGGGTTGTTTGGATTAGCGCAAGGTGCTTCACTTAAATAAGTGTGCACCATACACTAAGACAGCCTCCTACAAGTGGTGTGACATTCTGCCTGTTCATTTAACATTCGCCTACATGCTCCCTTTGCTCATTTAACATAGGTGTATGTGCTTTCAAATGCTTTCTAATAACCTTTGTAAACATCTAATGCCAGATGCTGGTAACCTAAGGACAATGATCTCGACACTACAAACAAAAATAAAGAAACATTGTCATTTAAAGAACCAATAGCTTTAATTTCCACAAATGTGAGACCGATTGCATTGCAAATGCTTGTTTGCCAAGTTGGCGGTGCATGGGAGCACTATTTGAAGTCACTGTTTTCGGTGTACATTGAATGTGTGTATGTGACTGCATTGCATTTTGTCTTTCGTAATTCATAGTTTTAGTTATTCCAGATGTTAGCCCTTTAGTAGGTAAAATGCCTCCGAACGCACGTGTTTGTTCCACAGGCGATGCTTTGAAAGGATCAAAAAATTGTTTCGTGCCTCTATTGGCAACATTCATCCGTGTATGCTTTTGTTCGAAACACTCTGTTCGTACAATCTAAATCATTGACGGTTTGACTAATGAAGTTGTTTCAAAAACCGAAAACAAAAAGTTAATTGAGTTAGTAAATGAGGAGGGCTTTCGTAGTTAAAGTGGTTAGTGGATCGGACGCGTGACCACAATGTTCCAGCGGCAGCGGCTCGCCTTGATTAGCGCGTTGAGCCGCTCGGGTGACTGGTGCCAGAGTCACAAGGATGCAAGTGTGACCTTGTTCACTTATGGTGCCAAATCCGTGCGCGGAATCGCCAATTGAGACCTCTTACCGTAAAATTCCAAATGCCAGATTGAGCATAACACTATTTGATAATAAAAGGAGGCCATTTAACGAGAAAGCGTGACAAGTTAAATGTTCCCAATGGTTGACTAAATTCGAGCAAACCATCAAAATATGCAATCGCAGCACACCTTTTTTTGTGTATACTTTCCTTTTGCTGCACGTGCCTTTTATTTCACGCCATGATTTACCCCTGATGGATCACCCGTTGGAGAATCCATTACGGGCGAATTCATTTCTAGATGCAAGATAATGGAGTTCACTATGTTGAGCCGAAGGTGTGTTTGGAGCCTCAGTTGTAATGCCGTGTAGAACCAAAAGGTGTTTTTGTTTCTCTCCTGAGAATAACCTATTTCTAATGTATTAATATGTAAAACACACTACCATATACGACCTCTCTTTAAAGTTCTGTTGCCCTCCAGGCAGCTCCATCCATCAGGTCCACTTTTCTTCAAGTACATGCCATTGTATTTACGTTTGTAATTATGCGGCAGGATTTCTCTTTTTTTCATTCCATGAATTCACATGTTTCTGAGATGCTGAGTTCGGTAGAGTTTTAGGAATAGAACGTAGAAGGAAGGAATATTGCTCAAGATGGTACGTATTTAATAATTTGTGTACTGTTGAGAGCAAATGTGAAATGGTCAAATACGATTAACAGATGTCACATATGAACTAAAAAAGCATTGCTTGAGAAACTGGCAACCTGCGTTGTCCCTGGAAAACTGAATCGAACTGATAGCTGTTTTTCTTAATGAAAAACATATATTACTACTAGCTCCGTTATGTAGATTCACACAATATAAAACGTAGCTAGAGACTGGGACATGTTATGCTTTGGAAACTTTAGTCGTAAATAGGTTATAAGATATCTTTCACAAGTCATGATATTTTAGAGAATGTGTGCGTAATAGGTATGTCTGTTGATTACTTTATCTGACACATTTGGGATCTCATGCAATCTATCGGCCAGTTTGTAATGAATGCCTCAGCACAAAGTATTTTCATATTTCTTTTACATGAAGAACCGCTTCTGGTTCATCTTAGAGTAGAAGGGTCAAACTCAACATAGTTGGTGATGATTTTGGCACTTTTCCTCCTGGGAAGGCAGCATACATACCAACATGCCTTACAAACTGCCACAGATAGTATGTAACCTTTTTTTAAGTGAACAGGAACATGACCATTGGAAACATAATATAGCCATCCTATCTGTACTTTAATAACCTAGACTATTTGTCCAGCTCTGACTATCTCGGCGGCTTAATTTAAAATAAATTAGTTTCCTTTTAGTAAATAATGACACGTTGCCTTCTTGGACATCTCTTTTTTGTTTTAAAGTTGATTTCTATTAAATGGTTTTCTTTCCATACTACATTAACGCTGAAATGTGTAAGTGTCCAGCTCTGACTATCTCGGCGGCTTAATTTAAAATAAATTAGTTTCCTTTTAGTAAATAATGACACGTTGCCTTCTTGGACATCTCTTTTTTGTTTTAAAGTTGATTTCTATTAAATGGTTTTCTTTCCATACTACATTAACGCTGAAATGTGTAAGTAAACCTTCCTCATTAACGCTTTTATCCAGCATTTGAAACAAACAGGGAAGTGGTTATTCGACTTTATTGTGTGATAAGAACTGCAAACAAAGGACATACATTTTACACAGACCGTGTAATGGAAAGTTCTTGTGTATTTACACTGCAGCCACTTGATTGGGAGGTAACACTGTTGGAATATTTGTACCTGTTAGTATCGCCCTGGCTTGCTAATTTATTAGCCATTATGTTGTTTTTGGGTGTCGAGTGTGGCGCTGCATGTCCTTGTGTCTGTTTTTAGGTCTTGCCTCTAGACAGAGACGTGCTGTATCTAGTTTATCTAGCTATCATATGCTTGCAATTTGCTGGCTCAATCGTCGTTTTCCAATTCTTTTTCATGATTTGTCCATGGCATGCATAAGTGATGCCTCTTCCTGTGTTAATCCCTCCTCGATAGCATGGAGTAATTGCTTCTATTCCTCCGCCCACGCTCATTTTAGGTAATGTTTTAAGAACTACTTTTTTCTTTCTTTAAGCTCATTTCAAACTCGTGCGTGACTCGCTCCGAGCTCTCTCTCTCTTCTGTTTTCTTTGTGTTCCTGTCTGCTCCGTCTTCCTCTGCCCCATCTTGAACCATGTGTTTGCTGTCTTTGGCCTGCACAGTCGCTCTTGTGATTCTGCGCTGCATTGTTCAGATTATAGTTGGGATGGTTATTTTTACTGCCATTACGTACTTTTTATCAGTGGCATAAGACCCTGGATGTATTAACACAATTAACCTCCGGGTGCAGCCCGTGCAGGTAAGAAGAGCGTTTGGGCAGGGTGGGGGGAGGGGAGGTTTGACAGATGACCATGACGGAAAACAAATTATTTATTGAATTTTCCTTTGGCCTTGTCTGTCGAATTACCTCCCCACCCCACCGTTCTTACCTGCATGGACTTTTCTGAATCTCTTATTGATCTAGAGGCATAAACACCACCCATTCTTTACTTTAATCTTTTTGCATTAATACTTCGCCCAGGCACCACTACTAACATCAACTGCCACTAAACACTCTTTACCAATCATGTGTCACTTAGAAAAGGTACTTCAACAATTTCCCTCTTTAAAATATCAAATGTTTCATGTTGCCTACTACCCAACTCATTCCCATCCTGGTCACCAAAATGTGTATGGAAAGACAGTCTCTCCTGGATTGGAAAAGCCAGTGTATTAGGGATTGGAAAAGCCAGTGTATTACATATAAAGAAAGAACCGCTTAACACCCATGGCTGCTTCCTTCCTGATGCAGAACCACCTCCCCCAGTATCTCTAAAATATACATTCTACATTCTCCCCAGTATTCTAATCTTTAAAGAAATACAAACTTATGTGAACATAACAATCTCAGTGATTGTATGTTCTCTGAATGGCACCTCATAGCACCAGAATGGAAAGAGACGGTATTAAGGCCCTAATTATGATGTCCGTCAGAGTTGCCTCTTATCGACACTGTCTCGGTGTGGGAATTGACCAACAGTAAGTTGGCGGTCCCGAACACCGTCTTACAGTGCCACTACACATTGTGCGGTCGCAAGCTCCCATTTCCCTATGGGAGCTTGTGCAAAGGAGGGAAACCGGCCGCAGCACAAGCTACCATAGAGAATTACAAGTTTCCAGCCTGCCAGACTCTCAACCCGAGGCTGCAAAGGAATGAGAGCCCTACCAGGACCCCCAAAGCCGCTTTCTGACAGGTTTTTCATGTTTGAAAGTATGACATGAAAAGCCTGTCGGAAACCAACATCATAATCCCAATGTGCGGCCCACGAATGGTGAACAGGCTACTTGAACCCGTTGGAAGCCAGTTGGCCGGGTTGGTTTAAACTCCGATCACCTACATTGTAATTAGGCAGTCGGACTTTAAACCATGGATGTCGATCGGAAAGCATCCGACCGCAGACCGGCATCTTAATCAGCCCCAATGTGTTTAATTCCAGTACTCTTTGAGTTATCCTGTGCCGCTTTCCTGTTAGAACTTCTCTACTCAGTAAGTAGTATATTTTGTGCTCTGAAGGCCATCCTTTTAATTTCATAGTTGCAGAAAAATGAGTTCTGGACATACCTTTTATGTCCTGGATTTTTATCCATATATTCAATCATTTTGTTCTTGAATATTTCTGGTGGGCATCATAAAAAAGTTCTAGGTAAGTCTTTAATCAACTTCTGTGCTAGCAAAATCCTGCAACGAACAGCCTGTGATAATGTTCTGAGATGCATATATTTTGAAGTCAGTTAAAGTTTGCTTTAAGGTGTTCGACTTTGATATGTGACTCTGTTTCATCTGTACAAATGTATAATGAGAACTGTTCTACTTAATTCTTTTCTGTCCAAATTATGCCAAGCATCAGGCTCAAGTGCTTTGTTTTACTATATTCCAGGGGCGTAACTGTCATTGTGCAGCACAGGGTAATGACACTGGGACCCTGGGTTGTGACGGACCCACTATGCTGTGTAGATATACATTTTAATACCTTACAGCGGGCCCAATTTCCTTCCTAACTTTAGTGCCTGTGAAATATTTGCCATACCACTTCAATAATCAAGAGGAAAGGTCATGAGTTTATATGTAAAAGAGACATAGATTCACTTGGTATGTCCTACAACCCAGTACAATCTAAATTTGATGAATGTTCGTTAAATACATTTTTATACAGGGCCTTGCAATTGTATTTTTTTGCGTGTCATTATCATGAGATGTTGTTATCTAAATGTCATTTGTTTTTATTAAGACACATTGAAAAATAAATGTTACAATTGTAATAATCATTCACTGCGAAACTACGATTCCAGTTGTATATACCTAATTTATCCAGCCCATCAATTATTTATTTCTAAGTTTATATAGCGCGACAGCTACCCGTAAGGGTTTCCCGGCACTGAAAGACAAGAAGCACCTACAAATAGTCAATCAATATTACACGAAAGTAGGTCGACACCTTTCTCACATTAAGTGGAATTTAATACTAGGTACATCAACGTGTCAACACAGTATAGCACATTAGTTTGATACAAGAACAAGCCCTTTTTCAGGATCATGTATGAATACCAGTGTTAGCCAAGGGAGACATCTTGGGTATGAAGAGAACCACACAACAAGGGATCATAGCAACGAAGGTTAATCTACCATGTTTGTTTTTGGGTGCAGTTTTGAAGCTTGAGGTTGGTGAAATACCTATACAGTAAGTGCAGGATTTGGGCTAATAAATATTTAATATGACAATATTATAGGTTTAATGGGCAGTATGTATACGGTAGTTCTGTTCGGTTTTGTTCTTGCTGAAATACAAGGCATACCATGATGCATCTATACACTCATATCGGATGAACAATTAAGCTGATTGATGCTTTCCATTAGCATTTAATAGTTAAAGAAATAGTCCAATGTTTTAATATTACAAATGTTAAGAATAGCCTAGTGTCGTTGATATAGGAATCGCTTGATTATTAGCAACGTCCTGAAATGAATTAAGTGCAAAAGTGCAAGTAGGAATGTCCAAAACTCAGTTCTATTTTGTTGTTGCTTAATGTTTGTTAAAGGTCACTTCACTGCTATCCAGCTACACCTTCTCCCTGCTGCTGATATAATTTCAAGATTCACTTTTGTGTTTTATGATTATAGAACACCTTTAGCTTGCATTTGTATTGTAAAGATTGTAAGCAATCGAACTATAAATATATTTAGTCAGTAAATCAATCCAACATTGAAGTGCTACCAACTTCAAATTTCTGAGTGATTAATTGTCTTTCAACCTGTGTTGAGGACTCATGTCCTCTTCACCTTGCTGATGTTTTTGTTTTCAATCAAAAACAAAGAAGATAACATGCTGTGGAGTCAGAGTTTAGAATTGCATTGTTTCAGAGAGACAGAGACGTTTTAAGGCATTGGCAAAGTGGTCTCTGGCCAAGGGCCCTAGCCTTTTATGAAGGCCCCCGGAAAGATCTGGCTCTATTCTTCACATTGAATGATTTTTGAAACAGAATATTTTAAAAACCATTTCCTTTATTTTTAACACATGTAATTTGTGGGAGTCTATTACAGACATTTTGCAGAGAAATGTTGTGTTTATGGTTTTGAACACCATGCAACATCCATACAAAGTTCCTGTTAGATCAAAATATGACCTCACATATGAGAAATGGCAGTGAGTCTGATTCTATATTACAATATTGAAAAAACATGTCACTATCCCTAAATTTTTAATGAAAACACATTTACAAGTCTACCTGTGCAGTATCAATCAGTGACTTGGCCAAAGAGGGCATGATAAAGCTGAAAATGGATCATAAATCTAAAGAGGGTTTGAACAGCACCCCTAAACTATGGCCAAAGCCCCCAAAATCCTTTGGATGTCCCTGCAGGGTATATGTATGTATGCACTACGCTTCAATGCTAGTGTTGATCTTGTTTCTCACACTACAAATGAGCCACTGTTGGGGGGCAACTCAGTTTAACTTCAGAAAAGTGTTAAACTTCAGAAAAGAGGGAAAAATCCACCCAGAAAGAGGCAAAGGGTGAGACATTTAACAGAGCTGACCCTGTAAGCTGAGGACAAAATACAAACAGTGAGTCAAACATCCTCCCACAACAGCTGAGTACACAACAAGACAGTCGTCTTGAACCTTTAAATAACTTTGCCTGTTGTTTTTATAGTAATTGCAAAGTCAGGTGCTTCTTGAAGGTGGCACATTTAGAGCAAGCAGTGGTAATATTCCTTGAGCAAAAGCTTGAAAAGGTTGAACCATATTCCATATGATCACAATTATGGCTTTAAATTGCTTGCAAACACATCCTTGTTTGGTTCACTTTTGTTGTCTAGCTAGAAATATATACTTGATGTGCATTTATATAGGAAAAGGCGCCTCATAGGCCTTTTTTAGCTGTCGATCATTAGTAGTCTAGACTTTTAACATGGCATTTAGCAGTGTATTGTGTGCCCGCATTTATTTAGGATGTGAGTACTCACACATTTCTTGTATATTTGCTCTTTTAGGCATGGTGACAGATGTGTTTGTTTGTCTCTATGATATTTGGTTTGTTGGGACAGTATTCTTAGGGGGAATATTCAATATATGACGTTGTTTATTGCTTTGTAATGATCTAAAATATGTTAGGTGTGGAGTGTTCATAGACTTTCACTAGCTTCATCTGAATTGTTACTCATATGAGCCTTGATAAAAGCATGTTAGATTGTCATGATCCAATGGCAAAGTGCAATCCAAAGTAAAAGAGAAAATTCATTTATTTAATGGCATTGAGTGCTTAAATTGAGCCGGTGGTTTCCGGCACTTAATTGCCAGAACCAGCACTAGTGACAGTCCACCACTTTGTGGCGCTGTCTGTTTAAATGTGAAAAGAGCACAACAACATTGTTTATAAAGCCAATATACATTGACAATTATTAATACCAGCCTCTCATGTCATTATTATAGCTTCGTGTGGCCTGAAATATTCTGAATTGTCACACTTGTAGGAGTGTAATGGTTAGGTGTTGTATTGGTACTGTCATCTGCAGCACTAGCAGGGGCAATGGGTGGTACAGACTGCAGTGGCTTTCCGAGAAGGGCCCTCACACTATATTTATTTTTTTCAAATTTGGCACTGGATGGCAAAATGCACTCTTTGCTACATTGTTTCCATCAAGACAGTCCTAACACACAGAAAATACAGTACGGTCATATAAGCGGTATGGTGTCATAGTATTGGTCTAATGCACCATAGAAATGCTCGTAGCATAACATAACATAGCAATCCTCCTACATTTAATGTTCAATGCTCTTAAAGACTCCTTTATGTATCCTTGACTACTTGGGAGTCAGGATAAATCGTAAAATGAAGTGGGACTCCCACGTAGCCAAAATGCTTTTAAGACTCAAAAGAGTGGCGGGAGCTATTTCTAGAGATCATCGTGCGTCCTCTTGTAGACTCATTAGCCATGCTCTAGCAGTCTACAATGGTAAGGCTTTGGCTGCTGCAACCTATGGGTCAGAACTGCGGGCTTTCGACAGAGTCCCAGATCTAGTTAGAGCAGAAAATAAGTTTCTGAGAGAGCTAGTGGGTCTCCCTATTTCCACTCCCTTAAAACCATTACTCCACGATATGGGCCGCCGCTCTTTTAAAGACATAGTTGGCCTTCGGTCTCTACTTTACTGGGTACGCCTTAGAAGGACGCCGGAGCTTGCCAACTATGCTGCTGTCCTTGATGATCTCATCACCCTGAACTCTCCAATGAAGATTTGCTGGCTGAAAAAATTGAGGGACCTGGTGATCAATTTGGGGTTAAGTGAAGAGTGGATCTCACAGTCACCACCCCTGAAAGAAACCATTAAGAAACTTTACTGGGAGTGGATCCAAGCAAGAGACTTGAAAAATCCAAAGGGGGGCCTTTTAACCGACCAGTTCTTGGCCCACAAGCCAGAGAGGAAGCTAGAACCCTTTCTTGATTTCATTTGAAACGCGAGAGACAGAACATTGTTTTTGAAATTGAGGTATGGAACCCTACCCCTGAATATCTTTACTAGAAGCTGGAGAGACTTCTCTCACCATGAAGCTACCTGCCCGGGGTGTGCTTATCATATTGAGTCCCTGGCTCATTTTTTGTTTGCCTGCAGAGCGTACAGGGGACCTAGGAGAAGATGGTTAAGACCAGTTTGTAGAGAACTTCGAACAAGGCAATATTCGGTGGCACTCCGCATTCTAACAACAGGTACCACATCCATGATGGTAATTTGCGGAGTCTCAAAATTGCTGGGGAAAGCATGGTAAATACGAACAAAGCTTGCTCAACTGCGAGTGGGGTAGGACACCAAGCGGTATAATTGTGTTATAATATCATCTAGCACTTTATTATTTAACACTTTCTAGCCCTGGAACAAACCAAACCGGACCCGTTTTTATCACTGATGTGTATTTTAACTTGTTTTTTAACTTGTTTCTTCACTTTGTACTTCGAAATGTGTTTTTATCTAATTTTACATTTCTTGATGAAATTGTATTTTACTTTTATGATACCTTGTTATCGAATAAAGTATTACACAACACAACAGTATCCTTCACCACCCACACACGTTTCCATATTTAGGACTGTAGATGCATCTACGTTTTGTTGCTCTTTTATCTTTTGTGCTGAATAGTCAAAGGCACTGTTTATATGTGTTTTTTCTACTCCAACAAAGGCAGGGAATTCTCCAAGTGCAGCCTTGACAAGGAAATGAGCGAGAGGTAATATGCACTTCTGATGTACCCACATCAGTCTTAGGGATGGCTTCCTCGACACCTCGTGTCTTCCATCTAACATGGAAAGGTTGCAGGCAATATCATCATTCAGTGATGGATGCTACACATTGATACTGCAGTTCAGACTGCATGAGCAATACACAGCTGATTTTGATAAGTTATACAGCTGTACAGAACAACATGTTCTGTAGATCTCAGTCATTAATGCGTGCACATCATTCGTATGCTCGTTCTGCCAGCAGTAGTTGCAGAGTTAGGAACTGACAGTTTCAGGTTAGTAAGTTTGCAGGATATTTGTCGGACTAAGTCAGCAAATGTTGGGGCCAAAGTAATTCCCAGGATTGCTTGTTAGGCCAAAATTCAAGGAATCCAACGTTTCCAGTTCTCGCACATCTGTGCTTCCTGCATCTGGTGTTCACGTCAGAGATGCTCCCAGGAGCCTCTCCTTCTTTAATACTTTTCAGCTGACAAGAACTCAGAAACACAAATACTATTATTTATTGCCAAGGGGTAAGTCACACTTCAAATGCAGTCTTCCATTTTAAAGTAGTTGTGGAGTAGATAAAACGTTTGTTCAGTAGGTAATGCGTTTGTTGAGCGGAAGGCTTATTATTTTAAACACATGAAGCTATTTACTAAATAAATCTATGTACCTAAGGTGTAGTTGTGACCCTGTTTCACCTCACAATATGGAGTCATCTATCCAAGCAGTGGATCTTCTGTCTGTAATAAAGCATGCAGGTCTCTGTTTAAAACTTAGCTAAAGAAGGAAATAGACTACCTCTGCCAAGGTGCTGCCACCATTACCCAACAACCATAATTGCCTAAGCAGCGAGGGAGGCAGGTGTGGCACTAATTGAATAGGAGCATCCCCACCAGGCTCAGATGGCGGTACCTGCCAAATGATTTAAATTTAGCCTGTTGGGACAGAGATATGGTAATGGGGTGTTGGTGTGGTCTGCCATTTTATAGCTGTCATTAGACCATATCTTTCCCTCGTTGGGCTCAGGGAATTCCTGTTTATTCATCCTCTTGTGTTTCGTGTAGCCTTAAAAAAAACAAGCATTGGCAATGCAATAGGTCTCGCATTTGCAAGAGATACGAGTTAAAGCTATTGGTGTTGTAACTTATAATACCTTTCAGTCATGTGTTTCGGTTTGGAATGGATGTATGCGGTGGGCATTGGAATGATGTGGGTTGGTTTGGAATTGTTAGTTGCAGAATTGTGTTGGGTGGAATTGCGTGGAATGGATTTGTGTAATTGAATTATGTGGCATGTGGCATAAGGAGGGCTGCATAATTTGTAATGAGTAGTTGCACATAATATGTCTCTTAATGTAAACAGTGTAGCTCTTAACACAGCTGTTTGCTGCCATTTATAAACCATACACTGTCATATGGCTAAGTGAAATATGTTAACATAACATACATTATTGAAGGCAAACTATCAGCCTTTAATGAACTAACGCTTTGAGATAGCATTTGCGACCAACTAGATTTGTGTGTTTTATCTCTAAGTAACGTGCATGTAGTCGCACAGCTACCCATTCAAGTACATGCTTCCTGAAGCCATCATACACATGAATCAACCTTTAAAATTGCACATATACATTGCATTATATAGGCAATAAAGTCAATTGGTAGGTGGTCATGGGAAGAGGCACAAAGAAAGAGTTAAGTATACCAACAGTATTCAGAGAAAAGGGATAATATTAACTGCCACTTGCAAACCGTAAAGTCTAAATGAGTTTCCAAACGTTGCCACTGGTTTCTTTTGTATTTTTAGTAAGCAATAAGGGTGGTGGCATGTGGCATTAAACTAAGTACCATCGAAAATGAGTCGGATGTGAAAGGAATGTGAAGGGCCATGTTTTGTTGTGATTTTGAAAAAAAAGAATGCTTATGATGCGCTTTAAAAGAAGAGATGTTCCCAGCGGGGATCTCCAAACCTCAATCTGGCTCCTTCTCTCCAGAAGTGTGGCCTTCTAACTGTTCTGCCTAATGCATAGATGCCTCTAAGCAAATGTTTAATCTGTGAGGCAGTAAACTGCAAACAGGCCCCTACGATCCACCTATGTAAACAGTCCTACCATTCCAGAAGCCTGCAATACGCCACCACTCTCTCTGGGAACACACACTTGGCCCCCTAAAGTCTTCGAAGCAGTGGGAATTCTAATAGCGTTTCACTAACTACGATCCCATTGCTGTAAGAAGTTCATGATAAAGTAATATTTAAATTCACGTTTAAAAAAGTATGTACCATTCCTCGCAGTGCGCCTACATCCCACAGACCTCGTCCAGAGGCGCAACTGCTGTTCTTTTGCATAAAAAAAGGTGGTGACAAAGTCCTTCCTAGTGACACACATGGTGGACAGTTTGGTCAGCACGCGATCTAGGGCCTGCAGAGAGCAAGAGACAAAGGGCAAAGTGGAATTAAAGCACTAGGAGGCAGCGGCAGACACAGAACCATCAAGCTACGCTGGGTTGGGAGGAGGGAAGGAGGGAAGGAGGGGAGAAATGACTACAGGGGAAGCAACAACAATAACAATTTTATACTGTGGATTTATTCTTTGCATCTTGCAAGGGCTAAATCACACCAGTAGAAATGCAACAACAAGCAATACAATTACCATTATTGCCTACTGTAAACATACGATGCACGGAATAGCTTTCTCCCCCTGCCCCATCCAAGAGCTGCTTCATAACTAGGAGTGATGGAAAAATGTTGTTTGAAAAATTGTAGGGGTGCATCATAAACCCCTGTAGTCAGCCCCCGCATATTTAGAGGACCGTACTAATGTTTGGTTTAAGAAATGTAGGACTAATCGAGAGGTTGCAATATATACAATTATTTTCATATCATTTATTGATTAATGTAGTGCTTAGTTGAGAGAATAATGCCCTAAGTAACTTAGAATTCATTGCTTTGTGTGTAAAATGTGCATTGAGAATAAACATACCATATTAAAGTTGCACGTGTAGGCTGCTTAATAAGAAACGTGATGCTTTAACATGTGAATAATGTTTGCTAACGTAAAATGTAATGAAAGGATTGATTAATGAAATGCTTATGTTGTTGTATTAGAAATACATTTAAAGAGTAAAGGCCTGAGACATAGAAACGCTAGCAGAGGACTAACTGTGGTTTTCTTAGCATGACTAGAAATGTTGAGTTGGAAATATACCTTGTGAAAGTATGCTTGTGTTGCAGTTGAGTTTGAATTGTAACTTAGGGCGTGCAAAGGGATTCGTTCTCATGCATTTCTTTTGCTGGTGCAAGGCCATGTAGCTCGTTAGGTAGAATGAGCCATTGTTTAGAAATTAGACTGGTAGTAGTGAAGACGAAGGGAGGGCGCTGGCAGGTGCACTTGCAACATTTGGCGGAAAAGGTACCTGGGATCCAAGGACACAGCAACAGTTTTGGAAGAAGAAGGTTCAATACTGGAAAAGTATGAGAGACTGTACCTGCTGAAGGAGGAGTGTCATGGGCGTATCCATTGTCTTTGGGATTTTGTATTAGGGAAAGTGCCCTGAGGGTGGAGAGTTAGTTTGGTCTTAGTGAAGCTAGGGTTAGGGTCCAGCCTAAGGCAGTCCAATTGGATTTGCAGTTAGACATGGGCCTCAGTTTGGACTAGACAGGAGAAACTAAGGAGCATCTTAGAACGAGCTGGGTAGTGTAGGCTGCTTACCTGGAAAAGTGAATGTGCTTCTTAGGGAGCCTTCACAGCTGACATCTTTTTCTCTTGCCTGGGAGGTATGTTAAGTAGGGATGCCACTTTAGAGTTAGTGTAGGGATAGACTAATCTTTTTCTATCCCACTGGAACAGATGCAGTCGAGTTTTCCAGTGGGCACTGTGATTGCATGCCTGATGCTTCTTGAATTAACTTTGCTCTTTATTCTGAGTTGTCTGAGACTCCTGCGTGGGATTATGTTTGTATTAGTGGCAGTTTACTTCTTGAACCTCTTGCTGAGGTGCTTGTATGTTCAGTTATTTTTGGCTTTGCAATACATATTTAAACTTTCCTTTGGAGTCAGTGGTCCTTCAGAATAAAATGTATTGATTTTGGGAATCTGTCAAAAGGGTATTGAATTTAAAGAACTTCCTTCACACTTCCATGCAGACTAAAGAGACCCGTCGACCTGGGGATTCCTTGGAGTGGTAAGGGGAAAATCTAGGTGGGAATCCCAGAGTCATTAGTAGCAGTGCACTTAGGGCTCCTCACCAGACGAGTGCTAAACACATCGCAAGAAGAATGGCATGGGTCACCACACAGCACACTGCTTTACACTAGGCTGAGCCGGCCCAAACACATGTTTTATTCTGAAAACTTCACACTACTGGCTTCCTGGTGGCGCCAGCCAACACAGTTCACCTGCACAACCGCGGCACACGAGGAGACAGAGCATAGCACTCCTAAACAGCATGTTGGAGCATGATGTCGATGTGGACACCACAGAGCCCAGAAAATGGTATTCTACTGCTCCGAGAAGAGAAGGCAATAGTGACATGAGAGGGCGTGGAGTAACCTACAAAGCTGCTGACTTTGGGAGTCAGAACAGGGTTCGAATTGCTGCATCAGCTATCCTGTGGCTACAAAAAAATAACAATCAGAACCAATAAAATTAAATAAACAATGGCGTGCCAATAAAAATATATATAATAAAAATTGGAATGACTAAAGTGAAATGCACAATGGTGAATCGAAACTGAATCATAATTACATGTGCTGATCAGTAGGAAGAAACAGCCACATCTAAGAACAAGCAAAAACAAAAATAAGTAGTCCCCAAAGGAGCATATACATACCTACAGCATAAGACAACTGTAGTTGGCTGGTGCTCCTGCCCCAAAAACGGAAGTGATGTATCAGAGCACCAACCAATTAGCAGCCAGCAAAGAAGAGATATGAAGGCCTGAACCAATGCTTATAGCAGGAGGCTGGATTACACTCAGTAGAGTGCTTACCGCAGGCCTTGCAGACAGCGCATGTGCACTGTGGGCTCGACCTGAAAAAGGAATACTCCCATTCCCCATGCATATAAAGACAGAATGGTAATTCTATGGAATGCCTTAACTACGTCCAGGCAGCACAGCAGAGGAGGAACCTCGAGGCCATAGATGTTTGGCAAAAGGGCCAGGTGAGGGCAGCTCCGCCCAGGTGTCGAGACATAGAGAAGATAGCTGAGAGTGGATTAAGGGGATAAATCTTTAGGGGTGCATGTGGGCTGTGTTGAGTCTGTGCAGCTTTGAGATGGTGTGAAAGGTCGGCATGTAGGTGGTAGTTCCCGACTTGGGATTACAACCACTCACATGTCCATCTCCCACAGCTTGCAGTGCTGGTAAGTGTATGTATCGGGGTTCCCTTACCAATACTGGTTGTTACTATGGTGTCAGAAAGGGATTCCCTTGCTGCAGTAACAATGCCTGTGTTCCCAACAATTTCTCGCATGCCCATTTTTCACAGTGTCTCCCAAGCAGCACAAAATTCACATGCCTCTGAAAATTCATTCTTACACTACAATCACTGCTGCCCTCTCCAAACAGCCTCACACGGGCAGTGCCCAGCCAGTTTCCATTACCACTAAGTAAAAAAAAAAAACATCATGACCTCCCTGTTCCCTGTCTAGAAGTAGTCTAGACATATAGTAGGAAATTGTTCGAATGACTTGATTGGTTGAGGCAATTGCCAGCTTGCCTTGCAAAATCAGTGCAATCCATGTGATTCCACCTACATACTATGCGTTCAAGGCAGCATGAGTGGAATCCCAAGAACCAGAGGTACTCCGTGAGACAGATATTTCGCAGTAAAAACGAAATACGGAGTAGTTTCTCTAAATACAGCTTTCCATTTTCCAGAGCTCACTTTTAAGTGTTAAAAGACAACTTTGTTTTCAGAAGAGATAAAAGAAGTGTCATATAAAAATGTGTGCATAGGTTGGAAAATGTGCTTGTAAGTATGTCATCCTAAACAACAGATATCAAACTGTGGATGCAGGATGTGAAAAATATGCAATATGGTTTATTTTTTTGCTGGTAGTTCAACTTGTAAGAAGAATAATCTGCATAGTACTTAATTTAGCAAAATGAAATTAAAATTATTTTACATTTAAAACCTCGAACTCAACACAATATCTCTGCAAAATATTCTAAATCATCACGACTACAGAGAACAATCACCCCACAGAAAGCGAATTCTACATACAATTCTCACACTCTGCAGGGCAGATGAAATCTAAATATATATCTTTTTAAAAGCAAGCAGACAAATCTCACATGCGAACTTAATAGTGCTCTTGACAGGGTTTGACAGGCTTGATGGAACTTACATAGAAGTCACCAGAAATACCATATAGACTCTTTCTCTAAAAATGCACCAGTCTGACGTTAAGATATATATATATTTTCACTGTGATGTGTAAAAGTAATACAGCAGTACGTGAACTGAATTTTCAACGCTTAAATGACAACAAATGTTAATTTTCGGTAAATAATGAAACACAGAGTGTATTAAGGAACAATAATTTAGACACATACCCCATGCCATGTCAGTTGTTAAATACCTCCCCTGTATAACAAGGGAGCGATATTTACCAATTAGAATTTCCCATGGCAGGCCATACTATTTGAATGCGTCACTCACTGAGGGCTAAGTATTCGAAATTAACAGGGAGATACAGGAAGACATATACGTAGTATGACAGGGCAGTAGACCTCTGTCTACCGTTACCTGTAGTCTGCTAATCCATTGTTTTAATTATAATGTTCTATGGTAGCACTTATGAACATTCAAAAGATTGTTATGAGGAGAACATGTTCTGCCATATGAACAATGCATCCTGACCTGAAGGCAAGAGCTTCCACCAACCCTGAAGAACTCCACCTCCCTTGCTGACACTCAATATTGGAGGTCTCCCTTCTTCTCCCACCTCACCGCTAAGTCCTGGAACGATCTTCCCCTGCACCTCCGAACATCATCATTTCTTCCTCAATTCAGAAAAAGACTCAAGACCTGGCTCTTTAACTGATTTCAGTAAAACCCAGCCCCTGGATACCCTCGCAGATTATTAGCTGTGCTCTACAAGTCCTAGGTAATTGATTGATTGACAGTGAGAATGCTTATTTATGGCAATGGATTTTTGCGCAGAGCAGCCCAACAAGCCACCTTGCTGCGCTTTCCTGTATAAAAATGAAAGGTCAGGAATTCGCTGTATCTAAAGCATATGGAACATTCCAGTCCTTTTCCCGAGTGCTGATGCTGTTTCGGCAGCCTAGAGCCAACACACGCACCCTTGCACCATGGTGCAAGAAAGCCTGCGTTGCATGAAGGATTGTTTTTGTGCCGGAAGGGGCACCTTTCTGCACAAAAACAATCCTGGGAGACCTTTTCCTCATTCCCTGTGTGCTGCAGAATGCAGCACACTTAGAAAGAGGGAAAAAGGAGGATAAATAAAGTCATTTCTCCCCGCTGCACCTCCTCTGTGGAGGCATAAGTTTTTGGAGCATCCACAGGTTTATATGGTCTTGTTAATCTGGGGATGCATCAAAATCCATTGGTATTGTGTGGGAGCACCCATCCCAATGCCCACGGAATACCTCCCTAGTGCAGAGTAAGTCAACGCATCGATTTGCGCTGCCTTGCCTTACCCCATATCTATGAGGCCAATCAAATCCACACAAATTTGCTTTGCAGGGCCTCGTAAATATGTTTTGGTGGTTTGCACCGCCAATACGTCACAAAAAGTGATGTCACTGTGGCGTAAGGGGCTCGTAAATATGCCCCCAAATATATGAAGGAGTGCAATGATGGTCAAATGAATTCTATATATTTGCTCATAACCATTTTAAACATGTTAGAAATTGGTCTCAAATTGGTAGAGGTATGCACCCTGTCCAAATAGGGACCCATAATCCTAATTGGGGTAAGTGTAGTACACACTAAAGTTTACCTGTGCTCACCCTCTGGTAGCTTGGCACAGAGCAGTCAGACTAAACTAAAAAGGCAATGTGTAAGGTATTTGTGCACACACACATAATGAAAACATAACAAAAGTACTCCACACCAGTTTAGAAAAATAGTCAATATTTATCTGAGGAAATAACGACTAAAACAGCAGAAATCCAACATGCACAAATCAAAATACACGCCTTCTTACAATAAGGCAACCACCAGTGCCAAGTCTAGTGCCAAATTGCCATACTCCAAAAATAAAACATGCCACCAAAGCGCTCAAACAAAACATATTACATAACCTCAAGTAATAACACCTCAAGTGTAAAAAGCTCTAGTAAACTTCACTTTGTAACTAATCACTTTCAATTATTAAGCATACCTTGCTTCCTTTTGCAAAAATCCAAACCACAACTACAGTCTGACTATTACTGTGAAAAGAAAATCCCCATATAAACTTCTTACTACCGATTTAATAAAAGGTTTAAAACAGTAAAAAACACACATGAGGTTACACCGTCTTGCCCGATATCCACACAACTTTATTCATCTCCTCTACAAAAAACAAATGTAATAACAGAAAAGACATTAATCTTCATCTTGTTTTAATCACAACACGAATATAGGACAACAGACAAAATAAAAATAATTCGGTTTACTTACTCGTATACCGTACAACAGTGGTCGACTACAATGCCCAGTCCGAGCAAGGCATACAGCTAACATATACCAACTCCAAAATCTTGGTGGTACAACTGATGCGAAACACGACAATTTAAAAAGCTCTTATATGAAGTCTAGGTCATGTGAGGATCCAAGGACATTACAGAGGCCATCTTAGAACAACCATTGCATTGTAACAATCTCTGCGATATGACTGCAAACAATCTATCATGAGTACCAAAACTATTTGACAATCATTCAATTTTACAGCCATATTATATTGGATGGTTTTGTGCGTGATCCCCATATTAACAACAAAGTCTAAATAACGGCAAGAACAGTGGTCATAATCGTTCATCATTCAATCTAATCAAACAGGGAGAACTATACCGGCTCACTTACCTCAATAATAATTGGCCAACATTTTTTTTATACAATATTCAACTGTAAAACTGGCAGCCATCTTTTAGTGAATGCCAGAGTCAAGTAATTAATAAAAGTAGCCTGCATATACCAGAAATGTAATCGATGTACACAAAGGACCTGGAAGTGTATCACCCCAGTCAATTATTAACATCACAAGATTATACAACTCACTCATAAATGCTATAAAAAGTAAATAAAATCAAAGCAATGTTTTATTCCCAAAACCTGAGGACCATCCTAAAAGAAGTATTACTAGAAGTACAGAATCAAACCTGAACTTCAATCTGCATCGTCAAAATGGATATCCACATATGAAACACTAAACAGTGTCTGCCATTCCACAAATTGGTTCAGACCTTTTTCTACAGTTTGTGCTAACCAAATCCACCTGTTTTCTCTCATTGTAAGCAGGTGATCTATATCATGTCTGTGTTTCGAACATTTAACCAATTCTAGAACAAACCATTTCATTTCATGTGGGTCATGTGCCATCTCTACATAATGATCAACTAAAGGTGGATTTGTCACTTTGCGCCGTATGCATGACTGATGTTGTACAATGCGTTTATTCACTTCTTGTGTGGTTTTTCCTATGTAAAACAAGGAACAATGACATTCAATACAATACGTCACATTTTTAGAACAGCAGTTTGAATGATGTTTCAATGTCCATGCTTTGTCATTCAAGGTACAATTTTTAACTACAGATGTTGTGGCACACACTGAACTACTACCACAAGGGTAGTGTCCAGTTACAGGTTGCAGGCCCCATAGATGTTGTATTGACTTAGGTTTGGGATCTTTATATTCCCTGACCAGATAATGTTTCAAATTCTTTCCTCTTTTAAACGCAAATAGTGGTCTTTCCCACTGCATGTCGTAAGTTTGTAACAGGTGCAAATTCTTTAGGATAGTCTTTTTATACTATGGGGCTGTGTTGGGGGATACGACAGACAACCATGAGGGAAAATTAAATAAATAATACATTTTCCTTTGTCGTCTGTCGAAATCTGCCCCCACCCAGTCCCACCGCTCTAACCTGCACAGGTCGCACCTGAGTTGAAGTGGTGCTTCTGCTTGAGGTGTGGGGTCGAGGAAGCATCAAAGATCAAGGAATGAGTCTTCGACTTTGTGATGTCAATATCACGCCACATGGTCACTGGTGTTGTGGTAGAGTCGCAGTTGAGCATCATGGATATCGCTGATGCTGTGTTCGAGACTCATGCTGTGGCGGCTCTTCAGAGGAACTGTGTCAGCATCAGGCCTGCGTTGCAAGTCGCAGTTGTTGCGTTGATAAGGGACCACTGCTCTGGTGCAGGCAGCGGGCGGTGTCGGCTCCGAATTCACACGATGTACTGGTTTCTTTTTGTTTAGCACAGTAAACTCACTTCCAATGGCCCAGGAACTGGATTTGGTACCACATGACAGAGTAGGGCTCTCAGCAGAAAAGCCCAGATGCTGCAGGTGAAGCCTTTGATTTCCCTGGGACTCAACTTAAGCCTTTGGGGAGCACTATAAAGCAGGGTGTAGAGAGCAAAGTCCAGTCCTCTCACTCTCAAGACAGAAACAGCAGGCCAACACAGAAAAGCAGGCAGCAAAGTGGCAGTCCCTCCAGGCAGCACAACCACTTTTTTTCTTGGTAAAATGTCCTCAGTCCATAAGTGTTCTTAGTTTATGGTGTCAAAGGTCAAGTACTTATATCCATTTTAGCCTTTAAAGTAAGGAGATTTCAAAGCAAGGAATTTGTAGTGCACAAGACCCTGTCCTTCATGGCCCTTGCTCCAGACCCTCTACAGGGGTTAGGCGGTTTTTGGATCGGGACAGGCACAGCCCTATTTAGGTGTAAGGGTTAGCACCTCCCTCCACTCTAGCTCAGGAAGACCCATCAGCTTGGTGATGGGCCGTCAGGATATGAAGGGCACACTTCAGCTCCCTTTGTGTGTGACTGTCTGGTGCCATAAGATGTAAGAAATCAAGAGACCGGAGTATAACTGAACTATGAATTTTATTGTAGCCCTTTTTATCTGTACATATATGAAACAAGATATTTACTATAAAAATCTATATTTACTATCATACGGATTCTCTATTACCATCTGATTGTTTTATATTGTATATATTGAATGTGATTTATCTGTGTACTTTTATGATTTTAATTAATCGAATTAAGTGATTTGATGATGATGATGATGATGATGATGACTGTCTGGTGTTAATTCACAAAGCTCAACTGTCATCCAACTCAGACGTGTATTCTAGGGACAGAGAGGCACAGAATTGTTTAGTAAGGAAATGCCAACTTTCTAAAAGTGGCCTTTTAAGACCTGCAATTTAAAAACCAACTTCATTAAAATATGTGTTTTAAAATTGTGAGTCTTAGGACACCAAACTCTAACTTTCCATCTGTTTCTAATTGAAAGATACACTTGTAAAGTGTTGTAAGGCAGCACCAATGCTAACCTATGGAAGGGATAGGTCTTGCTGTAGATTTAGCAATTTTTAACTACCAGGACATGTAAATCTAAAAAGTACATTACCTACCTTTCAAATGCACTTCACCCTGCTCATGTGGCTACCTAGGGCCTCCATTAGGGGGGCCTTACATGTAGTAAAACAGAAGGTTTGGGCCTGGCAAGTGGGTGAACTTACCAGGTCAACATGTCAGTTTAAAACTGCACACACAGGCTCTGCAGTGGCAGGCCTGAAACATGTTTAAAGGGCTACTCATGAGGGTGGCACAATCAGTACTGTAAGCCACTATACCAACTGATAACAGCCAAGGAAGTACTTTAGCCGCCTCTCCACCTTCCCTTAACTTGGAGACCGATGACACTGACTCGGAACAAGAAAACATTTTGGACTCCCGTCCTGACTGAACAATGAATCCGCTCGGATGCTCGTCTGGTTTGTCCTGCTGACTCCTCCCTCCCCTTTGCCCTTTACCTTCTGTCTGCGTTTGTTACCAGGCTAGAACACTCATGTTATACCAACTATCTGTACTGTTTATTTGCATATAATTGTACATGTTGTGAAGCACTCTGATACTCTCTGGTCCAGCTATTGCTATATAAGACGCCTAAATTAAATAAAAAATACAATTTTTTAACAGGCCCTGGGCGCATGCAGTACAGAGTATTAGGGACTTATTAGTAAATCAAATATGTCAATCATTCCTAAACCAAATGCCATCAAATTTTAGACACAAAACACATGCACTTTAGCACTGGTAAAGTGCCCAGAGTACTAAAACCAGAAAACAGTCAAACACAGGAGGTCAGAAGCAAAAATACAGGGGAAACCACACCAAAAGATGCCAGATCTAACAAATAAGATAAGAGACTTTAATCTTTTTTCCTTGATGAGACAATATGGGTTAATAGTTTGGTGCAGCTTTCATTTGCAATGTGAATACAATAAAACACCACAGACTTACAGGAAAGCACTACAGACTCTCACTCAAGCAGAAAAGAAATGTGGATATTTCATTTTGAATTTCCACTTATAATTATGAGGGTTGCACAGACCATAATAAATTCACGCAATAGGCTGCCTATGTGCAGATATGCACCTGCTTGTGGAGACGTGTTAATGTGTCACACAACACAGAAATTCTTTCCTGAGCTGTGCAGTACTGGTAGTTAACACTCAAGTCAATTTTAGTAGAGCTATATATTATGATTTGGTAGGTTGATCTTATGGCTGAAATGAATGACTTCACAGAGCTTACATTTTGAATTCCAGATTTCTGTTCCTCGTTTAGGTATCCGTTGTCTTAATTCAGAGGCAAAGCTATACTTAACCTTGCCTTTACTAGTTAATTCACACACGTATAACGTTGCTTACAAATCTGGTGCAAGAATGCTACTGAAAAATTGCATCCTATTAGAAAGGATGAAACTTTAATGTAGTAATATTTAGCGCCTAATTGGGAAAAACAGTCAGAAATCTGCACCTGCTGACCATGGATGTCATTAAGGGGTTAACAGGGGTTGCAGCTGTGACCCCTGGCTTGCCACTTGCTACCTTTGGCACTGCTTTTCCAGCTCCTGTCCTCAGAGGTGGCAAAATCAGTGCCTGGAACACAGGGGCAGCTCTTCCTAATGGATGCTGTATGGAGTTCCACTTGCCTGGTTTCTGTCAATTTATTATACAAATAGTGAATAACAATATCCGCTATTAGTGTGATAAAAAAATTGAGTACATTAGCTTGAATATGACCCTGTCTGGATGCTAAGGTACATATAAAATACTGTTAAATGTATGTTGTATGCATGCTGAGAGTGTGTTAATGTGCGTAATGTGAGATGTGTTAATATGTATCAAAATAAAGGTCAAATGGCATGCTATGTCCTACTCCTGGCCTTTTGGTGAATTGCCGTCCATGCTACTGACTTCTTTCAAACACAGTTGTGGATTTTTGACCCATACCTATTCACAAAATACATGGATAGATGCGCTGCAGAAAAAGGGAAACTTTTTGAGATGGAATTTCACCAAAGTGAAAGTAGTACTTCGCCTGCTCACAAATGCCTTTATCAATTGGCCGGGGATGTCCAATTCCATGTTAGTGCAAAAATGGCACAGTCTTTTTTTTTATTTGTAATTTTATATGACTATGCCCTGTATGTTCCTGTTTTTTTGTTTACCATTTACGTTTTGTGGGAAATTCCCAAAGGCATTCAAGAGTACGTAAAGTACTGCTACCGGAGCACTTGTGAGTTCCTTTGTGAATTGGCCACGGTGTGTTGATTGTTGGTGTGCGATTTATAATTTGCATGACAGGTGTTCTATGTAACCATAACAACTGCAATACCCTACTTCAAGTTTTATTTTAGATTCATAACTGCACTTTTAAAGAAAGTTAACACACACACAATCTCTCTCTAGTATGTATTGTTGCATAAACTTGGCAGGAGGCATACAGGCCTCAACCTGTAGTCATTCAGTTTGCCAAAGATTCACAGATCCCTAGACAAGGGAGACTCTTGCCTACTTATCCTTCTTGACGTATCAGGGGTGTTCGATACTGTAAATCACCCAACCCTACTTGAATCTCTGAGGTGTAGCTTCGGCATCAATGACACCATCTTGAATTGGTTCACATCCTACCTACAAAACCGGTCGCAAAAAATCAAAATAAACTCAAGTCTTTCTAAACCCTCACGGGTCAATCTAGGAGTGTCACAGGCCTCCATTCTATCCCCCTCCCTTTTCAATCTCTTCATGTAACCCCTGACGGCCATTTTGAAACAGGCAGGGATCAAATATCACTTATATGCTGAAGACACGCAACTTTACTACAAAATCAAATCACCCAGTGACATTCGACATCGTAACGCCACACTGATCGAGCTACAATCCTGGTTTTGCTCTAATCACCTAAAGCTAAACTCCATCAAAATGGAAGTAATTCTATTCTCCCCCAAATGCAACCACCTAACAATCCAAGAATGCCTCAACAACACGAGTGCCTTAAATTGCTCTCTCACTAAATCCAACTCCGCAAAGTCCCTAGACTTCTTCCTGGACTAAAACCTGTCAATGAAAGAACACATCAAAAATTCAGCAAAAAGGAGAGCTGTACGCACTAAAAAACATCAAGAAAATAAAACCTTTCATTTCTGCCGATGATTTCAAGACTGTGTGTGGTGCAATCACTGGTACTTACCAAACTAGATTATGGTAATACCATTCTCACTGGGATTCCGAAATCTCACCTCACACCCCTTAGATCAGTTCTTAACTTGGCAGCCCAGCTCATTTCAGGCGTCAAACGTTTTGAACACATCACTCCTGCCCTCAAGAGACTGAACTGGCTTCCCATTGAAGGAGGATGTACTTACAAGACTGCCTGCATCATCTACCAAGCAGTGCACTCACACACTCCAAACTACCTTGAAAACAAGCTACCAGAACTTTGAGAAGCTCCAATGTTCTGTTACTCATACCTCCAAATTTAAAAATATCAACAACCAAATCTCGCTCCTCTTCCGGAAATGCTCCGAGCATTTGGAACTCTTTACCTTGTGTCTTTTGATGCAAACCCTCATTCCCTAACTTCAAAAGAAACCTGAAACAACGTCTCCTCAACAAATACTTTAACTCCTAGACTATTGACCTGGATTATTGACCGCATGTACTGATCTAATCCCGACGCCCATAGGCTGTTTTACCTGATTTATGTTACCTATTAGATCCTCTCAAATTGCTTCTCTTGTTTTTGGCACTGCCCTTTATTTCCTTGAATGTGTTCTATTTTTAATTTGCCTCAATTGTACGTTCATGTATGTTTTTACTGTATTGTCAGACCAAAGACTCTGTAAAGCGCTCTGATACCTTAGTGTCTAGAAACCGCTATATAAAACTTACAAATAAATAAAGGTGAGCAGTGTTAGCAATGCTATTGAGTGGCAGCCAGCATGGTTCGCGGTTGGCGGGGCAGGTGCGGGCACAGGAGGGGTACAGAAGAACGGTGGGAAATTAAAATAGATATATATATATAATTTAAAAATCACTTAACTTGCTTCACCGGGTTCCGCGTCTTCTCTCCTCATCAGTCAAGGACAGAAAGTACAGCCAGGCTCTCATGACCAATCCCAATGCTGCAAAGTCCCAGCAGGACGCTTAACCAGGGAATGGGGGCCTGGGGTTGTTCTCCATGCAGGCTGTAATGCAACCTTTATGAAAAATGGGGAAAGTATAAATGACTGGCCGACCAAACCATCATCACACACTTAGGAGGGTGCCCTAGAGCAGAGCAGAGCCACCCACATGCCCGCTGACCTGCAGAGAGGCAGGAAACATAAAATGACAATAACTCTAAGTTATTATGATTTAATGTTTCTTCTTCCTGCACTTTTTAAAAGGAGTGGGGCGGTGCTCATTCGCCATAGCGGAGGAGCAGCCCCGATGCAGTTATTTTCTGCATACTCAATTTGCTTCACTTTCAACCTCAAACTCTAGCCCCATATTTCAGTTGCTCTCACTGTAACCTTTTTTTCTATTTCATACACCAGCGCACTTCTTGGGATTTTCCTGATTCATTCTGTAGAAAACATGTATATATAATTTTAGCATCACCATTGTCACTGATCATATGTTAATACCACAAGTGAAAAATGCTTTCCTTCAAACTGAGATGACTGTGTTTACACTCATAAGAGTCCAATCTGCAGCCCGAGTTTCTTTTAGCAATGATAGAACTCACTGCAAAAGACCAGGAAATGGGTGAGACCCAAAAGGCCCCTGTTGTGTTAATAGGCAGGGTTTTGTACAATATAGATTCCATTTTACTGCCCTTGTTGCAATAACCTTAGAGGAAAGTCTGAATTGTTTGCAATTGTATAAGACCATGTTTAGAAAGAAATATCAGCGGAGTGGAAGAATTGTAAGTAGGTGTCTCAAAAAATATTCTGTTAAACAGTTTCTTTCACGCTACTTTCATAGAAAGTATATTCTTTCCTTAGCTGTGCTGGCATTTCTCTTGCGGGTGTGCTCCTCCAGCAAGTGGCAGATTATTAATGCGTCCTGAAAAATGTAAGGTTGTCTTGTGAAAAGGCAATTAAAAGAGAGTATAGTACAGGCTTGTCATCCCTGAGGGTCTCTAACAAGCCAGGTGATCTTTTCACATTTGGTGAGGCATCTCAGTTTTGGATTTTCATAACTTTTAATGAATGTCTATATGGGCTCTGTGCCCCAGGATTCACTGAAGAGCATGAGGTTGGCAAGCTGTAATAATGGTGTGTTCCTGAGGAGTATTAGAAAAATAAAATAATCTACTTTGCAATGTATGTGAAACATGGTTATTTGACGAATTCCCGTTACAACAAACGTATAATTAACGTAGCTTTAAGTTGATTATTGTCAAATAATTCTATTCCACTTTTGACTATTTTGGGTACGTGGAAAAGTTGTCAATAATACTTTCTTGGCTAACGGAAACAGTGTGAATCTACTTAGGTAACAAAGATATTTGATTGGGCTGAGAATGTACTTATGCGATGCACAACATCAATTCATATCCACTGGCATGTATTTAGCCAAGGTTTTTATATCTCGTGTAGATATTTGATTTTGTGTTAAATTAAAGCATGTGCTACCTTTTTCGCACCTCAGTCTAATGACAGCGGTGTCCCTAAATTTGAAAATAGCTTCATTCATAAGTCCTTCACAGCCAAAGTAAGGGGATGATTGAGGCTTGTTTCCAGGAACTGAAACGCAAAAAGCGACAGTTACCACTTTGCAGTTGTCAGCTTGTTCAGTGCTCCCTGGCCCTTTGTGCACATGGGCACATTCAACCTGAGCTCTCATTTGGTTCTTCATTAATACCCCCGCTCCCCTGGTCCATCATGTGGTGGCTCCTTGTTCCTGTCCCTTTCTACCATTTACTTCTGCTTAGCTCCCTGCTTCTACACCACTTCTGCAGGCCCATTATTTGGCAGTTCATTCAGAGCGCCTTTCTGTCTCTTTTCCCGTATTCTTTTAGCCCTATTTATGTAATCCTTATCAACCCCATTCCCTCATGGGTCCGCTCGTTCTTTACTTTATATTCCCTTATGTCATGAAGCCACAAGTCAGTTACCTTTTGTCAGTTTCCTCATGCTTGTAATTATATAGGTGAACTTGTACTAGAATCGTTCTACTTAAATTTGTCCTATGTGGACATAGGAATTCTGCATGGATACAGCCCAGGTCAGAAAAACTATTGGGGCTATAGGGTGGGCAACCAAACGCCAGAACAGCAAATAAATAACCATGGTTACTAGTGGGATTTTGCTCCCTCCTGTTCCCCCATAGGGAGAGCTGATTGGTGGTAAGTCTTTTAGTTAACCCGCTCGGACATAAAGACAGTTTGGCCTTTAGGAAGTGAGAAGGATGGCTCGATGCCAGCATGGACCAGTCCCCATCCATTTAAAATAAATAAATAAATAACCCTGGCAGCCAGTGGTCTTTTTTCTACCCGGGTGGGCATTTTAATATACACCCCATTCTGCTCTCCATGGAGACACAAAGGCTGATGGGGCCCTTGGTGGGTAAGGGACAATTGTCCATACCTGAGGGCTCCCACAACTTTCAAATACCCTGGCGGTCTAGTAGCTGGATTCCTTTTCCGGAGATCCTGCTCATGTCATGAACCTAGAGCTGCGATCCACTAGGGAGAGTTACCATTGGAGAGGAGACATTGACTGCTACCTTTCCCATTATGATCGCTACTCAAGGGCCTGAGACAGTCACCCAGGCATTGATCACAATGAAAGCAGCTAGAGCCTGAGGTCTCCAGCTGCTTTCTCTGTCACTAAGTCTACTTTGCAATGCACAGCACGTTACACTTCACATTAAAAAATCTCAGGTTGTTTGGGAAGGTCTACCCTCTCATCTCGAGTTAAAAGTTTAAAAATGAAATCCCTCTGATGTGAGAATCAAGTTAATGCCAGTGCTACTATGGTTAATCCTCTATGACCTCTATTCCTTTCCACTGAATGATACACTCTTCTAGAAGTGCTGACAATTTGTTGCTGGAAACAAGGCCCACATTCCCTAATGTTACAAGAACTTTCATGGCCTAAGGTGTTGCTGAAATAGAACTTTAGAAAAAATATTGGAATGGCGCTTTGATACCACGGGTTTGTTTTGCCGGTTAAAATATCCTCAAAAAATGTAAATCCCAAAGTTCTATTCTACCCCTTTTCCAACATTCAAGAATTTCAGGCAAATACATGTTTAATTCTCATATTAAACGTGTGGCAGCATTTAAAGAAATATGCTTTAATGGCAGTGCCTATTTTAGCTTTGAGACATAAAGGCAAAGGTTTGCCTCTGTAATGAAAAATGCCTCAGAGTCTTGTATCCCCTCCTTAGTGTCCCTTCGCTGCCTAATTCAGTCCAAATCCCTAAAAACTCTCCTTCATGCACCACTCCCAACCATCTCTAGTAGAGACATTTTGACCCTTTATTCTCAACTTATATTTCTAATTCTGATACACACACTTCTGAAATAAAAGCTGCTACAATTTATAAATGGCAATGAACGGCAGATTCTGACAGCATGTTGGAACAAAATATGAGCAAGGAACTGTAGCATGAAGGGTACGAACTTTAACCACCTACGCCCAAGCTCATCGTAGAAGAGATATAGTGAATGTCCCACGTAGCATATTTAGAAAAATATAATCGCCATGTAGAGCACTTTGAGCATAAATCAAGGAAAGACTAAAGACTTGCTGCAGCTGAAGACACAAAAAGAAAATGATCCAGAATGTGTTGGTCAATTTATTGAGGATAAACACCAAAGGAAGGACCGATAGGTTAATCAGAAAAAACCGACATTCATAGGTATTTCAGCAAATTGTCTCAAAAAGAATACACTAGAAGAAAAAATGCAACGGAACGGCTAATCTAAGTAGAAACTGCTATGGAGAACATAGTGACAAAGGAAAAGGGCCTGCCAATATTCACAAGGGCGGTGAGGACTAGATTAGGAAGGAACAGGCGAAGGCATTAGGAAATAGGTGTCTTTCCCAACAATAATGAACGCACTGCTGTAAGACATGGTATTAGACTGCTGAAGGACATTAGAGTAAGGTATGATGAAATGATATTATTAAATTTGAAACAAATTAAAGACAGACTTGGTTCATGTGCTGGTGTGGTGGAATGAAAAAGCAAGATGTCCAACAGCAATCAAAAATGCTAATAAAAGGTTTTAATGACTCCTTTGCGTTGTGTTGATTACATGCAAAATCTAGCACCAAAAGGGCATATTCCAGCCCAGTACTAAATGGGCGGGTAACTCAAGCTGAACAGGTACACCAAGAATAAACACGAACTGTACAAACTAACATGAAACACTATGCTCAGACGTAAAACTCTGCAACATACATATAACACAGAAACCAAAGGACGTGCAAACATTTAGAGATTTTATTTTCACTCTGTTGATGGAGATTACAAAAAAAGCAAATGACATCCTATTTTCAAGGTCTCATTTGGATTCCATGCTCAGCTGTTAAAAGAGGGGCATCTTCTCACCTGCATCTTCAAAGTGCTAAACACACCTGTTCTTTTGTGAGTGTTTTCAGTAAATGTTACATTCGGTGGGAATTAATGAGGGTCTATAAATAAAGCAATGATCTTGGGTTTGTTCATCTCTCTTATGCTTCAAGTCTGCAAGCCTTTGAATCAGTGTACGTTCTGCTCCATTTTTGCAAAATCTCTTCATCGCAGATTTATTGTTCATTGATGAACGACGCTCCCTTCACAGAATGTTCTCATTCAGACTAAGCTCATTTGCAAAGTCTGAGTTTTGCAGCGCGGCTATGACTTTAATCACAGCTCCCAGATATTGCAGCTTTAAGCACAGCTCCCTGTTACATTTGTGCTCCTAATCCCCAGATGTTATGTCGAGCACGTGATCTGCTGTGTACCTTGATGTCAGAGTTGTAGCAATCCGAAGTACAGCGGTGCAGTGATACCTGATCCAGGAGCACGAGGCCCACTACACCACAATGAAAGTTTTTTTTCTATCTGTTTCTTTAAACCCAACCAAGCTGTGGGGCTCCCTCTCCCTATGTGTACTGAAGCCTGCGTCACCCGTTCTTTACAGCAGATTAAAGTACTTAAACTCCCAAGATATGTACTAGTTTGGCAAACGGGCCTCATCAGTGTAAATGTGTACTTTCGGGTTTCTTATATGCTCACAAGCATCATGTTTGGGTGACCACATATTCAAAGATTAGATTAGCCTCACACAGTATGTCAAAACATTTGCGATAGACCTCATCAATTGCTCAGCAATTTGGAAGCATTTGGAACCTTGGCAATAGCCTGTTTTTCATCCGTGGTTTTTAGAGTAATTGCTTGATTGTACCACTGATATACTACGATTTATGCATCTCATGGTAAACTAATGTGAATTTTAATAATTAAATAATTGTTTTTATTTTGCCTTTTAGAGAGCTTGGTGTACCAAACAAGTCTTACGATGACCCCTCCTGTACAATATGCACCCCCAGATGGAGGATGGGGCTGGGTTGTAGTCTTTGGGGCTTTTATCTCCATTGGATTTTCATATGCATTTCCCAAAGCCATTACTGTATTCTTCAAAGAAATTCAGGAGATCTTCAACACATCATATAGTGAGATAGCATGGATATCTTCTATCATGCTTGCTGTTATGTATGCAGGAGGTAAGTGAAACTACTACATTTGGTACATATTTTGCATATAATAATGAACTGTAAGTGTTCAGATTTTCGGCATGCTTATTATATATGTTATAAACTGATGTCGTGTTTGCTTATTTTTTCTGATATCAGTGGCCTCTGATATTATATTGTTCATCTAATTTGTTCAGCATTTGAAGAGCACAATAATTTTGAAAACTGAGCCACATGTTTTTAGAAAGGAAATTAAAATCTACATTGATTAATATATTGGCATTATTATCCTAAATGAATGTTTCTTATCCATTGTCATGTTCTCACGAATATTACGCACTCTGAGGCTGATTATGATGTCGTGCGGAAAGCCTCTGACCGACAGTCAGATTCTCCTAGACTGTGTTGGAACTCATCCCCCTGACTCAGTCTGAATCCAAACCGCCAGCCCGATTACGATGTAGGCGGTCGAAAGGGAAACCTTCGGTCATTCCGAAAAATTTCCGACCGTCTCTCAGAGAATCTGTGTCAGAGCCGAATCATACAACTCTATGGACAGCGTTTTCCGACCGACCAATTACAATGTTGGATTCCAAAAGTCTTTCCGGGAAAAGGCTGTCATAAACTGACTTTGAGGGGCCCTAGCAGGCCCCCCTTCCTACTGAGGCCTCCGGTTGGGGGTGAATGGGGGTAACAAAGGGACCCCCTTTAAGACCATGCACTGTGTGGCAGGCACCATGGGGTGCCAGCGACAAGATGCAAGGTTTTCCGCAACCACCCTGTTTCTCCACAGGAGCCAGTGTCATAGTTCAGAACACGGGCTTCCATAGACGTCAATGAGGGTCAGACCGTACTGTGTTTGGAAGCATCGTAATCAGTCTTGCGGAACCGACGATCGTAAGTCGGTCAGAACCGATTCCAACAAGGAGTCAGAAGGAAACTTTCCCACACTACATCATATTCAGCCCCTTTGTGTTCTATTTTGTATAGCTCCAATAGCCAAGTTGTGGATGTGTTGTTTCCTCGTGCTGCCTCGTAAAAAAACCCAATCTGTCTTCACCATTGTTAGCATTGTTGCCTGGTGAACTTCCAGTCTGGTGGTACATAACCTTTTACCCTAAATTACAGGGAAGGGAGAAAGTCCAGTTCCGTACTGCCATATCTGATAGTTGCCAGGTGGTGCATTTTCTAGCACAATTTCCATGCACTTGTAACTCAAAAGTGGGTGTAATGAACAGCTCATGAAATATTCCAGTACTCTAGATCTCCCACAAAAGAAATCATGTTTGTGGCTTTTCTATTGAGAAAATAATGCATCAGATAAAAAGACTGCATGCAACTTACATCTTCGAAAGTTCTGTTCTCCTTAATGTGATTGTGATAACTTGCTAAGGGTGGCCTTCCACTAGACCAGTATACCAGTGGTGTTAAAATGTGTAAACATTCCAGGACTCTGAATACCAGTGATATAACTCAGTAGACCATGTCTGCTTAATATAACATGGACTTATCAGTGTGCTACAGCTGGAAAAAGAGGGTACCCTTCAGGTACACAAGTGGCATGGTGGGTATACCAGTTCCTTTCAATATGGCAAACATCCACATGACACAATTAAGGTTAGACCAGTAAGTCTCAAGGATTATCAAAAATGTCTTTCTGCTTCGGCAGAATGAGTAATAAAGCTTTTGGACATAAATGTTTCGTTAGCACCATATAACAATTCAAGCACATACAATTAAACACAAACAGGTCTAGAATCTCAAAGATATTCAGTTTCAGCAACACCTACACAGGTGCATTCATAAAATAGTGTTCTTACTTGTAATGCCTTTCTACCTCTTTTTGGGTCTTGATTGTCAATTTTAAGACATGTGGGAGAATAAGGTCCAAGTATGTACCATGACATTAAAATAGCTAATGATAATATCCATATGTTTTGTAAAAATTATGTTTTCGTAAAGGACATGTATAGTAACACCTAGAAAGTTACAAAATAAATCTTCTCATGTAAGCAACCCATAGTTGCTAGATAATTCTAAAATATGAGAATCACTTTGTGAAAACTTATGCATGTAGTGTTTTGAAAAAATACAGAAACTGTATTACATAATCAGGCAAGACTTCAACCGAGAAGCGTTTGAAATAGGTTTCAGTATTCCTTACTGTTGGACGTGGCCCTTTTTGGCTAAAGTACCCTAAACATTTTGCTTTCCCCCGGAAATTTTTTCTGACCTGTTGTTGCCAACTTAGATGCTTTGGGCACTTTGCCACCGCTGGTTAGTGTCAAAGTGCAAGTGCTTTCTGTGTAAAGTGTAATGGTAATTGGTTGCCCATGATTGGTTTGTTTGCCTTACTAGTAAAGTCCCTAGTAAAGTGCACTATGTGTGCCAGTGCTGGTAATGCAAAAGCTACTAGTGGGCCTGCAGCACTAATTGTGCCACCCACACAAGTAACCTTAAAAGAGAGAACTTAGGCATGCCAATGCAGTGCCTGCACACAGTTTGGTAAACTGCCATGTTGTCCTGACAAGTGCACCCACTTGCCAGGCCTTACCCTTCCCTTTCTATGCCCATCAGACACCCCTATGGTAAGTCCAAGGCACCCTCTGGGCAGGGTGCAGTGTATGTGAAAGGTAGGAGTTTACCATGTCCTGACAGTGAAATACTCTCCGTTTTGTTTTTCCCTGTTGAAAATCCATCTTTCTCATAGGACAGAATGGGGAGGCTATGTAATATGTTTCCAGCCTATCTTCCCAAAGGCTTAATATGGAGAGGTGAAGTTTAGTGTGCCTAAACTCACAATTCAATAACACATCTTTTTGTGAAGGTGATTTTTACAATATGTGTTTAGAAACCACTCTTTTAGAAGTGGCTGGGTTTTTGTGCTCTAACATTTCTGTGTGTCTCTGCCTGGTTGTGGATTGACTGTTTGGATCTCACAGTGTTACGATCTGGGGAATGTCTTGGCCCAGGGGAGGAGGTGAGACAGCAACAGGCTGACCAGCATCTAGAGTGTAGGGGAGAGGAGGAGCACCTAGAGGTGAAGAGGCCTGGGCAGACGCCATAAAATAATGGCTCCATCTCCTGCTTAGTGATTAAGTATCCAAACCCTCACTATCAAAGGAAGGAAGAAGGTGTCACTGGCAGTGAGATACCCAGAACTGGTTTGGACAGGGGGCAGGGCCCCCCTGAAAACAAAGACTTGAAAGACATTTAGGGGTATAACTATGAGAGCTGAAACCCCTGAACGTTGGATTGCTCAAGACTGAAAAGGATTGAAGTTACTTTGTGGTCAAGAAGAACCATTTGCCAGAGAAGAACCAGCTGAAGAGACTGAAGCAAAGGACTGAACCTTGCTATGTGTTCTGGGGTCGGCCTGCAGTTTGCTGATTTACCAAGGAGAGGCTAAAGGGACTTTACTGTGTGCTGTGTCCCACTGCTTGAAAGGACTTTGTTGTATGCTGTGTACTGAAGTAACTGAACCCCAAGGGCTCGAGGAGAGCTGGCTCCCTATTGTGGAAACTCAGGAACACAAACATTTCCAGGAGAGCCTCAGCGGCGCTGTGTGCATGTGCTTTCTGCAGCCTGAGAACTTCGTAAGGATTGCCCAGTTATCTTGCACACCCGGAGTCCAAGAGAGTCTCAGCGACTCTGTGTGCGTGTGCCTTGTGCAGCCTGAGACCTTTGTGAGGATTGCCCTGTTTTCGCGCACCCGGAGTCCAAGTGAGTCTCAGTGATGCTGTGTGCAAGTGCTTCTTGCAGCCAGAGACCTCAGTGAGGATTGCCCTTTGATCATGCAAACCCGAAGCTCAAGTGAGTCTCAGCGACGCTGTGTGCGTGTGCCCTGTTGCAGCCTGAGATCTTCGTTATTGCCAACAGCCCGGAATCCACAAAGACACAGTGGAGGCCCAAGTCGCGAGAAGAGGAGAGGAGAGCAAGGGCACACCCCCCAGGTAACGCGTGTCGCCGCCTGGGGCGGGGTGTGGGCTCAGAGAGGGACACTCTCGGCATCTCCCAATCTTGCAGCGCAAGCCTCTGTTTCAGCTCGTTTCGCGGCCAGTACTTGCAGAGGAGCGGCAGTACCGGGGCCAAGTACGGTGCTGCACTTTAGTTTACACTATACCCTTGTTGGGGGCATCTGTTGACGGAAGCTGACCGCGAGTCAGTAAGAGTGGCAGAGAAACCGTCTGAAGCACCGTGATCTGTGCTGGAGTGTATTATGCATTGCATTATTTCTGCATTAACAACTGCCCGTTTAGTGTATTATGCATTGCAATATTTCTGCATTACAAAATACCTGATTGTTGTAATACGCATTGCATTATTTCTGTATTACAAACTACCTGATTGTTGCCTTACGCATTGCATTTTTTCTGCGTAACGAAATGCCTGATTATTGCGTTACGCATTGAATTATTTTGGCATACCGTACTGCTTGATTGTTGCATAACGAACATCATTATTTTTACATTGCTCAGCATTGTATTAGGACTGCAGGGGATCATCTAGAATTGCTCATTAATAGTGCCTGACCTTACAAGGGCTGGCTGGCCTAATAACCGGCCAGGAGGAATATTACAAATATGCACAGGTTGGATTTATATTGTGTGGTCTCATCGTATATCTTTTTATATAAACTTATACTTAATTTTATGAAACTTGTGTGGAGTCCATTTGTGCTGGGTGTTGGGTTACTGAGAGTGTGGGTGCAAATACTTTACACACTTGCCTTGAAGAAAAGCCTGGCTGCTCGTGCCAAGCTACCGAGGGGGTGAGCAGGGGCAATGTAAGAAGGTGTTCTTCCTTTCCCTGACGTGGAAGAGAGGGTCCCTATTTACCGAAGGTACCTAACTCAGCCAACTAGTGAACCCCAGGTCTAACACTTACTCTTACACCCTAAACACCTTGTTAAGAACAATTGTTTTTTATTTAAGCAGAAATATTGGAAAGATGTTTGAGCCTCGATCTTAAAGAAAATTTGAGATTTACTTCTGCAGGCTTAAATCTAAGTTTTGAATTTAAAATTGATCATAAATTTACTCCAGACACAATTTCACTAACAGTCATTGCGACGGTGTGACAGTTGCAGATTCCAAGGATGAGTTTGGGAATTCCATCCCACTCACTAGTGCCACTTGCAAATTTTAACCAAGCGAGGTAGTGCATTGGTGGATTGTCTCAGTTATCTGGGGATCTGGGTGTCCAAAAGGTTTCATGATCCAGCTTTTCAGGGGTGGGAGGAGAAGTCCAGTTAGTCATAAACAAGAGTCATTTTGGAGTCAATAGTCACTGCAGCAGGGTCCGAGTTATGTCCACTTTGAAATGGTCAGCTTGGCACGTTAGGAAAAAGGTCACATGGTAAAAGTATGTTTGTGAATCCTTCAACCATGTTTTTCTTAGGGAATCTTTACTCTGTTCGAAGTAAAGGCTCACCCCTGTGACCAACAGTTTCTCTGAATATGTTCTGCATGTTTCTTTTGAAGAACAAGTTAAATAATGTAATCGATAGGTATAGTGACCCAACGGATTGAATGCTTCCATATGGAGTGTACTTTTTTGCACAATTTGGCATTTTATTGTATGAAGGTGGCTTGTATAGTTGCAGTCGGCTATCACTTACCTTTGAAACAGGCCATTTCACAATCACCTGTCACTCAAAGGATGTGATGTGAGCTTAAAGCATTCTGTGGCGCTAAAGAAAGACTACTACTGTGCACCCTTACAACCCCAAATAATACTGTAGGCTGTAATTGGAAAATTAGTGAATGCATATCTTAGGATGCTGAGTGGTGCTTCAGTGCTAATTCTATGACAGAATTTGTTTAATAGAACTGGTATTTAACATTAGAATGCCTGTCTACATCCTAAAACACAAAGTATAGTATCATAAGATGTGTAAACATGAATCTGTGCTGAATAAATGCTGTATAATTAACTGTCTTAGGTCCAGCATATAGCTATTGTAAGAGCCCTTAAACTAAGTTGCACATTCAAATGTGTTTTTTACACTGTCTATGCCTAACACAAAATTACATCTTTTATTGTTACTATGCACTTAATGCCAATTCAAATAAGCCACAAAAGCAAAAAGTCTTGACAAAATGTGCAAGTGTTTACTAGGTTCTCATTACATCTCTGCACTCCACCACCGAAAAGCGTAGCAATGTTGAGTTTTCCCAAACTATGCCATTTTTCTTGTTATAAGCTCTCCGTAATCACTTTGCTTATTTGTATTGTCCTCACTTGAGGATCAATTTCCCTTGAGGTGAGACTAAAACAGAAACGACTTTGGTGTTATCCAAAAACTGATGTGGAAACATGTTGACCACGCACCAAGCACAATGGCAACTCTGAAAGTAGTGACAGCTGGTGAATTTGGAATATGTAGTGTCTAAATACATGGGCAAGCTTTGCATGTCGTGCAACCATCATCTCCAAAATTCAATGAGAAGTGTTCTCCCTTCCTAGAAAAAATTGAAAAATTGACCAATAATGCACTTTACAGCACACTTTACAAATAAATTGCCTAAAAAGTCCTAGGTTTTAGAGTAAGTTTTGAAAGAGCACTGAATAAATGTTAAAACTGGTCACATTCATAACTTTCTGTAAGATACTTTTTTTTATGTCACTCTTGGGTTGCTACTTTTTCAGCCAGGTTAGCATGTAACTCTTTATTCACTGCTATCTGTGCTAAATTGAACAAGTAAAGTTTTCTTAGGCCCCGATGTAGGTGGCCCAATACCGATCGGTAACGGCCGAAAATACCGATTTTCGGCCCTTACCGATCGGTATCCAGCCATCGTGATGTAGGACGCTGAAATCCGTCTAATTCGGTATTCATACCGAATCGGTATAGGTACCGATTCGGAAATAAACCGATTCGGAAATACACCGAATCGGTAAAAGAACGAATCGCTAACATACCGAATCGGTAAATATACCGAATCGGACCATGTACCGAATCAGTAGATATACCGATTCGGTAAATAGTCCGATTCGGCCTATCTACCGAATCGGTAGAGTTACCGAATTGGTAAATTACCGAATCGGACAGGCCAAAACTCTGATTGAGATGTAGGGAAGCACAGAAATACCGATTTTGCCTCAAAATCGGTATTTCAAATTCGGTATTTACCATGGATTCCAATCAGGTGGTAACCAACTGCAACCTATAAAAAGAGACCCAAAATGCAATGCAACTTGCAGGGTGGCGGCATTTTATGTCATTGCAAGGCGGCTACGGCTACAGCAGGATGGAGAGAGGGAATGGCAAAGAGAGGAACAGGTCTACAGACAGAGGATCACCCTGTTCATGCTCACAGAGGCAGAGATTCTACAGAGGTACAGGCTGGACTCAGACACCATTCTGGAGCTCATTAGGGACCTCAAACCACTGTTGGACCACCCCACCCCAAGGGCACATGCCATCCCAACGCACGTGCAGGTGCTATGCAGCCTACACCTGCTTGCGTCTGGCAGCTATCAAAGTGGAGTCGCTGCGGTAGGAGGGGTGACCCAGAGCAGCCTGTCAAGGTTTTTCAACAAATTCCTTGACGCCATGATACAGAGGATGGACCAATACATTTCTTTCCCTGCAACCCATGCGGAACTGGTACAAACAAAAGCAGACTTTTACCAGATGGCACGATTCCCCCACATCATCGGCTGCATTGATGGCACGCACATTCCGATTTGCCCCCCTGCTGAGACAGAATACATATACCGCAATAGGAAGTCTACGCACACCATCAATGTGCAGGTGATCTGCAATGCTAAGTGCACCATCACAGACCTGGTAGCAAAATTCCCAGGGAGTACCCACGACTCGTACATTTTCCAAAACAGCGGTATCTATGCACGGCTGATGGCTGGGGAATTTGGTGAAGGATACCTCCTAGGTGAGACACATCATCAGACCCCCATAACAAAAAGTAGCACTGTAAAGTACATATATGCATGTGAGTAATGTTACCCCTTTTCCTTCTAGGCGACAGTGCATATGCCCTCCGCTCATTCATACTCACCCCCTACCTCAACCCCTCTACACCCAGCCAAAGGAGGTATAACCGGGCCCACAAAAGCACAAGGAATGTAGTAGAGCGGACCTTTGGGATCTGGAAAAGCAGGTTCAGATGCTTGCACAAGAGTGGAGGTGCAAGGCAGTATACCCCCATCACCTGCTGCAAGATCATAGCTGTCTGTGCAATGTTGCACAACCTTGCGGTGAAGAAGGGCACTGAGGTGGAGTTGTCAGACTACGAGGACCATGATGACGACGTTGTTGTGCCACAAACACAACCTGCTGGGGTGTCTACACCAAGTGATGGCAGATACAGACGTGAGGAGATAACAGAAAACTATTTCTGAGTGAGTACAGATGCACAGACAGGTAAATGGATGTGAACAAAAAAAATTAATAATGTTGGCACAACGTTACAGCACTGATGTGCAACAAATTAAATAAGTACAGTAAAGGTGGGGAATGTAAATGGGCCGGGTTGCCTCACCCACCCTGGCAGTCTCACTTCTTGCTGCGCTTAGCTGACCCACTTGGATGTGGCTCACCCCCTTCTGCGTGTCCGGCTGCCTCAGCGGAGCGCCTGGTGCTCCGGCGCGGCTCAGATACAGCGCTGGCCGGGCTGCTGCGGCTGCTGCTGTCCCCAGCCTCGGCCACGTCCAGGGCAGGATTCACCACCGTGTTTGAGATTATTAGTGCCTCCATGGCAGTGGTGATGCGGGCCATGCCCCTGGTCACCTCTGCAGTGTTCTGGGTGAGGCAGTCCTCCATGTTAGCCCCTCGGCGGCATAGCAGGGCGGTTGCTGCTGCAAGCCGGTTGATTGCCCGGTTTTGCACGCGGGCATCCCTGCGCCTACTGTGCTCATGCTCCTCCATCTTGCCACACAGCTGGGTTATGGCAGTTGTCATGCGCCCCAGTCCAGTTGCTATTTCCCTGTTACTGTCAACAAAACTCTTAAATCCCTTTGTCATCTCCCCCATCTGCAGGTTGTGCTCCCGCAATTGGCGCTGGCAAGCCAGGATGGACTTGGCCTGCATCCGTTGGATCCGGACCATGCTCCCCTCCAGCCCTTGGAATACGGTGCCCTCCCGTGCTGATAAAGCACTGCTGGAAGTGCGTGGCCGGCGCCGATTGCTGCTGCCCTGCTGGGTGGGCTGCTGTGCCACAGGTGTTGCAGGGGTGGATGCTGGAGCCTGACCCGCTGCTCCCTCCATGATGTTCGATGGGGCGACAATGATCCTCCTGGCAGGAGATGTGGCAGGTGCTGGGTGGGTGAGTTCTCCGGTGAGAACTGCAATGGGGGCGTTAGTGACAGTAGGGGGAGTGGGGAAATGAGAGGGTATGTCCTGTGTCATCCTCATTGCCCATGGCACTGCTGTCCTCCTCCTCCTCCTCCTCTGAAGGAACCATGCTGCTTGGCCCTGCCACCGCACTGTCCGATGGTGCTGGAGCTGGAGCTTGTGTAGCTGCTGCTCCACTGCCTGATGGTGCCCCTAGGTATAAAGAAGCATTTGTGAACTGAGTGCAAATGTCTTACAGTCACTACAATAAAAGCATTGCACATCTCATTTTCAATACTCTGATTCTGTCTTTAGGTGCATTTCAGTTCAATGTGCACTGGCATTTGTTACTACAATAGCTGACTACATTTACCATGATGCATTGCTCATGTATGTTGCTAGCAGTACTGGGCTGGGGTCTGGCTCTGCATTGGGGCTAAAGGGGAGGTGTCTGGTAGGGTGTGTCATGCTGCGCATGCTTCGTACCTTTTGATGTAGCTCTGGCTGAGCTGTCCAGGTCCCCAACTCCCACCACACTCTCGGTCTCAATCGTCGTGGACACAAGTTCCTTCAGGTCAGTGAGGGGTGGCGCCGGGTTCCTGCCTCCACCTGTTAGTCCTGCCTGCTTGTGCAGCTCGGCCAATTTCCTCTTGGTGAGGCTGCGTATGTCATAAAACCTCTTCTTGAGGTCGTCCAGGCTCCTGGGGGTGACACCAACTGCATTCACCCTCTCACCGATGCCACTCCACAGCTTCCTCTTGGTGCTCTCTGGGACTGTGAGGGACAGCCTCCCAAACAGCTGCCTGTGGACCCTCACCAACTCCTCCACCAAAACTTGCAGCTCCATGCTGCTGAACTTGACTTTGCGTTTGCCCCATCCTTCTGGCTCTCAGAGCTGCTTGCCATTTCCACAGTGATCAGGATTGTGCTACCACTCTCTCTGCTGCTCACTCTGAATGCTCAGCTCAGGCTGCCTCTCCAGGAAATTCTAATGAGTTGCACCTGCCTGGGTAGCCACTCCCTGCTAGGGTGGGGGAGGGTGGTTCCACCTCATTGGCTGTTGTCATTAGTTTCACTTTTACTTGCTCGCCGATTCCGTATTTACTGATTCGGTATTTACCGATTCGGTATTTACCGATTCGGCTAATACCGATTTGCTAAATACTGATTCGGTATTTACAATGCATTCCTATGGGCCTTTTGGCCCATAGGGTTGTATTGCCATTACCGATTCGGTATTTGCCGATTCGGTATTCGCCGAATCGGTATTTACCGATTCGGTGAATACCGATTCGGTAAGTATCGAAACACGATACCGATTGTTTCCGAATCGGTATTTTACCGATTTTTTTTCCCTACATATCATTTTCCGAATTCAAAATACCGATTCGGTAAAAATCGGTATTTTAAATTTGGTAAATGACTTTTACCTACATCGGGCCCTTAGTATCCAAAGAAAAACACCTACTCTCTGGATTTGTCTTTGGAAACCCAAAAATTGGTGTACATTACACCATGCCAACATGAGATGGTGGACTGGTCATCACACCTGTTTGACAACGAAACAGAACCAAAAAAATACCCACCGGCCCATTGAGAAACTTATTTCCCTGGCTATGCTGAGAAAGGAGTTCTTGTCTACTTTTGCGGGCCAACTGTACTTCAAATTAGCCCTTAGAATGACCATTTTTTGGGCAAAAATTCCACAAACATGGAGCAGGTGCAAAAAATACCCTTTTTCGTTTTTGAATCTGTTTCCAATTTCAGACACACATTACTTGTTACACAGGTTCATACGTAAAGAATAAGCAGGGACCAACTGCATAACAGTCTGTGTTCTGGGCTTCTTACATCACATGAACCAAAGTTCACTTATGTGATTCCAACAAAATCCTCAAAACGAGCCTTCAGGGGGACCTTGTTTATGTACTTGAGTAAACATATCAATGAAAGCACTACCCATTACAAAAGAAGCACTTTACTCATAAAAAAACAGGAGTAGTGGCACTTCTATGAGAACAGGATGCAGCATTGACTCCATTCTTTTGCACAGTTTATTTCTGCCAACCTGGGTTTGGTGCACACAATAAACTATGGATTCCACGGTCACATTGAACTGACAACATCCAGCAGCCCCAACAACAATATTTTGCAAAATCACAAATTGGAAATCAGAACAGAGCTTCTAAGAATTACAGTTGTGCAACTAATATTCTTGTCATTTTAAAAATAAATTTAGGGTACTGTCTTCAATTTATATGAGAAAAGTATTCAAGTTTCTAATAGTGAATCATGGTACAAAATTTCAATAAATGTTTATTAACTCTATATATATACAAATAACTTCAAGCATACTTCCCCATTCTCTATCTTTGGCTATCATTTCAAGACTATGACCCACATTTTAAAGGTCATTCTCATATATATCCTTGGTGACAGATTGAGAGCTACACTGCACACTTAATGGAAAAACTAGAGAAAAGTATTCTATTTCATTTATCATAGTGCTCATTATGTTTTCTGTTTTTTTCGTGGAATACAGCTGGGCTCACATACTCAGAGAGTTCACACAGTTTAATGATTTATCATCTCAGAGGGATTGTTGACAATACTGGAGTCTGTGCATTGGCCGTATGTTCCTAATTAGCTGGAATCTGGAGCTCCAATGCATAATAGTGTCTTACCTTTGACATCTAAAGAAAACACGAAATTCATGAAAAGAAACAGTCTAGAAGTCATACAAACTATTACACAAGGCATTAATTTTATTAACACCCTTATAGCCTACCGAAATTAACTCAACCAATGAGAATGCCTATAAAGCTGACACTAACGATGCTTGTTAGTCTTCATTGTCAGTCAGAGGCAAAGACATGAAGAAGACTGAAACAGTGCACATGTTTATTTGACTGTTTTAGGTGAGATTAACTAGGCTGCTGTTGAGCATTAACAGCTGTGAATTGCCTGTTACATCCTCTCACATTTAGCTAAGCATTCAGCAGTGAATAGTGGTTAACACTATCATCAGAGTGGAATAATCCTTAAACAGTTCCTGTTAATTATTTGTTACACTAAGAGTCGCGTATTGTAGCAAATTATATGCAAAGAAATCTGTTTCTAGGGAATTTTACTAAGTAGTTAAAGTTCACGGTTTATGTCATCAATAATGTAAGAGTGCAGTGTGCATGTATGAATATAGTCACTGAAAAACACAAATGTTAAAGTAAAGTTATAGTTAGATGTGAAAAAAAGATCTGTGTTCGAATATAAAAAATTGAAATTCGCAGAAAAAACAAATGTTCAAGTACCATTATTGTAAGGTGAATTTGTCAATGACAACATTCACTTTTTGTTGGAAAATTGGCACTCTCTGAAGCGTCACCCCAAACATTTTGCCTACCTCCTATTTTTCTGACCTTTTTGTTAACTTTAGGACTGTAAGTACTTTACCACATCTAACCAGTGCTAAAGGGCATATGTCCTCTTCTCTAAACATGGTATAATTGGTTTACACCTGTATGTCATATTTAATTTACTTACAAGTCCCTTGTAAAGTAGTATACCATATACACAGGGCCTGTAAATTAAGTGCTACTAGTCTGCTTGCCGCACTGATTGTGCCACCCACACAAGTAGACTTTCAACCTGTTTCAGGCCTGCCACTGCTGTGCCTGTGTGTGCAGTTTACTGCCCCTTTGACTTGGAATTTAAAACCCTTTGCTAAGTCTTAAACTCCCCTTTTATTACACATAAGTCACCTCTAAAGTAGGCCGCAGGTAGCCTACATGGCAGGGTGCTCTCTAGATAAAATGTAGGACATGTACTGGTAGGTAGGTTTTGCATATCCTGGTAATGAAAAACATCTACATTCATTTTTGACTACTGTGAGGCCTATTCCTTTCATAGGTTAACACTAGGAATTCCTTAATACACTTTTAGGTTGTAATTCTTGATTAGAAAGGAGTAGCTGTCTCGTGTTTTATATCTTTGGAATGATAATTATAAATGCTCTTTATTGTTGAAGTTGGATTCAAGATTACTATTTTGAAATGCCATTTTTAGAAGTTCTGGCATGATATGCTTAGATACAGTAAGTACAGGGATGCGCACTAGAGCCCTCACTTCCGAATGTTATTCCTATCTCTCAACAAGAAGTGTTGTCGGAAATCCGGGGGTGTAAGTCAGGGGCACCGGATGAACCTTGCCCCCCCTAAACTTTGGAAAATGATGGCACACTCTTTTAAGCATGTGTTGTCTCCCATTTGGAATACATCTCTTGCATACAGCATTTTCCCAGACATATGGAAACATGCTACACTTCTCCCACTGAGGAAAAAACTTAATGGAGATCCCGTTGATTAGAACAATTATAGACCTATCTCTCTGCAGCCTGCGCCAGCAAAGATGCTGGAAAAACTGGTGCAGCGACAATTGACCAACTTTATTGAGAGTAAGGACATCCTACATGATACCCAATCTGTCTTTAGATCTGGATTCAGTACCTCTTGGAGGTGGCTGAGTTGGTGAGACTGGCGGTGAATTCAGGGGCATCCGCAATGTTGGTGCTCCTGGATCTTTTGGTGGCTTTTGATACTGTGACCATACCTTGCTGTCTCAGAGACTGCAGGAGATGGGCATAGGGGGTACGGTACTGGCCTGGCTGAACTCCTACTTGAGTAATTGATCACAGAAGGTCACGCTGCAACCCTTTGTGTCCAAACTGAAACAGCTCTGGTGTGGAGTCCCTCAGGGGTCAGCGCTGAGTCCTCTCCTGTTTAATCTCTACCTGGCTCCGCTGTTCTCTCTGATAGCCAACTGGAAGGTAAAAGCAATTTTGTACGCCGACGACACCCATTTGGTCTTCTCTTTTAAAGACCAGACCGAGGACTCCTTCAGGAGTTTTGAGCACTGCCTGAGAGATATCACATTGTGTATGAACAACAACAAACTGAAACTCAACGCAGGCAAGATGGAGGTGATGTTCTTCAGGAAAGAGTCAACTCAAGCACCGGATCTCTGGTGGCCAAGGGAAATGGGCCTGCCGTTCCCTGCAGATATTATAAAAAATCTTGGTGTGAAGTGGGAGTCTGATCTTTCATTTTCGGCACAAATACGGTAGGTGACAGCTACATGCTTCAGTAAACTAAGAAATTTGCGGAAATGTATGCATCTTTTGCCAGAGGAGTGCCAACAATTCATAGTACGCGCCATTGTGACATCCAGGCTGGACCATGCTTACATCCTTTACTTGGGCCTGCCAAAGTATCTAATCAGACGCCTCCAGATGGTACAAAATGCGGATGCAACACTGATTAGACTAGTTCCTTTCCACCATCATGTTCCTCCGCATTTAAAAGAGCTCCATTGGTTACCTGCGGCCAAAAGGATCAAGTTAAAGGTTCTGACGCTTGCATTCCGAGCCGCGCATGCTAACTATCCCAGCTACTTGAAACAAAGACTCTGCGGCTATAAGAAGATGAGATCTCTAAGATCTAACACACAAAAGCTGCTCTGCACGCCCGCTTCAAAACAGCCTGCCTGGGGGGCAGATCCTTCACAGTCGGGGCTGCTAAGTTGTGGAACTCCTTGCCAAATGACTTCTGCAACATCGAGGCGGAGCCTCTTTTTAGGAAAATTGTGAAGACCTGGCTCTGTAGGGCAGTATAATGGGTCTGGGGCTTGGCTTCTTGATTTCCCATCTGCGCACTGCTGAACGCTTTAGCACTGGGACACCTCCGTTTGAGGTTGCTGTCACGCGCTACAAGCGTCTGTATTATTATTATTATTAATATCGACAAGGTTGGATTTTGTTGCAATGCCTTGCCAGTATGTTTTGCCCTCATTCTTATTTCAATTATTTTTTTTAGTAACTACTGATCCTTGGGAAGACATTATCTGACCGTGGGTGAGTTCGCCTGATTTTTAAATTCATGACACTTGTACATTTTTCAACTTTTAACCCCTAAACTGATTTACACAACTAGGTTTACCAGTTGTAGGGCCACTTGTATCTCAGGTGCTGCAATGGGCAGGCAACAGTGAAGAAAATGTATTGTGTTGCGGTCCGTAAAGAGATTCACAATCAGCATGTTATTTACAGTAATTGTACCTCTTGGGTACATTTGATTTGAGGTTTCCATTTGGTGAATTACCTAACGAGTATCATTAAATGAGCGCCATAGTGGTTGCAAGGTTTATAGTTGTTACTACATGTCACTCACGAGTCAAATGCAGAAGCATTGAAATTATTCTTACTTCAAGCTGCAGTTCCACTAGTCGTTACTAGATGTCCCTCACAAGTCAAATGCAAAAGCATTGAAACCTGTTCATCAAGCATTTGCATTTGACTCATGAGGAACATCTAGTAACTACTAGTTGAACTGCAGCTCTTTGTAGAACTATTTTGATATTGAATACTATAATATTCACTGCCCACTGCTAATCCCGTCCCATAATGCTTTGCAGGGCCTTTGGTTGGGATTGTTCTTTTGCCAATAACTGTGCTTTGGGTGGTCCTAAGAGGATGGGACCACCACCAAAGTTCAACAAGAAGTGCTTTTTGTTTATGCTCTTTGTGTTCAAGGCATCTGCTTTGTCCCCCCCCCCTAGGTTAAGGGGGTGGGGGGGGGCAAAATCCTCACCTCTCTCATTGCCTAATGTTTTAATTGAAAAAATTCACTTTTGTGAAGTGGTTATATTTTTTTAGCATGTAAAATTGCTTTATCAAAGCATCTGAGGATGGTGTTGGTTTAGCTGCTACGCTATGTGATTAAGCACAGTTTCTGTACTGGGCTACGTGCAATTTGCGGAATGTGAATTAGTACAAACTACATATGCTCCGTTAGCATAGCGTAGTACTATGCCCAGGGTTAGATAACATCACCTTATCCATGTCAGTCGCATGTATATAATATTGTATATAGCACCAGCATACTATATTATCACTATATCACTCTCCTCTGCACCATCACCTAAAGAAGCACCTTAGCCTGTTATTTGATATTATCAAAACGATATCTTTATTTTTGAAAAGATATTTGACTTGAAATTAAAATAAAGACATTAAATGCATAAACAAATCTTACTTGTAAGAAAGGTTCCTTAAAAGACTATTGCTGTGGAAGTCATAGACTTCACTCCCCCCAGCCCAAAGGACCATTTGTATTTTTAAATACTTTTAAAAAGTGAGCATTTTTCTGCTCTTGTTTCTCTGTGTGCCTGCAGTCTGACTCTGATACATGTCTGGAGTGGGTGACAGCTTCACTTTGTGCATTCCCTCTAGACATACACAAGTGTGTCTGAGCACTCAGCTCCTCCCTCCCTAGCCGGCCATTTGAATGCAGATGACACTTGAACTTGAATAAGTAGTGTCCTGTCCCCACACGAAGAGCTGATTACCCCCTTCTGATAGTCTGGACCCAAGGTTGGGAAGAAAGGAATTTTTTGCACTTCAAATGCTCAAATGGGTATAAGAACTGGGTCTCCGGCCCCATCAAATCAGACACTTTGGGACATACAACTAGACTCTATCACTCCTGTGCTGCATCAAGGACTGACACTCTGTTGGTTTGCTGACCTAGGAGACTTACTTTCCTGTTGTGCTGCCTGCTGCACTCTGACCCTGCTGAGGAGAGTGGGACTAAAGTGATCACCAAGGGCTGGTTGCCTCTCCTCCTGTTGCTTGAGACTCAGGGCTATAAAAGTCTCTACCCCTGCTCCTTTGCCTGGTTCACTGGAAGTGGACCCAGATACATGCACCAAAGACATTGATGAATCTCCTGTCTGCGTGTAGCAGAACTGGTGCATTTACCCTGTTGTGTGAGTTGAACCTGGTACATCCCACTCGGAACCACTACATCTCATCCGGAACCATCGTTTCATACACAACTCATCTCCTCCACTTTGTGGATAAGATCGAAGCATCACACATTCATCGTGGATTTACCGGGTGCATCATTTTTAGAACAGCCATACTAGGAACCGGCGCATCACTCAACGAACCTGGCGCACAGCCGCCACTGCATGAAGAAAATCGATGTATTAACCGACTGCAGGCCCCACATCAACAAATTGCTCATCTGCACTGCACATTTAGCTGTTGCAACCAGGATCAAAATACTCTGTTCACCGGGGCTGTGTGACTCTTGCTCCTGGAATGCACTCTATCCAATGGGCTTAAACTGTTGACTTTGCCCCGGTCCTGCGCAACTTGATAACCCCCATTGGCGCTTTATTGCTTCTAAGTGCTAGAACACTTTTAAGTCTTTAAAAATTCAGTTGGTTTCCACCTCTGGAAACCGAGGAAGGAAAACCAAGTTTGACGACTAAAGCATCTTCTCCCCTCCCCCATTGCACAAGGACTCTGGTTAGGATGGGTTGTAAACCCCCCTTGGCCACGCGTTGACAGAGCCTACTGTGAGGACATTCCAGTGTGAAGAGCAGTCCTGTCTGCGGCCGTCTGGATCCCAGCAAAGCATAAGGATGACGCCTGTCGGCTGTTTTTCTGCCGGACTATTCCTAGAGACTTTTTTTTTAAGAGTAACGAGTGATGGACGTGGGAAGCGACATTTGTCTAAATTGTCACAAATTTATAATGTTTTATCCAGTGTACAAAAACAATCGTGTTTTCCTATCAACTTATGTAGTATTTTTGCTGTAAAAAATGCAGAAATGTTTATGGTTAAAAAAAAAAATTCAGTTGTCACTTTTGGTCTTGCTTTATTTATAAAATTATTCTCTATTATTCTAAACCTGTGTGGGGTCTTTTTGTACTGTAGTGTAGTGTAGTGAATGTTGCATAAACACTTTACACATTGTCTCTGTAGATAGGCCTAACTGCTCTGTCCCAAAGTACCGGAGGGTGAGTACAGGTTTTCTTTTAGTGTGTATCTGACTTACTCTCAATAGACTGGTGATCCCACCTTGGACTGGGTGCATACTTCTGCCAACTACAGACTCCATTCCTAACAGTTTTGAACAAAAAACACAGAAACTCACCAGATTTAGTTAGCAGCGCTAACTATAACATGGACCCCCATCGATTACTGGTTATGACCTCACATATGACATCACTCGTAACATGTCCTATGACATCATGTATGACATCACTGATGACATCATAAATGACATAATTGATGGCATGACTAATGACATCCTCCAATGAGAATGACAGTTTGTTTTATATTTTACAATGTATTACTTGTTTACCTGAAACATGGCCCCCATTTTCTTACATTTTAGCCCCAAGTGTGGAGTTCCCGGGGTGTCTTGAGGCTCGGAGAAGAGGGCTGCATGGTCCCTCTTCCCATAAAAAGTAATGTTGGACCTGGAGGTGAGCTCCCAGGGGCCCGTTGCAGCTCGGGGAGGGAGGCCGTGAATCCCCCCTGCCATACAAACAATTTGCGGCCCTGGGGGTGGGCTCTCTCAGGCATTTGGAGGCTTGGGGAGTGGGGCCACGCAGCCCCGCTTTATGAAATCAAACCGAGGATATGCTCCCTGAGCCATAACGTATTTAAAAAAAGTCCTGGCTGACATATTTTTTTCTGATCCCATGAAGTCTAATAGGTTTGTGGAATTGTTTGCCATATTGTTTTCTTTTTTGGGGCCTAGAGGGTCAGGGTATTCCTTCCCTGCCAGAAAAACATAAAAGGAGGAACATGGGAGATTTAGAGATGGGTGGGTATTTACTCCCAGCTCATGGATATTTTATGCAATTAAATACTTGGGTCTGACACTGATTGCAAACTAGGAACATAGTATGTCAAAGGGTTATTTATTTATTAGAACAAAATCCCTCACCCACCAGGGATAGCATACATCATCATAGAGATTTTCCTCATGCTGTGACAAGGTGCGGGCTAAAACCCTCTCTCTAATCAGGAGGAGCTCTTTGGGTATCTTCATATTTAGTAATAAACCTTATGGAGTCAACGTGGTGGTTAGGCTAGCAGAGTGTGTTGTGTGTTATTGTGAGAAGTTGGCCTGATAGGTAGTGTTTCCAATTCTGGAACCACTGGTTATCAGTCCAAACAAACCCCAAAGATGTCAGGTTGTAAGTCAACCTTGTAGACAAGCTATCCTAGTGGTAGCATGGACTAAGCAGCCTTAAAGGCTTAACTTAAGAGGTCGTGTTAAGCGAGCTTGTTTTACCACATACAATCCTGTAATCAAATGAAAGGACACCACACAAGTATATATTATAAAAATATATGTATTTATTTCTAAATTACTCCCCAGTACTCTTTATGAGGAAAGGGGCACAAGCGTTAAACCAAAAGCACTGTTAAACATACAAAGTTGGCACAATTATGGCTGAGGGCGGGGGGCCACTCAGACCATATATTAAAAAAGTGGTATAAGTAACACTTTACGAACAATGGTTAGGCCTAGGGCCTAGAGATTCGCTGGGAGCAGTCAGGACAAGCAATGAAGAAGTCGGGAGTAGCCCACAGGAGACGGGTGCAGCACGGAAAGTGCAGCGCGCACCAATGCACTGTCAATGGTGCGTAAAAGTTGTATTAAGTGAATTAAATGATACTTCCGCTGAACCTAGGAACACAAAACTTTAGACACAGACCCTAGAGGTGTGTACCAGTGTAAGGACACCGGCGTTGCAAAGTTACCTCACCCACAGGCCGTGGGTGCACAGGGTCGAAGTGGCGTCGGGTTCTGTCACGCAGGTTCTTGGTGCTTGGAGCTGGTGCAGCTGCAGGCGCTGTGAAGCAGAAGTGTCCGGTGCGATCCAAGGGTGGATCGAAGTAGAAAAGTACCTGAAAGCAGAGGGGACAGAGTCTGGGTCACTCAGCAGTGACCAGGGTGGAACCAGGACGGAACCAGGCAATGTCGGGCGCAATCAGGCGGTTGTCGATAGGCTTCTCTCCGCTGTCACGTGGGCTCTGGGGCATCTGCGACGTCCAGGAGCAGGTCACGATCTGTCCCACGTAGGCTCTCGCCGTCAGCACCGTCGGCTTGAAGATTGTAGCAAACAGCACTTGGCAAAAGCAATCCACGCGGAACCGGGAGATTGCTTATCACTCGAACCAGGAGGGTCAGAGTGGGTGCTCCTTTTCACAGGAGCTGGTGCAGATCTGGAGCAACCAGAAAAGCAAGTCGGATTTCAAAGTTCGTCGGCACAGGGGCCACAAGCCAGCTGGCAAGTGACCGGGCCAACGCGTCGAGCGCACACAAGCAGAAGGGCCCCACGCAGCACTCGGTGAGTGTGGAGGGGTGAGCTTTGGTGCAAGTGGAGCTCGGGGCTGGGGCTTCTCAAACCCCGGTGTACAGCTTCGAGGGTCACTCGTGGGCTGCACGGTCAGCGTCTCGTGGCCTTTTCAAGATGGCGTGCCCCACGCTTCCGGTCGCCTCCACGGGTCTCAGCTCTGCAGGGACTGTGGATCGGGCAGGTAGAAGGCAGGCAAGCTTGATCTCGTCGATCTCTGTCGCTCGAGTTCCGGCGGGAACTGCAACAAAGCAAGGGTCGAGGGCTGGATGGTGCCTGTTTGCACAGGGTGGTCACTCCTTGACCACAAGGGAGATTCTTCAGTCTTCTCACGTCGTGTAGAAAGTCGAAGGGTCCAGATTTCGTTTCTTATGTTTCTTCAGGATGATCTGAGGTCCGTTGGGACTGCTCCCCTTCTTATTCGAATCTAGGGGGTTGGACATCCTGCTAGGTCCCCTCCTATGGGTGGGACCCAGGAAGGGGGTGGTTACACCCCTCTCCTTTGATCCTGGCCGCGCTGGGACAGGGGCTGGGAGGCCCCAGAACCGGTTTGGCCGGATCCTGCAAGGGGCAGCCTTGTGCTCCCCAGGCAGTGTCTGGTTTCATTGAAACCTCCCTACTCCAATCCACTATCTCCTGTCTGGGGTGGTTTGACACCGCCCTGTGACAGGAAACTCTTTGTCCAGGCCTCCTCTGCCGGGTTTCGGTCAGCAGCAGGAGGTCAGACCCGTGTCTGTGGCAGGGGCATCCATTTTGTGGATCTGAGGCTCATTTTAAATCAACCGCGTTTCAGTAAAGTAACATGTCTTCTCCCTCTAGAAGGGTGGAATGCTATCCCCGTCGCCAGAACTGGCGAGGGGATAGTATTCCAATTCGTATGACACCTTACACGACATGTTTTGATAAAGCCAAACCAAAGTTGCTATATAACCGCGAGGATTATAATGCGCTTAAGAGTATATGGTATGGCATTATCCCGGATCAGCTTAGGGAGTTGTTCCCGACAGCTGCAGACAGGCTCAGCTCATGCCAGAGCACCATCTCACATAAAACCACGCACTCTGCCTCCAGGATTGATGAGGCCTTCCATAGGAGTGGCTTACAGGCTATATATGTGTCCAGATATAGGTTTAGATATAGGTATACTATATCTAAGCAAGGGGTGATTACACCCACTTGCCCCAGCTGAGTGATCAGCCAGTTGTGTCAATTTAAGAACCAGCCAGGGGTGGCAAAAGCTATGCTTCAGCCCCTGGTAGGCCTTGGTGGCACCTATGCCCTGGGCACCTATAGTGCATGGTACAGGGGCTGACAAGGAGTCCATTTCCAATTGTGGTATGTACCTATAGCACATGTATTACAAATTTAGAGAGAGAACAGCAGGCTGGGGGTCTGATTAGCAGGCCCACAGCCTCAGTAAGTCGAAAACCAGTGAAGCAAAAAGCAAAAATTGGGGTGACCATAGGATAGCAGACCCTACTCTCCTACATAACCCCCCCCCAAACGCAGGGACATTAAACTTAACCTTGACCAGATAAGTCTTCATGTTCTAAGTGGAAGTACCTGGAGAGACCATCTGCATTACCATGGTCAGTCCCTGGGCGGTGCTCCACTGTAAAGTCCATCCCCTGTAGGGAAATGGACCACCTGAGCAGTTTGGGATTTTCACCCTTCATCTGATTTAGCCACAAGAGGGGCTTATGGTCTGTCTGAATTAGGAAGTGAGTACCAAACAAGTATGGCCTCAACTTCTTCAGGGCCCAAACCACAGCAAAGGCCTCCCTCTCAATAGCTGACCAACGTTTCTCCCTGGGGGTCAGCCTTCTGCTAATAAAAGCAATGGGCTGGTCTTGACCATCTTGATTAAGTTGTGAAAGCACAGCTCCCACCCCCAACTCAGAAGCATCTGTCTGTACAATGAACTGTTTGGAGTAGTCAGGACTCTTCAGGATAGGTGCAGAGCACATGGCCTTCTTCAGGTCATCAAATGCCTTTTGACAGCTAACTGTCCACTGAACCTTTTTGGGCATCTTCTTGGATGTCAAGTCATTCAATGGTGTCACAATGGACCCATAGTTCTTTACAAATTTTCTGTAATACCCAGTCAGGCCCAAGAAGGCTCTGACTTGTGTCTGGGTAGTTGGAGGAGTCCAGTCCTGTATGGTCTGGATCTTGCTCTCCAGTGGTTGAACTTGACCCCCACCTACTAGGTGGCCCAAGTACACAACCTTGCTCTGCCCTATCTGGCACTTAGTAGCCTTGATAGTCAGGCCTGCCTTTTGCAGGGCCTCCAGAACCTTCTTCAGGTGGATCAGGTGATCCTCCCAGGTGGAGCTAAAGACAGCAATATCATCTAGATATGCTGCGCAAAAGTCTTCCAACCCAGCAAGGACTTGGTTCACCAACCTTTGGAAAGTGGCAGGTGCATTCTTCAAACCAAAGGGCATTACCACAAATTGATAATGTCCACTGGGGGTAGAGAATGCTGTTTTGGCTTTTGACTCTTCAGCTAGTCTGATTTGCCAGTAGCCAGCTGTCAAATCAAATGTGCTCAGAAACTTGGCAGAAGCCAATTTATCAATGAGCTCATCTGCTCTTGGAATGGGATGAGCATCTGTCCTAGTGACAGCATTGAGACCTCTGTAGTCCACACAAAACCTCATTTCTCTCTTCCCATCTTTGGTATGAGGTTTTGGCACAAGGACCACTGGGCTAGCCCATGGGCTCTCTGATGGCTCAATCACTCCAAGCTCCAACATCTTTTGCACCTCAGCCTTTATACAATCCCTGACATGGTCAGGTTGCCTGTAGATCTTATTCTTCACAGGCAGATTGTCACCAGTATCCACCTCATGGGTGCACCAGTTAGTCTGACTGGGTGTGAGTGAAAACAATTGTCTGTGGGCCTGCAACACCTGTCTGCAGTCCACCTGTTGCTGCTCAGTGAGGCTGCCTGCCAAGGCTACTCCATCAACTGAACCATCATCAGGGTTCTGGGAAAGCAGGTCTGGGAGAGGGTCACTCTCTTCCTCCTGTTCCCCATCTGTGGCCATGAGGAGACTCATGTCCTTCCTGTCAACAAATGCTTTCAAACGATTGACATGGAGCACCCTGTGGGGGCTCCTAGGGGTGCCAAAGTCAACCAAGTAGGTGACTTCTCCCTTCTTTTCAATGATAGGGTAGGGTCCAGTCCATTGGTCCTGGAGAGCTGCTGGCCCCACTGGGTCCAACACCCACACCTTCTGCCCTGGCTGGTACTCAACCAGAACAGCCTTTTGGTCATGCCAGGCTTTCTGTAATTCCTGACTGGCCTCAAGGTTTTTGGATGCTCTCTCCATGTATTCAGCCATCCTGGAGCGGAGACCAAGTACATAGTCCACAATGTCTAGTTTAGGCTTTTTGAGAGGTAACTCCCATCCTTCCTTCACCAAACTCAATGGACCTCTTACAGGGTGGCCAAACAAAAGTTCAAAAGGGCTGTAGCCAACCCCCTTCTGTGGGACCTCTCTGTAAGCAAAGAGCAAGCAGGGTAAAAGGATGTCCCATTTCCGCCTAAGCTTCTCTGGTAAACCTTTTATCATTCCCTTTAGGGTCTTGTTGAACCTTTCCACAAGCCCATTGCACTGTGGATGGTAGGGTGTGGTAAACTTATAGTTTACTCCACACTCTTTCCACATTGCTTTTAAGTATCCAGACATGAAGTTGGTACCTCTGTCTGAAAGAACCTCCTTTGGAAAGCCCACTCTTGAGAAAACTGCAATGAGGGCTTTTGCCACCACAGGAGCTGTGGTGGTCCTTAGGGGAATTGCTTCTGGGTACCTGGTGGCATGATCCACTACCACCAGTATAAATCTGTGCCCAGATGCTGTTTGAGGATCCATGGGACCCACAATGTCTATTCCAACTCTTTCAAAGGGTACCCCCACCACAGGTAGTGGTATCAGGGGGGCCTTTGTTGTGCCACCTGACTTACCACTGGCTTGGCAAGTGACACAGGAGCGACAAAACTCCTTGACATTTTCTGACATGTGAGGCCAGTGAAAGTGTGGAACAAGCCTGTCCCAAGTCTTATTCTGGCCTAAGTGTCCTGCAAGGGGAATATCATGGGCCAAGGTAAGAAGGAAGCCCCTAAACTTCAAAGGTATAACCAACCTCCTGGTTGTGCCAGGCTTGGGGTCTCTAGCCTCTGAATAAAGGAGTCCTTCATCCCAATACACTTTATGGGTACCTTGAGCATTCCCTGCAGCCTCAGCAGCAGCTTGCTGTCTGAGGGGTTCAAGTGAAGGGCAATCTAATTGGGCCTGCCCCAGGTCTGCCCTTGAGGGTCCCCCTGTCCCCAGAAACTCAACCTGATCAGGTTCAAGCTCCTCTGAGACAGTCTCCTCTTGGACTGCAGAATCAGTTTCCTGTGAAACCTGATCCTCAACCTGGGGCAAGTGGGAAGGCACAGCCTTAACCCTCTTGCTCCTCCTCTTGGGTTGTGGTTGGTCTATTGTTTCAAGATCCACCACTGGTTCAGGAAGGCACTTCTTAGCCTGAGACCTTGTCACTGCAAGGACATGAGCTGAAATCCCTAGCATTTCTGCATGAGTCCTGTACTCCACTTCTGACCAAACTGAGCTTTCAAGATCATTGCCTAACAGACAGTCTACTGGGAGGTCTGCACTCACAACAACTTTCTTTAGGCCATCTACCCCTCCCCAGGAGAAGTTCACAACAGCCACACTATGGGAAGTAGTGGAGTTGCTTGCATTGGTCACTAGGTAACTTTCACCTAGTACAATTTGTCCAGGGTCCACAAAGCCAGGTGCCACCATTGTGACACTGGCACAAGTGTCCCTGTAGGCCTGAGCCAGTTTCTCATTAATTAAGGGAGTCTGCCTATATTTGCCCAGGTTACTGGGGCTTACTGCAGTGGGCAAAGATATGTCCACATCATATAGGAGAACTGCCTGTGTGGGGATTCTGACTAGGCCAGATTCCACCTCAGTACCCAGGGTCAACCCTACTAAACCCTTTGGCTGTGTACCACCACTGCTGACTGTACTAGGGGGTGCAGTTGCTTTAGGAGCTGCAGTGGTGGGGACTGGATTTTTCTTAGTGCATTCACTGCCCCAGTGTGAAACTGATTTGCAGGTATTACACCAAGGTTTCTTTGGGCCATCGTTCTTCTTTTTCTTGTTTCCATTTTGGGAACCCCCCTCCTTATTGCTAGTTTGGGGGCCTGAAGACTTCTGGTCCTTTTCTTTATCTTTCTGATTCCCACCCTTCTGGTCTGTTTTCTTCTGGTCACCTTGGTTCTGGTTTTTCTGCTTAATCCTTGTTCTGACCCATTTGTCTGCCTTCTTTCCCAATTCTTGGGGAGAGGTCAAATCAGAGTCAACAAGGTATTGATGCAACAGCTGGTTCTGACAGTTATTAAGGATCTGTTCTCTCATCATAAGATTGTACAATCCTGTATAGTCTGAAACTTTACTTCCCTGCAGCCAACCCTCCAGAGCCTTAGTGGCACAATCTACAAAATCAGTCCAGTCCTGAGTCTGTGCTTTTTGGGTGTCTCTGAACAACAACCTGTATTGCTCAGTGGTTAGGCCAAACCCTTCAATAAGAGCACTCTTCAGAACAGAGTAGTTTTTGGCATCCTCAGGTCTAACAGTGAGGAGCCTGTCCCTCCCTTTCTCAGAAAAGGAGTACCATAAAATTGCTGCCCACTGATCCTCAGGGACCTGCTGTACCATGCAGGCCCTCTCAAGAGCAGTCATCCATTTGTGGATATCATCCCCTTCCTTGTAGGGGGGCACAATTTTTGTCAGGTTTCTATTGTCATAGGCCCTGTCTTTTTCTTTAGGAATTTTGCTGCCACCAGTGGCATCTAAGCCACTTATTTTTTTCTCCCTTGCCAAGGTAAGTTTAGCTTGTTCCAAGGTAAGCTTAGCTTGAGCCAGGGCTACCTCTTCCCTCTCTATCTGGATTTGGACAGCCCTCATTCTGGCCCTATGCTCTTTTCTCTGGGAGGAAGTCATTCCTCTTTGAGATTCTCTTGAGGCACTAGAAAGGTGAGAGTCCCTTGATAGAGATCTCTCCCTTCTATTACCTGGGAGAATTAGGTTATGAGATCTGGGGTGGTGTTGGCCACCTCCATTCCCATGTAGGTCCAAGTTGGCCTGGTTAAGGCTGGCAACCTGTACCTGGTTTCCCCCCTGATCCTGATCTTCAGGCTCTTCTAAATCAGAGTCTTCTTCTTCCTCCTCCACTACATCATCATCTGGAAGATCCTCATTCTCAGGGGAGTGTATCCCTTCACCTGATTCTAAGGGAGCCTGACTCACCTTATCTAGGTCATCCTTTTCTAGGAGAGCTATTAGGGAAGGAATGGTAGGGCCTCTGCCCTTTTTTAGCCCCCTGGCTGTGCACAAGGCACCCAGGTCTTTGTGGCTAAGGTTGTCATATCTGGATGTTGTCCCTATAGGATCAACTTCTACAGGAGCAGAGCCTGAGGCTCTATCTGCATCAGACATGACTGCTAGTGAGGTGTAAGTGGTGCACTTACCTACACTAAGTGGTTTCCTACTGTACCTTGCTAGTGAGTTGTAGTCAGGGTGTGCTACTCCCTTTAATCTACAACTACTAAGTTCAGTAGAACTTAATATGCTAAGCTTTTGATTTATATGTACCTAGAGGTACTTGATGTGATCTTTCAATTTGATAAAGATTGCAATGGTAAAACAAACAGCAAGCTCAAATCCGCACCGCTGCACACCAATGTGAGAAGTTGGCCTGATAGGTAGTGTTTCCAATTCTGGAACCACTGGTTATCAGTCCAAACAAACCCCAAAGATGTCAGGTTGTAAGTCAACCTTGTAGACAAGCTATCCTAGTGGTAGCATGGACTAAGCAGCCTTAAAGGCTTAACTTAAGAGGTCGTGTTAAGCGAGCTTGTTTTACCACATACAATCCTGTAATCAAATGAAAGGACACCACACAAGTATATATTATAAAAATATATGTATTTATTTCTAAATTACTCCCCAGTACTCTTTATGAGGAAAGGGGCACAAGCGTTAAACCAAAAGCACTGTTAAACATACAAAGTTGGCACAATTATGGCTGAGGGCGGGGGGCCACTCAGACCATATATTAAAAAAGTGGTATAAGTAACACTTTACGAACAATGGTTAGGCCTAGGGCCTAGAGATTCGCTGGGAGCAGTCAGGACAAGCAATGAAGAAGTCGGGAGTAGCCCACAGGAGACGGGTGCAGCACGGAAAGTGCAGCGCGCACCAATGCACTGTCAATGGTGCGTAAAAGTTGTATTAAGTGAATTAAATGATACTTCCGCTGAACCTAGGAACACAAAACTTTAGACACAGACCCTAGAGGTGTGTACCAGTGTAAGGACACCGGCGTTGCAAAGTTACCTCACCCACAGGCCGTGGGTGCACAGGGTCGAAGTGGCGTCGGGTTCTGTCACGCAGGTTCTTGGTGCTTGGAGCTGGTGCAGCTGCAGGCGCTGTGAAGCAGAAGTGTCCGGTGCGATCCAAGGGTGGATCAAAGTAGAAAAGTACCTGAAAGCAGAGGGGACAGAGTCTGGGTCACTCAGCAGTGACCAGGGTGGAACCAGGACGGAACCAGGCAATGTCGGGCGCAATCAGGCGGTTGTCGATAGGCTTCTCTCCGCTGTCACGTGGGCTCTGGGGCATCTGCGACGTCCAGGAGCAGGTCACGATCTGTCCCACGTAGGCTCTCGCCGTCAGCACCGTCGGCTTGAAGATTGTAGCAAACAGCACTTGGCAAAAGCAATCCACGCGGAACCGGGAGATTGCTTATCACTCGAACCAGGAGGGTCAGAGTGGGTGCTCCTTTTCACAGGAGCTGGTGCAGATCTGGAGCAACCAGAAAAGCAAGTCGGATTTCAAAGTTCGTCGGCACAGGGGCCACAAGCCAGCTGGCAAGTGACCGGGCCAACGCGTCGAGCGCACACAAGCAGAAGGGCCCCACGCAGCACTCGGTGAGTGTGGAGGGGTGAGCTTTGGTGCAAGTGGAGCTCGGGGCTGGGGCTTCTCAAACCCCGGTGTACAGCTTCGAGGGTCACTCGTGGGCTGCACGGTCAGCGTCTCGTGGCCTTTTCAAGATGGCGTGCCCCACGCTTCCGGTCGCCTCCACGGGTCTCAGCTCTGCAGGGACTGTGGATCGGGCAGGTAGAAGGCAGGCAAGCTTGATCTCGTCGATCTCTGTCGCTCGAGTTCCGGCGGGAACTGCAACAAAGCAAGGGTCGAGGGCTGGATGGTGCCTGTTTGCACAGGGTGGTCACTCCTTGACCACAAGGGAGATTCTTCAGTCTTCTCACGTCGTGTAGAAAGTCGAAGGGTCCAGATTTCGTTTCTTATGTTTCTTCAGGATGATCTGAGGTCCGTTGGGACTGCTCCCCTTCTTATTCGAATCTAGGGGGTTGGACATCCTGCTAGGTCCCCTCCTATGGGTGGGACCCAGGAAGGGGGTGGTTACACCCCTCTCCTTTGATCCTGGCCGCGCTGGGACAGGGGCTGGGAGGCCCCAGAACCGGTTTGGCCGGATCCTGCAAGGGGCAGCCTTGTGCTCCCCAGGCAGTGTCTGGTTTCATTGAAACCTCCCTACTCCAATCCACTATCTCCTGTCTGGGGTGGTTTGACACCGCCCTGTGACAGGAAACTCTTTGTCCAGGCCTCCTCTGCCGGGTTTCGGTCAGCAGCAGGAGGTCAGACCCGTGTCTGTGGCAGGGGCATCCATTTTGTGGATCTGAGGCTCATTTTAAATCAACCGCGTTTCAGTAAAGTAACATGTCTTCTCCCTCTAGAAGGGTGGAATGCTATCCCCGTCGCCAGAACTGGCGAGGGGATAGTATTCCAATTCGTATGACACCTTACACGACATGTTTTGATAAAGCCAAACCAAAGTTGCTATATAACCGCGAGGATTATAATGCGCTTAAGAGTATATGGTATGGCATTATCCCGGATCAGCTTAGGGAGTTGTTCCCGACAGCTGCAGACAGGCTCAGCTCATGCCAGAGCACCATCTCACATAAAACCACGCACTCTGCCTCCAGGATTGATGAGGCCTTCCATAGGAGTGGCTTACAGGCTATATATGTGTCCAGATATAGGTTTAGATATAGGTATACTATATCTAAGCAAGGGGTGATTACACCCACTTGCCCCAGCTGAGTGATCAGCCAGTTGTGTCAATTTAAGAACCAGCCAGGGGTGGCAAAAGCTATGCTTCAGCCCCTGGTAGGCCTTGGTGGCACCTATGCCCTGGGCACCTATAGTGCATGGTACAGGGGCTGACAAGGAGTCCATTTCCAATTGTGGTATGTACCTATAGCACATGTATTACAAATTTAGAGAGAGAACAGCAGGCTGGGGGTCTGATTAGCAGGCCCACAGCCTCAGTAAGTCGAAAACCAGTGAAGCAAAAAGCAAAAATTGGGGTGACCATAGGATAGCAGACCCTACTCTCCTACAGTTATAGTGTAAACAAAAGGTGATGTGAACAAAGTGGTGAAAACTAACTCCAGAGCCAGCGTTCATGTTTATACTTGACTGACTGGCTCAGGATTTAAAAGAGTGAAAAGACACAGCAGAAACCAGATAACCCCCCCTTTTTGTGTCATAGTCAACATGTTTCTGCCAACAGAACTCGCATTTGTCATTACTTTGGAAAAAATCACTCCTGCTTATAAAAAGTGCAATGGAAACAAAATAAATACAAAATCATAAAAGTGGTCACCAGTGACTCATCAGTGGATCCTATTTATAAGGACCTGTAGAGAGATATAAGCATGGTCACAACTAGATTACTTAAAAAGTGTTAGTTACACTTATCAATTTGTAGTGCCACCAACAACCCAGTAAGTAGAACAAAGAATCTACCAGTAAAGTGCCCTAATAAAGTACAGTTGTGACATCTACTCCAAACAAGCAGGCTTACTCACAGAAGTAGGGTGTTGCGTCTCAACTTGAGATGCATTGATGTAGGGCTCAGGGTGCACTCAATCTTAAAGGGAAGAATAGATGTATGTATAATGTGTCATCAGAGAAATGCTTTGGTGTTAAAAAAATCTCGGCTATCTCCTGTTTGGTCAACTAGGATACAAAATGATAAGCTGGAGAATATCAAAAGGAATTCAAACAAATGCTCAAAAGCATGGCACAAGCATTGGTTACAACAGTGATGTACAGTAAAAAACATAGACAGTAAAACTCAGCCACAGAGTTCACTGCAAAAGGGGCTGAATTACAGAGGAAGAACTATCAACTTGTGTTACTTGCCAGAGGCTAAGTGACTGCTATCCATGTGATTAACCAGTGAGACTGAAGATTTAGCAAAATAGCTGTGCTGGCTGTTTTCAGAAACAGCATGCTCATACTATCAGGTGTAAGGTGAAAATGCTCAATTGATTTGTTGTCTTTGCCGACAGAGGGTGGACAGACATAAAACGGGGAGGCACACACACTGCAGTTTGAGTGTTACAAAATCTGAGATGCAGGTAAATGTAAAATGTGTCTAGATAGAGGCATGCACAAGAAAACCAATGCCGCAAGAGTGATATAATCCTGTCACACTACTGTTTAAGGATGACTATATAAGGCTAGTGTGGGAAGAAAAGTTGCTGTATAAGTGCAGCGGGCACTCATCGTTCTGTTAACTTCAGTGGCAAGGTTGCATGAAATCCCTACCCTGCCCGCCCACATAGCTTTATGTTTTTTAGAACTTCAGGAGAGGGGACTGATGTTACTGGCAGGCAATCAGAGCTTTCGCTGTCATGGAAGTCTGACTCCTGCGGAAGTGAGATGGCTCAAAAAAAATAAAGCTCTCTGGGACAATCAGTATGAATAAATATGGAAAGTAGTGTGACTTCAGCTCAATATGAACGCTGTTTCCAGTCCTAAACATTTCACTTAAAGATCATTGATTTCAGGTGTGCTTTTGTAATCAGTTCAATGCAAGCAAACAATGCCATAACACACAGAGTTCATTAGGCTATCACACAGAAGTCTGGAACTGGAAAAAGTTAGTGATGACCAGGATGAAGGTGGTTACCCTAATGGAAATATACATTTACACTGAACTTGGTGGGATTTTAGCGTAACATTGTGAGTATGCTAGAGGAAAAGTAAACTTTGGGAAAGCATCGCTTATTGTAAAAGATGATTCCAGCCCACCACCACAGCCTTGTCAAACACATACTAAACATTTCATGTAAACACTTTTGACACAATTGAATCATGAATAATAACCTAGAAGACAAAGTTATTCTGCATTGGAATACTGTGGGAAATTGATGCTCGGCCAAGCTTTGATAATGTTGCAGGCACATATATACTCTATTCCACTGCTGTGTGTTGAAAAATATGATGGTTCAAAATAATTTGAAAGTATGATAGTTGAGTCATATTTCAGTGATTTCACTGGTGGTAGACATGTAACTCACATATTGTTATTTATAAATAACATGTTGTGACAAATTGGTTTGCTGGTTGAGAGGAGTGAAGCCCTACTCAAGAAGGGACAATAATCATTGTCAGGGTAAGCCACAAGCCAACTTTAAATTAACCGGTGCTAAAACCTTGGTTAGAGTGGTACAGAGCAGTCTGGCTTAACTTAAAGGCAATGTGTAACATATCTGCCCTAGCCTTCAAACAGTAACACAGTGAAAACACTCCACACAAGGAACTCACAGCTGTAATTATTGAAAATAGCGCTAAAAAGCACAAAGAGCCAACTGTGATTATCTGGTTGAATCAGACAGGGACAAAGTCACAAGTTCAGGCTGACTGCGATGGAGCACGGGATGGCTTCAGGGACCCAGTTAAGTCCAGTGAACAAGAGTATGTTAAATTATGGATGTGTCAGTTTCTAGGTCCTGCATCATTGTTGATGGTCCCATTGGTGAGGGCTTGTGAAGCGAAGTCTGGCATGAAGATGTGTTGCTCAGTCAAGGTGATGCATGGTCCTGAAGAGTTGTGAGGCTGGTATTGGGAGAAGTTGCATCGTCGTTGAGGCTGCCATCAACAGATGCAGGCTGTGAGGTTGATGTGGGAGTCCTGGTGCTGTAATAACCCTTGCAGCAGAGGAGATGCATCAATTATTCTGAGTCTACACATGGGCTGGCATTGCACCTTCAGGTCCTCTTGCAAGGATCCAGGACTCGTGTGACACCACCTGACAGGGTAAGACTCACAGAGATCAGAGTCCATGTGCTAGGCTCAACATTGCTGGATCCTTCTGTCTCTGAGGCTCTAGTCAGAAGGCCATCCAACTACCCAATGTAATCATTCTGGGGTCCTGGGTTCAACAGATGCAGATCGAGTCCTCCTCACCCAGGCAAGAGGGCAGTAGGCAGCAGGTCAGCAGCACAGCAGCAGGGCAGTAGTGCTTCAGAGCAGCTGTACATCAGAGTGGCAGTCCTTTCAAGCAGGACAGCATTCCTTCTTCCTGACAGAGTATGTATAGGTCCAGAAGTGTACTGAAGAGTTGCTGTCTGATGTCCAATATTTATACCTGGTTCTTCCTTTGATGTTGAAGAAGTTTCACGAGGTTTCCATTTGAAGTCCAGAGGCTTCCTGCCTTACCTGACCTGGCTCCAGACTAGCCAAATGGAGTATGCAGCCCATTTTACAGCGTCAGGACCCAGTCAATTCTAGTGTAAGTAGAGCTGTGGTCTGTGGGACCACTGCCAGCTATGAAAACATTTTGGTGCCCCCATTCACAAAGAGGAATGGGTCCCTGCAGGATGCCTTCCCATTTGCAAATGACTTGCTCCCAACTTGAATTCGGTGGTAACTGCAAATGTTTTGCAAGTGCCTTCCTGGTTGCAAAACCTTCCTAGATACCAACTCGCTATTAAGAAGGGAAGCCCTTACCACACCCCTTCCTACTGGCGAGCTGCAAACCCTATTTTCTGAGACAGTGATACATTACTGACTCGAAAATAAGGTTGGTACATGCCAAAGAGCATTTTACTAGGCGCGCCATGTAAAATGCTTCATACAGCTGGCCCTAAGTGTATTTCACTACTAGGACATTTAAAACTCAGAAGTACATGTCCTACATTTTAAATACATTGTCCCTTCCTTCTCAGCTGTCCAGGTCCTGCCCTAAAGTGATTTATATGTAATTAAAAGGAAAGTTTGAACCTGACAAAAGCTTTATTTTGCCAGGTCAAAATGGTAATTTAAAACTTCACACACAGGCTGCAATGGAAAGCCAGAGGCAGGTTTAAAGGACTACTTAATTGGATGGCACAATAAGTGCTGCAGGCCAATTTGTAGCATTTAATTTGCAGGACCTGGGTACATGAAGTACCACTTTACTATAGTGACTTATAAGTAAATGAAATATGCCAATTGGGTATAAGCCAATGTTACCATATTTTAGGCAGTGAGCACGATCACTTTAGCACTGGTTAGCCAGGCAAAAGTGCACAGTCAGAAAGCCAACAAACACAAATTCAGCAAAAATAGAAGTGAAGGGGTATACCTTTAGGAGGGACCCTGCAGAGAGGGCCAGGTCCAACACATGTTATAAACCCCTTTGGCACAAATGACAACATCTTCGAATTCTGAAAATGTTCAGTCATGAATGTATAGTGAGATGCAGAATTTATAATGATTATAATATGCCGATATTTGCAGAAAAAAGACTTAAGAAACTGTGCGTGTTGACATACCAGCTTTACAAAGCTGACCCATGTCCCCTGTCAGAAACCTTTCTCCTCCCCAAGACTAGGTGAATATTGTATTTTAATAACCTCATTTAGAGTGTCCTTGAAAACCCTGGAGTTGTCATCAACTTTCCAATTGCCTTGCAGGCATGAGGGAATACTTCATAGTTGGTTTAAAATATACGTAAAACATTTGTGTTAAGTTGGCTTGGGACCTACATACGGAGAGGAAGGCATTATAATAGGAAGGGGTATTAATGAGGTGACAGAAGTATAATGAAAGGCTAGTTTTTCAAGTCTCATATCTGGATTTACCAGTGTTTTAAGAGTACCAGCAAATGCGCAAAGTCATTAGAACTGAAATGGCATGTTCTAAAATGACCTTAAACCTATTAAATGACCGGATAATTGCAATATTCAAAACACAAGTAACACAATGCATTTTTACTGACAAACAATTCTCATGTTTCTATATATCTTTTTTTTTTCTTTTTAATTCATATTTTTATTGGCATTTGTTTACATCTCACAGGATACAAATGACAAACAAAGGAGGACATAATATCAAGAAGTCCAGGTTATGCAATGACAGAATATCTACAGTTTTCTACTGGCCCTCCTGGTGACCAAAACATTCCGGACTACAATAATGCTATCATATAGGTCACCTGGCGATAAACTCAACAACTATATAAGCTAAGCCCAGTAACCTGGTAGGCTAGTCACAGCATCAAGTATGGATTGCAGTCACCAACGGTTGCTCCACTGACACTATCATATTACATCTGTTATATGGGTAGCCATCCATAGTTGGCCCATCATACCTACATAGTATTCGTTTTCATATTCATATCATACTACTAACAGAGTTTGAGTCAAAGAAGGAGAAAAGGAAATGAGAACAAGTGAAGGAAAAAGAAAAAAGAAAACCCCTAAAAACCAAAAGTAACTTCTGCAGAGGAGTGGTGTATAGATATTTAGACAGTAACATTTCCAAGGGGGAGGCAGCAGACACATCCCATGGACATGTCTCGAAGGGTGGAAGGGTAGGTAAAGGTCACCAACAGGGAGGACAGCCCTTATATATCCGACGAACCAGACCCACGCAGGCCAAGATCCCTGCACAGCCCCCCTGTATGTCAGACCCCCCGAGTCGCAGGGTATCCGTAAGAGCATCCTGTGCAGAGGCTCCTGATTGAGATCCAGGACCTAGCCCATCCAGCCCGCTGCTGGTGTCTACAGGTTTCTCCCAATCTCTCAGGGCCTCTCTCCATTGTTCTGCAATTGAACGCTCCCTCCTTCCCTGGGCCTCTTCCCAACTTAGTATTCTGCCCTCTGCTCCAGCCCATGTGATTACATCCCTGTTACAGGCTGTGACCTGTGGCCCCCTCACAGCTTTCCACTCCATCTCTATCCTGCACTTAGCAAGACCCAGTACATGATCTATCAACCGATTCCCGACAATGCGATTCCCGACCATGTGTTTAGGAGGCCTGGGAAAGAGGCCCAGTAAACATGCCTGCATTGTAGGAGCCAACTCCCTCCCCAGTACTTCCTTGATTTTATCCAACACTGCTTCCCAATAAGTCCACAATATTTGGCAGTCCTAGGTCATATGACCAAAGTCAGCGTCTGGACAAGCACACTTGGGGCATTGACGCACCTCTCCTCCGTATGTAACGTTAAGGCGGTGGGGCGTCATGTAGGTCATGTGCGTATAGTTAATTTGAATATATTTTAAACAGGTATTCCGAGAGATCCTCTTGGGGTATCGCAACACCTTGCGCCACTCCGTGACAGTGAGAACTTTACCCCTGATACTGTCCCATCTTGCCCGCAATCCATCCAAGAGGGTGACGGAAGCCTCCACTAACGTGGCATACAACCTTTTCACCAGCTGACCTGCAGTACCATTGGGGCACTGCCTAAACCACGGATTTAAATGTTCTTACTTCTGCAAATTTAATATGCGCTCCCATTGTGAATAAAACAGTGTGGAAGGATTTATTCTTTGTGTGATTTATATGTTTACTACTCCGAATAATTTTGTGTCCTACTTCACTGGGACCCCTTCTTCTTATTACTTAGCTAGCCCAGGTCCCAGCGACTAAATTTTAGGTACACCCCCAATTTATACTCGACCTGCAGTACCAAGCATGTATAATGCGTGAAGAACTGTGTGTGTATCTGGCTCTTCTCTCCCATTGCCTCACAACCATGCAAATTTGCATGGCAATGCATCGTGCTGTAGGAACTGACCTGGGGTAGTCCACAAATGTCAACCAGTTATGCAAAGGGGAGCAATGTGTTGTCTGAATGGCAGTCCCCAACTTTTTCCAATCCAGCCTCCGACCACAGCGCCAGTTGGTCAATCATAAATATGGACTGTGGGTCGCCATGCGGTAATCCCACTAATGGCAACATGGCTGAATACTTGGTGGGCTGCCGCCCGCTTTCTAGACATCTTCGTCATGTTTGGAAAGCTGTGCGCTGCGGTAAGAAGCAAGAGGGGGTAGGCGTAGCCAGCAGTAATAACTTTACCGTCACCAAGTTAGTGCTAGTCGCCAGGTCAGACAGGCATGTTCCCCCCTCATTTACTCCTTCCACCCACTGCGCTAACCACTGGAGCTGGGCAGCCAACACGTGAACTCAAAATGAGGGCCCCAGTCCACCCTCCAACACGGGGCATTGCAAAGTTGTCAAAGGCACCCTCAGGCACACGTCTCCCCACACCAGTTCCTGCAGAAGGGCATTCAAGGGGCAGAAGCAACTGTGCAGCATCAACACTGGTAGGTTTACAAACAAATACAACAGCCGGGGCAGCATTACTGTTTTGGACAAGGTAATCCATGCCATGATGGGCAGCTGTAATGTGCACCAGAAATGTACGCAGGAGCGAAGTGAACATATCGCCCCTCCCACTTTACCTTCCCTCAGTTCATCTAGGTCATGAAAAATGTGAATGCCCAAGTATTAAAAGGAATGCTTAGCCCAAAGGATGTTGGGTGGTCACACTGCTGGTCTAGGAAGTGGTCCCTCAATCGGGAATAGGTAAGTCTTTGATTTATTGACCCTAAGGCCCGACAGCCAAGCAAAACCTTCCAGAACACACAAGACCTCAGTGGTACCACAGCCTCTGACAGGTATAGCAACAGGTCATCCGCATAAAGAGAGATGTGGTGTCGCAACCAACCAAGGAACAGTCCAAGCCCCCCTCCCCGCCCCAGACTTTCTGCTAGGGGTTCAATGGCCAGGGTGAACAGGAGCAGAGAAAGAGGGCACCCCTGCCGTGACCCTCGAAAGATTATGTACTGCCTAGAAATAATTCTGCCTGTCCTAACTCTCGCCATAGGCGAGTCATAAAGAAGCTGCACCCACTGCACCCAGTCTTTCCCCAAGCCCATACGCAGCATCACCTCAAATAGGTACTCCCAACTCACTATATCAAAAACCTTCTTCAAATCCACCAACAGAACCGCAGCCCATTGGTGGGTGGAAGCCTTTGTGTGATATATTATGGAGTAGAGTATGAAGGTTATAGGAAGTGCTACATGAAGGGTTAAACCCATTTTGACCTGGTTGGATCAGGGACTTTATATGCGGAAGCAACTTTCCTGCCAACACTTTGCTCAAAATCCTAAAATCCAGATTAAGCATGAAGAGAGGCCTGTAGTCTCTCACTCCGGCCACAGGCGTCTTAGATTTAGGGAGAGGGATCGGAAGCGCTGCCTGGGTGGAATCAGGCAGGCACACATCTGCAAATAACATAACATGGTGTGGGGCTATTGTGTCAGCAAAATGTTGGTAGAACTCCGCCGGAAGGCCATGAGGCCCCGGTATCTTACCTGTCGCCAATGCCCCGATGGTTGCCTTGACTTCCTGCAGGGTGATCGGATCTCCCAACTCTTCCCAAGCCTCATCCTCCAGCGTATGAAAATGTAGGGGGCCCAAAAAACTCTGTATATCCTTCGAGGGGTTCACAGCTGGAGTCTTGTACAACTTTTGTTAGTGCATCAGGAAGGAGCCATTGATTGCATCCGGGTGTGTACCACTTCACCCGAGTCCGGACCAATTTGTACAACGTGCGCTCCCCCCAGCTCGGGCTTGATCAGCCTCGCCAGCAGTCGGCCCATCTTCCCTCTGCACCCTGTCTAGGTAGTCTTTGTAGTTCTAACACCTCAGCCTGCCCAGCGCGTCATTGTAGAGTACCAGCATTTCCTGTAGGGCCACCCAGTCTGCCTCATTTGCACCCTGTAGATTATCAAGTCTGCAAATGGTCCCCTATAATTCCAGGAGCTCCCGGTGTAGTTCCCTATGGACCACACACACCTGACCCATACAGTGGCCCCACACAACCACTTTAAATGCCTCCCATTCCATCTGAGGGGAGGAGGCTGTGTTAGCATTGATGGGAAAATATGTTCCAATTAGCGTAAACAACGAGGTTCTAAAGGGGACTTCTCCGAGAAACAATGGATTCAATTTCCTAGTGGGGATCAGGGAGCGCCTCCCCAATGGTGGACCCTTCCATCTCCTCTTCAACTTCCCAACCTCCTCCCCAATAAGGTGTGTCTCCTGGAGAAATGCAATGTGCACATCCCTACACCGTAAATAGGAATAAATATTGTGGTGTTTGGCCATCGTACCCATACCTCGGATGTTCCATGTAAGGAACCTTACTGTGTTAAGATTGTTTGCCATTCCCAATGGCGTACGCTCCAGAGCCCCCTAGGGGGACCCCTCACTCACCCCCTCCTTCATGCACACCTGCCCACATCTGCAAAGAACAAAACAAAAAAGTATTGAACAACTCCCAAACCCCCAGGGCAGCCTGACAATGGTCAGTTGCCCAAACGGCATGTGAGACATAACCATTGCTGAGGTCCTAACCCAGCAAGGCCCTCAACAGGGGGTGGAAAAATAAAGGCATAGTTTTGGTGTACAAACCGTCCGAGCACACCAGCCCCTCTACCTATGTGTCAGCTTGAGACCAGGGTTTGTTGGCGGCAGTTCGATGTCAGGTGTGGAGGCAGGTTCTCCGCCCAGCTCAAGGGGCCTCAAATGATTTCGTCAGCCGTGTTTGGTGTCCCACTGGCAACTTTACGCTGTCACTACAGGAGGCATCAGAGTCATCACCCTTCATGCCTCTCGAAGATCGGACCTCCGCCTCGGAGGACCCACTTTTGTCCTGCATGATTGCTGCCACCGACTGAAGTGCTTCAGCTCTCTCTTTCTCCATTTGCAAAGCAGTTAGCTTTTTAGGGGCTCCCCTGCGGGAGTGTCTTCTGGAGCGTTTCCCATATTCCACTGACTTCTCCAGCTCAGACCTAGGGACCGCGGATCGGGGGTCCCCCGCTCTACAGGTCTCGATCCATTCCCAAGCTTCTATCGGGCTGGGTGTCACCTCCCAGAATGATCCACAGATGGGCAGGGAAAATCAGAGAGTACTGTAAACCCTCTTCCCTCAATGCTTTTTTAACCTCCATTAAAGAGGCCTGCCTCCTCCACACCTCTAGAGTATAGGGAAAACGGAAACTTTACTGTTGTTGATGATATAGGGGGCCTCCATGCATGCCCTCTGCAAGAGTACTTCCCTGTCCCGGAAGTGGAGCAACCGGGCCACCTCTGGTGGCGGCAGACGCCCTGGCTGCAGCGGTCTGGCCGGGACCCTGTAGGCCCTCTCGAGAGTGTAGAAGGCTGAGAGACCCTTGGGTGCCACCACGCTTCTCAACCATTTTTCCAGGTAGGACACCATGTCACTGCCCTCAACTCCTTCCGGCAGACCCAGAACAAGGATGTATTTCCGCCTGTTGTGCTCTTCCGCATCTTCGGCTCTTCGCTCCAATACATTCACCCTATCCGTGAGGGCTCCCATATGCTGCTCCAGGCCCTGTTACAGTCTCCTTCACCCTCTCAGAGAGTTTCTTATGTTCCTCACGCATGAGGTCAAGCCCCACCGCTTTTGTACTAATATCCTGGTGCAGAGTGGCTTTCGTGTCCGCTATAGCCTCCAGTATCTTGCATATAGCACCTGCACCTGCTCCCGTGCACTATTTTCTGGGTTGTGCAAGGTCCCAGGTTGCTGAACCCAAGGCTTTCTCATGGCGTCAGGCAGGCTACCGAAGAAGTGCGCAAGGAGAAGAAAGGGCTATGCTATTGGAGAGGGGCCCCAGCACCTTTTTACTCAAGGCTGCCCCTCTTCTTGGGGACTCACTGACCTTTCTGTCACCATCCAAATCCGGGGGCCAAGACCCCGCCCCAGCCACTGCCCGCACAGGGGGCCCAGGGCAACCTCCACTGTTCTTTTAATGATAGGTCACCTTCACCTGCATCAGTGGGGGGCCCCGGGGGGATACGCCCACACTGTACTGTCCACAATCCAGGGCTATCAACCCAATCAGGGAAAAAGAAAAAAAAGGGGGGGCCACACCTTAAGCTCTCCGCAGCACGGCCAGCCTTAACTTGGTGCCCACTACGCCAGCACATCAGCCCCCATGGGGTGCCAGACCCCTTTCAACAGGTCTCTGGGGCGGCGAGTATGCTGCAAACTGTCCAAATCAATGTCCCCGGGCACAGGTTATCGACCTGGTTGGCTGCAGCCCTTCTCACATCAGGCAAGTCCTGGACAGCCAAGCCCCCCTGGGTCAAATCCAAATTCCGGAGAAATCCAGGCAGTTCTCCACCCTAGAGGGAGCCATGACCCTCACTGCAATCCTCACACTCCTGCTCTCAGTCCCAAATGATTGCTCCTCAGCTCTGCATCCAGCACAGAGGCCCCCACTCACCTGTAGGACCGATGGGTGCTCCCCCGCAGGTCAGGGCTGATGGCGGGACCCGCATTCCAATCCACGAGCCCTGGCTGGGCTCCAGGGACATGCCCGGCCTGCTCCTCGTTCTCTGCTGCCACGGCTGCTCCTGTGCGAGCCACTAGTGACCCACTGCCCCCAGCCTTGCACCACAGGCCTCTGATTGAAGGCTCTCGATCGGGGCACAAGCTCCTTTCTGTTCGTGGCCGCCGGTCAGCACCAGGCCGCCATCTTGCCAGCTCCCCACGCCAGCAGCCACCGGAGGCCCAGCCCCTCCACCGCCACCAACGACCCGCGCGGTCGCTGGAACAAGCTTACGCATCCTAGCACCATTGGGCCGAATCTGGGATGCTCCACCTATCTCTGGCGTCCAAGAAATATACTTATAAGTTTTGGGCCGGCACGGAGCACCGAGTTCATGCGTCCGCCATGCTCGCCTCCTTGGCCACGCCCCCTTTTTCTAGATATCTTATTGAATAATTTACCTGAATGATTTGAATGTTATTTTTGTTTGCAGGTGCTGTTCATTATTTGTGGTACGCAAACAAATGATGGACGGAATGCTGAATGAATCATGCATTTCAGCCAAGAGATCTGGGTTAAATCCATCGTTCTTTTGCTCACAATGCCACCCCAGTTTAGAGATTATTTGTGGTACCATATTCTTTATTAAGTAATACGTTATCAGCATACATTTTAAAGATATTGAAAAAATAAAAGTAATTCGAAACAGAGAGGCAGACATTGCAGAGGCAAACAGAAGTCTGTTAACACCAGGGAAAGATGGAACGTGAGGTCTGATGGAGATAATTTATAGCAGGCATTACCCACGTCGAGGGTAGAAAGAATAAAAAAATGCAAACATTGTAGAAAAACACATTCAAAGTACTAAAATGATAAGTAGGAAGGCTTCTGACATCTTCCACAATAATATGACAAGAAAGACTCCGACAAACTGCTTGTATTTTTATTTTTTAATCAAACGTGAAGGAAATTCTCCATGAACTCCTCGTGTTTACTAAGACTGCGAAATTAAATACCAGGAGCTACGATGTATCCTAAGAAATGCACATTTAAAAAACATTATGCTTTATTTTACATCCAAACTCGAATAGATCAAGCCTAATGCCATATCTCTGATAATTTTCGTTGAAAAGTAGCCTATTGTACATTACTGTTGATCACAACAGTTCCGTTCGTTTTGATCCATGCTATTCATCTCTACCATTTTCTGCCTCGCTGTTGTTTTCTTGTATACCCTTTCTTCCTCAGTCTCGTTATGACACCTTTCTGGATGGGGGGACCCAGGGAGAGCCAGGCGCGAGCCGGTCTCTCCCTGGGTGCGTTTGCGCGAGCAAACTGGAGAGCGCAGGTCTGTTTGATTAGGGGAGGTAATAAAGGGGCTGGAGGCAGGCGTTAGGGAAGTGCGTAGCGGGAGGCAAGGAAAGGGAGGTTCGTTTTGCCCCACCCACCCTTCCCCTTTTTTCTAGTTAGGTTTTTACTTTGCGGTGCTCTAGGCGCTGCTCTGGCCTTCAGGCCTTGCCACTTTTAGGACAGGTGTCTTGGTTCTTTTAGGAGGCGGTTTTGCTAGTGGGGTGGGCAGCCTGGAGAGGGTTGGCCATCCTGAAAGGGTAGTTCATTGGGAAATCCAGGGGGTATTCTTCAAGAGTTAGTTTCTGGTTTTAGTTAGGTAGGGATGTTTAGGCATGCTGTAAAGATTTGAATTTTATTAAATAATTAATGTGTTCAACAGATATGTATTTACACACCTGTCTTAAAATAGTTGTGGACAGTGATTTCTTGCGCGATTAGTCTTGCGTTCATATGATATGAGCTTTCCATCTCTAAACTGATTTTTTCTCCACCCTGCATTTCTTCTGCGTCTGTTCTCAGAACCGGAAGCACAACAAACTGCTGCTAAAGAGGAACATTTGTCTGTCAAATTCATTTTACTTTAGGTTTCCGAATTGTCTCCTCTCCATGGGTTTATGATAGTCTGAAATGTTCGAGTTTAAAACATTACAATTCTTCATATTGAATAGTTTTTATTAACATCCTCAAAGTTGTTTCTATTTTTGTCTACTTCGTTTGAAGAAAAATATGTTTTCCTCCTTTTCTTTAATATACTATTTTTTTTTACTTCATTCCATGAGAGTATATTTCGGTTCTTTGTGGAAACCTTCGTCTCCACCTTGAAATTAGGATTCAAATATAGGAAGTAAATACGTTTCTAATATAGATATAACAGTTTTGGTCATTTAATTAAATTGAACATGACTTATGGAGATTAATGTAACTAAAAGACAGAAGTCAGTTTCCTAATTAGAAAATGACAGTGTATTTAAACAAAGGCATGTACAGTATGTGCAAAACTGTAAAAAACTATCTATATAATGTTCAGCATTATTATGAAGGTTTTTCCCAACAATATTCACATTTTCTATAAAGTAAAATGTTTAATTCATCAGTAAGGAACACATATACAATTATATATTTGTACCCCCCCACCCCTTCACAAATAAGATTCTATCTTGACAGTATGAATGATAAAAAAGAAACAGAAATGTATGCGATATTATGCAAGCCCACAGTGGAATAGTGTGCTATTCTTAAACTATAACAGACTGTTCTCAGAGCTACCATGCTTCGTCATGGAATTTGCTGTTGGCGACAGAATCATAGCCTATGCCTCCTGGAAGCAATTTTTAGTCTGGCAAAGACATCGATCAGATACCTCTGCAGCATCTGCTGTAAATATGGTGAATGGTAAAGGACTGCATGTCATGTATGAAAACGAACCTGAGAGTATCAGATTACTGGATAGTTCTAGTTACATAATTTCTGTCACTGGAGCACTGTTGTGCACTAAAAAAATAGACATCCTTTTTAGGTCTCGCCTGAGCTAGCGATTGCGCTGTTTGGCGAGACTTTTAGTGAGTGGGCATTTTAAAATGAGACCACAGCTTTCTGCGTGGCCTCAAGCTTTTGACCACCCACTCGAGCAAGCACGCAGCAGCCATCTGGCTTTCATCGCGGCACCCTTACAGAGCGACTCGCTCCGGCCCTCCCCCACCACAGAGCACGCGATCGCTTTCGCAGCCAGGCGGCCCTGTTACTTTTACGGCCGCGCGGCCAATGCTTGTTACAGTTTGTTCCTAGAAAAGCCTTTACTAACAGGCCATGTGTTTAGGGTTCACATGCTTCGCAGCTGTTCTCTCAAACCTTGATATGTTTTCCTTCTGATGGAAGCGTGCTCTGATAAAGGTAGGCGTTTACTACCAAACACAAGCACAGAGATTATTACTGCATATCTTGCATATCTTGAAGCAGAACTATTTAAAGCTTTTACTTCAGAAGTTAAAGTTATGGCGTTTTTTGGTCTTTAAAAAAAAAAACATTTTTAGGTGACTACACATTGCTTTTATTTTCAAAACGAGGATATTTTTTTGTTATAACATGCACCTTCTTTGTTTCTAGATGTTTACAGATATGAAATGCTTCTTTTTTCCCAGAAATATCATTTCAGAAGAACCCATGATCGTGTTGCACGACACTGCTATTGTCATCGATCGGAATAGAATTTTGACTTATTAACACCTGGAAGCATGTGGCACACCTACTGAGTTGTGACTCGATTAATCTTTGGGAAGAGGATAAGTCTGTTAGTTCTGTTTTTGTAGCTCTGAGTGGACCCTAGTTTTGATTCTTCCCCCAAGGGTGCAGTCCTACTCCCTCATTGCCAAAACATCATGTGGCGCTAATGTAGAGATAATATTTTTTGCTCTAAAATCCCCCCCCCCCCCTTCCCAAACACCACCAATCGAAATGTTTTGAAGTTGGGCCCTCCAAAACATATTGGCAACTGTTTGTGAAGCAGAAGGGAGAGGGATAATCACAGGGGGCGGGGATCATTTCACCTGTGCCTTTCTGTTTCTCGTAATCCACTCTAAATGCAAGATTTATAAAAGAGCAACAGCATCAAATAAAAACAGTTGACCAAAAACCCACTACTCCCCATAACTGAGGTGCTATAGTCCGCCTCCCTTGCAGTGTTATTTATGAATCGTGGAATTTTCCTAATAACTTATTTCCGTCCTCAATGTGGTGCCTCATTAAATATCTTGAAGTGACTGAAAGGAGCTGTGACGCAAAATTACGCTACTCATATTTTACAAACCATTGACATGCCACATTACAGCCGCTTCAAAGAGCTTAAGTGGCATTTGACCTTCATTGGCCCGACCACCCATGTAGATCTCGTCTTATCGGCCCCTTCAAGATGTGTTGCTGTGAAGAACTATTGCCCCTGGGGTCTGAACCACAAGCTTAACATTTTGGAATATTTCACAAGTCTCTCTGTAGAATTCAGAGTGAAAGAGTTGGCTTCTTGGACAATATGTGTAGACAATTGTGCTATAAAGTGAACTATTTGAACACATTTTGGAAACATTGGGCACTATGTGTTCATGGGTTTTCTCCCTTGCATAGTCTAAGCTGTGCAAAGAGGCATGTGTTGCAGAGAAGAAAACAAACATGCAGTGCACCCAAGCAAGCTTGCGTTTCTCAAATCTCTTTACCAGTTTCATTATCACCACAGTGATTCCAATTTTTCTGACCTCCTTTTTGCTAGCTTTAGGACTCTGAACACTTTACCACTGTTGACCAGTGCTAAAGTACATGTGCTCTCTCCTGTATTCATGGTATATTTGGACACCTGTTTGGCATACTTCATTTATTTGTAAGTCCCTTGATAAGTGGTATTCCATATACCTACGGCCTGTACATCAAATGCTGCTAGTAGGCCTGCAGCACTGATTGTGCCACCCGTAAAAGTAGCCTTTCAAACCTGTCTCAGGCTTGCTACCGCAGGACCTGTGTGGACAGTTTACCCCCACTTGAACTTGGTATTTAAAACAACTTTTCTCCTAAGGTAGGCCCTAGGTAGCCCTAATGGCACAGTGCTGTGTAAGTAAAAGGTAGGACATGTACTTTTATGTTTGGAATGTCCTGGTACTGTCAGGCCTACCACTCTCGTAGGCCAGCAACGGGAATTCCTTAATACAACATTGAGTTGTAAATCCTGATCAGAGAGCAGCAGCTTGTGTATGTTTTATATGTTTGAAATGGTAATGACAAATCCTCCTTACTGGCGAAGTTTGATTTAACATTACTGTTTTAGGAATGCCACTTTTAGAAAGTGCATATAATTATGTGTGCTTTGCAGCCTGCCTCCAATACCTTTTCTGAATCCAATACACATCTGGGCTGGGTGACAGCTACACTTTGTGGCTTCTCTCTAGACAAATGCAAAAACAACAATTGATGGACAGAATGCAGAACAATGTCATACATTCACCCTATTACAGAGATCTGGGCCTAAATCCATCATTATTTTGCACTCCACACCCCCCCAGTTCAGACATGGCCATATGCTAATCAGCCTTGACCCTGAGCCTCATGGAAACAGTCCAGACCGAACTGCCAAGCCATGTCTTTCCTGGACCGGAATCAAGCACCTTGGACCGGTTTCTGGCTATCAGCCTTCTTCAGCCAGGATAGCATGACTCCAGTGGTGTGGAGAGCACAGGACTCACGTCTAGGCATACCCATTCCACCCAGCCTGTTAGGAATGGGGGTCTCTTGTTAACAAAGGCTTGCACCTTTGTCTAAATAGGGACCCTTCGTCCTAGTCAGGATGAGGGAGTCACACTTCTAAAATAACCCCTGTTCACCCCCTTGGTAGCTTGGCATGAGCAGTCAGGCTCTGAGACAGTGTGTAAAGCATTTGCACGTAACCAACAGTAACACAGTGCAAGCACTACAAAAGTACACCACACCAGTGTAGAAAATTATCCAATATTTATATACAAGACCAAAAACGATAAAAATCCACAATACAGAACTTAAAAATCTGCAGTTATCCAAATAGGCTTTAAAATCAATTCCTTGATGTCGAAAACTCTGCCGTGGCTATTGCAGCGTTGTGAGCAAACAAATCCAAACAGTTCTGGAAAACCGTGGCGTCGCGGGCCAGCTACGGTGTCAGGAAGACCTGCAGACAGTACCTTTTAATAATGCAGGGCGTCAGTGACGTCTCGTTGAGCTTCCAAAAACAAGGCATCCGCAGGCGTCTGTTACACAAGTAGGTGCAGGAGTCGTCGGGCCCTCGAAGTCACAGACATTGCAGGTCAATATCCTCTCTGTTAAAGTCAGGAGCGCTGGTGCGGCAGGCATCGGGTGCTGTGGTGTGAAATATAGCGGTGCCGTGTGCTGTGCCCTCAGGTCGCGGTGCGAGCAGCGGTTTGGTGTAGGGTGCAGATGTTGTCGTCGGTGAGATCACGGATGCGGTGTGAGATGAAGGAGGTGCTCGTCACGGTGCTAGCAGGTCACGGTGCAAGCAGTGGCGTCGTCGTTGCTGAAGCAATGTTGTCGGCTGACGAACTGGAGTCGACGGCACCGGCATCGGTAGGCCAAGGCTGCAGTGCGGAAGGAGGGCAGTGCATCGAACCCCTGTGCAAGCAGCGGCATCGATTTCGGCAGGGACCGGCATTGTCGGGGTTACCAAGGCATCATTGTAAAGCGAGGTGGTGTGGAGTGCTGTGCCCACAGGTCGCGTTGCAAGTAGCGGCTCGGTGGCGGCATCAGTAGGCGCTGTCAGTGAGATCAGGGTCGTGTTACGCTGTTTCGGCGGTGCCCTCGGCAGTGCTGTCTAGACACGGAGTCGGCAGCAGCATCGGCGACGTCGTCGAGTTGCTTTTCTTCGGTTGCAGCACAAAACACACAGGTCCCAGTACTGAGGGCAGAAGAGCTTGAAGTCTTTGCTGTTCCCAAGACTTATTGAACAGGGGGCAAGATCTACCTCAAGCCCTTGGAGAAACTCACAAAAGTAGATTGCAGAAAGTTCAGTCCAGTCCTTTCACTGCCCAAGTTAGAAGCAGTCACTGTAGGCCAACACTGCAAAGCACACAGCAAAGTGGTAGTTCCTCCTAGCAGCTTCTCCAGATCTTCTTCTTGGCAGTCTTCTTGATCCAAAAGAGTTCTAAAATTCAGGGGTCTGGGCCCCAGTATTTGTACACAAAACCCTTTGATCGGCAGGCAGAGGGTGTCTGTTCCCGGCCAGAACCAGTTCGGCCTTCTCTGTTGTGATTTGCTGGCAGGAGGTGGAGACGGCATTGCTAGAGGCATACCAGGCCCTTTGAGGTGCAAGGAAATTTCCTCTCCCTTCCCCCATCGCAGCCCAGGTCTATTCAGCCCTTTCCTGTCCTATCTAGACTACCTGGTGCCCCTCTGGCTCCCCAGCGTTCTGTCATCCAAAACCCAGACAGGCAACCCACATTCCTACTTTCTAAAAGTGGTATTTTCAAACCGGATGTATGACAGTACAACACAATCATTTTGATCGCAGTACTTTTCATCGCAGTTTTTACAACGCAAGTCGTTACAACGACTTGCGTTGGAGGGCGCTGGATTGAGGATTAATTAGATTTTCTAATCCAACTCCAGCCCACGTAACAGTAGGGAAGGTGTTGGAATAGAAAATCACGCTATTCCTTAACCAAGAGCGCCATCCAGCACAAGTCATAGTAATGACTTGCGTTGTAAAGACAGGGGGTAAAGGTCGTGCGGTGTAAATACTGCGTTGTAAACGATGTTTCCCTTTCAAACCCAGAATGTAAAAATCACCTTCACTAAAAGATGCATCTTTAGATTCTGATTTCAGGCATACTAATTTATTTTTCTACCATGTTCCCTGGGTCAGTTAGGATTATAAGATGTTATAACCAAACTGCCCATTCTGTCCTATGGGGAACAGACAGCCTTGCAATAGTGAAAAAACGAAAAGGGCTGTAATTCACTATCAGGACATGCCACACACACCAGGGCATGTCCTACCTTTCACATACCCTGCCCACTGGGGTACCTAGTGCCTCTCTAAGGGGTGCCTGACATGTAACAAAAGGGAAGGTTAGGGACTGGCAAGTGTGTGCACTGGCCAAGTCGACATGGCAGTTACAAACTGCACGCATATTCTGCAATGGCAGGTCTGAGGTACCTTTTTAAGGCTACTTACGTGGGTGACACAATCAGTGCTGCAGCCCACTAGTAGCAGTTGATTTACAGGCCCTGCCACACTCAGTGCAGTTTACTAGGGACTAACAAGTAAAATCAAATACCCAATCATGGAAACACCAATCCATAACACAATTTACCATAGGAGCACTTTCACTTTACCACTGATCAGCAGTAAGAAAAGTGCACAGAAACACTAAGCCAGCAAAAACAGAGACATAACTGGGAGGGCAGAAAGCAAAAACTCAGTGGAATCATGCCAAAAGATGCCAAGTCTAACACATGTCCCCTCCAGGTGAAAGTAGGGAGAACTACCCAACCTCCTGGGAGTTCTCTTCACTAAGGCGGAAGAACCTGGTCAGACCATCTGCATTGGCATGTTCTGTACCAGGACGGTGTTCCACCATAAAGTCCATTCCCTGTAGGGAGATGGACCACCTCAGCAGTTTTGGATTCTCACCTCTCATTTGCATCAACCACCTGAGGGGCCTTAGGTCTGTCTGAACCCAGAAGTGAGTCACAAACAGGTATGGCCTCGCTCCTTCAGTGCCCAGACCACAGCGAAAGCTTCCCTTTCTATGGCATTCCACCACTGTTCCTTCGGGAGTAGTCTCCTGCTAAGGAAGACTACAGGCTGGTCTAGTCCCTCTTCATTCAGCTATGAGAGCCCCGCTCCCACACCGTGCTCTGAAGCGTCAGTGTGCAGGGTGAATTCCTTGGAGAAGTCGGTTGCCTTGAGCACGGTTGCCGTGCACATGACGGCCTTCATGGCACCAAAAGCCTTCTGGCAGGACTCAGTCCAGATCACCTTCTTGGGCTGCTTCCTAGAAGTCAGCTTGGTTAAGGGGGCCACAATGGTGCAATAACCCTTAACGAATCTCCGGTAGTACCCGATGAGTTTTAAAAAAGCCCTCACCTCTGTCTGGGGCTTGGGGGGCTCTCAAGTCAGAATGGTGTCAATCTTGGATTGTAGGGTTGCCGCCTGGCCGATCCCTACCTGGTGTCCCAAGTACACCACAGAACCCTGCCCGATGTGACACTTACTGGCCTTGATCGTGATGCCTGCCCTCTGCAGCGCTTCCAACACTTCACCGACGGTGCTGAAAGTGTTCTTCCCAGCTGGAACTGAGCACTGCAATGTCATCCAGGTAGGCGGGACTGAAATCCTCCAGCCCAGCCAACACCTGGTTGACCAACCTCTGAAAGGTGGCAGGGGCATTCTTCAACCCAAAGGGCATCACCTGGAACTGGTAATCTCCTTCTGGGGTTGAAAATGCTGACCTCTCCTTGGCCCTATTGGTTAATGCAATCTGCCAGTACCCAGACGTTAAATCAAACGTGCTGAGGAACTTGGCAGCTCCCAACCGATCAATGAGCTCATCAGCTCTGGGGATGGGGTGTGCGTCAGTCCTGGTGACGGCATTGAGCCCACGGTGGTCCACACAAAACCGAGGTTCGGGAGTCGCACCGGGTGCAGCAGCCTTTGGGACCAAGACCACTGGACTGATCTAAGGACGGCTGAAAGGCTTGAACACCCCTAACGTCAACATCTTAGAGACCACCTCTTTGATGCTGGCCTTGACCCGGTTAGTCAACCTGTAAATCTTGTGCTTCACAGGCGGGCTGTCACCAGTGTCTAGAGCATGGGTACACAAGTGAGTAACACCAGGGGTCAAGGAGAACAGTGGGACAAACTGTCCCATCAACGGGTGACAGTTGCTCTACTGTTCTGCGGTCAGTGTAGGGGAGAGGATCACACCTTCCACTGACCCATTGCCTTTCTTGGCAGACAGGAGGTCAGGGAGAGGGTGACTCTCCTCTTCCATGCCGTCATCTGTCGCCCAGGGCATGCTCACTTCGGACCTCTCGAAGTGGGGTTTGAGGCGGTTCACGTGGAAGACCCTCAAAGGGTTCCGGAAAGCCTGCAAATCCACCAGTTAGGTGACATCACTTTTGCGCTTCACCGCCTAAAATGGCCCAGTCCACTTGTCCTGCAAGGCTCAAGGTTCAACTGAGGCCATAACCCAGACTTTTTGTCCAGGCTGAAATTGGACCAGAGTGGCATTCTGGTCATACCACTCCTTCATTTCTTCCTGGCTTACTTCCAGGTTCGCCTGTGCGAGTTTCCTGAAGTGGGCCTTTGGTTTCGGAAGACCAGCATGTAACTAAACATATCCTGGGGAATTTTCCTGGGAACTGCCTCCTAGCCTACCTTTACCAAACTTAGAGGTCCTTGCACAGGGTGACCATACAGGAGCTCAAGGGGGCTGAACCCAAGAGACTTCTTTGGTGCCTCCCTGTTTGCAAAGAGAAGACACAGCAAGAGGACATCCCACTTACCCCTCATGGGTTCTATTAGACCCTTAATCATGCCCTTCAAGGTCTGGTTGAATCTTTTTACCAGACCGTTACCTTGGGTGTGGTAAGGAGTTGTGAATGTGTAAGTCACAACACACTCCTTCCACTGGGATGTCATATACTTAGATATGAAGTTTGTTCTGCTGTCAGAAACCATCTCTCTGGGGAACCCCACTTGGGAAAAGATCCCCATTAAAGCCCGGCCCACCACTGGCGCCATCGTTGTCCTGAGAGGGATTGCCTCTGGGTACCCGGTGGCATGGTCAACCAAGACCAGGATGAACTGTTGCCCCAAGACGGTCTTGGGATACAGTGGCCCCACAATGTCCATCCCTACCCTTTCAAAGGGTGTTCCAACAACTGAAAACGGTTGGAAAGGAGCTTTGACCTTCCTCCCACTCTTACCACTTGCCTGACAAGTTTGGCAAGACCGGCTATGTCCATCTGACTGCCTTCGCATTTGGGGCAAAAGAAGAATGACTTGGTAGTGCCACAGACTAGGCTGGCCAATTGGGGAGACAGACGTTTCCTAGTTGTCGCCCCAAAACTATGGAACACACTCCCGCAAACCATAAGATCCAGCCCAAATCTCATGTCCTTTAGGAAGAAACTGAAGACATGGCTATTTGACCTCTGAAAATTTCATAAGATCATTCAGGAGAGTAATAAAAGTATAGCGCCGAGACGCCTGCGGGCAATTGTTCGCGCTTAATAAATGTTAAAAATAAAAATAAAATAAATAAATAAATAAAAATAAATAAAGTGGGTGACAAGCCTGTCAAAGGTCTTGTCCTGCCCTAAATGTCCTCCCAAAGGCATGTGTTGATCCGTACTGATCACCAGCTGCCTGGTCTGCAGCCTGCCACCGCAGACCCTCTAGAGAAGGGCACCCTTTCTGCTCCTAGTGGGACCCCCTTCTTCCTGCCAATGGGTCAGCTCAGAGATGTCCCACAATTCAGCTGCCTGCTCCCCTGTAGGATCCCTCTCAAGATCCGCCTCCTTCCGGTCAGTGGGAACTTCTGGGCCCAGTTTTCCACGCCCCTTGAACTATCTCTTGGCAGGGACCTGGGCCAATGTTTCAGGCTCCATGTCCTCTTGACCACCCTCTGTGGCTGCCATTGACTGAGTGGACACGCATGCCCACTCTGGCAACCCAAGCATCTCCAAGTGAGACTTGAGCACAACATCCTTCCACAAGGACTGCTCGAAGTCGGAACATAGACGACAATCTATAGGTATGGAAGGGCTCACAACCACCCTCAAAGGACCTGAGACCCCCCCCCCCCACTGGAAGGGAACCTGCACGACCAGACACTGGCGCTCTGAATTGTCTACCACAATTACTTGGTGGAATGCCCCTGGGACTACCTGCTTCTCAGAGACCAGGTGACACCGGACTGAGGTCACACTGGCTCCAGTATCTCTGAGAGCCTCTACCCTTTTCCCATTGATGGTCACCCATGTGCTGTATTTATTTGTGTTAGGGGGTGCCTAGTTTCCTGGGACCATCTCACTGTCTCCTAGTGAGACAAGGGTCATTTTTTGCTGGGTCCCCACCCTCCGGTGGGAACTCCTCCTCCCCAAGCACTACACTAGCTAACACTTTGGACTGCCCACCGGTGGGTGGCTGAGCCCCATTTGAGAACCTGGGGTCCCTCTTCATGTGCCCCACCTGTTCACATGCAAAACACTTGTGAGGAATGGTCTCAGCAGGCTTTCCTGATGGGACCCCTTGTTTCTTATCTCTGGGGAGATGGGAACTTTTTCCCTGGGTGTTAGTTTGGGGCCCTTTAGAGATCTCCTATGCTTTACCCTTGTCACCCCCCATTTTTCTGCTTAATATCAACTAGGTGCTGGTGCAGATCTGCAAAACATAGACTAGACAAGTGCTCCCATGCAATCAAATTGTAGAGCCCCTGAAAATCTGTCACATTACTGCCCTTCACCCAGCCATCCAGTGACCGGCAAAACACATCCACACATTCCTACCAAGTGTTGGAATCGGACTTCTTACTGGACCTGAACTGATCCCTGTACTTTTCAGGAGTAAGAGCATACTTAGTGAGAAGGGCATCATTCATGTCTGAATAGGTGAGGTGATATCCCTTACCCAAAGCTATTAAAGGCTCCCTTGCTTCCTCTGGGAATAGAGGCCACAATCCTGCTCCCCAATTCTCTTCTGGGACCCCATTCATGTGGCTTGCTGCCTTGGACCCCTGAAACCACCTTTGTATGTAATTCCCTTTCTTGAATCCCTTGCCTACATTCTTAGGGATGTGCACAATTCTGTCTGCCAATCTTAAAGGGTTGCTGCCACCATCTGACTGGCTCTACTCCTCTGATCCAGCTCCTTTATCCTAATCTCGTGATCTAACATTATCCTTTTCTCTTCCATGGCTAACTTAAGCTTCTCTAGTTCTAGTGCCACTCTCCTTGCTTCCCGCCTGTCCTCCAGCTCCTCGGGGGACAGGCCACTGCTGCCTTGCCTGGAGGGTTCTCCCTTCCCAAAAGCACATCCACTCTAGAAATAGGCTCCTCCGCCTCTCCACTGAGACTGCTCGCTGGCATGTCTGGCTGCTACCCAGGCCCTCAGCGCCTTTTGTCGCTCGTCCTTCCTAGTGAGGCCTCTGACTTGGGCTTTCAGGTTTTTGCAAATTGATTTCAATTCCCTAACATTGTAGGCTTCCAACCTATCCTCCTCAAAGGCAATTTCCAGAGATGCAACGGATGATTCTCTTGATTCTGGCATGATGAAGTAGCCAGTTCAAACTGACAAGATCAAAAATAGGCCAAAAATAAAAAGGGCCAGTGTGTGGCATGTAATGGTCTGTGAAGTGGTGGTAGTGCACACAAATCACTGTAAGTGAAGTGCAAACGCAAGTCCTATCCTCGCTGCTTAGAAATGGGGGTCTCTAGTTGGCAAGGGCGTACACCAGTTTAGAAAAATATCCAATATTTATAAATAAGAACGATAAAATCCACAATACAGTACTTGAAAATTGTCAGTTATAAAAATACGCTTTAAAAACAGTTCCTTGATGTTGATTGCTCCATCTGGGGCTATCGCGGCATCGTGAGCAAACAAATCAAAACAGTATTGGCTGACTGCAGTGTCGCGGGCCCGCTACGGTGTCGAGAAGACCCGCAAACAGTACCTTTTAGAAATGCAGGCTGTCGGCGACCTCTCGTTGAGCTTCCAAAATCATAGCGTCCACAGGCGTCGGTTCCGGAGGTCGGTGCAGGAGTCATTGGGGCCCTTGAAGTCACACGCATTGCAGGTAAATCTCCTCTCTGTTGAAGTCAGGAGCACTGGCATCGGCAGTCGTCGGGTGCTGCGGTGAGAAGTGTAGCGGTGCGTAGTGCTGTGCTCTCAGGTCGCGGTGCGAGCAGCGGCTCGGTGGTGGCGTCAGATGGTGTCATCGGTGAGACCAGGGTCACGGTGCTATATGAAGGCGGTGCTAGCAGGTCAGAGTGCAAGCAGCGGCGTCATCGTTGCTGAAGCGCTGTTGTCGACTGACAAACTGGAGTCAACGGGGCCGACATCGGTAGGCCAAGGCTGTGGTGCGAGATGAGGGCGTTGCCCTTGAACCACGGTGCTTTTCTTCTGTTGGGCAGTAGAGCTTGAAGTCTTTGCTGTTCCTGAGACGTATTGAACAGGAGCAAGTTCTACATCAAGCCCTTGGAGAAACTCACGAAAGTAGATTCCAGAAACTTCAGTCCAGTCCTTTCACTGCTCAAGACAGAAGCAGCCACAGTAGGCCAACACCAAAGCACACAGCAAAGTGGTAGTTCCTTCTCACAGCTTCTCCAACTCTTCTTCTTGACAGTCTTCTTGATCCAAAAGAGTTCTAAAGTTCAGGGGTCTGGGAGCCATTATTTGTACACAAAAATCCTTTGATCTGGCAGGCAGAGGGGGTCTGTGCCCAGCCAGAACCAGTTCGGCCTTCCCTGGTGTGATTTCCTGGCAGGAGGTGGAGACAGCATTTTTAGAGGCAGACTAAGCCATCTGAGGTGCAAGGAAATCTCCTCCACCTTCCACCTTCGCAGCCCAGGTCTTTTCAGCCCTTTCCTGACCTACCTAGACTATCTGGAGCCCCTCTGGCTCCCCAGCCTTCTGTCATCCAAAACCTAGTCAGGCAATCCACATTCCAGCAGAGGTACATGGGATGACTGAGCAAGAAACAACCTACTTTCTAAAAGTGGTATTTTCAAACCCAGAATGTAAAAATCACCTTCACTAAAAGATGCATCTTTAGATTCTGAGTTCAGGTATACCAAATTTGTTTTTCACCATGTTCCCTAGATCAGTTAGGATTATAAGATGTTATAACCAAACTGCCCATTCTTTCCTATGTGGAACATGTAGCCTTGCAAAAGTGAAAAACGAAATGGGCTGTAATTCACTATCAGGGCATGCCACACCCACCACAGCATGTCCTACCTTTCACATGCACTGCACCCTGCCCACTGAGTTACCTTGCTCTTACCTTAGGGGTGCCTGCCATGTAAGAAAAGGGAAGGTTAGGGAGTGGCAAGTGTGTGCACTGTCTAAGTCCACATGGCAGTTACAAACTGCGCGCAGACTCTGCAATACCAGGTCTGAGGTACCTTTTTAAGGCTACTTACGTGGGTGGCACAATCAGTTATCAGCCCTCTTGTAGCAGTTGATTTACAGGCCCTGGTACACTCAATTCACTTTTACTAGGGACTAACAAGTACATCAAATACCCAATCATGGAAACACCAATCCATAACCCAATTTACCACAGGAGCACTTGCACTTTACCAATGATCAGCAGAAACACTGCGCCAGCAAAAACAGAGTCAAAACTGGGAGGGCAGAAAGCAAAAACTCAGGAGAAACACGCCAAAAGATGCCAAGTCTGACAGCCACAAACACAGGAAGGTGAGGCTTGTCTGCATTCTGATGGGCATCCATTTGCATTCTGATGGGTCTTCCTGGGCTGGGAGGAATGGAAGGGGCTGACAGTTACACTTTAGTAGGTGATGTTCTATACCCACAGAAAGCACTGAATTACACCCCCCCCCCCCCCCCCACCCCAAGGTTTGCCTGTTAGGCAGAACAGGGTTGAAATGGGTCCCTTGTGCAATTCCACCCCTACTTCAAAGGCACTTTTGTGTATAAGTGCTGTGTCTCTGACCCCCTAAAATCAGACACCTCTGAATCTTGAACTGAACATCTGTCAGAAGGGTAGATGTGCTGCTTAAAGGACTCGCCTGCACTGCTTTTCTGGAAGGACTGATTTTCTGCTTGCTGCCTTGGTGCCTACTGCTCCCTGAATCTGCTGGAATGTGTTTTGGTCTCTACCCTTCCTTGAAGTGATCTGAAAGGGCTTTCCTCTGTATGTTTGAAGTCTCAGGGAGTCAAAAGACTTCCTGCAATCCTGCTGGTGATGCTGGACTCCGCCTACCCTTATCTGAGGTACCCCCTCTAAGCTCTGGCATCAGAAGTGGTTTCTGCAGCTCTTTTCGTCACAAACTAATGCAATGCATCAACTGCATGAGGAATTTTGCTTCATCACCCTTTGATGTTGATGCAGAGGCTATTCAATAGTGGTTCCACAGCCTGTGCATCACGACGACTTTCTGTGTGGCTCGACAACGATGCATTACATTCACTTCAACTGAGCTCAACGACGATGCAGGAACCCATTTGCGCAGTTCGACACAACGCAGTCAGCTTTCGACATTGAATCTTGCTCCAACCAAGGTTTTACTTCAGTGAGACCTGCCTGGGCCCTGTAGGCAGCCTGTTGTCAATTATGGTTGGTCTAAACTGAGAATTTGCACTGGGCCCGCGACCTCATGCAACACTTTGAGCGCTGGTAACTTCTGAGCACTATTTTTGAATTAATTTGTACAAATTCATACCTCAAATTCTACTTATTCAATTTTTGTCATTGTGGTCTCATTTTGCTCAGATATATATTCTGTATTTTCCTAAGCCTGTGTGGAGTCTTTTTGTGGTGTATTTATTGTTTAAGTGTGTGTGTGTGTGTGTGTGTGTGTGAATGTGTGATTGCACAAAAACTTTACATATTGCCTTTGTAGATAAGCCTGACTGCTCTGTGCTAAGCTACTAGAGGATGAGCACAGGCTGTCTTATTGTGTGTCTAGCTTACACTGACTAGAGTGGTGGTTCCTCCATGGCGTGGGTGCAAATCAGGAATCCCATTTCTAACAGAAAGCAAAAAAACAAATCAAGAATCAAACAGTTGTAATAAAAAGTAGATCTAGGTCAGTTGAAAAGCAGGACTTACATTAGTATCAAGATGCATGTGTTGTTCTATAAGCAATAGCTTCAACAGGTGTTATTTTGATGTTCAGATATCTAGGACATTAGCTGTGTATTATTATCTTAATAGCAACAAGGCAAAAGTATAGCAATGACGTACTGTCTTGTCAAATATGTTATCTCACAACAGCAGTTGTTGCAATTTAGAGCTTAGGGGCCATTGGTGGCCTGTCACCATTATCAGATACAACACATAAGAATACATCCTATCATAAATCACAAAAAAAGCAAACAAAATTAAAATATCACAACCACTCTTACAATCAAGGAACCACTATTCAAAATTAACATGGGACGTTAAGGAAAAGACATGGATGCCAAAATGGATGGGCTAGTTTAAAGTTGATCTTAAAAATGGCAACCTTGCCTTTAAAGGGAATTCACTATAACTAATTCAGTGGTTGAGCCTTTCTAGGCATTACCTTTGCTGGAATATTTTTATTCAGAAACAAAGCCATTTTGTTTGAGCACAGTGAATGACACTGGGTTCCAAAAAGTTACAGGACCAGGCTAGAACAGTTGATAATCAATGTGAATAGAAGTTTCCTTCATTGAATTCCCTGTTTGGAATTTGGTGTTTGATCTAGAGAAGTAGACTGATGTCACACAGGTGGAAGGGAGAATTGGTTCATTATGGTAAAAGAGGTGATACTACAAATGTTACTTAAAATGCCCTGGACAGCTCTGAAAAGTGACTGCCAAAGACCCTGTGGGAGTTGCTGAAGAATCAGTGATGCATTGACACATACCTTTAGTGGACTTATGCTTCTCTCCATAACACCACTGCTTCATAGGACAGCAAGAAGATGGTGGTAACCATGTGCAGATGTCTACTTCTTTCTAAGGAGGGCTCTGGCTCCGATCTACAACAGTGCTATGTCATACAACAGATGTCTTTTCTCAGCTTCAACATGTTTGCACACACATTTATGAACATATCTTTGTTTAACCTGTGCATCACCTAGCACCCTAGCTGAGCAGAAAGGGGGCTTAATTTGAAGGATGGGCCATAAGCGTTGGAAATCAGATCCATTTTGACATAGAGCTTGCAGCAGGAGAGACTTCTTTGGGGAGACTTACTAATTGCAGGGGTCCAAAAACCAAAGGTGGTTTTCACAGGTTTCACCTGCCTAATTGCACTTATATATACTAGCTAGACTTACTCATTATTTTACTTAATGTACATATTATAGATTCTTTATCTTGTATATATATTGACTCTCATACCCCTGTGTATTAATGTTGAACTTTGTGGTCATGTGGCAGCTGGCCATCTAAGGTGGGCACTATCCTACTACTATTAGTGACCTGTCTTGGCAAGTCCAATCTTCTACAACCCACCTGCTTGTTTCAAATATCAGTATACATATACTAGCTGTTTACATTTAGTGTAGAAAGCTAATATCTATGTCTAAGACTATGTCATATTACCTCATATCACACACTCCTCTCTATACGTTTTCTATATTTTCTGACCCCCCATAGCCATAGTACAAGAACATATGAAAACAGTGTGAGAAAATGCCCCTTTACGCATGGTCACTCCCATTTTGTGCTGAATATTAGACTCTGCACACTAGGCACTACTGTCCAGTGCCAAGTGTATGTGCTCTGACCCCTAAAACGTAGAAATTGGCTAATCCCTCATTAGCAAATTTACCTCTCCAATAGGTCCATATTAAATTATGCAGAAACTGCACACATGGCTTGGGAATCTAAATGTTACCTTCAAACTGCAGCATCTATTGCACCATTCAGTACTGTGACAAGGAATGCATGGCTACAGGTCTACCATTCTTGCCTGATTGCTACAGAGTAAAACACGTAGTTCAAACTATTAAGATAACCATTTAAAGTGGTAGAAATCTCCCTTTTAAAAATTGGTACGTCACTGCTATGTAAGCCTTGTAGCCCACAAGATTGGGGTATTGTGGTGTCAACAGAATGTCCACAACCCCAACCCTACATATTTTATTGAGCTATTGGGAGTCATTTCTGTTAATTCAAGTCAGCATATTGTGCAATCCTGCAAGGATTTTCACACCTCTTTCATTCCTCTTTTTGTGCTAAGCACAGGCTGAAAGCTGGCAGAGCCTTATACTAATTAGCCTTCTGACAGTTTCGCCAGGTAAATGATACATTATAAAAGTTAACTTTCCTTAAGATTTATTACAAATCTAACTTCATCATGAATTAGATTTTTAATGATTATTAAAAATCGGTGGTTAATTAATTTTCTTGCTGGTCCTATTCCTAATATAGTGTTTGTGTTTTTATACCTAATCTGTTTTTCTACATATTACTGTTAGGCATACCCCAGTGAAAATCACATTTTTAGCTTTGTCAGCGTAGGGACATGATAATATTTTCTACAGATCACACTTTCAAATACCATACGCCCTACCTTGTGACCTACAAGGCTTACCAATGGGTGGCTTGCTAGTATTTTAAAGGGAGTTTTTTTCCTGTCTAAAAAGGTTATTTTACAGGTCGTGCTACAGATTTAAACGGCAGCAGTAAATGTGTGTAGTCAAAATATTGAGCTTAAAATATTGTGATACATAAACATTAGAAATTAAATACTGTGACACAAATTTCATGATGCACAAATATTGTTGACAAGAATATAATTATTTTGAGGTAATACAGTTTTAAAGAAAATCAATGTTTTTAAAATCAATGTAATTTATATCGTTTTTCAAAATATAATTTATTAAGAATTTGAATGTGTTTTAGTTTATATTCATTTCATGTGTTACTTTTGCTTATATAAATGGTATTCCTTTTTTAAAAATCAGACTTGTATTTTTAAGTGAGTTAGAAATCTGCATTTAGTTAATAGTATTTTATAGTGTTCTATTGGATTTTTTGGTTTTATAGGGGAGTAGGGAGGGAAGTTAAATAGGTAATAATTATTTATGAATTATTTAATACATTTTATCTAATCATACAATTGATATGTAAATTATGTAGTACTTATTTATTTTCATTATACGTTATCTGTGGGTGGTTAGGGTTTTGGAACTATAGGGTGGGACGTATTAATGAGCAATTCTCAATTGTTAATTATTTAATTGGTTTTAAATATGTAGATTATGGAATGCTTATTTTTATATTTATATTTTAGGTGTGGGCTTTCCCTATTGTTGCCCTGTTTGGAGTGAGACTAGTAAATCTAATCCCTCCTAAGTCTAACACTTTCCCTACTGTTGTGCTATTGGAGTGGGAATAATAAATGTAACCCCTTTGAAATCAACTCTTTCCCTACTGTTGTATGTACTGGATTGGGAATGCTAAATTTTACCCCTCCGAAGTCCAACACTTTTCCAACTGTTCAGCTATTTGGAGTAGGAAAAGTACATTTCACCCCTACAATTCCAACACTTTATCTACTATTCCACTGACTGGAGTAGGAATAGCAAAGCTAACCCCTTCGAAATCCAACACTTTCCCTACTGCATAAACTAGCGTGGGAATAGTATAGGAATTTTCTTAGACTCCAATATTGTTAATGTTAATATTTACATTTATTTCAGAGCATTAATTCTTAGTTCTTTATATTTTATTTGTGTTTGGTTTTATTATGGGGTTTTCAATTTTGAATATTTTATTGTTGCCTAAATTAATTATAATTTTGTGGTTTTGAATTGTTTAAATTATGTGGCATTCAATCAAGGGCAATTGCATCAGGCCGAGGGGCACAGTACAATTTGTATTAGTCTAAAGTAAGCACTCCCAAAAGAATGGCAATGTCTGTATATTTATCATCATGCGAGCAAGGTACTGGATACTTGTGTGACCCATATCCATTGTGGTGAGTGAATCCTACTAAAGGAGAAATGCTACAGGAATCACCAACTGATTGGAAAAAGTGAAAGTTTAACACATGCAATGATGGCGGCACTTGGATTGAATAACTTAAAGTAAAGGCATAGTCTGTTTTCTTTGGCCATATACAACCTTCCAATGGGTATGGTCAGTAACTGATTTAAAAACTGGTCAGGTGATCTATCCTATTTTGTATGCAATGAACATTGAAAAATGCAGTTTGTGCGTAAACACATTGGTTGGATAGCGCAAATAAATTAGGTACAATTGCAACCCATTAAGTGCTCCAGTATTATAGAAGGAGGCACCCATCCATAGAGTTTGTCATTTTTCCAGTGGATTTCGTGTATCGAGTTTAACTTTAAATGTTTGAATCACCGCTGCCTAAAGGGAAGCTACACCCACTGACACAATGTCAGGACATTACATCAATGGAGCAGCCCCAGCCACTAAGTTTGACGCTTTGCTGGAATGTGGCACTTGATAAAGGGCAATTGCAGGTGGACGAGGGGCACATTTAAATTTTTTTGTCTGAAGTAAGCACTCCCGAATGAATGGCAATGTGTGTTTATCTATATGTCATGAGAGCATTGAATTGGATACTTGTGTGACCCGTATCCAGTAGTGATTCTTACTAAAGCAGAAATGCTATGGGTCTCACCAACTGAATGAAAAAGGTGAAGGCTTAGCACACGCAACGATGGCACCACTTGGATTGAGTAACTTTAAGTGAAAAAAACAGTCAGTTTTCTCTTGCAACGTGAAATGGTACAATGGCGATGCGCAGAGACACATTTAAAAACTACTCAGTTGATCTGTACTACTATGTGCGCAATCAACATTGAAAAGGGCAGTTTCAGCCAAAACGTGTCTGCTGGATGGTGCAAATTTGTATTTATATTTATACTTATAGAGCGCCTATCACCCAAGGTCTCTAAGCGCTAAGATGTTAACATAGTTCAAAATACATATGCACTACAGTATCTAGCAGAAAAAAAGAAACTCAAGAACCGAGAGAGGCTAACGGAGACCACAGATGGAAGCTAACCATAGGCTTCTCTGAATAGTACTGTTTTCAAGCACTTCCTAAAAGGTAAGAGCCTGGTTTCTTTGCGGAAAGTCTCTGGTAATTTATTCCAGAGTTTAGGAGCCACTACGGAAAAGGTTCGGCCACCCAGTCTAGCTCCATTAAACCGTGGACAGACTAAAAGACTTGAGTTTGATGAGCGGAGCAGGCGGCTGGGTGCAAAAGCCTTCAAACGGTCCTTGATATATTCTGGGACTGTGCCATACTGTGATTTATGTGCAATGCATAAAGCCTTGAATTCAATACGTTGTTTCACTGGGAGCCAAAGCAGCTGCTTCAATACTGGGGTTGCATTAGCGCTTCTAGGTAACATATAGATTAACCTCGCAGCATCATTCATAACAACCTGCAGTTTTTTAAGGGGTGCTTCAGGTAGCCCAAGATAGACTGCATTCCCATGATATAAACGGGAAAGAATGAGCGCAGTCACCACAGTCTGTCTAATTGAAATCGATAGCAGATGTACCAACTTCCAGAGTTTGCGCATTAAACCAACACAGCTCCCGACTACTGCTGAAACTTGCTGCTTTAATGAGAGGTCGGTATCCAACATGATACCCAAACTCTTAACTGCGGGTACTGGAGAGGGCACTGTGCCTAACTCTAACGGCCAGCAACAGCTAGACCAAGGTGAAACCATTGTGGACAGAACCAGGACCTCTGTCTTATCTGGGTTTATCTTCAAGGAATTAAAAGTCATCCAGTTAGTAATGAACCAGAGGATATTCTGGACATTAACCTGAGAGGAAGCAGTGTTATCAATACGGACGATCAGTTGTGTGTCGTCCGCGTAGTTAAAAACTTGACAGTCAAGTTTGGATAATGCATAAATCAGTGGCTGTAGATAAATGTTATATAGGAGGGGGGATAAAGCTGAGCCTTGAGGTACACCCCACCCTAGCCTACCGGCTTTAGATGTATACTCTCCCATCTGAACTGTCTGAAAACGATCAGCCAAGAAAGAGGAGATCCAGCGAGGGCATTCCCCGAAACTTCCAGCCGGGCGACACGGGACGCCAATTTATAATGGTCCACTGTGTCGAACGGGCTGAGAGATCGAAGAGGTTAAGGGCAGATGGAACCTTCCTGTATGCTGCACATCGCAGATCATCTAGCACAGAAAGCATCACCAATTCCGTGCTATTGTGTGCTCGGAAGCCAGCTTGTCTAGAATGGAGTAGATTGTTGTCTCCTTTATAAGAGGAAAGAGCACAGAGCACATGTTGCTCCAAGATCTTAGCCATGAAAGGGAGCTGAGAAATCGGTCGATAATTTGGCAGATTTTTAGCATCTGCTCCCACCTTCATTTGAGATGTCATCAGTGATGTCATGAGTGATGTCACTGACCATGTCATGAGTGATGTAATATGTGACGTCGTCAGCAGTGCATTGCGGGCGCGCAAGTTATAGTTAGCTGAACTAACTATAACGAGGGAATTTTCAATGATTTTGTATGAGAGAAATGTCCAGCTAACTATAAGATGGGTAAAACCTATGGTTTTTTCAGTGAATTTCTGAGGTTTTTTAAATGCTAATTCCTAACTATAACGTGGCTGAAACCTATGTTTTTTTCAGTGAATTTCTAAGGTTTTTTAAATGCTAATTCCTAACTATAACGTGGCTGAAACCTATGTTTTTTTCAGTGAATTTCTAAGGTTTTTTAAATGCTAATTCCTAACTATAACATGCCTGAAACCTATTGTTTTTTCAGTGGATATATATATGCACTGGAAAACTAAACACCCTCTTCCTTTATAAAGAAATGGAAAGTTTGCATCTCTGCAACCTCTCTAATTTTTCACCTTAGTCATCTTCCACTCAATCAACACAACAACCACAAATACACACACCTACTTGCCACCATTCTTGCCTAAGCTTATCAATTATTCTTCTTTAATTCAAATTCAAAGTGCAGGCCCTTTATTCAGCCTTCTTGGTAACTACTACCCGTTAATAGCAGTGGGTAATTTGCACACTTCTGTCCTTTCTTGCGTCTTTTCTACCACACACTGCGGCAGGTTTACAAGCCCCTTGCGCCACTTTTGCATAATTTTTCCCACAACCTTGTAAATTTGCCCAACTGTGTGTACTTTATGCACTAGCTTTCTTCCTTAGTTGTTGTACTAGTTTCTCTTGCTCCCACTGGAGAATCCAACACCCTATCTGTGTAATGACCTGGAAATTCAAAGATCCACTTCACTGACAAAGCAGTGGATAGTTTGCATCTCTCCAACCTTTCTTATTTTTCACGTTTTTCATCTTCCACTCAATCTGCACATCATCCACACATACACACATCTAATTGCTGCATTCCTTAGCTGTGATTATCAACTATTCTTCTATTTTATATTCAAAGTGCAAGCCCTTTAGCAAGCCTTTTTGTTGTAACTACTGTTCGAGGAATTCTGCTCATACACAGAACTGTGCATAAAGACTTAGGACCTCAGTCAAATACGGTGTACAAAAACCCACCTTACTACACAAACCCCCTACCAAACTAGCAATCGGTGACTCATTGGTTCTTCGCCCTAGAGCAAAAACACCAATGACCAGTCAACCCAGAACATGTGACTTAGATTACATGAAGTAAAGTGGATAACAAAAAAACTCTTTCAATATACTCTTACATCAGTCAAAAACAAGATGTAAATAAAGACACTTGCAACTTTTAAATGTTTACTTCTAACACCATAATCTCATTCACAGTACCTTCGAAAATACATCCAAACATATTATCAGAAACAAGGATGTCAGCATTGTTACTATTCTATGAAACACAAACGGTAATTAGCATCCTATAATGCTAAAGGTAAACAAATGTAAAATATACCTACATTTCACCCTCCCTACCTAGCAGATTAGTTTATAACTACAGAAAGTCTCATAGGATTACATGGGCAGACCCATACCTCTGGTACTCAGCAGTAGTGGATCACATTCAGTGCTCCACAAACTGTCAAGATACGAATGTTCTCCAACTGTGTGTAACTTTGCCTCCACAATGGACTATGAAACGCGCAGGTATCAGAGGTGGTCACAGCTCCATATGTTTTATGGCTCGAACTTGTGAGGATCATTCTGAATAACAGACACAGTATTCAAGATAACCTTGATGTTCCGTGCTCTCACTATACACACAAAACTAGCGAGGCAGTTAACAAATCCAGCATACCAAATTATTCTCATATAAAGCAAAATACCCAGCCTTCTCTAAACAATATCACAAGTACGTGTCGTGTGCAAAGCAGAGCAGGAAAGGAAAAATAGCGTGTAAGCCCATACTAACTTAACAGGATGTGAGTGCAATGCTCAGCCCCACGGCACCCTTTCTAGATCAAAGCACCTGATAAAAACGTGGGCGAATTAGGAACGCAGAGTCCAAGCCTAAAAAGCAGAGTCAAGTTCACATTTCCTAAAAAAAGTTATTCGCTCTTTGAAAGAAAGCAGTAACTAAATATTAAAGAATACGTAGAAAAATGAAAGAGTCTTAATCCAACAGCGTGTAAGCACAGTATGTAGCAACAGCCTTCAACAGGAAGTCATTGTTCTCATCTGAAAACATTTCAGCCATCCAATTCAATAGTGGAAATGAACATACATGTTCCTCAACGACCGGAGCCTCTATCACCATCGGAGGAAAACTCGGGTCATCTTCAATGTAACTGTGTGCCAAGAACTCAAGCGCCACTGCAAAAACATTCCAACGTCCCATTATTCCATGTGTCGCTGCTAAAGCCAAAATCCCGCCGCCAGAACAGAGCAAGTCATGAACCACTAAGGTGCTCATCCACTGGTCATAATCCCCATTTGGAGACACCGTACTGCAGAGACACAGATCCAGGGCCCAGTCAAAATCGCCGCTCAGGCAATGGAACACAGGTTGAACGCATGTGAAAAAGGAGAATCAAAACGATAATCCATAAACTGCACTCAACGTTGCAAGAGGCAGAGCTCCATAGTAACTAAGCATTTGGTTGAGGGAGCAACAACAGGCGAGACATATTATCATCTGCTGCAGGATGTGCATCCATATTTATGTAAACAAATTAATAAAAGCACACCAGCAACTAATGCGAGTATTAAGCGCAATCCACCAAAGATGCTGGATAAAATCGAATGAACAAATCTCAAAAAAACACTTCTACAGAAGTCACAAGGCCACTGCTTCTAACTTTAAAAAAGTAAGGTAACCCCGTAGTCAAGGACACATTAAAGATACTCTAAATTAACTCCCCAAAATTTAAGAGCACGTCTGTATTTAAATCATGCACTTCTGTGCGGGTGTTTGCTACATAAAGGACAAATGTTTCTGTACCAGATATAAGAGCGACCTCTTTTTGAGACAATAGCGCTCTTATACGACTCTTATACGACTCATTTTGGTTGACTCTGCTTTCAAAGTCGAAATCGACCGCCAGATGGAAACATCCAACCTCCCATGCAGAGGAGTTAACACAACTTTTTTTTAATCAAACCACACGCTCAGTTACCGTAATCTTGTAAGCGATGCCTGCTAACATCGAGCAACAATCTCCATTATTTCAAAGTAAATAACTCCCATTTCCAGTAAATGGAACGTTGTTATGATAGCAGGTGTCGAAATACCTTTCAAAACTCAGTCCAAATCAGGTGCATCTTGTATACAAGAGCCATGCAATTGTATGTGTCTACAAATTAAGGAGTGATGTGGTAATGTTGTACAATCCTCGCCATTCAGATAGACTTCTTTTCCCTCCCTCAGGCACCTATATGTAAATGGTAATAACCAAGCTTCATGGACATAAGCACTGCCAAAACATCCATATCTGCATATAGCATAGTATTTCATGCAAACCCAGTTTAAAAAATAACGTTATTATACTGTGGATGAGCCACACACCTGAATTGGATCTCCAATGAGTGACCACTTCTAACCATTCTCATAGTGCGCCCTGTGCTCTGATTTGACAGTGAGAGAGTGATCACACCATAGTTTGTACTGCTAATCATTCTCAGCATAAGCTACGAATACGCTTCGAGGTTACGCGTCACATCAAAGCCTCCGTGTGATGTCATGTACAGCGCCCCGTACAAAAAAGACGCAAATGTTTTTATTTGTTTTCAAACATATATTCATGTATTTAATGAACATACTAACAGAAGACTTTAACAAGGATAATTATGGAAATTTTTTTTTGTAAGTTTTAAAAATCCTATATTACCTATATATTGTATGAGTCCAGCTGCGTGCCCCTCCGCCTGGTACACTAGACTCCACCACGCCCAAACCCGGTTCATAAGCACGCGCGATCGTCACCACAAAACCATTAGCACACATATCGCTTTTCCACACATGCTTTTACAACTAGTATGCATTTACCACACATGATAAATGCATAATCTTAATAATGTTTTTTTGTTTACCAACATATGTTGTAATGCCTGTGCCTTACGTCCTTCATATTAGTTTCTAGGTATTCGTGTGACCAACTCTGATAAGATCAGAGGCCAAGGACAAACACTGTGGTATCTTTGGCACCAAATCTCATCGATCATAGAGAAAATATACGCAGGGTGAAATGAAAGTAACAGGTATAATAAAAATAACGAAGGAAAACTACTAAAATGGCGGTTGGACAGAGTATGTAATCAACATTTGGCGCCTTGACACTACATTTCTAATAAATATACATACAATATGTTTATTAATATATTACAAAAGTATAGCACCGGATAACACACATGACCCGGGAAAACAAAGCAGCAAATTTAATACCTAAAATTGGGAAAGGTTTACTTGGCGAACTTGAAGAAAAAGAAAAAAAATTGCACTTGCAAACAAGGCTGCGCATGCGTAGACAGTACAACTGATGCAGCAAAAAAACCGTAAAGTTTTACATACTGTCATAGAAATATAGCTCTAAAAATTACCCCTGTAATTCCCCCCCCCCGGGACCTAATAAACAAAACGGACTTCACGAGTACCCTGCCATTTTTTTATTTTTTTTTAAATAAAAATTGAGCCTAAAGATCCATGTACCACCCCCCTGACCAAGACTATAGGGTCAGAATGTTTCTACCCTGCCCCCTTTCCTTATATCTCAACTTTGTTTTACTGTTTTCTTGTGACTCAGCTCTCGTGACAAACAAGATGGCTGCCAACATTTCCTATTTTGGAGTATTGACACCCAATCAGCATGCAGCTCTTGCTCATAATTGTACATCTTTCCAAACACGGACGCCTCGATTTTCCTTTAAAAAAATTTAAATGAAAAATAGAGCCTAAACATCCATGTACGACCCCCTGACCAAGCCTGGAGCGTCAGAATGTTTCTAGCCTACCCCCTTCCCTTTTTTCTCCATTTTGCTTTACTGTTTTCTTGTGACTCGGTTCTAGCGAGGCAAAAGATGGCCACCAACACTTCCTGGTTTTGAGTGTTGACAGACATTTCACAGCCAATCATCATACAGCTCGCGCTCGTAATTGAACAGATTTCCGCACGCGTGCTGAACTCCGTCTCTAGATATCGCTATGATTTTACTTGCAATTTTCTCAGAAACTACTGAACGGATTTACACCATTTAAAAATCACAATCTGCGAACAGAACTCTAGCTCTCTGCCAAATTTCGTGTAATTCCGTTCAGCTGTTCGGGCTGTAGCCCTGGCTAAAGGTCTCTATGGCAAATTGCATGGGGAAAACACGTTTTGGGACCCCCCTTTTTTCTCGGCCCCCGCTTGACGAATCAGCCCCAAACTTTTCAGGGAAGGAGGGGAACCAAGCAGGTCTTTTTCTTGGAGAAATTCACGAAGATTCGTCCACCGGCACCAAAGTTATTCCAAATAGAATGTTGTGGATGTTCCATGAAAAGTAGGTCCTAACTATAACTACCTACTGGCGACTGCCAGTAGGTAATATATATATATATTGAAGCTCCAGGTTTGTCCCACAAACAAGAACGCACACAGGCTGCAGCGAATCCCCTCAGACCTCCACACACTGCGGGATGTAGCCGACGCGTTTCGGAGTAAATTCCTTCTTCAAAGGCTGGTAACCACAGTTCACAGCGTTTCTTGCCACACCTTTATTCAATTACCAGCATCCTGATAGGCCGGTAATCTGCTCCAATGAGCTATCCCCAAGGTCTTATGGGACATGTAGTGCGGTGATTCTACCCAGATGGGTGCAGTGTTATGTGGCTCCCCAATCACAAGCCCACAGATGGGCCCCGGAGTGTGCAAGGTCTACATGCTCGGTACTGCTTCCCCATGTAGAGAGCCCAACGTGATTTCAAGCTCCATGGCCCGCTGTTCATACACCCGGTGGTGTGATCTCCACTGCCGGGCCACCGTGAATAAATTGAAACTCCAGGTTTGTCCCACAAATGAGAACGCACACAGGCTGCAGCGAATCACCTCAGACCTCCACACACTGCGGGATGTAGCCGACGCGTTTCAGAGTAAATTCCTTCTTCAAAGGCTGGTAACCATAGTTCAAAGCGTTTCTTGCCACACCTTTATTCAATTACCAGCCTCCTGATAGGCCGGTAATCTGCTCCAATGAGCTATCCCCAAGGTCTTATGGGACATGTAGTGCGGTGATTCTACCCAGATGGGTGCAGTGTTATGTGGGTCCCCAATCACAAGCCCACAGATGGGCCCCGGAGTGTGCAAGGTCTACATGCTCGGTACTGCTTCCCCATGTACAGAGCCCAACGTGATTTCAAGCTCCATGGCCCGCTGTTCATACACGCGGTGGTGCATTCTCCACGGCCGGGCCGCCGTGAATAAATTGAAGCTCCAGGTTTGTCCAACAAACGAGAATGCACACAGACTGCAGCGAATCCCCTCAGACCTCCACACACTGCGAGATGTAGCCAACGCGTTTCAGAGTAAATTCCTTCTTCAAAGGCTGGTAACCACAGTTCACAGCGTTTCTTGCCACACCTTTATTCAATTACCAGCCTCCTGATAGGCCGGTAATCTGCTCCAATGAGCTATCCCCAAGGTCTTATGGGACATGTAGTGCGGTGATTCTACCCAGATGGGTGCAGTGTTATGTGGGTCCCCAATCACAAGCCCACAGATGGGCCCCGGACCCTGAGTGTTGTGCGTTCTCGTTTGTGGTTACTATACCCGACAACAAACTGATAGTAATAACTGGAACTATTCCAATCACGAACATGAAAGATTTAATTTGCTCATGTGATTTAACATGTTAAGTAATGTGTATGAAATTAATGACACACCAGTCTTTCTTTTAAAAATGTGATTTCTTTGTTATATCGTTTTCATACTACAACTCCCATAATGCCACCTAAGGCTAACATGGGCTAGTATAAAAAAGAAAATAGTAGAAGGACTTACTGACTGTGAACAAAGCCCTGTGAGGCTGAAACGCGTTGGTGGGGTGAAGCTCTGATTAAAAGGCTTCAATAAGAAATTGGTTGTGCCGCTCCCTTTGTGACATAAAATATATATATATATATATATATATATATATAAATTCGAAACAACTTCGCCTGCTGTAGAAGAGCCCGACAACAGGTATATTTGGCTTACCTTCTTTATTGAGGATTACTATGTGCACAACAGTCCCGGCACCACTTAATCATTTGTCTTGTTCCCAACACGTTTCATGCCTCACTGCACTTCATCATGGGCTATTGACTTGAGTTATGTGAAGCGGCACAGCTTTTCAAGGAACACTTCTCTGAGTTCCCGCCTCAGTGGGCGTAGCCGCAACGAGCGGCATCTTGGTCCTCGTAGTGTTCCTTCTTGTTGCCCCAGTGGGTCGCCTGCCGCCCACAACTTCTCTTATAATTAATCCCAAGTGGGGGGTGGTACTCCGTTCTTCTTGGCACCAGCGTATCACAACCCACAAACAGCTCGCTCCTGTTCCTTAAACCGCAACGCTGAATTGCGTCACAGCAGGTCCGAAATTCATCAGCGGGGCTCCTCCGGGGTCCAGGCTGAACCGCAAACATAAATTCGAAACAACTTCGCCTGCTGTAGAAGAGCTCGACAACAGGTATATTTGGCTGACCTTCTTTATTGAGGATTACCGTGTGCACAACAGTCCCGGCACCACTTAATCATTCGTCTTGTTCCCAACGCGTTTCATGCCTCACGGCACTTCATCATGGGCTATTGACTTGAGTTATGTGAAGCGGCACAGCTTTTCAAGGAACACTTCTCTGAGTTCCCACCTCAGTGGGCTTGGCCGCAACCAGCCGCATCTTGGTCCTTGTAGTGTTCCTTCTTGTTGCCCCAGTGGGTCGCCTGCCACCCACAACTTCTCTTATAATTAATCCCAAGTGGGGGGTGGTACTCCGTTCTTCTTGACACCAGCGTCTCACAACCCACAAACAGCTCGCTCCTGTTCCTTAAACCGCAACGCTGAATTGCGTCACAGCAGGTCCGAAATTCATCAGCGGGGCTCCTCCGCAGCCCAGGCTGAACCGCAAACATAAATTCGAAACAACTTCGCCTGCTGTAGAAGAGCCCGACAACAGGTATATTTGGCTGACCTTCTTTATTGAGGATTACCGTGTGCACAACAGTCCCGGCACCACTTAATCATTCGTCTTGTTCCCAACGCGTTTCATGCCTCACTGCACTTCATCATGGGCTATTGACTTGAGTTATGTGAAGCGGCACAGCTTTTCAAGGAACACTTCTCTGAGTTCCCGCCTCGGTGGGCGTGGCCGCAACCAGCGGCATCTTGGTCCTCGTAGTGTTCCTTCTTGGTGCCCCAGTGGGTCGCCTGCCGCCCACAACTTCTCTTATAATTAATCCCAAGTGGGGGGTGGTACTCCGTTCTTCTTGGCACCAGCGTCTCACAACCCACAAACAGCTCGCTCCTGTTCCTTAAACCGCAACGCTGAATTGCATCACAGCAGGTCCGAAATTCATCAGCAGGGCTCCTCCGCGGTCCAGGCTGAACCGCAAACATAAATTCGAAACAACTTCGCCTGCTGTAGAAGAGCCCGACAGCAGGTATATTTGGCTGACCTTCTTTATTGAGGATTACTGTGTGCACAACAGTCCCGGCACCACTTAATCATTCGTCTTGTTCCCAACGCGTTTCATGCCTCACTGCACTTCATCATGGGCTATTGACTTGAGTTACGTGAAGCGGCACAGCTTTTCAAGGAACACTTCTCTGAGTTCCTGCCTCGGTGGGCGTGGCCGCAACCAGCGGCATCTTGGTCCTCGTAGTGTTCCTTCTTGTTGCCCCAGTGGGTCGCCTGCCACCCACAACTTCTCTTATAATTAATCCCAAGTGGGGGGTGGTACTCCATTCTTCTTGGCACCAGCGTCTCACAACCCACAAACAGCTCGCTCCTGTTCCTTAAACCGCAGCGCTGAATTGCGTCACAGCAGGTCCGAAATTCATCAGCAGGGCTCCTCCGCGGTCCAGGCTGAACCGCAAACATAAATTCGAAACAACTTCACCTGCTGTCGAAGAGCCCGACAACAGGTATATTTGGCTGACCTTCTTTATTGAGGATTACCGGCGTAATCAGAGAAGTGTTCCTTGAAAAGCTGTGCCGCTTAACATAACTCAAGTCAATAGCCCATGATGAAGTGCAGTGAGGCATGAAACGCGTTTGGAACAAGACGAATGATTAAGTGGTGCCGGGACTGTTGTGCACACGGTAATCCTCAATAAAGAAGGTCAGCCAAATATACCTGTTGTCGGGCTCTTCTACAGCAGGCGAAGTTGTTTCGAATTATATATATATATATATATATATATATATATATATATATATATATATATATATATATTGTCAACAACTCCTTTGCGTAGACAGGAAAGCCAGGATACTCCAAAGTGCTGAATAGTATTTATTTACAGATAGCCTTTCACCTGACGCGTTTCGCCTTTACGGCTTGGTCACGGTGAGGCTAGTATTGTTTCACTTCCGTATAAAAGCAATCACAATTGACATAGATAGTGGACTTCGTCTAATGCAAACAGAAAACCGATCACCGCCATTTTGTAGTGGGCTAATTTACATTATGCTGAAAGTAGTGTGTTCTATTTTGATTGTTCACATCTTATAATATCAAATGTAAAATACATTTCAAATTTGGAATAACATAAATCATGCTATATCCGCATTTCTCTCAGGTCTATGAGAAAACGAAAAACCAAATATGATTTTGTAAACTCATGTAATATAAATACTTAATCTTTTGTTACCTATATACAACATGGATTTTAATATATACACCCCAGTTAATGTAATATCGTCTAGCATATAGTCCTGCCCAAGTGGGCTAATGAACTGGCTTGTTAGAGGTTTAACTTCGTTTCTCCCTATTACAAGCCAGTTCATTAGCCCACTTGGGCAGGACTATATGCTAGCTGATTCCACAAAAACCCTGGAGTCCCAGTCCTGCGCTTCTTCTAAATGAAGGTTAAGATCTTCCAGACGATAAATCAACAAGCCCTACTTCACAGCCTTCAATAGGAGTGTTGATGGAATTTACCATACAGCTCAGTTGTTCTCCACAAATAAGGCTCCCCCATAAATAGTTCTGTCAAATCTCATTACCCGGTACCCTGGTGATGTAGCAATAGCAAACTCTCAGCCAGAATCCTCTTTGGCCCAGTTCTTCATAACGAAAAGTCAGTCCAACATGGCTGTCTCAATCAACTCACTAATTTTATGACTGTGTTAAATTAGTGAGCGAGCCTTCACCAATGCACAATAGAGAGCTTCCTTGCTTTAGGATATAAATAAGGAGGGTACAAAAGGCAGCTCCACTAAAAGTTGCAAGTATTCGGAGCATGAATAGGGGAAAATAAGCAAACCAAAAATGAATGAGCTGGGGTTGGAGTGTCTTGCCTTAAAAAAGTAAGGAGGGGAATGTAGGAAAAGGAATTTGAGAGGAAAAAGGGAGTAGAATGCGAAAAAGCAACGCAGAGGGTGTCATGCCAGAACAGGATTAAAAAAGAAAAAATGAAAGTGATATACAGATAGTGGAAAGATAGATAAGTGAAAGGATATATGTGAAGCTTGCAGAAAAAACTAGCTGTTCAGTTGACTTCTTGGGGACATTCTGAAAGCTTTCTGGAGCATGCATTCCGTCCATTGCTTACAATTTGCTTTGTGTTTTGTAACTTACAGTTGCTTGGTTTCTGTATGCTGACTGTATTTGTTTTAGGATGACTAGCATGTCCTTATCCCTTCAGTTGGGCATAGCATGTTTACCACCTCTCTGACTAGGTCCTTGTATCCTGCACACTTATTGGGAACTCTTTTTTCTTTTTTTTTTTAATTGAGGCAGTCCACATGGGAGGACATGTGTTTTCAGTCGTCTCCCTTGTATGCTAGTTCAGGAAGCAGTAATCATACAAAACAAATTTTGAAAATATTTCCTGCCTCCTATTTTTTCTTCTCGACTGATTCTTCTGATCTTTCCCACTTTAAGCATCACTCTTGCATGCCTGTGAAGAAGGGGAGCGGGGATGGGACTGAAACTCCCCCGAAATATCCATGCTGGAGTTCAGAAGTGAATGAGTAATAAACAGGCCTTTAAATTTTGCTCTTATCTTGTTGCATTTCCTGTGCGTTCAATGACAGAGTTTAAATGTTAGACTCTGTCTTCCTGGAAGCTTAATGTTGACTTTTCCTTCTAGGGCTGCAAAGTGAGAGGATTTATGCTGCAATCTTGCAAGTGTGAAACTGCTGTAGGGAGCTATTTTGTTCTAGCCCACAACAAAATGTAAATGCCTACAAATGAACTGTGAAATATTTCAGAATATATCCAAATTCGGAAAGCAGAAATGAAGCACATGTTTTGTAAATCTGAAGTGTGATGGAAGAATTAAAACAAATCTGTAGTCTAGGTCATGCCAATTTCCACACATTATCATTTGTTGTGCTGTGTAGTGTTGTCGGTAAAACTGTATGTCTCAGCAAATGTTGTGATCATTTCAAATGGAACTGTATTTACTGGAATTGCAGTGCACTTCCACACCATCCATACTCCACTCTATAACAGTCCAAGTAGGCCACTACTCTCTACTCAACTCTACTCAATGACACTCTATTCTCAGGCTATGCCACCGTACGCTACGGCACTCTATCCCACTCCACTCCACTTTATGCCACTCTGTCACTCTACTCTACTCTTTGCCATTCCACTCTACTCCACTATGTTCCATGGCAATCTCTGCCTCTCCCCTCTGACACTTTACTCCACTCTACCCCACTCAACAATACTCTACTGTACTCTATGCCATTTCACTCTACTCCACTATGTTCTATGAAACTCTCTGCCACTCCACTCTGTCACTTTTATCCACTCTACAACACTCCACAGTAATCTCCTGTACTCTATTCCACTCTATGACACTCCACTCTATGCCATCCTATGGAACAAACCTCTATGGCACTCCACTCTACAGCACTATACTCAGACACTCCACTCTACGCCACTCCACACCACTCTATTAAACTCCTCTCCACTCTATGCCACTCTACTCCACCCCACTCTACTCCATGACACTCCACTCTATGCTACTCCACATTATACCACTTTATGCCAATTTACTCCAGTCTAATCCACAACACTCTACTCCATTGCACAACACTCTACTCCGCGACACTCTACTTCTCCACAACACTCCACTCTATGATATTCTAGAGCACTTTACTCATCTCTGACACTTCACTCAAGGACACTCTACGACATCCTTTTCTACTCCAATAAACACCAGGGTGCCCCCTTCAAAGTATATTGATGGGGCCCCACATGCTCTAGACACAGTCAGTAGCTCTCAGGCCAGGGGCCTGCTGCCCATGCACAGTGCCAAAGGAGACCCCTGGCACCGAGGGCTCTGTGTCGGTTAATGTTATGCCACTGCTCTACACCACTCCACTCTATGACAATCTACTATTTCCAGTCTATGACACTTCACTCTATGGTACTCTGCTGTACTCCACTCTTTTCCACTCCATCTTTAACACTTGACTCCATGCCACTCCAGTCAACTCTCATCTATGTCAGCAACATTTATCCATGCTGTACAGGAGCCACGCTGGTGTACAAGATGGCTAAAACACATTGGCAAAGCCAATAGTCTGGCATAGGCAAGACCTATTGGTTGTTCCAATGCTTGTTAAAAACGATGCTTTTTAAGCCTTCAAAAGAGCACTTCAAATGTAACACATTCTTGTAGTTGTTTATTACTTAAAGATGAATGCAATTCTTCTTGGAAATTTTGAATAAATATGGTAGTGAGATAGTTCCTCAAAAATGATAATCTGCAAAATGCTTTCTTTTTTTCTCTTTGTAAAAATGACATACATCTGTACTGGTAATGTAGATTTACTAAATTGATTGTAATATTATTGTGTTTTACATACCTTTATCAGTTAAGAAATGTGTTATACACTAAAGGTTAAACATTTTCGAAAGATGGTAATTTTATGAATGTGGGAGTGGAGTATTGTATTGAGGCTAAAGATTTAATACAAAAGGAATGCATTCATATAGATTAGAGCTCATTGTGCGCTCTTCTACTCTCTATTTTACATTGTTACAGGGCCTAATCTTTTGTGGCAGTGAATCATTCGAAAGGTCACTGGTGATAAAGTTTAAACTCACTGAAACTTTGTTAGAGCTGCAAAGCCTGCGTAAGTGGAAATATGAACGATCCAGTGTTGCTCCAGGGAATACAATTAATCACCAGAAAATGCTAAGTGGGCACATGTAATTCTGTCTTTTCATCAGTTCAAAGCATTTATTAATTCCTCCAAGCATTTTAAAGATATAAATGAATTTTTCAATCTGTGCACTGACACATTCAGCCCATTAAATTCAAGCTGGTCATTTTCCAAATGTTTTGGTTTCCTAGTACACCACTGGAGGTGGCACATCATGTGATGACCATGTTGGCGTCATGGCACCCGGGAATCTGCTACACTGCAATGCGGCCATTTTCTCTGGTTAATCTACAGCAAAGTCTCAATTCTTTCATTTAACTTTGATTCTGTGTTTCTTATGGATGGACTGAGGCGACAGTCTGAAACATATTTTCAAACGTGCATTATCATTTTGGCTACCTTCCACTCTGTGAAACTTTTTATTCCATAATATATATATATGTGATCAAGGCAGAGATGCCGAAACGTGTTACAGCAAAATAATTAAAACAACGTGTGAAGTTTGGAAAATCAAGCCCTTGTGCCGGTGCCTGGTTTTAATTGAGGAATTGGAGTTTGCGTGTATATATATATATTCCCTGAAAAAAACATAGGTTTTAGGGGTGTTATAGTTAGCTAGATATTTCACTCGTATAAAACCATTGAAATTCCCCCGTTATAGTTAGTTATACTAACTATAATTCGCTCACCCGCAATCCACTGCCGATGATGTCACATATTTCATCATTCATGGCAGGTTCACTGATGACATCATCCAGCGAATGTGGTTTGCTTTGATATTTAAATAAGTATATATATATATATATATATATATATATATATATATATATATATATATATATATATATATATATATATATATATATATATATAATTAATTTGACTAAACTAACTCTGTCCCCAAAAGAGGAACAAGTGCTCAAATTAGGTTTATCCTTTTGCCCGCCTTCCGAAGTCAATTATGTAGAGACCCGCATAGACACTTACAAATTAGTGAGGAATTTGAAATTGAAAAAATTCTTTGCTCTCAATAAGACCAAGAAATCTCCCACAAGTAGAGAATCTAATACTAGTGGTATGGACAATGATAACCTACTTGTCTCTGACATGGATCTCTTGCTGGAACTCCATGATATGGGAAATACTGATGATGAAACGACAATTTCTAGGGCTCTAGAAATCAATGAAGAAACTCGGGAAGAGACAACTGAGATGCTCAATCGAGCTCTGGACTTGGCTAGAGAACAAAATGTAGACATCTCCAAGACAGTAAGCACTGACTTCAGAACTAAATCAAAATTCACCCCCCTCAATGTGAGAGACTCTGTGGACATTTTTCATGAGTTGGTGGTCAATGACCTTAAAAATCTGGAGAAATGCACGAGCGTGCAGAATAAAACATTTAGCAAGCAAGAAAAGGAGTATTTTGCCTTAGTGAACAAATTGAAGTCCAACAGCAGTTGCATTGTGCGAGATGCAGATAAGGGGGGCAATATTGTTTTATGGGACAGGAGTCAATATCTATGTGAGAGTTACAAGCAACTCAATAACAGAGATAACTATGTTGAGACCATGGACACAGTAATGCAGGAAAGTTTTGCTAAATATAACATTCAACTGCGGGAATGGTTTAAACTTAATTTAATCTCCAAAGAAGAGTTGCAATTTTTGTCAGTGTGTAACCCTGTAACACCGGTGTTTTATTTAATACCTAAGGTGCACAAATGCGCAGTTAACCCCCCAGGTAGACCTATAATCTCTGCAATTGGGGGGGGCCTGGAGAACACATCAAAATTTATTGACTCTTTTCTCTGTCCCCTAGTCAAACAACTCCCATCCTATGTCCAAGACTCAGGAGATTTCTTGCGTAAGATCTATGACCTACCTTGGGAAGAAGATTACCTACTCATGACAATAGACGTCACTACACTCTACACCAGCATTAGACATGAGGACGGCCTGAGAGCCGTGAGACATGCACTAAGAGCCAGACCGATCAATCTCTGGCTACATTCACAAATGCTGGTGGAGATGGCGTCTGTTTGTCTTAATAACAACTTTTTCCTGTTTGAGTCCACTCTTTTCAGACAGATATGTGGGACCGCGATGGGCACCTGCTTCGCCCCCAGCTATGCTAATTTGCATATGGGCTGGTGGGAGGAGCAGGTGATCCGCGCGGAGTTCCACGCTGAATGGGGTGAAAACATACTGCAATGGAGTCGGTATATAGACGACCTATTTGTAGTATGGAAGGGTTCAGAAGCCAGTGCCAGGAACTTTGTGGATAGGATTCAGGTCAACAACTTGAATTTAAAATTCACCTCTGAAATTAGCGCAACATCCCTGAATTTCCTTGATCTAACTATCTTTGTGAAGGAGGGCCGTCTACATTCCCAATTGTTCCGTAAACCAACTGCGGGCAATACACTGCTCCACGCAAACAGCTTCCACCCTGATAGCCTCATTAGGAGCATACCATATGGAGAAAGTTTGCGTGTGATACGTAACTGCAGTGATCCCGTGGGCCAGGCAAAAGAGTTTGTCACGCTTGAAAAAAGATTCAAAGCCAGGGGATATTCTGAATCTAATATCTCCAGTGCAATAGAGAAAGCTAAGGGGAAAAGCAGAGAAGAAATTCTCTTCAGAAACCCCTTACAAAAGCAGACAGCCAAAAGCCCCAGGAGTAACATCAGAATGATTACTGCGTATAACAAACAACACAGATCAGTAAGGGGCATTCTTAACAAACATTGGCATCTGATAGCCAATGATCCAGTCCTTGAGCAGTTTGTGAATAAGAGACCTGAAATCACCTATAGGAAGGCAAAATCTTTTAAACAAATGTTGGTTTCAAATGTTTTGCCTGATGTCGTCCACCATCAAAAGAAAGGGTCTGAGTGGCTTAAGAGAAAACCAGGCTTTATCAAATGCTTTAAATGTAAAGCCTGTACTGCAGGAGTTAACACTCGCACATATACAACTGGAATTTCTAAAAGGCACAAAACCATCAAAGGTTTTTTCAACTGTAAGACGGATTTTGCCGTCTACGTGCTTGAGTGCCCTTGTGGCCTCAGGTACGTGGGCAGCACGATTCATCCAGTCCATGTGCGCATCCTGCAACACATGCGGGCCATCAAAAATGCCGATCCCACCTATCCGGTGGCCCGGCATTTTGAGACGTTTCACAACAAAGATGTAACAGGGCTCTGTTATTTCGTTGTTGATTCTGTTCCTGTCAGCAGTAGGGGCGGGGATCGCTTGCAGAAGTTGAGACGGCTTGAGTCCAGATATATCCTGGAACTCAATGTCAAGGCCCCTGGAGGTCTCAACCTAGAAGAAGACTTAAAAACACATCTGTAGATCTAGATGTCCAGATTTGGGGAACCAACCTGGACCTGAGGTTAGGCCTATAGGCTAGTTTAACTGTACATGTTCAAACGGGAGTAGGTGCTCGGCTCAGGATCCCCGCTCCCACTAAAGAAAGAGGTTTTATTTTTAATTTGCACAATTGAATGGGTGTTATGATTATAAATAGGGGTCACAAGTGAAACCTGTTGCCTTATTTGCCCACTGGGGCGGTATTCCAAGCGGTTTGCTCAATGCTAAAATGTATAGAAATACGGCTGAATATAATCTTGCATATGACAAAAAGCCCACTAGGGCATAATGGTTTGTGTAAACTGTTTTTCATCACATGATGTATAGTATTTAAGTTAACCAGTAGAAGTGCACTTAATTACAACTATGTATTTCCAATTTTAATTTGTCATTTGCTGCCGATGAATTGGTTTAATTGAGCTCCGCTATGAATTTCAAAGGATGTTTTGTTGTAATGGAACGAACTATAAGTCTTTTTTCCATTGCTTTCCTTTATTCTGTGTTCCGGTCATGTGACCTCGTTTACCTGGGTTTTGCACTTTATAATGGTTCCCGTTTACACTGCACCTCTGGTGATCAAGCCTGCTGGTCAGGCGAAACGCGTCCAGGGCTCTGACAAATAAAATTCAATTTGTCCGGTACACGGTCTCGTCAGCGTGTGGTTTTTCTGCCCGTTGAGGTTTCTTCGAAAAGACCTGGCAGCGGAGGTCTTTGATACAGACGAGACACCCGTTGGTTTGGCAGGCGGTGACTACTTCCGCGGCAAGGAGTGGAGAAGATATATATATATATATATATATATATATATTAGGTCATTTAGTTTCCGCAAACGCTGAAAACATCGCCTTGACCCAACCTCTCACGATGGGGGCTCGTGCTGGGTGGCGAGCCCTGCAATCACCTCGTATTTCCACACGCTCCTCCAGGTATGAAAAAACACGAGCCCAGGTGCATCCAAAGGTTTTATTTCAGCAAAAACGGCAACAGATAAACTCAACGCGTTTCGGGATAGTCTCCCTTGCTCACGAGTCAAGTTGTGTGAATTCCATTGGAGTAATTTAAACAGCATGTGACAGATAAACATAAACAAAAGACTACCGCGATTTATACAAACAAAGTGGTAGCTAGGGAATGATGTCTCTGAATACAGTACATTGCTCGTAAACATGGTTAAATTAAATGGCCCTCTGCTGTAAATTTATGTATATACAAAAAGCACAACCTTATTTACAATTTCATTGTCACGCTATATTTACAAAAGGCACAACATTAGTCTGGAATTCTTTGTTCTTTGCTGCGCAAAAATTAATAGGCGGAAGAGCTTATTAAAAGACACTCATACTGTAAAGTAATGTCTTGAAAATTAAACAGGTAATCCCTGTTGTCAGTCCTATTATTAAAATAGACTCGGTTCTTCCCACCATATATTATACACGCTGCGCAAACCAAATGTTAATTAATAATAGAGCCCCTGTGGGTAAACATAAGTTTGATTTTACATTGCCTTCCAAAAATCATGACAAATCAGTGTCGCCCTTCTGGGCAAACGATCTAAATATTGCTTAACGCACACATTAGTGAAATTTCAGCGGTTGCCAAACAAATAGAATTAAGCCCCAGTGGGCATAGTCTCTTATTTAACCAAAACAATTTCTTGAGTTGTGTATACTGCTTCCTTCACAAGGATTTTCCCATTCCCTGAAAAAATAATGAAAAACTAAATTAAAAAAACACACTAACAAGATATTTATACAAATTCTTAAAAGAGTTCTTTCAGCGAGCACACATATATATAACAACTTCTGGGATTATATCGGGACAGACCCTGGGGCACTACAGGCATAGCAAAAAACATTATATCACTTAGCTGGGACAAATTGCAACAATAGAGTGGAAAGAGAGCTACTCACTACTGTCATTAGACGTAGTAAGCCTTTACACAAGCATCCCTCACCAACAAGGCTTAGATGCTTGTAGATATTTTTTGGCAAGGAGATCAGTGTCATATTTGCATCACACGCAAATGCTCATAAAAATGATGCACACATGCCTAACCCAGACATATTTTTTATTTGACAACAAAGTCTTCAAACAAACCCTCGGTACTTCCATGGGGACTTGTTTTGCTCCCTGCTTTGCAGGTCTCTTTATGGGGTACTGGGAGGATTCTATTTGTTTGGCAACCGCTGAAATTTCACTAATGTGTGCGTTAAGCAATATTTAGATCGTTTGCCCAGAAGGGCGACACTGATTTGTCATGATTTTTGGAAGGCAATGTAAAATCAAACTTATGTTTGCCCACAGGGGCTCTATTATTAATTAACATTTGGTTTGCGCAGCGTGTATAATATATGGTGGGAAGAACCGAGTCTATTTTAATAATAGGGCTGACAACAGGGATTACCTGTTTAATTTTCAAGACATTACTTTACAGTATGAGTGTCTTTTAATAAGCTCTTCCGCCTATTAATTTTTGCGCAGCAAAGAACAAAGAATTCCAGACTAATGTTGTGCCTTTTGTAAATATAGCGTGACAATGAAATTGTAAATAAGGTTGTGCTTTTTGTATATACATAAATTTACAGCAGAGGGCCATTTAATTTAACCATGTTTACGAGCAATGTACTGTATTCAGAGACATCATTCCCTAGCTACCACTTTGTTTGTATAAATCGCGGTAGTCTTTTGTTTATGCTTATCTGTCACATGCTGTTTAAATTACTCCAATGGAATTCACACAACTTGACTCGTGAGCAAGGGAGACTATCCCGAAACGCGTTGAGTTTATCTGTTGCCGTTTTTGCTGAAATAAAACCTTTGGATGCACCTGGGCTCGTGTTTTTTCATACCTGGAGGAGCGTGTGGAAATACGAGGTGATATATATATATATATATAGCAATCTGCTTTGAAGACTGAGTGGATGTATAAGTGTCTGAATGGAGGATTTAGTAGCAATGTGATTGACTGTCTAAGTGACAAATGTAAAGTGTCTCACTAAATATATGGGATAGTGATTAAACTGTGTGAATACCTGTATCACTCTGTCTCTTGTTGTGTAAACTACTACATAAGTTGGTTACTAGCTATGTGAAAGTCTACATTAGTTATTCATTAGTTAAGTGCGTATTTGTATGGGATAGTGAATGAATGTGTGTGTGGTTGGGTGGGACGTGTGTGACTGTCGAAAGATGTGTAAATATTTGATTTAGTAGGTATATGAGGTTAAGACTGTATGTGGAAACAGTTGTTTGGGTGAGTGAAACTCTTTAAGGGTGTGGTGATGAGTAAATATATTTCTCAATGATATATGTCCAATAAACTAAAAATATAAAAAGCAGTGTATGTGACAATTGTTGTATATAAATAAGTGTACAAAAGACTCAGTGATTTTATGAGTGACGTATGGATAACTGTATACTTGTAATAGTGATTTTATAACACACTAAGTATGAGTTACTATCTATACATATATACAGTGGTGTTTGTGTAAGTGAGTAGCTTAGTAAATATAAGTATGATCAATTGTTTGCACAAGTGAGTAGGATGTCTGCATAAGTGAATAGGATATGTGCTGGTGTGTAATGTTGATGTAGGTGTATAAGTATATTTAATGTTGTTCTATTGATCTTTGTTAGCATGTAGGAGTAAATCTATAGATAAGTGTTTAGATGTGTGTGTAGATGTAGGAATCACTGAGTTGGTTTTTAGAAACTTGTACTGGTGTGTCAATGGTTTTAAATATGGTACTTCATATTTTATCATGAGTGTTGAAAGGTTATGCTACTGTATGATGAGGTGTATCAGTTTGGCACATGGATGATGTCATCAGTGATGTCATCAGTGATGTTATTTGAGATGTCATCAGTGTTGTCATCAGTTAGGTCACTGACCATGTCATGAATGATGTAATATGTGACATCATCAGCAGTGGATTGCGGGCGTGTGATTTATAGTTAGTACAACTAATTTCAATGGTTTAATACTAGTGAAATGTCTAGCTAACCATAACACCCCTAAAACCTATGTTTTTTACAGTGAATTTCTAAGATTTTTTAAATGCTAATTCCTAACTATAACTTGTCTGAAACCTATGTTTTTTTCAGTGAATTTCAAAGGTTTTTTAAATGCTAATTCTTAACTATAACATGTCTGAAACCTATGCTTTTTTAGTGAATTTTAAAGGTTTTTGTAAAATACAATTTTTAAATGTATTAATCGTTATTTTTATTTTTTTATACTGATTTTCTACATTTTTTTAAACAATTTATTTTTAGATATTTTATTTTTTAAATTACATTATAATTACATTATAAATTACATTACAAAATATACTTTCTCAGAATGAATTACTTTAGTTTAAATACTTTGCAAATAGTCAATAGTCTTCTAAGTATAGTAGTTACAGTTGTTGTAATGCACAACACAATTTCAGACAAAATGCAACATGGAGGTCAATGTGAATTTCTAGTTAAATGCAGATAATTACTTTTTGGATTACTTTTCTAACCACAGGACTTGATCCTAGATTCAGTCCTGGGACATCTCCTGTAAACAGTTGAGTAAAAGCATTTTGGTTACAGTAGTGATTTTTAAGGAATATTAATGTATTTTAAAAGTTGACACAGAAACTGTTTCACATACAATCACCAATGTTATCCTATGGGAGGAAATTCACTTAGCAGGTAAGCATTGTTAATGTCACTTTTTTTTACTCAGTGGTGGATCCTGGATCCAGCACTGGTGCATCTCTTGTAAACAGTTGAAAGAATGCATTTAAGTCATACAGGTGATTTTTAAAGAATATTTTTAGTTGGTGAAAATAGACACTTAGAAACTTTTCTGGTGAAAACTAGACAATAGATTCCTATGGAAGGAAATACAAGTTACTGGTATATATGGTTATAATTACTTTTCACGGTCAGTGCTGGGCTAAAAAGAAGCAGCACTGAGGTCACTCCTGTTAACAGGTAAGTAAATCGGAATTCATAGTTCAGCTGATTTTAGAGGGATATTTGTACGTTTCATAAATCAACACTTGGAAACTTTTCTGCTAAAACCCACACAATGGATTCCTATGGAAGAAAATGCAAGTTACTGTACGCTTAGAATTACTTTTCAGGGTCAGTGATAGGCTAAAAGATGCTGCACTGGGCTCTCTCCTGATAATAGGTGAGTAAATTGTAATTCATAATTCGGCTGATTTTTTAGGAATATTTGTACAATCTTGAAGGAAGGGGGCGGGGCCTGAATTTAAATTTGTGCAAACACCCCCTGTGGTGCGTTTTAAGTTGCGGGATTAAGTGCCCTTGAATCCTGAGGTCCCCTGGGTGCCAACCAGCCCACCAGGTACCTCTAGTATGCACCAGGAGGCTGCGTTGCGGAGCGGTGTTCAGAGGCCACGCCCCTTTTTACAACACTCTGCAACGCAGCTCCATGGCACTTACTAGAGGTACCTGGTGGGCTAGTTGGCCCCCAGGGACCCCCAGTATTCCAGGTGAATTTGTTCCCCCTCTACAAACACGCCAGAGGGTGCGTTTGCAGAGTGGTGCAATGAGGGGGCGTGGCTACAATCCCATTTTTTGTTTTTTTTTAAGTAGGGGGGCTGTGTAGCCCCCTTCCTTTTCTAATTTTTTTAGCCCTGGGGACCCCATCTCCCAGGGCCTGCCCCCAATTTATGAAAAACAAAATCGGGAAGGGGACCCGGGTGCTCTCTCTTCCAAATAGGAAAGCAGGTTGCAATGGCAGGGTGGGAGCCTCGTGGCTCCCACCCTGCCTTTGCAATCGGCAGTGTCCCAGGGGTGAGCACCCCGGGACACTGCAGGAGCCGGCCCTGGAGGGTGGTGGTCCCCAGGGCCCTCGACAGCTCCAGGCCCCCCTCCCATCATTTGAGAAGCCCCGGGGTGGTGGTCCCCGAGCTTGGGGGTTCATAACGGACCCCCAAATTAAATATTTAGTGCCCCTGGGAGGTGGCAGTCCCTGGGGCGTATGGGGGGGCTCAGGCCCTCCCCACACAGGTTTTTTAATTAAAAAAAAGCCCTACGGGGTGGCAGTCCCCAAGGCTGCGGGGGGGCCCCGTTAACACCCGCATACATTAAATTAGAGCCCCGGGGGGTAGTGGTCCCCGGGACTGGGGGGCCTGATAGCCCCCCACCTATTTCAAAAAAGCCCTGGAGGTAGTGGTCCCTGGGGCTGCGGGGGGCCTGTGAGCCCCCCACATACATTAACTAAGAGCTCCGGGGATGGCGGTCCCCGGGGCAGTGTGTGGGGGAATGGGACCCCCTCACACTTTTTTATTAATGCCCGCGGGATTTGGCCCCCCCCCGGGGGCAAATTACCTTATTTACAATGGAAGACCACATTTCTCTTTTTTTATTTATTGCTAGGATGTGCGGATCCTATGCGCCTCTTGTGACTTAAAAAAAAAATGTGGGGCCCTGGGGGTCCTTGTGGGACCCCCTGAGCAGGCCTAGGGGGTCAAGGTGTGTCTACCCTTCCCCTTTTTCGCATTTTGAGGCGTTTGTTTTTAGTTTCTTGTGCCTCGGTTATTGCTGCCAACATTTTCTGATTTTGACTGTTGACAGCCAATCAGCATGCAGCTCGTGCACGGCAGGGTGCGTGCAGGCTGCGCTTAGGTTATGCGGATAGATACGCGGATCCACCGCACCCATAGATATATAAATGACATTTATCAGGCACTACTGAATGGATTTACACCAAATAAGCAAAAGGCACAAGTCTGAAACAAGGACTACCTCTTTGCCTAATTTGGTGTAATTCCGTTCAGCCGTTCGGGCTGTAGCCGCGTCTAAAGGTCCTTTGGGAAATTGCATGGGAAAACACATTTTGGTACCCCCCTTTTTTCTCGGCCTCCGCTTCACCAATCACCCCCAAACTTTCAGGGAAGGAGCGGAACTGAGCTGGCCAAAAGTAACTACCTACTGTTGATCGCCAGTAGGTTATATTTATATATATATATATATCTCCAAAAGTCGTTGTTTTTTCTCCTGCTTCCCCCACAGAACAACGAAAGGAGCGAGACCACAAAGTAGGTGCAGTTTCTTCAGTGCTTTTATTTTGTGCCTAGAGTTTCAGCTTCCACAACGTCTTCGTTATCAGGAAAAACGTACCCGGACTTTTTGCTGGTGCAAAAAGTGAATTTAATAGCAGGAAACAACGCGTTTCACCATTCGGCCTGCTCACGTTTCAAACGCCATGATGCTAATTGCTTTTTTTATACAAAGTGCACTCTCACCCAAAAAGTGATGTCAGCGAACCAGCGAACATACCAGCCATTTTGTAATATATAATCATGTTTTTCATTCAATGGCCAACATACCTATGTGTCGTATTTTGCCACTCAAATTGCATTATTCAATTCATAAATACAATTTAAATAGTTACCACAAAAGTAAAGCATGCCGGGAATTGTTTTTTGCTCCTTTTGAAAAAATATATACAAACAGCTTATATTGTAAATCGGCACATAATTCATATTGTTATAGATCATAGTGCAACGATTTTTCATATGATACAATTATAAATTTCAACAAAATAGTGTCATACTGTGCCTATATCATTGCAATATTGCCACGATGTATTTAAACAAAAGCTGCTTAAATAAAGCTTTCAAATTCATCCTTCAAAAAGGACAAATATGCCCTAGTGGGTCCTTATTCACAACTATACAAACAGTACTGCCCAAGTGGGTAAATTACATGGCACAATTATATCTTAAAGCACTTCTGTGATGTATCATTTCATCCGCTTTAAAACTATGCATTTTCTTATCTCATTGTTGCCATATACAATGGATCGCTCATACCAAACCTAAAAATTAAAATTAAAAACATCTTAAAACTTAAAATCTAAGGCCTCAGATTAATTATTTAGTTTCAAGTTTACATTTCATTCTATTAAATGCACAGCTAACTCTTCACTGGAGTTTAACCCGTTGGGGGTCATACAGTCAAAATCAATAATGTATCTAGACTCAAGTTTGCGTAGGGTTAGTTCTCTATTCCCTCCTCTTGTGCCCAACTCCACCATATCTATAACCACCATCCTCAATAGCTTTTCGTTTTATATATTACAAAATGGCTGCCATGTTCGCTGACAACACTTTTTGGGTGAGAGTGCACTTTGTATAAAAAAAGCACATAGCATCATGGCGTTTGAAACGTGAGCAAGCCGAATGTTTCCTGCTATTAAATTCACTTTTTAACCAGCAACCTTGTGGTGTCTGGGTACGTTTTTCCTGATAACGAAGACGTTGTGGATTATAATTTTTGGGCTACCTGTGGCACTAACCTGGACCGCCCGTGAACTAGCCTGGCTTAAGCCTCATAACGGAGCTGCTGTTTAGATATATATATATATATATATATATATATTGAACGAAGAATCCTGACCGCCAGAAGTAGCGGTTTCAACAGGCGTAGACCTCCACTCCAATATTAGGTGTTTAGTCGATTAACAAACACCAAAGAAGCCACATCACTAGTTCAAGTGCCAGCAATCCATATTTATTTTCAACAAAGTGCAAGAGCGAGTGCCCTCCTTGACGCGTTTCGCTCCGCAAGCGGAGCTTGATCACATGACGCGTCAGGAGTAGGCAGTGCAATAAATTGAAGTTAAAAGCCCAAGCGCCTAAAGAAACAGGACGCAAGGGTTGCAACAAAGCATATAGGCCACCAATTCACAATTAAAGCAATAGTGCAAATAAATTATGTTACTAGTATGTAAACATAGATACACAGTTAGAGCATAGTGCTCAAATGACATATAAGGATGGCGTCAAATGAACTTACTGACAAACAAACTCAGGGAGTAAATCAACTACAATAAATTGATTCCGTCAAGCTCATATAAAACAATATATATGAACCATGATGTAGAGCACCTCTTGAATTTTCATAAATCATAATGCAAATACAACGTGTGCTCTAGAAGTCTAATGCAAGTGCATCAAAACATTCTTATATACGATTGAACGAACAAATCATGCTCCCTAAAAGAGTTGTCATCATTCCCTATCATTAATACATTATATGTCTAAGTGTCAGAAAAGTGCCACAGTGCTAAAGTGCAAGTGCTTAAGAACAATTTCATAATCAGATGAAATATTTTTCAGGCTACAGAGGACTCACATTGAAAACCTACAAATTAAAACAAAAAAGGCAAAATTTAACAATCAGATATGTCATATCTAAATGAATTAATCAGAAACAGCAAATCCCAAAGGAATCAGATCGAAATGAGAGAAAGCTCAGTTTAAATAGGTTAAGGCAAAATACACACAAATTATAAAAAATTATGTAATTCATCAAAAGCATTTAACCCTGTAGGGGACCGGGTATCAAGCAACAGTATGAAATATGCTTCCCTTTGGCGCAACAGTTTTTCTCGATCACCACCTCTGCCCGGGTTGGCTACAGAACACAAAAGGGTGTATGTGAGGTCCTTTAATTTCCTGTCATGTACCGCTTTAAAGTGGCGAGCCACTGGGTAGTTCATATCGGAGTTGACTATGGCCCGGATGTGCTGCGATATTCGCTGGTGCGCTGGTAATTTGGTGCTTCCAATATAGGATAATGAGCATGTGCAGGTTATCTGGTAAACTACAAAGTCACTGCGACATCTCAGATGTTCTCGTATTGGAATCAACCTGTCATTGAAAACTGATACATAGTGTGTACCATTGACTGCAAAAGTGCAGGCCCGACAGGAGGTGCACCTAAAAAAGCCTGGTTTGTTGAGCCAATTGGTTTTAGATGGAAGTTCAGGTTGGGTTCTATCTAATGAATCCTTCATAGAAGGAGCCCTCCTAAAGGTAATGGCTGGTGATTTGGGTAAAAATGGGGCAAGAATCACATCAGTTAGTACAATTGGCCACTCCGATCTGATGATATTGCTGATCTTAGATGTTTGGGAGCAGTAGGTGGTGATAAAGCGAATAGAGCCCTGTTCTTTGGATTCAAGGATCTCATTGTTTTTGGAGATTAAGAGTTCCTCACGGGGGCGAGCAAGTACCTTGGTAAGAGCCTGATCTAAAATAACTTTGCTGTAGCCACGTTTGAGGAATCTTATCCTGGATTCCGTTAAGCATTGGTGTAAGATATCAGGACTACTGCAGATGCGTTTAATCCGGACGAATTCACCCAAAGGAATGCTATTGACTGTGTGTGGAGGATGGGCACTGCGGGCATGCAAGATCGAATTACCCGCAGTGCTCTTCCTGTGAAGTTTGGTTTGTATGGTATCATGATCAATGTAGACTTGGACATCCAAAAATTCTATATATATATATATATTTTTTTAGAAAGGCATTTTACGCCGAAATACGTCTGTCAGCACGAGGGGGGGTGGGGACTTTGAAAATAAACTTTGGCCGAAAATGATCTACGAGTGCGCCTGTTTGCTGGTGTGATCAGATGTAATGGAGTTCTTTCCCTTTCCAAACCCACAAGGATATTAAGGAATGGGCACTTAAAATTAATCGGCACCCACTGGGGATTTATAATTAATAACTACTGAGACCAGAATGCCTCGGGGGTTGCCCTTGGAGGCGGGACTTTATGACAATTGAATAGAGCCGTGTGCTTTTGCCGGATCAAGAAACTTACCTAATGGCCCGTGAACAAGAGCACAAGGGTGCTCGAAACGCATTGGGCAATGGATGTAAACTTGGAAGGTGTTGTGACTCTGCTGCACTGCTGGTCTGCCATTAAAAGGCTGTAACTTTTTCGAGTGTGGCGTCTACTTATGGGCAACCTTCTTGTTGGATTAAAGCGGCCTGCTCGGTCGCGGAGACGCCCTGCTGTATGTATGCAGATCAGTGTTTGGTATCACCGGACACGGAGGAGCGGGGAAGGTCAGATGGCAGACTGATTATGGGACAGATGTAACGGAGTTCTTTCCCTTTCCAAACCCACAAGGATATTAAGGAATGGACACTTGAAATTAATCGGCACCCACTGGGGATTTATAATTAATAACTACTGAGACCAGAATGCCTCGGGGGCTGCCCTTGGAGGTGGGAATTATGACAATTGAATAGAGCCGTGTGCTTTTGCCGGATCAAGAAACTTACCTAACGGCCCGTGAACAAGAGCACAAGGGTGCTCGAAACGCGTTGGGCAATGGATGTAAACTTGGAAGGTGTTGTGACTCTGCTGCACTGCTGGTCTGCCATTAAAAGGCTGTAACTTTTTCGCGTGTGGCGTATCCTTATGGGCAACCTTCTTGTTGGATTAAAGCGGCCTGCTCGGTTGCGGAGACGCCCTGCTGTATGTATGCAGATCAGTGTTTGGTATCACCGGACACGGAGGAGCGGGGAAGGTCAGATGGCAGACTGATTATGGGACAGATGTAACGGAGTTCTTTCCCTTTCCAAACTTACAAGGATATTAAGGAATGGACACTTAAAATTAATCGGCACCCACTGGGTATTTATAATAATAACTACTGAGACCAGAATGCCTCGGGGGTTGCCCTTGGAGGCGGGACTTTATGACAATTGAATAGAGCCGTGTGCTTTTGCCTGATCAAGAAACTTACCTAACGGCCCGTGAACAAGAGCACAAGAGTGCTCGAAACGCGTTGGGCAATGGATGTAAACTTGGAAGGTGTGGTGACTCTGCTGCACTGCTGGTCTGCCATTAAAAGGCTGTAACTTTTTCGCGTGTGGCGTCTCCTTATGGGCAACCTTCTTGTTGGATTAAAGCGGCCTGCTCGGTCGCGGAGACGCCCTGCTGTATGTATGCAGATCATTGTTTGGTATCACCGGACACGGAGGAGCGGGGAAGGTCAGATGGCAGACTGATTATGGGACAGATGTAACGGAGTTCTTTCCCTTTCCAAACCCACAAGGATATTAAGGAATGGGCACTTGAAATTAATCGGCACCCACTGGGGATTTATAATTAATAACTACTGAGACCAGAATGCCTCGGGGGTTGCCCTTGGAGGCGGGACTTTATGACAATTGAATAGAGCCGTGTGCTTTTGCCGGATCAAGAAACTTACCTAACGGCCCGTGAACAAGAGCACAAGGGTGCTCGAAATGCGTTGGGCAATGGATGTAAACTTGGAAGGTGTTGTGACTCTGCTGCACTGCTGGTCTGCCATTAAAAGGCTGTAACTTTTTCGCGTGTGGCGTCTCCTTATGGGCAACCTTCTTGTTGGATTAAAGCGGCCTGCTCGGTCGCGGAGACGCCCTGCTGTATGTATGCAGATCAGTGTTTGGTATCACCGGACACGGAGGAGCGGGGAAGGTCAGATGGCAGACTGATTATGGGACAGATGTAACGGAGTTCTTTCCCTTTCCAAACCCACAAAGATATTAAGGAATGGACACTTAAAATTAATCGGCACCCACTGGGGATTTATAATTAATAACTACTGAGACTAGAAAGCCTCGGGGGTTGCCCTTGGAGGCGGGACTTTATGACAATTGAATAGAGCAGTGTGCTTTTGCCGGATCAAGAAACTTACCTAACGGCACGTGAACAAGAGCAAAAGGGTGCTCGAAACGCGTTGGGAAATGGATGTAAACTTGGAAGGTGTTGTGACTCTGCTGCACTGCTGGTCTGCCATTAAATGGCTGTAACTTTTTCGCGTGTGGCGTAACCTTCTTGTTGGATTAAAGCGGCCTGCTCGGTCGCGGAGACGCCCTGCTGTATGTATGCAGATCAGTGTTTGGTATCACCGGACACAGAGGTGCGGGGAAGGTCAGATGGCAGACTGATTATGGGACAGATGTAACGGAGTTCTTTCCCTTTCCAAACCCACAAGGATATTAAGGAATGGACACTTGAAATTAATCGGCACCCACTGGGGATTTATAATTAATAACTACTGAGACCAGAATGCCTCGGGGGTTGCCCTTGGAGGCGGGACTTTATGACAATTGAATAGAGCCGTGTGCTTTTGCTGGATCAAGAAACTTACCTAACTGCCCGTGAACAAGAGCACAAGGGTGCTCGAAACGGGTTGGGCAATGGATGTAAACTTGGAAGGTGTTGTGACTCTGCTGCACTGCTGGTCTGCCATTAAAAGGCTGTAACTTTTTCGCGTGTGGCGTCTCCTATGGGCAACCTTCTTGTTGGATTAAAGCGGCCTGCTCGGTCGCGGAGACGCCCTGCTGTATGTATGCAGATCAGTGTTTGGTATCACCGGACATGGAGGAGCGGGGAAGGTGAGATGGCAGACTGATTATGGGACAGATGTAACGGAGTTCTTTCCCTTTCCAAACCCACAAGGATATTAAGGAATGGACGCTTGAAATTAATCGGCACCCACTGGGGATTTATAATTAATAACTACTGAGACCAGAATGCCTCGGGGGTTGCCCTTGGAGGCGGGACTTTATGACAATTGAATAGAGCTGTGTGCTTTTGCCGGATCAAGAAACTTACCTAACGGCCCGTGAACAAGAGCACAAGGGTGCTCGAAACGCGTTGGGCAATGGATGTAAACTTGGAAGGTGTTGTGACTCTGCTGCACTGCTGGTCTGCCATTAAAAGGCTGTAACTTTTTCGCGTGTGGCGTCTCCTTATGGGCAACCTTTTTGTTGGATTAAAGCGGCCTGCTCGGTCGCGGAGACGCCCTGCTGTATGTATGCAGATCAGTGTTTGGTATCACCGGGCACGGAGGAGCGGGGAAGGTCAGATGGCAGACTGATTATGGGACAGATGTAACGGAGTTCTTTCCCTTTCCAAACCCACAAGGATATTAAGGAATGGACACTTGAAATTAATCGGCACCCACTGGGGATTTATAATTAATAACTACTGAGACCAGAATGCCTCGGGGGTTGCCCTTGGAGGCGGGACTTTATGATAATTGAATAGAGCCGTGTGCTTTTGCCGGATCAAGAAACTTACCTAACGGCACGTGAACAAGAGCAAAAGGGTGCTCGAAACGCGTTGGGCAATGGATGTAAACTTGGAAGGTGTTGTGACTCTGCTGCACTGCTGGTCTGCCATTAAACAGCTGTAACTCTTTCGCGTGTGGCGTCTCCTTATGGGAAACTTTCTTGTTGGATTAAAGCGGCCTGCTCGGTCGCGGAGACGCCCTGCTGTATGTATGCAGATCAGTGTTTGGTATCACCGGACACGGAGGAGCGGGGAAGGTCAGATGGCAGACTGATTATGGGACAGATGTAACAGAGTTCTTTCCCTTTCCAAACCCACAAGGATATTAAGGAATGGGCACTTGAAATTAATCGGCACCCACTGGGGATTTATAATTAATAACTACCGAGACCAGAATGCCTCGGGGGTTGCCCTTGGAGGCGGGACTTTATGACAATTTAATAGAGCCGTGTGCTTTTGCTGGATCAAGAAACTTACCTAACGGCCCGTGAACAAGAGCACAAGGGTGCTCGAAACGCGTTGGCCAATGGATGTAAACTTGGAAGGTGTTGTGACTCTGCTGCACTGCTGGTCTGCCATTAAAACGCTGTAACTTTTTCGCGTGTGGCGTCTCCTTATGGGCAACCTTCTTGTTGGATTAAAGCGGCCTGCTCGGTCGCGGAGACGCCCTGCTGTATGTATGCAGATCAGTGTTTGGTATCGGGACTTTATGACAATTGAATAGAGCCGTGTGCTTTTGCTGGATCAAGAAACTTACCTAACTCCTCATTTCTGGTCATCGTTGATGGCCATAATGTGCTGGATTATCCGCTTGTGGACCTGCAATTTTGTACTCCCAACATATTGCAGGCCACATGGACACTCCAGCACATAAACTGCGTACTCAGTCTTGCAGTTAAGTTGTCTGGCGATAGTTCGAGGGATGTCAGAAAAGGGTGCGGCAAACTCAGTCTTGCTGACCCCGTGTTTGCATGCTTTGCAACTGGTGCATTTCCTGAAGCCTTTGCTGGCATGCAACCAAGTTTTGGGACTGACAACTTCAGGACAATATTTTACAAGAGCATCACTCATAGATCATGCTTTCCTGAAAGTTATCCCTGGTCTGGGTTTCATATGCTCACCTATTACTTGATCATTGTGCACAAGGCTCCAATGCCTGTTGACAATCTTGCGGAGTTCCCCGTGCTGCTTGTTATGAGTCCAGATTAATCTGGTGGGCTGTTTAGATTCTGCCACACTTGCCCTCTGACTCTTCTTGTGTATAAGGGCCTCTTTTCTAGAAAACGCATTAGCTTTTGTAATAGCATTGACTATATCAGACTCCTTATAACCTCTGGCCAAGAACCTTACTTTACTAGCCTCTTGTGCCAGGTGGCATTGATGGTCTGTGCTGCAGATACGTCTGATACACAGCATTTCCCTGTAGGGAATACTGCGTATCACATGGCCCTGATGGTGACTTGTAGCGTGCAACACGGTGTTGCCCGCCGTGGGCTTTCTGACGTAAATGATAGATTGAAGGCATTAGAATTGATGAGTTCCACAAATGCAACAGCCTGTGAATACGAACCACACCATATTAGAAATATATCTATATATATATATGTATATATATATATTCACTTAAAAACCATAGGTTTCAGGCCTTATATAGTTAGGAATTTGCATTTTAAAAACCTTGCAAATTCACTTAAAAAACCATAGGTTTCAGGCCTTATATAGTTAGGAATTAGCATTAAAAAAAACATTGAAATTGCTCCTATATAGTTAGTTGTACTAACTATATTCTGCGCACCCGCAATCCACTGCTGATGATGTCACATATTACATCATTCATGACATGGTCAGTGACATCACTGATGACATCTCATTTGACATCACTGATGACATCATCCAATGACTGTGTGTTTCTGTAAAGTTTAAATGTGTTTTACATATTGAAGAATGAGTGGATGTATAAGTGTCAGGATGAAGGATTCAGTAGGTGCGTGACTGACTGTATGAGTGAGTGATTAAATGTGTCTTACTAAATGCATGGGTTAGTGACTAAACTGTCTGAATGTGTACATCAGTATGTCTGTTGTGTAAGCTGCTGCATGTGTTAATCAGTAGCTATATGAGTGGCTATATAGGTTATTGATTGGTTGCCCAAGTATTTGAATGGGAGACTGAATGTGTGTGTGGGTGGCTGAGAGGTGTATGACTCTGTGCATAGATGTGTGAGCAGTTGATTCACTAGGTGTATGAGTTCAAGAGTGCATGTGGAAACAGCTATATGGGTGTTGACTGTGTGCATGGGTGTGTTGATGAGTGAATGGATATCTCAGTGCTACATGTCCAAGTAAGTACATATGTAAAACACAGTGCATGTGAGAGTTGGCATATATAAATGACTATACTTGAGAGCCAGTGAATGTGCGAGTGGCTGTATGGATCATTGTGTACTTGTATCAGTGATTGTATAAGAGAGTAAAGTATGTGTTAGTATATGTTTGAATAAGTAAGGTGTTGTGTGTATAACTGTATAGTTGAGGAAATGGAAGTGTGATTGATTCTTTGCATGACTGACTAGGTGTGTGAGTAACTCCATGGATGAGTGGCAGTGTGTGAGTGTCTGTATAGGTGTATGAGTGCATATGATAGTGTTGTATTGATGAGTGATTCTATGGGTGAATGAGTGAATGTGTGTGGAGACCTAGAAATCAGTGAGTGCGTATGTAGTAACTGGTATTGGTGTGTTAATGGTTTCAAGAATGGTAGTCTGTATTTAACACTGGGTGTATCAAAGGTTATATTAGAGTGTGAGGAGGTGCATCGTATTATCACATGAATGATATCATCAGTGATGTGATCAGTGATGTCAGTCAGTCAGTCAATCACTTTTATTCGATTAAAAAAATCACAAAAAGACACAAGATACAAGATACAAATCATCAGATACAATAAAATACAACGGTAATACATACAATTCAAGTTAGTGAAAAAGAATTTAAAAAAGTAAATAAAATTTCACGTTTAAAATGAACATATTTCATCGGTTCAATAGAACAATATATATGAATATTTCTTTCATCATTAAAAATTTCTCTGTGGCAATTATTTACATGTTTCTTAAAAAGCACCGGCACCGCTAAGATAATTCAGTTGTAATATGTCAGTGCCGTGCATTGATGCGCTTCTTGTTTATACGAACTCCTTCCACTAAAAAGCTTGCTACATGAAAAGTTACGCGTGCACTAGACAAGAGTTGTAGAAACAGGAGCGCTGGCCTGACCTGTAAGAAGCCAGCCTCCCGGAGAATTGGTAACAAGTATTTTTTTCTAATTTGTGCATAGTGTTCACAAAACATGGTGAAATGTAATGTGTCCTGTGGAGAAAAATGATCGCAATCACAGGGATTTGCATTAACAGGAGTATCCCACGTAGCATAGGAGCCCAACAAAAAGTGTATCAAGTTTAAACGAAATCTAGTTAAAAGAAAACAGTGAAATGGTCTCGTAACAAAAACTAGATAGGGTTCTAAGCCTGAAACGGTGATAAGAGCATAATTGCTTCTGACAAGCATTTTTTTCATCTCTATTTCCTCCCGCTCTGCCATAAATAGGTTTGTCAATGTAGATTTTATCACCATGACATCTTTGATGCGATCAGGAAGAGCTCTATACGCCCCACATATGATAGCATTGATTTGGCATAAGCCAGCCATGGGATTCTTTGAGCTCTCTTCAGGGCTAAACAGTCTTTAAGAATCAAATGATTTATAGAGATTTCTTGATTGAGCCAGGTTTTTAACCAGCAAATAACAGGGGCAGATTTTATTTGGTCTGTAACAAACCCAATACCTAGCTCTGAGTGTATGGTAAAAGTGGGAGTGGACTGGGGAACTGAGAGCAGCGATCTAAGAAATTTATTTTCCACCTTCTGGATAGTAACAGGTTTTGTATATCCCCAGATTAAAGACCCGTAGGTGGCTATAGCCAAACATTTGGCTTTGTACACTTTAAGGATAGCCTCCATTGGTCGTGCCCCCATTCTTTTAACAAAACTCAGCAGGGCTGCAGCGGATCTTACAACTGCATTCGTTTTTGACTTATGTTGGGCCCCCCAGGTTCCTCTATTATCGAAGATCACGCTCAGGGAAGTGAAGGAGGAGACCCTCAAAACTTCTTTCCTTGTACAAGAGAATGTTATGGATTTCTTGTTCCTACCAGTTAGTCCCGCAATCATGACCTGTGATTTTTGGGTGTTTATTTTCAGGTCTAAGGAGGTCATAAAATCACCAAAAGAAGCCATCAGTCTATTGAGGGCCACACCTGTACGAGCCAAAAGAACCCCGTCATCCACATACAGGAGGACCGGGATGTTGGTCTCCCCTGCTCGCAGGACGTCAGCCGCCGAGGTGGCCAGAGCTGGTTCAAGTGCGTTTATGTATAAAGTAAAGAAGAGGGGGGCAAGGATACACCCTTGCCGCACCCCCTCTCAGATTTAAAATAACTAGTACATCTTCCCTCCCGGGTAACTCTGACAGAGGCCTGTAGTCCACGATGGAGGTCAGCTAAAAAGCCAACCAGCGCCGGCTCAATACCCATATCCAAAAGGACCCCGCACAGCATCGACCTGTTAACCAGATCGAAGGCTGAGGAGAGGTCCATAAAGGCCATGTACAAGGCCCCCTCTTTCACTATGGTATATTTACTGATGATCAGATGGAGATTTAAACATTGATCCAATGTGCTCCTTTTAGCCCTGAAACCGTACTGGGCATTCGACATGGTTCCTCTGCCTTCTAGCCATGTTGTCATTCTACATAAAATGACTCTGCCCAAGATTTTAACAGCAGAGTCTATTAGGGAAATAGGCCTATAGCAGGCAGGATCACCCCTTTGGCCCTTTTTAAAGATTGGGATGATTATGGACCTAGCCCAGGACTCAGGGAAATTATTTTCTCTTGCGGCATTAAAAACATTGGTCAGAATCTTGACCCAGAATTTTGGTGCAGACTTATATAAGTCCGCAGGAACCCCGTCAGGGCCCGGGGCCTTATTCTTAAGTGTTTCGTTTATAGCTTTTTCCACGTCATCCTCCCTAAAGGCCAGAATTGGCTCTAAACGAGGGTGGGGAAAAATCTCCTGTGTATAGCCAACGGTAGACTGACTATAAATGTTGCCAAAGTGGGTGAGCCACTGCTCATCCGGGATGACACATTCCACACCATGATTCTCCGCCCCCAAAAAATAAGGCTGGTTGATCACCTCCTAGAATTTAGAGCTGTCCCGCAGGACTTCATCTGATTGCAGGTCATTCCAGGCTTGATCTTTAATCTGATTTTTCCGAGCCTGGATAGCGTGTTTATATTTCTTCCTAAGAAACGCTGTGTGTTTTCTATTTCTGGGTGTTTCCTTTAATCCCTTTAAGAGGGCGGAGTGCGCCTTGGTGCAGTTTGTATCAAACCACCATTTTCCTCTTTGCCCACCTGATTTTGCTTTGAGCGTTAAGTCAGTATTCACTTGTTGACATATTATATCAAATGCCTTAACTATCCTGATGTTAGGAGCGACAGGGTCTAAACAGATACCAACCTCCTCTTCTACCTTAGCTAAAACCTCTTTTAAAAAGTGACCGGGGTCACTTTAGACCATTTCAGCCTTCTACCCTGATCTTTCGTTATCAGATCAGTCGGGCATAGCGCCTGAGATTCTTTAAGATCCAATAACCCCCCCTGAGCAACCTCTAATATCACGAGGTTATGATCACTAAAAATATAAAGTCTTCTACCCTATAGCTTAAGATAACTGACAAAACAAAAGATGACAAAAAGATGTAGTCTATAACTGATCCTGTGTCTTTCCCTTTGAATGTCAGTGGTCTAGGGACGAGTGGACAGCAACTTGATTCATAAAGATTAAAAGAGGCCAAAAAGTTCTCCAGGGCTTCCCCATGTTTCGTGTGTTCAAAGTGCCTGGGGAGCGAAAAGGGTGGCCCTCCTTTATCTTCCATGATACAATCCAAGCGGCAAGGGTATATATTAAAATCACCCATGAGGATGACCTCAAAACTATTATGTATAGTTCTATATTTATCTAAAAATTCCTCAAGGGATTCTAAGTGTTGATTTGTACTGACGTTTTCAGGGGAATTGTAAAAATTCATAAGAAGAATAGAAGGGGAATTCACAACTAGCAGTTCTACTGCTAGGCAGTGGGGGGAGCCTGACTCTAACTGTTTGGCTGTCCCTTTCAAGTTAAGTGAGACTAATAAGGATATGCCTCCCTTTGCCCTCCCTGCCACACTTGGTTTAGCAGGGATGCTAAAGTGGACATACCCATCTAAGACAAGACTATTAGCTGTATCCCAAGTTTCTTGAAAAGAAACTATATCAAATGATGAAACAAAGCCCACCCATTTCTCATCTTGGATCTTAGATCTAGAACCCGCAATGTTCCAGCTAAGGATTCTACAAATATTTTTTTTAATTAAATTCGGAGGGGACGTGTAATTAATGGCACAGGGTTTATGTAGTCAATCGGAATTCTCTAGATGTGACAAAGGTGCAAAACGATTTGACAACGGCAAACCCCCAGTCTGTATATCTTCAGTAATCTGTGTGGGTATAAAGATTGAGGGGTTAATCTGGGGTGGAGGAGCAGAAATATCACTCTTGGGGAGCATAACAATGTTACAGGGTCCTAAGGTAGGTGTATCTCTCTTTTCTGTTGTCCTCTGGGGGCGGGGACATAACTTCTTACTCCCCCGTGGAGGATAGAAATATCCTAGGGGTAGTGGTCTGATTTCGGTATTTGCAATGGGAGACCCATCCCAGAATAGTTTTTCGGCAACATCTCTACCGCAAAAATTTACAACAATACAATCCCCAGTTATGTTCTTCGCCCGTGTCCTACCCACCCCACCCTTCTAGCCATGATGATGGAGTGGGATATATCACTCTCCCCTCTTTAGAAGTGTCTGCACCATTCCCTGGCTTTGACCAAGAGGCCCTTAGTGGACTCTCTCTCTTTTTGTTCTAAGAGTGGGACCCCTGTTAACACTGCCACAAAAGGGGCAGCATCTGGTAGAAGGTGCAACCTAGGCCTGCTAGGGTTAGATGTAGTATAGGGGGTGTTAGGACATGCAGCTTTATTCTCATATGTGTTCGTTGTTGCTGAAATGGGTTTTGATTGTGTTGTAAGATTTCCAATGCCGGGTTTACCTTCTTTTTGGCTTGGAGTTGGTAGCACGTGTTTATGAAATACAGATTGGCATGCATGCCCAGGAAGGTCTTTCGCCCCTGAACATACCGTGGGCTCTATATCTTTGTTCTCAACAAACTGACATTCAATTACCGAGTACGATATTCGTTAATAAAAGAGTCTATTTTTTCACACCTCTTTAGTAGGCCAGCCACACATGTGTTCAAACAGTCAACAATGTCTTTGCCAATTCCCACCAAGATTGGCTCTAATCGGGCATTAATCAATTCTTCTATTTTATCCCCAGAAGTAAACAAATATCATGAACATGATCCTGGTTGAGAGGCACATGATTAGCTTTCCCCCCACATTTTTTGGTCTTTTGTTTGACCGCAGTTAAGAGTGCATTTGAACTGTGACTCTCTACAAGTTGCGGCGGAGAGTTTTGGAGCGCAGGCTCGTGGATTGGTAGCGCCTCAGTCAATATGCATTCTGTCATTACCTCTGTAGGTACAGGTAGGTGATCAGGGGTGGATGGTTCGTTAGCCCTTCCCAATTCAAGCTCTTTTTCGGCGTTTGCGACTTTTTGATTAATAGCGCCAACAGCTGAAGTTAAGTATGAAATAATTGTGTCCGCCTTACGTGGGACCTTAGCATCTTTGGCCCCTTGCCCCTCATTTCCCAAATGTTTGTGCTTACCCATTGGTGTAGCTAAGGGGGGTGGCCCAGCTGTTGTGACTTAATGTAGTGTTCCCTCATGGGACACCGTACGCCTTATCGCCTTGTTGTGTCTCTGTGTGGACACCGTACCGTAGTGAGGTCACCAGCTGTGAACTGTCAGAACTGACGGTTGACAGCTGATCACCCAACTGATGGGAAACCGTGAAGGCTCCGCTTGCTGTAGGAGCCAGTGTTGGCACGTTAATAAAGAACATACTTTATCACCTATCCCGAGTGTGATGGTTCTTTACAAAGTAGCGACGAGGCGCCAACACTGAACCCACGGGATTCAAGGAATAAACTGATGAGGTGACTGTCCGCCAGCATTTCCAGTGAAGTCTCGTCACTACTAATTAATGAAAAGAGTACACACGGAAAAAAGGCAAACCATCGCCCAAGGTCGGATAAATAGACTCTTGAAAAATAAGATCTTCAAAGTAAAAAGAAGAGAAAGGGACATGACGTGCATATAGACCTTGGCGTGTGGAGGAAACGAAGTGAAGAAAAAGACTGCATGGAGAGTGCTGAAGCTATTCAGCTATTCGGGCAAAGGAACACATAACCGAATAAAGAATAGCACTTCACTAGGTATGGCATAATGGCAGACGGACAAATCACTCACAGGGCACAGAACTACCTTCGCAAAGATAAAGAGAAAAGGAACAAAGCAAAGGTACTGTTAAAAACTGAAGAGCAAACGTCGCTCGAGAGTTTGTCCACAAAGAACGCTTCAGGGCATAACTGTCATTCCAACTGTCAACCGCCTCGCAGCTGAGTGAAATCGACCGCACTACGTCACCGCGCTCACAGCTGAAAGACGCAGCGGCCATTTTGATTTACCAGAAAGCAGCAGTTAATCCTGGTTCGGCCAATAAGGTAAAACTGCACGACGTGAGCGCCACCTAGTGTCAACAAGACCTCATAGTTTAGACGCAGCTCTTCTCCATTTTAAAACATCGGAAAATCTACAAAGGTCCAGAAGACAACTCGAGTACCGGTGTGATCTGGGGACAGCATGCGGAACAAACAGTAAGCAATATTGCCACAGGAGAAAAAAAAATCTTAATTTAAACATGTTTTAGCGTGTACCTACAATTGTCACAAGGCAAGGAGGGTGTGCAGCAGTTTTGAGTTCTACCTCATATTTAAAAAAATAAGCATGTAAAATACGGCGCATATCTTCCTGTTTAACTGCTCAGTTGTCAAACATTCAAGCTAAACAAACAAATTCGATCAGTTTATGGCCTGATAACAGTAAAAAAAAATTAATAACAGTTGTACCTTCGAAATAATCTCAATATAAGATGGCATCGGGTTGCATATGGAACTTGTCGCCACCAGAGACCTTCCTACGTGCAGTGGGAGAACCAGCACTTAAGTGGGAAGAATGGAGGGATTTTTTCCTAAACTATATTGCAACATTAGAAGAATATGATGAGGTAAAGCCTGAAAAAAAGTACAAAATGCTCATGCATTGTTTAGATGCTGGAGGGATTAAAGTGTACAACGCAATAAATAAAAAGATCAGGGCTGAAAATGAAGGGGACGTGTTTACTAATTCCATTGACGATCTCAACACATATTACAAACCGACAGTATGTGTTGGTGTAGATCGTTACAAATTCTTCCAAAGAAAGCAGTGTGAGGAAGAACCAATCGATGATTATGTTTCTGCACTTAAGAACCTGGCCATTAATTGTCGTTTTGGTGCACTTCACAATGAGTTTATTAGAGATCAGATTGTTATGCAGGGCTCAAATTCCAACATACAAGACAACTTGTGGGCCAAGGGGGAATACCCACTGCAGAATATTGTAGACATTGTGCGCAAGGTAGAACTCACGGGAAGATGTGCAAAGGCTGTACTATCAGAAAACAAGGAAAAGAAAAGTGATACTATAAGCAGAATTACTGACAAAAGGACAAATAAAAAGCAGAAATGGAACAAAAACTACAAACCAAAATATAATAGGAGTGAAACAAAAAACTGGGGACATTGTTGCAGGTGTTTGAGCACATCTCACATGGCCAATGATCCAAAGTGTCCAGCACGCGAAGTAAAATGCACTAACTGTGGACTTAAAGGTCACTTCACTAAAGCGTGCAATAGAAGGAAGCCGCAACACGTAAGAATGGTTGAATGCGCAGGAGATGACTACAAAATGCATCTGATGATGAGGACATGAACATGTTCATACTAAACATCGACGATGAACTCTTCAGTGAAACACATGATGGTAGTGGTACAGGAATGAAAACCAAGACAAAGAAACCCAGATGTTGCATGACGATTGGATGCGTAGAGATAAACATTGTGGCAGACTCTGGCTCGCCTTATACAATTGTTAATGAGAACGTCTGGAAAGAAAAATTCAAACCACACGCTAGAGAAGAACTTAAAAAACCTGATATAATCATCAGATCATTTACAGGTAAGCAAATTGAAGTGTGCGGTTACAGGACGCTAGACTTCATATATAAAGGCAGAAAGGCATTCGGTAAACTATATGTATCGAAGGTCGGACCATCAGTTCTAGGTTGGATGGACCAAGGTAACCGAGGGATTATCCTCGATCCAAGCAAAAGTGAGCCAGTATTATGTTTGGCAGATAACAATGACTATGCAACATCCTTACTCAAGAATTATCCCAAGGTTTTCAGTGGAAATGTGGGAGCTTTGAAAGGATACCAGCATAAAATCAAACTTAAGGAAATTACCACTCCCATTGTGCACAAGGCAAGGAATATTCCGCTTGCCATTAAGTATAAGGTAAAGGCCCAGCTTGACAATCTGATGAAAGATGGAATAACTGAAAAGGTGGAAGCATCTGAATGGGTCGCCCCCCTGGTTATCGCGAAACGACCAAATGGCATGTTATGGCTCTTTGTTGACTTGCGCGATTTGAATCAAAACATTGTAGTGGAGCAATATCCATTGCCCAAAATAAATGAGATGTTGACTACCACCAAGGGCGTAAAGTGGCTTTCCACAATTGATTTAAAATCCGCCTATCACCAGGTACCCCTGCATCGCAAAAGTAAGACACTGACGACATTTGTTACTCCTTTTGGATGTTTCAGATTCACTCGAGTACCATTCGGTTTAGCATCTGCGGCCGCAATGTTTCAGAGACTCATGAATAACATCTTCGAAGGAGTTCCAGGAATATTACTCTTCCAGGATGACATCTTAATTATGGGAAAAACAAAGGAAGAGCATGATGGCAGGGTTGAAGAGGTCCTGGAAATTCTGAACAAGAAAGGATTGACTGCAGAATATTCTAAATGCAAATTTGCCAGTAATTCTGTCAATTATCTTGGGCACCTTATAACAGGAGAAGGAATCAGTCCAAAAAAAGAACTAATACAGGCAATAAAGGACTCACCAATACCATCTAACAAAGATGAACTAAGATCCTTTTTGGGACTCGTAGAATTTTATTCCAAATTTATCAAAAATTTCTCACTCAAAACCTATACTCTTCGGCAACAATTGAAACAAATGAACAGATTTGAATGGTCTCAAGAATGTGAGGAAGCATTTCAGAATCTAAAGGACGACATGTGTACGGCTTTGCCACTTCAAGGATATGACCCCTCCTTACAAAACTATGTCACCACAGACGCTAGCAACAAGGGTCTAGGAGCCGTAATCACACAGAGGGACACCAAAGGCGTGGAATACACCATAGCCTTTGCATCGCGCTCACTCACTCAAGCAGAAGAAACATTTTCAGTCATTGAGCGTGAAGCACGGCATGCGTGTGGGCCCTTGAACACTTTAGACAATATGTCTGGGGAAAAATGGTTAACTTGTGTACAGACCACAAACCATTAACCAAAGTTCTCACCACGAAGGGATTAAACACGGCTTCACCAAGATTGGCCAGACGCTTATACGCTTATTTGATTACATATACAAAGTCCACTACGTTCCCGGAGTGAAAAATGTTGTAGCTGATTTTCTAAGCAGAATGCCCGTAGGAAACAAAAGCGACATTGACAGCAAGGAAGTGGAATAAACATGCATAGCAAATGTATTAGAGAAGTCAAGTGGAATCACAAGAGAGGAATGGCTGTTGGAGCAAAGTAGGGACAAAGTAATTTGTAAAGTAATACAGAACATAACTGAAGGATGGTCAAACAAGAACAAACTAACAGAACCATTGAAAAACTTCTGGGAAATAAAAAATGAATTATCTTTGGAGAATGGATTCCTGTTGAGGAATGGAAGAATTGTTCCACCTACAAACATAAGGAAGAAGATACTTGAGTTGTGCAATGAAGGGCATTTAGGTATCGCAAAAACGAAGAACAGAGTGAAAAACATGTATTGGTGGCCTGGTGTCAGTCTTGCAGTAGAGAGAACAGTAAGAGAATGCAAAATGTGCCTGGACTCAGACAAATCACAAGTGACATTCAGACCACCTTTGCACCCGATACCATGTCCATCTATGCCATGGGAAAGGATCGGCATCGACATTATTGGCCCAATACCAGAAGAGCTAGATCAATGGTACGTGATAGTAATAATCGATCACTACTCAAAATGGCCAGAGATAAGAATTGTTAACAAACCAGATGCTCTGAATGTTGTAAAGTTCATGGATGAAACTTTCGCCCTTGAAGGACTTCCAAAGCAGATTCTAAGCGACAATGGCGCACAATTCACTTCTGAAATATTTAAGGCCTATGTGAGCAAACACGGTATTGTACACAAGACTACCTCAGTATATCATCCTACGGGTAACGGAGCAGTGGAGAGATTCAACCGAGTTTTGAAGGGAATATTGTAAATCGCTAAAAGCAACAAACTCAACTGGAAAACGGAAATGCTCAAGACAGAGTGGGCATACAGAATTTCTCCATGCGAAACCACAGGCCACAGCCCATTTGAGTTAATGCGAGGCAGAACTCCACTTTCAAAGGACAATGTGGGTTGGGCCCAAGCGGCAAGAAGAGTGCACTGGTCTTCTCAACAGGTCATGCAAAGACTCACGCACGCACAGCTCAAGAGTAAGACGACCGATGACAACAAGCACGGATGTAAGCTGGTTGAACTCAAGGCGGGAGATGAAGTCAAAGTAAAGGAAAGTGGACACATTGGAAAGGGGCAAGAAAGATTCACATCTCCCCTGACTGTGCATGAAGTGTATTGTAACTCTGCGCTCTTGAGTGACGGAAAGGTATGGCACTTCTCTGTTTTGTCTGCTTACAGTCAACCCATACCAAGCCAAGAAGATACATACCGTTTACCAACAGGCATTGCTAAGAACTCATACGACGGACAGAAAAGAAACCTGACTCAACCATTTTTATATGACGATGAGTCTGACCATGAGTTTCAAGCACAACCTAATGTGATTGTGAGCAACGTTCTGCGGCACGCTTCAATGCCAGGTTGTACATCACCAAATGCCACCAGCGCAGTGAGGGTCAGGCGAATGTTACCACCAACACCTGCAGACGACACACCTCAGCCCATCAGCAGGAGTCGAGCAGGGAATTTGTTAGGACCACCAACTAAACTAAGAGATTACGCCTGCGAATAGACTCTTTGTTACTCCATTTGGCTGTTCTGTTTTTCCTTTCCATTCCTTTCCATAAGAAGGGAGATATGTTGTGACTTAATGTAGTGTTCCCTCATGGGACACCGTACGCCTTATCGCCTTGTTGTGTCCCTGCGTGGACACTGTACCTTAGTAAGGTCACCAGCTGTGAACTGTCAGAACTGACAGTTGACAGCTGATCACCCAACTGACGGGAAACCGTGAAGGCTCCGCTTGCTGTAGGAGCCAATGTTGGCGCTTTAATAAAGAACTTACTTTATCACCTATCCCGAGTTTGATGGTTCTTTACACCAGCCCGGCCTCCTCTGGCCTCTTATGGCCTCAGAGGGCCCACCCTTTGCCCGGGCTTCGCTTGGAGTCCCATTACGTCCCGCGAGGCGGGGTTGATGCAGAACTTATGCGCCTTCTGGCGCGGTCGTTTGTTGGTCAGTGTGCTGGTGGATGCGCTAGTGCTTCTGGGGGTTGGAGTCCCCTAGCCCGCTCTCCACTCTGCGGCCACGCTCTGGTGCTGGAAGAGGAGCGAGGTGGTGGGAGGCAGGCGGGAAGCAGGCGAGCGCCTGGTAAGTGCTCCGCGAGTGTAGGCAGCTCTCTCCCCTCGAGGCAGCAGGTAACTGTGGCCGATTCCCCCGCTCAGCAGGGGCTGATGCAGAACTTATGCGCCTCCTGGCGCGGTAGTTTGTTGGTCAGTGCGCTGGTGGATGTGCTAATGCTTCTGGGGGTTGAAGTCCCCTAGCCCGCTCTCCACTCTGCGGCCACGCTCCGGTGTTGGAAGACGGAGGCGGCGGGAAGCAGGTGAGCGGCTGGTAAGTGCTCCGCGAGTGAAGGCAGCTCTCTCCCCTAAGGCCGCAGGTAACTGTGGCCGATTCCTCAGTGATGTCAAATGAGATGTCACCAGTGATGTCATTTGAGATGTCATCAGTGATGTCATCAGTGATGTCACTGACCATGTCATGAATGATGTAATGTGTGACATCATCAGCAGTGGATTGCGGGTGCGCGAAATATAGTTAGTACAGCTAACTATATAGGAGCAATTTCAATGGTTTTTTAAATGCTAATTCCTAACTATATAAGGCCTGAAACCTATCGTTTTTTAAGTGAATTTGCAAGGTCTTTAAAATGCAAATTCCTAACTATATAAGGCCTTAAACCTATGGTTTTTTAAGTGAATTTGCAAGGTTTTTTAAATGCTAATTCCTAACTATATAAGGCCTGAAACCTATGGTTTTTTAAGTGAATTTGCAAGGTTTTTTAAATGCTAATTCCTAACTATATCAGGCGTGAAACCCATACTTTTTTTTCAATAAATTTCAAAGGTTTAGTAAATGCTAATTCTATTAGCGGATAACGTTTATATATGTTCTTTTATTATCCTTCTGGGACCACCTGAGCAGCCATCTTGTTTCTCAGGAGAAGTGAGGCACAAGAGAGCACAAAACAAGAGTGGAAAACGCGAAAAGGGGGCAGGGTTGAGACCCCCTGACCCCCTAGCCCTTCTCAGGGGTGCCCAGAAGGACCACCAAGTGCAAAAAAATTATTTTATTTTTTTAAATAGCGGGGTACGCGTACCGTACGTGTACGGTGCGGTTACCCTTCGATTATTTTGAATATATATATTTTTTTTGCCCTTAGGGGTCCTTTTTGGGACCCCCTGAGAAGGGCTAGAGGGTTGGGGGGTCTGTACCCTGCCCCCTTTTCGTGTTTTCCACTCTTGTTTTGGGCTCTCTTGCGACTCAGTTCTCCTGAAAAACAAGATGGTGGCCAACACTTACTGGTTTGGACAGTTTGGAATGTTGACAGTCGACTGCCAGCCAATCAGAAACTTGCTCACACACGTAAGGGTACGCGCACTTAGTCGTACGGTACGCGTACCGTACGCTTACGGTGCGCGTACGGTGAGCGCATATAGATATATAATTTGCTCAAATTCAATTTTCTCAACAACTACTGGAGGGATTTTCACCAAATATCAAAAAGGCACTACTGCATACCTGTCCCTACCATTTTGCCAAGTTTGGTGTAATTCTGTTCAGCCGTTCAAGCTGTAGCCATGTCTAAAGGTCCCATAGAAAATGCCATTTGAAAAATTTCAAATTCAATTTTCTCAAGAACTACTGGAGGGATTTTCGCCAAACATAGCAAGGGCACATCTGCATACCAGGCCCTACCATTTTGCTAAGTTTAGTGTAATTTCATTCAGCCGTTCGGGCTGTTGCCGTGTCTAAAGGTCCCTATGGAAATTAACATGGGAAAACACGTTTTGGTACCCCGCTTTCGGCCCCCGCTTGACAAATTCCCACGAAACTTTCAGGGAAGGAGCGGAGTGGAGCTGGCCAAAATTCTGGAAAATGACACACAGATTCCACAATCGGCGCCAAAGTTATTCCCAATAGAATGTTGAGCGCATACAGATAAATAATTTGCTCAAATTCAATTTTCTCAACAACTACTGGAGGTATTTTCCCCAAATATAGAAAAGGCACTACTGCATACATGTCCCTACCATTTTGCCAAGTTTGTTGTAATTCCGTTCAGCCGTTCGGGCTGTAGCCGTGTCTAAAGGTCCCATAGAAAATGCCATGTGAAAAATTTCAAATTAAATTTTCTCAAAAACTACTGGAGGGATTTACACCAAACATACAAAAGGCACTGCTGTATACCAGTCCCTACCATTTTGCCAAATCTGGTGTAATTCCTTTCAGCCGTTCGAGCTGTAGCCTTGTCAGAATATCCCTATGGAAATTACCATGGGGAAAACACGTTTTGGGACCCCCCTTTTTTCTCAGCCCCGGCTTGACGAATCCCCCCGAAACTTTCAGGGAAGGACCGAAGCACAGCGAGGCAACTATAAGGAAAAGTACAGTACAGGCAGTTCCCTCAATCGGCGCCAAAGTTATTCCCAATAGAATGATCGGAATTTCCTATGGTAACTAGGTCCTAACTATATATACCTACTGGCTATCGCCAGTAGGTAATATATATATATATATATATATATATATTTTTTTTTTTACTTATTTTTTTTTTTTTTGCTGCAAAATAACACGCCGCACTCAGGAATTGTAAATAGCTGTGTTTATTCAGCAAACTCCACCATCAGTCTGTCACACCGACGCGTTTCGGGCATGCGCCCTTTCTCACACATATATATATATATATATATATATATATATATATATATATATATATATATATTATATATATATATATATTATATATATATATATGTATATATATATATATATATATATATATATATATATTCTTTGAAAAAACCATAGGTTTCACACCAGTTATAGTTAGCAGAACATTTTACTCATACAAAACCATTGAAATTCCCACGTTATAGGACTCACTATAACTCGCGCGCCCGCAATCCACTGCTGATGATGTCACATATTACATCATTCATGACATGGTCAGTGACATCACTGATTACATCACCAGACATCTCAAATGACATCACTGATGACATCATCCAGTGTCTGTGTGTTCCTGTAAAGTTAAAATGTGTTTAACATATTGAAGAATGAGTGTATGTATGAGTGTCTGGATAATGGATTTAGTTGGTGCGTGACTGACTGTATGAGTGGGAGATTAAATGTGTCTTACTGAATGCATGGATTAGTGACTAAACTGTCTGAATGTGTGTATCATTATGTCTTTTGTTGTGTAAGCTGCTGCATGTGTTGATCAGTAGCTATATGAGTGGCTATATGGGTTATTGATTGGTTGCGCAAGTATTTGTATGTGAAGCTGAGTGTGTGTGTGGGTGCCTGGGAGGTGTGTGACTCTGTGCATAGATGTGTGAGCAGTTGATTCATTTGGTATAAGGGTTCAAGAGTGCATGTGGAAAGAGCTGTATGGGCGGTTGACTGTGTGCATGGGTGTTTTGGTGAGTGAATGGATTTCTCAGTGCTACATGTCTAAATTGTAAATTGTAAATTGTTGTGTCTTGTAAAGCGCACTGCTACCCGGAGGCCTCGTAGCGCTATAGACCGCTGGGGAACCCGTCCTGGCTTTTCCCTGTGAGATAGTCCCTCCTGGGGGTCTCCAAGGTGAAACCAGGCATCCCCGGCGTTTGTGTGGGGCCGTTGTGGAGATGAGGCAAGCTAATGCCCAGAGTTGCCGAGTGTGCTCCCTGGTCGGAGTAGGCACCGATGCGAGAATTATCAGTCCGCTGATCCTGGTCCAAGACCTGCCGCGTCGGGAATCGAACCCTGGTCCCGGGCCGTTCTCTGCACTCGGGTCTGCCGCCTCTAACCAGTGAGCCATACCTCTCTAAGTAAGTACATATATAAAAACAGTGCATGTGAGAGTTGGCATATATAAATGACTATACATGAAAGCCTGTGATTGCGTAAGTGACTGTATGGATTAATGTGTAGTTGTATCAGTGATTGTAAAAGAGAGTAAGTATGTGTTAATCCATGTTTGAATAAGTAAGGTTTTGTGTGTATAACTGTATAGATGAGAAAATGGGAGTGTGATTCATTCTTTGCATGACTGACTAGGTGTGTGAGTAACTCCATGGATGAGTGACAGTGTGTGAGTGTCTGTATAGGTGTATGAGTCCATAAAATAGTGTTGTATTGATGACTGACTGTATGTATGAGTGATTGTATGTGTGTATGAGTGGATATGTATGTAGACTTAGGAATCAGTGAGTGCGTATGTAGTAACTGGTATTGGTGTGTCAATGGTTTTTGGAATGGTAGTCTGTATTTAACACTGGATGTATCAAAGGTTAGATTAGAGTGTGAGGAGGTGCATCGTATTGTAACATGAATGATGTCATCAGTGATGTCAATCAGTGATGTCATTTGAGATGTCATGAATGATGTAATATGTGACATCATCAGCAGTGGATTGCGGGCGCGCGAGTTATAATGAGTCCAACTAACTATAACGTGGGAATTTCAATAGTTTTGTATGAGTAAAATGTTCTGCTAACTATAACTGGTGTGAAACCTATGTTTTTTTCAGTGAATTTGAAAGGTTTTTTAAAAGCTAATTCCTACCTATAACGTTTGTGAAACCTATGGTTTTTTCAGTGAATTTCATAGTTTTTTTAAAAGCTAATTCCTTTGTATATCGACTTTGTAACCTACGTTTTTTTTTAGCTGTTTTTATAACTATTAATTTAAAAAAAAATGTATTTGTTCAATGTATATATTTTTTTTAATCATATTTTCCTGGGGTGCTCAGAGTGCGCGCACTGGTGAGCTTACCTGTATCATTTTGTCTTGTAGCGCTCCGGGTGCGCGCACCGGTAAGCTCTTCCGAGAGCGTAGCGAGAGCGCTAATTCTGCGTTCGTAAAAAAAAAATGTATGAAAACTAAATAATAATGCAAGACATTCAGTACCATACTTACAAAAGCAGTATTTGTGATTTACGAAATGAAAATGATTTTGCATTTCCGAAAAGCTAGCAAAACGTCACTCAGGCGCTCCGCGTAAGCGCCCCCAGAAGCGCCTACGTTCGCGCCGCATAAGCGCCCCCGGAAGCGCCTACGTTCGTGCCGTGTAAGCGACCCCGGAAGCTCTTCGGTACGCGCAGCGTAAGCGCGTCAAGTCATGTGACCTTAAAATAACACTTTTCATTGGTTGCTAACAGTTTGTTTTACAAAGAATGAAATCCCCACCCATTTCCTTCACTTCTTCATTCACTTTTGTGACTGCAAGAGCTGTCTTTTTGCTGCTTAATCTTTGTTGGATTATCATGGCTGCCAGAGCATCCAGAAACAGTGATGACTCAGATGGATTTTTAGATGAAGAGGTTCCTGAGCCTAGAGCTAAGGAGCATTTTCTCTGGATTTTTTTTCTATACCTGCAGACCAAAAAAAAGTAAATGCTCCAAAGGTGGAGTGTCGAATTTGTCATACTGTCCTGTCACGGGGTGACCCTACCAAAAAATATTCCTTTGGAAATTCAACCATGATCCGGCATGTCGAGAGGAGGTACCCTCAGAATTATGCCCTAGAGAGTGTCAGGGCTCTGGCACAAGAGGCTCCAGGGGACGGTGCTTCTACATCAACTGGAGGAGCAACTGCATCATCAGTGAGGGGGCGACCAGAACAGCTGATCCCTAATATTCAGCCTGCTTTTAATGAAGCCACAATTAAATGCAGACAATGTGATCAGCTACTTTGTTATGGGGAACAAAGTGTTATGCTCATGGTTCGAGCAATAGAGAACCACCGCTGCCATTCCCAGCCCTAATTTTGATTTTTTTTTTTGCTCCTGTTGAGCAGTTTCTCATTCCCTGTTTTTGTTTTTGTTCAAAAAAAAGAAAAAAGACAAAAAAAAGTTATTTTCAGAACTACCTCCAATTCTCATCAAAGAGCTGTATTCTTAAAAAAATGAAAAAGAGTAACTGAAGTGGAGTGCAGTGAGAGAGGAGAGGAAAATGAGTGAGAAAGCAAAGAAAGGGACGAGAGGGGAAGGGAAGTGAAGTAGGGGGACCGAAAGAAGGTGTGTGTGGTGAAGGAGAGTGAGAAGGAGATTGAACATGGGAAATGAGAATAAGTGAAGAAAATGTAGTGAAGGAATAGGGGTGTGGAAGGGTAAGAAAAAAGCAGTGATGTTTAGGAAAGAGTGGACATACAGACTGGATACAGACAAGGGAGTGTGAGACAAGGTGAGTAAGGCAGTAAAGAGACAGAGAAAGTGAAAGAAAAAGTAAGAGTAGAAGACTGAAGACCTCATTTATGAGGCCATGCATCACTTTTACACCGCCGGTGCGTCACTTTTTGTGACGCACCAGTGCTGTAAAAAAGGCACCTTGTTGAGTCACATTTACAAAGTGACGCATCTAGGTAGATGCGTCACTTTGTAAACCACTGCACCACATTATACCTGCGCCAGGTGTAATGAATGCAAAGGGGCGTATTGACGCAAGGAAGGGTCGTAGAAGTGATGCAGTGAAATCTTTGACATTTCACGGCGTCACTTTTAGGACACCGTTGCGTCAAAATCTTGCGCCTGCCTCACAGCATGCATAAGACTGACGCAGGCCTTTTCACATGGGGCTGGCCCCATGTGAAAGGATGCATTGCTGGAGTTGCGTCACTTTCGTGACACACTCCAGCAATGCATCACTTTTGCGCTTACAGATACGTCAGAAATACTGACGTATCTGTAACTCCTTGCGACATAATGCGTCATGCATTAAATATGACACATGAGTAGAAGACTGAAGGCCTCATTTATGAGGCCATGCATCACTTTTACGCCACCGGTGCGTCACTTTTTGTGACGCACCAGTGCTGTAAAAAATGCACCTTGTTGAGTCATATTTACAAAGTGACGCATCTAGGTAGATGCGTCACTTTGTAAATCCCTGCGCCACATTATACCTGCGCCAGGTGTAATGTATGCAAAGGGGGCGTATTGACGCAAGGAAGGGTCGTAACAGTGACGCAGTGAAATCTATGAGATTTCACTGCGTCTCTTTTAGGACACTGTTGCGTCAAAATCTTGCTCCTGCCTCACAGCAGGCGTAAGACTAACGCAGGCCCTTTCACATGGTGCTGGCCCCATGTGAAAGGATGCATTGCTGGGGTTGCGTCACTTTCGTGACACACTCCAGCAATGCGTCACTTTTGTGCTTGCAGATACGTCAGAAATATTGACGTATCTGTAACTCTTTGCGACATGATGCGTCATACATTAAATATGACGCATCAGGAATGTCGCATGGAGAGCACATTGAGAAGTGATGCATCTCCGCTTTCACGCAACGATGCGTCATTTCTCATAAATGAGGCCCTGAGTGAGAGAGGAAAGAAACATAAGTGAGGGAGTGTGTCTGTGTCATAGGGAGTGAGTGTGATATAAGAGGAGTGACAGACTAAGGGGTCAGAGAGAATGAGTCTAACTGAGAGAGAATGAGGAGGTAAGGGGAGTGTAGAAGTAAGAGGACAGAGGGATTGAGAGTAGGAGTTACTGAAGTGGAGTAAGGAGAGTAAGTGAAGGGAAAACAGTGAAGGAGCAAAGGATGGGAAGAGAGAGGAAGGAAAGTAAAGGAGAAGGTCTGAAAGAAGGTGAGTGTAGGAGTATGGCTGAGTTATAGGGAGTGAACGTGTAGAAGAGGAGTGAGAGACTGAAGGGACGGAGAGAATGAGGCTAACAGAAAGAGAATGAGGGAAGGGGAGTGTAGAAGTAAGAGGACAGAGGGATTGAGAGAAGGAGTTACTGAAGTGGAGTAAGGAGAGCAAGGGAAGGCAAAAGAATGAAGGAGCAAAGGATGGGAAGAGAGAGGAAGGGAAGTAATGGAGAAGGTTTCAAAAAAGGTGAGTGTGGGAGTATAGCTGAGTTATAGGGAGTGAACGTGACAGAAGAGGAGTGAGAGACTAAAGGGTCAGAGAGAATGAGGCTAACAGAGAGAGAATGAGGGAAGGGGAGTGTAGAAGTAAGAGAACGGAGGGATTGAGAGTAGGAGTTACTGAAGTGGAGTAAGGGGACTAAGAGAAGGGAAAACAGTGAAGGAGTGAAGGATGGGAAGAGAGAGTAAGGAAAGTAAAGGAGAAGGTCTGAAAGAACGTGAGTGTAGGAGTATGGCTGAGTTATAGGGAGTGTGCGTGACAGAAAAGGAGTGAGAGACTTAGAGGACTGGAAGAATGAGGCTAACAGGGAGTAAGAAAAGGAGTTAATGAAGTGGAATACAAGCACAATCCTTTAATGCATCTACCACACCCTGACCTCATAATTGTGCACTTTGGTGGCAATGACCTGGGCACTTTGACTGGGGTAGGTCTGGAAATGCTTTTATAGGACACCTTTGGGCAATTTATGTCACTTTTTCCGAAAACTGCCTTGATATATATTCTAATATAAGCCAAAGGCAAAAATGGAACTGGTCCAACCAATTTTGTCCACAGATTGAAAAAGCAAGGACACATGTAACTAAATCTGTTTCTGCTTTCCTCAGAGACTATGCTATGGGTTCCATTTACCACAACAACTTGCGTTACAACATGCAAGACATCTACAGGAGAGATGGTGTGCATTTTACAGACGAGGGAAATAGAGTTTTCCTCTTGAATATAAGACTCTGGATTGGTACCTACTTGTAGGTACAAAAAACACCAACATAACACAACAGCTCTTTTCAGAGCTAACTTACCTCTAAACACTCTACATTATTTTTTTACTCTATTTTCTTACACTGTTTTTCCCCGTGGTGCGCTCAGGGTGCGCGTACTGGAGAGCGTACCCGGGAACGCACCCAGCGCTTACCCCGCGAAAAATGTTCATGGTCCTTCTAGGGCCCCCTCAGAAAACCTAGGGGGTCAGGAAGTGTCTACTCTGCCCCCTTTTAATTATTTCCCCCTTTATTTTTCATCTTTTGTGTCTCGATTCTACCGAGACACAAGATGGCGGACTCTCCAGACTGTTTAGAATGTTGACAGACACCCGACAGCCAATCAGCTTTCTGCTCGCGCACTCCCGTGGCGTGCCGGGTGCGCTCCCTGGTACACGTACCGGTGAGCGCCCGGAGCGCGCCTATAGATATATATGTGTTTTTTAAGTTAATTTTCAAAAAAACCACTGGAGCAATTTCCACCAAATATAGCAAAGGCACATCTGCGTACCAGTCCCTACAATTTTGCCAAGTTTGGCGTAATTCCAATCAGCGGTTCGGGCTGTACACTTGTCAGACCGTCCTATGGAAATTAACATGGGGAAAACATGTTTTGGGACCCCCCTTTTTCTCAGCCCCCACTTCACGAATCCCCTCGAAACTTCCAGGGAAGGAGCGGAGCGGAGCTGGCCAAAATTTTGGAAAATTACACACAAATTCCTCAACCGGCGCCAGAGTTATTCCCAATAGAATGTTGTGGATTTCCTATGCTAGCCAATCCTAACTATAACTACCTACTGGCGACCGCCAGTAGGTAATATATATATATATATTACCTACTGGCGGTCGCCAGTAGGTATATATAGTTAGGATATTTTCCCTATGGGATTTCTGAAAATTCTATGTCTAATAACTTTGGCGTTTGTGGACGGAATTGGCTGAAATTTTCAGGAAAATGGCACATTTTGTTTCTGAGCAGCCCTTGAAAATTTGGGGGGGTTTCATCAAGGGGGGGCCGAGAAAAAAGGGGGGTCCCAAAACGCGTTTTTCCCATGTTAATTTCCATAGGGCGGTTGGACTCACTTTTAGCCCGAACGGCTGAATGGATTTGCACGAAACTTGGCAAAATTGTAGGGACTGTTAGCCCGATGTGCCTTTGCTAGGTCTCAATATATGTGCTTCAGTGGATTTTGAGAAATTAACGTTTAAATCAAGATATATATCTGTAACAGCGCTACGGGCAGCGATCCGGTTCGCGTACTTTTCGCTTATCGGAACTTTGCGCACGGAAAGCTGATTGGCTCTTCGGTGTCTGTCAACATTCTAAACAGTCCGGTGCAGCCGCCATCTTCTCTCTCGGTAGGATCGAGAGACAAGAGGAGGCCAAAACAAAGAGGGAAATTTCCATAAGGGGGCATAGTAGATCCTCCCTGACCCCCTAGGTTTTATGTGGTGTTTTTAAAAGGGCCCAGCAGGGTCCAAAAAAATATATATATTTTTTTTTCGCGATGAGCGTCTAGTACGCGAACCGGAAAGCGTTCTGGGCAGCGTACTATAAGGATAATAGAATGATACACTTTTCAAAGACTGTATGTTAATTGTTTGTTTTTTTTTCTTTTTTTTTTGTTGTCTTTATTTTTAAAGTTATTTTTGTTATTTTCATTGTTTTTCATACTTTATTAAATTTTCTAACATTTCATTGTCAGAAATGTCATAATTTATTATAGGGTGTAATTGTTTTTCATTTTCAAGCAAGTTGTCTACTGCTTCAACACATTGTAGAAGTTCGTGGTCTCTACTGTCATCCATAAAGTCATCAAGTTTGTCTTGGCTGCTCTCCTTCAGTTGAATCGAAAATGAAATTTGTTGTTCGCCTTCCATTTTGCCTGAAATTTTGAATAAGAAAATATATATTAGTAGAGATAGGGCACTGTTGGGATTAATTTTAGATAGTCATTTTTTATCAGTGAATTTATCTTTTGGCAGTGTATAGTATCAGAGTGGAAATAGGACTATAAAAAAGTGTATGTGATTTAACCAAGACAAGCCTAACTCCATTCATAACTATAACAGAGAAGTCTATCTAAATACATTAGTACTACAGAGGGATAGTGTATATGTAGCAGAAAAATTCTATTATATTAAGTTATAGTGCACAATATATTTCGTTTTTAAAAATTATATCTTACCTTCACAAAGAAGTTGAAGTTTTTGGAAGCTATTAAAAGGTGTTGTACAACAAGAAGTAGTAGTCAAAATGGCTGTGTTTTCTTCTCTTCCTTTATATATATTCAAGTATATAACCAATCAAATGTCAGGTAATAAAAGTAGAAAATGAAAGTAACATTTTCATTGGTTGTCAATTCGAACAGTTCAGATGTGTTTTGTGAAGTAATTTACCTCACGGTATTTGGAGAGGTCTAAAGGCTAAATGGCTAAATGAAATTTCAATCAAATGTGTGAGAATGAAAGGGATTGTTATGTAGTATGAGGTAATTTATATTTGGTGAGAGTGTCTCTAGTCGTTTTTCTGTAAATTACTTTCCCGCCTTTTTTTGGACCGCTTTCCGGATAGCGGTCCGGTCCGCGTACTTGGAGCGTAACGCGAGTCCACCATTTTGTGTTTCGGTCGAATCAAGGTATAAAATGGAGGGTAAATAATGTTCTGAATGGGTAGAAGGGGGCATCGTACAAGTATTTTGCCCCCCTACGTTTTCTGAGGGTGGCTGAGGAGGACTATATTTGCGAAGAAAAAACTTTTTTTTGAAATTTTGCGCGGTTAGCTTCCAGTTCGCGTACCGGATAGCGCTCTTTAAGCGTAGTTTGTTGAAAATTACAGAAAAAAAGCAGACCGGTTCGCGGACTGGGAGCGGAACAAAAAAAAAAATGTTTTAAAAAAATTGTCTAAAGAACATGAAAAATATATTTCAAAATTTAAAGAACAATACATTGTACAGCTACAGATATTAGCTTTTAAAAAACCATTGAAATTCAATGAAAAAACCATAGGTTATAGACTATATATAGTTAGGGATTAGCATTTAAAAAACCTTATTTTATTTGCACAAAACCATTGAAATTCCATATATAGTTAGTTGCACTAACTATATATCGCGCACCCGCAATCCACTGCTGATGATGTCACATATTACATGACATGGTCAGTGACATCACTGATGACATCACTGATGACATCACTGATGACAACATCCAGTGACTGTATGTTTCTGTATAGTTAAAATATGTCTTACATATTGAAGAATGAGTGGATGTATAAGTGTCTAGATGAAGGATTTAGTAGGTGCATGACTGACTGTATGAGTGAGTGATTAAATGTGTCTCACTGAGTGCATGGGTTAGTGACTAAACTGTCTTAATTTGTGCATCATTATGTCTGTTGTTCTGTAAACTGTTGCATGTGTTGATCAGTAGCTATATGAGTAACTATATGGGTTATTGATTGGTTGCCCAAGTATTTGTATGGGAGACTGAGTGTGTGTGTGGGTGGCTGGGAGGTGTATGACTCTGTGCATTGATGTGTGAGCAGTTGATTCACTAGATGTATGGGTTCAAAAGTGCATGTGGAAACAGCTGTATGAGCGGTTGACTGTGTGCATGAGTGTATTGGTGAGTGAATGGATATCTCAGTGCTACATGTTAAAGTAAGTACATATGTAAAACACTTTACATGTAAGAGTTGACATATATAAATAACTGTGCATAAGAGCCAGTGAATGTGTAAGTGGCTGTATGGATCATTGTGAACTTGTATCAGGGATTGTATAAGAGAGTAAATATGTGTTAGTATATGTTTGAATAAGTAAGGTGTGTATAACTGTATAGTTGAGGAAATGGAGGTGTGATTGATTCTTTGCATGACTGACTAGGTGTGTGAGTAACTCCATGGATGAGTGACAGTCTGTGAGTGTCTGTTTACACTGATTGTATCTAAGGTTATATTAGAGTCTGAAGAGGTTCATCGTATTATCACATGAATGATATCATCAGTGATGTGATCAGTAATGTCAAATGAGATGTCATCAGTGATGTCATCAGTGATGTCATTTGAGATGTCATCAGTGATGTCATCAGTGATGTCATTTGAGATGTCATCAGTGATGTCATCAGTGATGTCACTGACCATGTCATGAATGATGTAATATGTGACATCATCAGCAGTGGATTGCGGGTGCGCGATATATAGTTAGTGCAACTAACTATATATGGAATTTCAATGGTTTTGTGCAAATAAAATAAGGTTTTTTAAATGCTAATCCCTAACTATATATAGTCTATAACCTATGGTTTTTTCATTGAATATATATATATATATATATATATATATATATATACATATATATATATATATATATATATATATATATATATATATATATATATATATATATATATATATATATATATATATATTCACTGAAAAAACCATAGGTTATAGACCATATATAGTTAGGGATTAGCATTTAAAAAACCTTATTTTATTTGCACAAAACCATTGAAATTCCATATATAGTTAGTTGCACTAACTATATATCGCGGACCCGCAATCCACTGCTGATGATGTCACATATTACATCATTCATGACATGGTCAGTGACATCACTGATGACATCACTGATGACATCTCAAATGACATCACTGATGACATCACTGATGACATCTCAAATGACATCACTGATTACATCACTGACATCTCATTTGACATTACTGATTACATCACTGATGATATCATTTATGTGATAATACATCTTCAGACTCTAATATAACCTTTGATACACTCAGTGTAAACAGGCACTCACAGACTGTCACACATCCATGGAGTTACTCACACACCTATTCAGTCATGCAAAGAGTCAATCACATCTCCATTTCCTTAACTATACAGTTATACACACCTTACTTATTCAAACATATACTAACACATATTTACTCTCTTATACAATCCTTGATACAAGTTCACAATGATTCATACAGCCACTCTCACATTCACTGACTCTTATGTTCAGTTATTTATATATGTCAACTCTCACATGGAGTGTGTTTTACATATGTACTTACTTTGACATGTAGAACTGAGATATCCATTCACTCACCAATATACTCATGCACACAGTCAACTGTCCATACAGCTGTTTCTACATGCACTTTTGAACCCATACACCTAGGGAATCAACCGCTCACACATCTATGCACAGAGTTATACACCTCCCAGCCACCCACACACACACTCAGTCTCCCATACAAATACTTGGGCAACCATTCAATAACCCATATAGTTACTGATATAGCTACTGATTTAAACATGCAGCAGTTTACAGAAGAACATAAATATTGATTGCCAAATTAAGACACTTTAATCACTAACCCATGCACTCAGTGAGACACATTTAATCATTCTCTCATACAGTCAGTCATGCACCTACTAAATCCTTCATCCAGACACTTATACATCCACTCATTCTTCAATATGTAAGACATATTTTAACTTTACAGAAACATACAGTCACTGGGTGTTGTCATCAGTGATGTCATCAGTGATGTCATTTGAGATGTCATCAGTGATGTCATCAGTGATGTCACTGACCATGTCATGAATGATGTAATATGTGACATCATTAGCAGTGGATTGCGGGTCCGCGATATATAGTTAGTGCAACTAACTATATATGGAATTTCAATGGTTTTGTGCAAATAAAATAAGGTTTTTTAAATGCTAATCCCTAACTATATATGGTCTATAACCTATGGTTTTTTCAGTGAATTTTCAAGGTTTTGTAAATGCAAATTCCTAACTATATATGGTCTATAACCTATGGTTTTTTCTGTGAATTTCATTGGTTTTTTAAAAGCTAATATCTATAGCTGTAAAATATATTCTTTATTAAGTGACGTATCACGTAGCCCGTGAGACGCCTCATGATGCATCGCATAACCGTGACGTATCGTCTCTGCAGCGCAAACCAAACCCAAAACGTAAGCGCACCAGAACACGCTTAAAGATATATATATTTTTTTTTAACCTTAATTAGACAAAATCCACACGTGCACATATCACAAACGTTCAAAAAACACAATATGTCGGACTCCCGTTACGCTGCCGGTTAGCTGCCCGGTTAACGTACCAGGAAGCACCTTTACCGCGAAAATCGCAAATTTTTTTTTTTTCACCCCCCAGGGAACTTTAATAGCCCCCTCATCAATCCTAGGGGTTCAGGAGGGGTCTGCCTTACCCCTTTCATTCATTTACACCTTTTTTTTTTCCACCTCTTGTCTCTCGATCCCACAGAGAGACAAGATGGCGGCTACCAGACTGTTTACAATGATAACAGCCAATCAGCTTCTCCTCAGACTCCCGTTACACTGCCGATTAGCTTCCCGGTAGCTGCCCGGTTAGCTGCCCAGTTCGCGTACCAAGACGCGTCTCTACGGCGAAAAAATCGGATTTTTTTTTTTTTTTTTTTTTTGGCCCCACGTGGCTTTATAATATCCCCCTCATAAATCCTAGGGGGTCAGAAGGGGTCTACCTTGCCCTCTTTCCTTCATTTCCCCCTTTGTTTTGGCCTCCTCTTGTCTCTCGATCCTACCGAGAGACAAGATGGCGGCCGCTCCGGACTGTTTACAATATTGACAGCCAATCAGCTACTCCTCAGACTCCCGTTACACTGCCGGTTAGCTTCCCGGTTAGCTGCCCGGTTAGCTGCCCGGTTCGCGTACCAAGACGCGTCTCTACGGCGAAAAAATCTGATTTTTTTTTTTTTTTTTGTGTTACACTGCCGGTTAGCTTCCCGGTTAGCTGCCCGGTTCGTGTACCAAGACGCGTCTCTACGGCGAAAAAATCGGATTTTTTTTTTTTTTTTTGGGTTACACTGACGGTTAGCTTCCCGGTTAGCTGCCCGGTTAGCTGCCCGGTTCGCGAACCAAGACGCGTCTCTACGGCGAAAAAATCGGATTTTTTTTGTGTTTTTTTTGGGCCCGGCGTGGCTCTATAATATCCCCCTCATCAATCCTAGGGGGTCAGGAGGGGTCTACCTTGCCCCCTTTCCTTCATTTCCCCCTTTGTTTTGGCCTCCTCTTGTCTCTCGATCCTACCGAGAGACAAGATGGCGGCCGCACCGGACTGTTTAGAATGTTGACAGACACCGGAGAGCCAATCAGCTTCGCTTTGCAAAGTTCCGATACGCGAAAGGTTCGCTAACCGGATAGCTGCCCGGAGCGCTGTTACAGATATATATCTTGATTTAAACGTTAATTTCTCAAAATCCACTGAAGCACATATATTGAGACCTAGCAAAGGCACATCGGGCTAACAGTCCCTACAATTTTGCCAAGTTTCGTGGAAATCCATTCAGCCGTTCGGGCTAAAAGTGAGTCCAACCGCCCTATGGAAATTAACATGGGAAAAACGCGTTTTGGGACCCCCCTTTTTTCTCGGCCCCCCCTTGACGAACCCCCCCCAAATTTTCAGGAGCTGCTCAGAAACGAAATGTGCCATTTTCCTGAAAATTTCAGCCGATTCCGTCCACAAACGCCAAAGTTATTAGACATAGAATTTTCAAAAGTCCCATAGGAAAAAAATCCTAACTATATATACCTACTGGCTATCGCCAGTAGGTAATATATATATATATATATATATATATATATATATATATATATATATATATATATATATATATATATATATATTCACGAAAGGGCTCCCACAGCAGATACAATCCCAGGAACCACAAAAAGACTCGCACTCCAGGGTCCGTGTAAGAAAATGCGTTTATTGGATATATATATATATATATATATATATATATATATATATATATATATATATATATATATATATATATATATATATATGTATATATATATATATATATATATATATATATGTATATATATATATATATATATATATATATATCTTGAGGCATTCATTGGACCAGTAGCCTTTGTTTGCAGGAAGCCAGTCCAGTGTAACATCATTGTTGCTTTAAATCCAGCTGGCCATAAATTACATTCCTGTGTCTTATTTTGATTAGCAAAAGCAATCACAGTTTGAGTGTTTTGTCTCTATTGCCTTATGTTTAATTGTGAGTGGAACACTGTAATCAAGGTAAAAGTACACGCTTGTCAGAACAATATGTCCTCTAGGCTATGCGAATGACTTTTGGATTGCTATTTGTGTGGTAAATTGTTTGAGACATTTGTTACTCTACAGTCGGACAAGTTACATTGTTACAATACTAAAAATAAAAAAAAATACACGAACGACTATAGTGAACAGAGTCCTGTTGGATGATTTAAACTTCTTTTTACAGACAGGTAATTCTCACGAATAATAACGTTTCAAGGTACCAAAAGGGATTATTGTATGGGAAGTGATGATTAAAAACGATGGTATTGTGCATGCAGGTATGTACCCAGCAGGAACTACGATGACACCCTTAGAATGAACGTTTCTACACCCTAAGCAAAGATACTCATTGGCTTGACAAAGAAAGGGAAGTTGTTTTGCTGCTTTGAAACGTTTTATTTTGTTTCAAACGCATTATATTCTTATATTGCTTTTAAAAACTTCACCCTGAGATCTGGAAAAAGGTTACAACAAAATTTTAGGGTATCATTCTGTAGTATTGTACACGAAGGAAGCCCCTTGCAGAAGTAAAACTCTACCACCCTTACAACAACAATGACCACCTCAACTAACTGAAACCCCTGGCTTCTTAGCTGGACTTCGGGAGAGATGAATTTGGTGTGGTCCAGGGTTAATGAAATGTGTGCTGTTGCAAGGCTTGTTTCGCACGTTGCATCAATATCAATGCTTGCATAGAATCTTAAAAACGTGTTTGCATTAAAGTTCTTTGTTTTACTGAGGCATATTCTTAATCATGAGAGTATTTTTCCTACAACTGTCATCGTGAAAATCAGAGTGCGCTTTACTACTGTTATTATTCTTTAGCAAGTAAATAAACATGCACTTTTCCTAATTAGCAATCTCTAGACGTGAACTTGTGGGCCAGAACAATCACATCATATCTGATATCTGATATCTGTCAGTGGTGACGTTTTTTCATAGTGCATCTCATGGATTAAAACCTAGTGGTGAGGTATCTCCTAAATCAGTGTTATATTATACATAACATGGAGAAAAAGTAGTCTGTGTTCAGTGAATGCTGCACCCCTTACAGGTCTTTAACATCTTTGCTGGTAAAACCCACCTCTTAGATATGTAGGGGCAGATTTACAAGCCCCTTGTGCCTCTTTTACGCCGCCTGCGTCAGGTTTCATGTGGGCGTTTCCATGAAGGGAGGGCGTTCCGTCGCAGGAATGCCCCTGGAAAGTGACTCTGTGAAATCTACAAGATTTCACTGAGTCACTTTACTAACGCTGATGCGTCAAAATCCTGCACCTGCTTGAAGCGGGCGTAAGGCTTGACGCACCACGTTAGCAGATAGGGCAAGTTGGAAAAGTGCTGGAGTTGCGTGCCGCATGCAACACAACTTCAGCACTGCGCCAACTTCACTCCCCAGATGCGACACGCATCTGTTTATTCCTGCTCCATGGTGTGCGGCGCATCATGGGTGGCGCAAGGATAAACTTGCCTGCCGTATCTTTCCTGGCGAATCTCTGCTGATTTGCAGAGATGCGTCAGGCAACATAAATCTGCCCCAATGTCTCTCGCAAATTTTTACGTCGCAATATTAGTTTCATTTGACTGATGAATGGAAGTCATAACAATCTGATACTTATTTCACGTACACATCAGTGTCCTTTAACATTTAAGTCTAAGACAATTACTTGGTCACATGAGCTTGGCTGCTTTTCACATTCTACAGTCTAAGTAAATAAGGGACCTCTGAGTGTTACACCGGCTGGTCAAGCTTCTCAGTTGGTATTAACATGCATGGTCCTATTGCAGTGAAAGAGGAAAATGTCCAATAAATACATTTGTATTTATTGAGGAATTGGAAGCTCTTTATCAGAGGTGCTCCACATCAGACAGGGCCTTAGAAAATTAGTTGGTGTAATGGTAGTATATAAGTAAGTTTATGATCTGAAAAAAGAGGCCTTAACAGGAGTTTAAAATAACTGTTTGAGACACACAATGTTGAGATGGGAAAAACAATAGAAATTGAAATATTCACAACACTTTTGGGTTATGATGGAAAACGGATTGTGTTCTCTTAGGCGTAATCTTTTTTGGTTCTGAGTAGATTTGAGGTCATACTTAAACTTAGTAATGTAGATTGTTCAGATAATTTGAATTACTGGAAATCTTTTTTGAAGCAAGGAGGGGTGCATAGGATCTGTATACATGAGAGAAAGAAAGGTTTACTAATTGAAGTGAGTGTGATTGGGAGTGACAACTAGATTGGAGTTGGTTGGAAAGGCACTGCTTAGAATATAATGGTAGGCAACATGTACCTGATCCTTTTTTCGAAATCAACCATCTTGCTTGGTGTTGAAGTGATATAGGTGATTATCTGGAAAGATTGATAGTGACTGGATGGTAAACTTGCCTTGTTTGTTATAAATATATTGATCATGAACTTAACTGGAAGTGGTGGTGGATATGATGAAAGAATCTAGGAAATAGTAGAGTCAAGTTGCACCCTTACCTTCCTCGCTGTGGTAGAGAGATTTAGCATATATGAAGGGGAATATATAGATAACTCATTATTATTGAGCAGCCAGGCACAGCGTATTGAAGCTGTTAACAACCAGAGCATTTGGTTTTAAATAGAGACACATGAAATGGAAGGGAAAATATGTAATGTTCTAAATGTAAAAAAATTGGAGCAGCTGAAGTAGTTATGTTGCAAAGGGTGGTGGTATAGGAGGTAAGCAGAAGTTACAGGACCAAGCAGTGGGGCAAATTTGCATTTTGGGATTAGAGGAAAAGATAGAGGAGAGCAGACACACTGACGTTGTGCTGAGAGAGAGAGAGATTAGAGGAGACTTAGGCTAGCACCTTTCCTATAATAGCTTAAGAAACAAGGTTAAGGGTATTAATTGAGGTGGAAGTTGATTGTGTCAGACACACTGTAGAGGACATGGTGAAGGAGAACTGAGGAGAGATGGCTGTGGATCTCTACGCTGACCCCCATCTGGGCCTGGAAGTAGTCTAAAGTCGATCCTGAGAGGCTTAATTACGCCCCGAAAGCCACACTGATTCTAGACAACAACTTCAGCAAAGCCAGCAGTCAACTGGACAGCTGCCTTAGAGAAGCTCTTGACCAGATTGCCCCCCTGAATAAACAAACTGTTTGGAGAAAAAAAACCTCATCAGGTGGTTAAAAATTAGTTCCTTTTTTTAAAGTCAAACTATATGTTGACATTAAAAAGATATTTTGGATGTGCTAGCAACAAGCAACTGAGGCAAGCCAGGAGTATATTAGGGTGACGCTGTTTCCTTATTAGAACGTATTGGGATAGTATTTTGCTTCACTTGGAAGTCAATTTACAATGAATGCTTTATGCGTTTCAGTAATACGCCCTCGATGACGACACATTTTTCTTAGTCGGGTCTTGACTACATGGCAATTGGATTAGTTGCCTTCAAGTGAGTGCACCTTTTAGTAAGCTCAGGTCACACCTATACTTAGCTCGACCGATTACAATTCACATGAGGACTATGGTGGAGGTCTTTTCTTGTTTTTTTTTCTGTGTACTGTTGGGCTCTTTTTCTGTTGTGCCCCTTGTAGTATATCTGGGCACACGTAACTTGGTTTGTCTCACGTGGGGGTCCTCTGACAGGCATTTGATAACTGTTCACGTTTATTTATGATTTTTGTCTGGGTAAGGTTTCCTATTGACACGTTCGGTTGCGGTGGCTGGCATAAAGAGTAAGATAGTTATTGCTTTGGATTGGTACTACATGTTATTTTGTATATTTAAATAGGTTGTTTCCTCACCCTTGTCCTGAGGAAGCCAAGATGTATATGAAGCCCGAAACGCATCCGCGTCGACTGGTTTTGACAAGAGGAGTTTGATGAGAATTGGATTAATTCTTTAATTGATTTAATGACCAGCTTTTGAATTAAGGTTCATGAGGAATTAGAACTTGGTGTGCAGATAAGACGACCTCTAAGTGTATCCCTTGTATGTAATAGGTGAACACTTTCTTTTCGACCAAGCGGGTAGAAGGAACCTATGAATTGTGAATTGTTTGAGATTTGTATATAATTGTTGTGTATATATATATATGAATGTAGTTTGATGAAAGAGTTTCTAAAAGAATGATAAGTTGAATCGAGATTACGATAATTAAATTACACAACAGTGTGCCCTTGGTTAGTGATTGTTTTGTTGTAAATAAGGAGCATGAATCAATGACAGGACTATGTACTGTTCATAAGGGAATATATAGTTCCCTATGTTAATGGATTATATATATATTTTCCTCCTTGCCACTTTTTCTACTTTATTGTTGCATTGTTCTTTTCCCAGGTATGGGAGGGTAATTTGGGTAAACCCCTTCTTATTTTTTAATATATTAAAAAGATACCATCAGCTTATTTTTTTAGTTTCACTGGGCATGTTATTCACAGAAGATTTTAGCGGCTAATAACTCTTCACGCAAACCTTTCTAGATTGTAAAAATCCTCATGCCATTATCCTCTGTCTCAATTTCTTCTTTGCCCTCTTAAGAAATCTGCAATGTACTAGGTTCTTTCTTCTGCTGAAAAAGTAGAGACAATCTAAATTTCCTTTCTAATGGAAGCAGGTGCCATCTACAGCTAGAGGTATGGTTTGACTTTTCAGCCGCTTATGTTAAGCTATGACAATTTTGTCCAATCTCTTTTAAGGACTTGAGTTCCCTCTGTGCTGCCCTCAAATCTGGCTCTCCAGCAGATTTAATTTCTCCCACAATCTTAAAACAGGGCTGCAAGACTGTTACACCTGCTGAATATGAACTGATGAATCTACTCCCTGTCCTATAGCTGTTATTCCTAACAATGGAAACATACTATGTTGGTTCCTTTGTTAAAGAAACCACTTTTGAATCCATCATTGCCTGAACTTTTCTGGCCCATATGATTGCTGCCTCTTTTTATTTATCTAGGGAAAATACACGTAAATAGACAAATTTCCAGCTTTTTGGAGGATAATAAGTTCTTGTATCAGAACTCAATCATGATTTTGTTCCGCCTACAGCACTGAGTTAGCCTTGCTGCTTGCCTCTGTATCCCACACTATTTTGATCAAGCGGCTTTGGGACAGTGGCATTTGTGACACATTTCTGCATTGGGTATCTTCATTTCTGCAGGGACACACCTTTCAGTTTTCACTAAATCCATTTCAATCATCGTTTTGCTGTCTTAAGCAAGGAGTGCCACAGGGCTCCTCTCTCAGTCCAACTCTTTTTAATGTTTATGTCAGTCCTCTGGCTGAGGTTATTAAGCAATATAGTTTTACTATTATTTCATATGCCATTGACACACAACTCATCATCACCTTGTCACACAACTGTGAGCTCATGTCCATTTCTCACCGTGCGTGTCAGTCAGATGTCACCACTTAGATGGACCTTAAAAATGTTAAGCTAAATGCCGGAAAGAGTGAGGTGGTGGTATTGTTCAAGCATCTCAACATTTGGTCCAACGCTTGGTGGCCAGATAGTTTTGGTCCCTTACCCAAGTCCAGGGTTAAGAAATTGGGCATCTGGTTGGATGAGAAGCTTTTCTTTGATGCCACAGTCAATATCAATGCAGGAAAGGAACACCTTTTGGGATGTTAACACCCTTGAAAAAAATTCTCCACCTTCTCCATGATTTTGCCCAGAAAACAGTAGTTCAGGCTCTGGTTATATCCAGGTTGGTCTACTGTAATATTCTCTACCTGGGTGTTACATAATCACGATTGAACAGGCTTCAACGAGTGCAGAACGCGAGTGCTCGGATGCTGCTTGGGCTCTCTAGATTAGCATATATCAGTGCTTCCTTGAAAGAAATTGCACTGGCTTCTGGTAAAACAGAGAATTACCTTTAAAGCTCTCTGTTACTGCTACAAGGTTCTTTCATGCTAAAGCCCTGCCTATTTGCAATCTACGATTGCCCCCTGTAACCCAGTAAGAAGCCTCAGGTCAATTGCTTCCAAGCTGGCCTTCCTTCCTAGATTTAAAAAAGCCAGAATTGCTGACTGTGGTTTTAATGAAGTTACTCAAAAAATCTGGAACTCTTTACTCTCGGACTGTCATCTTGCACCTTTCGAAATGATTTTCAGAAAAATATTGGAAACGTGCCTTTATAGATTTACCTAAACTTCCCAGTCTGTGAGCAACTCTTCTTCTACATCCTAGCGCTGGGACACTTCGTTAGAAGTAGCCTTGCGCTCTTTGAGTGGCATCATTAATATTATTATTAACCACTGAAGGTTAACATAAACAATACTTCCCCTACTAAATTTTTATTTTCAACCCAGATGAAGGACTGAAAGGAAGGCTAGTGAAACTGAACATACTTACACACAGTCTATGATCAGCAGCTTGTTAGGAATCATTAATTAGTCGATTATTCTGAATTAAAAATAAACATTTTATCAATTGTATCTTCCAATTATGCAACAAGTGTGAAATGTATAGTGTTATATAGTTAGAGAAAGCAATTGCAATTTACAATATTTGCTGTAAGAAAAGAGGTGCCTGATATCCTAAAAGTTATGTACCAACGAGCCTGTGGTGCTCAATTTTGCAGGGGGGTTGAGACTGCAAAAAACCTGCATGTGCCACGTACCAAAGTGACATTACAACTCAAAAATGTATTTACGACTTCTGGGTCCACTCTGTGATCCCTTGCTACTTCTATGGAAAAATAATATAAATTAGTAACTTTTCAATGATTGTGAAGTTAATAGTATTACATAGATAAAGGAAGCTATTGTAATGTACCGTGTTTGCTGTAAGGAAAAAGAGGCCTGATTGCTGCAAAAGGGTTTATATCTAATTTCCGGTTTACAAAATTGCTGGTTTTGCAAAAAACACATTTGAAGGTGACATTATGAGGTGCAATTATTTTTGTGACTGGCACTGTTAACATTGTGAGTCCATGCAGCTTTTTTGAGACTTGCAGGAACACATACAGTGGCGTCACTAGGGTTGGTGTCACCCGGTGCGGGTAACTCATGGTGTCACCCCCTCACGACTTACTGCATGGACCTCCTCTGCTCCGAGTCCGCCAGTGGACACAGCGGCAGCTGAATGTGCACGAGACCCACCGGGCCCACAGTGATACAGCAGGTTGGGTATTTCCATTGGAGCTGGTAACTCCTGCTATTGCCCTATCTTAGTAGCGCAGCATTTGTAATGGGGGCCAGAAAAGTAACTTTCAGTCAGAGTTTTAGTAAGACAAACAAAAAAGAAAATCATCTCTAGTTGCACTCAATACATGTAAACTGTCACTATGGTGGAACGGAGACAGAAAGAAAGACGCATGCACTGGCGCCCTATCTCACAGACCGAAAAAAAACAGGTCAAATGATGCTGCAAATTGCGTCCTATCATTAGCGTGAGGTAAGGTTCACATGTGATCAGCACACAGCCCCGTGATGTGTATATTTCTCATAGTCAGAGTGACATCTTAGAGCACATAGTGGCAGTGGCGTCTCCTCCAGAGCATCGCCCCATTGCTTTCAAGCAGTGCAAGAAGTAGAAACATAACATGGTAATAACAGACTTTCAGTTATTATCATTTGATGATTCCTGCTGCTTTGCAGGTTGCTGCTCTGCTCTTGGAGCAAGGGAGGAGTGGTTTGTCTACTCCTAAGTGCACAATGACTGTTTGGTCATGACTCTCGGGCCGCCCACACAAGTCATGCACTCTTTCCCTGTGCTCCATGCAGGCTGCATTACAGCCTGCATGGAGAACATTCCCAGGCCCCCATTCCCTGTTGGAGCGTCGAACCAGGATGCTCAAAACCCATCACAACGCTGCATTGCAGTTTTGCGATTGGTCTGGGGTGCCTGTGTGCCAACCAATCACAACATTGGTTAGTGGGGCCTGTCTGTGCTTCCTGTTCCTCGAGGCGAGATAGAACAAAGACGCGTAACCCGGCGGCGCGAGTTTTGGGGGCAGCGGCAAAAATATTCTCTAGCACCCCCCCCAGCTCTTTAACGCGGCGTGTGGTGGCAAAAGTCAGGGTCCGCCACGGTTGGCAGGCAGAGTGCCTAGCTACGCGCCTGGTGCCAGGGCTCTCATCAGGAGGCCACTTCAGCTTGCACCACACATTGCCCATGCCAGTGCTACCAATGATAGTGACAACACACTTACTAACCATCACCCTACAACCGTACAAGTGTGACAATTTGGAATATTCCAGGCCCCCTAAGTTATAAGAATGGCTTGGTGGGAGGGTAAGGGGGGATAGAAGTTAATTTTATGTATAATGAATAAATAATTAACTGTTGTTGTTGTCATCTCTAAATTAGCCAGACAGTGCTATCTTGTGGAATACAGTTTCAAGTGCTGGTGCTGATAATCACGTGCCAGTGCCGAGCACCGGAAACCGCCAGCTCAAATTAAACCCTGGTTTTAAATGCTATATACAATGTATGTTAAGAGGAATCATGCTACCACAATGCACAACTTTATTCAGGCCTCATCTAAAAATATTGGAATAGACACCATACATCACAAATTAAATTGAAAAAGAAAATTGTCAAAGATTACCACGAAACTTATTTAAGGAATGAAAGTCTCACATTGCTAGAAGACACTCACCTAGAGGTTTTCTTTAGAGAAAATAAGATTGACAAGAGTACAGGACCAATGCTTATTTTAGCATTGCGATTCCACATACATACTACATTTTGTATTATCCAAATCTTGATTTTTAAGAAACAAAACCAACCAAATAGTTCAGCACACAAAACATAACACTTTTTGCATGTTTTGGGAGGTTACAGATGCACCAAACATGATGTGGGACTGGTGGGTATAAAAACTAGGAAGAAGCTGGTGATGACCAGTCATTGTCAGGGAACCTGGAGATGAAGGTACACAACCTCCTCACCAAGATCACAAATGTTTTGTGGCTAAAGTCCGGTTTACAGATTACATTATATAAAAAAAAGTGCAGGGGTTCAAAGTTTCCTTTGGGAGCCTGCTGCTGGCAACCCTGAAGGCTGGGGTGGCCGAATGCTGGTGTTTTCAAATACCAAAGCCTTTACCCTTTTCCCACCACACCCTGCCTTCCTTTATCTTATCTCTCGCTGGTTCCTTTTCATCTGACTTTTCTCCCTTTGTTACTTTTTCCCATCTTTATCTTTCACATTATTTTGCTTGTTTCTACCTTTCTCTCTCTTGCTTAAAGTCTAATATTGAAAAATAAGTTCCAGTGGCTAAAAATGAGCGCCGGTGCTGACCAGCAGCACAAATTAAGCATATCCCCTGTCAGTGTTTGATGCAGAAAGAGGAGCTTATTTTACCTGCCCTCTGTACCCTGCTGTCCCTGGCTCATTCCCTAACCCTTGGAAAAGTTGTGTTGCATCTCTTCAGAGCTTGTCTCATCTTTCTGTCGCTCCCACCCTTTGTTTTCCCAACTTTGACCTGCCTACAAATACCTTGTATTTCATTTCAGGCCAGTACCTCGCCCATCCAATGTGTGGCTCCTCATTATAACATTTTGCATAGTGCATCATACAGTGGTCTGTAAGCACCTAAATAATATGGGATGAGACCGACAACTGGAACCAGTAATCTGATGTCAGCAAATAAAATGTGTGTTAACTCTGAATCATCTTGTCAGCTAGACAAATCGAAAGGCGCAGCTAGCCATTAACTTCTGTGTTAGATGCTCATGATACAGTAGAGCGGATGTCTCTACTGTAACAAGTGGCGTCAGACAGAGCAACGCACACGTGCGCCTTATAAGTTGCAGACACATTTTACACTCTCAGTATGGGAATCAAAGCAGCAGACTCGTCACGGAAGGTCCCTGCGTCGGGAGAAGTGTTAACAGATTAGTGCTTCCAAAAGAAGGTGCACAATCAGCAGATTTATTCGCACAAACATTAACTCGTACTTGTGCTCCTTTTATCAGCACATGAAACTTTAATTTTTCTAGTAGCAACATCAATGTACTTACCACACAGCACGTTCCGTGATGAATCACTGCCTTGAATCAGGGATAGGAGTCCGTTTTAGTAACACACACACACACACACGGCATGAATCTTCCGATGCCTAGTGACCTGGTGACCTTTGCGTGGAAGGAGGAGGCGGCCGGGCAAGCACTGGCTCCAAACAGGGAGGGACATCCACAGGCCCCATCCTGCGCGCGTACGATCAGACCTGGAAGAATGGCGCCGTTTTGACGCCTGCGTGCGTAGAAAGCAGAAACAAAATTGCCGCCCGCCTGTGTGTGCCTCTGGCCAATCAGACCATGCATGCACTCAAGGCGTCACTTCAGGGTTCACAAGGGGCAGTCAGAGTCTGCTATGCTATTAATGACAGAAACCGTTCTTAACTATAAATGATTGCCAGCAGAAAGAATTATTGAAAGTAAACTGTGCCGTGCGTGAAAGTCTGCATCGGTAAATACAACAATTAGAGCTTCACTGCGGTATGCGTCGGTCACCGCTCATTGGTGTCACCCCCTAGTGCTGGTGTCACCCGGTGCGGTCCGCACCCCCCGCACCCCCCTAGTGACGCCACTGAACACATATCAGTGGTTTGTGACTGTTCCTGTAGTTGCGAGCCGTTAATGGGATACTGACACACTAATTTAGTAAATTGGGTCCTATCCATGAGGGATATGCCAGGTTCTGGCAATGGGAAGAGCATGCAGGGGTCTTGGAGTTCTTTCACATCATTCCAATTTAATGTAAGGGACGCAGTAGAGGCGCACCTAATGTAACCAACACAAAGCAATTGTCAAAGCCCAAATTTGAGTATGACCGGCCAATATCTCTATGCAGTATGTAATATGTAATACTTACTTTTATGCATGTTACAATGTTATTTCACCCCCTGGTGAGTCATGGTCTATTGTGCGGAGGTTTGGTCTGCGCAAAATCGCAGGTGAAGCAATAAATATTTGATGGCAAAAAGTAACAATTTAGTGACATACATTGCCTAATTTTCAAAATGTATCATGTAATCTATAACAAAAGACATTGGTTTAACTAACATCATGCTATGCTATAGCATCTTAAAAGATTGACTGGCACTTTTATATGTGATAAACAGTAAAAAAATAAATGCAGTGGGCAAAGGAGTGGAAAGCTAATGGTATGTGAGCAGGAAGGGCAAAATGCACCAACTTCAAGGACTTATTAACACGCCTATAATAATTATACTGGTATGAGTATTGCTGAACAAAGACTTTTCCTCCCGCTGAGAATATATGTAATGTGTCTTCAGTAAGATTGTAAAAAATAGTCTTTACAAAATATTCCAATTAAATTATAAAGACGGTTTCTATGTTTAAAGAAGTACACAGCAGTTTAGTACCTATATACATGGCCCAAACTGCAAGTGGTCAACATCTTTAGCTTTATGGGCCAAGCAAATGGGGGACCTACCTAGGATGTGGTACTTTTTATAGGCAGCTTTGGTAAATGTTCATATCTCATATTTTCCCCAGCAGATTTTCAGTGCACAGGATGCAATTGACAGTGTTTTATTGAATTTGAGTCTGAGGTTCCTACTGTACATGACTGGTCTCACATGCTCTATGCTTCGTACTGGATATAAAATACTGTGTTTGTCGTTTGTGCAATCTAGGAAAACATCAAGGTGCTTCATACTATCTACCCCTCAATCAATTTTCAGACACAATATCCAAAATTTACCATGTCTTATGTGAGACTAGTCTGTGTTATTCTGGGCAGCCGCGGCCACTGCAGGTAAGAGCGGCAGATCAGTGGGGCCGGCTGCGGGGGATTTTGAGAGACGACCACAAAGGAACATTTAATAATTATGTCCAGGGCTGATTCTGGGTGCTTCTCTTAAGGAACACAAGATTAATGATGTTGCCAGCTAATTACAGCATCAGCTAAAACAGTCCAGTCAACTCTGAATATCATTTGGCGATTATTGCAGGAGGCATTATATATGAAAAGCTGGACCATGATGATGCAATTGACACAGACTCGCAAGGCTTAATTTCCATATTCCTTTCCAAAGATTATAAATTGTCCGAAGCTTTTAGAATTGTTACAAAAGTCTGTGCAGGGAGCTCATGTCACCTGTTGTGGCACCATCATGGGTTGCCATAAACAGTAGTATTGTGCTCAAGCTTTTCACTTTTGTAGCCAAATATATCTCTGGAAAGCATCACTCTCATTTGCAGTTAGTTTGTAGTGACCTCTTTTGTGTTCTGTGATTACGAAACATCAGTTCAAATGGATGACTGTTCTTTCTTCATTACCACACAGCTTGGAAAATTGAGGACCTGCTGTTGATTCAGCAAAGTGTATGTGATAAGGATATCATGGAAATGGAAATAGAAATAACCATAGAGCCCTAAGATGAATAATATATCGATGGCTTGTGAAATCACTAATTGGAACCAAGTAGTTAGCAATAAAATCTCCTAATCAGAGACAAGTGGTCCTTAGGTGCTAATTTAGCTCCTTGTGGATGCTATATGCCATCAAAACTAATCTAGAAAATTGAATCATAACATTTTAACAATGGTATTCCAAACAGATGTTAAATAATCTAAAGAATGCAATCTGAAAAAATCTAAAGAATGCAATCTGAAAACTAGATATTTGGTTTCCTTTTCAGAATGAGCTTGACATACATTTCTAGCGAAAGTTAATTGATTTAAAATAGTTTTTCAGTATTATTCTTATTGCAGTAGTTGAAATGCACGCTTAATGGGTTTGGTTGTTGGAGGAATTTTGCACATCCTGAAACTCCATTTAGTGGTCAATAGCATCATAAATTCACAAATATAACAAAGCAATTACAAAAATACCAAAACATTGAATCCTGCTTAGGTTATAAAACTGATGGTGAGCAAAGTGATCTCCTAAAGACATGGTGGAATTCCCTTCACAAGATGAAATCTCACTCCGACTGACCAGGTGGCATGCTTCACCATACAGTTCCCCCTCACACCTGTGTGTGTAGGCTACAACCTTAAAAGCCAGGAGAGCTCAATGAGGGTTCAATCTAGAGTCTTATGGTGAGTGGGACAGGACTAATGTGATTTGGGTAAACCCTTTTGTTATTATGTACAAAGGTCCAGAGAGGCTCTTAAACACAGCAGGGGAATGTGTACAGAGTGTTCCCCTTTAGGCTAAGGCGAATATAGACAAATGCCCTGATGAAATGGCACATGACCCTTTTGGGTACTCTGAAGCGTAAAACATGTACGCTAGAGTAGAGGGCCCACCGGACAACTAAGGTTGTACGGGTCCTCCTGTATTGTTTATAGTCTTGGCATGAATCCCCACTGAATAAAGCAAGCACATGTGGGACTTGAGTCAATTTTAAAGTTGACTGCTTTTTAAAATTATTGCACGTGATCTCCCACCAAATCACCTGCACACTCAATGGATTCAAGAAGTGAAAAGAACTCCCATTAAAGTGCCCCTTCCCTGGGGGTGATAGGCCTGCAAGGCTTTGCAGTGCACACCTAGCATGGAACTGAACCCGATGATGAAGCATGTCACTGAGGTGGGCTAGTGTTCATAATCCAAATTTTGGGATACCCTTTACGAATATGTGTGATATACACTAGTACATTTACTGTGGGGCACTTCTAACCTCACCCAACTTCTAGGACATTCAGTGGTTTGCCTAAAGCAGAGATTACTTTTTAAACCACTCGGTTTTGAACATAATGCAGAGTACCTCCTTTGGTCAATTTCTCCAGTACCCTTGAAAATGCACATGAAGTCTTTGAATTCACACAAGGCATACGCAAGTACCTTACACACTTATGCCAGCATGGAACATGTCTGCAATGCTAGCACTCTGAAATGTGGGACTTTATGCCCCTTTGCATAAAGGAACAAGCATTTGTAATGCAATAGGACTCACATTTGTGCGAGTTTAAGCAATTGGCTGTGTAAATGGCAATTCCTTTTATTTATCTGTTTTGATAATTAACACATAAATAAAAGGCATTGTCATTTACAATGCCAATAGCTCATACACGGGGCTTTAAGTGGGATGAAAAAACTGGGGGTCTTTCAAAGGGGCGTGGCCAATGTCATTAAGGGCGTGGCTTAAATACACGTTCGCTAAAAATCTGTGCTTGGCATAGTGTGCTGCTCGACTTGTATTTTGCTGTTTCTGTCATTGCATCCAGATATATGATACAACAAGTAATGTCATACTGTGTTAGGACTATTGTCTTTGTCAATGATTGTTATTTGTATAAGATAAATAAGCAGCAACTATGGCTTGTATATATATTATTGAATGAAAAAGCTTCCTCTTAAAGCCCTGTGACACCACGGACAATGTTGCTGCTCCTGAGTTTCAAAAAGAGAAGGAGAAATCCAGAGAGAAAAGGACTCTCTTAAAGGATTTCCTTCCCCTAAAACGCTCACCTGGCATGACATAATGCTGTACCTTCTCCACTGGTGAGAAGTGAGCAGTGTGAGCAGCGCAAATGGATGTGCCTGCTGTCACTGCAGTCCGGAAAAAATGGACTGTCTGTGCCAGGGCACAAAACAGAGCCCGATTGAGACCCGTTTCCAAGCCCTCTTTAAAAAACTGCCGGTACTCAGACCCTTGAGACCCGGCCCACTTAAAGCCTTGCTTATACACTTGTAAATGCGAGAACTATTGCATTTCATACAAGCTCCCACCATTTTCCCGAGCTGCTCGGAAAGTGAAAGCGTGCATGGCACGCTGAATGTTGCAGGAAAGCATGTCCTGCTTGCAGTAGGAGAAACTCAGTAAAAAGACATACGGTGTAACAACAGAGGTAAAAGGGCCAGTCCACATGGGAGGTTACAAATGAAGACAGGACGTTAATAAGGAGAGACTAACAAGCCTATTAACAAATCAGAAGCCCGCATTTACAAAGGACAATGACACACGCCAATGACAAATATGGGCGGAGGCTTCAAGTCCATGCTCGAATACAGCATGCCTGGCAGAGCAGCGCATGTGCTGCACAGGCTCGACTTAAAAAGGAAGCACATGAAATTCTGAAAAAGAGTTGAAGGTAAAACTACTTTACCAAGGACCTTTGTGAACAGTCCTTACAAATCAGACTGGTTAGACCCGACCCAGGCAAGAGTCCATCTAAGCCTTTAATTTTCTATTCAGCCCCTCGCATCTCCCTTTTCTGTTCACATCCTGGATTACAAACCACATGAAGCAGAGCATTCAACTCACCTCTGCAGTAAACAAATTGCTGCTCACTGAAAAAGCCCGGCAGTACATGGGGACACCATGTAATCACAATGATAAAATAAATAGGGAAAGCTATTGCAGTATCAAGATCGTTCGATTTTTTAAATAAACAAAATAAACATAAGGTACTTAGAACAATGCATTCATTTGGCGTTATTTTCCAATAGGGATTATTTTCGTTCAACCATCTCTGACTTTTGCTAAAGACAGCGCATACAGTGTCAGCCAAGTCTAACGAACATTACATGCTTTACTTTGTATTCAAGGCAAATAGATGTTTTTCTGGGCATAGCAATTGTAATTCACTGGCTTTGTAATTTTAACTAGAATGTCCCAAATCATTTGTCTGAATGGATGAACTAATGAATTTTTCATGTGAAATTGAAGGTCACTGGTGGCATAGCTTTATGCCACCTAAGTTCCACTGATGCTGTTACTGCTTGGCCATTAAATATCATCCATTTAAATCACGTTTCAAATTACTTTTTATTCTGTCACAAAGAGCATGCTACCCACTTACAGGACATCTGTAATTGGTCTGGATATAAAAATGTATGCCAGCGAGAAAGAGAGCAACCAGAGGGTCTATGATTTCTGGCGTCCCAGATTCCCTTCCTTTTATAAAATATTGCAGTGCAACTAATAGAGGTGGGGTGATTAAAGGGTTTATGCATGAGAGCTTCCCGTGATATCGATTTAATGACACAAAATACTGCATTCTGGTATTTGGCCTTCATGCCGCATGTGCCCTTTCAGCTACTTGCGTTACTTTGTAAAATGGGAGTTGTGCCCGGTTTGCATGATGTGAATGTTTAATATAGTGGCAAAGCAAACATCGTGATCCAATACTAGGACGAATCACATTTTACCACCATCTGAATTTTCGGTGGAGAATTGAAACGCGGGCAGCTAGTTAATGTGTTAAGTTCAAGCAAGACTATAGTAGTTGCCAAAGATTCAACGCGATCAATCTTACAGTACATGGAGTTTAATCAAGACTTAGTAATATCAGTTTGCTGGACAGGAGCAGATCAATCCTTTTTGCCTTTGGACATATTTGTCTTGCGCCCTGTACAGTACTGCCCCCGCCTCTAGGCCAAGTTTGTTCTATTCAGAAACCACATGCATGCATTTGTTTGCATAGCAGTCGGGTGGCAATATGACAATACTGCCGGTCGTGCAATAATGCTGTTTTATGTAGGCGATGAATGAAGCCTTTCATCGCCATGTAAAACAAGTATTGGCTGAACCAGGACGATGCACTGGTTATTTTTTTCTTATGAAAGCATGTTACAGAAACAAAAAGAAGAAAAATATGCTTCAAATAAAAATGTTACATTGAAAAATAAATTGACCATCGTGTATAATTTAAATAGAACAACATTGGTGTTTCCTAGAATGTAGGTGCTCCAAAACCTGGGAGAGAGAGAAATCATGATTCTTATTGGTGGTGCAAAGAAATGGTACAATTATTTCTAACCTGAAGACATAATATGTAAATATAAGTATAAATTGAAGAATACAGTGATAAAAAATAAAATGAACAAAGAATTTGGCAAAATAAAGTATTGGCCCTAGCCCTCAAGAGTACTTCTTTCTACGGGGATGTGCAGATAGGTGATCAAGAAAATACAGTAACTCATGTGCAATAGAGCCAAAGCCTGAAGTGATATAGCCCAATTTACCGTGTTGTCCTATGGGTGTGACGTCACCAGTAATAAGAACATTTCATCACCATTCTACCGTAAGACATTTTGAAAGCCATGTCAGTGAAGAGAATTTCAACAATATCTGCTGCTTAAACAAATAAAATGAGGGTTACCTTTTAGGTCTTGTTCTTTTGATTTTTTTAAATCTAGACTTTCGTGTTTATTTAGCTAATAAGGATGCATGAAGTGAACTGAAGTGTGTTTATTTAATGTTCTATTTGAATGCACTATAATAAAGCAGGATTTTTATATGTATTGTAACACTAGGTGTAGGTGTATAATTCCACTAGGCAGGCTGACCCCTCAGAGTTTTGTTGGAGTTCCAGCAAAACTTCACCAATCGCAGCGTGGCAGAGTTTTTTCCAGCACGTGGCATGCCAACATCAAGTTCATGAGTGCAAACGAGAATTTGTGTCCCCTAGCATGATATTCGGGCACTAGAATATTTGCTGGTGAGATTTCTCAACACAGACAGTCACGGCAAGTCGTGAGCTCCCGCTTGGGGAATGCTTGTGTAGAAAATCTACATTAGTGGCAGAAAGAAGCATGCTCCTTGGTGCCATTGGCACTGATTTTACAGTGCAGAACAACCTACCGGCCCTAAAAATTAGCACAAGCAGCGTGTAGTGTCGAATTCCACCTGCTCACTGAATATCGCATAGCTTTTATGTAACTCCGCGAAATTCCTCAGAGTGAAACTCCATGAGTTCCACCCACTCTGAGGTATCACACATTTTGAAAGTGACTTACTTCAACTGCTGAACAAATACGTTTGCAAAGGGGGGTGTGGCCAAGCCAGCCAAGATGGCAGACATGTCGGGCTGATGCTATGTGAGCTGGCCCGAATCTTGCCCGTTATCTGCATCGGAGGAGCATTAAACTGACCCATCCAGACCCGATGCACCAGCGGAGACACCATTGCAACCACTAATCGCTCCAAAAGTCACGGAGCCAAGAATAACAGTGCTCATTCCGACGAAGGCGCTGACTCAACATGGTAGGCCCTGCAGGAAGGAGACAAGCCCGATAGCTGTGCACCAAAGTCTCTGGCGGATACACCTTGCTGCACTCACTGAAAGAGACTAGCTGGTGGTAGAACATACTTGGAGAGGAGATTGTAGGGGCCCAGATGCGGAGAGGACAGCCGGCAGATTAGCATGTGTTACGGCCGGTGCTTCAGAGCTGCGATGGGCAGAAATGAAATGGAATGAGGGAAGAAGCAAATGTGTCATCCGGAGCAGCTAGCCACAACCAGGGACGCCAGGTGAGTGATTGAGGGGGGGGGGGGCAGCTCATAACAAACAATTGCCAAAAGAAAACACTCACTGAAAGTGAGAACCTCCCCCACCAGCCATGGTGAATCATGCACCGCTCACAGGCAGGGAGCATATTAAGCACCACCCCAAGCTACATCAAGCGCCAAACAGTGCGCAGGGTATATTAACTAAGCATGGGCGAATTTTGCGAATCTGCGATCCGCGAATTTGCAGATTTGCAGTTACTAACCTGCATCAGGGAGACTCTGATGCACCCCCTGCATTGACCATGTGGGAAATACTTTACAAACTTTTGGAAGCTATTAAGCACTCTAGCGTCTTGATGGAAGAAAGATTTGGCACTCTGGCTACAGATCTTAACTTGCTTTGCGATGAGCAGTGCAAACTTGCAGACAAAGTGGCAAACGAAGAAAAGACAATCGCCACCCTGCAACCACTAGCCAAAATGCAACAAGAAACATTGTGGACACTACTAGACTGGGTGACGGCCCTAGAGGAACATGCAGACGACCATGAGATGCAATATTCGCGTCCTAGGCCTTCCGGAAGGCATAGAGGGAATAAATCCCATCAAATATATAGACACCTGGACCCGCTCTTACACGCCGGATACGGACCATACTACTTTCCTCTCAAAAGAAAGGGCTCACAGAGTGCCAGCTCGTCGGCCACCCCAAGCTCCCCACCCCGTCCACTACTTGCAAAATTCCTCCACTACAAAGACATGGTACTCCGTGCCTCCAGACAACATGGGCCCTTCCAAAATGAAGATAAACGCATAATGCTCTTCCGAGACTATTCCTGAGCAGTGGAATGCCAACAATCCTCATTTTTGGAAGTGAAGCGCCGTCTAGACCAAGAAGAAATCCAATATTCACTGCTGTTTCCAGCACCGCTCAAAATCATGCAAGATGGGTCCTTCACAATTTTAATGGATCCCGAGGCAGCCCATGACTGGGTGGATCAAAACTGTCAAAATCACCGAGCTCAACCTCCAAAAACACTAAGTCTTCAAACACTGAAGAACAATCACCATTGCCCCAAAAGACAAAACAGGCACTCCAAATCTGTGGCCCGCTCCCAATTTACAGGATACCCAGACCTAGGGCAAATTATTGCTGAGCGCAGGAAAGCCCTACAGGCTGTAGCGGAAATAAGACCAGCCTCACCAGCAACAGATGATGACAGAGGCCCCCATACCTTCCCATTGGAAGAAGAGGGCAGTGATGAGACTGTATCCCAAACAGGCTCTGTGACCCCACCATTGGTGATGCTGCAGACAGCGGACAGGTTGATATGAACGGTCACTATTACTAACCATCCATCGAACTCGCCTAACAGGTAACTGTGAAATAATGACTTGCATGAACCAGCACCACACACGGCATGTGCTAGGCCACTGACAGGCTCCCCCACATACATAAATCCTACAAATGCCACACACAGAGCCGATGCAGGTGCACGGCCAACTAGACACCACAACCCTTTAGAGTTTAAGTGAATTGCAAAGTTTGGATGGACCGCCTGTTGCGGTACGTCCCCAGTGTTGGGAATACCTCCCAACCCAGTTAACACCCCTCATTTCATCACCTACCAATACACTGAATGTATGTTCTCAGTTGGATGAGAGAAATTAACCCATGAGTGGCATCAAGACTGAGCCCAGGGTGGTACACATACAACAGTCCCGCCCATGTCCTATCGTGACACCCAAGTCATAACATTCAAAACACCTCATGGCGTGAAAAGGTGATATTAATATCCTCACACTTACACTTACACTTACACTTACACAGGCAATGCACACAGCACACAAGAGAGATGCAGTGTACTCCTATTTAAAACCACAGTATGTTACAGGAAACGCATTTAACTGCAGGAGATCTCAACAAATTTGCTGGCGAGGTACATTGCACAACTACATACTCTGAGTTTGCACGGGGAACGCTCATTTGGGTGCAACCAAATGTTCAGTTCCAGGAACTATCTAGAACGATTGGTGCAGAAGGATGCTTTACCTTGCTGGAGGGGCTCCTAGATGATCAACCAATTTTGCTGGGCAGTATTTACGCCCCAAACATTGAGCAGGGGAAATATTGGGACTCCCTTTTCTAAGATTCTAAGATGGCCGCGATCTAGGGTAGCTTTCCTTAGCACCGCAAAAAATCCTTCATAATCCTTACAAAATCATGTCAGAACGGATCCACTGAAGGTGGAATACCTTTCTGCCGTTGAGCGCTGCTAGATGTGCCTACATCGGTTCCATCAATCATGAGAAAACAGAAGTGACAAATTTTGAGCTGCGCAGCCTGTGGAGCCCTCCGGCAATAACAGCGATGTGCGCTCCCTGACAGGGAGCCGAGTGAGCAGAACAATGGATCCAGAAACACGGTGCAAGGATCCCAATGAGGAACACTGCTGGGGTGCTGACACGTGACCAGTGAGTGACGCTGTGTCCTCCTTGGAACGCTTGCGGGACGTGGAGCTACTGACGGTGACGAGCGGCCGTTCCGGGAACTAGTGTTCCGTTCCCTGCTCACACAGGAAGTCTTGCTGTGACCCGCTGAATTCCCCCTTCGGGTAGACTTAGGCTGAGTGTGGTGCCGAGCAGTGGCGATCTAGCTGCCAGGGCTCAGCCGGACTGCCACAGGTACCCCACAGTAATGGGTAAAATGGGACAAGATGGCGGCGCATGCATTGTAAGGCCTGTGCCTGGAGAAACGTGTAGAAGCATTGATTGGAGTCTTACATTCCCTCGGGCACAAAGCACTGGACAAGCACAAGGGTTATTTGCAGCTTGGGCCCAGTGAGAACTGAGAGCTGTACTCCAGTCGTACTACTCTGTGTTGCAAGGTTAACTGCTCGATACACTGTGCACAAATTGGGTGAACATCACAGCTACAGGGAGTTCTAATCGATGTGCTAAAGTGACAGCCATTATCCTATACTGACTGCTTCTCTGAGATATTTGTGGTGGAGCAAGCCCATAAGTCCCTGGCACCCAAACCAGTCCTTGGCGCTACCCCCAACCCATTATAGCTAGACTCCTAAATTATAGGGATCGTGATGCGGCTCTGCGCAAAGCCCGGGAACTGGGAACTCTTCGGCATGAAGGAGCAGAAATAACTTTATTCCCTGACTTTACAATGCAGGTGCAAGAAGCCCGGCGAATCAACATCCCGGCAAAAAGAAGCTCTGAGACCTCAATCTGGAGTATAGTATGATGTATCATGATAAACTATGGGTCAAATTTGATGGCAGGGTGCACTTTTTCACTGATTTCAAGGCAGTCCTCCGATTTATTAAAGAAAAAGAACAGCGCCTGCGGTCAGGGCCCACCGAATTTACTTTCATCATAGTCGGAGGCCTCTCCAAATGTTCGGGAAGATCGAGAAGTGGAAGAGTGATCAGCTGACCAGATCTGCAAACAGACGCTGCATGGTAAAGTTGAAGTGCTATAACAGATGTGCTGTGCATATCATAATATGTGACTTGTAGACACTAAATGTTACTGCTATAGTGCTAGAACACGAAGTGAGCATCTACGCAGAAAACTCATCTGTTCTTAGTGGTGTCCGAGTTGGGATATTTGCCGGTACACTGTACGCATTGATTGAATCTTGCTATACCTCGTAGTGATAATTGTTAATGAGACACAGATTGTAATAAATGATATAAGAAGTGGTGTACGGACTTCAACAAGATGGTAACATCTGCCCCCAATTGTATCACACCTTTAGTATTGCTTGTTTTGGAATTGAGGTTTGTATTACAAGGTCAGGGAGGGGGGTGGGAGTACAGCTAGCCACAACAGTTGGGGATTATCGATGCGTGGGAGGCGATGTTTGTTTCTTTAAGATGGGTGTGTGTATGGTATCTATTACACAAATGAGGTCACATATGGCGCATTTTATTGCCAGTGGACGTGCTTCTCAACAGATATTACTCAATTCCAACGGCTATGACAGGTGAGAACACATTGGTCCTGCACCTCATGACCTGGAATGGCTGTGGTCTAAATGATAATAGAAAGATTAGAAGGGTGTGTGCCTATTTAAAGCGACACTCAGTGGCATTCGCTATTTCACAAGAGACACATCTTGCTCCGGAGCGCAGTGAGGCAGTACATCACAAGCTGCAAGGAGTATGCTACTCGCAGATTACAACTCACATTCTAGAGGGGTCCTGATTTGGGTAGATAAGAGAGCGGGCTAGACATGACGGGTATGCTAAAGGACCCAAAGGGCAGATTTGTGGTATCCCTATGCAGAAGGGGGGATTTAAAATTCCTTCTGGTGGGTATCTAGGGCAACAACTATGACAATACTTCCTTGGCGCATAAGTTGTTGCAGTGGAAGGGAATTGCACAGGTGTGGGGGCGGGGGGGATTTTAATTGTATATTAGATCAAAGTATAGATAGATCACAGGGCCTACCTAGACGTCCAGAAGCTGCGGAAGTAACTATCCAGGATATAATACAATCCACTGGCCTCATAGATATTTGGAGACACAGATCCCCCGATGTGAGGGGATATACCCACTATTCCCCAGTGCATGACACACACACTCAAATTAACTTTCGGTTGTTGTCCGGGGAACTGAGTTTCAGAGTTACAAATTGTGTACATTTGCCACAAATGTACTCCGATCATTCCAAGGGGACCCCTGCCTTGAGGTAGGGGCAACGCGTATTCCTGCATTCACATGGAGTTTCCCGCCATATTCACTTTTAGATACAGTATTAAAAAAAGGGTTAGCCACAGCCATAGATAACTTTTTTTCAGACAATATTGGGTCAGTGACCTCATTTACCATGGTGCGAGAAACATTTAAGGTGTTTATTAGAGGAGTCGTGATCTCTACTCATGCAGGAATGCTACGTTCCATTCGAGGTAGACTAGAGACATTGGAACGAGATATAGGTAATATGGAGCGGGACTTGCTCGAAAGGTGATCTGCCCAGACCTCTGCAGACCTCCAATAGTAACTGACAGAGCACCTGGATATGGCAAATGACGATATAAAGCACATGGGCAAATAAGCGTCAGCACAATGCTATGGAGAGCTGGAGAGACAGGGTGCCACTCTAGCATTAATACTGAGACCTAAGAGAGAATTAGATACTCTGGTGGGCATTATAGATAACGAGGGAAACACATTACACACACCAGGGAAAATGGCCACACATTTTCGCACCTACTATAAGACATTGTATACCTCTCAGACTACTCCAAACAGGGAAGCACTAGAGGAGTATATTGTGTAATAAAATGCCATGGCTAGTGGTGGATCACAGGGAATACCTGATGGCCCCTCTAACGTCTGATGAAATTCGGTAGGCACTTAGTGGGATGGCTGCCGGGAAAGCTCCAGAGGCGGATGGGCTCACTGTAACTTTTTATAAAGAATTCCAAGACTTATTGATTCCCCAATTAAAACCGCTATATAAGGAAATGGCAGAGGCCGTATGATACTGCCTTCTATGCATAAAGCAGTCATTGATGCACTATTAAAACCAGGAAAGTCACCGACCAGTTGCTCTTCGTATAGGCCCTTATCTCTGCTAAACGTAGATGCTAAGCTTCATCCTAAAATCTTATCCAATAGACTGGCGTTATTACTCCCCAGTGTTATTCGTCGAGAGCAGGCAGGGTTTGTCCCTAGTTGCAATTTTTCTCATAATCTGAGGACTTTGTTCGGTACAGTGCAGAGACTAAGCCCAAAAGTCAAGGCTGTGGCGGTCTTCCTGACCCTGAAAAAACCCTCGACTCTGTTGAGAGGCGCTTCATGTTTGCAGTATTACGCAAAATAGGTGTCGGTGATGTGTATCTCCAACTAGTTTCTGTACTGTATATATCACCCACAGCCAGAGTGAGGATAGGGAATGAGGTATCTCAGTCATTCGACATCACTTGAGTAACGCGGCCGGGCTGTCCTCTATCTCCACTACTGTACGAGATTGTTGCGGAACCTCTGACTTGTGCAATTCGTGAGTATCATGCCCACAGAGGGCTGAGATTCCCCAGATACACACTAAATATTTCTGATTTTGCAGATGATGCGTTATTATATGTACATAATCCGGAGGTAAATTTATCTCCAATACTACATGAGGTGATGCAAGTCGGTGGTCACTCTGTACCGTAAATAAATTGTGAAATGTCCATCATATTTCCCCTCACTCTCAACACTATGGAGCCAGCTATGGAGTTCCCACCACATTGGACCACAAAGGCGGTCCACTACTTGGGTGTTCAATTCCATACTGACCCAGCTATAGTATTATTGGAGAATTATGGCAAAGCCACACAAAAACTTACAGACAATATAGACAAGTGGAATAAACTTCCACTCTCATTAATGGGGAGAATCTCTATTTTGAAGATGGTAATTTTACCACGGTTCCTCTTCTTATTTCAAAATATACCTATTTTGCTGCCAAAACATGTCTTCAAATGTTGGCGAACCAAGTTAATACCGTTAGCTTGGACTGGTAAACAACCTCGTATAAGATGGAACTCGCTCACACTGCCGTATAACTTTGGGGGTTTGGGGGCTCCTGAATTGGATAAATATAATAGGGTCGCAAATAGTGTATTCACTCATTATTGGATACATGGTCCACAGGAGTTACCCTTTTAGGATCCTCTCACTCTTCCTCAGATTCTCACCCAACCTGCATCCAGGAAGCTGCGCTTCTTTGACTCCATCGCTGTCACTGCACAAGCTAGGCGAGCACTCTTACACCTGCAGGCTGGAGCCTTCATATATGCCCCAGAAATGCTGCTTCAATGATGCATTTCGTTCCCATTGGGCCAAGAAGCGGGAGCCAGACAAGTGCTACAGACTATAGGCATAGCCACTAATGGAGTTTTTTCAGAAATGGCGTGTTTGCAACTTGTGTTGTATAGCATTTTAGGACCCTAGTTTAATTTTCCCAATTCATGCCCTTATATAGGTCTTAATCACCTTGTCCTTATATAGGCATAGAAATCATAACCATATTTAGAAATAGCTCATGCAGTCCAGATACGGCATAGCTATTTCCACTAGTTCCGAAAATCCACAACATTTCTTGGAAAACTCGGCTTCAGCAGTTAGGGACTTCCCCTTGCTTGAATATTGATTTGTCTAAGAACTCATAGAGTTTTATATATTATTCCAATGCGCAGAACCTATTGGGAACATAGGAACTACACTACATGGCGCCCAACGTTTGATAAGGCACTAATTTAACGCTAGATACTAGAGTCACTCAGTCATGCTTTTCACAGAGACCCCTTTTTCCCATAAAATACTCCAATAGACATCTGGAGTGGGTTAAAGGATAACATATCCGCCGTAACTGAGTAGGACGAAAAATCCTATGTATTAGTTTTTGGTTTGATTCAACGTTGAAGGATACAGTGTTCCAAAATATCGTGCACCTTATCTTTGTTTCCTTGAAACTTGCCCTGCAAAACTTTCAGTCAACAAAGTGGGTGACAAGGATAATCCCGGGGCCAGTGGAACTGCAGCGTCTGCAAACTGACCGGGTTTAGACGTTACAGGTTTCCAACAAAATGACCCGGATGCTATAATCATCCCGGAAAATGTATGGAAAACAATAGCTATAAAGCTTGTAGAAAATGGCCTATCACCAAGAGGTGGTAGAGTTATATTTGTCATAGAGGCACACGAATATCGGCAGACAGAGGTATTCTATTCATGGATTATCTTCCCTGAAGCAAATCCAACAACACATGTGTTCCACTTCTACAAGATAGAGGAACCTCCAGTGGAATACGTTCCTTTCGAGGAAATTGAAATTCCACTAACTTACCAAGAGCATCAGCTCTGGTTTAAAGGCGCCCTGCAACATCAAAATCCACTAGGTAGACCAGGAGCAACACGGCCGGTATTACCCAGCTATACACCACATCCTGACATTGAAAGAATGTCAGTTATAGAACTGTTAGCTCAGCTAAAACAATTAATTAAAATACATAGACAATTGGTTCAATATGTCATGCGGACTCTAACAGTCCAACCGACTATCGGGATTCCACAGAAAACCCTTCATCAAGGGAACACAAATAAAATTACACCACAGACTATACAATCAATCATTGGTAAATTACCCACAAAAAGGGAACAAATTCCATTCTGGTTAGCTCAACAAATTACTCAGATCGAGGCAGTATTTCCCGATAGTACACCTCATGAGAAACACAGGATTCTAACAATCGTTTTCCATTGGGGATCGCACCACACCTACAATCTACACAAAAATTCATGGTGTACCGTCTATGGCGGTGATATCAGACGTCCTGAAACAGATTCAAAATGAATACAGGGCAGAGCCTGCTCTAAATCTCAGTATGAAGTTACTGAAGGATTTCAAACAGGTCTCATCTATAATATTAGCTAATATTAAAAGTGAAGCAGCATCCGTGGCAATCCGCCAAAAACTAAAAGAACTTGATGTAACTGAGCAACCATATGAACTGGCCCGAATATTAGAAAAATCCTATGAAGAACTAGGTAGAGATAGTTTGGGTGGGAAACCAGTAAAGCCAGAACTAATGGAAAATCCTGAAAAAGTTTTTATAAAAATACACTCACTCCTCCTAAAAAGAAGTGGGAAAATACTAGACAGACACTTCCTAAAGAGAAGCGTTCTCAATCCAGGGGAAGGTCTCCTCAAAAGGAGCACTCTGAAAAGAGATATAACCTCAGAAATAGGGATAATTTGAGAAAACCTAATAGATATCTAGGTACTGATGCATGTTCCTCTCGTACCTTTCAGACTTCCTCGCAGAAATCCGAAAGAAGAGGACGATCAGAACACAAGGAAGAACGCATGAAATCCAAAGACGATCAACGCGTTCCAAAAAATAAGAAAACTCAATTCACCAAGAAGAAGGTAGCAAGTCTAAAAATCAGACATGCCGAGGATCTTGAGGACACAACTCAAGAACGGGGAGTGGGCCCAGACAATGCTGGACAGCGCAGCCAAAGTTACCATAGCTCGCAAGATCCTGTAGGATCATCTGGAGACAGTAGACCTAAATGAATACATTCAGGTTGAAACTGCTGATGCCAGGGTTAGTGTACCACATAAGTTATATGAACTTGCACTCCGGATAGGCATGTATGTCGTTACTACGCATGCTTTTACAACGCATGCCTTTACCACACAGGTCTTACAACGCAAGTCATTACAACGACTTGCGTTGGGGGCGCTGGATAGTGAATAGTTTAATTTACTGTTCCAACTCCAGTCCCCGTGGATGGTAGGGAAGGTTTTGGATAGTAAATTAAACTATTCCCTATCCTAGAGCGCCCCAGCACAAGTCGTTGTAACGACTTGCGTTTTAAAAGTTGCGTCGTAAAGGTACTGCGTGGTAAAAGTTGCGTTGTAAACGCTGTTCTCCCCGGATAGAGGGGGACATAACTAGAAAAATAAAAGCACTCTTTTGGGAAAAACTATCTAAGGGTTATGACACCCTTCTGGCTGAAAAAGACTGGCCACCTGAATTTGTCAGGGAGTGCCCACATGGCGAAGAGATTATTATGCCAGCCTTCTCCAATCATATTCCTATTAAAAAAAAAACTTATGCCAGAAAATGGGCTAGGGCCCAGGCTCCAGCATTATATAAAAATCATGTGGGATGGGATGAGGACTCTCCTCACCATAAGATCCAGTTAAAAAATCAACCTACCGCTCAGAGGCAGTATACAGTAAGAAGCTATAAAACAGGTCAGGGAGATCCTAGATCAACTTGAATACCAAGGGGTGATTGTAACATGCCCCTCATCCATGAACATTCCTTTGTTTCCTGTCTCCAACCAGACAATACATATCGTCTAGTTTTGGATTAAAGACATTTAAATTCTTGTTGCAAAACTTTTGCAGTACAAAATACACACAGTGCAGCAGTGATGAACAACATTGTGTGCCAAAAATATAAAACTAAATTTGATATTTCAAACGGTTTCTTCTGTCAAAATATTGCACCTGAAAGCAGGTACTTGACTGCTTTCTCAATCATGGGGACACAGCGTCACTTCAGTCATCTCCCCAAGGGATTCAAGAATAGTCCAGGGGTATTTTCAGCCAGAGTAACAGAGTTACTACAAACGTATGTTGATGAGGCATTATCTTATGTCGATGACATCTACCTTACAGACGATGATTAGGACAGGCACTTAAACAGGGTGAACACCATAATACTTGGCTTCGCCTCTGAAGGGTACAAATTCAATTTTTAAAAATTAAGGATTGCCCACCTCAACGTCCTATTCTTAGGATACTAACTTTCAAGTGAAGGCAAAAGCCTGGCAGCAAACTTTTTAGAGAAATGTGTGCTACTCCAACCTCCAAAAAGGCTGAAAAACCTGCAGTCAGTTCTAGGATTCCTGAATTTCGGAAGAACTTACATTCTGAACTAAGCAGAAAGGGTTAAACCTCTCTACGAATTAATCAAACCTGATTTCAAATCTACTAATTGGACTAAAAAACACACAGACATGTTAGCAACAACCCATTTACAGACACGCATAAACGAACGCAACCTTGTAATTCGAATCATCCCAGGGAGATGCGGATTCACATACATAACCTTTAATGAAGGTAAAAAGGTACAAATAGCTTGCAAATCACACTTGTACACACAAGCTGAAATGAAATTCACTTCAACAGAAAAAATTCTGACAGCGGTTCAAACTGCAGTAGCAAAAGAGAGAGCCCTTTCACAGGGAAAAATGCATAAAAGTTGTTACTCCTGTACTGCCTTAGAGGCAGTGACAAAAGCGAGCATTCCGAATGCAAAAGCTTTACATCCAAGATGGATACAATGGGTTAATTCTCTTGCTGCAATAGACGTTGAATACGTTTTTGACCCCTGCTTGAAAACTCAAGAATTTCTACAATACGAACAAGAATGTCCTCTGCCCACTGAGATTCTGCCTCTAGAACATTACGGATGTATAATTTATACAGAAAGATCAGCACAGCCCGCAATTGGGGGTAAACAAGCTTACATTGCTGTGTGCGCGATTGTTAAATGTCGCTGGCGCGATGGTAAATTCAGACCTATGGTCACAAAAACTCAATCTTTCGGAGACTGTACAGTTCAGCAAGCTGAACTACAGGCTTTCAAGATGGGGCTTGAAAATACTGGTCGCGAATTCCCCACACTCATAGTGTGCGATTCGTATTCCTGCGTCCAATCTTACAATGAGTACTTGCAGAATTGGGTTCAAAACGGTTTCATAGATGCAAAAGGTGGCACAATTAAGCATAACTTGCTTTGGGAACATGTAGTTCTGTTACAGAAAGAACTACAAAAGACTCACGTGATCCATACATTGAGTCATCAGCGTGATGGCATTCACGTTGCAGGGAATTCATTGGCTGATGAAGCCGCGAAGGCAGCTGTGCAAACGGCTTCCGTAGCTGCGATCACTCGTTCAAAAACAAAAATAGACAGCGAAATAATGCAGGCTGTTGCCGCTTCCAACAAAGACAGCTGTAAAACGTTACCAAAAGGCTTTCCACTCAACTACTCATATATAACTGATGCAAATAATGTTCCTTTTGCTCGAATCCCTGGAGTGGGGGATAGAGTAATCTCAAACATGGAACACAGATTAGGACTTATCTTAGCAGCACATGAAGGACTTGTCTCTGCACAAGCAGATGTTTCCGCCACAGTGTCATTATTAAAGCAAAGATACTGGTGGCTGCGAATGAGGAAACAGACCCAAAACTATGTTTTGAAATGTGAAATCTGCCAGAAAATGAAAGTTTCAAAAGTTAAATGCCCGGCGCTGATGTTAAATATTGCAGGGATTTGTTAGCATGAGCTGAAAGCCATTTTGAATTTCTGGCAGCCATCTTGTTTGCCATGTGCTGCAACATGCTCGCCATGTGCTCTGTCCTCCCTCAGTGTTGACTGCTCTTGTAATTTGCCTAGAAACAAACTATATTTAGCATCTTCCACCTTCGCACATGCTCAGTTGAGGTTGCAGCTGTCTTTGCAGCTGTTCCTAGTCTGTAAATGTCAGGACGTGTTCACCAGAATTAGCAACTGTTAGATCTTGCATGTCCCTATTAGTCATTTTGCATGCTTACATGAGCCAGGACTGCCCCTTGGTCTTATGCTGACTATGTAACCCTAAGCATATATAAGGCCTCTGTTTTCTGTACTCCTTAGACTGCCTCATTCAGTTGCTAAGGCTTCTGTGTGACGTAGTCTCCCTCATCTGAGGTGAATAAATGTTTTCTTTATATATTTCAACTTCTGTGCCAAGTTCTTTTTTGGTTTAAAAGGACTAAGTATCAGTGGGACCCTGAGAAGGTTTCTATTTTCTACACAGACGCCCCATTTAATTTCAGATAAACCACTAGCATGTGTTTACCTGGACCACTGTGGTCCCTTACAAAGGGATGGCAACTATAAATATATCATGGTCGCAGTGGATTAATGCTCAAGATTTATTTGGATGTGGCCTCAGGCTCGGCTGACGCTCGACTTGTTATAAAAGATTTTTGAGTCTTTATCGGCACATACGCAATCGGCATGCTACATTTGGACCAGGGACCTGCGTTTAGCTCTCGAGCTTACAAGGAGGCCATGCCAGCTTGGACGTTGCATTGCAGTACTCTAGCCCATTCCATCCTGAGAGAAATTGGATTGTGGAAAGAAAAAACCGTGACATAAAGCAATCTATAACAGCTAGGGTATTAGGCTCGTGTGACGGGTGGGTCAAACATCTAATAAGTGTCCAACGTAATCTTTATAACCTGCCAACAAATTCTCTGGGTGGAATCCCTCCATATGTAATTCTTTTTGGTACTAGAATGATGGTCAAAGACCTCGATCGTCATACTTCAGTGGTAGAACAAAACCCCTTTGATATCAAAGACCCTTTGGCTGTTTTGCAGGACTTAAATGAAACAAGAAGAAATCTAAGCAACATCATACAGAAGCCAACGACCACTGAAGAAAAGCCACCTGTCCCAGCAAGACCTGTCTGGATTCCAAAGATTGGGGATCTGGTCAGAGAGAAAATAGCGGATAAGAAGGAATTTGGGCCTTCTTACAGAAAACCAGTACCTGTGCTAGCAATCCACAGATCAAGAACAGTGTTACTGCAGCCCCTTGCTGGAAGAAAGGAGAACCGGTCCGTATCAATTGACCTTGTAAAACCACACCATGTGGCCGATAATAAGTAGTAGGTCCATTGGACTGCAAAGGTGTAGCAGACGACCAAATCTTGCTTCTATCCAAGAGGTTCAAACAGAAACACTCATCAACTTTGAAGAATCTGCAGTGAGAAAAGAAGGACTATGCAATAAAGCCAAGGAACTTGTGCCTCTTGAAACCCAAATAACCAGTGAGCCCGAAACAACGTCAGCAAACAAAACTTTCAAGAAACAAGTAACAGAACTTTTTCACCAGCTTGCAAATACATATCTGGTATCACCATGGGTTGAATTTTGGATTGAGTTAGTTGTACTTTTTCTCCTACTTTGGCTCATTCTTGTTTTAAGTTTGGGAAAGCTGTTAGATGTAACATATAGTAAAATGGACACAGCAAGTACGAACATCAACTTGCTCTTGAAGCTACACAAATCATCCCACTGTGAAGAGACGTGTCATCAATAAACATCACAGCCATTCCACTAGCATGGGACAGAACTGATTATGACATTTATGGTCCTGCCGAGCTGCTGAAGATTCCACACCAATTTAAGGTTTCCTTGAGTGATTTTGTTTCACCCAGTACATTTTCTGATGATTGGGACTTTGAGACTGTTAATAACATGATGGCAGACTTAGAAATGTCAGCAAAATTTGCAAAAACGTGAATACTTAGAAGGTTCATCTGAATATGAACAAATGTATTGTTTTAACCATTATGTTCACCATTATTTGCACAAATCTGAAAACCCTAGACATTTTTTAACTTATAATCAATGGGAACATTGTCCAACGCCACCAAAGGGTAGCTCTAAAACATTTTGCTTTAAAAATCTTAATAAGACAGACATGAAAAGTATGTTGACTAATACTAAGCAAATTTATTCTGCGGACTTTTATGCTCAATTGTCCACATTAGGTTTTGACTTTTGGAAGGACAACATTGAGACAAAAACTGTCTGGGGCACAAAAGACTGGCAAGTGCGAGGTTTAGAAGCCTTATTCAGAGCCTGCATCATCCCAGAACAAATAATGTTTTTAAATGAAACTGTTCAACAGACATCTTGATTCGGCCTGGCTAAGATAAAAGACTTAAACAAACCGTCCATACCTAAATTCACACCTGATAGTAATAGAATTACAGAAAAGGAGGTGGACGTAAATTATATTTTACAACAGAACAGAACTAATCCTGATTGGAAAAAAATGGTTGATCTGGCCCAAAGACACTAATAACTGTCAAGATAGATTCCTGAACAAGACACAAGGGTTTACAGTAACTAGGCCAGATCCAAAATATATCCAGAGGCAATATGCAGGGATAATAACAACTTACTGTGTAGGAAAACTGTGCCTTGAGTGGCTACAAAAATCCGCACTCCCAGATGTAAAACAACACTTAACTTTATTTAAAGAAGGCATTGATTTGAGAGAATTCTAACTAGGACCTCGCAAACAACGTCATAAACGTTTCATATATGCGGGTATTTACGCTGTTGTTAATGAAGCATGGAAAGTCACGCAAATAGAAACTGCAGAACGAATACAAGAAATTGATCGTGTTAATTTAGAGAAAGCTCTCTCTGTAGATGACAATGGGTTAACAACTCTGTCATCTAGAATTTATTATTTGGAAAGCATTGTATCCTCTGCCATAGACATAATGGAACAGGACTTGCTCATGTTACAACATGGACAGTCTCAATTGCGTTCTATAGCTGGACGTTACAAAAGCTTCGTTCAGGCTATTTGCCTTGGCGTCTAATCAACACCATGTCATTGTTTACTGGATTTAACTTTACAGATAAACACATCTTTTTAGCACAGAGGGGAGCAGACTATACGGTGCTGAGCATAGAAAAACTGGAAAGATTACCATTAACCGTTTCTGAGAAACCAACCGTTGAACGGATAATACATGGCACCATCACAATACCAGTGACGATATTCCAGTTTCAGTATTGCTTAACACACATACCAGCAGGCCTGTATGAAAGGTTGGGTAAAGAATACATAAAGTCGACCTGGGATTTACCATACACACACAAATGTTGGAGTGGGGAAAAGGAGGAATGCCTTAGTGGTAAAAATTACAAAACCACCTTGAGCGGTACACTTCTGTGTCTGGGTATTAATTTACATGGAGCCTGCGATGGTTCTTCAACCAACTTATTGTGCCACCTGCAGGGTTCCCCGGCAAAAGTGATAGATCCAACTTTTGGGCAGCTTTCCAATGGATCCCCTTGATGGGGTCTTCTCTAATGACTCCAGGCTCAGATTATTTTGCTGTACCGTTTGACCTGTATGTTCAGGCGGCAGTAGTTCCTACCTCTGGTCCTAGGAAGCAGGAGATGAGAAGGAATTTTAATCTTGATAATAATGAAGTACTCTCCCCCTTCCTGAATAAGCTGGAGTTTTGCTGATCCGCCGGACACTAACTCAGCTGCTCTGGAGCTCTCTCGCACCTTATTAGGAGCAATGGACACTCTTGCCCCTCCTAAGAGGCATTATTCAGCAAGGAAAAGCCCATCGGCCCCTAGGTTCTCAGACAGACTTAGATTGCTGAGACAAGAATGTCGAAAACAGGAGAGGCTATGGCGGGTCCACCTAGATCTCTCGAGAAAGAACGACATAAGCAATGTTTAAAAGAATATAAATCAGCCATTATGGAGGAAAAAAATAGCTTATTTTTGTAAAGTCACCGTTTCTCTTAAATCTTCTAGAGACCTTTTTAAGATCATTGAATCCACAGGTAGTAGATCCGAAAGAGGGGTCTCTTGCGTTACAAAATATCTGCCTTTTTTTCATGCCAAAAGCTCTGACATCTATGCTGCGCAGGAATCTGCAAATTCTTGTACTAGACTTTCCACCCTTCCCTCTTGGTGGAAAAGAGTCTGTCTTCTTTCTTTTCCTCCCTTGTCATTTGAGACTGTGGACCGGCTTCTAGATAGTACTAACTCGGGCTCTCCCCTAGACCCTTGCCCGCTTAAAGTGCTGTAAACCTGCCGGGAAGTGGTCATCCTGCCTCTTATGAAGGTTATGAATTGTGCCATGTCAGAGGGAGTTTGTCCTTCTCTATGGAAAACTGAGGTCATAAAACCGCTTCTGAAGAAGCCTGCTCTAGACCCTGGCGTTCTGAAAAGATTTCGCCCCATTTCCCTGCTTCCCGCCCCTGCAAAGATGTTGGAGGCTTATCTCAACCTCCACCTCAGCACCTATCTTAAGGACCATCTCCTTTTGGATAATTCACAACATGGTTTCAGGAGATACCATAGTACGGAGATTGCCCTTACAGCAGTCTTCAACAATATCCGTTCCCAGGTTGACAAGGGCCATACCACTCTCCTGGTCCTGTTGGATCTCACAGCGGCCTTCAACACCCTGGCTCCTCTTATACTGGTGTCACATCTCAGAGAGATAGGTTTCCATGGCCCTGCTTTGAGCCTTCTTGTCTCCTTCCTTTATGAAAGAGAACAGAGAGTAAATTTGGGTCAGTTCCTCCCTGCTCCTAAACCCTTGCATTGTGGGGTTCCCCAGGGCTCTTCATTTAACCCTACACTTTGCAACATTTATGTGGCCTCCCTCGCAAGGGTGGTGAGACCATTTGATTTGTCTTACGCTGACGACACCCAAATAATGGTCTCTCTCTCACATTCAGTAAAGGATTGTGCCCAGAATTTCAGGAGTTGTATGGAGGCTGTTTCCCAATGGATGGTGGAGAACTTCCTGAAATTGAATAGTGAGAAAACTGAGGTATTGATTTTTGGAAGTAACCAGGAAATTTGGTCTAGTGACTTGTGGCCGCCCTCGCTTGGGGAATGCCCCTGTCCAGTCCGCCACGGCAAGAACCTGGGGGTGATAATGGATACTGCCCTTTCCTTAGATCATCAGGTAAACAGGACTGTCTCCACCTGTTTCGGGATCATCAGGATCCTCAGAAAGATCTCCCACTATCTTTCCCCAGACTCTCGCAAGCAGGCCACTTTGGCATTAGTTTCTTTCAGACTGAACTATTGTAATGCTCTCTATATGGGCATTAACAAGAGTCTCATCCATCGTCTTCAAATGGTCCAGAATGCTGCGGCGAGGATGGTGTTGAATCTTCCCAGATACGGCTCAGCCTCGGCTGCACTCAAGAACTTACACTGGCTTCCGATAGACCGTAGGATCACCTTTAAGTTCCTGTGTTTGACTCATGAAGCCTTCTATGGCACCGGACCGGAGGGCATTAAGTCACTTGTTCATCATTACACGCCTAGCACATCTCTTCGATCTTCTAACAAAAAGTTTCTCGCTGTTACTAGGTTTTTTAAGGCTACATGGGGTGGTAGAGCGTTTATCACTGCGGCGCCCAGACTGTGGAATTCTCTCCCTCTAGGCTCTCAGGGCAGCCCTCACTCCTTTTGTTTCGCAAGGCCTTAAAAACTTGGCTTTTCTCTGAGGCACATTTGTAAGCTTGCCCCTACTGTCTTTGTGTTGGATGTTCCACTTTAGCACCTGTATGCCCTTGGGCTAAGTTCGCGCTGTATAAGACCACATTCATTCATTCATTCATTCATTCATTCATTCAATGGGAGCTACATAATGTTCAATGATCACAGCTGTAGTGGAATAATGCCAGGAATAGCCTATCTCGTTAGTGTGTCAGCCAGGGTCACATGCTGTATGCAAGTATTGTTTCCAAAAACTAAGACAGACGGGGAGTCTCCACTATGACCTTCACTGAACATCTCTTCTATATAAATTGATACTTTAAGCAGCATGAAAGCCATTCTTTTACAAAACACTGTGCCACTTACCTCGTCCAGAGAGACATATGATCTGCAAGTTGCAAGGTCCTCTGCAGAGATACATGCCTTATAATCAACAAACTGCCCCATACATTTCGCAGAAATGTTAGGTCGTATCTTAAACATGTCTGATACCTGTGGTATTGTACATGTATTGAAGACGATTTATTTCGGGACTGTTAACACCCTTTGAAGCAGTCCTAGGCATTTTTCCAAACTACGCGCACTCTGTGTTCTGCGGCCTGCCTCTCATTTTGGAACTCGTAGCAGGGATACTATTTTTGTTCCTTCTGCTCCGATACGGCAAGTCCAGTAACCAGCGATACCCAGATTACCATGGGGAACACTTTTCTGGCAATGCAGTATCGTGAGCGCATAACACAGATTCTTGGCTTGGCTCGTTTGACAGATCTGAATACCACATGGTTCCTATCTTTCAGACCAATCTGGCAAGATTGCATCTTACCTGTTCTATGATACCTGCTTTGTGGAGAGGAATGTGTGTTGAATATCTGTCTAACACTTCCTTCAGCGCTGCCAACGGATATTGACGCTTTGCTTGGTTTGGTAATGGCTCATGCATTGTAAAACTCAAAGTCCTCTGCACACGTATATAGTGGAATACCGGTAATGGCAAATCAAACGTATCGATCTTTCTTCATATTAGAAATGACGGAGGTCGACATCCATTGTTTCATGTGAAAGTTATATATTTCTACTTGATCAGTACAAACATTAAATCAGCCGACACATGTTTTGTCACACCATGTCAGGATGTGACTCTTCAGGGCTGCTGCTTGGTAGTAGGAGTTGGAAATTCGCGAGACCGGTGAAGATTCCAACACGGTCGCGGTCCGGTGTCCATTACCCGGAACACGTAACGCCAGACACTCGCAGCACTTCTTTCTCAGATTCACCCAGTCCTCCAAAACAGCTTACATATTCTGCTATGGGATGGTCTCGGCCGTTTTCTTCTGTATCTAGAGCCATTTCATAAATGTAATTCTTTATGATTCATTCAGTTAGCGTTGCCAATATCATATTTTATGCTTACAATGAAATCATTGCGTTTATATGCGTACAGTATTAATGCTCATTTGCAACCATTTAAAATGCATTTTTATGTATTTTTGGGTGGGATTGTGAACACATGCCTTAGAAATGTTTTAGTGCTTACATTTTAGTAATGTCGAACAAAATAAAGTGGAGTTGGTGTTGTATAGCATTTTAGGACCCTAGTGTAATTTTCCCAATTCATTCCCTTATATAGGTATAAATCACCTTGTCCTTGTATAGGCATGCAAATCATAACCATATTTAGACATAGCTTGTAGAGAAGCGTGGCTCAATGGTTAGAGCGGCAGACCCTGATACAGAGGTCTGGCCCGGGACCAGGGTTCAATTCCTGCCTCGGCGGCTCTTGGACTCAATCTCCCCGGACCTGATAAATCTTGCCTCAGTGGCTAGTCTAATCTTGGGTCCCACTCTGTGACTCTGGGCAATAGCTTGCTTAATCTCCACAATGGCCCCAGCAGTGCTTGGATGCCTGGCTTCACCTTGGGGGTGCCCAGGAGTGGACATCTCACAGGAAAGCCAGGAAGGGTTCCACAGCGGTATGAATACAGCGCTACGAGACCTCAGGGTAGAAGTGCGCTATATAAATACAAAACACATTTACATTTACTCATGCAGTCCAAATACGGCATGGCTACTTCCACTGATTCTGAAAATCCACAACGATTTCTTGGAAAACTCGGCTTCAGCAGTTAGGGACTTCCCCTGGCTTGAATATTGATTTGTCCAAGAACTCATGGAGTTTTTAAAGAACTGGAACTCTTTGATGACGTTATGATGTCCACCTTTACGTCAAACTCGGCACCTTCAATGTATAAATATTTCCACACTTGCCCAAGCAAACACACAGTGGTTTGGAGCAGTTCGACTATCTACTTGCCTGACGCATCTCGCTACAGCAAGTGCTGAAGGAAGCCGACCCTCCAGCAGACGCACTGAGAGAGACGCTGTCTTTTCTCTTGCCGAGAAATCCAACTCCAGTGTTTCCAAGCTCCCCTTGCGGGTTGTTGGGAAATCGAGTCCTGAGACTGAGGTACGGAGCTTATTAGACCCTAAGAGAAATCGTGGATAGATTCTTGGCAAGAGAATACTAAACTTATGCTACACCACACTTACTTCTTCCCTCGTACTAGGCTTAGGTTAGGTACATAGGGGTAGGTGTATTTTAGAAGCACCAGTTGAGTACTTTTAGTCTTTATTTATTTATGTATGTATTTTATGGCTTAGAAACCATACCATGCTTTTACAGTATTACTTTATAATACTCTTCTTGCTGTACGCATTATACTTTAGAGCCAGTATTACGATTGTAGCAGTTCATTTCTTTTGCATGAGAAAGAAGACTATTCAATAAATACTTTTATTGAAAACGCCCATCTCGCTATTTCTCTGCACCTCTGATGAAACAAAGCGTGCACAAATGACTGAGTAAAATATCTATCTATTGTTTCCACGACTCTGAAGATGAGTTTTATCTTGGGGAAACAAAGTTGTCATGTTTATGCGGTTGTCAGAAACTAATCCCTTCTTGTGAATTCGAGAAAGTTTCTAGTGACCTCTGAGCTAGCTGGCACTCACAATTAAATTTAATATATTTGATAGAGACCTAGTAGACATAAGTCCTACGTCACATCGGTAGGAAATATTATTCCCATGTGCAGAGCCTATTGGGAATATAGGAACTACACTACACTTGGGACAGACAGGTGAGAAGCATGGTATTATTTAATTACTATAGGGCCTAACAGAACTGGCGTACCCTTATTGGGTACAATTTGCTGGAGCCACAAACTATGGAGGCTCTCACCACTCTAATTAGGGTTGAGGAACCTCTAATGTTAAGCACTAAATTCTATTCTAGCCTACAGGACAAACATAACTCTGAGGTTCTGAGAGTGTGTTTGGAGTGGCAGCATCATCTAGGCGCTCCCCGGAGTAATAAAGAGTGGCAATATTGCTGTGCTAGCACTCGGTCAGTCTCTCTAAATGGGAGGCATAGACTCATCCACCTTAAATTTTTAAACAGGCTTATTGCACCCCTGAACGCCAGTTTCGATAATGCCTGGCAGAGACATTCTGCTGTCATAGATGTGGTAGGGAGGGTGCAGGGTTCTGGCACTTAGCCTGGCAATGCCCGGGGATTTACACTTATTGGGAAAAAGTGTTTAAAGAGTTGGGACTATCATTAGTGCGGATCTGGAACCTGACCCTAAAATGGCACTATTGGGGTGGGCTCTTTCAATTCATAAGACATTGTGCCAGTTGTTAGCGATTGGACTTTTACTTGCAAAAAAGGAGAGTGGAATTGCAATAGATAACGGGCCCACTTCCATGACTTACAGACTGGCAGGCTGATATGTTGTACTGTAATACCCAAGCCGATACATACAGCCAATTGCTACCCCCCACAAATCGTCCCAGAAACTATTGGGGGCCATAGTAAACTTAACTGTTGAGTAAGACTAGTGAGGAAATCCCACCACAGATTCCTACAGAGGAAGCATTGTCATCAGAGGCCGAAACATAGTTGATTAAGGGTCCTAGGGGTGGAGGTTCCATTACACCAATTGTGTTCTTTTGTTACAGTTAATGTATCCACCAGATATTGGTCTGCAGAGCAACAATCTGTTAGCATAAGGAAATACTGTTCTTAAAAAAAAAAAAAAAAAAATTAAGTCCTCATTAGTGCAATGTTATTAGTAAGGAGTTGTCGGGCCCCAATCTCTCTTTAGTTCTATGCCTTCACTGTCGTATAGCGGAACGTGTGTATCTAGAAAGTACCCCTGCATCGTTTAGAAGAAAGGAGGGTCCCCTTATTTCCGTTACTTAATTGAAGGATTTAGTCTGAGGGGGGGAGCTAGCCATTTTGGCTTCTCATGCTGGCCTTCTCCTGACTTTCCATTGCTCGCACATAATCATTGGACTATTACATAGGTGGATCTGTTCCGGACCAGCCATAGGGATAATATCCCTCGAAGTTATGCTCCAATACAAATTAGCTAGATCCTAGCTGGTAGTTTTCCCAGGTCTCCCAGAACTTAAATTTTTTACTAGGTGCTTTCCTTTTGTCTAGTTTGTATATTCTTAGTATTGATGTTAGCCATTCACTGTGAGTCGGGGGGACCGGACTCACCCATTTCACACAGATCTCTCTCCTAGCCAACAATATTAATAGGAAAAGTAGATTTTCCTGCACTTTAGAAAGTTTTTCTGGAACACTTGGATTCATTACCCCAAAAATAATTAAATCAATACTTACGTTTAGATGTCTTCCTAGTACCCCATCTAGTGTCTTACCCACATCATTCCAGAAGCCGTCGAGAAGGGGGCACTGCCGAAACATATGGAGGTCGTCGGCCCTTTCCAGGCCGCACTTTGGGCAGGCTTTTACTGACGCCCCGGAGAATTTCAATAACTTTTTCGGGTTCCAGTAGACTCTATGAGATGTGAACAAATGGTTTCTCTTTAGGGCAGCTGATGTTACAATTTTCCAACATTTGCTCATAGATACTTGCCATTGTTTAACTCCAGCGTCTGCAGATCTTTCTCCCATACGCTCTCCGGTATCTGAAATTCTTCTTCCCCTGCATGGATCAAGGCCCAATACCAAAACGAGATTTCTTCATGTATAGCATCCTTTTTCAGCATTTCTTTTTCCAGGTTTAAGTTTTCCGCTCAGATTTCTTTCAGGGATTTAGCCCAGCTAGATAGCTGATAGTACTTGAATTTAGCTACAGAGCCATTAGTTTTTAAAGATAGTGTCTCCCAATCCAATGGGGTATTTTGGGACATAAGATGTCCCCACTTTGTTATTCCTGCAGATTTTATTGGGAGCGCCAGTTTGTCTTTAAGACACTCTGGGGTGCCAGGTGAGTCCCATATGGGGGCCAGGTCGCTGTAATAGGGGATATTTAGAGTACATCTTATGCCAAACCATGATTTGGCCGCAGACTTCAGCATCTTAAGTTTATTTATTTTTTTAAATTTGGGGTGTTTAAACTTGTATAAAAAATGGCTGGTTTTGTTAGTCATTGTTTGGAAATACGGCGGTTAGTTTTCAAATGTGTTTAGGAGCTTCCTGCTTGATTTAAATTGGAATGCTCTGCAGTACTCAAAGAGATCGGGGCAAGCAATTCCCCCCTGGTCTTTTTTCCTTCTCAGCTTACTCCAGGCGATTCTGGAATTTTTTGAAGACCAGATAAAACTTGAGATTTCACCCTGGATTTTTTTTATTGTTTCTCTTTTAAATTCGAGAGGTATAGCACCAAAGGCAAAAGTAAATTTCGGTAAAATTGACATTTTTATTATGTTTGATTTGCCAAGTAGGGTCAGGGGTAGACCTCCCCACACTTTCAGTAACTTCCTAACTTCCTTTTCAATTCTTTGGATGTTGGTGTGTGTTACTTTATCTAAGTCTTTACCTAGGTCTATTCCAAGGTATCTGATTTTATCCTTATTATATGGACTGATAGAATTGTCATTCCAGCTCATTGTTTCCGTCTTGTCTCGATTAATTTGGTAGCCAGAGAAGCTTCCAAAACTGGTCAAGGTCTCTTCAATTGTTATTAGAGATCCACTGAGGTTGTCTGTGAAAATCATCAGATCGTCTGCATAGAGGGCTATCTCCTTAGACCAGTCTCGGAAGGAGAAAGGGGATATAGAAGGTTCTATTCTAAGACGCTCTGCCATGGGTTCAATGTAAAAATTGAAAAGTAAGGGGGAGAGGGGACATCCCTGCCTTGTTCCTCTCTTTATCTGGATATTTGTGGTGAGGTTACCGTTAATTAGGATTTGTGCTCTAGGGGAGGTATATATTTTTGCCACCATATTCAGGATATTTGTTCCCAGGTTAAATTTTTTTAGGACTTCACTTAGATATACCCAGTTGACTCTATTGAACGCTTTTGCGGCGTCGATAGTGATTATCGATAGAGGTAGTTTCTCATTGGTAGCTATATCTATGGAGGCAAACAGTTCTTGCGTTAGATCTTGTAATTGTCTTCCGGGTATAAAACCCTTCTGGTTGTTATTTATTAATAGCCCGCTATTTTCCCAAATCTCTTAGCCATAATCTGTGTAAAGATCTTATAATCACAGTTCAGGATTGAGATTGGGTGGTACTATTCACATTTTTTGGGAATTTTACCCTGTTTTAAAAGGATAGTAATTGTGGCTTCATTCCGGGAGTCTGGAAGATCACATTTTTCCAGAAAGATTTTATTCAGCAGTGTTGTTAAGGGGGAAAGCAATGCCTCTTTTAGTTTTGTATAGAATTCGTTTGGCAAAGCGTCTGGACCAGCTGCTTTGCCTTTCTTGAGGTTTTTTAATACTTCTTCTACTTCCTGAGTTGAGATTTCCACGTTTAGTTCCTCTCTCAATTCTGGTGTTAATGTTGGAAGATTTAGGGGATCTAAGAAGTGTTTTATTTCTCCGATTTCTGGGTTACAATCTTCCTTGTACAGATCTGAGAAGAAAGCAAGAAATTCTTGTTTTATTACAGCTTCTTCTGATCCATTCGCAGCTGGATTTTGGGGGTTGATACAAGCAACTTTGTTCCTGGTTTGATCTGTCCTGATTTTCCAAGCGAGCATCTTGCCGCATCCCTCACCATATTCATAATGGGCGAGTTTGCTGGCTTCCCATTTTTCTCTAACTTTATTTTCTAAGATCTCTACTAGATTTACTTTTTGACTCGATCTATCTGCCTCCAGTTGCTCTATACGAGAGGGAGAAGTTGGTGCGGCTATTTGTAGATCCAAATTTTTGATCTTATCTTCCAATGTTTGGATCGTTTGTTTTATTCCCTTTGATTTGTGAGCCACTAGGCTAAGGATGTATCCCCTAATCACCGCTTTGTATGCATCCCAGGTGGTCTGAATTGAGGTACCTTCTTTATTGTCTTCAAAGAAGAGCTCCGTCTGTCTTTTAAGCTGGTCAATATTCTGAGAGTCCAAGAGGGTTGTTCGATCCAATGTCCATCTTGTCCCCTCCTTACTAGGTTCCAGTTTCAAGGTGATCAAAACCGCCGAGTGATCTGAAAGATGGGCAGGAATATGTTCTACTTTTACAGTTTTTTCGACTAGCCCTTGATCCAAGAGGAAGAAGTCTATTCTTGATTGGATTCCGAGTTTTTTATTTTTGAAGGTAAAGTTGTTTTGTCTATCACCCTTTTCTTTCCATATGTCCACTAAGCACAGATCCCTTTTGTACACCCCCAGCCAGTCTCTCATTTTTGGCAGGGTTGTTTGTCTTCTACTGGGAAAACGGTCTGTTTTTGGGTCAGGTATGATATTAAAGTCTCTTCCTAGTATGATGGGTGATGAAAACGAGAGTAATTGCGAATCCAAAGTTTGCAACGGGGCCCGGTCGTCCATGTTTGGACCATAATATCCTGCTACTGTTTGGGCATTGTTTCGTATCCTTACTTTGGCCAATGCCCATCTCCCCTTTGGGTCGGTTTCTGATGCTTCCACTCTTGCATTTAGAAACTTTTTAGAGAGGATAGTGACGCCTTTAACAATACACTCCTGGTCAGTGCAGATATAAGAGTCTACCCAATGCAGTTTTTTCACGATGTCTTCCCACTCTTTTTTTAGCAGATGTGTTTCCTGGAGGATTATGATTTCACTGTCTGCTGTTTTTAAGTATTCTAATATTCTCCTTCTTCTACTCTTGACTCTCAAACCATTAACGTTCCTGGAGATTATTTTCACCTGCATTTTATCTTTTTTCATTATCATCATTTTTTTTTTCTATGTATTTCTTTTTTTTTTTTTTGGGCCTCCGAATACTCCTTCTCTTTTTTCTGATTGTTGCTGAGGACGTTTTTTTTTTCCCCCTAACTTGCTCCCATCTCCCGTGCATTGTTTTTCTGTTTTTTGTTTCTTGTTTCTTTTTTATTTCGTAGTGCACAAGTTAAAAAGAAGAGTTAAAAGTCCCCCCTACCCTGGAGAAACCTCCCTTTTTCTTCTTTTGGGGTTTGTTGATAGCCCTCTTTGAGCTCCGTGCCTTAAATCTTTTAAGATAGGAATATTCTGACGCAAATTTTTCTGCAGTTATTCCGTGAAAACTGTTTCCGCGTTTGATCACGTAATTGTTCTAAGAATTTTTTGACTTCCTTAGGGTCTCTGATATTGTGCATTTTATTTCTCCACCTTATCCAGAGGGAGGCCGGGAATTTCATCTGGACAGTAGCGCCAAGCGCTTTCAACTCAGGCATCATCTGCCCCAACTCCCACTGCCTGTCTTGCGTAGCTTTGGATATGTCCGAACGGATCCTGAAGGACCAATCATCTTTATTGTATGAACCAGTTTTCAAGGCTTCACTTAGGAGTCTTTCCTTGAGAGAATATGTTCGAGAATTGACCAAGATTTTCCTTGGCTTCTTCCTTTCCTTACTTTTTCCGAATGGGTCCCTGTGTACCCTCTGTATGTCATCTTCGAGTCCGAGGTCTTTGCTCCAAGGGAAGAACTCCTATAGCAGGGAAACAATGTATTTCTTAATGTCCATGCCTTACTTGCCTTCCGGTACATTTAGAACCCTAAGATTACTTCGTCTAGAGTGGTTTACTAACGTTTCTAGTTTGTCGGTGTCAGGATTCAGCGCCTAGCAGCAACGTGTATTCCCCAGTGTAGAGAGAGAACTGGAGTACATGCTAGGCTTAGACGGGTGAATGTGTGGTTCCCTTGTTAAGGCTATTATGGAATCCTGTTTGTAAATAGTCCTGAAGTAATTACTGGTTCCATATAGTATTCAGTTAGGTACAATGTCAATTTCGTATTGGCGCTCCTCCTAAGATGGCCGCCGTGCCGGGGCGAACATTTGCCTTAGTGTAGTCTTGCTCTAGTTTACCTTCGGAATTACGCGACCTGCGTGTGGCGCACTTCAACGAAGATTCACCTGAAGAAGCATCTGTTCTTTTTGACTCCGCGTCTATATTCACGACGGGAGTTCTGAGGAAATTCCCAGTTTCCCAGATAATTGCGGGAAAGTGTCTCGCTCAGAGAACCTTCGGTCCTTACAGCGGACAAAGCAACTTTGGCAGTATTCGTCGACGTTCTGAGGAAAATTGACAGACTTGCAGGGTGTAAGCAGATAATTCCTCCAACGTCAAGTAAAGACTTTCACAGAGAAAGCAGTAAGCTGACAGCGAGAACAACGAACACCGAAAGGCGTTCTGGAACTCAATTCAGTAAGACCGTTGCCTTACCGTTGCTGCGACAGTTGGCCTATAACCTCCCTTGCGCTTTTCCTCTTCTTTCCTACCTCCTGTTCCTACCTTGCTACCTTTTTGCGCGTTGAAGATTTCTCTTGGCCAGCAGCTAAATATTTGCGCCTTGTGGAACTGTATTAACTGCCAAGAACAGAACCCCCATATGCAGCTGGAGTTAGTGAAACTCAGGTATCTAAGTTATCATAGGAGAGAGAGAGTAAGATAAAAGTCAAATACAGTACAGAGAGAGTAATTTAGTTATCTTGTCTTCCAGCCAGAATTCATTGAGTTTTCTCACACAAGAAGAGTAGCCAAAACCTTGCGCTTCACTGGTAGGATAAGTTTCTTTATTTACATACAGTGTAAGAATAAGTAGACTGTAGTGGTTGTTTATTTCTGTTCCCCCATTTCTGTGCATTAGGCATTTGAGGAATTCCAGTCAGACGACGCCCGGGGTTAACCAGAGAGTGCCAGTGAAGTCCCAGCGCAAGAAGTCTCTTCTCTTCCACTTCCCCTTTCCCCTTCTTCCCCCTGTTAGTGAGTTCTGCTCTTGTAGCGGGGTCACTGGCGGAGGGGCGATTGGGACTAGTCTTCCATGCTGCTTCTGCGAAGTCCTTCTGGAGCATTCTGACAGTTTGAAGTACCCAAGTATTTTCTTTTGCCCGAGCAGTATGGCTGAAGGGGTGGATATGAAGACCCTGGGTGACATACTAGAGGGAATTCAAAGAGAGTTAGGTGCAGTTCGTGAGGAGAATAGAGTGCTGGCACAGAAGGTGGATGGTCTGGTTATGGGTAATCCAACTCAGAGTATTCCTTTACCCAGCGTCAGTAACCCCAGCTCTGATCCCAAGACCGTAGCTCAGGTTATTCACTCTGTTTCTCCGTTGATACCCTTAGCAGCTCCTGAAAGATTCACAGGGGATCTCCAGAAGGCTCAGCTTTTCCTCACTCAGTGTTCCTTACATTTCATGTGTAGACCTACCCTTTTTCCTAATGTTCAATCCAGGGTTACGTTTATCCTTTCCTATCTGAGTGGGGATGCAGCAAATTGGGCCATGCCTTTGATTAGTAAGGATGATCCCCTGCTTAGCGATTTTGATCGTTTTAAGAGTAAATTCCTTAGAATCTTTGATAGGAGAAGGATTTCCCAGGCCACCAATAATGAACTGCTAGAACTGCGCCAAGGATCTAAGGATTTGATTTCGTATCGACACAATTTAATAAATTGCTTTTGGAAACTAATTGGCCAGAAGAAAAGAGAGCGGCGCTATTTTACAGAGGATTGAGAGACGAAATTAAGTATACTTTAGCTCAGGTTCCAAATCGCCCTACAGAAATGTCTGCGTTGGTGGATTTGGTTTTAGAGTTGGATTTCCGCCAATCTGAGCGTAAGGGTGAAAGTAGGAAGGATTGGAAAGCTCCGATACCTCGTTTCGATCAAACTCGATTAGAGAAGGGATCAGGAGGATCTTCAGAGGTAGAGCCGATGCAGATTGGTGTGGTCAGAGGACCCTTGAGTCAAGAAGAAAAAGAACAGAGAAGACTAAAAAAATTATGTTTGTACTGTGGTGGCCCAGGTCATTTTGTGAAAGAATGCACTAAGTGGCCAAAAATTCCAGTGAAGGGAAACGAGACCAACCATCAGTAGGCGGAGTCGCTCTGGTGGTAAAAGAGGATAAGACGACTCCCGTTTCTCATTCCATTTTGAACACTTTGCAAACCTTGACGCCGCATGTTATCTTACAGGTGACCATTCGTTTCCGAGAGACACAGATTTCTGGAGTGGCTATTATGATTGACTCAGGGGCTACTGAAAATGTTTGCGATATAAAATACGCTCGTAGGATGGGTATTAAAGCTATTCGCAAATAGAAACAAGAACCAGTGAGAGCAGTGGATGGCTCCAATTTGACCTCTGGACCCATCACCAGTCATACAGAAGAAATTACATTGATTCAGGCTGATGGTCATTCGGAATCTCTTCAATTCAATTTGATAGACGCACCCCAGTTCCAATTAATTTTGGGTCTACCTTGGTTGATCACACACAATCCCACAATTGATTGGGAGAGGCGTACAGTAAGCATGCAATCACCTTTTTGTTCTGAACATTGTTATGGGCCTCATGAACTCGTAGAAGAACCCACTAAAGCATCTCTTCTGTCATTTGGAGGACAATCTATCGGAGTGATCACCTCTGTTGATATTCCTGTAGAATATCGAAATTTGGTAGCAGTGTTTAGTGAGCAAGAAGCAGATGCTTCCGATCAAGCATTGGGAGGAGTCCTGTCGCAGCGGCATTCAAGAACTGGACAACTGCACCCAGTGGCATACCGCTCAAGGAAATTGAATTCTGCTGAATTAAATTACACCATCATGGAAAAGGAACTGTTGGCAGTAAAAGACGCTTTTGAAGATTGGAGGCACTATTTGTTGGGGGCCAAACACAAGGTGACGGTATTCTCTGATCACAAAAATCTTCAGTTTTTGAAAACAGCTAAGACCTTGACACCTCGGCAGCTTCGTTGGTCTCTTTACTTTGCAGACTTCGACTTTGTAATCACATATCATCCAGGTCCCAAAAACGGGAAGGCGGATGCCTTGTCCCGCTTGGATACTGAAGAGTGTGAACATGCAGTGGAGCCTCAACCCATCATTCCAGAAACCAAGATCATTTGCACTCTTTCCATTCCAGACTTCCAAGAAGAAGTTCGTAAAAGCCTGACTCAGGAGGAAATTCAACAATGGAGTTCGCTTGTAAAAGAGAGACACTGTCAACAACAGTTACCCTATTTCAAAGAAGCACTGTATCTTCCCACGACGGCTCTTCAGCAGAAAGCACTGCAGCTTTGTCATGATCACCCTTTAGCGGGACACAAGGGAATTTTCAAGACTCTGGATTTGGTGCAAAGATATTTCTGGTGGCCTGGGTTGTCCTCTCAAGTTAAAGAGTATGTGCAGTCTTGTGGTTGATGTACCCAAAGTAAACCCAGTAGACAGTCTCCTTAGGGGTTTTTGCAGCCACTTCCCACACCACCTCATCCTTGGCATACTATCTCCATGGATCTTATAGTAGATTTACCTGTTAGCAAGGGGTTTGATACTATTTTAGTGGTGGTAGACACATTTTCCAAGATGAGCCATTTCATTATTCTGGTGGGGGTCCCAACAGCTCCAGACTTAGCTCGGGTTTTCAGTGAGAACATTGTGAGACTCCATGGGGTTCCCAAACTAGTGATCTCTGATCGAGGCCCTCAATTCATCTCTCATTTTTGGCAAGCCTTTCTCAAAGGCTTAGATGTAGAGAGTAGACTGTCCACCAGTTATCACCCAGAGTCCGATGGCCAGACGGAAAGGTTTAATCAAGAGTTAGAGCAATACCTTCGATTGTTTTTGATTGATCAGGGTGGCGAGTGGGCAGAACGGTTGTGGATGGCAGAGTTTGCATGTAATAATGCGAGGAGTGCGTCAACTGGCTACTCCCCGTTTTATTTAAATTCTGGTAGTCATCCTAACCCCTTTGTAACTAGAGAAGAATTGGAAGTACCTGCTGTTAAGAATTTACTTTCTGACATTCATTCATTGCACAAGTCTGCAGAACAGAATTTAGTGAAAGCTAAAACCTCTTATAAAAAGTTTGCTCACAGGTGTAGACGAGCTCCCCCACAATAAAAGGTAGGAGAGTTAGTTTGGCTATCCACCAAGAACCTCCGTTTGAAAGGGAATAGGAAATTCCAACCAAGATTTGTGGGCCCCTACTCTATTGAAAAGGATTTGAGTCAGTTGACTGTGAAATTAAAATTACCTCCTTCAATAAGGATTCATCCTGTATTTCATGTGTCCTTGTTGAAGAAATCTAAGCCACAAATACGTTTAACTAAACCACCAGAACCTGTACAGATTCAAGGCCATGCGGAATATGTAGTCAAAGACATTCTTGACTCCAAGTTTAGAAGAGGCACTCTTCATTATTTGGTGGACTGGAAAGGTTACGGTCCTGAAGAAAGATCGCGGGAACCAGACTCTAACATCCATGCTCCTCATTTAATTAAGAGATTCCATGCCCGTTACCCCAACAAACCAAGACCGATAAATCGGTCGTTGAGAGGGGGTACTGTCAGGATTCAGCGCCTAGCAGCAACGTGTATTCCCCAGTGTAGAGAGAGAACTGGAGTACAGGCTAGGCTTAGACGGGTGAATGTGTGGTTCCCTTGTTAAGGCTATTAGGGAATCCTGTTTGTAAATAGTCCTGAAGTGATTACTGGTTCCATATAGTATTCAGTTAGGTACAATGTCAATTCCGTATTGGCGCTCCTCCTAAGATGGCCGCCGTGCCGGGGCGAACATTTGCCTTAGTGTAGTCTTGCTCTAGTTTACCTTCGGAATTGCGCGACCTGCATGTGGCGCACTTCAACGAAGATTCACCTGAAGAAGCATCTGTTCCTTTTGACTCCGCGTCTATATTCACGATGGGAGTTCTGAGGAAATTCCTAGTTTCCCAGTTTTCCGGATAATTGCGGGAAAGTGTCTCGCTCAGAGAACCTTAGGTCCTTACAGCGGACAAAACAACTCTTGGCAGTATTTGTCGACGTTCTGAGGAATATTGACAGACTTGCAGGGTGTAAGCAGATAATTCTTCCAAAGTCAAGTAAAGACTTTCACAGAGAAAGCAGTAAGCTGACAGCGAGAACAACGAACAACAAAAGGCGTTCTGGAACTCAATTCAGTAAGACCGTTGCCTTACTGTTGCTGCGACAGTTGGCCTATAACCTCCCTTGCACTTTTCCTCTTCTTTCCTACCTCCTGTTCCTACCTTGCTACCTTTTTGCGCGTTGAAGATTTCTCTTGGCCAGCAGCTAAATATTTGCGCCTTGTGGAACTGTATTAACTGCCAAGAACAGAACCCCCATATGCAGCTGGAGTGAGTGAAACTCAGGTATCTAAGTTATCATAGGAGAGAGAGAGTAAGAGAAAAGTCAAATACAGTACAGAGAGAGTAATTTAGTTATCTTGTCTTCCAGCCAGAATTCATTGAGTTTTCTCACACAAGAAGAGTAGCCAAAACCTTGCGCTTCACTGGTAGGATAAGTTTCTTTATTTACATACAGTGTAAGAATAAGTAGGCTGTAGTGGTTGTTTATTTCTGTTCGCCCATTTCTGTGCATTAGGCATTTGAGGAATTCCAGTCAGACGACGCCCGGGGTTAACCAGAGAGTGCCAGTGAAGTCCCAGCGCAAGAAGTCTCTTCTCTTCCACTTCCCCTTTCCCCTTCTTCCCCCTGTTAGTGAGTTCTGCTCTTGTAGCGGGGTCACTGGCGGAGGGGCGATTGAGACTAGTCTTCTATGCTGCTTCTGCGAAGTCCTTCTGGAGCATTCCGACAGTTGGTTATTATTTTATCTGTTTCTCTCTATGTTCTGATTTCTCTCTGATTCGACTCCGCTCTTCTACTTAGTGTGACCACTTCTGCTTCTACAGCTGTTACTCTTTCTCCTAAGGCATTTAGTTTTGTGTCTAGAAGTTCGCATGCCTCCTGGATCTTACTTTGGTTTCCTTCTGATATTTCGAATCTCGACTTGATTTCTTCCATCATTTTCTCTAGGAGTATATCTGTGGAAGTTCTCATATGACTTGGTGTTTGATCTACCGGAGGGGTTGGGGTCTTGGTCTGGTTTAGGCCGTGTGCTTTAGTGGATAGTTCTGCTTCCCCTGATACTGACATAGCCAGGCTAGTTGTGGGTCTGGTTAAAGTGTTTGGTAAGATAGTGGGATCCCGTGACCTCTTCTGCTCAGGACCAGGTACTTTTGATTTTAAATCTTGCTCCCACTCCTTTTCCTGGCTTTGCTCTTGTAGCTTAAAAAAGGATCTTAAAGAGGGAGTTATTTTAATCTTTACACTGTCCGTCCCTTCCCGCACATCTACTAAGCCCCCTGAAATTTTTAATGTTTTTCCTGCCTTCGCTTGAACCTTAGGGGTTTTCTTAGATTTTCTTTTAGTGCTTCGAGTTGGGACGGGGTGTTTAGTAGCTGGAAGCTGGTTTGCCTTAAAAAAACTGTCTGTTCCTTAAACAGAATGTGGACCTCCCCTTGGACTCTGGGGTCTGACCTGACTCCCCCGGTTTTTCTGGCCCCCCAGCTGCAATAACCCCCTCCTTTTTGCAGGGATCTGTTCTAAGGTAATTATTCTGTTGTTGTTGCCTTTGTTATTGCTGCTTTTCAGCCTTCCTCCCCACGACCTCAGCCCTCCCTCCTCCCTCCTCCACCTCAACCTCCACCTCCCGACTTTGTTCCTGGCTTACCCGGTTCATGTACCGAACTTTAGGTCCTCCGGAGACTTCTATTTGGGAGATTTCAATGGGCTCCTCTGCCCCCAAATCTCCTATTCGGCTCGGCGATTCAGTTTTGTGCTCCTTCTTTGGCCCACAGCAGTCTCAGGATATGGTGTTTTCTCCCCGTTTGCTCCTTTTTCTCAGTTTACTCCGTCGTGCGTTTTGGGTATGCAGCACTCCCTCTGTTTGCTATAATTGCCGTCCCTACCTCCCTTGCCCCGGAAGAAGACGGAGATCCTCTGTGCGACCCTCCGGCAGTTCCTGTTTGCTTTGGAGGCCGCCTCCCACCGCCCGGCAAGTGCCTGATGCACGGAACACGGCGCCTGTTGCCGATGCAGGACGTAGACTCCGGGTAAGAATTAAGTTATTTTTTTTTTGGCATTCCTTTAGCAGACATATCCTGGGAGGGGAGAAAAGATGGCAGCCGGTCAGTAAGCCCGGTCGGGAGCTCTGTGCCGTATATGCTGTAAATGATCTAAATACTCTGCAATAGGAAACTAATGGTCACCAAAAGAGTTCTGTAGTGATTGTTAGCTATGGGAGTTGCAAATTCGACAGAATCCTCTCGACCATAGGGATATTCCACAACGAATGACGGACTGTCGGTGAAACTTAATCCGGAGTGTAGAAACCACTTGGAGCCTCTGCCCCCGCCCTCCGCCCCCCGCTCCTACTCCCTAGCAATATCTACTCGCCTAGAGATCCTAGCACAAAGAATACTAAAGGAAATACTGTTCTTACCGTTGATAAAATGATGGACATGATAATCCCCATGTGCAGGATTTATGCCTTTGATTAATAACGTGCTTATATGTTGTTGTGATCGGATATGTTAAATTGCTTGTCTGTGCTGCGATTGTGTTTTTGAGTAACATGTATTTTGTGTTACACTGAAAACAATAAAAATAAAATTAGATGGGGCGTGGCCAAGATGGCGGGGTGAGCGGACGCTTCCTCCCGTAGCTCCTCCGGCCCGGCTCAGCTCGAGCCCCGATTTCAGCACTTCTCTCCCCCCGCGGTTGCTTTGCGGGTGAGAGGATTGTGTCGGAGTTCCAGGCGCGCCTATTGATACAACTTTGACTCCTGTCGCCCCGGGGGAAGTACCCCGAAAGTTGGCTTGAAGTTCGGAGCACGGAGGAGAGCCTGGGAGGCGGAGCGTATTGCAGTGCTGTCCAGGCGCCTCGGCTGGGCCTGGTGCTGAAAGCTGGTGATCCCGAGTGTTCGGTTCCGATGTGCTCCGGAGAATAACAGCGCTCCCCGGCCGAAGCCTACGTGACCGGTGCCACCGACGCGCAGCAGACCCTGGACCTTGGCTGGCACTTTGGCCCCTCGCTACCGACAACGGTGCATGGCGGACCTGGCGGAGAGGGACGGAGGCTTCTACGAGGCAGCCGACCTGGGCAGACCCACTGGCGGGACTGTGAGACACTAGCTGTGGACTTTCCTTGCTTATTGTGCCCCGGGGGTCGCTGACGGTCTCGCCAACACAGGCCGCTCTATCGAGCCCCGCCCTGCCGCCATCTTCTCCCTGAGGAGCTGGAACTGGCGACCTCCACCCATGCCCTTGGAGGGCAGGTGCCCACTTTCGCATTGGCTCATGTCCTGATCACCCAAGGAGTGCGCTTTTGAGGGACCCTGACTTTGGCCCACCCGATTGCCACCTTGGTCGATACAACGAGTGTCTCGCCCCGGCCTGAGCCGCCATTTTGTCGCTTGTGACGCAGCACCCTTGTCCTCGGCGGGGTCTCACATCTGGTGCCCGCAGGCGACTGAACGCATCTACAGCGGCCGGCCCTGAACCTTGCCCACGGCAGTGGCCACAATGACTGGGAGAGGAGGCTCGAGAAGGGGTGATCGCACTCTGCCAGACATGCTCAGCAGGGCCCAGCATCTGAGGGACAGGACGCAGCCGTCGCCGGGGTCCTCCCGGGCCTCGGCAGACGCAACTGGAGGAGAACCACAGGTCACGAGGTCCTTTATGGAGGACCTGTTTAGCTCCCTCAAGGACGACTTCCAGACCCTAAAGAGAGAAGTGGCCAGCGAGGTGCGAGAGGTGCGCAAGGAGGTGGAGGGCCTCGGCGAGCGTGTTGACACGGTGGAAACGGCGGCCCAGCGCCGTGACGAGGAGATAGTCCATCTCCAGCAGGACGTTCTCCGTCTACGAGAGCAGTGCGTCGAGCTCCAGGCCCACTCTGAGGACCTCGAGAACAGGTCCAGACGGAACAACATCCGGGTGCAGGGTGTCCCTTCCGCGGACGAGGGGACGGATCTGGTGGCCTATCTACAGGACTTGTTCCGAGAGATTTTGGGAGAGGACGCAGCATTCCCGATCCGCATAGACAGAGCGCACAGAGTGGGCCGACAGCGCCAGTCTTCAGCACCCCCACCGGACATTCTGGCGTTCCTGCCTGATTTCCCCTTGAAGGAGCGCATCATGGCGGAGGCCCGCAGAAAGCAACCCCTCACTTTCAGAGAGCGGCCTGTGGCGCTCTATCAGGACCTGTCCGCCATCACGCTGCAGAAGCGCAGGTCCTTCCGGATTGCTACAGACTTTCTGCGGGAGCATGAGACGCCCTACTCCTGGGGTCACCCCTTCCGTCTCATCTTTCGATGGAACGGAGTGTTGCACCAGCTGCGCTCCCTCCAAGACATCTGTGGGGTGTTGGGACTCACGGCCACGGAGGAAGACGGAGCGACGCCCACATGGAGGCGCTCGGAGAGACGGAGTCGGCGGAGATCGACGAGGAGAAGATCGTCAGCGACTGTGAGTCGCCCTGATTCCCCTACCATCAGGGCGGATATGGAGGAGGCCCTGAGAACGGCGGCCAGGAACTTGCCCGAATCCAACGGCGTGGCCATGACGGCCTGATTTCACTCCGGGGGGAGAGATGCTTAGCTTTTACGATGCTGGGTTGGGGCTGGGGGTTGGGGGGGAACGGTTGGAGGTGAGTGGCTGAACGTCCACTGGATTGTTTTCTACAGACTTGCCCGTCCGGGCTGGACTGAGACAATGGGGTGTTTTTATTTGTTTGTGGTTTTGGCTAGTTGCCATGGGTTGGTTCTGGGAGGGCGTAAGAGTTGTTTTGTTGTTGGTGGGGTCCCGTCCGATAATGCCCAAGCACACTTGAGGCCGGTCCTGGCCTTCCCTGCGCGCCTGCCCCGCGCGCCCCCTCCGCTGATCCCTTGCCTACTGCATAGCGCTTCGATTCCCTGGGGGAGATGCCGTCCTTGAAAGTGGTGACCCTTAATGTTAAGGGTCTTTATAATCCCGTGAAGCACAGAGCGATCCTATCCCTGCTAGAAGGGACGCAAGCGGACATATGCCTTTTGCAGGAAACTCATCTGCTACCCAAAGATTGTCATAGGCTGCGCTCTGCCAAGTTCCCCACCCAATTCTTCTCTTCGGCAGCGACCAAGACTGCAGGCGTAGCCATTCTTTTAGCTAGCTCCTTCAGGGGCGAGGTGTTGTACAAATATGCCGAACAAAAGGGGAGGCTCCTAGCGTATCGCATGCGGCTTTGGGGTATTGCCTTCACGGTTGGCTCCGTTTACAGCCCGAATGATCACCAGGATCGTTTCCTGGAATCAGTGTTGGTGGACGTCACTGCCTCGCCCGATCGCCATGTTGTCTTGGGGGGAGACCTGAACATCGTCTTCAACTCGGCTATGGATAGATCTGCCCAGCGCTCCCCACAGACGGGGGAGCTTTCTCGCGTGGTGCAGGACCGGATTGCGGAGCTGGACCTGCATGACCTCTGGCGCGCCATGCACCCCACCGATAGGGACTATTCCTATTTCTCCCACGCGCACCGCACTTATTCGCGGTTGGACTACCTACTGGTGAGTGGACCGCTGCGCACGGCCGCCACGGCGGCGGACATCGGGGTCTTGTCCCTGTCCGATCATGCGCTGGTTTCCGGCGTCTTTGCATGGCCGGCGACCCCCCCCTCCAGAGGGGTGTGGCGGCTTCGGGATACTCTTCTACATAAGAAGTCGGTCGTGAAGCGGGTGGAGGAGGTCATTCGGGACTATTTCGTCCACAATGGCAACTCCGACACGTCTCAGGCGACGCAGTGGGCGGCCTTGAAAGCGGTCCTGCGGGGGGAATTTATCTCTATCTCCTCAGCCGAGAACAGGGAGCGGCAATGTAAGAAGGACGAACTGACTGCGCAGGTCAGGGAACTTGAGCAGGTTCACCGCCGCACGGGGGCTCCTCGAGTCTGGAGGCAGCTGAAAGCAGCGAGGAAACTCCTCTCTGCGCTGGACCTAGATCGCGCGGAATATGCGGCGTTGCGTCTGAAGCATGCCTTTTACGGGGACAGATGCGGTAAGCTCCTGGCCCACCGGCTCAGGGCTGCGCAGCAACGCAATGTGGTGAAGGAGCTAGTGGGTGCAGACGGGGTTTCTGTTTCCGGTGACGCGGAGGTGGCGGACTCCTTTCGTAGCTTCTATGAGGCGTTATATGCCGCGGAACCCTCCTCGCTGAGGGACGCTGAGGATTATTTGGAGTCGGTGACCCTCCCGGTACTAGAGCCCGCCCAAGCGGATCACCTAGAGTGGGACATCCATGTGGAGGAGGTCATCTCCGCCATAGCACGATTGAAACACGGTAAAGCCCCGGGCCCGGATGGCTACACGGCCTTGTTTTATAAGACCTTCTGCTCCACAGTGGCGCCTATCTTGGCTCGCCTTTTCAACTCCTTCTCCGAACCGGGGGCTATCCCACCGGACCTTCTTTCCGCGACTGTGTCGGTTATCCCGAAGCCCGGGAAGGACCGGACCCTGTGTGGTTCTTATAGGCCTATTTCGCTTCTGAATGTTGACCTTAAGCTCTACACAGGGATCCTAGCGGCCAGACTTGGACTGCATCTACCGGGTCTGGTGGAGGCGGACCAGGCTGGCTTTGTACACGGGAGACAGACAGTTGACAACACCAAGAGGGTGACACACATATTAGAAAAGGCCTCGCGCGTCCCGGGGGAGCGGATGTTACTGTCGGTCGACGCGGAGAAGGCCTTTGATAGAGTTCATTGGCCGTACCTTGAGCTGGTTCTCGGGAAACTGGGAATCGGCGAGAAGTTCCGCACCATGATCTTCAATTGCTATAAAAGACCATCAGCATTGGTGCGGGTCAATGGGCACAGCTCTAGTAGTTTTGACTTTGAGCGCGGTACGAGACAGGGCTGTCCCCTCTCACCGCTTCTGTTCGCCCTCTACATGGAGTCGTTTGCCCAGAGGGTACGCGATAATCCGGACGTTATGGGGGTAAAGATGGGTCAATATACCCATACCGTTAGCCTTTATGCGGACGATGTCCTGTTGACCCTGGATGACCCCAGGAGGTCACTCCCTGCTTGCGTCCAGGAACTGGATGCCTTTGCACGCGTGGCCGGCTTCAAGATGAATATGGCTAAATCGGCTGCCCTGGACGTGTCGCTTGCCGCGGACACCAGGAGAGACCTTCAGCATCTCTTCCCCATGCAGTGGTCCTCTTCCACGGTGCCATACCTAGGGATCCTGCTGGCGCCTTCGCTGCCTGAAATGGTTAACGCAAATTACTCTTCCCTTGGTAAGAAGATTAAGGAGGAACTCGGCCGATGGAAGAAGGGCCTGCTCTCGTGGCTGGGCCGTATCGCGGCGGTGAAGATGACGGTGCTGCCTCAGATTTTGTACCTTTTTCGCGCCCTACCTCTCCAGCCCCCTGTGGGCTGGATACAGCAAGCGCAGGCCGACATCTCACGCTTCGTGTGGCAGGGCCGCAGGCCTCGGATGAAGAGAGTTCTCTCTACGCTTGCTCGGGAGGCGGGGGGCCTTGGCATCCCGGATCTCCGGAAGTATTTTCAGGCGGCGCAACTTCGATATTTGGTGGAATGGAGCAGGTGGGAATCTGACAAGCACTGGCTTTTTCAGGATCAGGCGGTAGCGGGACGTACCCTTCAGGAGGTCCCATTCTTGCGGCGCGCACATCGCCCGGCTAACCTCTACGCCTCCTTTGTTACCCGGGTTCCCCTGCGAGTCTGGGATGCGGTTTGCGAGCTCCGCGAGCTGACTACCTTCCCATCACCGTTTACACCCATAGTTGGTAACCCGGACTTTACTCCGGGCTTGGAGCCGGGAGCTTTTTCCCACTGGGTGAGCGCGGGTTGCCGGGCACTTTTTCAGATTTACGGACCGGAGGGGGTGCTTCCTTTCCAGCAACTTCGACAGGAGTTTGGCCTGACGGAAGTAGACAGATTGCGCTACATGCAGGTCCGCCACTGGGCTCTCCAGCCCCAGGTACGCGACGTAGCAGCCCGTCAGATCACTCCTTACGAGCGCTGGCTAGTGACCCGGACCTCGGAGGCCAAGCTTATTTCCGACCTATATAAGTTTCTCCAACCCCCGACGTTTCATTTCCATAATCCGGGGAGGGAGCGCTGGCACAGAGAGTTGGGCAGGACCCTGAGTCACAAGGAGTGGGACAGGATCGCATATCGGGCGAGGCACTCTGCATACCACACTGGGCTGACGGAGACCTTTACTAAGGTTTCCACCTACTGGTACTACACCCCGGAGAGGCTCTATGAGATGCACAAACTCACTGACAAGGGCTGTTGGCGGGGCTGCGGACAGGAGGGTACTCTATCGCACATTCTGTGGGATTGCCCGGTACTGACTGCCTACTGGAAAGAGGTCTTGGATGAAGTGGATAGACACTTTGAAATTGAGTTGCCGCGCTTCCCGGCGTATGTCTTGCTAGGCCTGCCCAACGATTTGATGTACCCACTGAAGTCCCGTAGGGGTAGGCAGATTGCTATTGCGCTAGGCTCAGCGGTCCAAAATATCCTTATTCACTGGCGCACCTCCACTGCCCCCTCCATCACTGGTTGGCTACATAGACTCTGGCAGGTCCTGGGTATGGAGAAGATGTCGCTTACAGTGGCTGGTAATGTGGATCAGTTTGAGGAGCTCTGGCACCCCTTCCTGGCACTGCTGTCCACAGAATTCCGTGAGCTCACATGTCCGAGGTACCTGCGCCTTCTTAGGCTGACACCACCGGCGGCCCCGGCAGATTAGGCGGGATGGGGCTGGGGGGATTTGGGGTTGGGGGTAGGCTGTTTGGGGCAGATGCTTCTACTAAGGGCTATTGGACGGGAATGTTGGGGTATTGTTTTCTCCTTTTTTTTTCCTTTTTTGGGGGCGGGGGGTTTGGAGGGACTGCGTTGTGTATTGCTGTGTTGCAGTAAGTTACTTGCTCTTAGCTCTGGCTGGGGGGTCGGGGAATATGGGAGGGCTATGCACATTACTTTAACGCCTTACAGCTGATGACTCTCCTTCCCCTCCTAGACCACCGACCTCCCCCCTTCCGACCAGGATTGCTGCAACGTATCTCCTTTTCCTTTATTGTACTGTATGTAACCTTGACCTCCTACTTCCCTTCCCCATGTTTCTTTTGTTTAATAAAAATGCTTTAAACCTAAAAATAAAATTAAAAAACTGTACGCAAAACATCTCCCTAGACAGATCCCACCCACCACACCAGTCCTCTCTGACCATACCACAAACAAAGCGGGTTAATATGTGGATTGATCACTATACACTGACAAATGCATGGCGCAGTAAATATCCCAATACCACACAATACTCATTTCACTCTATACCACATGACCTCAGAGCCCGCCTTGACTGTTTCCTAGGCTCCTCACACCTTATCCCTATGGTCCAGGAGACAGAGTACCTGGGTCAGGTCCTATCTGATCATGACACACACATGCTAGCTCTAGTATGGCAGCGGCCCCCACCCCTGGTCCCTACCTGGTGAATGTCTGGAAGACCAGGTGTTTAAGCAAGAGCTAAAAACACACATTTAGAACTAATTCCGCTAAAACACCGAAACAGGATTCACTAGAGCAGTGAAATGGGACGCTTTCAAGGTGGTGATTAGAGGGACATGTATCCAACAATTCCCGGGGTACGAAAAACCCTCGAGCAAGGCATAATAGAAGAATGAAGGAAATTAGCAACAGTGACACAGGCAGCAGATAAAAATGAAGCGACACTGAGGTAAGTAGCAGACGAAAAACCACGTACGTGGAGGTGCTTGCCGACCTCAGCAGATATAATTTTAGAGCGCACGCTGCGAAAGTCCACAGAGATGAGATGGAGCAGGCACACTGCTAGCATGGCTTATCAAACAAGACACTGCTCCACTCCCATTAACTGTAGTGAACACCCATCACAGGCACACTAGACCGAGCCCAGGCAGACATAATGCTTGCATTTTGCAAGCATTATGCACCTCTATACAAAGCCTCTGACCTAGTAGTCTCAGAGGCAGTGGGCAGATTCTTAGATGCGCACCTGCTGCTATGCATAACAGCAACTGATAATAGCACCCTAGATCTAAATATTACCTCAACAGAAGTAACGCAAGCAATACAAAGCCTGGCCACAAATAAAGCCCCAGGTCTAGATGGCCTACCGCTAGAATTCCCCTGCACATTCTCCACCCTTTTAGTCCCACAACTGGTAGAAATGTATAAAACAGCACCGGAAGATGGTGCACTCCCACAATCCCTCCGGGAATCATTAATTGTCTCATTCCTAAAACCAGAACAAGACCCCCACCACCTGGGCTCATATCGACCCATTGTACTATTGTCCACAGATTACAAAATATTAGCAGAGCGTTACACCTCGATCCTTCCAACACTAATACACCCAAACCAATTTGGATTAATCCCAGGAAGAAGTACCTCACAAAACATTCAGCTGCTGTTTCATGTACAGATTCAGGGCTGATTCTCCCACGGTTCATGCCTGGTCTTAGACCTGGAAAATGCCTTTGATATGCTGTCATGGCCATACCTATTTGCTGTGCTCCATAAGGTGGGAGTGGGGCTACGATTGTGAGCATACACTAAACTAATATACACAAGGCCAACATCCAGGGTCAGGCTAGGATGGCATGTGTCATCCTCATTTATAGTGGACTCAAGGCAGGGCTGCCCGCTCTCCCCACTGGTCTTCGCCCTGGCCACGGAACCATTGGCAGTCTGTCTTCTAGAAGAGGGCGAGCAAATGGGCATCCCCCTGGCGGGAACTACAGATAGCATATCAATGAATGCAGATGATCTGCTCCTGTACATACAGGACATCCCCTCAGACCTCACTCCGATCTTTGCCACCCTGGCAGACTTAGACACAGTACCCTTCTAAAGATCATCTGGGTTAAGTCCACAATATATCCGCTATCTGCTGACCTCCCTCCACAAATGGTGTGCATCGGAGGAGACGACCTTGCATGGAGTGTGCGGGCCCCACAGTATTTAGGTATATGCCTGTTTCATTCCCCACAAATAAATCTACGAGGGTAACCACCTGACAGGCATTTGCTCCTTTGTCACTTTATGGAAAGCCCTCCCCTTAACCCCCTGTAAAATCCTCATGCAGCTGAAAGGATCACGCAGGACACAGGTATAAATTGTAAAGTTGTTAGGTTCACTCCAAGCAAAGAGAAGACCCATCCATGCCACAGCCTGAAGAGGTAACTGCTCTCAGTCATTTGAAAGAACACATTCCAAAGTTCTAGGAGACCAAGGCTGTACAGAACCATGGGTGTGATTTCAAGTGTTGCCATGGCATCTTGACATCTGAAACAAGACTTGTTCCAGATGCCACACCCCCATCGGAAGAATAGCAGTGGCCAGAATGGTTCTTGTCCCGCGACTGCTCTACCATTTTGCAAATCTCACGGTAGTCCCTCCCTGTTCCTTCTTTCAGGAATTAGACACTCTTCACCAGCACCCTAATGTGGAGTGAGGGTCGTAGACAGGTAGCCCTGGCCAAAATGCAGCTACCAGTGAACTGGGGCAGACTGGGAGCCCCCTTATTTGAAGCACACTCCCTAGCGGCCCAAATACATTGGATGTCACGATGAACCGCAGAACGCTCATTAGGGGAGACCCATACAAGCACCGGACCAATATCCACTACAGCGATCCGACGCATGCTGCTACCGGGATCTAAACCTGCTTCAACCTATCCATTGCAAGTGTCAGTGGTGCTCGCCTTCATGAAACACATACACCGGATGTCACACATGACCCCACTTTATTCCCCTCTTCTGCCGCTAGTAGGTCTTCCCAAAGATTGTGACCACTACACTGCACAGGCCCTACAAACCTGGACAGATCACTCACTCAAGGAGATGGCATCACTGATCACAATTGCAAAACTTGCAACCAAAACCGACTTTCTTAGAGGTCAGTTCCTCATGTACAGCAGATGGTGGCAGATTGCCGCAGAGCATGGCATATAACCAACAGCGAACCAGCAACACACCCAGTCCTCCATGCTATCCTGCAAATGAGCCCAGGACGTCATATAATGACATGGATATACAAAGCGATCTGAGAACTCAATACAGTAACACTCACCCCCCTGCAGGAAAAATGGGAGGCCAATCTTCAGATGCCATTTAATGAGAATGGAAAAAGGCATTAGAGTATCCCAAAAAAGTGTCCCAAAACTACTGATTCAAAAACATACAGTATTTTATCTTACATCGAGCATATTTGATGCCAGAAAATCTTCAGCGATATTACTCTAACACACCATTTTCATGCCCAAGATGCCACAAACCTAGCGTGACCATTCTCCACATGTTCTAGAGCTGCCCAATGCGTTATACTTAATAGAACGTAATACACACCACACCACATGAGGTACCAGGGCTCACAGATACTGCAACATGGGAAGCCAGTGCATTAGGCATATTCAAGCATTGCAAAGAACACAAAGTTGAAATAGATGGTTTACGTCTTTGGCTCTCCTACTAGCCAAATGGACCATCGCCATGCACTGGAGAACACCGGCACAGCCCCCTTTACCCACCTGGAAATGAGCAGTTGAAAAATGGGGGGCATCGGCGGAAGATGCAGTACGACATGAGGAAGTCCAAGGCATCCATAAACGCTGCACCTCCATGTAGTGGGGGACACTCTTACAAATCTTCAAGCTTACAATGCAGGGTGTATATAGACACCATGGCTCGAACTTCACTGACGCACACCCCCTTGATGCCCTCTCAACATAACCACAAACGAGAAATCTCAGTAATGCTCATCCACATCTACTACTCTGCACCTCTCCATACACACTGTAAGTCCCAGCTCAGTTCAACTCCCAAGTTCAGTCGCAGGTATACCCTCCACGGTATAATTGATTTTTACATTTAACAATGCCAGACACAGAGATCAGATACAGCTGCAATATACAAATTGAAGCTACATCCTCTACTAGAGAACAGAATAAGAGCAGTTCATCAAAGAAGAACATTAGACAAATGTCAACCGCCAATATGGTGATGTACCCAATTGCATGTATAAGCTCTTATGTAAACCTCAATTGATGATGTTGTCCTTCGCATGTATGCAATGAAAACCAAATAAAAAAAAATTACAACAACTAAGTTTGCAAAAACTATATTGTGCATATTTTATAGGTTATGTTTTCCAGTACACATTTACTTTACATACCTCAGTATGCATTTAATTAAAAAAGGGAGAGGCCACTAATTGGAAACTGGACTACAGGAAGGGAATGTTTGTGTGTGTGTGTGTGTGTGTGTGTGTGTGTGTGTGCGCGCGTGTGTGCGTGTGTGTGTGTGTGTGCTGTTATGCATCCCATATTCCTGCTATGTTTTGCTAGGCATAATGTTAGCTAGAATTGACTATGGGAACAGTTTGTTTATAGGTACTCCAATAACCTCTACAACTCAATCAAAGACGTACTCCACTCAATGGAAATGCTGATATCTGGCATAAGAAAATATGACCATTGTTTCTTTGTCCAAAGGCTTATCCATTGGCTCCTCCTTCAAGGAAGTGTAATCTTGCTATAAAAACCTTTACAACTGTGCAACTGCATCAGATTGTGGATCTTAGATGCTCTATCAAGTTAAATAGCCTGAAAAATGTGAATTCCGAACTTATGAAGCTGTACTGTTTGCCTTCGCTGTTGCAGTACCTTCCCTTTTAGTTTTCCTTTCAGTGAACTTGACAGATTTTGTATCCAAGGCTGGGCACTTGTTGCATCAAAATGAATTTACTGTGAAAAAAATTAAAGACATGAGGCATTTGTCAAAACAGGAACAATCGGTTTAGCTAAAGGAAGCAGCCAGGAGAACAGCAACAGAGTCAGGGCCTGAAGACTGTCTCAAAGAACACTGGTTTGGGCCGTCTTTTATATATTACAAGAAGCGTCATAAAACAAGTAGTACATTCCTTTGGAGACAGAAATCTGGGCATGGTCACAGGGACATAAATCTGGTCATTTGATAAGAAGTGCAGGGGGGTCTTGACCTAGCATGGACACAATGTTAGGCCAGTGGGTACGTGTCCAGATGTCCAGCATGGGGAACACATGTTCACTGTGTGTATTGTGCATACTGTGTTCTGATTGGCTGAATGTTTAGAACTTAATGTGGCATCTGACTTTATGGTGTTTTGGAAATGCGTGCGCCTCCAGCCAAATGTGTTTTATTGGGGCCAATCTCCTAAGACCATTTTGGTGTTGTTGCCTTTTTGTGGGATCGATCTGGATTTTCCTCTTAGCTCATTTTTATAAGGGTTGTGTGAAGGGGTGGCGGGTAAACTCATCTCTGCAGGCGAAGTTTGCGGAGTTTTGCCTCTTCAAGTCTCCGCTTAGAATGTGAAGTTCGGCAAAGACTCTGCCGACCCACAGACAGAGTGGAGTTTACTGGTTCTCACTCCTAGTCTCAGCAATTCCTGCTGTGAGGGTCTTACTTGTGACAGCAATAAGGGTTCTTGGCCCCCATTGACCGTCAGCAGCCAAGGGGACTTCATCCCTCAACCAGTAGTGCACCAGGAGATCCTTTTGCAGAGTGGCTGAGAAAGGTAACGGGTCTCTGACTATGTCAATGCTGACTTATTTTTGGCAACAATAGGGGTTCTTGGCTCCCGACAACCCTCATCAACCAAGATGACTTATTTTCCCCAACCAGTAGTGCACCAAGAGGCCCCTTTTCACAGTGGTTGAGAAAGAGGGCGGGGTCTCTGATGTCTCAGCAGTTCCACTAAGGAGGACTTACTTATGGCAACAAGCAGGGTTCTTGGTCACCAACGACCCTCAGCAACCAAGGGGACTTCATCCCCCAACCAGTAGTGTGCCACAAGGCCTCTTTGCAGAGTGGTTGAGAAAGGGAACGCAGCCTCAGATAACGTCTCAGCAATCCTGCTGTGGGGGACTTACTTGTTGCAACAATAGGGGGTTCATGGCCCCCAGGGACCGTCAGTTGCTAAGGAGACTTCATTAGGGGTGGCTGAGCAATACTCCACCCACTCACAGAACTCTGCAGCATTTTGCAGAGTTTTTCGGCAACTCCGTGGAATTCCATGGAGTGAAACTCCACGTGCTCCGCCTAGGCCTAGTTCTGTGTCACTCCACCTGTGATCTGTCAATCAGCTGCTTCAGGCCTAGGCCACAGGGCCTACCTTACCACGTATTTTGACTCAGGGTTTATGGGAAGGTGACATCCAGTGGATTCAGCAACAATAATGCAAGTACGCTGTTATACATACATAAATCATGGTGTACATCAATATCAATATTTATCAATATTAACACAATGAAATGCCTCTGTCTGGTCTTTGCCATCCCAAGGTAAGGGCGACTCCTTTCTGAGGTCACAATGCTGTCACACTACTTATTTCAGGTGTTTGTAAGAATTGCCACAGTTTCTGGAGGGAGAAGCGAGTGGAATTAAAAAACCTCCAGGAAGTAGAAGCTTGTAGTCCTGGGGATATGCTCTGAAACAATGGAGCTGAAAAGGAAGAATGTCCCAGGTGAAAGAGGATCGAACTGTAGGGAAAGACCTGAAATCATTCAAATGACAAGGAGCAGCTTAGTAGCGGGAGTGAAGAACCAGCAAAGAACTCTGCGCTAGTTTGCAAAACACCCTCAGACTAAACTGAAGTCCTTTTTTTTAAAGGAGAAGGACAGGGTCAGGCAGTGCTAGAAATCAAAAGAACAATTCTCCATGCTAAACTGGGAAAACGTCTTAAAAGGAAAACATATTCTATCAGATTGGATTTGCAATACCAGAAAAAGGATTAAACAGGACTGGATAACTTAAAAAGACGCAATAAAAGTCTTCCACAAACCATTAGAAAGATGATTGCTGTTTTATGTCAGATGGACTCTGAAATTCCAAGAGAGTTCCTGCCCTGCCAGCCACCATTGAGGAGCAGCGCCTGAAAAGTGTTTTGCATTTTCTTTTTATGTGCCCCCATTGCAATATATATATTCATGTAGTCGAGTGAATATTTTTTCATTTTATAAATGTGTTTCATTTGATATTGGTTGCATACAACCTATAAAGTTTGCTTTAATATAGATTGATAGTGCTTCAATTATTTCAGTATATATGTTTTATTGTGATTTATAATGTGTTATAGAATTAAGTGGATGTGCAACAGATTTCATATGCTAATCCTTGCTTTTTACATCATTCATCACAAGCCAACTCTTTTGCTAATAATCAGAAAAATATATTTAAGCCTGATGTAGACATATATTCAGCAGAGGGGAATCTTCGCTCATCTTGGGAGCTTTCAGTGAGCTGTGATTCAAGCATCAAAATTAAGGCATTTTTCAGCACAGTTTTGCATACAGTCTGGGGGAAATCCATGTTTAAGTTCACTACCGCAGCACAGTATGATCTCCAGAGCAAGTGGGAAAACCAAGAAGTGCACTACATTCTGAATACCGTAAGAAAGACAAGATGTAGAAAGCATACTACAGAGAGTAGTGTAATGAGCATGCCAAACACACTGCAAGGCGTTTTGGAAAGGTTATTCACCTCAAGAAATGTCTGGTAAAAAATGGTGGCAGGCTATTCTTTTACAGCACAACTTATCAAGTATATTGGCCACAAAGCAATATATTACACATGTAGCTTTGGAGGGAGACAAAGGGCAATTTCCAATAAACAGCATGTAAAGCACCGTACTGATACCATTTTTTAAATATGTGAAGAATTTAAATAATTGCATTCAAGATGATGTTTTATATCAATTAAAGAAGTTTATTCCGAGAAGAAGAAGGTCTCATCCATAAAGCAAGGTCTTTAGATGCAACTGACTAATTCATACCATAGTCGCAGTTTCTCCAGGTTCTATCACCATGGAGCTACTTCAAATACATACACACTACAAGAGTCCTAACTAAATGATGTAGAGAAGCTACAGAAATGCACTATGTTACACACTTTCCCTCTATATATTACAACATAAAATAGAGAATGAAACAAAGAAGGAACTCAAGGTTAAAGACATTCCCAAAAATAGCTTTATCCACGCACTTACTTCATGACATAATCCTTGAATTTGGAGGGTTGTTTTACCACCCTTTTTTCCCTTTGTTGTGTCTGAACTGAAGTCGAAGAACATGAAACATTCAAATAAACGGGTTGAACAGCACACACGGCTATGCAGTAAAGAACTGTTTTTGATAATAACAACTCTATTAAGATTCCAAATACGTGAATCTTCAGTTTTTATGGCATTAGTAAACAGTTTGACAACCTTATGTGGCACTTGGAACAGACCACACACCTTCCTACCAACAGGAGCCTTGATCATGACCCAATCACCCACTTTTACATGAGTGACTTTGACAGCCTTTCTTGCATCGTACGTTAGTTTCTGAGCATCAATTTCTTTTTTTTCTTTAAATTTCCATTTCTGAACTGAAGCCGTCTTTCCCTTTTTTGACATAGTTTCATTAACCCAAAAGGGAGCAACCAAGGTATTGGGATGTCTTCCTTTTAATCACTCAAAAGGGGTACAACCAGTGGTTGCACGTGGAGAGATCCTATAAATCTCTACCTTTCTGTGAACTTCTTCCTTCCAGTCCAAACCGTTTTGCTTAGACATGGCAATAGTTTCTTTCAGGACACATTTGAAGCGTTCTACCATACCATTAGTCTCGGGATGATATAGTGAACACCATTTGTGTTTGATAGAGCACTTTAATAAAAGTTCTTCCATTTCATTGAACCCCATTATCGGTCAGTAAGAAACCAGGTAGACCTTCACGAGCAAAGACCTTTTTGAGAAAGAGATAACATGTTTTGTATCAATGCTCTTAGTGATCTTAATTTCAGGCCACCTGGAAAACATGTCAACCAGAACAAAGACATAACCCTCACACTCTTTACCTTGAATGGGACCTAAAATGTCCAGGGCTATTTCTTCCCAGGGTTTTTTCAGTTGTTCTCTGACAACCATGGGATGTACCCTAGGTTTGAGACACCTTTCAATTAAATTGCAAGGTATGCACTCTCTTACAAGGCGCTCAACCTGGAGATCCATTCCAGGCGACCAGTATTTGAGTCTGAGTCTCTCCTTAGTTTTTGACATTCCTTGATGTTCTTGATGAGCCAACTCAAGGAGTTCATTCCGAAGCACCAGAGGAGGAACCAATCTTGTCCCTCTAAAAATCAACCCATCACACTCAGATAATTCATCCCTGACATTCCAATATTTTTCTGAGTCACCTTTGATTCTTTTATTCCAGTGAGGAGGCCAGTTCCAACAACTCCTTGTCAGAGACACATTCTTCAGCCACCTGCTTTCTTTCATACCATCATTCTCAACATTCCTCCTGCATGTTCCAACTGCGCAGGATCAGGAAGGTGGCCTACCTTCTTACTCCCGATGCCTTGCTTCAAGTCATCATGGCCCTTGTTCTCTCCCGCCTGGATTTTTCAAATTCCATCTATTACGGCTTGCCCAAATGCTCCATCAATAGGTTGCAAGTCATCCAAAACCAGGCGGCGAGACTGGCCCTCGGGATTCCGAAGTGGCAGTCCGCCAAACCCCTCCTTATCAAGCTACACTGGCTCCCGGTTAGCCTAAGGGCTGCCTTCAAGGTTGGCTGTCTTATTTTCAAATCTCTCTCTGGTTCCTGTCCCGCCTTTCTGAAATCCCTGATCTGCCCCTACTGTCCCTCACGTAACCTTAGATCACTTCACTTACATCTTCTGGTGGTCCCTCCCTTCAAACTCTGTAGATCTGGGGGTCGAAGATTTGCCTTTCTCGGCCCCAAACTTTGGAACTCTCTCCCCCTCTCAGTTAGGACTTCCGGTACTCTGATTCAATTTCGCAAATCATTAATAACCTGGCTTTTCCCACAATCCCGCTAAAATCCCTCTGTTTCCTCAGCACCCTTTCAGCGCCATGATACCTCAGGTGACAGTGCGCTATACAAAATTCCCTTAACATAACATAACATAACATAACATACCCATTCATTAGACTCCGGATCTTCACAAACCAACTGTCTCTCACACTGTGGCACAAGTCTAGACAGGGTATCAGCTATACTGTTCCGTGCTCCAGGTAAGTACTCAATACAAAAATCATATCCTTGAAGAGCAACCACCTATTTGGAAACCCTACCAGAAATGGAATAAATACCTTTCTTTTTTAAAACCTCACATAGGGGTTTGTGGTCTGTGAGTATAACAAACTTAGTTCCCCACAGTAGATTTTTAAATTTCTTGGTGGCCCAATGTACAGCAAGTGCTTCCCTTTCAACTTTCAATGACAGAATAACGCAGTAACCAACTCTGCTCCCCTAAGACTACTGGAGAGGAACAGAATTACATTCTCAGACTCACTATTCTCTTGTTGCAAGACAGCCCCCAACCCTTTCATGCTCGCATCAGTAGTGAGAAGAGATTTCATTGAGGGATCAACACTACTTAATTTGTGAGTTTTCTTGAGTAACTCTTTGATCTCTAAGAATTCAGCTTCACATACTTTGGACCAGTCAAAATCCACACCTTTACACAGGAGTCTTCGCATATTGAGACACTTTTCAGCAAAGCCTTTTACACATTTACTATAATACTCAGCCATGCCAAGAAATGTCATTAGTTCCTCCTTGTTGGTAGGAGATGCCAAATTTTGTATGGTTTCTACAAGCTCAGCTTAAGGTTCTCCTCCTTGGCCAGATATGGTGTGACCAAGATAGTCAATTGAAGATCTGCTAAACGTACACTTGTCCAACCTGGCGGTGAGATTATGTAGATTAAATCTCTCTAACACTTGCTTGAGTCTCACCTCATGTTCTTTCTGATCCTTACCATAAATTAGCACATCATCCAGGTAGATCTTAATACCAATTTGTCCCTTCAACACCTTTTCCTATGCTCTTTGGAAAACCGAAGCTACTGAGACCAAAACAAAGGGTAGTCTTATAAATCTGAAGGTTCCAAACGGTGTTATAAACGCAGTGTAATCTTTGGAATCATCATCCAACCTCATTTGATGATAGGCAGATTTTAGACCTACTGTTGAGAACACTTTTGCACCTTGCAGAAGCATTAACATATCTGAGATTTTGGGAAGTGGATATCTATCCACCACATTCTGCTTATTGAGTTCTCTCAAGTCTATGCATAAGCAAATGCTTCCATCATATTTTCGGGCAGCATCAACTGGTGCCAACCATTGTGTCCCTTCAACCTCCTCAATTATACCTTCATATTTGAGCTTTTTCAATTGTGACTTCATCTTATACCTCACTGCCAGGGGAACTCCATGAACTTTACCCGCAACAGGTATGGCTCCAGACATTAATCGTATTTTGTGAACATAGTCTCTCAGACAACCTAATTAATTTTTCAACACATTGGGAAAAGTCTTTTTCAAATTAAGAGTATACTGATCATTACCGTCTTTCATAGTTACCTCATCTACATGGAAATTATCCTTCAATATTATGAAGGGATTGCTATTGGGATCTAGCATGACACCCAGGTCTCTTTGGAGGAACCAGCTCAGGATACTATCACCCTTGTGAGACACATACACTTTACCAGAAATGTACCTATCTTTGTATTCAATAAGACCGTGAAAGTGTCCTAAGAGCTTTATGGGTTCCCCACCAGAGGCACTAGGTTGAATATCAGCTTTTCAACTCTTTACTTTATCTTTCAAATTGTGCATATAAAATTGTCATGATACTATAGTAATGTTTGCTCCTGAATCAAACAACACACAAGTACCTTTCCCATCAACGAGTACTTCATCAACAGGTCTCTTCTTGTTATTATCAGTGACCTGAGAAACAATTTGACCCCAGTCAAAATCTGACCCAGAGTCACTATCAGTATTGTCATCATGTGATATGAAATTGACTTTCACCTTATTTCTTTTAGCTTTACCGACATAAGTATCTATTATAACCTTTTTTAGATGTTTTTCTTTATAGGAAGTTTTCACTTCATGAATGGTTTCGTTCTTAGTGTCATGTTTAGTGATGACTTCCACACACTTTAGAGACTGCTCTATTTGTTTAGCAATAGTTATCACTTCTTCTAATGAGGGTTCCCTTTTGAGTAGATCTCATCCATCAAGGAAGGTTGTCCGATGCAACTGACCAATTCATACCATAGTTACAGTTTCTCCAGGTTCTTTCACCATGGGGCTACTTCAAATACTTACACACTACAAGAGTCCTAACTAAATGATGTAGAGCGGTTACAGAAATGTACTATGTTGCAATATGCCCGACTATTAGTTTCTTTTATGCCATTTCTTTTGGTATTTTTATAAAACTCTATTCAGCGAAAGTATGTCAGTAGTCTGTGCGGGCGACTAGCGAGATGAAGGACAAACCTTACAATGAAAAAACTAGATTTTGTCAACAGTGTGTAAAAGGAACTTCAACCCATGTTCGAAACATAAACATACAGTAATGTCACCAGTTCTGCAGAGTAGAGAAGAGAGGTGATGTAGAGCTGTAAGAAGTGAAAGAAGATGCAAACGGAGACAGCAGAATGCAAGTGTGCAGAGGATGGGAGAGGGTGTCCGGAAGGGTGAGAGATTTAATCGCAATAGGCTTAGAAGAGGTCAGAGATAGATAGGTGGTATGCAAGAAGAGAGAAGTAGACATAACAGTACATTGATGAGTCTTTAAGGGGGAAGATTAGAGACTAGCAAGATCAGTCAATGTAAAGTTTTCCCATATGATTCCAGCATTTTTCCGAATAGAATTCGGCCGCAGTATCTTGTACCCGTGACTTTTCAATGCCACCGCCTTTGGGGTGTGATGTGATGCTAAGGAATGCAGAACTTTGACAGGCAACCCTATTTTCTAAATTGCTGGTGGCAGCAGGCAGGGTTTACCTTACCTACTGTAAAACTAGAATGATAATTTAATACTAGCGGCTAAAAAACTTTCTACTTCAGAACATTGTTATTTCTCTATTTTGCCCGTTTTCCTAACAGCATTAGGAATGTGTGACCAGTAATCAGCATTCTTGTGCACTACTTCCTTTCTAGCGTCAGTTTGTGTCTCCCCTGTCCTTCACCTCTTGCTTTCCTCCATTCTTCCCCTTCACAATTTGTCTCACCTTACTGTTCAGTATACTCTGCACCACCAGTTCAGAAGCAAGATACCTGGCTGTTTGTCTTACTTTTCTAAATATATAAAGCAAATTAAGGACATTATTGTGCCATGCGATGTATTCTTCTGAAACTAGCTATTTCGAATTCTGTTTTTGTTGCAGAATATGATAACTGACAATGAAAATGCTACCAATATTCAGACGTTGAGCTTGTATAGGCTACTGTAAATTAAACAAATGCAATCCAAATATGGGCAAGTTAAAGAAATACCAAAACTGTTTTGTGTTTTTTCGTCCTTTAGGTCCCATAAGCAGTATTTTGGTGAACAAATATGGCAGCCGGCCAGTAATGATGGTAGGTGGCATTATGTGCTGCACTGGGATGATCGCCGCCTCATTCTGCAACAGTGTAATTCAACTCTATATATGCATTGGTGTCGTTGGAGGTAAGTGGTGTTGCTGGCCTCTACTCTGTTGTCACACTGAAGTCTATATAGTTCCCTTTGGTATTTTATATGATGCAGACATAAGGAGGCTTTCAAATCAAATCAATTGTTATCTTTATTCAGTAATTTTAGAATACCCATAAAAGAGCAGATAAAAACATTACAAGGAAGCATTTATGATATAGGGTGTTCTACAGGGTAGAATGTGGTGTTTTGGTGTTCAGAGGGGTCATTTTCTATAAAGGATATCGATAGTTCTCCTGAAGTTGTGCGGAACACTACTAGCCAGCCCATTGTATGGTTCTTGTTTAAATATTTATTTTATAAAAAATCAGATAGTATAGTATTTTATAACCATAAATATTTATCTTGTCACTACCATAATAGAATCAGAAACTTCAATGGCTTCTCACAAGAAAACAAAGCCTAAAATTGATTGGAACCAAATTTTCAGCCCTATGGCTGCATTCCCTATACCGCCGTCTGTGCCTCATGTGAACTTCCTGTTACCTCAAACTGAATAGCTAATGAGAGCCATCAGAGAGGCTTTCTCATCAGGAACATCTGACCCCTGGTCAGAATCACTGCTCCCCAATGCAGCTACACGGTTAAGGCGCTGCCCTTAGGACCAGCTTGAGCCTTCCAGGTAGGTGTTTGAGGCCCTCCTGCTCGGTTCTGTGTCATTTTTTCATGTCTGTCTTTTCTCTTTCATTTGTCCCTCTTTTCTCTCTGCCTTTCTCTCTTGTGCCTCTGTTTCTTTGCCATTTTTTCCCTTGTTTTTGCCTTTTTTCTCTCTGTCTTTTTCTCTTGTGCCTGTTTCTTTGCTTTTCTCTGTCTCTTTTTCTTCCTATTTTCCTCTTACCCTCCTGCTCCCTCTTCCCGCGCCCCCGCCACTGCTGCCCCTGTAGCCTCTGCAGCCCCATCCACACAGCATGTCATTTCCGCTCTCGACTCCCTACTGACCGCTCTTCCCCTATTTAACGGCAGCCGCGTACAGTGGGCACGACAGAGGCAAGCCTTCTGTGCCTGTCCGCAACCCGAATACGACCAGAGCCAGGGATCCTGGTCCCATGACCCCCATCCCCTGCCACTACAACCCCAGTACTCTCCATGCACTCAACCCTAGATGCAACAACAACTGAGGAATGCAAGATCTGGATGAAAGACCGCCCCTGTAGGGCCCTCGCGATCATTTACAAAAGCTCCCTCCGACTGACACCTCGCCCCCCATGGAACACATCCACTTTAAGATCCAGCCCAACCCCAGACTGACGCTCTGCGGAACACTCGCTTACAGACCGCCTGGTTCCCACACTCCCTTCTCCAACATCATCGCCGATTACATTGCACCCCACGCCCTCACTTCTATAGACTACGTACTACTCGGAGACCTGAACGTCCACCTGGACAACTACAGCGATCCCAAAAACACTGCTCTCCAGGAGAACCTCACTCACATAGGACTGAAGCAACTGGGCTCCACCCCCACTCACACAGCAGGGGACACACTCGACTCCATCTTCGCGTGTACATCTATGAGGAAACAACTTTCACTTCAGCCACACCACGGAACTGCACTGGAAAAACCACCACTGCATCCATTTTTTTCCTTTATAAAACCAACTGCACCCACGTCCACAAGCTGCCTCCCACGCAGAAGCTGGAACAAACTCTCCGAAGAATTCCTCACCTCCGCACCCACCTGCACTCCACCCCCTACTACGATATATCCCAACACATTGGCAAGCAAACTCCACGAATAGATCACTTATTGCATAGGTTTGTTTTGATGCGTTTCAGGCTTGATTTTTTTCACCGTTTGACAAGTTTCCCAACTATTAACAACTGGTCATGTCAACTAATGTATTGCCCTTGTGACAAGATGTCTGAACAATCCACCATACATGTTTTGTTTTTTTTGTAAATTTTGTAAGGATTTGCGGATTTCTTTTATTAAGCTTCTACTGACATCACTAGATTTTAGACAGTGTATACCGGCCTATTTATATTTACAATCACTTCCAAACTTGCATTAATGTGTGGTATTAGCAAGATACTTGAGGGCTGATATTTCCAGAAGGAAGTCACTAACTACTGTAAACTATATTGCATGCTTTTAATCTGTATTCTTGTTTTTTAAAATACAATCTTAATTTTTTTTTAATGTATTGTAATGCATACTTTTATGATTCATTACTTGAATTGAATAAAGCTGATTATGATATTATGATCACCGACTGTGCCAACACTCTCGCCCCCCTTCCGAACACCACAAGACGACACAACAAGAAAGCCAATTGGTTCACCATGGAACTCCGAGAATCCAAGCGCACCTGGAGAAGAAGGGGAGAAAAAACAGAATTGCGATAGCACGCACCACCTACAAAACAGCCATCACAACTCACCACCAACTCATCAAATCAACAAAGAAAAACGTCATGCAAGACAGAATACTCGCCAATGCCCACAACACCAAAGAACTGGTCACCATAATACAGGAATTCCTCAAACCCAACAGCAAAACAACCAACGTCCTTCCTCCCAAGACCTCTGCAACAAACTCTGCTCCTTCTTCCACCTCAAGATCAAGACGCTCTACGACAACTTCAACAATGAAGACTAGTGCACCACCTCAACCCCCACCCCAACAACCAAACCAACAGACCCTTCTCACCTGGACCCCTCTCACCACAGATGACACCTTAAAGACAATGAAGAACATCCACTCCAGTGCACCTTCTGACCCCTGTCCGCCATACATCTTCCACAGGGCCGCAACTGCCATGGCACCCAAGCTACGCCAAACTATCAACTACTCCCTCAACACAGTCACATTCCCTGAAAACTGGAAGCGTGCTGATGTCAACCCCCTCCTAAAGAAGCGCTCCGCAGACCCGTCAGACTTCAATAATTTCAGGCCCATCAATACCCAGATAGCACACTTCATAGAAAGTACCCAAAGCATCCTAGACACCTCTCAGTCCAGATTTCACCACAACCACAGCACCAAGACGTCTCTCCTCGCCGCAACCAATGACATCCACACCCTCCTCGGGCCAAGGCCACATGGCAGCACTCATCCTCCTGGACCTATCATCAGTCTTCGACACTGTCTCCCACCACACACTAGCCACCAGACTCCATGATGCAGTATAGGCCTTAGACTGGATACATTCCTTCCTATCAGGCAGAACACAGAGAATAAAATGTGCACCCTTCCTCTCAGAACCGACATAGATCAGATGTGGAGTAACCCAAGGATCCGCCCTCAGCCTCACACTCTTCAACGTCTACATGGCCCCTCTAGCAACCATCGTCAGAAACCACGGTCTCAACATCGTCTCCTATGCCTAGGACACTCAGCTCATTCTCTCCCTCACCAAGTAACCCAACATCACCTAGCACAACTTTCAAGAAGGGATGAATGCTGTTGTGACATGGGTGAGCAACAGCTGCCTAAAGCTCAACTCAGGGAAACCAGAAGTCCTTATCCTCAGCAGCACCCTCTCCACATGGGACAACAACTGGTGGCCCCCCACCCTCAGACTCTCACCCACTCCGACGGACCACGAACACAAACTCAACATCATACTTGACCCTTCACTCACCATGAACCACCAGATTAATGCTGTATCCTCCACATGCTTCAAAACCCTCCACATACTTTGCAAGACATTCAAGTGGACCCCCCTCCCCCGACTCCAGGAAAACTGTCACTCACGCACTCATCACCAGCAGACTGGACTACGGCAACTCCCTCGACCCCAGAATCAACAAAAACCTCCTCACAAACTCCAGACCATCCAGAACGCCGCAGCCAGACGTAGGCTCGATATCCCACGACACAATCACATCACCTACAACCTCTGTGACCTCCACTGGCTCACTGTCGAAAAAAGAAAAACCTTTAAACTGGTCACACATGCCTACAAAGCCCTCCGCACCACCGGACCCCAATACCTTAACGACAGAATCTCCTTCCACACCCCCAAGAGAAAGCTCAGCTCAGCTGACCTCGCCCTAGCCACCATCCCTCATTTCTACAATACCAAAGCATGTGGAAGATCCTTCTTCTCGCAGCCAAGACCTGGAACAAACTCCCCCTTCACCTCTGATGAAGCCTGACACTGCACCATTTCAGAAGGGACCGCAGGACCTGGCTCTTCGAATTACCCTAACAGAGCAGCTCACTCCCACGTGCCTTGATACCCTTGCAGGTGAGTAGTGTGCTCTACACATCCCATGATTGATTGATTGATTGTTTGATTGATCTCACACCCCCTTCAAAATTATCTGATGCTGAGGGGAGCCACTCCTGGGAATTCTCAGCTATTTATCTGCCTCTTTCCCCGCTCAGATTCAGATACGGTGGACATTAATGTGATCAAGAAACCTGGAGCCATGAAACCTTTCACATATCATGCTTCCTATTTGGTGTTATATCAAGAAGAACTTGTTTTAGACGAACTCTACAAAACATCTCTATACCTGTATTTAAAATAGGCATATCTAAATATTTTTCTACATGTGTGTAGAATGCATTATTCAGGCGTTCATGTGATCCTCACCTTCCGGGATGAGTCTAACCTCAAAGCCCATCACAAAGTGTCTGAAGAGGAATTTCTTTTTTCGTTTGTACCAATCACCTTTGACTAAGGCCATTATTTTAGTAGCGCTTCCACAATTTCCACTGTGGACTGGAGGACTGTCATCAGTATCAAAAATTCAATAACCCAATCTCTTTAGTTCAGCTAATGAAGTAGGTGTACATTTAATGATTTCAGAATGTTGCCAGTAAAAGGCTTTATTTTATGGGTAGAAAAAGTTATTTCTGTGATTGCAGAAATAATAACAAGGTGCTTCTTCCCACCTCACTATAACAGCACTCTGCGTATATGCTGAAAGAATGAGCGATCTCTTTCATATCTCCCAATGGAAAAATATTTGGTGGCTTTGACAAGGTCATTGTGGAGGTATTGTTTCAGAAGAAATTCAGTATTAGCATTTTCAGCCAGAGAATTATTGCACGAGATTTCAGCGGCATTGCATTTTAAGTTTGGCAAATGACCTATTTGTTGTGCTCTATGGATATTTTTCTAACTATTTGGATTTTTATTATAACGACCTATAAAAGCAAGAAGAAAAAAGAGTCCCAGTTTCCTATTTGCAAAATACAATGATTACAATATCATGTGTAACCGCATGACATATCAAATGTTTCATATATGCAATAACCCATCAGCATCCCTCAGTGATGACCACATATCTTTAACACAGAAGACTAGACGGAAACCCTTCTATATGACCATCACCTGCAGCCTTGTCATCCTAGGTTTCTCCTTAAGATTGCGACATTTGGGACGGAGAAATAGTAGCAGACTCAGTGATCCCAACAAATGCATTCATTGTATTTCTAGAACCTCAATAACCTTCTTGTCCCGTCTAGATACTCTGATGCAAAGCTCCTCAGCTAATGCCCACACTCCATTGTGTCTTTCACTCCCATATTGATACCAGGGCCTTAGTCAACCAGCCAGGGGCCATGCGTCTCATTACTAGTACCAATACAAGATGAAACCATTTATACTGCTTTTGTTTTGTTCTTAGGCGAGACAATAATTCATAAACAACGCTTTGGAGGGAGCAGGAGGTGAATACCAGTCGTCCCACACAATCCCCCAACTACTTCTCTCCAGAAATCTGCCACCCTATCACAGGTCCATGTGAGGTGTTAAAAGGTTGCACTGTCCACCCTACACCTGGCATATGCGGCTAATCTAACCAGGTATTTTCCACTCAGTTTGACTGAGATTAAGTAAATGCAGTGGACATAATAAAAATATAGCAATTTACATCTTGCATTCCTTGAGATCCCTTTTACCAAAAAAGATGTTGTCACCCAATTCCTATCTGCTATTTGCGCACCTGTGTCCATTACCCATGCCTGCTGACTCTTTTATACAGGTCTGTTGCTGTCTTCCTAAAAAGCTCTGTACTTACAGGTCATGAGGTGATGCCCCACTCCCGCTGTAATATAGCCTCAAGGATGCCAATTGACGAGGCCGACCAGAATGTGGTTTGTGCTTTTTGAAAGGTATTAACCCCTCCTGGGGTACAGATACCCTAATGTATGACAGCCCCTCTACCTCATGCATACCAAGGGCATGTCCAAGTTTATACACTGAAATGGCTGGAGGATCCAAATGTCTAGGTCCCTAGTAATTGTCGGTCGCTTCAGGATTCATGTAACTATTATTTCCCAAATCCAGCAAGTCTAACATGGTATCTATGGAGTAAATCCAACAATGAGTTATCCCCATGCATCTCACTGAGTAACTGCCAATGCCAATTAATGTGAGAAGCTTCTCTGGTATATGATGTCAACTAATGTAAGTGGGCACCTTGCACCAGTCCAGACAACCCTTATGGTGATTTAAGAGGTCTCAGACAACCTTAGAAAGCTATCCAAGTGGTAGCTGTGGAGAGCAACCCTCAGGCTTAGGCTTGAAGGAGTGTAAAGCAGCTTGTTTTACTAGAATGCAATCTTATGGTATAGATTAAATGTAAAAGAACCAGACAAAGTATTTATAAATATATATATTATATAACACTATCTAGTATGTTACAATGTCTCCCACATGGAGATAGACATAAACAGGCACATGCATCATTGTAAATTGCATTCGAAATGGTGTGAATCGCAAAATTCGGCCGTTTGCGAATGCAATTTCACTTTTTGGGATGCATCACAATTTTTGTCCTATTTCGCAATTTAAGAAATCACAAAATTGCGATTTCTTAAATTGCGATTGCATTTATGGAATCTCAAATTGAGATTCCTTAATTGCAATGCATCAAACTTAAAAAATTTGCGAATTCGCAAATAAGGGGAAAAAATTACCATGAGGTTGAACCTCATGGTAATTTGCGAAAACTTAGAAAAATGCCCTTTTGAGCATTTTTCAAAGTTTGATGTTGTGCACACACCTGCCCTAAGGGCATGTGTGTGTACAACATATGTGCACAGATTGATTTCAGGGGTGCAACAGGGTGTCCTTTGGACACCCCTGCACCCTTGAAATCGCATTCTCAATTTGCGATTCGCTAATTGCTAATCGCAAATTGAGAATGTCTTCCCATTCATTCCTATGGGCCTCTGGGCCCATAGGAATGAATGGATAGGTATTCCTTAATTGCGATTCACAATTTGCGAGTCGCAATTAGGGAATTGTAAGAAATTGCACATTTTTCAGCGATTTCTTCATGCATAGGCTTTTGCGATTTCTTAATTGCGATTCCTTAAAAATCAGAATTAAGAAATCAAAAAAGCCAACAATGAAACATGTACCTGAAAGCACACAATACTAAAGCAGAGGAATCACCGTAAATAGGCAGTAATATACAGTGGGCCCCGGGGATGCGGGGGACAAACCATATACTAAGAAAGTCGTATAAGAACCATGACTCAGGTCAGGACAATGTCTGTCGAGAGGACATAGAATTGCTGGGGACCCACAGAACCACCCAATGTAAGAAGATAGGGACCCCACAGCGACTGTGTGCAGTGTGTGAACACGACCTTGTTCTCTGTACAAGTCTATGTGCAGGTTGCGTTCGGATTTTCTTAGATTAGGGATCCTTCCCAGTGGACCCTGAATAAACTCAGTGGAAGACAGAAGATTGAAAAGCCACCCCATCTGTGGATACCGTGTTACCCAAGTTACCTATCCCAGTGAAGCCGGGTGCATTGGTGTGAAGTGGCATCATAAACCACAGTCGAACCCAATGGAGGGCTTCAGGAAAGTGCCGCTGCTGGAAGCGGAGAAGATGTCCGGAGGAATCCAAAAAAGTGGATTCTGGAAGAGGAGTACCTGAAAGCAGAGGGGACAAAGTCTGTGTCACTCAGGGAGGACCAGGAGAGTTGGAAGACGAATGCCCTTCGATGTTGGGTGCCTCAGGAAAGATGACTGTGACCTTGACTCTGCAGCTGTGATGACCAGGCGACGCTGTGTATGAACAGGACCCGGATACGAGCTGTCCCACAAAGGATGTCGATTGCAGACGGGTCTCTGGCAGGAACACCAAGAAGCCTTGGCAAATGCAACCCACGCAGGAAGTCCAGAAGGGCCACGGTTGGGACCAGCAAGGTTCAGGAGTCTCACCACAAGCCGGGGAGTCAGGGCACGTCCGATCATTCAGGGGAGCCCAAGGAAAACAAAGGTGACCCTCAAATGGACCCTTAGGCCAGAGGCATAGGAGTCACTAGAGGACCTCAAGTAGCTCACCAAAAGATGCAGGCCACGATACACAAGATGCAGTGTGGCTAAAGATTCTGGTCACTGGAGGTGCTCGAGGTTGGGGCCCCTTGGAGCCTGGATTGCAAAGATGTCAACAAGCCTTTGCAACTGCAAAGAGGACACGGTACACAGGGGTTCAGTTATTGCAACCCTCACAAGGACTACTGGCCTCAAACTTGGTGAGAGGGTGGAGCAGGATTCCTGAGCTTTGGAAAACCCCCACCTGTGATACGGAGCTGACTGAGTCGTGAGGAGCTTAGGATCTGCAGACTGGTCGACTTAATTGTGGTGCCTGTGAATGCGTGGGAGTGACTCCTTCAGTCCAAGGGAGATTTCTTTGGTAGTCCTTGATGCTTCACAGGCCTTGGATGGTTCCTGTATGATGCACAGGCACAGATGATGCAGCAGACTGGAAGGGAGACGAAGTCAGGCCAGAGTGCAGAGATGGTAGAAGTGCAGTGGTTTCAGTTCTGAATCTGATCCCACGATGAATTTAGGGATCTACACCCAGGTAAGGCCTTAAGTGCCCTAAGGAGAGGGTTGGGAAGATTCAGGGGAACCTCTTAGGGGAGTGTCTGGACAGGGGGAGGATACTTCCATGTCCCTTGTCCAGTTTCACTCCAGAGTGGGAGCAAATGGCTCCCAAGACTGATTTGATCTGGACTATGCACAGGGACACCAAATGTGCCCCTCATGCAGACTTTCAGGCACTGGTAAGCACACCCACCCATCCCTAATACACTAAATTCTGCCTGGGCGGTGGTCACGCCTATTATTCTACCTTCCCCTGCTCGAGCTTGGCTCAGCAGCAAGAGGGTACAAATGTGTCTCTGGTCGGCAGCAACAATTTTGTGCTGTCGGGGACTAGAAGATTCAGAAAAGGGGGTGGTGATGAACAGAGTGTCTGAATTAAGCAGACCACTCTTACCCAGTCCAAAGATCAGGGCTTGATCCATCACCGTTTTTTAGCTCACTGCACCATCTCAGCTCAGAACCTGGCTACATGCAAATTAGTCTGTTCCTGTCCCAGTGCATGAAGTGAACAGGGCAAACCAAACTACCAAGCCAATTCTTATACTGGGAAGGAAACAAGCTAGCGGGGACCGGTTTCTGGCATTTCAGCCATCGTCGGCCCGGCGTGCTTGAATCCTGATGGTGCAATGAGCAAGGGACTCACATCTGAGTATACCCTTCCACGCTTATGGTGGAAAAAATGATTCAGAAAAGGGGGTGGTGATGAACAGAGTGTCTGAATTAAGCAGACCACTCTTACCCAGTCCAAAGATCAGGGCTTGATCCATCACCGTTTTTTAGCTCACTGCACCATCCCAGCTCAGAACCTGGCTACATGCAAATTAGTATGTTCCTGTCCCAGTGCATGATGGGAACAGGGCAAACCAAACTACCAAGACAATTCTTATACTGGGAAGGAAACAAGCTACCGGGGACTGGTTTCTGGCATTTCAGCCGTCGTCGGCCGGGCTTGCTTGAATCCTGATGGTGCAATGAGCAAGGGACTCACATCTGAGTATACCCTTCCACGCTTATGGTGGACAAAATGATTCAGAAAAGGGGGTGGTGATGAACAGAGTGTCTGAATTAAGCAGACCACTCTTACCCAGTCCAAAGATCAGGGCTTGATCCATCACTGTTTTTTAGCTCACTGCACCATCCCAGCTCAGAACCTGGCTACATGCAAATTAGTCTGTTCCTGTCCCAGTGCATGATGGGAACAGGGCAAACCAAACTACCAAGCCAATTCTTATACTGGGAAGGAAACAAGCTACCGGGGACCGGTTTCTGGCATTTCAGCCGTCGTCGGCCCCGCCTGCTTGAATCCTGATGGTGCAATGAGCAAGGGACTCACATCTGAGTATACCCTTCCACGCTTATGGCGGACAAAATGATTCAGAAAAGAGGGTTGTGATGAATAGAGTGTCTGAATTAAGCAGACCACTCTTACCCAGTCCAAAGATCAGGGCTTGATCCATCACTGTTTTTTATCTCACTGCACCATCCCAGCTCAGAACCTGGATACATGCAAATTAGTCTGTTCCTGTCCCAGTGCATGATGGGAACAGGGCAAACCAAACTACCAAGCCAATTCTTATACTAGGAAGGAAACAAGCTACCGGGGACCGGTTTCTGGCATTTCAGCCGTCGTCGGGGACTAGAAGGCTGTTACCTGGAACACTGAGAGCCTAACGGAGGACTCCTCCAGGGCTTAGAATCATACCTCCCACACCTTTTATGGTGTGGGGGTATGATTCCAACATGTTTGATACCAAACATGATAGGATTCGTTGAAGCCGTTTTCGAAATGGTCATCACACAATTATGCGGTGCCCTCTAAATAGTATATGACTGCATCACTTGCAAACCGGGAGAATGGACTCCGAAGACTGCAGGGGTGTCCTGCTCATGAAGGGGCACCTTTTCACTAAGAACCAAGCATCCTGCCTTGAGGATTGCAAAGGCCTGCTATAGGGGTGTATTATAGGTTTTAAGTGCAGTGCCCCTTAGAGATAGCAAACCTATATCTTTGGTAAGTGATGCATGCACCAACTTAAACAGGCTGCAATGGCAAGCCTGTAGTTCCATTTTGCACGGTCTTTCATGGGTGGCATAATGCATGCTTCAGCTCATGGGAGACCGCTGGGGTACCTATGCCCTGGGTACATGAGTACCATATACTAGGGAGTTATAAGGGTACCCAATATCCAATCTGGAGTATACCTAAGTACTCAACACAACAATGTAGGGAGAAAGCAGATAGATTGGGGTCCTGCTTAGCAGGATCCCTGTCAGACTAGTCATAATACAGCTTAGCACCAGGCAAAAAGTGGGGGTAACCATGTAGAAGTATCCTACCTTCATACAACTCTCATCCGGTGTAACGCATCTAGCTGCATTTTGAATATATACGGCATAATGATAAAGTTTCATGTTGGTGAGTCCCAGACCTCCTTCGACCTGGTCCATTTTTAACATATCAATTGCTATCCTATTCTGCTTACCAGCCCAGACCAAGGATACTAGCAGGCTGTTCAGTTCCATAAAAATCGCAGGAGTCAAAGTGCACAGGGAATAGTATAGAGTATGCAGAGATTTCAGTAAGAGCATCATTTTCGCGATTGTGAGTGTTCCCATACTAGACAGGGGTAAACAGTGCAAATGCCCTCATTAGAATCCAGGCCCAATAAGGAACCCGGAAGAGCAGCTGACTTCTCTCCACCTGCCCTAGCCCAACCACCCAGTAACTGCCCTTTTGTTAGGAGATGCCAAATAAGGAGCAGCCAAAAAGATCAGTCATATCCTCTCTTCAGAATATTGTTCTCTTTACCAAGACCCAGACCCATTCGGTTACTTCCATGTGTACGGATGACCCTATCCACCTCTACCTCTGTTGGATTATTTTGACTCCATTCCCAACCTTCTTCAGAAGTTTCTGTGGATGCCACATCAGGGAAAAATCCTGCACACAAATTTTATTATGCTTCTCCACCACCGCCCTGCTGGACCAACTACTGCTTCTCAATTGCCTCCCACTGCTGCCAAAGAAGCTCATCTTTCCATCTAAATGGCTATAAGAACTTAGGGCCACTGCGGCTGTCAGGGAGGGCCCGTACTTGTTCCCCACCTCGATCTAGTCCCAAACCTCTTTTAGATAGGGTAAGAAGTGGTATTTTCCCTCAGCTTGGAAGGAAAAAGTACCATATGGTTCAAACCCATTGCCCGGAATTTGTGTTTCACTGGTCAAGAGAGCTGCTGAACTCTCTGTGTGTAATCCAGAAATATCCTAATGACATCCCCTACATGCTTGATGTCACTTATAGTCATAGCTTGCTGAAGGATGAGATTCCTGTCTGGATAGTTTAAAATCTTGGTGATGATAACCCAAGATGAAGTCCCATATGGAGCAATCGGCACAAAAGCCTTATGCACCCTCTCAACTATAAAGCATTTCAAGACTCCCTCAGGTGGAAGCGAATTCATGTTTCAATTCTCCAGAAATTGTTCAGGATGTCAATCGTCAACTCTTTCCAGGAATTCCACAAACCACAGGTTGCACTTTGGGGCCTCCCCTCCCTGTCCTACACTCTGTTTTCTACATGATGGGCTAAATCAGACAGGGAGAAAACTGTTATTTAGTTCACCCAGCTCTGCCTTCAGAACTTCGGCTGCCCTTACCATTTGAAGAGTTCTTTCATTGACCATCTGCAAATTAGTACATGCACTAACCACAGAAATACTGCACAGTACTCCTCTTTCCCTCTACTGCACCCTTTCCAGGCACACATACATGCAGCACAGAGTCACTACTCCTCCGCTGTGCAGCATTCCACACCTACCTGATACAGGCCAAGGACGAGTTAAGCACACAGCAGCAGAACTTTTAAAAAGGTGTGTTCGCCTGTAGGACTCACTTCAGTGAAATAGGGTGAAAGGAACCTGTTCACTACTGCTGATCACTACATGGGAGTTCCTATGTAGGTCTGTATTGCTCTACTGGAAAGTTGGTGTGCTCACCGCAATATACCTTAAGGTCAAAATCTGTGACCCTCACCATACAGGCATCAATTTTAAGTTAAACACATACACAGAGTGCAGATTTAGCAACACATCATATGTGATATCTTTATCTCTTATGACACTTGAAGAATAATCATATGTTCCTGTCTCTTCAATAATGTGCCCCTACTGAGCCAAGTTAATTACTCTATAGGCCAGCTGGTGGACCAAAGGTCTCCCCAAACAAAGGAGCCATTTGCCATGTCAATTGGGGCACGACTGATGTTCTCAGGTAAGGTCTTTCCATAGGCCGCTTACAGTTGCTGCAGGAAATGAACATATTTTCCATGGCGCGAGATTTTTGCTAGCTGTAGAACTCTGTGCACGTTACCACTGCTCTGCCTGTGCACCTCCTTTTTTAACAGGACCGCGTTGGCATAACTCTAGTTGTCCTATTTAGCTTACATATACGCCCAAGTATACAGTACAAGCTGTACCCATGCCCTAAACGTTAAATGCCACCAGTGGCTAGGGGCGTGGCCGAACTGCTGACCAAGATGGCTGCGTAAATCCGGAGCTCCGTCCAACTCTTTGGCAGACCTGGCCCAGCGGGCAGCCCCGGCCTCAGAACTGATGCAGCATGGGGTGCATCAGACTGCGCAGTGCCTCCGGTCCCTGCTGAGCCCTTCCAGATGCTCATTGATGACCGGTAACGGTAGCTGCACCATGTTGAACTTTGGGGCCTGGTGCGCTCGGCGGAGCCAGGGCCTCCGGTAATCCTTTGGCCCATCTGGACTCCATTTCTTTTGTGCACGAGGAGGCACAGCACATCCTGGCCCACTGCACCTACTTGGGTCACACCGGACCAGCGCAGAGTGGCGCACAACATTCCCCTGTGTGGCCTGAGGGGCCGGGATTGGTGAGTGTGTGTCTCACAGTTTGTTTGGACCCATCAGATGCCCCGGGAGGCCCTGGGGTTACAGGGTCCATGGGTCCCCCATTCCACCTTCAGACACTGCTCCCGCCCCTCCATCCGATTATTATGCCTGCTGCTCTGGTTTCACCTTTTGCAAATAGTGGATTCTTTGATTTCCTTGTATCCGGACTTTACAGATATATTGCAGGAGGCCCGTCACAAGTTTGGCGGCGGTCAAGATGGCTAACCACAAAGCTGGCCTGAGGTATGGGATGCTTTATCCTGCGTGCTTAAAGGTGGACATCGACAGGAGATCCAGGATCTTGGACTCTCTCCAGCTGCGGGGCAGTAGCTTTTCAGGCACCGGTACAATAACGTTCCGCCGAAAAGATCGACCACACCGGATCCATCTCCTCATCTTCCTGACTCTGGCTCCAGCTCTGAACGGTTCTCTGCGCACAGATAGCGCCTCGCCACTTCAACACGTCAATAAGTACAGCATATCCTGTTGTTCCCTTCCTGATTTGCTTCTCCCAAATACTCCTCTGGAGCTGTTGGATGTGTGCCTTTACGATTTTTCTGAGTGACAGTTTGCATGCCCGGGGTTTATTTGGAGTGTTGCCTCCCCCCTGTGCTTTTTCCACCTATTTGAATTGTACGGTTTGATGGTTGTCATGCTTCTATTTGGGATATCTCCTACGTAACGTGTATAGGGATGCGTGGGGGTGGGAATGTTGTAGATCTATTAGCTGAATGTGTAAGACTGTCTTTAGATCCACTATTTAGCCTTGCCCAGACTTTTTTCAATGACACGTAACGCATGCCACACTGAGAATATTACCCTGTTATCCTGGAACATTTGGGGGCTTAATGATAACCGCAAGCACAAGCAAGTGCTTCACTACTTGCAACGTCACCAGGCGGATGTAGCTTTCCTCTAGGAGACACACCTCCTTACCCACACCTCTCCAGCTTTTGCTACTGGTTGGTTTTTTGCAGGCTACAGTAATTATTCAAGGGGGTCTTGATTTTGGTGCATAGGCAGATACCATTCAGAACTGTAGCGGTACTCTCTGACTCGAAAGGTAGGTACCTTTTAGTAAAAGGTTGGCTGCTCGGCCACACACTACTCCTGGTAAACATGTATGGTCCTAATATAGACATCCCTGACTTTTTAGTGAGCTCCACGCCTGCATTGATACAATGGGGGCGGATCATATACTTCTAGCTGGTGACTCAAATATTCTGTTAAATCCCCAGTTGGCTGGCACTGCCAACTCTCCAGATTCCAAACACAGGGCCAGAAGGACCCTTTCCACTCTGTTTGATGCTTTCCATCTCACTGACGCATGGCATCACTTGCAGTCAGTGCCACTGGCTTACATGCATTACTCTGCCCCACACAAAACCTGGACCTACTTGGTTCTATTGGTTACTTACTCCTGGTGTGGCCACCTGGTCTCGGACTACTCCCCTTTGGAACTTGGGCTGCAGATTCTGAGGCAGGTGACAGGGTGGGGCAGTGGCGATTTCCCGAGATGACCCTTCGAGATTCTGTCTTCGAAGAAGAGTTGCATGCCACAGTAGAAAAATATTTTGAGCTGAATTTGAACACCGTGGACTCCAAGGCCACGCTCTGGGAGGCCTTTCAAGCTTATATTAGGGGGATATGTATCTCTAAGAGAGCTGGCATTTTAAAGGACCTCCACCGCACATTGGCAGGGTTTGAGTCCCAGCTGGCTGCCCTGGATGCAATTCAGGAAACTTCCCGCTCCGTATCCGACATTAGACATAGGGCAGCGCTGTTTATTGAATTTCCGGATGCGGTTGAGAGGGAAGCCCACTTCCTAGGGAAGTACGCCATAGCCCGTCAGTATGGGGTGGGTGAGCACCCAGGCGTACACTTGCGAGATTGATTCACCCTTATCACGGACCCTTGTATATCACAGCTCTAGTCGATTCTCGGGGCAAAGTCATCACTGACTGTATTGGTATTGTGGCTAGAGTGTTTTCTTACTATCAGGAACTCTACAAAACTAGAATTGACCCTGATCCGGCACCTAGTAACTCTTATCTCGATGAGATAACCATGGTATGGCTGGATGGACCACATAGGGATTTTCTCGCTGAGCCTTTCATGGTTGATGAAGTGCTCCAGGCCATCGAAGTCATGGATGGCTCAAAAGTGCCTGGTCTTGAGGGTTCCCTGGATGTTTCCATAACATTTTCAAAAAACTCTTGCCCCACATCTCATTGATTTGTTCCAAGAGGCCTTTGAGTGCGGTGGGTTTCCCCCCATGCTGCGGGAGGCGGTTGTCACTCTCCTTCTTAAATCCAGCGAAGACTCGCAGCTGTGTGAATCCTACAGGCCCCTCTCACTGCTCAAATTTGATTACAAAATTCAAGCAAAAATGCTTGCCAATAGGCTCTCCCTGATTGTCGATAAGATGATATCGCCTGCACAGGCAGGTTTTATTCCCCGTCGGTCTACAGCATTGAATTTACGCACTTTATTTGCCACCATCCACTGTGTCAACCCTTCTCTCCTGGCGGCGGGGGTCCTTTTGGACGCCAAGAAAGCTTTTGACTCCCTGGAGTTGCCCTTTCTTAGAGCTACGCTGGTGCGGCTTGGCATCCCTCCTTGGTTTATTTCGGTGATATAGTTATTATACATGGGTCCAACTGCCAAAACTCAGTTAAATGGCTCGTATTCTCCCTCTTTCCAGCTGTCCAGAGGAACCCAGCAGGGATGCCCCCTCTCTCCCCATCTTTTCATACTAGCAATGGACCCCCTTGTTCGTCACCTTTTAGAGAAACATCACTCGTTATGTGGATGACGTCATTCTTTATGTTTGACAACCGGACAACAATTTCAACCCGATCCTTCGGGAATTCACCCGCTTTGGCTCCCCGTCAGGATTGCAAATGAACTAGGGGAAGTCTGAGGTATTTTCTTTGACTGATGCCTGTTGCAATTGCAATTCTGAGTTTCCCCTTAAATGGCGCGACAAATCTGTCAAATATGTGGGCATTCACATTCATTGGGATCAATCCCAAAAAATCCAACTCAATTATGGGCCGGCCCTGGTTAAACTCTTTGACAGTATAGACCGCTGTTTGAAGCTTCCCTTATCCATGGCCAGCAGAATGGCTCTCATCAAAATGGTTGTGCTCCCACAATTTTTATATTTGTTTCAGCATATTCCTATTCCTTTATATATAGCTTCTTTCCAACTCTTCACTCTCACTTGCTGCTTCTGGTGAGCGGGGCGGGGGGGGGGGTGTCAGCCCAGAGTCAGCTGGGACACCCTAACACTGCCTTTTAAACACGGGGATTCGGGGTTCCTAATTTCTGCATTTATTATTTGATTGCGCAGTGTAGTTTTTCACACCACTGGTTTCCAACTGCCGCTCGAGTTCCGTATATCAGGCCTGAGGCAGATCTAGCCCTTCCCTTGTCCCTTTCAGCGCTATTGCCGGTGGGGATTCCGCGTGACACACAGGACTTACAAACCCTTTCCATGACCAGCTGGGCATGGAAACAGTTGACTCGCATCACCGGGACGGCACTGCCATATTCTACATCCCTCCCTTTAACTGGGAATCTTTGGATTCCCATCACCAAAGAGGCCATAGTACAGCGCACGCTTTCAAAATTCAACTTGAGTAGTTTTGGGGACCTGTTTCTGAACAATCATATGTTTTCGCGTAGTGAGGGTGCCGGTTTTACGAATGCCACCTTTCATGACCATTTCATTTTATGCCGTTTATTGGGTGCTTTAAGATATACTGTACCGACTTATCCGGTGAAGCCGCCTGACAGCTCTCCATTATCTCTCCGTATTAATGATGTTGGTGGTGACCACTTAATGTCCAAAATGTATAAAGCTGCAATTGCTCTTCTTCCCCCTAGAGACCAGAAACTGCGACAGACATGGGAGGGCGACCTAGGCCATCCCCTATCAGTCACCCAGTGGTCCTTCTGTTGTGACCAAACCCGTAAGATCTCTTTTATATATAGGCATACAATGATACATTATAAATTTCTTTGGGGGGCATATGTCAGACTTTGAATGGTCCATAGTATGGATTCCTCCAGACCTCACGCCGGTCCTCACTGTAAGACCCCCATGGTAGACTTTGCTCATATAGCATGGTCCTAGTCCAGGGTTGCCCTGTTCTGGGATAACGTTTTTGAGGTGATCTCCTCAATTGGGATATGTCGGAGATCTCCCCAAATCCTGTTGGCGTTTTTTCACTCTTGCGCTATTGTTGGCCAAAAGAGAAGTTGCCATTTTTTTTGGCAACAACGCTCCCCCATGGTTAAGGGCTGGCTGTACAGCATAACTTATTGCAACACCAACTCGGAGTTGTATGCCCAGTTGCAACCCCATGCCTCTCACTGTAGGAAGGGGGAGGCTCTAGTTGGCGCAGTGCGATGCTAGCGACAAGCAGGGACTCTCTCTTCCTCGTCAGGGCTGAGGGTTACCTTCCAGACAACCTCTGCTTACGCAGTCGTAGGCTAATCTTTGGGGCACATAGGGTTAAACACTTGCAATAGTACACCTTTACAACCAACCCACCACACAACGAGACCAGACTGTATTCTGTAAAAATATATATCTTTATATAGATTTTAAGCAGGCTTGTGAATACAGTCAACGTACTTTACGATAACGGTTGCAAATTACTCAGTTCAGGTTACCACAGTTCTTTCTAGCAGTTTAAGCGTTCTCTTAGGGCCCTCAGGCCGATGTCAACAAAGTTCTTGTGGAGCAGGCGGCTCTCGGGGGATCTGTCCCACGTCGCGTTGCCTTCCCGGGGTCGCTGTTCGTTGCGGCTCTCAGCCGAGCATTTCACGGGTCATCCGGGGCAGCGGTGTTCTGTGGCGGCAGGGTCCTCTCCTCGTCGTCCGCTCCGACCCTGGCGGCGGCGGCTGTGCGGTGGTGGCAAGTGGCAGTACGGTCCCCAAGTGCAGGACGTACCCAGCCAAGTGCCGGTGCAGCTGTGCGCTCACAGCTGGGCTGTCGGGCAGGTTACCGACCTTGCGGATTCTCACAGGGCAACTGTCCGTCTTTGCAGGTGAGTGGCTGTTCGTAGCGCAGTCCACTCGAGAGCTTGGACCGGACGGGTCCTCCTTTGCTTTGCTCTCGGGCTCCCGGTGCAGTTGCGGTCACGGTGTTCGGGCCAGCGGCGGCTGGTCCTCACTTTGCTTTCGCTGTTGCTTTGGGCCCCGGTCACGGTGGTCAGGTAGATGTCGTCGCCTTGGAGGAGATTCCTCCGTCGGTACTGCAGCGAGGGTCAGCACCCGCAGTCGCTTTCTTTCAGGGGGTAGCGCCCACTGGTCCTGGGGCGCTGGTCAGGGGGCAAGTTCAGTTGCAAGCCCTTGGAGACCTCTTTAGCAGAGTTTGGCACAAAGTAAAGCAAAAGTCTTCTCGTAGTCTTTTCTTCTTCCCCTCCTTCGGCAGCAAGGCACCAGACACAGGCAAGAGTCAGCACCCTTCCTTGTCTCTCACGGTCCTTCTCGTCGGGCAGAGTCCTTCTGTGGCCCAAACAGGATCTAATTTTCAAGGAGCAGGGCTCCTTCTTTTATAGGCCAATTCTTTTGTTCTCGCAGGCCAGGGGGGCCTTTGCATAGCCACTCTCAGTCCTTGAGTACCCTGGTGGGTGTACTCTGGCTTCTGCTTTCAGTGTGAGGGGCAGGCGCATCAGACGCCCCACAGGAGGTGGAGCCAGCATTGTGCGGACAGGGGCGGCCAGAGTACCTTGTTGATGGGGGCTTCGCCCTTCCTGGGCCAGGTGCCGGCTGAGTCATCAGTCGCTCCCCAGGAGGGTGGAGCCAGCATTGTGGTGGCAGAGCACAGTTACAGTTCGAGTCAAGAGGCACTCCCACCTCCCACTAAGGTGTAATCTGCGCATTCACCACCTGTCGTCCCCCCAGCCCTGTCACTCACACGTCCCAGACAGTCAGATACACATACCAGCAGAGGCGGCTGAAATGGTTAGGCAAGCAAATGCTAACTTTCTAAAAGTAGCATTTGCAAACCCAGGATACTAAAATAAACTTTACTAAAAGAAATATTTTATCATCCTGAGTTCAGGCATACTAAACATGACTCGCTACCATGCTCCTTGAGCCTGCTGGGATTATAGGGTGTAATAATTCCAGCAGCTCAGTCTGGCCTAATGGAGCAGGTAGCCTTCAATAGTGAAATACGGTTTTGGTGGTAAGTCACTACTAGGACATGCCACACACATCAGGGCTTGTCCTACCTTACACCTACAACGCACCCTGCCCGCAGGCCTACCATAGGGGTGACTAATATGTAGTCAAGGGAAGGTTCGGGGCTGGCAAGTGGGTGCACTTGCCCAGCTGGTGTGACAGTACGAGACCGCACGCGGGTTCTGCGGTCGCAGTTCCCAGACACATCTTTACGGCTGCTTCGGTGGGTGGCGCAACCAGCGCTGCAAGCCCACTAGCAGTATTGGCATCTACAAGCCCCGGCACTCTCTAGTGCACTTTACTAGGGACTACCAGTAAATCCAATGAACCAATCATGGATACCAATCGCATGTACAATTTACAGTAGGGAGCACTTGCACTGCGGCACGGGTCAGCCATGGCGCAGTGCCCTGAGTATCGGAAAACCAGCAAAACATCGGAGGCACATCAGCAAAAAGTGGAAGGGAGACTCACGCCAAGGTGCCAGGTCTAACACTCACCCACTTGATACTTGGTAGACATTCAAGCTGTATTTCTTAGATAAGAAGTCAGTGAGCTCGCAAACTGACCCAGTGCCCTCCATTTCGCAGTAATGTTGTACTTGTGGTGTAGCTCAAATTTAATGTGTATGATACCAGGGTTATTGAACAATTTGAACTAATATATTGTGGCAAACAGTGTATAATTGTGGATTTTAAGATGTATTGATTGTCTTTGCTGGGGAAAATCTTTAAATAAAAGTTTTAAAAAATGGCACCAGTGGACTGCAGCACCTATTGTGCACGCACTACAGTGACAATGTAAACATGGCTTCAGGCCTACCATTGTTGCCTGACCACAGCCTGCTGCCTAATGAACTGAAGGTTTTGGACTTCCGTGTTTGAGACTAATACCCAAAGTAAGACTTCTGACTGGGTCAAACCTGGTTTCTGTATCGTACCCATGTTCCATCGCAGTCGGTTTCAACTCATGCATGGCTCCCGGTCTACCACGACCAGTTGAACGCGGTTGGCGCTTAACACTTTTAGCTCTATTTTTTATGAAAACTCCCATAATAATATCTCCGGGTCCACTTAATAGATTTGTACTACTATCATACAATTTAATTTATTAAAATTTACTCTATTTTTTTTATTTGGTTTTGGATTTATATTGTGTTGTGTTTTTACTTAATTACTGTTTTGGTATTGCATAAATATTGTACAAATATCCTATAAGGTTGGCCTGGTTGCTCTGGGCCATAGCTACCAGGGGGTTGAGCTCAAGTTAATATAGTGACTTTAATGGTTCACCCTGACAAGGATTGTGTGCTTAAGGTGGGTGGTCATCCCTCTTAATTAACAACTCACTTCAGACAGTCACCATCTTTAAATGTCCTAGGAGCGGTAGGGTTGGGGCAGGGGCGAAGTGATGAAGTATCCTAGGATTGGACGGAGGTGCTTACCTTCTAGAACTTTCCAACACCACTTAATAACCTGTGCACAAGGGAGAGAGTTTTGAGAAGAAACTTCACCTGAAAGCGATGACTGCAACAAATGCCAGCTGGAAGGAGAAGCTACCTGACCTCACTGAGAAGATGGGCTGAAGGACCTTTACTTCAGCTGCACCCAGGACTGAGAGGAGTCTTTCCAGGGCCAGTGAATCTGATGCCCTTATGCTCCCTGATGAACAGTAGGGGGAATGGAACTACTGAGGAACTCTGGATGGATACAATAGGGCATCTCTCGACTGGCCCCTTACTCCACTGACACACAGGTGCCCTGCAAGTAGCCATAATGCTGTGGGGCCTGAGGTGTGCTGCAGGGAGGGTGTTCTGCTTGTTGGATGTGAAAGGCTGTGGAACATGTCCCCCAAGTATGAAAGAGCATCAGGAACCCATGCAGGTGTGGTAAAGGGAGCCTTAAAATTCAAACTAGATAGAAAAGTTAAGTGAAGAGGCCAGTTGCCTGATAAACTACTCTTGGTGGCTAGAGCTCTCTGCTGGGAGACAAATGAGGCATAGATCAATAAAAGCAGGCCTCTGCTGCTGGAGAAATGTCCATGTGGAACTAGTGTATGGGGAAAGGTCAGGAATAATGCTCCTTCCCAGAGTCCTTTTCACATTAGGGAAAGGTGGATGGGGTCACTGGGGGTGAGAAAAGACAATCCCAAGGACCCCATCCATCCTACCCTACTGGGTGCTCCTTTGGTCTTCTGGTGCTTTTGTTGGAGGAGTAGCCATGCCTGACATAACTGTTACTACTGCAATGGGTACTACAGAATTCCCTGCTCCCACCGGAGGTAGCCTCCTGTGGACGGGAGAGCAGAACTAGGTGCTGACTCCCACGCAGAACAAAGGAATGGTGTCCTCAGTGCGAGGAGCAGGTGGGGCTGCAGAGACTGGGCTCCTCCCACAGCACCCTATAATGGCAGCACTGTGTGCCCGGCTTGGCATGCTCACTCACTTTAAAAGTAAACACTGCACAGAGCCATAACCGTTCATAGGAAAAGCCTCTGAAAAGCAGAAAAGACACTTTTTAGTTATTCTAGGCCTGGGGCCAAGGAGCGAATCATAAGCTCCTTCGAAATTTGCATATTGGATTTTGTGATGCTCCAAGAGTCTGCGGAATCATTACCAATGAGTTTGTGGGGCTGCTGAAGTGCAGCACCACCCCCTGGATTGTTCACCAAAAGTTGCCCTGTGTCTCCTATGGGTTTCAAAGGTGCCAACTGTATTAAAGTTTGCCTTGAGACAGTCCTTTTGCACATGGGCTCTGCTTTTTTGGGACCATTATTGGTTTGTCTTAAAGCTGTATTAGCAGCAGTGTAAAGAGTCCACATATTGTTTAATCAACTAATTCTGTTTTGAAAATGCTTAAACGCTCATAATACATATTAATGGTATGCCATTGAGAGATGCTACAATCATAGAATGTTATTAATGTGGTTTTCAAGTAGTTTTGATGTCGTATCTATTCTTACAATTGTGATGACACCCTGACAAAGCCAGTAGGAATGACCTTTTATGACTGCAAACCTAGAGTCTGCAAGTGTCACCAAAGGTACTTACAACTGTAGGAGAGTAGGGTCTGCAATCCTATGATCACCCAGATTTTTTGCTTTTGTTTCACTGGTTTACGACTTTCTCTGGCTGTGGGCCTGCCAATCAGACCCACAGCCTGGCTGTTCTCTTTCTAAATTACGATATGTACCCTAGGTGCATTTACCAATTGGTACTGGGCCACCTTATCAGACCCCGTAACGCAGGGCATAGGTGTACCCAGGGCCGCCAGGGGCTGCAGCATGTATTATGCCACCCCTGGCTGGCCTCCTAAATTTGACACAACTGGCTGCATGACAGCTGGGGCGAAGTCGTGTAATCACACTTTGCTTTAGATATAGTAGCCCTATATCTAACCATACCATGGACACCCGAGTTCCTATCAGTCACTCCTATGGCAGGCCTTGACAATCCTGAAGGCAGAGTGCATGGGCTTGTGTGAACTAGGCTCTGGCCCGAGCCGAGCCCGGTTGCAGCTTGCGGAATCAAGATCCAATGGCTGTTCCATGATAACGCGTACCATATCGGTAACTCCGGTATCGCGTTATCAAGGCATGTCGAGTAAGGTGTCATACGAATCGGGATGCTGCCCCCTCACCAATTCTGGCGACGAGGTTAGCATTCCGCCCTTCTAGAGGGACACGACATGTACGTAACTGTGAACCTCGGTTAAAGTTAACTAAAGCCTCAGCTCCACAAAATGGATGCTGCCACCACAGACACGAGTCTGACCTCCTGCTACTGGGAGTCCTTCCAGCGAGGAGTGCTTGGACAAAGGGTTTCCTGTCCAGGGCGGTGTTCGCACCGTCCCAGACAGGGTTTGTGTATTCTGGGTAGGTAGGGCTTTTGCGAGAAGGTGACTGCGGAGTGGCACCCCGGTGCTCACTACGCATCTGCCGGTCAGAACCAGTTCCAGGGGCGCCAGCCCTGGCCTGGGGAAAGTCCGGCAGGGGAGAGGGGTGTAACTACCCCCCTTCCTGGTCCCACCCTTAGGGCAGGACCTAGTGATGTACCCACCCCTTTCTTTAGAATAAAGGCCGGAGCGGGGACCCTTCCAAATTAGATCATCTTTGAATCAAGAACTACTTTCTACGAAAGGACACTCAAGATTCTTCTCAAGATTTCTCCCTTGTGACTAAGGAGTAGTCACCCTGCATCAGCGGGCACCATCTAAGAACTCTGCGGTTTGCTGCAAGTCCTTCCTCAAGGATCCGACGGCCCAGCTCGACGAGAACCGGCTTCCCTGGCACCTCTGACCTCTACCCACGTCATCAGCTCAGCTGTGATCTGTGGGTGCGACGAGACCTCGAGGGACCGGCCATCATCAGAACCTGCACGCTCTTAATCAGCACGACCTTCGAAGCAATTCCCTGGTGAGTGCTCTGGGGTCCGAGAAGCCCCGACCCTGAGCCGCTCCAGCACCGAAGTGCAGTCTCCCAGCATCTCCACGATCTGCGTGGGGCCCTTCTGCTCGCTGCTCAGCACGTTGTCTGGTCACTAGCCGCTGGCTTGTGCCCTTCCTTGACGACGACCGACAAACAACTCTGCTGGTCTGGTTGCTCCAGACTGGCCCTTGCTTCCATCTTTGCGAGAAGCACCCCGGACCCTCCTGGTCCACTCAAGACGCCATCTTAGGCCCACCACGTGGCCCTGAGATCTGCCAAGGCTTGTTGCCCCATCCTGGGCCCAGCGACGCCGACAGCATCATCCTTCGTGGGACAGCTCGCACCTCCGCCGTGGTCGCCGACAACGCCTCCTGGTCCGTGAGACTGCAGAGCCTAGCGTCGCCCACTCACCTGGTCGAGGTGACGGCCAACCGGTGCCCTCTTGGTACCCTCTGACTACTGGCTAGTAGTACGAACTTGGTCCCCTCTGCTTTCAGGTATCAACAATCTCTGATCCAGGCTTGGATCTCCACGAACTATTCATCACTGGTCGCCGGCCAGCAACTCCTTTTCTTCCGGCTCCTGGCTCGTCAGCGAAGACCCCGACGCCTGTAAGACTTGTGCAGCCGCAGCCCTCGTGGCTAGGTAACACGGCATTTCGGTGCCTGCATAGCCTCTTTACTCTAGGGTCCCGAGTCCCTCGCTTCCGACTTGCCTTATCGGGTCCGCCCGAGACCTTAAACTTTCCGTGTCCTCGGGCACTTGTTTTTAATTGTGCACTTGAAGTATTTTCCTAAGAGATTTGGTTTGTGCTTAGTACCCTGTCCTCATAAAGAGTCCAGGGCTGTTGTGATTCTTAATAAATATCCTGTTTATTTTCATAACACTTGTGTGGTGTCCTTTCACTTGGTGTTCAAGGGGTACATGTGTGGTAAACAGCCGGCTTAACACGCCCTCTCGAGTCTTTAGCCTTAGACTGCTCGTATCCACGCTACTAGGATAGCTGGTCTACAGGTTGACTTACAACCAAACACCATAAGGGTCGTTGGAACGATACATAGCGGTCGCTAGAATAGCGAACGTTGCATATCGGGCCAACTCCTCACATTGGTGAGCAGCGGTTGGGATTTGAGCTTGCTGTTGTTTTACCACACGTATCCTAAGAATATCTTGTTGAAAGATCGCATAAGTACTGTTAGTACATATAACTAAAGCTTAGAATACTCTGAGTTCTACTGAACCAGCTGTTGCAGCTCCTCAAGGCTTAGCACACCTTGGCTGCAACTCTTAGCAAGGGAACAGTAGGTAAACCCATAGTGTAGGTAGGTGCATCACTTACACCACACTAGAAACAGTATGTCGGACAAAGGAGGAAACTCTGAGTCTCCCCTTGTGTCAGTTGACCCTCCACAGGTCATCCCTTCAAGATATACTGCGCTTAACTTCCATGAGTTACGACAAGTATGTACCTCTAGGAAGATTAAGCAAGGGGCTAACCCCACCACCTCCTTTCTGATTGGTCTCCTAGAGACTTATGATGCCAGAAAGGCTGAGAAGCTTCTTAGCCCTTCTAATCCAGAAGGAGACATGCCTCCCCTCGAGGGAACCAGAGACGATCCTGACCTCATCCACCTCGCAACTGAGAACGAAGATGTGGAGGAGGATGAGGATGAGGATCCCTCTGGGGATGAGGCAGATAAGGGACAGGTAGAAGTCGTTAGACTAAGCAGGTCCAACTTAAGCAAACATGACAGTGGTACTGGGGGACTCCTGGGGCCACTATCAGGTCAGCTTAACATTGGGAATGGACGAGCCAGATCTCTGTCAAGAGGCTCTGGCAGATCCCTTCAAACCAATGGCTCTCACAACTCTTCGCAAAGAGGGATGACGTCCCCTCAGCGGAGAGTGTACGAAGCTAAGGAAAGGGCAGCTAATCTGAGGATAGAAAGGGAAGAACTTGCCCTGGCCAAAGAGAGGCTTGCCTTTGCTAGAGAGCAACAGTTAAGTGGGGCGGTCCCCACTGGTGGCAGCAATGTACCTAGCAATAGGGAAAAGAGTTTCGATACGAAACACCTTGGTAAGATAGTGCCCCCCTTTAAACAAGGGGACGACATCCACAAATGGATTACTGCTTTGGAGAGGGCCTGCACTGTGCAAGGTGTACCCCAGAGTCAGTGGGCAGCTATCTTGTGGCTCTCCTTTGAAGGAAAAGGAAGAGACAAGCTCCTCACCACAAGGGTGGAGGATGCGAACAATTACCAAGTCTTGAAAAATACACTCGTTGAAGGGTTCGGCCTAACCACTGAGCAGTACAGGGTGCTGTTCAGGGATACCCAGAAAACGCAGTCTCAAGATTGGTCTGATTTTGTCGATTGTGCCACTAAGGCTTTTGAGGGCTGGTTGCTGGGCAGTAAGGTTACTGATTACGAAGGATTGTATAATTTGATGATGAGAGAACAAATTTTAAACAATTGTCAGAACCAGTTGTTGCATCAGCATCTTGTCGACTCGGATCTGACCTCTCCCCAAGAATTGGGAAAGAAGGCAGACAGATGGGTTCGTACGAGAGTTAAACAGAACCAGGGCCAGAATCAAGGTGGTCAGAAGAAAGCAGACCAGAAGGGTAAAGATTCTAAGGGGGAACAAAATGACCAGAAGTCTTCGACAGGTCCCCAACAACCCAAAGAGGGTGGGGGTCAGGCTCCCCAAAAGAAGAAAGAAGGCCAATCCAAAAGATGGTGCCAGTACTGTAAAAGTAAATCTCACTGGTTTAGTGAGTGCACCAAGAAAGGAGGAGGGCAGACTCCTGCCACTGCAGCCCCTAAGGCACCTGTGCCCCCTAGTACAGTCAGCAGTGGTAGTGCGCCTCCCAAGGGTTTAGTAGGGTTAACCCTGGGTTCTGAGGGGCGTGACAACTTAGTTGGCACACTCACTCAGGCTGTCCTTGTCAGTACAGGGGACGCGGACGTGTCCCCTGACATAAGTCCCAATACCTTGGGCAAATACAGACAGATGCCTTTCATAAATGGAAGGATGGCTCAGGCCTATAGGGACACTTGTGCCAGCGTCACCATGGTGACGCCTAACTTTGTGGACCCTGGACAGATCATGCCAGGTACAGAATTCCTGGTGACCAATGCAAGCAATGTCACTACCAATCACAGTATGGCAATTGTAGCTTTCTCCTGGGGAGGGGTAACTGGCCAAAAGAAGGTTGTAGTTAGTCCAGACCTCCCAGTGGATTGTTTGTTGGGCAATGATTTGGAGTCATCACAATGGTCAGAAGTGGAGCACCGGACTCACATGGAAATGTTAGGCTTGCCAGCACATGTGTTCGCTGTGACCAGGTCACAGGTCAGGAAATGCCCCACTGAACAGGTGCTGGATCCTGGAACAACGGACCAGACACCTCCCAAGAAAAAGAGCGGTAGGGTTAAGGCTGCGCCTTCCCCCTTGCCCCAGGTCGTGGATCAAGTCTCAGAGGAGGCTGACCTACAGGAATTGAGGGAAACTGAGCCTAGGGAGTTCGAACTTGATCAAGTTGAATTCTTGGGTTCAGGGGGACCCTCAAGGGAAGACCTGGGGAAGGACCAGTTAGACTGCCCTTCTCTTGAACCCCTCAGACAGCAGGCTGCTGCTGAGGCTGCTGGGAACGCCACAGGTACCCACAAGGTATACTGGGAAGATGGACTCCTGTACACTGAGTCAAGAGACCCCAAGCCTGGCATGACCAGGAGGCTGGTTGTACCCTTGTCTCAGCGTGGTTTCCTACTTACCTTGGCCCACGAGATTCCCTTAGCAGGTCACTTAGGCCAGACGAAAACGTGGGACAGGCTTGTCTCACACTTTCACTGGCCTCATATGAACGAAGATACCAAGGAGTTTTGCCGCTCCTGTGTCACTTGCCAAGCCAGTGGTAAGTCAGGTGGCACGACAAAGGCCCCCCTTATACCAATGCCTGTGGTGGGGGTGCCCTTTGAACGGGTGGGGATCGACATCGTCGGTCCCATGGAACCACCGACAGCATCAGGGCACAAGTTTATACTGGTGGTAGTGGATCATGCCACCAGGTATCCTGAAGCTATTCCCCTTAGGACCACTACAGCACCTGTTGTGGCAAGAGCCCTAGTTGGAGTATTCTCCAGAGTGGGCTTCCCTAAGGAGGTCGTCTCCGACAGAGGTGCAAACTTTATGTCGAGCTACTTAACTGCTATGTGGAAGGAATGTGGTGTCAACTACAAGTTCACTACACCCTATCATCCACAATGCAATGGGCTTGTTGAGAGATTCAACAGGACCCTTAAAGGGATGATTCATGGACTACCTGAAAAGCTTCGGCGTAGATGGGACGTCCTGATCCCCTGCCTCTTGTTCGCCTACAGAGAAGTCCCACAGAAGGGGGTTGGCTACAGCCCTTTTGAACTTTTGTACGGGCATCCTGTAAGAGGACCCCTGTGTTTGGTGAAGGAAGGATGGGAGAGACCTCTCAAAAAGCCTGCAGCCAACATAGTGGACTATGTGCTTGGCCTCCGCTCGCGGATGGCTGAATACATGGAGAAGGCATCTGAAAACCTTAAGGCCAGCCAAGAACTCCAGAAAGCTTGGCATGACCAAAAGGCTGTCTTGACTGTTTACCAGCCCGGACAGAAGGTGTGGGTGTTGGAGCCAGTGGCCCCAGCAGCACTCAAGGACAAATGGTCCGGGCCCTACACCATCCTGGAGAAAAAGGGAGAGGTCACATACCTGGTCGACCTGGGAACTCCCCGGAGCCCCCACAGGGTGCTTCATGTCAACAGGCTCAAGGCATATGTCGACAGGAAGGACATGAGTTTGCTCATGGCCCTAGATGAGGGACAGGAAGAAGAGAGTGACCCTCTCCCCGACCTGCTCACTCAGAATCCTGACGATGGATCGGTAGATGGTGTTGTCTTTTGTGGCAGCCTCTCCGAACATCAACAGAGCGACTGTAAACAGGTTCTTCAGTCGTTCAGACATATGTTTTCTCTAACACCCAGCCAGACCGATTGGTGCACCCATGAGGTTGACACTGGTGACAGCTTGCCCGTTAAGAGTAAAATCTACCGGCAGCCTGATCACGTTAGAGACTGCATCAAGAGTGAAGTGCAGAAAATGTTGGAGCTGGGAGTCATTGAACCCTCGGATAGCCCTTGGGCTAGTCCCGTAGTTCTAGTGCCGAAACCTCACACCCAGGGTGGTAAGAGAGAGATGAGGTTTTGCGTAGACTACAGGGGTCTCAATGCAGTCACTAAGACTGACGCCCACCCAATACCAAGGGCAGACGAGCTTATCGATAGATTGGCCTCGGCCAACTACTTAAGTACGTTTGACCTGACAGCTGGGTATTGGCAAATCAGGTTAGCTGAGGACGCCAAGCCTAAAACAGCATTTTCAACCCCTGGTGGGCATTATCAGTTCGTGGTGATGCCCTTTGGTCTGAAAAATGCACCTGCCACCTTCCAAAGGTTGGTGAATCAAGTCCTTACTGGGCTGGATGACTTTTGTGCGGCGTATCTTGACGATATCGCTGTCTTTAGCTCCACCTGGGAGGATCACCTGGTCCACCTGCGGAAAGCGTTAGAGGCTCTGCAAGCAGCAGGCCTCACTATCAAGGCCACCAAGTGCCAGATAGGGCAGACACAGGTTGTATACCTGGGCCACCTTGTAGGTGGAGGCCAGGTTCAGCCACTGGAGAGCAAGATACAGTCAATCAGGGACTGGGCTCCTCCAACCACCCAGACTCAGGTTCGAGCTTTCTTGGGCCTGACTGGTTACTATAGGAAGTTTGTCAGGAACTATGGTTCCATCGTGACACCATTAAACGAACTGACAAGTAAGAAAATGCCAAAAAAGGTTCAGTGGACAGCGAGCTGTCAAAAAGCATTCGATGACCTAAAGCAGGCCATGTGCACGGCGCCTATCCTCAAGAGTCCGGACTACTCCAAACCATTCATTGTCCAAACAGATGCTTCTGAGTTGGGTGTGGGAGCTGTTCTTTCTCAACTGAATTTTGATGGTCAAGACCAGCCCATTGCTTTTATAAGCAGAAGGCTGACCCCTAGAGAGAAGAATTGGTCAGCTATTGAGAGGGAGGCCTTTGCTGTGGTTTGGGCCCAGAAGAAGCTGAGGCCATACTTGTTTGGCACTCACTTCAAGATTCAGACCGACCATAAGCCCCTCTTGTGGCTAAATCAGATGAAGGGTGAAAACCCCAAACTGCTAAGGTGGTCCATTTCCCTACAGGGGATGGACTTTACAGTGGAACATAGACCTGGTACGGATCATGGCAATGCCGATGGGCTCTCCAGAAATTTCCACTTAGAACAAGAAGACTCACCTGGTCAAGGTTAGCTTATTGTTCCGACGTTTGGGGGGGGGTCATGTAGGAGAGTAGGGTCTGCAATCCTATGATCACCCAGATTTTTTGCTTTTGTTTCACTGGTTTACGACTTTCTCTGGCTGTGGGCCTGCCAATCAGACCCACAGCCTGGCTGTTCTCTTTCTAAATTACGATATGTACCCTAGGTGCATTTACCAATTGGTACTGGGCCACCTTATCAGACCCCGTAACGCAGGGCATAGGTGTACCCAGGGCCGCCAGGGGCTGCAGCATGTATTATGCCACCCCTGGCTGGCCTCCTAAATTTGACACAACTGGCTGCATGACAGCTGGGGCGAAGTCGTGTAATCACACTTTGCTTTAGATATAGTAGCCCTATATCTAACCATACCATGGACACCCGAGTTCCTATCAGTCACTCCTATGGCAGGCCTTGACAATCCTGAAGGCAGAGTGCATGGGCTCGTGTGAACTAGGCTCTGGCCCGAGCCGAGCCCGGTTGCAGCTTGCGGAATCAAGATCCAATGGCTGTTCCATGATAACGCGTACCATATCGGTAACTCCGGTATCGCGTTATCAAGGCATGTCGAGTAAGGTGTCATACGAATCGGGATGCTGCCCCCTCACCAATTCTGGCGACGAGGTTAGCATTCCGCCCTTCTAGAGGGACACGACATGTACGTAACTGTGAACCCCGGTTAAAGTTAACTAAAGCCTCAGCTCCACAAAATGGATGCTGCCACCACAGACACGAGTCTGACCTCCTGCTACTGGGAGTCCTTCCAGCGAGGAGCGCTTGGACAAAGGGTTTCCTGTCCAGGGCGGTGTTCGCACCGTCCCAGACAGGGTTTGTGTATTCTGGGTAGGTAGGGCTTTTGCGAGAAGGTGACTGCGGAGTGGCACCCCGGTGCTCACTACGCATCTGCCGGTCAGAACCAGTTCCAGGGGCGCCAGCCCTGGCCTGGGGAAAGTCCGGCAGGGGAGAGGGGTGTAACTACCCCCCTTCCTGGTCCCACCCTTAGGGCAGGACCTAGTCATGTACCCACCCCTTTCTTTAGAATAAAGGCCGGAGCGGGGACCCTTCCAAATTAGATCATCTTTGAATCAAGAACTACTTTCTACGAAAGGACACTCAAGATTCTTCTCAAGATTTCTCCCTTGTGACTAAGGAGTAGTCACCCTGCATCAGCGGGCACCATCTAAGAACTCTGCGGTTTGCTGCAAGTCCTTCCTCAAGGATCCGACGGCCCAGCTCGACGAGAACCGGCTTCCCTGGCACCTCTGACCTCTACCCACGTCATCAGCTCAGCTGTGATCTGTGGGTGCGACGAGACCTCGAGGGACCGGCCATCATCAGAACCTGCACGCTCTTAATCAGCACGACCTTCGAAGCAACTCCCTGGTGAGTGCTCTGGGGTCCGAGAAGCCCCGACCCTGAGCCGCTCCAGCACCGAAGTGCAGTCTCCCAGCATCTCCACGATCTGCGTGGGGCCCTTCTGCTCGCTGCTCAGCACGTTGTCTGGTCACTAGCCGCTGGCTTGTGCCCTTCCTTGACGACGACCGACAAACAACTCTGCTGGTCTGGTTGCTCCAGACTGGCCCTTGCTTCCATCTTTGCGAGAAGCACCCCGGACCCTCCTGGTCCACTCAAGACGCCATCTTAGGCCCACCACGTGGCCCTGAGATCTGCCAAGGCTTGTTGCCCCATCCTGGGCCCAGCGACGCCGACAGCATCATCCTTCGTGGGACAGCTCGCACCTCCGCCGTGGTCGCCGACAATGCTTCCTGGTCCGTGAGACTGCAGAGCCTAGCATCGCCCACTCACCTGGTCGAGGTGACGGCCAACCGGTGCCCTCTTGGTACCCTCTGACTACTGGCTAGTAGTACGAACTTGGTCCCCTCTGCTTTCAGGTATCAACAATCTCTGATCCAGGCTTGGATCTCCACAAACTATTCATCACTGGTCGCCGGCCAGCAACTCCTTTTCTTCCGGCTCCTGGCTCGTCAGCGAAGACCCCGACGCCTGTAAGACTTGTGCAGCCGCAGCCCTCGTGGCTAGGTAACACGGCATTTCGGTGCCTGCATAGCCTCTTTACTCTAGGGTCCCGAGTCCCTCGCTTCCGACTTGCCTTATCGGGTCCGCCCGAGACCTTAAACTTTCCGTGTCCTCGGGCACTTGTTTTTAATTGTGCACTTGAAGTATTTTCCTAAGAGATTTGGTTTGTGCTTAGTACCCTGTCCTCATAAAGAGTCCAGGGCTGTTGTGATTCTTAATAAATATCCTGTTTATTTTCATAACACTTGTGTGGTGTCCTTTCACTTGGTGTTCAAGGGGTACATGTGTGGTAAACAGCTGGCTTAACACGCCCTCTCGAGTCTTTAGCCTTAGACTGCTCGTATCCACGCTACTAGGATAGCTGGTCTACAGGTTGACTTACAACCAAACACCATAAGGGTCGTTGGAACGATACATAGCGGTCGCTAGAATAGCGAACGTTGCATATCGGGCCAACTTCTCACAACAACTACCTAATTGGGCATATTTATAAATGAATGCATAGTATTTGGTATGTGTGTGTAATAAAAGAAAAAGCTCTGACTAGACAAATAGTTATTGATTGGTATTGCTGCGTACCCGTACGTGAGGTCTGAGCAGGCCTTGGACTGCTCTGATCCTCTATTTGAGAGTCAAGTTCTACAGTGAGGTTGTTGGTTCCCAGTAAAGTGAAAGTTGCAGGCTTTCTACTCCTGAAGGACTCACATTCTTCATAACTAATAACCTAGTCTCTAGCCAACATGTGTACAATGACTTGATCATCCCTCTACATCCCACTATTATGTACACCATCAAGTTTGTCTTCCTTCTAAGTTTGGCATGAGCTGCAATACATACTGTGACAGTTTGAAAGTTCTGTGCACTAAATCTACTAACCCACTCCAAATGGTGATCTCCCCTCATTGTTTCGAGACATTGGTTACCAACAGGGAGATCTGACTCTATAAAAGTCGTTTTCATTTCTTTTTTCAACTATCAATCTCAATGCATCATTTTTGTAACTACGGATACGATAGAGTAATGGCATTTTAATAGTCTATTCACAATAGATCCAATGAAAAGCCAATCTTTTAATCCCCTCTATCAAACTGTCCTTACAGAGAATGATAAAGTTCTTCTGCCAGGTGTACACTAATTCCAAATTTACTGAGATGATTTTAATGCCTTTAAAAGAGTTATGGAACCCTGCCATGTCACTTTCTGGGCGAAATGTCCACTGAGGTTCCTTTCAACCGTGCTTAACAGCCAGGAAGAAGGGAATGAAGAAGATGCTCATGGAGAAATCCAGCTATGGAGCAAATTACATACTCACAATTATTTTGTACAGCCCCAGTGTTTTACTGCAATTAGATTTCTCAAGTACCAAAAATCTAACAGTGGGAGATAAAATCATGCTTTTGAATTAATCTTCAAACTCTTGCTTTTGCTTGTATCCTCAATTGTATCAATGTAGAGGTCAGAGTTAACATATTTTGGGTTTGGTGTAAAAAATAGAACTGTCTGTAAGGTTCAATTTTTTCTTAACTTCTTCAATGAACCTCCAGTGCTAGAAGATTTAAAAGCATGTGTCCAATGGTGGTTACCTCATTCAGGTACAATAGGTAATTTAAAAAATAACAAACGCTTTCCTATAGCTGCATAAATATATTGGCTGTGCTTATTGCTGGAAAGCTTGTCTACAATTCGGAAAAAAAACTTTAAACGGTTATGCAACCACACGATGGAAGATAGTTTATCTGTTTATTGCTTGGATCTCTGCAGAGGGTGTACACATCCTCCTCTCTTTCTGTACACATGTGAAGCAAGGCAGTGATCCTGTGCAGCCATGCCAGCAGAAAAGGTGCATTAGCCTGTCAGCCACCACAATTTAAAAATGTAACAGAAAAAGCCATACATACCCCGGGCATAGAATTGAAGACAAGACAGGAAATTAAGTACCCCATCTCCAGGAACAATACAGTATTTCTACCTCCAGTGTAAGGCACAATTGAGATTGTATCTCTCCCTCCCCCAACCATCCCATGTGAAAACTTCTCTAAAATAAACAGTAAATTCCTCTCACTTGCCATAGGAAATAGCTGCAGTATTCTGGTTCAACGACACCCATGAAACTCTACCAACTCTGGGCATTTTGTAAGCCTAGAGACCGAGGGGTATCCAGGGTGCTCGGACTTGCCTGTATCCCAGGCAGTTTCCCTACCTAGAATGCCCTGCAAACATCACAAATATGCATAAAACACCCAATTTCCTTTCTTTTTCAATGGGGATGGCTATAATATGTTGGCATATTGTCGACCAACACCAAGGGAACGCTACCAATCCTAGAACATTTTGATGAATATCACATGAATGGAGCAACACTGAACCCATGTAAAGACCACAATGACCCTGCATTGGCTTCACATGGTCCAAGTTAATTCCAGTTCCTGCTGCAGTACTTTATTTTATCGAGATCATAATGGAAATGCTGAGTGGCTGGACCTTTGTCAATCCCCTCAAATTCTAAATCTTCCCTTTAAGAAAGGTGAGACATCTGTGATTTAAGCCAAAGTTTGATGCTTGCATGGCATTCTTGGTGAGAAAAAGTATTTGACTCCACGCAAGCCACATCAATCTGGATTGCCGTGTCTGTCTAGTTCTTAGAAAGGTCTGGGGTTTCTAGGTTTTTTATGGGTGCTGGCTGACCATGGGCCTAGATTAGTGCCTAATTCCAGCCAGTGGTTTCCAGTGCTCAGCACCGGTACTTAATAGTCAGCACTGGGGCCTTTGACGGTCTGCCACAAGTGGGTGCTATATGGCCACAACAACAGTTAATTTTTGACTCAATATATAAAAAACGAATATAACCTGCTGCCCAAGCCATTTTCTATAGCTCTGAGGGCCTGAAACAGTCCGAGTTGTCATGCTTGTAGCAGTGTGATGGTTAGTAGTTGGGTTGTTACTATCATTGGCAGCGTGGCAGGGGTAATGTGTGGCCCAAGCTAGAGTGTTCTTCTGACGAGAGCCTGGCACTTACTGTTTTGCAAATTAAGCACTGGCCCAGATACTACAGCTACCTACATCACCAAAAAGATTTTAATTCAGTGAAAAAATCTTGATTCATCTAATTTGCATTTTGGGTCTTTCCTGTCATGGGTGGTAGTTGAATCCACTGAAGGGGGTACTTTTCTATCAAGAGATATATGGGAACAAAATAGAACAACATTTGTTATTATCTTTTGAATTTCTCTCTATGTTTATCTTGCAAATGTGAGTCAGAGTGCTAAAAAGTACAGATTCTGCACTTCCAAATAAGAAGATATTATGGACACTTCCAAATAAGAAGATATTATGGACAATCCCAAATTCATCAGAGATATACAAAATACCCACTATTCCTAGACTTCTTAGGCACAATTATAAATGCAGTTTCCTTCATACTCATTTTTAATTCATATGATTTTACCCTATGAATTGATCTATGGTAAGTACCCAATGAAAAATCCTTATAAGCTGCAATTATTTTGATGGTCTGGGTATTGGATGTTTTTGAACAAGCAAGAAGTGTTATATATCACCGCTAATAGAAAACATTGTCACCTACTTCTATTTTTCTCTCTTACTGCTCATATTGGTTTTTGATTTTCAACAATATTTTTTTGGGCAAAACCATGAACTATCTACACCAGTGACCACTTTCTGAATTTATAACTTTGTAAACGTATTATAAATGTACAGCTTTCTGGGTTCACCCATAGGTTTTACATATCTGTTTGCATTAAGCTGCAAGTAGAAAAAGACACACTTTCTTGCAGAGCACCTTTTTTCACTAGAATAAGCAACACAATTTGGGCATATTTCAGCAAATCTGCTATGCTTTCAGAAACCCAACATCTGGCAAAAAAAGGAAGCAGATTTAGCCTGGATATCCCTTGCGGAAAAAATATGTAGGATTGTGCTTAACCTCTTCAAATATGAACAAATGTGCTCAATACCGATGAAGGGAAAGTCCCATCACTTAAATGCTCATTTTGCCCATTTTGCCCATCCTTTACACTTCAAAACGTTTTACAACTAAAGTGAAATCATGTTCTTCCAATAATCATGATTTGTAATTGGAGGGGAAAACGCATTTGAAGCCCTTGGCCAAACTACCACTTCTCTGGAAACCTGAAAATTGGAGCAGCAGAAATCATCATTGAAAGTGCAGCTTGATGAAACAAGTCTACTTCAGACCTGCACTGTAATTGTTGGATATATATAACATTTTTGGGATTATTTTGTAATAAAATGTTTCTGTAATGAGGATGGCTTGGTCTCACTTGAGACCTGTAGTTAAGTCTTGCACAGCACAAGAACTATGATAGAGTAAATAGTTGGTTGATGGTCATCTCCCCAAAAAATGTAAGTTAATAAAAAATGGCAGAAGCAACACAGTTTTATTTATAATATCATGCAAAGCTTTTTTTCCATCCACTGCTCTCTGTATGGGTTAAAGCATTACATGTTACAATAGATGCAGCCGTCCTTAACCAAGCCCAATCAAGCTTTTTCAAGAGGTTGTTCTTAATTCCCCAGCACATTTCTCAAGCCCAGATTCGACTGGAATACGGGCTAAAAAATCAAAAACCAGCCAGACAAGGGGCGGTCATCAAATACTATTAGCGGATGAGGCAAGCAGAAGATAACACATTAGCCCACGCTGGGAAGAAATCGAAAAGCAAGCGAGGCTAAATAATTCCATCGTCACAGTCCTAAAAGGTTCACTCAAGGACTTACACCTCAAAGGGGCATGGCACACAAACACCCCTTTTTCTGGCTTCAAAAAGACAGTAAACAGCGCAACTAAAACAAATTGCATTCTCAAAGAAAAAACACCTTTGGGCAGTGATTAGTTCTTATCAGTCGCTCAAACCACAACCATACTTGTTAGATCACTTCTCACAACATAAAAAGAAATATCTGACCATGTTACAGTTGGGGTCATTCCCCACGAAGGACTTAACCCCAAAATGGAAACAAGTATGGTCAACAAAGAATGCCGCTGTGTGGACCAGGAGAAGAGAGCCTCTTACATCTCTTATTCATCTGCCCCACACTTCTAGAAATTTGGAAAAGGGTCCTCCGCAAGTTGCTGATAAAAAATCAGCTACGGATATGCAGAGCGGCAGTCATACAATGTCTTGGAGGCCACTCCATCAAACTTTCTTGCAAAGCCATTATGCTTTGGAAAATGGCAGCCAAAGAATTAGACAACAAATAAGAATGAACTGGAGTGGTTCAGTTAAGACCGCTTGGACCCTTGTTCTTCTCCTGCATCAACATAAATTCAGGGCCCCCGGTGTACAGTACCACCTCTCTCTGTTCAAAACCTCTTTTTAACATGAAAGTTTTATCTAATGTATTATCTATGGACGATTATCCAGGTCATGACAGCATTGTGTTTTTATTTTTTTACTGTTAGCTCCTTTTTAACCCTCAACAATTTATCTAATTATGTATTTTGTTTTTTTTAACATGCTTGTATCCTTGAACTTCTTCCACTCTTTTATGATTTTTAATGAGATCAAATTGAAGTATTACTGACTACATGTTCCTTTTGGAAGAAGACTGAAGCAGTAGCATCTGCAGTATCCAATAGGCATTTATATCACCATGGCATAGCCTCCCTCAAAAAGTCAGAGAATCCATTTTTCTAACAATTCTTCTCTCTGTGGATTATTTATAGTATGAAATGCCAAATGTACTGTTGACTAGTCTTCATTTGATTGAGTCACTGATTGACTACTGACCAAAGCACATAAGGACAAGCATACTCCAAATTGATGAGTGTACAGATCTGAACAGATCAGTTGACTATTAGTTAAGCTGCTATGAGACCCTGTAAACCATCCCAATATGTGAATATAAGGCAATGCATTCAGATGTATGTGTTACTCTGTTATCGCCACATGTCAATGACAAAGGCTTTTTTATTAAAAACAACATTTACTCATTAACAAAATACCAAATATGTTGTTATATTTTGAAACTGGACAAATCAGATTTTCGGTAGTAGAGCCTTAGCAATAGCTGAATTGTGTGTGCTTGCTTTTTTTTAATTGTATTTTATTTGTCTCAATGCAGAATGCATGCAATGGGTGTTAAACGTTCTATTTCACATATATTTTCCTCATTTCTATTTTCTAGGATTTGGATTAGCTTTTAACTTGCAACCCGCTTTAACAATTATTGGAAAGTATTTCTTCAAGAAACGACCAATTGCCAATGGAATGGCCATGGCAGGAAGTCCTGTATTTTTGAGCACGTTGGCACCCCTAAATCAGTTTCTTTTCAATATGTTTGGCTGGAGAGGTAGCTTTCTTATCCTGGGTGGACTACTTTTGAACTGCTGTGTAGCTGGGTCTTTGATGAGGCCCGTTGGACCTAAACAAGCTACTACAAAAAAAGATGTTGAGAAAGCTCCAGTGGAACCCAATGCCAGTAATGCCAAAAAGTTGTCAGTCCTTCAAACCATCAATTCATACTTAGACTTGTCTCTCTTCAAGCACAGAGGATTTCTAATATATTTATCTGGAAATTGTATCATGTTCTTGGGTTTCTTTGCCCCAATAGTATTCTTAGCTCCTTATGCTAAACACATGGGAATTGACGAGTATTCCGCAGCATTTTTGCTTTCCATTCTAGCATTTGTGGACATGTTTGCAAGGCCGACGATGGGGCTAGTGGCAAACTCCAAACTGATCCGCCCACGGATCCAGTATTTCTTCAGCTTTGCAGTCCTATACAATGGCATTTGCCATGTATTGTGTCCATTTGCCAATGACTACACCGGTCTGGTGGTATATTCAGTCTTCTTCGGTTTTGCCTTTGGAATGGTCAGCAGCGTCCTCTTTGAAACGCTAATGGACCTAGTTGGAGCTGCTCGTTTCTCCAGTGCTGTTGGCCTTGTGACAATTGTGGAGTGTTGTCCTGTTCTGCTTGGCCCTCCTCTTGGCGGTAAGATGTACTAGTTCATTTTCTAGACCTACATGTTTCATTTCTTGCTACCATGTCTACTACCGAAAATAAGCCAGCTGTTGTGTAAGAATTTATTTGATTGATAAACTGCAGATTTGCTGAGTCATCAGTGAACTAGTAAAAAGTTTACCGTATTTCATATTTATCTGTGTATGAATAAGCATTACTCCTTTTCTCGTTTATTCATTTTCAATGAAGCAGCATTCTCTTCGCCAATCTACTTAATTTCATGGGTTTTAGCATCTACTTGCTTTCACTATTTTCAATTTGGTTTTGAGTGCACCCTCGAGCCCCAGCTGGGAAATAACACTAGCCCGTAGTACACGTACATTGTTGTTGCCTTATTGTTAGACAGCTAAAGCCCTCCTCCTCAGCAACAGTATCAATTAATTCTGATACACGAATTGGTGATTTTTTTGCTAGTTCTGTGAAGCTACATAGCTTCTATTAATTAATAACGAAAACATTTTATTAGCATGTTGTGACTAATGTTTGAGTGGTGTCATATTAATCTATCATAGTCATTCATACGCCAGTACCAAAAATAGGCTCTTCAACGAGCACAGGTATGTAACATTTTCTATCTCATTTTCATGTCCACAAATATACCAGGTTTGTCCAGGGAGCTGAAAAACGTAACTTCAACATTTTAACCCCTCGATGCATTTATTAAGAGTGATTGGAATGAGGCAATTAACATTTTTATTTCGTAATTCTATTAACATTTTATTCTCAAAAAACCTATTTACAAAAATGTAAATCATTTATATTTGACATTAGGGCCTGATTACGATATCGGTGAGTCCAACACCGATGGCTCATCGGTGGTAGACCCACCGACATCGGCCCCTGCGGTCCGTCCTCCACATTACGATGCCTCCGGGGGAAGGCATCTGGTGGAGGAACCATCCGATGCACTACCGACTGGCTCAATGAGCCCATCAATGCGTCAGAGGATCAATAAGCCCTTCAATGAGGGTGGTGCCTGCTCAGACACTACCGTAGGCATTACAATGTCCTTTTCTGCCTGCCCTTTCATGGTGGCTCACCCGCCAATGAAAGGCAGGTGGAAAGTGACTTCGGGGGCCCCTATCAGGGCCCCTTTCTCCCCTGGCCCTCCGCTATGGGGCCTGGTGGCACCTATAGTGTCCCCCTAAACATCCCTGCACCATGTGGCAGGCCATGTATGGTTCCTGGCACAAATGTGTTTATTCGCTATTTGGGTGAGAGCTGCAGCCAGCGTCACATGCCGCAATAGGAAATACACAAATTGTGATGGCCTTGTAGGCGGTCGCATCTTAATCCAGGTCCAGGCAGCGGGACCACCAACTTCTAGTCAGATGGTCCTGTCCCTGCCACGGTGCAGGTCGGGCTAGAGTCTGACCAGCATCATAATCAGCCCACTTGTTGTTCCTTTATCAGATCGATTCCTTACTAGTATATGCTTGTATATAACACCTTGTTAATTACAAGCATTCCTCCTTACAGTAATCATTTGTTTTACAGTCAATTGTTTGCCACATCAGTTTAATTTCAGTCAGCCTTTTAACCTTTTAACTGTCTTACAGCTACATTTCATACTGCTGGCCATTTAACATATAGTCCTTTGTGAGAACATCTTTAGGCTTTATTCTCGTTATTATATGCTCAACATAACAAAATTGTCCTCGTGTTCTAGCATATGTAATTCACTGTGATAAATAATTCCTATTTTGAGTGTTCAACTTTTAAATGAGGCATAAACTGCAGCAGCAATATTTAACACATCAAATTCTGTATGCTTTGCCTTCTGTTTGGTTATTTAAACAGGATAAATTTGAGCATGTTTGACATGACGTAAAAAGTAGCAAAACATTAGATTATCTAAGATAATCGACCTACAGAAGACCTTCAATTGCCTAGGAATGTACTTTAAGACCACTACACGATTTAGAATGTTAGTAAATGCATCTCTGAACGTTAAAACCCTTCCAATGTAGGTTCGCCTGTACAACACCTAGTGAAAAAAAAACTCAAGCCAAATCGAGAGATTGGCAAATCCAGCTCCATTATCTAACCTATTCTATCCATCAAACAGCGATTGTGTCGATCAGCTCATACTTATCAGAAAAATAAATATCACTGGAGAATAAGCACAATGGTGCAACATTCAATGACCTGCTAGAGGGCTGAGTGAGAGCAGAACGAGGGAGAGAGAGACAGAGCTCAAGGTGAAGGTGAAGGAGGTGAACATGTATTATGCATGTTTCAACTCCTAAGGCAAATTAGCTCTGAGCCCTCATATGGGCATATCAATTGCACTAAAGAAAGAACACTGAGGAAAACAAAAAGTGATGCTTGGAATGCTTGAATGAATCGTAGCCACTGGTAATGACTTAAGCCACATTTCAGACCACTATTTTTGCTCACCATGCCACATCAGACAGGTTCCAGATATATGCCGAACTGCCTTGGTCACACTCGTATAGCCATTTCCGGTAAATGAGAGCATAGGTAAACCAAGACGGGCCTATCAAGCATAAGCATGTGCTACAAGCATCTGTCCATGACAGGGTTATCTATACTACTATTATAAAGGAAGAACTTTGAACCTTTGAGGCGGGTAAACTCGGGAACCACAGCGCCAATCCGATACATCGTTGTAATCGTCAGGGTGTGCAGCTGTACATAGGCTATATAAACGTTATAAATATACGTTATTTAAAAAAATTACCGGGAAAAAAGTAGGTCCTCGGAAGAAGCGCCGGCCGTGACAAGTGTGCCCGACGTGAGGAGCGCGGGGAGGAGCGGCGTCCAGGAGCGCGAGGAGGACCGGCGGACATGGCGCGGGGAGGAGTGGTGAGGAGTGGCGGACAGGCGATGAGGAGCAGCGGACAGGCGGGGAGGAGCAGTGAGCGGCGAATGAGGCAGGTTATTTATTTATTTATTTAGGAGCGGTGAGCAGCGGAAAAATGCAGCAAAAATGAAAATCTTGAGCAAGAGGAGGCAAAGGGAGCATTACAAAAGTGAGCCAAACGGTGCATTACAGGAAGAAAAAGTTATGTGTGCAGGTTACAAAAGCGTAGAAAGTAAACATAGAGGTACAGGACGAAAAAGTGACGTGTGCAGGTAGCAAAAGGAAGCAAATGGAGCATTAAAAAAGTGAGCCAAACAGTGCATTACAGGAGGAAAAAGTTACGTGTGCAGGTTACAAAAGCGTACAAAGTAAACATAGAGGTATAATACTGCAATATATGGAGGAAGGCTCCGGGGGACTCATGGACAACGTCGGGGCGGGCGGGGGCCCTGAAGCCTAATTGCTCCCGGACAACGTCGGGATGGGCTGCTACAAAAGCGTAGAAAGTAAACATAGAGGTATAATACTGCAATATATGGAGGAAGGCTTCGGGGGACCCACGAACAACCTCGGGGCTGGCGGGGGCCCTGAAGCCTAATTGCTCCCGGACGGGACGGGCTGCTAGTATACCATAAAATGGAAAATGTTTCTTAGAAAAAGTGTTCTTTAGATAGCTGTATTAACTGATTAAACCTAAAAGCACATCTGAAATGGAACGAACAAATTGCTCAGATTTTACAAGTATTGTATTTTGAACATGTTTAGTGGGCCCCGCTTAAGGATGTGTTGGGATGCACAACTCACAACTCCCTGTTACAACCAATCACATTACAATTATTTTTAAATAGTGTTCATTTTAAGATGTGTCAACTAAAGTTGAGGGCGGGAATTAAGACATTTGCAACAGGCTCAAATTCATATTATCATAACGGCTGGAATAGGACCAAAAAGAAGACAAGAAGAGATGAAAATAAGGGTGTACCCTGTTTTTTTATGTATCTGAGATATTAGCTACCCTAACGAGCCACACAGCACTTTGTATTTCAGACCCCCCTACTGTGATAAAACAATTGAATGTGAAGAGAGGTAATTCTTATGTTTTGGTCTCTGGCATCTGAGAAGGGGTCAAATGAATGTATGTTGATGCTTACTAGACAGCAGACTAGTATATCTAGAATAAAACAGGCATGTATGAAAGTAATAAGGAAATCAATAATGTATGGGATGAACAAGGACAAAGCATTCACAAAGCCGGTTGTGGAAATCCATTTCTGCTACTAGACCTGGATCTACATTAGCCTCGATTGAGTTGTCAACATATGCCTCTGTGAAGCTCTACAATATTACGTAACTAATGCTATACCAAACTGGCCACAAAGTACATTAGATGGTCATAATTGCATAGTGTGCTTCCATATTATGAACTGGTTTTGCAATGTTTGCTGCAAGTCAGCATTATTTATACTCTAATTACTCATCATATTGTGTGTACACGTTAGGATGTTCCAAATCTTAGTATAAGGGATCCTTGGGCCTGTGGCTTTTATGAATCAAGCGCTTTAGCATTTGTTTAATTAGTTGTACAATGCAGTTATTGGTGTTTGGGTTGATCTATTGGAGTCATTTCATTAAAAAGCAGGTTTAATATTTGGTCCAACATCGAAAACAGATCAGCATCAAATTGGCATTGATTACCACAACTCTTAATAGAACTAAATGTATAGGTACATCTTAACAAGAAATTCAGGCGTATTGATACCAACATCTAGGAAAGACTTTATAGGATTTAATTTTAAGAGCGTGTTTCTTCTTCCTATTAATACATTATGTTAACATTTTATCATCGTTTTGGTTCTGAGCACTATATATGTCCTATGGTTGTGGTCGAGGGGACACCTACGGTACCCCCCTGTAAAGCTATGCACTGTGTGACATGCATCATGGGGGGCCTGCCACTGGGTGCAGGGTTTTACACTCCATTTGTCTGTAGGAGCCTGTATTACAGCTGGTTTATGGCTGTGACACAAGCTCCCATAGAGAAAACTGAGTATGTGACTGTACAATGTTCGTTCACATCGTAATCAGGCGGTCTGAGACGGTGTTGGTCTGAGGCAACTCTGATCGACATCATAATAAGCCCCTTAGTGTGTCAGAGCTGGCTCAACCTCCGGAAAAGAGGGAGCACTTCCTAGTGTACGGTTTCAGTGGGATCTGTGCGAGTTATCAATAAAATTAACTCTGATTCCTTTTTGTTATTTAATTTTTTGTCTCAGGAATCAGAGTTAGATTAAAATCAAAGGAGATGTTAAGTGGGAGTAACACAATGATCCCTTACATCTATAACCAATCAGTTTAAATGTTTCAGCCACCCTGGTCCCTCTCTGTCACATGGCTTTCATCAGGACCTTAATGAACAGATCCCTGGTTTGGTAATAAGGAGAGTGCACTATATTTTTCAATGTACAATCATTTAATAATATGACTTTCAAGCCCTCTGACTTACAGTTCCTTTATGGTAAATTAGCTAAAATATTCTTACTTTCGGACTCATAATGGTCCTATAGGGAACAATGGAGGGAGTCAACCCTGTAGTCACATATTTGCCAGGGATGCCATCGTGGTGGTGCAACATATTGTTACCTCCAGGCCCTGCATAATGGAATGAAAATCTTTACCTACAAATTCCTGCCAAGTCAGGAAATGCTCTCGAGCACCGGCTCTCATAGTTACCCTACCTTTATCTATGTTGGAGGCATAGTTTACACAGCCAGTGCCAAACAGCTGGAATGAATTATAACCTGTGGAATTTGCTGCCTGTGAAGGCTGGTGTATCCTGCAAACAGGAAAACACCAGAGATGGCTGATGAGGATATGGTGCATGGGAGGCTAGTGGTTGAGGGCTGTCTGCAACCGGGGAAATAAGGTGTGCTACAGAGAAACAGTCAAAAGCTGTTTTTCACATGAGTGAGAGGAAGGGAGGTTGGTGTGCTGGATACTCTGTGGGAAAGTGATGGTTGGGGCATGAAAGATTCTGGCGAGAAGCCACCAGAGGTGCAGTGTTGCTGAGCAAAAGCTGTCTTTCCACAGTGATGCACTGGAATGAGAATGATTTCTTTTTTTTGTGTTTGAAAAGCTTTATTATCAATTAATAACATATGAACATATCAGCAATATAGAGAAAAAAATTCAAATGCAGAAATATAACAAAGGGATTGGCTGATACCTGGAAGAGAAGAGTAAAAGCAATGTTTGGGTATTTTATACAAGGTAGGAGGGAGGAGGAGGGGTAGAAGGGGAAGATAGGGAATACCAACCCTATGATATAAAGAAATAAAACAGAGAAAGACATACTAGATTGCATATTGTAAATAAATAAATATGAATTTTCTAGTGAATAGATAAAAATATTAGATTAACAGGGTAAAAAAAAGAATTGAAGAACAGAGATAATATCATTCGAGGAGGTTTGAAATTTTCAGAACTTAGATGCGAAATATTTTTTAAAACAATAAGGTCTAAATAAGTAGTAAGGGGCAACCAGAAGAGATCTCTATTAATTATATGTTAATATGAGGAGGCGAAAGCAACATCAAGTCTATGAAAATGACAGAGTGTATTCCACCAATGTTGTATGGACATTTTTGTGAGAGTTTTCCAGTTGAAGGAGATGTGTTGAAAGGCTAGAGCAAGCATGAGATCTTAAAGACCATGGCCATGTGAGGGAAGATCTAAAGAGTCAGAAAGGCTTCCAGCAAAGAGGAAGGGTATAGAATAAGGAATGGAAATTGTAAACAGAAGAGAGATGTATGACCAAATCTTCTCCCAAACGTTGGAAACTGTAGGACAGAGAAAGAGAAAAGGAAGGAGGTCAGCATTAAAAGTGCCACAAGTCTAACAGTTGGAGTTAGCAGAGGATGAAATATGTGCTAAGGAAGTAGGGGAAAGATAAAGTTTGTGACAAAGGAAGAACATAGGGGCTGATTATGATGGCGGGCGGACATTGTTGCTGCACAGGGACCACCCGCCATAGGTGCGGCGGTCCAACAAAACGAATTATGATGCGCCCGCCTCACTGGCGGGCGCATCCTGTATGTTTACATTGCGGCGGGTGTCAGCACCCTCTACAATGCAAAAATACAAGTTTTGCATGTGTATATAGAACGTGGCAGGCACCGTGCGGTGCCTGCCACCTTGTACATGCACATGCAGAGGGGTACCATAGGTACACCAGGTGCACCCCCCCAGGCCCACAATGGGCCCCCGAAGGCATTCTCCGCCTGTCTTTTTGCGGAAAAGACAGACATCATAATGCCCACAGCGGTGCCTACACTGCACTGCCTCCATTACCCCATAGTACATGGTCCCTTAAGGTGGGCGGAAAAGGCCCACCTTGCGAGACCACGGCGGACGTTCTTTACGTCCGCCGTGGTACCTTTCCCATTCCCACTGCCATCCTAATTTGGCGGTGGGAATATTCAGGGTGATGGCGGGAAATCCACCACCGCCCGGACTGCGGTCCTCACCCCTGCCCCGGCGGTGGCGGAATTCCCGCCATCATAATCGGCCCCTTAGATTGGGTAAGAGAGGCAGACCGGGACATTTTTAAGGATCTAGACCAAAGTTTATCCCAAAAGATGATAGACCATTTGCATCCCGACCCGATTCCCAAGAAAGTTCCAATTTATATTTAGCACAATCTGGATTGGGGGCTTGTGGAAGAGTAAGGAGTATTTCGAGTAGAGAGTTTTGGATTTCAGATGAAGGTGAAGGGGGAGGGAATGATAAGTGTCAAGAATAATCGGCATAAGAGTCGTAAACTTCTGCAGAAATGAGCGAGGACAATGGAATAAGGATTTTAAGTGGGGAAAGGAGCAAGGTGAAACTCCATTGAAAAGATGTCTCACCCATATAATACCCTTTAATCTCCAAGCTTTCCCAAAAATGGGCCTGTTATTGAGGAGGATAAGTAAATTATGCCAAATAGGGGAGTCTAAGAAAGATGCACGGGAAATAGAAGTAGGGTGGACCAAAGGTTTCAAGAGGGAACAGGTATGTCTAATTAAGGCAAGGGAAGTGTGAGAAGTTTTAGCAGAAAAAAATATAACTTCCTTGAAAGAAAAGGGTAATAATAAGATTTGTTCAATGGAGCGCCATAGAGGAGTAAATGGGGAGAGATCAAGAAACCTTTTGGTCTATGTACTGTTCCAAGCAAATCCAGTGGTAGAGAAGGAATGGGGGAGAGAATTTTGTGAGAGGTAGAATTTCAGTCTTGTCTGAGTTCATTTTGTAACCGGAGACCTACGAAAAGGATTTGAATTCAAGTAATAATGGAGGAATATAGGTTTCAGGAGCAGAAATAAATAAAAGAATATTGTTTGCATATGCAGAAAGTTTCAATTGATTATCACCATGAGGAAAACCAGAAAAGGAATCATTGTTCTGGATAGAATTCAAAAAGGGTTCAATGGCTAGAACGAAGAGAAGAGGGGATAAAGACAGCCTTGACAAACACCACGTTGGAGAGGGAAATAAGATGACACACCACCATAAACTAAAACCGAGACTTTAGGAGCAGAGAATAGTAAGGAGATAAGTGATCTGAATTAAAGACCAAAACCATACCAATGTAAAAATGCAAACAAAAAAGACCAACCAGTCTACTCTATCAAAAACTTTCTTTGCATCGACTGAGATAGCAGCCAGAGAAGTAGTAAGGGAGGAAACTTTATTTAAAACATTGAGAAAAAGACGAGAATCATCAGAAGTTAGTCAACCCTTAACAAAAACACATTGCTCTTTACCAATAAGAAGAGGCATGAGGGGGTCTAAACATATAGCAAGCAACTTAACAAATAATTTATAATCAATATTAACTAGAGAGATCGGTCGATCATTTTTACAAAATTGAGGATCACGACCCTCTTTAGGAATGAGGCAGATAGTGGCCTCCTGAAAAGTGCCTTCTGTCTTACCAGCTGAAGAAAATGAAAGGAAAAGCGTTAAAAGTTTAAGGAGTAACAAATCAGAGAAATGCAAATACAATTCCACAAAAAATCCATCTGGGCCAGGTGTTTTGCCTTTAGTAAGGGTCTTTGAAGCATAGGAAAGTTCATTAACAGAAAGATAATTTTCAAGATCAAGAAGGTTAAGATGGGAAGTAGAGGGAGTAGGGAGTTTATCAAAATAATTCTGAATGAGAGAAGAGGAGGGATGAGATTCTGGTGTGTAGAGATTTTGATATTAAAGTTTAAATTCATTAAGTATTTCCTGATATTTATGTAGAAGGGAGTTATTGGAAGAGTAAATAGAATCTATAAGAGTGTGCTCTTTGTATGTTTTGAGGTAATTTGCTAAAAGTTTCCCTGTCTTATTACGACCACCATAGAAACGAGCGCTACTATGAAGGAGCATAGATGACGCATTGTATGATGGGGGAGCTGGATTCACAATTCAGCTCAAAGAATTCATTAACAAAAGAGCAAAAGGAGGAGAACAGAGGATCGGTAAGAAGGGAGTTATTAAAATGCCATCAAGAGGATTTAGGGTGTGGAGGGAGTAAATCAAGGTCCGTTACAATTGGTGCATGGTCAGAGATAACTATGGGTTCGATAGAGGAAGACAGAAGAGTTTGACACAAAGACTGAGAAAGAAAGATATAGTCTAGACGAGAAAGAGATGCATTGGGAGGAGAGTAAAAAGAGTTGTCAGGAGACAGGGTGAGAAAGTCTCCTAGGGTCAATGAGATGTGTCTCAGAAATAGTATCAGGAATTGTTTGTGATTCTTATGTGGAAGAACATGGACTGTAGACTTGCGATCAAGAAATGGGTCAACAATTTGGTTGCAGTCGCCACCTAGAATAAATAAATCATCCTGAAATTGAATACATTTTTGCATAATCAAAAGCCAAAAAGAACAATCAGGTTGCGTAGGACTGTAAATATTAAAAACAGTTGAAGGAACAGAATAAATTGACAATTTGGCTAGTATCCATCTGCCTTTTGTGTCATTTTCTTGCAATAAAACTTTACATTTCAATTTCTTATGAAATAGATTGACACCATTTCTTTTATTAGTAGATGGAGAGAAAAAACCATACCTGCCCTTCTTCTTTCTAACTTAAGTCAGTTTTGTGAGATGGGTCTCCTGTAAAAGAACTATGTCAGGGTTATACGAAGCAAGGTGGGAAAGGATTCTCTGTCTTTAAATAGGACTGATAAAAACCCTTTACATTCCAGGAGATAACTCTGAATGTGAAAACATTAAATTGTTAAAAGAAACAAGATCTAGAAGAACCAAATCAGGATTCTAAGAGGTAATGAGAGAAAAAATACTCTGTCTTTTAAAAGGGCAATCGAAACTTTTCACATTCCAGAAGATAACTGAATGTAATAACATTATCGAGAACAAGACACGTAATAGCTGAATAGTAAAAGAGAAAACAGGAGAAAAAAAGAGATAGAAAACAAGGGAAGGGAAGAAGGAAGTCAGAGGGAAGAGAGGAAAGACAAGAAGAGACAGTACATATCCAAATAGGACAACTGAAAAAACATACCTGAGGGAAACAAAAACGTGATAACACTGGGGCAATGACGATGGGCGAAAAGACGGAACGCTCGAGCATCCCACAACACAGCAGCATAAATAGTAACAAGGAGACAGACTGTACAAATTATAGGAATAGACAAAACTTGTGAAAAATAAGAAGATATTAAGCAAACATCGCAAAAAACAGAAGGAATTTACATTATATAACAGACAAACCTGAAAAAAAGAAGCATGTAGAAAGAACAACGGAGATGAATAACCTCTAAAATGTAAAGCAACCAAAAAACTGAAAGTATGTAGAAGACAGAAGCAAATATATACTAAACGCATGAATCACACATTAAAAATTTTAAAACACAGTAATAAATGCATATAAATGTAGATTATTGTCAACCAACATAAGGACTGGCAGTGCCAATACTACTTGAGGTGAGAGAGTCAATGAATTTCTTGAAGAAAACAGAATCCTGGACCCTTCCCAGTCAGGGTTCCACAGCAACCGAGACTGCCCTCATCGCCACCACCGAGGACATCAGGACCCTCCTGGACATGCAGCACTCATCCTCCTAGACCTCTCTGCAGCTTTTGACAGCGTCTGCCACCGCACACTACACGCACGCCTCCACGCTGCAGGTATCTGAGACAAGGCTTTGGATTGGACCACCTCCTTCCTCTCTGTCAGAACCCAGAGCGTGTGCCTCCCCCCATTCTGTTCCAAAGCCTCCAAGATCATCTGCTGCGTACCCCAGGGACCCTCTCTCATCCCGATGCTGTTCAACATTTACATGGCCCCGCTCACACACGTAGTCCAACAGCACAACCTCAACATAATCTCCTATGCTGACGACACTCAGCTGATCCTTTCTCTCACCAAAGATCCTGTCACCGCCAAAGCCAACCTCCATGAAGGAATGAAGGCCGTCGCCGACTGGATGAAGACCAGCCATCCGAAGTTGAACTCAGACAACACAGAGGTCGTCATCCTCGGCTCCAACCCTTCAGCCTGGGCCGACTCCTGGTGGCCGACGGCACTGGGGGCAGCCTCGACACCCACCGACCACTCACGCAAGCTGGGAATCATCCTCGATTCAACACTTTCAACGCCGTCTCCTCCTCCTGCTTCAACACCCTCCACATGCTCCGCAATATCTACAGATGGATCCCGACAGATACAAGAAAGACAGTCACCCAGGCCCTCGTCAGCAGCAGACTCGACTACGGAAACGCCCTCTATGCGGGAGCCCCGACCAAGCTCATCAAATGACTACAATGCATCCAAAACGCCTTGGGACGACTGATCCTTGACGTTCCATGCCACAGCCACAACACCCCCCACCTGAGAAACCTGCCTTGGCTCTCCGTCAACAAGAGGATATCCTTTAAGCTCCTCACCCACGCACACAAGGCACTCCACAAGACCGGCCCAGCCTACCTCAACAGACGGCTCTCCTTCTACATCCCCAACCGCCAGCTATGCCTGCCGACCTCTTACTCGCCACCGTCCCACGCATCTGAAGAACAACAACCGGTGGGAAATCCTTCTCCCACCTCGCCGCCAAGACATGGAACACCCTCCCACTGAGCCTACGACAGACCCAAGACCTGCTGACCTTCAGGAGGATACTTAAGACCTGGCTGTTCGATTAGCAGCGCCCCCCCAGCGCCTTGAGACCCTCGCAGGTATGTAGTGAGCTTTATAAATGATTGATTGATTGGTTGATTGATTGATTGATTGATTGATTGATTGATTGAGTTCCTCAGGATCTTCAAAGGACAGGGTACGATTCTGGTAGGTCACCTTAAAGATGCAGGGATGAAAAAGGCCATAGCGAGCTCTAAGAGAGTGAAGTGGTGGACGAAGGTTGAGAAATTCTTTTCACCTGACAGCAGCGGCGGCAGAGACATCTTGAGATAAAAAGACCTTTTGACCGAGCCATAAAACCTGTTGTTTAGCTCTGACTGCAGAAACAACTGAAAATAAGTCCGTAAACTTCAAAAAGAGGATGATGACTCCTCTGGGTCTGGGCAAAGATGTAGAGATCAGAGGATGAGGACCAAGTCTGTGAGCTCTCTGAATATTAAGGACTGTGGAGGAGGGCATATCCAATAGTTTCGGTAGGAAAGAGGAGAAAAAGGAAAAAGGGTTGTCACCTTCCAAAGCTTCAGGTAGACAATACATTTGTAGATTATTCCTCCTATTCCTGTTTTCCAAATCCTCAGTATGCTGTTGAAGTCTGCGCACTTCCTTCTCCAGAGAAGAAAGATTTTGAGGGACATCCTGGATAGTAGAAAGCTATTGTTCCATCGTAGACACTCTATCCTCTATTGAAGACCATTTTTCTTCAAAGAATTTCAACTTATTATTTGTTTCCTCCACAAACGGACGTAAAGCGCAAATTTCCTTCAGCAGAAGCACCATGGAGATGGGGGAAGGCACCTTGTCAGGAGAGGGAGGATCTTGCTTTAGACGTTTGGAGATCATGGTATGCGGCAAAGACTTATGGGGTGTAGACAGCAATGAGTGGCAGATATCCCAGTCATGTCTTTAGCGGAGGATTAAACGGTTTCTGGCAAAGCAGATGATGCGGATGAAGGTTTATGCCCTTTTCGGAACAAATACAAATTGAGGCTTCCATATATTACCCTTAACAATGGGCTAAACTCGTGAAATAATGAAGAGGGTGCGCACAATAGTGAGGTTTCACAAAAAGAAATACTAGACACCCTTTAGTGCTGAGTCAATGGAGCCAAGGATACTCACAGAAATGCAGTTTGATGGTAGGAGGAAGAAGATGTGGTATCCTTTGGGTAAAGTAGCCATAAAAAATAAATAAATAACATATGAATGTCAAAAGATATAGTAAATTTTATGGCTAATATGATAGAAAGAGGCATCCATAAACAGTAAGTCAAGTGATGAAACCAGTCGTTGAGAGAGACACTTGAAGCGCAGCCAAAACCATTCATGGAGGTAAAGTTATAAGAAAGCTGAAAACAAAACAAATGTAGTAAGTGAGTAGAGGCATAAAAGGTCCTTCAGTTTGAAGAAGCACAGAAAATGCATCAATGACAAAGCTCCATTTGCCATCGGATAGAAATACAGGAGAGGTAAAATGGCAGATGCTCTGAGGATAACGCACTCGCGCTCATAAATGAAGAGGCGCGACGCGTTTCTTTATAAAAAACGGCTCATCATGCTCCAGTGATGTTCCGACCACAGGAATTCGTAGTCCTGGCTCATTAAAGATGGGAGAGATGCATCGGAGAAGAAGAAGCTGTCCCGGCGTTACGGAGCCTATCGGTCAATCGGCCATATTAGGCGGCGCCGAGACCACGCCCCCTGGAGTGAGAATGATTTCTAATTGTTCGTAACTGCTGTTGCAGCTGTCTTTTTCTTAAAAACCTCAAATTATGAACATTCTAAAGCCTGCAAATTTATCAAATATAATTGTGAAGTTGTCAGACACCTTATTTAGAACGTCCCATAATCATTTAAAAAACTAAATGTATACAGTTCATTCAAAGTCACATGCAGTACACCACTGACTTTCCAAAGCAACATGCATTCATATTTAATGCAAAAGCAGTGCTAATCATTGCAGATGTCATGACTGTTTGTTTATGCTTCACATACTTTTTTTGTTACTGCAGTTAAAAATATATTTTGTAGCGCCAATGCCACTTTGACAAATACATTTGTATAACCCTTATTTTAACAGATAACAGAGTAGCACCTCAACATTTTTGAGGCATCAATGGGGTCCAAAACGGTTCTTTGAAAAAAATACAGGCATATGATTGTGAATAAAAAACGAGCAAATCACTCACATCTGCAAGTTATGGTTATGACTACTATGCAAGTTATGGTTTGCATGTCCGTTGTAGAAGTTTTGAATTGCAATGTTGCTACCCTCACAATATCTATCCCAAGACTTAATAACCACTAAAAGCTAAATGTAATTAAATACCAATACATATTCAAACCAATTAATGATACAACATTCATAGCTGTCTGTCTCATAGTGTTACGGGTACTATTTCATTCCATCTGTAGGATTATTTACAATATTTGTAATTTCATATGTCATATCAAGGGTGAGGTAAATGGCTTAGCAACTGGTATGTCATTTGTGGTTTGCACATTTATTGTGTTTTGGATTATTTTATTAAACATAGCTCATGAATTTCTGTGTTTTCTTTATAGTTTTAATTAACAACCATAACTGCACTTTGTGTTTCAGTAAATGTATACTTTTTTTATTCATATGTTAAAATGTTGCTGGAAATTGGGTTACTGTTGAGAGAACGGAAAAAAATACAGAAGCAGCAACCACAATTTCTATCTGGTTGAAGTCACAAGCAACCCCAAATTAACCTGTGCTTCACCCTTTGGTAGCTTGGCACAAAAGCAGTCAAGCTTAAGTTAGAGATAATGGGCCCCATTACGATGCCGGCCGGACGAGTGTCTGACTGGCATCATGTCAGAAATGGGAACTCCTGAAAAGGAGTCTGGCCGTCACGCTTCTCAAATTAGGATGCAACCTCCTTCAAGGCAGTCCAATACTGTACATTTCCTATTGCGGCATGTGCTGTGGACGGCATCAAAAACCGCAATAGAATATATGCACTTTTTAAATATCTGTGCACCCTGTGGCAGGCACTCATAGCAGAAGCCACGGAGGTCGGGGGTCATGCTAGAGGCCCACACACTCCATTTCAGGCTTTCTATGGCGGTCGAACAATCATAGAAAGGCTTTTTGCTGGTAAGCATCTTAGTCCTGTTGCAGTTGCAAGGCTGTTGGTAGCCTGTTATGTTCATAAGGCTTCAGAGTAGGAGGCCAGCTAACTAGCCCTTGGAATCACTCCGGGTCCTGGGTTCAAGAGATACAAATTCAGTCCGTATCACCCAGGCAAGAGGGCAGCAGGTCAGCAGAGTAGCAGTCTATCAGAATGGCAGTCATTTCAGCAGCACAGCAGTCCTTCTTGGCAGAAGTGGTGGTGCCCTCGAAGTGGGAAAGACTTCAAAGAGATACCTTTCAAGTGCACAGATGTCCACCATTCCTGTCTTGGCTCCAAACTCACTATAGGGGTATGCATCCATTTCAATGTGTGCAGGACACTGCCATTTTAGGTGTAAGTGAGGCTGTGTCCAGCTCATCCTTTCCATCCGGTCAGGATGGCTCTTCAAGTCACACCTAAGCTCCCATTGTGTGTGTCTAAGTGGAATACACAATGCCCAACTGTCAACTACACCCAGTCATGTGATCAGAGAGAGGCTGCGGCACAACATGGCTAAGGCTAGAACATGCCTACATATTAAAAGTTCATGGGGGTGATATGCACCTGAATTTCTTCCATTATTGATCCTGTTTAATCTGATTCCCCTTTGTTAGCATGCAAACTTGTTTTGTGCTTCGCCTCCTGCACTGCAATCAAAACAAAAACAGGGGGGAACTTTTTTACAGATTCCACCAAGGTGCACAGCCATGACCTCAGTATGAATCCAATGAATTAAATTTCAACCATGTTCATCTTCCTTTTAACCATTTATTTTTATTATTATCTGTTTGATTCTTTATCCTTTTAAACCGTTAGTTCAATTTGTTTTATCCATACACTTTCTGCTACTGAAATATTCAAACAAACTCCAAGGCACAGGTTGATTTCGCATATCATGATGTTTATTTTAAAAAAGAACCCAATGCATTTCGGGATATAAAAATCCCTTTGTCAGGGGCATCTAGAAAATGATACAAAGTAATTATATTAATGTTTAGACCAACATCATCTATGTTGTGCAATTTGGTAAGTGACGTACATCTCTTGTTACTTAGAGGTATTCAAACGGATAACCGGTATATGCCGCGTTTGTATACACTTAATTCTAATTTACCAAAAATACTTTGAAAAAATCACCGATTAAGCCCCCGTATCTGCAGCTATGTTAATGTACGAAAATGCATAATGTAACCTGTCCCTTTTACAGAGGAAAGGAGGAGGGGGCCCGATCCCACGAGCAATGCCCGAGCAGTCCCCGGCACCCCGCTCTTACATAAAGGCAGCCCCTTAACTCCAAGCGGTCTATGGAGAAACACTGCACATAGGCCTCGGCAGTCCCGCTATCGGCCATGCTACTGAGCCTCACACTGGTGCACAGACAAAATATCGACTCCAAAATATCGAATGGACAAAATATCGAGTTAAAAATATCGACAACAATAAAATATCGATAACAAAAATATTGTTGGTCAAAATATCGTATAAAATAATGATAAAAAAATATCGAGTACAAACATATCGACTCAAAAAAATTGATAATATGTAGAAAAAAGGTTAAAAAAAAAAAATTATTAATAGTAATATACATTGTAGTTAATGTTTAGGAGCGGGATGTTGGGTTAATAGGGGATAAGGGTGGGGAGTAATTTAATAATAATTAGTTAATATATGTTTGTAAATATTTTTAATTAATAATTAATTGGTAATTAGTTAATATTAATTAGTTAATTAATGAATATAATTTTGTACATATTTTAATTAGTAATTAATTGGTAATTAAATAATATTAATTAGTTAATTACATTAATTAGAGTAATTTATTTATATATATAATTTTTAGTTATTGTTAATTAATTAAGTGGGAAAAAATAATATTAATTATTAAATTATATTAATTACAGCTAATGTGCTAATATATTTACTTTATTGTTATTGTTAATTAATAATTATTTGGTAATTAAATAATATTAATTAATTTTGGGTAAAGGAGTATTTTTAGGGTTCAGGGTCAGTTTTGGGTTTTTGGGTAAAGGGGTATTTTTAGGGTTCAGGGTCAGTTTTCAGTTTTTGGGTAAAGGGGTATTTTTAGGGTTCACGGTCAGTTTTCAGTTTTTGGGTAAAGGGGTATTTTTAGGGTTCAGGGTCAGTTTTCAGTTTTTGGGTAAGGGGTATTTTTAGGGTTCAGGGTCAGTTTTCAGTTTTTGACTAAAGGGGTATTTTTAGGGTTCAGGGTCAGTTTTCAGTTTTTGGGTAAAGGGGTATTTTTAGGGTTCAGGGTCAGTTTTCAGTTCTTGGGTAAAGGAGTATTTTTTGGGTTCAGGGTCAGTTTTCAGTTTTTGGGGAAAGGGGTATTTTTAGGGTTCAAGGTCCGTTTTGGGTTTTTGGGTAAAGGGGTATTTTTAGGGTTCAGGGTCAGTTTTCAGTTCTTGGGTAAAGGGGTATTTTTTGGGTTCAGGGTCAGTTTTCCCTACTGTTGCACCCACTGGAGTTGGATTAGTAATTTTAACCCCTACGCTATCCAACGCTTTCCCTACGCTTGCACTCTTTGGAGTGGGAATAGTATTTTTTACACTTCTGGTATCGTACGGTAATATAATAGTATCTTATTTAATTATAGTATGTTACTATATATATATGTTTTAACAAGTAAGATTGTAAAAAATTATTTGTATTATTTTCATTTATTATTTAATTATTATAAGGTAATTTAAGTATTTTTAAGTATATTTTAGTAATTAAATTTGAATATTAATTTAATTTAACACTGTTTTTAATAAAGTCGATATTTTTTACAACTATATTATTGTAAACGATATTTTGTACTCGATATTTTTGTACTTACCTGTTTGTAGATACAAACTTGATATTTTGACTGTCGATATTTTGTCCACGATATTTTTGCAAGTCGATATTTTGTCCCTCGATATTATTTCAGTGATCCCCTCACACTACCACCCACACAGCTCCGGTATCCTGCTCAAGACAGTAACAGGGGCGGGAGGGTCTGCGCACACACAGGGCTTTACCTGGGAGACAAACAGGGCCGATAGCAGCCTCATGAAAACGCTGACCGGGGGGGCGGCCAGCCCTCACAGCTCTTCTCCTCGGTACGCTGGTGTTTCACAGTTATGAGCAGGGTAGCCCTTCCTCAATCCCAATGCGGCCTCGCTTCGGGACAAGCCCAGCTTGGCTTCTCCCTGATGTCGTTGATGACGCGCCCATGGCTCCCGGGCCGCAGCGGTGATTTCAGCAGCGATTTTGATGTGCTTGGACTCGGGCCCACGGAAGTGATGTCGGGGGCAATTTCAGATGGCTTAGACGTCAAGCCAGCAGCGGAGGTAGTCACGGAGCCCCGCAGTCACAGGGTGCATCCGTAGACCGATTGCAGGTCTCAATCCACGGGAGTGTGATTTAGAGAGCACGCTCCGCTCGGGCCATCGCGGTGACTTCAGGGGTGATGGTGAATCAGTCTTACACACCCCACGCTGCAGTGGCACCTATTACAGATCACAGGGCCAGCGATGCTAAGTGCAGGCACAGCGTTGCAGGGGCAAGTCCTTAAAGCGCTGTTGTTCAAAGAAAGGTATTTTTTGTAGGAGGAGAAAATGCTGTTCAGTCAGCAGTAGTTCATGGAGACACTCTGGTGTTTTTTCTTCAGTCTCCCTGGCAGGGCAAGATCAGCAGACAGAAGGGCAGCTCAGCAAGTTGGGGCAGCAGATCCTAGGAGCAGTCAGCCTCAGCAGTGTGGCAATGCTCTTGGCACAGCAGTCTTCACTCCAGCAGAGATTCTTCCTGGTCCAGGACCCTCCCTCTTATACCCTTGAGTCTAGTTACTAGAAGGGGGCAGAAGTTTCATGAAGGGTCTAGGAGGTAGGAGTTTCTGGAAGGGTCTAGAGGTGGTTCAGGGGTGTTCCCTACCTTCCTAGACCTGGCTGTCTAAAGTGACAAAAGGCAGGGCTGTAAAGGCTAGGGTGGGGCAGCCAGTCACACCCCATTAAAGCGGAGAAGGTGTGAATCACCACTCCCTCCTCACAGCCCAGGCAGGCTATCAGTGTGCAGTTGGGAGGGGGAGTCTGCAGTGCCCAGACTAAGTGTAGGCAGAAAAAATGTACACTTTCTAAAAGTGGGATTTCTACAGTAGTAGTGCCCAAACCCAATATATCACTGGAAAGGGTTCCCCGCCACAATTCCAACTAGACCAAACATGACATACTTATTAGGTCCCAGTCAGAAGTTATCCCATAAGGGGGACCCCAATGTTAACCCATGGAGGGTAGGTCTCACTACGGTAGAAAGGTCCTGTGTCAGATATGGCAGTGTCATCATGTTTTAGAGGAGAGCACCTGCAGCTCAGCAATGTTTTGCAGTGGTAAGGGACCCAGAGTCCTAAGTACAACAAAAATGTGAGGCAAAAATGGGATGCAAAAGGGCAAAAATGTAGGGGGAGACCACCCTAAGGCTGACAGGTCCAACAATAAATAACATAACAGCTGTGAACACTATAATGCAATCCTTATCACCTCACAGTCCTTACACCAGCAATTTAGCAAGACCTGTCAGTCAGTCAAAAACTGTTATTTCAGTTAAAAAAGTTAAAAACTTAATAAAAGCATCCAAAACCTTCAACAATTAACACAGCGCTCACCAAAACACACGACTCATAAAACACAAAAATATTCCCATTCACTCAGTATAGATGTAATATTTAATGCTGTTTCAATGAATCTTGATCCTGCATATGCAAGTGTTGTATAATTCAATAGAAATAGATACCAAAAGGCAAGCCAAGAATTAGGATATCCCAATGAGTGCAGTACTAGGCACAATACAATTCCTCTATTCTTAGGCAATGAAAAGGAAAAAAATACAAAAAAATGCATACACATTTGTAGATAGATCTCATCTCACAGGCATAATATATTTGCTCCTCCACTCTGCCTTTAGGGAACCTGAGCAAATCCAGGAGCAGGCTCAATTTAAATTGCACCAGCAAGTTCCTCTCTGGACTATGTTACCCAGTGCAAATACTTCTTCAAGTCGAGGCAAGATCTTAATAATACATACACCCTCAGTGTTGACGATGTTACTACGGTACACTGTAAATTAAGGGCGATGCTTTTTCTTCGAAGGCTACCAAATGCTTCCTGTTAATCTATAAATCTCATTCCACCATGTTTTCTCCAGTATATAATGCACGTGTTGCAGTCATGGTATGTCCTTAGGTGTATTGAAGGCCAAAATACATGCTACGATTGCTCTATATGCTGGCATTTGCAGGACATCACAAGAAACTCCACTATAATAGAACACATTGCATCAAGTTGAAAATAAATGTTTTCGTTTTTAAAAACTGTTCATTTTTGTTATCAGTGCTGCATGTGCCTGTCTGTCCCTAAAACTTGGCTGCAATATGGCTGCGGACATGTGTAGTCACGATTTGGTGCTTTTAATTACCGAATGTCTCTGTGGTAATATCAAAAATAATGCAAAATGCTTTCAGGTGCTGAGATGCTACCCAAAATCAACAAGCATTTGCAATGCAATAGGTCTGCTTTTTTCCTGTTCGCAATCGCTGTTTGCATGCTTGGGGGAAATATCTTGCGAACACGCACATTTTATCACATTTCTATTAGAGAAAGTAGCAATACACACGTTTCCAACATACCCAGTATTCTCACACTTGTCCTGATAACAGTTCCCAAGGTGTATGGTTGGTTCCACCACCCCTGACACAACAGGCTGCAAAACTCAATTTGGAGACATCAACATTTCCTGTCAAAAATGACATGACTTGGCAGTGGGGTAGTAGCTCTATTTGAGCCTGGGCTCAGCCGCAACTGAGGGAAAGGTACCAAACCCTGAAATGTTTGAAAACTAGAAGCCCTGGGAGTCCAGGGTTGCGCACCTTGAATTGATCCCACAACATCTTCATTCCCACAATGCTGGGCAAACCTCAAACTTTGCCTAAGATCACACATTTTCCTCATACTTCTGAGACAGAAACTTCTGTAATCTTTAAGGATCCACACAATTCCTACCACACAGGTTTACTAGCCTTGTCCCAATTAAAACCTCTTGTGTGTGACTAGGCCTAGTGCCCAGGAGAGGAATGGATCAAACCAGGGACAATGAAAGTCCTCCCAAACTACTTGCTCTGCCTATGGTTTGATCTATTACTGTCATGGGCATTCGTCCCAGCCACACATGTGGGGTCGCATTTTTATTGAGACAAGTGTGGGAACGCTGGGCGGATTGGAATGTTGTGGATCCCTGCAGAATCTGGAAGTTATTGTTACAGAAATGTGAAGACAAACTATGCATTTTGGCACAATTTGAGGTTTGCTGAGGTTTTCAGGACAATGTGGAAAAGAAAATATTCGGAGATTCACTTAATGCACACCACTCTTGACTCCCTTGTTTGTCTAGCATTCTAAAATTTCTCAGTTGGTAGGTGTCTGTGGGTGACCACAAATGTCGGCCCAACTACCACAGCAACATTTGGGTTTTGGGGCCTTTTTGTGTTGTGGGTGCTGGGCAGAGTTACATAGTTGAAGTAGTGTTTCTTTTTGGGAAAAATGTGGAAGAACTGGGTAGTAGGTATTTTGCTTAGCCCTGCACAGTCTGAAGGTTTTAGTCACAGTTACTGTGAGAAAAATACATGATCATTTGAGGTTTGCAGGGCATTGTCGGTCAGTAAGTGAGATCCATGCAAGTTATACCACCCTGGACTTCTCTGTGTGATCGATTTTCAAAAGCATGAGGGATTAATATTGTTTCTTTGAAGTCAATCCACTATTGAAGTACAGAATTGCACCGGTTGGATTTAGCACTACCAGTAGATATAGAGTCAAAGAGTGAATTCTAATAACAGGATCAGATTATTTAACTCATCACTCAGTGGTAGTGATCCGTAAAGTCATGGCAAGACACCATCCACCTTATAGTCCTTCACATGCCTTTCATGCTCCTCACACAAAGCCATTCACACCACCATCCATAGGTCCAACTCACAAGGCACTCATATTAATGAACTTCCTCCATTCTAGGGCCATCACATTCATATGCCAACAAGATTGCATTTCAATGATCTGCTCACACACAAACACACCTCTACCAAACCAATACACGCATACTGCTAGGCAAGAGCCATACATACTGCTATCCAGTCAGCACACATGCTGCTAGCCAAAATCCACACATTTATCGGCCATCAGACACACATTCTGCCAACCAGCAGCCAATAGCCAACAGCCACACATTTGGTCAGTCAAGAGCCACACTTACTACCAGCCAAGAGTGAAACGTTCTATTAACCAACAGCCACACAATCTCCACTACACATATACCCATTTGCTGATCGGTGTTAGTGCCTTGACCAGAAGTTCACTTCAAACTTGACAATCTGCCTTCTGCTGCCAACTCTGGGACCAACTCTTTGGAAACTCCGCTCTTCCTCCCGCCTCCACCCCTCTAGGAGATTTACATTATATATACTTTAAAGGTTAAAAAAAGAAACACTTACCTTAACTGCAGCGTCCCCAGGCTGCCGTCCTTCTCTTCCTCGGCTTCCTCTATGATCTGCGCATGGGCGCCTGCCCACGAATGCGCATTTCTCTCAAGGAATGTACATGCACAAGTGCGTGCACAGATCATCGTGAAACCAAGGAAGAGGAGGACGGCAACCCGGGGACGCCGAAGTTAATGTAAGTGTTTATTTTTTTAACATTTAGACGTATATTTAATGTAATTCTCCTAGGGGGGCTTTGCAACTCTGCTCTGCCACGGAGTGTGCCGAGTTGTACCTCCTCCGCGTTCTCGCAGAATGTGGAGTAGGCACATCTCTGCGAGCGGAGCTCTCCGCCCACGGTTAGTTTTGACTACTTGTACATGTCTGTCTCACCCCGAGTCCTAATAATGCTTCATGGTGACTTAAAATATTCTTTTTTTATAGAGGGTTATATAGCACGAACTATACCCAAAGATATCACGAATCAAAGCGCTCTACATAGCACCAGTTTCGTTACACAAGGACACATTCATTTTTGTTAGGCACCGGGATATTAAGTGATCTGCCCATTATCACAGGATGTTGAGCGTCATTGCTGAGACTCGAACTCGGTTTCCCAGTGACCTCTCTAGCCGTAAGGCTACATCCTTACATCCTGTCCCTACTTGTCAGTCATGTACCTTCAGCCCCCTCACTGCGCTAAATCCAACTCATTTCAGTAAGTGGAAGAAAGTTGGGGTGTTTGAGGATGCACTTTGGATCCATTCCTCGTAGACTGTTAGCAAATCTACCTTTGAAAACAAACTGTTGGGTAAACTCTATGTTCCCTAAAGAGCACTTCTAGAAAGACTAAGGGCCCTTAGGGTGTGATGGATAGGGTACTCAGTCAAAGCATGAAGCATTTCCTGGCCACTGTTACATGCAATGCATTAACAGTAATACACTTGTAATAAAGCAAACAGAACATCTGTCACATTTTGACAATGGATAAAGGTGGGACGCAGACAAAAGAGATACCATTATGTGCCTCCTTAGTGAAGTCAGTAAAGACATAGTGGCTTCAATCGAATTTAGGAAGGAAACCGCTTATATTAGAGTCCATCTTTCCAAATTAGATTCATGAACATAAAAAGCCACACAGCTGCTCACGTAATGGGCCAATGATAATGAGGTATTTATGAACAGCCATTTGGGACAGAGGATAACTCTTAATCTGTGTGCTCCTTTTTGGTCCGTACCACACAAAGTGAATTTCTGGGAACCCAAGTGAAGCAAGTTGGAAAGTCAGACTAAGATGAGCAGTCAGTACAATAATGTCTACTCTTTTGCCTCTTCCCTTGGTGGACACGAACTCTGCATCAGTGATATCTGTGACTCTTTTGCTGACCATATTCCTGCAACAGAGCAAAGGAGTCAATCCTAGAGTTTTTCAATGCCCTCCACAATGGATTTAGTAGAGGCTAAAGTTTCTACCACAGAAAGGCTTTCAATCACAGCAAACTGAAAATGAAGGAAGGACATCTGTCTCCCTGTGGTGGTCAGCCAATAAGTGTATTGTATTTTGCCATTGAAGCAGGCGTGTATCCAACTTCTTATACCATGTGCGAGTTTTACGATTCACATTATATGGTTAAAGAACCCAGTAATATTTATCCACTCCACCCATGTACTGTGATCAAGTATTCTGGTGGACCTTTTGGTTGTCTATCAACTAACTCCAAACTGTGCTTGAGAAATGCTCTCATCCTGAAGTGTAGCAGGCATATATGCTTCCCACCTGTCTGAGAATTTGACAGCGAGCAGATCTTTGGAATGCAATACACTGCTCTGGATATTTTAAAGCTTCACAAACAAGCTCCTCAGGGAATCCTTTGTGGTGCTTCATAATAGTACCATAAGCCACAGTACCAGTTTCATACAGTGTGGTCTCCTGTATAAAAGTTTTCAGAATACATTTTATGAAGGAGAGATTAGACAAGCTCTTTTCTCACTAACTCCTAACATGGAAAGGCAAGCTACAGGATTTATTTTGAAGGCCTTATCTGTATTTACTCTCAGGCCGTATGTATAACTGATAGAACACACACACACAATATGCACATCTTAATGCCTTTAAAAGCTGTATTGCATGGCATGTGATGCATGACAAGAAGTTGCCCATTGTACAAGATCAAACACTTGTCATCTGCTATGTTCTTTCCAGGAAAATAGGTCTCTGGGATCTTGCAAGACAAATGCCCCATGACAGGCCCAATTCTGAACACCCTGTTCTGGGTAGTCCCCGGGCCATGTAGCAGAATATCAATGAAATGTAGCATAAACTGAAAAATGTAAACCTTGTCTCTATTCATGAACAGGGGAAAGATGGGTGTTGCCTAAACCTCTTCCCAGCACAGCATACCTCATGAGGCAATGGCTAAACCCACTTCAGCCACCGATTTCTTATTCAGCCCTTCACATTTTGCTTCTGCCCACCTTAGCATAGGGCAGTGTGTCAGCTCAATGCTGCCGCAGCTCTGTTAATGTGCCAGTAATATTTTACTTCCACCCACTGCAACATACGGAATCGCTACTTAGGAAATATAAAATGAATTTTGTACATCTGTCCTTAGGTTCTTTTCTCTATGCTCATTTTTAATACATTGTAATGTATATTAAGCACTGTGAAATACTGAATACATAATGTTGCTGCCCCTAGCCACCTCTAAGGATAGAAAAATACTGGAGAGGTATTCAGAATTGGTTAGGGTGCCTTTTAAGGTCTCGATTGCCATGCTCTGTCTTAGTGTTTTAAAAGTGCATCCTCTAAAATAAATCAATAGTACAAAAATGTTATCTTCATTCTCAAATGAGCCCAGTATAGATCTTTTGCTCAACAGGGATTGCTCTGTGTGTTACTATAGTTCTCTCTGTTAAATACTTAAAGAGGTGCATCGTGTTTATTACAATTGAACATCCTCTATCTTTTGCTTAGGTTGCTTCTCTAAGTATGGAGAGTCATTTAATATTTAAAGAAGGCTCTTGTTGTCCCTGAAATATGCATTTGTTTTCTACTGTGTCTGAAAAAGAATGTTATTTTTTTCTTTTAGTTAACAACATGGGAAAAAAGGGACTTTACATTGAATTCTATAATTCATTAAACCCCAAGCAGCCCAAAACAAAATACCAAATCCTCCTTGAATGAGAAGCAGTATCAAAATGCAGTGCATGTGAAGAAAGACCACAAAATGTCCTGGTCTACAACAATTATTGACACTGATGCTGAGAAAGAGTCTCAGTAAAGACTTTCTAATCATAGATGTGACTATCAATCCAAAGAAAAAACACTTAAATAAAATCTCTCTGTTTAAAAAATCTATATTGAACCTTGTTGATCAAGTATTTGCTTTGTAAAGATTGAACTTTGATAAGTATTCCAAATTCATAAAAGTAGGCAAATATTATACGTGGGAGGGGGTCAGAATTGGAACCATTTTTTTCATTCTTTAAATTCCATTACTTTTTGCACATCCAAAACTATTAGAGAGAATAGCCACATTTGAATAGAGAGGAAGGCGTTAGTTTTGTTCTGGGTACATTTAGCCAGTATTTCTCCAAAATATTTTCAATAAAGAATTAAAAGTAGTTAGAGTCATGATTCTGTTCACTGACCAAAATGTAAAAGTATAATCAAATCTAATTGACTAAGATTTTTTTCCATTTGCTGTTTTGTGGGTGAAATGATATTCACAATTCACAAATATTATTGTAAACTAAATATTGCTCAGGCTAGGGGGAAAGGGTGCCTATTGTTAACAAGGATGGAAAATACAATTTTCCATAAGTTGGGAATCACAATATGAGACTACTTGTGAGTGACTCATAATGTTTGTGAGCCGTCTGAGAATAGACAAATATTCTTTCTGTTGTAGCTCTCCTACCACAACAATATTTGGAATAAAAATGACTGGGTCCATGTGGGTACAAAATATCATACCCTAGCCCCAATGGGTGAAATTGCTACCCCAACGGCCTGGTATGTGCCTGTTTCCCCGCAGAGTGAAATTTAAGTTGCAGAGTTTATGAACCTGTGAATCCTTTCCACATTTTGAACAAGTTCATGAATAAATACGCACATGTATATAATACAAAATTTAAAACAAAACTAAGAGTGCCAGACTTAACACTTAGGCAGAACATGGAGAAAGGCAATTAACCTAAAAAATTAGAGGGTCATTCATTTGATTGCAGGGTATGTCAGAATGCAACATCCTGTACCAATTCAGTCAACTACAAAAAGCACGGAAATCCAATGGTTATAGTTTAAATGTTATAATAAAACTGACATTTTTTTCAGAAAATTTCTAAGGTTTTGTTAAATTTAAAGTAAAATACTATTAGCATGCTTAACTATAACATCACTTTGTTGTTTGCATTGATTTTGTTTTAAACATCTAGTGATATTGTATTACCATACCTAACTATGCCAAGCCCCAGTGGGAAACCAACCGCACCAGGCTTTGGCAGTGCATAGCATGTGGTTGGCCTCGCCTGCTGGCAGCCCTGCACCCAACCCCCCTGCCAGGAGCAGCCAAACCCATGCCACGCATGGACCCCTACAAGGTCCAGGGTCAGGGTACCTCTCCCGTGCCCCATATACTTGAATATTTTTCATATTTTGGAAATGAGAACCTAATTTCTGAGCCCTTCAATGCAGCTCCAACATTTCTATTTATGCTGTGGCCAGCCAATCAGAGTGCAAGCTCCCTTCTGTGGGACTCACATTAGCATTTTACTTCTACAGGAGCACCACAGAAAAATACTATCGGGACCTATCAGATTGCCTATTGTTTGAAGTTGAATGCCCGGGGGGGACACACAACAGTCTGGCATACCCAACCAGACAGATATCTATACATTTTGAACCTTCATTTCTCAAAAGCTACTGTATGGATTTACCCCAAAAAACTAAAAGCACACTTTCTGAGTTAAGATCTAGCTTTCTGCCTAACTTGGTGCAATTTCTTGTAGCCATTTGGACTGTGTTGGTGTCTAAAGTTCTTATGGGAAAGTGCATTGGGAAACTGTATTGTGGGTTCCCCTTTTTTCAGCCCCCACTTGACAGATCACCCCTAAAGTTTCAAGGTAGTAGCTGAAATTGATTAACTTTTTTATGGAAAATGTAATGAATATTTGTTAAACATTACCAAAGGTATTAGCACAAAAAAACACTTCCTATCGAAAGTCCGACCTACCTCTAATTAATGTATATATGTAAATATTCACAGGGGCGTTATAGTTAGTTGGACATTTCACTCGTACAAAACCTGAGAAATTACCCCATTATAGTTAGTTCAGCTAACGATAACTTGTGCCCACGCAATGCACTGCTGATGACGTCACATATTACATCACTCATGACATGGTCAGTGACATCACTCATGACATCACTGATGATGTCTCAAATGACATCACTGATTTTGTTTTTGTAAAGTTGAAATATGTTTAATATATATAGGGAAAGGTGTATTGAAGAATGAGTGGGTGTATTAGTGTCTGAATGGATGATTTAGTAGGTGCGTGACTGACTGTATAAGTTAGTGATTAAACATATCTTACTGAATGCATGAATTAGTGATAAACTGTGTAAATGTCTGTATCCGTCTGTCTGTTGGTGTGTAAGCGGCTGCATGAGTTTGTGAATAGCTACATGGGTGTCTATATGATTTATTGATTGGTTGTCTGAGTATCTGTATGTGTGCCTGACTGTTTGTGTGAGTGGGGTGTGTGTGACTCTGTGCATAGATGTGTGAGTGGGTGATTCACTGGGTGCATGGTTTCAAGAGTGCATCTGTGATGGACTGTATGGGTGGGTGAGTGTGTGCATGGTTGTGTTAGTGAGTGAATGTATATCTCAGTGGTACATGTGTGAGTAACTACATATGTGAAAGGCAGTATATATTTGTGTTATAGTATATAAATGTCTATAAAGGAGAGTGTGTGATTGTGAGATTGGCTGTATGGATGAGTGTGTGCTTAAATCAGTGATTGTATAAGAGCGTAAAAATGTGATAGTATTTGTATGAGTAAGTGAGCTGGTGTATGTTTAACTGTATAGGTGATAAATGGGAGTGTGATTAATTATTTGCATGATGTGTAAGTACCTCTATGGATGAATGGTGGTGTGTGAGTTTCTATATAGGTGCAAGAGTGCATATGATAGTCCTGTACTGAGTGACCGTAAGTATGAGTGACTGTACCAGTGAGTGAGTGGATGTCTGTGTAGACCTAAGAATCAGTGAGTGGGTATGTAGTTATTGGTGTTGGAGTGTCTATGTTTTTGAGACTGGCAGTCTGTAGTTTAGAGTGGGTGTATCAAAAGTTATATTAGGCAGTTATCACATGGATGATGTCATCAGTGATGTCATTTGAGATGTCATCAGCGATGTCATCAGTGATGTCACTGACCCTGTCATGAGTGATGTAATATGTGATGCCATCAGCAGTGCATTGCGGGGACGTGAGTTATAGTTAGCTGACCCACCTATAACGGGGTAATTTTTTGGTTTTGTACGAGTGAAATGTCCAACTAACCATAACGCCCCTAAAACCTATGGTTTTTCAGTGAATTTCTAAGGTTTTTTAAAAGCTAATTTCTAACTATAACGTGCCTGAATCCTATGTTTTTTCAGTGAATTTCAAAGGTTTTTTAAATGCTAGTTTCTAACTATAACGTGCCTGAAACCTATGGTTTTTTTAAGTGAATTTTTAAGGTGTTTTGAATGCTAGTTTCTAACTATGCCTACAGAGGTAGGACATGTGAAGAAAGAAGAAAAAACGCACAGAAAGAAGCAAAGGAAATTCAGAAAAAAGCAACAGAAGTCCACAAAGACGAGGAAAAGTGCAGGAAGAAGCAAGACATGTGCGGAAAGAAGCAACAGAGGAGCAAAAAGAGGCCTTGTTGCGAAATCATCCTGTGCCCACAACATTTTGAGACTGGTACTGGTGGTCACTGACTCTGACTAACCAGGCCTAGAGCCGGTGCTTTGCTAAAAGACACTTAGAATACAGTGAAAACACCTACATGCACTAGGGAACACTAAGCGTTGGGGTGCCCCTGTGATTAGCATGACTTTCTCTGTAAGGCCCTAGTACATAATAGTAAGATGTGCTGAAATATGCTACTTTTACTAGTAGTAGTTGCCTTGGCAGAGTTTTGGAGAAAGGGTGCTGGGCGTCCAACCATCGCTCAGGAATTCCGCTGTGTAGGACTTACAGGACGTACCATGAGGGATTCATGGCCCCCAAACTCCCTCAGGATTAAATTGGACTTAATCCCCCATCCCGTAGTCTGCCATGAGGCACGTTTGCAGAGTGGTAGAGAAAGGGGGGATTAAGTCCCCTTGAATCCTGAGGGTCCAGGGGTCCAACAAGCCCACGAGGTACCTCCTGTAAGCTCCACAGAGATGCGATGCAGAGAGGTGTAAAAAGGGGCGTGGCCTGGAAACCTCTCTGCAATGCAGACTTGTGGGGGTTACTGGATGTACCTGGTGGGCTAGATAGCCCCCAGGGACCCCCAGTATTAAAGGGGAATTAATTCCCCACTTTTAAACGCACCACAGGGCGTGTTTGCAGAGTGTTGCTGGGAGGGGGCGGGGCCTCTGGCACGATAGCAGTGTTTTTTTTTAAATATATTTTTTAGAAGATGGGCTGTGTGGCCCCCCTTCTTTTTCCTTTTTTCGGCCCCTGGGGACCCCATCCCCGGGGCCTGACCCCTTTAAAAAAAAAATAATATTATATGAAAGGGAAGGGGGCCGCATGGGGCCCCCTCCCATTTCCAAAATCCGGCCCCGGGTACCCCATCCTCCTGGTCCAGCCTTTAAAAAAAAAACATTTGGGGGAAGGGGCCGCGTGGACCCCTCCCGGTTCCACTTCTAGCCCCGGGGACCCCATCCTCCAGGGCAAGCCCTATCCGTTGGAGACCATGTGGTGAGCCCCAATGGATCCACGGTCCCGCAATTACAATTTGGCATGCCCCCGGGACTTGGCGCACCCGGGGGCTAAATATTAAGGAAGCGCTGGAGCCCGTGTTTCTTTTTTCTATTTTCACGGCAGGATCTGCGGATCCTCTGCGACTTTTGCCGCTTTTACAAAAAAATGTTTTTTCTGGCCCTGGTAGTCCTTGTGGGACACCCTAAGCAGGCCTTGGGAGTCATGGTGTTTCTACCTGCCCCCTCTTCTTTTTTTTTGTGTTTGAAGATGGCTGCCAACACTTTCTGGTTTGGAGTGTTGACAGCCAATTAGAATAAAGCTTGTGGCCGGGCGGGTCCGCATATCCACCGCGCCACTAGATATCAAAACTTTTTTTTTCTCAGCAACTACTGAACAGATTTACACCAAAGGTCTTTTCTGAACCAAGGGCTACCTTTTTGCCAAATTTGGTGTAATTCCATTCAGCAGTTCGAGCTGTAGCCCTGTCTAAATTTCCCTATTGAAAATACCATGGAGAAAACACGTTTTGGGACCCCCTTTTTTCTCGACCCCGCTTGAAAAATCACCTCGAAACTTTCAAGACAGGAGGTGACCAGAGCGCCCCACAAGTTTTGAAAATTTCGCAAAGATTTGACATTGAGCGCCAAAGTTATTGGGAAAACAAAAAACGCTTATCCTATGGAAACTAGGTCCTAACTATAACTATCTACTGGTGACCCCCTGTATATATATATATATATATTGCAGGCATCGTTTCACAGGCAGCCAGCATGTATGAAAGTGACACTTACCTGGGGGGTGGAGCCTGCTATCCAGTCATAGGATCAGGCAGGATATTTGAATCTCAACAGACACCTGAGCCCTGAACATACCCCTGGCGCTGAGGAAGGTGATACAGACGCCGAAATGCATTCGCCAACAACGAGGGGTTCCATTATGCTGAAATAAAGTGTCTCCATCAGTTTCCCCGCTTGTGACCTCATTTCTTCGTTTTGGAGGAATGGATCTGTATATTGTAGCGCGGTTGCCAGAGACGCGCTTATGAGGTCCCCACAGCATTAAGCCGGCCTTGGTACACCCTGGTTCCCGTCTTGACGGATTGTTTGCCTCCAAGTTATTGGAATTGCCAAGGCTCACCAGCAGGCTCGGGAGAAATGACAGAGGTGTAGAAATCATCCGATTTCTCATTGGGCAAGGAGGATTTTCCACCGAGTCCCTGCAGAAAATTAATCCGGAGGCTTGAGGGTTGCTGCGGTCAGGGGACGCGAGGAGACAGCTTGAAAGCGGCAGGATGCATATCTTCACTTGGGGACTCATAATCTTGCTGATACTCGACCCACTCCCACCATATCCAACCAGCCAGAAACACTGAATTCTGGGACTTACAGGCATCGTTTCACAGGCAGCCAGCATGTATGAAAGTGATTGACACTTACCTGGGGGGTGGAGCCTGCTATCCAGTCATAGGATCAGGCAGGATATTTGAATCTCAACAGACACCTGAGCCCTGAACATACCCCTGGCGCTGAGGAAGGCGATACAGACGCCGAAATGCATTCGCCAACAACGAGTGGTTCCAATATGCTGAAATAAAGGTGTCTCCATCAGTTTCCCCGTTTGTGACCTCATTTCTTCGTTTTGGAGGAATGGATCTGTAAATTGTAGCGCGGTTGCCAGAGACGCACTTATGAGGTCCCGCAGCATTAAGCCGGCCTTGGTACACCCTGGTTCCCGTCTCGACGGATTGTTTGCCTCCAAGTTATTAGAATTGCCAAGGCTCACCAGCAGGCTCGGGAGAAATGACAGCGGTGTAGAAATCATCCGATTTCTCATTGGGCAAGGAGGATTTTCCACCGAGTCCCCGCAGAAAATTAACCCGGAGGCTTGAGGGTTGCTGCGGTCAGGGGACGCGAGAAGACAGCTTGAAAGTGGCAGGATGCATATCTTCACTTGGGGACTCATAATCTTGCTGATACTCGACCCACTCCCACCATATCCAACCAGCTAGAAACACTGAATTCTGGGACTTGCATGCATCGTTTCACAGGCAGCCAGCATGTATGAACGTGATTGACACTTACCTGGGGATGGATCCTGCTATCCAGTCATAGGATCAGGCAGGATATTTGAATGTCAACAGACACCTGAGCCCTGAACATACCCCTTGCGCTGAAGAAGGCGATACAGACGCCGAAATGCATTCGCCAACAACGAGGGGTTCCATTATGCTGAAATAAAGGTGTCTCCATCAATTTCCCCGCTTGTGACCTCATTTCTTCGTTTTGGAGGAATGGATCTGTATATTGTAGCGCGGTTGCCAGAGACGCGCTTATGAGGTCCCCGCAGCATTAAGCCGAACTTGGTACACCCTGGTTCCCGTCTCAACGGATTGTTTGCCTCCAAGTTATTGGAATTGCCAAGGCTCACCAGCAGGCTCGGGAGAAATGACAGCGGTGTAGAAATCATCCGATTTCTCATTGGGCAAGGAGGATTTTCCACCGAGTGCCCGCAGAAAATTAACCCGGAGGCTTGAGGGTTGCTGCGGTCAGGGGACGCGAGGAGACATCTTGAAAGCGGCAGGATGCATATCTTCACTTGGGGACTCATAATCTTGCTGATACTCGACCCACTACCACCATATCCAACCAGCCAGAAACACTGAATTCTGGGACTTACAGGCATCGTTTAAAAGGCAGCCAGCATGTATGAAAGTGATTGACACTTACCTGGGGGGTGGAGCCTGCTATCCAGTCATAGGATCAGGCAGGATATTTGAATCTCAACAGACACCTGAGCCCTGAACATACCCCTGGAGCTGAGGAAGGTGATACAGACGCCGAAATGCATTCGCCAACAACGAGTGGTTCCAATATGCTGAAATAAAGGTGTCTCCATCATTTTCCCCGCTTGTGACCTCATTTCTTCATTTTGGAGGAATGGATCTGTATATTGTAGCGCGGTTGCCAGAGACGCACTTATGAGGTCCCCGCAGCATTAAGCCGGCCTTGGTACACCCTGGTTCCCGTCTCGACGGATTGTTTGCCTCCAAGTTATTAGAATTGCCAAGGCTCACCAGCAGGCTCGGGAGAAATGACAGTGGTGTAGAAATCATCCGATTTCTCATTGGGCAAGGAGGATTTTCCACCGAGTGCCCGCAGAAAATTAACCCGGAGGCTTGAGGGTTGCTGCGGTCAGGGGACGCGAGGAGACAGCTTGAAAGCGGCAGGATGCATATCTTCACTTGGGGACTCATAATCTTGCTGATACTCGACCCACTCCCACCATATCCAACCAGCCAGAAACACTGAATTCTGGGACTTACAGGCATCGTTTAAAAGGCAGCCAGCATGTATGAAAGTGATTGACACTTACCTGGGGGGTGGAGCCTGCTATCCAGTCATAGGATCAGGCAGGATATTTGAATCTCAACAGACACCTGAGCCCTGAACATACCCCTGGCGCTGAGGAAGGCGATACAGACGCCGAAATGCATTCGCCAACAACGAGTGGTTCCAATATGCTGAAATAAAGGTGTCTCCATCATTTTCCCCGCTTGTGACCTCATTTCTTCATTTTGGAGGAATGGATCTGTATATTGTAGCGCGGTTGCCAGAGACGCGCTTATGAGGTCCCCGCAGCATTAAGCCGACCTTGGTACACCCTGGTTCCCGTCTCAACGGATTGTTTGCCTCCAAGTTATTGGAATTGCCAAGGCTCACCAGCAGGCTCGGGAGAAATGACAGCGGTGTAGAAATCATCCGAATTCTCATTGGGCAAGGAGGATTTTCCACCGAGTGCCCGCAGAAAATTAACCCGGAGGCTTGAGGGTTGCTGCGGTCAGGGGACGCGAGGAGACAGCTTGAAAGCGGCAGGATGCATATCTTCACTTGGGGACTCATAATCTTGCTGATACTCGACCCACTCCCACCATATCCAACCAGCCAGAAACACTGAATTCTGGGACTTACAGGCATCGTTTAAAAGGCAGCCAGCATGTATGAAAGTGATTGACACTTACCTGGGGGGTGGAGCCTGCTATCCAGTCATAGGATCAGGCAGGATATTTGAATCTCAACAGACACCTGAGCCCTGAACATACCCCTGGTGCTGAGGAAGGCGATACAGACGCCGAAATGCATTCGCCAACAACGAGTGGTTCCAATATGCTGAAATAAAGGTGTCTCCATCATTTTCCCCGCTTGTGACCTCATTTCTTCATTTTGGAGGAATGGATCTGTATATTGTAGCGCGGTTGCCAGAGACGCACTTATGAGGTCCCCGCAGCATTAAGCCGGCCTTGGTACACCCTGGTTCCCGTCTCGACGGATTGTTTGCCTCCAAGTTATTAGAATTGCCAAGGCTCACCAGCAGGCTCGGGAGAAATGACAGCGGTGTAGAAATCATCCGATTTCTCATTGGGCAAGGAGGATTTTCCACCGAGTGCCCGCAGAAAATTAACCCGGAGGCTTGAGGGTTGCTGCGGTCAGGGGACGCGAGGAGACAGCTTGAAAGCGGCAGGATGCATATCTTCACTTGGGGACTCATAATCTTGCTGATACTCGACCCACTCCCACCATATCCAACCAGCCAGAAACACTGAATTCTGGGACTTACAGGCATCGTTTAAAAGGCAGCCAGCATGTATGAAAGTGATTGACACTTACCTGGGGGGTGGAGCCTGCTATCCAGTCATAGGATCAGGCAGGATATTTGAATCTCAACAGACACCTGAGCCCTGAACATACCCCTGGCGCTGAGGAAGGCGATACAGACGCCGAAATGCATTCGCCAACAACGAGTGGTTCCAATATGCTGAAATAAAGGTGTCTCCATCATTTTCCCCGCTTGTGACCTCATTTCTTCATTTTGGAGGAATGGATCTGTATATTGTAGCGCGGTTGCCAGAGACGCACTTATGAGGTCCCCGCAGCATTAAGCCGGCCTTGGTACACCCTGGTTCCCGTCTCGACGGATTGTTTGCCTCCAAGTTATTAGAATTGCCAAGGCTCACCAGCAGGCTCGGGAGAAATGACAGCGGTGTAGAAATCATCTGATTTCTCATTGGGCAAGGAGGATTTTCCACTGAGTCCCCGCAGAAAATTAACCCGGAGGCTTGAGGGTTGCTGCGGTCAGGGAACGCGAGAAGACAGCTTGAAAGTGGCAGGATGCATATCTTCACTTGGGAACTCATAATCTTGCTGATACTCGACCCACTCCCACCATATCCAACCAGCCAGAAACACTGAATTCTGGGACTTGCATGCATCGTTTCACAGGCAGCCAGCATGTATGAAAGTGATTGACACTTACCTGGGGGTGGATCCTGCTATCCAGTCATAGGATCAGGCAGGATATTTGAATGTCAACAGACACCTGAGCCCTGAACATACCCCTGGTGCTGAAGAAGGCGATTCAGACGCCGAAATGCATTCGCCAACAACGAGGGGTTCCCTTATGCTGAAATAAAGGTGTCTCCATCATTTTCCCCGCTTGTGACCTCATTTCTTCATTTTGGAGGAATGGATCTGTATATTGTAGCGCGGTTGCCAGAGACGCGCTTATGAGGTACCCGCAGCATTAAGCCGGCCTTGGTACACCCTGGTTCCCGTCTTGATGGATTGTTTGCCTCCAGGTTATTGGAATTGCCAAGGCTCACCAGCAGGCTCGGGAGAAATGACAGCGGTGTAGAAATCATCCGATTTCTCATTGGGCAAGGAGGATTTTCCACCGAGTCCCTGCAGAAAATTAACCCGGAGGCTTGAGGGTTGCTGCGGTCAGGGGACGCGAGGAGACAGCTTGAAAGCGGCAGGAAGCATATCTTCACTTGGGGACTCATAATCTTGCTGATACTCGACCCACTCCCACCATATCCAACCAGCCAGAAACACTGAATTCTGGGACTTGCAGGCATCGTTTCACAGGCAGCCAGCATGTATGAAAGTGATTGACACTTACCTGGGGGGTGGAGCCTGCTATCCAGTCATAGGATCAGGCAGGATATTTGAATCTCAATAGACACCTGAGCCCTGAACATACCCCTAGCGCTGAGGAAGGCGATACAGACGCCGAAATGCATTCGCCAACAACGAGTGGTTCCAATATGCTGAAATAAAGGTGTCTCCATCAGTTTCCCCGTTTGTGACCTCATTTCTTCGTTTTGGAGGAATGGATCTGTAAATTGTAGCGCGGTTGCCAGAGACGCACTTATGAGGTCCCGCAGCATTAAGCCGGCCTTGGTACACCCTGGTTCCCGTCTCGACGGATTGTTTGCCTCCAAGTTATTAGAATTGCCAAGGCTCACCAGCAGGCTCGGGAGAAATGACAGCGGTGTAGAAATCATCCGATTTCTCATTGGGCAAGGAGGATTTTCCACCGAGTCCCCGCAGAAAATTAACCCGGAGGCTTGAGGGTTGCTGCGGTCAGGGGACGCGAGAAGACAGCTTGAAAGTGGCAGGATGCATATCTTCACTTGGGGACTCATAATCTTGCTGATACTCGACCCACTCCCACCATATCCAACCAGCTAGAAACACTGAATTCTGGGACTTGCATGCATCGTTTCACAGGCAGCCAGCATGTATGAACGTGATTGACACTTACCTGGGGATGGATCCTGCTATCCAGTCATAGGATCAGGCAGGATATTTGAATGTCAACAGACACCTGAGCCCTGAACATACCCCTTGCGCTGAAGAAGGCGATACAGACGCCGAAATGCATTCGCCAACAACGAGGGGTTCCATTATGCTGAAATAAAGGTGTCTCCATCAATTTCCCCGCTTGTGACCTCATTTCTTCGTTTTGGAGGAATGGATCTGTATATTGTAGCGCGGTTGCCAGAGACGCGCTTATGAGGTCCCCGCAGCATTAAGCCGAACTTGGTACACCCTGGTTCCCGTCTCAACGGATTGTTTGCCTCCAAGTTATTGGAATTGCCAAGGCTCACCAGCAGGCTCGGGAGAAATGACAGCGGTGTAGAAATCATCCGATTTCTCATTGGGCAAGGAGGATTTTCCACCGAGTGCCCGCAGAAAATTAACCCGGAGGCTTGAGGGTTGCTGCGGTCAGGGGACGCGAGGAGACATCTTGAAAGCGGCAGGATGCATATCTTCACTTGGGGACTCATAATCTTGCTGATACTCGACCCACTACCACCATATCCAACCAGCCAGAAACACTGAATTCTGGGACTTACAGGCATCGTTTAAAAGGCAGCCAGCATGTATGAAAGTGATTGACACTTACCTGGGGGGTGGAGCCTGCTATCCAGTCATAGGATCAGGCAGGATATTTGAATCTCAACAGACACCTGAGCCCTGAACATACCCCTGGAGCTGAGGAAGGTGATACAGACGCCGAAATGCATTCGCCAACAACGAGTGGTTCCAATATGCTGAAATAAAGGTGTCTCCATCATTTTCCCCGCTTGTGACCTCATTTCTTCATTTTGGAGGAATGGATCTGTATATTGTAGCGCGGTTGCCAGAGACGCACTTATGAGGTCCCCGCAGCATTAAGCCGGCCTTGGTACACCCTGGTTCCCGTCTCGACGGATTGTTTGCCTCCAAGTTATTAGAATTGCCAAGGCTCACCAGCAGGCTCGGGAGAAATGACAGTGGTGTAGAAATCATCCGATTTCTCATTGGGCAAGGAGGATTTTCCACCGAGTGCCCGCAGAAAATTAACCCGGAGGCTTGAGGGTTGCTGCGGTCAGGGGACGCGAGGAGACAGCTTGAAAGCGGCAGGATGCATATCTTCACTTGGGGACTCATAATCTTGCTGATACTCGACCCACTCCCACCATATCCAACCAGCCAGAAACACTGAATTCTGGGACTTACAGGCATCGTTTAAAAGGCAGCCAGCATGTATGAAAGTGATTGACACTTACCTGGGGGGTGGAGCCTGCTATCCAGTCATAGGATCAGGCAGGATATTTGAATCTCAACAGACACCTGAGCCCTGAACATACCCCTGGCGCTGAGGAAGGCGATACAGACGCCGAAATGCATTCGCCAACAACGAGTGGTTCCAATATGCTGAAATAAAGGTGTCTCCATCATTTTCCCCGCTTGTGACCTCATTTCTTCATTTTGGAGGAATGGATCTGTATATTGTAGCGCGGTTGCCAGAGACGCGCTTATGAGGTCCCCGCAGCATTAAGCCGACCTTGGTACACCCTGGTTCCCGTCTCAACGGATTGTTTGCCTCCAAGTTATTGGAATTGCCAAGGCTCACCAGCAGGCTCGGGAGAAATGACAGCGGTGTAGAAATCATCCGAATTCTCATTGGGCAAGGAGGATTTTCCACCGAGTGCCCGCAGAAAATTAACCCGGAGGCTTGAGGGTTGCTGCGGTCAGGGGACGCGAGGAGACAGCTTGAAAGCGGCAGGATGCATATCTTCACTTGGGGACTCATAATCTTGCTGATACTCGACCCACTCCCACCATATCCAACCAGCCAGAAACACTGAATTCTGGGACTTACAGGCATCGTTTAAAAGGCAGCCAGCATGTATGAAAGTGATTGACACTTACCTGGGGGGTGGAGCCTGCTATCCAGTCATAGGATCAGGCAGGATATTTGAATCTCAACAGACACCTGAGCCCTGAACGTACCCCTGGCGCTGAGGAAGGCGATACAGACGCCGAAATGCATTCGCCAACAACGAGTGGTTCCAATATGCTGAAATAAAGGTGTCTCCATCATTTTCCCCGCTTGTGACCTCATTTCTTCATTTTGGAGGAATGGATCTGTATATTGTAGCGCGGTTGCCAGAGACGCACTTATGAGGTCCCCGCAGCATTAAGCCGGCCTTGGTACACCCTGGTTCCCGTCTCGACGGATTGTTTGCCTCCAAGTTATTAGAATTGCCAAGGCTCACCAGCAGGCTCGGGAGAAATGACAGCGGTGTAGAAATCATCCGATTTCTCATTGGGCAAGGAGGATTTTCCACCGAGTGCCCGCAGAAAATTAACCCGGAGGCTTGAGGGTTGCTGCGGTCAGGGGACGCGAGGAGACAGCTTGAAAGCGGCAGGATGCATATCTTCACTTGGGGACTCATAATCTTGCTGATACTCGACCCACTCCCACCATATCCAACCAGCCAGAAACACTGAATTCTGGGACTTACAGGCATCGTTTAAAAGGCAGCCAGCATGTATGAAAGTGATTGACACTTACCTGGGGGGTGGAGCCTGCTATCCAGTCATAGGATCAGGCAGGATATTTGAATCTCAACAGACACCTGAGCCCTGAACATACCCCTGGCGCTGAGGAAGGCGATACAGACGCCGAAATGCATTCGCCAACAACGAGTGGTTCCAATATGCTGAAATAAAGGTGTCTCCATCATTTTCCCCGCTTGTGACCTCATTTCTTCATTTTGGAGGAATGGATCTGTATATTGTAGCGCGGTTGCCAGAGACGCACTTATGAGGTCCCCGCAGCATTAAGCCGGCCTTGGTACACCCTGGTTCCCGTCTCGACGGATTGTTTGCCTCCAAGTTATTAGAATTGCCAAGGCTCACCAGCAGGCTCGGGAGAAATGACAGCGGTGTAGAAATCATCTGATTTCTCATTGGGCAAGGAGGATTTTCCACTGAGTCCCCGCAGAAAATTAACCCGGAGGCTTGAGGGTTGCTGCGGTCAGGGAACGCGAGAAGACAGCTTGAAAGTGGCAGGATGCATATCTTCACTTGGGAACTCATAATCTTGCTGATACTCGACCCACTCCCACCATATCCAACCAGCCAGAAACACTGAATTCTGGGACTTGCATGCATCGTTTCACAGGCAGCCAGCATGTATGAAAGTGATTGACACTTACCTGGGGGTGGATCCTGCTATCCAGTCATAGGATCAGGCAGGATATTTGAATGTCAACAGACACCTGAGCCCTGAACATACCCCTGGTGCTGAAGAAGGCGATTCAGACGCCGAAATGCATTCGCCAACAACGAGGGGTTCCCTTATGCTGAAATAAAGGTGTCTCCATCATTTTCCCCGCTTGTGACCTCATTTCTTCATTTTGGAGGAATGGATCTGTATATTGTAGCGCGGTTGCCAGAGACGCGCTTATGAGGTACCCGCAGCATTAAGCCGGCCTTGGTACACCCTGGTTCCCGTCTTGATGGATTGTTTGCCTCCAAGTTATTGGAATTGCCAAGGCTCACCAGCAGGCTCGGGAGAAATGACAGCGGTGTAGAAATCATCCGATTTCTCATTGGGCAAGGAGGATTTTCCACCGAGTCCCTGCAGAAAATTAACCCGGAGGCTTGAGGGTTGCTGCGGTCAGGGGACGCGAGGAGACAGCTTGAAAGCGGCAGGAAGCATATCTTCACTTGGGGACTCATAATCTTGCTGATACTCGACCCACTCCCACCATATCCAACCAGCCAGAAACACTGAATTCTGGGACTTGCAGGCATCGTTTCACAGGCAGCCAGCATGTATGAAAGTGATTGACACTTACCTGGGGGGTGGAGCCTGCTATCCAGTCATAGGATCAGGCAGGATATTTGAATCTCAATAGACACCTGAGCCCTGAACATACCCCTAGCGCTGAGGAAGGCGATACAGATGCCGAAATGCATTCGCCAACAATGAGGGGTTCCATTATGCTGAAATAAAGGTGTCTCCATCAATTTCCCTGCTTGTGACCTCATTTCTTCGTTTTGGAGGAATGGATCTGTATATTGTAGCGCGGTTGCCAGAGACGCGCTTATGAGGTCCCCGCAGCATTAAGCCGACCTTGGTACACCCTGGTTCCCGTCTCGACGGATTGTTTGCCTCCAAGTTATTGGAATTGCAAAGGCTCACCAGCAGGCTCGGGAGAAATGACAGCGGGGTAGAAATGATCCGATTCCTCATTGGGCAAGGAGGATTTTCCACCGAGTCCCCGCAGAAAATTAACCCGGAGGCTTGAGGGTTTCTGCGGTCAGGGGACGCGAGGAGACAGCTTGAAAGCGGCAGGATGCATATCTTCACTTGGGGACTCATAATCTTGCTGATACTCGACCCACTCCCACACTCCCACCATATCCAACCAGCCAGAAACACTGAATTCTGGGACTTGCAGGCATCGTTTCACAGGCAGCCAGCATGTATGAAAGTGATTGACACTTACCTGGGGGGTGGAGCCTGCTATCCAGTCATAGGATCAGGCAGGATATTTGAATCTCAACAGACACCTGAGCCCTGAACATACCCCTGGCGCTGAGGAAGGCAATACAGACGCCGAAATGCATTCGCCAACAACGAGGGGTTCCATTATGCTGAAATAAAGGTGTCTCCATCAGTTTCCCCGCTTGTGACCTCATTTCTTCGTTTTGGAGGAATGGATCTGCATATATATATATATATATATATATATATATATATATATATATATATATATATATATATATATATATATATATATATATATATATATATATATATATATATATATATATATATATATATATATATATATATATATATATATATATATATATATACATATATACATATATATGTATTCACTGAAAAAACCATAGGTTTCACACCAGTTATAGTTAGCCGGAAATTTTACCGACATAAAACCATTGAAATTCCCACGTTATAGTTAGTTGGACTCACTATAACTTGCGCGTGCAATGCACTGCTGATGACGTCACATATTACATCACTCATGACATGGTCAGTGACATCACTCATGACATCACTGATGACACCATTCAGTGAATGTGTGTCTTTTTGAAAAATAAATATTAGTGAGTAATGTTTAAATATTTAAATATATGTATTAGTCTTTCACTTTGTGTATAAGTGGCTGCATGGGTTGGTGAGTAGCTACATGTGTATCTATATGGGTTATTAGATGTTTTTCTTAGTATCAGTATGAGTGTCTATATGGTTTGGTGGGGGTATTACTTAGCACATAGATGCATGAGTGACTGACTCTCTGTTTGTATGTGTTTTGAAGACAGCATATGTGCAGGACTGTATGTGTGGATGAGTGTGTATATGTGTGTGTTAGTGAGGGAATGACTGTCTCACTAGTGTCTTTATCAGTAACTACATATGTTTTAATCTAGTATATGTGAATATTGATGTATATAAGTGAGTATATGTGAGAGTAAGAGATTGTAAGAGTTCCTGTTTAAATAAGTATGTGTTTCTATAAGTGATTGTTTAAGAGAATAAATAGGTTTAAATTTCAATAGAAGTAAGGTGGTAGTGTGTGTATAGCTCTATATGCAAATAAATGGATGTTCAATAGTTTATTTGCATGTGTGAGTAGTGTGTGAGTACCTTTTGGATGACTGTTGGTGTGTAACAGGATGTATAGGTGTATCAATACATATGATGAGTGAGTATATGTATGAGTGACTATATAGAACTGTTTGTTAATGAGTATATGTGTATATAGATGGTGGAATTACTGAATTGGTTGTTGTAACTGATATGGGTATCTCCATTTAAAAAAAATAATTAGTTTCTATTTTTGAATATGTGTTTCAAGGGTTACATTACAGTGAAAGGAGGTCTGTCACTCTGTCACAAGGATGGTGTCATCAGTGATGTCATGAGTGATGTAATATGTGACGTCATCAGCAGTGCATTGCACGCACAAGTTATAGTGAGTCCAACTAACTATAATGTGGGAATTTCAATGGTTTTATGTCATTAAAAGTTCCGGCTAACTATAACTGGTGTGAAACCTATGTTTTTTTTTCAGTGAATTTAATAGGTTTTTTAAATGCTAATTCCTAACTATAACTGGTGTGAAACCTATGGTTTTTTCCAGTGAATTTCATAGTTTTTTTTATAGCAAATCTCTTTCAGTAGGAAATGTAACATTTTTCATAATGAATTTTATATTGTATATTTATGTAATACTATTTTTTGATGTATATATATATTTTTTTATTGTTTTGCAGCGGAGCGCTCCCGGGGCGCGTACCGATGCGCTTACCGGTAAGCGCAGTTTTGCCGCGCTCCGGTTCGCGTACCGGTGAGCGGCCCGTTAGCGCTATAGCCGCGAACGAAAACATCATCGTGATGTATCGCGTAGCCGCGTGATGCGTGTTATGACGCACGGCGTAAGCGCACCCGGAAGCGCCAGAGCACATACGATCGTGCTACGTAAGCGCTCCAGGGCGCGCCCTGATGCGCTTACGCTACGCTCCCCCGGGTGCGCCCCGGGGCGCGTAGCGTAAACGCGTCTGGTCATGTGACCTGAAAATAACACTTTTCATTGGTTCAGAACACTTTTGGTTTCCAAATGATGAAAGCCCGGGTCATGTAACCTGAAAATAACACTTTTTATTGGTTCAGAACAGTTTTGTTTTCCAAATGATGAAAACCCCCACCTTTTTTCCTCATTTTCACTTTGTTGTTTGAGTGAGGAAGACCTGCTTCTATTGTTAGAGAAATGGCTACAGTAGCAGCAGCAGAATCTGCACCACCACCACAAGGACCACAACAACATCACATTGGTGGTCAAGAAGAAGAGTAGGAGGAGGAGGAGGAGTGAAGGCAGAGAAGGCATTTCCTACCTGAAGACAATGCCCCATATAAACCTAAGGAGCACTTTATATGGGAGTTTTTTGAAATCCCAAGGGGTGCAGAGAAGGTAAACGCTGCAAAGGTAACTTGTCTCATCTGTGGCGCTGTACTATCCAGGGGGAACCCTGCAAAAAAAGATTCATTTGGGAATCACACAATGATTCGGCACATGCAACGATTGTACCCCAATAACTATTCTGCAGCAGAGATGAGAGAACTGTGCAGAAACCTTCCACAATCGTCTGCCAGCACCTCAACAACCAAAGAACCCACTCCATCGGGTCCAGAGGCAAGTCAGATGGTTCCAAACATACAAACTAAGTTTGGTGATTACAAATTTGTTTGCATATATTGTGGCAAAACAATTACTTATGGTGAGAAGAGTATTACCCTCATCAACATTGCTGGTGATAACCACAAGTGCCCGAAGAAACCCACATTTTTTTTTTTTTTAGCTCCAGTTGAGCCGTTTATAATTCCCTGTTTTTTGTTTCCCCCATAAAAAATACCCAAAAATATAAAACTGTTCAGAAAAGCCAAAAAAGTAAAAAATGTTCAGAAAAACAATAAAAAAATATAAAACAACAAAAAGAATTAAAAAAAACAGTTCTTTTTAGAACTACCTCCAATTTATAAAAAAAACCTTAATTTTTAAAAAACTCTGTCATTCTTTTTTCTCCAGGGTATGCTCCCCCGTACGCTCCACAGTGCGCGTACCGGGCGCACCGCTCGTTCCTACCGAGACACAAGATGGCGGCCGCACAGGACTGTTTGGAATGTTTACAGACACCCGAGAGCCAATCAGCCTTCCGCTCGCGAACTCCCGTATCGCGCTGGTTCGCGCCCCGGTGCGCGTACCGGGGCGTGCTTACAGATATATATATTTTTTTGAACCTAAATTACTCAAAATCCACTGGCGCACATATCTTGAGACATAGCAAAGGCACATTGGGCTACCAGTCCCTACAATTTTGCCAAGTTTGATGGAAATCCATTCTGCCGTTCGGGCTGAAAGTGAGGTTGACCGCCCTATGGAAATTAACATGGGGAAAACACGTTTTGGGACCCCCTTTTTTCTCGGCCCCCGCTTGACGAATCCCCCACAAACTTTAAGGGAAGGACCGGAGCGCCGCAAGGCAAATTTGAGGAAAATTTCAGGTAGATTCCTCAACCGGCGCCAAAGTTATTCCCAATAGAATGTTGCAATTTCCCTATACAAAATAATCCTAACTGTAACTACCTACTGGCGACCGCCAGTAGGTAATATATATATATATATATATATATATATATATATATATATAGAGAGAGAGAGAGAGAGAGAGAGAGAGAGAGAGATTTTTTTCTACACAAAAAACACACGTTACAGGGATGTTATTGTTAGGTTCAGCTTTCACTTGTACAAAACCATGGAAATTCAGCAGTTGAAGTTATCTGAGTTAACAAGAACTTACACCCCACAATGCACCGCTTATGACCTCAATTATTTCATCACTCATGACAGTCAGTCAGTGACATCACTGAAGACATCTCAAATGACATTACTGATGACATCATATAATAGAAGGGGGTTCCCCAAATGGGATTTTAGTTGCTGGGCAGGAAAATAGGGGGACATTTAGACAACTAAATAGAAAACAACAACCCTGCCCAAGTAAATATCAAGGGTCCCACTAAGGATCCACAGGTTAGTAGGTGGGGTGACTTCAAAGACACATCGGAGCCAAAGACTTTACTGATATTTTAAGAACATAATTCTTTTATTGATATTTTTTGTATACATTTTTTATGACAGTATAATAAGTGATTATAAGGCATATTTCATATATATACATTTATATTTTCATATGTGATAACACACAAAAACAGCAAGTGACTGTATAAACAATTTTTAAAAAACTTTCCTGGGCATGTTCCACACACTCCCACACACACCAAAGCAACTCACACACAATCTGGGGTCCCTTATTCAATCGTTCTCTCATTCATTCATACAAAAACATATGGAGGAGGGCACCCATGGCTTCCATAGAGTAGAATACAGGTTATTTGCACAGGGGTGCAGATTATGGACATACAGAAGATGGTAATATATTCCACAGGGAATATATAGCTGCCATCCAAGGTGTTTACACCAACGCGCGTTTCGGTGTTAAGGGCCACACTAGGCCACACCTTCCTCAGGGCAGGGGTGTGTACGGACGGGGAGGGGGAACAAATAAGCTGTGAAATAAAAAACGTTTTCTTATTACAGGTTACAAAATACATTCAATCATTATGCATAAATATATAATCAGACTTAACAGTTCCATTAGTTAAAAATTTAACTCAATTGCAGATCAATTGTCTCCGATGTAGAGGGCGTCACTCACAACATTTATATGTACCTACCCATAGATGGGGGAGGACATTCTCTACCAGGTTTGATCAAGGTTATGGTGGAGCAATTAACTGTCATACATTCCTACATTCATACATTCTATTCCATCTCATATATTCATTTACTTTTGGTTTGGGCGTCCTCATAATTACTGATGACATCATTCAGCGAGTGTGAGTGATTTTAAGAGTTTTTGTGCCAGAGTGGGTCTGTCAGTGGCTGTATGGGTGAGAGATTAGATGTGTGAGTGACTGTATGGGTGAGTGAGTGGCTGTTTGAGTGTTTGGGTAAGTGAGTTGGTTGTGTGAGTGGGTGAGCAGATGTAGGAGTGCTTGTACGGATGTTAGAATATGTAAGTGGTTGTGTGGTTGTGTGAGTGAGTACAGGAACGTGCTATGGTGCTGCGCTATGGGGAACAGCCAATCATACTGTGCTCCAGATCCAGGAACATATTTTTTTAAGAAGACTATTAGCAGTACTCAATTCAACTCCCTCATACATTGTACATAAAGAATTATCAGCCCCATATATTGCCGATTACATCAGTGTAGCAGCTCTTACTGTCTGGTATAGGATCTGGAGTAAAGATTGAACTAAATTTATTAGGGAATTTATAAAGGATTGCCATGTCCTTGAGCACAGTAAAAAAAATCCCATGGTTGTATTGTACTGTATGAGCTATTTATGAAGTGCACTGTGATCAAAAATAATATCCTGGCGCTATAACAACTATGTAAGAAAAACAGCTGATGGACAAACTGAAGAGCAGGTCGCTAATGAGGGAATAGCCAGGTTTTCAGTGATGTCCTAAATTTTATTAAGTCAGAGTGAGATCGTACGGGAGCTGGTAATTTATTCCATATCCAAGCTGCATTGACATTGAAAGTACGTCCTGCTTGTTTGACTTTTTGAAATCTGAGTACTTGACATAGTTTTCTGTGGTTGATCGGAGGTTTCCGCCAGGAGTATATTTTTTTAGTTTGTTTTGTAAGGGTTTTGGTCCTTTATTGTGTAGTGCCTTATGTACAATACAGAGAGATTTAAAGATAATTCTATGCTTGATAAGCAGCCAGTGGAGATCCTTCAGGGCCTCTGTGGCAGATGAGTATCAAGATCTGTTCAATGTTAGATTAGCTGTGATTATCTGGATGCGCGCTAGATTTTTTAACAAATAGCTAGGGGCTCCTAGCAACAGGGCATTGCAATAGTCCAGACTACTTAGTATTACATCTTTGGAAATCAGTAATCTAGCTGGTAGGTCAAGCAGAGGATATAGCTTCCTAAGGACTCAGATCAGAGCAAAACATGTCCTGGTAAGTCCATTCCTTTGATTTCCATAGACAGACCTTGATCACACCTAAGTTTTGTACCGCCGCTGGGTTGCCCAGTGGCAGTTCCGTGGGTAGCAGCCAAAAGTTAGGCGATAGGGATACCAGAATTTTATTGGAGGAGCAACAGAGGAGTTCAGTTTACTTTCCATTCATCTTCAGTGAATTTGCATTCATCCAGTCAAAGATGTCAAGAATGCATGCCTGGAAATTACCTATGGTATCCTCCTGGTCAGCGACAGAATCAGCCGAGTATCAGCTGCATAGTTAATTAAGTTAATATTGTGGGTTTTAATAAGTGTGATGAGTGGTTTGATATTAATATTGAATAAAATAGGGCTGAGGGAAGAGCCCTGGGGGACACCATTTATTGTCTATCTAAATTTGGATAAAAACAGGGGGAGAGATCCCGCCTGACAGCGACCAGACGGATAGGATTTTAGCCAGTTTAACATTGGGCCCCCCACACCCACTGCCATAAGTCTGGACAGAAGGATGTGGTGGTCCACCGTGTCAAACGCAGCCGACAAATCTGGAAGGACAAGTACAAAAGATTGTCCATTGACTGTAGTCCTCCGCATTTCATCTGTAGCTCAAATAAGGGCGGTCTCAGTTCCATGGCCAGGGGGGAATCCAAATTGCTCTTCCTCTTTGGGTCTTCCTCAAGCCATGCATAATCTTCTGGATAGAGCAACAGTAATGAACTTATGTGCTGCTCTAAAATCTTTATTGGGAAAGGAAGGACGGAAATAGGTCTCAAATTAGCTAGATTGGTGAGGTCAGACAAAGCTTTTTTTAGCTATGGCTTAACTATAGCTTTCTTCCAACAGTCGGGCACCTTCTTGGTTTCATGAGAATGGTTGATTTATGTAAAAAATCTCTTAAACGAGTGGGCTGAGAACATTGGTTTTAATAACCGCACACAAATCCTTAGTTGCAGTAAAAAGGACTTGAAAATGGGGGTCATAGAATCAAGAGAAGAACTGTTAAGAGAAATTAAAACAAATTCAAAACAGATGACCAGGGCCTGTTGTGAAGGGCCAATTGCATTAGGCACACAGCAATATTTACTTCAGGTAATGAATTTTAAAACATAGATTTTATCTCACAAAGTTGAGAATGGGTACTATGCTGTTGTTAATAGCTTTTCCAATTATGGGCAAATGGAATCAAAACTTCCCAAGGTGCCTGTGTGATGGGAATTCATGTCAGACTACCTTACATTTGATCCTTTTCTGTAATTTTTTATAGAGACAACAGTAAGAGTGACTGAGAAAGATAATGTGAATTTACAGAAAATATGCTCTCAGTTTAGCTTATAGATCACCTTCCAAATCTCTGTGGGAAAAGCATGGGAAAATAGTTTTCTCTTAAACATGTTTCATGATATCCCAGCAGAAGGCTTTTTCACATGATAAGATCACCTTAGAACACACCACAATTCCTAAAATGAGTATGATACCATCAACACATTATTTATAATGTAACTAAAGCCTTAAAACCTTCTATTAACTGCAATGCTTTTTAATGAGGTGCTATCATGTATATTGGTCCCAAGATGGCTGCCAACACTTCTTGGATGAAGTGATGACAGCCAATCAGATCTCACGATGAGATGTGTGGTTAGGCTCCGCCCAGATATATATATTTATTTTTCCATTATTTTTCTTTAAAACTACTGAACGGATTTACCCCATTTAACAAGAAGGGCTCTTTATGAAACTAGGGCTACCTTTTTGCCAAATTTGGTGTAATTCCGTTCAGCAGTTCAGGCTGTAGCTGAGTTTAAAGTTTCCTATGGAAAATTGCATGGAGAAAACACGTTTTGGGACCCCCTCGTTTCTCTCGGCCCCTGCTTCCTGAATCACCCCAGATCTTTCAAGATAGGAGCAGACTGAAGCGGGCCATAAGTTTTGAAAATTTCACAAAGATTTGTCAATCAGCGCCAAAGGTATTGGGAATAGAATGTTGCGATTTTACTATAGTAACTAGGTCCTAATATAACTACCTACTGGCGACTGCCAGTAGGTAATATATAACTATTCTCAGGTGTGCAGTTAAGAATGCGTATTACATTGTTACTTATATGTAGTTATCTGATCTATATAGTGGTATTTGATGTTCTGGATACAATATATACAATTTTTTTGTTGGTCGTCATCCTCTTCATTGAATAGGTGTCTGTTCATAAACTGTACTTCGTAGTATGTAAAGTAGTGTTACATAGTACTACAGTTGTATGATTCTCTGCAATATGCTATTCACAAACTTGAAGACAAACTGAATATGTATGAGTTTGCTGCCCCAATCAGCTTTGAGAGTAGTAAAACTCTCTAGAGATATTCAAAACTATACATTGATATTTACATGTATCTCTGAATTGCTGAACAGAAGAGTCACCCAGTATTAGTTGCAAAAGCAGCTGACTAAAACAAGGTCTTTCCTCAGAGTCGTAATAACTCTAAAGATGGAACCATTCTTTCTCTCGGCCACTAGTAAATTGTCCTTACATAGGGCTTGTCCAAAGAAAAGTAGTGTTTTCCTTGTATGAAAAAGGCATTATGGAAATTTCTGGTTACAGTGGACAGTGGTGGGGAATTGCGCAACAGACTCAAGTAGGAGTTTCGGTTCCTAGGCATAGTGGCATGGCCTTAGTTGTCGTGTAGAATTGGATGATTATTGTATCTAACAATGATTTAGTCCTATGGTGATGATGATCCCACCTCAGACATTGCAGGAAATACTAACAGCTCATTTGCAGGTTCATCAAATATTGCAAACACCATTTTATAATTTTAAAATCTAAGCAGCCGCATGACTGCTACAGCATACAAGTGTATCTACATTGTAGTTGCTGTCCATGATTTGCAATGTTAGAAAAAAGGAAGGGTCACATGCAGATGTTGGTTTCAATGTGATAGACAACATTATTAGAGGAAAGGATTGATATAAGCATGTATTTTGGAGTAATTGGAATGAGAAAAACAGATTACGCAGTTATACCTCAGGAATTCAGAAACCCCATGCCGAAGCTTTTTACAAAATTATTGAAGCATTGTTATAGAGATTTGATCCCTTTTCTTATGTAACACCATATGTCCTGGTCTGTAGGGTTGTGTCATATGGGTTGCCCACTCAAAACTGCAGCTTAGCATACATATAAATATTCCTAGTGATTTAACTAAAAGGAATCATGTTGGCACATACCAATACATGCTAAAATGAACACAGGTTACATATCAGCTTAACAAGAATGTCAAATGTGGATATTCAACAGAAGACTAAAGGGATAGGTAATTTGTACAAAACTTTCCAATTGCAAATCTTTAAAAAAAATTCAATTGAGGAAGTTGTTAAGGTATGTGTTCATGTATCTCTTTTTTTCCTTTTTTCTGAAAGAGGTTTCCATACTTCACAATCATATCAATTTGTCAGAATGCTCGACTTCTTGCTGACCATGTACAGTATTTTACCTTCATTCACCCCAGTTCATGATTATTGTCAGTTTCTTACTCCACGTTTCGTGACTTTATCATAAAAATGCTGTATAATGAACTGAGGGCAAATAACAAATGTTCCCGGCACATAAAAACTAGGGGTGATGCAGGATCTCTATTTCTGCTTAATATTTTCCAGACGTCTCAAATGGACAGCCTCCTGATTTAGGGACAACGCATAGAATGGATATTTCTATGAGAATTTTTTACAAGCGAAGTTAGTGCACAACTGATGGTGTATGTTATCGTCACCTTGCTCCCATAAGGATCATTGGAACAGATTTTGAGTAGCCTGAAAGTAAGAGACTAAGTACTAGAAGACCTAGAGAGTAGCACTAGTGAAGCATAGAAATGATCAAAGTTCCTTCAACATCAACTAACTCATCCCGACTCTAGTAAGTACCAACTCTTTGTACACGTTTACATTTCTGTTAACTCTATTTTGCTGCTATATCAATGCTTCTATATTCTTACGTATCACTATGTTTAGAAATATGGTTTTTACTTACTTGCTAAATAATTCTGAAGTTAGAGACTGAGTAAATCATCAAGCTTGACTTTGTTGAATCCATCTACGTAATTTACTTTGCTTCCTATGGTTTTATATAGTTTTATAGGCAGTTTTGTTGTAACTGGGAGATACATATATGTGATTACCCTTCACATAAGAGAGCTGTATGTGCGATCATCCATAGCAGCCCATGTTTTAGTATCTTAAGTCATCTTTGGGAACATGTTTCAATGTTTCCATTCATTGTTTTACCGACTTCTGAACTATGTTCTATCAACACGTAATGTGGTCCTGACTTGACTCTAGTGATACATACTGCCTCGGATAACAGTAAAATGGCAAAAGCAGTAGTGTACCGCTCATCACATACAGCATTATTTGTCTGTTCTACCACCAAAACCAGAATTGTTGCTGTACACAATGTGACATGACAAATGTCTTTCACATGGACAATTCTCTTGACCCTTTCCATTTCATGTTATGTCACACTCTCCACCACATTATAAAACTGTGGTGGGTGTGAGCATCTCATACAGCTGAATGAAAATTATATACATTAAAATATTCAAAGCTGTGCACAACCAAGTCACCAGAACATGTTTTTGGCATTAAAACCATAACACAAAACCCCAGTGGCAACTTCCCTACTTATTAATTTATGTGAACATTGAAAATATCCGATCTAATAAAACATACCGAAACATGCCCCCGGGTGTAAGATCCCAATGCACAAGTGTTTAGACCAAACATTTAAGTTTACCTTTCGTGTGATCAAGCCCTTAGTGAACATTTCTAACAAAATGAACCGGGTCATTTCTTTCTAATCCAATCCCCACTCTATGTCATCCCTTGTATGCTGTATTTATCAGACAAGACATATATTTGCCTGTTTTTACACCGTCTTTCTCATCACGTCCTTTTTTTCACCCAAATGTTCCTCCTGCTTTCCATGTACTATACCAGTGACAACTTTGTATTAGGATGCCTGTCCCGCTTTAACTCAAAAAGAAAAACTCCATTTGTGGAACTGGGTGATGTATGATGCATCTCTCTCAGCCATTTTATTATTGACGATCTTCCCCTTTTCCTAGTTTGCACACATACGTTCAATATCTTATTCATCCTGACATTTATGCACCCAAGTTAATAGCCTGGCAGTCTTCTGGTGCTTTACTCCACCCAAACCTAACAATTTCCCGATTCTTTCTGTCATTAACTGCACAAATTGAACATAATTTCTTCCAGCGGCCAGTTAATGAACACACTCTTGAAAAGCTCCAATACTGTCTTGGTGTTCATAGTACTAACAGAATTCACCGTCCGCACTTAGACATAAATGCCTATTACTAGTAAATGCTTTTTCGTTACTGGTAAGGTCTTTATTGTCCCCAAATGTCCAAACCAATCTTTTGCCAGGGCACTCTTGAATCTGAAATGGATTCAACCATACTTAACCATTGACCATGCAACTAACAAATAACTTTACATTGCTATGAACCTGTGCATCTATCCTGCGCCACCACTACATCTCTCTGACCCTAGGCTTTGTCACTACTCTTGACTTCATGTGACAAGTCTACCAATTACTTGTTCAATTTACATGGTCCAACCACTCCTTATTCACACAAGCCTATCCTTCATACTAAAGTACATCTTTTCTTTGTACTTCAGGTTGTCTGTCCGTGTACTACCTTCTCCATCACATGAGTCAACACCTTATGTTATACTGTTTCCAGATTTTCCTTGTGAAGTGCTGTTTCCCTGTTTTTAATTTGTGTCAGTATTTGCCTGTGGGCATCATTGGCATATATTTGAGAGAAATAGGATCTGGAAAAAGTTAATACTATTGTCATATTTAAAAATAATCACAAGAAAAGAAAACAAAAGAGAAAAAAATATAAATATTTGTACCTTTAAAGAAATAATGAATACGTATATTATATACCAATAAAATCATTTACATTTCTGTGATGGTTACTATTGGCTTTAAGTAACCACAAAAATGCTTGTTAATTTTGTCACTTAGCTATAGACCTTTTCTATAGCTTTTCAGGGAAATGAAAACGCACTCTCTCGTCTTGTTAGGTATTACAGCGGTTTATTCATCAACCTTAACCCAACGCATTTCTCTTCTTGCAAAGCTTGTTTACAGGATGTTGAGCCAGTTTCTAAGTCCTTCTTTTAACACTGTAGCACATGTGACTTCCTGTGTTACAAGTTGGTGCATGCTGGTTGATGTAGTCTCCACTACATCCTCTTCACCAGGATGATCAATTTGGTGTCCTTATAATTATTAAAAAAAGGGGGGGCATATTTTGGTTTGCAGATAATGTTTAGCTCTTTGGTGAGTGCTATTCTCAGTGTATCTCTCTGGTGAGATAATTCATTTGGTTGTGTGGCGTCATCCAGTGCAGTTTGCAATTTTCATTGTTGTTTTTCAGCAATTACTTCACAGATTCGTTGAGGTTTTTTAAATTTTTCGGTATTTCTGTGCTTTGATTCTTGCCCTCTGGTGGGCAAAACGTCTTGCTGAATATCGGGGTTCCAATTCTAGTTGTTATTGCATCTTGGTTAAAGGTGTACATAAAGTTCTTCCGTAAGGTTCAGGCCTCTGGGTTCAAGAGTCCTGAAGCTGATGATGTGTTTCGACTCTTTTCTTCTCAGGTTTTTCTGGCGGTCACCACCCCTCTCTGTCTGTGGTATCTGTTCTATGGCGCAAAATTTGAGTGATTCCCAGTTGCTGTCATGCAATTATTCCATGTGTTTCGCCACTGCAATGGACGATCTCTGTAGGTCGTAGCCCTTGTGTGCTCCAATAGTCTCTTTTTTGCTTCAAAGGTTGTGCTGCCTATGTATCTTTTGTGGCACGGACACTCAATTAAGTACACCACTTATGAACTTTTACAGGTAAGGTGCTGGGGTATTGTCCATTTGGTTCCTTTTCTGATTTCTATTTCCTTAGTGGTTTTTGCGATTTTACACACTTTACAGTGTCTACACGGGAAGAAACCTTTTCGTTGTAGCCAAAAAATTCTTTGGTGTCTCCTTGTAATGGCTATTTACTAATTGACCTCCCAGGTTTTTTGCCCTTCTGTATGTTATATTCGGGTGACCACCTATGATTTGCGCCAGTGTTGGATCAGTTTTCAAAATTGGCCAATGCTTCTGTATAATTTTGGATAGTTTGTTATTTTCGGCACTGTGGGTTGTTATTAGCCAGATAGCATCTGTGTTTCCTTGTAGTTCCTTTGCTTTGTGTAAGATTTCTTGGCAGTCCTGTGTGAGTACTCTGCTCAAACTTTGTTCTACCACTTTGGTTGGGTAACCCCTTGCTCTGAATCTTTTGATTGCGTTTCTGCTGTGTTGTTGGAATTCATCATTATCCGAACAATTTTGTCTGAAACATAGAAATTCTCCGTAAAGAATGCTCCATTTGATTTTTTTGTTATGAAAACTGTCTCCATGGAGAATGGCATTCGTGACTGTTTGTTTACGGTGCAAGGTGGTTTGTAGGGTTCCATTTGCGACGTGGATTTCAGTGTCCAAAAATGTTACCCTTTCTGAACTAATTTCCCATGTGAACTTCAAGTTCGTGGTGGTATTGTTTAATTTTTCAAAGTACATTGAGAATTCTTCTGTAGTGCCATCCCAAAATTATTAGCAGGTCATCGATAAAACGCAGCCATAAGATGACTTTCTCATGCCATCGATAGTTGGTAGTGTGCCACGCCAGATGTTGCTCGAACCATCCCATGGTCAGGTTGGCTTAATTCGGTGAGAATGAAAAACCCATTCTACAGCCTTTTATTTGTTTGTAGACTTTTTTGTTGAACAGAAAGATGTTTTGGTTCAAGCATAAAGAGATCATTTAATTTAACATCTCATTATGGTCTCTGTATTTGATGTTCCGTTTGGCGAGATAGAATTTACACGCTTGTGTCCCTACCTGGTGTTCTTTGTTAGTGTACAATGACACTACATCCATTGTGATCAGTTTATAATTTGGCAACTACGTGACAGTTTCAAGCTTTTTGAGTAGGTCTGTCGTGTCCTTTAAGTATGAAGGTAACTTTTTTACTAGTGGGGCCAAAAACTGGTCAATATAGTTCGATAAGTGCTCCATAAGTTAATTTTTTGCAGAAACTATCGGCCTGCCGGGCGGTTTCTGTTTGTCTTTGTGAACCTTCGGCAGGTGGTAGAAGGTAGGAAACATGGGGTTTTTGTTGTCAAGATATTTGAATTCCTGATCATCTATCAGGCCCAGTGCATGCCAGTTGGTTAGCTTCGTTTGCAATGTAGATTGTAAATCCTTTGTCGGATCTTTCTCCAATTCAATGTACCAATCTTCGTCCTTTAGCTGGCGTTGGGCCTCAGCAACATAGTCTGTTTTTTCCATGATGACGATATTTCCGCCTTTGTGTGCAGGCTTATTTTCTATTGTTTTATCGTCTTCTAGTTGTTTCAATGTTTCTGTTTGTAATTTTGTCAGATTTTGTTTGTTCTTGTTCGGTTTCAATTTGTAGAGATCTTCCACTACCTGTTCTTGAAAAAGATCAATTTTATTTCCAGGGGGGAGTTGTGGGTTAAATTTGGATTTCAATCTTAGGGCACTCTCACTGGCTCCCTGATTAAGTGGTGTCTCTTCCAATGTTGCTAGTGCTTGTTCCTCTTGTGACAAGGTTGTGGCTCCCATTGTTACTAGGGTACTGAGCCCACTGAAATCTTCTACCTGTAGTTGATCAGTTTCATTCACGCTCTTGGTTTTTTTTGTTCTTTTTATTTTTTCTGCGTAGATTTTAGCCAATTTTAGTTTTCTAGTATATTTATATATGTCGATTCTTACCTCCGTAGTGTTTATATGTGAGGTCGGGCAGAAGTTCAGGCATCTGGTAAGAATAGTAGTTTCTGTTTCAGTTAGTTGTCTTTTCGAGAGATTAATGATATTTAATTCTGGCAAAGTTTCATCTATTCCATTAATTTCCTTGGTTGTCTTAGACGATTCTTTGACCATGTGTCCTCCCTTTGTTCTGTGTTGCCCCCTCTGGCCTCTTCTTGTTTGTCTCCTTTGCCCCGTCCTCTGCCTCCTCTGCCTCTGACCCTTTGTGGTTGTTTGTTTCTCTTTAGATGGAGTTCCAGGGCCTCTCGCATTTCGATTAAAAAACCTTGGGCAACTTAATTGAGTGTCCGTGCCACAAAAGATACATAGGCAGCACAACCTTTGAAGCAAAAAAGAGAATATTGGAGCACACAAGGGCGACGACCAACAGAGGTCGCTCCAATGCAGAGGCGAAACACATGGAACAATTCCATGACAGCAACTGGGAATCACTCAAATTTTGCGCCATAGAACAGATACCACAGACAGAGAGGGGTGGTGACCGCCAGAAAAACCTGAGAAGAAAAGAGTCGAAACACATCATCAACTTCAGGACTCTTGAACACAGAGGCCTGAACCTTACGGAAGAACTTTATGTACATCTTTAACCATGATGCAATAACAACTAGAATTGGAACCCCGATATTCAGCAAGATATTTTGCCCACCCGAGGGCAAGAATCAAAGCACAGAAATACAGAAAAAATTGAAAAAACCTCAAAGAATCTGTGAAGAAATTGCTGAAAAACAACAATGAAAATTGCAAACTGCACTGGATGACGCCACACAACTAAATGAATTACCTCACCAGAGAGATACATTGAGAATAGCACTCACCAAAGAGCTAAACATTATCTGCAAACCAAAATATGCTCTCTCCCGCCCCACTTTTTTTAAAATATTTATAAGGACACCAAATTGAGCATCCTGGTGAAGAGGATGCAGAGGAGACTACATCAACCAGCATGCACCAACTTGTAACACAGGAAGTCACATGTGCTACAGTGTTAAAAGAAGGACTTAGAAACTGGCTCAACATCCCGTGAACAAGCTTTGCAAGAAGCGAAACGCGTTGGGTTAAGGTTGACGAATAAACCGCTGTAATACCTAACAAGACGAGAGAGTGCGTTTTCATTTCCCTGAGGGAACTCTGAGCATATATATATATATATATATATATATATATATATATATATATATATATATATATATATATATATATATATATATATATATATATTCACTGAAAAAAACATAGGTTACAGACCATATATAGTTAGGGATTAGCATTTACAAAACCTTATTTTACTCGCATAAAACCATTGAAATTCGCATATATAGTTAGTTGCGCTAACTATATATCACGCACCCGCAATCCACTGCTGATGATGTCACATATTACATCATTCATGACATGGTCAGTGACATCACTGATGACATCTCAAATGACATCACTGATGATATCACTGATGACATCATCCAGTGGCTGTCTGTTTCTGTAAAGTTAAAATTTGTCTTACTTATTGAAGAATGAGTGGATGTATAAGTTTCTGGATGAAGGATTTAGTAGGTGCATGACTGACTGTATGAGTGAGTGATTAAATGTGTCTCACTGAGTGCATGGGTTAGTGACTAAACTGTCTTAATGTGTGCATCATTATGTCTGTTGTTCTGTAAACTGCTGCATGTGTTGATCAGGAGCTATATGAGTAACTATATGGGTTATTGGTTGGTTGCCCAAGTATTTGTATGGGAGACTGAGTGTGTGTGTGGGTGGCTGGGAGGTGTATGACTCTGTGCATAGATGTGTGAGCAGTTGATTCACTAGATCTATGGGTTCAAAAGTGCATGTGGAAACAGCTGTATGAGCGGTTGACTGTGTGCATGAGTGTATTGGTGAGTGAATGGATATCTCAGTGCTACATGTCAAAGTAAGTACATATGTAAAACACAGTACATGTGAGAGTTGACATATATAAATAACTGTGCATAAGAGCCAGTGAATATGTGAGTGGCTGTATGGATCATTGTGAACTTGTATCAGGGATTGGATAAGAGAGTAAATATGTGTTAGTATATGTTTGAATAAGTAAGGTGTGTATTACTGTATAGTTGAGGAAATGGAGATGTGATTGATTCTTTGCATGACTGACTAGGTGTGTGAGTAACTCCATGGATGAGTGACAGTCTGTGAGTGTCTGTTTATACTGAGTGTATCTAAGGTTATATTAGAGTCTGAAGAGGTTCATCGTATTATCACATGAGGTTATATTAGAGTCTGAAGAGGTTCATCGTATTATCACATGAATGATGTCATCATTGATGTGATCAGTAATGTCAAATGAGATGTCATCAGTGATGTTATCAGTGATATCATTTGAGATGTCATCAGTGATGTCATCAGTGATGTCATTTGAGATGTCATCAGTGATGTCATCAGTGATGTCATTTGAGATGTCATCAGTGATGTCACTGACCATGTCATGAATGATGTAATATGTGACATCATCAGCAGTGGATTGCGGGTGCGTGATATATAGTTAGCGCAACTAACTTTATATGCGAATTTCAATGGTTTTATGCGAGTAAAATAAGGTTTTGTAAATGCTAATCCCTAACTATATATGGTCTATAACCTATGGTTTTTTCAGTGAATTTTCAAGGTTTTGTAAATGTTAATTCCTAACTATATATAGTCTATAACCTATGGTTTTTTCAGTGAATTTCAATGGTTTTTTAATAGCAAATATCAAATGCAGTCAAATGTCAAGTACATGATAGGTAAAAACATTTTCGTGTTTATGCACGCTGATGTGCTTTGAACGCTGCCCCCCCACGCTCTTTTCTCTTAGGAGTACTCTCTCTTTGCAGATAGTGAAGGGTAGTTAACGCCGGCCTTTGCCCCCGTTGTAATCCGTCGTGCCTGCTTCTCTCTCCATTTGATTGAATGTTATCCAAGCATTTAATATTTTTGAATTGGTTCTCTTTGGTTCATTCTGTATTTACAAACAAGCACAGAGTCACAATACTCTGTTTAGTCTTTGCAGATAGTGAAAATCGTTTAAAAAAAACAAAAGGAATCGAGCAAAATCAGTAGGCCAATAATGGGATCTGTTTTTGGCCTCGCTAAAATAGAAACATTAAGAACAACCCCTCATGAGAAATACGGAACTAGTGAGACGAACTTAGCTCTACACCATGATGGCTGCAAGACAGCTCGACTCTGCCGCCCACCCCACCCCACCCAAAATAACGACAAACCCTATGCAAATATTATAAATATATACAACACACCAGCAAAGTAACAGGGTAAAACATTTTATTAAATAACTATTTACATAACTATTTTATACTTTTTGTTGCCCGATCCGGCTAGCTCAATCGATCGAGCATGAAACTCATGATAGCAAGCGTTGTTGCTGATGCTATGCAGACAAAAACTGGTTTTCAGTTTGTACATTCTTCAAGATTTTTCCATCCAAGGCTTGTTGAGAGTTTGTAGAACGATGGCTTCAGATTTTCAACATACGGTGTGGTGGCGCGGACTGGGAGGGGGCGCTTGGCTCCTGCCCCCTCCCCAAGTAAGATTTTCATACGTGAGTGTACGTTCATGGTTTTGGTCCCTGAGTTGCTTCGATGTCACTGCCATGCTCAAATGGCATAAGTTCTGGATGTTGGGTGCCATAGTTCAGAGTTCTGAGCAGCGCTTGCAACACTGTCTGAAGCTTATTTGCACCTGCTGCAGCTTCACTATTCTCAAAGTAAGTGAGGGCCGTTTGTGGACCTGACTGCATTGGAAAACAATGTGATGCGGTGCCTCCCTGAACCGCTTGACAGAGGCCCCCGAGGGGCGGTGAGATGGCGCGGACTGGGAGGGGGCGCTTGGCTCCTGCCCCCTCCCCAAGTCGTGTTGCCCTGGTGTGGCCTGAGATCGCCCCCGACATAGGCGCCTGGCTCCCGGGGTCCGGCGGAACTTTTTGCCTTTTGATGACTCTTCCATTCTGGACCTTGTCCCCCAATCCGTTTGACCTGAAGACACGCTGTAGTGGGGCGCCCCTTTACCGTTTCAGTTGCCATTCCGCCCGCTTTTGCTACACTGTGCCTCTTCCGCCATTCAGCTGTTTACCGCCCGCTCTTGCGACTACAGCATCTCACTCACCATGTAGTTGAGTTGCTCCCGCTCTTGCGATGCAGCGATAGGCGGCTGCCACAGGACTCTCAAAATGGCGGCCGGCTCTTCAGATTTGGCCGTGGTCCACTAACATGGCCCTGGGACACCTTGGAACTCGGACGCTTGTCTGCTAGGGCTTGGGTCCCATTCTCGAAAGCGTCCCCTCAGCCTTGAAGATTCTACAAAAGTCTTGGGGGCCCCCGACTCCCGCAGGCTTCTGGTGGGGAGCGGCTGCCATGATTGCTCGTGGAATGGCCACGACGAAGCTACGAGATGGTGGTGCTCTCATGCTGACGCCAGCTTCAGTCTGAAACATCCAGAAACACTGTAGACTACCAATTTGATCAGTTCCGGTAGCGCCCCAACGTGACCCGGTAGAGAAGAACTTGCCCTCCCCTCTTTGACTGATGGTTCTTGTTGCCTGTCCCTTCTGTTGTCATTTAACAGAACTTTTTAGACTGCTGAAAGGGGTTGTGTTCCGAACGCTGGTTGGTGGAGACATTTTGACTATATTCTGGACCTACGTTGTCGCGTAATGCGTTATATGACACGCCGCGTTAGCGCACCCGGAAGTGCTCCGGTGCGCGAAGCGCAGCTTCCCGGAAGCGATCCAGGGCGCGGCGCGCAGCACGTAACGTAAGCATAACAGGTCATGTGACTTGTTAATAAAACTTTTCATTGGTTCATTTTACTTTTGTTATTTTAATGATGAAAGGCTTGGTCATATGACCTAAAAATTACGCTTTTTATTGGTTTCGAACATTATTTTTTCTTAAACATATATGTTATAATGTTTCAAGCTAATGTACTTTCCCGGAAAATTTACAATTGTCCTGCAAGTAAAATATATTCCTTTTTCGAGAAAAAGGGCGTTTCTTCGTCCCATGACGGAGCCGTTGAGTAAAAGAGGCTCGGCCTGCTGTCTTAGTCGCCGATACGCCTGAATATCAGATTCTTATCGATCACTTTATGTTGCAGGAGTGGAAAACACAACTGCCCTTGACCATTTATCTTTACTGCGTTCCTGCGCATTATACCTTTTATCCGTCATGTAATTGGACTGCTTCATTTCACTTGCCTTTTACTGATTCGAAAACAGTGACTAAAATTAAAAACTTTACCAATGTAAATACTACTACCATGTTTTGTTTTAAAAACCTTTATTGTGAAAATATCAGTATACAAATACGGGCCTATAACCACATGGGCCGGCCACGGAGCAAACTGGAATCGTATATGATGAGGAGACATTTACATTGTAGAGGAACGTAACGAGCGGGCCATTAGGTTGCAAGAACTAAGGTGTCTAACAGTTGCGGAATCGGTGGACGTACATTTTGTAATTAAAATACGACAGGGCCACTTTCAATAAAATTATCTAGATATACATTTGCGGGCAAGTACCATGGGTGACGTTAATTCGAACTTTCAATAGTACAGTAATCAATAACACATCAGAACTTAATATCAATAGGGATGTCGAAATATTCAATCAATTCTCGTCCCCGCCCGTCATGTGCTTCAAAACTGCATACGTATCTTGTGATATCAAGGTTGTGCAACCAGTACACAACAAGAAGTTACGAGTCCCATTTATACCGGCGCCATTTTGGGCAATACCACCCTTGACGCAGCCCTTTATGCTACAAGATGGTGTCTTCCATTCAGAAAATATTGTTGGCAGCATTTTGAAAGGAAAGATAAACAGCTGTTCTCCTAGTGAGTCTCACATTGTTACATTTAGGAAGAATGTTGAAGAGTAGTATGTTGAAAATCTGAAGCCATTGTTCTACAAACTCTCAACCAGCCTTGGATGGAAAAATCCTGAAGAATGTACAAACTGAAAACCAATTTTTGTCTGTATAGCATCAGCAGCAACGCTTGAGTCAGCTTTGTGTGAAGCCGCCATTTTGATTCAATCAATAGCGTCCCCCTGCACACATTCAGGGACCTGGTCGTGTCTTCAGGTCAAACGGATTGTGGGACAAGATGCAGAAAGGAAAAGGAAAAAAGTTCCGCCAGACCCCGGGAGCCGGCCGCCTATGTCATGGGCGATCTTTGGCCACACCAGGGCGATAGTGAAGCTGCAGCAGGTGCAAATAAGCTTCAGACAGTGTTACAAGCACTGCTCAGAACTCTCAACTATGACACCACCTCGGTGCCATCCGGATCTTGGCGCCTTGTGCTGGTTCCGGCCTATTCACACATCGGTCCGCTACTGACACCACCTCACAGGCCAACGGGGCACCCCATGCCAACTTTTGGCGCAGCATTGTAGGATGGCCACACCAGAGCAGCAACTTGCTAAACACCACCTCGGTGCCATCCAGATCTCGGCACGTTGTGCTGCCTTCGGCCTACTGTAGCCGCAAGTGCGGACGCAACTCAACTGGATAGCGAGTGAAACCCAATGGGCGCCCCACTGCAGCCGAGGAGCCTCCATCTTGGGGGCGACGCACAGCATCACCAATGCAGTCAGATCCTCAAACAGCCCCCACTGACTGACGCGACCTCACAGGCCCACGGGGCGCCCCACGCCGACTTTCGGCGCAGCATTGTAGGATGGCCACACCAGTGCGGCAACTTGCTGGACACCACCTCGGTGCCATCCAGATCTCGGCGCGATGTGCTGCCTTCAGCCTACTGTAGCCGCAAGTGCGGACGCAACTCAGTTGGACGGCGAGTGAAACGCTAAGGGGCGCCCCGCTGCAGCCGAGGAGCCTCCATCTTGGGGGAGACGCACAGCCCCCACTGACTGACGCGACCTCACAGGCCAACGGGCGCCCCACGCCGACTTTCGGCGCAGCATTGTAGGATGGCCACACCAGTGCGGCAACTTGCTGGACACCACCTCGGTGCCATCCGGATCTCGGCGCGTTGTGCTGCCTTCGGCCTATTCGCACATCGGTCCGCTACTGACACCGCCTCACGTGCCAACGGATTTTCTACGCTTTTTATAGCCCTATGCCGCAAAACAGGTCATGTGACTTGTTTATAAAACTTTTCATTGGTTCATTTTACTTTTGGTTTCCTAATGATGGAAGGCTTGATCATATGACCTAAAAATAACACTTTTCATTGGATTAAAACATTTTTTTTCCCAAACGATGAAAGCCCCACCTTCTTTCTGGATGTTTCAGACTGAAGCTGGCGTCAGCATGAGAGCACCACCATCTCGTGACTCCGTCGTGGTCATTCCGCGAGCAATCATGGCAGCCGCTCCCCACCGAAAGCCTGCAGGAGTCGGGGGCCCCCAAGACTTTTGTAGAATCTTCAAGGCTGAGGGGACGCTTTCGAGAATGGGGTCCAAGACCTAGCAGACAAGCGTCCGAGTTCCAAGGTGTCCCAGGTCCATTTTAGTGGACCAGGCCCAAAAAGGAAAGAGCCTGCCGCCATTTTGAGAGTCCTGTGGCAGCCGCCTATCGCTGAACCGCAAGAGTGGGCGCAACTCAGCTGAATGGCGGATTTTGGCACAGTGTACCAAAAGCGGACGGAATGGCAACTGAAACGGTAAAGGGGCGCCCCACTACAGCACACGAGCCGCCACCTGGGGAGGCCCGTTCACGCCGCCCCCCCCTCCCCCCGGGTGCCCCACGCCGTTTTTCGGAGCAGCATTATAGGATACCAAAACCAGTGCGGCAGTTTACTGGACATCACCTGGGTGCCATCCACATCTCAGCGCGTTCTGCTGCCTTGGAACTATTCGCACAACAGACCGCTACTGACAAGGCCTCCCCCGGGACGCCCCACGCCATTTTTTGGAGCTGCATTGTAGGATACCAAAAACCAGTGCCGCACCCAGGTGACATCACCTGGGTGCCGTCCAGAACTCAGCTTGTTGTGCTGCCTTGGGACTATTCGCACAAAACACAGCTACTGACCATGATCTCATGGGGTGGGGGCCTTGATTTACTGTAACTCCTTTGAAGAGGGGTGATTCTCTACAGCTGGGGCCATAAACTACATCCGCAGGGCTAGGTGATAGCCTGGGACCGGCCTGGACAATCGGACACAGAGGAAGAGGAGTGTCAGAGGGTGCGGTAGTGAATAGGGTGAAAGGGAGGTGTCGGGCGGGCATGGGGTGTGATTCTCAGGGAAGAGCAGCGCAGATGGGGGGAGGTTTATGGCCCATGCATGAGAGAGAGAGCGGGGTGACCAGTGCGTGGGGGAGATGCTTGCGAGGGTGGGGAGCCGTGCTGAGGATCGACGGCGTGCAGAGAGTGGGTCTGGTCAAGGCATCTAAAATGGCTGCCGTGCACGACAAAATTGTGGCATTGGAAAAAAGGCAAGATGGCGCAGACAATGTTTATCAATAAGGATTAATTTATAACAAAATATTTTATCGCAGTGACAAAATGGCAGTCAACAGTTCCTGATTTCCATCGAATTGAACGTTAACAGACGTCACGCAGCAAAAAAAAAAAAACGCTCACGCACAGCCGCTGGAAGACATGTATCAACATATATGAGCCTCCTCAGCCACCCTCAGAAAACATAAGGGGTCAGGATACGTCTCCCGTCCCCCCTTATACCCTGTAATTTAATTAAAACGAAACACAAAATGGCGAATTCCCGTTTCGCTACCAGTTTGCGGCCCAGTTCGCGGCCCGGGAAGCGCTTCTACCGTGAAAAATCAATTTTTTTTTATTTTCCCCACAGGACCCTTTAATAACCCCAACATCATTCCTAGGGGGTCAAGAGGGGTCTACCTTGCCCCCTTTCATTAAATTCCCCCTTCGTTTTTCTCCTCCTCTTGTCTCTCGATCCTACCGAGAGACAAGATGGCGGCCGCTCCGGACTGTTTAGAATGTTGACAGACACCGGAGAGCCAATCAGCATCGCTTCGCAAAGCTCCGTGACGCGAAAAGTACGCGATCTGGAGCGCTATCTGAGACGCTGTCACAGATATATACATTTTTTAAAACGTTAATTTCTCAAAATCCACTGGAGCACATATATTGAGACCCAACAAAGACCCATCGGACTAACAGTCCCTTAAATTTTTCCAAGTTTCGTGCAAATCCATTCAGCCGTTCGAGCTAAAAGTGAGGCCAAACGCCCTATGGAAATTAACATGGGAAAAACGCGTTTTGGGACCCCCCTTTTTTCTCGGACCCCCCTTGACGAAACCCCCCCAAATTTTCAAGGGCTGCTTAGAAACAAAATGTGCCATTTTCCTGAAAATTTCAGCCGATTCCGTCCACAAACGCCAAAGTTATTAGACATAGAATTTTCAAAAGTTTCATAGAGAAATAATCCTAACTATATATACCTACTGGCTATCGCCAGTAGGTAATATATATATATATATATATATATATATATATATATATATATATATATATATATATATATATATATATATATATATATATATATATATATATATATATATATATATATATATATATATATATATATATATATATATATATATATATATATATATATATATATATATATATATATATATATATATATATATATATATATATATATATATATATATATATATATATATATATATATATATATATATATATAATCACAATAGGTACTCAGAGGCCTGACATGTTTTAGCTTTACTACTTCCACCAACACCACAACAGCCTTCGCTATAAAGAGGTCACATATCCTGTACGGGGATTTGGATTAGTCTCCAACCATCTCCAACCATCTTTAGATTAGCATTGATGAGAAAAGTGGTTCTGCTTACTATGTGCATTTTGTGCATGTGTTCATTCTTAAAATAAAATTGGTGTGTCAAAAAATTCCCTTGCATATTCACTTCTACTCCTGCGCAGTATCTGAGCTGAAGTCATGAGGGCATGCATGGTTGATTTCAGAACAACCCGGTTTTACACATGGACACCCTGATATAGTCAGTTGGTATACCTCTTGCCCTCTAACGTAGTCATGAAATACTGCACCGTTGCCACCAGGGAACGCACAGTGCAGACAGATGGACTAAATGGCCCTTGCCTACAGTACCAACACCCTCATCAAGCACTCACAAAAAAGTGTTAGTGCTGAAGAGCGGAGTTGCTTTACTACCCCTAACTTAGGAGTAGAAATATAATTAATTATGACAAAATGGATGGGCCCCTTAGGCCCATACATTTGCATGTTACCTTGAATGACATGGTGCAGGGCAGGATCCTGTTGGTACCACCAGTCTATATTACCATGCCTTTCATGGGATCTAATGGATATTACAGCCATCAATAGTTTCCTGCTTCTGTAATATGGAGGGATCTAACAGTAAATGAGCACTCAATACTAAAAACTGTGGCTGTAAATATGTGGGAAAAATGTTCATTTCATAACGTTTGTGGCTTAGGTCCAGCGAGTTAGGTCCAGTACATAAAGGTATCCTTTTAATGTCGGTTTGCAGACCTATCTTGGGTCTACAGTTTGTAGTTCACCTGAGAGGTGGCTCACAAATTGTACTAATAAGGGAAGGAAAGCATTTATAATTGTAACGATAAGACTCTATTTTCCCCCAATCTGCTCATCGTACATTGTTCTTCACAGACTTTACAGAGCCATGTAATATGAGACTTCTTTAGCTAAAGGTCAGCATTTTACCCAGTTAGGAAGGGGTCTATAATGATAAAAGTACAGCTACCTTTGAAATTTGTAAGGAGAAGGAAGGCATACCATTTGCCCCTGAAACATTGATTGCTTATTCTAATTGGATTTTTGTTTGTTTGCCATATGTTTTGGCATGTGGGGGTGAGCTATGGGATAAGGGAACTGTGGAATCCTGTAATACCATTAGGAAATGCTGTTCCTCTCACTAAATATGACTCCTTATCCTGAAATGTGTTTGGGATGGAGACAACTATTAGACGTCATTAGATGTATTCATATCTGACACGTAGACACATTCACATGGCATACTACATGGAGATACTACATTCGCAGTAGTGCTGGAGCTGTCAAATAGCGGGAACTGCTCACTTGGCTTATAAACGGGGATGTTAGTATGATGATGCCAATGGTACCCCACCAGCTTGTGCGCCACAGGGTAGATCCAGAGGGAAGACATGATAGTAGAGGGGCAGCTGGACAGGGCACTTACTACCCTAGTGGCCCTCTATGTGCCTAATGTGGTTGATTCCCATTTTTTTTAGTCCCTCACCCCAGGCATGCTCCATGATCTACATGCACCAAGCCAGAAGGGGGGGCTTTAATTGTGTCTATGACACAGACGTGGACTGGTTTATCCCTCCGCTCCCAGGTACGCAGGCAATCTGTACGGTGCACTCCTTTGCAGATTGGCTGACACACACCATGCTCCATGATGTTTGGAGTTGCCTAAACCCTGTGGCAAGGGAATACTCCTACTTCACTCAGGTCAACATGCTCCACATTTAAATGTATTTCCTTATTGGTAATTCTGTGATGATCCCCTTAGCCCAGATGGCTAAATGCCTTGTTTGTACCCTGTCAGACCACAATCCTCTCCTGGTACCATTGGCGTGGGTTAGCTGTCAGATCCCAATTCCCTCCTGGAGTCTGCCTGCTCCTGCATTACAGGTTGCAATGTTTCTTGAGAGAGTAGGTACCCATTTCACCCAGTACTTTGAATGAAATGACAACTCTGCATCCGCTCAGGGAATGGAGTGGGATGCCTTCAAAGTGGTGTTGTGTGGCCTCTGCATCAAAACAGAGCATTGTGTGAAAGTGTCCTTGAGGCGCAAACTGCTAGAAGCGAAAGACACTATTCAAGCAGTCAAAATTGGTGGAGGGCCGGAGAGGGGAAGCTCGGGGGTCTGACTTCCCGCAGGGCAGATCACTGGGCATTGGTGAACAGACTGGGGAGGGTTGATTATGCAGAATACACTGCCAAGCAGCACACAGAGGCAAACAAGGCAGGACATGTTCTGGCTTGGCTGCTGCATTATGAAAGTGAGAGGCCCTGGTTGACGGCCATTAGTGCCCCAACAGGATAATGCTCACATCAGAATCGTCCATTTACGGGGCCTTATTTGTTTGACTATTATGTTATAGTTCCCAGTACCAGGAAGTTGGTGTGGTGGGGAAGCTCACCTTATCAACGTATCTAGATGGCCTGCTAATTCCTTGCTTGGACTCTGTCCAATGATGGGCTCTCAATGCTCTGCTGACACCCACAGAGCTCCATTTCGTGCTGGAACAGATGGCATATAACAAAATATACTGAACCACTCTCACCCCAAAGCTGCTGCAAGTGTTCCAATCTGCCAAATCTGCTGTCTTACTTCCACCATCCATGTGAGATGCATTGATTGTTGTGCTACCAAAGTTCTATAAGGACCCGTTGGAAGTGTGAGACGAACTTTGATTAAAACAGACAGCAAAGTCCTAGGTAAGATAATCGCAAACTGACTTTTGCAGCACCTCTCTGGTTTAGACCGGGCTGGCCAGAGTGGGTTTATGAGTGTGAGGAATACCTTTCTCAACCTCCATCATTATTCCGTCTTATCAATGAGCATCTGTAGGGGCTGCCTCTGGTGGTTGCCCTTTTGTTGGAAATTGAAAAGGCCTTTGACTCCCTGGGTTGGCCCTAGATGTGTAGGGTGCTGCGACATATGGGCCTAAGCCTGAAGATACTGAAATGGATTGATCTGCTATGTACATAACCTGTAGCTAGAGTATCTATTGCCTTGAAAGTGTGCAGAGGCACCAGGCAAGTGTGTTCCCTCCACTCATATTCACGCTGGCCTTGAAGCCGTTGGTGCCGTTGGTGCTGCTGGTTGGCCTATTCCCCCAGCTAGGACTACAATGGGGTGTGCGGACTGGCGATTGTTGGGAGGTGATATCTCTTTATGCGAATGATTCTTTGGTGTTACCTCAAGATTACGAGACGCTGGATGTTTTTGGTGGGGTATCTGGCCTCCGGTTGAATTGGGCTAAGTTCTGTCTTTTCCTGCCAAATAAAACTACGGAAGTGGAGCTGGAGGTTACCCAGTGGTCTGTTCTCATCTGACAATACAATACCTTCCATTAACTCAGAGTAAATATTTACCATGCAGAACGGGATTTGGTGGATGTTATCCTGGGTATGGCCCTGGCAGGGGTGCACTGCTTGCTGATTTTTTGGACCAATTTGCCAATTTCATCAATGGGTAAGGGTATTGCCAATATGCGGGTACTGCCACTTCTGTAAAATCATTTCTCTGACCTACCGGTCTCTCTGCCCCAGTGTTCCTTTAGGGAAATGAATACCTTTCTTTCTTTCTTTCTTGATATGTGGCTCAGTGAGGAAATGTGTGGCTTTACATAAATTATTTGCTCCTTTGGAAAGGGGGAACTGGGTGCCCCTCATTATGACCTCCATTGTGCACTCACCTAACTGTAGTGGCCCTTGCAATGGCCTGCAGCAGGTCCCGATCCGGTACAGACTCATGTCCTAAGGGACATAGGGGGAAGGGACATTATGCACTGGCTCATGAGCCAGCGATGTGGGGACCCATGGGAGGGGCATCGCACTAAGGTGGCTAAACCTTTCCGGGATAAATATGGGACGCACACGCCATTGTTACCCTGCTGTGTGGGTGCTCTCGATATTTCACTGAGATTGTAGTTCACCACAACACTAGCACATGTACAGAGGTGGCCATTTTCACTTTGAGAGATCTGTAAACACATCAACTCCTGCTGCTCTTCCAAAGAATACGAGACAGACTCAAAATTCATTTAGGTCATGTTTTTGACTTATAAGACCTAGGTGGCGGCTTTTGGAACAGTGTAGGGGTCAGATGGTACTGAACTTCCCATCACCTTGTTGCTTCAGGTGCTGTTAGGAACTGGTAGGAGTGCAATCACTCTGCTTTACTGTATATTGCTGGAACTTCATATGCCATCTCTCCAGGCTTTCAGGGACAGATGTACACAATCCCTGGGCCAGGAGCTGATGAATGTGCAATGGGCTGGTGCACAGGAACAGAGGCAGGGTGTCTCTAGGAACTCCTGCCTGAAAAACACTCAATTTAACATGTTTGACCCCAATGCACTCAACAGCGCATCTTTTCGATTGTCCCATTGGAGAGCCCTTGATACCCTTATACTGAAGCTAATTTTTTTCCACATGGTATGGGACTGCCCTAAGACTGCTCGGTACTGGGACGTTGCTGCTCAGACCTTGACAGACATTATGGACTGTCCCCTGTAGTGCACTCCACATGGACACTAAAGAATAAAGATAGATTCAGGTTTCTTGACCTGCAATTCGCACTCCTGAAGTGCAGAATAGCCATGGCCTGAAAGTACACTATTGCACCACCACTCGCCTTTTGAAGTTGCCAACTACCAAGATGTCAGTTAGTTAGTTAGTTTTTAAATTCATAGTGCTCAACAGATACCCCAAAAGGGTTTCCCGGCGCTTAGGAGGGGTCAGAGATGGGCGCTTAGGAGGGGTCAGAGATGGGAGCCATGAAGTAATAGATTTGTTATTTGTCAAATAACCAAGTTTCCAAAGATTTGCAAAACTGTATGTAATTAGTTTCGTTTCGGAGGGTTGTGGGTAAAGAATTCCAAGTGGAGGGACCAAGGTAGGCAAAAGACCTACCGCCCATCCGGACAAGTTTGAATTTGGGAACAACAAACCTTCCTTGAGTAGTGGAGCGCAAGTTCCGGGGGGAAAATAGGGGCTGACTAAGGATTGAAGATAGCGATGGGCACAGCCTGATTTAATTTTGTGCATAAGAATCAAGGCCTTGAATTTAATTCTGTTTTCTATTTTGAGCCAATGCAGTTTGCGTCTGTAGTTCGAGATGGGGGAGAACTTTGGGGCTCCACATAGAAGTCTATGAGAATTTTGAACTATTTGTAATCTGTGGACTACAGATTTGTTAGTTTCCAGGTAAAGAACGTTTCCGTAGTCAAGTCTTGATGTTATTAAGGCATTGACTACGGTTTTCCTGGTAAATTCCGGTAGCATCCAGCAGATTTTCCTTAGCCATCTGAGGATGGTGAAACAGGTTGCTGTTACTTTAATTGATTGAGAATGTATGCTGAGAGAGTCATCTATGATGATGCCAAGGTGTTTCACATGAGGGGAAGGTTGCGGAAAGCTTCCCATTTCACTTGACCAGTGTGTGGAAATCCATAAATGTTTTTGGTTCACCAATACTAGAATCTCTGTTTTGTCCACATTTAGTTTTAGAAAATTTTCCTGCATCCAACATGCTATTTGGTTTAGACCAATTTTGAGGCTAGATGGATCATCAGTTTTCTGTGAGGAGAGGGAGAAGATGAGTTGAGAATCATCTGCATAAGAGTGAAGGGGTATTTCAGATTTTGCAGGTACCTCAGCCAATGTTCTCACATATAGATTGAATAGTAGTGGGCTGAGAATGGACCCTTGCTGCACCCCATGAGCAAAGGAATGGATCTCAGAGCAGGTTGAATGTGAGAACACGTAGAAAGTATGTTTTGTAAGAAATGCAGTGATCCAGTTTAAAGCAGGTCCACAGATGCCTTGCTATCTCAGTGTGTTAATAAGTACTGCGTGTGACACTGTATGGTGATGCTTAGAATGCTAGGAATGCTTACATTGATAAAGTACAGGCCACAGCAGACAGGAGACCTCGTGCACTATTCGATTTTGAACTTCCCTGTGGAATAAGAAATTGAGGCTGTCTTCTCAGGAGATTTCGGGCCAGATGTACGACTTTTTTTGTGGTCCCAAATGGGAGATTGGCCAGTTTGCGACCGCAAAAAATGGTCCGGGCATGTACAAACACTATTTTGCAAGTCACTGACTTGCAAAATAGCATTTGTGATATTCGTTATTAGGAAGGGGCATCCCTTTCTAATAGCAAGTCACAATGCCATGTACTATAGTTTTGCAATACATTTGTGGTCACAAAACACTCTCAGTTTACTACCTACTTGAAGTAGGTGGTGAACCATTCGCAAACTGGAAGGGGTCCCCAGGGGACCCCTTCCCATTTCTGAGTGTGTGTAAATTATTTTTTAAGAGCAGGCTGTGGTCCCAGGGACCACTGCCTGCCCTTAAAAAAAATGAAACTGAAAAGTTTCCTTTTTCTTTTTTAAGTGCATCCTGTTTTCCTTTAAGTAAAACGGGATGCATTTAAAAAAATCTGCTTTATTTAAAAAGCAAAAACAACAGTTGATGGACAGAAAGCAGAACAATGTCATACATCCACCACAGTACAGAGATCTGGGCATAAATCCACAGTTTTTTTGCTCACCATGCCATTCCAGTTTGAACCCAGCCATAAGCAAATCAGTCTTGGCCCTGTGCCCCATGGGAACAGTTCAACCCGAACTTCCAAGCCAGATCCTGCCTGGACTGGAAACAAGCCTCCTAGGACCTGTTTCAGGCTTTCAGCCCTCATCAGCCAGGATAGCTTGATTCCAGTGGCATGGAGAGCACGGGACTCACGTCTGAGCATACCCGTCCCACTCGGGGTGACAAATGCAAAAACAACAGTTGACGGACAGAATGCAGAACAATGTCATACATTCACCCCAGTAAAGAGAACTGGGCCTCAATCCATCGTCACAGACCTTGTAGTCTGTTGACACCAGCAGGGCACCATCCCTGGGAGTGCTATCCTTTCCCAATGGCGTCGCAAATTGCTCTTGCCTCATGAATATTAATGAGGCAAGCAATTTGTGATCCCATTGGGAATCGCAAACAGTGTCTGAGACACTTTTGTACATTTACGTTTGCAAGTCGAATTGCATCTCGCAAAAGTGAATAATCATACATCTGGCCCTTCATCCCACCTGGAGAAGTCCCACCTGGATACGATAGTGAGGGAATTGCAGTTCTGACTCTTCCTGTCCCCTTCACCCTCCCCCCTGTAAGAAGCTAGGCTCACATAAAGAGAAGTTATACTGAATTTAGTGGGGCTCACACGCCGCTCTTTGCTGGTTTTTTACAATCTTTGGAGCCAATGCAACTGCTAAACAGCCTCAGGCAGAACAAACACGAATATCCACAGTTTCTTTCTTCATCGTTCTACTCACTGTAAGGTTCTTCCCTTTGTTGCCATTGTAGGAAGCTAGGTTCGCATAAAGAGTAGTTATACTGAATTTATTGGAGCTCATAGACTCTAATCCATACAGTTTCTAGTCCTAGCCGTAACTGACCTGTTACCAATTGAAAACCCCTTACATTTCCTCCCAGAACTTTCTTCCTTTTGCCATTCCAGATCATCACACTTCCCACCTCTACTCCAATCTGACACAATCCTGTATTACCCCACTGGGCACCCTATACACAGACATAATTAGATCTATTTTGCAAGGTTGATTATGTTATCACATTACTGCTCCCTCTGACACACACTAAACCCCTCTCGAACTTTTAATTTTGTTTCCCTTCCACCAGACTCCCTTATGGACCCGGGTGGGGGAGAAGTACATTCCTTCATGATCTCCTTATGTGGGCTAGGTAATGCAGTTGTGTATTGTACACCAGTGATTCTTGATGGGGTCTGTAGGAAATCACATTTTGTCTAGACAACAGCACAGAGTCTTGAACCACATTGTGGATATATTGTGCAATACTATTATCAACCAGTAGACAGTGTATAAAACGATGACCAACTCAGAACGCAAAAGACAGACCGACAAAATAGAACAAACCAAGAGTCACAAAGAACACCTCAATATTCCTAATGTCCGAGGGGGCACATTTGAATCTCAAGGGTGTGAACAAGTCTCTCCAATTGGTAAAACTGTAACATCTGAAGCACTCAGTATATTCCACACTAATCAAAAATTGCATCCCAACTTAAACATCATCTCGTGGAATTTGGCAGGACTACAGAAAGAATTGAACCATGAAACTGCCTTAGAAAAAAAGCAGGAAGGAGACATTGTATGTCTTCAAGAAACTTGGGCCACAGACTATGTACATCTTGAAGGCTATGCCAGTTTCCATAAACTAGCAACCAAAAACAATCAGCTTGGAAGACCATCTGGGGGCATTTCGATATATGTAAGACACCAAAAACAGATGACAGTAAAAAGAGTGAAAACAGATTCTGACTCACTACAGGCACTTATAATTGAGGCGACAGGGTCAGTAAAGACAGTGTTCCTATTCTAGTTCAATTCAATTCAAGATAGCTTTATTCGGTGTTTGACAAAAAACCATAAAAGCATTACATACAAAAACACAATTAATCTATACATCTCCTTCTCATATAAAAAATTTCATATAAAACATCATCTAGGTAAAAATGAGTAAAATACAACAAGTTCATTTAAAATTCATTTACAAGACTCTTGATATTCATACAGTCTGCTGCTGTATACGTATTATGCGGTGTTTATAAGGAACATTATAATACGAGTTTTTCAGTTTTATACATTATTCAAGAAGTCCTATACATTTCCCATAGACCCCCTGCCTTTTACGATAAACGTGAGGAATTTTATCATTGTCACTATAGTAATTTCTTCTTGCAGCATATATAGTCTAAACAGTGCAGTCTTGCAGGTTCTCACCCCCCATGACTTTAGCAGTGGTATTAAGTATCTTTTTCTCCCCCATTCATAGTACTTACAAAAAAGTATACAGTGTAAGTTTGACTGTCTGGATGTATCATCACATGGACACTTTTCCATATTTGCCGACCAAATGTTTATGTTGGGAAAAGATACAAGCCTATAGAACGACTCCGTCCTCATTCGGGTCAGGAGCATTCTATGAAAGCACGAATAGATTGGTGCTAAATAGGCATGGATTCCCTGGCCATGTAAGATATTGCGGTGGGCTACTATGGTGGATTTGTGCCCATCTAAATACCATCTACGTTCCGCCAGTAAATCTAAACACGCCGTTTTTAAAGATTTTTTTGATATTTGTGTGCATGTTATGGGGTTTATGTAAAGATCTGGTTTGCCGATGGAAAAAAGAAACTTTTTCACGTAAGCTAGCCATGGTTGTGTGGTGGAAGCCGAATAGTTTAAACAATCAGTAATTACTTCCCTATTGAACCCTGTGTCCTCACATGTCCAGATCTTGAACCACAGCATTACTGGTGCTACTTTTATCAGGTCTATGATATGGATTCTATCCAGTTCACTATGGCACACAGTGGTAGACGTGGAGCGGGGAGCTGAGAGTAAATATCTAAGGAAGGCGTTTTCCACTGTTTGGATCTGGGTGCTATCTGCTATGCCCCATATGCCTGCCCCATAAACGGCAGTGGACACGCATTTGGCAGCATATATCTTAAGTAATATATGCACGGGTTTCCTGCCCAATCTCTTAGCAAAGTGTTTAAGGGCGCCTATTGTGCGGGCAAAAGCTAAATTCCTGGAGGTTATGGCTGGTGCCCATGTTCCCTTATTATTGAATATAATTCCTAAATAGGAGAAGGTTTTAGTCATTGCTATCTTGCTGCTGTTTATAAAGATTTTGCAATTTGGTGTGTTTTTTCGCAAGGAGCATGACATTGTAAACGTTTTTCCTTCATTTATTTTTAGGCCTCTTGTGGACATAAATGATGAGAAACCTGTTATGGCTTTCTGGAGGCCTAGCTGCGTGCGGGCCATGATCACAGCATCGTCAGCATACAATAATAAAGAAACTGAGGTGCCATTTATTTTGGGATAGTCGACTCTAAGATTATTTAAAACGTTTGCTATCTCATTGATATATAAGTTAAAAAGGAAAGGCGCGAGGATGCAACCCTGGCGAACACCCTTTGCTATAGGGAATTTTTTTGTTCGCTCTCCATTTTTGCCGTATCTAACCACTGCGCCCGCATCCCTGTACAATTCCTGTATAAAATGTAAGATATTTTTATCTATTCCCAGCTTTGACAAGGTTTTCCACATCACAGCGTGGTCAAGGCAGTCAAATGCCGAGGATAAGTCGACAAAAGTGAGGTAGAGGTTCCCTTGCTTCTTGCTAACATACTTGTTTATTATTAAATTCAAATTGAGACCCTGCTCTACAGTACCAACTCCAGTTTTAAAGCCGTACTGCAATTTAGAGAGAACCCCATTTTCCTTAGACCATGTTTGCAGTTTGGTTAGTAAAATTCTACCTGCCACCTTCATTAATGTATCCAGCAGGGAAATAGGGCGGTAGCATTTTGGGTCCTGTCTATTCCCCTTTTTGAATATTGGGATGATTATGGCCTCATGCCATGAATCAGGAAATCCCACTGTGCTATACGCATTTAGAACATTTGCTAGTAATGGAGCCCACATTTCTGCATTGACTTTAAATAAGTCGATGGGGACTCCATCTGGGCCTGGGGCTTTTAAATTTGCGCTTTGCGAGATTGCTAATTCAACCTCAGTAGGGGAAAAAACAGTGTTTAGAGGGAAGCTATCTTGGTTGCTATTAAGGATGTTATTTCCTAGGGTCATATTTAATGCCTCTTTTTTATATAGGGAGGTAAAATAGTCAACCCAAGAATCTTCCGCTATTGCTACTTCCATCGAATCTGTCCTGTTGTCCTGGGAGAAGAAAGGAGCATTAATTTCCTTCCAGAAAGAGACATTGTCCCTTATGGAGCTTGCCTTTACTAAAGCTTCCCAAGCCTGGTTTTTAAGTTCATCTTGTCTTGCACGTAACGTGTGCTTATAGACACGTCTAGCTTGCCTAATCGCATTATTATCCTTGGGAAGTGTCTTTAGAGCCTGTAATAGGTCTTTGTGAGTTTTAGAACAGGCGGAGTTAAACCAGCCATGTTCTCTCTTTACTATATCTCTTTTTACCTTTTTTGTAAGTTTATCGTTTATGGTGGCGACAATATTCCCATATGCCGCTATAATTTGCTGGGGAGTGGTATTAGATTCTAGGCAGACCATAAATTGGTTCATTTCTTTCTGCACTAGGTCTTTTAGAAAAGTTGTACCATCAATTTTCCCCCACTTTATAGCGTAGCCATTCCTTCTTGCCAGCGAGACCGAGTGGCCATGAAGGATGCTCGGTATGCTTAACTCAGAGGACTCATCTTTGTCAATCGAGATTGTAGTGCTTATTGGAAAGTGGTCACTTAATGCCAGATCATCCCTATTGAAGCCCACCAGGCAGCCCTGATACTTGTTGGTCACTAGGATATAGTCAATTGTGGTGCCTGGCCCCCGCCCAAAGAATGTAGTCTGGAAAGCTACATAAGGCTCACAGAGTTCATTTGCGAACCCCATGTCCCAGTCATGCATTAATTGATTAAGCATGTTCCCAATAATCGAATGTTCGAAGTGTGTGGTGGGATCCCCTCTTAAATTGTAAATTCCACAATTTTTTGTAGCACTATAGGGGCACAGGTGGCAGTTAAAATCCCCTGCTAACATAATGCAATCTGCGTTCTGGTCACCCATCACGAGCATTGCATTCAGCTCCGCTATTAAGGCTTTGGGCTCGGCTTTGGGCACATTTATATATATGTTTACCAGAAAGAGGGACCACCCCCTTGCTTTAACTACAAGTCCTTGCAAGGATCTGGCTACCTCTGCATTGGAACCATTCGCCGGATATGTAGATAGTTTTATATTACAGAGATTGGAAGTAAAGATGCAAAGGCCTCCCGACCCTCTGCCTCGATTACCCTGTGTCGCCGGGATATAATGAGTACTGAAGCCCTCAATATGAGTTTCCTCCCGGTCCCAGCATTCCTGCAAACATATTATATCTTGATTTGCCATGAATGATAAGAACGGGTGGGCCCCTATTTTATTACTCAGCCCTGCTATATTCCAGGATGTAATTTTCAAATTTAATTTGTGTTTGGTGGATTCTATTTCCGCTACCTGGAGGATTGGGCTCTCTATACCCTCCAGATTTAATCCTTTCTCCCTATGTGGTTGAATGGGAATCTGTGGGCTTGTGGGGGTACAAAGTGTATTCTGTGGGGGAGGATCAGGCGTGTACCCTACTGCTAATCTATTAACAATGACGGTCTGCTCTTCACTGATTAGGATATCTACCGGAGAGCCTAGATTTATGGGTTTGGGGTTTGTTGTCATTGTTGGTCAATCGACCATATCCAAGCATTCATACCTGTTCCTCGTGGGAATCCCCCTCCAATAATCAGGGTGTGCATTCTCTCTTCTTAATGGCCAGGGATGATTGTCCCACCCTCCATTCCAGTTGTTCTTATTGTTCCTGAACCTATTTCTGTTCCCATTATAGTGCCCCACCTGCGTCCAGGTCCAATCCTGTGGTTCCTCCCAACTATTTGGATCACCATAATTAGGAATATTTAGAGGGGGGTAAAAAAAGGAAAGACGTTGTACGTCGACGCCCCCCCTTTTTTCTAAAGCTGGCCATGAGGAGATGTAATCAGCTGTATCGGGGTCCTCACAATTGAGTACAATGCAATCACCTTTTAAAGATTTTTTAGTTTCCCCAATCCAGGCCACTCTCCTCATGGAAACAATTCTGCCATGATTGTATGGGTGGAGGGGTCTATTTTGGCTTAGCCACTGTAGTACCTTGTTTCGCAGGGACCAGGGGGGTTCGTCCGTACCATCAGCCAGCTCTGTGACCCCTGTGAGTATAACAGTATACGGGGTAGCTTCAGGCGGGAGATGTATCGGGCGTCTATACCTTGGGGCCTTCCTCTCATTTGCTTGTAGTTGGGGTGGTTGGGTTTTTTGGGATAATGATATGGTCTCCTTTTGTTTCGCTGTTTGGGTAGTGGACTCCGCCGAGGCCGGAGTTTTTTGGGAGTTCTCGATGGGGCCTTTTTGTTTTCCCGGCCCTTCTGTTGTCACAGGATGTAGGGTAAGTTGTATATTATGGTTGTCAGGTTTTTGTGCTTCTGGGTTTACAGCTTTTTTGGGAGGTTGAGGCTTAGGCTGAATGCCTGTTGTAGTTGGACGTTGGGCCTTCAAATTTGTGCTATTTACAGTTCCAGGACCCTTCACAAGCGTGCCTAGTGTGTTTTGCTTAAATGCTGGAGCATTTAATTTAGCTAGTTGTTTCTCTATAACCATAATGCTCTTCTCTAGGGGTTGCAGATGATGTTTTAGCAATCGCCCCAGACTGCTTGTAATAAAGTCGTGTAATGTTATACAAGCAGAGCATGGTTTCTGTATGTCCGCACCCAGTGTTTGTGTTCCTAGAGGCTCTCTAGGGCAAGAGACATGGGGTAATACTGTGCAATTAGCGCCATTATTAATAGAAATTGGTTGACCAGGCGCAATGATGTTAGTGGTAGATTTAAGAGAGGTCTTGATGTTTTGCGCAGCTAATGCTGCCTCATGTGGGGCATTGTCTATATGTGTGGTTGGCTTCTTTGCTATGGCCCCCTCCCCGTTACCTGTGGGGTCAAGATCTACAATATCTACAATATCCTGTGTATTTTGGGAGAACTGTAGGTCCGGTGTTAATTCCAAATCCTCAGAGGAGTTGGACCCCAGAGAGAGTTGGGTAGCGGATAAGTCAACACTATTTGGTACTGTGTGAATTTGTACGTTCATATTGTCGACCTGTTTAAGCAGGGGGGCGGTTGGACCCTTTTGGGGGGTTTGTGCAGAGGCCAAAGGCCCCATGGACGACCTTCTTGCGACCTCCAGTTCATGGGATACCCTGCGTTGTAGTATCTGTATACTATTATCTATGACCTCATGAGTCTTTGTGATAAATAAGTCTAGTGGGCCGGTGATGTCAGTTAGACTAGAGGTCTTTTTGCTTCTGGTCCGTTTATTCATTGTTGGATGGAGTCTAGTACTGCAAGAGTTCAGATATGTATAGGGCTAATGCAGAAGTAATGTTCAACAGTATAGTACTTAAGCAGTAATGTATAACATTGAATGGAAATACCGTGGCCCAGTCCAGTCCTGCACAGTCTGGAACGGGCTGAAACGGGCCCGCCCTTGGCCCGGGCTTCGCCCGGCGTCCCGCTCGCGTCCCGCGAGACGGGGGTGGCCTCAGCTTTAAGCGCCGCCTGGCGCGTGAATGACGCGGACTGCGTCTCCAGGGATTCTGGGTCTTGTAGTTTTCTGACCCCACAGCCGCGCTCCACACAGCGGCCGGACCCGGTGATGGTGCTGGGGTCTGGCGGCGGGAGGCGGGCGGTCAGGCAAACAAAGGATTTCGGCTGCAGGAACAGAGAGTGCTCTCTCCGCAAAGGCTCTCAGCAAAAGGGCGACGTTTGGAAAGCTCCCCCCTTCGACCGGGGTGGCCTCAGCTTTAAGCGCCGCCTGGCGCGTGAATGACGCGGACTGCGTCTCCAGGGATTCTGGGTCTTGTAGTTTTCTGACCCCACTGCCGCGCTCCACACAGCGGCCGGACCCGGTGATGGTGCTGGGGTCTGGCGGCGGGAGGCGGGCGGTCAGGCAAACAAAGGATTTCGGCTGCAGGAACAGAGAGTGCTCTCTCCGCAAAGGCTCTCAGCAAAAGGGCGACGTTTGGAAAGCTCCCCCCTTCGACCGGGGTGGCCTCAGCTTTAAGCGCCGCCTGGCGCGTGAATGACGCGGACTGCGTCTCCAGGGATTCTGGGTCTTGTAGTTTTCTGACCCCACTGCCGCGCTCCACACAGCGGCCGGACCCGGTGATGGTGCTGGGGTCTGGCGGCGGGAGGCGGGCGGTCAGGCAAACAAAGGATTTCGGCTGCAGGAACAGAGAGTGCTCTCTCCGCAAAGGCTCTCAGCAAAAGGGCGACGTTTGGAAAGCTCCCCCCTATTCTAGTTATAAGTGTATATCTAAACGCACAGGGTAAGAATAAACTAGACACCATGAAACACATTATAACTCAAATAAGGGAAATCTTATATTCCAATGCACTTTCCACCAAAGCAATTGTAGGTGATTTTATTCTACATCACTTGGGAATAAACCAGAGTGACAGGCTTGTTCTTTCCAGCTCTGAAAGATTGTTTAACTCCTTTTTAAAAAATTATGACCTAAAATCCGCTAAGGACATACGGAAAACTCTAGATTCCAAGCGTTTGAAAACGGCTACATTCAGGAACTGTTCCACAGTAGGTTACATATTTCTATGTGAGCTGCTAGCCCAGAAAACTGTTAACTTTGAAGTAAAAACTCACGAAACTAGTGACCACAAATTATTGCAGGTGGACTTAAATTTCAGCTTAATACAGAGGGAGCAAGCAGTTGCAGTATCACAGTCAACAGGGATAGAAGAACATTCTCTAGTTAAAAGAATAAAATGGAACAAGATCCAAGCAAAGCGACTTAACGTCTGGATGAAAAATCAAACGAAGGGTTTCCGTGACCCTACCCACTGTGGAAAATTGGACATGGTGGATCGGAAACCTAAAAGCCAAGCTGATTGACAATTTTAATGTAAGTCCATCGGGTAATAAAACACATACCCCTTGCCTACTACATAACAACACAAATCTAACTACATTAATACGCAAGTTAAAAAGGGCAAAAAGATTACACAAAATCAGAGGAACACAGGAAACAAGGGTGAGATGTAAAGACCTATCCAAGAAGAAAAGCCATTTATTATGGTCATTTAAACAAGAAAAACTAGAAAAAGACTGGGTTACAATATTCGAGCTCTTAAAACCCAACAAACAGCAACGACTATGGCAATACATTGCAAACTTGGAGAAAGGCAAAGTGGATAGGCGAAACTCAGTACATGCTGATGCTTGGATAAATCACATTGCTTCAATCTACACTGAGAAAGCAGGTATTAGGAATCATGAAAACAATGATGCCCAATGGGCATTTAGTGAAGACATGGAAACGGAGACCTTAGTGGGACTACCCGGCAAAGACCAAGATGTAACCACAGTCAAACATGTTATAAAAAAGATAAGAAGAAACGGGGCTCCTGGGCCCAACTGCCTCCCAGTGGCCTTCTTTAGAGAAGATCTAGGCTATTGGAGCAGAACTCTCTCCAAATTATTCATTGAATGCAGATTAAAAGCAAAAGTACCAGACTCATGGCGAGGGTCTTACTTGCATCCAATCTTTGAGAAAGGGGATAACACAGACCCAAAGAATTATAGCCTCGTCGCTCTTTTGGATATTGAAGGGAAAGCCTATGCCAGCACCCTGCTGAAGGAATTAAACGACTGGATCAAAGAGAACGAAATCCTCCCCTACTATCAGGCAGGTTTCCGTAAGGGTGGCTCCACAATTGACAACATCGTGGCTATGTCTTATCTTAGCCAGCAGACAAACTGTAAAAACAGCATACACGTTTTTGCTTTCTTTGTTGACTATTCAGCCGCATTCAATGGGGTGCCCCAACATAAGCTCTGGGAAAAATTGAGCAATTGGCATATTCCAGCAGGGCTCCTCTATGCCATCATTTCACTCTGCAGCCATACCTGGATCCAAGTTAAAATAGCGGACAACACTATATCAAAGAAGTGCCGGACAAATTGCGGACTTAAACAGGGATGTGTTCTTGCCCCAACGCTGTTTAATTTATACACTGCAAACTTGGGGAAGAAGCTTCTGAATGCTAGCCTTGTAACACTGAAAATCGGGAAAAACAAACTGCAAATTCTACGATACAATGATTTAGTGGTAATGGACCACACAAAAATCGGGCTGAAAAGAGGTCTGGACGCCCTAAACAAGTACAATGAAACCAATGAGCTTATAATCAACGCTCCAAAAATTAAAGTAGTTGTTTTCAGCCACTTTCCCGAAAAAGTCTCACTGAAATGGCACGTGGGTACGGAGATCATCAATACCACACGTTCATATAATTATCTTGGATGTTGGCTAACTGAAACTGGCAAAGCAACAGTACATAGGCACAAAATGAAGGCTAGAGCACAGGCAATAATATTTTCGATTTGTAAACTAAATGAGCTCATGCAGAGTCCAACATCAGTACCCATAAGGAAAGTATTACAAGCAAAAATTAGGGCACCTGCAGGCTATGGACAACAAGCATTCCCAGGCAAAATGGAGACAATGTTGGACAAAGTGCAATGCCAGGCTTATAAACGTATTTTTAAACTTCCGAAATACACTCCTAACAGTCTAATTCGATTTGAGTTTGGCCTAAAGCAACAGAGTAAGGAATGCCTGGGAACACATATAAAATACTTTTATCAGGTGTTAACAGCTCCAGCCAGAAGTTTAAAAAATATGCTCAATCCAATGTACAGAGAGCCCACTAACCCGTGGCAAGGTTATAAGGAAACAGCAGTGGAAACCTTGGGGTTAGCAATCGAAAATTGCCAGGATGGATCAGTAAACTATCTGGCGATCAAAAATGCAATAAACAAACAATGCTTTTTCCTGTCACATACAAATGACCTAGCAGAATATGTGTCAAGAAGAGGGCCACCCAGGTTGGCAACATCATACATTGGGCATAAGATCCAGCCCTACCTTAGCCAAGCGCTGGGAAAGAAAGCACTTAAAAACATTATATGGGCCAGACTAGTGCCCCTTCAAATTAAGGAACTAAACCCCGGATGGAAGTTCCTTGAACACAAAACAAGATGCAGACTCTGCAACTATAAACACGAATCTCTGTTACACATGATTTGTTGCTGCCCTGTGATGCTTCTCCCCCGTCAGACCCATTTAAAACAAATTTGGCTACGGCTCGGGGTTCGGACAGTAAAAGAAGCGGTGGTGGCACTTTTCTCTTGCTCTCGTCCAGCAGATTTGGCTAGGTTTGGGAAATATATGGCAGAGCTGCGAAAAGGGTTTGCGGAAGAAGATGGGTCATGCAATATGTAAAGTTAACTCCTCCGAATAAGTAATATGTCACCCACTAAATCAGATGGAGAAGGTATTACACTTTTGCCAAACACTTCAAGAAACTTAGTAAAAAGGACACATTGGCAGACCCTTGTTATGGCATCAATGGACAGACATCAATATTCACATATTTATTGTATTTTAATTGCCTCGAGACTGTTGTATATAAATTTTCTTTTTTATAAATCACATTTTTTTTTAAAACCTTTTATAATTGGCATATAAGTAGTATTGGAAATGGTTTTAAGTAACTGTGCAATATAAATAAAAACTAATTCATTCATTCATACTATTTATCAACAAATAATGTTGCATTAATGGTGGCATTTGCATTAATATCTACATTTCAATAAAGAGCTACTTGGGAAAAAACCCTATTTCAGTTCTCATGATCAAAGGTGGGCTCATGTAGACGAACTAGGTGGTTGAGGTGATTAGGATGCCATGTTATTATTCAAAGAATAAAATAAAAATCAAAAACTGAAATTTACCAACTTTTAATGAAAAATTAATTTCTGAGGTGACGATTGCATCAGGCACAGGGATGCCAGTTGGTGGGAATAGGGCTAGGGCATTACATTTCATCTGTAATTGAATAAAACACACAAAAGTTGACTTAACCATGGCCAAGGGTATGCCCAGACGTGGGTTCCTTGCTCACTATGCCATAGGCTCCAGGCTGTATACCTCACTGACAAGGCCTAAGTTGGCTGAAACCAGTCTTGGGTTGCTTGCAGTTAGGTCTAGCGGGGCCTTGACCGGCAGTTGCAGGTGGACTAGTCCCATAGGGAGCGGGATCCCTACTGATTTGCATAAGGCTGGCCTATGTCTATAGTGGTATAGTGGCCAAAATGTGACAGGTTGAAAAGTTCCCCCAAGTGTTTGCCAGCATTTAGACTTTTTGCAAGCATTCTTCCCGTCACCTTTTGTGTGCAATTTGTGATTGAGCAATCACTAATTTACTGACCATTGAAGTCTGAAAACTAGAACTGTAACCCCAAGCTTCATTTTGTTTTCTAATGGGCATGCATTATTAATTTAAGGTATTTAGAATGTATTTGAGATTTAAGAATGTAAAAATAACTCAATGATTCTAAAAAGTGTATTCCTTGCTTTTCAGGTTGGATGGTGGACATTACAGGCGACTATAAATACATGTACTTTACATGTGGAGTCATTGTAATTATTGCCAGTATATGGCTCTTCATTGGGAATGCTATCAACTACAGAATGTTGGAGAAGGAGAGGAAAAGTGAAGGTGAAAAGAAGACTCAAGACGCTAAGGCAGATATTAAAGAAACTGAACCTCTGACAAATAACAAAAATGAAGAGCTGTCCACAAAGCCTGCCAAAGATGTTGATGACCCCACATCAAAAGAAACCTGTATTTAAGGCAATACAGATTGCCAGCATTTCGCGATTATTGCTGGGAGTATTTTATAGACAAAAATGTGTTGTTCGGATAAAGGACATTAAGAAATTGGCGAGATGAAAATGAAATAAAACGCATCATGCTTTTATTTTAAGGTGATGGTGGATGTGGAGGTAATTGGCATTTTTTCTGACTTTAAACAAGAATACATCCTCAATTACCACTTGTATTGAAAAAGCAGAAATAAGATCTTTTTGCATTTGAAGAGTGTTCAGTATTTCAATATGTTGGCACAAACAATTTAACATATGCTTACTGCATGCCTCGGAAGCAGATCTAGTGGTCACTTTTAATAGGTAAAAATGTCTTTCTCGACGTCTGATTCATGAAGCATTTGTTTAATAAAAAAAAACAATGGCCACTGGTAAAATTTGCAGTGTAAAGATTGGCATAACCCTCTTTATCTTAGTTGAAATGGTTGTCAAATTAATGATTTTTTTATAATAAAGTAATTGAAGATGGGAACAGGAATCATAGACAGCAACCCTCAATTGGCAAAGTCTGCATTCAACCTGCTGAACAGTTTCAGAGCTTTTATACCTTTTCAGATTCTCACCTGAGCCTGCATTATTAACTTTCACTGCCGAAAGCAATGAGTTTTAATAAGTTGCTATGAGGGGCATGTGCTTTTTCTCAGATGGAATCTTAACTAAAACTTCAGATTGGTTATAGTACAATCAAAACAATAAAAGTAAAATTATGACACGTTTTGCACTTGCAAAAATTCTTGAATATGTGGGGATTCACGAGCAGTAATACAGTCTGGAAGTTTTTTTTTCACTGAGCCTGGCTGTGTGACTGCCAAATATATGTATTTATTAATTTTGTAGCATGCATCTTTTAAATAAGTAGTCTGTACCTATGTAATAGAAAATTTTATTTGTTTTGCATTAATTACGCTCTCAATTATGTTTGACTTTTGAAATATTGGAGTGGTTTTTCATTCCAGTACACAATGTCCCAGTCACACACCTTACATCTGATCACATGATTAAACCTGTAATTCAACCTGTAAGTCGAATTATGGCATGTAGGTAGACACAGCTTAGAAAGGTAAAAACAGCTGACTGAGTTAAGTAAAGTACTTCAACTGAGATGCTTTTGGAATGTCCAAAATAATACAAGCATTAGTCAAATCCTTACAGTGTGCCACATTCCAAGTATAGCTTTGAGATTAATGGCATGCAAGTTGGTAGCAGAGCAATCACACTTTAACTGCTCCTCTCCCATGAAACTTTGGTTTTGGTTTAGCTCCCACACTGACTGTCTTTACTCTGGAGATCCAGGTCTGCTCCAGTGGGTGAGACAGACAGAGAACCTAGAAAAAATGGCTCTAGTCCTTCAGACCAGTATGAACTCGAATGAAGAGGGCTTTGATTTGCTTAAAGCAAATCAAGTGAAAAATTGAAAGTTTTGATCTTTGCTTTCACTCCATTAGTGGTTAAAACCATTTCATGGTAGATGATAAGCCTGTATGTGTCTCTACTTCAGAAATCTATGTATGAACCCATATGTCTGTTTGTCCATCTGTCTGTCTGTCAGTCCGTCCGTCCGTCCGTCCGTCCGTCCGTCCGTCCGTCCGTCCGTCTGTCTGTCTGTCTGTCTGTTTGTCTGTCTGTCTGTCTGTCTGTCTGTCTGTCTGTCTGTCTGTCTGTCTGTCTGTCTATCTATCTATCTATCTATCTATCTATCTATCTATCTATCTATCTATCCATACATACATATGTCTACATATTTAAGCCAAACCATTTAAAACACTTTTGGCATTAGCTAGTTCATCACAAAAATCGAAATAATTTGTCATATTCTCACTTTCTCAATATAACTACGGATAAGTAATGCAATTCTAATAATGCTTCACCTGACTTACAGAAAGGTAATATGAAGCCTGAGTGGAGCTAGGTGGAACTCCGCTAAGTGACAAAAAAACTCTGCCAAGCTATGCAGAGCTCCAAGAGCATCCGAGTGGGTTACCTCGTGCTTTGTGTTGAGTGCCAGATATTTGTCCTGGGCTTTAAAATCAGCGCAAATGGCATCTCACACAGTGCAAGAGGGCGCTGCTTATTTCTGCCGCTTGAGTAGAACTTCTCCTCAAGAGGCAGTTTCCTCAATGCATACAGAAGGTTTTTCAACACGAGCGGTAGCAACCGGCTGTGACTGCCAGCATTGAGAATTCTTGCAGGAAAGTGGTCTAGCAATGAATTTTCCACGCTCACACTTGCATTTTTTTCATTGGCAAGCGAGGCAAAAACTTTGCTTCGCTAAGCGGAGTGCAGTTTTTCAGAACTTGAGCTCCGCAGAGCACGGAGTGCGAAAAACTCTGCAAATGGAGCAGAGTTCACTGCCTAAGCTTAGTTAATGTTAGCCTCACTTGAACTCTGCAGGTTAGATTAATGTAATATTTTACATTTATGTATGTTTTTCTTTTTTTTCTTAAGGAACATAATTCTACCTACAGAGACTTCCCTTTACAAATCATTCTTGAAAATGTTCTTTCCTCACTCTGAAAGTCAGTCTTCAAGACACATGTCTAGAAGTGCATGTGAGGGGAAGGCAGAGTAAATGTGTATTTACTGCAAAGGATTACATATGTGAGTGTTCACATCATTTACATTGATTTCCTACCTTATTTTTCTGGCCAGACACTCATTTCCCCTCCACAAAGTGTGATTATCCACTCTGAAAAATTCCACAGTGAATGTAAATGACATCTATCCCCATCCACATCCTTACCATGTTAATCTATAGTGTACTCAAAATGTATGTTTTATATAGTGCCTGAAACTGATTTTCATAGATAAAATGTACCATGAATTGGGCTCACTGAGGCTTAACCATTCCAAATCGTTTAACTGAACTTCATGTTTATTAAAACATTTTGCATTTAAATCACAGGCCTATTTGTAAACTTTACTTTTATTTATGTGGAATGTTGATGCTCCAACTGTCTCTTGACTTGTAGCGTAGTACATCTAAGCAAAGTAAATAATCTGTTTTGTATCATTCAACTAGATTTGACACAGTGTAATAAAAAGTGCATTGCTTTCTTTGTTCTTTCTATGCTCTGATACCAAATGAGTCTCGAGCATTCCATCGGAAGCAAATCCAGCTGAGATTTATCTTGTTATATTGAGGACTATAAAGATTGTTTCATACTTTTATGATATTTTTGCCAATACTTCTATTTTCGTCTACCTGCCAAACTATAGAATAGAGGGTTTTTTGGGAAGCAAAAGGCAAATGTAACCAAGGGCATTTCAATTCCTTGTTCCTGCTTTATCTTGTTGCAGAAATGCTTTTGGCTAAAAGTGATGTATTTAAAAGTAGCGTCTTCAGAGCCCCTGCCTATTGATGTATAGGAAATTATGTGACTGTAGCTGTCAAATTTCTGTGCTTTAGAATGTATTATAAGCATTCAAAATGAACCATTAAATTAAACGTATCTTTTATATAATGATAAAGAAGCTTGAGTTGAACAACCTCTAGGTCTATAATGTTAATGTGGTATATAGGTATTCTTGTCCTTCATAAGAAAAAGAATGTAATACTTTTTATACTTCACATCTTCTCCATGTTGCTGCCATAAATGTATTGTAGTTCTTGCTTCTCTATCAGAAATCCTTTAGTTATGAGACGCACCCATATCTTAATATTCCAAACGAATATAACTGATGTGAAACCTGTGGTTTTTTCAGTGAATTTCATAGGTTTTTTAAATGCTAACTCCTAACTATAACTGGTCTGAAACCTATGGTTTTTTCAGTGAATTTCATAGGTTTTTTTAATGCTAAATCCTAACTATAAGTCTCCCTTTATAAGTAAGACTGTTAGCGTCTTCTTTGGTCTATTGAAAGACTATAATATCAATAGTTTGGATACTCAGTTCATCTTTTACATAACAGCTATTGCAAGGAGACAAATTTGCATGGAGTGGAAGTCAGCGTCTCCTCCTAGATTTGCAGCATGCCAGTAGGTAATATATATGTGTGTGTACATGTATATATATATTTATATAGATATGTGTGTGTGTGTGTGTACATGAGTAAATATGTGTGTATATATATATATATGTGTGTGTATTACCTACTGGCGGTTCCCAGTAGGTAGTTATAGTTTCCATAGAGAAAACGTTTTTTGATTTGCCTATGTCTTTGGCGCCGTTTGATGAATCTTCATAAACATTTCCAAAAAAGTGTCATAGTGAGTCTTGTTGCTCATAAAAATTTTCGGGGTGATCTATCAAGCAGGGGTTGAGAAAAAGGAGGGGCAAATAAAGGTGTGTTTCTCACATGAATTCCCATAGACTCTTTAGACACGCCTGCAGCCCGAACCGCTGGACGGAATTACACCAAATTTGGCAGAAAGTTAGATTTAGTTACACACATTCCACTTTCCATTATTTGGTGTAAATCCATTCAGTAGTTGTAGAGTAATTTAAGAGAATCAAGATAGTGAAATCTGTGGCTGTAAATATATTATGCGATGTTTAACGAATAATCGCGACAGTGCGCGCCAACAGAAATGCTGTGATTTACTGGCCCAGCCTGAGGAGAGAGTTGCGGCTGACATTTTATCTAATGGAAACGGTCTCCAGGGTTTCAAAATAAAGATGAAAAAGAGTTATAAGGGGTTAGGGTAGAGGTACCCTGACCTCATGGGTGGAATATAGGGGTGTTTGTGGGGCCCCTTATGTGTACAACACTTCAAAAAATGTTTTCTTCAAATGAGCGATATTCGCAAATACATCTCGACCCTCATTGCACCTCCTGTGTAACATTGCAACAAAGTCACAAAGATTTTTAAAAAAATGAAACAAAATCAGACTTAATCAGACACTAAGGCACTCACTCACAGACCCACTCAAACACTCATGCACCCATTCACAGACTCAATCAGACACTTGCGCACCATCTCACAGGCCTACTCAGACACACATGAAATGACTCACAGATCCTCTTGTGCACACAATCACAGACCCACACAGACACTTACATACCAAAATAGACACTCATGCAGTCACTCACACACTCATTCTCAAAGGTTGCAGGTTACACTTAGGAAATAAAATGTAAAAAAACATAGAAATTCACTTAAAAAAACAAAGTTTACAGACACGTTATAGTTAGCAAATAACTTTAAAAAAATCTTAGAAATTCACAGACAAACCAACGGTTACAGGGACATTATAGTTAGGCTCCTCAAATTGTACTCATACAAAACTAGTGAAAACCATCAGTTATAGTTACCTGAGCTAACTATAAATTATGACTCCACAATGCACTGCTTATGACCTCACATACTACATCACTCATGACATGGTCAGTGACATCACTCATGACATCTCAAAACACATCACAGATGATATCATCCACAGAACCACTCAAACCTGATAGAACCACCCATACACCCTCTCTTACACAACCGATCAGATGCCCATTTTCATACCAGGACTCACACAATCAATCTTTCAGCTATAGAGCCACTCACACAACCACTAACTCACCCATTCATCCACTCATGCACCCACTCAGTCACCAATACAGCCACTCACAGATTCAGTTATACAAACATACAGACCCTTCTACACCAATCAATCAATCAGGGGTCTCAAGGTGCCGGGGAAGCAACTCCAGATCCGTCAAAGAGCCAGGTCTTGAGGTCCTTCCTGAACATGTGCAGGGTCAGGGAGCGTCTGATGTTCACAGGGAGCATGTTCCAGGTTTTGGTTGTGATGTAGGAGAAGGAGAAGGCTCTCCCACCTGTTCTGTTTCGGCGGATGCGCGGGAACTCTGCCAGGGCGAGGTCAGTGAAGCGAATGTTCCTCTTGGGCATGTGGAAGGATATTCTCACTTTGAGGTAATTGGGTCCGATGTTGAGGGATTTGTATGCGTGGGTGAGGAGTTTGAACGTGACCCTCTTCTCAACGGGGAGCCAGTGGAGGTCTCGTAGGTGCTGGGTCATGAGTTCGTGATGCGATGTTCCAAGGATGAGTCTGTCTGCTGCGTTCTGGATGGTTAGGAGTTTATGTATAAGGGTTCTGTTGATTCCGGTGTATGGTGCATTGCCGTAGTCCAGTCTGCTGTTTATGAGTGTGTGAGTGATGTTCCTTCTGCAGTCGGGGGGGGATCCACTTGAGGGTCTAGCGCTGGATGTGCAGGCAGTTGAAACTAGAGAGGCACCCACTCATACATTGTTACTAAGCATGGGTGGAAAATCCGTTACGCTCGCGGATTTTGCGGATTTTCGGTAAATTCGCAATCCACGAGATTCGCGAATTTCCCGCAAAATCCGCAAATTCGCACGCAGCGGAATTTTTTTTCTTTGCGGTGTAAGTTCGCAATTGCGAACATGTAGGTGCGGCGGGCAGCAACAATCTCGCACTCGCGAAATTACAAAAATTGCAATTCTGCACAAGAAATCTACTAGCAAGCAGCATAGACCTTCTGAAAATGATTATTTTTATCAGAATAACTCCTCAGGTTGACATTTGCCTGCACTTTTTTAGATTTGAGGCCTTTTGATTTTCTTTGGATAACTTTTGGATTAGAATTCAACTTTCTCATATAAGCTTGGTGGGGCATTAAAGTTGCTGTAATGCTGCTCTGCAGAAAAACGAGTTTTGCAAAAGTGAAAGCAGGTTCAAAAGTTCAAACTCATCATTAGTAACCATTCCCTGTAGTGCTTTCTGACAAGGGCCCCTCCAGAGTTCAGTTGCTAGTTGCAACAATTGTATGACCCTGCTCTGACCCTCACAGCAGCCTCATAGAATAGCTACAAGTAGGTCACAAAGGTCCTGGAAAAAAAAATTGCACTGCAACAGAAAGCAAATTACAGATAAGGAAGCAGGTGCCAGACTGGAATTTTAAAACAGTGACACATTAATAAATCAACCCCAAATTAATTCATGTCAGTTGAAGCAGGCAGGTGTGCTTGCTTTTTCCCCCCATAATCTACAGTGATGATGAACCAGAGGGTGGCATAAGGCATTGATGTACCAGAGTGTGGCATGGGTAAAACAGAGGGTGGCAGGGGTGAAACAGAGGGTGCTGGGAACCTATAATGATGAACCAGACGTAGAAACAACATAATCGTGACCGTTGCGAGCCGACATGTAAGTTCGCGATTGCGAACTGTTACAAAACCCTCGCGAACTGTCAGAAATCCTTGCGAACTGGCAGAAATCCTTGCGAACACAAAAATTCTGCAAATTCGCGAGAATTCGCGGATTTTGCGGATTGCGAGTTCGCAAATTCGCAAAATTCGTGAACGCCAGATTTGCAAAATTCATCCATGCTTAATTGTTACAGCCACTCACACAGCCACTCAGTAACCCATACAGAAACTCCCACAGCCACTCACTCAAACAGATACTCATCACCCACACACTCAACCATACAGGCACTCACACTGATACTCACCAATACAGCTACTCACACACCCACTAACTTAACCATATAGCCACTCTCTCACCCATACAACTACTGTATTGCTTTGTACTCTCAATTAATAGAAAATACAGCTCTCCCACATGGAGGCACATACAAAGTGAAGCAATAAAACACCTGGAAAGGGATTGCACTCATAAAGTGAGACACAACAAAAGACAGTTTTCAGAATAAAGCGTGGGGTTTTATTTATGCTACACTCTCTAACAGAAAGGCTTTCCCAGATGTCAAAAGAAACAACAAATAGATGTATATAGAACTATATATATGGGCAAGCAATAATAACATGTTTACTAGTAAGCAAATACAATGGTTAAATACATGGAATAAAATTCATGGAATAAAATTTAAGCAAATGATAATGATAAAAATACTGGACATCCACTGCAAGAATTGTTGACTGTTAAATGCAAATAATCAGACACAAGGAATCAAAAGGAAAGCATGAAAAGACATAAAGATTTATACACTAAATACATCAGATGATTATAACCACTGGAGACTTGAATGTGCTCACAGACACACTCATACATCACAATAGTAATAAACAAATAAAATACATCACCCACTGCAAAAACTAAAACTTAGACCACTCCTGACTGGGGGATTCACAGCTGGGGTCAATAAACTCAGCAAGCCGGGTACTGCTAAACTGAATTAGACGCGTCCGTACTTCATTCAGGTCAAAACAAAATCCCACTTTCCAAGTCAATTAACTCCAGTTTTATAATCTCAATGCACTAGAAATTTCCGAGAGGACCTCCTCTGCACCAAGGAAACATTCTGAAGTTGGCCAAAACTCCCACAAGCATTCCAAAGGCAAAGGAGTTCTCACATATTCTACTGCGCTCCCACATGTTCCTGCCCCTTATCTTAGAGAAAGTACAAAACATCTCCAGAAGTACTGCAACAATCTTGAACATGGATAGCCTAAACAACTTGAGTGATCTGGGGCCTGCCTGTGTGCACAAAGCTCAAGTTAGACAGAGTCAGAATTCAAGGTGGCATGAGGCACATCAAAGCCAACGGTAAAAACTTAATAAAACTTCCCAATGTGCACTACAAGGCATATTTGTGCATCACTGCCTATAGCATTTCCCAATGTACAACATAATGCACATTTGTGCCCCACTGCCTATGGAAATGCACTCCAAGTCAGAGAAGTACATTCTACACCTTTCTCTCTTTCGTGCTTTGAAATGCACATCCCACACATTCTGTTCCTGCCAAGGCTATTCTACTTTGTGAAAACACTCAAGTCTTAAGGAGACATGAAGCACAATTGCAAAGTGGAAATAAAACACATAAAATCAATGAAAACAATGGTAATCAAAGGTGATAACATGGTCCCAATACGTGGGAGTGCCATCAGTACTACAACCACTCACGTACCAACAGAACCACTTACAAATCCATTCACACATCCATACAACAGCTCACACACTCACTCACTCACCCTTACAGCCATTCACTGTCTAAAACGGTACAGAGCAGGAATATCGTCGTAAAAATATCGACTAACCTAAATACCGCTGCAAAAATATCTACAGGAAGAAATATCGATGACAAAAATATCGTCTGACCAGAATATCGACAGACAGGTAAGTAATATCGTTAACATTAATATAGTTGTAATAAATATCGTTTACAAAAACATAGTTTACAATAATATCGTTTTTTAAATAATTATAAGTAATGTAGTGTTTTTAATGAATATTTGTAGTCAAAGTAGTATTTTTAGTAGTATATTATTATTTAATAATGTATTTTCAGTTGAATTTAGTATTAATAGTTCCGTAGCGGGTTGTGGGTTTATAGGGGAGTAGGGTGGGAAGTAATTTAAATATAATAAAATAATACATTAATTAATGTTTTAAATGAATATAAATAGTGTAATAAATAATAGTTAATTGATTTCAATTAGTTAATTGAATAATAATTATGTAATTAATTATGTTAATTTTTTAATTAATTTTAGGTGTGTGTACAGGATTTTTTTAGTGAAAATGTTTTTGGGTAAAGGGGTATTTTTAGGGTTCAGGGTCAGTTTTCAGTTTTTGGGTAAAGTGGTATTTTTAGGGTTCAGGGTCAGTTTTCAGTTTTTGGGTAAAGGGGTATTTTTAGGGTTCAGGGTCAGTTTTCAGTTTTTGGGTAAAGGGGTATTGTTAGGGTTCAGGGTCAGTTTTCAGTTCTTGGGTAAAGGGGTATTTTTTGGGTTCAGGGTCAGTTTTCAGTTTTTGGGTAAAGGGGTATTTAAATATAATGAAATAATAGATTAATTAATGTTTTAAATAAATAGAAATAGTGTAATAAATAATAGTTAATTAATTTCAATTAGTTAATTGAATAATAATTATATAATTAAATATGTTAATTTTTTAATTAATTTTAGGTGTGTGTACAGGATTTTTTTAGTGAAAATGTTTTTGGGTAAAGGGGTATTTTTAGGGTTCAGGGTCAGTTTTCAGTTTTTAGGTAAAGGGGTATTTTTAGGGTTCAGGGTCAGTTTTGAGTTTTTGGGTAAAGGGGTATTTTAATTATATGTATGTATTATTGTTGTTATATAAAGTAATGTGTAAAATAAATTTATATGTCCACATTTATTAAGTTTATAATTAAAAAGTGTAGTAAATTTTTTTGAAATAGTTAAAAAATAAAAGTAATGTAATGTATTTTGTTGATAGTACTTATAATTATTTATTATTTAACGTAATTTTAATTATTTTAAAAAGTCGATATTTTTTACATCTATATTAATTACAACGATATTTTGGAGTCGATATTTATGTACTTACCTGTTTAAGTATAGGGTGTCGATATTTTTGTAAACGATATTTATGTCAGCTATATTTTTGTAATCGATATTTTAACACCCATTCACGCCCTCTCACTTATCTATACACACACACTCAAACAGATGCTCACTCACCCATACAGCTACTCAAGCAGCTACTCAGTCACTCTCATACTTATACAGCCACTCACACACCCACTCTCACACATATATATCCACACAGACATCCACTCACACGCTCATACAGTCACACAGCCACTCAGATGAGATATGTTAGACTAATTACTAGTGCAGAAAGAAGATTAATTGAACATATGCTGGAGTATGGTATATATATTTAAGTCTCAGAACAACTTACATATATATATATATGTCTGCAAAAAAGAAGAAGAGAACTCTGGGTAGTTCCCAAGTTTAGGTGGAAGGCAGCTCCTGTATAGAGCACCCTCAACACCAGCGACTCTGTAAATTTGCTCACCTCAAATGTCTGCTTTTCTATCAAACTTTTTAAGCATAGCTGTAAAATTACTTTTTTGCATAATTTATGCATCACCTGTTGGAGACGCACTCTGACATCCACTGCAGCAACCTTCATGAGGTAAAAGCCGGATTTGCAGATATATAACTTGAAAAGGGCATCGCCGAAACACGTTGTTGTGGGCACAATAAAGCATTATTGTGCTATCCTCTGGTGTGCCATTGTTTTGAGCTGTCATCAGTGATGTCATGAGTGATGTCACTGACCATGTCATGAATGATGCAATATGTGACGTCATCAGCAGTGCATTGCGAGCGCGCTAGTTATAGTTAGCTGAACTAACTATAACGGGGGAATTTCAAAGGTTTTGTATGAGTAAAATAACCAGCTAACTATAACTGGTGTGAAACCTATGTTTTTTTCAGTGAATTTCAAAGGTTTTTAAAATGCTAATTCCTAACTATAACGTGTGTGAAACCTATGGTTTTTCAGTGAATTTGCAAGGTTTTTTAAACGCAAATTCTTAACTATAACGTGTGGGAAACCTATAGTTTTTTCAGTGAATGTCAATGGTTTTGTAAATGATAATTTTTAAATGTATTATTTGTTATATTTTTTTATACTGATTTACTACATTATTTTAAATTATTTATTTTTAGATATTTTATTTTTTAAATTACATTACATATTTTTAATATAAATTGAACAAAAAATGTTTTTACACCTCTCTGCAACGCAGCCCCCGGGCACGTTTGCAGAGGGGGAACTAATTCCCCTTGCATACTGGAGGTCCCTGGGGGCCAACTAGCCCATCTGGAACCTCCAGTATGCACCAGGGGGCTGCATTGCAGAGAGGTGTAATGAGGCCACATCCTTTTTTACACTTCTCTTCAACACAGCCCCTGGGCGCGTTTGCAAAGCGTGAACTAATTCCCCTTGCATACTGGGGGTCCCTGGGGGCCATCTAGCCCACCTGGAACCTCCAGTATGCGCCAGGGGGCTGCATTGCAGAGAGGTGTAATGAGGCTATGCCCCTTTTTACACCTCTCTGCGACGCAGCTCCCTGGCGCATTTGCAGAGGGGGGACTAATTCCCCTTGCATACTGGTGGTCTCTGGGGGCCAACTAGCCCACCAGGAGCCTCCAGTACACGCAAGGGGGCTGTGTTACTTTTGCCCCGGGGGCTGCAGTACCCAGGGCAGTGTTAGGGGTATTGGGGCCCCCACACTTCTTTATCACTATGCCCCTGCGATTTGGTCCCCCCAGGGGATAATTTAAACAAAAAAAACAGACCGGGGGTTTTAAAAAAACTAATTTGGGCTTTGGGGGTCCTTGTGGGACCCCCTGAGCAGGCCTAGGGGGTCAGGGTGCTTCTACCCTGCCCCCTGTTTGAGTTCTACACGTTTGTTTTTCTGCCTTCTTGTGCCTCAGTCTACCGAGACACAAGATGGCTGCCAACAATTTCTGTTTTGGAGTGTTGACAGACACTGGCAGCCAATCAGCATGCAGCTCGTGCACGCGAAGGTACGCGTACCGTGCACGTACCGTATGCGTACGGTACACGTACTGTGCATGCTTATTGATATATATATATTTTTTTCCTTTCGATTTTCTCAGGAACTACTGGAGGGATTTACACCATTTAAGCAAAAGCGTGATCTGTGTATCTACCATTTTGCCAAATTTCTTGTAATTCCGTTCAGCCGTTCGGGCTGTAGCCGTGTCTAATCGTCCTATGGGAAATGACTTGGGGAAAACACATTTTGGGACCCCCCTCTTTTCTCAGCCCCCACTTGACGAATCCCCCAAAAACTTTCAGGGAAGGAACGGAGCGGAACAGGCCATCTTCTTTCGGCCATCTTCTTTCGGAAATTCGTGAAGATTCATCAACCGGCGCCAAAGTTATTCCCAATAGAATGTTGTGGATTTCCTATGGAAACTAGGTCCTAACTATAACTACATATATATATATATATATATTGATGAAAACAGGACGCCCAGAGCGGCAGTCGTACAAAGTTTTATTCAGCAGATGAGAAAAGTTCCACGACGCGTTTCGCCATTACGGCTTGGTCACGCTCGTCTCGTGGCGTAAATCACCATTATTTAAACACCACACCCTAGTGCATACATTAGCATCACGAAAGCCTGGTGGCGGCCATCTTGTAACATGCAAAATTACCTTATTCACTGGGCGTCCTGTTTTCATCAATATCTTTTGATGTATTGCGGAGTGAATTTACACAGCCAGCTGGTGGCTGCAACAGGACCGCCCACGCCAGCTTATCTCCTAACCAGCGGTGGTGGGGAGCATATATATATATGCAGATAAATGAGCTGGGCGCACGTTCTAGCAGTTGGGCAGTGGCGTCTGAGGAAGGCTAAACGCTGAAATGCATCACGCTTTACCTGCCATACGAATAAAGAACCTCTCTCCTCAGTCCTCGCGTGTGGCTCCTTCCTTCGGTTTCCCTGGAGGTGGATGTGTATATTTCCGTGTCGGCCAGTGACACGTTAAGGAGCTCCCGCTTTGTGAAGTTGGCTGCCTATTCCTGGTGTCTGCGCAAGCAGTTTCTTCGTTTTGTCAAGGTATTGGCATAAGGCAGCCCCCCAACAGATAAAGCAGGAAAGCACGGGACGCTGCGTGAAAGCAGTCTGTGATTTCACGGATGAGGTCGATGTCTGACTATCGACCCACGACCTGGCAAACCTACAATCTGGGGGTTGAAGCGGTTTTGCGAGGACTTGAGGGGTTCCTACGTTTTTAAAGACTGTTGGAGGTACGCTAAGCACTGCACAAAAACGCCTGGTAACATGAGAACTTTCCTTCGGTTTCCCCACGTATCACCAGCCCGAAATGAGGTATGCTGGGAGTTGTAGTGAAAGAAGATCAACACTACAATTGACGACCACATGGTTGGGGAGGGCGTGCACCAAGCAATTAAGGACTGTTGCAGATAAATGAGCTGGGCGCACGTTCTAGCAGTTGGGCAGTGGCGTCTGAGGAAGGCTAAACGCTGAAATGCATCACGCTTTACCTGCCATACGAATAAAGAACCTCTCTCCTCAGTCCTCGCGTGTGGCTCCTTCCTTCGGTTTCCCTGGAAGTGGATGTGTATATATATATATATATATATATATATATATCCAAGCTCCAGTTGTACCAAAAAATCCCAGGGCACTCGTGGGCAGGTGCTCCAGCACGCCGATACCGCGTGTCACTATTCAGGCTCAGAACTTTGTTATTCTTCTATGAACAAAGCAGAAGCACTCCGTGGTAAGCGGTCAAAGTTTTTTATTCCAGCAACAGCAAAGTGTGCACAGACGCGTTTCGGACGTCTAGTCCTTCGTCAGTTTTTCAACATCGAGTGTGTGACGTGGCTGTATTTGAGCACGTCATCGCCACCTATACACTGAAAGCGATGACGGCTCAGAACCTCTAGTTTTGCATGCAAATCGGGCGTCCATGATAGTGCTGTAATATACAGACATCTAAATATTGGAACGCACTTGAAATACAGCGCAAAGACCTCCAATAACCATAATAAAGCCGTGTATCGGCCAATTGGCCGTTCTGAGCCGGTATGATTTACAACTATAAAGCTGTGTATCGGCATAACACCAGCTGTCATTTTGCATGATAAAACATCCTAAGACCTATTATATAATTATTCAGGGCAAAGCAATCATATTTCATTTCAGTTCATCGTCAGATTCTAAGAGATGGTTGTCAACATTTCTATGTGATTTCATTCATCTCAACAACCCGAAATAGCAATAAACTGAAATTAAGAATAAACAGTAATTGTCATAAAGAAAGGAAAAATAGTGGTTACAGTGCACAGATCCACATCATCAATTCATTTGTACTCATCTGATCATTATTTTCCCAAATGTGCTGTCAATTCCTCCTCGCTTTTCATACCTTATGGGGTCTTAGTTTCTAGGTCAATAATGTAGCGTGACTCTAGTCTTCGCAGCTTAAGAAGTCTATCCCCACCTCTGGGTTGTGCAGGAACATGATCTAGCCCCCAATATTGTAATAGATCCCTATTACTTTGGTGTACTTTAGCAAAATGGCGGGCAACATGGTATGTCACATCTTTATTTGTAATTGCCCGTTGATGTTCCAAAATCCGCAGTTTTACACTATTGATTGTGCGGCCTATATATTTAAGGCCACATGGGCATGACAGGCAATACACTACAAAGAGGGTCGAGCATGTGATGAACTTGTTAATTTCTCTACCTCTTGGTAGGCCGGGCACTCTATAGGTGAGTACTCTCTTACTATTTTCGCAAGCTTTACATTTCCCACAGGGGAAAAAAAACCTCATTTCTTTCAGGGTACCGCTACTTTTGGGTTTTGGTGGCATAAGATGACTTTGCACTATTTTATCTTTGATGGATTTTAGTTTGCGAAATGTGATCAATGGATGTTCTGGGACATCCTTGCCTATTACAGGATCTGTTTGCAGTATATGCCAATTTCTAGTAAGTGTTTTTCTTAAATATTTGGCATCGTCCGAGAAAGTGGTTATCATACGGAATTTATTGGTTGTTTGAGTTAGTTCACTGGTTTTCTCTCTAGGCAATAATAGCGTGTTTCTAGGAATTTTAAGCACTTTCCTGTATGTTTTCTCTAAAAGGATGCTGTCATAGCCTCTGATTTTAAACCTTTCGATTGATTCTCTCGCTGCCTTGGAGAAATCACAATCTCGTGAACAGTTCCGTCGTAATCTCAATAGTTCTCCATACGGTATACTGCGAACTAACCTTGGAGGATGGCTACTTCTAGCATGCAATATGCTATTCGCAGCTGTGGGTTTTCTGTATAAAGCTGTATCCAACTTTTTTTTTATTTTTATTTTTTTAAATTTTTTAAAACCTTTATTGTATAAAAGCACACAGCTATTCAGCCTAACATCCCGGAGGCAAAGCAGCATAGTATCAGGAGGACGAAAGTGCAAAACAAATTATAGCAGGACATTGCAGGTTGTTTTTATTGTTTTATAAAGATAGCTAAACCAAGAAAGAAGCGCCAAAGGGCGCATCAGAAAGGCAATGGAATAAAAGAAACGTGTATGAGTCAGTCGGAGGCATCAGAGGTCAGGTAGAAGTCCAGAAAAGAATGGATAGCAGGATGTAGGGGGGGGGGAAGGAATGCAGGAGAATTACAGTAAATATGAAACAGCTGGTGTCCATGGTCACGGCGACAGGTGTTCCTCGCGGGGAATAGGCTCCGGTGGTAGGCACAAATCTCCCCTGTAGGCATTCCAGGCCCCCCACACCTTGTTCCACGTTTGAGGCCTCCCCCTGGCAGCGTACACCGTCTTTTCCCTCAGCATACACCAATCCATGTTGGCTTTCCATTGCACCACCAGGGGGGCCGCGGTGGAACCCCATTTCAGCGCTATATCTCGCTTAGCGATCATGTTGCCTAGTGTGGCCCAGCGAGTCTGCGCCGTACTATAATCATTCGGCTCCCAAATGTTGAGGAGGCACCTCCGCGCCTCTGCCGCCACCTCAACTCCAGTCACTTCCCTCATTACACGATGTATTCTCTCCCAGTAAGGGGCAATGACAGGGCACTCCCACAGAATATGCATGAAGGTAGCCAGGGCTCCACAGCCACGACGACACAAGCCGTCAGGCGAGAAGCCCATGTGCACAAGCCGAGGGCCGGTGACATACACCCGGTGAAGGATCTTAAATTGCACTAGACGTAGACGCGAGGAAATGGCGACCTCCTTAGGGGAAGACACAGCACTCTGCCAGTCCTCGTCGTCCAGTTCCAGGCCATCAGCTACCCATTGTTCTCGCAAGCGCAGGAGGAGGTCAATTCTCACATTAATCAATTTCTTGTAGGACAAAGAAATGGCACTATCAGGCATATGGCCGTCCAAAATCCTGTCCTCCAAGGGGGAGCTTTCAGGGATTTCGCCCTCCGCTGGCCTAGCGGCGTTTAGCGCATGTTTCAGTTGGGCGTACCGGAAAAACTCCGATCCGCCCAAGTGATATTCGGCCCGCAGTTGGGAGAAAGTCTTGACCTCTCCTTTAGCAACCATGTCTTCCACCCTGGAGATACCTATAAGGTCCCATTTGTCAAAACCCTTGGTGTGCCAGAGCTTGCCCAGGATATCAGAATCATACAAAGGGGTGAATCTCGTCAGTCTGTCCTGCCAGCCCTGTATCTTAGTAATCGTCCGCCACGTGTGAACTGCTGCCTTTGTCGGGCCCGTGAGGCGCCGATCAAAGGACCTGGAATACAGGGCGCCGTAGTAATTGCCTCCACGCAGAAGCCACCTGTCCATAGCGTAGCCCGGACTATTCGCGGGGCCGTAAAGGCCATGGTTGATGGCAGTGAGTTGAGAGGACCAGTAATACCGCCGCACGTCCGGCAAAGCGATGCCCCCGTCGTACCATGGTAGTGTGAGCTTCTGGATGGCGACACGAGGCCGACCCTCCCAGAGCAGGGCACGTTGCAAGCTCTCAACCTCTCTGAAGTAGCGAGCCGGGACCAAGTCCTGGGTATTCTGCAAGGCATACAGGAACCTGGGCAGGGACATCATTTTAAACAATGCCGCCCGGCCCAGGAGAGACAGCGGAAGCTTGCGCCAACTATCCACATCTCTCCGCAGTCGTTGGAGAGGAGGAAGGAGGTTATGGTCATATCGTGCCTTCGGGCTACCCGATATGTAGATTCCCAGGTATTTAAAACCTTGCCCGGCCAGTTGTATATTGCAACCCCTAGGGAGGCGCGGCGTGTCCCCCTTCAGGATGTAAAGGGAGGACTTGGCCCAGTTAATGACCAGGCCCGAGTAGCGCCCAAACAGCCGGAGCACGTCACATGCTACAATAAGTGACTTACCGGGAGAGGTAAGATAAAGCAGGATGTCGTCCGCGTATAAGGAGATCCTGTCTTCAAAACCCGGGGCCCAGGTGATACCATGCAGGTCAGGGTGCGAGCGTAGCAAGGCCGCAAGTGGCTCCAGGGCCAATGCAAACAGGAGAGGTGACAGGGGGCAGCCCTGTCTAGTACCGCGGTGAAGCGCGAAGGACGCTGACATGCGGCCGTTGACTGCGACAGCAACCATCGGGCACGAGTAAAGAAGTTGCACCCAGCCCAGGAAGCCCGGTCCAAACCCAAGCTTTACCAGCACCGCCCAAAGGTAGTTCCACTCCAGGGAGTCAAAGGCCATCGTGGCATCAAGGGAGGCAAGCACCGCCGGTTCCTCCAGGGTATGAGCTCTGGCCATGACGCCATGCAGCCGTCGCAGGTTAAGGGCAGTGTTTCGGCGGGGAATAAAGCCCGATTGATCTGGGTGCACCAAGTCACTAATGACTCCAATCAACCGATTAGCAAGTAATTTAGCTAGGATCTTGGGCTCCGCATTGAGGAGAGAGATAGGACGGTAGGATCTACAAACGTCTCTCGGTTTTCCTTCCTTGTGAATGACCACAATACTGGCCAGTCGTTGATCCAAGGGGAGGATACCCTCCTCTCGAGCCCGCAGGAACATAGTTCTCAGATGAGGAGAAACCACGTCCGGTCGAATCTTGTATAACTCGATCGGTATACCATTGGGGCCGTTCGCTTTACCCGACCGCAAGGCACGGATCGCCAAGGCAATCTCGTCCGCAGTTATATCCCGATCCATGTCGGCACGTTCCTCGTCAGAAAGACAAGGGAGGTCAATCGTCGAAAGGAACTCGGCCGAGTCAGCCTCGGAGCGGTCTGAGCCAGAAGTATAGACACCCCGGAAGTATTCAGCAAAAGACTCGGCAATGGCACTTGGGTCCGTGACCGACACTCCGTCCTCGCCCAAGATCTCCGGCACCACCCGACTAGCCATCTCACGCCTGTCCAACCAGGCCAGCAACTTTCCGGCCTTGTCCCCAACGTCATAAATGCGGCCCTGTTGTTCCTTAGCCAGAACTAGGGCAGCATTCGTGGCGAGGTCATGGTACTCCGATTGTTTAAGGGAGAGGTCGTGTAAAAGAGAAGGGTCGGGCTCAGGCCCCAAACGGGACTCGAGGTCCAGGACCTCTTCTTCAATATGCGCAAGGTCTGCATCACGAACTCGCCTAGCCTCCGCAATGAGAGTTAGGGCCTCGCCCCGCAACACAGTCTTGAACGCCTCCCACAATGTGACCGCCGAGCCAACCGGGCCAACATTTTCAGAGAAATACAGGTTGATGGCCTTGGCTAGGAGTGCGCGCGTCTTGTGATTGCTAAAATACCAAGGGTTCACCGCCACCGGACGGCTAGACAGGACGATACCAAAGTCAAAGGAGACCCACAACGGGGAGTGGTCAGAGATACCCCGCGCCAGAAAACGGGCCTCAGACACGGCAGGTGAATGTGCCGCCAGGGTAAGAACGTAATCTATACGGGACAGACTCCCGTGGGCACTCGAGAGGAAGGAAAATTGGCGGAGCGCGGGATGTAGTAATCGCCAGCTATCCACCAACCCCATAGAGTCGAGGAAGGCCGGCAGCCACATTTGGGAACCACGGAGGTCCCTCGGCGGTTGGCGGTCCAGGGAGCCAGAGCAGACTGAATTGAGATCACCCCCCAGGATCAAGAGGCCCGAAGGCAGGGACAAGATGGCGCCACCAAGGTCCCGAAAGGTGACCCGGGGGAACATAAACCGAAAGTAGCGCCAAGGAACGCCCCTCCCATCTTCCCGCCACAGCGGCGTAGCGTCCCCTTTCATCAAGCACTGTGACGTCTATTTCAAGGGGAAGGGACGCACGCACCAGGATGCCCGCCCCCCGGGAACCTGAGGAGAACCCAGAGTGGGCAACCATTTTGTAGCCTTTACGGTTGAGGGCCTTGCAGGAGTTCCCTACCAAATGCGCCTCCTGTAGAAGCACAATATCGGGCATATGTCTCTTTATCAGTTGGATCACCACCCAACCCATTAACATTCCAACTGATCACTTTTAAATTCCTACCCCTCATCGTCCAGCAACCCGCCCCTCCCGACCCCAGCCAACTCAGACATCAAGTTAACAATAAAACATACATTCCATTGCCTCAAGAAAAAGGAAGAAAGAGAACGAACAAACAAATAAACTTGCATAGTTGCACCCCCCACCCTGCACCCCTGCACCCCTGCATTTGACTAAAAAGCCCCCCAACCAGCAGTGTGCCTGTCGCCCCATAACTACTCTACAAGAAGAGACCCAGAGGAGTAAGGAATCTCCGCGAACACCCCCCGCCACCCTCCATGTACTAGCAGGAAAGTCAACAGGGTCAAATAAAACAATACCCGAAAGTCACATGAGGCAAAAATATCAAGCGATGGTTCTCCCACTATAGAGCCAAGTCTCATAGGTCCGGGCCACCAGCAGCACCTCCATCATGTTCATCCTGAGCGTCTCGGCGCGGCGACAAAGTGTCCAGCCAGTCACTCACATTCTCGGCAAAGTCAAAGAAGAGGGCACGGCCCTCGTGTTCGATCCGGAGCTTTGCAGGGAACATCATGGAATATTTGTATCCCAAGTCCCGTAGTCTCCGTTTCACCCCGGCGTAGCTCTGGCGCTGTTGCTGTACTGTCCTGGTAAAGTCCGGATAGAAGTGGACGTCGGCGTTCAGATATTTAAGCGGTCCATGCCGTCTGGAAGCCTGCAGGACTGCGTCTCTGTCTCGGAAATTGAGCAGACGAGCCACGATGGGTCTAGGCGCCACGCCCGACTTCGGCGGGCCACCCGGCACTCGGTGAGCTCGCTCCACCGAGAAAAAGTTGCTAAGGCCAGGCGGTGCCAGATGGGTCTTTATCAGTTCTTCAACGAGGAGGTCCGTCGCCGCCTCCTCCGATCCCTCCGGGACACCGACAATGCGGACGTTCTGCCGCCTGGCACGACTCTCAAAGTCCTCCAGCCGCCTTGAGAATTGTTCCGCGGTCCTCTGCAGGTTCCGGACCTCTGTTTGTAGGTCCGAGACATCGGCCGTCAGGCTGGAGGTCTTAATGTCCAGATTTTTGACTCGATCATTAGTCTTGCCCAAGTCGGCTCTAATGAGAGTCAGGTCAACGGCCATAGTGTCCACTTTATGTGTAAGGACCTCATGCTGTTGCTGCATGTCCGCCCGGAAGCTAGTGATGGCCCCCATGATGTCGCCCAGGGTAGGTTCAGAGCCGTCCGGCGAGCCCGAGGACGGGAGGTTCTTGGCAGAGGGTCCGGTAACAGGTGGCGTCTTCGGCTGGGTATAGCGCTCAATCCTGTTCTGTTGCGACTGTGCTTTGCCGCGGACGCCTTTGCTCGATGTCTTGTCGGGGTCCCCTCTGCCCGCCATGTTAGGTCCGATGAGAACAAAGGGTTATGCCAGGCAAACCAGAACCTAGTGAGCAGGAGATCTTGTCCGGGGCCAAACAGTAAGAGGCCGTCCCAGGAACGCACCACGGCAACTAGTATCCCACCGGTGGAGACGACAAGCAGGCACTCCGCAGGTCGGCTGTGCGTAGCGACGGAGTCCGGAGAGACAATGGCACTGAGCTGGCACGGAGTCCCACTCGACGTAGCTCAGCGTAGGAAGCACCGATCCGTGATCTGAAAACGGTTCTCGCCTCAGTAGACCATCAGCAACAGAAATCCACCCTCGTGGATCAGGATTTCAGACAGGATATCTGCGGACGATCGGAAGGTCCGCGGAGCTCCGAGCTTACGCGGCCATCTTGGTTGCCCGCGAAGCTCCTCCTCTGTATCCAACTTTTTGTCATTGTTACTGAAAACCCGTAGATCTAGAAAATGGACCTCCCTACTGCTCATCTCGCAGGTGAATTTTAAATTCAAATTGTTCCTATTCAAAGCGTTCACAAAGTCCTCTGCCTCGCTGAAGGAGCCCCTCCACACAAGAAAGAGGTCATCAATGTAGCCCCTCCATACCAGGACCTGTGCCGCCCATTTTGCATTATCACCCGCGAGGGCCACCTGCTCCTCCCACCAGCCGACGAACAAGTTTGCGTAGCTGGGGACAAAGCAGGTTCCCATCGCAGTCCTGGACACCTGTTTGTAATAGGTTTCCTGAAACATAAATATGTTGTGTGTTAGGCAAAACTCTAACAGCTCTATTAGCATTACCCCATGTTCTGTATATTTGGCTGGTCTTTTGTTTAGATAGAATTTGATTGCCTAAACCCCCTTAGTGTGTTGGATACAAGTATACAGGCTTGTGATGTCGAGAGTAATAAGTATGTAGTTGGGGTCCCAATTAATGGTTTCTATTTGACTGATAAAGTCTTTCGTGTCTCTCACATATGATTTCAACTTAATGACATGGGGTGCCAAGAATGAGTCAATAAAAATAGAGAGATTCTCTGTCAGTCCGCCCTTAGAGGAGACTATAGGTCTACCGGGAGGTGATTTCAGGTCTTTATGCACCTTGGGTAATTGATAAAACGTAGGTGCTATCGGTTCAGGGTTTCTTAGGAATAAAAATTCGTCCATATCCAACATGAGTCTATTGCTCCATTTGTTCAGAAGATCATGATAAACAACCACAGTCTGTAGATATTCCTCTTTACTAGATTTTTCATAGTTGTGTGGGTTCTCTAGTTGTCTCAATGACTCTTGGCAATATTGTTGTCTGCTTAACAGCACAATGTTTCCGCCCTTATCTGAGGGCTTCACTACCATATCTTCCTTCATCCCAATGTCACGGATTGTGGTTGCCTGAGTTATAGTCAGATTGTTCTTTGTGCTCTTGTTCTTTTTGGTCATTCTGAATTTCTTTAAGTCTAAAATAACCGCCTCCAAAAATGTATCGATTGCGTCATAAGGCATTTGCGGGTTGAACTGGGATAATGCCTTAAACTCTGTTGATGGTGCCTGTTGTTCAATCCCTGCCCTTCTCATCCGTGCCACAGTGACAACGCATTCCTCCTGTGGTTGGCTCAATCGTATACCTTCCAATAATTCGATGGTATTTACATCTTCGCTCACAAGGATGTCAGTTATTTGGTTAGAAGTCTTTTTCTTTGTCTTTTTCGGTTTATCTATAGGTGGTTTAAGCATGAAAAATGTATGAAGCTTGATTTTACGCACCAATTTATATAGATCGATTCTTGTCTGGGTGTATTCAAGTTTTTCATTTTGACAACATTTCAATCCCAATTGCAGTGTTTCTTCCTCTTTTTTCGATAAGTTCTTTTCAGTCAGATTGATGATAGTCAGATTGGCTTCCAGATCTACCGTCTGTTGCCCCTCTTCTTGGGGTATTGTTCTGTGGAAGGTTTTTGGCTCTTCCCCTTCCCCTTCCAGCCACCTTTCCGAGTTCTTCTTCGTCGTCCGGTGGTCTTATTTTTCCATCTCTCAGCCAAGACTTGCAAATGAGATTGAATTCCATCTGAAAAGAATTCTTCTTTACTTCTTTTGATGGTCCAGCTACATCATCGCCTGACTGTTCTTCCTCCGTTACACTCGATTCAGAGGTTTCCACCACAGTTGCTGGTGCTGTTGTTTTCTTTTTCTTAATCAAGGCTTTTCTTGGGCCATCAAACTTCTTCGAGAAGGTTAAGATCCTACCAAGGGCATAATCTCTCTCATCTAGTTCATATTTCTCTTGTTTTCTTTGGCGTATCTTCAGTTCATATTTTACAAGGCGCTTTTTCATTTCATCTTGCAATTGAGTTTGCTTTACTCTGCGTTGGTCCTTTGCTATTTCCTTTTCTAGATTGCTTCTCTCTTCCAATGCTTTGACCCGGTCGCTCCATGCAAATTTAACTAGCAGATCAAGCATTGCTTTGCATGAGGCTGCAGTGAGCTCCGCCCATTGATCCAATAGCCTTGGGTCCGGATTTTCATAAGCGGGTACAGTATATATACGTAGGCCTCTGGGTACCCTGTCCACATCAATATAGTTCTGTAGGGAGGTAGCCTCCCACCATTTGCGGACTTCTCTTTCACTGCATCTCTCTAATTTTGCAAAAAGATTGTGGAGCGAACACCGGGTTGTTGTGCTCCTGGCTCCGGCGTATCTCCTATGGTCAAAGTTCATTTTTTGAAAATATCTAGTGCTGCCTCACGATGGTCTTCCTCATCACACATACTGCTTGTTGCCGGAAAACACAGAGAAGCCTCTCCGTGTGCCGCCTTATAACCACTCGCGCCCTGTTTTTGGTCTAAGTCCATATGCATATGCAATACATAGAGAGAAATTTCAGGCATCTCGTGTACAGGCTTACCGGTGACGTCGTCTCCACTCAGCCGTCCGTTACACGTGATGCTCCTCTCTACGACTTTTGGTCTCCTCAAAGCGGTGCCCCGTTAAACATAGATCCAAGCTCCAGTTGTACCAAAAAACCCTAGGGCACTCGTGGGCGGGTGCTCCAGCACGCCGGTACGGCATGTCACTATTCAGGCTCAGAACTTCGTTATTCTTCTATGAACAAAGCAGAAGCACTCCGTGGTAAGCGGTCAAAGTTTTTTATCCCAGCAACAGCAAAGTGTGCACAGACGCGTTTGGGACGTCTATACCTTTGTCAGTGTTTCAACATTGCGTGTGTGAGGTGGCTGTATTTGAGCATGTCATCGCGACCTATACATTGAAAGCGATGACCATCAAAAGAAGTCAAGAAGAATTCTTTTCAGATGGAATTCAATCTCATACGCGAGTCTTGGCTTAGAGATGAAAAAATAAGACCACCGGACGACGAAGAAGAACTCGGAGAGGTGGCTGGAAGGGGAAGGGGAAGAGCCAAAAACCTTCCACAGAACAATACCTGCAAGAAGAGGGGCAACAGACCATGTAATGAATGATGTAATATGTGACATCATCACCAATGGATTGCGGGCGTGAAAGTTACAGTTAGTACAACTAACTATAACTGAGGAATTTCAATGGCTTTGTATGAGTGAAATGTCCAGCTAACTATAACACCCCTGAAGCCTATGGTTTTTTCAATGATTTTCTAAGGTTTTTTTAATGATAATTCCTAACTATAACCTGCCTTAAACCTATGGTTTTTTCAGTGAATTTCAAAGGTTTTTTGAAAGATAATTCCTAACTATACCATGCCTGAAATCTATGTTTTTTCAGTGAATTTCAAAGGTTTTTTAAATGACAATTCCTAATTATAATGTTGACCACTTGCCTATATTTTCAACAAGAAACCAAATCTGTAATGGTACCTAAAAAACAGGCAATAAGTCCCACTTACCAGTAACAAATTACCATCAAAATTTAACTAATGTAAGTACATCGACTATATACTGCGTTAATTATATCCAACTCACACCCATATTTAAAGAGCAATATGCGATAGAGTTTCTAATTATACATTTCCGACACCAAACAAAATCACAATACTAAGCGCCACCACCAGTACAACCACCCTACCAAACGCCTCCCCCTCTACTACTTCACAGGCAGCGCAAAACAGGACAACCGACCTTGTCAAAGTAATATATCCCCTCAACAGCACACTAGCTCAATGTTCAGAGATGTGGCAACCAAGTATGGGAAAGAACTCGCACATCAACAATAATGTACACAACGCCAAGACTATCGGTGAAATGCTATACACAATTCACGATACAAGCCAAAAATATTTCCGTGTGTAGATGTACAATTGATATGTGTAGTTTACTGCATAGTGGACGCAACCATATTATCTCAGACACTGGGGAATATTTTAGTCATGTACCTGTGTTCCCCCCCTTTGAAGTGTAAGCGGAGTGGGCTGCTCCAACGTACACAACATCAGCGTAAGACTATAAATAATTAGGCTATGCCTTGGGCGTGGTTGACTTTTGCAAAGAGAAGAGACTCCACCGCAGCCAAGGTCCTCACCCTGCCACGTGGCTGCTGCCATGACCACGTGCCTCCTCGATACCGGCCCATTGCAAACTCAGCGCCACTCCACCACAGACTTACGTTTGCATCGACTACTGCCTTCGATCTACAGTGCGAACAGAAGGGTTCACAACTAAGTATGGGCAAAATTTGCGAATTCGCGGTCCGCAAATTTGCGCAAAATCGTGTGGATTTGCGGATTTCTTTTTTTTGTGCGTGTTCGCAGGGTTTTTTCGTATTCGCGGGCCGCTTGCAGCGCATCAACCGCGAACTTACCCATGCGGTCTTACATGGGCACGACCATCTTGTTATCGTTGCGTATTTCCTTTTCCGGGGGCTTTCTGCATGCTCGCGTCGTGCGCGCGGCACGCTTACGGGTTTGCGGGTGTTTTTGCGTGCTCACGGGGGAAATATTGCGCAAACTTACCCACGCGGTCCTCTATGGGCACGGCCATCTTGTTTTTCATTCATTGCTATGGTTTTGGGCATGCTATCCTTTCAATCAATCACTAATCTTTGCAATCCTTTGAATTTCTGAACTTTATTTTGCACTTTTTTGCTTATTATCTATCTCTCTATTTTCCTACATCTATATTTTGTGTTTTTTTCAACTTTTTGTTACTTTATTACCTACTTTATTTGTTTAGCTCTCTCTCCCATTTGATTTCATTTTCACACCTATTCTTTACTTCTTGTGCCCAGGACCATGGCAAAGGGAGCCAACAAGGGCAAGGGGAAGGGCCCAGCACCTCATAGCCGGCTCCCTTGTGGGCGTTTGAGGGGGAAGCAAGTCCAGGCCAGGGAGATCTTCTCTGCGGTGGAGGTGTCCGCCTTGATGTTTTATGTTCAGCGACACCCCCCTAAGACCATGGCAGCAGGTGGGAGGATTGCTTCCGGTTATGGCCTGCGGGAGCGTCCCAGCTGTGGGAGAAGGTGTGCCGGGCCATGCATTAGGAGTCTGGGGTCCAGCGCACCTACCAGCAAGCGACGCACCGGTGGTCTGACATCCTCGACCACAGCAGGACATGCTCCACCTGCTAGGATTTGAGATCCCTGGCCTTGGTGAGTAGCTATTTAATAACTACTTTGTTTTCTTTTGCTCTGTTATATTGCTAAGCAATTTTTTTCCTGAAGAGTACGAATGCGGCTGATTCGATTACATTGCAGGTAAATTAATGTTTAAATAGCTTCTGTCATTGCAGGTGCTCGCCTGGTTATAGGCGTTGCTGCTATGCTTACTTGTTTGCAACTTTTTGCTCATTTGAGAGCATTATTGCATAATGCTAGAGACAGTAGACTCAAGTCTAGTCTTTCTTTGTACTCCTGCTGCTGCCACTTTGAAGAGATAGTGGTGGATTGATATGTTGAGTATATTATTTATTACTTGTTATAGGACATTTGTTAGTGGTCTGCAAAAATGATGACGGACTGTGTCTGTCATGCGACGTCTCGTGCTGCTGAGTGATGGCAGTCGTAGTAGAACCTTTTTGTTGTTGGTGTAGTTAGTGAATTACATAACTTTCCTATTAGACGGTCTGCGAATCCTGCAATACTGCACTACTATCCTCCTAGTTGACCAGATCAGATGCAATTGTTGTTAATCTGTTTCCCCGAGATAATTTTAGATTGTGTTCAAAGAAATCAAATATTTCAAAAAAACAATTATCCATGTTGTGTTTCTTCATTTCATGATCATCAGCACCTCCCAGGGGCAAGACGACTGATACTCCGGTGGAAGAAGGTGGACAGGATCGGTCCCTTGCAGGCTCTTCTGTTGGTCCCAGTAAGTTGTTCTATTGTTATATTAATACTTATACTTCCCTAACTTTTACAGCTCCTATTCATTACAAACTCTTTCCTAATTCTATGTTTTACAAAATAGTCTTTGATCTTCTTCTAATCTAGACTACTTTCTACATTCTTATCCTGCCTCCACCATCACTCTCGGTGCTACTACTATTTATGATTATGAGTCGGTCTGTGTAGGTAGCTAAGCTTGCCCAGTCGTCAAACGGTGTTAAACAAAACTCTGATCCAGCAATAGCTCTAGGCACTGAGTGCAGTCCTCTGGGTTGCCCTTGCTGTCTATTCCAGTCTTCTTAATGTAAGTGCTTTGACAATTTCCAACAACAAAATGTCATTGTTTACACCAAGTAAAAGGTAGCAGTTGCCTTTTTGATTTGAGAGGAGCACATCCCATACCGCTAGTGTTTCAGGGACTATTCTGCACATAAAGAAGTATTGGCAAAAGAAATAGGACATTGTTGATGATAGGTGCAGTTCGACTTTCGACATTCCTCAGTCCGAACAGAAGTTGAACCCCCAATCCCCTGACCGACAATCTAGTGTGTCTGACCAATGATTTTATGACCCAGAAGAACAGAAGAAGACTACTGCCGAGTCCCGGGCCTATCTGAGTCACTGAAACATGACTGCCAAGTGCAGGAGTTCAAACCCTTCCGCTCACTCACTTGTGCAGAAAAACAACACAGTGTTTGTTAGATTTAAAGTTTATATGGCTGAGATACCCGCCACCCCCTCTCAACACGATCCCAAAAGAAGGGAAACCGGAAACAGTTCTTCAAAGTTTTTGGATGTGGGAGGGAGTGACCCTCCCGCGGCCGTATTTATTAAAACAAAAAATTAAACATTAAACGTTTCATATTATGTACAATTTCATTATCACATTTGCGATGTTTGGCTAATCTTAACATATTCTCTAATACAGAGGTTCTCCTAGCCGAACTAGCATCCTACAGAAACATTCTCTATAAACACTGAAATTGTACATCCTAACGTTTAAGGGCCAACGGCAAGGTCATAACCGGTGTCAAGATCCCTAACCAGACTTACCCCTCCCACTTGGGAAGGGCGACAGCACAGAGGCTTACCTCAAGTGCAACTACTAACAATTTCCCTTGACTTGTCGGGGGCACTTAAGACTCGACGCCATTTAAAGGTCGTTCGAATACTTGTGTGTGGTATCTAGAAGGTATCGTGGACCTCCCCCCACCCCACACAACTTACCGCATCTGCCGTCGCAGATGACCCTGGCCCCGGGAAATTCCTCAGGAGGGGGCTGTAACCCCTCCTACACAGGAAGGGGCCTTGACCGCCTTTCCTTAACTTCCGGCGACCCGCCCTTAGACGGGACCGCCTCCCCATTGAGGGGCCAATGGCCACCTCCCCCGAGCGCTCCCATCCGTGTTGGGTGACGCCCACTCATAGGGATCTACCAATTAGTGCTCACCGATCATGACCTTACCGCCTACCAAAAATAAATACGACAATTCGAACTTATGAAAACATTGGTCGCTACGACCGAAAGAGCATGCTCAAAAAGCAACACTACATCAAGTCCTTTTAATCGTAACAACCTAGATGATATTCACCATACTTTATTATGAAAAACAACAAAACTGATACTTTCACAACCTGTAAACGAAAAAGGAAGAACATACTTAGAAAATCCACTTTATTGCACAACAACTTGCTGTCCTCAGGGGCTGGTGGGTGGGTCAAAATTGGCTCTTTGTTCTGTCCCGAGCTCACGTGTAGCGAGGAGGTGCAGCTTCGGAGCACAAGAACAAGAGGACGTCTTCTGGCCTTGCGTCTCCTTTTATCCGTCTTCAGGGCGGGCGTAAACCCGCCCCTGCCCGTCCCGAGGGCGTGGCTGGCTGCGTCAGTGTCTAGGCCAGCCCACTCTAGGGCGGGAACAGGCGCGCCCCGGCTACGCCGCTTCGGGCATACCAGCCGAGACGCGCCTCCCGCCCAAAAATGGCTTCCCGGGGGGATCGAGGCACTCCGCCATACGTTCGGGGGGACCGAGTGGTCGCCCCTTTCCATATGGCTGAGATACCCGCCACCCCCTCTCAACACGATCCCAAAAGAAGGGAAACCGGAAACAGTTCTTCAAAGTTTTTGGATGTGGGAGGGAGTGACCCTCCCGCGGCCGTATTTATTAAAACAAAAAATTAAACATTAAACGTTTCATATTATGTACAATTTCATTATCACATTTGCGATGTTTGGCTAATCTTAACATATTCTCTAATACAGAGGTTCTCCTAGCCGAACTAGCATCCTACAGAAACATTCTCTATAAACACTGAAATTGTACATCCTAACGTTTAAGGGCCAACGGCAAGGTCATAACCGGTGTCAAGATCCCTAACCAGACTTACCCCTCCCACTTGGGAAGGGCGACAGCACAGAGGCTTACCTCAAGTGCAACTACTAACAATTTCCCTTGACTTGTCGGGGGCACTTAAGACTCGACGCCATTTAAAGGTCGTTCGAATACTTGTGTGTGGTATCTAGAAGGTATCGTGGACCTCCCCCCACCCCACACAACTTACCGCATCTGCCGTCGCAGATGACCCTGGCCCCGGGAAATTCCTCAGGAGGGGGCTGTAACCCCTCCTACACAGGAAGGGGCCTTGACCGCCTTTCCTTAACTTCCGGCGACCCGCCCTTAGACGGGACCGCCTCCCCATTGAGGGGCCAATGGCCACCTCCCCCGAGCGCTCCCATCCGTGTTGGGTGACGCCCACTCATAGGGATCTACCAATTAGTGCTCACCGATCATGACCTTACCGCCACAGGTCCGGATAGTTGACCGGCTATCCGGACCCCCCACCAAACTCCTACCTAAAGGTCATGTTTTAACGATTTTAACCAAGCTAGGAAGTCACCTATGAGTAACTCATTGCCCACCCTCGACAAATGCACACCATCCCCCAAATACATACTGTCATCATTAATACAACTATGCGAGATCGAATGCAATGTCTTGGAACGGAACAACCGACTCACTTTGTTATTCAATTTTTTAACGGAATGATTCAAAGCAGGGATCGAGATAGCCCCCCGCCACACTTTTCGTGGGATCATATGAGACCACGCAATTGTACACCCCGGAACTCTCCTTGCTAACCAACTTACCGTGGAAAGCATAGCCTCCAGGAGAAGTCGTCTACCGGTGGTGACTAGATCATTGCCCCCCAAATGTACTATGACTATGGACGGCGGTGACCTCATCCGCTCTAACAAACCCTCAAAAAATGCCTGAAACTGGTCAATACAGAGACCGCCCCTTCCGTAGAAGGACACTCTGTACCCGTATTCCCCAGGTACGTGAATCATATCACCTGCTTTGAATACGTCTGCGGCCCGTCTCACGTATGAGTGGCCTACAACCCACACCTCCTTTCTCTCAGCCGGTGATGTGTGACCGCTGGCCTGGTGTTGGGTCAACTGCACAGTCCGCCCTGCCGCGTAGGCTTGCGCAACTGAAAACAAACAAAAGACAAGAAGCGTGAGTACATGATTACAGCTTCACAACATGTGCAATCGCACATACCTCTTATAACAATTGGAGGACCAACGCCCCACCCGTTTCACTTGTTCTACATTAAGACCCCTGGCTGTAGCTTCTGTGGCAGCCCCTATACGAAAGGAATGGGTCCCAAATTCACCCGGGTCCAAGCCCGCTGCGGCAATGGCCATTGCAAGCACCCGCTGAAACTGAAACCTCGTCAGCGGGGTGGCGTCTACATGCCTCAACAATGTCCCCCCCCATGATGCCACCCTTCGTGCTAGGTAATCTTCTAAGCACTGAACCGGACACATGGATGACTCGGGGATCCTGCGAATGATCGTGCAGTCCCCCCTCCCATCTTGGTCAGTCTTGGACCTGAGAAAGGAGACAATCATCGCATCACCCCTGATCTGAACCTGCTCCCTGCACAAGCCCCCCGTCACATCCCGTTTGTTCCTTGCAACTAGCTCACTAACTCTCATAGCCCCGTGAAATGCCAGCATAAATGCAGTCCGGAACAAACAGGTCTCGAACGGGGACGAGCATGTGTTAGGGAGTGTGGTCAGCAACTGGGACAACCTGTCTAGACCTATCGGTCGTCTTACGTCTACTCTGCGACCCTCCAGACGTTGCCACCCACGCAGCGCTTTCTGTACCGTAAAAGACGCTGTCGGGTCCAGGATGCCATGGGCCCTGGCAACAAAGGAAATGGCGGCACGATGCCTTTGGGCCGTGGCCACCGATTTCCCAGCCCTACGTAAGGACATCAGGAAAAGTACTACCAACTCCTCCTGCCCCCAAAGTCCCCCTCTCTCTGCCCCCAAAAAGGCTAAATAGGCCTGGAACGCCCCTTCATATGCCTTCCTTGTCCTGGGTGCTAGACTCTCTCCCACGAGGTGACGAAGTTCGGGGCACCGAGAGACCAGAGAGCTTCGGGGAAGGGTGCCGGCTCCGGGTCCGCTGAAGGAAGGAAACCCGAGAAAGCCTGCATGTGAAAACGAGACAGTGCATCAGCGGCCTGATTCATCACCCCAGGGACATGTTTTGCTCTGAATACCACGTTCAGTTGCATACACAGTAAGACAATTTCTTTGAGCAGCCTCAAAATCAATTTACAACGGGCTGCCTGACTATTGATGCATTCTACCACGGTCATATTGTCGGACCAGAACACAACAGAATGATCTCTGAACCCTTCTGGCCAGGTTCTCAGGGCCACCAGAATGGGAAATAATTCGAGGAAAGCGATGTTACTTGTCAGCCCCTTCTCGTGCCACCATAGGGGCCACTTCTGCGCCGACCATTTTGTGCCGAAGATGGCGCCAAAACCTACGCTTCCTGCTGAATCTGTCCATAGCCCAAGCTCATCGGAGGACATGACTGGCTTGTTCCAGACAACTCGGCCATTGAAGTCCGCCAAGAATGCTAACCAAATCCGCATGTCCTGGCGGACCTCAGTCGATAACCTTGTGCGATGATGACCCTCCTTCAGGCCAACCATCGCTTGGGCAATTGAGCGGGAAAAGGGGCGAGCCATTGGTATCACTCTCAAGGCAAAGTTCAACTTTCCCACTAACTGTTGCAACTGATGCAGTGTAACCTTGGATGCAGTTAAACATACTTGGAGGGCTGCCCTGAATTTCGACACCTTGCTAGCTGGTAAACGGAAGCACCCCTCCCTTGAGTCCAACTCGATCCCCAGAAACTCGAGGCAAGTCGTGGGACCCATAGTTTTTCCCGGTGCCAACGGCACGCCGAGATGACCCATTAACACACAGAATTCGTCTAAAGCCTGGGCACATTCGGGACTACCGGCGGGGCCAAGGAACAGAAAGTCGTCAAGGTAATGCATTACATTTCGGAAACCCGCTGTCTCAGTGAACACCCACTGCAGGAAAGTACTGAATTGCTCAAAGTAAGCACATGAAATAGAGCAACCCATTGGCATACACCTATCCATGTAAAATGACCCCTGGAACCCGAATCCCAAAAGACGCTGATCGTCTGGGTGTACCGGGAGCAACCGGAACGCTGACTCGATATCAGATTTCGCCATCAACGTCCCGTGCCCCAGGCGATTCAAGATGGCTACTGCCTCATCAAAAGATGCGTATCGCACCGAACAAACTTCTGGATCAATTGCGTCGTTCACCGAAAGACCTCGTGGAGCAGACAGATTATGGATCAAACGGAACTCACCCGGGTCCTTCTTGGGGACCACCCCTAACGGAGAACAAACGAAACCTGGTACCGGGGGTTCACTAAACGGGCCGGCGACCCGTCCCCGGCTAACCTCTTTCTGAATTTTCTCTTGCACTACCGATGTATGTTGTAAAACGGAAAGTTGATTTTTGCACGTCCCTACACCCTGAAAGTCCCCTACCGGGATGCGGAAACCATGTGTAAAACCGTTCCGTAGCACCCCGGCAGAAGTACGATCCGGGTATTCGCTGAGCCAGGGAATCATTGCCAAGGTATCAATCGGGGTTGGTAAAGGCGCCCCTCGGCCTAGCTTAGACCTGTTTGGCGCCCCCCTTACCCCCATTCTCACCCGTTCTGGCTCTGCACGATGACTCAGGATGGGACGACCCACACGTACTACACTCATGTTTGAACTTACACGATCCCGGAGGCCTGGTACATTTCCCCTTGTTGAAATTAAAACAGAAACCCTTTTTCCCTGTATTGCCTGCGGGCCTTGACTGGTCGTCGGTGCTCGTACTTGGTCGAAAGGGTGTCCCCACATTTTGGCGGGAGTAATCAACAACATTGCTCCCGACCAATGGCATTCTTAACGTTCCTGATTCTTTCATTTTGTCCCAAGTTAACGAATCGTAACAATCCCAAGTCAAACTCTTGTTATGTTCCTTTTCCTTTCTGAACAGATTGTCATAACAAAACCAATGGTTACCTTGATACGTTGTCGAGTAACCCATAATTCGTGATTGGTAAACGGGAAACTCAGGGAGCAACTCGGGCCTACGTTCCCCCAAAATCGATGTGAAAATACCCCATGCATTGCCCCAGTTGCCAATGTTCTCATTAACCTTAAAGGCGGCCATTTTTGCGCGCCAAACACTCGGATGCATCAAGTCCTTCTGACTTTTCACATGCTCCACATCATAATGATCAACAAGCAGGGAAAAAATATTCACGTATTCTCCCGCCCAGATCTTTTCTTTTATAGCTAACGGCACATGTTGTCCCAATCTCTCTCTACGAGAGGGTGCTGACTCGTCCCTTGCAATCGGCAATGGCCGCTTACCTGCACCGGACGCAGCTTCTGCCGCTTGCGGCTTGTCTATCCCCGCCACTCTAGCTGCCTCTTTCTTCTCACGAAGCCCTTTTATCAGCGCCTGTGCCTCGGCAGCCGTGGCGCCATCACCACTATCCCCCAACCACGCTGCTAGCTGTGCTGCCAGCTCGGGGGGCATGTCTTCCTTGGATGTCGGGGAGACGACCCCCGGGATTGGATTCCCCTCTATCGGTACTGGGGTCGGCGCCTCGAGAGGGGCAGAGGGAACCGGGACGTCCCCACCGGCTGGAACCTTTCTCGGCCTCTTAGGTCTCCCTCCAGCCGGCGAAGGGCCCGAACCCTCCTCCCCATCTCGCTCCGCCAACCGTTTCTTTATGTCGGACATATCTTTAAAGAGTGCCCGAACCATCTGGTCAGTCGTCATTCTCTTTTCGCCTTTCCTGGGCATCTTCTTCGACGAAGTATCTGGAAGACAAAGAAAAAGATCAAAACGCTCAAAATTGGCTCTTTGTTCTGTCCCGAGCTCACGTGTAGCGAGGAGGTGCAGCTTCGGAGCACAAGAACAAGAGGACGTCTTCTGGCCTTGCGTCTCCTTTTATCCGTCTTCAGGGCGGGCGTAAACCCGCCCCTGCCCGTCCCGAGGGCGTGGCTGGCTGCGTCAGTGTCTAGGCCAGCCCACTCTAGGGCGGGAACAGGCGCGCCCCGGCTACGCCGCTTCGGGCATACCAGCCGAGACGCGCCTCCCGCCCAAAAATGGCTTCCCGGGGGGATCGAGGCACTCCGCCATACGTTCGGGGGGACCGAGTGGTCGCCCCTTTCCAATATTCAATTAAGAAATGAAAACATTATTTCTTTATTTTTAATAGCGTAGTATTCGGAGAGAGCAATGGTGATGGATGAAGATGACGTTAAAGTTTAAACAACATTACCATGAATGAAATTAGTATTACTCAAACTTAATAATAGTTAACAGACACATGAAATTATTAGAAAAACTGTGCGGGAGCCTCCACCTTCTTTAAAGTACTTAAAGTACTGCTGGTGATGACTTACTAGAAGTTGGTGAATCGTCTTGTTGGCAGAAGGTCAATGGAATCTTCTTTCTGTAATTCAAAAAATGGTGAACGTTAAGCAAGCATTCATCAGTTGTCATAAGAAGTGTAGAATTTAATGGAATAAGCATATAAAAGGTTAACACCCTCCCCAAAACCGTTACTTTTTTTCAATCCCAGTAATAAAAAATGTGTTATACAACATTTTTTTCCATTACGAGACAAAATAGGGGGTTGTGTTTGGCATCTGAAAATATGACATGTTTTTCCTAGACGTCACAACATCTGATGCAGCACAGATGACCACCAGTGCCGGGTCAGCAGTGCAGAGGGGTCTAGGGCTGGATACGGCAGCGCCAATAGGAGGAGCTGGGGGGAAAGACTCAGAGGCGGCGGACGGTGGTAAGGTATTATACTCCTTACTTATGGAATTTTTTTTTAGTAAGCTCGCAAAGGAGTGTGTGATGTACTGTACAGTAGTACACAGTACACTAGTATAAGTACACTGTACTGTTAAGAACAGTTACTAATTTAAAACTACTTTTTGGGCTATCAAGGAGAAGACAGTCAACCTTGACTTGTAATAGCATTAGCGGCGGAATTTCTCAGGTAAGCAATCGTCCCCTCTATTTCACCCCAACTCAGCTGGCAAATTTTTATTGTGAAGCCAAGACATATCAGATGTAGTTTAGGGATGTGAAGAATGAAAAGTGAAGGAAGGGTGAAACGAAGGACAAGCGAGTCTTAATATTTATGACTATAAAGAATGTCTTTTTTAATGCAAGCCAAGATAAGAAGATGGTGGATTCCAAAATATAATGAAAAGGGTGTCAGTTAGTTGTTGACAAAAATAAATGTTGGTAAATTTGAGACATTAAGAAGAATCATAGACGTACTTTGGAAGCCTGGATGTTATCTTCTTTTTCCTCATCGATAGCAGAGGTGTATGATGTAGTAGAGCAGACGCTGAGTGGATGAAATATGGCCAGTGGCAGTGCCAACCCTATAGAAAAGTAAGACCTTCCTATCCCCACCTGCATGTACTGCTTAAATTACTGCGAATCTGCGTCATCAGGGCTTGTTTCTGTATTTCTTGGGTGCAAGGTGAGTGAGCTGCCATTATGCCGGCTACCACAAGTTCACGTACTAGTAATTTCTTTTGCAAAACAAGAGAAAAAAGTAAAAAAGGACTTTTTTTAGTACTCTCTGACAATGTATGTAGTAGTGAGTCCACCCATAGTGCTGCTAGTGGAATTCTTGAAACTCCCACTAATGTCACAGGCTTACAAAGATGGCAGAAAGATACATGCCAAAATGTTATACTGTGTTTGCTACTTGGTGGTGTTACTGAGAGTCAACCTTCCGTTGAATTATTTTAACTTTATGTTAAAGACTATTGGCTACAGTATTTTTCTTTCTTTCTTCATAGATGCTACTCAAAAAAAAGCTCACCCGCAAGGAGATGGCTGTCCGTGCAAGGGCCCGTAAGCTGGTGGCTATTTGTGCCTAATATCGGCGGCTGTGGGCTCAGGAGCAGGAGGAGAAAGCAACCACTACATCCTCCTCCAGTGTCCCCGGGTCCACCAGCCAGAAGCCTCCAGCCAAACGGAGCCGTGGCCCGACAGCCTCCCGCCGCCGCACAGCAGCAACAAAATCAGCTGCCCTCCCAGATCCTGGATGGTAACCGAGTTAGTGAATTCAGTAGCCCTACTTTTGTACTTTACTAGTAGTACTGTCAGTCTATGCTCTCCTCTCTCCTCTCTGCTCTCCTCCCAGTCCTAGCCCATTACTCTACCTCTCCAAAATGCTTATCTTACCTATGATTCGTGTTTGAGAATAGGGGTAGCGACAGGGCTGTCTGCATTGCAAATGTTGATTAAGGTTGGTTGTTGACTTGAATCCTCGACGGATGCAATATCATTGTTGTGCTGGTAGCAGTAGTGGTACACACTGGCAGTAGCAGCATATGAAAAAAAAGGAAATGAAACATTGAGTGGCCTGAGTGTAGCATTAGAAACAGTACAATAGATAGTACGGTGCCATAAATTGTAGCCTAAGCAGTGCTAAATTAAAGTAAATATAAGTAGTAGTTACGTTGAGTTTGACTGCTATAAGAAATTAAGACAAAGGACATATCAACGTAATGTAAGCATTAAGCAGTTGATTCTTCACGTCGTTTAGGAGGAGGATGTTTTGATGATCATCAATCCACAATGGCGCACATGAACTTCTGATTGGAATGATTTTGGTTGCTTTGACCTTATCCTCCCCAGCAAGTGTGTGGAATTTATTGTTGTTGTCAGTCACACCTTAATGAAATACCACACAGCCCGGGGGAAGAGGGCTAGGGTTTGCAAATTGGATGGGAATGGGGGTTTTTGGGAAAGTTTGGTAGAGAAGAAAAAAAAACAGCATGGACAAACAACAAATGAAGAGAAACAAATCTTAGGATTTGAAGATATTGATAAATCTTAGGGACATAAAGGAAGTGCACTACTGCATGCATGAAGTTGTTTGCCAAATGGATGGTTAGGTTACTGAAAAGTAGTACTACTACTGACTGCAACTTACTTGTAACTACGAAGAAACAAGTTGACAGTACAGGGCTGCAGTAATTACGCAATTTCACTTGCCTCTCTGCCCTCAGAGAGAATAAAGACTTATTATTAGAACATTAAATTAGTTTTAAAAAGACGTATCAAATAGCTGGAGGGAGGAATTTGAAGCAGAGATCAAACAAACGCACAGAGTCACACTCGTAGAAGTAAGTTCAAGTTCACAACAATATCATTTAAAAGATAAGGAGAATTTAAGAGGATACTGTAACTGTATGTTGTAGTTGACCTGTTGAATTTGTGTGAAGTTGATGCATCCAGCCATTCCTCTTATTCGCGGTACTCCTTCATTCCATGGGATGCTCCGTCGATCAATCTTGGTGACCAGACACACTGTCCACTGCCTGCCTGATGCGGAATTGCGGATCGCTAATGGTAAGCCTGAGTACATTGTTTGATGGCACAGGGTAAAAGCCTGCCTGTAATTGTTGATGGAAAAACACAACAGTAAGTGATAAAAAAACATGGATTAAAAACAATATAAGGTACACTGTGTAGTGCAAAAATAACATTTTCAGTTTCAGAGGTGACAGTATCTCTCCTCAAAATCTAGAACACCCCACAGAACCCTCCCAAAAACATGCAGAATACTGCTACCTGCCTACCTCGCAGAGGCCTAATTTCAAATCGTGCCAAAGCGCACTCAGAAGTATGCCAAAAACCTCCCTTTCCCATCATGGATTTTCTTCAAACCACTTGCAACCAAAATTAGACATTCCCACGAGTGCTCCAAGACCCCAGTCGCAAAAATGGAGAACACCCCCAAATACATGCAATACTGCTAACCCTAGCGAGCCCTAAGTTAAAAATAGTGCCAAACGCGTTCTACAACTAGGACAAATCCCCCCTTTTCCACCATGGATTTTCTTCAAACCACTTGCAATCAAAATTAGGCATGCCCAGCATTGCTCCAAGACCCCCCCAACCCCCACCAAACAACCCCCGAAAACACGAAAGTGAGCGAAAAGTCTGAAAAGTGAAAAACTATTTTACCATGGATTTTCTCCAAACCACTTGATTCCGATATTAGACCTTCCCCGCATTGCCCCCAGATCCCGAACCCACCCGCAAAAAAGCAGAACACCCCCAAACAGGCAAAAAGCAAAAATACAAAAACTCACATTTAGAAAATTCTAGGCCTAGTTCCCAGATCACTCCATGCGCGCTCTGCAGCTGGGCCCTAACTCCCCTTTCCCACGATGGATTTTCTCCAAACCACTTGCAACCAAAATTGTGCATGCCCAGCATTGCTCCAAGACCCCCCAACTACCCCACCCAACACCAGGAACTCCACCAAACAGCCCCCCGAAAACACGAAAGTGAGCGAAAAGTCAGAAAAGTGAAAAACTTTTTCAGCATGGATTTTCTCCAAACCACTTGATTCCGATATTAGACCTTTCCCGCATTGCCCCTAGACCCCTGAACCCACCCGCAAAAAAGCAGAACACCCCCAAACAGGCAAAAAGCAAAAATGCAAAAACTCATACTTAGAACATTTTAGGCCTAGTTCCCAGATCACTCAATGTGCGCTCTGCAGCAAGGCCCTAACTCCCCTTTCTCACCATGGATTTTCTTCAAACCACTTGCAACCAACATTACGCATGCCCAGCATTGCTCCAAGACCCCCCAACCCCCCAAACAACAGGAACCCCACCAAACAGCCCCCCAAAAACACGAAAGTGAGCAAAAAGTCTGAAAAGTGAAAAACTTTTTCACCATGAATTTTCTCTAAACCACTTGATGCCGATATTAGACCTTCCCCGCATTGCCCTCAGACCCCTGAACCCACCCGCAAAAAAGCAGAACACCCCCAAACAGGGAAAAATGCAAAAACTCACACTTAGAAAACTGTAGGCATAGTTCCCAGATCACTCCATGCGCACTCTGCAGCTAGGCCCTAACTCCCCTTTCCCACCATGGATTTTCTCCAAACCACTTGCAACCAAAATTAGGCATGCCCAGCATTGCTCCAATACCCCCCAACCCCCCCCCCCAAACACCAGGAACTCCCCAAACAGCCCGCCGAAAACAGGAAAGTGAGCGAAAAGTCTGAAAAGTGAAAAACATTTTCACCATGGGTTTTCTCCAAACCACTTGATTCCGATATTAGACCTTCCCCGCATTGCCCCCAGACCACTGAACCCACCCGCAAAAAAGCAGAACACCCCCAAACAGGCAAAAAGCAAAAATGCAAAAACTCACACTTGGAAATTTTTAGGCCTAGTTCCCAGATCACTCCATGCGCGCTCTGCATCTAGGCCCTAACTCCCCTTTCCTACCATGGATTTTCTTCAAACCACTTGCAACCAAAATTAGGCATGCCTAGCTCCAAGACCCCCCCAACCCCCTGGAATACCCCTAAACAGCCCCCTGAAAACACGAAAGTGAGCGAAAAGTCTGAAAAGTGAAAAACGTTTTCACCATGGATTTTCTCCAAATCACTTGATTCCGATATTAGACCTTCCCTGCATTGCCCCCAGACCCCTGAACCCACCCATAAAAAAGCAGAACACCCCCAAACAGGCAGAAAGCAAAAATGCAAAAACTCACACTTAGAAAAATGTAGGCTTAGTTCCCAGATCACTCCATGTGCGCTCTGCAGCTAGGCCCTAACTCCCCTTTTTCACCATGGATTTTCTGAAAAACAAATGCAATCAAAATTAGACTGTGCCAGCAGTGCTCCCAGACCCCAAAACCCACCCCCAAATGCTCAGAAGCCCCCCAAACAGCCCCCCAAAACAGGCAAGTGAGCAAAAACGGAAAAACGTTTTCACATGGATTTTATCCAAACCACTTGCGCCCGATATTAGACCTTCCCAGCTATGCCCCCAGACCCGTCAACCCACCCGCAAAAAAGTATAACACCCCCAAACAGGCAAAAAACAAAAATGCAAAAACTCACACTTAGAAAATTTTCTGCCAACAGTCAATATTGGTCCAAACGCGCTCTGCAGCTAGGCCCTAACTCCCCTTTCCCACCATGGATTTTCTTCAAATCACTTGCAATCAAAATTATGCTATCCCAGAAGTGCTCCCAGACCCCCAGACCCCCCCCCCACAAATCTAGAACACCCCTAACAGCCCCCCAAAAACACGCAATACTGCTAGGCTTCAGTTTAAATTGTGCTAAAACGCTGTCTGCAACTAGACCCAAACCCCCCTTTTCCACCATGGATTTTCTTCAAACCACTCGCAATCAAAATTAGACTATCCCAGCAGTGCTCCCAGACCCCCCGACCCCCCCACAAATCTAGAACACCTCAAAACAGACCCCCAAAAACACGCAATACTGCTAGGCCTCATTTTAAATTGTGCCAAAACGCTGTCTGCAACTAGGCGCAAACCCCCCTTTTCCACCATGGATTTTCTTCAAACCACTCGCAATCAAAATTAGACTATCCCAGCAGTGCTCCCAGACCACCCCGACTGACGCCCACGAACATAGAACACCCCCAAACAGCCCCCCAAAAACATGCAATACTGGTATATTCAAAACATGGCAAATTGCTCTGTTCACAAAAAATTGCTGTTTTCAGCACTTCCACTACTTTGATCCTCTTGAAACTTACCTGGACACTTGTTCCAGTGATTCCCAAGAATCTCAGCAAGGCAGAACAAAATTGAACCACTGCGCTCTTTGAAGAAGAAGAAGAAGAAGAAGAAGAAGAAGAAGAAGAAGAAGATCTACGAATAGTTTTCACTTTGTTTTCTCCCAAACACACGCGCCCTCAAAAACCCCAAAAAAAGCCAAAATTCTGCCAATTCTGGACCAAAGAACACCAAACCCCCTAAAACCTTGCCAACATCATTATGAACGAGCCTGCATCGGGCCCTGAGCCCTAGACTGGGCGGGAACCCTACCAACTTAAACCCAAAAACCCTAGTAAATCACACTGAACCCTAAACCCTAGATATGTTTTGTCTGTCTGTGTCACAGAGCCTAGTTTTGCTACATCAGGAGGATGCTTCACTCAGTGGTGCCTGCCTTGACCGTCTGCATGGCCCTGCCGCAAGCATGGGCCAAAAATCCGTTCCGCTTAAGAATTTGCGATTTTTCGGTATTTTCGCGAGATTTGCGAAAAACCGAAAAACTGCAAATTTCGCAAACATAACGGATGTTTGGCCCAAGCTTGAGGCAGTGCCATGCAGACGGTCAAGGCAGGCACCACTGAGTGGAGCAACCGGATGTAGCATACCTATGCTCTTTGTCAGACAGCCAAAGCATATCTAATTGTATGCAGCAAGCCACATAGCCCCAATTTTATATGAACTGCTGTCTGGAGTGGACTCTGCCTGGCATAACAACAACAGTACACTGCCTCGCCCTCGACCACTACATACCACGAATAGACAGACATGTAGTTGTGCTGTAGTAGTTGTTGTAGACTGGTTTACCTGTTTGCCACTCACAAATTGGCCATAGTTCTTCCGTATACCGACGCTGCTGATCGATCCATCCCAGTGAGTGACTGTAAAGAAAAAAGATATATTATTTAATCAATCATCATGGTATATTGGCAAGTGAGTCCACTCCAAGGGCATTTTGCATATTGTAAAATGCAACATAGTGACCCCTGAATTTGAAGTACAATTTGAATTAAACAAGGTAAGAAAAAACAGAGTAGTTGACATGAGTTACTATTGCTGTGTAAAAGATTAAATAATAACTAAGACAAGACATATGATTCATCATTTCATGCACACAAAAAAACAGCAATTGGTTTCATCAGAGCCAGACAGCCATTGCTCTCCACTGCATGCCGTTTTCTCAATTATTCATTACCTGTTCTACTTTTTGTCTGCATCTTCTTCGGAAAGTGAGGGCCCACAGGGCAGCCTCTCCTGTCAATATCAGAAGTAACCCAATCAGCAAGCATGTAGTCAGTCAATAATTTCACTTCCACTTGAGGGGACTCGTTGTAATCCATCCATCTGCCTTGAGGGAAATGGATAGGGGGAGTCTGGAGGAGGAGTATAGAGGAGCATGATTGAGTTGTAAACGTGTGAACCTCAGGAATGCAGACTGCGGCACCTTCAACTCAATAAGGAAAATAAGATGAAGACAGTGCTGCTGATGGACTTGTTGTGATTAGGTGATTAGAGTTTTTGTTGTGGTAAATGTTGCAAAACAAAGAAAGACAAACAGGAATAAAAGTGAATAAGGATGAAAAAAAGGAAGTAATTTTCAGGCCTCGGTGTCAGGGAAGTAGAGCTCGTCCTCAAACTCTATGTATTGAGATGGGAGTAGGTCAGCTAACAAAGAAGAACTTCCGTCACCTAAGTCAGTGTCCTCTTCTTCCTGCGTGCATTCACGTATTTTGTAGTCTGGTGGTATGAAGTGCTGATTCATCTTGATCAGTGTTAACCTCTCCACATTTTTAGGCGAGAGGCGGGTCCTTTTTGAAGTTACAATGGCACCAGCATCACTGAAAACACGTTCAGAAGACACGCTTGCAAGTGGGCAAGACAAATAATTTAGAGCCAGGTTGGTGATCCTGTACCAATACAGCAATGGGTTCTTATTAACAAAGACCTCTGTTGGGTCATCCAGATAGGCGTGCACCATCGACCTAAGGTTCTCCACGGTTGCTCCACTTTGTGTACCATCTGTTGCCTTTGCAGCACTGTAACGAGCAAACCCTTGATGAGTTAGCCAATCCTCTTCCGACAATATTATGGCTCGGCCTGGTGTAGGTGAGGGCGATGATACGGTTGCTGCTGGTGTCGTTAACGGCTGTGGGGGAAAGTGACTCCCTTTGGCCACAGATTCAGAAGTGGAACTTGACGCCGGAAGGCCTGCTGATTCAGTTGTACTTCTGCCTTCTCCTTGAATTTTCTGCCCCTCTTTTTCAAACCGACTGGCTGACACAGCTGGCCAATGTTTGTACTTTGAAACATCTGATTCCTCAAAAGGAATGAATGCTTTGCTGGCCACTGCCTTTTTATACAGTGGATCCAGAATAGTGGCACAAATGTACTGTTGTTCTGTATGTATGTTTTTAAGCCTTTCATTGTCAACTAGGTGGCTTAATAACCTCTCCGCCAAATGATATGCGTCTAGCTTTTGAGCATCATGTCGGAACGTTGAAGCAACCGCCTTCAGTTGGTGCTCTAGCATGACCAACAATGGGATAGCTTTGCCCAAAGAACAGTCCTCCCTGCTGACTTCACGCGTGAAGACCTCAAAAGGACGAAGCATGTCTGTCAGGCTTGCAACTAGCTTCCATTCCTCCAACTCTAGCCTCATGTCTTTCATAGTAGAACCCAGTTTATAGACTTAATCCTTTATTACCCCCCACTGCTCAGACAGACGCTCAATCGTGTAAAAGGTTGAGTTCCAATGTGTTGCCACCTCCTGGATGAGTCCTTTGACTGGCAGTCTACGTTCATGTTGAATGCTCCACAGGTCCTTCCGGTCCTTAAAAGATTGGTTGAAATGTGTGTAGATTCTTCGGCAGGTGGTCAGTAACTTGCTGACTGTGTTTTCTTTTTTCAAGAAATCTTGCACAACGATGTTAATACTTTGCGCCAAACATGGCACTCTGAAATAGTCACCTTGCTGCATGGCCTTAACTATATTACTGCCATTATCCGTGGAAACATAACCAACTATGCGATTTCTTGGATGCAGCCATTCAGAGACCTTCCTATCAAACTCGTCCAAAAGGTTAGGTGCAGTATGATTTTTCGCCATTACAAACATGGCTAATGTCGCATGTTTCCGAGTAGCTTAAAAAACTGTGTCCGCGTCAACACTTGCACTTGACTTGTCTCTAACCCCTGCAAAAGAGACCCAGTGTGCAATGATGCACATGTAATCAAGGGCTTGGCAACTGGTCCACATGTCTGTTGTCAAGTGTATAGTGTAAACAGTACTCTTCTGCAAAGCTGCCCCAATCACCTCCAGCACATCTTGATGTAGTGCAGGAACCGAAACTCTGGCACAATAGGACTGGCTAGGAACTTTCCATTTAGGGCAGACTGTTGCCACAAATTCTAGAAACCCCACCCCTTCCCCAAAAGAAAAAGAGAGAAGGTCCAGCGCTAGCATTAGAGCCAGCTTTGCGTTATACAGACGTACCGTTGGGTGGTTGCATTCAAATGGCGCCTCCAAACAAAACATGCTTCTAATGGTGGGCTGGACCATTTTACGTGATGATGATGATGATGATGCAGACTTCAAACTAGTTAGGCTCATTGATGTACTTTTTTGCATTGGTGTCTGTCCCAGACTCTTAGTGTGCCTCATACATGTTGCAGGGGTAGAGGGTGTGGGCGCTACCACTGCAGTGCTGCTTCCAGGGGTAGTGGGTGTACCAGAAAAAATGTCGCTTGGTTCTTGACTTTCCCCCTGCACAATCAGCCCCTCGTCAGCATCAGATGCAATGTGAATGGATACATTTGGATCAGTTCTACTTTGGACTTCCTCGTTCTGACTTAGGTGCGCATACCACTGGATAGGATAGTGTGGCCTCCGGTACGATAGTTGGTACCAATCTTACCCTGACTAACGAATACTTTACAAATCGAACAAACGACCATGTTTTCCACCTTTTCGCTAACAATAAAGAAGTCCCAAACTGGGGACTGGTGATGTCTGCTGAAGGTGGAGGTGCTACTTTGACTTTCAATGCCAGATGAAGTGGGGGATGGGCGTGGCTGAATTTGTTTCTGTTGTTCACTTACAGCACCACTACTTGAGGTAATGGAGGTTGAGCTGGATGAAGGTCCCTGCTGGCCCTTCTGACTAAAAAAGATGGAAGCTGTAGGTCGTGTTAGTGTTGTAGTTAACTGCGTTGGTGGTAGTACCAGTGCCACGCCACCCACATCCCGCTCAGCAGCCATTCGGGATTGGGTGAAAATGTCTGTCTGCTCCATGCCCGCTGGGGCTGGAGTGACGTCTGTGATGACTGGGTCGTCCTCAGACTGTTCATCAGCAGCAGAAGACACCACTTTTTGTTCGTCGTCATCACACATAAGTCGAAGCCTTGCGGGAACCTTCCTTTTAGGCTTAGCTACCTTTGTCGGCTCATGGCGTGCCTCACTCTCAGACTGCATTTGTGGGTTCCAATCAGGATCAAGGTCATCAGAATGAAAGGGGCTTGAAGAAGAACTTGAAGTAGTAGTAGCCCTCCTTGACCTTTTTCTTGATGGGGATCTGGAAGACAATGGATCATCATCAGGAGGAGTGGCTTCCTCGGATGATACCTCCTCTTGAATATCAATTTCCTGATGTGCCCCTACTTCTGGAGGAACAAGCATTGTAGGCAGTTGTGCCGCTCCATGAACCTCTAGTTGCACCTCTCCATGCACCTGTCCATGCGCCTCGCCTTGCGCCTCTACTTGCGCCTCTCCTTGCGGCTCTACTTGCGCCTCTTCTTGCGCCTCTCCTTGAGCCTCTCCTTGCCCATGTACTTGCGCTTGTACTAGTTGCACCTGTGGTTGTCATTGCGTCTGTTGTTGTTGAACACTTGCAGCTGAGTTACATCCGGCGTTGATTGGATGGTACTTTCTTGTGATGAGCCAACATCACTGGTCGATGGTGATTGAACAACCAAAGTGGCTGCAGCAGCAGCACTCATGGTCTTGGATTTAACTTGGCGTGGTAGCACTGAGCCCAATGAAGCAGAGGTGCTGCTTCCAGCTTGGTCCCCGGCGGACACCGCTGCTGCTGCAGGTGTAGTTTTTTTCCCAAAAAAGGTGTCGGTGGGCACACCAGTCTCCTTGGTAGGTGGTGCCACTTGCTTCTTCTGCTCCTTCTTACTGGCAGTGGCACTGGCAACTTTTTTCGCTGAGGTGCTATGGCCCCCTTTCTTTGGGGCCATCTTCTTCAGATGTCAGAACAGCAGGCCGCAGTTGCATGAGTTGCAGAGTTGTCTTGTCTGTGGCCACATGTGATGTTGTGCTGCACTCACCGCTGCAGGACTTCTTCCTGGCACTGGTGGTTCTCTTGTGCACCTAAAAGCAATGGAAGCCAGAGGAACATCAGTTAAACACCCCAAAAAGTCAGAAAACACACAAAAAGCACCACAATTCAATGCCATCCATGCCCTCAATGATGTTTAAATTCAAGACACCCCACAGAAAGACTAGGTCCATGCACCACTAAGTACCCCTGGGCATAATGGCTGAAAGCAAGGCAAACTGGGTGCAGGCCTGAGCACACTTCCTGGCTTCAAAATGGCCCCTTGACGCCCACCTCATGGCCAGGCCCTGCCTGTACCAGGCCTCAAAATGGCCCCCACCCACACGGCAAGGCACCAACAACACCCCAAAAAGTCGAAAAACACACAAAAATCACAACAATCCCATGCCATCCATGCCCTCAATGATGTTTAAATTCAAGACACCCCACAGAAAGACTATGTCCATGCACCACTCACTACGACTGGGCATAATGGTTGAAAGCAAGGCAAACTGGGTGCAGGCCTGAGCACACTGCCTGGCTTCAAAATGGCCCCTTGACCCCAACCACATGGCCAGGCCCTGCCTGTACCAGGCCTTAAAATGGCCCCCACCCACATGGCCAGGCCCCAACAACACCCCAAAAAGTAAAAAAACACACAAAATCACCACAATCCAATGCCATCCATGCCCTCAATGATGTTTAAATTCTAGACACCCCACACAGAAAGACTATGTCCATGCACCACTCACTACGACTGGGCATAATGGTTGAAAGCAAGGCAAACTGGGTGCAGGCCTGAGCACACTGCCTGGCTTCAAATTGGCCCCTTGACCCCAACCACATGGCCAGGCCCTGCCTGTACCAGGCCTTAAAATGGCCCCCACCCACATGGCCAGGCCCCAACAACACCCCAAAAAGTCAAAAAACACACAAAATCACCACAATCCCATGCCATCCATGCCCTCAATGATGTTTAAATTCTAGACACCCCTCAGAAAGACTAGGTCCATGCACCACTGAGTACCCCTGGGCATAATGGTTGAAAGCAAGGCAAACTGGGTGCAGTCCTGAGCACACTGCCTGGCTTCAAAATGGCCGCTTGACCCCCACCACATGGCCAGGCCCCAACAACACCCCAAAAAGTCGAAAAACACACAAAAATCACCACAATCCAATGCCATTCATGCCCTCAATGATGTTTAAATTCAAGACACCCCACAGAATGACTAGGTCCATACACCACTGAGTACCCCTGGACATAATGGTTGAAAGCAAGGCAAACTGGGCGCAGGCCTGAGCACACTGCCTGGCTTCAAAATGGCCCCTTGACCCCACCACATGGCTAGGCCCTGCCTGTGCCAGGCTTCAAAATGGCCCCCACCCACATGGCCAGGCCCCAACAACACCCCAAAAAGTAAAAAAACACACAAAAATCGCCACAATCCAATGCCATCCATGCCCTCAATGATGTTTAAATTCACGACACCCCACAGAAAGACTAGGTCCATGCACCACTCACTACACCTGGGCCTACTGGCTAGTGAGGCTTTACAGGCACCCCAAAAAAACAAAATCAACATATAACAGTGAGCTAAAATTCCATGAAATAAATGAGAATTAAGTTAAAAAAATCACAAAAACAGTTGTATCATGCACTCATGACTAACCCTGGGCCTACTGGATACTGTGGCTACTCTCAATATATACTTTTTAAAGTTGTGAAAACATTTTTAAAACTGTAGTTGCCTCAACTGCAATTCCCCAAACAAACAACACCAACTTACTTGTAAAATCTCAAGTCCAAAAGTGATCCAAACTCCAAAGTCCAAAAAGTCCTCAAATACAAATATCCAGCAGCAGCCACAAAAAGTAATCATTCCAGCTCCAGATCCAAATCAAAAGTGACCAGGACAAGGACAAAGCACTGGGAGGAACCTGCTGGACAGGAACAGGAAGTTGGAGACTCTGGGGCACTTCCTCCCCCCACCCCCCAAAAAATGCACTCCTTGCACCAAAAAGTGCAGCCAAATGTCAATCTGAGGAGTTATTCTGATGAAAATCATCATTTTCAGAAGGTTTATGCTTCCTGCAGTGGATTTCTTGTGCAGAATTGCAATTTTTGCAATTTCGGGAACGCAAGCTGTTCTAATCTCCCGCCGGAAGTCAGCTGTGCGCCGCATCCACATGTTCGGCATTGTTTACTCCTGCAATGCGTGATCGCGGCCCTTATGACGTACTGGCATTGTCAAATTCTCGTTGTACAAGATGGCGAGCTGCGATGAGGTAAATGCATTGGAAAAACTCTTGCGCAATCACGCAGCAAGATTGAAAATGGCGCAGCACACACAAACCGGGAGAAAAACAACTTGGCGGACTCAGAATCACAGTAAGTCAACGCCGCGCGTGCGATATTGTATTTTTCTAGCACTACCAAGCAAAATATTTCGCAGTTTGCGAATTTGCGGATTTTGGGGCAAATTCGCGCGATTCGCGGATCGCGAAATTGCCAAAAATCTGCAAATTTGCAAACGAAATGGATTTTACGCCCACGCTTATTCACAACTTACAGCATTGGAGTTAGCCCTAATTTATGTTAGGCAGAGACAATTGTACTCTATGTCCTCGGACTTTGTTATAAAAAGTGACAAAAATTCTTTGTCGATATCTGTGGTCACTACTGCCTTCGATCTACAGTGCAGTCATTAGAGTTTACAACTTGATACCAGTTGTGGATAAACACTACAGACAACATTGTATTCAGTCTCAATTTATTTAAGGCAGAGATAATTGTACTATGTCGTCAGATTTAGTGAAAGTTTGTGACAAAAAAGTATTCCTAGATATCTGTGTCAACTACTGCCTTTGATCTACACTGCGGACAGCAAGGCTCACAACTTGAATTCAGCTTTCCATGTACACTACGGACAGCATTAAAGTTAGCCTTGATTTATGAAAGGCAGAGACAATTGTACTGTATGTCCTCAGACTTTGTTAAAATAAGTGACAAAAATTATTTGTCGATATCTGTGCTGACTACTACATGCGAATTACATTGCGGTCAGTAGAGTTTACAACTTGATACCAGTTTCGGATAAGCACTACAGACAACATTGAATTCAGTCTCGATTTATTTAAGGTACAGAAAATTATACTATGTCCTCAGATTTTATTAAAGTATGTGACAAATAAGCATTCCTTGATGTCTGTGTCAACTACTGCCTTCGATCTACACTGCGGACAGCAGGGTTCACAACTTTAATTCAGCTTTGCATCTACATTACGTCCCTTGCTCACTTTGCCACTGGATTCAAGCAAGCCGGGCTGAAGACGGCTGGAATGCCAGAAACCGGTCCTCGGAAGCTTGTTTCCGGTCAAGGGAAGACATGGCTTGGCAGTTCGGGCTGGACTGTTCCCATGAGGCACAGGGTCAGACTGATTTGCATATAGCCATGTCTGAACTGGAGTGGCAGAGTGGGCTAAAGAACGGTGATGGATTAAACCCAGATCTTTTGACTGGGTGTGAGTGTTTGATTGATTTGGATGCTCCGTCCATCACCACCCCCTTTTGTACCACTTTTGGCCGCCATATGTGTGGCAGGGTATGCTCAGACGTGAGTCCCTTGCTCAATTTGCCACTGGATTCAAGCAAGCCGGGCTGAAGACGGCTGGAATGGCAGAAACCGGTCCTCAGAAGCTTGTTTCCGGTCCAGGGAAGACATGGCTTGGCAGTTCGGGCTGGACTGTTCCCATGAGGCACAGGGTCAGACTGATTTGTATATAGCCATGTCTGAACTGGGGTGGCAGAGTGGGCTAAAGAACGGTGATGGATTAAACCCAGATCTTTTGACTGGGTGTGAATGTTTGATTGATTCGGATGCTCCGTCCATCACCACCCCCTTTTGTACCGCTTTTGGCCGCCATAAGTGTGGCAGGGTATGCTCAGACGTAAGTCCCTTGCTCACTTTGCCACTGGATTCAAGGAAGCCGGGCTGAAGACGGCTGGAATGCCAGAAACCGGTCCTCAGAAGCTTGTTTCTGGTCCAGGGAAGACATGGCTTGGCAGTTCGGGCTGGACTGTTCCCATGAGGCACAGAGTCAGACTGATTTGCATATAGCCATGTCTGAACTGGGGTGGCAGAGTGGGCTAAAAAACGGTAATGGATTAAACCCAGATCTTTTGACTGGGTGTGAGTGTTTGATTGATTTGGATGCTCCGTCCATCACCATCGCCTTTTGTACCACTTTTGGCCGCCATAAGTGTGGCAGGGTATGCTCAGACGTGAGTCCCTTGCTCACTTTGCCACTGGATTCAAGCAAGCCGGGCTGAAGACGGCTGGAATGCCAGAAACCGGTCCTCGGAAGCTTGTTTCCGGTCCAGGGAAGACATGGCTTGGCAGTTCGGGCTGGACTGTTCCCATGAGGCACAGGGTCAGACTGATTTGCATATAGCCATGTCTGAACTGGGGTGGCAGAGTGGGCTAAAGAACGGTGATGGATTAAACCCAGATCTTTTGACTGGGTGTGAGTGTTTGATTGATTCGGATGCTCCGTCCATCACCACCCCCTTTTGTACCGCTTTTGGCCGCCATAAGTGTGGCAGGGTATGCTCAGACGTGAGTCCCTTGCTCACTTTGCCACTGGATTCAAGGAAGCCGGGCTGAAGACGGCTGGAATGCCAGAAACCGGTCCTCAGAAGCTTGTTTCCGGTCCAGGAAAGACATGGCTTGGCAGTTCGTGCTGGACTGTTCCCATGAGGCACAGGGTCAGACTGATTTGCATATAGCCATGTCTGAACTGGGGTGGCAGAGTGGGCTAAAGAACGGTGATGGATTAAACCCAGATCTTTTGACTGGGTGTGAGTGTTTGATTGATTTGGATGCTCCGTCCATCACCACCCCCTTTTGTACCGCTTTTGGCCGCCATAAGTGTGGCAGGGTATGCTCAGACGTGAGTCCCTTGCTCACTTTGCTACTGGATTCAAGCAAGCCGGGCTGAAGACGGCTGGAATGCCAGAAACCGATCCTCGGAAGCTTGTTTCCGGTCCAGGGAAGACATGGCTTTGCAGTTCGGGCTGGACTGTTCCCATGAGGCACAGGGTCAGACTGATTTGCATATAGCCATGTCTGAACTGGGGTGGCAGAGTGGGCTAAAGAACAGTGATGGATTAAACCCAGATCTTTTGACTGGGTGTAAGTGTTTGATTGATTCGGATGCTCCGTCCATCACCACCCCCTTTTGTACCGCTTTTGGCTGCCATAAGTGTGGCAGGGTATGCTCAGACGTGAGTCCCTTACTCACTTTGCCACTGGATTCAAGCAAGCCGGGCTGAAGACGGCTGGAATGCCAGAAACCTGTCCTCGGAAGCTTGTTTCCGGTCCAGGGAAGAGATGGCTTGGCATTTCGGGCTGGACTGTTCCCATGAGGCACAGGGTCAGACTGATTTGCATATAGCCATGTCTGAACTGGGGTGGCAGAGTGGGCTAAAGAACGGTGATGGATTAAACCCAGATCTTTTGACTGGGTGTGAGTGTTTGATTTATTCGGATGCTCCGTCCATCACCACCCCCTTTTGTACCGATCTACATTACGGACAGCATTGAAGTTAGCCTTGATTTATGTAAGACAGAGACAATATTGTTAAATGATGCAAAAAAAACATTCCTCAATGTCTGTACTGAGTACTGCCTTCAAATGTATCAACAGAGTTCACTACATGATACCAGAAGAGCATAAGCACTACAGACAACACTGAATTCATTATCGATTTATTTGAGGCAGAGACAATTGTACTGCATCCTCAGATTTTGTTAACTGTGACAAAAAAGCATTAATCTATGTTTGTGTCCAATACTGCCTTCGATCTACACTGCAGACAGCAGAGTTCACAACTTGAATTCAACTTTGCATGTACGTTACGGACAGTAGGAAATTCAACCTTGATTTATTTAATGCAGAGACATTTGTACTGTATGTGTTCTTATTTTGTTAAAATAAGTGACAAAAATCATTTGTCGATATCTCTGATGACTACTGCCTTCGATCTACAGTGTGGACAGCAGGGTTCACATCTTGAATTCAGCTTTGAATCTACGAACAGCATGAAATTTAGCCTTGTTTTTTTAAGGTACAGTTAATTGTACTTTATGTCCTCAGATTTTGTTAAAAGATATGACAAAAAGAATTTCTTCATGTCAGTGATGACTACTGCCTTCCATCTACATTATGAGGGTTCACCATTCAGGTAGAAACACGATTGTACATGACGCATTCCAGTAGACAAGAGATATTATACCACTGCGACCCCCCCGAAACACGAATCATCGCAGGGTACGAACACGCTGAGTTCTTTCAGTACCACTAACTCACTGCACCACAAGTCATCTCTCCGTAGCCTTAGTAAAGCAGAAGTCACTAGGCAAAAAACATTGCTCCCAGTGCGTCCCCCCTGCACTATGCATTATCGCAGGATACGTACAAGCTCAGCGCCAAAGATACTACTAACTCAGTGCACTGTGAATCATCACAAAGAAGAGTGAACAGTTTTATGTCACAGTGAGATATACTGTCCCTATTAAATGGAATTAATGCAAAATTCAATTGACAAAACACATTACTGTACCCCCAACCACTCATCATCGCAGTATACGTACACACTAAGCCCCAAAGGTACTAGTAACTCATTGCACCAAAAATCATTATCACGTGGCCCTACTAAGGCAGAATTCACAAGACAAAAAACATTACTATCAGTACGGCCTGCCCGGACCATGCATCATCGCAGGCTCCACAGAACCTTGTTGTTACAGATACCACTAACTCCGTGCAAGCCAAACTAAGTGTAACACCTATCAAACCCTACACAATATCCCTTTAGGTATGCTTCCTTCAAAAACTTCTTTTATATCAGTTATAGATTTAGTTGAATATTAAAATGTAAGCTGCATACATGTTCTATCTTTCACTTCAATCATGATTACAGATGATGCAGTGCACCCTATGATCGACACTGCGAACAAAAGGGTTTACAACTTCAATTCAGCTTTGCATCTACACTATAGACAGCAGGGAATTCAGCCTTGATTTACTTAATGCAGAGACAATTATACTGTATGTATTCAGATTTTGTTAAAATAAGTGAAACAAAGCATTCTTCTATAACTGTGCTGAATAGTGGCTTCGATGTACATTGCGGACAGTAGGATTCACAACTTGAATTCAGCTGTGTATCTACACTACAGACAGTAGGGAATTTAGCCTTGATTTATTTAAGGCACAGACAAAAAATACTCCTGTGGCACTGCTAGTATGCACAAGCACCTTTAATCCCTACATCCTGTGAACTATGTTTACAAAGAAAGTAGAACACAGCGCCAAAATGTACCTCCACCACTGGCAAAACCACGTACCTCTGGGGTATCACTTTCAACATCGCCACCAGACATACGTCCCCATTTTGAAACAGAATGCACTGCGTGAAAAGCAATTGTTTAATTTGTTATGGAAAGCAATCAGTAGACTTTTGCAGAGCAATTGATATTCATTGATGGTATTTTCTTTTAACCTCAAAATTCATGCAGAGCAGTATGCAACACTCAATATTTTGAGTACAGACCATTCGAACCACGCATCATCTCAGGGTGAGCACACGCTGAGCACCATACGTACCACTTACTCAGTGCACCATAAAAAATCGTCACGTGGCCTTATTGAGGCAAAATTCAGTTGCCAAAAGACATTCTTAGCAATGCGGTCTGCCTAGACCACGCATCATCGCAGGCTCCACACAAACCGCCCCTACCTCAGTGCATCATAACTCATGAACCCTTTACGATAGAATCTTCTGTGTATTATTTCAGATATATTGCTCCTACCTTTGTACAGCAGAAGTCATAAACCGTTTATGAATGAATATCTATGTATGGTATCATGATTACTATTCTACTTGTTATCAACAGTAACGTAATAATATGGAGCCAAGCACACATGCCCGTGCCCACTTCAACTATCTATCTGTGTCTCTGTATTTGTTATGTTTGTAAAATGCTGCTCCTGCGCCCTGCCATAATATATTGTGATATAAATAGCGTATGCAACCATCTTACCTCTGACAGTAAGTGTGGGTTATTCCTCCTTTTTTTTTTAATAGCATATTTATATAGCGCAAAATCAACCCAAAACTATATCAGCAATTTAGCACTGTATTTACAGTACATTTTCAGGCACGTGTAGATTACATCATTACTCTACAACAACAGGATGTGGACTCAACTCTGAGCCTCGAACACTGATTTCCAGCACCAAGTTCAACAGTATACCTGATTGACCACATACGTATATATATTATCTGCCTTTCTTGGGCCAAAAACTGCAACTTAAACCTTTCATAGCCCTATATTACTACAGCTACAACACTCCTCTGAATGTACAACAAACATTCAATAATGCAGAAATGCGTCATGTCCACCATCTTTTATGTGTGCATCTATGAATGAATATAGAATCAGTGATACCCCGTACCTTCTATGTTGGCCATTTTGTTGAACTTTACAGATATAAACAAATTTGCGTTTAAGACCCGGGTGATGTCAGAACTACAAAACGGACACCCGAATCACTTGATTTCTCACATAGCTAACAACGGAACCATGCCCATAACTCCAGAATCAAGGTTCATATCCCCACCCAGCACTGGTATACGTCAGGCCAGTCTACTCTGCTTACGCTTCCAGGAAAAAACAAAAACCCAACATTGCCCAGATTTTCAATTTACTGATTTATTAGTTCCAGGTCTAGTTGCCAGAACAGCACACACACACACTTCCTCTTGCCTGGTATACACCACACCTATCCAGCACATGCGTCACTACACACGTGACCCTACCAACAAAAAAGACAAGACGCACATGCTCTACGCCACTTTAGAGTTGCTCCCATCGCAATCGCTGTGATGGCCCGTCCTAGTGGTTCAGACACCTCATGTAGGCACGAACCACCGAGTACAACGGTCCACCACTACGTGGGTGGCCTCTTAGGTCACTGAGTTAGTGGTACCGCAAGGACTGAGTGGGTGAGGAACCTGGGATGAAGATAGGTGCACAATTATGTCCTTTTCAATAACGATATCAAGACTCAGCACCATATGTCAGACTTCGTGGTGGCAGAGCGGGACTGCATGATGTAGAAGGTGTCTTGTCCACAAATAGGTGAGCTTTGAGGCCTAGGTGCACATCGGAGGGAGTCGATGGGGTGCAGCAGATTGGATACAAAGAGGCGACGCAGCGATTTAGGCGTCCTATATGACGTATCTTATTGCATTTAAATATTTTTTCCCAATAGCAGGAACGTTTTTATAATCGGTCAAATGTCCGACTCTCGTGATGATCGAAACCAAGTGTATCACTTTGCACCACTTGCTTTCACAACTGAGTACGATAGTAATTTTTCAAAAATCGAAGTCTATTTAATGAGTTGGAACTGTACGAATAGTTGTTTTTAGATGCGCGAGGGAAAGTGTGTGAAAGGGCGATGTAATTCTTCTCCACATTAAGATAGAAACATTTACCAATCATAACATCTTTATTTTACTATCTTTTATATATAGTGCTTCAGGGTGCATTATGTCCGGGCACGTGGTGAAAGACACACCGGTGACAGAAAGGTGAGCTGCAAATATTCTTTTCAGTCACTCTCTCACTTCCTATCTCCTTTTATAAACAACACATAATATCACATCGATCTAATTTTAAACATTTATTTTTATTTTTGTTTTGCAGATTACCTACCCTACTTCTATTGGAGTCCATATCCACTAAGGTAGCTGTCCCTGAGGTGGAAAGCCGGGGACGTTAGGCCAGGAATTCTTGCCAGATATTACTATTTAGTGCTGCTAAAATATACTTTGGAGGATACTTTACTTTAAGCGATCTATGACTTTTTATGCAACATTTTAAAAACAAAATCTTTCTCAAGCCCTACTCGCCGCTCTATTCTCCAAGAGGGGCAAAGCACCTCCAGGCTGCCGATTCAGGGCTTACCTGGACGCGTGATTTCCCTCGCTGGCGCCATCTTGGGTGAGTGAGGTCGGCGTGCTAGTTTTGCGCCTCTCACTCAAATCACCCTATAAAAGGATCCCACCTGCAAGCACTCCACGACTAAGGTAGCTGTCCCTGAGGCGGAAAGCCAGGGACGTTAGGCCAGGAATTCTTGCCAGATATTACTATTTAGTGCTGCTAAAATATACTTTGGGGGATACTTTACTTTTAGCAATCTTTGTCTTTTTATGCCACATTTTTAAAACTAAATTATTCTCAAGCCCTACTGACCACTCTATTTTCCAAGAGGGGCAAAGCACCTCCAGGCTGCCGATTCACCGCTTACCTGGACTTGTGATTTCCCTCGCGGGCGCCATCTTGGGTGAGTGAGGTCGGCGAGCTAGTTTTGCGCCTCTCACTCGACTCACCCTATAAAAGGATCCCACCTGCAAGCACTCCACGACTAAGGTAGCTGTCCCTGAGGCGGAAAGCCAGGGACGTTAGGCCAGGAATTCTTGCCAGATATTACTATTTAGTGCTGCTAAAATATACTTTCGGGGATACTTTACTTTTAGCAATCTTTGTCTTTTTATGCCACATTTTTAAAACTAAATTATTCTCAAGCCCTACTGACCACTCTATTTTCCAAGAGGGGCAAAGCACCTCCAGGCTGCCGATTCACCGCTTACCTGGACGTGTGATTTCCCTCGCGGGCGCCATCTTGGGTGAGTGAGGTCGGCGTGCTAGTCTTGCGCCTCTCACTCGACTCACCCTATAAAAGGATCCCACCTGCAAGCACTCCACGACTAAGGTAGCTGTCCCTGAGGCGGAAAGCCGGGGACATTAGGCCAGGAATTCTTGCCAGATATTACTATTTAGTGCTGCTAAAATATACTTTGGGGGATACTTTACTTTTAGCGATCTTTGACTTTTTATGCCACATTTTAAAACCTAAATCATTCTCAAGCCCTACTCACCGCTCTATTCTCCAAGAGGGGCAAAGCACCTCCAGGCTGCCCATTCAGGGCTTACCTGGATGTGTGATTTCCCTCGCGGGCGCCATCTTGGGTGAGTGAGGTCGGCGTGCTAGTCTTGCTCCTCTCACTCGACTCACCCTATAAAATGCAACACTATTTTCGTACGCGCAGCGGGCGCGCCGATGGCACGCCGGAGGCAAGCCCGTCTGCGCCCGACCTCGCCACACCAGGCCCAAGGCCCAGCACTCACCCCATTAGTGCTGAACATCCAGCTGTGTTCGCACGAGAGGCACTTATTCAACTTAGACAGTCCCCCCAGTTGGGCTGCTCTCACAACATCTCTATGATGGACTCCTCTACACACTGCCCGAAGTGCCCCTTTCAATTTGTGGGACCCAACCTTCATCCTCCTTCATGGGCCCCAGTTAATATAGCCCTGCTCAACTGCTGTTCACTGCCCAAACATGCCCTGGAAATAAACATGTTGCTACAAGACCACCACCTGGAAGTCCTGTTTCTTATGGAAACATGGCTATCAGTTGACTCCAACCCAGATGTTGTGCAAGCCCTACCCCCTGGCTTCCTGATTCAGCGACTTGACAGACCATCAGGGAAGGGAGGTGGAATCGCTATAATGTACCAGAATCATCTTTCCTGTCGCCTTACCGATATCCCAATCTTGGACTGCGAAAATGTCTTGTTCCTTATTCAAATTTCTCCTTTGAAATCTTTACCGGGCCTTCTTGTATCTCATCCCCCGGGCCCTTCAGGTAACTTTCCCAGTTCCTTTCTAGAATCCGCCTTCGCACTGGCTAGCACCTCCTCTAACTTCATTATTTTAGGTGACTTAAACCTGCACTTCGACAACCCCAACAATAAAATAGCCACAGAACAGATTGAAGATTCTCTCGACATAGCCCTTCCTAAGATCCCCGCCCATACTTCTAGAGGGAAACCTAAATCCCCCTGGTTCAACCATGAGCTACGCTTATTAAAAAAACTTTGCAAAAAATATGAAAGGACCTGGAGGAAAGAATTTGCCCCTCAAAAAAAAGACTTTAATATAAAGACTCTCAAACTCACCCAAGCAGCTTTCTTTGAGGAAAAAATTAGACCTTCCATTAATCCATCTAAAGAAACCTTTTGTATAATAAACAAACTTTTAAAAACTGCAGACCCCCCGTCAATCCCCTTAAGGACCGTTGTAATGAATTTTCTGAATTCTTCAACGTGAAAATTTAAAATATATTAAAATCCCTCCCTCCCGGAAAGGAGGAGGAGTATTTGCCCATATAACAAACTTTACCAGTGGGTTTATCATATAGTGCCTGAATCCAGTTCAAGAATTGACCCTTTATACCAAAAGCAAGTAATGTGGCCCATAGAAAGTCCCACCCCACTCGATCAAATGCCTTTTCTGCATCTAATAATATCATACCGAGTGGGGTTGACTTAATCTGTGCCACATCGAAAGCCATAATAGCCATATTAATATGAGCCATTGTGTCCCTTTTAGGGATGAAGCTGTGTTGTTGAGGTGATACCATTTGTGCCATTAATGGTGCCAACCTAGTAGACAGTATTTTTGCCAATATTTTAGCATCGCTATTTATGAGGGATATAGGTCTATAGGACCCTCTTTCAGCAGCTGGTTTGCCTTTTTTTAGGTAAAAAATGATTTGTGTTAAGTTCCATGACCTGGGTGCCTTCTCCCCTTTCCCAATAGCCTTAATCACTATAGACAGGAGTGGTATTAATTCCTCCCCGCATGTTTTAGATAGCTCTATAGGAATCGAGTCTTCCCCTGTGGCTTTCCCTAATGCCAGTGAGTTGATGGCTATTCTGATTTCTGTCGGTGTAATGTCCCCAACTAATTGATCAGATTGCTCCGGGTCAATAGGCAAGACTTTATTTAAGTTTAGGTAGTTCTTAATCTTGTGATTATCCACCTCGTTCCCCGGGGTATATAGCTCCTGGTAGTATTGTGCAAACTGGTTTAAAATAGCCTTTGTGTCTTGAAAAATTTGATTATTAATTTGATTATTGACCCCCTTAATTTCTTTAACGGCCTTCTGTGCTCGATTCTTGGTCACTCTATATGCTAATATTTTCCCTATCTGTTCCCCACCTTTATATTGACTTAGTTGGTATTTCTTGATTGTAATTATCCTTTTTTCCCTAAGAACCTTTTTTAAAGCTGATTTTAGATCAACTAATTTGAGACGTAGTGCCTTCTCGTCATCTCCTTTTATAAGCACTTCAGATAATAAGTCTTCCATATTAAGTATATCCGTTGTCATTTTCTCATCTTGATTCCTACGTTCCTTATTTTGTTGCCATATATACTGCTGGGAAAACCCACGAATGCTGGCTTTACATGTATCCCATACTATCCTTGGTGCTGCAGAGTGAATATTACATTCTACAAACTCCTTTATATGTTCTTTTAGTTGGCCTAAAAAGATGGTATCTGAAAACAAATATCTAGGGAAAGAGAACACGCGGGGGACCAGACAAGGGTGTCCTCTATCCCCTTTATTATTTGCCCTTATAATGGAACCATTTCTGATTGCACTACAAGGTAGGGATCCGATTTCCCCTTTTGTTAATGGAGCAGACTCACTTAAAATAAATGTATATGCAGACGATATAGCGATATACTCCACTGATGTCAAAGAAGCGTTGAAGGGTATTTTAATAGAAGCTGGGGATTTCGGCTCAGTATCTGGATATAGATTAAATAGAACTAAGACTCAAATTGTTATGAACTACAGACCATCAAATCCACTACAAGGGGTATGTGATCTGGCTACATACCTGGGGGTAAAGATTTCTTCAGATGTTAATTTAATATTGGCGTTAAACTACGAGCCCCTATTAAAGGAAACAGGTATATTATTCAAGAAATGGCATAAACTACCATTAAGTATTATAGGCCGAATTAATTTAGTAAAAATGAAAATACTACCTAAGTATCTATATCTTTTTCGCTCAATTCCTCTACGGATAAATAATTCTTATTTTAATAGATTGGATGGAATTATTAGCAGTTTCATTTGGGGGTATAAGAAAGCTCGCCGCGCTGTCTCACTCCTTAAACTTCCATTTATCCAAGGAGGACTAGGTCTACCGGATATAAAAGCTTACTATCAGGCTGCTTTCCTGACCCATCTCCAAAGCCTAATAATTCCAGATAAAAGTATGTATTTCCACAAATTTGTGTTAGGGGCGGATGTAAATATGTTCCTCTACAAAATAAACGACCCCAACTACTTTAAACGCATTAAATTTAAGACTATACGAGATCTTGTTAACATTTGGCGTTCCATCTTGGTCAAATGCAAGACTTCTAACTTTCATCATAAAACCCCACTGTGGTTCAACCCCGGTTTACCTGAAATATTCCATGATCTATGGGCCCTTAGGTGGTCAGAAGTGGGTATTAAAAGCTTGGGAGATCTGTTTGATCACAACGGATTTTGCTCTTTTGAACAGCTGAAAGTTTGTCATAATATATCGGAGGGAGCCAGTTTTAAATACTTTCAAATAAGAGACTATCTGGTACGGAAACTAGGACTATTGAAAATTCAGGATTCAGATTTGTGGGACTGTATTTATAAAAAAAAATGATAAAGCATGGATTAGTTCAGGCTATAAAATCTTTATCAGCCATAGAAACAATGACTCTGTCAAACTTGCAGAAAAATGTACTAGGAAACTAGGAATTACTGTGGCTCCTAATCTAATTACTTCTTCACTAAACAGCCTCCACCGATCTATACACTCCTCCAATTTAAAACTCCAATTATTCAAAACTATATGTCAACTATATTATACACCAGATAGGATTCTTAGATGGGCAAACCATAACAACTTTAACGAGCGCACAAAATGTCCAAAGTGCAATACGAGTGCAGCGGACATAACTCACATGTTTTTCTCCTGCCCACAATTAGGTGAATACTGGAATGAAGTGACTGAAGTTATGTCTACAAAATTAGCTTGCTCTATTGATTTGACACCTGTAGACGTGCTTGTTGGTTATTCCGGGGGGGGTAAAACTAACATTGACTCACTTAATATCGTACTCGCATGTGCAAGATTAGTAATAGCAAGGGCTTGGATACAACACAACCCGCCGTCAGTTATGGAATGGTGGAGCCTAGTTAAGGAAATTTATCATATGGAATCTGCTTTGGAAACAAAACGGGGTATTCAGGCTAAGCTGAAATTGAAAAGGATTTGGGGATTGATAATGTCATGATATTTCCCTTGTTCTGTGTCTTTCTTTATGTCTTTTTGTTATTTGTTATGCCCTCTTCTTGGAGATACGTTTTACTTTGCGGAAAAATTGATTATGGTTGCTTTGCTTTCTCCGTTGATGGAATAAGTGAATTTATTATGTTTTTCTGATTAAATGATTATGTACTTGTCCCATGAGATGCAAAAACCATTTAACCACATCGCTGCTGTGGTTATTTTTCCCCTGTACTGAAAATTGCCAATTTGCTGGTGTCATGACGAGCTCAGCTCGTCATCAGCACAGCTCAACTGTGCCTCATGACGAGCTGAGCTCGTCATGAGCATGGAAGGGGTTAAAAAAAATTTTTTAAAAATCCCTCCCTCCCCTTACAGGACAAACCTTGTCAGAACCTCTCCTTTGTACTCAGCAGCAATACGGATCAGGCTTAAACACTTTTCCCTTGCCACAGAGGAGTATCTTCTCCCCATCTTCTGCTCCATCATAAGTGGATCTCCACTTGATCCAGCCCCATCTAATATCCTAAAATCAGTTACATCGACCATCCTTCCACTACTGGTCCAACTTATTAACACTTCTCTAACCCAAGGCACTGTGCCCCGCGGCTGGAAAAAGACCACTTTTGAAAAAAGTCCCTCCTTGACCCTACAGATTTGAGTAATTATCGTCCCATTTCCCTTCTGCCCATAGCAAGTAAAACGGGCGAAAAATGTGTTAATAAGCAACTATCAACCTATCTGGAACTCAACGGACTAATTCATCCATCCCAAACAGGCTTTTGCCCAGGTCAGGGCAAGGAAACCGCGATAATAGCGGTTGTGGAAGTGGCGGGAAATATCCTAGATTCAGGAGGATCAGTGGCAGTGATCCTCCTGGATCTAAGCACAGCTTTCGACACTGTCAACCATTCTATCTTGATCCACAGGCTTAGGGAACTAGGATTTTCGGGGTCTGCACTATCCTGGCTGGAATCTTTCCTCGACAATCATTCCTTCCAAATTTGGGAGGGAACCACTAAATCTCACTCCACCCCTGTACTCTGTTGTGTTCCCCAGCATGTAGTCTCTCTCAGCCGCCATATTCGTCCCCCCGACAATCTTCATTCTTGCCTCCGAGACATCTCACTATGGATGGATCGTTCTCATCTCAGGCTTAACGGTGAGAAAACGGAGATTATGGTGTTAGGCAACCCTTCTCACTTTGAGTCAAACATCCTGTGGCCTTCCTGTATGGGCGCACCCCCGATCCCCAAATCCTCTATCAAAAGTCTGGGCATATGGCTAGACCATGACCTTACGTTTACCACTCAAGCCAGGAAGTCAGCACGCGCATGGTACGGGATTTTCAGGACCACTCGCAAAATCCTCCCGCTGATTCCCCAAGACACTAGGAAGTTCATCATTCAGAGTTTATTACTGTCCAGACTCGACTACGGCAATGCCCTTTATCTTGGTGCCCCCCAAAAAGTTATTGCCAAACTACAGGGTGTACAAAATTCCGCAGCTAGGCTCTTAACAGGCACCAACCGTAGGAGCTCCGCAAAACCCTCCCTTAGATCACTACATTGGCTCCCTGTGCAGGAACGGGTTTACTTTAAAACGCTCTGCACGACACATAAAATCCTCCATGATAGGGGCCCCCCTATCCTAAAACACCTGATTAGACATCACCAAACTCCAAGAAACTTGCGCTCTTCTCACCTTTACCTGGCACATGTACCTAGGATTAAAAGGGCTCGCTCAGGGGGTCGCCGTTTCTCCTACATCGCCCCCAAGCTATGGAACTCCCTCCCCCCCATTTTTCATGCAGAACCCAACCTTCTTACGTTCCGCAAGCTTTTGAAGACCTGGCTCTTCCCCTAACTCTCCCCCACTCCTTCTACTATGTCTCTAGCGCTGGGACGCTGAAGGGCAGCCATGCGCTATATAAATCTTGCTTTCATTTCATTTATAAATCTTGCTTTCATATCACATTTTGTTTATTATATTTTTATGTTAAAGTTATGTTTCTAGTTATTTATTATATTGTTATCTTAAAGTTACATATCTAGTTATTTATTGTTGTTTTAATGAAAGTTAATTAAAAAAAGTATATAAGTCTTCTTTTTCTAACATTTCACTTTTATTTAGTGTGATAATCATATAGTTGGAAAACATTTAAAAATAGAAATTATATTTATAACTAGAAGTATAATACTGAGGCTAACTCTTTACCAGCTCTTTACCACAGAGTCTATAGCTACGACTAACTGTTTTTATGGAAAACGTTTAAAACTCAGTACAGAAACTGTTTTGATTAGCAACCTTCTGTGGTGAATTTCTAACCTCTGTGCTCATTTAAATGTTCCATGAACTGTTACTATGGTAACAGGCAGTAAGCAGTTTGGAGGTAGGGTTCAAAGGTATTCGTTGCACAGAAACCATTATATTTACCCAGAATCTTCTATATGACAGAAAGGAAAACAAAGTAAGACAGAACACTTTGTAGTAGATTTACAAGCCCCTAGCACCACTTTCGTGTCACTTTTCCCATCTTAAAAGTGATGCAATAGTAATGCAATGAACTTGTTAATCTGCCGCTATGCACATTAAGAGCAAAAGAAGTATACAACTCTTTCAATTCTTTACCGATCACAATTAGACAGTGTTGCTTCACGATTCACAATGCACTTCAATAAATATTTTGTGCCTATTTAAATGGGAGACGGGCGTGTCAACATTACAAAACTTAGGGGCATATTTACAAAGACAGCGTTAAAGTTGTCACTGCTTTAATGGCAGCAAACTACAACAAAAATGGCGAAAATGGACTTCAAAATCCTTTGTTATCTCACCGAAAGATTTTTTCAACATTGCTGTTTGCTATGCAAGAGTGAGAGCCACCCCCCAGGGCTATAAAATAAATGGTTGGGGGTGGCTCCAAGGCCCACCTCTGCAAAATTAGAAGTGGGAGGCCTTAAGGAACCCCCCAAACCCGAGGGACCACCACTACCCAGAGCTTTCTGTATTGTGGGAGTTGGGCTGTGTGGCCCCCAACCTGGAGCCCTCGAGGGCCTTGGGGACCGCACCCCCCCAGGTCCGGCTCCTGCAGCTGAGGGCACCCCGGGACACTGCTGTTTGCTATGAGAGGGCAGGAGTTTTGCGGCTCCCGCCCTCCCATAGCAAACTTGGTTTGGATTTTGAAAGAGAGAGTAGGGGGGTGGCGGTCCCTGGGGCTAGGGGGCCCCGGTGGGCCCCCCATACATTTTTAAAATTTACCCCCGGGATTTGGCCCCTCCCGGGGGCTAATTATAAAAGAAGCCCCGTTGGGAAACACCTGCCGGGTTTAAAAATAAAATAATAATAATTTTGAGCCCTGGGGGTCCCCTAAACTGGTCTAGAGGATCAGGATATTTCTACCCTGCCCCGTTTATATATTTTGCACAGTTGTTCCACTGACTTCTTCAGCCTTGCTTCTACCTAGGCACAAGATGGCTGCCAACAGTTCCTGGTTTTGAATGTTGACAACCTCTTGACAGCCAATTAGCATTTAGCACGTGATCGGAAGGGTGCACTTATGGTGCGCTCAGAGTCCCCGGATCTACCGCGCCCATGAATCTGTATATGCTTTTAAGTGTAATTTTCTCACGAACTACTGAACAGGTTGACACTATTTAAGAAAAAGGCACAAGTCTGAACTGAGGACTACATCTCTGCCAAATTTGGCGTAATTCCATTCAGCAGTTCAGTCTGTAGCTGTGGCTAAAGGTCCTATGGGAAATTGCATGGAGAATACACATTTTGGGGCCCCTATTTTCTCGTCCCCGCTACACGAATCATCCTGAGACTTTCAGGACAGCAGCGGAATGGAGTTGGCCATTAGTTTTGAAAATTTTGTGAAGATTCATCAACCAGCACCAAAGTTATTCCAAATTGAATGTTGCGGATTTCCTATGGAAAATAGGTCCTAACTATACCTACCTACTGGCGACCGGCAGTAGGTTTTATATATATATATATATATATATATATATATAAAATGTGATCAAGGGCCCATGAGCCCGAAACGCGTCTTGCTGCTGCTGTTTTGCCTGTGCTATTAAAGAACAACTGAGGCTAGATCCTGTGGTCCGTCTCCTTTCTATGCCTCGCCGATCGCAGTGATTGGAGGTTGCTTGGGGCAGTATCTGTATATATATACATATATATATATATATATATATATATATATATAAAATATATATATATATATATATATATATATATAAAATATATATATATATATATATATAAATATATATATATATATATATATATATATATATATATATATATATATATATATATATATATATATATAAATATATATCACTCCCACCTCGCCTTAACTTCTCTCTGCTACACGAACAGATGAGCTTGGACCCATTAATTTCTTGCAGGTATATTTTATTTAGCCATTGCTGCCATTATGTGTATCGAGCGAGCCCGCCCTTGATCACATGACATCTTCTTGGCCATTTTTATCGCTATTTAAAGTGCAAGTGCAGTGCAAAAAAATCATTAACATAGAAGAAATACTCTGTATATACTTTATATCTGGGGTCATCAATATGATACATAATGTATAAATATGACCACAACCCTTCAATATCCCTTTGAAAACAAATGTTGTATAAACTGACGGGAAAAGGATTATAAATTTCAATATTTCATAAATAATAACAGCATAAATGCATAATTTTCTTGAGTTTCTATCTATGTACAACAGTGAAACCTATCAAATTATCTGTATCATTTATATATATATATATGTATTACCTACTGGCGGTCGCCAGTAGGTATATATAGTTAGGATTTTTTCCCTATGGGATTTCTGAAAATTCTATGTCTAATAACTTTGGCGTTTGTGGACGGAATTGGCTGAAATTTTCAGGAAAATGGCACATTTTGTTTCTGAGCAGCTCCTGGAAATTTGGGGAGGGTTCATCAAGGGGGGGCCAAGAAAAAAGGGGGGTCCCAAAACGCGTTTTTCCCATGTTAATTTCCATAGGGCGGTTGGACTCACTTTTAGCCCGAACGGCTGAATGGATTTCCACGAAACTTGGCAAAATTGTAGGGACTGTTAGCCCGATGTGCCTTTGCTAGGTCTCAATATATGTGCTTTAGTGGATTTTGAGAAATTAACGTTTAAATCAAGATATATATCTGTAACAGCGCTCCGGGCAGCGATCCGGTTAGCAAACTTTTCGCGTTTCGGAACTTTGCGAAGCGAAGCTGATTGGCTCTCCGGTATCTGTCAACATTCTAAACAGTCCGGAGCGGCCGCCATCTTGTCTCTCGGTAGGATCGAGAGACAAGAGGAGACCAAAACTAAGGGGGAAATGAAGGAAAGGGGGCAAGGTAGACCCCTTCTGACCCCCTAGGATTGATGAGGGGGATATTATAGAGCCACGCGGGGCCCCCCAAAAAAAAAAAAATCCGAATTTTTTCACCGTAGAGACGCGTCTTGGTAAGCGAACCGGGCAGCTAACCGGGAAGCTAACCGGCAGTGTAACGGGAGTCTGAGGAGTAGCTGATTGGCTGTCAACATTGTAAACAGTCCGGAGTGGCCGCCATCTTGTCTCTCGGTAGGATCGAGAGACAAGAGGAGACCAAAACAAAGGGGGAAATGAAGGAAAGAGGGCAATGTAGACCCCTTCTGACCCCATAGGATTGATGAGGGGGATATTATAAAGCCACGCGGGGCCAAAAAAAAAGAGACGCGTCTTGGTACGCGAACCGGGCAGCTAACCGGACAGCTAACCGGGAAGCTAACCGGCAGTGTAACGGGAGTCTGAGGAGTAGCTGATTGGCTGTCAACATTGTAAACAGTCCGGAGCGGCCGCCATCTTGTCTCTCGGTAGGATCGAAAGACAAGAGGTGGGAAAAAAAAAGGTGTAAATGAATGAAAGGGGTAAGGCAGACCCCTCCTGAACCCCTAGGATTGATGAGGGGGCTATTAAAGTTCCCTGCGGGGCAAAAGAAAAAAAAATTGCGATTTTTCGCGGTAAAGGTGCTTCCTGGTACGTTAACCGGGCAGCTAACCGGCAGCGTAACGGGAGTCCGACATATTGTGTTTTTTGAACGTTTGTGATATGTGCACGTGTGGATTTTGTCTAATTAAGGTTAAAAAAATATATATATATCTTTAAGCGTGTTCTGGCGCGCTTACGTTTTGGGTTTGGTTTGTGCTGCAGAGACGATACGTCACGGTTATGCGATGCATCATGAGGCGTCTCACGGGCTACGTGATACGTCACTTAATAAAGAATATATTTTACAGCTATAGATATTAGCTTTTAAAAAACCAATGAAATTCACAGAAAAAACCATAGGTTATAGACCATATATAGTTAGGAATTTGCATTTACAAAACCTTGAAAATTCACTGAAAAAACCATAGGTTATAGACCATATATAGTTAGGGATTAGCATTTAAAAAACCTTATTTTATTTGCACAAAACCATTGAAATTCCATATATAGTTAGTTGCACTAACTATATATCGCGGACCCGCAATCCACTGCTAATGATGTCACATATTACATCATTCATGACATGGTCAGTGACATCACTGATGACATCACTGATGACATCTCAAATGACATCACTGATGACATCTCAAATGACATCACTGATGACATCACTGACATCTCATTTGACATTACTGATTACATCACTGATGATATCATTTATGTGATAATACATCTTCAGACTCTAATATAACCTTAGATACACTCAGTGTAAACAGGCACTCACAGACTGTCACACATCCATGGAGTTACTCACACACCTAGTCAGTCATGCAAAGAATCAATCACATCTCCATTTCCTCAACTATACAGTTATACACACCTTACTTATTCAAACATATAGTAAAACATATTTACTCTCTTATACAATCCTTGATACAAGTTCACAATGATTCATACAGCCACTCACACATTCACTGGCTCTTATGTTCAGTTATTTATATATGTCAACTCTCACATGGAGTGTGTTTTACATATGTACTTACTTTGACATGTAGCACTGAGATATCCATTCACTCACCAATATACTCATGCACACAGTCAACTCTCCATACAGCTGTTTCTACATGCACTTTTGAACCCATACACCTAGGGAATCAACTGCTCACACATCTATGCACAGAGTTATACACCTCCCAGCCACCCACACACATACTCAGTCTCCCATACAAATACTTGGGCAACCATTCAATAACCCATATAGTTACTGATATAGCTACTGATTTAAACATGCATCAGTTTACAGAACAACATAAATAATGATTGCCAAATTAAGACACATTAATCACTAACCCATACACTCAGTGAGACACATTTAATCATTCTCTCATACAGTCAGTCATGCACTTACTAAATCCTTTATGCAGACACTCATACATCCACTCATTCTTCAATATGTAAGACATATTTTAACTTTACAGAAACATACAGTCACTGGGTGTTGTCATCAGTGATGTCATCAGTGATGTCATCAGTGATGTCATTTGAGATGTCATCAGTGATGTCATCAGTGATGTCACTGACCATGTCATGAATGATGTAATATGTGACATCATTAGCAGTGGATTGCGGGTCCGCGATATATAGTTAGTGCAACTAACTATATATGGAATTTCAATGGTTTTGTGCAAATAAAATAAGGTTTTTTAAATGCTAATCCCTAACTATATATGGTCTATAACCTATGGTTTTTTCAGTGAATATATATATATATATATATATATATATATATATATATATATATATATATATATATATTTCATCACTTCTTGAGATGTTTCCAGACTCAATAGTTTTTGCCATATCATAATAAATGATTTTTAAACTGTTAAATTCTTGGTGGTATATATGATTGTACTGTTTGCATTTGGAGGTATGTTTATGTGAACCTGTTCGTATTTTGACTCAAGGGAACCTTTGAAATTTTGGGTTGTAATAACCCCATTTCCCTTGACTAGCTTAAGGGGTACCGCTCTCTTTTCACACATAGATTGCACAGCCGTTTGGCTGGAGAGGCGTTCAGTCTCAACATTTGAATCTAATTTTAGAGCAAAAATATGTGGATAAAGCACGCCAATAGATTAATATGGACAATTGAAAACTTTTGGGTTTTCAGAGGACCAGTACAATAGATTAATGATTCTAAATCCGAGGGCCCATTGCTCCAAAATACTGAATAATACCAGTCATGAACAGTTAGTGAAGATTCTTAACCGCATCGCTGCTGCGGCGATTTTTGCGCTGTGCGGCAATTTACAAATTGCCGCGCTACATTATGAGCTCAGCTCGTCATCAGCACACGCCACCCGTGGGTGATGATGAGCTGAGCTCGTCATCAGCATCGAAAAGGTTAACCTAAAAAAGAAATTAATAAGAACAGAACTTCACGCTGAATTCCTGATAGATTATCTCAAGGCAGGAGTGATACCAATAGGCTCGCAAGTTCGTAATGAGCCGGGTTTATTTTTTGAACATCCAAAGTTTATAGAGACCTGGACATTAATTGCCAACCGTTGCAGCTGCGACTGGCTCATATTAATAATAGAAACAGCACAGGAAATCATAGAACTGGAAAAACAAGAAATAGATAAACTTGAAGTATCACTGAAACAGTCACCAGCATTAGAAGATGCCCAAAAAAATTAGAGGAAATTAATCTAGATGTAGAAGGATACAGCGATTACCTATCCAATAAAAATTTTAAAAAATTTAAGAAAGATGTGGAAAAATATTCAGAAGAGGGAGTCTATCCATATACTCAGAAAGACTATTACACCAATAAAAATGAACCACGTTAGGAGAGACCCAACCACTCAAGAACCATTTACTCAAGAGGGGGCAATAAACACATCACCTTCTCTGAGACATCTGGGTCCAGCAGTGAAGAAGAATTGGATAGACCACAGGAGAATAGAGGGGGCCCTAATTTTGATAGGGAGCTTTTTTAGAGAGGCGACCAAATCGGGGACAAAGGAATTTCAGAGGGTACAATCGACCAGAGATACCTCCGAACCATCCACCTCAAAACAGCTCCAGGGAATATATTGCAACAAGGAGCAAACAATACAGGAGGTAGGAGAATTCCCAATAGTGAACCTCTCAAATAGAGTTTTAACTAGTGTAGAACAAGATGTGCTCCAAAAAGGGTTTAGTTCCCCACCAACCAATATCCATTCCCTCTTTAATATAGAGAGCAACTTGAAAAACTTTTTCAGAAAGATACGTTTAAACAGATTTTTTGAAAATAGAGATTATGAGCCTGCCTCCAGCGTTACTGGACTGAAACCTAAATCTACTTTTTTCCCTAGTCTCTATCAATTGGATAAAAATGTTGGGATTTTTGAGCGTGTTTTGGAAGTTGAGATTAAAACCTTATTTTCCAATTCTGAGAAAAAGAAATTTAACAACAACCTCTCAAGAGAACAAAGAACAGCTCTCACCAATTTACAAAATTGCGATGAGTTAACCATTAAACCCGCAGACAAGGGTGGGGGTGTAGTATTATTCTATACCCCTGTATATGAAAATAAGATCGTGATCTCTTGAACATACAAGAACATTATAAGAGAACTAAATTTGCAGAACTGAGTATACTAAAAACAGAGGTGGCAAGTCTCTTGCATAGGTGCAAAGAGGAAAGCTTCATTAGCGATAATGAATATACATTCTTACTCAACACTCATCCGGTCAGCCCTGCGATTTATGGGCTTCCCAAAATACGCAAAAACATAGTAGACCCTCCTATGAGGCCCATTATCAGCGGAACTGGCTCTATTCTTGAGCCACTTAGCCGCTATGTTGACTTCTTCTTGCAACCAATAGTTAAAAAACAAAAGTCTTATTTAAAAGACACCTCACATGCAATTACTACTTTTGAAGGTAGAGGGTTCAAAAGGGCGACCCAATTATTGCTCGCCCTAGACCAGAGGTCTTCAAACTTTTTGATGCCGAGACCCCCTTGTAAAACCTTTTTAGGGATAAGGACACCCTTCCGACAAAAGTTTCTAGAAACTGGTACTCATCATCATCTTTTGACAACCATAAATGACCCTGTTAGACCTCATCACATCCATCCATCATTCATCCACCCACACTTTCACACATCCATCCATCCTTTCATCCTTCCTTCCATACATCCATCCATCCTTCATCCATCCACACTTTCATCTTTCCATCCATACATCCATCCATTACCCCTCCACCCTTCCATCCATCCACCCATCATTCATCCACCCACCTTTTCACACATCCATCCATCATTCATCCATGCAACCTTTTATCCATCATTCATCCATGCAACCTTTTATCCATCCATCCATCCATCCATCCACCCTTTCATCCTCCCATCCATACATCCATCCTTCATCCATCCACCCTTTCATCCATACATCCATCCACCCAACCTTTCATCCATCCATCCACCCATCATTCATCCCCCCACCTTTTCACACATCCACCCATGCATCATTCATCCATCCATGCAACCTTTTATCCATCCATACATCCATCCATCCTTCATCCGTCCACCCTTTCATCCTTCCATCCATCCACCCTTTCATCTATCCATCCTTCATCCGTCCACCCTTTCATCCTTACATCATACATCTATCCTTCATCCATCTATCCTTCACCCATCCACCCTTCACCCATCCACCCTTTCATCCTTACTTCCATAAATCCATCCTTCATCCACCCACCCCTTCATCCTTCCATCCATACATCCATCCTTTACCCATCCACCCTTCCATCCATCCACCCATCATTCATCCACCCACCTTTTCACACATCCATCCATGCATCATTCATTAATGTAACCTTTTATCCATCCATACATCCATCCACCCTTTCATCCATCCATCCACCCATCATTCATCCCCCCACCTTTTCACACATCCATCCATGCATCATTTATCCATGCAACCTTTTATCCATCCATACATCCATCTACCCTTTCATCCTTCCATCCATCCATCCTTTATCCGTGCATCCTTGCATCCATCCATCCACCCATCATTCATCCCCCCACCTTTTCACACATCCATCATTCGTCCATGCAACGTTTTATCCATCCACCCTTCCATCCATCCATCCTTCATCAGTCCACCCGTTCATCCTTCCATCCATCTACCCTTTCATCCATCCATCCACCCTTTCATCCATCCTTCATCCGCCAAACCCTTTTATCCTTACATCTATCCTTCATTCATCTATCCTTCGTCCATCCACCCTTTCATCCTTCCATCCATACATCCATCCTTCATCCATCCACCCTTTCATCCATCCATTCACCCATCATTCATCCACCCATCTTTTCACACATCCATCCATCCATCCATCATTCATCCATGCAACCTTTTATCCATCCATACAACCTTTTATCCATCCATAGATCCTTCATCCATGTACCCTTTCATCCTTCCATCCATCCACTCTTTAATCCATCCACCCCTTCATCCATCCATCTTTTCATCCATCCATCTACCCTTCCATCCATCCATCCATCCATCCTTTCATCCTTCCATCCACCCTTTCATCCATCCATTCATCATTCATCCACCCACCTTTTCATACATCCATCCATCCTTCATCCTTACATCCATCTATCCTTTCATCCTTCCATCCACCCTTTCATCCATCCATTCATCATTCATCCACCCACCTTTTCACACATCCATCCATCCTTCATCCTTACATCCATCCATCCATCCATCCACCCATCATTCATCCACCCACCTTTTCTGTGCCTCTCTCATGGGGGGGGGGTCAGTATCTCTCTGCTCTTCTTCCTTCTTTCCCGATCATGGGAGGGCATCTCTGTGCCTCTCTGCTGGGGGCGGGGACGTGTCATGGGACTCACAGCTCCCGGCGCGCAATATGCATTGACCTCAAAGGGCTACACTACAGCCTGCTCCCCCAGCCCCCCTCCGCCCGCCCCTCCTCTCCTCCTCTCCCAGCTCGAAACGGCTTCAGGGACACACACACAGCCACACCCGAGTACTTGACCGGTCTTTAGAAGACCTTTTAATTGGTAATGAGGCTTTGATGTTTTTCACACCTCGGTGAGGCCTTCGATCAGCCCACCGCCAGGAACTGCGTGCTCTGGCAGAATCTGCGACCCCCTTCCAGGGACTCCACGACCCCCCTGGGGGTCGCGCCCCACAGATTGAAGACCTCTGCCCTAGACATTGAAGCACTCTATACTAATATTCCACAGGACGACATGATAGAGGTTATTGCCTCAATTTTAGAAACTGAAGATTTGAAAGGGGGAAACAGCAACTTTATTATGTCCTGTATTTACTTATTCTTGAAAAAAAACGTTTTCCAATTTAAGGACGAGCCCCAGATAAGCGGATAGGAAGAAGGATCCATTAATTTTTATGATTGATAGCTCTACGTCTCTCCTTTCCCCCATTAGGTCATCTGGTTTTTGAATTTTCATAGACACATTTTGAAATATCCACTGGAAGGAATGCTGGTTTTATCTTATAAGAGTGCAATTAATACTGGGTTGCAGATTTATACAGGTAGGCTCTTAGCTTTACAATCTAGATATACGATATGACACAACGCAGAGAGCTACCTTTCTGATTGGCGTACAATTTATGTTTGGGAAGCAGAACTAGCCGCTCAGAGATTTACGATTTAAGACCAGACTTCTGGATCAGTACACATGCAGACTTTGATATCTAGGACCTTTGCTGCCTAGAAATAAGGGTAAGAGTTATCCTCTAATAGATCCCTCTAGACCTAGCACTTGGTTAAATATGGAATGTGAGGTAACAAATATCTCTCGTGTTTGATAAATCCAGTTTTGTATTGAGATCACATATACAGATATCAACTTTCTAAAGTAGGGGCTTATTATTAGAACTCCCCTTCAATTGTTACTGCACAGCAATTCCGGTGCAAAATTTGATAATTTATTGTCACCGAGCCGGAACAGCTGCCAACAGTATATTTTGTTGTTGTTTGTGTTTTTCTATTGTTTCTCTCCTTAAATGTATGAAGTTAGTAATCTACATGTATAAAATTCAAGCAATGGAGTAGGGGGGGAAATGCAACAGTTTGTGATCCCAAGAAACAAGACGTGATTGAGATTTTTTTTGTCTTTAAAGTTATACTGGCCTTATAATGGGTTAAGCATTATGAGATTGTGTTGACATTGGTCTAACTTCAAGTATCCATAATAGACCTCATACATTGTTCTAACTGTGTATATATATTTATTATAGGGAGATCTTACTGACCCCTGTATGGTGACAGATAAACAACAAGTCTTGATAAAGGTGGTTATTATCATTAGAACCCACCGAAACGCGTCAACGCCTATTCCTGGTACAATTCAAGACTCTGACATCGATGTTGACGTACAGATGTTATAGTAGCAAAATATTGATGGAAACATAATGGAGTCCGAATGTATAACCTGTATTTAACAATTTTTATGTTTTACTCTTTCTGTCCTTAGCTTCAATTGTGCAGGCCATATTTGATTGTCTTGTTTTGTTTAATCTATTTCAGATTAGGGCACTAGATTAGTTAGCCCAACTATATTATTTTTATTTGCAATGTATTCATAATAAATGATTTTTAAACTGTTAAAATCTTGGTGGTATATATGATTGTACTGTTTGCATTTGGAGGTATGTTTATGTGAACCTGTTCGTATTTTGACTCAAGGGAACCTTTGAAATTTTGGGTTGATTCTATGAGTTCCATTGCCAAGGACACGCTGTGAATTTCGGATGTTTTTGGCAAAGTGTAAAAAACATATAAAGACATATTTTACATAAAGTTTCAGTGTAGCTATTAAGTAAGGGTGGGCATAGTGCGGGTAGCGGGGCTACGTGCAGCTCCGCGAAGTGGGTTGGGCACTTCGCCCACCCACACACTTTGCGTAGCTCCGCTATGCGCTGGATGTCTCCCTCCTGCCCTCTTCTAGTACCATATTTTTACTATTAAAGACATTAAAATAAAAGAAAAAAGCACTTACCTGGATGCTGCGTCCCGGGGCTCCCTCTTCCTGTTGACGTGCCGACTTCCTCAGAGGAATGCGCATGCGCGGGCACCCGCGCATGCACATTTCTTGCAAGGAATGCGCATACGCGGGTGAACACGCATGCGCATTCCTCTGAAGAAGTCGGAGGGTCAACAGGAAGAGGGAGCCCCAGGACGCCGCATCCAGGTAAATGCTTTTTCTATTATTTTAATGTCTTTAATAGTAAAAATATGGTACTAGAAGAGGGCGGGAGGGAGGCGGGTGGCGGGCAACTTCGCGCCACCACGGAGTGGGTGTAGTGTTGCCTACTACGCCTACTTGGTGAAGCGCGAAGTAGGCAACACTACACCCACTCCGTGGGCGGAGCAAAGTCCTTTTCCCAGGGTTACTAATTATAAGATACTAATTTAATTTGCCCTTTGTAAACATTTGTCAAAGCAACTACTTAAAAATGCATTTTCCTTCTTCACAGCAACATGGAAGGTCGCAATGACATCAGTAGTCACAAATAGAAATGACAAAATGTAACAGATATTTAAACACATTTTACACAAAGTTTGAGTCAAGTTGTTTAGTAACATAATTATTTAACTTTATTTTAACAACACATTCACCAAAAATAACAATTTCAAAAAATTACTTTCAACATCTGAAATCATGTATAGAACATAACTACAAATTTTCCATAAAACTCCCCATTCTTATCAAAATTCCACAGGAATCAAAAACTGCTCCAAAACTAGTACAATGCACGCTCTGTGAAAAGATCCACTCTAGAGGAATGAATACAAAATATTCATATGGGATCCATGGTCTATGATCTTAAAACCTAACATAGGAAACATTTCTAACTGGCAATCAAGTGCAGGCCAGAAGCTGGAGGACCTTCTACATCAGTTGCATCAGCAACATTTCTCACCCAGAAAGTCCTTCGAGAGGTGCAGCCTTCTGCAACAGATATAGTTCCAGAGGCCACGTACAAAACCACACAAAAAAAATCAAAAACAAAACAGAAAATCACGTCGCTGAGAATTAAAGAAATATCATGGGATAATACACTTTTCAACTAAAAAAATAAAACAACATGCCCATGTATCTATCTTGAACATTATGTAAGAGGAGTTCATAGTGAGCAGATTTGTGCAATGTACAATGTCATTGTCAAGGGATACAAATAAAACATATTTTTGCAGGACTATGTCCATGCTTTACATTCTGAAAACATACCAAAGCAACAGTGTAAAGCAGCAAGAAGGCAATGCACGGCAGAAGGACCCTGAAATTGAATACCACCCACAACAACACTGGGGCAGAGAGTCCCTTCAGAGGTCCAATCTCAACTTCCATTTTTGTCTCTACAGTTTTCCCGGATGGCATTATACTGCATGGATTTTGGAGTAGTAGTGAGTGCTGGAGAGCAGTCCATAAGAGCCCTTCACAATGCTGCAGAAAATCATGAATTGAATTTTTTTTTATTTGTGGCCCTTCATAGTTTTTTTTACATTAGCAGGTGTTTTATTATCTTACTGAGTATCTAATAGCTATTTGTTGTTCATTTTATTATCATCTAATTTATTGTAACACTAGTTAACAATAACTTGCCTTATGGAAAAGTTAAAGCGTTCCTCTACAAATAAATACACAGGTAACTTTGCTAGTCAGCAATATTTACTTTTCCACTTTTTAAATACAAGTCAAACATCTGTGTTTAACCTGTTCTGTGCGCCGGACTGCCTGGAGCTGTCCGCCGCCCAGTGCTCATGTGCGTAGGTGGCTCCCGGCCGTCACAGCATAAGGCACAGGAAATCCCCCTGATGCAGGCTAAAGAGAGATTTCTATTCAATCAACATGCCCTCAGGAATTGGGGAAGAGCTTCCCCAGCTCCCCAGGGTGTTCTGGTTGTTTCTCAGAAATGACGATCAATGTGCTCAATGTGATCTGATGTCATTTCCGAGAAACCAAAACTAAAACTCAGTTTCAGTTTCACTGATGCAGCGCTGAGGGTGCTATCTCAGCCACCTGAGCACCAAGGCAGACACAAGAGGTATCACTGTGGCATCCCTGCTAGGGGATTGCCCCAGGAGGGCAATCCGAACTACCACAAATAGTCAAAAAAAGGCTTAGCAGAGGCATTGCAGCGAAAGGGTTAAATCTTCTAGTGAGTGCAAAATGTTGTACTCTCTTCTCCAAAATTATCAACTGTAACATCTGGGTCGAAACTGCACATCATCACAAACCTTTCCTACATCCGTCACAGTACCATACAAAAGTGCTGTATACATTTCTCCTAAGCATAATGCAGGAACTTTCACATAGTACAGCCTCCTAACTAAAGTTTGCATACCAGTCCACAAAAGGAGTAAAAGGAGACACAGGAAAGGTTAAAATATTTATTTTAACGACGTGCTCTAAGATAGTAGTCTCTTTGCTAACATAAGCAGACATATGATTAGAAATAATATGATCAGCATTGTTACAATGCCAAAAAACACAAAAGGAGAAATCATATTACAATGATGGTGAAAATGGTCCTATAGCACCTAGTAAATCACCCGCCCTAGGTAGGAACTATGTTTTATAAAATATAGAAGGTCTCTTAGGCTTGTGAGGGGGACATACCTCCAAGATCAGCAGGAATGGATCACATCAGGATCTGCAAAAGCTCTCTGTCTCTCTGGAAAAACGGGACTCTACCAAGTGCCTGAAATCATGCTTACAGTGCAATATTAAAGGCGCCAGAATCACGTTGGCTGCAGCTGCATGTATGTTATGGCTAAAACGTGAGTGATCAGTCCGAACAACAGCTACCTTGTTATGATAACCTTGGATGCTTTACCACTCCGTGTGCAGACTAGAGTCACGATGTAAGTCTAAGGATGCCGAAAACAAGCCATTCTCATGTGAAGCATTTCACGCAGCCTAACTTACATCAACAGTTATATGCAGTGTTGTGTGCAAAAGCAGCAAAAAGGTAAAATGGAGTTTAAACTACTAATAAGCCAATGCTAACATAGCAACGTGCGTAACAAGGCCCAGCCCTCACTACAAGGCCATCTTTCCAAAAATATATACTTCTCTGAATCTCAACACTCTCATCGTACATATAAATATCTGAAACTAGAAAAACATATCTCACCATCTAAACATATGCAAACCGATCATATAAGTTAAAAACCACATTGACAGACACATCCAAATACATACCTAACATGTATTACTACTTGATAATTCATACAAAGCACAGCACATTGTATTATGTTTTATTCACGACTACAGTACTCCTTTTAAATAATGTGACTAAAACTACCACAACTCACAGAATACAAATTCTATACATGTATCTATTCTGCACATAGTTCTTGGACTTTTAAAACATTGTCATTGTTAAAGGCATTGCTCATGGTATTTTTCATCAGTACTAACATTTTAAACACATACCATCTGCCAGATACAGTTCATCTGATTTTTTTTCATATCACTTTGATAATCTTTTTAATCAAACTCCTATATACATCTTCATTTCTAATGTCATTTTTTTTATATAATTAAAGGTTATATTCATACCATTGAACTGAGTTTGCAGATTATATTGTTCTTTTAGCTCTTTCTGGATAGTTTTGACACTGTCAAGATTTTTAAAAACCAAGCACAAGAATGGTACACCACTTGCACAGAAAGCAACTGTAAATTGACAACCTCTTCAACTTTCCACTCTATGATCATGAGAAAGGTAGCAAATGAAATCATGTCTTTCATTTTAAACTACTGTATATCCACGTGTGAATGGTTAGCATATGTTAACCCTTTTCATTTTCTTTCAAAACAAGGTTCCTGTCAGCTTGATTTCACAATGTTTTCACGATCTTCACGAAATAATCGTAAAAAAATGGGAGTTCAAACCTACATGTGGCTTAATCTTTTTTACATTTAAATACTATACAGTTTATATCATAGTCCTGAGATGGAAATGAAAGCATGCCATTACTTACATTTTGTCACCATTCCTCAACTTTAAAAAAAATGTTCTGGCTCCTTAAGACCCTTCCCCTGAATTCACTCTTAGCTCAGTATACCTAGAAACCCGTAGGTCACAAGTTCACCTCACATTCTTGAAGGAACATGCTATTTCCAAATGAGACAGAATAGGTGTGGTTTACTCCACAGATTCAAAAGCATATCCATGTCTGTATTACATTTCTTTTTCTAAACAACTGCCAATACTAAGACTTTTTCCTAATGCATCCAACACACTACCTAATTGTATTGACTTTCCTGCTGACAGCATCCAATGAAATATATATATAACTATGCCCGCAATCAGACCAACTCATTACCAATATTTTCTATTGTTAGGCATTGACGTGACACTTGTCGAAATTACCCTATCCATGTCTCTAAGGGTCAAACAAACTGTGTACAATGCAAATAATCTTCGTTATTTATAGAGGTGTATTTATCTACTTACAATTGTAAGTACCACACTGAGTCACTTTATATATACAATTTTCTGTAAATCGGTATTTTAAGGGGCCATTCCAATGCTCAAACAACATAACTTTTGGATATGTGCTTTTTGGTTATAGTCTGTTTTCTATATTCTTCACATGTTGTTTGTAGCTGGTCAACTTATTTTTAAAGTTGGTGGGCTTTTAATTCACTTTAAAACTGCAAGGTTTGCTGGGGCGCATCATTTGACCAAGCTCCTTCATTGGAGCGAAACGCGTCATGGATAGACACTTGTCTTGTAATGTCAAATAAATTAATTTCACTGATTGCACTATGATCCTGTGTGCTGGTCCGTAATTTCGAAGAATCTACAAGAGGTCCGCACCTGTATTTCACCCGTCACACACTGGCGGTCAGGAATTTGCTGCATATATATATATTTTTGAACAAGTTGAATGAGGTAGTTTGGTGTGATTCCTACTGCTTTATTGTGATGGATATTTGTGCTCTATATACAAGCATAGACCATGAAATAGGTCTGACTGGAGTACAATATTATTTATCAACACGCGACATCTAATTGTATGAACGTAACAAAATGATACTGCATATGATCAGGTTATGCTTGTTTAACAATTTTTTCCTATTTAACACTTCTGTACATCAACAACTCCGAGGAGCTCCATAGAAAAGCCATGGCCGGAAATTCCATTCTCCATGCCAGCAGCTCCCACCGTAGACATCTAATCAAAAGTATACCCTATGGGGAATTTTTAGGGATCAAACGTATCTGTAGCAACAGCAATGACTTCAAAATATGTTTAGATGAATATGTGCAAGGATTTGCAGCCAGAGGCTATAAGATAGAGGACCTAAAGAAATCTCTATCCAAACTTGACACCATTGAGTCTGGTGAAAACACTAATGAGGTCCAGTCAGATGTCTCTAGTGGTCCCAATGTGGTAGGTCTTCAACGGAAGGCTCCTGTCAGGTTAATAACAACATATAATTGTCAACACAAGCGTGTTAGACAAATCATAACTAAAAGCTGGCCCATTTTGAAATCTGACATGATTTTAACAACTGAAACAGATAACTCTCCTAGTATAACCTATAGGAGAGCTCCATCAATGAGGGATGCCCTGGATAGAGCCATGCCTGAGACCGAAACCAAAACCACAACTAAAAGCGATTGGCTAACAAAGAAAAAAGGATTTGTGAAGTGTAGCTCTTGTCGAGCTTGTAAATTTGGTATTAATATAAGGGAGGTCCAGGATGCATTCTCAACTGATTTATGTCAACTGAACAGTTTTTTCAACTGTAAGACTGAATTTGCGGTTTACGTTTTAGAATGCACCTGCAAATTAAAATATATAGGCAGCACCAAGTTACCTGTGTCCACACGTATTTTACAACATTTACGTGCCTTCGTCAATTCAGACTCAAGCTAACCTGTGGGCCGTCATTTTAAACTTGTACATAATAATAATCTTAAAGATCTAACTTATTTTGTTTTAGATGGGGTGCCTAAACAGATAAGGGGTGGCAATAGGGACAAAAAGCTGCGACAGTTGGAAAGTCGATATATAATGTAGGCATGGGCGGAAAATCCGTTCCGCTCGCGGATTTTGCGGATTTATGGTAAATTCGCAATCTGCGAGATTCGCAAATTTCCCGCAACATCCGAAAGCGGAACGGATTGGGTCCAAAGTTCAAGCTGACTTTTGTAACTCTTTTAGAATGGTGCCGGCAAGCTGCCATTCTAAAATAGTTACAAAAGTCAGCTTCAACAGGAAGCTCGAATAGATAAAGTAAAGCAGGTGCTCGAGTTGAAGCTCAAACTCAGTTACACAATCATTAATCCCCCCAAACTTGGGGTGATTAATGATTGTGTAACCTAATTTGACCTTCAACTCGAGCACCTGCTTTACTTTATTTATTAGTGCTTCCTGTTGAAGCTCTTTGTAGCTATTTTAGAATGGCGCTGGCAGCTTGCCGTCGCCATTCTAAGTGGGGCTGAGGGCAGAAGGGCACAAAAAATGAGTGGGGCAGAAGGGCACAGAAACGAGTGGTACAGAGGGCAGAAGGGCATAAAAAATGAGAGGGTGGCAGTGAATAAACCAGGCAACAAAAAAAAACGCGAACACGCAAAGTGCCCCACGAACAAGCAAAGCGCCCGGCGAATACCCGCGAACCCACAAAAATATAAAAATCCACAAATTCCTGCAAATTCGCAAATTTTGCGGATTGCAAATTCGCAAATCCGCAAATTCGCAGATCGTGAATTCGCAAAATTCCCCCATGCTTAATATAATGCAGTTTGACACCAAAATGCCTAACGGTCTGAATACAGGGGAAGATTTATATACCTTTTTATAGCCATCTGAGTTGTTCCTGTTGTTAAATTGCAATATATTTGATTTTGATCAGCAACGTCCACTGGGACCAGTGGTCGCTTTATGAATGTTCTCATTTTGCATACGTGAGATTTTATGAGGTATTAGATATTTATTCCTGTTGTTTTTATGCGTGTTGGTGCCACGACGGCTGATTCTTCGACCCATTTTTACTGGATTTTAACTAGTTTTACTTCTCAGTTTTACTGTTTTTTATTTGGTGTCTGCGGGTGGAGGGTTAGCTGTATTGTGGTTTGCGCGTATGATAAGAGCAGGATGAATGTATATTATCGGCTTCATAGACGGATGAACTATTGTATGAATTTCTTGCATCATTATTTATTTCCCTGTATCTTGCACATGGCACTTTAAAGCACAGCTGAGATATGAAATTAATGTTATGAACCCTTCCAATTTACAATTCATATGAATGTATGAAAATGGAAAAAGAAGGAAACTTATTAGGGTTTCATATGATCTCTAAACTATGCTCAAGATTCACTGTTTGTTATCTACATTATCGAAGGTTCATTTATTATTTTTTAATTTTCACTGGTTTCTGGTTTTGCACTACTATGTCACTATATCGGTTCCACACATAAAATCTAGGGTAAATCATGACAATTACATTCTTTCATGCTCAATGATATTAGAATGCAATTAGAAGAAATAGGGCACTGGCCCCCGTTGGTTTACTATGTTTTATGGTTCTTACATACATTTTGGATATAGAGGCACTGGCCTATGTCCTCATATATGATGTTGTGCATATATATTTTAATATAAAAGTATGTACATGTTTTTTTCAATACATTTTTGCACTTGATGTATTGTCTCCAATTAAGTCTGTTTTTCATACCCATGAATGAGAAGGGGTGGAGCGTATTATGTTGTGGAATAGTATTTAAACACTGTGGGGTCACAACATGTCATGTGATCAAGTCCGGGAGCACCGGACGAAACGTGTCATGTCTGTATTGAGATATATATATATATATACTTTTTTTTAACAAAGGACGCCCCCACCCTATGCCCTCATTCCCCTCATCCTTCACTGAGCAGCTTGCCACATCCTCCTCTCGTGTCGCCATTTTTGGCGATTTTAATTATTGGTTCCAACACAAGGATGCCGGGCCTCACGCCACTGAGCTATTCGAAGCCCTCTCGAGCTTAAATTTCACTCAACTCGTCAAGTCTTCCACCCACAGTGGTGGCCATATTCTCGACCACATCTGGATTCATGGGGTTAAGTCCTCTTGCCCGCTGATCACTCCCTGTGTGTGGTCTGACCATTCCTTGATTGAGACTGTAATCTCTATCGATGGTCATACCAGGGTCCCCCTGCCGGAGGGCAGCGCCGCCCGCAAGTGGAGGGCTGCTGACTCTTCTAAACTGCTCTCCCATCTGTCAGAGACCCGTCCCTCCCTCCCTAACGATATCTGCATTAATGAGCTAGATGGCAACATCTCTCACTGGCTCACGTCAGCTAGCGATATCTTTGCCCCATTAACCAAGTTCCCCCGCTCTCGGCACAGTAATTCCCATAAGTGGTTTGACTTCCAACTAAAAACCCAACATCTGGAGTTACGCCAATTGGAGCGTAAGTGGAGGAGAGATTACTGTCCCACAAGCAGAGACACTTATGTGGCCGCCCGTAACAAATACAAAAAAGCCATCATTGCGGCCAAAACAGCATATGCTTCCATGAGAATTCTATCAGCCCCTTGTAAATCGAAGGAGATTTGTAAAGTCCTCGATGAATTCACCTCTGACTCTCGGACGCTCCCAAACCAGGCTCCTACTCAGGAATCATGCAACGCTCTTAGCACGTTCATCTTAGAGAAAATTGTTATGATTAAGGACACTATCCCGGTCACCTCCCCTGGCACTGATTCTGTCTGTCCCCCTCATAATGCACTCTCTCTTACACACCTCCCCTCTCTCGACCCAGAATCCCTGGCCACACTGGCCATTCGTATCAAGTCTGGCTCACCGGACGACTGCTGTCCACCATCCATAGTACGGGACATCTGCCTTACTTTACCTGATATCCTCCCTCTCCTGAATTCTTCTCTCTCCTCTGGCATGGTGCCCAGCTCTTTCAAGGAGGCCGTCCTGGTGCCTCTTCTGAAGAAGCCTGGAGCGGACCCCGCAGTCCTGGCGAACTACCGGCCTATCTCTCTTCTGCCCTATTTTTCTAAAATTCTGGAAGCCCATGTCACCACCTGCCTCTCACAGTTCATCGAGAGCTCCAACTTTCTTGAAGCCAACCAGGCCGGCTTCAGACCCGGCCACTCCACGGAGGCAGTGATCTTGGCCGTGTTGGATGCTCTGAGAGACGGCGCTGACAGGGATACCCCCCAGGCCCTGGTTCTCCTAGATCTGTCGGCCGCGTTCGACACAGTGGACCATGACATCCTTCTCCACCGTGTCGAGCAGGCCGGCATCCAGGGCCTGGCGTTGGCATGGGTCGAATCCTTTTTGACCGGGAGGTCTCAGACAGTCAGTCTGGGCACCTTCAGGGCACCTAGGGAGCGTTCACTCTGCGGGGTTCCCCAGGGCTCCTCTTCATCCCTTCTTCTCTTCAATCTATATCTCCAACCTTTTCTTTTTTCTTTTTTCTTTGAGGCAGTGGGACGTCACCGTTTTCAACTACGCCGACGACCTGCAACTCATCTTTCCTCTTAACTCCTCTTCTGCTATTTCCAATTTTCAGGCGGTTATGTCCCACATTCTTCAGTAGATGAGCCAGAATCAACTCAAACTGAACCCCGGGAAGACGGAGCTCCTCCTCCCTGGTAAGAGTTCCTCCCACTGGGGTCCGCACTTCTGGCCGGCAGAGCTTGGCCCTCCTCCCATCCCTGTGGCCTCGGTGAAGAGTCTCGGGGTCATTATCGACTCCGAGCTTTCCCTTAAGCCCCAGATAGGGACGGTGGTCTCCTCCTGCATGTATCAGCTGCGCAGGATCAGGAAGGTGGCTTATCTCCTGACTCCCGAGGCCCTGATTCAAGTCCTCATGGCTTTCGTCCTCTCCCGCTTGGATTATTCGAACTCTATCTATCACGGTCTGCCTAAGGCCCTTCTTTTTAGATTACAGATCGTTCAGAACCAAGCGGCGAGATTGGCCTTCGGGATCCCGAAATGGCAATCTGCTAAACCTTTTCTTACCAACCTGCAATGGCTTCCTGTCACTTCGAGAGTAGCCTTCAAGATCGGCTGCCTCACCTTCAAATCTCTAACCGGTCCCTGCCCTGCCTTCCTGAAATCCCTCATCAGTCCCTATTGCCCTTCACGTAACCTCAGATCTTCTCACCTCCGCCTCCTGGTTGTCCCCTCTTTCAAACGCTGCAGAATCGGAGGTCGGAGATTTGCACATTTGGCCCCCAAATTCTGGAACTCTCTTCCACCCTCGTTTAAAACCTCTAACTCGCTCATCCAATTTCACAGATCTTTGAAAACATGGCTCTTCCCACAATCTGACTAATCTCCCCTGCCTCCCTCAGCACCAGATCAGCGCCAGGAAACCCACGGTGACAGAGAACTCTATAAGCTCACCTTAACATAACATAACTTAGGTTTAAGGTTTAATCAGTGCCCAGTCTAACACACCTACGCATTTCAGCCTTACGACAGTGATGTCAAATGAGATGTCATCAGTGATGTCATCAGTGATGTCATTTGAGATGTCATCAGTGATGTCATCAGTGATGTCACTGACCATGTCATGAATGATGTAATATGTGACAATATCAGCAGTGGATTGCGGGTGCGCAAAATATAGTTAGTACAACTAACTATATAGGAGCACATTCAATGGTTTTTTAAATGCTAATTCCTAACTATATAAGGCCTGAAACCTATGTTTTTTTAAGTGAATTTGCAAGGTTTTTAAAATGCTAATTCCTAACTATATAAGGGCTGAAACCTATGGTCTTTTAAGTGAATTTGCAAGGTTTTTTAAATGCTAATTCCTAACTATAATACTATATTGGGCCTGAAACCTATGGTTTTTTAGGTGAATTTGCAAGGTTTTTTTAAAGCTAATTCCTAACTACATCAGGCGTGAAACCTATATTTTTTTTCAATAAATTTCAAAGGTTTTGTAAATGCGAATTCCTAACTATATAGGGCCTGAAACCTATGTTTTTTTTCAGTGAATTTGCAAGGTTTTTTTAAAGCTAATTCCTAACTACATCAGGCGTGAAACCCATATTTTTTTTTAATACATTTCAAAGGTTTAAATGCTAATTCTATTAGCGGATAACGTTTATATATGTTATTATCCTTCTGGGACCACCTGAGCAGCCATCTTGTTTCTCAGGAGAAGTGAGGCACAAGAGAGCACAAAACAAGAGTGGAAAACGCAAAAAGGGGGCAGGGTAGAGACCCCCTGACCCCCGAGCCCTTCTCAGGGGGTCCCAGAAGGACCACCAAGTGCAGAAAAAAGAAATCTTTTTTTTAAATCGCAGGGTACGCGCACGGTACGCGTACCGTACGGTGTGCGTACCCCTCGATTTTTTCAATTTGTTTCTTTTCTTTTTTTGCTCTTGGGGGTCCTTTTGGGACCCCCTGAGAAGGGCTAGAGGGTTGGGGGGTCTCTACCCTGCCCCCTTTTCGTGTTATATATATATATATATATATATATATATATATATATATATATATATATATATATATATATATATATATATATATATATATATATATGTATATACACTGAAAAAACCATAGGTTTTAGGCCTTATATGGTTAGGAATTAGCATTTAAAAAACCTTGAAAATTCACTGAAAAAACCATAGGTTTCAGGCCATATATAGTTAGGAGTTAACATATAAAAAACCACTGAAATTGCTCCTATATAGTTAGTTGAACTAACTATATATTTCGCGCATTCGCAATCCACTGCTGATGATGTCACATATTACATCATTCATGACATGGTCAGTGACATCACTGATGACATCACTGATGACATCACTGATGACATCTAATTTGATATCAATGATCACACCACTGATGATATACTTCATGTGATAATACAATGCTCCTCCTTACACTCTAATATAACCTCTGTTACACCTAGTGTTAAATACAGAGTATCATTTTTGAAACCATTGACACACGAATACCAGTTACTACATACGCACTCACTGAATCCTACGTCTACACACACATTCACTCATTCAGCCATACAATCACTCGTACATACAGTCACTCATTATTGCAACACTATCATATGCACTCATACACCTATGCAGACACTCACACACTGCCACTCATCCATGGAGTTACTCACACATCTAGTCAGTCCTGTAAAGAATCAATCACACTTTGATTTCTTCATCTATACAGTTAAGCACAGAACAGCTTACATTTTCACAGATATACTAACACATACTTACTCACTTATACAATCAAATCCTTCATCCATACTCATACATCCACTCATTCTTCAATATGTAAAACATATTTAAACTTTACAAGACACTGGATGATGTCATCAGTGATGTCATCAGTGATGTCATTTGAGATGTCATCAGTGATGTCATCAGTGATGTCACTGACCATGTCATGAATGATGTAATATGTGACATCATCAGCAGTGGATTGCGAATGCGCGAAATATATAGTTAGTTCAACTAACTATATAGGAGCAATTTCAGTGGTTTTTTATATGTTAACTCCTAACTATATAGAGCCTGAAACCTATGGTTTTTTCAGTGAATTTTCAAGGTTTTTTAAATGCTAATTCCTAACTATATAAGTCCTAAAACCTATGTTTTTTTCAGTGAATTTCAATGGTTTTTTATATGTTAATTCCTAACTATATAAGGCCTAAAACCTATGGTTTTTTCAGTGAATTCAAAGGTTTTTTAAATGCCAATTCCTACCTGAATAAGGCCTGAAACCTATGGTTTTTCCAGTGAATTTGCAAGGTTTTGAAAATGCTAATTCTATTAGTGGATAACGTTTAAATATGTTAATATCCTTGTGGGACCACCTGAGCAGCCCTAGGGATCCGATTTTTGGACCGGAGCAAGATGCTCTCTGATTGGGCCGTATTTCTTGCCTTCTGCCCCCCTGATTGTGCCGTATTTCTTGCCTTCTGCCCCCCTGATTATGCCGTATTTCCTGCCTCATGCACCCTGATTGTGCCATATTTCTTGCCTTCTGCACCCTAATTGTGCTGTATTTTTTGCCTTCTGCTCCCTGATTGTGCCGTATTTGTTGCCTTCTGCCCACTAATTGTGCAATTATTTCTTGCTTTCTGCCCACTGATTGTGCCGTTTGTCGGGCCTTCTGTCCCCTGATTGTGCCGTTTTTTGTGCCCCTGCCCCCCTGATTGTATTTTCTTTGCCAGTGTTGGTTTGCTGCTGGTATTGCCTTTGTCAGTGTTTTTTTTTTGCTGCCGTTATTGTCTTTGCCTTTTTTTTCTGCCGTTATTGTCTTTGCCAGTGTTTGTTTGCTGCCGTTATTGTCTTTGCCAGTGCTTGTTCTCTGCTGGTATTATCTTTGCCAGAGCTGTGTGGGCTGTGGGAGCTGTGTGGGCTGTGAGAGCTGTGTGGGCTGTGAGAGCTGTGTGGGCTGTGAGAGCTGTGTGGGCTATGAGAGCTGTTTTGGCTGTGAGAGTGTGGGCTGTGTGGGCTGTGAAGGCTGTGAGAGCTGTGTGGGCTGTGAGAGCTGTGTGGGCTGTGAGGGCTGTGTGGGCTGTGAGGCCTGTGAGAGCTGTGTGGACTGTGAGACCTGTGGGGCTGTGAGAACTGTGTTGGCTGTGAGAGCTGTGTGTTTCCTTGAGGGCTGTGAGGGCTGTGTGGGCTGTGTGGGCTGTGAGGGCTGTGTGGGCTGTGAGAGCTGTGTGGGCTGTGAGAGCTGTGTGGGCTGTGAGCTCTGCTTCTTTTGTGCCTCGTTCTACCTAGGCGGGCTGTGAGAGCTGTGTGGGCTGTGAGAGCTGTGTGGGATGTGAGAGCTGTGTGGGCTGTGAGGACTGTGTGGGCTGTGAGGTCTCTGTGGGCTGTGAAAGCTGTGAGAGCTGTTTGGGCTGTAAGAGTGTGAGCCATGTGGGCTGTGAGAGCTGTGTGGGCTGTGAGAGCTGTGTGGGCTGTGAGAACTGTATGGGCTGTGTTGGCTGTGAGAGCTCTGTGGGCTGTGAGGGCTGTGAGGGCTGTGTGGGCTGTGTGGGCTGTGAGGGCTGTGTGGGCTGTGAGAGCTGTGTTGGCTGTGAGAGCTGTGTGGGCTGTGAGAGCTGTGTGGGCTGTGAGAGCTGTGTGGGCTGTGAGCTCTGCTTCTTTTGTGCCTCGGTCTACCTAGCACAAGATGGATGCCAACACTTCCTGGTTTGTAGTGTTGACAGCCAATGAGCATGCAACTTTCTCTGGAAGGCATGCTGATTGGCTGCTACTGTCTATCAACATTCCAAAACAGAAACAGTTGGCAGCCATCTTGTGCCTCAGTAGACTAAGGCACAGGAAAGCAGGAAAACAAATGTGTAGAACTCAAAAAGGGGGCAGGGTAGAAGCACCCTGACCCTCTAGGCCTGCTCAGGGGGTCCCACAAGGACCCCCAAGGCCCCTAAAAATATATATATTTTTTTTAAAAATCGCGGGGTGCTCGCACGGTGCGCGCACGGTGCTCGCACTGTGCTCGCCTATAGATATATAATTGATTTTAACTTGAATTTTCACAGCAACTACTGGAGGGATTTACACCATTTAAGCAAAAGCGTGATCTGCGAATCAGACTCTACCATTTTACCAAACTTCTTGTAATTCCGTTCAGCTGTTCGGGCTGTAGCCGTGTCTAAAGGTCCTATGGCAAATTGCATGGGGAAAACACGTTTTGGGACCCCCTTTTTTCTCGGCCCCCGCTTCACGAATCCCCCCGAAACTTTCAGGGAAGGAGCGGAGTGTAACGCGCCATCTTCTTTGAGAAATTCACATAGATTGATCAACCGGCGCCAAAGTTATTCCCAATAGAATGTTGCGGATTTCCTATGGAAACTAGGTCCTAACTATATATACCTACTGGCGACTGCCAGTAGGTAATATATATATATATATATATATTATCGCTCAAGACTCTTCTTAGTCTGACAAGAAAGAGGCAGCACTCGTAATCCAGGAGTCAACCAGAGATTTAATTAAAGGGAACAAAAAAAAAAAAAAAAAAGCACAGACGCGTTTCGGCGTGAGCCTTCGTCAGTGTGTCACTCGTCAATTTCAGACTTCCCATTAAATATACAAGTTCATGAACATTGACATAGACATAGGACTATACCCCTTTTGCCTCTGTGGGCGCCATGTTGGAAAGGTGTGTTCTGTCCATATGGGGGTCTTATCTGATTCATTTGTGTATTCTCACGTTGAAATAAAGCCGTGGATCGGCTAGTGTCCTATGTTATAATGTACAATGTCATATTTACAAATAAACAAACAGTACGATTTATAAGGCATAACTTCAAACACAGAAATAGCATACTTCATATGAGATTAATCCAAAGTTCATCACGGAAAATCATCAAAATATAACGAGAAAATACGTTCCATAAAGTGTATACCATAAAAATACTCTTTCAAAACAATAAATGTACAAAGGACAAAGGGAAAGGGAAAAACGTCATCCGAGGTATGTCATGCATAAACAGTATGGCTAGGTTGGCCAAAACGAAGCTCCAGGGATTGAAGCTCCAATCGATTCTAGACACTACTATATACATCAGCGAACATGATTCGACTGTTATGGAATATAGTTCATTATAATGTCAAAAAAACCCCAATGAGGAGTTAAGATCCCAGGAGACCTTTCATATCAGGTCGTGCTTCCATACTGGCCAACTCTGTTTTTATATATACCCATATTGTTATATACATATTTACATATTTACATTCCTTCGGTAGCCTCTCCTAATATGCGAAGGGGTATCATGGTCAGAATCAAAATCAAAATCAAAATCAAGATCAAGGCTTGGAAAATACGGTATTACAGTGATGCGATTTAAGTACTATAGGCAGAATGTACACATAATTGCTGGACTAACAGATGTTGTACTCGACCTGACATGCTAATTCCTCACCGCTATTTAGTCCTTCCGATTGTTTGGTGGAAAGATCTACAATATATCTGGACACGAGTCTGCGGAGTCTCCTTAGCCTGTCTCCTCCCCTTATATTTGGTGGAACAATGTCCAATCCAAAAAATCGGAGTTGTTTGCGGTCTTTATTGTGTTCCTCTGCAAAGCGCTGGGCAACCGGATATGAGGTGTCTACCTTCTCGATTGCCCGTTGATGCTCCAGGATCCTCAGTTTGAGTTCCTTGATAGTACTGCCTATGTAGCGTAAGCCACACGGGCAGACTAAACAATAAACTACAAACTGGGAGCTGCATGTGATTAAGTGCTTAATCGGCACTTTATTGCCGGTGTCTGGTATATCATATGATAGCACTCGTCTGCTACCACTACAGGCCTTGCAGTGGCCGCAAGGAAAGAAGCCCGCCATTCGCTTCAAGGAGTTAGTTTTAGGTGTTAGTTTGTCTAGATGACTCGAGACCAGCATGTCACTGAGTGGCCTAGCCCTGCTAAAAGTGATTAAGGGATGAGCAGGTAGGTCCTCAGCAAGTACACTGTCCGTTTTCAAGATATGCCAGTTTTTATTTAACATAGCTTTCAGATCTTTTGCTCCCGTAGAGTATGGAGTAATGAGTCTGCATTTTCCGTTTTCCTTGTTTGATTTTCTATTCCTACCCACAGTGGGATTGTCTATTGCCAAGAGTTTAGATCTTTGTATCTTCCTTACCTTCTTCAAAGTGTTTTTCAGTAAGGTATTGCCATAACCCCTCATGGAGAATCTTGTTAAGCATTCTGAAGCAGCCGCCTCAAAATCGGAGTCCTTTGAGCAGTTCCTACGGATTCTTAATAGCTCTCCGTAGGTAATGCTGTTCTTTAGCTGGGTGGGATGACTACTGCTGGAAAAGAGTGTCGAATTGCCAGCAGTGTCCTTTCTGTACAGAGTGGTATGCAGTTGGTTACTCTTAATATACACCTTCAGGTCTAGGTACTCGGCTGCCACCGGACTGACCGAGCCTGAGAAATGTAGATTGAGGTCATTCATGTTAAGAATTTTAATAAATTCTTCTGCTGAATCCATCCCTCCATCCCAAACAATAAACAAATTGTCAATATAACGATGCCAGCATTTTACATGCCCTTTGTCTGTGCCAGCTGTGCAGCTCCTGGGTACCTGCTCCTCCCACCAGCCAACGAACAAGTTCGCGTAGCTGGGAGCGAAGCAGGTACCCATCGCCGTCCCTGACGTTTGTATGTACAGCTGGTCCTCGAAGAGGAAAATATGTTTGGTTAGGCAAAATTCTGTGAACTCCATGATCATTTCATTGTGGCATGCATACTTCATTTGGCGTTGACTCAGAGCATGTTTAATGGCTTCAAGACCCTGCCTGTGGTCTATACAGGTGTAGAGACTCGTGATGTCTAAAACCATTAACAGATACCCAGAGTCCCATGTCAGTTCCTGGATCTTGGTCAAGAAGTCTTTCATATCCCTTATATAAGATTTCAACTTGATCACTAAGGGAAACAGGATGTTGTCGACAAAACGTGACATGTTCTCAGTCAAGCTGCCAATAGATGATAATATTGGGCGGCCGGGGGGATTTTCCATGTTCTTATGTAGTTTGGGGAGATGGTAAAAAGTGGGTAGCATGGGGGTGTGGTTCCTTAGAAACAGATTTTCGTCCTTCCCAAGCATGTTATGATTGTACCATTTTTGTACCAGGGCGTCATATCTGGTGATGCTTGTTTGGTACACTGCATTTGTGCATTCCTTGTAGAAATGTCCGTCTGCAAGTTGCCTCAGGGCTTCAGTTCTGTATAGGTCTCTACTCATTAGAACCACGTTGCCCCCCTTGTCCGAGGGCTTGATCACTACGGATTCATCATTGATCAGACCCTTCAGAGCTTGGCGTTGACATTCAGTAATGTTGTTCGTTGAAATTGACGGTTGCGATTTTCTGTATAATGTCAGGTCTCTTTTCATTGCCTCCGTAAAAACATCAATTGCATCCCATGGTGTTTGTGGTACAAAGGTCGATGCGGGTTTAAACGAGCTTTCTTCTCTTTCTTGTTCGACCCCTTGAAGGACAGCCAGTTGTGCAATTGTTAGGTTTTCTTGTTGTTGATCGCAATCCTGATCTAGTCGTAAGTCCTCCAATGTCTCGATAGCTGATAGGTCTTTTGCGCTGAGTATATCCATATATATATATATATAGATAGATATATTCAAATCCGCTCCTGGTACAACCGATCCTTCACTTGGAACAAAGAACCAGAGCCGAGGCCCAAATGGTGGTCAGTGCAATATTTTTATTGGCACACAAGGGAAACACCCAACGCGTTTCGAAGATCCCTCACTTCTTTATCACGGGTGAGGTTTGTTCTGCGGCCATTTTTTTTAAAGGTACAGTGTTATTGTTACGTGCACGTGATACATAGACACTGAAAAGTTACAATGTTGCCGCTTTTCGTTCATATTGAAACAGTACAGTTTTACGATGGTGTTCAACATGCAGATAAACTCATACTAAAGCTCAATAAGAAATTAAACATGTTAATATCACATATTCCACTCCGTAAGTCATTGTTAAATGATCAAACTAGAAATGACAAATGGCATTATCTGAGATTCGTTCATCGAGCCCAAGTGGGCAAATGGCGCAACTCAAATTTGATAAAGAAACAAATGGTTATCCATGGACATTTGTTGTAACATGGCATATTCAAAAATAATATAGTGCTCCTAGGGGCTACATATTTCATATTTCTAAGAGCTAACGCCCAAGTGGGCGAACATCTTCAAATCTGCACAAGACTTCCTCTCTTGTTATCTGCAATCAAAAAGAACAAGAGGCAACATTTACTGTTTATGTTATTCATTAATATACATCATTAAAAAACATTAAAATTCAAAGAATGAAATTCCCTGAAGAGGCAGCCACTACAAGTAATATCTAACATTTAATTATGCAAGAGAACCGACAGTTCTTCATCCAAATTATGACATACAGGGTGGGTGGTGTTATACTTGATGATAAATCTTGATTCTAGTTTTCTCAATTCCAACATTCGGTTACCTCCCCTTTCACGGTTTGCGATACAATCATGTACATTAAATTTCAATAAATTTGGATTCTGATTATGTTCTACTGCAAAGTGACGTGCAATCGGATATTGTGGATTGACATTGGTGATGGCTCTCAAGTGCTCCAGTACTCTGAGTTTGGCTTTTTTAATTGTGCTCCCTATATAAAACTTGTTACATGGGCATTGTACCACATAAACCGCGTATTCTGTGTTGCACCCCACATGCTTCATTATTTTATAGGGTGCCTGATCCTCAGAGATTTTCCGATTTTTACAATTTGTGCTATTCTTGCACGCTTTAAATTTTTTACAAACAAAAAATCCCTGTATCTGATTGGTTTTAGCCTCTTCTTTGATCAGAGCTGTACTGAGTGTGTCTTCCAATGAATTAGCCTTTCTAAAAGTTAAAGAAGGATTTTCATTAACAACTTCGATTAAATCTTTGTCAAATTTTAGAATATTCCAGAATTTCTTCAAACTCCTCCTGACTTCCCATGACTCATAGTTGTAGGCAGTAATGAATCTTATTTGTTCTTTATGTTCACGCTGTTTGGGAATAAGCAAGTCATTTCTTACCATCTGATCTACTTTTGCCTCTGCCTGTTTAATCACATTCATGCTGTATCCTCTTTCAAGAAATCTTTGGGTCATAATTATTTTTTCTTTTTCATAGCCCAATGTGAACTGCAGTTGTGTTTAGCTCTTATTAGTTCACCCAGAGGAATACTGCGAATTAGATTAATGGGATGTCAGCTCCCTGCGTGAAGCAGGCTATTACCAGCTGTTTGTTTGCGAAATGGGACGCTTGTCAATACATTTTCCACTACTTCCAGTCTGACATCAAGAAAGTCAAGCCTTGTTCTATCCATGTGTAAATTGTAAATTTAAAGAGTTATCGTTAAGGATGATTACAAATTCCCTTGCATGCTCCACTGAGCCATTCCAGATACAGAAAATATCGTCAATGTACCGGACCCAGAGGACGACGTGGTCACTGAGGTGGGAGATGTTATTCACCATGTGCTTCTCCCACCAGCCCAGGTACAAGCCTGCAAAACTGGGGGAAAAGCAAGTTCCCATTGCCGTCCCCTTTGTTTGTCTGTACAATTGTTTGTGGAAGATGAAAAAATTGTTTCTTAGACATATCAAGATCATGTCCAGAATCATGTTGGTGTGCATCAGAAATGAGAGAGATCTACCCTTAAGGAAATATTTACAGGCATCAATTCCCAAATCTTGTGGTATGCATGTATATAAACTTGTTACATCATAACTTAGTAACAAGTAATTGGGATCCCACACTATCTCATTAATGATTCTCAGAATATCCGATGTGTCCCTTACAAAGGATGGTAACGATTGGACAAAGGGCTGCAAAAAGTAATCAATGTACCTAGACGTATTTTCTAGAAGGCTACATGTTGAGGACACTATTGGTCTCCCAGGTGGAACTTCAATACTCAATACTGAAAATTCCAATAGGTAAGACAAAGGGACAAACCTCTAAATCTTTAATTGAGAATAAACGTGAATCAATAGAGGAGCTAAAGTTTGGTTGATTAATTGCAGCACTACACAGAGTAAAGGAGGATTGATGAAACCCAAATGATGGTCCCAAGAAGGGAATAACAAGCCCAAGTGGTGGGTTTGGAATATACTCCTGGAATGTACAAGATATTCAATCAAATATACAAAATGAGCAACGGACTTTAATGTTGGAACATTTACAAATTATTTGCCTACAAGAGACCTGGGTAACTGATCCTTTTAAATTTGAAAGTTTTAAGGAATATTACATGCCTGCCAAGAAAACAAGCAAATAAGGCAGATCTTGTGGGGGCTTGGCTACTTTTATTTTAACAGAATTAAAAATTGAAAGTGAGGTGGAATCCCAAAATACATGTGACTATAAAATGCAATATAGTGGGTGTGCGCGGAGTCCAAGAGATAGAAAATAATTTTTACTTAAGTTCCATTATTTTTATATTCAGCATCAAAAAAGAGCTTTAAATTCCAGCCAACGCATTTTGTTCTCCATCTGATAACTTCATCAGGGCTTAAGGGTATAAAGGCTCCAATCAGAGCAAAGCCTGAAGCTATCTGGATCCTCTCACTTGAGAAAAGTATCTAGGATCCCGGATGTGACGTCTTGCTCAGTTTGAAGGTGCTTTGCGTCCAAGATGTCGTCCACTGGGATTGGAAAAATGAAAAGGTGCGAGCAGGATGTTACGACACCAAGGACTTAAATATAGATCCTGTAAATGCCTGTGTCGAATCGTAATCCAGACAGAAATTGAAATGATAGTCATTTCACACCACTCACGATACGATGGCAGAGAATCAGTTGACTTTGCTTGGTGGCACAAAAAACGCCAATATCCATAAAGGTCTGAAATATCAAAATGTAGAACCGGAAAGGAATAGTAACCGGCCCTTAAGATGAATTACAATACTATAAGGAGAGAAGTTCCCAAGGATGTACCAGGCCTTCTCATTCCATCCACAAGGTCGGCACTCCCAAGTCCCTATTACGCCCACTGTGACTGTCCTATCAAAGGGTGATTCTAGATGGCCATGGGAAGACAAAGCCAGCCCCTGTTCAATACCGAAGGACTCTGGCAAACCATCCACAAATGGGGGAAAGAGGAAACGTGCAGAGAGAGCGGGGTAAGCTCACAAGGAAAACAATCAGTCACCTACCACAAAGAGACTTAAACCCACATTATAGGAAAACATTTTAAGCCACCTATTGGAGGGAGAGAAAATGGTGGAGAGGATGGCCATGATATTCTATTTGGTAAATTGTGTAATTTAGTGCAGGAATCTTTGGCGCCTATTTTGGTGAGATTAACCAGCATTGAGGATCAGCTAACTATTGCTTGTAAAGCATTTGTATCAATAGATGTAATTCCATCACATAATACATCTGAGAGTGGTGTACTTGCCAGGGGTGCAGCCCAAGGACACAGGGGCAATCAGTTGGCAGTTATATCTAAGAACGCGGCCTCTAGGAAAGTTCCATTTACTACCAGTGTTATCCCTTTGCATCACAGTGGCATACAAGGGATTAAAAATTCGAGTACACTGACAGAGCTAGGGAAGATTACCGTTCCTCCTAAACCCCCCAACCCCCCACCAGGCGCAAAATCAGGGCCAGTGTGTCCCTTCCCTAAAATCCCCCATTTTAAGGGCTGAGAGTAGGCTCCTCCCCAAGGACATAATGTCTCATAGGGACACAATGTTGCATAGTTGACTACCTAGCACTCCAGAAGGGAGTGGGAATGTAGATCGGCTACACCTACCCCTAGAAAGTACCCCTAATACCTTGATTTTAACGGGGGTCCTGGGGTTATCACCAAGCCAAGCTCTAGGAAAGCTCCCCCTCTTTTTAATTGGTTTGAGTACATTGTTATTGCAAGGTGGGTGATTTGGGTCTGTGGCACGAGGAAAAGTATTGGAGGGGATTGTGTTGTACCTAATTTTAGCAACGTTAAATGTGTTTATGATGCCCTTAAGCAATTGGAAGACTCGCCTGCCGAGCAGATAAAGGCCAGACCCTTGGATTTCTTTTATCCTCCTAGTCAGATGATGTCCCTTGGCCTGCAGCCCACTCAGCCCAGGCGTATCATTGACGTCCCTATGTGCCCCTCCTCCTTCCATCCAAATAGGTATGAGGTTCTCTTAGACCTAACTGAGGTTGATTGACTAACTAGATAATCAGGAGGGCACATTGACAATAAGTTAAAGGGTCACCCATACGCTGACGCAGGAGGAACTGGGATTAAAGTTGTACCAGGTAAAGCAAAACCTCTTAAAAATATTAGTATACATTTTGGAGGGGTTCTCTCGGGAAAGGTGAATAGGAATAGCCCTACACCTTGTAGGGTGGATGTAAATATAACCCGGAAAATAGGTGCCCAGGGGAGGGGTCAACCCAGACACACGTGGTTAGTCCCCTGGTTCCTTCAGTGTTACCACCAGATATGGAACTGGGCCCAGGGGAGGGGTCGTCATAGACACATGTGGTTAGTCCCCTGGTTCCTTCAGTGTTACCACTAGATACAGATCTAGGCCACTCTATACCCCCAGTTAGTTTAATCTCCTGGAACAATGCAGCTATTCATTCTAAATTAACAGCCATCTGCCTACAGGAGAGTTGGGCCAAAGAAAGTATTGTGATGGTTGGTTACCAGGCCTTTGAGGTGCCCGCTATAGCATCATTGTTGGGGAGGGCTATAGGAGGGTTGGTAACCCTAATATCAGTTATATTCAGCTCCCTAAACGTCTCTTGTGTAGGATCCTCTCAGTGGTTCCCAATTGATTATGATCACCAATATGCTGCAGATGAGAGTCCTTCTTGTAAACTGGTATTATAACATTTTTAATCCAAGAAATTGTGATGCTATAGAAGCCCTGCAAATGGAAATTGCTAATGTTTGTGGGAAGTGGCAACCTTTATGTGTTTTATGGGTGGGAGATTTTAATCATCTTGTAAATTTAGTAACAAAAGAGTATTCGGTTTCTTGGACACCTACGACCTGCCATTGGCGCATTTCATTCACACCCCGCAGGGAGAGGCACTGAATAATATCATCATCGAGAATAACCTGGTCAGCCTGAATAATAGTTTTCCAGTCCAGTGCCCAACTTTTGTTAGTGGGAGTAGGGAAAGTTCAATAGATTTTATGCTCATTTCTATGGAGTGCTCCTCTCTGGTGTGTGATTTTCATGTGGCTCCGGAAATAGCAAGTCACCACAACCCACTAATTGTCTTGCTTAAAGTAATAGCAAGAACCTCAAGGGGTGAAGGTCAATCCATTGATTACAATCGTAATAAAGGCATAAGAGTTAATTGGGGGAAAATGAATCCCACACTCTTTGAGGAAGAAACAGTCCGTTCTAATTTAGACCTGATTATGGCTTGCTTGGAACAGGATTCTTCCTCATCCATAATTGTTCAGAACTACGAACGACTCTGTGCTAATGTAGCTGAAAGACTAACCTGTCCAGTTAGACCTAAGCCGCACCATGAGGCACGTTGGTTTAATGTAAAATGCTCTAGAGCTCACAACATCTTGAAAATTGGTCTACAATCACACCCTCGAAATACAGAACAAATAAAACATGCGAGACGTCTATATAAAACCACCATCAGCGCAAAGAGAGAGGAGTTGAGGCGCATAGCTTCGGATGATTTGGAAAGAGCAAGTTTTCTTAGAGATAGCAAAAGTTTCTGGGCCATTATCAACCGTCCCCAATTCACTGAAGAAGTGGGGAAAATGGAGACTATGATCCTAGGTAATACGTGGGAATCACATTTTGTGCCCATTTTTAATCCAAATGGTAGGAAGTTGTTGATGTATAACCAGGATTTCCCGACCGACATGACACAGGCATTAGAGCTTATTGTCCGAATCACGGTGACTGAGGTGGAGGAGTCACTTGCAAAGGGGATAAGTAGGAAAGCTTCAGGTCCAGATGGAGTGCCATTAGACTTTTGTAAGTTAAATATAAATCTTTGGGCACCCCTGCTTACTGAGGTTTTTAAATCAGTAGTGACAGGCCAGATTCCATAATCCTGGAAAGAGGCCATAGTTGTACCAGTGTTCAGAAAGGGAGCAAAAATTATCCTGCCTACTATAGGCCCATTTCCCTAATCGACTCCACCGCCAAAGTATTAGGTAGGGTAATCCTTGCCCAACTGGCGACCTGGGTGACTAGCAGGGGGATCATTACAAAAACGCAGTATGGGTTCCGCAGGGGATTTGGAACTACAGAGAGGTGCCTAAATGTATCCCTGATCAAGGGCAAGTACATGAGGGCAAAGAGTGGTTCTATCCACCTTGCCTTTATGGACTTGTCCTGTGCAATTGACACTGAGCAGGGGTCAATTATGGGCACTAATGACAGACATGGGCTTTGAAAGTCCTCTAATCCTGCTCCACAAAAGGTTACATACCAACACAGATGTTTCTATAAGATTTGGCTCACAGGGGGAAAAGACGAGGCCCATTACCAAAACAGAAGAAGTCTGACAGGGGTACATTTTAGGCCATTTTCTTTTTTTAATATGTACGAACGGCCTGAAAGCCTTTTTATTAGGTAAGAAAATTGATTTCCCACGCATCAAAGGACAGCCAGTTCAGCTACTTTCATACGCAGATGACACTGTACTCATGGCCTTGACGGCTAACAGCCTACAAACCGCCCTGGACGTCTTCACAAACTTCATGCTAGCACTAGACTTGAGGGTTAATTTCTCAAAATATTACGTAATGGTTTGCAGCACAAAAAAGAGTAAAACTTGAAGTTTTAACGTAAGGGGCAAGCCCATTGAAAGGGTGCAAAAGTTTGCATATCTGGGTAACACATTTAGTAAGGATATGAAATGAGATTCGCTGATCATGGCTAGAGCACAGCAAACAAGTAGAGTAGTAGAGGAGCTTTTTAGGTTTGCTTGTAAGTTAGGCCAAAAGCCATTGCCTGAGCTTGTTACCTTATACAAGGCAAAATGCATGTCGGTTGCATTGTATGGGGCAGGTGTGTGGGGTTACCAAAGAAGCCGCCCGTTGCAAGTGGTGGGGAACACGTTTATAAAATGCCTGTTGATGATTTCTAGCAGTGCTGCCACCTCATTTTTTTCATCAAGAAGTGGGGATGGAATATATAGGAAATCACATCGGCACTGCCCCCTTGCTTCTGTGGGCCAAAATCTGGGCCTCAGAAGAGTTACAGTTTTCAAGGGAGAACATCGAAGACTGTATTAACTTGCACCAGTCTTTGAGGATCCCTTGGCTTCGGTTTGTGAGGGATAGGTTATTCCAGATCGGGCTGGGTGAGTACTTTGATACCCTGTCAAGCATCCCCACTAATGCCAAGGGCTAAATTAAAGAGGTGTATGGTATCTGGGCAAAAATGCACCATTTATAATTGGAGGAACCTTACCCCAGATGCCCTTTCATGCATAAACAGCAGTATTAACTTTCCTTTACTATGAACATCCAGTTGCGTTTTCTTTCAACAAGATTCTGTCTTCGCACGTTGCACTTTCTGGTTGGGTTCCCTAAACAATCCGGGTGGACAGACAACCTTACTCTTTGCCCCTGCGACAATAGTACTACCCGAGCACTTTGCACTTTATTCTTTTTTTGTGCACTTTACAAAGATCCAAGGAGCAGATTTTTAATGCACTTGTTAAAGAACATTTGCCCATGTACATATTTAGAGTGTTTCAGACATTTGCAATCATTGACTAATCCTGTTATTTGAACTGCGGTATTAAATTTGATCAAATCAGCAACGGGCATTAGGAAACGATATGAAGTACAGTATTTAAAGGGTAATGAGAAAATGAATCATGTTAAAAAGGAACTAATCTCAACAGTCATTACTTCATCTATGGACAATCATGTTTTTAGCTTGCATATGAACTTTTATCTCTTTTATCATATTTTTAAAGGACAAAAGAATGTATTTTAAAATTGAATTGTGTATTTTAAACGTGGACTCACTTTTTGGTTGAAACTTTTATGGCTGTGTGCCGAACAAAGTCAATTTGAATTTATATACGTTATAAAGATAAACAGATAATTAAAACTCTCTTCCTAATTAATAAGGGTGGGTATAGTTTGCGAAGTAGCGCTACGCGAAGCTACGCAAAGTGCACTTCGCACTTTGCAAACTTCACGTAGCACTACGCGAGCTGCGTAGTAGCATGTTCAAACTGTGCAAGATGCGTTTTCAATGATTGCACAGTGCGGACAAGCATCCGGCACTGTGCAATCATTGAAAACGGCATCTTGCACGGTGCGAGCTGTAGTTTTCTGCTGCTCGAGTAGATTTTTAATCGAGCGGCAGCTTTCTCAACGCGAACTGGTAGTTTTTCGCGAGCATGCGTAACGACTCGCAATGAGAAACCTGACCTCCCCGCGTTGAGAATCTCGTCGGGATGTAATTTTGCTTGCTCGCGGTCGCGAACATGATGTTGAGGAACGGGAACAAGCAAAAAATGACCGCTGCACTACGCGTGTTCTCACTGTGCTACGTGCAGCTCGTGTAGTGCGAAGTTGCGCAAACTTCGCAAACTACGTGAGCGTAGCGTAGTGCTTCGCCCAGGGTTACTAATAAATGTATATATTCACCCTGATTCCAGTTCAAGAAGAGCAATGGTTAGCAGCATGACAACTATTACAGAAATTGAATAAGGACACCCAACCTGAGGTCATCATCATGGGTGACTTCAATATGAATATGTTGTGGCCTTATGTTAGAGACAACGAAGTTCAACAACAGGACTATGGGCAATCCCTAGCTTTCCACTTAAACTGGATTTAAACACAAGAAAACTAGGGCTTTGCAGCACACCACTTGTCCTTATTCAGTCTTGATTACGTATATTACACCTTTTGGTATAAATGACCCCCTACTACAGATAGAGACAATTCAACAATAGTGATTAATCTCAATGGGACTGTAGGAACGTGCGGATCGGTTGCAGGTTTCGATAACTGTAAGGTCTCAATGTATTATGGCTGGACCGTACAAGGTGAACTGGTGAACCAGTGATGTTTGCATGGTTATTTCCCAAAAATTACCCCTATAAGCGGTGCGTGGCAATACTAGTAGAGTCCTCGTAGACTAGTAAAGGAGGACGGTTTCGACAAATTATAAGGTGACAGCTCGTATTGGAGCAGGGTTGTCAAAATAAGGGTCCGTCTACAGTTGCTAACAATGGACAGTTGGTGTGCTTACAAGATCCAATTACATAATACAGACTTGAAGGTATGAATTTTATCGATAGAGGAGGCAAATGAGTCAAGCGGGTAAAGCATTGCCCGAACCTAGTTTTGGAATGTATTCCACTATCATGACTGAATTGACGGATATCAGGACTGTGCCCGTTCCTCTTGGGATATTTGGAACTGACTCGGGAGCGCATGTTGGCAGACTGGTGAATCCGGCACTTACACAATTACGTAGGACCATATTTGGTCCCGTTACAGTCCAGGTTCTTGATTTCAACATCTATCCCTTAAAAAATCTTTGAAAGAAACAAAAAATGTGTCGGCAAATCATGTGCTGGGACGTTTTACACTTTTGCAATTTGAATAAATACTGCTGAACAGCAAGAAGATTGATCTTTCAGGTTTCTGTTCTGATCACTATTGTTGAATTGTATCTATCTGTAGTAGAGGGTCATTTATACCTAAAGATGTGATACATGTAATCAATACTGAATACGGACAAGTGGTGTGCTGTAAAAGCCCTAGGTTTTTTGTGTTTAAATTGGTTGCACATTTAGTTGTGCCGACAACACCGTGAGGTAGTAGGTGTTTGGGGCTAACTTAGCACCCGTGTTCAGACATATAGCAGGATACTTGTATTTTTTACGCTTATTTATTGTTAGATTACTGTTTGCTTAGCGAATGTGGGGACGCTTCCCTATAATGGAACACTACTTCCTGTATATTTTGTATGCTATATCACTTACACTGGATATTAAGGGAATAACGAAAGGGAAAATTGGCAAGAATAGTTTTAAAGATTTAGAAACCTTAGGTCTAAGGGTGCTAAACGGACGGTTTCTGCAAGACTCTCCACCCGCCTGGACTTATCAAGCATTGGGTAACAAATCTCAAATAGACTACACAATAGCATTTCATCTTATCGAATTGGAGGACCAAATAGGAATGATTATACCCAACAAATATTAGAGTTAAAATTAAATTGTGTAAGGGATGAAAAATATATGATGATTCCGGGAGATATCACTACGGTAAATGATGAGAAACTTTATTGGTCAGAAACCACTAAAGTATCAATCATAGCAATGGCGCAAGTGATGGTTGAAATTTGTTTTAAAAGAGATTCTTCAAATGCTATTGAAAAATGGGCCTTTTGAACAGAACAATGTATCTTATGCCAGATTCAAATAATTGTATTAAGGAGCAGCAGAGTAAAAAGTCACTGGCATTGGATAAATTGTCTTCTGAATGTCATTTATTAGGAACAGAGCGTAATAGAATCTTAAGATTGGTTAAGAAGCATCCAGGTAATCAAATATATGGAGGCAATTTAAAGAAGATAAATGCAGATGTAAGCAAATTGACATGCAATTAAAAAATAAAAGCAAAACAAGCATTGTGGGCAAAAGTGTTATATACCAATAAAAAGAATAATGCAAGAGAATTCTGGACATTAATTAACAACATGAATAGATTTAGTAGGAGAACTACATCTTATTTAGTTACAGAATCAGAATGGGTCAATTTTCTACATTCACATTTGAATTATAACCCAGGCATGGATTTTAATCCAGGTCCAGGCCCGGACAATACAAGTAGAACAGAGGATAACAAGAAAACTGGCATATCCATAACCGAAAGTCAATTATGTAAACTTATTACGGAACAGAGAACTGACCCACTAGCCCAAATGGGATTTCAGCTCTCTTCTATAAGAAGAATGCATTCATTTGGGCCAGATACCTAATACTGGTATTCAACCTAGCAGTGCGAACATCGACCATTCAGGAGTCCTGTAAGGGTTCTATAATTTCACCTATTTACAAAAGTGGTGAATGGTGCCTACCAACTAACTACAGATTAATTGTGCTGCAAGATATAGAAGCTAAGCTCTTTGCATCAATTCTCCTGAAAGAATTAACAGAGTGGGCAACTAAAAAGCACTTAATCCCGCCAAATGAATTGAGTTTTATACATGGTCAAGGGACGGCAAATAATATCCAAAAACTAGGAATATTAATTGAAAAATATAAAGTGAGAAAAACAACCTATGTTTCATGGATTTTAAATCAGCTTTTGAATAGGCAAATTTTATAAAGGAAACTGGATCATTATGGTATTAGGCCTGGCATTTTAAAAGCAATCCAATTACTATACACTGAGACTTGGACCATGGTTCGATTAGGTAACTGCTCGCGGCTATCAAGAAGAATTTAATTCATCCCAGAGGCAAGGATGTGTTTTAGCACCGTATTTATTTAATTTATTTTTATCTGGGCTAACGGAAATACTAGACAATAAGTTGGCTCACTCACCGAAATTGGCAGATAAACAAATTTCAAATCTATTATATGCCAATGATGTCCTTTTGCTCAGTCAAACAAAGATAGGTTTGCAGCAACTTATAAACAAAATATCAAAATATTCAATTAAGAACAAGATGGTAATAATTGAAACAAAAATGAAAGAATTGGAAGTTAGCAATAGGGTATCGACACATAGTAAACATAAATGGTATCTGCAAAGTCGACAGTAAGAATAAGTGAAATCTTATAAATACCTTGGTATGCTGTTTGATGACAAGGGCTCATTTCACAACATAAAACAGCTGGCGAAAAGAAGTAATTCTTTACTTATGGCCCTTCGATCATTACATAGCTCTTCAGGTGGGCCAACCTATCTTTCCCAACTACTAAAAGTTATAAAAGCGAAACTGCTGCCCAGCATTATCTATGGAAGTGAAGTTCCTTGCGGTATGGACTCCACGCTATTGAATAATGCCATAACCAACATTTTTAAATATTTTTTTTGACTTCTGGCTAATGCCTCACTGGCCCAGATCCAATTGGAATTTGGATTCTGCAACCAGCAAATTGCAAAGATGGGTCAGTATATAAAGGTATGGAAACAAATTAAAATCAACACATTTAATCCAATGAGTTGTCTACTCTGGCAAGAAATTCAACAAAATCAAACCTCTAATTTTTATAAATATCTTCAAACAGCACTGAAAGTGTTGTGAGTAGACAAGATTTGGGAAATGACACACCACTGTCTTTAAAAAAAAAATTAATAGTATTTGCACATAAGTAATGAATTTATAACTGTAAATGAATCCCATTTTTAGATTTGCATTGTTGACTTGCAATATTGCTGAACTAAATTAGTGTATATAATGTATTCTCGATTATTCACAGTGGATATTGCTAGTCTATGGTTTAAGATGGATCTCAGATTTATAGTCTTGTTTTAATATGGCTGTGTATTGATGATTTTCTTATTGTGAGATTTTAATTAATGATGTAATAAAGTTATTATTATTATGATTATAATTATTATTAATAATATTAATAATAATAATAAACATATGACTATATACATACTTCTTTCAAATCATGTTTAAACTCATATTTTAGTACTAAGTTTCTTTAAAAAACATCTTCAGACCTATTTTCCGTTTTCCGGTTTCACCACCATCGTAAGGCAATATAATAGTGAGCGGTGTGCTGGTGTACCCAGTCTGCATCAACAATATGGTGCCTCCCCACCAGCCGGGGTCTGGCGGGGAAACTGCCATTTACAGGCTGGCAGGGACTGTATTTGGGAAACCATAGAGAGCCCCCCTCATGGTGGGAGGAGGTGGGTGTTTACTGTGCACCGTAGTGTAGGGAAATGCAAACAGTGCATTTCTGGCATTGCGGTGGGGTGCTGAATCAGCAGCACCCTCCATAATGTCAGAGATACACGATGCAACCACCACGGTGACAGTTGCATCATAATCTGATGTGCAGGACCACTGCATTACAGGTGGACTGTCCCAAGCCCCGGCACGATGTCCACCATTGTAATGCGCCTCATTTATTAGGAACATTTCATGCAGATTGGTCAAGTGACACCAAAGTTATAGGCAAATCCCCAAAAAAATGCCTATGGAAACTAGGTCCTAACTATAACTACCTACTAGCAATAGGCGTAGCAAGCTGGTAAAATTAATCAAATAAAAAAAGGGGAAGTAATGCTCACACAGGGTTTATGGATTAATAAATCCCCATTGTGCGAATACCACTGAGTCTCATCTGAGTGCACACATTACTTCCTCCAGAAGTTTTGGTTTTAGTTTTGGGGTTCCAAGAAGGAGCATACTTACTTTGAGGATATTTATGGCCCCCCACATCAATCCTAGGGGGTCAGGGGGGGTCTACCCTTCCCCCTTTTGGTCATTTCCCCCTTTGTTTTGGCCACCTCTTGTGTCTCGATCCTACCGAGACACAAGATGGCGGCCGCTCCGGACTGTTTACAGACACCCGAGAGCCAATCAGCTTTCCGCGCTCGAACTCGCGTTGCTCGCTGGCGCGCGCCCCGGTGCGCGTACCGGGGAGCGCTTATAGATATATATATTTTTTTGAACCTAAATTACTCAAAAACCACTGGAGCACATATCTTGAGACATAGCAAAGGCACATCGGGCTACCAGTCCCTACAATTTTGCCAAGTTTGGTGAAAATCCATTCAGCCGTTCGGGCTAAAAGTGACCCCCCTTTTATCTCGGCCCCCGCTTGACGAATGCCCCCCAAACTTTCAAGGAAGGACCGGGGCTTCGCGAGGCAAATTTGAGGACATTTTCAGGCAGATTCGTCAAACCGGCGCCAAAGTTATTCACAATAGAATTTTGAGATTTTGCATTAAAAAAAATCCTAACTATAACTATAACTACCTAACTATAACTACCTACTGGCGACCGCCAGTAGGTAATATATATATATATATATACATATATATATATATATATATATATATATATATATATATATATATATATATATATATATATATATATATATATATATACATACATATATATATATATATATATATATTCACTGAAAAAACCATAGGTTTCACACCAGTTATAGTTAGGAATTAGCATTTAAAAAACCTATTAAATTCACTGAAAAAACCATAGGTTTCACACCAGTTATAGTTAGCTGGAAATTTTACTGATATAAAACCATTGAAATTCCCACGTTATAGTTAGTCGGACTCACTATAACTTGCGCGTGCAATGCACTGCTGATGACATCACATATTACATCACTCATGACATGGTGAGTGACATCACTCATGACATCACTGATGACACCATCCAGTGAATATGTGTCTTTCTGAAAAATAAATATTAGTGAGTTATGTTTAAAAATTTAAATACATATATTAGTGTTTCACTTTGTGTATAAGTGGCTACATGTGTTGATAAGTAGCAACATGCGTATGTATATGGGTTATTTGATATTATTATTAGTATCAGTATGAGTGTCTATATGGTTTGGTGGGGGTATTACTTAGCACATAGATGCATGAGTGACTGACTCTTTGTTTGTATATGTTTTGAAGACAACATATGTACAGGACTGTATGGGTGGATGAGTGTCTATATGTGTTTGTTAGTGAGTGAATGACTGTCTCACTAGTGTCTTTATCAGTAACTACATATGTTTTAATCTAGTATATGTGAATATTGATGTATATAAGTGAGTATATGTGAGAGTAAGAGATTGTAAGAGTTCCTGTTTAAATAAGTATGTGTTTCTATAAGTGATTGTTTAAGAGAATAAATATGTGTAATTTTAAATAGAAGTAAGGTGGAAGTGTGTGTATAACTCTATATTCAAATAAATGGATGTCCAATAGTTTATTTGCACGTGTGAATATATGTGTGAGTAACTTTTGGATGAATGTCGGTGTGTAACAGGATGTATAGGTGTATCACTTCATATGATGAGTGAGTATATGTATGAGTGACTATATAGAACTGTTGGTGAATGAGTGGATGTGTATATAGATAGTGGAATTACTGAATTGCTTGTTGTAACTGATATAGGTATCTCCATTTTTTTAAAAATTTCAGTTTCTATTTTTGAATATGTGTCTCAAGGGTTACATTATAGTGAAAGGAGGTCTGTCACTATGTCACAAGGATGGTGTCATGAGTGATGTCACTGACCATGTCATGAGTGATGTAATATGTGATGTCATCAGCAGTGCATTGCACGCGCAAGTTATAGTGAGTCCGACTAACTATAACGTGGGAATTTCAATGGTTTTATATCAGTAAAATTTCCAGCTAACTATAACTGGTGTGAAACCTATGGTTTTTTCAGTGAATTTAATAGGTTTTTTAAATGCTAATTCCTAACTATAACTGGTGTGAAACCTATGGTTTTTTCAGTGAATTTCATAGGTTTTTTAAATGCTAATTCCTAACTATAACTGGTGTGAAACCTATGGTTTTTTCAGTGAATTTCATAGGTTTTTTAAATGCTAATTCCTAACTTTTTATTCATACTCATACCTATGTGTTTTTTAGTGAATTGCTAAAGTATGTTTTTGTAAAAATGAACACTATAATGTATATTGAGATAATATTTTTAATTTAAAATATTTTTTTTTATATTTCGCTTTCGGTGCCCTAACTCTGATCATTCAAAGCGTTTATTTTTTTCTAACTTTTTTCACTATTTTTCACCAAAGTACGCGTACGAGTACGCTTAAGGGTGCGCGCACCAGGCGCTACCCCCGCGAAAAATTTAAGAATTTTTTTTTTTTTTTTACGTTTATGAGCCTCCTAAGCCCCCCTCAGAAAACCTAGAGGGTCAAGAAGTCTCTACAGTTCCCCCTTCTATCCATTCCGAACATTGTTTACCCTCCATCTTGTGTCTCGATTGTTCCGAAACACAAAATGGATGACTCCCGTTACGCTGCCCGTGCGCGTACTAGAGCGCGCACTAGTAAGCGCAAAATAAAAAAAGGTGGGAAAGTAATTTACGGAAAACCCAATGGAGACACTTTCATCAAATATAGAATACGCCCTACTACATAGCAGTCCCTACCATTTGCCCAAATTTGGTGAAATTCCATTGAGACATTTAGGCTACAGGCCTGTCTAAATATCCTGAGGTAAATTACATGACAAAAACACACTTGTAATGTTAGAATTTACAACCAATTAAAAAGTATCTCTCATTTTCTACGATTTTTTCCTGTCGTTTGATTGGTTAAGTACAACAATATATATAAAAGAAGAAAGGGAAACACAGCCATTTTGACTACTGCTTCCTGAAGTACACTTAAAAACAAATTTCACTGTCAACTTCAACTAATTTCTCTAAGGTAACTTCTAATTATGGAAGTATATTGTACACGTTAAGTTTATTTCTTAAAAAATATTCTGTTAGTGATATGCTATCCCTCTTTAATAGTTAGAGATAGACATAGACTTCTCTGTAATAGTTATGGATTGAGTTAGGCTTCTCTGGTATACTAGCTCTACTAATATAGTTAATTTATATGCAATTTTCAGAAAGAAAATGGAAGGAGAAAATAAGGCAAATGATACTTCTATCAAAGTAAAGGTGGAAAAACCAGAAGATGAAAAAAAAGAAGTTGATTTCATGGATGACTCTTTGGATGAACAGTTTATAGAATGTTTGGAAGAAATTGAATCATGTACATATAATTATGAGGAAATTCCGGACAATATTATGTTAGAAATTTTATTAAATTATGAAAAAGAATCAGAGGAATAAATTTATCTTTAATAATATCAATTGTATCAGACAATATTCTTTTTTATATGTAATTCATGAAGTATTACCAAAAATGTTTAAAATATAAAGTGAGACTTATAGTATACTGTTCAACTATTTTTCTGTTACATAGTAAGTTTACTCATAGTTACTACCTTTCTCCCACTATATTATCTCATATGAATATTTTACACCTCATTTTCATAAGTGAACAGGACAGACTACTCATGATCCCCTAGAAATTCTCAGGGAGTGCTTAAAAGATCTGTTTCTCCTTTCCAGACAGACTATATTATGAATTCCTTATACCACAAAAAATACAATAACAACATGCAAGATGTCTACAAAGAAGATGGTGAACATTAAATTTAAGTCTCTTCATTAGTACCTACATGTAGGTACTTACATAAAATAAACAAATAAAAAAAAAAAACAATTCATAAACATACAATTTTTGAAGTGATTATTTTTCCATAGTACCCTCCCCGATACGCTCCCCCGTGCGCGCACCAGGCGCTTCCCCCGCGAAAATCGAAAAAAAAAAAAAATTTTTTTGAGGCCCCGCGGGGCCCTTTAATGGCCCCCATATCAAACCTAGGGGGTCAGGGGGGGTCTACCCTGCCCCCTTATGGTCAATTCCACCCTTTGTTTTTGCCACCTCTTATGACTAGATTTTACCGATAGACAAGATGGCGGCCGCTCCGGACTGTTTAGAATGTTTACAGACAACTGAGAGCCAACCAGCTTTCTGCGCGCAAGTCGCGTGTCGCGCCGGGAGCGCTCACGGGTGCGCGCACCCGAGAGCGCCTATAGATATATATATTTTTTTGAACGTTAATTTCTCAAAATCCACTGAAGCACATATCTTGAGACATAGCAAAGGCACATCGGGCTACCAGTCCCTACAATTTTGCCAAGTTTGGTGGAAATCCATTCAGCCGTTCGGGCTAAAAGTGAAATCGACCGCCCTATGGAAATTAACATGGGGAAAACGCGTTTTGGGACCCCCCTTTTATCTCGGCCCCCGCTTGACGAATCCCCCCCAAACTTTCAGGGAAGGACCGGACCGCCATGAGACCATTTTCCTGAAAATTTCAGGCAGATTCGACAACCGGCGCCAAAGTTATTCAAAATAGAATGTTGAGATTTAACATTGAAAATTATCCTAACTATAACTACCTACTGGCGACCGCCAGTAGGTAATATATATATATATATATATATATATATATATATATATATATATATATATATTCACTAAAAAACCATAGGTTTCACATCAGTTATAGTTAGCTGGAAATTTTACTGACATAAAACCATTGAAATTCCACGTTATAGTTAGTTGGACTCACTATAACTTTATATATGTATATGTAAAGGTCGATGGAAGAATAAATGTTTAAATAAGTGTGTAAATGGATGTTTTTAAAAAAAAAAATGATTGGTTAACCGGCTTATTAAGTGTATCTTAGTGAATACATATATTAACGAGTATCGTTTAAATATTTAAATATATGTATCAATGTTTCACTTTGTGTATGAATGGCTGCATGGGTTGGTGAGTAGCTACATGTGTGTGTATATGGGTTATTAGATGTTTTTTTTAGTATCAGTATGAGTGTCTGTATGGTTTGGTGGGAGTGTTACTTAGCACATAGATGCGTCAATGACTGACTCACTGTTTGTATGTGTTTTGAAGACGGCATATGTGCAGGACTGTATGGGTGGATGAGTGTGTATATGCGTGTGTTAGTGAGTGAATGACTGTCTCATTAGTGTCTTTATCAGTAACTACATATGTTTTAATCTAGTATATGTGAGTATTGATGTATATGAGTGAGTATATGTGAGAGTGAGAGATTTCAAAGAGTTCTTGTTTAAATAAGTATGTGTTTCTATAAGTGATTGTTTAAAAGAGTAAGTATGTGTAAGTTTCCTTAGAAGTAAGGAGGTAGTGTGTGTATAGCTGTATATGCAAATAAATGGATGTTCAATAGTTTATTTGCATGTGTGAGTATGTGTGTGAGTAACTTTTGGATGACTGTCGGTGTATAACAGGATTTATAGGTGTATCACTACATATGATGAGTGAGTATATGTATGAGTGACTATATAGAACTGTTGGTGAATGAGTGAATATGTATATAGATGGTGGAATTATTGAATTGGTTGTTGTAACTTGTATGGGTATCTCCATTTTAAAAAAATATTTAATTTATATTTTTCAAAATGTGTTTCATGGGTTACATTACAGTGAAAGGAGGTCTGTTACTCTGTCACAAGGATGATGTCATCAGTGATGTCATGAGTGATGTCACTGACCATGTCATGAGTGATGTAATATGTGACGTCATCAGCAGTGCATTACACGCACAAGTTATAGTGAGTCCAACTAACTATAACGTGGAATTTCAATGGTTTTATGTCAGTAAAATTTCCAGCTAACTATAACTGATGTGAAACCTATGGTTTTTTTAGAGAATTTAATAGGTTTTTTAAATGTTAATTCCTAACTATAACTGGTGTGAAACCTTTGGTTTTTTCAGTGAATTTCATAGGTTTTTTAAATGCTAATTCCTAACTATAACTGGTCTGAAACCTATGGTTTTTTCAGTGAATTTCATAGGTTTTTTTAATGCTAATTCCTAACTATAAGTCTCACTTTATAAGTAAGACTGTTAGCACTCTAGTTGTTTAGAACACTCTGGTACATTCTGTTATTGGGCTACAGTTGGGCTATATTTGGGCTATATATTTTTTTTTGTCTCTGGTGGCCATCTTTGGGCTACATTGGGCTACATTTGGGCTACATTTTGGTTCTAACATATATATAGCCCAATGTAGCACAATATATATTTTTTCAAAGTTAATTTTCGTAAAAACCACTTAAGAATAGGGCTACCAGTCCCTACAACTTTTCCCAATTTTTCTTTAATTTTTTTTAAAATTTTTTGCTTTGGAGCGCTCCCGGTGCGCGCCCCGGGGAGCGCCCGGAAAAGCGTACTTTTATAAAGCGCCCCGGAGCGCGCTCCGGGGAGCGTCCCGTAAGCACCACTATCGCGAACGAAAACATGATCGTGACGTATCGCGTAGCCGCGTCCGCGTGATACGCACAGCGTAAGCGCACCCAGAAGTACTCGAGCAAATACGATCGCGCAACGTAAACATCCGATGCGCTTACGCGATGCGACCCGGGGCGCGCCCCGGGGCACGTAGCGTAAGCGCGTCGGGTCATGTGACCTGAAAATAACAATTTTCATTGGTTGATAACAGTTTTGGTTTCATAATGATGAAGCCCCTGGTCATGTGACCTGAAAATAACACTTTTCATTGGTTCAATTCATTTTTTTTTTCAAAAGGATGAGAGACCCCACCTTTTTTCCTTATTCTGACTTTGTCCTTTGACTTAGGAAGACCTGGTTGTAGCTCTCTCTACTTTTTTGCTCAAAATAATGGCTTCAGTAGTAGCAGCAGCTGGTGCATCTGCACCACCACCACCACCACAACCACCAAAAGGACCTCCTCAAGATTTCATTGGTGGTCTTCAAGAAGAGGAAGAGGAGGAGGAGGAGGAGGGGACTTCAAAAATGCTGGAAGAACACAATACCCCATACCAGCCAAGACCACACATTATTTGGGAGTTTTTTACTCTCCCAGAGGGGAAAAAATAGTAAATGCACCCAAGGTCAGTTGCAAAATTTGTGGCATGGAACTTTCCAGGGGAAACCCAAATAAAAAATATTCATTTGGAAACTACACAATGATACGCCACATGCAGCGCAAACATCCTATAAACTATTCTGCTGCAGAAATGAGGGAACTGGCCAGTAACCCTCCCCGATCAACAAGAACCAGCTCAAAAAGGAAACAACCCACTGCGTCTGCACCAGAGGAAAGTGAGACGATGCTGTTCATTCAGCCCCGATTTGCAGATTTCAGAATTATCTGTAAATTTTGTGGGAAGACCATCTCCTACGGAGAACAGAGCGTAAAGCTCATCCTCCTTGCTGGGGACAACCATAAATGCCCCAATCAACCCTAATTTTTTCTTTTCTTTTAGTTTTTTGCTCCAGTTGAGCCATTTTCAATTCCCTGTTTTTTCGTTTTTTCCCATGAAAAATACAAAAAAATCTACAACTGTTCAGAAAATCCAAAAAAAGTACAAAATGTTCAAAAAACAATATAAAAAATATAAAACAACAAAAAGAAGAAAAAAAACAGTTTTTTTTAGAACTATCTCCAATTTCTAAAAAAAGACAACATTTTTTAAAAACTCTATCATTCATTTTTCCTCATGGTATGCTCCCCGGTCCGCTCCCCGGTGCGTGTACACGGCACGCCCCCCGCGGCAAACAAAAAAAAAAATTTTTTGCCCCGCGGGGCCCTTTTTAAGCCCCCACATCAAACCTAGGGGGTCAGGGGGGATCTACCCTGCCCCCTTATGGTCATTTCCCCCTTTGTTTTGGCCACCTCTTGTGTCTCGATACTACCGAGACACAAGATGGCGGCCGCTCCGGACTGTTTCGAATGTTTACAGACACCCAAGAGCCAATCAGATTTCCGTGCGCACCTCGCGTGTCGCGCCCGGGGCGCTCCCTGGAGCGCGTACCGGGGTGCGCCTACAGATATATATATTTTTTTAAACCTAAATTACTCAAAATCCACTAGAGCACATATCTTGAGACATAGCAAAGGCACATCGGGCTACCAGTCCCTACAATTTTGCCAAATTTGGTTGAAATCCATTCAGCCGTTCGGGCTAAAAGTGAAATCGACCACCCTATGGAAATTAACATGGGGAAAACGCATTTTGGGACCCCCCTTTTATCTCGGCCCCCGCTCGACGAATCCCTCCCAAACTTTCAGGGAAGGACCGGAATGCCGCGAGGCCATTTTGACAAAATGTACTGTTAGATTCGTCAACCAGCGCCAAAGTTATTCCAATATATATCACTGACCATGTCATGAGTGATGTAATATGTGACGTCATCAGCAGTGCATTGCACGCGCAAGTTATAGTGAGTCCATCTAACTATAACGTGGGAATTTCAATGGTTTTATATCAGTAAAATTTCCAGCTAACTATAACTGGTGTTAAACCTATGGTTTTTTCAGTGAATTTGATAGGTTTTTTAAATGCTAATTCCCAACTATAACTGGTGTGAAACCTATGGTTTTTTCATTGAATATATATATATATATATAGGCCAAGGTGTATTGAAGAATAATTGAGAGAATGACTGTCTGAATGGATGATTTAGTAGGTGCGTGACTGTATAAGTGAGTCATTAAATGTGTCCTACTGAATGCATGGGTTAGTGACTAAACTGGGGGAATGACTGTATCTGTCTTTTGGTGTGTAAGAGGCTGCATGGGTTGGTGATTAGCTACATCTGTGTCTATATGAGATATTGATTTCTTGTCTGAGTATCTGTATGGGTGCCTGAGTGTCTGAGTGGGTGGGTGGGTGGGATGTGTGTGACTCTGCATGTACGAGTGAATGCATGATTCACTGAGTGTATGGGTTCAAGCGCGCACCTGTGATGGGCTGTGTGGGTGGGTGACTGTGTGTATGGCTGTGTTGGTGAGTGAATGGATGTCTCAGTGGTACATGTGTGAGTAACTACATACCTGAAAGGCAGTATATGTGAGTGTTGGAGTATATAAATGACTATATGTGAGAGTGAGTGATTGTGAGAGTGGCTTCATGGATAGTGTGTGCTTGTATCAGTGATTGTACAAGATAGTAAGTATGTGTTAGTATCTGTGTGTATACGTGAGGTGGTGTGTGTATAACTGTATTGGAAAGTAAATGGGAGTGTGATTGATTCTTTGCATGACTGACTATCTGTGTAAGTAACCGTATGGGTGAGTGGCACTGTGTGTGTGTCTGTATTGGTGTATGAGTGCATAAGATAGTGGCTGTATTGATGAGAGACTGCATGTATGAGTGACTGTATGGGTGAGTGAGTGGATATGTGTGTAGAACTAGGAATCTGTGAGTTGATATGTAGTAATTGGTATTGGTGTGCCCATGGTTTCAAGAATAGTAGTCTGTATTTTCGAGTGGGTTATATTAGAGTGTGAGGAGGTGCATCAGATTATCACGTGGATGATGTCATCAGTGATGTCATTTCAGATGTCATTAGTGATGCGACTGCACATGTCTTGAGTGATGTAATATGTGATGTCATCAGCAGTGCATTGCGGGGGCGTGAGTTATATTTAGCTCAACTAACAATAACGGCAGAATTTCTCTGGTTTTGAACGAGTGAAATGTCCAACTAACTATAATGTCCATGAAACCTGTTTTTTCTGTAAATTTCTATGTTTTTTAATGCTAATTTCTAACTATGCCTACAGAGGTACGACGTGCAGAAAGAGGAAGAAAGGCTCAGAAAAAGCAAAGGGAAATGCAGAAACAGGCAACAGACGTCCCAAATGAGGAAGAAAAGTGCAGAAAGAAGCAAGAGATATGCAGAAAGAGCCAACAGAGGTGCAGAAAGAGGCCTTGTTGCAAAGTCATTATGTGCCTTGGGCAACCCCCAACTTTCTGCTGACTGGTACTGGTGGTAACTGACTCAGACTGACCCTGTGCACTACCTAACCAGGCCCAGAGATACTAGGGTACACTATGGGTTGGGGTACCCCTGTGATTGGCATGACCTCCCCTATAAGGAACTAACATAATAGGGCAGGGGGTTAAAACTACCTCTAAGTCCCTAGCATATAATAGAGCATGGGTGTTTAGAGGCAAGCAGCCCTTTCCTGCACTTGTATGTGTGCACTGCTGAGCCTAAGGTCAGTTTAAAAGTAGCTCAGTGTGTGCAGATAGAGGAATGGAGGTGCAGAAAGAGGCAAGAGAGGTGCAGAAAGGGAAGAAGGGTACAGAAAGAGGCAAGAGAGGTACAGAAAGAAGCAACAGATGTGCACAAAGAAGCAACAGATGTGCACAAAGAAGCAAGAGAATTGCAGAAAGAAAGAAGCAACAGAGATACAGAAAGAGGCAAGAGGGGTACAAAAGAGGCAAGAGAAATGCAGAAAGAAGCAACAGAGGTGCAGAAGGAGGCAAGAAAAGTACAGAAAGACCCTTTAGAGTTGCAGAAACAGGCAAAAGAGGTACAGAAATAACAGAGGTACAGATGGAGGCAAGGGAGGCACAGAATGAGGCAAAAGAAGTAGAGAAACAAACAAAGGAGGTGTGGAAAGAGGCAAGAGGGGTGCAGAAAGTGGCAAGAGAGGTGCACAAAGGCAAGAGAGGTACACAAAGAGGGAAGAAATGTGCACAAAGAGGCACATTGGATGTGGAAAGAGGCAAAAGAGGTGCAGAAAGTAGCAATAGAAGTGTAGAAAGATGCAATAGAGGTACAGAAAGAAGAAAGGGTAGTGCAGAAAGAACCAACAGAGTGCAGAAAGAGGCAAGGGGGTGCAGAAAGAAGTAGAAGAACAGAAGACGCAAAAGCAAGAGAAGTGCAGAAAGAGGGAAGAGGGGTACAGAAAGAGGCAAGAGAGGTGCAGAATGTTGCAAGGCATATGCAAAAAGAAACAAGCAGTACAGAAGCAACCAAGAGAAGTGCAGAAAGAGGCACGAGAGTTGCAGAAACAGGTAAGAGATGGGCAGGAAGAGGGAACAGGGGTGCAGAAAGAAGCAAGCGAGGTATAGAAAGAGGGAAGAGAGGTGTAGAAAAAGGGAAGGAGGTTGCAGAAAGAGGCAGGAGCAGTGCATAAAGAACCAAGCGACGTGCAGGAAAAGGGAAGAAGGGCTTAGAAAGAGGCACAAGTGGTATAGAAAGAAGGACGAGAAGTGCAGAAAGAAGCAACAGAGGTGCTAAATGAGGTAAAAGGGTGCAGAAAGAGGAGAGAGAAGTGCAGAAAGAAGCAAAAGAGGTGCAGAAAGAGGCAAGAGGGGTGCAGAAAAAGGCAAGTGAGATACAGAAGGAAGCAAGAGAACTGCAGAAAGAAGCAAGAGAGTTGCAGAAACAGGCAAAAGGGGTGCAGAAAGAGGGAACAGGTATGCAGAAAAGATGGAAGAAGGATACAGGAAGAGGGAACAGGTATGCAGAAAGAGTTGAAGGAGGGTACAGAAAGAGGCAAAAGGGGTACAGAAAGGGAAAAGAAGCAAGAGCAGTGCGGAAAGAGCCAACAGAGGTGCAGAAAGAGGCAAGAGGGGTACAGAAAGGGGCAATAGAGTTGCAGAAACAGGCAAGAGAGGTGCAGAAATAAGCAAGAGCAGTGCAGAAAGAAATAACAGAGGTACAGAAGGAGGCAAGAGAGGTACAGAAAGAGGCAAAAGAAGTGGAGAAACAAGCAAAAGAGGTGTGGAAAGAGGCAGGAGGGGTGCAGAAAGCTGCAAGAGAGGTGCACAAAGGCAAGAGAGGTGCAAAAAGAGGGAAGAAGGGTGCACAAAGAGGCAAGTAGGATGCCGAAAGAAGCAAGTGAGGTGTAGAAAGTAGAAAGAGAAGTGCAGAAAGATGCACCAGAGGTGCAGAAAGAAGCAAGGGTAGTGCAGAAAGAACCAACAGAGGTTCCGAAAGAGGCAAGGGGGTGCAGAAAGAAGTAGGAAAAGTACACAAGACACAAAAGAGGTACAGAAAGAGGCAATAGGGATGCTGATAGAAACAAGAGAAGTGCAGAAAGAGGGAAAAGGGGGCAGAAACAGCCAAGAGAGGTACAGAATGTTGCAACACAGATGCAAAAAGAAACGAGCAGCAAAGAAACAACCAAGAGAGGTGCAGAAAGAGGCGCGAGAGTTGTAGAAACAGGCAAGAGATGGGCAGGAAGAGGGAACAGGGGTATAGAAAGAAGCAAGAAAGATATAGAAAGAGGGAATAGACGTGCAGGAAAAGAGAAGAAGGGCGCAGAAAGAGGGACAAGTGGTACAGAAAGAAGGAAGAGAAGTGCAGAAAGAAGCAACAGAGATGCTAAATGAGGTAAAAGGGGTGCAGAAAGAGGAGAGAAAAGTGCAGAAAGAAGCAAAAGAGGTGCAGCAAGAGGGGTGCAGAAAAAGGCAATTGAGATACAGAAGGAGGCAAGAGAACTGCATAAAGAGGCAAGAGAGTTGCTGAAACAGACAAAAGGGGTACATAAAGAGGGAACAGGCATGCAGAAAGATGGAAGAAGGGTACAGAAAGAGAGAACAGGTATGCAGAAAGAGTTGAAGGAGGGTACAGAAACAGGCAAAAGGGGTACAGAAAGAGGGAACATGTGTGCAGAAAGAGGCAAGAGGGATGCAGAAATGTGCCACAGAGGTGCAAAAAGAAGCAAGAGCAGTGCAGAAAGAACTAACAGAGGTGCAGAAAGAGGCAAGAGGGGTACCGAAAGAAGCAAGAAAAGTGCAGAAAGAAGCAAGAAAAGTGCAGAAAGAAACAAAATAGGTGCAGAAAAAGGAAATAGAGGTACAGGGAGAGGGGTGCAGAAAGAGGGAGGAGAGGTGCTCAGAGAGGCAAGAGGGGTACAGGAGGGATGCAGAAAGAAGGAAGAGAAGTACAGAAAGAAGCAACAAAGGTGCTGAAAGAGGTGCAAAGTGTGCAGAAAGAGGCAAGAGAGCTAAAGAAAGAAGCAACCGAGGTACACAAAGAGGCAAGAGAGATACAGAAACAGGCAGTAAATGTGCAGAAAGAGGGAATAGGAGTGCAGAAAGTGGCAAGAGTGGTGCAGAAAGAGGAAAGGGGTACAGAAAGATGCAAGAGGGATGTAGAAAGAGTCAAGTGAGATGCAAAAAAGAGGCAAGAGAGGTACGGTGACAAGCAAGAGAAGTACAGAAAGGGGCAAGAGAATTGCTGAAAGAAGCAATAGAGGTGTAGAAAGAAGCAAGAAAAGTGCAAAAAGAGTCATGTAAGGTGCATAAAGAGGCGAGAGCGGTTCATAAAATGACAAGAGAACTGCAGAAAGAGGCAAGAGGGATAAAAAAGGGAAGAAGAGTGCAGAAACAAGCAAGAGAGGTACAGAAAGATGCAAGAGAGGTACATAAAGATGAAAGAGTGGTGTAGAAAGAGGCTAGAAGGTTACTGAAAGAAGCAAGTGAAATGCAGAAAGAGGCAACAGAGGTGCGTAAAGATGCAAGAGAGGTGCAGAAACAGAGGGAAGAGGGTTGCAGAAAGAAGCTTTCGGGGTGCAGAACGAAGCAAGAAATGTGCAGAAAGAAACAAAATAATTGCAGAAGTGAAGTGTAGTTCCTATATTCCCAATAGGATCTGGGCATTGGTCTCTATAAAATATACTAGACTTAATTGTGTGTGCCAGCTAGCTCAGAGGTCACTAGAAACTTTCTCGAATTCACAAGAAGGGATTAGTCTCTGACAACCTCATAAACATGACAACTTTGTTTCCCCAAGATAACATGTATCTTCAGAGTCGTGGAAACAATAGATAGATATTTCACTCAGTCAGTCGTGCATGCTTTGTTTCACTAGAGGTACAGAGAAAGTAGAAAGACGGGCGTTTTCAATAAAAGGATTTATTGAGCAGTCTTCTTTCTCAAGCATAAGAAATGAACTGCTACAATAGTAAAACTGTTTGTAAAATATAATGCATACAGTATAAATAGTAGAATAAAATAATACTGTAAGTGCATTGTATGGTTCCTAAACCATAGATGAATACATACATAAATAACAGAGGCTAAAAGTACTCAACTGGTGATTCTAAAATACGCCTACCCCGGTGTACCTAACCTAAGCTTAGTATGAGAGAAGATGTAAGTGAGGTGGAGCATAAATGTACTATTCATTTGCCAAGAATCTGTCCAAGATTTCTAATCTGGTCTACTCAGCTCTGTACCTTAGTTTGGAATGAAGAAGGTCAGTCTCAATGCCTCGATTTCCCAACAACCCGCAAGGGTAGCTTGGAAACACTGGAGCTGTATTTCCTGGCAGGAGAAAAGACAGCGTCTCTCTCAGTGCATCTGCTGGAGGGTCGGCTTCCTTAGGCACTTGCTGTAGCAGGGAGCGTCAGGCAAGTAGATAGTCGAACTGCTCCAAACCACCGTGTGTTTGCTTGGGTGAGTGTGAGCATATTTATGCCTTGAAGGTGCTGACTTTGACGTACAGTTGGACATAATAACGTCATCAAAGCGTCTCAGTTCTTTGAAAACTCCATGAGTTCTTGGACAAATCAATTTTCAAGCAAGGGAAAGTCCCCGGCTGCTGAAGCTGACTTTTCCAAGAAATCGTTCTGGATTTTCGTAACTAGTGGAAGTAGCCCTGCCGTATTTGGACTACATGAGCTATGCCTAAATATGGTTATGATTTTTATACCTATATAAGGATATGGTGATTTATACCTATTTAAGGGCATGAATCGGGAAACTTACAATAGGGTCCTAAAATGATACATAACACCCACTCCACGTTATCATGTTCATCTAAGTTCCAGCCTTAAAACATATAATCTAGATCATGTGTTTACAACCCCAAAAAAATCATATAAAATGCATTTGAAATGGTTTCGCACAAAAAAATGAGCATTTTGTATACTACACATTTAAGGGAAATGACTTCTTTGTAAGCATATGATATGATATTTAGCAATGCTTATTGAATGAATCACGAAAATTACATTCATGAAATGGCTCTTAGTTACAGAAGAAAAAAGGTCGAGACCATCCCAGAGCAGAATATACAAACTGTTTTGGTTTGTGGATAATGCTGATATTGTTTCTAGGAAGTGTTCAAGGAATCTCTTGTTCTTTAAGAATAGTTCTACTTTAAGCAGATTACTTTTTGTGCCAAAGTTCAATTTGTTTTTTGGAAAAAGTCAAAAATATCTGTCGTTAAAATAGAGTTTCAAACTTGGTAGCTTCTGTTTTGAAAAAAGTGAAAGTGGAATTTCAGAGTTAGAAAGAACGCTGTGTGCTAATTTCAAAAGTTATTCTCGGTGTCAGGCGAAAACATTAAGTCATCAAGGTTGGCAAAGAAATCGTCTACCACAGTAGATGAAAGTTCGACTAATTCATTAAGAAGGTCAATTGTGCACAGATGCGAGCATCGCTGTCAGCGCCAGCCGCGTTAGCAATGTTCATATCAGATGGTACCTGTGTGACTGTTGGTCCGAGTATCTCAACTCCAGTTGGATTTGCCAGTGAGATCTCAATGAATGCCGTCATCAGGATTGGTAGCAGCTGGGGGCAACATAACACATGAGCCATTACCGGACCCAGTTGTGCATCAGCATCCATTGACATAACCAATGGTAGTGTTAGACAGACATCTAACAATCATTCCTCTCCATAAAGCAGGCATCGTAGATCAGGTAAGATGCAATCTTGCCAGATTGGTCCGAATGACAGGAAGCATGTGGTATTCAGATCTCTCAAACAAGCCAAGCCAAGGATCTGTGTTATTATGTTACAGTACCTCATAGGCTGCAGCGCATTTTCCATGCTGGCTTGGGTATTTCTGGTGGCCAGATTTGCCATAACGGATCAGGAGAAATAAAAATAAGATCCCTGCTACGAGTCCCAAAATGAGAGGCAGGCTGCCGAACACAGAGTGGACGAAGTTAGGAAAAATGCCCAGGACTGCTTCAAAGGGTGCTAACAGTCCCGAAAAAATCGTCTTAAATACATGTGCAATACCGCTGGTATCAAACATGGTAAAGATACGACCTAACATTTCTGTGAAATGTATTGGGCAGTTTGTTGATAATAATGCATGTATCTCTGCAGAGGACCTTGCAACTTGCTGATCATACGTCTCTCTGGACGAGGTCAGTGGCACAGTTTTTTGCAAAAGAATGGCTTTCATTCTGCTTAAAGTTTCAATTTGTATAGGAGAGATGTTCAGTGAAGGCCATAGTGGTGACTCCCTGTCTGTCTTGGGTTTAGGAAAGAATACTTGCCTACAGCAAGTGACCCTGGCTGACACAGTAACGAGATAGCTTATTCCTGGCATCATTTCACAACAGCTGTGATCATTTAACATAATGTAGCTACCATTGGAAAGCTGCCTGAAATTGGATCTATCACCGCTCTGGGCGAACCCTGCAGGTGGCAAGAAAGGTTATTGGAAGAACCTTCGCAGGCTCTGTGTAAACTAATACCTTGACACAATAATGTACCGCTTAGTGAGTTTTCACAATTTTTACCACTAAGAAATACTTCCTCTTCCCCCACTCCAACATGTGTGTGTGTATGGTAAATCCCAGGTTGACTTAATGTATTCTCTACCCAACCTTTCATACAGGCCTGCTGGTATGAGTTTTAAGCAATAATGAAACTGGAAAATCGTCACTGGTATCATCATGGTTCCATGTATTATACATTCAACTGATGGTTCCTCAGAAACGGTCAATGGAAATCTCTCCAGTTTTTCAATGCTCAGCACCGTATAGTCTGCCAACCTCTGTGCCAATGAGATTTATTTATCTGTAGGGTTAAATACACTAAACAGTGATGTAGTGTTGATTAGACGCCAAGGCACATAGCCTGAATGAAGGTTTTGCAAATTCCAGCCTAATAGCATTATAGAACGTAATTGAGACTGACCATGTTGTAGCATTAGCAAGTCCTGTTCCATTATGTCTATGGCAGATGATGCAATGCTGTCCAAAGAAAAAAATTCTGGACAACAGAGTTGTTAACCCATTGTCAACTACAGAGAGTGATTTCTCTGAATTAATACAATCAATTTCTCGTATTCTTTCAGCTGTTGCAATTTGCGTGACTTCCAAGAAAAGTTTATGGGACCCCCTCTAGAGTGATTACTTTTAGGTCAGGGAGAAGAGGGGAAAGAAAAAACACAACCACAATGAAGCAAATCCTTTTTGACCTTCTAATTTTTCGGGATTTACCTCCATAACCAAACTCCAATAACACATTTATTTTACTTTTTCATTTTTCACTGAAATAATTTTTTCTTTTTTTTAAGACACCTCTTTCAATCTCATTATTTTCAATTGTAAAAAATATTTTTGCCACAAAATACATGGTTATCATCACTAAGTCATAATCCAAAAATTCATATAATAATGCACATATAAATGCACATATTACCAGGTAGAGAACTAAACCACACACAACACTCTCTCTCACTCATACACAATCACAACCTCATACATCTGGACTCGTTAACACTTTTATTGATTGTAGGAAGGTGGATATCTGACTATGGTTACCCCCAAACTTTTTGCCTGGTGTTTAGCTGGTTTTTGACTTAGTTGGCCTGGGATCCTGCTATTCAGGGCCCCGGTCTAATTGCTCTCTCCTTAAAATGGACTCCATGTACCTTAGGTGCATACACAATTGGAACTGGTTCACCTTATTGGCCCCTGTAACAGTGTACCCTAGGTACCCAGGGCATAGGTGCATCCAAGGCCTACCAGGGGCTGCAGCATGTATTGTGCCACCCCTGGCCTGGCCTCCATATTTGACACAACTGGCTGATCACTCAGCTGGGGTAAGTTGGTGTAATCACCTCTTGCTTAGGTACAGTTTGCCTGTGCCTAACCCTAAACTGGACACATATGTTCCTATAAGACACTCCTATGGAAGGCCTCATCAATCCTGGAGGCAGAGTGCTTGGAAATATGTGAGATGGTGCTCTAGCATGAGCTGAGCCTGTCTGCAGCTGTCAGGAACCACTCCCTAAGCTGTTCCGGGATATTGCCATACCATATACTCTTAAGTGCATTATAATCCTCTCGGTTAAATGCTATCTTTGGTTTGGCTTTATCAAAACATGTCGAGTAAGGTGTCATACGAATTGGAATACTATCCGCTCGACAGTTCTGTTGACGGGGATAGCATTCCACCCTTCTAGAGGGACACGACAAGTGTGTAGCCTTAACCCCAGTTAAAGTTAACCAGAGCCTCAGCATCACAAAATGAATGCTGCCACCACAGACACGAGTCTGGCCTCCTGCTGCTGACCGAAACTCGGCAGATGGTGGCCTGGACAAAGGGTTTCCTGCCTTGGGAGGTGCAAGCACCACCCCAGACAGGGTTTTGTGTATTGGGTAGGACAGGGCTGAATAGAATCAGACATGCCCGGGGCACACAAGGTGTCCCCGTGCATAGGCCAGTCCAAACCGGTCCTGGGACTTTCCAGACCCAGGCCTGGCGAGGAGCTGGACAAAGGAAAGGGGGTGTAACCGCCCCCCTTCCTGGTTCCTCCCAGAGGAGGGACCTAGTAGGTGATCCACCCCTCGGATTGGGAATAAGAGTGGGAGCAGTGCCATTGCACAGCAGATCATCCTGAAATCAACTTTAAACAAGAAGAAGACTGGACTTCGACATTCTGCTGCTCAGAAGACTGAAGAGAATCTCCCTTGTGGCCTAGGAGTGGCCACCCTGTGAATACAGGCACCAACCAGCAACTCAATGTCTGCTTTGCCGCCGCCTCCCGCCGGAGCCCGAGCCCAGAGCCCGACAAGAACCAGACTCCCTGACCTCTCAGAGCCTGATCCACAGTCCCTGCAAAGAAGGGACCCGTGGAGGCTCAGAGTGACGTGGGACCGGACCTCTTGGAAGACACTCGAAAAGCTGACTGCGCAGCTTCTGAGGTATCCTTGATGTTGTGCTTCGGGGACTGAGAACCCCCACCATTGAGCAGCCCTTGCACCGAATATCAGCCCCCCAGCATCTCCACGATCTGCGTGGGGCCCTTTTGCATTGTGCCACTCGACGCGCCATCCCGGCCACTAGCCACGTGGTCAGCGGCCATCTTGGCGACGAAACCGACAAACTACACAGCGGGTCTGGTTGCTCTTGACTTACCCAAGCTCCTGTGAAAAGGAGCACTCGCTCTGACCTTGCTGGTCCGAGTGTTAAGCATCTTTTGATTTCTGCGTGGCTTGCATTAGCCAAGGCCTGTTTACTCCGATCAGGTCGCCGACACCGCTAACAGCGAGAAGCCTGCGTGGGACAGCTCGTGATTGACTCCTGGACATCCTCAACCCCCGGTGTCCACGTGGCTGCAGAGAGAAGCTACATGACAACGCCTGTTTGCACCCGACATCGCCTGGTTCCAATCTGGTTCCACGGTAGTCACTGGCTAGTGACTTTGAACATTGTCCCCTCTGCTTTCAGGTCTTCACAACTTCAGATCCACCCTTGGATACACCGGAACTCTTCACATCGAGCCGCCTGCAGCATCTTCAGCTCCAAGCACCATCGACCAGCGTGACGAAACCCAACACTACTTCGACCCTGTGCACCCGCTTCCTGTGGGTGAGGTAATTCAGCTCCGCCAGTGTTCCTACACTGGTACACATCTCAAGGGCCGGTGTCTTAAGTTTCAGCGTTCTAGGTCACTCGGAAGGTTCCTAACTCTTTAACTTTGTACTTTTTACGCACCATAGACTTTACATTGGAAAGTGCGTGCACTTTGAACACTGCACCCGAGTCCCGCGGGCCTTTCCCGACTTAATCATTGATAGTCTCGAATAGCTCCAGCCATTCCCAAGGCCCTAGGCCTGTTCCCATTCCGATTGGTATCTCTTATACCACTTTCTTAGTATATGGTTTAGGTGGCCCCTAGGGCTCATCCATATTGTGCAACTTTTGTGTATTTTAAACTGTCTTGTGATTTAACGCTTGTGCCTCTGTGCTCATAAAGAGTCCAGGGGATTTTATAGTTAATAGATCAATATATATTTTTAATATATATCTGTGTGGTGTCCCTTTCATTTGGTATTCAAGGGGGTTGTGTATGGTATTACAGCTGGCTTCACATGCCTTTCAGAGTTTAGCCTAAGACTGCTTTGTCCACGTTACCACTAGGATAACTGGTCTACAAGGTTGAATTACAACCAATCATCATAAGGGTTGTTTGGCATGGTACAAAGTGATCACTAAGAATTAGTGAGCATTATATACCAGGCCAACTTCTCACATTGGTGGCAGCGGTGGGATCTGAGCTTGCTGTTGTTTTACCATTACAATCTTTGAGATTATCATTTGAAAGATCATACAGGTACCTGCTAGGTACATATAAAACAAGACTAGTATACTTAAGTTCTACTGAACTTAGTTGTTGTAGAGCAAAGGGAGTAGCACACCCTGACTACAACTACTAGATAGGTTTAGTAGGTAAACACCAGTGTAGGTAGATTACAACACATACACCCACACTAGAGCAATGTCTGGAGCAGAGGGTTCCACTGGGAACATCCCTGTTGAGAGTGACCCTCCAAGGGCACCATCCAAATTTGCTATTTTTTCCTTTAAGGAATTAAGACAGCTTTGTGTCTTAAGGGGTCTGGGGACAGGGCCTTCCCCTACCACAGACCACCTTAGAGAGATCTTGGATCAGTCTGAGACTCTAAAGACCTCTAAGGCAGACCCCACAGGGGATGCTGAAGGAGGCCATCCTTCAGAGGATGACACTGTAGATACCCCTGGCCCTATCATCCTGGTAGATGAGGAAGCCCCATCACTGGAGCTCCTCAGGTAGATGAAGAGGAAGAGGAAGAAGAGACAGAGGGGGGGAGCAGTGAGTCAGATGATGACAGAAATAGTCAGGTGCTGGTCAGTAGACTGAACCAGGCTAACTTAAGCCTATTTGGGACTGAATCTGGTAACAACCCATTCAGACCCCCAGGTGGACTTAACCAGAAGCCTAGGAGGAGAAGGACTCACTCAGGTGACTCTAACAACTCCCATGATTCTAGAGGTTCTCATGGTCACTCCAGAAGGGAGATGACTAGCCCTCACAGAAGGGAACATGAGGCCAAAATGAGAGAGGCTGAATTGAGGATCCAGAGACAAGAGTTAGAGGTTGCCCTGGCCCAAGAGAAACTTGCTAGAGCAAGACAGCCTAGAGAGAGTGGATTAGGATCCACTGGTGGCAGCACTATCCAGAAGGATAAAGACAGGTCCTTTGAAACAAGAAACCTGAGTAAGATTGTGCCCCCCTACAAAGCTGGGGATGATATCCACAAATGGATGACTGCACTTGAGAGAGCCTGCATGGTACAGCAGATCCCTCAGGAGCAGTGGGCAGCAATCTTGTGGCTCTCCTTTGAAGGTAGAGGCCGAGACAGACTCCTCACAGTTAGTGATGGGGATTCTAGAAACTACCTGGTCCTGAAGAGTGCTCTGATTGATGGGTTGGGCTTAACCACTGAACAGTACAGGTTAATGTTCAGAGACACCCAGAAGACACGGACTCAGGACTGGTCTGAATTTGTTGAATGTGCCACTAAGGCTCTGGAGGGCTGGTTGCTGGGAAGTAAGGTTACTGACTATACAAGATTGTATAATTTAATTATGAGAGAGCAAATCTTAAGTAATTGTCAAAATCAGCTTCTACATCAGCACCTGGTTGACTCTGATCTGACCTCCCCACAAGAATTGGGTAGGAGGGCAGACAAATGGATCAGAACCAGGATCAGGCCTAAGAACCAGGGTGGTGACCAAAAGAAAAAGACTACCAAGCCTCAAGAGAAGGGTGGGGATAAAAGTAAGGAAAAGACTTCCCCAGGGTCCCAAAACTCCAAGAATGGGGGTGGGTCCCAAGACACTTCTACAACCCAGAAAAAGCCTTATTGTCATACCTGTAAACAGGTGGGGCATTACAAAACAGACAGCTGTTGTCCCAAGAATGGCAATCAAGAGAATATACCTCCAGGTAAGGCTCCAACACCTCCTGTCACTGTTAGCAGTGGTCCCCCAGGTGGTGGGAGCACCCCCAAGAATTTGGGTGGGTTTACCTTTGGAGGACAGGTGGACTCTGGCCTATCCAGGTCCCCTAACTCAGATACTCTTGTCTATGAGACTGGCATGGGGTTTGCCAATTTCACTGCTTGCCCAAACACTTTGAGCAAGTATAGACAGAAGCCCCTCATCAATGGCTTGAAAGTTGAGGCCTTCAGAGACACAGGGGCTAGCATCACCATGGTGGCTGGATGTCTAGTCCCCTCAAGGCAACTTTTACCTGATGCCACATATCAGGTGACAAACATTGATGGCATAGAAACCAATCATCCCATGGCAGTAGTCAATCTTAGCTGGGGAGGTGTCACTGGCCCAAAGAGAGTGGCAGTGTCAGCAAACTTGCCTGTAGATTGCCTACTGGGTAATGATTTGGAAATCTCAGCCTGGGCTGAGGTTGAACAGCAAACCCATTCTAGAATGGTAAATCTCCATGGAAAGGTTAGTGGGGCTGTGATGGCTACAGCCCCAATCCAAGATGTCCTTCCTGAAAAGGTTGGGGGGGCTTAGCAAACCTCAGCCCCATCTTTAGATAACTTCCCTCCTGAAAAGAGTAGCAGGGCTGTACTAGTAACAGCCCATACCCAAACTGAGTCTCCTCCTGAAAAGGTTGGTGGGGCTGTGATGGCCACAGCCCAAACTCAAACTGATACATGGGTAGTGAAGCCTGAAATGATGGATCACTCTACCCAAACAGAGAGCATTGAGGAGGAAGAGAAATCTCCCTCCCACCAGACTTTAGGAAAGGATCAGCCTGCTCAGGGAACTGATCTTACCCCTGATGAAGGAACTGTCCCAGAGGTTGTTAGGCCTGGCCTAACAGAGCCTCTGATGGCAGTGGACCCTTCTCAGGTGGGACCCAGTCTGGAGCAGGTAACCTGCCCCTCTCTACCTTGCCTTACTCAGCCCAGGGCTGCAGAGGACAAGAAGGACAGTGAGACCCAAAGGGCCCCCTGTCAAATAAAGCACCCCCATCAACAGATTAGGGGCACCAAAACTAGTAGCCCTAGTGAGGTGCAAACTTTAAAAACTCCTGAGGGATCCCCCTTAAAAGTAGTTAGGGACCTCCCCCAGATGGATATTGTTGGGCACAGCCAAACCTGGGACCCTAAGGGCCCAAACCTGAACTGTCCATCCAGTAAGCCAAACAGAGGGACTCAGCCTCCAGCTTTAGGTAGCCAGAGGTTGACCCTGAGAGCACAGTGCAACTCAGTCAGAGAAAGAAAGGCACACATGGTGGAGAGTGATTGGAGGAAGCTGAGCCCTACAGAGGAAACTCACTTCAGTGCCCCATCCCAACACCAGCCTTTGACTTTGCAAGGGCACACCACAGGTAGAGATTCCCTATGGTGGAGACCCTCAGATACCCTTCGGGTGAGGGATTGCTTAGTGGACCATGAGACAGGGGGTAACCAAGCCAGAGCTGGTACTTCCTTATATGGCCACTTAGGCAATATAGGCTTACCTGGACAAGGATAGCCTTATCTCCTTTCGTTTGGGGGGGGTTATGTAGGAAGGTGGATATCTGACTATGGTTACCCCCAAACTTTTTGCCTGGTGTTTAGCTGGTTTTTGACTTAGTTGGCCTGGGATCCTGCTATTCAGGGCCCGGGCTAATTGCTCTCTCCTTAAAATGGACTCCATGTACCTTAGGTGCATACACAATTGGAACTGGTTCACATTATTGGCCCCTGTAACAGTGTACCCTAGGTACCCAGGGCATAGGTGCATCCAAGGCCTACCAAGGGCTGCAGCATGTATTGTGCCACCCCTGGCCTGGCCTCCATATTTGACACAACTGGCTGATCACTCCGCTGGGGTAAGTTGGTGTAATCACCTCTTGCTTAGGTACAGTATGCCTGTGCCTAACCCTAAACTGGACACATATGTTCCTATCAGCCACTCCTATGGAAGGCCTCATCAATCCTGGAGGCAGAGTGCTTGGAAATATGTGAGATGGTGCTCTAGCATGAGCTGAGCCTGTCTGAAGCTGTCGGGAACCACTTCCTAAGCTGTTCCGGGATATTGCCATACCATATACTCTTAAGTGCATTATAATCCTCGCGGTTAAATGCTATCTTTGGTTTGGCTTTATCAAAACATGTCGAGTAAGGTGTCATACGAATTGGAATACTATCCCCTCGACAGTTCTGTCGACGGGGATAGCATTCCACCCTTCTAGAGGGACACGACATGTGTGTAGCCTTAACCCCGGTTAAAGTTAACCGGAGCCTCAGCATCACAAAATGAATGCTGCCACCACAGACACGAGTCTGGCCTCTTGCTGCTGACCGAAACTCGGCAGATGGTGGCCTGGACAAAGGGTTTCCTGCCTTGGGAGGTGCGAGCATCACCCCAGACAGGGTTTTGTGTATTGGGTAGGACAGGGCTGAATAGAATCAGACATGCCCGGGGCACACAAGGTGTCCCCATGCATAGGCCAGTCCAAACCGGTCCTGGGACTTTCCAGACCCAGGCCTAGTGAGGAGCTGGACAAAGGAAAGGGGGTGTAACCGCCCCCCTTCCTGGTTCCTCCCAGAGGAGGGACCTAGTAGGTGATCCACCCCTCAGATTGGGAATAAGAGTGGGAGCAGTGCCATTGCACAGCAGATCATCCTGAAATCAACTTTAAACAAGAAGAAGACTGGACTTCGGCATTCTGCTGCTCAGAAGACTGAAGAGAATCTCCCTTGTGGCCTAGGAGTGGCCAGCCTGTGAATACAGGCACCAACCAGCAACTTGACATCTGCTTTGCCGCCGCCTCCCGCCCGAGCCCGAGCCCAAAGCCCGACAAGAACCAGACTCCCAGACCTCTCAGAGCCCGATCCACAGTCCCTGCACCGAGTGACGTGGGACCGGACCTCTTGGAAGACACTTGAAAAGCTGACTGCGCAGCTTCTGAGGTATCCTCGACGTTGTGCTTCGGGGACTGAGAACCCCCACCATCGACCAGCCCTTGCACCGAAGATCAGCCCCCCAGCATCTCCACGATCTGCGTGGGGCCCTTTTGCATTGTGCCACTCGACGCGCCATCCCGGCCACTAGCCACGTGGTCAGCGGCCATCTTGGCAACGAAACCGACAAACTACACAGCGGGTCTGGTTGCTCCAGACTCACCCAAGCTCCTGTGAAAAGGAGCACTCGCTCTGACCTTGCTGGTCCGAGTGTTAAGCATCTTTTGATTCCTGCGTGGCTTGCAGTAGCCAAGGCCTGTTTGCTCCGATCAGGTCGCTGACACCGCCAACAGCGAGAAGCCTGCGTGGGACAGCTTGTGACCAACTCCTGGATGTCCTCGACCCCCGGTGTCCACGTGGCTGCAGAGAGAAGCTACATGACAACGCCTGTTTGCACCCGACATCGCCTGGTTCCAATCTGGTTCCACGGTAGTCACTGGCTAGTGACTTTGAACATTGTCCCCTCTGCTTTCAGGTCTTCACAACTTCAGATCCACCCTTGGATCCACCGGAACTCTTCACATCGAGCCGCCTGCAGCATCTTCAGCTCCAAGCACCATCGACCAGCGTGACGAAACCCGACACTACTTTGACCCTGTGCACCCGCTTCCTGTGGGTGAGATAACTCAGCTCCGCCAGTGTTCCTACACTGGTACACATCTCAAGGGCCTGTGTCTTAAGTTTCAGCATTCTAGGTCACTCGGAAGGTTCCTAACTCTTTAACTTTGTACTTTTTACGCACCATAGACTTTACATTGGAAAGTGCGTGCACTTTGAACACTGCACCCGAGTCCCGCGGGCCTTTCCCGACTTAATCATTGATAGTCTCGAATAGCTCCAGCGATTCCCAAGGCCCTAGGCCTGTTCCCATTCCGATTGGTATCTCTTATACCACTTTCTTAGTATATGGTTTAGGTGGCCCCTAGGGCTCATCCATATTGTGCCACTTTTGTGTATTTTAAACTGTCTTGTGATTTAACGCTTGTGCTTCTGTGCTCATAAAGAGTCCAGGGGATTTTATAGTTAATAAATCAATATATATTTTCAATATATATCTGTGTGGTGTCCCTTTCATTTGGTATTCAAGGGGGTTGTGTATGGTATTACAGCTGGCTTCACATGCCTTTCAGAGTTTAGCCTAAGACTGCTTTGTCCATGTTACCACTAGGATAACTGGTCTACAAGGTTGAATTACAACCAATCATCATAAGGGTTGTTTGGCATGGTACAAAGTGATCACTAAGAATTAGTGAGCATTATATACCAGGCCAACTTCTCACATTGATGTTCTATCTATTGCCCAATATGTAACCACTATAGTCAGTGGGATTTTAAAACGCGTTTCGGTGGAAGGTAACAGCGATAGAAACCACCTTCATCAGGAGCCGCCAGATATGTCACTCTATGTTCTCTATGCCCTGGAATTATTCATAGATGGATCTTCCATTTTACGTTTATGACCCTCCAGAGTTTTCAAAGCTCCAAATTCTAGTGATACCACAACCACAAGTTTGTTACCTTAGATATCTTATAGGGAAGACGAAGAAGCATCTGTCCTATCTTTGTTTAGGCACCCTGGTTCTTTCCAAATTTATACTTAAAATATTTAGATTGGGGCGACAACGTCTGAAATCCTGTCTTTCTTGAGCCTGTATAACTAGCTCTCACCATCTCTCAGATGGTGTTCTCACCTTATGATTCTATCTTGTATTCCTTTAGGTTTGTTGGCACTTTCTCTATGCATAAGTTGTCCAACTTCATGAGATATCGGGCCACATACCATTCCTCAATTCATGGTATCATCATTGCTTCGTCTTCATCAGTGTTGTGCATCATACGCCGCGCCTTCACGAGTGAATTTGCATGACTTTCCATGCAGCGAATATACCGGCGAATATGAAAAGTTTATGACGTGGATTACGAGGTCCCATCAAGAATTCTCATAAATCAACGCCATCTTTAAGCAAAGATAAGTGTTGTTTTATTTCTGGAAGTGTAGATGTTTGTAGCCATTCAAGGCACGGTTTTCCTACACTATAAGTTGTTATTATCCCTGGATGTTGTCTTTGGATATATCTTGGATGTGGCCGAGGTACTGTGAACCCTTGTGTCTTGTTCAGGAATCTATCTTGACAGTTATTCGTGTCTGTGGGCCAGATTAACCCTTTTTTCCATTCAGGATTTGTTCTGTTGTAAAATATATTTTACGTCTACCTCCTCATCTGAAGTTAAATTACTATCAGGTGTGGGCTTAGATATGGACGGTTTGTTTAAATCTTTTATCTTAGCAATGCCAAGACAAGATGTCTGTTGAACATTGTCATTTAGGAACATCATTTGTTCTGGGATGATGCAGGCTCTGAATAATGCTTCTAAACCTTGTACCTGCCAGTATTTTGTGCCCCAAACAGTTTTTGTCTCAATGTTGTCTTTACAAAAGTCGAAGCCTAAGGTGGACAATTGAGCATAAAAGGCAGCAGAATAAATGTGTTTAGTATTTGTCAACATACTTTTCATACCTGTCTTATTCACATTTTTAAAGTAAAAACCTTCTGGGTTTGTAACATTAAAACCTGTGAAATATGGAAATTTTCTAAGAAACGTTTTAGAACAAACTTTTCAAGGTGTTGGACAATGTTCCCATTGATTATAAGTTAAAACATTTCTAGGGTTTACATATTTATGCAAGTAATGATGGCCAAAATGATTAAAACAATATATTTCTTCATAATTTGATGAACCTTCTAAGTATTCATGTTTGGTAAATGTTGCTGACATTTCTAAATCTGCCATCATGTTATTAACAGTCTCAAAGTCCCAATCATCAGACAATGTGTTAGGTGAGACGAAATCACTCAAGGAAACCTTAAATTGATGAGGAACCTTTAGCAGCTACACAGGGCCTTAATTGTCATGACCAGTTGTATCCCATGCTAGTCCACCAGGTAGTGGGACCGCTGTGATGTTTACTGATGACAGGTCTCGTTGTTCACGATGAGATGATTTATGTGGCTTCAGGAGCATGTTGATGTTCTTACTTGCTGTGTCCATTTTAATGTGCTTTCCATCTATCAGCTTTCCCAAACTTAACACTAGAATGAGCCATACCAGGAGATAAAGTACACCTAACACAATCCAAAATATAACCCAAGGTGAAACCAGATATTTATTTGTAAGCTCTTGACCAATTTCCTTTATTTTTTCCTTGAAAGTTTTATTTGCTGGCGTAGTTTCAGGTTCACTGGGATCCTCAGAAAAGTTACCGAAGTTGATAAAATAGCCAGAGGCAGTTCTGTCAATTGTTGGTATTGCATCCCGATTCTTTGAAATCACTGGAGTTGCTTTTTCCTGTGACATGTTTGCATAGTCAGATGCTACATCATTGTAGACAGGAGTTTCTTGTAAGCATGGGCTGAAAATTAGTTCCGCTCGCAGAATTTGCGGATTTTCCGCGATTTCGCGATCCATGAATCTTGCGAAATCGTGGTAAAATCCGCGAATCAGCTGGGACGAATTTTCAGCCAAGCACTTACAGGGTTACAGCAGTAGGTGCAAAAGTTGAAGCTAATTTTTTGTAACCTTTTACAAAAGGGTTACAAAGAAATTAACTTCAACTTGGGCACCTGCTGCTGTAAGCCTGTACGTGCTTCCTGGCGCCTCGTTGCCTACTTGCAACTATTCTCTGAACCTGAAGCAGGGTCAGAGAATAGTTACAAGTAGGCAATGAGGCGCCTGTCACGAAAATTAAACCTCAACAGGAAGCACTGACAGATATAAAAACAAGCATTTGCAATGCAATAGGTCTCGCATTAGGAAAGTTTGAGCTATTGGTCTTGTAAATGACAATTTTTTATTTATGTGTTGGTTTTGAAAATAGCTAAATTAATAGCTTTGTCATTTACAATGCCAATAGTTATATCGCAAATGTGACACCTATAGCATTTGTAATGCAGAATGATTTGTATTTACGTGACTTAGCTGTATTGATATTACAAATTACAATGGCTTTTAATTTTTTAAATAATTAATACTTAAATAAAAGTGACTTTAATTTATAATAGCAATAGCTTAAACTTTTGTAAATATTGTGAAGATTATGTTCAGTGTATTTTATTATGACGAAAATCCAAGAACAGAAGTGAAATATTAACATCTTTTTGTGACATTTGTAATAAAGTTTGAAACATTTTGAGAACATATTTGAACGAATTGTTGTTGAATGGATGCGCAGATTGATGCTGGGGTGGGCTGAGTGGTGCCGTGGTGGTGCTATGTGGTGCTGTGGTGATGCTGAGTGGTTCTGTGGTGGTGTTGAGTGATACTGGGATGGTGCTGATTGATGCTGGGGTGGTGCTGAGTGGTGCTGTGGTGGTGCTGAGTGATGCTGTGGTGGTGCTGAGTGATGCTGTGGTGGTGCTGAGTGGTGCTGTGGTGGTGCTGAGTGATGATGTGGTGGCACTGAGTGATGCTGTGGTGGTGCTGAGTGATGCTGTGCTGGCACTGAGTGGTGCTGTGGTGGTGCTGAGTGATAATGTGGTGGTGCTGAGTGATAATGTGGTGGCGCTGAGTGATGCTGGGGTAGTGCTGAGTGATGATGTGGTGATGCAGAGGGCAGAAAGGCATAAAAAGCAGTCTAACAAAGGGCAAAAGGGCAGCAAAACAAGGGAAAAACGAGTGTAACAGAGGGCAGAAGGTCACAAAATACCAGTCTAACAGAGTACAGAAGGGCAGAAAAACAAGGGAAAAACAAGTCTAACAGAGGGCAGAAGGACACAAAAAACTAGTCTAACGGGGCAGAAAGGCACAAAAACGAGTCTAACAGAGGGCAGAAGGGCACAAAAACAAGGGAAAAATGAATCTAACATAGGGCAGAAGGACACAAAAAACGAGACAAACAGAGGGCAGAAGGTCACAAAAACAAGGGAATAACAGAGGGCAGAAGGGCACAAAAAACGAGTCCAACAGAGGGCAGAAGGGCACAAAAAAAAGGGAAAAATGAGTCTAACAGAGGGCAGAAGGGCACAAAAAACGAGTCTAACAGGGGGCAGAAGGGCAGAAAAACAAGGGAAAAACGAGTCTAACAGGGCAGAAGGGCAGTAAAACAAGGGAAAAATGAGTCTAACAGAGGGCAGGAGGGTACAAAAAACGAGTCTAACAGGGGGCAGAATGAATCCCGCCCTGCGTGTTTGTCCACGAAGATGACACCTTTTTGTGCAACACCTCTACTCAACTGGAGTACTTTCTACTGTCTAATCAGTAAGTGCTCCCTTGTTGGCTAAATGTATAGGGGCAGATTTACAATAACTGGCGCATCCCCAGGGATGCGCCAGTTATTGTGCACCGCAGCTCCGCCACCCATGGTGCGCCGCATTTACAAAGCGGCGCACCATGTGGCAAAAACGGCACAGATGCGTCACGCATCTATGCCGTAAAAGCAGCGCATTGCTGGAGCTGCGTCGAGCTTGCGGTGTTAGGAGGTGTTCCTGCGCAGGAACGCCCTCACCTGCGCCCGAACGACTCCTGATGGCGCAGGGCTTTACAACATGACGTATCTCTCAGATGCGTCATGTTGTTAATACCCAGCACCATGGCGCATCTTTTGTGCTGCTGCTGCGTCACAAAAGGTCTCTGTAGAGGGTGGGAGTGGTGAACCAGAGGGTGGCAGTGATGAACCAGAGGGTGACAGTGATGAACCAGAGGGTGGCAGGGGTGAACCAGAGGGTGACAGTGCTGAACCAGGGAGTGGCAGTGCTGAACCAGAGGGTGGCAGGGGTGAACCAAAGGGTGGCAGTGATGAACCAGATGGTGCCAGGGGTGAACCAGAGGGTGGCAGTGGGGAACCAGAGGGTGGCATGGGTGAACCACAGGGTGGCAGTGGTTCCCCAAGATAAAACATATCTTCAGAGTCGTGGATACAATAGATAGATATTTCACTCAGTCAATCGCGCATGCTTTGTTTCACTAGAGGTGCAGAGAAAGTAGAAAGACAGGCGTTTTCAATAAAAGGATTTATTGAACAGTCTTCTTTCTCAAGCATAAGAAATGAACTGCTACAATAGTAAAACTGTTTGTAAAATATAATGCATACAATATAAATAGTAGAATAAAATAATACTGTAGGAGCATTGTATGGTTCCTAAACCATAGATAAATACATACATATATAACAGAGGCTAAAAGTACTCAAACGGTGCTTCTATAATACGCCTACCATGGTGTGCCTAACCTAAGCTTAGTACGAGGGAAGAAGTAAGTGAGGTGTAGCATAAATTTAGTATTCTTTTGCCAAGAATCTGTCCAAGATTTCTCTTAGGGTCTAATCAGCTCCGTACCTTAGTTTGGAATGAAGAAGGTCAGGCTCAGGACTCGATTTCCGAACAACCCGCAAGGGTAGCTTGGAAACACTGGAGCTGGTTTTCTCGGAAAGACAGCGTCTCTCTCAGTGCGTCTGCTGGAAGGTCGGCTTCCTTCGGCACTTGCTGTAGCAGGGCGCGTCGGGCAAGTAGATAGTCAAATTGCTCCAAACCACTGTGTGTTTGCTTGGGCGAGTGTGGGCATATTTATACCTTGAAGGTGCTGACTTTGACATACAGTTGGACATAATAACGTCATCAAAGAGTCTCAGTTCTTTGAAAACTCCATGAATTCTTGTACAAATCAATATTCCAGCAATGGGAAGTCCCCGGCTGCTGAAGCTGAGTATTCCAAGAAATCGTTGTGGATTTTCGGAACTAGTGGAAGTAGCCCTGCCGTATTTGGACTGCATGAGCTATGCCTAAATATGGTTATCATTTCTATGCCTATATAAGGATATGGTGATTTATACCGATATAAGGGCATGAATCGGGAAACTTACAATTGGGTCCTAAAATGATACATAACAGAAAGAAGGAACAAAGGTACGGAGAGGGGCAAGAAAGGTGCAGAAAGAGGGAAAAGGGGTGCAGAAAGAGTACAAGGGGTGCAGAGAGAAGCAAGAGAAGTGCAGAAAGAAGCAACAGATGTGCAAAAAGAGGGAAGATGGGTTCAGAAAGGGGCACGAGAAGTGCAGAAATAAGTAACAGAGATCTAGAAAGAGGGAAGAGGGGTAGATAAAGAGGCAATAGGGTGTAGATAGAAGCAAGAGAGCTATAGAAAGAAACAAAAGTAGTGCAGAAAGAAGGAACAGAGGTTCAGAGAGAGGCAAGAAAGGTGCAAAAAGAGAGAAAGGGATGCAGAAAGAGGCATGAGGGGTACAGAGAGAAGCAAGAAAAGTGCAGAAAGAAGCAACAGAGGTGCCGAAAGAGGGACGAGGGGTTCAAAAAGAGGCAAGAGAAGTACACAAACTAGTAACAGAGATCTAGAATGAGGGAAGAGGGGTAGAGAAAGAGGCAATTGGGAAGCAGAAAGAAACAAAAGAAGTAAAGAAAGAAGGAGCAGTGGTGCAGAAAGAGACAAAAGAGGTGCATGAAAAGGGAAGAAGGGTACAGAAAGAGACAAGGGCTGCAGAAAGAAGGAACAGAGGTGCACAAAGAAGCAACCGAGGTGCACAAAGAGGCATGAGGGGTTGAGAAAGAGGCAAGAGAAGTACAAAAAGAAGAAACAGAGATGCAAAAGGGGTTAATAGGGGTAGAAAAAGTGGAAAGAAGGGTGCTGAAAGAAGCAAGAGATGTGCAGAAAGAAATAAAACAAGAGTAGAAAGAAGGAACAGAGGTGCATAAAGAGGCAGGAGAGGTGTAGGAAGGATTAATGAGGATGCAGAAAGAAGCACGAGTGGTGCAGAAAGAAGCAAAGAGGTGCAGAAAGAAGCAAGATTAGTACAGAAAAAAGTAACATAGGTACAGAAAGAGGCAAGAAGGGTACAAAAAGAGGGAAGAAGGGTACAAAAAAGAAGCACGAGGGGCAGAGAAAGTAGTAAGAGATGTACAGGAAGAAACAAAAGAAGTGCTGAAAGAAGGAACAGAGTTGCAGACAGAGGCAAGAGGGGTGCAGAAAGAGGCAAAAGGGGTGCAGAAAGAAGAGAGGTGCAGAAAAAACAAAAGAAGTGTAGAAAGAAGGAACAGATGTGAAGAAAGAGGCAAGAGGGGTACAGAAAGAAACAAAAGAAGTGCAGAAAGAAGCAATAGAGGTGCAGACAGAGGCAAGAGGAGTGCAGAAAGAGAGATGAGGGCTGCAGAAAGAGGTATGAATGATGCAGAAAGACGCAAGAGAGATCCAGAAAGAAGCAAGAGAAATGCATAAAAAAGCAACAGAGATGAAGAAAGGGGGAAGTGGAGTCAAGAAAGAGGCAAGAGGGATACAGAATGAAACAAGAAAGGTGCAGAAAGAAGCAAAAGAAGTGCAGAAAGAGGTAAGAGGGCTGCAGAAAGAGGGAAGAGGGATGAGAAAGAGGCACAAGAGGGTGCAGAAAGAAGCAAGAGGTGTGCAGAAAGAAGCGAGAGTTGCAGAAAGAAACAAAAGAAATCCAGAAAAAAGGAACAGAGGTGCAGAAAGAGATAAGAGGGGTGCAGACAGAGGGAAGATGGGTGAGAAAGAGGCACATGGGTTGCAGAAAGAAGGGAAAAAGGTGCAGAAAGAAGCAAGAAAGGTGCAGAAAGAAGTTATAGAGATGCAAAAAGGGGGATGATCAGTGTTCTTTTCTGTATCCAATTGCATCACCTTGAGTTACTGCTCCGTGAGAAAAAAAGGACAAACCTGTGTGTGAGATGGAATTATAGGCATATTTGGCTAGACTCAAAGCCTCAACCCCATTGGCGGTCACATTGGATAACAAACAGCAGAGATACTCTTCCATAGTTTACCTATTTAACAATGAAGGGTGGAGGACGAGGTGGACATCAGTGTCCAAAGGTATGCATAAAGGCTTTTAAAATTTTGATAAAAAATAAGATCCTTGGTTTTAGATTACTCTTAAGGGTAACACAGGCAGGTGGTCCATATTCTCAACAGCCAAATCCCTGGCACCAGGAAGTTTATTCAATGGTACAAAGTGTCCCTTTTGCCAGGGCTTCAACTATTTCCAAGTTCCATAGTTTGCCATACACTGAATGCAATGTCACATGCCAGGGATCAGGTGTAATGTGTAATGGGCGTAAATGTTTCCAGAGGGCAGGTATGAAGATGTTATTTTACTGCATGCTGAAACAACACATTCTTGATAAATTTGTGTATATCCTCGGAAATTGTATCCCTCCAAAATAACTGTTACAAAGATTGCATTGTATTTGTCAACAAATGATAGCCCAGTAACAGGAATGAGCAGCACCATTACAGGGGTTGCAGAGCTGGGTATTGGCAAGTATAACATCTACCCCTTAGAGATCAACCTATCTTACATGGAGAAAAAAAGAGAGGGAGCTAGAGAGAGACTCACCCCCTAGTCATATAGCAGCATCTAGTTGTGCAATTTCAGATCTAACCATCTCTAGACCTCTTTTGATTCCTGTAGTTAAATTACCAATCCTTCAGTAGGAATATTTGTTGGATCCATGTTTTTGCTAAAGGTGAGGATTTTCAAGTGTGGATATTGCATTTGACCTAAAATAAATCACTGTTTGATGCAATTCATCTAACAGTACTGCAATCACTAGGTGAAGGAACTGATTTATGTTCACCTTGTTTATGGCATTGTAAAGAAAGCATGTCTTACTTCGTATGTGTTTATTGGCTCAGAGAACAGCAGATAATAGACCAGGAAGGATAATTGCCATATAAAACTGTTGGCCACAGCCCATCCAAATATGTCTTCCTGTGTTTAGTCACCTGCTTAATAAGGAGATAGACAGGGTTTTGTGGAATAATTGTTCCCGGCTACAGGTCAATATGAGAATCCATTTTCTTATACAGATGCAGAGTATTGAAATCTTTGCACTTAGTGGGTATTGCTGGTGTATCTTCTTCGGTAAAGGCACATGACATTGGGATTACTGAAAATGGCATTTCCATAAAGTAACTTTGGTCTACAATTTTTGTTACTATTCATGTTACAACAAGCCTCCTGTCAATCTTGGGGTTAAAGCAGCTAAGCTATGTAATTCTCCAAATGGGCCTTAAAAGATGTCTGTCTATCAAGTCACAAGTAATAATTTACATGGTCATTGGTTTAGTCTGAAAGGTTTTGAGCTCTGAAGTGTGTTTCATACCAATAACAGCACATACCAGTTCAGGTCTTAATTTTCAAATTAAAGGAAAGTCCAGACTTTTTGGTCAAAGATAGATACTATAAATGTACTGTAGCCTCTGAGTATAATAGGATCTGGACTGGCACACACTGTTGAGGCAGGATCAAGGTAACAGGCTTGGATACATGTTTTACAATAGGGTCATCTGTTTTTGCAATCAACTATTTTTGAGTGATCCTGCCTACCAAACAACAACTGCTTGCATCCCACTGCTGTATTGTCATTACTAAAACAGTTAAAAAGTCAAAGCATAACACAATAAAAATCTTTCAACGTATTGTTAAAAATAGAAAACATTTTAGAAAAATATAAAATTGATTCAAATTCAATAAGGAGAACTGGACACATGAATTTGTAAAGTTTTAGGACAAAATGGGCCAAGAAGGGCTAAATGCATGAACCCCTTTTCCCATAGACACAGAATGGGCAAAACCCTTTGATGCAACTGGCTAAACAGAAGTCACTGTTTGCTGTTGACTGGGGCCTAGGTGCAATTTAAGGGCAGTCATAATGACGCAGAGGCCAGATACACGAAATGGGATTTTCCAGTCAAAGATTTTACTTTTTGACCTCCAGCGGGGCAATGTTTCTGAAAAGCTCCTCATTGTTGCTCATAAGACTCTCAAGATGTGAGGAACAGGACTTAGGGGCTAGGACTCACTCTGTGAAGGCCGTAACCAGGTTCCAGTCCTGGTACCCTTTTAACTGGTCATCTGGTCACTTCAAGAACAAGGCCTCTTTCAAATTGTTGTTTCTCTGTAGCCAAACAGAGGGTCAGTCAACCGTTCTTTGCAGTCCACTTCTCAGTCTTGTGAACAAGTGGGAGCAGGTTCAGCCTTCAGGTCTCAACAAAGGTCAAAGACAGCAGACATAGTCCTCTTCTCTTCTTCTGTAGGTCAAGACGTGAGCTTCTGATCTGAAAGTGAGGTGCAACTGTTGTAGGATTCACTAGGTAGTGAGGGGTGGGGACTCCTGAATATTCCCTGACCAATGAGAAAACATCTCCTCAGAAAAAGCTTCTCAACTTTTGCAGCACATTCTGTTTACTTTACTGTAGACTATTCCAGCGTGCAGAATGGTTGGTTACATTCAACACAGCAGAACCGGTATATCCTTTTACCCCAGGAGCTGATCAGTCATTTCCTCCTCAACCCCAGAAAACTGGTTCTGGGAAAAGATCCTCCTCTCACTGGGCTTTTGCCAAGTTGGCTACATTGTGCCCACAGGCCAAATGGCTTCTATTTCCCAGGTGTCCCTTTACACTTAACTATTAATGAACATGCATCGCCCTGGTCCATTTCAAATTAAGGAAGTGTGTAAACCCTTCCCAACTGCCCTTCCTGAGCTGAGATAAGTCACATAACTCATACACAGTCCTTTCTGCCAAAGGGCCTAAGCCATTGTTCCTGCTCTCGGAGCAATTTCCATACCTCATTATTGGAAAGCACTGACAGAGGAAATTTACTGGCAAAGTAATGCTAATTAAACTAATGGAGCTTCGGTTAGACAAAGTGTAACTGTTTTAAAGTTACATTTCCTAAATATTTGTTACAATTCCTACTACACTAGTATCTTCTCGGGATCTTATTTAGAGCTAAGGTTTGCAGAGATAATATTTTATTCTGAGCTTTGGTTTGTTCATAGGACAGCTTCAGCTCTTCACAGTGAAAAAAGCTTTTGATTGCTTGCAACTGCACGAAGATATGAAATTAAATTCTTTCACGCACACTTATATATTATGCATACCTTGAAGGCTACAAGGCCTACTTACAGGTGAAATATTTAATATTTAAACTTAGTGTGTTCTCCTGTCATAAAGGGTTATTTTTACAGGATCACCTGCAGCTTAAAAATCTGCTGCATTCAGGCTACACATCTTGGGCTACAGCCATGTTTTGCCTCATCAGCTTAATGAATGGCACTATAAATGTTGCAGTCTACAGGTAACATTTAACTTTCCATGGCATTGGAGATTAGCACAATTTACCACATTTTAAGGGTCAGAGCACATACACTGGGAAGCAGTTTTCCCGTGTTCAAAGTTAAGAAACCAGCAATGCCAGTCAGCAAAGAATGGGGGTGACCAAACAAAATGAAACATTTTTCTAACACTCATAATTCCCAACAAATATGGCTGTGGAGAGATTCGAAAGACCATAAACTTCATCCAAAAGAATTCTGAGATCATAAATGAGGGAGGCATTGAAACGGTCCTTCAGCTTTATTGATGGTGTGTTATGCAAATGGGCAACATTTCAAGTGCAGCGATCTGGCACAAGATAACAAGGAAGTTCTCTTTAGTGGGGAATTCCACCAGGAAAGCCAGAGAAGTCAGGAAGTGTTGGGAAGAGCTCACTGCAACTCCAAAACAGAGACACTGAACATGATGGAGGGATCAACTCAGCGCACAACCAAGTTGGGGGTCATAATTCACCTTCCTGCAGCAGAGGGTCCTGAGAAGGCCAGGCTGGACCCCTGTGGCCAACTGGAAGACCATGTGTAGTAACACGATGTAGAGTACATTTCCTCCAATGACTAGGTATACTTATATAGACATATTTACCACTTTCTGTTAAATTTGCATCAATTGCTAAATTAGCAAACAGTGCAAAAAGGAGGTACTTTTATGGGGTAGGCCTGTTTGACCATTTGACACAATGACTGACTCCTGTGACAATGGGACATGTGCACCATTCACTGTGGGTGTATTTCAAAATCTGACCATGTATGCTACATTCTGAGATGTAGTGCATCCATTACAATATTTAATGTGTTGCTCATGGGTACATGCATAATAGACTAATGGCCTATTCTCTCTCACTCTTTCTCTGTAAATATCTGCAGCAGGAACCAGAGATACAAGTAATGAATGCAGTACCAAGGTAGGGAAAGAACAAACTTGGCTGCAGGACAAGCTCCAACAGGGGGTACACAATCAAATAATAGGAGGACAGTGAGGAATGGGGATCTCCTGACTAGAAACAATGTGTGGTGTCCAAACATCTGGCTCCCACACCATCAAAGCCAGAAACTACCTCTCCCATCCCTCCTCTTTCCTCAAGAAAATGCCCACCCAACTCTACCTCAGTGGCAAAAGGTACATTTTGTATCAGACACCCTTGAACTTTTATGTGTTGCTCGACCCAATTCATTGTGTCCCAGTAAACAGTCCAGCTGGTGGATGGGCTGAGTAGTATACTGCAGGATTTTAAGTTATTTATTCCCATGGTTGACAAGGTGTAGAGGGACCTACATGATGCTCTTCACTCTCCCCACCCCTCGCTCTCCCTCTTCCTTTGAAACCTGCATTGGAGTCCTCTACAATATGCCCCACTTGGGTGTGGATTTGACAATTAAAACATTGTGAGAGTGGTGTTGTTAGTTAAATGAAACAATTTGCTGGAAAGTACTAGATAACAGTGCTTCATAAATAAAAAGCCAGTTCTAGAGTTTGGAGCTGAAATGCAGCACAGGGATTTGCTAAGAACACTCCTCCCCAACTGACAAACAATCCATGTCATCATGTAGATGCTGATTGACCAATTTGATGTGAGCAACAACAAAAATGCAACCACTGCATCTCAACAAGATAATTATATGCTGTTAAAGGGGAGTCATAATGTACTCATTTCCATTTATCATCAAACAAATCTTTGGTGCGACAAACACCACTGATTCGGTACCTTGTGTTCAGCTCTCACTTAAATATTTTGCTGTCACATATCTTCGATTCAGATGAAGTCCAGGCAGAGTAGTTATAATTTCTATGTCAACTATAATGAGGAGTGAGATCTACTTGTGGCACATGAGTAAATGACTATTCTGAGTAGCAGCTACTGGTAATAGAAGCACTGTGCAACTGTTATAAAGAAGCAGAGGAAAGTTGGAAGGAACCTTGTAATTTCACAAAAGAACATTAGGGGAGCAGGATGTGGCATTCATTTCTGGAAGAATACAAAAAGGAAAATACAGAATGGAACATTAAATGGAGCTCAAGTGAAAGCACATTTACCACTTCCAAAGAATTAAATGCAAAAAGATCAATTGATGGACAGAATGCAGAACAGTGGCATACATTCACCCCTCAGAGCTACGAAAAGAAGGTATGCAAACTATGCCGATACCTGAAAAATCCCCCATTTTGAGATAGAAGTAAACAAATGCGGACATAAGATTCCATGGTGTCCGTATGACATGGTTATTTTGTTAGATTTTGCCGCTACAATGTAAAGCTGTTATATTTTAAAGCCGTTTTCTATTGGCTAAATAGAATTACTAGGTACGCACACTAAAAATAGATTATATTGCTACGGTGAGTCTTTAGAGGCCGAACGGTTTAATTAAATATATCAATCAGGACACAATTAGTAATATTCCAGAACTATACTTTGTCGGCAGCTCCCGCTCACTCGGAAGACACAGTCGCGATTCCGAGAGAAATGTTTGTGCTGCTGTGATCTGTTCGAACAGTTACATGCAATTTGAAACTGCATCCAAACATTGCTGCCTCGTTAAGCAGGTAAAAGATCCCTGAAAGAGATATTAGAAATTTGAATATCGTAATGCAATATCACATTACTGAATTACCGTTTTTTCCATTGCCAGCGGAATCGCATATCATTGAAGACAAGATCGCGACCATCCTGAGTAACTTGAGTCCCATGACACCAGGGGCTGTTCTCTTACCTACATCTGAGATGGAGGCTGGGAAAGCCAGGCTGGATAGCTTTCCTCTCCCTTCCTTTGCAGAGTTTGGTGTTCAAGCGGATAGTGTATCATCTGGTTCCCCCCTCAATGTACTTCCGCACAAACTCTGGAAAGTGTTTAGGGATGAGCTGTTTCCTCCTCTCCATGCAATTTGCTGCCAATCTCTTGGCTCCTCCCAGGTCCCGGATAGCTAGAAGCTAGCGGTAGTTTCTCCACTGTTGAAGAAAGAATCACTGGACCCCTTATGGCCCGCTAATTACAGACCCATCTCATTACTTCCCTTTCCGATTAAGATTCCGGAAAAACTGGTCACGAAACACCTTTCCAGCTTTTTGGAAGTTAATGATTGTGTGGATGCGGCGCAGTTTGGGTTCAGACCAGCGCATGGCACCGAATCAGCTCTGGTGACTGTTTTGAGTGACCTTCGTTCATGTGCCGACTATGGACAAGCAGCCTTCTTAGTGCTGCTCGACATGTCGGCAGCGTTCGATACGGTCAGTCACGCCATCTTGACCAGGAGATTGGAGGAGGCTGGTGTGATGGGCCTAGCTCGGGACTGGCTTGTGTCATACCTGGCCAATAGACATCAGGTGGTTGCCCTGCCCCCTTTAAGTCTACCATCAAAAGGGTTGGTCAGGGAGTACCCCAGGGATCGGCCATTAGCCCCATTCTTTTTAATCTCTACCTCCGCCCCCTGGTCAAGTTAATCAAATCTTTCGGCATTTCAGTCACCAACTATGCCGACGACACCCAACTCATCTTCTCCTTTGAAGGGGAGAATGCGGTGTCACAGGAGACCTTTCACCACTGTATGGTCACCACGGCAGCATGGCTGAGTAACAACTCGCTGCAATTCAACAGCTCCAAGACGGAGGTGCTGCATTGCTCAGCGGACCGTGTCTCACGGCCTCTACTGCAGGACTTCTGGCCCCCCTTCTTTCAGGGTTCGGTAGCAGCAGCAAGCTTGGTTCGGAACCTGGGAGTGACAATGGAACCTAATCTTCAACTGGATGGCTTCATTGACAAAACAGTGTCTACCTGTATGGGATTAATGCGTTCTCTACAGAAGATTCTTCCTCTGCTCCCTGCCCATGCTAGACCAGAAGTAGTGCGCAGTATCATTCTCAGCAGACTCGACTACTGCATTGCACTGCTTCTGGGGGCACCTGTCACTGCAATAGGCAAACTACAACAAGTACAGAATTTCGCGGCCAAGTTAGCACTTTCCCGTCGACGCCTTGACTCGTCATCCGCAGCACTTAGAGACTTGCACTGGCTTCCCATCCCTCAGCGTATTGAGTTTAAAGCTTTATGCTTGGTCTTCCGGGCCCTGCATGGATCGGGACCGCTGCCCCTACAGGAGATGTTCTCTTGGTACATCCCTGCTAAACCTCTCCGCTCTGCTTCAGCCTATTTGGCTGTTGTTCCCAAGATTCGGAGAAAGCGAATGGGTGGCCGCTCTTTTGGCTTTACGGCATCCAAGTTGTGGAATGATCTGCCACTGTCGCTCAGAAGCTCAGGAGACCTTCCTTCTTTTAAAAAAGAACTAAAATCTCACCTGTTCCCTAGGACAGCGTAGTTTGCTGACACCGTATTGACTGTGTTTCGGGATCCGTTAGATCACAGCGCCAGGATGCCCGCCGGGTGACAGTAGCGCTTTATATGTGTTATACATACATACATACATACCCACTCTACGCCCATATGTTTGGTTTAATTGAATCTGTTCCAACTGAAACTGGGTCATTGCATCCTTTGATGAGCTTATTCTTTTTTAAAGGTAAGATCGCTAAGTTCAAGGGTGTCTAGGTCTGAATCATTGCCTTTCTTTATGGACATCTACACACAATGTCCTTCTATATATATCTTTTTCTAGATTGTTTTTAATAAAATGGATGTCCGCCATTCCTAAAGCATTGAGCACCCGAGATTTAGACAGACGGCAACAATACATCAAAGGTATTTTTCAAACTTGTCATCTCCTGATAGGAATATAACGAAATATAACGAAATAATGAAATAATGAATTGGTAAGTCAATTACTATTACTATCCTTTTAACAGGTTTTAAAACGGGAAAGCCGCTCATAGTTAAGAACTCCGCGTTTAACCTTTTCCCAGTCTGAAAGATTAATGCTACATGAAGCACTCTAAAGGTGAGAGTTGATATATACCAACGTGAAAGATCCTATAAAGGTTTTTTCTTTTAATTAAGAAATTCTATAGGAAAGAGAAGCTTTCAATTTTAAGACTACCCCGAAGACTCCCCCGATGTATAATATAATCCTAGATATCTGAGTAAATGTCTGTTGAGTGCAATAGATACAACCAAAGTTAAATCTTAAAATATAAATAGGTCCTCCTCATGAATAAGTTCAGTATATAAATATGTCTTTTCTATGAAAAGGTTACGGCGGTCACCATCAGTCTCAATATAAGATGCAAAGTAAAAAATCCTCATGTGAAATCTCCATTAATGGTTGTAAAGACACATAAATTGCTCATGTCACTCCTTCCTAGAAAAATAAGAATCCCTCCCTTCCTTTTTTACATCCCAAATAGATTAGGGTACTGGCACCAAGACTTACTTGTCTTTCATCTCTACTCTTGACAATCCTTTTTTTAGGTATGGGTTTCTGTATCTCTTATCTCTTCTATGATCTATATTATCCTTGATATAAATCTCTACTGTACCTAATGTGTTTGTGTTTGCAAAAACGATTGCCAGTATTGTCATGGTTTGTTTATCTTTGTTAAATGTCCTTATTCTGCGGTATATCAAACTGTTATATTATTTATCCTGCAAGAAGCTATGTAGATAGATTTATTACAAACTACTACAAATGTTTATGTTTAAAACATAAATATCATCATGTAACAAGAATGAGTAACCTTATAGAATATATTTTAAAATGTTAGAACTATGCTGACATTGTCCTGATGAAGACACAGTGTTTGTGTCGAAACGCGTCGACAGACAACAGCTCCCTCAATTAATTTTGGGAATCATCATGTGTTGATAAAAACCTTTTTGCATATATTGTCATGATATAATAATTGCTTTGCTTTTATCTTATTTTAAACATCATTCTTTGTATGTGATTGAACATGTCCATATCAATTTTTATTACTATAATTAAATTTTCTATGTTATCATAGCATGTGGTTGCTTAATTTCTTCTTGTGTATATTTTATTGTATGATATATCACACTTTCTTGCCAGGTACTTATATTGTTTTTGCCTGCGTATTTACCTTTGCCATAAAATACATTCACCCCAGTACAGAGATCTGGGCCTAAATCCATCATTTTTTTTGCTCACCATGCCGTTCCAGTTTGGACCCAGCCAATGCAAATCAGTCTTGACCCTGCACCCAATGGGAACAGTCCAGCTCGAACTGCCAGTCCAGGACCTCCCTGGACTGGAAACAAGCTTTGTCTTTGTATTCCTTTATTTCAGCAAGATTTGCCATAAAAGATATCATAAAAATATACATACAGGTTAAAACATATCAATTAGTTGTATTTACAGTCAGACATTTAGGAGCAAGGAAGTAAGATGGCAATGTCCCGTAAACAACACAGTATAGATATTAGACAGTTTATAAATGTAAGAATCTCTCATAACTAGTATATTCGGATAACAAAATCCCTACAGGTGATAATAAAAGCAGATGATTTTTAATTCAAATTGCATTAAAATCCTTCGCTTACGCCACATGGCTTCTAAAAATTTGGCATCAGCAAAGACAGTCACACGTGCTAAATCTGTTTTAAAAATTCTGTATGCTTGCATACAATTTTTAAAACCCACATTTTTACAGTATGGAACAATCCAGTGTCTTCTAGATTTGGAGTAAGCTGGACAGAAAAACAGTATGTGCAAATCGTTTTCCACGACACTATCACAGCCAGTACAATTTTTCGGATTAGAAGAACTCCATTTGCTTGTAAAACTCCTGGTTGGAAGTGTTCCATACCTCCACTGCAACAACAGTTTCCTAGTAGCACTGGGATACATGTCATCTAAAACGCGCTCAAATTGATAAACATCCTTTATCCTTAAGAATATTTCTGTTAGGGTTCTGATCTGCGCATTCTGTATAGAAACCATAAGTTTGTATTCACGATACAGTTTTGCTAGATTCTTACGTGTAACCCTGGAGCAGGCATACTCCAGCTCGGACCATAGTGAATGGAGCCCCAGTTTCCCAAGTTCAGTGCTTACATAGGTGAGCCACTGCATTTTCCCTGAATTTGGAAGGGTTAGGGTTTCCCGTAGCTCCATCCTGTAATTACGAAGCTCTGGAATTGTCCAGAGCCTCTGCCAGTAAGCTAAAGGTTTGAAACCCAAGTCCTCCTCAAGCGGTCTGAGGCCAAGGTCAAGCCTCAGAGGCAAGAGAGGTATACTTTGGGGTAGGGCTAAGAGTTGCCTAAGAAATGTGTTTTCGGTAACTCCCAACTCGTGTCTACTCACGTGACCCCAGAGTTCACCACCATACGTTACCGCACCCCTGGCCTGGAGTCTATAAATTTCAAGTGGTGGGCCAATCGGTTTAACTGTAGATTTGTTGTTGTTTGCCAGCCTGATTATACCCACCGCTACTTTAACCAGTTTAAGTTGGGATTTAATTACCTGGTGGGTCCAGATCATATTTTCATTAATAGTCACCCCCAGTTATTCAAAGGTGTGAACCCTTTCTAATCTGGTCAAGCCTATACTAGGATTTGGTCGTGTTGTTGATGGAGGGTTAAAAATCATGAACTTGGTCTTAAGAGCATTAATCTCGAGACCATGCTCATGACAGAATGCCCAAAAACCGTCAAGAACACTTTGAATCCCCATAGGGTATTTAGACAGCAGCAGGGTGTCATCCGCCAACATAATCGCTGGCACCCTGCTGCCTGCAAGTTTTGGGGCATCACTATCCGCCACCGCATTCAGGTGGCCGATTACCCCGTTGACGTAGAGGCAGAACAGGGTCGGTGCCAAGACACAACCCTGTCTCACCCCCCTGTCAACGGGGAATCTATTCGAAGGTGTGCCATTCTTGCCGCACCTCACCTGTGCAAAGTTATCAGCATGGAGCCGCCTGATTATGTTTAGGAGGTAGGGAGGGATGCCTAGGTCAGATAATACAGACCACAGTTTCCCCCGCGGGACTAAATCAAAAGCCGCACGGAGGTCTACAAGCACGGTATAAAGGCTACCCCCTTCAATCTTCACCGTTTTCCAACATAACAGGGTCAAACGAAAGATCTGGTCCGTAGTTGATATATTTTTTCTAAAGCCTGCCTGGAACGGGCTCAGAGCTGCATCATCTTCAATCCAGTCCAATAGGCGGTTTAAGGTCAGCCTCGCAAAAATCTTTTGCGGTACATCTATGAGGCTGATGGGCTGGTAGTTGGCCGGAAGCAGAGGTGAGCCCTTTTTGAAAATGGGGACAATCTCTGCCCCCAGCCACGTACCGGGCACCGCCATCCCCCCCAGAACGTCATTGAAAATAACCGTGAGATAAAGGGCCCATACCTTGGGTTCACATTTAAAAAGATCTCCAGGAAGTTTATACAAGCCTGGTGCCTTTTCTGCTGCGAGTTTCACGATTACTGCGGTAACCTCCTCCTCCGAGGAGTCGTCTTGGTCATATTGGGAAATAGAACAAAGAGAAGCGCCCTCTACTGCCCCATCTTGATCAATATTAGCTCTTTCATATAGAGCACAGAAATGGTCCTCCCACACAGTTGCAGCAATGTTAGCTTCAACTGCTGGTGGTAGATCACCAGACCCCGTTTTTACAATCAGCCAAAATTTCCGTGAATCTCTGGATTTTAAGGCCGCCAACATATTGGTCCAGTTGTTTTGGTCCCATCCCACCTTAGCGCACTGAGTTAGTCATTTGTACTCAGTTCTCTTTACTTTGATCAGTGCCCTATTGCTGTGTTGTTTTATGGCCGCCAGAAGCTCTAGTTTTGCCTTCCTACAGGCCGAGTTGAACCATGACGCTCTGTTCCCCTTAGATATCCATTTGGGCACTATGGGGTTTAGCACCTCCAACAGTTTATGTGTCCTTTCCGAATAGAGGTTCCCCAGTTCTTTATAAGCATCTGTGTGGTGGGTTTGGGAAATTAGAGTGGCCATGGCTTGGAGTACTGGGATGATCTGGGCAAATAGTTCAGCCATGTCTTCGGGATTTTCATCTATTTTTGCCCATCTGATCCTTCTTCTATCATTAGACAAGAGCGCCTTGGATTCAAGGGGGGTATTAGCCATCTGGTCAGTATTAGGTACCCCTAGCATAGAGAATTCCAAGCTCAACGCATTGTGGTCGCTCTCGGTTCTTTCCGCAACACCAAAGTCGATGACCTTGTCCAATGCTCGCGTCTCAACAAAAATGTAGTCCAGACGTGACTCTTGCGCTAGTCTATTAAATGTGGGTTTAGGTGGAATATCTGATTTTGAGCGTCCATTACAGGCCCTGATAGAAAAATTAAGAGTCAGAGCCATAATTTGGACCGCTAATTGTGGCCAAGCCCTGGGAGGTGGGCCCGCTACCGGTGGAATTTCCCACTGGTCGTGCTCTTCCATTGACACTCCGTCCATCAAAGATGGAAGTGGCTCAAAGTGGGAATTTAAGTCACCCCCAACCACGAACAGGACACTTTGCAGGATTGAACTAAGGAATGAGTAAAGCTCGTCGATAGTTTGAGACTCCTTTCTTGGATTCAAAGGTCTGGAATACACATTTACCCAAGCTAGTTTGACAGTATTCCGCCACTCTAAAAGGACACATTGAATGTCCTCAGATGGCGTATTTAGTGTCCTAGCCTTGCTCCCCAGATGGGCACCTACCCAAATGGTTTATCCCCCAGACGGGCGCCCCTTCCCCCCCCCCTTTGCTGGGCCAGAATATGTGGCAAAATCCACTACGTAGTGCATCACCCCTGGCCCAGGTTTCCTGAAACAGGCACACGTCTCTTTAGTCTATAAATGAACCAGTCAGGACATGGCATTTTGCTACGTAGTGTAACAACAATGGAGAAGTACCCCCTGAGGGAAAAAACAGAGAACAATCTCTGCTTCTAGAGCTGAAAGCTCAGGTCAGCACAGTGTGCCCAAACCCGTTACCGGACAATGCATGTCCTTAAAGAAGACCCCTCACTCACCAACCTGGTTGGTGACATGCTTCATCATCGGGGTCCCACCCCATAGGACGAGTGCCCACAGGGTGTGCTACGACACCTGACTACAGCGGAGCGGGTTTCTTTTTTCTTTTATATGTGCATAAAATTACAGTGACAAGTGTGTTAAAAAGGGCCAAAACTACTCACTTCAAGACTTTATTCCTGAGTGCTTGAACCCCTATAAAACCAGTGTGGCACCCGTGCCTAATTAGGAAGGCGTTGGTGTCTCAAAAAATGTAATGCGTTAAAAATAGCGAAGTGTGCTATGTGAATATTATAAGAAAAAATACATAATTAGGTCTATATGTTTCAACCATTTAAAAAGATTCTTAGGTTTTCGTCAGGACCGTGAAGATTGGACGGGGTGGTCCGCACACGCTAAGGTGCGCCCAGCCCTCGTTCAATTTGGAGACCACAAAATTGCGATCTGGTGTAAAAGGGTGTGTCTTTTACTCATTCAGGAGAAAAACCTGTAAGAAAAAGGGGTAACAGGGTTGGGATTACGTACTAGGGAGGACAAAACAAGGGTGTACACTTAACATTTATTGTGCTGAGTGAATTCACCAAGATAAGGTGACTATATGGAAAAACCATATTCTAAAATCGTACTAGTGGTCCATCTAATACGATTGACAATGTGCTCCAGTGTCAGTTACCGGAGCGTGCTTAAGTGAATAAAACCCCAGCGCCGTGATGAGGTGTTGGTCTGGCAGGGCGACTGGGTTTATTTGTCAAGAGGCAGAGGTGAGGGAGAGTGATCGCTATTAAGCTGCGAAGCAGAACGCTATGGAGCATTAATCAATGCGATTCCAATTGGGCGGCTAGACACTCGGACCCCTAGTTGGTCGGCGTGTGATACTAAAATTGCCCTAGTGGTTTAAGGAAAAGTGTTATCATGCAATGCTTACACTTGAGGCGGTGACTACCGCTTCATGGGCATCGGAACTTCCAAGACGGCAAGTATCCGTCACCTGGGAAAGTTTAGGAACACAGGCAGACAAAGATCCGAATTCTGCCCGTATGGGACACATAAGGAAATAGTACTCGGGTGCAGTGCGGTGAGTGCCTCATCGTACACAAGTCGGCGAAATTGCACTTACTTGCAGCTTCTGATCGTCTCGCGGTAAACCTACTTGGTTACTGCTCGAGATGCCCCGTGGAGTGTTGTGTTGAATTAGCAATGCCGGTAAAGTAAACTGACTGGTATTTCCTGGTTGGGCGTGGCGCGATTCGTGACTTTGGACGGGCCAATCAGAATGCGCTAGAGTGGTGGAACCAGCTTGTGTTCCGATCACGTGGTAACAAGAGCGTGACGCATAGCGGTATAGTAACCATGGCGACCACGCTCTCGGATTCGGAACTATGGAAGGAAACGATATTAAGTTTAATTTTGCCAAGGGGTAGAAAATTGCAAATTAATGCAAGGGCCCCCTCCCCGTAGGCAGGTCGAGAGTAGGGGTCATGACAGAACAGGAAATGGCGGTGAGGAATGTCAGGTATTAACTTTGGACGTCGATATTTAGTGATCAAACATGACGTCTATCACAACTCCAGGAGTGAGATGCAGCTATACGACATCTACTTAGTTGGTGTAACGTGAGATGGCCAGCAGGTTTAAAAAGGTATTGAAAGGGTGGCCCTTTCATTGGATCTACGGTTTGCGCGAGAGAGTAATTATGCCATCACAGTGTTCCACGGGATATTATCGTTCAAACCGGTCTTGCGAGTTGAAAGCCTGTACACCCACCTTTGTTCCTTCTCGAACAGGCGTTGGTTCAGATTAGCTCCTGGTTTCACCTGTTCGATAACGGTCCATTGCATTTCATCTGGTGTATGCCCAACCGACAAATAATGTTCAGTGAGCTTGGTGTTGGCTTTTTTGCACCGAATGGTGCTCCTGTGCTCTCCAATGCGTATTTTGACCTTTCTGCTGGTCATTCCTACATAATGTAGGTTACAGGGACATGTCAATCTATAAACAACGTTTTCGCTGTTGCAGTTAGTTTGCCCTCTGATCGTTCAGGTCTTGTTAGGTTCCAACTGTAGAGTCTTGGTATTGTAGGTGAAGGGGCACACGCTGCAACTACCACATTTATAGTGGCCTGTAACTTTTGGTAGACCCCATGTATTGAGTACTGTTTCTTTCTCTTTCATCTCTTTCTTTGGTCTGGTGTTGACTACTGCATCTCTGATACTTCGCGCCTTTCTGTATGAGAAGATAGGTTTTTCCCATCTCAGGTTCCCTGTGTTGAGTATGCTCCAATGTTTCCCTATTATTCCGGTTACCTCGTTGGAGATGGTGTTGTATGTGGTGACACAGGTCAAGGGGGGTCTCTTCCGTTGTCTTGGTTTGATTCTCCAATAGAGCAGCTCTCGGCTGGTTTCGTGCTCGTTTTTGGCTTTTGAAAAAAAAATTCTCAGGATATCCCCGGTTCTGCAGTTTAAGGGTGAGATCGTGGGCCTGTTTTTTGTAGTCGTCAAGTTCGCTACAATTTCTGCGGATACGTAGATATTGCCCGTAGGGCAGGTTTTCACGCAGTGGTCTCAGGTGAAAACTTTCAAACCGTAGTAAGTTGTTTTTTGGGGGGGGTTTGTAGTGAGTGACCGTTGACAGCTTCCCGTTCTCTTTTGTTATTGTCAGATCTAGAAAGACCAAGGTAATTAAATCCTTAACATAAGTGAACTTCAAATGATCATCACGTGTATTGATCCAGTTGATGAAGGATACTAAGGTCTCTTAAGTGCCCTTTCCATATGGTAAGCACATCGTCAATGTACCTTCTCCATAGCAAAATGTTAGAGCTGTAGGGGTTTGTGTTGCTAAGGATGTATTTCTCCTCGAAATCGTGAACATACAGGCCCGCCACACTAGGGGAAAATGTACTACCCATAGATGTGCCCCCAATCTGTAGGAATATCTTGTCCTCATACTCAAAGTAGTTTCTTTTGAGAGCCAATCTCGCACACTCCAGAATAAATTCTCTAGGGGTTCTTGATGTCCATTCCTCCTTGTCAAGCGCCTTCTTAAGTACCTCCAGTGTAGCATCCTGGGGGATGCTCGTATACAAGCTCTCGATATCAAAACTCACCAGGTTTGTATCATCATCCACGGTGAGCTGATCCAAGAGTTGCAACAAGCTTTTGGTATCCTGTAGGTAGGTGCTCATTTTCTGTACCAGAGTCTTGAAGAACACGTCACAAAAATGTGACAAAGGTTCCAAGAGGGAACCTAGACCAGAGACAATGGGCCTGCCGGGAGGGGGTATTTTATTTTTGTGCATTTTCGGGAGCGTGTAAAAGTCGGGTACCCTCCCCTCACTTTTACATAAGAAGTCTGCCTCCTGTTTCGAAATGTATCCTTCAGCTTCTCCGTACTCCACAAGTGATGTGATCTCGTTTCTCAGGTCTTCTGTAGGGTCAACCGGTAGTCTCCGATAGTTCCTGTGGTCTGCTAGTAGTCTGAGACATTCAGTCTGGTAAGCTGATTTGTCTAGCAAGACTATCCATCCGCCTTCATCAGCGGGTTTGATTACGATGGTATGAGAGTTTTGCAAGTTGTCCAGTGCGACTCTCTCCTGTTTCATGAGATTCATGAACGTTTTTTTTGGGGAGGCATTTTCAATGTCGTTGAAGACGGCTTGTTCGAATGTGGAGATTTCTACCGGGATCATGTGCGGTGGTGGCATGACTGTAGATTTATTCCGTAGCCCTGTCTCATTTGCGTCCGCGCTTTCCTCAGTAATAGTTCTCTTCTCAAGGAAGGCTTTTAATCTCAGTTTCCTGAAGATGGAGGATAGTTCACATTGAAGTTTAAATTTGTCTAGGTTTGCTGTGGGCACAAAACCGAGACCCTTATTTAGGACTGATTCCTCATTGCTGCTGAGGGGTCTGGCAGATAAGTTGGTTACTAAGTTTTCCGATTGCTCGGTCCCGCCTGTTGGGGTTTGCTCCTGTTCTGGTTCGTGTTCGGGTCTTCCGATGCCCAGTGGACTTGGTTGCCCTGGTTGGTGTTTTTTCTTCTTCCCTGCCCTCTCCCGCCCCGGTTTAAAAAAGGAGGTCTATAGGGGTTTTGAGGATAGAATGGTTGTTGACAGGGTGGTTGCCACCCGTACATTGGGAAGTTTTGTGGATGGTTGTATGGGCCCGGGAAGGCTTGCATGAGCATAGGATTATAGGTCGGCCAATTGCCTTTCCCCCTGCCCCGTCCTCTGCCTTTCTGTTTGATGCTTCCACCGCTTGAATTACCACTGGAGTTGGAGGCATTGCTTGATGCATTGCTTGAAGCATCAGAGTTGTCATCTCCTTTAGACGATGGTACATATTCTGGATCTGAATATGGGTATGCCTTCACCATTGAGAACCTCTTTAAGTCTTTCTGAAATTTCTGCACTTTTTGCTGTGTAAGATTGTCCTTGTAATCCGTCATCTCTTTGTTAAGCTCGTCTAGCTTCTTTTTGAAACCTGTAATGGTAGTTTTTATATGGCCTTCTGCCAGTTGTATTTATACCTGGATCTTTTCGGACAGTCTTAAGGCAGTCTTCGGAATTGAAACTATCCAATCATGCATGCAGTGCCACGTTATGGCAGCCCAGTCTTTTCGAAACAGTTCGTCTTCTAGAAAGATGCGGGGAGCGTTGGAGACTAATAACCCCTTCGGCGCCATATTATTGCTCAGGTATTGTTTGAGAATCGTCCCATGTAGGATAGTCCTGATTCTATTCCTTTTGAGTTCTGTAAAATTCTACCAATCTTTCGTTGCAGAAATGCTTTGAGCTATATTTGCATCTTGCGAGGTGTAGCAAAAGACCCTGATTTTCGGCCATGGTTGTAGTAGGTATAATACAGGTGTGTGTAAAACTCTCGCAGCTGTGCGCTGCCTAATGTATATATAACAGAGGAGAGAGTTAGGGAAATTACACAGACTATGTGAGGTGGGAACTCCTGGTCCCCGGAGTTAAATGTAACAACAATGGAGGAGTCCCCCCTGAGGGAAAAAACAGAGAACAATCTCTGCTTCTAGAGCTGAAAGCTCAGGTCAGCACAGTGTGCCCCAACCCGTTACCGGACTATGCATGTCCTTAAAGAAGACCCCTCACTCACCAACCTGGTTGGTGACATGCGTCATCATCGGGGTCCCACCCCATAGGCCGAGTGCCCACAGGGTGTGCTACGACACCTGACTACAGTGGAGCGGCTACGTAGACCTGCAATTTTTCAGGACAGGATAGACAAGGAGCCAGAGTCTGAGACAGACATAGTACTCCTATTCAAGGTGCTTTTTTCTTCTGTCAGAGGGCTCAGCAAGGGAATATTTGAGGTATTTGAGCCTACGGCTATGTAATCACCATTACTTATACCATAAGAGCATTCAAGAGACCTTTGGTACCTGACCTCCTCGGGGATAAGTTCCTGAGAGCCTATTTCCCCCAGAGGGCAAGTAATCCTCCTAACATGAGTTGAGTTCCTGGCTAATCCGTTGCTTACATGGCGTCCCACTGCTAGCCCCCACTCTGTTTGTTGTCAGTCTACCGAATCCAGGCAGCTGAACCTATTGTAGACCAGGAATTGGGTAGCCCAGTGGGCGTTATGATATTCATTCCAATCCCCCTGTGCTGCCCCCTGAGGGCCACTCTAGTCCAGCCGTCATCGCGTCCCCCCTTGAACACGCTTTATCAGAGGGATAAAAAGCAGACGGTGGCATAGCATGGATTAGCGTCTCAGGGTTAGCAATTTGCCAGTTACAAATATGGGAGACTGTCCTTGGGTCCCTGAAATTTACCAGGACACAGTCACCGCTAATGTTTTTTTGAGTCCTGCCCACAAAGGGTACCCTCCTTACCAGTAAAATTTCCCTAGAGATTTGTGAGGGGAGGGGTCTATACTTATTCAACCAACATACAACTTTGTTTTTCAGTGAATCAAATGACTCTCTAGTAGGAGGAACAAGCTCAGGGACACCTGTTAAAACCACCACTAGAGGGGCCGCATCAGGGGGCAGATCAATTGCCAAGTTTTTAGTCAGAGTTATACCATCCGGTACTTGGCAGCCACCGGGCGTGGTTGGCATGTTAGTCACTGTTAGAGCACTGACAGGAGGGGGATACTATTCTTGTTCAAAGTGCCCGGCACGGTGGAGGAGGAAGCTAACATAGATGGGACATTAGTTGTAGGAATATTAGCTATAGAGCTGACTCTCTTGTTCATAACCGGGCTCCCCTGAGTAGGTATAACAGATTTTATGTAATCTACAGCAGCCCCAGTAGTTGCTTCTATTTTTGTAAGCCTTGCTTCAATTTGGGTCAGCCTTACTTCTATTGGGCTAAGCAAAGACTTAAGTAGGGTGCCTAGATTGGAATTTGAAAAATCTGCACAGAGCACCGTTAAGCCGCTGAAGTTGGTATTATTTGTAGGCGCCGTAAATGGATTCGGGCTGGGGGAAGGATGAAATTAAAAGTGGCGGGAGCGGGCTCCTTGCTAATGCCCCCAGTCTTATTAACTGGGTTGGTTAAGTGTTTGGCAACCTTTGCTTTTTTCCCCCCCAGATGCTTGTGGCCCACGCTTCCTTTTTGGGACTGCCCCCTCCCGGTTCCCTCTATGCTGGCGATCGTTAGACTTATCCCGTGTGTCAACTAATGACTTGGTAGAGGCACTAGGTATTACCGTAAGCTGGGGGATAGCCAGAAAGGAATCTCTATTGGATGTTTCACTATTCCCAGAGTTTGGCGAATTAGGTAGAGTTATATCGTCTTCTTCGGGAACCAGCCGTCTATCAGGCATTCTAGCGTTTGCTATGGCACCCAAGGAAGATCTTTTAGCCATGTCTATTCCCTGGGAGATTCTCCGCTCTAAAGATGTAATTTCATGAGATAGAAGCGAACTAGCTCTGATTATAAAATTATCCATTGCAGCAACTGTATGGGTGGCTGAGGACAGAGCTTTACTCCTAGTTTCTCGCCATGACATGGTACAGTTAGTGTGGGGTGACATAACAACAGAATTTTCCTTTAAGCCCAACTCCTACCACAGATTTTGCATTTCCAAAGATGAAAATGAAAATAAAAAAGATCAAAGGGGGTTAGCCCGGTCCGGTTTCTCCCGGTCTACACGGGCTAAAACGGGCCCTCCCTTGGCCCGGGCTTCATACTGCGTTGCGTAGGAGGAGCCTGATTAAGTGGGGAGGTAAGCAGGCTAATTGGGGGAAGAGGTACCAGGTGATGACACCGTGGAATGCTGGTCCTCGCAGTCCCAGACACCCGCTTCCATCGGCAGTTCTCGTGGCGCAGTCCCCGTTCAGCTCCAACACCAGGGACCCACACTAAAACATCAAGGTCCAGAAAGTCCAAACGCCCTCAGGGAAGCAGAAATGGTAGCTGCAGCAGCGAGCGGCACCCGTGAAGTGGGGGCCGCGAGATGTTAAGTAGCTTTGAGTAGCTTTGAGCTTTGAGGCTGGCGTGGGAGCTGAATAGGCTACTGGTTTGGGCGAGGATATGCCAAGGTGGAACGCTGGGGGGACAGTTGATTCGGACGAGCGGTGCACTCAGGGGGTACCTTGAGCCAAAACGGACCTTGTCAGCTTGGCCTGGGCAGCCCCCCGGGCTCTTACTTAGCGGCTGCCTCTAACGGCAACCGCGCTCGTACTTTGTCCCTGCCCTTCACTTCACTTCACTTCACTTCACTTTTCACTCAGCCTCTCGACGTCAGGCAAGAGAAGGGGCAAGGTTGGCTGGATAGAAAAGCCAGGCATCACTGATACTGGCCCTGGAACACGGCGAAGCAACAAAACTTCTGGTCGCCTCTCGGTCATCCAACGGCGTGTAAGAACTAGGTGTAAGAACTAGTTACAAGAGGCGTGCAAAAATATGTCAATCTTGGCCAGTATCCTGTCCAGTGTAGAGGGGCATGAAATGGCAGGCGTAGGAGAGCAGACGGCTATTATTCATTCGGAATGGTTGTCCAATGATGGCAGCTTGGGGGACTCATTTAGAAAATGCCGCAATAATCCCCATTTATTTCCAACTGAATCGATCCGACCTGGCAATGGTGGAATGGTTAATGCCAAGTATTCAAAATGGTTCTTAAAAATGGTTAAAAATAGTCTTAAGGTGATTTACTGGAGCAGGAGCAAAGCTATTGGTAGAGTCTTTAGACCCCTTTCTCGCTGCTCATCAACCGCCAGTTTAACCCCTCCGCCTCCACTTCTTTCTTCAATCACCTTTCTCTCCGTTCAGACGGGGGGGGGCTGCCCTGGACGAGGAGGTTACTGCTTTTATGATGGGGTTAGTTGAGTCAAGCAGTGGTAGGCGGCAAGGCAATAGAGCCGAGGCAGTGCGTTTTTCTCACCTGAAATCCGCTTGGAGCCTCAGGCGAACCTTCGGGGGCAGCGTCAATCTGAGTCTGGATCTGAGTCCGGATGAGCTGGGTTCCACTACAAGCACAAGTGCCGGTCCGCAATTGTGGTGAGTGCTGTGGTACCGTCGACCTTCGCCCGCTCTCGTCTCCGAGCGGGTCTTCGTGCAGATGCGGGTGCAGCTCAAAGCGCTCCGCTGCGCTCCACCCTCCGTGCTCCGAACACGGAGCACCAAATGCCGAACTCGCCAAACTCGTGCCAAGCTCGCGCTCCGCCCACTACTCAGTGTGAACAAGCATCCTAGGACTGGTTTCGGGTTTTCAGCCCTCATCAGCCAGGATAGCTTGACTCAATTGGCATGGAGAGCACGGGAGCCATGTCTGGGCATACACGTCCCACTCGGAATGACAAATGAAAAAAGAACTGTTGTAGGGATTCTGCACATATACAGAACTATGTGCAGGAAACCGGAACCTCGATGTATAGTGGTGTACCAACTACCCACATTTGTGCCAAAATCCCAATCCGACAAGCTATAGTGTCTCATTTGTTCTCCATACTACAGCAAAGCTACCAATGATTAGACAACCCAGAACATGTCAGTCCGACTCTCTCAGGAATCGCGGGAGCATGAACACTCCCTTGCTCACTCACTCATACTTGTCCACAACATGAGTATTCAGAGACACTGTAAATTTTATATTTTAACTAACGTGCTCTAAAATGCAGCACACGTGCTTTTACTAACAGCAGAATGAATAAACACAATAAAGTGAGCATTGTTACAATTCCATACAATATGCACAAGGATATCATTTTATAAAGCTGGTGGAAAACAGCCTACTGTGCCATGCCACCATCCTCATGCTAAGAACAAGTTTAGTAAAAAAAAATAGGAGACCTCTGGGCTTTATCAGGGGGACCCCATACCTCCAAGTTTAGATGCAAAGGTTTACATCTCCGGACAAGCACAGTTCTACTCTCTGGGAAGTTTTTTTTCCAAGTGCCTTGAACATGCATGCATTCAATAATAAAAACACTCAATTTTCAGCAGTGCAGCTGTGCGTTGTGTTATGTCTAGGTGTGGGGGACTGACCAGAGTAGAATAACAAGGGACAGAGAACAGTAAGGAACGCAAGTTCAAGAGCATCTATAATTTGTTGAATTTTGAAAAAAGAAAACAAAATTGTAAAAAAGGGCCTGGTAAAAGAAATTTGCTGAAGAATACAATAAAACAATCCTGCACAGAAGTGTACGGTGAACCAGCCATATTAATCCATCAGAGTGTATGCACAATAAACCGCAACAGGTTCCAAAAGGAAATCATTGTAATCGGTAGCAAAAAGTGATGCCATTCAATTCAGCAAGCTGAATGAGTAGTCATGTTCCTAACAATGGGGTGCATCCATGAGCATTGTAGGACAACTTGCCTGATATTCGATGTAGCTATGTTGTAGGAGATTCTGCGCAGCCCCACAGACACCTCATTGTGCCAAAACTCCAAGTGTAGCCACACACACCATTAGTGCAACTCCGGAACATTCTTCTTCATGGGCCACTAGAGACCCATTAACAGGTTGTAATCCGGGTCTGAACATGATGAATTGGAGAGGCAGATATCCAACGCCCATAAAAAGGAATATTGTAAACATGAGAAGACGGGTTGCTAGCAAGTGTAGTACGCACAGCAAAAAGACAATCCGTAGGCCACACTGAGTGTCGCCAGTGTCAGTGTGCCAAAGCATTCAAGCACACGGTTCCAGAGCATTTGCAGCTGGCCTGGGTTGTGCAGGACCACTAGAGGAGCAGCCATTGCGTAGCAGGCAAATCAATTGCAGGATTCCAGCAGCTGTGCCAAGTATTAAGAGTAAACCACCAAAGATGCTGACAAAAATAGAATGAATAAATGCTGGTATTATACCAAATATTGTCTGAATTGAGGTCACAAGACCAGAGCCAACAACCTTAAAAAAATGTGCCAGGCCGTGTGTATTAGACGCATTGAAAATGTGATCAATCAATTCACCGAAATGCAGTGAGAGGTTAGTATTGAGAAGGGCCTGAATCTCGGAATGGGTGCTAGCCACCTGCAGCACGAAGGTCTCGCGCGCAGAAGAGAGGAGGACTTCCTGTTGGAATAATAGCGCTCTATTCTGCCCAACCTATTGATTTCTGCTTTCAAAGTTGGTTTAGGCCAAATCGAGTTATCGAGTTTCCCATGCGGGCCAGAAAAGCACATTTTTACAGAAAACTACAGGCTGTGAAACTGTCACAATGAATGGTACGCCAGCCAGAAAACTGCAAAATTCTTGGTTATTTAAAAGAAGATAGCTACCGTTAGAAGGCAGCGTGAAAGTGGGCTTTATAGTTGGAATTGGAATACCTTTTAAAACACATGCAAGGTTTGTGGTGGTAATGCTGCAGGCCCTGTGTAATTGTATGTTGTTGCAAACAATGGAACAACCTACTGTAGAATCACAGGGGTATATCTATTTGTCATCCTGCAGGCATCTGTATGTAAAAGGCAAGGACCACACTTCATGCAGAAAGGTGCCACCTAAGGGTTCATTGCGATCTAGCGGATAATGCTTCATGCAGGAGCTAAATTTAAACAATGAGAATGGTAAAGTGATAACACCATGTATAAGCCAGACAGCAGAGTCAGTCTCAGCCACGGAGGGTAAAGGGTCTATTTTTTCTATGTGTAGAAGAATGTATGCTGCATTTTCATGGACATAAACTGCTGTTTGTCTGTCAAATTAAAGTCCATGCAAATTGCATCACAGAATGCAATTGATTTTGACCATGACATAACAGACACATCATCTTGTAGAATATCAACAACAGATGAAATGATATTATCTAATGTGTAGATGCGGGAAGACAGTGTGTTAATACTATTGTCAACAACAGCAAGTACCTTTTCTAGATTTGCCTGATCTATTTCTCTTAAACGTGATGCTGCTTCAATTTGTGAAAGCTTCCATATTTCATTGTAAGCTGCATAAATAAATCGTTTTGTTCTTGGACCAGGCGGGCCCTTGATAAAGGTGGCCAAATCAATGTTACTGGATAACAACGATAAATGTTGTTTCACAGACAATAGTGTTGAGTGCTCCAACCACTTTTGGCATAATTTACCCATGGAATAGGTGGTAACTGAATGTGTGTTAGAAAAATGTGGTCAGGGCTATTCTGTATGCAACCAGGGAGTGAATTATGGAAACGTAATTTGCAGGCATCAGAAGACGTTTGCAAACTAACCAGCATGCAGGATCTAAACTAGAGACATTAAATGAGTTATTGAGAACTAAAGCTTGCGGGTCCTCAATGGAATAATTTGTAAGCAAGCTCCAGTTATGATAGGTAGTCAGAGCAGGAACTGCAGTGGCATTCAATTGTTTTGCTGTTGCCAAAGCAAAACAAGTAGTTTGGGAAATTGTAATATTTAAAAATAGAATTTGCATTGGGATGAGACACGCATGATGTAAAGCTTCAGTGCCTCAACTCTGCCATGATTTAGAGCCCCAAACAGATTTCAAATCAATGGTGGCCTTCCAGTGTTAATAGCCACCGCTTGTCAATTTAGCAATAAACAAAATGGAATACAATAGTTTTGTGTGGGTCAACATTACCTTGGGGGGTAGATGAAGTATTTAAATTAAAATAATAGGATTCTGGGTGGGAACTGTCAAAATCCGTAAAATATGTACATTTCTTTAACAGGGTTTTTGAGCTTCCTTCCACTGGAGCTGGGCAATGTTCCTATTGTGTGTAATTAAAAACATTTATAAATGTATTAGCTTTATGCAGGTAATAGTGTCCGTAATGCTGGTAACAATATAAATCAGTGTAATTAGCAGTATCTAAACAGAAATCTTCAGCATCAAAGGCAGCATAATATTTAAAATCTGAAAATAAAGATTGTATTGCTTGCACATCCCAATCATCTGAATGTATATTCTGTTTCACCACATCCCCCATGGAAACACGAAGTACATTTGGTACATTGATTATCTCCCTTGAACCATGAATCTCGAAATTCACTACATCCCAGACAATGCCATCAGCGACTGGAAAGTTGGTAATATTAACAAGAGTCTGGTCTCATTTCATGATGTGAGAAGACGAGTGCGGAGCCAAAATTTCCTGAACCAACTGAACAGCAGAGTTCTGGCCAGTAGTGACCATTGATGAGGAAGAAAAAAACTGTCACAAACCCAATGGACATGAACAGAAAAACCAGGATGAGCACCAACTAGATGTATGTCCAAGGAGGTACCAAATAAGTCTTTTTAAACCAGGGGACAAAAATTGCGAACTTTGTAGGACCAAATGATGAGGTGGAGGTCGAGTCCAAAGAAAAATGTTACTGGTTAAGTGTAGTTGTTTGCAAACCAGGCAACGACTCGCTTGTGGGATAAGCATATTCAGTTTCTCCATTACTGGGGGAAACTTGCGGGACTAGCAAGTGATTAGTAACAGAGTCCATCTCGATGGCAATTATGGCGGTGTCAGATGCGCTAATCACAGGATTCCTTGAAATTGCTGGGCATTACAAAGCAGGTGTTACACTATTCAGAATCGTCCAGATATTGTAGCTTGACACTGTCCACTGAGATGTATCTGTTGTCTTTGCAACCAGTAAGAGTTGGTAAAATGACTTTACGAGTACCCTTCACGCCAAGCAATGGAACCGGTGCACGATAAGAGGGGCCAAATCCTTTTGTGTCCTCCACCTTCTCTTGGACCAGATCTCCAATTTTGGGCAGCCAGCCAGCTACTGGAATCAGCAGAGCTGCTTCAGTGGCAGAGGGTAAATATTCAGTTTCAAGACTGTCATTGGTCTCTTGTAGGTCCTGTAACATAGTAGAATGATTATCTACGTCAAAGGTTGCAGCAGTCGCCACCATGTCTAGACCATCAAGGTCTGTCACAACATTTTTATGCCAAAGAGCATTTCATAAGGGGTCCGCCCACGCAGAGATCTTCTAGGGAGATTATTAAGTGCACGTTGCATGCTTTACAAATGTGCTAGCCAGTTCCTGCCAGTACCTAAGACTCTAGCTGTCAAGGATTGCTTTAAGTCACAGTTCATTTGCTTCATAGTTGAGTTGCCCATAGGCCTGTATGGAGACAAAAACTGCACCAGCCCCCCCAAAGACTTAATTACATTCTTGTACGCCTTAGAGAAAAACGCTGACCTTGGTCAGATTGGAAAGTGACACAAGCAATAATTCCCACAAAGACATGCAAATCCCTGATGACATTTCAAGGGTCAGCACTGCCTTGTGGCCAAACTCAAATGAAACGTGTGCACAAATCAACTGCAGATAAAATGTATTTATAAGTGGTATCTCAAGAAAATGGACCGCAGTGATAAAGATAAATACAGCCAAAAGGCTTATTGGAAATGTATAGCTGTGTTTGTGGTGAACGTGTAACCGTAGATGGCTTAATCTGCTGACAAATGTCACAAGATAGTACATAATTATGAGCCTGTTTATATAAACCACATCACCATTAATGTTGCTGCAAGATAGAAACTGTCACAGACACGCCAGCATGGGCCGAAGCCAAGCCTTTGTGTATTGCTGTTATCAAAGAAAGTCTGCTGTCCACGTTGGGAATCAGCCGATCTACAACGTCATTAATTCTTACATCCGGATCCTTGTTTGGACTTAAATGATAAGAGTACTTTGAAGACAACCTATAGTGTAGTTCCTATATTCCCAATAGGCTCTGCGCATTGGAATAAGGTATCCTATAGATTAGACATAGGACTGCGGTCAAATAGGTCTCTATCGAATATACTAAACTTAATTTTGTATGTGCCAGCTAACTCTAGGGTCACTAGAAACGTTCTAAAATACACTATATGTTTCTGACAACCGCATAAACATGACAACTTTGTTTCCCAAGAATAAGAATATATCTCTCGGAGTCGCAGAAACAATAGATAAGTATTTCACTCAGTCAATCGTGCATGCTTTGTTTCTACAGAGTTGCAGAGAAATAGTGAGAAGTGAGTTTTCAATAAAAAGGTTTTATTGAACAGTCTTCTTTCTCATGCAAGAGAGGTGAACTGTTACAATCGTTATGCAGACTGTAAAATATAATGCGTACAGTGTAAACAGTAATATGAAATAATACTGTGAGAGCATTGTATGGTTTCTAAGCCATATAAAAATACATACATAAATACATTGACTAAAATAATCAACTGGTGCTTATAAAATACGTCTACCCCAATGAACCTTACCCAAGTCTAGTACGAGGGAAGAAGTAAGTATTGTGTAGCATAGGTTTGAGTTTTTACCAAGAATCTACCAAAGGTTTCTCTAGGTTCTAATCAGCTCCTTACCTTGGTTAGAATGAAGGAGGTTTGGTATCTCTGTCTCGGGAGTCGATTTCCCAACATCCCGCAAGGGGAGCCGGAAACACTGGAGCCGGATTCTCGGCAGGAGAAAGGCAGCCTCCTGATCAGTGCATCAGCTGGAGAGTTGGCTTCCTTCTGCACTTGCTGTAGTGAGCTGCGTTGGGCAAGTAGGTCTTCGAACTACTCTGAACGACCATATCTTGCTAGAGCAAGTGTATATATATTTATGCCTTGAAGGTGTTTAGGAATGCCGTGGTTTGATGTAAAGTCGGGCATATGAACATCAGGAAAGAACCCCTAGGGAATAGTTGTTCTTTGTAAAGTAACTGAGTTCTTGGACAAGTCAATATTCAAGCAAGAGGAGGTTCCCTAACTGCTTAAGCTGGTTTTCCAAGAAATCGTTGTGACGTTGGGTACGGGTGGAAGTAGCCATGCCTGTATTTGGGTAAAATGGGCTATGTCTAAATAAGGGCTTGATTTCTTTGTCTATGTAAGGGCAATGTGAATTGTACCTGTATAAGGGCATGAATCGGCAAAATTGACTCAGAGCTTAAACGCCACACAACAAACCCTTGTGAGTAATTAACACCCTTCTTAGTAGCAGCAACAGCTGCCAAAATGTCATTATCTATCTTAGTCATGGATCTTGTAACGGCTGCAACTAAACACGTGGCTATTGCTGATTTGGCCGCTTCATCAGCCAAACTGGTATCAACAGCGTGTGCTCCCACACTCTGGTGGCCAAGAGTATGTATAACATGTGTGAGTGGCAGACATTGTTTAACGTCCACCACTCAAACCCAAAATATTTTATGCTTAATCACGATAGTCATTCTGAGACCAAAAGAATAAGTTGTTATCGTAAGACTGAACACAGTAATAAGAATCACTCACAATGAGAGTAGTCACATTAGGATCAGCAAACTTGAGAGCAAGAACGAAAGTGTGCTGCTTTGCCAATTGTGTGGTACAGTCACCCTAGCACCTGCGTATGAACAAGACTAGAATTGAACTCACTGTTCACCATGGCACCTGTCACAATAGCACAGGCCGCCGAATAAGCATGTTTAGACTCGGTGGCCAGTTGCACCGAACCATCGTGTAAATGATACAATCTTACTCCTCAAGTGGGCGCATAGACAGAGGAGGAGGATGGACAAATTCATACTGCAAGGACTCCTGAGTCTGAAGGGAGGATTCAAAGATAAACGTGACATCCGGAGACATCAAAGAAGTAGCCCATTGTATCCAACAGGGATGCAAATCCTTAGAGTTTGGTACACTTGCCTTTGTCACTGCCTCAAGTGCAGTTTATGGTGTTACCACCAATATGCGTTTCCCCTGTGCCAGTGCAACAGTGGAAAAACGCAACTCGGCAGAAGTGTATAAATGTGATTTGTAAGCAATAGTTACTGAGTCACCTTCATTAAACGTCAAGTAAGTGAAACCCACTGCACCTGGCACTATTCGTATTACCAGGTTTGAGTGCTTATCACGTGTTAACAAGTATTTTGATTCAAGCAAATCAGATTGTAAGGTAGTAAAATAGAAGAATGTTCGGGTAACGAACAGGCTTTCGAAAATGTAGTTGTATCAAGGCATAAAGTGGCTTTATACACTGGTCGCTTTCGGGAATGTAAGAACGTCCAAAGTCAAAGACTGAAGTTTTTTTGGGGTTGTCGGAGGCTGCAAACGTGCGCATTTCTCCAGGAAGTGAGCAGCTAAGCCCCTACCTTCATTATTGAGCTCATAGCCCAAAACCAACACTGTATACTCTACGATGTGAGATTTAGCAAAGTTAAATTTGTAACCTTTGTCCGTAAACAAAAAAATGATGCGGTCGACTCTGCAAAGATGTGGCCACAACTTGTCGTCTGTGAGAAAAATATCATCAACGTACGAGTACGCATCTGGGTCTATGCTGTCTAGTAAAGAGAAAACACGGGCGGCGAATACCCCATGGCTGTTTTTATAGCCCATTGCTAAACGCCTTCATTGTTTTGTTTCCCGCCTGCTGTAAATTGACTGAAAGATAGCAACAATGTCTCAACCGGTATCATTAAAGAAGACAATTATATATGCATGTACAAGACATTACAGGATGGAAGAGGGAGGCTCGTGGAGTTTTTTAGAAAGTGCTCCTGGCATCATATATTTAAAGTATCAAAAAATTAGAACAGTTGTATCAGCACTGTATGCATAAATGCAGAGGAAACCCAAAACGTACTTGGTGCACTAATGTGCTCATGACACATGGAGGTGACGTGCAAGTGACAAGTAAAGGAGAAGCGGAGGGTGCAAGGTGACAAAGTGAAAAAGAATATATATAGATATATATATATATACAGAAAATTATATGGTTTGACAGAAACTGTTTATAGGATTAGATCACGGTTTAGTACAACACTTGGTGTGAAACATATTTGAATTTGCTCCGTAGATTGTCCTATTTAATCAGGATCATCTTCAGGATCGAGTTGCTGGATCAGGGGTGCTGAAGGAGGTAAGCTGCTGGTGACAGAAGGGCAGCGTAGCTTGCCCAAGGTGGGAAAGACTTATCAAATTGGTTTGTGTTGATGGGTGCAGAGCAAAGGCAAAAGCACTTATAAACATGAGAACCAATCTTAAAGAAAGCTGGAGGTTCCAAACAGCCACTTGGGAGCTTCTGAATGCAAGAGCCAATCTCAAAGGAAGCCGGAGGTTCCAAAAAGCTAGGTGGAGAAGCGAGGCTGGGAAAATATAACACAAGGCCGGGGCCCCAATCCGCTGTATAACCAGGTTTTAGCAGAGATGCACGGTTGGTGAAAAGGATCCGTGAGAAGAGGGGGATTCAATCCAAGGACAGGAGGTAGCACTGCAAGGAGCACCGAGCCGCCATGTTTGTGTGCTGTTGGTCCGGTGTCTGCATGCAGGGGACAGATTGTGACTTAAGAAGCCGTTGGAAATGTCTAGGGTCGTTTTACATCTCTTACAAACAACACTGTCTACAAGAGCAGAATTATGGGTATTATTTTGTACTGCAAAAGTGTGACAATGAGAGTTTAAATGCCGGTAATCCAAAACTATGCGGTGCGACCCATCGGGTTTGGTAACGGTAAAAAGAGGGTTATTCATCGGCAACACCCATGTCTCAATCACTCCTTGATACTCCAACTGAGTTAGAATCTCAGCTATGGGACCTTTTGCTTTCCGCCGGAGGGGATATTGGGGTTGAAGCTGTGGAATAGCTGCAATAGTATCTCATGGGGTGGAGAATCTTGATCCCAGCCCACATGAGTATGGTACAATGTCAGTGCAAGCATCAAAGCCCATTCTTCTGCAAAAGCATCTGCATGCTCCCCAGGGACGTTACGTGAAAAACTCAGAAGTATCACCTCCTCCCCTTTCGGAGCGTTCAAAACAAAAGGTGGGGGTCAATCTGCCTCCTCCAACAAAACGTCAAAAGAAGATGATAGATTCTCCCCAAAAATCCCTTTACTAACACGTTGTATGTCACCTTCAATTAGAAGAACTATATCATATAGTCTGTCAGGGGGAGCCACTCGATTGTCAGCTGTTTCAACTGTAACAAAATATTGAGGTGCTGTTGCCTCCAGAAATGGATGCAGTGCTGGCCGCACTATGGTAACTTCCTCTGCGATGTCGAGCAGAGTCACAGCCCATGTTAAATTCAGGAGCAGGGTTCACACCGTCTGTGGCATATCTGGCTTTTAAAGCCAGAACTTTCTTTTTCCGAAACTCAGGGCGCTGACAAGGAAATTCGTCTTGTTTTCCGTTTCCTTCAGTCTTCTCAGGCTGCTCACATCCTTGTGGGGCACCACGACCTCTGCTGCGAACCTGGTGTTTCCCTCCACTGGCTTGTGAGCCTGATGTTTCCTGGAAAGAACAAGGAGAATGCTGATCAGGAACCTGACACCTGTCAGGAGACCTAATTCCCACGCGGTCGCGCAAATCATAAGTGCGCTCAGAAGCTTCAGTTATCGGTGACACAGCACGTCATCCTCGTTTCTGTTGTTGCTTTCCCTATTTCTCAGTTCTCCAATTCTTTTTTAGAAAAGATTGGATGCTTGTCAGACTGAGACTTCTGTTGTGTTTGGGGTTGTATTTTAGCAAAAGGTTTAATTCCCAAACTATTGTAGCCTATGGTTTTATAAGCCTGTGCAATAATTTTTGGTAATTTGTGTGGCTTCTCATCCTGAGGGACGAGAGCTAAAGCATTAGCTACTTGAAACTTGACTGCATCCCCCTTAACGTTTGCAACAATGAGATCAGCAACTACGTCAAACACTCCCACTAACCTCATCCCCAACTCAACAGCTGCTTCAACAATTTATCATCCACCGCCGGAAAAGTGACCCAAGAATGAAACACCTCAAAGTGGTGAGCTGGATCAGCTTCTACTACAAAGATAAGATCGACAACCTTGTTTGGCACTCCATATGCGGTCAAATGTTGACGGAGTGCAACGCTGCTATGCGCTGCAATATCCACCGCAGCCATAAAGACAAAGAAAGGTTAAGAAATAATAAAAAAAACTTTCAACAACATCAAGTTGAAAGAACCTATGAAAATATCAACATCGGAGGTTACACTGTTACAGCTGTTTCGGGGAACAGAAGTCAGGGCATTGTGGACAAGCACAAGCACTACTCAAGCGTCTCGCAGATAAGAGCCAGACCAAACGTTGGGGGCACCATGTTGCAGGGATTCTGCACATATACAGAACTATGCACAGGAAACCAGGACCTCGGTGTATAGTGGTGTACCAACTACCCACATAGTGCCCAAAATTCCATTCCGGCTATCTATAGTGTCTCATTTGTTCTCCATACTACAGCGAAGCTACCAATTTTTAGACAACCCAGAACATGTCACTCTGACTCTCTCGAGAATCGCGGGAGCAAGAACACTCTTTCACTCACTCACTCACTCATACTTGTCCACAACATGATTAATCAGAGACACTGTATAGTTTAAAATGTTTATTTTAACTAACGTGCTCTAAAATGCAGTACACGTGATATTACTAACAGCAGAATGCATAAACCCAATGTAGTGAGCATTGTCACTCAGGGTGACAAATGAAAAAAGAACAATTGATGGACCCAGATCTCTGTACTGATGTGAATGTATGACATTGTTCTGCATTCTGTTCATCAATTGTTCTTTTTGTATTTGTCACCCTGAGTGGGATGGGTATGCCCAGACGTGGGTCCCCGTGCCTTCCATGCCACTGGAGTCAAGCTATCCTAGCTGATGAGGGCTGAAAGCCCGAAACTGGTCCTAGGATGCTTGTTTCCAGTCCAGGGAGTACCTGGCCTGGCAGTTTTGGCTGGAATGTTCCCATTGGGTGCAGGGTCAAGACTGATTTGACTATGGCGGGGTCCAAACTAGGATGGCATGGTGAGCAAAAAAAACAATGGATTTAGGCCCAGATCTCTGTACTGGGGTGCATGTATGACATTGTTCTGCATTCTGTCCATCAATTGTACTTTTTGCATCCAAAGAATCAAAAGCACCACTGATCCAGCCCTTTAACTTTACGTTCACCCGATCATTTCAAAGGCTGTGTCACAATTTGTACCTTAGAATGGCTCTTCCCACACTCACTTCTTGTAATCTGCCAGAGACACATTGGTCCCTATTCACTCAGCTATTAGTTGGTGCTCTTTATGAATTCCACACACATATTGGGCCTTATTGCGAGTTTGGCGGTCCTCTGGACCGCTGTATCGGCGCTGGTGGTCCAAGTGCAGTGAGTTCAGTGACTCGAACGCCATATTACGAGTTGGGTGGATCAACTTTGTGAAGACAGGCACTGGACCACCGAGACCGTCAGGCTAACCACTGGGTTTGCGGTCGGGGAAAGGTAGCCGCCGTAGGGTGGTACAGTGGAGCTGCATCGCCGTGTGCATTATGAGTTATCTGTTCCACGAGTGGACCGCAGTAGCTTGACCATCTGTTTCAAGGTGGCAGTGACAAAAGATTTGAGTTGTGTACTCACCCCTTTCTTCTTATTCCAGGCAGATTCTGACATGTATTCCTTTCTCCAGGTCTCCCCTTCACAGCAGGATCTTCACCCCAAGGATTACAACCCTGTTTGTGGCAATCTTCAGGTGAGTTCATTTTAAACCAAATACCCATTGCCAGGACTGCCCGCATATGGGCTGAAATCCGGTAATGGGTATATGGTATTTTTCTACATATGAATATATAATGTGTTTCAAATTGGCAATTGCTCACATCCCCTTGGGCACACTCCTGTGGTCCCTATAAGGACTTCGTAAATGTTTGTTAATGAGTTCAAAACGATAATTTTATTCTCATAATTTCATGCTTCTTTATTTAACACCTTGGCTGCTAGAGGTTTTCCCCTCCTGTGCTGCAAAGTGGGATTTATCATTGTTCATGACGAGCTCAGCTCGTCATAAGCACAGCTCCACTGTGCCTCATGACGAGCTGAGCTCGTCATGAGCAGGGAAGGGGTTAAGAAATTTACATCATTTCTTTTTATGTTTGATCAAAAAATAGATATCACATTCATCTCATGCTCAATTTGCTTCAGTGCATTTCAGGCCTGCCGCCCTTTTTCTGGGAGCATTTCTGTAATATGAAACATCGTAACATACTTTTAGTCTACATGTACACCATATAAGCTGAAATACATTATGGTTAAATTATGCCCTGTGTAAAGTGTGAAAAACAGAAGTGTGCATGTGTTACCCAGTGAAAACAATCTGTGTTGTGGTGACTTTGTGAACATACGGCGCTGGTTGAAAAATGCTTTGAAACGGAAAAGTGAGGCTTACACTGAACTCTTTCAGTCAATCGGTGTCTAACTTAAAGTGAAACGAGATCATGGAACAAAGAGCTGTCAGCATATCGTTCTCCATATTCACCAGACATTAAAAACAATATTAAATCGATGTCTCTTACTAGTGAGCAGGTATAGAGTAAGACGGCATGCTGAGTCCGTTTCTCGCTCTTGCGACTTGCGTCGGCATATTTCCGTGGTCAGTGGTGCTACTAGGTATTGGAGGAGAATATATCACGTACCGGAGAAGACTCTGGCGTGCATGATAGAAGTGAAAAACAAGCTATCGGGCAGTATTCCGACCTGCCGTCCGTGGTAATAAGGAAAAAGACTCAAAGCTACATTGGTAACTACAGAAACGAGCTAAAAATGCAAGTGAAATCGGCGCTTAGTTCCGATGCTCCAAAAGTGTGTGCAAAGCACGACAGGTATTAAAAGCGATGCAGAAAATTATTAAAGAAAATCATGAAAATGGGTGCAGCGTCTAAATGGATGAGAAATAGTGAAAATGAGGGAAAATTAATAATCCCCGAAAATGAACTGCCTCATTTAGGGGGAGTGTAAAAATGTGCTCTGTGTTGTGTGCTTATGTATGGTGTGTTATGTAGATACTTGTACAATCAATCAAGTCTGGGATAGAGAACAATATGCCACTGTGGCATAGTAAATTGATTGGAAATATAATTAGAGATAACATGCCAATTTCATTCGATCATTTAACCCATGTGGTTTCGCTGAATTCAACTTGCTGATCCAAATGTTTTCACGATGTAAAAGAAATTTATTGTTATCCCTTCCTTCCTTCTTTTCAACGCGTTCCGAGTCCTTATGTTGGATTTGTGTTCATTTAGACGTACTTTAATTTTACGTTACGTCTTCCCTACATAGACTTTGCCACAGGGACATTTCAGGAGATAAACCACGTTTGAAGTGTCACATGTTGCTGAAACAGTAAGTTTAATGCTATGACTCTTCATAGGAAGCGTTACATTTCTGCCCGGTATGATGTTATTGCAGTTATTGCAATTGGTGCACGGTCTTGTGCCTTTTGTTTCCACTTTCTGTACATTGGGTGACTTGAGGATTTCTCCTATATTTTTACTTCTGGTGTATGCGAACAGAGGTACATGAGCAAAAATGGCGTTGAAATCCGGTTCCATGCCCAAGATCGGCCAATGTTTGTTGATAATCTTCTTGTAGTCTGCACTGAGATTTGAAAATTTGGAGACGACTACTGTCCTTTTGTTCGGCGGTTTGATGGTGGTTTGCAATAGCTTTGTTCTGTGCAATGAATGTGTTCTTTTTTTAGCTTCTTCGATGATGTGGTGTGGATAGCTTCTTTCCAAAAATCGGACTCCCATTTCTTCAATCCTGGCTAAGGCTTTGTTGGGATCAGATGTTATTCTTTTTGCCCTGATCATTTGAGAAACTGGAAGATGTTGCTGTAGCGACATCTGATGGAAACTGGTGAAGTGCAACGTGTTGTTCCTGTCTGTGGGTTTTCGGTGAACGTCTGTCTTTAGTTGTGTGGAATCGAGACTTACTTCAACGTCTATAAACGGGATTTTGTCAGTGTTGATTTCCCATGTGAATTGGATACGTTGACCACCTGCTTCAAGGTGGCAGTGACAAGGGATTTGAAGTGTGTACTCAGCCCTGTCTTCTTATTCCGACATGGATTCCTTTCTCCAGGTCCCCACTTCACAGCAGGATCTTCACTCCAAGGATTACAACCCTGTTTGTGGCAATCTTCAGGTGAGCTCATTTCAAACCAAATACCCATTGCCTGACTGCCCACATATGGGCTGAAACCTGGTAATGGGTATATGGTATTTTTCTACATATATCATGCATATGTGTACATCGGACACACATGCAGTTGAAATGCACACACAGGCATCAATATATTTGTGAAATATATTCACCACCACTGCAAAATCCCCGCCTTCACACCACCGGCCCTGTATCAACTCTTAATACAGCAGTCCTTTGGCCGCCAGTAGCTATGGGCATCTGGCGGGGACGGGCGCAGTACTACAGTGGTCAAACTGCCAAACTCCTAATAAGGCCCATAGTCTTTTCCTCTTTCAATATCAGTTTTGGAATACTCAAAAGTCGATCTTCTACTTGGAAAAGTATACAGTTACAAGCAGAGTTTTGTGTGAGTAAATATACTCACATGGAAGAGAAGTGGAGGATGCCCCCTTAGTTTGTACACACCTACACATTTACTCAGTTGTGTCTATTCCCAAACTATGCCAATCCAGGGCAGAAAATGTCCCAACGCTAGCAATAGGTAAAGGGAAAAGATAAAGGTCTTCTTAATGGGGAAAATACTTTTGGGAAAAAAGAAAAAAAATGGTTAGCAAGTGCATTTGAACTTGCATAGCAGCTTTGCATCGCCAAATACACACTTGTCTATTTGCTCATGAAAAATGGAATTCACCCTATATTTTATTGAGGTGCGCCTGGAAACATTTGACTGTCAAAGCATTACTCTTAAACATTATTCGTCTTAAATCTACACCAATGGAAATGTGGAAAGTCAGATTTTTGAATGTATACGTATTTATTAGATTTCGCCCTTTTTCATTTGCAATTGTCTTCTCTACAGAAATAGGTGCTAAATTTCAGGAGTAAATAAGGAGTAAATCACATCTAGTCACATCTTTGCAAATCAGATCTGTGTTCATCTTTACGATGAGGACATTGCTCTGGCTCCATATTAGGAGAATAAGTTAACTTGTAATTTTCAAGTGCTCCTCTTTGGGAAGGTATAAAATAAATATTCACAATGGATGGGCAGAATGGAGGGATTTAACGTTTCATATCAAAATATAGCCAGAGCATTCTTTATTATGACTGTAAGAATGACAATTTCAGGAATAACTTGAAACACACGGAATACCAGCTTCGAAAACCTGTCAGTGCTTTACTTTGCAGTCAAAAGTGATTATTTTCACAGTGGTTCCATCATATCACAATCGATCCAATGCAGAGGTTCTACTGTCAGTCAGGCGTCTATCAAATGATCTTAAAAGAATATAGGGGACTGCACAACGATATCCTCATATAATATACATTGTTGGTGGCTGGCATATTTCCCTTATGGGTACAAGACTCTATGTAGATTGCCTAAAAAAACTAAGTGCAAATTACCAAACAATTCAAAAGGGTAAATTGCCAGCTGTGGATGAACGTTGATTTTTGTAATTTTTATAAATGCACACTGAATATGAGTCATTAATATATTGGCACTTGCAATATAGTTACATCGGTAAGCTGTAATCATATAAAAAGAAACATGCGCTTCCTCTAATCGTTAACACCTTTCCTATATATATGTATAAAGTTTTGTATATTAGTGAGCATTTCTAAATTTGAACACTTTCATTACACTGCTTGATGTAAATAGGTAAAAAATAGTGGCTAAGTATTTGCGAAAACATAATTCCCTAATATAACAATGGCATTACCAATGTTTGCCAATATTGATGTCATTCTTTCCTTAATATTATTTTTCGGAAAATGCGAGGTGTGCAAGCATCAGTAACATACCATAACAATGTCATTAACAATATTTACCAATATTCATGCAAATATTTCTATAGTATTATTTTTCTGAAAATGCGAGACGGGTTCAAGCATCAGTGCCATTTTAGCATAATTATAGGCATTAAATGCACACTTTTTATTTATAGTTAAGTCAGTCTTTCGATAGGAAGAGCATTTTCTTTTGTTTTGCTGATAACTTTGTTGTTATTTGACAAATATTCTTGACATTAAAAAAAAAAGTTTTTCCACGTCATCTCCTTCCTGGAAAATGTCAGGGCTATTCGTCACGTAGAGGCCGAGAAAAAGGCTGTGTGGTGGAAAATGTATTATCCTGAGCCAATTTCCCATAGGAATTTTAAGAGGTGTTTTAGAAAACTGGCAGAGCAGAATTACACAAAATTTGGCAGAAAGGTATATCTGTACACAGATAGCGTGCTTTTTGCGATATGGTGTAAATCTGTTCAAATATTTTTGAGAAATTAAACTTTAAAAAATAGAGTTATGTGGACGATTGGTCTTGCAGTATTCCTGCAGTACTGCAAACTTAAATAGTAGAGTACTCTGTTTGGCTGAGAGGGATTTTTTACTTCTTGGCCACCTTTGTATCGCAGAACCGAGCAATCTGATTGGGTGGCCACAACATCAACAGAAATCTTGAGTCTGCCATTACAATACACAAAAACTCTGTCCCCATCTCCTGAAGGTGAGAAAAAAATAAGCCAAAGAGGAGAGGTTAGAGAACCATGATGCCCTGCCCAAATTTAAAAAAAGAAAACAAATTGTGAATGAGGCCCTGCAATACTCTCAGAGAACCCACCAAGGCGAACGTGAGGCACCAAGGCAACCTGCGTGGACCTCGTGTGTGGTCCTATGGGAGTATCATGGTACCGTGAAAGAAAAACAAGGGGATAGTTTCTGTGGGGTGGGGTGGGGTGACCATGAAGGATTGGCCAGCAATGGGGCATTTGGTGATTGCAGAATGGAGGTTGGGTGCATGGTCTGGCCACAGGGAAGACCCTGTATGCAGCCCTCTACTGTGCATGGACAAAAGATATGTGATGGAGTTGGGTGAATATAATAAAATAAATCTAAGCGATCCACTGGAAAAACACAAAGGTTAAGGTGACATTATTATTGGTATGATAATGATATAAAAACTAAGTTTGAAGAAAAAAAGAACTAAAATTACCATAAATATGTCTTTGAGTTTATTTTTCACATTTCACAGGCCACACAATGTCGATATAAAACCAACCACAACAGGTCGATGCACTCCAGCTGGAGAGCTTGTACCATGCTTTCAAAATTATTGTACAATTTCCTTGGGTCATAGATTCAATGACCCAGGAGTCTCACTGATTTTTTTAAAATGTTGCTGTGGGGCTACTACTTTCCCTGTAGCCCCCCACAACATTAAAAAAGTGATTGGCGGTTATCAGGGCACCCACAGGGGCTGCTGGAAAGTGTCCTAGGGCCCCTGAAGCCCTTGACCGATCCCCAGCCAGCACTCATCCTGCATGCTAGTGAGATCCAGCTCTGTTGCTTTGTTCCCACCTCAGCACCCACCTCGGCAGAAGCCGTTTTTGTCTCTTCTTCTGCCAGGCATGAGCAAAGCTGTATTCCCTGCCTGGGAGAGTATGGGTAGGGAGTTACATTTATATTCCCTGCCTGCAGGGAACAAGTCAGTGTCCTGAGGGATGGGGTCCACAGAACACTGCCCTCATTCATCTCCTCTCCCCAAGATAACTACATTGGCCCCGGGTGACGGGCTCCCCGGTGCATTTCAGTGGCTCAGGGAGGAGGGCCACAAGCCCCCTTCACCAAAATAAGTATATGGGTCCCAGGGGATGGGGTCCTCAGGCCTGCCAATACCTGGAGGTCTGCCATTAGCCTGCCAATAGCTAGAGGAGAGGGGGCGCACACCCCATCCCCCAAATAAGTCAATCGGCTCAGGAGATCAGGTTCCCGCTAACTCCAAATGCCTCAGAGAGGGGGGCAGCCTTCTTCCTTCCCAAACATTAACGAATGCGCCGACCTACCAGCCCCCCAGGCCCTAATTTGAATGTTCTCTTTAATGATTTTTCTTGGTGTAAAGGAATTGAGCATGCAATGTACCCTTTTTATTTTCAGTTTAGGTGAGTTACAAATGAACAGAGACAATATGTGAATGCGCATAGAAAGCGAGGCATTAAAAATAATTATCAAATGGTCAAATGTTGAGTTTTAAATCGTACATTAAAAAAATATTGACTAAACGGTTGTTGATTCTGAGACTAATTTGAGTTCAACAGTTCAACACTGAAACATCGGGTGCATTTGCCAGCATATATTTTGGGTGCATGTAACACCTATATATACAGTCACAGAATGCAACCAGTATCTGTGCCATGCAAAGGCTTCCCACCATCAATCAATCAATCAATCAGGGGGTTTTAAGCATACTACTCACCAATGAGGGTCTCAAGGCACTAGGCGGGGGCAGCTCTGGTAAGTCGAAGAGCTGGTCAGTCGAAGGGCCAGGTCTTGAGGGTCTTGTTGAAGATATGCCGGGTGGGGGCATGTTCGATGTCTAATGGGAGCTCGTTCCAGGTCTTGGCCGTGATGTAGGAGAAAGATCTTACACCCATTCTGGCTCTGGGGATGCGCAGGGTTTGGGCGAGAACGAGGTTGGCAGATCGTAGATTCCTCTTGGGTACATGGGAAGAGATTCTGTTGTTGGGATGTTGTGGTCTGCTGTTGTGCAGGCATTTGTACTTTACTCTCTTTCCGACTGGGAGCCAGTGGAGGCTGCACAGGTGTTGGAAGATGTATTTGTGTCAGGGGATACTGATGATCTGGAGTTTGTGGAGCAGAGACTTGATGATCCTGGTGCAGAAGGCATTTCCGTAGTCCAGTCTGCTGGCTATGAGTGCGTGGGTGATGGTCTTTCTTGATTCAGGGGGAACCATATGAAGATCTTACTGAGGATGCGGGGTGTTGAAGCAGGTGGTGGTGACAGGATTGATCTGTCGGGTCATGAAAAGGAAGGAGTCGAGTATGATGGTGAGGTTTCGGGTGTGGTGTGGGGTGGCTGCCGAGGGTGGACTGCCACCAGGTATTGTCCCATGCAGAGTTGAAGGGTCCAAGGGCCTCTGTCTTCTTTGAGTTTAGCTTCAGGCAGCTGCTGTTCATCCAGGATGGCAAAGTCCTTCATTCGTTCCTGGAAGTTGAGCCTGGTGGTGAGGGGATCCTTGGTGAGGGATAGAATAATCTGGGTGTTGTTGCGTAGGATACTATGCTGAGTCCGTGCTGTCTGACAATGGCGAAGAGGGGGCCATGTAGATGTTGAAGAGCGTAGGGCTGAGCGGCGATCCTTGGAGTACTCCGTAGTTGATCTCTTTGGGTTTGGAGAGGAAGGGGTGGGAGTTTGATTCTTTGTGTTCTACCAGTGATGAAGAAGACAAGCCAGACGAGAGCGGTTCCCTGTATGCCGGTTTTGTGGAACCTGGCGGTGAGTGTGTGGTGGGAGACTGTGTCAAAGGCTGCAGAGCGGTCGAGAAGGATCAGGGTTGTGGTTTGTCCTTGGTCAAGGAGGGTGTGGATGTCATCTGTGGCGGCAAGTAGAGTCGTCTCAGTGCTGTGGTTTCTGCAGAATCCAAATTGGGAGGGGTCAAGGATGGAGTTGTCTTCGATGAATTTTGTTAGTTGAACTTTGACGGTTTTCTCTGTCACTTTGGACACGAAGGGGAGGAGGGAGATGGGTTGGTAGTTCTTGAGGTCCGTGGGATCTGAAGAGGGCTTCTTGAGTAGGGGTCTGACTTTAGCGCGTTTCCAGTCATTGGGAAAGATTCCATCTCTAAGGTGGTGTTGATGGTGTGTCGTAGTTCCGGAGCAAATTACTTTGCATTCCTTTCAGTTACTGTGCCAAAGAATGTTAGGTCGTGCCACAGTAGACATGACAATCAGTCTCTCTGTGTCTACCTCTTTGTACTAGTTTCATAAATGCTTAGCTGTCACCTTCGAGCCATATTTACCAATCTCTTTGCCCAAAGGCATTGTTTGACTCTTTCCTGAACTAAGGTTCAGGCAAATTCTGAGAATGTATGTGAAAGATGCCTACACTACTTGTGCTTGAATCAGGCACCCATATTATCACCATCTCTTTCCAACATCAAATATCTTCAGGTTGTATGCAGAACATGCATGAGTCACTTTCAGATCCATTCATAGCAAAGTCAGGAAAACATAGTGAGTGGACATTATGGATAGAGACAGGCAGAAGTTATTTTGCTCTTGTATTTTAAACTTATGAAAATGGTGTAAGTGCTATTAACAAATTGCCTGCTAGGATACAATTCCCAAAAATACATAGATAATTGCAAAGGAATTGCTATCACAATGCAACTCGTTTTCCTTTCCTTCCTCTCTATCACTCAGAGTACCTACAGATAAACATATTAGTCTGAACTGAAATGTAAAGGGCAAGTAAATTGTGCGGACCTCATTTAAAGTTTAGAGGTTTAGGTGCCTAGCCATAAAATTACCTCACTAAACTCACAGTCCACCCATTTAGACATTTGATAGTGGAGTGTCATCTGGCTCTGCTGTCAGAAATCTTACTCTCTGTGGCCTGTCTGCTCAGGTCTCCTACATTACAGTGGTGGTGACCATGCCCTGTTTAAGGAGAAGTAACTTTCACTTGCTTTCCCTGCATTGTAAGCATGTCAAAGTGCCTCTTCTTGCGTGGTCACTCCCAATTTCTGTGGACAGATGATTTTGTTTTTTTTAACTCTGCACACTGTAGCCCTGCTCTCCAGACCAAAGTGTATGTTTCCACTAAAACATGACACAATTGACTAACTCCTAATTATGTTTTTTAACTTTCCAGTAAGGCTTTAGTGCTTCTGGATTAAACCCAGGTTGCATGAGCAGCAAAAAGAGCAATGGTGCTTTCCAATGGTGTTCTTTCCAACACCATTTAATAACAACTTTAAACTTTAATGCTGCTAGGATGGACTTGTTCACTCCAAACATGGTATCTGTTATAAAGCTATGAAAAAATTATGGAGCAGATATGTTGGCTATTCCCCCCTACTTTTTCTTCTTTTCCACATAAGCCAACCTCTATATTTCCCAGAGGTGAGATACAGTAATAGGCTTTCCTTTATTTCCAAAATAATTCATTAACACAGAAGAAAGACTGAAAGAATGTATTGTTTGTATTTCTTCTATTTCAGTGGACTAGCTTTGCTCTTGCACACTGCTATGGATGTTCAATGAGTTGCAGTATAGGTTTCCCCAATGGTCTTCCACTGGAATCACTGCTCACAACAAAATCTGTAAATTAAACTAGGATAATCTCCCAAATCCGGAGAACGCTTTCAAAGTGTTTCTACAGAAAAACATTTTTTGTTTTATAAGTTGTCTAGACTTAGCCAGCAGTAATTTCTGTGTACCTCTAGGACACCTATGGGCTGCAGGATACTTTGCAAACCATTTAGCCATTTAATATTCAATGACTGCTCAGCAAGTGGGGATTTGAATTCCTGTGCTTAATAAATTGCTGCTCAGTTTTCTTTCTGTAACAGCTAAAGCTCTGCTTTTTAATTGACTGAGTTGAAATATTTGTGAGGAGAATTAATAAAGCAAAGTAAGTACTATGCATTTCTCACTGTTTCATCTGACAAACAACATTTGTCTTTGGTGCTTAACTAGAAGGTACAGTACAAAAAAAGTTAGGCGTAAGTAAATGGCTCTTCTTGCATTTATTTTTACTGGTGCTGTTGATCTTGGCCTCTGTTCACTGGGACCCTGCTATCCAGGCTGCAGGGCATGTGCTCTGACCTCTAAAGACCTGTTTAATTGGTTAATAATATTAAATGGCTAATTTAACTTACCTATATGTCCCTAGTATATAGTCTAGTGTGTCCTGAAGATAAATATCATTAGTGGACTGAGCTCCTGCTTAACCACCACTAACATGACAATGCACAGCATTTCTTCAGGACATCCCCTGCATAAATATACCCAGATGTGAGTGTGTGCATACTGTGTCACTGAAACCTGGCTGATGAGCCCTAACTAAGGCAAAACTGGTTCTAGGTGACTTGTGTTCCAGTTTAGGGAGGACCTGGCCTGGCAAGCTGGGCTGTGCTGCGCTGCAATGTTCCCATTACAACAGGGTCAAGACTGATTTGCAAGTGGCTAGGTCCAAACTGAGGTGGCATGGTGTGCAAAATATTGATGAACTAGGATGAGGCCCGAGTAATTACCTGTAGCTGAGATTAATTAAAGATTTACATCCATCACGTTTTGGATACTTTAACAAAGTTGGCATTTTTTTTACATAAATCCTCTAGTAGCCTTTTCAGGACGAATCCCAACTGACACCTAGCAGCCTGTTGCCTCCCTGAAAGGAGGTGTGAATGGCTCCCTTGACAGTGAGCAAAAGGGCCTTGGTTGGGAAGAGGTGTGACCTTCTTCTGAAAGATGGCCTTGTGGATGTGTCCACCAAATGAAGAAACTTCAAAGGATCATCTACTGTTACAGACAGATGTAACTCACAGATAGGCCTGCCTCTGCCATTGCCCAATAAGCAGCAATCCCAGTGAGGTAAAACCTGCCCAGTACTGGTTTCCAGGCAGAGATTCCCATCGTCCTAGGACATACCTCAGGGGTGTGCCCAGAGTTCTCTGCAAGGGAAAAATTGTCTGCCACACAGGAAGTGCTAAAAAATGGGTAGAGGTGCCCCTGGGAGCATTTACTTGATTGCTTAGGGAGTCACTAGGAGATTCCCCCATCGACAGACTGGCACGACTTCAGCCTAAAAGTGACACCCTCAGTACCCTCTTCAGAATATCTCTGGAAGATATGAGAAAGACGCACCATCTGTTGATCCTGTGGCAAGAACACCAAGGGCTGGACCTGGTGATTACTTGTACCCAGGACAGAAGAGTAGACTCCAGGGGCTCGTTGGCTAACCTCCTATTCAGCTCCACGACCACAAAAGCTGCAAGAAACCGAAATCTCTGCTTAGCCCAGCTGGCTAGTTCCAATTGGATTCCCCATAACCCTTCTGGGGGCTCCTGTGGTATTGGGTCAGATGGTGTCCAAAGGTTCCTGGACCCTTGTCAGGTATTAGAGTGTACTCTTTCCAATTACAATTGCAAGCATAGACACTTTTCTGAACTTGTTGCCCCCTTGGCCGGTCTCCGGAGGTCATACCGGTTCATACCTGTCTCGTATGCTGACGACACGCAGCTCCTCTTTCCATTCAGCATACTAACCACCGTGGTCCAACAGGCCTTCTCTGATGGTATGCGGGCTGTATCACAGTGGATGGCTAATAACTTTCTACAATGTAACGTGGGAAAAATGGAGGTGATGCTTTTTGGTAAGGCCTCACTCCTGTGGACTCCGGAGTTGTGGCCATTAGACCTGGGCCCCAACCCCATCCCCAAGCATGTGGTAAAAACCCGGGTATTCGGTTAGATCAAGGCCTATCTCTTAAAGAGCAAGTACACCAGACAGCCGGCTCATGCTTCCAATTAATCGGACTGCTTCGAAGAGTCTTTCCATTACTTCCGGACTCCACCCAAAAAACCTTGGTACAGGCTTTGGTGCTCAGCCTCCTGGACTACTGTAATGGGCTGCTGATTTCAGCCAATGACACCTTACTTAGCAGACTTCAAGTAGTTCAAAACACAGCGGCAGTCCAGAACGCGCCTCCCAGGTCACCATCGCACCCTCTGCTGGAGAAGCTCCATTGACTGCCTATCCGCCAACGGATTAAGTTTAAAACAGGTTGTGTTATCCACAAAGCCCTTCAGAACATGGACCCCTCCTATCTTGCGGAGAAATTCACTCCCTATAACCCCGTACGTGCCCTTCGCTCCAGCAGTAAGTTTCTTCTTGAACTTCCGACCATTAGGAGGGCAAGACTTGGAGGGAAGGCACTATCCTACCTTGGCCCTCGCCTTTGGAACAAACTTCCTGTTTCCCTCAGGTTATGTCCAGAACATCCCAAGTTCAGGAAACTGGTAAAAACCTTCCTGTTCAGCACTTACTAAGTATTCCAGAATCATCAGCTTCCTCAAGGGTCCATTTTAAGCGCAGAGTTACTCCTTTGGGAGTCGATTCAAGCGCTATATAAACACTTAAATAAATAAATAAATAAACTTCTTGCCAAAACAAAACAGAGACTACTACCAGATTGCCACTGGGCCCCAGAATCTGGCGTCAAACTCCCAGTCAAACTTGACTTGCTGGTTTTCCCCGCTTAAAGGATCCTGACTTCCAGAAACGTCTCCAAGTCCTAACATAGAGGACTTCACCAGGATTAGTGCCAAGTAGCACCCTACATTGATGTCTTCCTGGACCCGATCTTCAAACTTTACCCACTCAGATTTTTCCCATTTTTGACTTTGAGAGCATCAACTTCTGCAAGAGTCAAGGCTCCCACTGAGGCTTGGTGCTCTAGTTAGCTGCTTTTGAATAGTCCCTCTCCGGAACCAGCTGGCATCCCAAAAATCTGACAATCTCCATAACGGTTGGCCTTAACTTTGGACTATCCCAGTCGAGCGAAACAAGACATGGCAAGTTGTCAAGTTGTGCTTTTTAGGAGTTAGAAACACCCAACACTTTGCAAAATCATGTCTTTAGTTCCTCACATGAGCTTTTTGTTCATTTCATGTCTATTTGTTGAATGCAATTCTCTCTATTTTTCTAAATTGGGTCAGATTTTTGTTCTGTTATGTATTTTTCTTTTATTGTTTTGAATGCTGTACACATTTTTCTAAGTTAATTCTGTCTACCCTGTTCTTCAGCTACCAGGTTGAGCTCAGGTTTAAATTATTGAGATCTAACTAGACCTAGTAGGGAACAGTACTATTATTACTTAAAGATGACTACCTTGTAATGTAATGTAATGTAATGTAAAAAGGATTTATAGAGCGCAACATTCACCGGACGGTTTCTTGGCGCTTACCTTCCTCTGCAACTAATAATCTACTTTCTCCCACCATTTTTCTTTTCTTTCTCTTTTACAATGCAACCAGCATTGACCTTTTCAGCTCCAGTTTGGCTCAGTATAATACAATTAGAACAAAAAAAATAGGTAGGAACATAGTTAAATGAGAGAAATGTTCAAGTCCCCCCGTGGATAAAGGCTATCCCCCTCAAATTCTGATGCCTAATAAAGAGTTTGATACTATTAAGTAAGCTTTGCAATTATTATGAAGGTTCATAAAATCGTTCCCCTTGAATCACTTGAAGCATCAGAAGTTAGAAAGAAGCAATGGGCTTTGGGCCACATTTACTCTCTAGGTGATATAAAAGTGGCAAATAATCAGAATTCCTATAAATTCCGATTGATTTCTGATAAACCAAATAACAAACAAGGTGATCAAGGACACATCAACACTTTAGCTTCTAACCTCACTGAGATGATGGATGGTGCTCTTGTTGTTTGTCGATTTAGATATGGTATCTAGATTTCCAGAATTATGCCCTTATATAGGTATAATTCATATTGCCCTTATTTAGGTAAAGAATTCCAGTCCTTATTTAGGCATTGCTCATGCTAACCGAATACAGGCATGGTCAACTACATCCGATCCTCTTCGTCACAGCGAGTTCTAGGAAAACCAGACTCTTAAGCTTTTAGGACTTGCCCTCTCTGGGATATTGATTTTTCCAGGAACTAATTTATTATGCATGAACATCTATTCCTTAGGGGTTCATTCATGACGTTCTTATGCCCGACTTTTACGTCAAAACTGGCATTCCTAAACACCTTCAATGTATAAATATGCCTTCACTTGCTATGGCAAGGCACGGTTCGGTACAGTGCAGTTCGACTACCTACTTGCACGCGGCTCGCCACAGCAAGTCTGGAAGGAAGCCAAGTCCCCAACTGATGCACTGACCAAACGCTGCCTCCTCGCCGAGAATCCAACATCTAGTGTTTCTGACTCTCCTTGCGGGGTGTTAGAGATCGAGTCCCGGGAAAAAGATACCAACCTCTTTCATTCCAAGGTATGGAGCTGATTAGAACTTAGAGAAACTTTTGGCAACTCTTGGCAACTATAGTTAAACTAAACTATAGCGAACTCTTGGCATAACTAAACCAGATTAAGACAGCACCAACGTTTTCCCTCGTACTAGACTTAGGTACACTGGGGTAAGATTATTTAGAAGCACCAGATGAGTATTTTAACCTGTGTTATTTATGTATGTATTTTAATGAATATATGTCATAGCTACAAGACATGCTATTACAGTATTATTTTATCTTACTGCTAACGCTGTAAATTTTACACTTCGCATTCTCTCTTACCTAAGTAATCAGGAGACACCAATATTTGCGGCCTTAGTCATTATAATGTTTTTTCCCAACTTCTGTGAAGATCTAAGAAATATTTTCAACTTTGCGTGGATTTTATTGTTTTTCACTTTGGGGCGTGTACACATATGGTGTGACTTATATCTTCCTTTTTTTAAAGATAAATATAAATACTTCTCAGAATCAGTTATACCATATGCAATATAATGGTATAGAAAAGTCTTAAAACTTATAAACTTGGTGAGAAACAAATCTGGTGAAATTTGAAATTAGAAAACTAATACGCGTATAACGTTAATCAATCATAGTGGCTCAGGTGCTGGTGAGCTACTAAAAGGGTGGGACGTACTAAAAGGATCATTGGGGATGATGGGTTGTATCCTTTTAAGTGTCCACCAGTGGCAGTGTTGTTTAATGCAAAGTTAAAGTTCACTCTCTTCAGCAATTCTTACTGTTTATCTATCAGGATGTGTTTTAACGTTCATGCTCAAAGTGAAAGTTTATTCACTTCAGCATTTCTTACTGTTTTCATATCAGGATATGTGGGTTAAAATTGCAATTACTTATACCTGGGTCTGTTATTTAGTAAATGCTGCAGGAAAATGGCAATAGTGTTGATCTGCATGAGGGATTATAAATGTTCTATCACCATCGTATCTATTTAGGAATTCATTAGTATTGTTCCAGGTAGGGAATGAGGATGGTGTTTTTCTACACTTTGAATAATGCACATTAAAATAATATTACATATACCTGATACTCAGATTTGGTAAATATTAAAGGAAAATGGGCATATCTGTATTTTGCCTGGGGGATTATGGGGGTTACATGGCGGTTTAATCTGTAAATGTATTAGGATTGTTTAAGGTAGGAAATAGGGATAGGGATTTCCTACATCAGGGATGATAGGCGTTGACATATACCTACTACTGTATTTTCACGATTTCTGTAAGTAAATGTTAACAGCTACTTAACTCAAAGGAGAAAATGGGCTTTTATCAGATGTCACAAACATTTTACCCTGTATTATAATGGTCCTGTTAGGAAAATGGAAATAGATAATAGATAATGTTTAATGGTGGTATTATGAGGTGTAAACTGCTGCTACATATCCTGGGCACAGTATTTTACATCACTTTCTTGCGATAATGGCCATAATTAGTTCTACATGGGGGATGATGGGTCGCAAATGGCTATTACCTACACCTGCCACTGTTTTGTGGTGACATGTGCTGAGTAAATGTGCAGTTGTTTGGTGGCTGTTGAAGGTAAATGGGCGTAGCTGTTTTTAACCCGGGGGATTATGGGTGTTACATGGCCACTGAATCATTTGGAAATGTATTAGGATTGTTCAAGGTAGAAAATAGGGGTAGGTATTTTCTACATCTGGGATGATGGGCATTAAATTGCTTTCACATATACCAAACACTGTATTTTCATGATTTCTGAAAGGACATTGTAATAGCTACTTTACTCAGAGGGGATTATGCACTCTAAACAGCTGTTCAATACATTTTCCACTATGTTATAATGGTCCTGTTAGGAAAATGGAAATAGATCATGTTTAAATGAGGGCTTATGGGGGAAAATGGCTATTTCATATTCTGGGCATGGTATTTTATATAGCCCTCTTGAGATAATGTCCATAATGATTTCTACAAAGGGGTGGTGGGATTTAAATGGCTGTTGCATACACTTGGCACTGTAGTGTAGTGACCTGTGTTGAGAAAATGGGCATAAATATTTTTTTTTTAAATAGGGATGATGGGGGTTAAATGGGTGATACAGATAGCCAGCACTGTTATTTAGTAAATGTTGAAAGTAAGTGGTCATAGTGGGCATAGCAGTGTTTGGCATGGTGGATTATGGGTGTTATGTGGCCATTGAATGTATTTGTAAATGTATTAGGATTGTTCAAGGTGGGAAATAGGGATAGGGATGTTCTACATTGGGGATTAATGGGAGTTAAATGATTTGTCATATACCAAACACCGTATTTTCATGATTTCTGTAACAAAATGGCAATAGCTACTTTACTCACAGGGGATTATGGGCTTTAAACAGCGATTTAATACATTTTCTTCTATATATCATAATGATCCTGTTAGTGAAATAGAAATAGATAATGTTTAAATGGGGGATTATGGGGGTAAATGAATGTTACATACTCTGGCCTTGGCCTTGTACGTATCCCTCTTGGGATAATGGTCATAATGATTTCTACATGGTGATGATGGGTGTTAAATGGCTGTTGCATACACCGGCCTAGTGTAGTGACACGTGTTGAAGCAATGGGCATAAGTACTGTTTTTAATGGCACTGATGAGGATTAAATGACTGGAAATGATATATCCAGTACTGTTATTTTGTAAATGTTTAAGGTAAGGGAGTATATCTTTGGTCTGCATTGGGATTATGGGTGTTACATGGCCATTTGGAAATGTATTAGGATTGTTCTAGATGGGAACTAGGGATAGGGATTTTCTACTTGAAGGTAATGAGCATTAAATGGCTGCCATATATACTAAGCACTGTATACAAGACTTGTGATCATTTGCTTCTGGTTTTTGCCTCTGGTTTTTGCCTCTGTAGATTCCGGTCTGGGAAAGACAAGGCTTGGTAGTTCGGACTGGACTGTCCCCATGAGGCACAGGGTCAGAGCTGATTTGCATATAGCCAATGTCTAACCCAGGGTGGTGTGGAGTGCAAAAAAACAATGGATTTAGGCCCAGATTCTTGTACTGGGGTGAATGTATGACATTGTTCCACATTCTGTTCGTCAACTGTGTTTTTTGTAATTTTCACCCTGAGTGTGCTGGGTATACTCAGACGTGAGTCCCAGGCTCTCCACACCACTGGAGTCAAGCTATCCAGGCTGATAAAGGCTGATAGCCAGAAACCGGTCCTTGGATGCTTGATTCCGGTCTGGGAAAGACATGGCTTGATAGATCGGACTGGACAGTTCCCATGAGGCACAGGGTCAGAACTGATTTGCATATAGCCAGTGTCTAACCCAGGGTGGATTTAGGCCCAGATCCTTGTATTGGGGTGAATGTATGACATTGTTCTACATTCTGTCCATCAATTGTGTTTTTTGCAATTTTCACCCCGAGTGTGCTGGGTATACTGAGATGTGAGTCCCAGGCTCTCCACACCACTGGAGTCAAGCTATCCAGGCTGATGAAGGCTGATTCTGGTCTGGGAAAGACATGGCTTGGTAGTTCAGACTGGACTGTTCCCATGAGGCACAGGGTCAGAGCTGATTTGCATATAGCCAGTGTCTAACCCAGGGTGGTGTGGAGTGCAGAAAAATGATGGATTTAGGCCCAGATCCTTGTACTGGGGTGAATGTATGACATTGTTCTACATTCTGTCCATCAACTGTGCTTTTTGCAATTTTCACCCCGAGTGTGCTGGGTATACTCAGACGTGAGTCCCAGGCTCTCCACACCACTGGAGTAAAGCAATCCAGGCTGATGAAGGCTGATAGCCAGAAACCGGTCCTTGGATGCTTGATTCCGGTCTGGGAAAGACATGGCTTGGTAGTTCGGACTGGACTGTTCCCATGAGGCACAGGGTCAGAGCTGATTTGCATATAGCCAGTGTCTAACCCAGGGTGGTGTGGAGTGCAAAAAAACGATGGATTTAGGCCCAGATCCTTGTACTGGGGTGAATGTATGACATTGTTCTACATTCTGTCAATCAACTGTGTTTTTTGCAGCCTTTACAGGAGGGTCACCTCACCTAGGGGTATAAAAGGAAAGGAGGGAAACCTGACTAGTCAGTTGGGGCACCACTGGACCTGGGGGAACCTATGCCGGAGTATAGGCGGCTGGGCCTATGGGGGAACCTACACTACTGAGACTGACTGAGCTTAGGCCCTGCTGTACCAAGCTAGCTGAGGGACTCTACATGCCTGCTGACCTTGCCCAGTGAGGGGGAAACACAGGGACCAACTCCAGTGTGCTGCAGGGAACCATCCTGCCTTTTATGCCTGCCAACTGAACCCCTACCTGCCCCCCAAGACACTGCAATCAAGTACCTTCAACTAAGACCTGCTAACAACTAGCGTGCGAACCTGAGACCTGCCATCTTCTCTAAATTCTGGGGACACTGGGAGAGCTGATGCTGGGGAATTAACAGGTAAAGCGCTGTGCCCACCTAGCGCTATACTGCCAGAACTGTTCCCCCTTTTCTATAGCGTTGTGTCCCCCCAAGCGCTGGACTGCCAAAGACTGTCCCCGGTTACTAGCGCTGTGCCTTCTAAATGCTTTACTGTACAGTCTGGCCCCTTAAAAATTTGCCAAATCCTGCAAGCACTGTACCAGGGGTGCTGCAGGGTACTCAGGACCTGGCTGAACTGCTGCTGTGCCCTGCGCGCTGTGCCTTCTAAGCGCTGGGGGCCTCTAAGCGCTAATTATTCAATCACCGCCACAGTCCGGCCCCCGTGATCTAGCGCTGTGCTTCTGGGAGCGCTACCGGTGCTGCTGCAATCTACCTGCTGTAACTCACCGCCGTGACCTCGGGGTAGCTGAAGGAAAAAGCGCTGCAAAACCCCTTGCACCGCCGCGGCCCCCGAAGCCTGGAGAGGGCTGCCGCGGTATTGACGAAGGCCGCGCTAGGCCTGTGAAGTTGGCGTGGGCGTCACCATGTGGCTGGAAGCCCCGGAGCGGAACCAGAACACCGGCAAGGGGGCTCCAAGGAAAGTGGGAGCCCCCGATCTTCCCCCTGGCCAGGACAGAGCAGGGAGGGCCTAACCGAGGCCTAAAATACAAGGTAACACCCCTGGGGTAGGGCGGAAACACTGGTGGGAAAGCGGGGCTGCCGAGGAGCCACATTGAATCAGAGTGGCAGCCCTGTAACTGCTCCTCCCCTCAGGAGACTGCGAGTGGGCCCTGAAGGCCCCATTTAACCCTCTCTTGATCCTGGCGTCTCTTGGGGCCTAAAGTAAGCACATAACTGCTCGCATTAATGTCGGACTGGGCCTCTAGGAGTGGACACGCCCATTCTGTTGAGTGTGAGTTACTGTCTCAGTGCGAGTGTGTGCTGCACCACTTCTTTACACATTGCCTTTGGGTACCTTCCTGCCTCGTGACAAGCTACTGTGTCAGAATTGGTGACCCCAGTTCTAACACCCAGGGAATCTGACGGCCATTTACCCTCCTTAATCCTCCATTTAAATATTATGTATTTTCTTTTTTCTATCAGCACTAATATAATCTAGGGAAAATGTGGTTTAAGTAGCTGCTCCCACTTCCTTATAGAAATCATGAAAATACAGTGGAAGGTATATGTCTCAGTGTAATAAACAACAATATCTCAATAGGATTCACTTTAGTCTACGGGTTATACTCCTGTTGTTTGTTCCTAGGTATATATCCCAGCCACTTAACGCACATCATTCTTGATGTTGAAATTCCCTATCCCTATTTCCTACATTGAACTGAATACATTTCCAAATAGATTCAGTGCCCATGTGACACCTATAATCCCCCATGCAGAATACAGCAATGCCCACTTAACTTCAACATTGGCTCAATAACGCTACCGGGTATATGTATCTGTCATTTAACCAACATCCCTTTTCCTAAAAATATTTATGCCCATTTCTTTAAGTTTTTTCACTACACTACAGTGGCAGGTGCATGCAAGAGGCATTAAACATCCATCACCTCCCATGTAGGAATCATTATAGCCGCTATCCCAAGAGGTTTATGTAAAACATCATGCCTAGTTTTCTGCAGCTGCCATTTACCCCTCCCACCTCCCAATAATCCCTCATTTAAACATTATCTATTTCAATTTCCCTAACAGGACTATTATAATATAGGGGGAATTATGTTCAATATCTGTTTAAAGCCCATAACCCCCTGTGAGTAAAGTAGCTATTACCTCCTTTATCATTTACTACTAACTGTATTGAGTATATGTAGCAGCCATTTAACCCTCTTCATCCCCATTTAAAAAATATTTATGCCCATTTCCTCAACACGTCACTACACTAAAGTGGCAGGTGTATGTAGCAACCATTTAATAGCCACGGTTTCCATGTAGAAGTCATTATGGTCATAATCCCAGGAGAGCTATGTAAAATACCATGCCCACAGTATGTAGCAGCCAATTACCCTCATAGTCCCCCATTTAAACATGATCTATTTCCATTTTCCTAACAGGACCAATATAATATAGAGGAAAAAATGTATTCAACAGCAGTGTAAAGCCCATAATCATTCAATTAGGTACAGTAGCTATTGCTATTTCCGTATGGCAATCATCAAAATACAACAATAGCTGTATGTAAAAGCCAATTAATGCCCACTATCCCCCGATATAGAAAATTCCTACCCCTATGACCTACATGGAACTATCCTAATACAGTCCCAAATATATTTAATGACGACAGAGCTCCCAAAATCCCCCACGCACAACACATCTATGCCCATTTTTGCGCCAACATTTTCCAAATAAGGCTATCAGGTAACTGTGTTTCAACCCGTTTACCACAACAGCAATTCCGCCACGGTGCAGGGGTTCGACGGAATGGGCGGGGCTGCGTTGCCCAACAGTCATGCGCAGCACCCAGCAGCCGGCCGACGCGAGCACGGAAGGGGTTAATAGCCATCAACCCCCATGTAGAAAATCCTTATTATCTAGCTGGAACAATATTAATGCATTCCTAAATAGATTCAATGGCAATGGAATACCCACAACTCCTCATGCAGATAAAAGCTATTCCCATGTTCCATCCGTATTTACTAAATAACAGTCACAGGTATATGTACTAACCATTTAACCCACATATCCTGATAGGTAAACAGCAAGAATTGCTGAAGAGAGTTAACTTTCACTTTGCTCATGAAAGCTAAAACATATCCTGATAGGTAAACAATAAAATTTGCTGAAGGAAGTTAACTTTTGCTTTTCACATGTAAAATGAAATGCAATGGCCTGGACATTCTCGGAATACAGAAGCTTTTGGTCACACATATATACATTTTGTGGTTACGATAAAACACTTTGACATTCTTTGAAAACCATCATAGTCATAAATACAAGAAAAACAAACTGATAAGCGGGGACACAGATGGCTCTCGACCTCAGGGAGAGCTAGTGTGGGCCAGTGTGTGCGTGTCCAGATGTCTGGTGCGTGATCACCCCGTGTGGTGTACATGTCATGTCGAATTAGCTGAGTGTTTCTAACTACATGCATTATCTAACTTTGTGGTATTTTGGGAACGTGTGCCTTGTTCCAAACATGTTTTATTGGGGCCAATGTCATCCGTCCTGTTTGTGGTGTGACTACCCATATGTGGGATGAATCAAAGTTTTCCCTAGGTGCAAATTTGTCTATAGGCTAAGTGTAACTCCTCCTGTGACCTGTTCATCAGTAGGCTTGGGTTTGGTTTGTAGGACCAGTCTGCCTACATATGTCTGATATGGAATTGATGGGAAGGTCATCTCAGATAAATCCGACAGCAATGATACAATTTCATGAGCGCATATACATGTAACACAGCGGATATTGATATTAACTTACCAATATTCTCATTATCATACATAGAGTTGTTACATCGTACATCAACATTGCATTCACTGAGACTGATGTCATTATGCATGCATAAGTTACGGTGTCCATTGACCTTGGATTTACTGATATTATTGACATCACTGTGTGTTCATAGGTTATGGCCACATCAGTATTGCATTTACTGGTATTGAAACTATTTTGTGTACATAGATTACAGCATACATCACCATTGTGTTTATTGGTACTGCAGTTGCTATGTGTGCATATATCTGAGTGTACATTGCTATCGTATTTATCAATCTCAACATTCCCCCGCTAGTTGAATGTTCAACTCCATCATTTTTCTCGTACGTCATGACAGTCACATTGTTTGAAATGTTGTGTGTTGCTGGGGTGTCTGTTAGTCCTTCCCTAGTTATTTGCATACTACCTAGTTTGGGGTCTTCGGTTTTACAGCAGGATACCCCCACCTGGAGGAAACCACTCAGTAATAGTAGAACCATGACAACAATAAGCAGCCATGTGCACAGCTTGGTCACGCATAGGGGGAGCCATGTGAAAAGACTATGAATCCAGTCCTGCTCAGGGCCAGACCCATCCTCCTTCATGTCCGTTTGTAGACAATTCCCTGCTTAGATGACAAGAGCCAGTGTCCAATTGCCCATGTTGTTTCCAATTAAAAGTACAACAGGAAGCATGAAATCTTGGCACACACTCCTACCTCCATCATGGTCGCCAAGTCCAATACATACTGATGTTGCATCACCATGAGGTATATGGTGCTCAGATCTTGGCTGATAGCATTAAGGCTGAGCTCAGTCTCGTTAATCATCTTCAGTAGTTCCCTATGAGTAATTTGCACGCAATGGGCACTGGCTTATATTTGAATGGTGAAGAAAAGTATGGACCCGCCTGCATTGATTTTTGTGTCCATGAACAGTTTGAATTCTTCCGGAATGTCCTTGCAGTGAGCTCAACCAAAATAATCAGCAGTTCTTCTTCTTTGAGCAGAATGCAACAGAGTTTTTTTCTTCTGTAGCGGATGTCGTAACAACTCAGACAGATCTTCTACAGGAATGACCAGGGTCTGGGTGTGTATGGCTACGAGGATGCAGTGGTCCCACCATCCAGAATTGAGTTGGGCATAGGCAAAGTTGACACAATGCCAGAAAGAATCCATTAGCATGAAGGTGCCTCATTGCAAGTCTGGTATGTGCAACACTGCTTGACAGGTGGCATTGGTCCCGAGAAGTATCATCCCTTTGCCTCTGAAGCACAAAAAATGCTCTGTAAGCTTCCGTACAATTAGGGGTTGCCCCTTCCCTTCCAACCACATGTACCTATTTATCTCAGTGTCCCAGATTCCCTAGCATGGGGTGTTCGTGCTGGAGTTTGACCCCTTTCCATAGGACTCATTTCCCCTAGCATTAATGAGGTGGATGGCATTGCACTGGAATTCCATACCGGGGACCCATTTGTCATTAAAAAAGTTGGCCCCCAAATACGCTAAGGGCCATCCTGGGACCACAGACAGAGGCCTAATTTTCACACTGTAGCAGGGGTTTTGCTACCTCTAAGACCCTCTTTTCTATGAAGTCTCGGGGCCAAACAGTGTCCCCTCTACAGTGCCCCATCTGCACATCCTATTTATCTCTTTATGATTGTCGCTAGGTTCAGTGAAAAGGAGAGTGCTGTGAGATTGACCACGTATCATGAGATATTTACTACTGCTTTATGTGGTTCTACTCTACTGGGTTGTATCTTTGCCCTAATCCTTAAGAGATACATGTGGATGAGACATTTGGCTTTCTCTGGGGCATATGTAACGTGGCCTGTTCAGGGTTTGAGTGCCCACAGAGGTCATGTTTTGATACCATGTGTTGTTTAGGGGCTCGCTGTATAGTGCATTTGGTCTGCTAGTGTAAGGTTCAGTGTATGCGTGCATGAGGTGCGAGAGGTCTCTGCCATGCGTTGCAAGAATGTCAAAGCGGGTTCTATGGAACTAGGCACTTCGGGACTTACAGGGGCACAAAAGTACCCCATCTAAGCAGGGTGTGCACAAAAATACAGGGGTACATAACTTAAAAATACGTGTCAGCTGTAGGATGGTCTTTGGGGGATATTTCCGTCGTCTGGACCCCCAGAGGTGTCTTGTCCTGGTGAACAGCATAAAATAAGTTTGGTTTCAAAAAATGGCTGTAAAGTCAATTTGTAGCCTGTGCTCTTTGAGTGGTTGGCTTGTGGAAGTCCTTTTGTATTCTGTGACTAGAATTCTTTTGGGAGGCACATATGGTTAGATTGCTGAACTGTAGGATAAGAGCTGTGGGTTCTTTGTTAGCTTGGAAAAGCACATCGTTAGACAGTGTTTTAGAACAATTCCAGGTTTCCTTTATATGAGCGATACCAAAGGGGATGATAGATGGAGCGTTTGAGCAAATCAAACACTCACCACCAGTCAACTGTTCTGGGGTTAATCCATCATCATTCTTTAGCTCACTCCTTTATATCGCATTTCTTTATATGAGTACATTCTATGGTTTGACTGGGGCATGAATCTTCCAAGCATGGTATTAAAGAATGATGGAAGTACTTGTAAGGGTTGGTGAGTTTTAAATCCGTTTTAGTTGTATTTGTTCTTTTGCTCCCCCCTCTGCTTGCTACCATGGGGAAATTATTTTCCTCTGTTGGCTGCTCTATAAAAAGTGTGTTATTTGACTCAGAAGTTTTGAGGACATGTTTGCCCTACGCATGTTGAGGAACCCGGCTCTTCTACACAGGAGCATTTATCTCTTTTTGGAATTAAAGGAGGGCCTCCGCTTGGTGGAAAACCCTGAATTTGGTGAGACTTACATTGCCTGCCTAAAGTTGGACTTGGATGAGAGATACTGGGTGCTCGATATTATGCACTAGCTAGGGGGTCGCCCTGCTCCCTCATCAAACTGTCCTCCCCTGGGGCGTGGTCAGCTAGCCCCGCCCTAGGGAATCAACAGCTGAAGGAGGCCTAGACCCCTATGGGCTCCAGGATGGAATCTTCTGGCATGAACTACCAATTAAACTAGTATTTGGTGGCTTACACAACTGTTGCAGATGTAGGTAAATAAATGTATCTGCATGATGGTGTGAGGGGGTTACATCCTTTTGGGTGTTATTTTATATTACTGTGTGTTCGTATTTTGTGATTGTGTAAAGGCATTGGCTACTCAAACAGTTACCCCCCTGCCACAGCTGTGGCCCAGCACCTGCTGGGCTGGGCTCCTATCTGGGGTGACTGTTGCCACATCCTTGGCAAACCATCCAGGCAATGCTGTGGTGGGGGGGCGGTTCCCTGATTTCCCTGGGGCTGATCGGAAGCTGCAATGGCATTGCTCTGTACTTGATTTTGAGGATGGACATTCTGTGAGGGCTGCCCTTCGATTATGCCTTTTTGTTTGCAGTTTGCTCTCAGGTGACATTGATTGACCATGTGTCCTGTTTTGTGATAAAAGTGGCATTTCACAAGGCTTGGCTGTGGCCAGCCTCCCTGCTGCCTGCCGCTACTATTGAGGGCATATCCCTTAGAGACCAGGGGCAGAGCTTTCTTTAAGACTGGTGTCATTTGTACAGTAGAGCGAAACGCTGCCCCCTCTAGAGTGGTCTTCTTCAATTTGTATTGGACCAATTTAATGGTGTCTCCTTGGGCCTGCTCCTGCTTTTCCCTGTCCTTCTCCTGTTTCTTCTGTAATAATGCAATATGTGGGCCTGTATCTCTTGCCAGTGTTTGGTATCTAACCACACTACACCATTTAGTTCAGTTTGTATCTCAGTGGGAAGTCCCTTTTTGAGGATTGTGTAGGAGAATGCAACCTGGGGACTCACGTCAATCCAGGGCTGTCCTGTCTCTTGTCCCCATTGTTCTCTCATTCTATCTAAGAATTTGGTTACAGTCTCCCCTAGCTTCATGCTTTCTGCCATCAATCCTCCTATGTCTGGGAATTCAGAGAATAGCTCTCTCAGGGCCATCCCTAGGTGTCTAAATGAGTTAAATGCAGCCCTATCATGCTGTGGGGATGCAGGCTTGAGAAAACATTGTATCTGTCTGTTCCCCAATGAGACTGCTGAGCAGGTTATTGATGTTACCTAGCACTAAGTATATCCCTGCTGTGTTTTTCTCAAAACATAAGATCCCCTTACCTGCCCTGTCCATCAATGCGGATGTTTTTTTTCGGAACCCTTTTTTGTCCATCTGTGCCCACGGCACACAGATGGTCCCTGATACACCTTTCTGCAGAATTGTACAAATTCTGGTGGGGGCAGCTCCGTTGGTTTCTCCCCGTAGTAGCTCTCCAATTGTTTCAGTTAGTCCTGCATGTAGGGGTAGTTCCATCTCAGATCCTCCTCCATGTCAAATGCAGCACTCTTCAATGACCATGTCTTTGGGTTCAACGGATGCCTTCTCTGACCTGGGATGATCATACTTGCCCTACCTTTCAGTCCAGTAGTCCAGTAGATGGCAGAAAGGCTGCACGAAGGCCCAACCCTCTTCTCTGGTCACTATCTGGTCACTATCTCTCTAGGGGTTGGTCTGCCTGACTGGCATGTTCGGGGAGCACTGAAAGTCCTTCTTCTCCTTGTTTGTGTGTAAAGATACCAAGCTGCTCCTTCTGTGTCTCAGCTGTGTTGCAGTCAGACAGTCAGACTATCTTGACTACTTATTACCTGGTCAGCCTCTCTCCTGCGCTGACATCTTCTGTTAGGGGCCTTCCTTCTGACTCTGCCCCGTTCTCATTCCCTTGGGGGGCCTGAAGCCTAGCCCGGCTCGCTCTCAGGGAGGGGCAGTTGTTTCCTCTCCCTGCTGGGCTTCCCAGACGAGAGCTCTCTCTCTTTCTAGTCTCTCTTTTGACTCCCACCTGGGCTGCCTCCGTTGCTTAGGGCTGCATGCAGTTCTCCTAGGTGATGTCTTAGCCTCAACCTCACTCCCTGATTCTTCCTCCACACTATTGTTTTTGAACAAAGAAGGCTTGGGTCCATACACTAAAATATTTTTTGAATAAAGAACATATGTATTGCCCAACATAATGACATGCGAGTAATGGCTTAATCGTGTCCGATAAAAAGGTATATAAAGAAGTAAAATAAGAACATACGGCCTTTAGAACAGAGAACTGAAGTCATGTTTTGATTAATCAAAAAACTATTCTAACTGGGCACTTTGATTGTAGTACAGTCCTCCACACCATGGGGGTACCCTCAGGGAGTACAGCCCACAACTTACGGAGTCTAGTTTTGGAGGACTCGGTCCGTGTCTTCCCCTCCACTGGTGGAATCACCTTCCAAGGGGGACACAAACATCCCTCTGACCTTAGGGCATCCTATGGGGCACATGTGCTCTTCATTCTGCTCGGACCTAATGGGTCATGACCGATGGGTAGCAGGCTGAGACCAGAGGGAGCATGTCATTGGACTGAGAAGGGGCTGACTTCATCTGGGCTGGTTGGTCAGGAGAGCTCCCGCTCCTGAGTCTGCAGGCTTGCTTCAGCAGGGAAGGTCCACCACCCTCCTCGACTGGTGGATTGGTTAACCCAGCACAGGGGCTTACAGATTTACTGATATTGACATCACTTTGCATGCATAAGTTACAGCGTACATCAGTATTGCATTTACTGGTATTGTGCTTTCATAGATTACAGTATACATCAATATTGCATTCATTGGTGCTGCTGTTGCTATGCGTTGTAAGGAAAACAGGAGTGTGACCCATAAACCAATCCAGATTAGGGTGCTAAGTATAAAGGTAAACCAATATCACAAAAGGTCTAAGTGTAAGGACAATTTACATAGTATGCAGAAAGCATTACATGGATCAGAGAAAGGAGACACCTATTCAAATAGTTTTGGAAAAATACATTTTTTTAGTTTTGATATTCAAGGAAAATATTTTTTTCAAATACACGCAGTTATATACAGCACATAAACAAATACTTGGGGTGACAACCCGAAGAGAACTTGGTGCACAGTATATACAAGTGAGGTGTGGCAACTCAAGTGAAGGCGTGAGCAGCGACGAACGGCGCAAAGTGAGCAAAGTGAAATATTTACAGTGGATAGCACAAACAGTGACAAAAAATCAGTGACTATCTATAATACAAATTGTAATTTCAATTGGGTCACAACAGCATGCGCCTATAATTTGAGTGGGAGAGTGAGGGCTGTAGAGTGGTAGAGTGAGGGCAGTAGAGTGAGGGCAATAGAGTGGTAGAGTGAGGGCGGTAGAGTGGTAGAGTGAGGGTGGTAGAGTGAGGGTGGTAGAGTGATAGCGTGAGGGCGGTAGAGTGGTAGATTGAGGGAAGTAGAGTGGTGGAGTGAGGGCAGCAGAGTGAGGGCAGTAGAGTGGTAAAGTGAGGGCAGTAGAGTGAGGGCAGTAGAGCGGTAGAGTGAGGGCAGGAGAGTGACGGCAGTAGAGCGGTAGACTGAGGGCGATAGACTCAGGGCAGTAGAGTGAGGGCAGTAGAGCGGTAGGGTGAGGGCAGTAGAGTGAGGGCAGTAGAGTGAGGGCGGTAGAGTGAGGGCAGTAGAGTGAGGGAGGTAGAGTGGTAGAGTGAGGGTGGTAGAGTGGTAGAGTGAGGGTGGTAGAGTGAGGGCATGAGGGCGGTAGAGTGGTAGAGTAAGGGTGGTAGAGTGGTAGAGTGAGGGCTGTAGAGCGGTAGAGTGAGGGCAGTAGAGTGAGGGAGGTAGAGTGGTAGAGTGAGGGTGGTAGAGTGGTAGAGTGAGGGTGGTAGAGTGAGGGCATGAGGGCGGTAGAGTGGTAGAGTAAGGGTGGTAGAGTGGTAGAGTGAGGGCTGTAGAGTGAGGGCGCTAGAGTAGTAGTGTGAGGGCGGTAGAGTGAGGGCGTAGAGTGGTAGAGTGAGGGCGGTAGAGTAAGGGCAGTAGAGTGAGGGAGGTAGAGTGGTAGAGTGAGGGTGGTAGAGTGAGGGCATGAGGGCGGTAGAGTGGTAGAGTAAGGGTGGTAGAGTGGTAGAGTGAGGGCTGTAGAGTGAGGGTGCTAGAGTAGTATTGTGAGGGCGGTAGAGTGAGGGCGTAGAGTGGTAGAGTGAGGGCGGTAGTATGAGAGCAGTAGAGTGGTAGAATGCTGGCGGTAGAGTGAAGGCGGTAGAGTGGTCGAGTGAGGGCGGTAGAGTGAGGGTGGTAGAGTGAGGGCAGTAGAGTGAGAGTGGTAGAGTGGTAGAGTGAGGGCAGTATAGTGAGGGCTTTAGGGTGGTAGACTGAGGGCGGTAGATTGAGGGTGTTAGAGTGGTAGAGTAAGGGTGGTAGAGTGAGGGCAGTAGAGTGGTAGAGTGAGGGCGGTAGAGTGAGGGCGATAGAGTGGTAGAGTGAAGGTGGCAGAGTGGTAGAGTGAGGGCAGTAGAGTGGTAGACCTTTAGAACAGAGAACTGAAGTCATGTTTTGATTAATCAAAAAACTATTCTAACTGGGCACTTTGATTGTAGTACAGTCCTCCACACCATGGGGGTACCCTCAGGGAGTACAGCCCACAACTTACGGAGTCTAGTTTTGGAGGACTCGGTCCGTGTCTTCCCCTCCACTGGTGGAATCACCTTCCAAGGGGGACACAAACATCCCTCTGACCTTAGGGCATCCTATGGGGCACATGTGCTCTTCATTCTGCTCGGACCTAATGGGTCATGACCGATGGGTAGCAGGCTGAGACCAGAGGGAGCATGTCATTGGACTGAGAAGGGGCTGACTTCATCTGGGCTGGTTGGTCAGGAGAGCTCCCGCTCCTGAGTCTGCAGGCTTGCTTCAGCAGGGAAGGTCCACCACCCTCCTCGACTGGTGGATTGGTTAACCCAGCACAGGGGCTTACAGATTTACTGATATTGACATCACTTTGCATGCATAAGTTACAGCGTACATCAGTATTGCATTTACTGGTATTGTGCTTTCATAGATTACAGTATACATCAATATTGCATTCATTGGTGCTGCTGTTGCTATGCGTTGTAAGGAAAACAGGAGTGTGACCCATAAACCAATCCGGATTAGGGTGCTAAGTATAAAGGTAAACCAATATCACAAAAGGTCTAAGTGTAAGGACAATTTACATAGTATGCAGAAAGCATTACATGGATCAGAGAAAGGAGACACCTATTCAAATAGTTTTGGAAAAATACATTTTTTTAGTTTTGATATTCAAGGAAAATATTTTTTTCAAATACACGCAGTTATATACAGCACATAAACAAATACTTGGGGTGACAACCCGAAGAGAACTTGGTGCACAGTATATACAAGTGAGGTGTGGCAACTCAAGTGAAGGCGTGAGCAGCGACGAACGGCGCAAAGTGAGCAAAGTGAAATATTTACAGTGGATAGCACAAACAGTGACAAAAAATCAGTGACTATCTATAATACAAATTGTAATTTCAATTGGGTCACAACAGCATGCGCCTATAACTTGAGTGGGAGAGTGAGGGCTGTAGAGTGGTAGAGTGAGGGCAGTAGAGTGAGGGCAATAGAGTGGTAGAGTGAGGGCGGTAGAGTGGTAGAGTGAGGGTGGTAGAGTGAGGGTGGTAGAGTGATAGCGTGAGGGCGGTAGAGTGGTAGATTGAGGGAAGTAGAGTGTTGGAGTGAGGGCAGCAGAGTGAGGGCAGTAGAGTGGTAGAGTGAGGGCAGTAGAGTGAGGGCAGTAGAGCGGTAGAGTGAGGGCAGGAGAGTGACGGCAGTAGAGCGGTAGACTGAGGGCGATAGACTCAGGGCAGTAGAGTGAGGGCAGTAGAGCGGTAGGGTAGGGCAGTAGAGTGAGGGCAGTAGAGTGAGGGCGGTAGAGTGAGGGCAGTAGAGTGAGGGAGGTAGAGTGGTAGAGTGAGGGTGGTAGAGTGGTAGAGTGAGGGTGGTAGAGTGAGGGCATGAGGGCGGTAGAGTGGTAGAGTAAGGGTGGTAGAGTGGTAGAGTGAGGGCTGTAGAGCGGTAGAGTGAGGGCAGTAGAGTGAGGGAGGTAGAGTGGTAGAGTGAGGGTGGTAGAGTGGTAGAGTGAGGGTGGTAGAGTGAGGGCATGAGGGCGGTAGAGTGGTAGAGTAAGGGTGGTAGAGTGGTAGAGTGAGGGCTGTAGAGTGAGGGCGCTAGAGTAGTAGTGTGAGGGCGGTAGAGTGAGGGCGTAGAGTGGTAGAGTGAGGGCGGTAGAGTGAGGGCAGTAGAGTGAGGGAGGTAGAGTGGTAGAGTGAGGGTGGTAGAGTGAGGGCATGAGGGCGGTAGAGTGGTAGAGTAAGGGTGGTAGAGTGGTAGAGTGAGGGCTGTAGAGTGAGGGCGCTAGAGTAGTATTGTGAGGGCGGTAGAGTGAGGGCGTAGAGTGGTAGAGTGAGGGCGGTAGTATGAGAGCAGTAGAGTGGTAGAATGCTGGCGGTAGAGTGAAGGCGGTAGAGTGGTCGAGTGAGGGCGGTAGAGTGAGGGTGGTAGAGTGAGGGCTGTAGAGTGAGAGTGGTAGAGTGGTAGAGTGAGGGCAGTATAGTGAGGGCTTTAGGGTGGTAGACTGAGGGCGGTAGATTGAGGGTGTTAGAGTGGTAGAGTAAGGGTGGTAGAGTGAGGGCAGTAGAGTGGTAGAGTGAGGGCGGTAGAGTGAGGGCGATAGAGTGGTAGAGTGAAGGTGGCAGAGTGGTAGAGTGAGGGCAGTAGAGTGGTAGAGTGAGGGTGGTAGAGTGGTAGAGTGAGGGTGGTCGAGTGAGGGCAGGGAGTGAGAGCCGTAGAGTGGTAGCGTGAGGGCAGTAGAGTGGTAGATTGAGGGCAGTAGAGTGGTGGAGTGAGGGCAGCAGAGTGAGGGCAGTAGAGTGGTAGAGTGAGGGCGGTAGACTGAGGGCGGTAGAGCAGTAGAGTGAGGGCAGTAGAGTGAGGGCAGTAGAGTGAGGGCGGTAGAGTGAGGGCAGTAGAGTGAGGGAGGTAGAGTGGTAGAGTGAGGGTGGTAGAGTGAGGGCATGAGGGCGGTAGAGTGGTAGAGTAAGGGTGGTAGAGTGGTAGAGTGAGGGCTGTAGAGTGAGGGCGCTAGAGTAGTAGTGTGAGGGCGTAGAGTGGTAGAGTGAGGGCGGTAGTATGAGAGCAGTAGAGTGGTAGAATGCTGGCGGTAGAGTGAAAGCGGTAGAGTGGTCGAGTGAGGGCGGTAGAGTGAGGGTGGTAGAGTGAGGGCAGTAGAGTGAGAGTGGTAGAGTGGTAGAGTGAGGGCAGTATAGTGAGGGCTTTAGGGTGGTAGACTGAGGGCGGTAGATTGAGGGCGTTAGAGTGGTAGAGTAAGGGTGGTAGAGTGAGGGCAGTAGAGTGGTAGAGTGAGGGCGGTAGAGTGAGGGCGATAGAGTGGTAGAGTGAAGGTGGTAGAGTGGTAGAGTGAGGGCAGTAGAGTGGTAGAGTGAGGGTGGTAGAGTGGTAGAGTGAGGGTGGTCGAGTGAGGGCAGGGAGTGAGAGCCGTAGAGTGGTAGCGTGAGGGCAGTAGAGTGGTAGATTGAGGGCAGTAGAGTGGTGGAGTGAGGGCAGCAGAGTGAGGGCAGTAGAGTGGTAGAGTGAGGGTGGTAGACTGAGGGCGGTAGAGCAGTAGAGTGAGGGCAGTAGAGTGAGGGCAGTAGAGTGAGGGCGGTAGAGTGAGGGCAGTAGAGTGAGGGAGGTAGAGTGGTAGAGTGAGAGCGGTAGAGTGAGGGCGTGAGGATGGTAGAGTGGTAGAGTGAGGAAGGTAGAGTGAGGGCATGAAGGCGGTAGAGTGGTAGAGTGAGGGTGGTAGAGTGGTAGAGTGAGGGCTGTAGAGTGAGGGCGCTAGAGTAGTAGTGTGAGGGCGGTAGAGTGAGGGCGTAGAGTGGTAGAGTGAGGGCGGTAGGTTGAGAGCAGTAGAGTGGTAGAATGCTGGCGGTAGAATGAAGGCAATAGAGTGGTAGAGTGAGGGCGGTAGAGTGAGGGTGGTAGAGTGGTAGAGTGAGGGCAGTAGAGTGAGAGTGGTAAAGTGGTAGAGTGAGGGCAGTAGAGTGAGGGCTTTAGAGTGGTAGAGTGAGGGCGGTAGATTGAGGGCGTTAGAGTGGTAGAGTAAGGGTGGTAGAGTGAGGGCAGTAGAGTGGTAGAGTGAGGGCGGTAGAGTGAGGGTGGTAGAGTGGTAGAGTGAGGGCAGTAGAGTGGTAGAGTGAGAACGGTAGATTGAGGGCGTTAGAGTGGTAGAGTAAGGGTGGTAGAATGAGGGGAGTAGAGTGGTAGAGTGAGGGCAGTAGAGTGAGGACGGTAGAGTGGTAGAGTGAGGGTGGTAGAGTGAGGGCGGTAGAGTGGTAGAGTGAAGGTGGTAGAGTGGTAGAGTGAGGGCAGTAGAGTGGTAGAGTGAGGCCGGTAGTGTGGTAGAGTGAGGGCAATAGAGTGAGGGCGGTAGAGTGAGGGCAGTAGGGTGGTAGAGTGAGGGCAGTAGAGTGATGGCTGTAGAGTGGTAGAGTGATGGCTGTAGAGTGGTAGAGTGAGGGCAGTAGAGTGAGGGCAATAAAGTGGTAGAGTGAGGGCGGTAGAGTGAGGGTGGTAGAGTGGTAGAGTGAGGGCAGTAGAGTTAGGGCAATAGAGTGGTAGAGTGAGGGCGGTAGAGTGAGGGTGGTAGAGTAAGGGTGGTAATGTGAGGGCAGAGAGTGAGGGTCGTAGAGTGGTAGAGTGAGGGCGGTAGAGTGGTAGAGTGAGGGCAGTAGAGTGGTGGAGTGAGGGCAGCAGAGTGAGGGCAGTAGAGTGGTAGAGTGAGGGCGGTAGAGTGAGGGCAGTAGAGTGGTAGAGTGAGGGCAGTAGAGTGACAGTGGTAGAGCGGTAGACTGAGGGCGATAGACTCAGGGCGGTAGAGTGAGGGCGGTAGAGCGGTAGAGTGAGGGCGGTAGAGTGAGGGCAGTAGTGTGAGGGTGGTAGAGTGAGGGCAGTAGAGTGAGGGAGGTAGAGTGGTAGAGTGAGGGCGGTAGAGTGAGGGCGTGAGGATGGTAGAGTGGTAGAGTGAGGGTGGTAGAGTGAGGGTGGTAGAGTGAGGGCATGAGGGCAGTAGAGTGGTAGAGTGAGGGTAGTAGAGTGGTAGAGGGAGGGCTGTAGAGTGAGGGCGTAGAGAGGTAGAGTGAGGTCGGTAGGTTGAGAGCAGTAGAGTGGTAGAATGCTGGTGGTAGAGTGAAGGCGTTAGAGTGGTAGAGTGAGGGCGGTAGAGTGAGGGCGTTAGAGTGGTAGAGTGAGGGCAGTAGAGTGAGGGCGGTAGAGCGGATGAGTGATGGTGGTAGAGTGGCAGAGTGAGGGCGGTAGAATGAGAGCGGTGGAGTGGTAGAGTGAGGGCGGTAGAGTGGTAGAGTGAGGGCGGTAGAGCAAGGGGTGTAGAGCAGTAGAGTGAGGGCAGTAGAGTGGTAGAGTAAAGGCGGTAGAGTGGTAGATTTAACAGCAGTGGCACTTTAGCAAAGTTTCAGAGGGGCTGGTGCTATGCAGTGGTGGTAAACAGAGCTCCGGTGGGGCAGGGCGATAAATGTGAGGAGTGTTGATTGAACTGGTTTGCGATGTGGGTCAGGGCGATAAATGTGAGGAGTGTTGAACTGGGGTGCGATGTCGGGCACCGTTCGAAGCTGAGCAGCAAAAGAGACAACAAAAGAATGCATGTGCCACGTGCCCTGGGATGGGGGCTAAGCAACCAAGCCAGCATTCCAAATCACAAGCAGATGTTCCTGTTTATGACCTGCGGAGCACTTGAAGTGGCTGGTAGCAAATGGAATCAAAGCCGCCGTGGTCGCTTTGATGTTCTTGTCTAGTCTTGCTTTGTTGGTGGGGTACGGGTAGCGAATTCCTGTGCACGCGCCTGCCTCAAATGAACTGTATGCGATCCGCAGTGGGTAGACTTTTTAGGTCTCCTTACTATAAATCTCGGCTTCCATCCCTTCGGGATGGAATATACGAGACCTAAAAACATGTACCCAAAAACTAAGCAGACTCAGGTCATAGAGTCACCAGAGCCAATCGCAGCCTGATCTCTGAGCACTGAGGCGTGGAAAGGCAGACATCCGGAACATAATCGCAGCGCCTCCCTGAGTAGCGAGGAACCCCAGAGGCAGAAAGACACACAAAGGGAACCAGACAAAGAATGTTTTTTCGACTAGGAATCCAAGACGGAAGATATATTGCTCTCATGGTCGGAGGTGTACGCGGCGGAGAGCGGATTCTCAGAGAAAGAGAGGGAACCGAAGAGTGGACCCTCAGAAAAGATGACGGAGCCAGAGAGTGGAATACATCCCTAGCTGTCCTGCCACAACCCCCGAAGGAGCTTGGCTCTCGCAGGTACAGGGCCGCTTCAGGGGCTTCCAGGGGAGAAATGGTTCAATACTAAAGAGTTTTGATACAGGGGGTTGGGAAGGTTAAAACACAAGTTTCTTTGTGTGTACTTATATCACTTTAGCACTAGTGGCGGATTACACTGGGTCACTGGGTGATGTGTTTTCTTCCTCACTCACATTCCTCATAAAAAAATAATAATAGAGGAGAGAAAAGACTACTTATGTGAATTATTGTTTTCTGTCTGAGGGACGAATATGGCTGGGACAAGCAACATGAGATGCTACCCAGAAGACTCTAAGAGAAAAAAAGAGAAAAATAAATATAAAGACTCTATAATAGTATCCCTCCAAAGTGCCACTACTCCATTAATTAAGATACAAAATTTGCAGCATTACCTTTGCTTTAACATTACACTGCAATTTTGCACCACTATCCACACCACCATTCTAAGAAAAAAGTTGCAGATATTATCATTGGAAGCAGTATCTTAGTTTCCTGTTAGGATATATTATAGGTGTAATATCTCCCTCTCCTCAAGGATAGACATTCTAGCAAATTTTCCCTGCTCCATTCTCCTTTGATCTTAGTCTAGCAATCTCAGTTTTGAAAAAGCAAGCCCCTGAAATGTAATCTGAAGAAGTCAGACATACAAGGAAGTCATAAAGGAACCTTAAAGAGGGCATGATTAAAGATCTCAATCATACAAAAACACAAGACTGGGGACTAGTATCTGGAAGACCCATAGTAAAAAGCCCAGAACTCTCTCAGACCCCCCTAAAATAGAAAGATGTTTGTAAAACATTTTACCCATTGGCCTTGTCATAATCCTTTTTTCCATCCAATGGGTAAAAGTCAAGTGCTTGGGCCTTATATTTTTCCTACCCTCCCACTAAGGGCCATCCTTCTCCCACTTTCTGTTAGATTCCCATTCTTTATGGGACAATCACATTGTGTCAAAAGATTTGTTTCTTTGAGACATGCCTCTTGTCTTTTAATGTTCATTTACATTTTGCTTTTGTTTTATGTGCATCGGACAACCAATTTATAGGCTTCTGGTATTTTTATGGAAACAAACACAAAGTCATTACATAGTTTAATTGTTCATCTCTCAGGGAAATCTGGCACTACTGATTCTGTTTTGGTTAGCATAACAAAATAGATACTCTCTATGCATATGGCTACACTGACAATGACCAGTGATGACCACAATCACTTGGTCTGTAAGACATATCTTTTCTGTTTGACATCTTGTTTCTGAGAATACATGCCTTGGTAGTAACTATTGAAGTCCTTAATTACCTTATAAACGTTATACGCTGAAAGATTTAGAGGTCTTGCTAAGAACACTTGCTAAAGACCACCATCTAGATGGCATTCCCCATGGTAGGTTTCGTTTCTCAAATTCCATTGGTTACCCAACCCTGGGGTCTGTTTTAGGATTTTCTATAGTGCCAGTCTGTTTTCATATATATTGCTCAGACATTGTTGAGAAAACATGAATGTATTACACCACTTTCTTCTATACAATAGAGATCTTGTAGGTATTGTAGGAGAGTAGGGGGTCTGCTATCCTATGGTCACCCCAAATTTTTGCTTTTTGCTTCACTGGTTTATGACTTAATGTGGCGGTGGGCCTGCTAATCAGACCCACAGCCTGCTGTTCTCTCTCTAAATTACTGCCAATGCACTTTAGGTGCATTACGAATTGGAACTGGTTCACCTTATTAGCCCCTGTAGTAGTGTACCTTAGGTACCCAGGGCATAGGTGTTTCCAAGGCCTACCAGGGGCTGCAGCATGTATTGTGCCACCCCTGGCATGGCCTCCATATTTGACACAACTGGCTGATCACTCAGCTGGGGTAAGTTGGTGTAATCACCTCTTGCTTAGGTACAGTATGCCTGTGCCTAACCCTAAACTGGACACATATGTTCCTATCAGCCACTCCTATGGAAGGCCTCATCAATCCTGGAGGCAAAGTGCTTGGAAATATGTGAGATGGCGCTCTAGCATGAGCTGAGCCTGTCTGCAGCTGTCGGGAACCACTCCCTAAGCTGTTCCGGGATATTGCCATACCATATACTCTTAAGTGCATTATAATCCTCGCGGTTAAATGCTATCTTTGGTTTGGCTTTATCAAAACATATCGAGTAAGGTGTCATACGAATTGGAATACTATCCCCTCGACAGTTCTGTCAACGGGGATAGCATTCCACCCTTCTAGAGGGACACGACATGTGTGTAGCCTTCACCCCGTTTAAAGTTAACCAGAGCCTCAGCATCACAAAATGGATGCTGCCACCAAAGACACGAGTCTGGCCTCCTGCTGCTGACCGAAACTCGGCAGATGGTGGCCTGGACAAAGGGTTTCCTGCCTTGGGAGGTGCGAGCACCACCCCAGACAGGGTTTTGTGTATTGGGTAGGACAGGGCTGAATAGAATCAGACATGCCCGGGGCACACAAGGTGTCCCCGTGCATAGGCCAGTCCAAACCGGTCCTGGGACTTTCCAGACCCAGGCTTGGCGCGGAACTGGACAAAGGAAAGGGGGTGTACCGGCCCCCTTCCTGGTTCCTCCCAGGGGAGGGACCTAGTAGGTGATCCCCCCCTCAGATTGGGAATAAGAGTGGGAGCACTGCCATTGCACAGCAGATCATCCTGAAATCAACTTTAAACAAGAAGACGACTGTACTTCGACATTCTGCTGCTCAGAAGACTGAAGAGAATCTCCCTTGTGGCCTAGGAGTGGCCACCCTGTGAACACAGGCACCAACCAGCAACTCAACGTCTGCTTTGCTGCCGCCTCCCGCCGGAGCCTGAGCCCAGAGCCCAACAAGAACCAGACTCCCAGACCTCTCAGAGCCCGATCCACAGTCCCTGCAAAGAAGGGACCCATGGAGGCACCGAGTGACGTGGGACCGGACCTCTTGGAAGACATTCGAAAAGCTGACTGCGCAGCTTCTGAAGTATCCTCGATGTTGTGCTTTGGGGACTGAGAACCCCCACCACCGAGCAGTCCTTTACACCGAAGATCAGCCCTCCAGCATCTCCACGATCTGCGTGGGGCCCTTTTGCATTGTGCCACTCGACGCGCCATCCCGGCCACTAGCCACGTGGTCAGCGGCCATCTTGGCGACGAAACCGACTAACTACACAGCGGGTCTGGTTGCTCCAGAATTGCCCAAGTTCCTGTGAAAAGGAGCCCTCCCTCTGACTTTGCTGGTCCGAGTGTTAAGCATCTTTCGATTCCTGCGTGGCTTGCATTAGCCAAGGCCTGTTTGCTCCGATCAGGTCGCCAACACCGCCAACAGCGAGAAGCCTGCGTGGGAAAGCTCGAGACTGACTCCTGGACGTCCTCGACCCGGGTGTCCACGTGGCTGCAGAGAGAAGCTACCTGACAACGCCTGTTTGCACCCGACATCGCCTGGTTCCAATCTGGTTCCATGGTAGTCACTGGCTAGTGACTTTGAACATTGTCCCCTCTGCTTTCAGGTCTTCACATCTTCAGATCCACCCTTGGATCCACCGGAACTCTTCACATCGAGCCGCCTGCAGCATCTTCAGCTCCAAGCACCATCGACCAGCGTGACGAAACCCGACACTACTTCGACCCTGTGCACCCGCTTCCTGTGGGTGAGGTAACTCAGCTCCGCCAGTGTTCCTACACTGGTACACATCTCAAGGGCCTGTGTCTTAAGTTTCAGCGTTTTAGGTCACTCGGAAGGTTCCTAACTCTTTAACTTTGTACTTTTTACGCACCATAGACTTTGCATTGGAAAGTGCGTGCACTTTGAACACTGCACCCGAGTCCTGCGGGCCTTTCCCGACTTAGTCACTGCTAGTCTCGAATAGCTCCAGCGATTCCCAAGGCCCTAGGCCTGTTCCCTTTCCTATCGGTATCTCTTATACCACTTTCTTAGTATATGGTTTAGGTGGCCCCTAGGGCTCATCCATATTGTGCAACTTTTGTGTATTTTAAACTGTCTTGTGATTTAACGCTTGTGCTTCTGTGCTCATAAAGAGTCCAGGGGATTTTATAGTTAATAAATCAATATATATTTTCAATATATATCTGTGTGGTGTCCCTTTCATTTGGTATTCAAGGGGGTTGTGTATGGTAATACAGCTGGCTTCACATGCCTTTCAGAGTTTAGCCTAAGACTGCTTTGTCCACGTTACCACTAGGATAACTGGTCTACAAGGTTGAATTACAACCAATCATCATAAGGGTTGCTTGGCATGGTACAAAGTGATCACTAAGAATTGGTGAGCATTATATACCAGGCCAACTTCTCACATTGGTGGCAGCGGTGGGATCTGAGCTTGCTGTTGTTTTACCATTACAATCTTTGAGATTATCATTTGAAAGATCATACAGGTACCTGCTAGGTACATATAAAACAAGACTAGTATACTTAAGTTCTACTGAACTTAGTTGTTGTAGAGCAAAGGGAGTAGCACACCCTAGCTACAACTACTAGATAGGTTTAGTAGGTAAACACCAGTGTAGGTAGATTGCAACACATCCACCCACACTAGAGCAATGTCTGGAGCAGAGGGTTCCACTGGGAACATCCCTGTTGAGAGTGACCCTCCAAGGGCACCATCCAAATTTGCTATTTTTTCCTTTAAGGAATTAAGACAGCTTTGTGTCTTAAGGGGTCTGAGGACAGGGCCTTCCCCTACCACAGACCACCTAAGAGAGCTCTTAGACCAGTCTGAGACTCTAAAGCCCTCTAAGGCAAACCCCACAGGGGATGCTGAAGGAGGCCATCCTTCAGAGGATGACACTGTAGATACCCCTGGTCCTATCATCCTGGTAGATGAGGAAGCCCCCATCACTGGAGCTCCTCAGGTAGATGAGGAGGAAGAGGAAGAGGAAGAGGAAGAAGAGGAAGAGGGGGGAAGCAGTGAGTCGGATGATGACAGAAATAGTCAGGTGCTGGTCAGTAGACTGAACCAGGCTAACTTAAGCCTACTTGGGAATGAATCAGGTAACAACCCATTCAGACCCCCAGGTGGACTTAACCAGAAGCCTAGGAGGAGAAGGACTCACGCAGGTGACTCTGACAAATCCCATGCTTCTAGAGGCTCTCATGGTCACTCCAGAAGGGAGATGACTAGCCCTCAGAGAAGGGAACATGAGGCCAAAATGAGAGAGGCTGAGCTTAGGATCCAGAAGCGAGAATTAGAGGTTTCCCTGGTCCAAGAGAGACTTGCTAGAGCAAGACAGCCTAGAGAGAGTGGGGTAATAGAACCCACTGGTGGCAGCAATATCCACAAGGATAAAGACAGGTATTTTGATAACAGAAACCTGAGTAAGATTGTGCCCCCTACAAAGCTGGGGATGATATCCATAAATGGATCACTGCAATGGAGAGAGCCTGCAGAGTACAGCAGATCCCTCAGGAGCAGTGGGCAGCAATCTTGTGGCTCTCCTTTGAAGGTAGAGGCCGAGACAGGCTCCTCACAGTTAGTGATGGGGATTCTAGAAACTACCTGGTCCTGAAGAGTGCTCTGATTGATGGGTTAGGCTTAACCACTGAACAGTACAGGTTAATGTTCAGAGATACCCAGAAGACACAGACTCAGGACTGGTCTGAATTTGTTGAGTGTGCCACTAAGGCTCTGGAGGGATGGTTGCTGGGAAGCAAGGTTACAGACTATGAAGGATTGTATAATTTGCTGATGAGAGAACAAATTTTAAATAATTGTCAGAACCAGCAGTTGCATCAACATTTGGTTGACTCAGATTCGACCTCTCCCCAAGAATTGGGAAAGAGGTCATATAAATGGGTAAGAACCAGAGTTAAGCAAAAGAACCAGAACCAGAACCAGGGTGGTGACCAGAAGAAAACAGACCAGAAGGGTGGGGAGCAGAAAGCTAAAGACCAGAAGTCTTCAACAGGGCCCCAAAATGATACAGAGGGTGGGTCCCAAACTTCCAAGAAGAAGAAGAAAGAAGGTCAGAAGAAACCCTGGTGTAAAACTTGTAAAAACACCTCTCACTGGACAAGTGAGTGTAAAAAGGGTGGAGCCTCCAGCACTGCAGCCCCTAAGGCAACTGCACCCACTAGTACAGCTAGCAGTGCTGGTCCACAAACCAAGGGGGTAGTGGGTATCACCTTGGGAACTGAAGGAGATTCTGACCTAGTCAGAACCCTTACTCAGGCTGTTCTGATTTGTGAAGGGGACATAGATTTGACCCCTGACATAAGTCCCAGTAACCTGGGCAAATACAGACAGACGCCTTTGATTAATAACAAAGTGGCTCAAGCTTACAGGGACACATGTGCCAGTGTCACCATGGTGACACCTAACTTTGTGGACCCTGGACAATACATGCCAGGTGATAATTACCTGGTGACCAATGCCAGCAATGTCACTACTACACATAGTGTGGCACTTGTTAACTTTTCCTGGGGAGGGGTAACTGGCCTAAAAAGAGTTGTGGTTAGTGCTGATCTCCCAGTAGAATGTTTGTTGGGCAATGACCTAGAGAACACTCTATGGTCAGAAGTTGAGTACAGGACTCATGCAGAGATGTTAGGGATATCATCACATGCCCTTGCTGTGACCAGGTCACAGGCCAAAAAGTGCCTCTCGGAACCTCAGGTCTTGGATCCTGGAGCAATGGACCAAGCACCTTCCAAGAAGAAGAACAGGAGGGTAAAGGCTGTGCCTTCCCAACTGCCTGCAAGTGAGGATCAAGCTTCACAGGAAGCTGGTCTTGAGACCCCTGAAGGAACTGTCTCTGAAGAACTTGAACCTGATCAGGTTGAGTTTCTGGGAACAGGGGGACCTTCTAGGGCAGACTTGGGGCAGGCTCAGTTAACCTGTCCTTCTCTTGAACCCCTCAGACAGCAGGCTGCTGCTGAGGCTGCTGGGAATGCTCAAGGTGCCCATAAAGTTTATTGGGATGAAGGACTCCTTTACACAGAGGGTAGAGACCCCAAGCCTGGTGCCACCAGGAGGTTGGTCATACCTCTGCAATTTAGGGGTTTCCTTCTCACCTTAGCCCATGATATTCCTCTAGCAGGACACCTAGGCCAGAATAAGACCTGGGACAGGTTTGTCCCTCACTTTCACTGGCCTCACATGTCTGAAGACACCAAGGAGTTTTGTCGCTCCTGTGAAACCTGCCAAGCCAGTGGTAAAGCAGGTGGAACAACAAAGGCCCCCCTGATACCACTACCTGTGGTGGGGGTTCCCTTTGAAAGAGTGGGGATTGATATTGTAGGTCCAATGGTTCCCCCTGCAGCATCTGGGCACAGATTCATACTGGTGGTAGTGGACCATGCCACCAGGTACCCAGAGGCAATTCCACTTAGGACCACAACAGCTCCTGTTGTGGCCAGGGCCTTACTTGGAGTTTTCTCCAGAGTGGGGTTTCCTAAGGAGGTAATATCTGATAGAGATGCCAACTTCATGTCAGGATATTTGACAGCTATGTGGAAGGAATGTGGTGTTAACTACAAGTTCACCACTCCTTATCATCCACAATGCAATGGGCTGGTTGAGAGATTTAACAAGACCCTAAAGGGCATTATTAAAGGATTACCTGAAAAGCTCAGGCGAAGATGGGACATCCTACTGCCCTGCCTTTTGTTTGCTTACAGAGAGGTCCCTCAAAAGGGGGTTGGCTTCAGACCCTTTGAATTGTTGTTTGGGCACCCTGTAAGAGGACCCCTGTGTCTGGTGAAGGAAGGATGTGAGTTACCTCTCAAAAAGCCTAAGCAAGACATAGTGGACTATGTACTTGGTCTCCGCTCCAGGATGGCAGAGTACATGGAAAAGGCATCCAAAAACATTGAGGCTAGCCAAGAATTACAGAAAGCTTGGCATGACCAAAAGGCTGTCCTTGTTGAGTTTCAGCCTGGACAGAAGGTATGGGTGTTGGAGCCAGTGGCCCCAGCAGCACTCCAAGACAATTGGTCGGGACCCCATACCATTCTGGAGAAGAAGGGAGAGGTTACCTACTTGGTGGACCTAGGAACTCCCAGGAGCCCCCACAGGGTGCTCCATGTCAACAGATTGAAGGCATATGTCAACAGGGAAGACATGGGCTTGCTCATGGCTACAGATGAGGGACAGGAGGAAGAGAGTGACCCTCTCCCAGACCTGCTCACTCAGAACCCTGAGGATGGCTCAGTTGATGGTGTGGCCTTAGGTGGCAGCCTCACTGAACATCAGCAACATGACTGCAGACAAGTTCTACAGGCATACAGGCATATGTTCTTATTGACACCCAGTCAGACTAACTGGTGTACACATGTGGTGGGCACTGGTGACAGTCTTCCTGTAAAGAGCAAGATTTACAGGCAACCTGACCACATCAGGGACTGTATAAAGACTGAGGTGCAAAAGATGCTGGAATTAGGTGTTATTGAGCCTTCAGAGAGCCCCTGGGCTAGCCCAGTGGTTCTGGTCCCCAAACCTCACACCAAAGATGGCAAGAGAGAGATGAGGTTCTGTGTGGATTACAGAGGACTCAATGCTGTCACCAGAACAGATGCACACCCTATACCAAGGGCAGATGAGCTCATTGACAAGTTGGCTTCTGCCAAATATTTGAGCACATTTGACTTGACAGCTGGCTACTGGCAAATCAGGTTAGCTGAGGAGTCTAAAGCCAAGAGAGCATTTTCTACCCCTAGTGGGCATTATCAATTTGTGGTGATGCCCTTTGGTTTGAAAAATGCACCTTCCACCTTCCAAAGGTTGGTGAATCAAGTCCTTACTGGGTTGGATGACTTTTGCGCAGCTTATCTGGATGATATTGCTGTCTTTAGCTCCACCTGGGAGGATCACCTGGTCCACCTGAAGGAAGTGCTTGAGGCTCTGCAAAAGGCAGGCCTCACTATCAAGGCAACAAAGTGCCAGATAGGGCAGACCAAGGTTGTATACCTGGGCCACCTTGTAGGTGGAGGCCAAGTTCAACCACTGGAGAGTAAGATCCAGACCATAAAGGACTGGTCCCCTCCAACTACCCAGACTCAGGTCAGAGCTTTCTTGGGCCTGACTGGGTACTACAGGAAGGTTGTTAAGAACTATGGGTACATTGTGACTCCTCTTAATGATCTGACATCCAAGAAGATGCCCAAAAAGGTTCAGTGGACAGAAATCTGTCAAAAGGCATTTGATGACCCGAAGAAGGCCATGTGCTCTGCACCTATCCTGAAGAGTCCTGACTACTCAAGAGAGTTCATTGTCCAAACAGATGCTTCTGAGTTGGGAGTGGGAGCAGTGCTTTCACAGCTTAATGTAGATGGCCAGGAGCAGCCCATTGCTTTTATTAGCAGAAGGGTACCCCCAGAGAGAAACGTTGGTCAGCTATAGAGAGGGAGGCCTTTGCTGTGGTGTGGGCCCTGAAGAAGTTGAGACCATACTTATTTGGCACTCACTTCAAGATTCAGACCGACCATAATCCCCTCTTATGGCTTAATCAGATGAAGGGTGAAAACCCCAAACTACTCAGGTGGTCCATTTCCCTACAGGGGATGGACTTTACAGTGGGGTACCGCCCAGGGACTGACCATGGCAACGCAGATGGTCTCTCCAGGTACTTCCACTTAGAACATGAAGACACAACTGGTCAAGGTTAGTCTAATGTCCCTGCGTTGGGGGGGGGGGGTTATGTAGGAGAGTAGGGTCTGCTATCCTATGGTCACCAAATTTGTGCTTTTTGCTTCACTGGTTTATGACTTAATGTGGCTGTGGGCCTGCTAATCAGACCCACAGCCTGCTGTTCTCTCTCTAAATTACTGCCAAGGCACTTTAGGTGCATTACGAATTGGAACTGGTTCACCTTATTAGCCCCTGTAGTAGTGTACCTTAGGTACCCAGGGCATAGGTGTTTCCAAGGCCTACCATGGGCTGCAGCATGTATTGTGCCACCCCTGGCCTGGCCTCCATATTTGACACAACTGGCTGATCACTCAGCTGGGGTAAGTTGGTGTAATCACCTCTTGCTTAGGTACAGTATGCCTGTGCCTAACCCTAAACTGGACACATATGTTCCTATCAGCCACTCCTATGGAAGGCCTCATCAATCCTGGAGGCAGAGTGCTTGGAAATATGTGAGATGGCGCTCTAGCATGAGCTGAGCCTGTCTGCAGCTGTCGGGAACCACTCCCTAAGCTGTTCCGGGATATTGCCATACCATATACTCTTAAGTGCATTATAATCCTCGCGGTTAAATGCTATCTTTGGTTTGGCTTTATCTAAACATGTCGAGTAAGGTGTCATACGAATTGGAATACTATCCCCTTGACAGTTCTGTCGACGGGGATAGCATTCCACCCTTCTAGAGGGACACGACATGTGTGTAGCCTTAACCCCGGTTAAAGTTAACCAGAGCCTCAGCATCACAAAATGGATGCTGCCACCACAGACACGAGTCTGGCCTCCTGCTGCTGACTGAAACTCGGCAGATGGTGGCCTGGACAAAGGGTTTCCTGCCTTGGGAGGTGCGAGCACCACCCCAGAGAGGGTTTTGTGTATTGGGTAGGACAGGGCTGAATAGAATCAGACATGCCCGGGGCACACAAGGTGTCCCCGTGCATAGGCCAGTCCAAACCGGTCCTGGGACTTTCCAGACCCAGGCTTGGCGCGGAAGTGGACAAAGGAAAGGGGGTGTAACCGCCCCCCTTCCTGGTTCCTCCCAGAGGAGGGACCTAGTAGGTGATCCACCCCTCAGATTGGGAATAAGAGTGGGAGCAGTGCCATTGCACAGCAGATCATCCTGAAATCAACTTTAAACAAGAAGACGACTGGACTTCAACATTCTGCTGCTCAGAAGACTGGAGAGAATCTCCCTTGTGGCCTAGGAGTGGCCACCCTGTGAACACAGGCACCAACCAGCAACTCGGCATCTGCTTTGCCGCCGCCTCCCGCTGGAGCCCGAGCCCAGAGCCCGACAAGAACCAGACTCCCAGAACTCTCAGAGCCCGATCCACAGTCCCTGCAAAGAAGGGACCCGTGGAGGCACCGAGTGTCGTGGGACCAGACCTTTTGGGAAACACTCGAAAAGCTGACTGCGCAGCTTCTGAGGTATCCTCGACGTTGTGCTTTGGGGACTGAGAACCCCCACCACCGAGCAGCCCTTGCACCGAAGATAAGCCCCCCAGCATCTCCACGATCTGCGTGGGGCCCTTTTGCATTGTGCCACTCGACGCGCCATCCCGGCCACTAGCCACGTGGTCAGCGGCCATCTTGGTGACGAAACCGACTAACTACACAGCGGGTCTAGTTGCTCCAGACCTGCCCAAGTTCCTGTGAAAAGGAGCCCTCGCTCTGACCTTGCTGGTCCGAGTGTTAAGCATCTTTTGATTCCTGCGTGGCTTGCATTAGCCAAGGCCTGTTTGCTCCGATCAGGTCGCCGACACCGCCAACCGCGAGAAGCCTGCGTGGGACAGCTCGTGACTGACTTCTGGACGCCCTCGACCCCGGGTGTCCACGTGGCTGCAGAGAGAAGCTACCCAACAACCCCTGTTTGCACCCAACATCGCCTGGTTCCAATCTGGTTCCATGGTAGTCACTGGCTAGTGACTTTGAACATTGTCCGGTCTTCACATCTTCAGATCCACCCTTGGATCCACCGGAACTCTTCACATCGAGCCGCCTGCAGCATCTTCAGCTCCAAGCACCATCGACCAGCGTGACGAAACCCGACACTACTTCGACCCTGTGCACCCGCTTCCTGTGGGTGAGGTAACTCAGCTCCGCCAGTGTTCCTACACTGGTACACATCTCAAGGGCCTGTGTCTTAAGTTTCAGCATTCTAGGTCACTCGGAAGGTTCCTAACTCTTTAACTTTGTACTTTTTATGCACCATAGAATTTGCATTGGAAAGTGCGTGCACTTTGAACACTGCACCCGAGTCCCGCGGGCCTTTCCCGACTTAGTCACTGCTAGTCTCGAATAGCTCCAGCGATTCCCAAGGCCCTAGGCCTGTTCCCTTTCCTATTGGTATCTCTTATACCACTTTCTTAGTATATGGTTTAGGTGGCCCCTAGGGCTCATCCATATTGTGCAACTTTTGTGTATTTTAAACTGTCTTGTAATTTAACGCTTGTGCTTCTGTGCTCATAAAGAGTCCAGGGGATTTTATAGTTAATAAATCAATATATATTTTCAATATATATCCGTGTGGTGTCCCTTTCATTTGGTATTCAAGGGGGTCGTGTATGGTAATACAGCTGGCTTCACATGCCTTTCAGAGTTTAGCCTAAGACTGCTTTGTCCACGTTACCACTAGGATAACTGGTCTACAAGGTTGAATTACAACCAATCATCATAAGGGTTGCTTGGCATGGTAAGAAGTGATCACTAAGAATTGGTGAGCATTATATACCAGGCACACTTCTCACAGGTATATTTTTGTATGGGAATACTTTTTCTACACTGTAAACATAGGGAGTAGGTTTCAGAGCACAATCCAGCACAAAGCAGCATCCCAGAACTCCTTCTAAAACTCCCTCCCTTCCATTGCCCTCTTCTCACTTAACAGCAAAAACAATGGGAGGAATGACTGCATAGTCCAAGTGTGAGAATTTGGGCTGCTGGTTGGGAGGGGTGTGAGTCCTTCCCAAGTAGCAGCCACAATCCATGCAAGGGTGACCCACAGAATGTCTCTAAGTTAACCTGTGCTTAACCCTCTAGTAAATGGGCACAAAAGTAGTTAGGCGTATCTCATAGTCAATGTGTAAAGTATTTATGCAGCATCCAATCAGCAATAAAAATCCCACACCAATTGAGAAAAATTGAATAAATGATTTGACAGCAAAATGTAAAAAATCCAATCAGTATAACCGAAGATATGCAATTTCAAAGCTTTGTGGTAAGTATAGCTCCTAAAAGCACAAAGCGCTACTTGTGGGTACCTAGTGGCACAATACTGGATAAAAGGCACAAGTTCAGGACGAACAATGGAGTGCAGGCTCAATAGAGGGACCAGGTTAGAAGGTAACTTTTTCAATGGGACTAAGTCCAGCATGAAGAGTTCTGCTTGTGGTGGACGAGGCTGTAAGGAGCCTGGAGAGGGTTTTGGATGGTCATCCCTGTAGAGTGAAGAGCAGGATGGGTTTGTAAATCCTATTGGGTGTTGTGGATGGTTGTTGCTGAAGCTTCCCAATGGGGGTCACAGCTGGTTGTGAATGCAATAGCGTGAAGTGCAGATCTTACGTTGGCGGTCGAGGAGGATAGCAAGATCTTGGAGCAAACAAGCCTGTTTGCACTCATTAAGAGCCCAAACCGTCAGGATTTCTCCATTTCTTCTAGGAGGAGCTCGCCTGATGCCTCACCAAAGGTCCAGGACCTGGGAGGCACCTCTTGGAGATCAGGAACTCACTTCAGAAGGGTTCAGGCAGGTCCAGTACAGCAGGTCAGCTGGGCATTTCCAGGTAGACATCTGAAGCTTACTAAAGACAACACTGGATAACCCAAATCCGCGGTCACCACGCACTCACCCACTATGTAGTTATCCCTCTGACAATATGTTAAATATAAAAAATAAAGAGTTGTGGGGAGTCAAAAACACAGTACAATAAGAGCTGCTTTTATGAAGCCTAGTTATATCTGTAGATATACACTTCTTGTGAAAATGTAAATGTAAATGTAAATGTGTTTCGATTTATATAGCGCACTTTAACCCAGGGGCCTCAAGGCGCTTGCTTAGAGCCATCTCCCGGTGGTAAAACAGATGGCGGCCACCTTAGTGGCCTGCTGCCTCATAGAGAGCTTGTCGTCTATGAGAAATCCGAGGTTGCGAACCACGGAGACCGGCTGGGGGAGGGGTCCCCTATCACTGGGCCAGTGTTGCGGGCCCCAAAGATCTTTATGTTTCCCCAGAATGACGATCTCGGTCTTGTCACCGCTTAACTTGAGGAGATGCCTCTACATCCACTCAGCTACTCGTGACAATCCGGCATTTAGGATCGATACACTGTCACACTCACTGCTGGAGAGGGAGAAAACAATTTGGGTGTCGTCGGCATATGAAAATATAGTCAGCCCGGCGTCCTCCACGATGGTAGCCAGGGGTTTGACATAGATATTAAATAGTAAGGGGCTGAGTATGGACCCCTGGGGAACGCCATACGCGATGGACATGTGGGAGATGCGGCTTTCGTAGAGAAAACCTGGAAGGTGCGCTCACTTAAAAAGGAGGCGATCCAGGCTAGCGCAGGACCATCTACTCCCAGGGACCGGAGAGAGTTCCATAAGATGGAATGAGACACGGTATTGAACGCCGCACTCAAATCCAAAAGGATGAGGGCAGATGTTACCCCGCGATCGATACCCTGCCGTAACCTCTCCGTCACCCCGAGTAGCGCAGTCTCGTTGGAGTGATGCGCGCTAAAACCGGACTGGGAAGAGTGTAAAAATCCTGAGCTTTCCACAAGATGGGTCAACTGAGTGTTAACGTGCCCATTCCAGCACTTTAGATAGGACAGGCAACAAGCATATAGGTCTAAAGTTGGCAAGGTTAGACACATCGGCTCCTGCCTTTTTTAGGAGAGGAACAACCATTGCATGCTTCCAATCCTGTAGCACATGAGACTCGATTAGGGATGCATTCAGGAGTCTCATGAGAACTCGCCGGGGTTCGAGATCCAGTAACTTTAGGAGTTTTGCAGGTACCGGATCACGAGGTGAACCAGATCTTACACTACTCAGGCAGGAAAAGAATGAGATGTCTTCAAACAGTTGCCAGTTTGTAACCTCTGCCATTGGAAGCGGTAGTTCAATTGCTGCAACCTGTCCCTATTAGTGTTTATTTACTGTCAAGGGAGCGCTTATAGAGTCGTATATGCGCTCAACCTTGGCAATAAAAAATTCTGCAATGGAGTTACACGAGCTTCCTCCAAACCTGGGGGAGTCGGGATAGTGTCCGCTCCTGCCCGAGTGGCGGGCGCATGCTGGTGACGGAACCGCTCTGTCACCAGCGTCGGTTGCGCTGTGCTCATGACGGAGCGGTTCTGTCATGGCCCCGCCCGCTCAAGAGAATGCGCCACGCAGGCGCGAAATCAGCGCCGCGCAGGCGCGGCAGCCGGGTCATGACGGAACTGCTCCGTCATCAGCACAGCGCGACCGCGGCTGATGACGGAGCGGTTCGGTCATCAGCAGGGGAGGGGTTAATACACACATGTAATTACTATATGAGCACCTTACACCTCACAAACACCCAGTTTGACATTAAAACAAACTAGTTCTTATTGCAGTAATCAAAGATGAAGTATAGCTGGCTCACATTTTTTATGCTGAGTAGAGTGATAAAAATCTGTTTCTTGAGCACAGCATACAACTTGCAAAAAAACCTAAAGTGTCATAGATTGCACTAAGCCGCAGCCCGTGCAGGTAAGAGTGGTGGGCCGTGTGGGGGGTTTCAACAGACAATGATGAGGGTATATTAATTATTTAATTTCCCCTCGTCATTTTCTGTCAAAATCCACCCCCCACAGGGCCCCACTTTTCTTACCTGCATGGGCCATGGCTGACTCTGAGTCGCAAGGACATGGCACAAAGTCTACTTCTCCAAAAGTATCTTTTGGATAGGTAACAAGGAGATGGGCTAAATTAGATCTGAACCTAAACAGGTATTATCTCTGTTAATGGTGGTCTAACGAGTATAAAAAAGCTAGATGTAGTTTGTAGTAGCTACAAGTTGCAGATCAGCCATTCTCCTCTTTTTATACTCTATAGCTTCACTTCACCTTTTCAACATGGTAAGAAATTCTGTTATAACACGAGCTTTAGCAAATGTAGTGATGCCCTGTGGTTTATAAAAAAGTTAGGGTCTCCCTAGCATGGTAAGCTGATCTTTTATGTAAGACAGCCATGGAATATTAGATGCTTTTCATGCTGAAGACAATCAGTGATTATATCCTGATTAAGAAGAGTTTCATATTTTGACCAAATGAAAGCCACAACATTAACTGTGCTAATTTGACACAATTGTTTAAGTATGGTAACCCAAATTCCGAGTGACAGTCATGTGGAGCACTTGTAGGGATAGACAATAATCTCCTTAAAACATACTGAACATGTGTTGTATTGCAATTTCCCAAAATACATACACCCTACATCACCACAGAAGTGCATAGTAATTGTAGATGTTAATCATCACACCTAGGGGGTTAGAACCTAGTTATGCAGAGAATTTAGTGATTGCAGCTATGGTTTGGTCAAACTGAGCTTTTCCCACTTTCACTATGTGCACTCAATTACTTTTGCTGTCAAAAGGTTCCCCCAGATATGTGAAATTAGTACACATAGAAGTTTGGTTCTGTTGATTTGAAGTGAATTAATGTTGCTAATCATCTGATATAACATAGTGTATGAATTTGTAGTATTGTACAGACCCAGTTTACTCACAAACAGAACAAATCTATCCAATAACCGCTGGAGACTTACTCCAGCTCTTGCTATTTAAATCCAGTTGTCTGTGTATAAAAATACAGATAGATACCAAACTCCCACCCAGTGCATGTCCGCCTCTACTTGTAATAATGAGTCAAGGTCATTTATATATAGACAATAAAAAGAAAGGGTGTCAGGGCACATCCTTGCCTAAAGCTGTGCCTGATTTTGTACCCTCAACATTAGCCCCATACCTAATGCACCATCTGACGTTGGCATGGATTTGGCACAGAAAATGCACAATTGAAGGGTCCACTCATATTTCTAGCATTCTTCCCCATAATCTTCCTTGGTTAAAAAAGTTGAATGTGAAGCTGAGGTCCATGAAATCCAGATATGTGCATTCACTCTTCACCTTGGTATATTTACTGATTATTAGGTGGAGGTTCAAGTATTGATCTATAGTCCCCAGACCCTTTCCAAACCCATCCTGAGCACTGGAAAGTATGCCCTTTTCTGTGACCCAAACATCTAACCGACCTAGCGAGGTTGTGCCCAATTTGTTTGCTGTGTAGTCAATTAGAGCGATGGGACAATAACAGCGAGGGTCAGCTCTGTGACCCTTCTTGTAAATGAGGACAATAATGGAATTAGCCCAAGACTCAGGGGGCCCTACATTTATTGCACTCTTCAATGTGTTGACTATTAGAGGGCCCCATAGTTCTATGTTGTCTTTAAATAGATCGATTGAAACCCCATCCAGTTGTGGAGCCTTGTTCCTAGGGCTGCACTCAATCACATCTTTGATTTCATTCAGAGTAAGTTCTGATTTCTTGCCTCCTCGCAGAGGACTGCAATAGTTAAAAGCTCAGTCACAGTTTTACAAATCTCTTTTTAGGCTGTGAGCAAATAAGCAGAGTTTGCTCCAAGCTCCAAATTCATCAGCTGTCTTCTTTACCTTGCCACAAGCTCTGTTAACAAGATTCTGGAATCCACACTATCCCAATTTTGCAAGATGCCCTTCTTATTAGAAGCCTCTAATGGTGTAATGGTGTGAGTGTGCTGCACTGAGGATAGACATGATAAACCAATTATATCCGTGCACACTTAAGTTTACTTGTAGTTGCAGATCAATTACTTTTGGCGCTGTCCTTGTCGCACTGTGTCTACCAGTGCCTTCATGAAATGATGAGAAATGTGATAATGTTATCACAAAGGGCGCGCATTATCACATTTCTCATCGCACTGAGGATAGACCACAAATATACATACCAACAGAGGGTTATGGTCGCTCAGGCAGTCCGGAGAATGGTAAAGTAAAATGCTTATTATTTCACTTGTCTGAGATGGCAATTTCATTTAGTACATTTCAAGCAGACACTCCCTGTGATTTTTCATAAACATATCATCCCCATCTCTTGTTGTAGATAAGTATGGACGCATTTTTCGGATCTGCGGTCCGCGAATTCGCGCAAAAATGCAAAAAAGTCCGCACATTTGCAGATTTTCCCACAAAATCGCGGATTTTTTTGCGATTTCCATCTACTCAACTGGAGTACTTTCTACTGACTAATCCAGTAAGTGCTACCTCGTTGGTTAAATGTATAGTGCTTTTCCTACACTACAGCTGCGTAGGGCCAGAAGATGTGTCTCCACTGACCATGTGTGCCTGTAACTTTGCCATCGCGCCAAAAGGCGCCGAGGTCCCTTAAGTAAGCTGTCCATCATAGTTGGGAAAGGGCGGAAAGACGTTTGATACCACTAGTGTGGGGTGCGGGGCTTCTATGCGTGTCAACATGCCTCGTGTAAAAAGGGTCAGAGAGCGAGCAGGGCAGCAGGTGAGGAGAAAGCAGCCTCCTGGTCACAGGAACGGGGATTGCGCTCGAGAAACTCTGGCATGCAAAGACCTCACTCGGGTCTTACAGATAATTTTCGACGGCAGATATGGGGTTAAAGCACACTTGCCCAACCTCGACCGTGCTCACTAATGTTTTGTGCCGATTAAAATGTTACTGAATTTGAGCTTCAACTCGGGCACCAGCTTTATTTATATCTGTAAGTGCTTCAATCAATCAATCAATCATGGACATTTGTATAGCGCGCTACTCACCCAGTAGGGTCTCAAGGCGCTGGGGGGAAGTCTGCTACTGCTCGAAGAGCCAGGTCTTGAGGAGCTTCCTGAAGGAAAGGTGATCCTGGGTCCGCCGGGGGTGGAGGGGGAGGGAGTTCCATGTCTTGGCCCCCGGCGGTGGCTTTGCGAATGCGTGATACGGCTGCGAGGGCGAGGGCTCTTTTGGCCCACGGGAAGCACTTACAGATTTAAGGCAGGTGCCTGAGTTGAAGCTAACTTTGTAACCATTTTTGAATGGCGCCAGCAAGCACTCTGGCAGCTTGCCGGCGCCATTCTAAAATGGTTACAATGTTAGCTTCAACTCTAGCACCTGCCTTAACTGGGCTTCCTATGGCCCAAAAAAAAACCCGCCCACTCGTGAATTCGCTAATTTTTGGGCAATTTCGCAAGATTCGCGGATCGCAAAATAGCCGAAAATTCGCAAATTTCACGAGCGGAGCAGAATTTGCGCCCATACTTAGTTGTAGAGCATTTTAGGAAATGTTCATGATTCATGCCCATATATAGGTATAAATCACCCAATCCTTATATAGGCATAGAAATCATAACCTTATTTAGACTTAGCACATGCAATCCAAATACGGCACGGCTACTTCCACTAGTTCTGAAAATCCACAACGATTTCTTGGAAAAACCAGCCTTCAGCAGCCAGGGACTTCCCCTTGCTTGAATATTAATTTACCCAAGAACTCATGGAGTTTTTCAAAGAACTGAGTCTTTTAATGACGTTATTATGTCCAACCTTACGTCAAACTTGGCACCTTCAAGGTATAAATATGCCCACACTTGTCCAAGCAAAGACACAGTGGTTTGGAGCAGTTCGACTATCTACTTGCCCGAAGCATCTCGCTACAGCAAGTGCTGAAGGAAGCGACCCTTCAGGAGACGCACTGAGAGAGACGCTGTCTTTTCTCCTGCTGAGAAATCCAGCTCCTGTGTTTCCAAGCTACCTTGCAGGTTGTTGGGAAATCGAGTCCTGAGAGAGATAGATAACAGACCTCCTTCATTCTAAAACCAAGGTACGGAGCAGATTAGACACTTAGAGAATTCTTGGATAGGTTCTTGGCAAAGAATACCGAAACTAAGCTACACCTCACTTACTTCTTCCCTTGTACTAGACCTAGGTTAGGTACACCGAGGAAGGCGTATTTTAGAAGCACAAGTTGAGTACTTTTTTAGTCTTTATTTATTAATGTATGTATTCTATGGCTTAGAAACCATATCATGCTTTTACAGTATTATTTTATAATACTCTTCATACAGTACGCATTGTACTTTGCAACCAGTATTACGATTGTAGCTGTTCATTTCTTCTGCATGAGAAAAAAGACTGTTCAATAAATACTTTTATTGAAAATGCCTGTCTCTCTATTTCTCTGCACCTCTGGTGAAACAAAGCATGTACAATTGACTGAGTAAAATAACTTTCTATTGTTTCTACTCTAGAGATATATTTCTTATTTTTGGGAAACAAAGTTGTCATGTTTATGCGGTTGTTTGAAACTAATCCCTTCTTGTGTATTCGAGAAAGTTTCTAGTGACCTCTGAGCTAGCTGGCACTCACAATTAAGCCTAATATATTCGATAGAGACCTAGAAGACATAAGTCCTACGTCAGATCTATAGGATATGTTATTCCAATGCGCAGAGCCTATTGGGAAAATAGGAACTGCACTACACTCTACTGTGTCAAATTTGGTATTACTGCCCTCTGTAATAAGGGTGGGCGTAAAATCCGTTTCGCGGGCGAATGTGCGGATTTTCCACAATTTTGCGATCCGCGAATCTCGCGAAATCGCGGTAAAATCCGCGAATCAGCGGGGACGAATTTTCAGCCAAGCAAAGGTGACAGCAGCAGGTGCAAAAGTTGAACCTAATTTCTTTGTAACTTTTTACAAAAGGGTTACAAACAAATTAACTGCAACTTGGACACCTGCTGCTAATTGCTTCCTGGCGCCTCGTTGCCTACTTGCAACTATTCTCTGACCCTGCTCTGACCCTTGAAGCAGGGTCAGAGAATAGTTACAAGTAGGCAACGAGGTACCTGTCCAAGGAATTAAACCTCATCAGGAAGCACTTACAGATATAAAAAACAGGAAGAAGGGAGAGGATGGAAAATACACCCATTTTTAGTTGTCAGGAGGGGTTAAACTAAAAGAGACCTTTACAGCACAATTTTCATATGCATTTTGCTAAAAATAAAAAGCTGTATGTTCTGTAGGGGCAACTCAGGAATCTGGCCCTTCAGAGATCCGGCCTCTCTTTCTTTCTCTCGTTCTCTCTCTTTCCCTCTCTTTCTCTCTATCTATCTATCTATCTATCTATCTATCTATCTATCTATCTATCTATCTATCTATCTATCTATCTATCTATCTCTCTCTCCCTCTCCCATAAACGACTGCATGGGTAACTTCGCTAAGCAAGCGGCTCGCGAAGACGCAAAAATCCCCGCGAACACGCAAAAAACCTCGCGAACACGCAAAAAACCTAAAATCCGCAAATTTGCACATATTCGTGAATTTTGCGGATCGCGAATTCGCAAATCCGCAAATTTGCGGATCGCGAATTCGCAAAATTCGCCCATGCTTACTCTGTAAGTAATGCTAACATAACATAAATCCTCTAAGAAAACTCATGTTAGCACTACTCTTCGGAACAGTATCTCATAATTTAGGTAAATATTTGGTCACTCAAGAATGGCCAGTGCTGTGCAACACAGCCTACAAGAAACCTAGAAAATATCCCCTTTGTGATTGTTAATTTCCACATGAGGGACAGAAAGGACAGAAAAAGGTGAAACTCAGTTACAAAGTTACAGAGTCTGAAAACAGGCCTTCAGGCTTGGTAAAGACTACCCTCATCCTCTAATCAGTGGCCTTCTGGTCAAGGGAGTGAGGTTACTATGGGGGGCCAAAATAACCCTATCATCAATACCCACAGGGGGGGTGAATATGGGTGGCCCCAAATGTACCCTCCGTTGCAGCCCTTCAAATTCTATCCAAATCAATAACCGCCATTTTTAGGGAGAGGCAGGGGAAGGGGCAGGCAGAAAGGACAGAGAGTGCAATGGCAAGATCTCAACTAGAGAGTAACCCGGAGCATGTCCTGAGAAACCCAACCAGGGAGCAGCAAGGACTGAGTCTGATGATGGACTTGACAGATATAGTCCTTAACAATGACCAAATTAATGTTCTCAGAAAAGGATTAGGATATGTCCCAACAAATCAAGTTGACCTCTTTAAATTGAGATGCGAATTAGCAGAGTTTTTCAGGAACATACGCCTGAAGGTATTCTTTAACAAAGAGAGTTGAAACAGAGACCAGGAAGGAGACACTGGACTGAGACCAAAATCTAAATTTGTTCCGACATTAGCCCAGGTACCTCCAGAAATCTGGGTTTTTCGAACAAGCTGTCATTCGAGAATTAGAACAGTCAAATAAGGTCAACAGCAACAAAAGGTACAACAATCTGACCAATTCAGAACAACGGGCTTTACAGGATCTAAAAGAGGCCCCACATATCATTATAAGCAGATAAGGGTGGGGGCATTTTTATTCAAACTGAATAAACCTACAATACAGAGTGCCTCTGCCTTCTTGGTGATAGGGGGAATTATGAGATCCTTGCCAGCGATCCAATGGAGGCCTTACAGAGATAGATAAGTACCTATGTGTAGGAAGCAGTGAACAACTGGCGGATCAGTCAGAAAGATGAGCCCCCAAAGAATGGCAAATTGGCTAGTGACATGTACCACAAACTCACAGACAGAAACAACCTACCTGCTTTCCAGAGCTTTCATCCAAAATCATTGTGGGAGAATTTGCCCTACGGGCAATTCGTATGACTGAGAAGAAATTGCTCAGAGGAGGTCTCTTTTGATAAAGAGGAAGTAATACTTGGTCAGAAACGACAGAAACGACCATACCCAGATCATGTCATGAAAAGAGCATGGAACTTGAAAAGGAATAATCACAGAGAAGCCCTTTTGGAAACACACAAACAAAAGAAATTGGATAGAAATATCTGCGTTGCAACATTCAATACAGAGTCCAATCACATCAAAACAATAATTACCAAAAATTGGCGGATCCTCAATTCTAATGGGTTGGACCTCAAAAGTCCTCTTTTTACATTCAAGAAGCATGCTAGTATCAGGAACATTTTGGTACACACACGACAAGTTACAACCAGACACAATGACAAAGCAAATTTAACACCTTTGGGTTAACCCTTTGCATGTGGTTTTGCTAAGCCTCCCCATTAACTACTAACAGCAAAATGGTTGAGGTAGGTTTACTATCCCCATGGGAAGTGCGCAACCATACCACATGCAATTCTAATAATGTGATCAACCTCATAAAGTGCCAATGTGGCTTCTTATAGGTTGGGATGACAACCATGCGAGTCAAACTCAGGATCCTAGATCACATGAGCAACATTAGTTGTGGTAGGTTGACAACCAAATCGACAACCCACTTCCTCGAAATGCCATACTCTGAAAAGTATCTTAAATGGACAGTATTAGATAAACCATACATTCCCCAGTAACCTGGGACATTGCGCAGCTCCTTTTCGAACGTGAACAAAGATTGGTCCACAGGTTTAAAGGCAGTGACCAGGGACTAAATGATGCCATCCCTTGGTTCCATATGAATTACACTAGGTAAAACAAGGGAGGTGGTATATGACCTAGAAAAGGAAAGACCCAACCAGAGGGTGTTCTCTTAGCATGACACACTATGTATATATAAAGAGATCAATATTTAGGCTTGAGAGACAATAAGCCGCCTCATGTATTATCAAGGGGGGGTATCATGTGCATAGACATTCTTTTTCTCTCATAACTGAAATGTAGAGTACACAGGGCAGCTGGTTTAGACCTGTTTGTTATGATCCTGGTGCTGTGAAAATCATTGTTATATGGGGACTCAACAGTCATATAATGCAAGGGTCGGTCCAAAATGTGTGTGGTGGGGAAAAGGAGAAAAGAGAAGTGGCTGTCACTCCAGTTTGTTAGTTCAATTACCCCCATGGTATCTCATCATTTAGGCCAGTGATGTGGGTTCCTAGACGGAACACCCATCGTTGCTCCTTTTAAAACAGACTGGTCTCTGATTGGAGCTGTTCTATCACAGTCCAATTAAGGTTGTTTACACAGTGTTGTTTGTCCAAGAAATGAGTAGCCATCTTAGTAGTGCTTTTCTTGCACCTCACATTACTTTTGTGCTCACTCATTCGTACTTTCACTGCTCTTGTTGTCTTCCCGATATATTCGAGGCCGCAAGGGCAGGTGATCATATAGACCACATTTTTAATGTTACAGTAAGTCCGTTTCCTTTGGTCCCATTTCGTTCCGTTCCTGAATGTTAGCTGCTTGCTTTTCTTTGTGATGTGACAGCTGCTGCAGTTTCCACATGGAAAGTGCCCTTGTATGCCATGCAGGGATGGTGTGGGCGGTTGATTGTTTTTTGGACGGGTATGGCCTAGAATGTCCTTAAGGTTTTTGCCCCCGCCTATGTTCGCCCATGGCTAAGGTATTAGGCAAGCGTTATGAATGAATAAGGATACAGCCCCACAAGGGTTTATTACATGTCCCCTTGATGTTTTGTTTGAATAAGAGCATCCTTCACTTTTCGCCTCCTTTAAATAATTAAGACGCAGTGAACCGCAAACAGACATGGGCTTTATATCCGTAGGTATTCCATGCTTTTTGTTCTGCACTCTGCAACATAATTTGTGGGTAATTCCGAAATATTATTCCATATTCTGAAAGTCCGAATGCGAGTACTCTGGCTCTTTTAAAAAAGTGTGAGAGTCCTCTCGGAAGCATTGCATGTGCACATGCGTGTAAGCAAGACTCGTGCATCTCGTTACAGCGCATGTGCAAGGAGAGGTAAGCAGTCAGTAAGGGGGCATGCCCAGTAACAGCGCGCCTCACTACAACAGAAGAACGGCAACCAATACCACCACAAGCGCCGGAATACTCAAACATGGGCAAGGAATGAGTATCCAGTCATTAAATCCTAATTGACACCTAATTGACCATGAAACCAGATATAAATAGCGTGGCTCCCAACGCAATCCCGCATTCACAGCGGAGCCGCGTAGGGGGCAAGAAGGAGAAATCTCACGATTCCCAGGAGATTCAGATAGCAGACAAGCGGAAGGTCAACCAAAACTCTGTAAGTAAACTAGACCCTGAAACTGTGCATTACGTACAGGTAGCAGAACGGCACGAGAGTCCCCAACGTTAGAAGGCTAATGAGGCTCAAAAGATGGAGTAAACAAGTATGCATAAAAACGACTCTGATTACCCATCTCACAACATTATGTCTCAGAGTCACAGTAGTCCTAACAAAAAGAGCGTGTGCTTCATGTTTGATGTTTGTATGTCTTGTCCTCATTCCTTTTTTACAGGGCGCACCTTCACGAGTAGAATGGCAGTATTTGTCTAGTGATCGCAGTCCACACACAATATATATTTTTCTTCAGGTCACTGTACCATGAAAGAGATAAGGAGAAGATTGTAACATCATTGTTTTTTCCCCCTCTTTTCCTTAGGTTTTGCAAATTGCAGAAACCATCGATATTATTACTGTAGGTATATTTTAGCCTGCATTACATTTCACTTTCCTATAAAAATTACGGATTTTGAATAGAAAAACGTGGGTAAGGTTGGGATTTGTGCACCCCGTCCTGAAGAAGGAGTTCCACTCCGAAACATGTTGACGCACACAAGAGGTGATATACATTGTATCACATAAGCACCTCTTTTAACAATACCAGCCCATAAAAAATTTTGAGTCCACCCACGAGCCAGGTACTTTTTAATGTATCACTCACTTCATAACCCCACCACTCACTCACATTTTCAAACAACCCTCACATGCACCATACATAGTCATTGAAATAAGTGCTCCCACTCAGTTCGTAGGAAGTAGTACGCCGCATCCCGTAGAGGGGTGCGAAGACCCCAATGATGAAGCATGACACCAAGGGTCCTTATGGTGTGTGAGGGGTATTTTAAAAACTCTGTGTGCTCCCCACCACAGTAGGGAACACTCTTTACTCACTGGTGGATTCTTTTTGTTTATTCATATCCAGTTAGGGAGAACAAATCCACACGATTACTCTCTCTCTCCTTTTATGTTATTTTCATAGGCCCAAAAGTAGACAATATATGTTTGACTGTGTACGAATGTGGGAGAAAGAAGCTCTTGAATGAGTGAGAAGAGAGCAAGCCTTGATAGACAAAGAACAACGCAAAAATATCAATGCAAAAGCGCTGGAATTAAAAAATAAAGAAATGAAGGAGAAAAAAGAGAGAAAGGATAGGGAGCGTCATTTACAGGTAAATGGCCAATACCCCGTCTGGCGCCAACTCTACCCTCTCCTTAATAAACCTCAGGATGATTTCATTTTGCTAGATCGCTCTCCGCCTCCATATACTTTTCCCTCTGCCCCATCCCTGATTCTGATGATGATATTTTTCCTTTGGATCAGGATAAGTTAGGATTGGATGCTCAGCGAGAGACTCACTCTTTTCTGACTGCTGATCGTGTGGCCACTCTTAGATCTGCTCCTCGTGAAGCAGCCTGTGATAACATTTCTGCTTCAGATCTTGTAGTCGATGTACAACAATGGAAGGATAGAGAGCAGTTATATTTTGAAGGAATGTTTGCCACAGAAGTAATTGCACGATTTAGAAAGCATTCCACAGAGTTAGAGCCTGCTGATATAGCAGACGATTATAAACAATTGACAAATGACTTAATTAGACGCGTGGTTAAACTACGAGCTGATGCACTCCGTTTGTGGGAGAAGAAAAAGGCAGCTGCTGAAACTGAATAAACAATTCAGCCCACTGTGCCACCGGTTGACACTTGAGGGACAGATAAGAATATTGTAGTTCATGGGAAACCCATGTGGGAAGCCGCGCCTTTGTATGGCCCTCCTAAAGGTACACGAACAGATGATAACAAAACATCTACTGATGCGAAGGGATATTTTATTTATAATTGGATCTCTACTCCTTGGAGTAGGGAAGATGTCATGTCTCTTAAAGCTGCTTTGCATTACCTGCGAAAAAATCCGGCCTCATTTTATGATGAAGTTGAAGGAGCCATTAGTTCTTGTACCATGACTTTATCTGATATTGATATGTTTTTTGGGCTTATTTTACCCCCTGATATGTGGCGATCTACTTGAAAAGTCGATGATCATGCAAATTTTGGAAGGAACTGGAGAGGATCGATGCAGAAAGGGAACCTGCACAGAAACCACAACAAGAAATGTCAGACCTTCCAAAAGCTATACTAGTTAAATTGAAAAAACTCATTCCTCCTAAAAAGATAGATTGGACTGTGTTAGCATCCTGCAAGCAAAAGGCAGATGAATCAGTCTCTAACTTCTTTACGCATTTTGAGGAGGCATTCCACCACTTTACTGGCCAGTCATTGACAGATGACATGGGCAGGCACCTGTTTGTTGATAAATTTGAAGCAAACATCTTGCAAGGAATAGCTAGTCCCCTAAAAGCCAGCGAAAGTTCATGGACCACGTCTTCTCCAGTCTCTCTTTTGACTATAGCTCAGTATTATGAACGTCAAGACTTAGAAGCTAAGGGCAATGAGGATAAAAAATTAAGGAGTTGAAAACAAAGGTTATAATTGCTTAGGTTTATGGCCCATCTTATGGAAGTAGTGGTAGAGGCAGACGTGCAATGTATCGCCCAGGCAGACCCTCTTTTTCCTAAGCTACTTTGTCTTCTGATCAGTGCGCTTACTGCAGGGGGACTGGACATTGGGCTTTTGAATGTCAATGTGTGCATACTCAGCAGTATCAGCGTGGTTGGGGACAAATGAGAAGTTGCACGGGGAATCCAGGGCATAGGGGAGGTATGGATGATCGTACCAGGTTTGAGACTGTTGGGCATACTCTGAATTCTTCTAATACCGTTGACAGGCGTAACTAATATCAAATATCTGATTATTTGAATTTTGATTTGAAGGACTCTGCATATGCATAGGAATGCCTAGGATGGGGTAAGTAATCAGTTGAAGTTCCAGTAGATTAGAAGGGTCTCTATGTTCAAGCACATGTTTTGGGTTCTACTGATCTGTTTCTGGTTAATAAAGGAGCTACTCGTAGTGTACAAGTATTTTAGGGCTACAATGCATTGTTCTCCAGAAGGTGTGGTTGAGAAGTCCTGTCTCATTAGAGAAGATATTGCTTTGGCTTTACTTCCTAGTACTCTGTGGGCTACATCAGATACCGATGTGGGGCACATGGTTATTCAACTAGTGCAAATTCAGGTGAAGGAGTGTGCTTCAATACCTCGATTGCCTCAGTATAGAATTTCTCGAGAAGGTGAAGAGGCACTTGTACATATTGTTCATGATCTGATTGAAGTGGGGGTTGTGGAAGAAGTCCCTTACAATATTTGCAATAGACCTATCCTTCCCATTCTGAAGAAACACACTGATACTAAAATCTACAGGTTTATTATTGATTTGTGAGAGGTTAACAAGATTGTAGTGCCCCAATACCCGGTAATCTCTGACATCATGACACTCTTACCTTGGTTCCTCCAACTGCTACTACATTTACTGTGATTGATTTGAAAAATGATTTCTTCTCAATCCCTATTCATCCTGACAGCACACATTTGTTCGGCTTCGCTTTGAATAATCAATCCTTTAGATTCTGTAGAGTGCCCCAAGGGTATACAGAGAGTCCTAGTATTTACAGCCAAGCATTGAAAAGACAGCTTGACTCTTTCCCTGTGCCGACTGGGGTGGCTCTCATACAATATGTCGATGACATTTTGTGGCAGCTGATACGCCTGAACTGTGTGAAGAAGGAACACTGTCATTGCTTTCATTTCTTGCATCACACCATCACAAAGTTTCGCTGAAGGAATTGCAGTATTGTAGACAGGTTACCTATTTAGCTCACCTCCTGTCTAAGGAGGGACGTGCACTTACACCAGACCGTATTCAAGCTATTTTAGACACCCCAGTACCCCGCACTCGGAAAGATATCTGTGCATTCATTGGTCTTACTTCTTTTTGTAGGCAATGGATTTTAGGCTTCTCACACAATGTTTAACCTTTGTTGGCTCTTCTGACTTAAGACACTCCAATGATCCTTCCATGGACGAATGAATGCCAGAATGCTTTCCACCAGTTGCGTCAAGTTCTTTGTTCTGCACCAGTATTACACTAAGACTTTTACACTCTATGTACATGAGAGAGATGGGTGTGCACTTTCAGTTTTAGTACAGACACGCAGTGACAAGCAACGTCCATGTGCATATTTGTCAGCTGTTCTCGATCCAGTTGCTAGTGCACTGCCTGGGTGTTCCGTTCTGTTGCAGCGGCAGCTGTGTCTATACGTCAGAGTGAAGGGAAAGTCTTGTCACATAGACTGTTGGTGTTAGTACCCCATGCAGTTGATGCCCTTTTGAACCAAACTAAAACGCAGCATTTAACTAGTGCTAGGTTGACAGGATATGAATTGACACTCTTGGCCCCTCTTATTACCTTGAAAAGATGTTCAACCCTGAATCCAGCTACTCTGTTGCCATAACCAGCGACTCAGTGACTCAGTCCCAGGCTTAAGATACTCATGATTGTATGTTTCTTACTGAGGAACAGACAAAGGTTTGTGTCGGCCTGCAAGGTACGCCCCTCTCAAATGTTGATAAGGAACTGTGGTTGATGGGTCCTGTTTGAAATTACCAGATGGCACGACATCAGCTGCATATGCAATTACAACACTTCAGACAATAGTTGAGACAGCTCGCATGCCACAGAAGTCAGCTCAGGCAGCTGAGCTAATACTTTGACAAGAGCGTGTGAACTTGGTACTGACTTGTCTGTGAACATTTATACAGATAGCCCCTATGCTTTTGGAGTGTCTCACAATTTTGGGTTACTCTGAAAGGAAAGAGGCTTTCTAACATCCCATGGGATGCCAATATTGCATGGAGAATTGGTACACAATCTTCTGACTGCTTTGACATACCCGATTACAATAGCGATTGTTAAGTGTAGTGCACACAAGAAAGTGACTATAACATCGGACAAGGTAATGCCTTTGCATATCACACAGCCTGTGAGACCGCACTGCATCGAAGTACCACATCTATGTACGTAGTGACGTCACAGGCTGAAAGTTGGCATGATACCAGGCAGGAAGTGCTAGACATGCAGAGATCTGCTTCTACAGAAAAACTTAAGCAATGGTCTAAAGAGGGAATATTGAATGATGAGGGCTGTTGGAGAAATAAAGACATGACCAACTGGAAACTGCCCACAGGCTATTTACAGCCATTGATTCATATGGCACACATGCCGGCACATGTTGGAGCCTCCTCAATAACGAAATTGCTTACACACGTTTGAGACATCAAGAAATTGCCGGCACAGCTAAAAAGATAGTGCAGTCCTGCTTGATTTGTCTTCAGTACAATCCTGGAAAAGGGACACAAACTCCTACAGGAGGGTTTTCATTCACCACATTCATCCAGATGTTGCAACACATGCACAATGCTACGAACATTACTAACTGTTGGGTGTGTGGAATGATGACAGCTCATCAGAAAAAGGGAGGAACTCCTTTCAATCCTATTCCCTTTTCTCACAATGGTTCTTGTCAAGCCTGTTTTGCATTTTTATTGGCTTCTGAAGTGGCTAATATTACTGATATGAGGTGTAGGGAGATTAAACAACTATCTTAATAAAGCGTGTTATCCTGATGAAGAAGGTGATTCGCAAGGTAAAGGGACTTAATGGGAGATGGAGGAGTACCGACGAGGAAATGCTTCTACACATTATGTTTACCCAAATACTCGAACTGCTAAGGGTAATGCACCATTTGTTATAGCTATCACTAGAGCCCGAGCAGATTTATGTGTGAGTAGTGTTGGGAAAATTACAGTGGTAAGAAGCAAATGTACTCTGGTTTTGACCATTGCTGGCACCAATAACAGTATCTTCACGTCTTCACATAACACATATTTTAACTGCGGAAACAAGGGATACTGCCATATACCTGTTGGATGGTCTGGAGTTTGTTATGTGTCCTTTTTGTTACCTCCTGTGTTTTTGGCAACTGCATCATATCACAAGGACTATTGACTGTTTAATGATATTTCTAAGAACATATATATTAGAACAATATGTAATGATGAGGTGGATCAATCTGATACCTTACTACAGCAATATGTTGATTTTAATTTGGGGCTGTTCTTTTTTGTTGGTGCTGCCTTGAACAGTAGGAGAATCAGACGTTTGACTTGAGTTGTGGAGGCTGTGATCAACCAGACAGCTATGGCACTCAAAAACCTCACAGAGGAATTGCAGATTGCAAGGATTGTGGCGCTCCAAAACCATATGGTCCTGGCATGGTTTTGCCTGATCGAGGTGGTGCATGTCACATCATCGGAAGTAGCTGCTGCGTGTACATTCCAGATCATGCCCCTTCAGTTTTTGATGCAATCTCTAAGTTGCATAGAATTGCTGCTGAGATTCATCCTGATACTGGCACATGGACTTTGGCCAGGTGGTTTTGGACATTATTAACTACCTGGGGCTGAAAATTATTGACAGTTATGTGTATATTACATGCAATTTTACTGACATGTTGCCTATGTATACAATGTGGTCCAATGCTTTGCTCCATCTGTATCACTGCTTCCAGACGTGATGTTAACCTCTTGGCTGCTAAGGCATTATTGAGTTTCTTATTTAATTTCCATTGAAATCAATGGAAAGCCCATGACGAGTTACCCTTGTCATTAGCAGCCAAGAGGTTAAACAAATGAATGCCCAGCATATACTAGACAAAGAAGTTGATAACATGATGCAAATTGATATACATGATGTATACTCAGACTCCTCTAGATTTTAAATGTCTTCAGCTAATGCTAAAAGGGTTGTCTGTAGAAATTTGGCAGAGATCGATGTTAGCATTTAGATGAAGTCATCTTGTTGACCATGTGCTTGCCATGTGCTCTTTCCTTCTTCACTGTCGCTTGCCCTTGTGCTTTGCTCAAAAACTGGCTATACTTAGACTCTGCTACTCTGCACATGCTCAGAAGAATTTTGTAGCTGCCCATGCACCTGCTTAGGTTTGTTACTGTCACGATATTTTTACTAAAGTCAGCAACTGTTGGCTCCTCCTTCTTTGTTGACTGTGCATTCTCTCTATGACCATCTATGTATGTACCTCTCCTATGTGTGCTTGTACCGACTTCTTTTGAGCTCCTGTATGGGTATAAAAGACCCATGGTTCTTCTACTCATTGTGCTACTTCATACACTGCAGAAGGGTGTTGTGTGAATGTAGTTCCACCTCATGAGGTTTATTAAAATATCTTTTTGCTATTTCAGTTTCCATGCCATCTTCTATTACTGGTATGAGGACTTGTGTGCAGAGAAGGACGAACCCCTAGCACTGGTAGGCCTTTGCTGAGGTCCACTTCTACAAATATATGCTGACTACACTATACTATACATCAGGGACCTCTGGTGCGGTTTCCAGACTGGGGAAAGGATAGTCTTCCAGTTCCACTCAATGTCGGGGCATGTCATTAACTTAAAAAAATTGCTTGAGTACTCCTTTGAGGAGGATTTCACACCATTGCTGATCCCCTTCAGGAGGGACGAGATGGTGGTTGCCCCGGTCACCTTCAAATATCTGGGAGTCCAAGTGTGTAGGACCCAACGGGACATACTAGCCAGAAATGTACGGAGAGCGATCACCTATCTGCGATCCCAAATCACTTTTGAGACATCGTTCCCAGTCCCCTTATCAGTCACTGGGTGTTTAGCTATTGCAAAAATATTCATGCTACAGCGTGTGCTATACTTTTTATATCAAAGCCCAGGAAAGTCAATGCCACACACTAGAAGATATTGCCAGAATAATAAAAAGGGGTAGCCATGATGGGGCCCCAGGCCACAAATGACATCCCCCAGGCCATATTCAGGATGGATCCCGATTATTGGGCAAAATCACTATCAGGTCTTTACAATGAAATCAGCTTAACTAATGCCCTTCCCACAAGCTGAAAGGGGTCAATCATTAATCCGATCTTCAAGAGAGGTGACAGGGCAGATTTGGCAAATTATCGGCTAATTGCACTTATGGAAGTGAAAGCAAAATATTTTGCCACACTAATCCTGGAGGACCTGGTAGAATGGTCAAATACAAATTGCCTGATTCCATTAAACCAAACCGGATTCCGTAAAGGTTTTTGGCACTACAACAAATATTTTAGCTCTTGCCACAATAGCTGATAAATGCAAACGCCAGCACAGACCACTACAAGTGTGTTTTATAGATTTCAAATCTGCATTTGATCGAGTGAATCGCGGGCTATTATGGACCAAACTACGTAACCTGGGTGTCCCGGAAACAATATTACGTCCCATTATACAACTGTACACGCATACGTGGGTCCGTGTAAAAATGGCGAATGGTACTAAACTATCCAAAAAGATACTAACGGAGATTGGATTAAAACAGGGCTGCGTACTAGCCCCCCATTTATTCACCCTTTTTATGGCCGACCTCTCACCTCGACTGGATCAAGCAAATACACACCCGCCGCGTTTGGAAACATTGCCCATAACGCATCTGTCGTACGCAGATGTCATTGTTTTGTTTAGCCTAACCCGAGTAGGCCTACAAAGAGCACTTAACAAACTCCTGATGTTTGCTAATACCAACGCACTGGAGATTAACAATACTAAAACAAAAACTATGTCAATCACAAACTGCACACAATATCAGTATCAATTTAAAATAGGAGAGACGCGTCTCGGAATAGTAAACACCTATAAGTACTTGGGGGTATACATAGACAAAAGTCTGAATTTTCAATTTCAGAAACAATATCTTGAAAAAAAAGGAAATGGAATTATATATGCTTTTTGTGCTATCGCTAAGAAGCTATATGGTCCTTCATTTATGCCACTAATCTCGGTGATGGCCGCAAAGCTACTACCTGCTATAACCTATGCAAACATAGTGTTAAATGGTAAAGATGGAAAAATCTTAGACTCTTTACAAATAAAGGCCTACAAAAAAGTCTTTAGTCTACCACAGTCAGCAGCCCCAGCACAGGTACGACTAGAATTCGGCCTCATCAAGCAAGAAATTGGGAGAAAATACGCTGTGATCAAAACCTGGTATAAATTGTGGCAGAATCGATCTAATAAACTAAATGATGCTTTGTGGCAAGCACAGGAGGATCCAAACTCAAGCTACAGCAAATTTTTGAAAATGGCGTTGAAAGACACCGAGACGAGGGATCTATGGGCGAAGAACCCTTCTTTCCAAATTTTCCATAGCTTAACAAACCAGGCGGCAAAAATACAATCATTATTGGAAGACAAAGGTACCTTAGCAAAAAGATCCCACGGCTGGATGGTTCTGCAATCCTACACATCACTACGACCGGCAGAATACCTCGGACCAACATACTCGCCCCACTTGAAACGCAAGCTAATGGCAACTAGATTTGGGGTATTACCAAGCCTGGCCGAACAACCATTGTGGAAGTATACAGCGTCAAATCCTGTGGCTTATGTGGTGAAGCCTGGCAAGACATTATCCATCTAATATGCTTCTGTCCCAGCCTAAAAATGAAACGCATTGAACTACTAAAAAAGGCTTTTAATGATAGAGGAATTCGACCATGTAGATCTGCAATCATTAGAGGACTTGGCACTACAGACCCTCAGTTGACCTGTAAAATATTGAAATTCCTATTGTATTATGAGAAAAATAATGTGGCATTTCCAAAACAATAATGTTTAGAATTTTATGGCAATTTTATAAGAAACGTTAAAAAAAAGTTTTATATGTCACTACATGCAAAAACCATAAATCAATAACAATATGACGTCATTGAGTTATGAACATACTTTAAACTGGCATCATGAGAAGGATACCGCTTCTGCTCTTTTGAACTATATAATTAATATGTTTGTTCTTGTCTTTTAAAATACTTTAAAAATCATTTTATAAGGGTATTATATTTTTACTATGACATTGTTATGGTTTTAAATAACTGAAACAATAAAGATTACCTACCTACCTACCTATACTTTTTTATCACTTTACCAACAGTGATACCATCTGCAACATTCTAAATAGTGAATACACTGCTGATCAACATAATACGGAGTGCGGGGAGGTTCTGAGTCAGCCTGGCAAAATTGCAACTGTTGTCTGATGCTGGTGGCATGGGAGCTCCAGACTTTAGGGCCTACTGCATGGTGAGCCAACTACAGTTGCTTTCTTATTGGCTGGTGGGCCACTGCTTACAGGAGATAGCATACACCCCTTGTATGGCATGCTATACTATATGCTACATACACTGCTATGCCCTGGGAGAAATATCCAGACTACAACACCACCTCTATTGAAAGTGGTGCTGACTTATTTGAAAGAAGCCCTGAAATATACTGCACCCACCACACCATATGCACCCAACATTCCGCTACTGGGACTCCCTATTTCCGCTGGGATACTAACACACCAGCAACTCTCCAGGTGGGAGCGGGCTGGAGCGTTAACTGTGCATTATTCAGAGATGGCACTCATGCCAATTTTGAACATGAGCAAGGGCTCTCCAGCATGCTATTTCTATTGCATTCTAGCATTATACAATATATTAAGTGGGACTGGGCTCCTGACTGGGCTGAGACATCAACACACAAACTGGTGCACTTGGTACACCTGATGGGCACTGGTAGGCACCTGGTGCTGTGCTTATACCGAGGTATATGGGCACACATACTCTCACCCCTAATTACTTTATAAGTTAAGTGGAACACAGACATGGGTAGGGTTCTAACAAACAAAGACTGTGCCTCCCTTCTTGCATACCTGAGAAAGGTCTCCCGCAACTCATGATTCAATTTTATTCAATATATGATAACACAAAGAGCATACCTCACACCACATAGACTACACATGATATTTCCGGTAGTGGCAGCGAACAGCCCGAGATGTACTGAACAAGATGCTGATGTCTTACACATGCTGTGGTCCTGTCCTGCCCTTTCCACCCACTGGACAGAGATAGTGACCATACTACGAGAGGTAGGTTTTGGACAGCATAGACTATGGTAGAAGGCTGCCTACTAGGCCTATATCCACGTCCTAAGGGTTACAAAGTACAGACTGAGTTTGCTGATCTGGCGGGCATATTGGCGAAACGCCTTATCACTACACACTGGATGTCAGGGCTACCGCCTGCATTACTGGCCTGGAGGGAGGAGATGGAGTGGCGGGGATTCACTGAGTGCAGGGTGCTATACAGAGAGGAAAACCATGGACTGTGAAAGCTGCCTATTGCCATATCCTGGGATCTACTACTGGAGTCCTTCAAAGTGCTAGAAGTAGATTCACTCCACTTGTACTCAGTTGATGCACAGGGAGCTACACTTGAGAGCTAGTGCTATCCTGAGACACATGCAGGGCTATGCTTCGGATCCACTATGGTATTAGGGCCGCGAGGTGGAATTGATGCCTGACTACACATGCCCACCTGCTGGATATTGCACACTAGTGTTTACACACCAAGCCAATGTTGACTAGATAGGAATTCCCCCTCTTTTTCTTTTATGTTACTGTCTATTTCTGGGAATGCACCCGTTTGTTGGTGGGTGGGGCCAGAGAGTTTGTTGATATCCCATTGTAATAGATAAGCACATTATGTGGTTTCTGTATTGTTGTCTTGCCCATCGGCATCGGCATTTTCAGCGAATACGATATTCAAGATGTCTTCCTCTGTATGCACAAAGATGTCCACTCTTGGATGCAGTATATTAATGTAACTGGCGCTCCTAACTCTGATCAGTTGTGCTTAGAAGCTGCATTGTCTATGTGCCTGTTTTTGATTTGTTATCTACGAAAATCCAATAAAATCTGTTTTAATAAAAAGAAAATGTAAGAAAAGGATGTCTTCCTCTGTATGCACAAAGATGTCCACTCTTGGATGCAGTATATTAATGTAACTGGCGCTCCTAACTCTGATCAGTTGTGCTTAGAAGCTGCATTGTCTATGTGCCTGTTTTTGATTTGTTATCTACGAAAATCCAATAAAATCTGTTTTAATAAAAAGAAAATGTAAGAAAAGGATCTTTACTTGGTAGAAACAATTAATGTGGTTATCAAATATCAGATACTTGCACATCCACAATGACATATTTAAAAAGCTGCTGCAGACATTATAGCTCTCCTGAAGTGACTTTGGGAACATCAGTCATGCCCTTAGATTAGTGCTAACATTACTATAATTAACCAGGATATCCATCCATACAAGGCTGGGCCTATTAGAAAAAATGTATTTCTTTACAAAAGAATTATTCATATATTCCAAAGGTTTTAACTCTTATCTATGGAATTATTTGATAATCGTTTCTTTTTTTGATTTAAATATCAGTGCTGTGATCGCGCCAGTGAGATGTCAAAACATCCACCTTTGTTAAGAGTCCATATAAGCATTGGCACTGGACAGCATGTACCAGTACTATCCAGAAGCTAATTACCATAAAATGGATGTAGTATTCTGCATATTCCAGACATTTAGAGGTCTATTATGCAAAAAACAATCTCAACAGACTAATCCGAACACTCAGGTTATAATAAAGAGTCAATAGTCATTGCGATAACAAGTGATGTTATGTCCCCTTTATTCCAATTCATCTGTTCAGGTAAAAAGAGGTGTAGTCCATAAACCTTCACAAACAAGGCTAGCAAAGTTCCACACAGTCAATGTAAATTCCTATCAATAGTAGGATTGTACAGCCAAAATACAATTATTTAGCTAATAATACAGTTCAGCCAACACGTGTTTTGTCGATTGGTAAGTGATACCTTTACTTCTTCAGGGCTGTAGACATTTAAGTAAAAAACATCAAAGCCAAGAATACACAATCAGAACTAGTAAAAGACCTTCACCCGCCGCAGGTGTTCAGAATCGGAATAAGAGAAAGATTAAAGAGGAAAGTGTACCCCAATGGCACATTCATTGTGACTCATTGTACAATATTTCCAATAAATTAACAATTTAAGCAAAACAAAATAAGAGTAATTAATAATATTTTAGTTGTAAGAAAGGATTCAACATAAGTATAAAAGGCCGCAAAGTGTGTGCATCCCTTAAAGCCATAATACTGAATAGTACCATGATCCCAACATGCAGAGATATCTTTGCCACAGGTGCCAGACCTCATATATAAGAGAAACGTGAGAAAAGAAAAGGCAACAGTACAAAATAAATTATACTAACCATATATATTGGTGGAAATCTGTTCAGTCACAGAGTGTTGATTTCTATGTTTGGATAACTGGCTTTTTTTCCCAGGATCAAATGCCATAATATAAATTAATTTCCTAAATAGAAAAAACGACATATCTAACGTCCAAGTAAGTAATAAAAGAGTCAGTTGTAGGATGCGGATATTATGCCTATCTAATATGTTCTAATAAAATTGGACAATAAATAAGTTAGACAAATGAGTGTAGAAGAATTTATAACACATACATGGGTACTAGCAAGTAAACAGTAATGGCAAGAGCATGAAAGTCAGTAAATCGCAACCTCCATATATCATTAAAACAGACGGAGAAGAGAGTGCCGATCCCAAAAAGGTGTTAACAGACAAAACTCTCTAAAGAGCTGTGTTTAGGGGGCTCATAAAGAGATCTGATAATCTCGATAAAAAGACGGCCACAGCCGAAACAAGACTTACAGTGTAACAGCAAAGGTAGAGCAGGGGAGTACTCCTCATGTGCACCCAGCGTGGACCATGAGCGCCATCTTGAAAACTGTTTTTATTTCCCAAAATCTAAGTCATGTGCAGTAGTCACAAAGACAAAGACAGCGGCAATAATGAGGTTATACTAATACACAGATACCGTGTGGGTGAATGCCAAGTAAGAATTTATTGAAAAGAAAAGAAAATATTAGAATATAATTATAGATCCATATCTTCTCGGAAATTTCAAAAATGAAGAATATTAATAGCCAATAACACACACATTGTACTCCTTGGTTCACGTGTAATTGACCTAGACCGAAACTTTGGCAGCCATATCGTAAGCGCAAAATAATAACTAATAACAGAACAACTAAATCAAGTTTGCTCATTAAAACTCTGATCCATACAGCAAACACAAATAAGTCATCTCTTAAGTACATATCGTACTAATTACTTTGCTAATAGAAATGAGTACTCCTCTACAGGGATCTAGTCCTAAAACATAACAGTAGCGGCTATCTTATAGTGGACATCAAAGAATGCAATAATTATAATATAAATAAGGGATTGTTGCATTCTGAACAATCACTATTGTCCTGAGTTAGTATGCAAATAATAAAGGTAAGAAGACTAGCACAAATTATTGACATAGGTTAAACAAAAGCTGTAAAGTTACATACCATATGTTAGTAGGGCGTTCATGGATCCAAGCCAGGTAATTACTAATTCAAAATAATATGCAGCACAACAGACCAGTGAATCTGTACACGTATCTATATTGTAATGTAATGTAATCGAAAAAATTACTTATAAAGCGCGGCATACACCAGACGGTTTCTTGGCGCTGTTCACTATATTCGGTGGGAGGCAGAGGGGGGGGGGGGGGGTGAGAAAAGCCTATGAGTAGACACTACGGAAGAGGTGGGTTTTAAGGAGAGACCTAAATTGAGGGTGGGAGCAGGAGAGTCTAAGTTCTAATGGGAGAGAGTTCCAAAATGAGGTGGCCAGAAAAGAAAATCTGAGACCTCCATGTTTTCTGCGCCTGTATCTGGGTACCTGGAGGAGTGCTTGGTCAGAGGATTGGAGGTGCCTGGAGGGGACATAGCAATGTAGGAGGGAAGAGATGAAGGAAGGGCCGATGCCGGCCAAGGATTTATGAGTAAGACAGCCAAGTTTGAACTTCCAGCGCTCTGATACAGGGAGCCAATGAAGGGCTTTGAGCAGAGGGTGGACGTGATGATGTTTGGGTTGATGATAGATTAGGCGAGCTGCCTTGTTCTGTATCAACTCCAGCCGTTTGATCTGATATTGAGGGATGCCTACATACAAAGCGTTAGCGTAGTCGATCCGAGAGATGACTAGGGCCAGCAATGCCAGAGTGAGGGCTTCGGTGGTCAGGAAGTGGGCTATTTTTCGGATCTTCCTAAGCTGGAAAAAGCAAGAGGACACAATGGCATTGACCTGATGTTTCATAGAGAGATCGTGGGAGATGTAAACCCCCAGGCTTTTCACTTTGTCAGCAGGGTGGGGAGGGGGGCCAAGTGAGAGGGGCCAGAAGGAGGAGTTCCAAGGGTTGGATGGGCCTCCGACAAGAACAAGCTCCGTCTTGTCAGGATTAAGTTTGAGATGGTGGGCGCCCATCCAATTGCTGATATGGCAGAGGGTGGGTTGGAAATTTTGGGCCGCTTCGTCAGAGGAGTCAAGGTTGAAAATGAGCTGAATGTCGTCTGCATAGTTAAATGCGGAGACATTCGTTCCCCGGAGGGAGCGGATCAGGGAGGTGAGGTACAGATTAAAAAGAAGTGGTGACAAGGACGAACCCAGTGGAACACCGCAGGTAAGCATCCTCCTGTCAGCCGAAAACTGGGAGAGTCGGACGGATTGGTGGCGGTTCGTCGGAAAGGAACGAACCCAGTTAAGGGCCGTCCCACCAATGCCCGCTTCTTTGACACGGTGGACCAAGATGGTGTGGTCGACCGTGTCAAAGGCAGCCGACAGATCCAGAAGGACCAAGGCTTGGCTGATGTTGGAGTCAGCGCCTCTACGGAGTTCCTCCATGACAGAGAGGATGACTGCCTTAGTCTAGTGGGCAGGTCTAAACCCGGCTTGCTGGGAAGCAAGGAAGTTGGAATCTTCGATGAAGGAGCTGAGGACGCTGGTTACGTGAGACTCAAGTACCTTACTCAAGTAGGGGAGCAGGGAGATGGGACGGGAATTGCCCAGAACCCCGGGATCAGCGTTGGTTTTTTTTAATATAGGAACCACCTCAGCGTTCTAAAAGTGGCTGGGAACCTGACCGAGCAGTAAAGAGTTGTTCAGGAGGGTCAGCGGAGGGAAGGGGCAAGCCGAGAAGGCGGCCCGGAGAATCGTAGGAGGGCAACAGTCTGTGGGGGAACCAGATGAGACTTTATTAAGTAGGGAGAGAACGTCTTCCTCTAGTATGGGGGGGAGCTGAGTGAGGGAGTGGGGGTTAAAGGAGGAAGTGACTTCAGAGAGGGCCGTCGCCGGCGGTCCGGAAGATATACTGTTTTTGATTTTATTGATTTTTTCTATAAAAATACAGTTGAGGGAGTCACAGAGGGCCTGGGACGGAAGGGGTTTAATAGTCACCCTATCCGGATGTGAGAGCTCCTCCACAATGGCAAAAATGTCTTTGGATATTTGCACAGAGTTGAGAATTTTTGAGGAGAAGTAGGTGGTTTTAGCTGCTGAAATAGCCTGTTTATATTCTCCAGATAGTTTTAGAAAACGAAGTTTCTCTAAAGGGTCGTAGTTTCTGCGCCAATGACGCTCGGCTTGGCGAAGTCCCAGTTTTAAGGATTTGAGGCTATCTGAGAACCACCGATGTGCGTCATGGGGACGCTTGGCTCTGACTAATTTGAGGGGAGCGACCTTGTCACTGGCAGATTCTAACCATTCAGTTAATGCGGCTTCTTGAGAGTCTATGGAGCCTAGGCAGGACGGAGCTGAGGAAGTTAAAGAGGTGAGGAAGCGATCGAGGTCTGCTTTGTTCCAGTTGCGAGCCAGAAGGCTAGGGCCTCGGCTGTGGGGGGGGTGGTGGAGGGATCAGAAGACAAAAAGAGATTAGAAAGTGGTCAGACTAGTGGCAAGGTAATATCGTGAGCGAATTGATTTCCAAATTATAGGTCCACACATGGTCTAGGATGTGGCCTTTAGAGTGGGTGGCTGTGTGAATATGTTGAGAGCCATTAAGCCCGCTTAGCAGGTCAGTAAAAGCCAAGGAATGAGGGCTTTCATTTGCATCTGATGGCCAGTACTTAAAGTCGCCTAGGACCAGGATTTTAGAATTGTTGATAGTGAGCTGAGAGAGTAGATCACCAAAGATGGAGGAAAAGTTGGGTGTGGGTTGAGGGGGGCGGTATGCCAAGACACAGATGAAATGGGACACCGAGGAGTCAAATCTGATTGCCAGGCAGTCAACCTGGGGGATGGTGAGTAGAGAAAGGGAGCTGAACCTAAGAGGAGATTTGATAATAGCGGCTACGCCGCCTCCTGGTTTGCCAGCCGGCCGGTTGGCTTGGAGGATGTAATTAAATAAGAACATCCCATCGGGCAATAAGAACAAACCACACACCATTATTTCACTTAGCAGAAAAGGTCACTTTATTAAGCCAGGCAACCGAAAGTAGAATTTCCCTAAAATAAACATTGTTGAAATAAATACCACATTGTCATTATGCTTTGAAACTTTTGATAGACAACCAAATATTCCCCACAAGACTTTTCATCAAAATACCCCATGAACTGCATAATCCAATCAACCTTTCCAACCCTCCTCCCCCACCCCAGAGGGAAGGATAAGCCCGCTCCAGACTATTCCAACCCTCAAGCAAAAACGCGTACTAGAAGAAAACCAACAAATGAAAGAAAAAACTGTTACCTGACCTAACACGACGTAACCAATTTACAATAAACCAGCGAAAACTTTTGGGAGGATGGGTGGGTCAATAAAAATGACCGCCTTCCTAAATCACCTCAGCCTAACCGTTCCCCGCCAACGGTCCCTCTGAGAACCTTTGTTATAAGCCCTGCCCACTACTCACCTGAAGCCCTCATGCGCTGTATGGACCGTTCCACCGCGCTACAAACCCCAGGGGGACACCATGCGAAACCACCGAATTGCAATAAAACTTTGCGAATAATATCAATGTATTTAAACATGGCCACAGCCCTGTCTTGATGCCTTTCACAGTAGACGCTTGCATAGATTCAAAATGCAGCCGTCCAATTTTCAATATTTCAAGGAACTCTGGGACGTCTAGAAAGTTCCCATTCCCCCTCTTTGGACCCCTCCTTCGCTTGAAGGAGCTTAAAAACGTCAACAAACTCGTGGTCCCCAATTCTCTTCTTTGTTTTCTCAGTCAGATGTGTCCCAGAGGCATAGCCAAACCCATGAAAGGGAGTTTTTTATGTATCGGATTAGTGACACCCGAATCCTATCCAAAACCTGCTTATCAGTACTTGTGAACTTATTTGATTCCATTGCACCTGTACCTAATTGCACCTGTTCCGTTGGTTTTACCAGCACCTTCCCCGCCCCCAAACCTGCAACTTCATTCACCGATGCATCACCAACACTCACTGAACGCACACAGTGCTTGCCCGTCACAGGTTGTGGCCACGAAGACCACCGGTGAGGCCTACCTGAACTCCTTTGGCTTCATAGTCATCTCATCTGATGACCATGAAGCTGTTCTTGCTCCGCTGTATTGTCCGCTTCTGACTTCTGTAAAACACTACAAACAAAATTTGCCCCCGACCCCTTCCTTGACAAAGCTTGTTCTTGACCCCTAGGTCTTGAAACCATATGCAAATTATCAACCAAAAACCCTTCATTTAAATGTTCAGCCACCATCCCATGACCATCCTCGATTCCTCTATCTCCATGTCTAAACAGGTCAACGCTGTCTCCTTCTGCTACAACACCCTCCGCATGCTTCGCAGGATCTACAAGTGGATCCTGACCGAAACAAGAAGAACGGTGACACAGGATCTCGTCAGCAACAGACTGGACTACGGCAACGCACTCTACGCAGGAATCCCAGCCAAACACCTACTACGACTACGCATCCAAAATGCCTCCTCCCAACTGATCGTCAACGCCCCCCGCCGCAACCACATCACCCCCCACCTGAGAGTCCTACTCTGGCTCCCCGTGACACGAGGATCAACTTCAAGCTCCTCACCCACGCACACAAATCATTCAACAATGCCGGACCAGCCTACCTGAACAAAAGACTCAGCTTCCACACCCCCACACACCAGCTCCACTCCACCAGCCTCGCCTCGCCGCTGTCCGCCGCATCCACGGCAGATCTTTTTTCCTACCTCGCCGCCAAGACCTGGAACACCCTCCCTACCCACCTACGGCAGACCAAAGACCTACTCTCCTTCAGAAGACTCCTCAAGACCTGGCTCTTTGAGCAGTAGCACCCCCCCCTCTCCTAGCGCCTTGAGACCCTCACGGGTAAGTAGCGCACTTTACAAGTATTCTAATTGATTGATTGATTGACCAACATGTTCCACAGGTATAATCAAATCAGTATTGCTACCACTCGGCATTTCCCCGTCTCCCGCCCAGCCATCATAGAAATCCCAATTGGGCACAGGCCGCACTCTGAGCGCCTGGCCGCAGAGCAAAATCCGCATTTGATCTGCTCTGTGTATTAACTTCCTTACCAAAAGCCGCAACCTGCTTCGTGTTCGCAGACTTAGAAACACCAGCCAACATCTGAGGGACAATGGATAGTGAAGACTTCCAGCCACTCGTGCCAGAAGACGTTCCAGACTTAACAAATTCCCGCACATGTGTAGAAGTGTCAGCTGCAGATGATGAAGGAGTGGCATGATCCACCCAAACCCATTGCCCACGATGCGGCCCTAATGCTGTGAGAAACAAGGAGGAGGGCGAGATTCTGGAAAAAGAGCTTCAAAGCCTGCATTATGACCAGAAGGGTCCAAACGTGAAGAAGGATATATGCTGTGAGACATTAAATCAACATCATCCATAAACTCTTGCATATCATCACCCACTGCTGTCTCTGTTAAATCCAAATTGTCTTGAAAATATAAGCTGTCTTCATATACTGTTAATACAGGATGACAGAATTTGTACCCCATCACTTTCTTCACCACTGGAATAGTCCACCAAAAACGTAGAGCGTCCCTCAAAAGAAACAGAAGGTGCTATATCAATGGAAGACCCTCCTTCATTAAACAGTGCATTCTGTGTGAGCACCTTGTCACTGAAATGTGCTCTCTTAGCTTACAAAGGTGAAGCCGGTCAAATAAAAACTTCTTCAATCCCATTAACATGACCCCTTCCTCACCCACCTGTCGCCCGAGACTTTGAGGCAGTAAGACTCCTGGAGGCGGCACCATCCCTCCCCTGCACGGCCCACACAAGTTGCTGTTGCCCCCAACTGGCCTGAATCCTGCCACCTCCATTCCTACGTGCAGCACGTCCTCTTCTCTGGAGCTGCGTGGGCACCGCCTCAGCTCGACCTTCTGCCACTTGAAAACGACTCCGATAAGGCAAGCAGGCTGCCACAGCATCTGAAACACCTTGTGCTGCAACGCGCTTCGGGCGTCTCCCGGCTGTCGCCAGAACAGCTGATACACTGGGAACTTACAGATCATCCCGGCCCGCTTCATAAATAATGGGAAGAGCCTCCTTCACAGCCGCTGCCTCTGCCATCCTCCCACACTACAGCTTGCCAACTTTTGTGAGGAGAAAAAAACCCAAGAAAGGCAGCAGTCAATAAAAATGACTGCCTTCCTAATCACCTCAGCCTAACCATTCCCTGCCAACTGTCCCGCTGAGAACCTTTGTTTTAAGCCCCGCCCACTACTCACCTGAGGCCCGCATGCACTGTGTGGCCCATTCCACCGCGCAACAAACCCCAGGGGGACACCGGCTCGCGCCGCGATCCTCCTGGGTCCTCGCAAGTACAGCTGTATTCAAGTGTAAGTAAAAACAATGATAAGTGTTGTAGTATAACAGCACTATGACAGATACAAGGTTAATATGCACATAGAGCGAGGACACACACAAATTGTATATCCAATAGGAAAGAGAAATGTCTGTACCAAAGAGTTTCACTAGAAAAATACAAATAAAATAAATACACTCAAAGATCTCGATTTTGAAAGGAAGCAGGAAAAGCCTATTATTAAAAATGGGGTGATACAGTGTATACAAACGTTCCTTAAGAGACATAAAGTAGACCGCTTGAAGGAATAAGTCATAGAAAGTAAGGTAAAGATAGAAAAAAGTGGCTACTTTGCAAGAAAGTAATGAGATCCGGCATCCAGTGTCAAATATAACCCTCCTATACGAGCGTGACTCTAACAGGATCATAAAGATCCTCCATAATTATTACACCAAAAAGGACAATAACAAGATGTTATTTTTATAGAAAGGCCTAATATTAGCATGGAACACATAATTTGGTTGGAGAAAATAATCTAATATTCAACAAGCAAGGAGGGGATGTGTCTCTAATGGGACACATCTCTATTTGTGACTCATAGGGTCTGACTTCACATGTTTTTCTGACACCAAGGCAGAAGGTGACCAGTCACTAGGTTGTCCTGGTCATTCAGTGTAGATCAAAATAAAGCATCTTCTCTTCACACCTGAGTTACCATGGTAATATGGCCCATATGTATGATGACATGCATGAATGACATGATTAAAACCAGGGAAAACAATATTTAGGGTCCTATCATAATGCCATAAAGCTATAAGCCACGCAGTGGCGATATGGAAATTGTACGGTACAATTTTTCTCAAGTCTTGGATTGAAAGCTCTTGAAGGGTTGACCCTAAGCATTTAGAAGAAAATTATGTCATCAATAGTGAGGCAGATAATACACAAACTGTCAATGGATAAGAGATTTTCTTCTGCCATGGTAAACAATGGTACTTTTCAGTGTAAATGTGTATGTAAATGTATTTGAGCTTATATAGAGCACAGCTACCCGCAGTGGGTTTCCCGGCGCTTGCTTAGGGAACCTGTCCTGGTATTCCCCTGTGAGATAACCCCGGCAGGGTATCCACAAGGTGAAAGCCAGGCATCCCGCCGCGAGGGGCCATTGTGGAGATTAAGCAAGCTATTGCCCAGAGTCGCAGAGTGTGAACCTGTGAGTCGAGAAGGCACCGGAGCGAGAATTATCGAGTCCATGGAATTTTTAGCCCAAGACCCGCCGAGGCGGGGAATTGAACCCTGGTCCAGGGCCGATCTCAGCTTCCGGGTCTGCTGCCTCTAACCCCTGAGCCACACTTCTCCATTGCCCTGAGTTTATTGCCCGATTCGTTCATAATATAGAACCAGTTCTAATCTTGTAGTACTTTGACTAAGAATGTGAACGGCCTTCCATTACAATGCACATGATCATAACAATTTAGATTGTAAGCAATGGGAGAAAAATTTGACCTGAAGGAATGAACTTTTTTCTTATATATATTCTATAATTGCATCTATACCTTCAATCTTAGCAAAGGAGTGATTTAGGATTTAGGAATAAAATGTTTGCGCAGTTAGTCTCATAATATATGCAGCCATCTCTGCTCCTTCCATACAGATATGGAATTGCTTTGAAACTGCTATTAACTTTCCTTGGTTCTGTCCGTTTAGTCTGAGCTCAGCCACACACAAAATGCATGTAAAAAGAAAACATGATGAAAGGAATGCTGAACAAATCCAACATTAAACCCCAGTCACAAATCTGAGTTCAGTCTATCATTTTTTTGCTTGCCACACCATTCCAGTTAGGACCCACCAAATGCAAATCAGTCTTGACCCTTCTCCCCATGGGATCAATCGAGTCCGAACTGCCAGAAACAATTATCCTGAGACTGATATTGGGGTATCACCCCTCATTATCCAGGCTAGCTTGAATCATTTGGCATAGCAAGCACAGGACCCACGTCTGGGCATAGCCTCCCACTTAGGGCAACAAATGCAAAAATAACTGATATGAGTGGAATGCTTAGCAAATCAAACATTCACCCCCTTTCACAGATCTGGGTTAAAGCCACTGTGTTTTTTATTTGCCACACATTACAGTTTGGACCCATTCATATGCAAATCAGTCTTGACTCTGCTACTCATGGGAACAATCCAGCCCGAACTGCCAAGTCTTTCTTGGACAAGAAACAAGCATCCTGGGACCGGTTCTGGGGTATTACCCGTCATCAGCCAGTTACCTTGAATCTGGTGGCATAGTGAGCACAGGACCCATACCAGGGCATACCCTTGCCAATTAGGGTGACAAATGCAAATGAGCAGATAATGGACAGAAAGCTGAACAAAACAAACCTTCACTCCCAGTCACAGATCTGAGTTAAATCCATTGTTTTTTCCTCACCACACCATTCCAATTTGGACCAGCCATATGCAAATCAGTCTTGACCCTGCTCCCCATGGGAGGAGTTATCCGTACTGCCAGGCCAGATCCTCCCTGGACCAAAAACAAGCATCCTATGACCAGTTTTGGTGTACCACCCCTCATCAGTCAGGCTAGACTGAATCCGGTGGGACCCATGTCTGGGCACACCCTTCCCACTTACGGTGACAAATTAAAAAAGAACAGATAATCAACGGAATGTAAAAAGGCAAACATTGACCCCCCTGTCACAGAAGTGGATTAAATCAATACATGTTTTGCTCACAACGCCATTTCAGTTTGATTCCAGCCATAGTCAAATCAGTCTTGACCCTGCTCTTCAAGGGAACAGTCTAGCCTGAACTGCTAGGATAGGTCCTCCCTGAACCAGAAACAAACATCCTGACACCAGTTTTGGGGTATCACCCCTCATCAGCCAAGCTAGCTAGTTCTCATGTCTGGGAATACACTTGTCTGGGAATACACTTAACACTTAAGAAAACAAATGCGAAAAGTATTTATTGCAGAACATTTTAGTAACTGGCTGGCGTATATTTGTGATTTAGAATAATTTAAGTGCCACAGTTTAAATATAATGATTCAAAAAAGGGGGTGGTGATGAACAGAGTGTCTGAATTAAGCAGACCACTCTTACCCAGTCCAAAGATCAGGGCTTGATCCATCACCGTTTTTTAGCTCACTGCACCATCCGAGCTCAGAACCTGGCTACATGCAAATTAGTCTGTTCCTGTCCCAGTGCATGATGAGAACAGGGCAAACTAAACTACCAAGCCAATTCTTATACTGGGAAGGAAACAAGCTTCCGGGGACCGGTTTCTGGCATTTCAGCCGTCGTCGGCTCGGCTTGCTTGAATCCTGATGGTGCAATGAGCAAGGGACTCACATCTGAGTTTACCCTTCCACGCTTATGGTGGACAAAATGATTCAGAAAAGGGGGTGGTGATGAACAGAGTGTCTGAATTAAGCAGACCACTCTTACCCAGTCCAACGATCAGGGCTTGATCCATCACCGTTTTTTAGCTCACTGCACCATCCCAGCTCAGAACCTGGCTACATGCAACTTAGTCTGTTCCTGTCCCAGTGCCTGATGGGAACAGGGCAAACCAAACTACCAAGCCATTTCTTATACTGGGAAGGAAACAAGCTTCCGGGGACCGGTTTCTGGCATTTCAGCCGTCGTCGGCCCGGCTTGCTTGAATCCTGATGGTGCAATGAGCAAGGGACTCACATCTGAGTATACCCTTCCACTCTTATGGTGGACAAAATGATTCAGAAAAGGGGGTGGTGATGAACAGAGTGTCTGAATTAAGCAGACCACTCTTACCCATTCCAAAGATCAGGGCTTGATCCATCACCGTTTTTTAGCTCACTGCACCATCCCAGCTCAGAACCTATCTACATGCAAATTAGTCTGTCCTGTTCCAGTGCATGATGGGAACAGGGCAAACCAAACTACCAAGCCAATTCTTATACTGGGAAGGAAACAAGCTTCCGGGGACCGGTTTCTGGCATTTCAGCCGTCGTCGGCCCGGCTTGCTTGAATCCTGATGGTGCAATGAGCAAGGGACTCACATCTGAGTATACCCTTCCACGCTTATGGTGGACAAAATGATTCAGAAAAGGGGGTGGTGATGAACAGAGTGTCTGAATTAAGCAGACCACTCTTACCCAGTCCAAAGATCAGGGCTTGATCCATCACCGTTTTTTAGCTCACTGCACCATCCCAGCTCAGAACCTGGCTACATGCAAATTAGTCTGTTCCTGCCCCAGTGCATGATGGGAACAGGGCAAACCAAACTACCAAGCCAATTCTTATACTGGGAAGGAAACAAGCTTCCGGGGACCGGTTTCTGGCATTTCAGCCATCGTCGGCCCGGCTTGCTTGAATCCTGATGGTGCAATGAGCAAGGGACTCACATCTGAGTATACCCTTCCACGCTTATGGTGGACAAAATGATTCAGAAAAGGGGGTCGTGATGAACAGAGTGTCTGAATTAAGCAGACCACTCTTACCCATTCCAAAGATCAGGGCTTGATCCATCACCGTTTTTTAGCTCACTGCACCATCCCAGCTCAGAACCTGGCTACATGCAAATTAGTCTGTTCCTGTCCCAGTGCATGATGGGAACATGGCAAACCAAACTACCAAGCCAATTCTTATACTGGGAAGGAAACAAGCTTCCGAGGACCGGTTTCTGGCATTTCAGCCGTCGTCGGCTCGGCTTGCTTGAATCCTGATGGTGCAATGAGCAAGGGACTCACATCTGAGTATACCCTTCCACGCTTATGGTGGACAAAATGTTTCAGAAAAGGGGGTGGTGATGAACAGAGTGTCTGAATTAAGCAGACCACTCTTACCCAGTCCAACGATCAGGGCTTGATCCATCACCGTTTTTTAGCTCACTGCACCATCCCAGCTCAGAACCTGGCTACATGCAAATTAGTCTGTTCCTGTCCCAGTGCCTGATAAGAACAGGGCAAACCAAACTACCAAGCCAATTCTTATACTGGGAAGGAAACAAGCTTCCGGCGACCGGTTTCTGGCATTTCAGCCGTCGTCGGCCCGGCTTGCTTGAATCCTGATGGTGCAATGAGCAAGGGACTCACATCTGAGTATACCCTTCCACGCTTATGGTGGACAACATGATTCAGAAAAGGGGGTGGTGATGAACAGAGTGTCTGAATTAAGCAGACCACTCTGACCCATTCCAAAGATCAGGGCTTAATCCATCACCGTTTTTTAGCTCACTGCACCATCCCAGCTCAGAACCTGGCTACATGCAACTTAGTCTGATCCTGTCCCAGTGCCTGATGGGAACAGGGCAAACCAAACTACCAAGCCATTTCTAATACTGGGAAGGAAACAAGCTTCCGGGGACCGGTTTCTGGCATTTCAGCCGTCGTCGGCCCAGCTTGCTTGAATCCTGATGGTGCAATGAGCAAGGGACTCACATCTGAGTATACCCTTCCACTCTTATGGTGGACAAAATGATTCAGAAAAGGGGGTGGTGATGAACAGAGTGTCTGAATTAAGCAGACCACTTTTACCCATTCCAAAGATCAGGGCTTGATCCATCACCGTTTTTTAGCTCACTGCACCATCCCAGCTCAGAACCTGGCTACATGCAAATTAGTCTGTCCTGTTCCAGTGCATGATGGGAACAGGGCAAACCAAACTACCAAGCCAATTCTTATACTGGGAAGGAAACAAGCTTCCGGGGACCGGTTTCTGGCATTTCAGCCATCGTCGGCCCGGCTTGCTTGAATCCTGATGGTACAATGAGCAAGTGACTCACATCTGAGTATACCCTTCCACGCTTATGGTGGACAAAATGATTCAGAAAAGGGGGTGGTGATGAACAGAGTGTCTGAATTAAGCAGACCACTCTTACCCAGTCCAAAGATCAGGGCTTGATCCATCACCGTTTTTTAGCTCACTGCACCATCCCAGCTCAGAACCTGGCTACATGCAAATTAGTCTGTTCCTGCCCCAGTGCATGATGGGAACAGGGCAAACCAAACTACCAAGCCAATTCTTATACTGGGAAGGAAACAAGCTTCCGAGGACCGGTTTCTGGCATTTCAGTTATCGTCCGCCCGGCTTGCTTGAATCCTGATGGTGCAATGAGCAAGGGACTCACATCTGAGTATACCCTTCCACGCTTATGGTGGACAAAATGATTCAGAAAAGGGGGTGGTGATGAACAGAGTGTCTGAATTAAGCAGACCACTCTTACCCAGTCCAACAATCAGGGCTTGATCCATCACTGTTTTTTAGCTCACTGCACCATCCCAGCTCAGAACCTGGCTACATGCAAATTAGTCTGTTCCTGTCCCAGTGCCTGATAAGAACCGGGCAAACCAAACTACCAAGCCAATTCTTATACTGGGAAGGAAACAAGCTTCCGGGGACCGGTTTCTGGCATTTCAGCCGTCGTCGGCCCGGCTTGCTTGAATCCTGATGGTGCAATGAGCAAGGGACTCACATCTGAGTATACCCTTCCACGCTTATGGTGGACAACATGATTCAGAAAAGGGGGTGGTGATGAACAGAGTGTCTGAATTAAGCAGACCAGTCTGACCCATTCCAAAGATCAGGGCTTAATCCATCACCGTTTTTTAGCTCACTGCACCATCCCAGCTCAGAACCTGGCTACATGCAAATTAGTCTGTTCCTGTTCCAGTGCATGATGGGAACAGGGCAAACCAAACTACCAAGCCAATTCTTATACTGGGAAGGAAACAAGCTTCCGGGGACCGGTTTCTGGCATTTCAGCCGTCGTCGGCCCGGCTTGCTTGAATCCTGATGGTGCAATGAGCAAGGGACTCACATCTGAGTATACCCTTCCACGCTTATGGTGGACAAAATGATTCAGAAAAGGGGGTGGTGATGAACAGAGTGTCTGAATTAAGCAGACCACTCTTACCCAGTCCAAAGATTAGGGCTTGATCCATCACCGTTTTTTAGCTCACTGCACCATCCCAGCTCAGAACCTGGCTACATGCAAATTAGTCTGTTCCTGTCCCAGTGCATGATGGGAACAGGGCAAACCAAACTACCAATCTAATTCTTATACTGGGAAGGAAACAAGCTTCCGGGGACCGGTTTCTGGCATTTCAGCCGTCGTCGGCCCGGCTTGCTTGAATCCTGATGGTGCAATGAGCAAGGGACTCACATCTGAGTATACCCTTCCACGCTTATGGTGGACAAAATGATTCAGAAAAGGGGGTGGTGATGAACAGAGTGTCTGAATTAAGCAGACCACTCTTACCCAGTCCAAAGATCAGGGCTTGATCCATCACCGTGTTTTAGCTCACTGCACCATCCCAGCTCAGAACCTGGCTACATCCAAATTAGTCTGTTCCTGTCCCAGTGCATGATGGGAACAGGGCAAACCAAACTACCAAGCCAATTCTTATACTGGGAAGAAACAAGCTTCCTGGGACCGGTTTCTGGCATTTCAGCCCTCGTCAGCCCGGCTTGCTTGAATCCTGATGGTGCAATGAGCAAGGGACTCACATCTGAGTATACCCTTCCACGCTTATGGTGGACAAAATGATTTAGAAAAGGGGGTGGTGATGAACAGAGTGTCTGAATTAAGCAGACCACTCTTACCCAGTCCAAAGATCGGGCTTGATCCATCACCGTTTTTTAGCTCACTGCACCATCCCAGCTCAGAACCTGGCTACATGCAAATTAGTCTGTTCCTGTCCCAGTGCATGATGGGAACAGGGCAAACCAAACTACCAAGCCAATTCTTATACTGGGAAGGAAACAAGTTTTCGGGGACCGGTTTCTGTCATTTCAGCCGTCGTCTGCCCGGCTTGCTTGAATCCTGATGGTGCAATGAGCAAGGGACTCACATCTGAGTATACCCTTCCACGCTTATGGTGGACAAAATGATTCAGAAAAGGGGATGGTGATGAACAGAGTGTCTGAATTAAGCAGACCACTCTTACCCAGTCCAACGATCAGGGCTTGATCCATCACCGTTTTTTAGCTCACTGCACCATCCCAGCTCAGAACCTGGCTACATGCAAATTAGTCTGTTCCTGTCCCAGTGCCTGATAAGAACAGGGCAAACCAAACTACCAAGCCAATTCTTATACTGGGAAGGAAACAAGCTTCCGGGGACCGGTTTCTGGCATTTCAGCCGTCGTCGGCCCGGCTTGCTTGAATCCTGATGGTGCAATGAGCAAGGGACTCACATCTGAGTATACCCTTCCACGCTTATGGTGGACAACATGATTCAGAAAAGGGGGTGGTGATGAACAGAGTGTCTGAATTAAGCAGACCACTCTGACCCATTCCAAAGATCAGGGCTTAATCCATCACCGTTTTTTAGCTCACTGCACCATCCCAGCTCAGAACCTGGCTACATGCAACTTAGTCTGATCCTGTCCCAGTGCCTGATGGGAACAGGGCAAACCAAACTACCAAGCCATTTCTTATACTGGGAAGGAAACAAGCTTCCGGGGACCGGTTTCTGGCATTTCAGCCGTCGTCGGCCCAGCTTGCTTGAATCCTGATGGTGCAATGAGCAAGGGACTCACATCTGAGTATACCCTTCCACTCTTATGGTGGACAAAATGATTCAGAAAAGGGGGTGGTGATGAACAGAGTGTCTGAATTAAGCAGACCACTCTTACCCATTCCAAAGATCAGGGCTTGATCCATCACCGTTTTTTAGCTCACTGCACCATCCCAGCTCAGAACCTGGCTACATGCAAATTAGTCTGTCCTGTTCCAGTGCATGATGGGAACAGGGCAAACCAAACTACCAAGCCAATTCTTATACTGGGAAGGAAACAAGCTTCCGGGGACCGGTTTCTGGCATTTCAGCCGTCGTCTGCCCGGCTTGCTTGAATCCTGATGGTGCAATGAGCAAGGGACTCACATCTGAGTATACCCTTCCACGCTTATGGTGGACAAAATGATTCAGAAAAGGGGGTGGTGATGAACAGAGTGTCTGAATTAAGCAGACCACTCTTACCCAGTCCAAAGATCAGGGCTTGATCCATCACCGTTTTTTAGCTCACTGCACCATCCCAGCTCAGAACCTGGCTAAATGCAAATTAGTCTGTTCCTGCCCCAGTGCATGATGGGAACAGGGCAAACCAAACTACCAAGCCAATTCTTATACTGGGAAGGAAACAAGCTTCCGGGGACCGGTTTCTGGCATTTCAGCCATCGTCGGCCCGGCTTGCTTGAATCCTGATGGTGCAATGAGCAAGGGACTCACATCTGAGTATACCCTTCCACGCTTATGGTGGACAAAATGATTCAGAAAAGGGGGTCGTGATGAACAGAGTGTCTGAATTAAGCAGACCACTCTCACCCAGTCCAAAGATCAGGGCTTGATCCATCACCGTTTTTTAGCTCACTGCACCATCCCAGCTCAGAACCTGGCTACATGCAAATTAGTCTGTTCCTGTCCCAGTGCATGATGGGAACAGGGCAAACCAAACTACCAAGCCAATTCTTATACTGGGAAGGAAACAAGCTTCCGAGGACCGGTTTCTGGCATTTCAGCCGTCGTCGGCTCGGCTTGCTTGAATCCTGATGGTGCAATGAGCAAGGGACTCACATCTGAGTATACCCTTCCACGCTTATGGTGGACAAAATGATTCAGAAAAGGGGGTGGTGATGAACAGAGTGTCTGAATTAAGCAGACCACTCTTACCCAGTCCAACAATAAGGGCTTGATCCATCACCGTTTTTTAGCTCACTGCACCATCCCAGCTCAGAACCTGGCTACATGCAAATTAGTCTGTTCCTGTCCCAGTGCCTGATAAGAACAGGGCAAACCAAACTACCAAGCCAATTCTTATACTGGGAAGGAAACAAGCTTCCGGGGACCGGTTTCTGGCATTTCAGCCGTCGTCGGCCCGGCTTGCTTGAATCCTGATGGTGCAATGAGCAAGGGACTCACATCTGAGTATACCCTTCCACGCTTATGGTGGACAACATGATTCAGAAAAGGGGGTGGTGATGAACAGAGTGTCTGAATTAAGCAGACCACTCTGACCCATTCCAAAGATCAGGGCTTAATCCATCACCGTTTTTTAGCTCACTGCACCATCCCAGCTCAGAACCTGGCTACATGCAAATTAGTCTGTTCCTGTTCCAGTGCATGATGGGAACAGGGCAAACCAAACTACCAAGCCAATTCTTATACTGGGAAGGAAACAAGCTTCCGGGGACCGGTTTCTGGCATTTCAGCCGTCGTCGGCCCGGCTTGCTTGAATCCTGATGGTGCAATGAGCAAGGGACTCACATCTGAGTATACCCTTCCACGCTTATGGTGGACAAAATGATTCAGAAAAGGGGGTGGTGATGAACAGAGTGTCTGAATTAAGCAGACCACTCTTACCCAGTCCAAAGATTAGGGCTTGATCCATCACCGTTTTTTAGCTCACTGCACCATCCCAGCTCAGAACCTGGCTACATGCAAATTAGTCTGTTCCTGTCCCAGTGCATGATGGGAACAGGGCAAACCAAACTACCAAGCCAATTCTTATACTGGGAAGGAAACAAGCTTCCGGGGACCGGTTTATGGCATTTCAGCCGTCGTCGGCCCAGCTTGCTTGAATCCTGATGGTGCAATGAGCAAGGGACTCACATCTGAGTATACCCTTCCACGCTTATGGTGGACAAAATGATTCAGAAAAGGGGGTGGTGATGAACAGAGTGTCTGAATTAAGCAGACCACTCTTACCCAGTCCAAAGATCAGGGCTTGATCCATCACCGTGTTTTAGCTCACTGCACCATCCCAGCTCAGAACCTGGCTACATCCAAATTAGTCTGTTCCTGTCCCAGTGCATGATGGGAACAGGGCAAACCAAACTACCAAGCCAATTCTTATACTGGGAAGAAACAAGCTTCCTGGGACCGGTTTCTGGCATTTCAGCCCTCGTCAGCCCGGCTTGCTTGAATCCTGATGGTGCAATGAGCAAGGGACTCACATCTGAGTATACCCTTCCACGCTTATGGTGGACAAAATGATTTAGAAAAGGGGGTGGTGATGAACAGAGTGTCTGAATTAAGCAGACCACTCTTACCCAGTCCAAAGATCGGGCTTGATCCATCACCGTTTTTTAGCTCACTGCACCATCCCAGCTCAGAACCTGGCTACATGCAAATTAGTCTGTTCCTGTCCCAGTGCATGATGGGAACAGGGCAAACCAAACTACCAAGCCAATTCTTATACTGGGAAGGAAACAAGTTTTCGGGGACCGGTTTCTGTCATTTCAGCCGTCGTCAGCCCGGCTTGCTTGAATCCTGATGGTGCAATGAGCAAGGGACTCACATCTGAGTATACCCTTCCACGCTTATGGTGGACAAAATGATTCAGAAAAGGGGATGGTGATGAACAGAGTGTCTGAATTAGGCAGACCACTCTTACCCAGTCAAAAGATCAGGGCTTGAACCATCACCGTTTTTTAGCTCACTGCATCATCCCAGCTCAGAACCTGGCTACATGCAAATTAGTCTGTTCCTGTCCCAGTGCATGATGGGAACAGGGCAAACCAAACTACCAAGCCAATTCTTATACTTGGAAGGAAACAAGCTTCCGGGGACTGGTTTCCGGCATTTCAGCCGTCATCGGCCCGGCTTGCTTGAATCCTGATGGTGCAATGAGCAAGGGACTCACATCTGAGTATACCCTTCCACGCTTATGGTGGACAAAATGATTCAGAAAAGGGGGTGGTGATGAACAGAGTGTCTGAATTAAGCAGACCACTACTACCCAGTCCAAAGATCAGGGCTGGATCCATCACCATTTTTAGCTCACTGCACCATCCCAGCTCAGAACCTGGCTACATGCAAATTAGTCTTTTCCTGTCCCAGTGCATCATGGGAACAGGGCAGACTAAACTACCAAGCCAATTCTCCACCAGAAAGGAGACAAGCTTCCGGAGACCGGTTTCTGGCATTTCAGCCGTCGTCCGCCCGGCTTGCTTGAATCCTGATGGTGCAATGAGCAAGGGACTCACATCTGAGTAAACCCTTCCACGCTTATGGTGGACAAAATGATTCAGAAAAGGGGGTGGTGATGAACAGAGTGAGCTAAATAACGGTGATGGATCAAGCCCTGATCTTTGGACTGGGTAAGAGTGGTCTGCTTAATTCAGACACTCTGTTCATCACCACCCCCTTTTCTGAATCGTTTTTGGCCACTATAGGTGTGGCAGGGTATACTCAGACATGAGTCCCTTGCTCACTGCACCATCAGGATTCAAGCAAGTCGGGCCGACGATGGCTGAAATGCCAGAAACCGGTCCCCGGAAGCTTGTCTCCTTTCTGGTGAAGAATTGGCTTGGTAGTTTAGTCTGCCCTCTTCCCATGATGCACTGGGCCAGAGACAGACTGATTTGCATATAGCCAGGTTCTGAGCTGGGATGGTGCAGTGAGCTAAATAACGGTGATGGATCAAGCCCTGATCTTTGGACTGGGTAAGAGTGGTCTGCTTAATTCAGACACTCTGTTCATCACCACCCCCTTTTCTGAACAGTTTAAATATAAGGCATTGCTAGGCACATGTATATATCCTCACTATAGAAAGTGTGTTACTTAGAAGAGATAGGTAAACCTAAGTCAACTTGTCTTTTAGATTAGCGTTTCTAACTGCTTCATGCATTGCAAGAACACACTTTGTTTCATTTTACTTCAGTATACTGATTGCTTTTATTTTCCTGGCCAGATTTACTTTCTGTTTGCACAATACGTGGCCATTTTTAAGGTTTCAGAATAAGTTTCCTTGCAGACTTGAGCATTCTTGCTTAGCAACAGGCACATTATTGCTGCAGCCAGAACTTGTTGGAATTTGCGGAAAACCCTTGAGATTGCTTGTTAATTTTTGGAAGTGACTTAAATCAGAAATAAATATAGACACGTTTCCTTAGGAATCCAATTATATTGTGTAATGCTACTTGTTTAAATTACTGTTTCAGAGATATCCTTACAGGAGTATAAACTCATAGTTCTGGTTGTTTATTATTTTATCTAAATAGGGAACAGTAGAAAATATCATTATAATTTTCTCATGATTCATAGCTAAAATGCGTAAAGGTAGCAATTTGAGTTTATAGAAGTGATTAGTTGGTGTCAATGTGACACATTTTTGTTAGAGTTCAGTATACATCAACAACATCCTTGAATACATTCTCAAACCAAAAAGAGTATGGTCAGGAAACAGAAGGTAGTTACTGTGTCAGTGCAACAAGTGAAATAATTCCAAACGGGAGCGCTTGAGGAGGAGACTACGAGTCCCAGGTCACTCTACTGCTAAGGAAGGAGGAGGGGTGAAGGGGAGCCATTCATGGTAACACTGCACGAGCTTACTTTCAACAATATAACTATTCCCTCGTTAACCATGACAAATTGTAAAACTACCAACATTGTTTACCTTTTAATCTGTCCATGCAACAAAGGATATGTTGGTGAATCCTCGCGTTCTGTATGTACAAGAATCACGGAACATAAATCAGCGATTCGTACACGAAAACTAACTGCCCCTCTAGTGTCGCACTATCTAGATAAGGACCACAAACCTGAAGATATCCAGTGGATAGTTTTAGAAAAAATTGTGGCTAAAGCAGGCATTAACATAGACAAAATTCGTCGCAAACGTGAAGTGTTTTGGATATTCACTTTGGACACTTTTAAATCAGGCCTTAATTCCGAAATTCCATGGCAGCAAGCAATCCTTTAACAATATTATCAGGGTATGATCCTAAATATAGACATGTACTTAAAATTACTGAATTTCACTGTGTGACCCTTTTAACTATCTGGTGTCACGTATATGGGGAACAATACCATATATATATATATATATTTTTGAACTAGCGATGATAATGTTAATCACGTACTAAATTGATCCATAGAGTACATATGCCACTTCATCCAGACATTAAATATCGTCTGGTTATAAATATATCCTTTCCAAATTCATGTTTCTGCGAAAAAACGAGGTTAGTATTTTGTCAGTTAAAATATGTGGTTTTCAGATATTATTTGCATATAAATTTATGCAATATATACTGATCTGTGAGATTATCAACAAAAGACAAACAAAAGTCTTTTTTTCAGCTGCTCCGGTGGCTTTAATCGTAATAGCTCAAACCCATGAGTAGTCTATCTTCGATCTCGTGTTAGGTATTGTGACTCGTGACTCGTTTGTTAGACGTCATCGAGCCGCGCCTTCTGCAATTGGCAACAGCTGTTAGGTACGCAGTGCGGGCTAATGAGAGCGCGTTTTCTTGAATATATAGCCGGAAATCGCCCAGTTCGTCTAGATCGCGGACATCAGAAGCATCGACCGATCAGAACCCCCGTCCGAGCGCACGAGAGTCCAAAGACGAAGGTATGTGTTAAACCCGAGCGAAATCGTTTTGGCTTGACAAGATTTTAGCTTTAGATAAGTCATTTACACTATGGTTATGCCTACTACAATAGTGGTTTTTTTCTATTTTCTCAACAGTGTTTATATAATAAAATATTCCCATCCAGCACATGTGCCGGCGTCACTGCATCAAGGTAATGGCTTCAAGAGACATGATTAGAGAGGCGATTTACATTATTACTATGTTTAGTACAATAGTGTCGTTCTATTTTTTAGTGCATATTTACTACAAAGAAACTGATCACGAGATTTGACATTTTTTGCGGGAATACGATCAGAAAAATAGGATGTTGCCCTGAAAAATTGCAAATAAGAATCGTCGGATATCTGAGGTAGGAATTCATTTCCTGCAAAGTGTCCTTATGGGACCTTTTTGGATGCAATGCGTGCGGTTACCTAGCCATATTCACAATGATCTACTATTGGCGTCATTTATATATATGTTATGTTTCCCCCTTTTAAATATAAAATCAGAATACAATTTTTGCGCAATCACCGCCCTGCTAGAATTACGACCTTTGTGAGGCAATAAGGATATATACTGTTAGGATTTCCCTTTGGTGCGCAATCTGTAATTATGTGTACACTGCTATCCGGACTAGATCTTATTTGATAAAGAAGGGTTTTGCAGTATAATAATAGTAATTCGCCATAGGCCTTAGTGCAGTCAGATCTATATAGTATGAACAGACTCTAAATTAAAATAAAGGAAAGGTGAAATGACATAAATAGTAATTCTCTTTTGCTCTCTTTTGCTCTCATTAATTCAGAGTCAGACTACTGGAATAAAGATCCTAAGGACACGTTTTTATCGTCAATTGACCTGACTCACTAAAATCAACACGTGACTAAGTGCGTTGAAAGTCATTTTGCAGAAATAAATCAGGTACATCTTTAATGTAGAGCAGTTAAGATAGTGTTTAAAAGTATATGGTAGAACATTAGTATCTAAAAAAGATCGTATGTCTATTTTTCAGCATATCAGACTCGATACTAATGAAATAAAAACTGTCGCCATAGGAAGCGAAGTCTTTGTGTTGATTCGTCAACTTGTCAATTATTATGTAAGTAAAAATGGGTGTATCCTTTTTCACTAGTAAGGGTAACTTTAGGGTGAGTGTATAGGTACTTTATCTACATCTAAATCTATCTTGTTTTCTTGATTCTTTTCTTTCCGAAGCATTAGTTTCTAATATGGAGCTGTTGGTCTGGGAACCTTTTAGAAAAACTATCATAGTTAGGAGTGTAACAAAAATGTGTATACTTTAAGTGACTATTTAATATAAGTATACTTAGTTTAGCCAATATTGATAAATGATCATCCATAAGGTAACCTGGCATGTGTAAAGTAAATAATTAGATGGTCTGGCCTTAATTTAAATTGAGTGGTTGCACTAAGATGTTAACACTGTATATATATATACATCTGTATTGTAAATGCTATAGACCCTCGAATACAGAAACAGAAATTGTATTGTAAATAGCTGAAATTAATGTGTATGTATGAGCTGTTGATACATCTATATTTTTTGTCTTTGTTTTGTTTGTTTAGGTTATATCACTTTTTCTATTTATATAAAATGTACGAATGACGGTCACCTGACGAAGGCCTTGGGCCGAAACGCGCGTAGTTCCATTCAACCGCATTGCCTTCACCAATTATTCCAACGACTGAATATCTCGTATATCACTGGGTCAATTTGTTTTTGAAATTGTGGTTATGTAATTTTTCTGTTTTCACTTATTGTCTTTGTACGTCTTTAGTTGTAAATAACCAATTTCTTGCTTGTGTTTGAAAATTATGTATTATATACAAATGTTTTTTAAGTGTGAAAAATGAAATAAATAAGTAAATGAAATTTAAACAAAGGATAAAAATAACAAACAAATATACTATAATCAAAATAAAAAGATTGAAGAATTTTTGTATAACTCGCTGTTTCAGCACACATTTATTTGAATGTTGTGGAGGGTCTATCATTTTGTTTAGATTCTGATCTAGGGATTATCTATGCCCTTGGAGTTTGTTACACTTTTTCTCTACATAGAAACAAGAGACTAAGGTCACTCTGCTGCCAAGGTAGGAGAAGGTCTGAGGAGCCAGCATTATAATGCATGGAGGTGGGCACTACAATTTCTTATACCGTGACAATGTTGGTGGGTTCATGTCAGATTTCCAAGCCCAAAAGGCAGTTCAACAAGGAGAAGGAGGCCAGTGGAGGTGTAAATCGGGCACTGCAAGCACTTATAGCTTGTCAATCTCTCCCACAGAATGGGATGTGTGCAGGGCTTGTTTGGGCGAAGATCAGGCTCATCTTTGCCTGTCAACAGCCAGAATCTGCTGGGCTGGGCCATCACTCTTGGGCTTAGGATTTGACACACAAGGTATGCTCAAATGTTTTTAAACTTTGATGTTGCTGCTATCTCTCAGGGGTGGGGGAAACCATGTGGGGGTCTTGCAATATGAGCAAAAACCTCATTCAATTGTAGAATAAAGAGGCTACCTCTAAACCTCCTCGACATCCTGGGTTTGAAGTTGAGTTCATCTGAGGGTAACAACCTACAGATCTTCACCGTTTATAATAGGAATGTTGGCAGGAACAAGGAGTTGGAATCATGAGTTCCACTTTGAATATGGTCTAGAAAGGGGATCATTAATTGTTGGAGGGAAATGTTATGCCACATTGAGACCCTTGGCAATTCAGAATTCACCATTACAAAGGATAAAGATGTTAAGTGGGGAATCTCGGGACTAGATTTACCACATACAAAAAAGACAGATGGATTTGTCATCTACCAAACTATTAGCAATGACCATTAAATTCGGTCCTAGAGCATGTAATGGTCGATTTACCTCAGATCTAGTTGGTTCCCACACCTTTACAAGGATAAATCAGCCGATTAGGATAGGTTACCTAATGTTAGATCCCCAACTCTGGCATTAAGGATGGATATGGTGGTACTAGAAAGGACGACAGTGATCACACAACGGACTTCTTTTTACAATGCAAGAGTATTTGTTACCTAGTTCCAACTCCCTTCCAATTTGGTTACTTGAGTCTCTTCAGTAATAAGCACACATTAAAATGGTCCTATACTAAAAGCCAGCACTATTTAATGTCCCAAGTCTACAATAAAGTCAGAGGTATGCTAGATTTAATGATATATCCAAGCAAATTAGCTGAGAAGGCTGCATGTACTTTGACAGTCCACGAGGACCTACTTAACACTTTAAAAGCAATTAATTTTTTGCAGAGAATTGAAGCCTATATGTAAGGAGTGAGCTCAACCTTCCTGGTTTAATAAAGTTTAGTGAAGATAATTTGGCCCTCGTATCCTTTATTAAATACAAAGACGATTGGGAAATCAAATTAGCCAGAAAAAAAATAATTCAAATGTACCCAAGCAGTAGCTGTCTGAATAGTGTAGTGTAGTTCCTATATTCCCAATAGGCTCTGTGCATTGGAATAATATATCCTATAGATTAGACGTAGTACTGAGGTCGACTAGGTCTCTATCGAATATATTAAACTTAATAGTGAATGCCAGCTAGCTCAGCGGTCACTAGAAACTTTCTTGAATTCACAAGAAGGGATACGTTTCTGACAACCGCATAAACATGACAACTTTGTTTCCCAAGAATAAGAAATGTATCTCTAGAGTTGCGGAAACATAGATAAGTATTTCACTCAGTCACTCATGCATGCTTCGTTTCTACAGAGGAGCAGAGAAATAGAGAGACGGGCGTTTTCAATAAAAGGTTTTATTGAACAGTCTTCTTTCTCATGCAAGTAAAGGGAACTGCAACAATCGTAATGCATACTGCAAAGTATAATGCGTACAGTGAGAACAATATTATAAAATAATACTGTAAGAGCATTGTATGATTTCTAAACCATATATAAATACATACATAAATAACAAGGGCTAAAAGTACTCAACTGGTTCTTCTAAAATATGCCTACCCCAATGTACTTAACCTAAGTCCAGTACGCGAGAAGGAGTAAGTGTGGTGTAGCATAGGTTTAGATTTTCTTTGCCAAGAATATATACAAGGTTTCTCTAGGTTCTAATCAGTTCCATACCTTTAGTTTAGAATGAAGGAGGACTGGTATCTCAGTCTCGGGACTCGATTTCCCAACACCCCGCAAGGGGAGCTTGGAAGCGCTGGAGCTGGATTCTCGCCAAGAGAAATGCAGCCTCTTGATCAGTGCGTCAGCTGGATGGTCGGCTTCTTTTGGCACTTGCTACAGTGAGCAGCGTTGGGCAAGTAGATAGTCGAACTGCTCCGAACCACTGTGTCTTGCTAGAGCAAGTGAAGGCTCATTTGTACCTTGAAGGTGTCTAGTTTGAGGTAAAGTCAGGCAGGATAGTGTCAGAATAGAAACTCAAGGAAATTGTAGTTCTTTGTAAAGTACATGAGTTCTTGCACAAATCAATATTCAAGCAAGGGAAGGTCCCTGACTGCTTAAGCCGATTTTCCAAAAATTCGTTGTGACGTTTTGGTACGGGTGGAAGTAGCCATGCCTGTATTTGGTCTGCATGAGCCATGTCTAAATAAGGGAATGAATTCTATGCCTATATTAGGGTAGTGTGAATTGTACCAATATAAGAGCATGAATCGGGAAAATTCACTTGGATCCTAAACCGCCATACAACAATAGGAGAATGAAATGTGGCGTGATTTAACCGTAGTAGCTACTGTGGGGATAATACATTATTCTGGCATGTAGAAGCCCATGGAAGTTGACATCCTATGTCCAAAGTTTACTTTAATGTCCAGTTTCAGGCTTTAGTTGAAAACTTTGAATGCTTTTACCCGGAAACCAACAAGGTGCAAAATTGTTTGCCAGATACTGATTCACAGGCGACCAAAAACATCATGTCCCTAGATGATTTCTTTGGAAGGGTCTAATGATGCTATTAATGGGATAATTTGTGGTAAAGCACAAGGGCTAGATCAAAAACCTGGTCATCTCTTTGCTTCAGAACCCCATGTTTGGGCTCCCTATCTTAACAAGCTCCCAAACTGCATTTTGCGGATGATATGCTCCTAATTTCAAACCCCTTCAAAATTGCAGATCCTGGTAGATTGTTCTTTGATGTTTTGGACTGATCAAGGTTTTCAGTTAAATGCACTGAAAACTGAGTACATGTCCATTAACCCCTATCAATTGCAGAAGAACCAAATTAATGCACATAACAAAATAATTGAGCAGATCACAGATATTAATTATGTTTGCCATAAGCTGACAAGCAACTTGTTTTGGATACCTCAAATCAATAAGAGTGCATTAAAACTGCAGCATCAATCTATGGCCATCCTTAAATTATATAAGAAAACTAAAACCAAAACAATCTCACCAGTTGTTGAAATATACAATGTTAAGGCTAAGGGGGGTTTGATATGGATCAGAACTATGTGGACACGCTAAGGATACCAGGTTAATGGTGGGGGAAAATAGATTTTTGCGATCATTTCTAATCTTCTACAGAGCAGCCCTTATTATCGACTGCTTATCTGTTTAAACTTGCACCCAATTGCTCATATTATCAAATTAAGATTACTCTTCTGCGGGCATAGATTGTGGCACATCGAGGAGTTTGGTCCTTATGGGTCAGCCCTACAAGAAATGCCAAAGTAACTCTGCATAATTTATGTTTGTCTGCCCTTTGGGAGTCTCCTGATGATGCCACTGTGTGTCTAAGTCTACATTCAAAGACAAAATGTGATTGTTTGTATGGGAAGAAGATCAGCACAAATGCATTTCTGGCAATTTGACGGACTAGTTTCCAGACCAATACTGCATACTGGCATTTGAGCCCATTTTGGATAATGAAGAATGTCTTATGGCTAGGCTAATATATGCTAAAGTCAGTCAGATATGAGAACCTACCCACCACTAGCTTCTATATACAAAGGCAACAGAAATATTGGGCTAGCTTGCAAAATCGAGATTGAGTCGGTTCACATTTGTTTTTTCTGCAATGCATATGTTGGGTCACATAGGGAATGGCTTTTACCTGTGGACCGTATACTAAAATTCTACTACTACTAACGGATCAATTATTTATAGAGTATTAACATTTTTAACATTTGTATGGATAGTGAGATAGAAACTTTCTGTAATAGCACAATGTAACCTGGATGGAGAACTGATGTATTGCTATATATATATATTAAAATATCCATACAATAGAAGTAAGAAGGGAATTTTACAGTGGAGTTTAATGTATTGGAATAGGAAATGGTTAATTAATTGTTTTAATTAATATATTGGTTTGTTTTTCAAACAATGTTTATAGCTGTTGGTTTTAGAGACTGGAACTTAACAAGATTGACAGGGAATAAGCCCTTGCTAAGCTTGAGATGGAGCAAGCTCTAAAGGGGAGGAGCCATGGAGAAAAGGAAGATGGCCCATGAGCTAGGCCTCAAAGAGCTGGATATCTGAGCCTTCAAAGTGGGGGGCAGCAGCAACAGTAATGGTGGCAGTATACCTGCTGTGTCTTCACATGAATTCAGATTCCATATCCCAAAAGATATGGGGCTCAGTTACAATGTGGGGGATGACATAGACAAATGGTTGGCAGCCTATGAAGTGCAGAGCATTCCAGAAGAGTTCTGGGGGTCAGTCCTTGGAAGTACATGCCTGTGGTGAGGAGGTATGCACTCTTTACACTAGAGGTGGGTGACCCGACAAATTATACTGCCATGAAGACAATTTTGTCAGCAAGTTTGCGTTGACACCTGAGAGGTACCGACAAAGGTTCAATGTTAGTTACAAACTCTCCCTGGGTGGATTTTCTGCTATGGCACTGATGGGCTGGTGTGCGGGGAAGCAAAGTTAATGGTTATGAAGGGTTGTACAGGTTGTTTTTAAAGGAACACATGTTTTATACTTGTTTTCCAGAGCTGCGCCAACACCTGGTTTATAGCAAGCTCACTGAAGCCAGGAAGCCTGCTGAGGAGGAAGATTTCCGGGTCAGTAACAGAATGTCCAAAAGGGTATATGGGGGGACTCCCAAAACAGTGGTCATCATCCCAACCAAAAGAAGGATGGGGGAGATAAAAAGACTGAGTTCTCTAATGGTCCCCAAAACAACTCACAGGGCAAAGGGACAGTTTCACGTACCTAATCTGGCCATCAGAAGAAAACTTACCCTGACAAAGTTTAGCAGCCCCCGCCCATCAAGTGCTCTAAGTGCTCCAAATATAGACACTACAAAGGGGATCCCAAGTGTCCCAAAAAGATCACAACCTCCCCTGGAGGAAGGGTTCCAGGGGTGGTAACTATAGTGCTTGGGGAGGAGTTTGTCCTAGGTAATGGGGGGAATTTACAGCGGTTACACTAGTGTCCTTGGGAGACAATGAGATGGTTTCTAACATGCATGTGTCCTCAAATACCACAAAGTATAGGCAATGGATCACCATCAATAGGCAAGGTGTGGAGTCTCTGAGGGACACAGGAGCCATTATGACTATGGTAAGGAGTCAGCTGTTTTTCTCAGAGCAGATGATTCCTAATACATGTCAACCGGTTGTGGTGGCTGTAAGCATAGAGGGGCACTATCCTGTGGCCCTTATTCAATATGAGTGGGAATGGTTTTCAGGTCATCCTGAAAGTTGCAGTGAGCCCTGCCTTCCTGTGGACTGTTTGTTGGATAATAACCTGGAGCACATTACCTTTAAGAAAGTCGCGCTCAAGCCTCATGTGGAGATGTAAGGATTACCTGAGTGGATCTTTATCATGACAAGGTCCATGGCTGCCAAGGACGGAAGTCATGAAAGGGCTGGAGCCTTGAATACTGATCCAGCCAGTTGCAAAGAAGAGGAAAGGCAGAAGGGGTGGTAATCCAGCTCCTGAATGTACCTCCAGAGAGACGGATGGTGCACCTGCAGTAGCCTCCCCGGAGTTCATTGACGAGGACATTGTTTCCCTTGGTGATCTGGCTGAGCTTGCCGGAGGGCATGTGGAGGGAGGACCCATTAAGGAGGAGTTCTGTGGGACATAGCTGTGAGCTAAACCCTTGTGGGCATGAGGCAACAGGTTGAAGACTAAGCAGCACTTGATGCCTCTAGTAGTCACCCCATTTACTTGGAGGACAACCTTCTGTACAGTGAGCCTAAATCTCCTAGACAGGGACTTTGAGGGCCCTGGTGTTCCTTCAATGCTACACAGCCTACCTACTGCAGTTGGCTCCTGAGATTCCCCTGCCAAGACAAGACCTTTGAAAGGCTTGTCCCCACTTCTGTTGGCCTAGGATCTAGAATTCCTCAGACGCGTTCTGTAGGACTGTGTGATCTGCCAGGCTAGCGGGAAGACAAGGTAGAGTGTTGTATAGCATTTTAGGACCCAACTGTAATTTTCACGATTCATGCCCTTCTATAGGTATAAATCACCATGTCCTTATATAGTCATAGAAATCATAACCACATTTAGACATAGCTCATGCAGTCCAAATACGGTATGGCTACTTCACTAGTTTGAAAAACCACAACGATTTCTTGGAAAACTCAGCTTCAGCAGTTAAGGACTTCCCCTTGCTTGAATATTGATATGTCCAAGAACTCATGGAGTTTTCAAAGAACTAAGACTCTGTGATGACGTTATTATGTCCACCTTTACGTCAAACTCGGTTTCTTCAAGGTATAAATATGCCCACACTTGCTAAAACCAACACACTGTGGTTTGGAGCAGTTCAACTATCTACTTGCCCACCGCATCTCGCCGTAGCAAGTGCCAAAGAAAGACGACCCTCCAGCAGACGCACTGAGAGAGACGCTGTCTTTTCTCTTGCCGAGAAATCCAGCTCCAGTGTTTCCAAGCTCCCCTTGCGGGGTGTTAAGAAATCAAGTCCTCAGACTGACCTCCTTCATTCTAAACCAAGGTACGTAGCTGATTAGACCCTAAGAGAAATCTTGGATAGATTCTTGGCAAAAGAATCCTAAACTTATGCTACACCACTCTTACATCTTCCCTTGTGCTCGGCTTAGGTTAGGTACATCGGGGTAGGCGTATTTTAGAAGCACCAGTTGAGTACTTTTAGCCTTTATTTATTTATGTATGTATTTTATGGCTTAGAAACCATACCATGCTTTTACAGTATTATTTTATAATACTCTACTTACTGTATGCATTATACTTTACAGCCATTATTACGATTGTAGCAGTTCATTTCTTCTGCATGAGAAAGAAGACTGTTCAATAAATACATTTTATTGAAAACGCCCGTCTCTTCATTTTTTCTGCACCTCTGGTGAAACTAAGCATGCACGAATGAGTGAGTAAAATATCTCTCTATTGTTTCCACGACTCTGAAGATCAGTTTTATCTTGAGGAAACAAAGTTGTCATGTTTATGCGGTTGTTATGTTATGCTAAAATACTTATATAGCGCAACGTTCACCGTGTAGGTTTCTTGGCGCTTCAGGGGACAAAGTAGCTCTAAGTAGGTTAAAGGCTTAGATGGAGTAGGCTTGTAAAAATAGCCACGTTTTTAGCTGTTTCTTGAACTGAAGATGGGAATAAGTAGCCCGTATTGAAAGAGAAAGAGATTTCCAGGTTTAAGGCGCCAACGTGGAATCCCAGATCCAGCCATGCTTAAGGCGCTTAAATCTAGGGACCGTCAATAGATGTTGACCAGAGGAGCGGAGGGTACGGGGAGGGATGTATTTCTTGATCCTTTTGAAGATGAGCTTAAGACCTTCATCTTATAGCACCTTGTGTAAGATGCAGCCTAACTTGAAGACACTGCGTTGTCTCACTGGGAGCCAGTGCAGTTGTTTAAGCAGTGGCTTTACGTGCTGGCGGGCCGGGAGTTGAAAGATTAGCCTGGCTGCATGATTCTGTATAAATTGCAAATGTTTTGATTGATATGCTGGAATTCCAACATAGAGAGAATTAGCATAGTCCAATCACAAGATGATAAGGGTGAGAACACCTAGGGTTAGTGCTTCTGTTGAAAGGAATCTTTTTATTTTCTTTATTTTCCGTAGCGTGAGGAAACAGACCCACACCACAAAACTGATCTGGAATTTCATTGATAAGTCCTTGCTTATCATGACCCCGCGGCTTTTTGCCGTAGATACTGGATCAGGCGGGGAGCCCAAGGAAGAAGGCCAAAAGTTGGCGATCCAAGGGTTTAGGGTGCCGCCTGTCAAGATCAGCTCCGTTTGGTCTGGGTTCTATTTTAATTGGTTAGCGTTCATCCAGTTACTGATGTAAGTCATGATGGCCTGCAGATTGGCTTCAGATGAACTTGTAGGTTGGATTTAAAGATTAATTGCAGATCATCTGCATAATTGAACACCAGAATATTCATTTCCTTCAATGCGGTGACATGGGGCTGTACGTACAAGTTAAACAAGAGGGGGGATAAGGAGGAGACCTGTGGGACTCCACAAGAAAGTAGACCTGTTTTTGAGCAAAAATTGCCTAGGTGGACGGATTGATATCTGTCAATCAGGAAAGAGTGAATCCACCTCAGGGCCTGGCCCCCAATGCCTGCGCTGCGGACACGGTCGATCAAGATGTTATGATCGACCGTGTCAAATGCTGCGGCAGGTCAAGGAGGATCTGGGTCTGGGGGGAGTCAAGGTCAGCTCCAGTGCGTAATTCATCAATGACTGTCAGGATGACAGCCTCGGTCGAGTGAGAAGGCCTGAAGCCCACCTGGTGGAGGTCCAGATGGAGTGACTCCTCGACAAAGGAGCTCATGCAGCCAGCCACATGTGCCTCCAATATCTTACTCAGATAGGGCAGGAGGGATATCGGGCGGTAATTTCTCATCACTTGGGGGTTGGCGCCGGGTTTCTTTAAGATAGCGAGAATCTCCGCATTTTTAAAAGAGTCGGGAACAGTGCCGCTACTAATTGAAGTGTTAAGGAGTGATATAGGAAGATCAGGGCAGGCACTGAAGGCTTCGCGTAATATATGGAGGGGCCGCTAAATGTAAATGTAAATGTAATTGAGCTTGTAAAGCGCACTGCTACCCGTAGGTTTCCTGGCGCTGTATAAAGCTGGTGAACCTGTCCTAGCTTTCCCTGTGAGATGGTCCCTACTGGGTACCCCCAAGGTGAAGCCAGGCATCCCCGGTGTTGATGGGGATGTTTGTGGAGATTAAGCAAGCTATTGCCCAGAGTTGCTGAGTGGGACCCATGGTTAGAGTGGCACCGAGTCGAGATTTATCGAGCCCGCTGACATTGGCCCAACACCCACTATCGAGGAGAGAGCCTGACTTGACTTTATTTATCAACTTGGAGAAAGATTCTATAGTGATGAGAGGAAAGTGATTGAGTTGGTTGTCAGAAACTAATCCCTTCTTGTGAATTCGAGAAAGTTTCTAGTGAACTCTGAGCTAGCTGGCACTCACAATTAAGTCTAATATATTCGATAGAGACCCAGTACAGTAGAGATAAGTCCTACATCACATCTATAGGTTATATTATTCCAATGCGCAGAGCCTATTGGGAATATAGGAACAACACTACAAGAGGCTGAAATCCCCCTTAACCCACTGCGTGTTATTAGCACCCCCTTTGAGAGGGTAGGCATCAATATTGTAGGGCCTAAGAATCCCCAGATTGCATCAGGCAACAGGTTCATCCAGGGTCTTGTGGATCATGCTACTAGGTATCCATAGGCGATCCCTCTGAGGACTACTACTGCACCTGCAGTGGCAAAGGCCTTGACAGCGATTTTTACCCGAGTAGGGTACCCCAAGGAAGTTGTGTCTGACAGGGGCACAAACTTCATGTCTGCTTATATGCAGTCAATATGGAAGGAGTGTGGGGTCCCATGCAGGTTCTCCACACTTTACCATCCACAAACCAGTGGGATATCCCCTTACCATGCCTGTTGTTTGCTTACCGAGAGGTGCCACAGAAAAGAGTGGGTTTCAGCCCAATTGAGCTGTTGCATGGGTACCTAGTAAGAGGACTTCTGAGTCTGGTAAAAGAAGAATGGGATCACGGTCCCAGGAAGGTACCCTAGGATGTAGTGAGTTACATGCTGGCCCTCAGAAGCCAGATGGCTAATTTATGGAAGCAAGCTTCCAGTAACCTTGAAGCCAGCTAGGAAGTCATGAAGGAGTGATATGGCAAACATTCTATAACTGTGGAATTTAAACCTGGTCAAACAGTGTGGGTGATGGAGGCAGTAGAGCCCAGGGCCCTCCAGGATCACTGGAATGGGCCATATGAGGTTATTAAAGGAAAGTGTGAGGCCACATACCTGGTGGACCTCAAGACCCGTAGGCAACCCCACAGGGTGATGCATGTAAATCACCTCAAACCACACTTTGAGAGGTCGGAGCTCACCATGCTGTTTGTGACTGATGAAGAAAGGAAACTGAACCTCTCTGTGACCTCTTGGACTCAAAGGAGAAGGATGGGTCTGTGGAAGGAGCAATACTTTCTCCCCACTCTAATTCCTGAACAGTAGAGAGACTGCCACAAAGTATTGGGGCAACATTCTTCTCTGTTCTCCCTTATCCCTTGCATTACCCGCCTGTGTACCCATGATGTTGACAAAGGAGACAGCCTCCCTGATAAGAATAAATCTTGTAGGTTGTCAGATAAGCTGAGGTTCAAGATTGAGGCTGAAGCATCCACAGAGTTGGTGTTGAGGGTGATAGAACCCTCCAGTAGACCCTGGTCCAATCCTATGATTCTGGTACCAAACGTTTCCCATCAGGCACCACACCTGAATTGAGGTTCTGTGTGGATTACAGAGGGCTAAATTATGTAACTTAGACTGATGTGCACCCCATCAGCCGAGCTGATGGGCTAATTGATCGGTTAGGGGCTGCCCAGTTTCTCAGTATCTTTGATGTTATATCAGGGTACTGGCTGATCATCATAACAAAGTGAGCAAAGGAGATGTCAGCTTTCTCTACTCCAGAGGGCCACTATCAGTTTAGAGTGATGCCCTTTTGATTAAAGAAAACCCCTGCCCCATTCCAGATGCCGGTGAACCAGGTTCTTGCTGGTAAGAAGGGGGAACATCCAGAACAACGAGGCCAGGCCCATGAGTTCCGGAAGCTTCCAAGTGTAACCATGCCTGCCCAAACATGGTTAAGGCAAAGGCACTCTAGTGTTTGCAATGGGCCGGGTGGGAGGAGCATTGGAAAGCAGACACAGACAGGTAAGTGGGGCTGGGGCTCGGTCTGGGCGGGATTTGTGGTAGTTTTGAGGGGTGGTTGGGGTCTGAGATAGTTGTAGTTGGTGATCAAGGTTCAAGATAGTTTTATGGGGTGGTTGGGGTTTGGGGACATTTTTTGGGGGGTGGTGGTTCATGGTAGTATTTAGGGATGGGAGTTTGGGGTCGTTTGTAGGAGAGGTAGTTGTTCAGGGTAGCTTTTAGGAGTTGGGGTGGTTGTTGGTAGTTTTAGGGGTGGGGTCAGGGAAGTTTTTAGGAGTGAGGGTTTGGGTTAGATTTTAGGGGGTATGGGGAGGTTCGGGGTAGTTTTTAGGGGTGGGGGTTTGGGATCATTTTCTAGGGGGTGGGGGCTTGGGGTACTTTTTAGGGGTGGGGGTTCAGATTTGTTTTTATGGGTGGGGTGGTTCAGGGTAGTTTTTAGGGGAGGTGGGGGTTCAAGGTCGTTTTCAGGAGTAGGGGTTCAAGGGAGTGTTTAGGGGTGGGGGATTCGGGGTAGTTTTTAGTGGTGAGGGTTTGGGGTAGTCTTCAGGGTAGAGGGAGTTTTGGGTAGTTTTCAGGGGCGTTGGGGATTTGGGGTAGCTTTTTTGGAGGTGGAGGGAGGTTTGTGGAAGTTTTCAGTGGCTGCCCTCCAAATCCCAGACTGAGGTCAAAGCAGTCTTAGGCCTCACTGGGTGTCTTGAAAGACTGCGGTTTCGATGAGTATGGGGTGTTTTCGACAGTCTGTCTGTCACCGCAGCAGAGGCAGGCAAAAGAGAGCGTGCTCACGTCAGTGCCCGTATTAAATGGGAACCGCAGGGGCTGACCAAACCAAGCCCAGGGCAGTCATAGGTAGCGTTTTTGCAGTCTGCAAGAATGATGACCCTGGGGGGCATGCCATTGGGTAATGTATTGGATTTCAGGCTAAATGATAGCAAGCATGCTAGGTGGTGGCAAGTGGGTAGTGTGGGCAGGTGTGCACCGCACATGTGCAAATATGAGTATGTGCACTAACAATTAACAACAGAGAGAGATGGGGGAGTGTTATAATGTACACAGAGGCAGGCTCAGAATCCGATCTGCAATGAGTCAGCACTTCTAAGCATTCACCCTAGTGCGCCCTGAGCTCTGATTTGTCACTGACAGGGGGATCGCACCATAGTTTGTACTGCTTATCATACTCAGCATGTACCCACGCATACGGTACGAATATGCTTTAACGTTACGCGTTGCACTAAAGCTTCGGTGTGACGTCATGTACAGCGTTCTGTATGTGAAAGGGGGCAATGTTTCTACTTGGTTTAAAACATGTATGTATTTAATGTACATAATAAGGGCAGACATTGGGATAACTATACTTTTTTTTAATACTTGTAATAATTATATATTACTTTTAAAAAGAATTACACAAATCGCGGTAGAACATCATGCGTACTCGTATTGAAAGAGCTGCGCAAGCGCATCATAAGCGTACGCAAAGACATGTGACTTAAAAAGGAGAGATTTGATTGGTTCATAACTTTTCCTATTGCCACTGTTAAAAGTACCGTCCCATAATAATTACTCGACTTTGACTTCCTATGAAGAAGCATTTGTTCTGCGAATCTTATCAAATATAAGAAAGATCACCATAATAAGAGAAATGGAGCATCTTCCAGCAGTTCTTCAGAGGGAGATTTCATTCCTGAAGAACGTCCAATGAAGAGGAAAGAAGCTCTAATTTGGAAGTTTTTCACTTTTCCAGAAGGTCAAAAAAAGGTTAATGCTCCAAAAGTAACCTGTAAAATTTGCGAAACAACTCTTTCAAGGGGTGATCCATGTAAAAAATACTCCTTTGGCACAGCAAATATGATGCGGCACGTGAAGAACTTGCACCACAAGAACTTTGCTCGAGCTGCAAGACGGAGGTTGCATGAGAACCCACCTGCTTCTGCAACAAGCACATCAACTGCGGCAGCAGCATTTTCACCAAGCAGTCCACACCCACATATTGATTCCGACTTTGTTAAAGTTAAAATTCTATGCATTTATTGCGATAAACTTTTGTGTTATGGGGAACAGTCTATATACTTGATGAAACACAGGACGCAGGATCATTGCTGTCCTCGACATTAGTTCTTTTTTTAATTCTTTTGTTCCGCTTGAAATTTGTTGAGAACAAAAGTTCTTTTTAGAACTCCCTTCACTGGCCAAAGAAAGAGCTATATTTCTATGTTAGTGTGTAAAAGTTTGTCAGAATGAATGTGTAGTTCATAAAGGAATGAATGAATATGTTACTAGTGTATGGAGAATGTGAAAGTGCAGAACTATAAGGAATTGCTACAGCATACATCTATAAGGTGTTTATCTATAGTATACTGTAGTATGTCCGAAGAACTTGAATGTATCATATGTACATAAATATGTTACAAGACTAAGTTTCAATTTGCGCTTCTGGTGAAAGTGCGTGGGTGAATTTGTATGTGTAAGGGGCGGATTTGCAATCCCCTTGTGCCTCTTTTACACAGCCGCTGCGTCACTTTTGTGACACAGCAATGGTGCAAAAGATGTGCCATGGTGTGTACTATTAACAATGTGACGCATCTGGGAGGTGTATTACATTGTAAAGTGCTGCACCAGAAGTTGCTTTCTTGTTAAGCATGGGCAAATTTTGAGAATCTGGCGTTCGCGAATTTGCGTATTTGCGAATTCACAATCCACAAAATCCGCGAACTCTCGCGAATTTGCAGATTTATTTTGTGTTCGCAAGGGTTTCTGCCAGTTTGCGAGAGTTTTGTACCAGTTCGCAATTGCGAACTTACTTGTCAGCTCACAACGGTCGCGACTATGTTGTTTCTACGTCTGGTTCATCATCACAGGTTCACAGCACCCTCTGTTTCACCACTGTCACCCTCTGGTACATCACTGCCACCCTCTGGTTCATCACTGTAGATTATGGGGGGGAAAAGCAAGCACACCTGACCTGCTTCAACAGACATGAATTAATTTGGGGTTGATTTATTAATGTGTCACTGAATTTAAACTTCCAGTCTGGCACCTGTTCCTTATCTGTAATTTGCTTTCTGTTGCAGTGCAATTTTTTTTTCCAGGACCTTTGTGGCCTACTTGTAGCTATTCTATGAGCCTGCTGTGAGGGTCAGAGCAGGGTCATAGAATAGTTGCAAGTAGGCAACTGAACTCTGGAGGGGCCCCTCAGGAAGCACTACAGGGAATGGTTACTAATGATGAGTTTGAACTTTTGCACCTGCTGAGTGCTTTCAGTTTTGCAAAACTCGTTTTTCTGCAATTTCGTGGGATTCACGGGGCGCGAATTTGCGCGAGATCGAAGTCGGAAGCCGCAAATTCGTGCGAATATGCGATTTGTTTTTTTGCGGCGTGTTAGTTTGCAAGGTTTTCTGCGTTTTAGCGAGCTGCTTGTAGCGCAACAGCGCGAAGTTACCCTCACGGTCATTCACAGGCGCGGCCATCTTGTTTGCATGACGTATTTCTGTTTCCGGGTGCAATGTGTAATCTCGCAAAGTACAATTTCGCGTGTGATCGCAAGGAAAATCTCACGCGAACTTACCCACGCGGTCGTGAACGGGCGCGGCCATCTTGTTTCCCCTTCATTGCTATGGTTCTGGGCATGCTTTCTGTATCCTCTCTGAATCTCTACCATCCTTTGCTTGTTTGAAGTTTTTTTTAATCTATTTTACTTATTATCTATCCCTCTATTTTTCTAGCTCTACATTGTAGTGTTTTCTGCTACTTTTGGTTAATTTTAAACTACTTTTTTAAACTCTTTTCTTTTTTTCTTCCCTATTCTATTTCTTCTTTATTATTTAGCTTCCTTTCTGCCCAGACCATGGTAAAGGGAGCCGGGAAGCATCCTGAGAAGGGGAAGGGTCCTGCACCCCGTGCCCGGCTCCCGTGCGGGCGTTTGAGGGGGGAGACAGTCACAGCCCGGGAGATCTTCAGCGCGGAGGAGGTGGCCGCACTAGTTTTTTATTTTCAGCGCTGCCTCTCCAGGACCATCATGGCAGGCGGCAAGATTGCTAGCGGGTACGGTATCCGGGAGCGCCGGAAGCGGTAGGAGAAGGTGTGCCGGGCCATGTACCAACACTCTCGGGTCCGGCGCACCTACAACCAGGCCACCCACCATTAGACGGATCTCCTGGACCGGGAACGCGATCTGCTCGACCTGCTCGGCCTTGAGATCCCCGGGCTTGGTGAGTAGTAGTAGCTATTTCTTTACTACTCTGTTTTCTCCTGCTCTGTGTGTTATTATCTTGCAAATTTTTGTTTTTCACCAAGAGCAATAATGCTGCTGATTACATTGTAGGTAAATTATATTTCAAATTCTTCTGTGCATTTCAGGTGCACTGCTCTCCTTCTCAGTAGCGCTGCTACTATACTTATTTGTTTTCGATTTTGTGTTCATTTCATTGGCCTGTGAAATTATGCATGAGTGTAGTTGTAAGAACTGCGTAATGCTAGACACTAAGGGTCAGATTTTTAATTACTGGCGCATCCCTGCAAAGTAGCAGCGATGCGCCAGTAATTGTGCGCCACGCCACCACCACGCATGGTGCGCCGTATTTACAATGTGGCGCACCATGGGCCCAAAACATCACCGAAGCGTTACCCTTCTGTGCCGTAAAGGCTGCGCATTGCTGGAGTTGCATCGCAACGATGGCGCAGCTCCAGCAATGCTCTGGGGTGCCCTATCTCCCCAATGCTGCGTCAAGCCGTACGTCTGCTTCAAGCAGGCGCAGGGTTTGAGTCACGCATCATTGTCCTCAAAGTGACTGATTGAAATCTTGTAGATTTCCCTCAGCCTCTTTTAGGATGCGTTCCTGCGCAGGAACGCCCTCCCTTGCGCCGGAACACCCTGTGATGGCGCAGGGCATTACAATGTGATGCATCTTCCATATGCGTCACGTTGTTAATATACGCCGCACCATGGCGCCTCTTTTGTTCTGCCGCTGCGTCACAAAAGTCACGCAACAATGGAGCAAAAGAGCTGCAAGGGGCTTCTAAATCAGCCCCTACAGACTAAAGTCCAGTCCTTCCTTTGTACACCTGGCAATAAGAAGAAATAGTGGTGGTGGATTGATAGTTTGAGTATTTTAATGACTGGTTAATGTAGTAGGAAACTTTTTAGTGTTGTCGCTGATCTGCAATCACGATGGACTTTGTCTGTCACTTTGCGTGCTGCGGACTGCTGCCTGCCAGTCCTAGGCGAACCTTTTTAGTAGTTTGTTTAGTGAGTTACATAACTTTCCAAGTCGAAGGTCCGCAAATCAAGCAATACTAATATCGTAGTAGACCACATGAGATAGGTCAATATATCCCGTGGAATACTTGTCCATTTGCTATTTCGCCAAAATATTTTGTTATTGTTCTTTTGAAATGTTTGATTTGGTTGACAAATATCATCCATGTTTTCTAGTCTTTCTTTCTTTCATTTTGTACATCAGCTCCCCTTAGGGGCAAGAGGGCAGTGGAGGAGGCTGCTGCTGCTGCTGAACAAGGCCAGGATCGGTGAGGCGAGGGCTCTTTTGCTGGCCCGGGTAAGTTTTAATTTTAATATAGAGTACCTATTTTTTCCTAGCGTTCCTCATTCGATTTTTTCTAAATCGTCTTTGATCTTCTTGTAGACTGTATCTAAATTCTTATCCTGCCTCGACTATGACTCCCTGTGGTATTGCTAGATTATTCTTATTAGTCTGTCTGTCTAGCTAACTAAGATTGCACATTTGGCAATTCCATTGGACTCCCATTATAGTCAGCAATAGCTCTATGCCTTGACTGCAGTCCTCTGGGATTGTCCATAATGTCTTTTCAAGTCTTCTAAATGTTTATGCTTTGACAATTGCCAACAATAAAAAGGTAAATGACCACCATGAAAGATACTACTTTACTTTTGGTTTGGATAGGAGGACAATCCATTCTACTACTGTAGCATGGACAAATCTGCACAAACAGAACTATGGACACTAAATAGTGCATTGTTTATCAATTATAATAGGCGCAGGTAGACTTTCCACATACCTCAGTGATATCAGACTTTGAAGAACCCCCAATCTCCTTACTGACTAGATAGTGTGGCAGAGTCATTTAGCTCCCGAATTCATCGATGATTGATCCCCAATGATGATTATCCAACGCAGGACAAGAGTACGGAGTCAGAGTCCAGAAGTGTCAGAGGCACGGACTCATGCTTGCAAATTGCAAAGCCTTTTGCTCATTCACTCATGACCAAAAACCACAGAGTCTATTTAAGTTTTAAAGCTTTATTAAAAGTAAAAATATTTATTAAAATCAAGCTTGTCATAAAACATAAACGGTTGATTAAAAATGGAAAAGTGCTTATACTCATTTTTTATTTCACATATTTATTGTGGGCGAGCCAAGCCCTCACCTGGTTTGAACTTTCATTTTTCTTTTTGGTGCTGAATCATTGGTCCCTTCGTCCTAATGATTTGTTCTGAGAAGTGAAGCTTCTGTCTGTTATGAGGAAAATGGTGCGTGTTAAAAAGCAAGCATTCATCAATTGTGCCAAATAATGCTGCAAGACAACACTCTTCCCTGGAAAAAGAGACATTATTACTTTAGAGTAGACTGTCACAAATTATTAGATTGGTTTCTGTATTCACATTTCTTCATTCCTAGACTAAATACTAGTGAGTGGTGTATGTCTATGACATCTAGCATTCTTAAATGTACTTTGTAGGTGGAACATCTGGTGCTGGGCCCAGCGCGGAGGTGGAGGGAAGCTCTCAGGAGGAGGCGGAGCAAGTGCCGGACCAAACTGCTGTGCGGGTTGCCACGGCAGTGGCGGGCAGTGGTAAGCTCTTATATTCCTTACTTATTGAGATTGCAGACTGCATAGTGTTCTGCTCCCCGTGAGAAAACGTAAGGTATGTCCAGATGAGAGACATGAAGAAGAATGATTCACATTTAGGGGCCTATTATGATGGCGGACGGACCTGAGTCTGTCGGCCACCATAGAGTAGGAGGGCCCGCCTGCAGGGGCAGCGGCGGTCCCTCTGTGGTAATTAGGATGTGACCGCCGCTGCAATGATAAAAATGTAAGTTGTGCATTTGCATGCACAAAGCAGCAGGCACCGTGCGGTGCCTGCCGCTTTGTGCAGGCAAATGCAGGGGGGTACCATAGGTACCCCCCATGTGCACCCCCCACCCTCCTTCACCTCTGGGGGCCCGCAACGGGCCCCCAAACAAATATCTGTATGCCTTTGCACGTCGGAAATGCCGCCGTGTAAAGGCATGTTCCTCCAGACATCCTAATATGGCTGGCGGTGTCTGATAGACACCGCCAGCCATGGTAGTGCTTTTCCGCCACGGACGGGAGGCGATCGCGGCGGAAAAGCTGGGGACTGAAAAACGATCCCCCAGCCAGCCTAATCTGGCGGGGGGTCTTTTTCAGTCCGCTGCGGATTTCCCGCATCATCCGGGGCGGCGGTGGATTCCGCCGGCCCGGAGGATGCAGGAAATCCGCAATCCTAATCTGCCCCATAGTTTGAATGGATGGATTCCTGGATCATGGTCATATCTGACTCTTAGATAGCATATGTGTATCTAGAGAGAGTAGACGGTCACTGGATGAACTAAGTGTTACTTTGAAGAGCATGCAACACCGCACCCGCACGTCCGTCCCAGTGTAGGAAAGGCAAGGAAAAGAAGTTGTAATTTTGTCCGAATACTACCATGAATAGTAGCAGTAGTTTGTATTGCAAGCACAGCATATATCCGGCTATTACGATGGCCACTCACTACCTCTGTTAATAAGTTTAGTAGAACTCGGTCATTCATGTGTGGATGTATCACTGTTCACTCAATAAAAAGCAAAGCACCTAAAGTCATCCCATATGTAAGTAAATACATACCATGTGCAGTGATAGATAATCAGATTATTTACCTTCTTCATTTTCCTTTTCTAGTATTCATTGGCACTGTATGGTGAAAGTTAAATTAATTAAGCAGTAGCCCTTGTAATAGAGTATTCTCAGTGCCACCCATAATAGAAAAGTAAGAGCATCACCACCTGCATGTACTGGACTGGTACAGTAACGCAAGTCTGTCTCACTAACCATGGCGGGCGTCTGTTTTCCTCAGGTGCAAGTTGACTGCGCTGGCATTATGCCGGCTTGCAGAAGTTAACGTACCAATTTTGCTAAACAAGAGAAAAGAAGAAGAATAAGACTGGTGTACTGTCATAGTCGACTCTAATGGAGTGAGTCCATAGTGCTCGTAGAATTGATTCCTTAAACTCCCACTAATGTTAGAGCAAGGGTGAAGAAGTGGGAGGTTAGATAGATACTGGCCACCATAGTTATGTACTGCACTTGCAAGTTGCTAGTTCTACTGTGACACAACTTTCTGCTGAATCATTTTTTGTTAATCTTAAAGAGCATTGGTTACAGACTATGTCTTTCTTTCTTCATATAGATTCTCCTTCCAAACCAACCTGGAAGGAGCTGGCTAGACGGGCCCGGCAACGGAGCCTGGAGGCCACTGTCGCTTAATATCACCGGCTGGCGGCCCAGGAGGAGGGGGACACACAGTCTACCACAACCTTTACCGGGACAGCTGCATCCTCCTCCACGCTCCCTGGGTCACCCAGTCAGCGCAGGTCTCCAGCGGTACGGAGCCGGGGCACCGCAGCCAGCCGCCACCGCCGAGCAAAGAAATCAGCTGCACCCCACAGCAGTTGCAAGAAACGCATGCACCGCCTTTCCCTGAGGGTTTCCTACCTCGAGCAGGAGCTGCTCAACACGAAACCCTGCTCGAGACCCTTCGCAAGGAGCATTCCGACCTGGCCCGGAAATTCAACAGCAGCAGCCAGCAGTAGGAAGAGACTGTCCCTTGCCCCTTTTTAAAACACTTCTGGGGGGGGGTGGGAATTAGGAGTTGGGTTATTTCACTTTTTTGGACTTTTTACGGACATTCGTTGGGGTTAGGGAGTGGGGGTGGGTTGGGTCTTGTGGGAGAATATTTTTGTCAGGGATATAAAATATACTTTAAATTTTATCTTAGCATACGGGTGCTCCTTAGGCCACCCTGAACCGGCTACAGAGGATCCAAAATGCGGCGGCCCGGATCGTCACCAACACACCCGCCAGAGCCTCAGCCAAACCGGCGCTCAGGCTCCTTCACTGGCTCCCGGTTAGGGAACGAGTCCAGTTCAAAGCCCTTTGCCTGGCCCACAAATCGCTGCAAAACAAAGGACCTCCGATCCTAGCGAAATTCATCACGCCTTACAGAGCCTCAAGATCTCTCCGTTCTGATCAGGAAAACCTTATCACCATCCCCAAAGTCAAGAAGGCCCGCACGGGCGGAAGGCGCTTTTCGGTTCATACAGCGCGTCTCTGGAATGCCCTACCCCGCGAGTTAAGAACAGAACCCAACTACCTACGTTTCAGAAAGAGGCTGAAAACCTTCCTATTTCCATAATCCTCACTACCCCCTCCTTGCCCCGCACTCCCCTCAGGTTAACTGTTCCTAGCGCTGGGATACCCACGGGTGACTACGCGCTCTACAAAATTTATTAATAATAATACGTGTTTATTTTACTGCTTTTGAGGCTGGTGGGTGGGGGTTTAACAGTAACTTTGTTTTGGTGACACTTAAGTGGCATCTTGATTCAAGTTGTGTAATTAATTGCCCAAATGTTTTCAAAACTAAGTGCCTCTCACAGAGTAAGTGAATTCAATAGTCCTAGGACTTTACTAGTACTAGCGTCAGTCTCTCGTCTCTCCTAATACTCCATTATACTTTCTCCCCCCAAACGCTTATCTTACCTGTAATTTGTGTTTGGAAATAGGGCTAGGCACAGGGCTGGCTGCACGGCAAATGGCGATTAAGGTTGGCAATCCTGGGCGGATGAAATGTCATCATTGCGTTGGTACTAGTGGTGTTACACAGTGGCAGTTGCAGTATCTGAAAAAAAAGAAACCGTAGCATTAGAACGGTACGATAGAGAATATAGCAGGTGACAGTACAATAGAACAGTGCCACAATGTAGCCTAACAAATGGTAAAGTATTGAAAGTATAACTAGTACTTGCGTTGAATTTCTTTGACATTGGCTACTACTACAAGAATTAGTACTGAAGGTGAAGGACACAGCAGAGTAATAATTTGCCACTTCGAGGAGGAGGATGTTCTTGATGACCTATCAAGTTGATGGCGTACATGAAAATCTGCTTTCATTTGCCAATAGTGACTGAGTGTGAAGCTGAGTAAGAATAGAATATATCCTCGGAATCCTTCACCAGCCTGTTGCTATGACCTTATCCTCCCCAGCAAGTGTGTGGAATTATTGCTGTCATTTAGTCACACATCAATCAAAACCACACAGCCCGGGGAAAGAGGGTTAGGGTTTGGAAAATGGATGGGAATGGGGGATTTTGGGGAAGTTTTTTTGAGAGAAGAAAAAAAAGCACAGCATGGACAAACAATAATTGAAGATAAAGTAATCTTTGGGTACAAAGCTAACCATAAATCTTTTAAGTGACATAAAGGAAGTGCATGCACTACTGCATGCATGGTTACTGAAAAGTAAGTAGTACTTTCAACAACCGTGAATGACAGAATGCAACAGTACAGGGCTGCAGCGTTTTTACTTGCCTATCTCCGCACTCAGAGAAACACTTCTTACATTAAATTAGGTTTAAAAAATAGCCGAAGTAAAACCTATAAAATGGCTGTAGGGAACATTACTTAAAAGATCATTAGAAAAGAACGGATACTGTATCTGTATGTTGTTGTAGATGTCCTGTTGAATTTGGTAAGTTGCACGCATCAAACCATTCCTCTTATTAGCGGCACTCCTCCATTCCAGCTGATGCTCCATCCATCAATGTTGGTGACCAGAAGACACCCTGTCCCCTGCCTGCCTGGCGGATGCTGAATTGCGGCTCGCTAATGTGAAGCCTGACTTCATCCTTTTTTTCCCATTGCACAGACTGAAACCCGGCCTGTAAGTATTGATGGAAAAACAGGAAGTGATATTAGAACACCACTGGCAAATAAATATAAGGTATGTACGCTGTGTAGTGCAAAAAGTCACACTTTGAGTTTCCTAATAGACAGTACAATATTTTTGAAAGTGCGTACTCTGTCTGAGTCTCCTTTTGAAGGATAAATAAGTATGGGCAAATTAATTTAGCGGATCTTTCCCCTTAAGCTAGGTGTACTGTAAACTGTGTTTTAGAACAAAATTAGACCTTCCCAGCAGTGCTCCCACCCAGACCCTTACTAAAGCCAGTCGCAAAAATGTACAAGACCCCCAAAAAGATCTCAAAAAACAAGGCCTAGTAGAAAACTGGTGACAAAACGTACTTTGAAAGTAAAAGTAGGCCCAAATCCCCCCTTACCCACCATGGATTGTATTCAAACCACTTGCAAGCAAGCAAAAGTATCCACACCCAGCATCGTTCCAAGACTCGCAAACCCCCCCGCAAACAGCCCCCCACCCAAACACATGCAATATATATACTGCTAACCCTAACGAGCCCTGAGTTAAGAATAGTGGCAAACGCTTTCTTTAACTATACCAAATACCCCCTTTCCCACTATGGATTTTCTTCAAATCACTTGCAACCAAAATTACACATTCCCACAAGTGCTCTAAGACCCCAGAACTCAGTTGCAAAAATCTAGAACACCCCGAAACACATGCAATCCTGCTGCTAGGGCTAACCCTAACGAACCCTAAGTTACAAAAAGTGCCAAAAGGCTTTTCCGCATGGATTTTCTCCAAACCAGTTTTATCCGGTATTAGACCTTCCCAGCAATGCCCCAAGACCCGCCAACCCACCCGCAAAAAAGCACAACACCCCCAAACAGCCAAAAAGCCAAAATGGAAAATCTCATACTTACAATATTTTTCGGCCTTCTGTCCAAACGTGCTGTGCAGCTAGGTCATAACTCCCGTTTTCCACCATGGATTTCCTGAAAAGCAAATGCAATCAAAATTAGACTGTGCCAGCAGTGCTCCCAGACCCCAAAACCCACCACAAACACCCTAAACACCCCCAAAGAGCACCTCAAAGACAAGCAAGTCAGCAAAAACGCAAAAAGAATTTCGCCCCCGATTTGGTCCAAACCCCTTTTATCCGGTATTATAGCTTCCCAGCAATGGCCCCAGAGCCGTCAACCCAGGCGAAAACAAGTAGAAGACCCCCATCAGCCAAAAGGCAAAAGTACAAAAATGGGGACTTAGTCATTTTCATGGCAATTTCCAAAATCACTCTGCGCGCGCTCTGCAGCTAGGCCCTAACTCCCCTCTGCCACCATGGATATGCTTCAAACCTCATGCAATCAAAAGTATCCATACCCAGCAGTGCTCCCAGACCCCGAAACCCACCCACAAACACCAGGAAGCCCCCCAAACAGGCCCCTGAAAACATGATAGTGAGCAAAAAGTCAAAAACGTTTAAAAGTCTGATTTGGTCAAAACCAGTTTTGTCTTTATTAGACCTTCCCAGCAATGCCCCAAGACCCGCCAACTCACCCGCAAAGAAATAGAACACCCCCACAAGTGCAGAGTCTTTCTTCATTGGGCGTAATCCAGCCCTCTGCTTTGAGGGAAATAGGAGTCTGGAGGAGGAGGATAGAGGAGCATGTTCTTGTGAACTTGTGAACCTGAGGAATGCAGACTGCGGCACCTTCAAATCAATAAGCAAATAAGTAAAGACAGTTCTGCTGATGGGCTTGTTTTTGTGATTAGGTTATTAAAGTTTTAATTATATTAACTGTGCAAAACAAAGAAAGACAGACACACAGGAATAAAAGTGAATAAGGACGAAAAAGAAAGTTATTGATTCATTGGCTCATTTTCAGGGCTCGGTGTCAGGGAATAAGAGTTTGTCCTCTTACTCTGCGAATTCAGCCAGGAGTAGGTCAGTGTCACCTAACAGAGAAGAAATTCCCTCATGTAAGTTGCTGTCCTCCTCGTCTTCATCCAGCATGTGTTCTCGTACTTTGTAATCTGGTGGTATGAGGTGCTGATTCATCTTAATCATTGTTAATTTCTCCACATTTTTGGGCGAGAGGCGGGTCCGTTTGCAATTTACAATGCCACCAGCAGCACTGAAAACACGTTCAGAAGACACGCTTGCGAGTGGGTAAGACAAGTAGTTTATAGCCAGGTTGGAGATCTGTGCCCACAATTCTTTTTTCCCATGCCAATACGCCAATGGGTCAGCATTAACATAGACCTCTGTTGAGTCATTCAGATAGTCCTGCACCATCGACTCAAGGTTCTCCACGGTTCCTCCACTTTGCTTACTTTTTGCTGGGACCTTTTGAGAACCAAACCCAAGCAGAGTTAGCCAATCCTCTTCTTCAGCCAATGTTACTGTTGTGTCTGGTGTAGATGATCCCGTTGCCGGTGTCTTTAACGGCTGAGAGGTCACTTCTGCCACAGCCACAGGTGCAGAAGTGGATTCTTTTGACTGGGGATGGCCTGCTGATTCTGATGTACTGCATTTTCCTTCAATTTTCTGCCGTTCTCTTTCTAACCTCATGGCTGACAAGGCTAGCCAATGTTTGTACTTTGTAACATCTTCGTCACCAAAAGGAAAGAATGCTCTGCCTGCCAGCGCCTTTTTGTAGCGTGGATCCAGAATAGTAGTACAAATGTAATGCTGTTCTGAGTAGATCATTTGAAGACGTTTATCGCCAAGTAGGCGCTCTAATAATTTATCCGCCAAAACAAAAGCTTCTTGCTTTTCTTCATCTTTTTGAAACATAGAAGACACCGCCTTCAGTTGGTGCTCCAGCATGCGCAACAATGGAATAGCTTTTCCCAAATTACAGTCCTCCCTGCTGACTGCACGTGTGAAGACCTCAAAAGGACGAAGCATGTCTGTCAGGCTTTTAACTAGCTTCCATTGCGCCGCATCTAGCCTCAGGTCCTTCTGCGCTGTACCCAGTGTTAAGAAATACTGATCGAGTACCGTAAACTGCTCATACAGATGCTCAAGCATGTAGAAGGTTGAGTTCCAACGTGTTGGCACCTCCTGGTTGAGTGCTTGCACTGGCATTCAACGTTCATGTAGCAGGCCCCCCAGATGCTTCCGTGCCTTTAAAGAATGGCTGAAATGGTTGCATATTCTTCGGCAGGTGGTCACTAACTCGCACACTGAACTGTCTTCACTCAAGAATTTTTTAACAACCAAGTTTATACAGTGCGCCAAACACGGCACTCTGAAATAGTTACCCAGATCCATGGCCTTAACTACATTGGCGCCATTATCCGTGGAAACATAACCAATCTTGCGTTTTTTGGGGGACAGCCAGTGAAAGACCTTTGTGTTAAACTCATTCAAAATGTTTTCTACTGTATGACGTTTCTCCAAGCCAAACATGGCTAGTGTTGCATGTTTCCGAGCAGCTTTAAAACCTTGGTACGGGTCAACACCTGCGTTTAGCTTTGCTTTAACCCCTGAAAAAGAGACCCAGTGTGCAGTGATGCACATGTAATCAGTGCCTGCGCCACTGGTCCACATGTCTGTTGTTAGATGTATAGTTGGAACAGCACTCTTCTGCAAAGCTGTCCCAATCACCTCCAGCACATCTTCATGTAGTGCTGGAACCGCAACTCTGGCAAAATAGAACCGGCTAGGAACCTTCCATTTAGGGCTGAGCGCTGCCACTAATTCTAGAAAACCAACCCCTTCTACAAAAGAAAAAGGGAAAAGGTCCAGAGCTAGCATTTTAGCCAGCTTAGTGTTATACAGACGCATCAGTGGGTGGTTGCGTTCATATGGCGCTTCTGAAAACAACATGGTTCTAAAGGTGGGCTGGACCATTTTACGGGATGATGATGACTTCTTCGACCCAGTTACACTCGCTGATGAACTTTTTCACATTGGCGTCTCACTCTCTCCCACACTCTTAGTGTGGCTCACAGGGGGTGTGCTGACAGGGGTACTGGGTGTAAGTGAAGTGTTTGACGCTTCTTCCTCCTCGTCATAATCAGATGAAACCTCAACATTTGATGACTTCCAATTCGGGCTTCCTTGATCTCCTTTAGGTGCTCAAACCATTGGACAGTGTGCTGTCTCTCAAGAAGACCTCTCTGGCCTCCGGTACCATAGTTGGTACCAAACTTACCACGACTAACTTCAAACTTACAAATGCTACAAATTGCTATGTTTTCCTTTTTTGGGCAAACACTAAAGAAGTCCCAAACTGCGGACTTGAAATGTATGTGGGGGGCGGAGGAGGCGATACTGGTGGTGGTCATGCTGCTAATGCCAGATGAAGCGGAGGATGTGTGTTGCCGAACTTTACTACGTTGTGCACTTGCACCGCCACTAATTGAGGTCGAGGTGGATGGAGGTCCCTTCTGGCGAGGAAGAAATATGGAAGCAGTAGGTGGTGGTGTACTAGTTAACTCCAATGATGGTGGTGTTCCCATTGCCTCCTCGTCGACAACATCATCATGCTCAGCAGCTTTTCGGGCTAGGGTCAAAGTGTCTGTTTGCTGCATTCCCGCTGAGGCTGGAGTGAAGCCTATGATGACTGCATCGTCGTAGTGAGAGTCTTCATCAGCAGGAGTATACGCCACTTCATGTTGAGCGTCATCACACTCCATAACTATGAGAGTTTCGGGGACCTTCCTTTTACGCTTGGCTAACTTTGTCAGATCATGGTAAGCCTCACTCTCAGACGGCAGTGGTGGTTCCCAAGTTTGATCTGTATCATCAGAAGGAGGTGGGCTTGAAAAAGATGTAGACACCATCCTTGATCTTTTCCTTGCTAGGGATGTGGAAGACAATGAATGATCAGGAGTGGCTTCCTCAAATGATACCTCGGCTTGAATGTCGATTTCCTGATTTGCCCCTACTAAACAACTATTGTGGGCACTTGTGCCCCTCCATGCTCCTCTGCTTGCCCATCTCCTTGCGCTGCCTCTCCTTCCACATGTACTTGGGCTTGTACTTGCACATGTGGTTGTTGTTGCGGCTGTGGTTGTTCAACACTCGTCAGATGAGTTACAACAACCTGTGTTGATTGAGGGACATTGCTGCTTCTTTCTTGCGATGAGCCAACATCACTGGTCGATGGTGATTGAACAAGTAGACTGGCTGCCTCTGCAGCACTCAAGGGTTTGGGCTTAAGTTGGCGTGGTGGTTGTGGCACTGAGCCCAATGGAGCGGGGGTGCTGCTCCCAGCTTGGACCCCAGCAGATCCCGCTACTGCTGCAGGCGTACTTTTTTTTTTATTCCTAAAAAATGTGGCGGGCGGCACACCAGTCTCCTTGGTAACTTGCTTCTTCTGCTCCTTACTGGCAACTTTCTTGCTAGAGGAGCGACGGGGAACTTTTTTTGGGGCCATCTTCTTCAGAGGTTAGAACAGCAGGCCTCAGTTGCACGAGTTGCAGAGTTGTCTGTGGCCAGACGTGACGTCGCCTGACGTTTTGCTGCACACACACACCGCTGCAGGACTTCTTCCTGGCACTGGTGATTCTCTTGAGTCTTGTGCACCTAAAAGCAATGGAAGACAGAGGAACATCAGTTCAGTTATACACCCCAAAAAGTCGAAAACCACAGAAAAATCATCACAATTCCATGCCATCCATGCCCGCAATGATGTTTAAATTCAAGACACCCCACAGAAAGACTATGCCCATGCACCACTCACTACCCCTGGGCATAATGGATGAAAGCTAGGCAAAATGGGTGCAGGCCTGAGAACACTGCTTGCATTCAAAATGGCCCCTTGCCTCCCAGCACATGGCCAGGGCCTGCCTGTACCAGCACTCAAAATGGCCCGCACCCACATGGCCAGTCGCCATGAACACCCCAAAAAATCAAAAAACACACAAAAATCAGCACAATCCCATGCCATCCATGCCCTCCATAATGTTTACATTAAAGAGACCCAACAGAAAGACTCAGTCCATGCACCACTCACTAGCCCTGGGCAAAAGGCCCCAACAGCAGCCCAAAAAATCGAAAACCACAGAAAAATCAGCACAATCCCATGCCATCCATGCCCTCAATGATGTTTAAACTCAAGACACCCCACAGAAAGACTAGGCCCATGCACCACTCACTACCCCTGGGCATAATGGATGAAAGCTAGGCAAAATGGGTGCAGGCCTGAGAACACTGCCTGCATTCAAAATGGCCCCTTGCCCCCCAGCACATGGCCAGGGCCTGCCTGTACCAGCACTCAAAATGGCCCCCACCCACATGGCCAGTCCCCACGAACACCCCAAAAAATCGAAAACCACAGAAAAATCACCACAATCCCATGCCATCCATGCCCTCCATGATGTTTACATTAAAGAGACCCCACAGAAAGACTCAGTCCATGCACCACTCACTAGCCCTGGGCAAAAGGCCCCAACAGCAGCCCAAAAAATCGAAAACCACAGAAAAATCAGCACAATCCCATGCCATCCATGCCCTCCATGATGTTTACATTAAAGAGACCCCACAGAAAGACTCAGTCCATGCACCACTCACTAGCCCTGGGCAAAAGGCCCCAACAGCAGCCCAAAAAATCAAAAACCACAGAAAAATCAGCACAATCCATGCCATCCATGCCCTCCATGATGTTTACATTAAAGAGACCCCACAGAAAGACTCAGTCCATGCACCACTCACTACCCCTGGGCAAAAGGCCCCAACAACAGCCGAAAAATCGAAAATTCCAAAATTGTAGTTGCAGCAACTGTAATGCCCCAAACAAACTTACTTGTGAAATTTCTAATCCAAAAGTGATCCAAAGAAAGTCAAAAAGGCCGCAAATCCAAATATCCAGCAGCATCCACAAAAAGTAATCCTTCCAGGTCAAGATCCGAATGAAAGTGACCAGCACATGAAGAAAGCACTGGGAGGAGCCTGCTGGACAGGAACAGGAAGTTGGAGACTGTGGGGCACTTCCTTCCTCCCCCCCCCCCCCCAAAATGGACTCCTTGCAAAAAAAAGTGCAGGCAAACGTCAACCTGAGGAGGTATTCTGATAAAAATTATCATTTTCAGAAGGTTTATGCTGCTTGCTGGTGGATTTCTTGTGCAGAATTGCAAATTCTGTAATTTCGTAACCAATGTATCTCCCCTTCTGTACAGCTCAACTCTGAGCAGAGCTGACACATCCTCACTGCAGTGTGGATTGGACTTACCACAGAGCACGCATTTCCTCAACATCCTCTTCAGAACCACTTGTCTGCAATGCAACCTCAGCGCAGGCCCTCACATCCCTCATCAACAGCAGCTACAACAATGAAGTCAGATTCCACATTGCAGCCCCGCAGCTCCTCAGAGACGGCGCATTACCTCGACTGCATGACACATCCTCAATGCCATATTTCACATCAGAAGCCCTTGTTAACAGGATCCTTGATGGCCAATACGGGACCTATCTCGGCAGCCTTGCCGTATCTTGAACCTGATGCATCATTCGGACTACATTTCAGATCTTTGATGCGGATCCTCACAACGCTCTGCAAACCAGGATTTAAGGTACTTTTTTCAATGGGACTGTTGAACCTAGCCGTTTTAGCACGGTTATCCCCAAACATTTTGCCTTCTTCCTCCAATTTCTTCTGATCTGTTTGTGTTGGTTTTAGGACTCTAGGGGCCCGATGTAGGTGGCAAATACCGGTCGGAAACGGCCGAATTCGGCCATTTCCGACCGGTATTTGGCATCTTAAGATGTAGGGGGCCAGATTTTACAGATTCTGTAAATTTACCGAATCAGTAAATTTACAGAATCTGTAAAATACCTAATCAGTATTTTTACTGATTCAGTAATTCCCAGATGTAGGTGGGACTCTTCTGAGTCCTAAAGGCCCTACAAATTCGGTATTTTACCACCCAATCCAATTGGGTGTTAAAATACCGAATTCAGGTGTGCAGGCACATGTGTGCATGCACACCTAGCCATGTGACAGACAGACATGCCCTTAGGGCATGTCTGTGTGCCACATGGCGCAATGCCTATTTTTGGGGTGCCAGAGGGTGTCAAAGTGACACCCCCTGCACCCTTGCAAAATTCGATATTTACAGATTCTGTAAATACAGAATCGGTATTGCCCATTGATTCCTATGGGCTTCAAAGCCCATAGGAATGAATGGGCATTACCGATTCGGTATTTACCGAATCGGTAAATACCGAATTCATCCGATTCGGTATTCCAGCACATCTGGAATACCTACACATCCACCGCTTAGATTTACCGATTTTTAATTACCGAATCGGTAAAATTCGGTAATTAAAAATCGGTAAATCTATTCTACCTACATCTAGCCCTAGGTGCTTTACCATTAATAACCAGTGCATATGTTCTCTGTCTAAATTGTATTGGTTGATTGGTGATTGGCATATTTGATTAACTAGTGAGTCCCATGTAAAGTGAACCAGGTGTGCCCAGGGCCTGTAAATCAAAATGATAATGGTGGGCCAGCATCACTGACTGTGTCACCAGCATAAGTAGCCCTGCAAACATTTTTTAGGCCTGCCACTGCAGTGTCTGTGAGTGCAGTTCTAAACTGAAGGAATTGGTGGAGAGTTGGTTTGAATACAACTGCCTAAAACTGAACTCAGGTAAAACTGAAGTAATGCTGTTTGGGAACAATCTTAATTTTTGAAGTACTAGTTGGTGACCCGCTTCCCTGGTTTCACTTCCTATACCCTCAAAAATCTGGGAATAATACTGGATGAGAAACTCTCCTTTGAGGCCCATGTAAATGCAGTAACGTCAGCAACTGTGCATGTTCTTAGAACTGTCATGAAGGTATTGCGGCTTTTACCTTCGGGGAGCGGGCAAACAGTAGTTACAGCACTCCTCATGTCGAGGCTGGATTACTGTAACAGCCTCTATCCAAACATACAACAAAGACTTCTGTATAAACTTCAGCTGCTACAAAATGCCGTAGCCAGGTTACCTACGGGCACATCCAAGTTCTCGCACTTCAAGGCTTAGGACTAGATCATTTAAGGCAGCAGTTTGAATGGTATATACCAACAAGAACTCTTAGATCTCTGGGAGCTAAGCTGGTTGCAGTTCCACCAACAAGAAAAGCTCAGTGGGGTGGCAGAAGTTTCTCTTCATGCGCAGCAAAATCCTGGAACGACTTGCCATTCCATTTGAGAAATGCCACCAATCTTTTGGCTTTCAGGAAAGGGTTAAAGACCTGGCTTTTTGATAAATAAACCCTCTTTTTTTCAGCTCAGATTTAAGGAGTAGTAACTAACGCCAGGACACCTCCGGGTAATCGTGCGCTCTAAAAGTTTCCATAAGATAATATAACTAGTTTGTTCTGACAAATGCACCCACTTTCCAGGCCCAAAAATTCCCTTTTACTACATTTAAGTCACCCCTAAGGTAGGCCCAAGGCAGAACACATGCGCGGCGCAGTGTAGGTAAAAGGTAGTACAAGCACTAGTGTGCTTTGTATGTCCTAGTAGTAAAATAAAGCTACTTTCATTTTTCACTGTTGTAAGGTCTATCTCTCTCATAGGGTAACACGAGAAAGGCCTTGAAATATCTTTTAAGTGTAATTTCCCATTGCAAGCAGATAGACATTTGGAATTTGGGGTCTCTGAACTCACAATTTACATATACATCTTTTGCTGAAGTTAATTTTGATTTTTAAAATGTGTGTTTGAAAATACCACTTTTAGAAAGTGGGCCTTTTCTTGATTAACCATTCTGTGTCTCTGCAGACTACACATCTGGGTTGGCTAAAAGTTGGGCTCTTGTGCATTTAGATACTCACACAAAGGGAGCTGAGGTGTGCCTTGCATTTCCTGATGGCCCATCCCCAGGCTGATGGGTCATCCTGAGCTAGAATGGTGGGAGGAGTTGACACTGATACTTGAGTAGAGCTGTGCCTGTCCTTACGCAAAGCTGTCTCCACCCCCTGTAGTGTGTCTGGAGCCTGGTAAGGGAAAGGCAGAGTCTTGTACACTACAACACTTTCCTTTGAAGTTTGCCTGCTTTTGAGGCAGAAAGAGATATTAACTGCTGTTTTTCCATATCATTGCTTTCCAGGAGACATGGATGACGGATCCACCACATCTACAAAGATATATATGGTTTTATGCACCAGCCCTCAAAAGAGCAAGATTTGGTCATCTGCAGGGAGGCCTGGTGAACTACGTAAGTAACACCTGTGTAAACTCATTCCATTTATTGTCCTTAACAACACCAGAATCCACCTCTATAAAAATCTCCACCATAAAAGGGCTATCAGGGAAAAGGCACAAGGTTATAGTGATAATAAACACGTACATACATCCTAACAGGAAATCTAACAACGCATAACAACTGTCCAACTTCGTAGAGTCTTGCAGGAGCGAAGTCAATACACCAGATATGGTACTGACAGGAGACTTTAATTTACATCTACTTGGTCCATCAAAAGCGGAGGAAGTTTCTATACTAAGCAGCGAATGGCAGAACTACAGGCGATACACCCCCTGTATTCACCTATCAATCATCAACAAAACATTCAATGCTGGACTGCACCTTTGTCTCCCTAACTCTCTTTAAAAAAAAATTCTCATTTAGTATGGGATACAAAATTGATAGTGCTCACCGGCCCCAGGAACTTATATTGCGCACAAATACCCCAAGATTAATGAAATGCAAGGGCCTACCAGGCACAACCACTGCAATACACTTTAGGAAAATAAAATGTACAGAAGAGAACTTCCAGGAAGCTGCTAAATCTCTATTTGAATCATGGAAAGGGGACAACCAAATAGAGAAATGGACAAACTACACACATGCCTTGGCAACATCTTTTTCCCACCCCAATTAAATTGAAATCACAGCAGGGTTATAGAGGACACACTAATTTCACCATGCCGCAAAAGAGCAAGATAAAATCCATCAAAAATAGCATCAACTACTCTTTGCGGCAGGTGCACTGGTCTCCAACGAACATCACAAAACTAGCTGAATTGCATCAGCAGAAAACACGACTAAAACACGCAATTTGGGAAGCCAGGCATGATAATGAGGATATCCTATGAGTGAAACTGCATGCAGATTCTAAGTTGAAAAACAGTGCGAGATTCTGGGAAACAATAAAAAGATTCACCCATCCGATGCATGAGTGTCTGTCTTCCAATATATCCAAGGAAAACAGGGCCACTATCTTGGAAACCACTTTGACCAAGGAAAAACCGTATTGCACATAGAAAATAGCATGGACTCCACACATGTCGCCTATCATCTTGAAGCATCAATCCAACGAGGGTGACTCAACTTCAGAGGAATGGTATGTATGAGAATCGCGGGGACTTATACTCTTAAATGATTACATAAAACCAATTAACAATTACATCAAGAAGGGAAGGCAAGAAGGGGCACCCGGGCCCAATGGAATTCCACTCATGCTCTTCAAACAAGACACAGAATATTGGGCGAAGGCACTTAGTCCTCTGTTCAGGGAAATAAGAACAACAGCCCTACCCCCTCCATCCTGGCGGACTTCGATAATTTCACCAATTTTCAAATCAGGTGACAAGACCCAGCCTAAGAGTTACCTGTTAATTGCCGTCTTGGACAATGAGGCAAAATACTTTGCCGGCACGTTGCCGGACGAACTGCAACTCTGGGCGGAAGACAATGCGATCATCCCCCTAAATCAAACTGGTTTCTCCAAATCTGTTAGAACCACAACAAACATAACAACTATGGCGCTGTTAATCGATAAGGCTGATATCACAAGAACACCACTACATTTGTGCTTCATCGATTACCAGGCAGCTTTCGATCATGTAAATCGTCACAAACTTTAGTTAAAACTGGCCGACTGGGGCATTCCCCAGTCTTTACTGAACCTGTTAATTAATCTGCCTACCAAGACCTGGGTGCAAGTAAAGCTGGGTGACGGGTCAACCCTATCGAGAAAAATTCCAACAACAAAAGGCCTCAAGCAAGGCTGCATACTGCCCCCAATGCTATTTAATCTATTTCTTGCAGATCTGATCCCGCTATTTAATCCCAGAAATTCACATTCTCCAAAGATTGGAAACCTAGTACTACAATACCTACTCTACACTGATGACCTAGTATTGATCAGCCAAATGAAGGTGGGTCGACAGCGTCTTCTTGATATCACGTTTAAATACTCTGAGGCTAACAACTTAAATATCAACCTGGAAAGAAACAAAACCATGACAATTAAAAAGAACCTTAACCACATTGATGCTAGTGTTATTTTCCTCCTGTGCTGAGCTTTTGGTTTCCCCATTGTTCATGACGAGCTCAGCTCGTCATGAGTGTATGGAGGTGTACACCATGACGAGCTGAGCTCGTCATGAGCGTCCAAGGAGTTAAGAAAATTCCTGTCTGGTTTTGGGATAAGACTCGAATTGACTCAGTTACAGAGTACAAATATCTGGGGGTGATTATCGATAAAGGTGTGCACTTTGTAACCCAAAGAGATACAATTAACAAGAAGGGTATAGCCCTAGCCGCCTCAATGAGCAACCTCAATTCCAAATTGCTGGCCCCTCACTTGCCTTACTGGCTGAAGTATACGAGCACAACTCCTACCCACAAAAACCCATGGGAGCGAATCCCAGAGGGGAAGGGACTCTAGGGATGTTGTGGTCGCAAAAGTGTACAGAATAATTTTGGTTTACCAACACAAGTCTCTCCAGCACAAATTAGGCTCGAGTTTGGTGTTCAAAAACAGACCATTGCAAGAAAAGGTGTGATAGTTTTCTTATGGGACAAAGTAAGGAAAGCTAAATCAGGTATCTTAAATTGGCACTTGTGGTCTGAGCTACAACAGAAAGAAGCATCACCAGCAGCAAAATATTTAACAACTATCATGTCCCCTCTGGGTCTTACCGAACTTTGAGCAACTCCTACAAGTCACTGCCTCCTTAAAAAATCAACAAAGAAAATAGTAAAGAATCAATCTTGGATTGAAGATAAGGCAGCTCTAACAAGGAGGTCGCATGGCTGGATGATCTTGGGCTCCTATTCCTCCCTGGCTGCACAAAAGTATCTAGCTTCTGGTTTTGCCAAACAAACAAGGACGCCATCGGCAACCACCACCACCACCTCATCAGGGCGGCCATGAGGACTTCCTTTAAAGACCGCCTAGACAACAACACACACAATAGCAAGGAGCTCTTCAACTTCCTGAAGGAACTCTTTAACCCCAGCTTCAACACCAACGACATCCAGCCGTCGCAAGCCCTGTGCGACTCCCTTGCCGCCTTCTTCCACCGCAAGATAGCAAACATCCATGACAGCTTCAACACCCAGACAGCCCCAACAGACAAGTACACAACAGACCCTCTGCACACCATCGACCATGACCCCCTGCTAGCCGGGGCAAGCGTCATTGACACCATCAAGACCATGAGCACAATCCACTCCGGCTCTCCGACAGACCAATTCCCGCACCAAGTCTTCAACAAAGAAAGCAGCTCCATAACACCCCACCCGCACAACGTCATCAATCTCTCCCTCAAGACTACGCCCTTCCCAGAGAGCTGGAAACACACAGAGATCAACACCCAACTCAAAAAACCTAAGGCAGACCCAGGAGACCTCAAGAACTTTCGGCCCATCTCTCTGCTCCCCTTCCCGGCCAAGGTCATCGATAAAATCGTCAACAGACAGCTAACCCAATACCTCGAAGAAAACAGAATTCTGGACCCTTCCCAGTCAGGATTCCGCAGCAACCACATCACCGAGACTGCCCTCATCGCCGCCACCGACGACAACAGGACCCTGCTGGTCAACTGTGAGACCGCAGCAATCATCCTTCAAGACCTCTACACCGTCTGCCACCGCACTCTACGTGCATGCCTCCACGCCACAGGAATCCGAGACAAGGCTCTGGAATGGACCACCTCCTTCATCTCCGGCAGAACCCAGAGTGTCCGCCTCCCCCATTCCGTTCCAAAGCCTCCGAGATCATCTGAGGCGTACCCCAGGGACCCTCCCTCAGCCCGACACTGTTCAACATTTACATGGCCCCGCTCGCACACGTCGCCCAACAGCATAACCATAACATAATCTCCTACGCCGATGACACTGAACTGATCCTCTCCCTCACCAAGCACCCCATCACCGCCAAAGCCAACCTCCATGAAGGAATGAAGGCCGTCGCCGACTGGATGAAGATCAGCCGTCTGAAGCTGAACTCGGACAAGACGGACGTCCTCATCCTCTGCTCTTACCCTTAAGCCTGGGACGACTCCTGGTGGCCGATGGCACTGGGGGCAGCTCCAACACCCACAAACCACACACGCAACCTGGTAATCATCCTCTACTCAACGCTCTCAATGACCAAGCAAGTCAATGCCCTCTCCTCCTCCTGCTTCAACACCCTCCGCATGCTCCGCAACATCTACAGATGGATCCCGACAGATACAAGAGAGACAGTCACCCAGGCCCTCATGAGCAGCGGACTCGACTATGGAAATGCCCACTACCGAGAGCCCCGACCATGCTCATCAAACAACTACAACGCATCCAAAACGCCTCGGCACGACTGATCTTCGATGTACCACGACACGGCCACATCACCCCCCACTTGAGAAACCTGCACTGGCTCCCTGTCAACAAGAGGATATCCTTCAAGCTCCTCATCCATGCACACAAAGCACTCCACAAGACAGGCCCAGCCTACCTCAACAGACGGCTCTCCTTCTACATCCCAAACCGGCAGCTACGCTCCACCAACCTCATATTCGCCATCTGCTCATCTGAAGAACAACCACCAGCGGGAGATCCATCTCCCACCTTGCTGCCAAGACATGGAACACCCTCCCACTGAGCCTACGACAGACCCAAGACCTGCTGACCTTCAGGAGGATACTCAAGACCTGGCTGTACGATCAGTAGTGCCCCCCCAGCGCCTTGAGACCCTTGCGGGTATGTAGTGCGCTTTACAAATGATTCAATTTTTAAAATACAGATTAGGCCTATTGCCATGCACAAAGTACTTTCCATATTGGCTGAAAAAACAATCTTATCCCAATTGTCATTTATGTGGTACACCCCAAGAAGATATGCTGCATCTCCTCTGCACATGCAAGGAACTAACAAAGGAAAGGAGACAGCTTTTAAAACCAATTTTAACCAGAGAGGTATTCACACACAGAGACAGGCTATGCTGACATGTTTTGCACTAGAGGACATGCAGCTTAACTGCTGCTTTGTAAAATTCTTAAGACAAGTGGTGAAGAAAATGCCTAGTGAGAACAGCAATGCAGCTGACAAAGAAAATTCGGACGCTGCTGAATAACTGCTTATTCCTTTAATGTACTGTACACACCATTTGGTTATAATGTCTTTTAATTGTTTTTTAATATTTTTTTAATAACTAATGACACATATAGAGATATTTTGTAGCATTGGTTATAAGTAACTCTGCTAAATAAAATAAACTTGAAACACTTCATTCCCCAGCTCGCTGTTGTAGGCTGCCAGAAAAATCACTGCCATAACTGAGGAGACCGGAGAGAAGCGCCCTGCAAATAAAGCAGCGCGCCGCAACAGAAATTAACAGACGCTGCGACTGGGTGTGTTGCAGACCTTTGAGACTCCGAACACTCATGGAAAAACATACAGACGCTACCCGTGATTTTACAAGTCACATTGTCCTTCCACGGATTCACTCTGGTTACCCCCGAGCATAGAAAGCTTGGCTTTTTTGGTCCTGATGAGAACTCAAGAAACCATCCTGAGTTTGAAACGTGTAGACCCGTTTTTCTAGCCATAAGAGTCTAGTAACATCAATATTGAAAATAATTGAAAATATGAAGTGGTGAAACTTAATGTTCTATGGCATTGTCAAATGAATCATTGAAAAATTGAACAATTGTAAATACTGTGTTTGTTGTGTATGGTGAATGTGCAGATTGGGTGTGAATGAAGGTGAAAAAATCTGGAAAGTGGTATGCGTGAGAGTATATTGTATGTTTTTGAAAATTGTATATTATATATGTTTTTAATGTTGCAATAAGATGAAAAATGAAAAAGCAAAAAATTGCAGAAAAATATGTTCTTTGAATAAATACTGACTTTATTTTGATTAATTCAGACCAAAAAAGCAGTCTACATCACTTTTTGTTTAGTGTCAATTAATGGATGGTAATTTAGAGAGAAAAAAGACTTCCAGTATTGGCACTAATTTTGTTTACTCAGAAAAATCACTGCAGCATGAGTCTCAAGCAATGTGTCACAGACATCAGTAACACCCACTCTGAATCTGACATAGCACCTGGTTGGCGGATGTGTATCGACTTAGCTCCTGCTTTGCAGCTGGAAAATTGATGCAACCCCCGGTTTTTATGCTGTCGCATTTTGACACGTCGTCCCTTGATGCCGATTCTTCATTGAAACTGCACAGTAGTGAGGAACTGATGCTGCCTGTCTGGAATATGACACATCATCTCCACTTACAGTAAGGAACCAATGAATCACCTCCCCTGACAGTAAGGAACCAATGAATCACCTCCCCTGCCTAACAGTAAGGGACTGATGCATCACATAATCTGGCAGTAAGGAAGTGATAAAACAATTGCCCTGTATAGTAAGGATCCAATGCATCACTTTGCTTTTCTGGTGCCTCACCTCCCCTGAGTCTTGCATCATCTTTGATTTTTGGCACATCTAAAGTACTTTGTGCTAAATCAAAGACATCTATTGATTTCTATGGACTAAACATTTAAAAGTGATATTTTGTCTTGTGTATGTTGGATTTTTGTCGTTTCGGTCTTTTGTTAAGATAAATATTGACTATCATAGCTTTGAGACTACCTTACACTGCCTAGAGTGAGGTTTCCTACTTGGAAAGGGTACAAACCACTGCCAAATAAAGCCCCAATTTCTAACATTGGTGGTCAGCAGTGAGAAAAGGACCAGTGTTTGTACTTTGCATGCAGTGATTGGTGTACACTACTTCCATATCAAAGACCATTGCACAACCACCTACTGGTTTTACTTTTCTCTTTTAGCAGGTTTTATTGTTGCCACAAACATGTCTCTGTATGGAATGCAATCAGCAGTACCTGCAGACATGCTGTTTGATTCAGAAAAGGGGGTGGTGATGAACAGAGTGTCTGAATTAAGCAGACCACTCTTACCCAGTCCAAAGATCAGGGCTTGATCCATCACCGTTTTTTAGCTCACTGCACCATCCCAGCTCAGAACTTGGCTATATGCAAATTAGTCTGACCCTGGCCCAGTGCATCATGGGAACAGGGCAGACCAAACTACCAAGCCAATTCTTATACTGGGAAGGAAACAAGCTACCGGGGACCGGTTTCTGGCATTTCAGCCGTCTTCGGCCCGGCTTGCTTGAAACCTGATGGTGCAATGAGCTAGGGACTCACACCTGAGTATACCCTTCCACGCTTATGGTGGACAAAAATGATTCAGAAAAGGGGGTGGTGATGAACAGAGTGTCTGAATTAAGCAGACCACTCTTACCCAGTCCAAAGATCAGGGCTTGATCCATCACCGTTTTTTAGCTCACTGCACCATCCTAGCTCAGAACTTGGCTATATGCAAATTAGTCTGACCCTGGCCCAGTGCATCATGGGAACAGGGCAGACCAAACTACCAAGCCAATTCTTATACTGGGAAGGAAACAAGCTACCGGGGACCGGTTTCAGGCATTTCAGCCGTCTTCGGCCCGGCTTGCTTGAAACCTGATGGTGCAATGAGCTAGGGACTCACATCTGAGTATACCCTTCCACGCTTATGGTGGACAAAAATGATTCAGAAAAGGGGGTGGTGATGAACAGAGTGTCTGAATTAAGCAGACCACTCTTACCCAGTCCAAAGATCAGGGCTTGATCCATCACCATTTTTTAGCTCACTGCACCATCCCAGCTCAGAACTTGGCTATATGCAAATTAGTCTGACCCTGGCCCAGTGCATCATGGGAACAGGGCAGACCAAACTACCAAGCCAATTCTTATACTGGGAAGGAAACAAGCTACCGGGGACCGGTTTCTGGCATTTCAGCCGTCTTCGGCCCGGCTTGCTTGAAACCTGATGGTGCAATGAGCTAGGGACTCACATCTGAGTATACCCTTCCACGCTTATGGTGGACAAAAATGATTCAGAAAAGGGGGTGGTGATGAACAGAGTGTCTGAATTAAGCAGACCACTCTTACCCAGTCCAAAGATCAGGGCTTGATCCATCACCGTTTTTTAGCTCACTGCACCATCCCAGCTCAGAACTCGGCTATGTGCAATGAGCAAGGGACTCACATCTGAGTATATCCTTGCGTGGAAGGGTATACTCAGACATGAGTCCCTTGCTCATTGCACCATCAGGATTCAAGCAAACCGGGCCGAAGACGGCTGTAATGCCAGAAACCGGTCCCCGGGAGCTTGTTTCCTTCCCAGTGTAAGAATTGGCTTTTGTAGTTTGGTTTGCCCTGTTCCCATCATGCACTGGGACAGGAACAGACTAATTTGCATACAGCCAGGTTCTGAAACTGGGATGGTGCAGTGAGCTAAAAAACGGTGTTGGATCTAGCCCTGATCTCTTGACTGGGTGAGAGTTTTCTGCTTAATTCAGAGACTCTGTCCCTCACCACCCCTTGTTGTAAATATTTTTGTCCACCCTAAGCGTGGAAGGGTATACTCAGACATGAGTCCCTTGCTCATTGCACCATCAGGATTCAAGCAAACCGCTTTAAGGAAGCCCTTTTTGACTCCTACCCTTTCCAATGTAAACCACAGATAGCCCCAGGAGACCCGATCGAATGCTTTTTCTGCATCTAATAACATAATTGCTATCGGATCCCCTGAGACTGCTGCGGCATCAAGCAATGTAATCACTTTGCGCGTGTGGTGGGTGGTACCTCTCTCTGGTATGAAACCATGTTGATTTTTGCTCACCACCCTATCTATTATCCTAGCATATCTTGTCGCTAATGCTTTGGAGAAGATTTTTGTATCCGTATTCATTAACGTGATAGGCCTATATGAGCCAGGTTCTTCTGGTGGTTTCCCTTTTTTTAAAATTATGACTATCTCGGCACCACCCCAAGTCTTAGGTATTGAGTCCCCACTTTGTGCTTTTAGCATTGTCAGAAGCATATCTATTTTTAAAACATCCCAAAATATTTTATAGAACTCTATTGGGATCGTGTCCGGGCCAGCTGCCTTTCCAGATGGGAGGTTTGCTATAGCATTTTTTATTTCTTCCTCCACAAAAATCTCATCTAACCCATCTGCTTCCTCATCCGTGAATCTAGCCACCGGAATATCATGTAAATAGTCCCTGATTTTCCCGAGATCGGTCCTTATCGGCTCCTCATATAGCTCTACATAAAAAGATCTAAAGACTTCCCTGATTTTCTCCGTCTCTGTATGTATCGTACCAGAGGAATCCTTAATCTCCCTTACACTACCTAATGCTTCCTGTTGTCTTGTACGAACTGCTAAAGTTCTTCCTACTGTTTCACTAAGCTCGTGACATTTTTCTCTTTTGCTAGTATAAAGTTTTGCAGCTTTTCTAGCAATGTCGCCTTCGGCTTCACTTTTCACTTTTAACAATTTCAAATATGCATTTTCTACAGGGATTCCACTCAGAATACATTCCTCTAAACCCTCCTCAGCCTTTAGTACTGTCTCGGCTATTTCCGCATTCTTCCTTTGCTCCTGCTTTCTCCTATATAAACTAAAGCTTAAAGTCTCTCCCCGTACCCCCGACTTAAATGCATCCCAAACTACCCCCACAGAAGTACTATCCCTATTATTCTCAAAGATTTCTTTAATCCATGACTTCATATGCTCCACGTATTTTTCTTCCGATAGCAATGCTCTTTCAAAGGTCCATTGTCTTATCTGTTTGGTGGTTCTTAACTTTCTCACCGTGAGAATTAGCGGGTTATGATCACTTAAAATTCGCGGAAGCCTATCCATCCTGGATTCTGTTAAAATTTCGTTTGAAGCAAAAAAATAATCCAATCTCACGCATATTTTGTGTGGGGCAGAATAATATGTATAGCCCTTATTGCCTGGCATTTTTTTCCCCCATACATCATATAAAGCATTATTTATTGCTAATTCTTGTAGAGCACGACACATCCGCTTCTTTCTGCCACAATAATTGCCAAATGAGCCTAAACCCAAGCCATCAGCCCCATTAATATTCAAATCTCCAGCCATTATAATTCTTGGAGCCCAAGTACCCAATTCCACATCCAAATACTGAAAGATCTCCGGGTCATCCTTAGTTGATCCATATACACTTATTAACGTTGTCCACTCCCCATCAATCCTACATTCCACCATTGCCCATCTCCCCCATTGATCATGTGCCTTTTTACTCACACAAATATTTTTATCTCTGGTTAATATAGCAACTCCCCTTTTTTTAACATTTTGATGTGAAGCTACCAAAACCTGAAAACCCAATTGCTTCAAAAGAAACTCTTGTGAACTCAAAACATGTGTTTCCTGAATAAAAATAAAATCTACGTTCATTTGCCTCAATAACAGTGATACCTTGAGTCTTTTTTGGGCCTCATTTAGCCCGCACACATTCCATGTTACATATTTTGTTCCCATAAATAATTCTTTATGGTTCTTTTATTTACCCAGCTACACTTATATTCATACTCAAGCTTTATCACTCTATGTCTTTTTATTTTTTTAATTATGCTTCTACTTCTTTGCAACCTGGTATCTCTCATCTTATATCTTTTTGTGTCTCCTTTTCCTCTCGCTCCTGCCTTTTATTTTCATTAACAACTCTATATTTTTTTGCCTTTTCTGCCTTTTTTGCCTTGTCATGCCCTGTCCCTCCCCACCCTCCCCCACCTCTAGACTGCACCCCTCCCTCCCACCCTCCCTACTGGCAAAGAGGTCAATGATGACCTCTGTCTGACAGCCGATTCTCCACAGAGGACCTCTCCGCTCCCACCCTCCCGAAGTGTCATTTTGTACAATCAATATCCTTAATGGCATTTTCTTGTACTGCTCCACCCTTATATTCTTCTTCTTACATGTTATTGTTTCTTTTTCTGTGTAGCATACTCTGTTTGTCTAATGGCTAATACTCTCTCATTTTGTGTCTTTCCTTCTCTTTGTGCTTTCATTTCTTTTAAGTAATTCAGGTACTCATGTGCCACTACTTCTGAAAAAAAAACCCTGAACTGGCCATTATGGCCAACTTTGAGGCGGCATGGAAACATTAAGTACACTTCACAACCCATGTTCTGAAAAGGCGTTATTAGCTGCCTCATTCGCCACCTTCTCTCCACAGTCGTGTGGCAAAAATCCGGGCGGGTAAAGAATGTTATGTCCTTGTGTGAGCGCTTAGTCGTAGGCTTTGCTTTTTTAATTATTTCCTCTCTTAGTAAGAAATTCCCAATATATACTAAGATAGCCCTTGCTTTCTGGTTTGTAGTTTTCTTTTGCGTTAAGGGAAACCTATGTGCGCGCTGCACCTCTTTGTCCCAGTCCCACTTATCGAGCTCTGGAATTCTCCCTTCAGCAATTCTACAACAAACCCCCGTATGTCCGATCCTTCCTTCTCTTCATCAACGCCCAAAATTCTTATATTATTCCGTCTTTGTCTGTTCTCAAAGTCATCAAGTTTCCACAGGACATCAGATGATGTTTTTTCTTGATCATCCCTGAACTCCTGTAATTTTACCACTTCCTCCTCAACTTTGCCTGTCCTCTCCTCAACTTCCGCAAGCCGCTCAGCCATTTCTGTATACAGTTTATCCACCTTGCGTAGAGACCCTTGTATCTTTTTATTCGCCTGCTCAGCTCTTTGACTCTCCTGGCGAGCTTCTCCCTGGATCTGCTTTAGAGTTGAGAACAAGAGCTCAAAGTTTGCCGCGTTATTATTTTCCTGTATCTGTGGACATAAGTGTGTCTGGGGCTGTGATCTATTTGGTTGATCAACACCTCCAACATCTCCAACTGCGCCTTCAGGATGCATCTGTAAAGTGGGTGCATGATCCCAGTCCAGTTTTTTCGCCACCCCGGATTGTATTACACTCCCTCTTTTCTTTGTTCTTCTACAAGTCCTTCCCTTAGCTCCCTTTTTTTTACTCAGCTTGGACCCCAGGTTTCGTTTTAGTATAGTATTATGTTCTTGAATTGGCTCAGACTCTAGTTCTGATGTATCTATCTGTGAGGTCTCTGAATCTGACTCAGTTTCCGTAGTAGTGTCTGCCTTATCAAAGGATAAATTAGGAGTCAACTCATCTGGCTTCCTTAAAGCAGTGCAAGCGCTATACGTAAAACCTGTGGCTTCGGTTAGGGTGAATGCGGGGGTCACTACTCAATTTGCGATAATGAGAGGTACAAGGCAGGGTTGCCCTTGCTCCCCATTGTTATTCGCAATGTATATGGACCCTTTAATCCGAAGAATAGAAGCGAGTCCTTTAATAAAACCATTACTCACTCGGATGGGCCATTGTAAAATATTGGCATATGCCGATGATGTTGCAGTTATTACACCAGATCCAACGGAGGCTATTCCCCAAGTAGAAGCGGAAGCCCTGAAGTTTGGAAGAATTTCAGGTTATAAACTCAATACTGCTAAGACGCAGATTATTAAGAACTGCCATACCCCCTGTACAGATGGGCGAGTAATTAAGTCTGGAATATATTTGGGGGTGAGCATATCGGCTGAGTTAGACAGCTTAGTAGAAACAAATATAAATCCTTTAATAAATAAAGTACGAAAGGACCTAGATAGGATAGATAATTTGCACTTAACAATTTTGGGGCGGACTAATGTGATAAAAATGCTGGTGTTGCCAAAGTTTTTGTATTTTTTCAGAGCAATCCCTTTATTATTTGAGAACAATTTGTTTAAGAGAATAGAAAATATGATTAATAGGTTTATATGGGCAAAGGGGAAAACCAGGAGAGCTCTCAGGTTCATGGTGTTACCAAGGGAAAGGGGAGGTTGGGCATTGCCAGATATAAGGTTTTATTATTGGGCAGCAGTTTTTCAGAATATGGTGGGTCTGGTGGGCGGGGGAGAAGATGAAGGAGGGAATGAGGTAGGCTCACTGGCAATATATGGTTTGTTACTAGGACCAGAAGTGGAAAATGTTTTTTTGAAGTTCACTGAACCCAGTTACTACAAAAGGACACGTTTTAAGACACTCATTGCCGCATATACTGTATGGAAAGCTTTTACAAAAAAGTTTGGGTTAGGGCGATATAATGCCTATACAAGATTGAAAGGAAATCCGAATCTATCCGAGGAAATCACTTCAGAGACTATATTGGGAGAATGGGAACGAAAAGGGCTTAGAAAGATGGGAGACATCTTGGGACAACAGGGAGTCTACCAGTTTTCTGAACTACAAACTAAATTTGCACTAGATAGAAGACAATTTTTCAAATATTTACAAATCAGGAGTTTTTTTACATAATAAGAAGGGTGGTCCGCTAGGATTTAATAAAAATGCAATTATGGAAGTGATACAAGCAGGGGAGGATTGTACCATTAAGAGATTTTATGCAGAACTACTGGCCTCAAGAGAGGATGATATAGAGAAATGGGCAAGTAAGTGGAAACATAGCTTGAACCTTAGTGAGGAAACTTTTGATATCTCCTTAGAAATGGGATGCACATTGTTATGCTCAGCGCCCTTACAGGCACAACATTATAAAACATTATTTCATTTATATCATACGCCTGCAAAAATAGCTCAATGGGGTGGCATAACGGGAATTAATTGTTTCAGATGTGGGGACTCCGAAGCAGATTTACTACATATTTTTGCAATATGCCCTTATTTACAGTCATTGATAAAAAGTATTGAGGGTTTTTTCCAAAGCTTAGGAATAGATGTGACTCTTACAGCGTCAATTATTCTCTTGGGGGTAAAAGAAGAAGGAGATGATCAACAACAGAGTAACTTCAGAGTAGGTGAGAGATGGGAATATTTTTTGTTTATGGCTATGGCAGTATTAAGACTTACTATTGCATCGGCATGGTTGGACCCTATAGTTCCATCATACCACCAATGGCTGGCTAAACTACTTTCAATTTATAATTTGGAGATAGAGATCTACGCAAGAAAGGGGAAAAAGGGTAGGAAAACTGGTAGGCAGATCTGGGGACCTGTTACTCGCTGGAAGGAAGAGAGTCTGGATTGAAAATGTGATTTAAGCATTTACTTGGTTAGAAGGAATCGGATAGAAAATGTTATTACTGTTTGCTATATATTGAGTTTACAAAACATTGTATTTCTTGTTTCATCTTTTTTTTCTTCACTTTTCTTTTTGTCAATATGATTAGATATTTGTAAAGTAAATGCTATTGTCGTGCCCTGTATGTATGGAAAAATATGGGAAAAATTTGCTAATAAAAAAAGTTTTAAAAAAAAAAAAGAAAAAAAGGATTCAAGCAAACCGGGCCGAAGACGGCTGTAATGCCAGAAACCGGTCCCCGGGAGCTTGTTTCCTTCCCAGAGTAAGAATTGGCTTTTGTAGTTTGGTTTGCCCTGTTCCCATCATGCACTGGGACAGGAACAGACTAATTTGCATACAGCCAGGTTCTGAAACTGGGATGGTGCAGTGAGCTAAAAAACGGTGTTGGATCTAGCCCTGATCTCTTGACTGGGTGAGAGTTTTCTGCTTAATTCAGAGACTCTGTCCCTCACCACCCCTTGTTGTAAATATATATATGACATGCTGTTTGAGCCAGAGAGAATGTAGACCTACACGGTGCCTCAGCTCAAAAAGCTTTGCAGGAAGTTCAAGTGTTCTTTTAAAGGCCTTACTGGAAAGGAGGAGCTGCAAAAGGTGCTGAGGGCCTGGTTGGTAATCAGGGAAGCCAGTGAGCACCCAGAGGATGGGAGTGATGTTGTGGAGGAGGAGGAACACAATCTGCACCTGGAATGGATGAAGAAGCCAGTATTACCTGTGGAGCAGAAGACCTGCCTGAATGGTGGAAGAGGTCCCTCCAGAGCTGGCTCCAGTGCTTCCTCTCCAGATCTGTCTCCAGAGGAGCTGGAGAATAGGCAGAAAGCCAAGAAGCTCAAGTTGGAGATGGTAAAATGCCATTTGGAGATGGAGATAAACAAAAGGGAGATAGAGAGAAGGGAAATGATTTTAACTCATGAACTGCGAATGAGAGAGCTGGGAGCCAGGAAAGCTAAATCCAGCTCAGATGGTAGCAGCGAAAATACCATGTTAGGTACAGAAGAAAAGGTCCAAATACCCAGACACTTAGGGCCAGATGTAGGTGGCCATTTACCGACCGGTAACGGCCGATTTCGGCCGTTACCGACCGGTAAATGGTCATTCCTGATGTAGGGCCCCATTTTACCGAATCAGTAAATTTACCGAAACGGTAAAATACCGAATCGGTATTTATACCGATTCAGTAACTTCCTAATGTAGGTGGGACTCTTCTGAGTCCCACAGGCCTCACAGAATCGGTATTTTACAACCCAATCCAATTGGGTGGTAAAATACCAAATCCAGGTGTGCATGCACATGTGTGCATGCACACCTGTGCCATGTGACAGACAGACGTGCCCTTAGGGCATGTCTGTGTGCCACATGGCACACATGCCTGAATTCGGGGTACTAGAGGGTGTCAAAGTGACACCCCCTGCACCCTTGCAACAATCGGAATTTACCGAATCGGTAAATACCGATTCGGTATTCCACATTGATTCCTATGGGCTTCATGGCCCATAGGAATCAATGGGGGATACTGATTCGGTATTTACAGAATCGGTAAATACCGAATCTTACCGATTCGGTATTTACCGATTCTGATTTACCTACATTCCCCCCCCTCTAATTTACCACTTCTTAAATACCGAATCGGTATGATTCTGTATTTTAGAAGTGGTAAATTAGAATTACCTACATCGGGCCCAGAGTGCCTGACTTCAAGGAGGGGGATGACATTCTATAATAAATAAAGGTTCCCCCAGAAGGATATGTTTACGTGTTCTCCCAAATTAGGTGTGTCTCCTTCAGTGGTAGAATGCACACTGTTTTGTTTAAGTACCCCTCACACACCAAAAAGGCTCTTGGTGTCATTCTTCATCATGGGGGTCTTCCGGCCCAGTGGTGGGATGGGGCGTGCTACAACCTACAATTACGTGGGAGCAAACTTGGTTGGACAAAGCTATGTGCTGTGTGGGTATGTGAGTGGAAGGGTTACAAGTGAGTGGAGGAGTGAATATATTAAAACATACCTGGCTGTGTGGAATTTTTTTAATTCTTCCGTTGAGCTGGTATTGTTAAGAAATGGGGAAGAGTAATTGAGGGACAAAACTATAATGATATTCACCAGGGAGTTCACGCATAGGAGATAGCTCCAGAGGTACGCAGCACCAAAAGGAAATTGAGGAACTGGCAAGAGGAGTCATATTCCTAGTGGTGGGAGGGACACTCTACTGACTCTAGAAGTGAGTGATAGGGAAAGGTGTGTTCCCATGGAAGCAGCCCTTGTAGAAAAGTATGGAGTCATCCCAAAAGAGTGTGGTTGAGTTTCAGGGGCAATCAGATACTGTCTTACCAGTCTTGGAAGGGTGATGTGGGGTACTTTTTCAAGGCACTGGATGGTTGGGTGAAGGGTAGTATGGTGAACACAGGTGAGGGGCTGGACACTTTGACTTCTGGAGAGCATATGTTCAGTCACAGTTTTCCAGAGATATGCCATCACCTTGTGGAGTATGAGTTTTCTGCCCCCCCAGGGGGCTTGCACTGGAGGCAGACCTCTTGCTGGATGCCATAGAGCCTGAATGGGCATTGGGGAGTAATCCTAAGGGGCGTAGCTTAGGTTGTTTCATTCAGAATGAGTGGGAGGGTTGCAGTGACCCAGACAGGTACCAGTGTAGAAGGGGGGAGAAGGGTCCCACATAATTTCCAAGAGTAGGAAGAGGGGTGGCAGTGAGCAGAGGCCCAGAGGACCCTATTTACAGCCCCAGTGCTTGGTGTGTACTTAGCTGGAGCACAGACAGGGGGACCTAGCCTGTACCAGAAGACCATCCACTGATGTGTCAGAAGAATTTGGGGAGGGCGGCTACCACAAGCGTCCAACTAGTTCTGGTGTCTGGCAGCAGCACTACAGAAAGGAGGCTGCAGAAGACCAGATGGAGGGGTAAGAGGGGGGCAGTCCCTAGTGGGAGACCCAGAAGGATCGGACCAGCTCTGAGGTCAGAACTTCTGAGGGGTGACCCTGGTGATGCCACTTATTGTCTGAGGGATTTTCATGCTCTGTCAGATGGACAGGGGTCAGGAGACCAGTGCCAGGCAGACTTTCACACAACACATTAAGAGTGTGTTTCCCTTCGGGGGGTTGCACTCCTCTGGAAGTCCTGGCTTACAAGACACATGCTAAGGCTAAGGGCGCAGACCCAGAGTTCGGAGACCAGTTGCAAGGCAGAACCCCTGAACTGGTTGGAGAATGGTGCAGGATGGCCAGCCTAAGGGTACAGACCCTGGGCTGGATGACCAGGAAAAGGGTGCCGGCCACCTAGGGCTACTGCCCCCCACTCTGAGGAACCACAGAGGCTAGAGAGGGCCTGGATGGCCTGAGGCTGACTGACAGATTTCAGTGGCCACTGTGGGTTGCTGTCCTTGCGGACAGACTTGTGCTTGGGTTGGGGACAGGAGTCACATCCTGAGGGTGGAATAGGCCACACCTCTGTGTTGGCTATGGTGGTTCTTTGCCTACTGGGATACATCTGTGTGCAAAATAATGTTAAGTGCTGCACAGATGGCATCCACAGGTGAGGAGAAGGATTCCCCATGGGTTACCCTATTGGGCCCTGAAAATATGGACAGAGGGATCCAACTGGGTTTAGAAAGCCATAGGACTGGAATGTGTCCATGCTGTTGCAGACCAGGGTCCCTATTTTACTGCCCTATAGCAGGGAATCCATAATGCTATTGATTATACGGGTGGCCGGTGAACTCTCCTCCACTGTCAGAGTTCATGGAGTTTTAGCAGTCCGTACTCCAAGTGGCACTCACCCACCCATACAATGAACATGCTACCTTTTCAAAGCCTCCACAATTCCTTCATAGAGCACGGACACCATAAAATAAGGGCCTGGGAGAGCTAAGCAGAGAACAAATGTATGTGTGCAGGTGACTTGAGTCTGAAGAGATCAATAGGTAAAGGGTTTGGCTTTTATTTAAAGTGCTTCAGAAAGGTGTTGCCTTTGCAGCCACTTCAGAGTGCTGCGTTCCTAGATGGACGATGAACATATATTATTTCTGCTTATGAGGTACAGTGTTTTCCAATTGGTGAAGGCCGGTTCTTGATTTCGAAATTCAAACTGAATTATTCAGAGTGGTATCTCCTTAGGAGATACCAACTGCCCCATTCTTCCCAAACCTCACAGAAACCAACCATGCTAATGTAATATTGGTACAGGAAGAGACTGATGTCTGCTCCAGAAATGTAGGTCCAGCAGCACCTGCACCAACGTTTCATCCTTGGCACAGCTGCTTCCTAATGTTAGTGCGTGTGCATTTGTTAACCTCCCGGCTTTTAGCTGTATAGATTGGATTAATTGAGTGCCATCCATGCCCTGCCAACCCCTGCTCACCATGAAACCGTGCCTTCTGGAAACATTTCACATTGATTCAGTGAGTACACTTGCAAAATATGTTATAATATTGACTATAGAGCTCACAGAGCACGCATAAGTGAGAGTTGAAAAATGTATTGCCATTTGGCATCTACTCACATTTTGTTTCCGTAAGAGTGCTCCGTGATTAAAGGAAGGATGTATTGTTTGATTGAGAGAAAGAAGAGAACCCAGGGCCTGCGCAGCCTGGAGGAGGGGTGGGGACGAGAAAGCCTTGTCTGCTTCCTTCTAGAATGTTTGAAGTTTCTTATCCTCTGTGGAAACAAGTGAGGGACCAAGGCAGCATCTTTCACATGATGTGAGGCAGGGAGAAACCACCTGAGAGGGTGGCAGACAGAGCCGCTTTTTGGGACCTGGCTGGCTCTTATGACAGGAGACACAAAATCTGAGCCACGGTGACATTGGGAGAAGCACAGAACATTAAAATTAAATAAAATATGATTTTGTTTACCTGTTGAACAAAATGTAGCAGGTACAGAGGCTCGTGTTAAATGGTTTACATTCTACCAATTGCCATCATGTTAAAATTAAATTAATGGTGTGAGACAGCTTCAAAAAAGAACTAGATTTAATGTGGGCTTCCTAAAGTTAACAGCAAGAATGGTAACAGGAAATGAGGCAGGATCCCCTTTTCCGACCTGGGTTAATATTAGGAGTAGGTGCATTCTGCCGCATGCGGAACTCCGCCGGATTTCACAGATTTTTAGATAACTCTGTGAACTCCGCTACCACTAACTGATTAGTCTACCCTGGAATGGGGTTGTGTTGGACCTGCCCCATTTTCAGGGTTATCCCCAAACTGTTTGCCATCTTCCATTTTCTGACCTGTTTCTGTTTCTGTTTGGTTTAGGAGTCTGGGGACTTCACCACTGTTAACCAGTGCTGTAGTGCATATGTTCTCTGTCTAAATTATATTGGTGATTGGTTTATTCATGGTCGGCATATTTGATTTACTAGAAGGTCCCTAGTAAAGTGCACCAGGTGTGCCAAGGCACTGTAAATCAGATTCTACTAGTGGGCATGCAGCCCTGATTGTCCCACCCACATTGTCAGTAAGTGCAGTTTTAAACAGCTATTTCAATAAGGCAGGTGCACCCTCTTGCCTGGCCCAAACCTTCCCTTTTACTAGATGTAAATCACCCCTAAGCTGGGCCCAAGGCAGCCCTGAGGCTGGATACAGTGTATTTAAAAGATAGGACATGTATTGGGGTTTTTTACATTTCCTGTAAAATACTGCTAATATCATTTTTCAACATTACAAGACCTATCTATCCCATATGGCAACATTGAGATTACCTTGAAATACCTTTTAAGTGTAATTTCCCATTGCGAGCAGATAGCAATTTGGAGTTGGGGTCTCTGAACTCACAATCTAAAAATACATCTTTTGTTGAAGTTGGTTATTAAGGGCCTCATTACTGTGTCGGGTGGAAAATCTCTGCCTGACAGTTGTAATTTCCTAGACTGTGTCGGAACCCTTGTTAATGTTAATAAAAATGTATTGAGCACACATATACCCAGAGGTGTATTGGCACTAAGACTGCGGTTAGCCCAGGAAGGAGCATCTAGTTCTGAAATTGCCATGTTTTGAGACCTTTTCTAAAGGAGGTTGGTTAGCTTGCGATTCTGAGATGAATTGGAAGCGTATTTCATAGTTATGCTGTGCCATATGAGAGGCTACGGCCTCCCCAGCTTGAGGTCCGGATACTTGGAACCCTCCTAAGTCTGGCACCTGTGGAACGTAACTGTCTGGCCGGCTGGTACCACGAGAAGAGATTTCTAAGAAATATTGGTTCGGTTGAGGTTCTGCGATTTCAGATTTCGTCCCGTATCTAGCCGCCATTTTGCGTCCTGTCGCCATTTTGTGTTGCCCTCACTCAGGTAGCACGTCGAACGATGTGCTTTTGCTTTTCCAGCTGCTACGCGTCCTTCCAGTTAAAAAGTAACTCTATTGTCCTTGTTCATGAAACCCGATGTCAGGGTTTGGCTGAGTTCGCTAATCCATGTCTGGTTCAATTGATCCCTGTCTCAGCCGACTATTTGTCCTCTCCTATTCTTCCCTTACACTATCTTACCCGACTGGCCTTGGCTATTCTCTCCTTGTATGCTCCTATTACACAACTATCCTTTGAGATACACAAGCATGTCCTGCCACCTGCGAGAGGGGATTGTGGACACCATCACGGATTAATTTGTGGGAAGGGGTGGCACACGGGGTCCGAGAAAGAGGCGTATACTGAGACACCTGATAGCTTGTTTTCCAACTTTTCTCATTGGTTCATTTTGTGTAGGTGGGGAGTGGGATATTGTAAATGTGTTTGTATAAGAGATTGTACGCCACGGATTGAAGTGGCAGTCTCCTTAGAATCCACCCAGCGTGTAACTTCTAGGACAACTGTGCTTAGCTGCAGCTAATAAACCTGGCTTCCACGCTCAACAGAGTGTCTAGTGTCTCTGTTAGGAACAATACAGGTGAATCCAGGGATTTAGGCGTGCCCTGCGCCGCCCGGCCCATAAGGCCCGGTTCTCCAACTGGCGCCCAACTTGGGGCGTTTTAGTGGTAGCGGTTCAGCCCGAGGGTTGTGAGAAGCCATGCAAGAAAATTCCGGAGGATTCACGAGCCACACCAAGTGTCCCCTGTATGTCGAAGTGGACCGAAGTTCTTTTGCAGCGCGGCTACTCCTTTCCAACGGCTGCTGATGACTGCTGCCCTGACTACCGCCCTGCCTTGGACCCTCTGGTGATGATTGGTATCGCGAGACGTTAGACGGACCTCCGTTGGCGTGAGAAGACCATCTAGTTCAGTATTCGTGGGTAGCGCCCACTTCTTTGTTTTTTTTTTGATTTTTGTTGTTCGCCTGTTGCAATAGTCGAAGCCGAGGGGTGAGTACTTTTGTACTGTGTTCTTTGCTTTCACTCCTCAAAGTTAGTAAACGGATCAGTGTGCTTAAAATGCCTGGTCTGAGCAGATTTAGGAAACTCTGTTGTTTTTGCTGTTCTAGGGATTCCCGGCTTGAGGAGTCATGTTCCGGTTGGAACTCCCAGTTATGAGCTCTATTCCAAGCATGGTGTTGGTCCTATTGCCTTTAACGATGCACGGATCCGATACACAAAGAAAGATGGTGTCTTACGGTGGCCACAAAATGCTAGCTTTGAGCCTGACATATTAGATCATTTGGAGTCAATTTTGTTTAAATGAAAAGCCCGGCCGGCAATGTTTGACTCTTTCCGCCTTTGGCGTAAGGAAGCCAAACAGAGGAAAATCAAACAAGCAAAAAGAGATAGGAAAATGAAAGATATGACGGTTATACAGGCTGCCCAGCAATTTAAAGACGATGAGACTGATCGAGCGATTGAGGTCTCGGATAGACGGCATCGGATGGCAATAGATAGGTGCTGTCCTTTGTTACCCCCACAACATAAAGATCTTGATGAAGATCCCTTAATGTCTCATTTACTAAAATTGCCTCCGCCTTATGCGCCAGGCGTTAATGCACCTGTGTTATTGCCACCTGCGCAGCAACCTGTTGTTCAGCCAGGAGCTCCGGCTCCTGCACCTTTGGCTCTTCCAGTAATACCACCAGCACCTCCTTTGCCACAAACTTCTGTACCTCAGTCTCATTTGCCTTTTGCATCTCTTGTAACAGGTAGCCCTTCTCTGCCTTTACTTAATACTTCATCTCCCGTTTTACTCCCTACTTCTTCTCCGATTCGAAATCGGTTAGTTGATACTGTTTCTGGTCTTTTCTCCCCCCTCTTTGGTTCGTTTAATAGGATTCCTGCTTTTTCTCAAAGGCAATCCCATAGTCATCTCCCAGATTCCGAGGAACGGGTTGTATTTGACTCCCTTGCTCATAGGTGGATGATGAATGGTCCATTATATAGTGTACCCGATATATTGAGGACCTTTCTTCAATGGAATGCGCCTACACAAAGATATGTTTTTAATGTTATGTGTGACATACTAAAGGATAGGAGGATATGGAATTGGATCTAACTCCTCAGGGTCTATTGGAGATACAGGATAAGTTCGATAAGGGACTTATAGCGGGTCCTGATGTTCAGGATGCCATACAGACAATTGTTACTTTTAGGTCCTTATATTCTTCCCGAACTATTCCTGAACCTGATCCTGCAGTTCGACAGAAAATGAAGAATTATCCTATGAGAGAAGTTCCTCCAGTATGGAGGGAAGCAGTTCCGCAAGTAGGTGCTGCTCAAGGTGTCCCCGCTCATTTTCAGCGTGTATGGGTACATGTTCCTTGGAAGCGAGCTGAAGTTTTAGCACTGAAGCAGTCTTTGCTGGACCCTCGTAAAAATCCTGCTGGTTATTATAAAGAGTTGTCCCAGACTGTAGATGCATGTATTATGAATTTGGCTGATGTTGATATGCTGATGGGGAATGAAGTTCCAAAAGCATTGTGGGCTCGGATTCGTAGAGAGGACCACGACCAAGCTTTAGGTGGTACTTGGGCTGATATAGTTGCCGCGGATACAGCACAAGTGGGTGGTGCTAAGCCAGATGATTTGATTACACAGTTGCCTGGCTTAATTATAACTTTAATGAAGATGATGATGCCTGCCTTACGCGTTAACTGGGATAAGTTAGCTGCATGTAAGCTGAAGAAAGATGAGAGTGTTTCCGATTTCTTTACTCGATTTGAGGAGACATTTATCGATCATAGTGTCCAGGACTTGAGTACTGAAGGGCACAGCGATTATTTGTGGATAAATTTGTTTTCAATTTGCTTACTGAATTGTCTCATAAGTTAAAAAATTCGGAAAGTTCTTGGGCTGTTTTTTCATCTGCTCAAATATTGGCTACTGCTCAATATTATGAGAATAGGGACAAGGAGGAAAAAGATAAGGCTGAGAAGAAGACTAAGGATTTAAAAATGAAAGTTCTTCTTCAGCAGGCTTATCTTCCTCGTTCCGGTCAGCATCAGTTTCAGCAACCTATTCAGTCGCAAAGGCTGCTGCAGAAAAATGAACCTTTTGTTCTGCGACCTTTTCTGGGTCCTAATCAGTGCGCCTATTGTAAAGAGGAGGGCCATTTTAAGAATAGTTGTCTGGTTTTATTGCATCGTAATGGTGGATTTCAAGGACAGCAAGGTGGTTTTCAATTGGCACCTATGGGTAGAGGGTGAGGTGCGTTGCCTCAGGGGCAGCGTTCCTTTCCCCCTCAGAATTCTTCGAATTATTTTGATCAGCAGAATGCTCAGTCTGCGCAATATTACAATGATGATTATTGTGTTGAGGGTGAGGTTCAGGATTTTCATTCCAGTTAGGACAGCCATGGACAAAGTAAGGGAGTCATACCAGTTCCAGTGGATCAGAATGGGCCTTATGTTGAGGTAGTTGCTTTGGGTGTTGCAGAGCCATTTCTTTTGGATACTGGTGCAATGAGAAGTTCTATGATCCATTCAAAACTCCCTGGGGCACCTTTGTCTGGCTTAACAAACGTTTCAGTAGGATATTCTGGCACCCCAGTTGCTTACCCAGTTTCTTGTCCTTTGCTTCTTTGGATTGGTCCTTACAATTTGGAAGCTCCACTTATTTTAACGACTGGTTGAGGAGAGAATTTGTTAGGTCTGGATCTGTTGAAACGTCTTCATGCAACGTTGTACTGTTCCCCCTCTGGTGTGCGTCTCACATTGGGCAAGAAATTGGTTTCTCCCATATATCTATCGAAGGATAGTTTTCCACCCGAAATGCAGTCTCTTCCTGCTACGCTTTGGGCTACAGGTCCGAACGATGTTTGTTTATTACAGATTCCTCCTTATGTGGTTACTATCAAGCCTAATGTTTAATTGCCACGTATTCCACAATACAAGATTTCAAATGATGGTGAGCGAGCCTTGATGCCTATTATCTATGATCTGGTTCAGAAGGGCGTGGTTGAAGAAATGAGAGGCAATGTTTGTAACAGTCCTGTTCTCCCCGTTCTTAAACATAGCGATCCTTCTCAACCACCTTTGTATCGCTTTGTGATTGACCTTCGGGAGGTCAACAAGATTGTTGTCCCCCAGTTTCCTGTTGTTCCAGATATCACTGCTTTGCTTACTATGATACCCGCCTCAGCGACATGGTTTTCTGTTATCGATCTAAAGAATGCTTTCTTTAGTATTCCCATTGCTGAGGAAAGTAGAGATATTTTTGGCTTCTCTCTTGGAGGCCGAGGTTTCCGGTTCAAGTGTGCTCGTCAAGGTTATTGTGAAAGTCCCTCTATCTACGGTCAAGCTTTGAAATCTCAACTTGACGCGTTCACTCTGCCCTCAGGTGCTACTTGGATCCAACACGTTGACGATTTGCTGATTGCTGCTGATTCAGAGGATGTTTGTAAGGATGTGACGGTTTCTTTGTTGCGTAATTTGTCTGATTTACATCATAAAGTGTCCCCTTCTAAGCTGCAATATTGTCGCCAAGAGGTTACCTACTTAGGTCCTCTCTTGTCGAAGGAGGGAAGACGATTGACCCCAGAACGAATTCAAGCGATTGCACAAATGTCTGAGCCAACCACACAGAGGGAGGTACGTGCCTTTTTGGGCATTACCTCAATTGTAGGCAATGGATTCCGAATTTTTCTTTGTTAGCTAAGCCTTGGCTGGCGCTTACGTTGAAAGATACGCCACAACCTCTCCCTTGGACCGATGAATGACAAAAGAGTTTTTCTGATTTACGTAATGCTTTGTGTTCTGCACCTGTGTTAGGTACTCCGGATTACAGTAGGCCTTTTACACTCTATGTGCATGTAAGAGAAGGTTGTGCATTGTCAGTTTTAACACAACAATTTGGAGACAAACAACGGCCATGTGCCTATTTTTCGGCTATGTTGGATCCAGTAGCCAAGGCATTGCCTAGTTGTCTCAGAGCTACAGCAGCAGCAGCAATTTACATTCGTCAATCTGCTGGATTGGTATTGGAAAACACCCTTGTTGTTATGGTACCACATACAGTAGATACTCTTTTGAATAGGACTAAGACACAACACCTTAGGAGTGCTCGCTTGTCTGGATATGAGCTAACACTTTTGGCTAGTCATATACATATCAAGAGGTGTAATACTCTGAATCCAGCAACAATGTTGCCCAAACCGGATGAGAAAGGCATTCAGGAACAGCATGATTGTTTTCTTCGAACAGAGGAGGAAACGAAAGGCAGAATAGATCTCAAAGATACACCACTTGTGGATCCGGACGGGATCCTATGGGTCGATGGATCTTGTTTCAAGCTTACAAATGGAGAGACAACTGCAGCCTCTGTTGTTACTACTTTGCATCCTGTAGTGGAGACAGCACGTATTGCATAGAATTCAGCCCAAGCAGCTGAGTTAATTGCTTTTACGAGAGCATGTGTCTTGGCGAAAGAAAGGAGAGTAAACGTCTACACTGATAGCCAATATGCTTTCGGTGTGGCTCATAGTTTCGGTTGCTTGTGGAAGGAAAGAGGATTCTTTACTTCCCATGGGACTAAAATACAGCATGGCCAGTTGGTGACTGATCTTCTTGACTCACTTGCTTTGTCTAAGCAAATAGCAATCATCAAGTGTAGCACTCACAAAAAGATTGCCGATGATGTGGGTCGTGGGAATGCTTTTGCAGACGAGATGGCAAAAGAGACAGCGAGAGATGTTGCGAGTTGAATGTATGTTGCAGGCCCTGCAAGATGGATCAGAGAAGGAGGAATGAGTGAGGACACGATAGAAAGTGTAAGAATGATTCAAGAAGAGGCTACTGAGAAAGAGTTGAGTAAGTGGAGAGAAAGCACGGGAATGTTGGACGTGACTGGGTGTTGAACGGAATTGTCAGAGCATCAACGATGGCTGTTACCAGATGCCTATGTACTACCTGTAGTTACTATGGCGCATGGTCCAGCCCACATTAGTGCAAAGGGCATTTGTAAAGTTTTGCCTCCAGTATGGCAGAATGAGGCAATTCCGAAATGTGCACAAAACGTAGTGAAGCATTGCATTGTTTGTCTAATGCATAATCCAGGAAAGGGAACCCAGACTCCAGCAGGTCATTTTGTTCCCCCTACATATCCTTTTGAGGTATTACAAACCAATTACATTCATATGGATCATTGCAATAACCTCAAGTATGTTCTGGTGGTGGTTTGTGCCTTCTCGAGATGGATAGAGGCCTACCCCCTAAAGGACAATACTGCCTTATCTACTGCTAAAGTTCTTTTAAAGGAGTTTTTCCCGAGGTTTGGTTTGCCGCGCATTGTCTGGTCTGACAATGGGAATTTGTGGGCGAGATCGTGCAGAAAGTATGTGCAGATCTTGGTATCAAACGGAAATTCCATGCGGCAAACCACCCTCAGTCAGCGGGATTGGTAGAGTGTTATAATGGTACTCTCAAGCTCAAATTGGCAAAGATTCAGGCGAGCACAGGTCTCGCCTGGCCTGATGCCTTACCATTAGCACTCCTATCTACAAGAACTACTGCTCATTCCCGTTTAGGTCTAAGTCCGTATGAGGTCATCTTTGGCCGACCAGCAAATGTCTGGGGAGTGCCTCGACCTAAAAAGTATTCTGATATTCCATACCCAATGCTGATTGATTACTTGCATGACCTCACCACTAAATTACGTGTTCTTCACCAACAGGTTCAAAACGCTTTGCGCGAGCCCTCCGCAGACCCAGGTCATTCCATCCAACCTGGCGACTGGGTCTGCATGAAGAATTTTCAGCGGAAGTGGAATCTGGAACCTCGTTGGGGCCCACCACGTCAGGTGCTACTAACTACACGGACGGCTGTAAAGGTTGTTGGGAAAAAGAACTGGGTCCATGACGTGCACTGTAAAAAGATACCCCTGCCCTTGCCTTTTGATCAATGGGTTCGTGAGGGTATAGCGGACAACGAAAGTGAAACAGTGCCTAGATTTGTACCATTTAGTAGTGCACGCCTGGACCACACGAACTCTGAGAAAGAAGACGACAACGTGTTACAAGAGGCCGTCCCAACACATCTGGGTTTGAACACTGTTAATCCAGAAACCTTGTTTAAGGACCAGACGATCCCCAATAAGATTCAATATAACTTATGACCGAGAATGGTCGAGAACAATTGCATTTTTACGATTTTTCTGGTTATACCTTTTTGTTTGGAAAAGACATTTTGTTTATGTATTTTCTTCCACTATCCATCAAGTTGTAGGGTCACGGTAGGAGTCTTAAGCTGTGACCTGAGTAGTGACCTAGGTTCCACAGGACTTGCAGTGTCATAGGATGGCTAACAACCACAGCAAAGTGATCTAGGAAGATAATCGTGAGCAACGCCTTTAGAGTAATGGATGCAAAAGTGGAAATTAATGATCAGGCTGTAAATATGAAACAGCGATTTAAGAAACTCATGGTTTGTCCATGTGGGATAACCTTATGTATTTTGATATGCTTATGTACTTTATTAGCGTGTGGAAGTTGGATTGTTTATGCCCTACAGCCGTTACCTGTTCCTACCTCTGTCCCCGTATCTTTTTCTGCTACTGCCTCCCCACACCGGTTCTATACACTTTCAGCACACAAACAGATTAGGAGGACCGAGTACTTCAACAATTTGTTTATTCAGTTATTACATCAACACCAGTTAGTAATGAATACTACTGATTGTTGGGTTTGTGGGCTCATGCCTCATAATACAGAGAGATGCATGCCATATTTGGTCTTTCCATTCTCCTATGAAGGTTCCGCCTTGGCTTATCTGGCTATGTTTTCTAATCTTTATCAAAATCAGCTGCGATATCCTCCTGGCAGTCCATATGGTGGTGGGGCAGACTTTAGTCTTAGTACTTTGATTAAGGGAATTGTGACTATGGCTAAGATTGCTCAGATTAGCAAGATGCCTGTAGATGAGAAGAGAGCATATGATGGATGGAACATAACACGATATGTTACTAGCCTTACAGAAAAGGCTAAACTAAGGAGCTGTCCGCCAATCTGGACTGTCCCTCATCGAGGTAATTTTTGCTTACAAATTAATGGTCAGAATTTCAAGAATCAGCCAGAGAAGAGTATCTGTTCTCATACCTATGTCTATACACCTCAGATTCCCTCACAGTTAGTGCCATCACAAGGCACATATTTCATCTGTCATGATAGAGCCTATACATGGCTTCCTACTTACTTCTCGAGAACATGTTATGTGGCTTTTCTTCTTACCCCAACATATACCGCTCCTTCAAGTCATTACAAAAAGAGACATGGTAGGGAAGTCTTTGACCAGAAGGACACAGCAGGACAGGAGGCAGCTGACTTCATCAAAGGGTTTCTTCCTTTTTGGGGTCCAATGGCCAATAGCAGAGACATCAGACACCTAGCTCGTGTTATTGAGGCTACCATAAATGAAACTTCTGGAGCCTTGAGTAATGTGACCGCCGAGCTTCAGGCAGATCGTTTTATGACGTTACAAAATCGGATAGTTTTAGATATTATCCTTGCAGATAGGGGTGGAGTCTGTAAATTGATCGGGTCTAGTTGCTGTGTTTACATTCCTGATAATGCCCCTACAGTATACCAAGCTATCTCTAAGTTACATACCATCTCCGAGTCTATACATCCGGACACGGGAGATTGGTCTGTGATGGGATGGTTTTGGGGACTATTGTCCACATGGGGATGGAAGATACTAACTTTCCTTAGAATGGTCTTAGCTATTATCTTCTCTTGTTTCCTTTTTGTGCAGTGTGGACCTGCAATATGTGGTCTTTGTGCCGCTATGTGTGTCCAGAAGCATGCATCACAAAAAACAGAGAACATTAGAATAATGTTACAGTAACAGCTCGATGACCTCATGGCCATTGATATCGACTCAGATTGACTTGAGTCCCTGATGTATTGCCTGAGTGATGGCAAAAGGAGGGCCTGAGGTTCTGCGATTTCAGATTTCGTCCCGTATCTAGCCGCCATTTTGTGTCCTGACGCCATTTGGTGTTGCCCTCACTCAGGCAGCGCGGCGAACGATGTGTTTTTGCTTTTCCAGCTGCTACGTGTGCTTCCAGTTAAAAAGTAACTCTATTGTCCTTGTTCATGAAATCCGATGTCAGGGTCTGGCCGAGTTCGCTAATCCATGTCTGGTTCGATTGATCCCTGTCTCAGCTGACTATTTGTCCTCTCCTATTCTTCCCTTACACTATCTTACCCGACTGGCCTTGGCTATTCTCTCCTTGTATGCTCCTATTACACAACTATCCTTTGAGATACACAAGCTTGTCCTGCCACCTGCGAGAGGGGATTGTGAACACCATCACTGATTAATTTGTTGGGAGGGGTGGCACACGGGGTCCGAGAAAGAGGCGTATACTGATACACCTGATAGCTTGTTTTCCAACTTTTCTCATTGGTTCGTTTTGTGTGTGTGGGGAGTGGGATATTGTAAATGTGTTTAGTATAAGAGATTGCACGCCACGGATTGAAGTGGCAGTCTCCTTAGAATCCACCCAGCGTGTAACTTCTAGGACATCTGTGCTTAGCTGCAGCTAATAAACCTGGCTTACACGCTCAACGTCGTGTCTGGTGTCTCTGCTAGTAACAAGGCAGGTGAGTCCGGGGATTTAGAAGTGCCCTGCACCGCCCGGCCCATAAGGCCCAGTTCTCCACGGTGTTGTTTAGGGGCTTGTATGCTATGCATAGCAACTTAAATTTAATACGATGAGCTACCGGGAGCCAGTGGAGTCTTGCAATTTCCTCAGCTACTGACTCATACTTAGAGACATTCAGTTGAAGTCTAGTGGCTACATTTTGTACCGTCTGAAGCATTTTTTGGTATTGTTTCTGCACATTCAGGTAAAGTCTGTTGCAATAGTCTAAATTTGACTGCACTAGTGTAGAGACAACCATCATTCTAGAGTCAACAGGTGATGTAAATAATTAATTTACTCTCTTAATTTCTATGCAGATAAGTACTTAATCAATAATAACTCAATCGAAATGAAGGAAAACAGAGTCCGTGGTGTAAGAGTTTCTAAGGGTTTTATTCCTCATAAAGGAATCAGGATATCATGTTCTGACCACCACACAGGATGTCAGAAGGGATAGATGAGCGCGCTGTCGTTTATTGACAATACATAGCTTATATACTTGATTTACATCATAATGTTCAATGTAAGAGGCGTAACAGCTGAGAGAAGACAAGATAACAGTATACACGTGGTGCTAGTACATCATCAAGAGGCGTAAACTAGGCGTGAACTAGGGTGTGTGCTAGAAACGTCACTGATAGGTGACGCAAGTGGGTGACACCAAGGGGTGGTGCTAACAGAATGTTGCAATGTCAGCAGAAATCGGAAGCTTGGATGCGCGCGCAGCTGCATGACGTGTGATAGACGGGGTGCAGGGGACTTGACATTTACACTGGCGGAAAGAGACAGAAGTCTGGCATGTCAGATCAACTTGTGCTTCTATCATATCTGATATCTGATGTTTAGGAACTAAGCTATCTGGGCAGAAAGGTCTCTAGAGCAGAAGCTATTCTATACTTGCTGTGAGTGCGTGTATAAGCGCCTGAGTGTCTGTATGAGAAGCGTGGGGGCATGGGGCCTTCCATGGAAGCATGGCAACAGAGGCTATGAATTACTTGCATAAAGACAGGTCGGCCCTTTAGCCCTGTAGCTGAGGAAGGATGTTTACTGAAGCTAGCAGGCTGGAATGTATCTTCGGGGAGGAAAACAGATAACTCGAAGATTATAGTCAATCTTGGCAGGCAGCAGGCTGAGCTGAGCACGGAGGGCCGCGCTAGAAGTAAGTCAGAGTTCACGGGTACGGGGGCTGCTTGGGCAGAGGCCCTCGCAGTCAGAAGCCAGAAAAGAGGCTCGGTGGCAGAGATTCAGGGCCTACTTTCAGCCAGGCTGAAAAACGTAGGAGTACACTTCAAAAAGACGTTGGCATAGCATACTTAGGAACGGACCATCAAACCCATTCATGGTGGGTCTGAAAGAGGACAAGTTAACGTTGGACGCAAATGTATTTGCGTCTTCATAGCTGGTACAGGAGGGAAGTTACATGCACTTTTAACTCGTACATGGAGTCGGTGGGGTACTCGCTAGGGAACACAACATGACCATAAAATTTATATTACCTCATTCCCTCCTTGTTCCCTACGGACCCTTCATGATATATCGATCCTCATAAATCGATCAGTTTGTTCTTGTAACATTATATGTTCGTCTTTCTTTCTTTGACTGTTTGAGAGGCAACTGGAATGCTCAATGCAGGATGTGGCACACAGTCCACATATCGCTGGCCCACACTGCAGGCACAGGCAACAACTGAATACTATAACAAGGCCAATGCCTAGGAAGGATAAGATCTTCCATCCCCAAGCTGTTAACGTAGTCCAGAACCAACCGGACCAAGTCCAGGTGCCTGGATTCTGATGTATCTGATTTGCAATTTTATGTAAACGGGTGATAGCTTGATAGACAGATGGTGCGTTTTGTGGAATGAAAACACAGCAACTTGACCCGATGACCTTACAGGCTCCACCTCTATCTGCCAAGATGACGTCAATCACAAGGCGATTTTGAAGGACAACAGTCCGTATAGCAGACTGCTCCTCTGTTAAGTTACCTAGAGCGGAGGCAGTTTCGTTCACTACTGCTTCGAGTGTTCTCGTTAATCTGCGTATTAATTTACTGTTTTGGACAGGCCCTAGGAAGAAAAAGAATCCTTTATTGAAATCAGTGTACTGTTCCCATGCCGTTTCTGTGTAGTCGACAAGGGGAATATCTCTTTTGGGTCTATTCGGTGCTAGATTCGTATTTCTATGGTAATCAGGGGGAGCTAGAAAAACAGGTGGCAGGAGGAAGGCAATGTAACAGGTACCATCCCAATCTGGAGGCAAACGTATGTATGCGGTATGACCACAAACAAAGTAGGAATGACTGATAGCTTTAAAGGACGATTTACCATGGTCACTGAACTCGACCACAGTAGTGCATTTACTATGACCTACGTGTACTGAACCTTTCTTGCTAACACATAATTCACCTGTGACTGGTAGTACTAACATATGGGGCAGAACTGGAGCAGTTTCAGATTCAACAGTGAGGATCATAAGGCTAATTGTGTAATTACCTAATCCATATACTTCATTTTCTAGATCAGTTCCTATTCGAGTGGGAAGTCCCTCTTTATCAGGATAACAGACGTTGAGCAGGACTAAGTTCAAGTTTCCCCAAACCCAGCCCCCATCGAAAACAGCAATATCAGGATCTAAAGAATTAATTATTTTAAACCATGCTCCACAGGAGCCATTGTGAGTGAATGGGTACGGAAAGAGAGGCAGAGCTCCCTTGTAATTCTGGTAGGGAGGGAGTCGGCCACATATCCAACAGTCTGTAGCATTATTTGTCTGATGGGAATGGTGTAACATACTAATGAATGTATTGTTGCGCAGCGCAAGTCTGTAAGAGAGTTCATGTGCGGGAAGTTCACTAAAAGTGTGTTCAGCAGAGACATTGTAAGCAGATTGTTCACGCCTGAAAATAGGCCAGTACATAGGAAGCAGAATGCTGGCAATAATAATTAGAATACTCAGAATAAACATGATTATTAGTGTCACTATGCAGTGACTACGAAGTGATTTGCAATATGTTCTTCTCTTTTCCTCTCTCTCTCTAACTCGATCTAGGGGATACATGTCAGAAACTATTTAACCGATTCACCTAGGGGAGGACTTAAACAATTAAACTGTCTGACTTGCTAGATCGAAGCTTCATATGGTAAAGTTCTTGAGGAGTCTTTTCTCTTTTAGGCACAGTAACGTCTTGTGCTTCAACACAGTCTTTGGTGGGGGTGGACGAGTCAGAGTCCTGTTTCAGTCCGTTTTTTAGTTCATTGCATAGTTTGATGTGACTCGTGTGGACCCACCCCTTTCTCCCCTCGATTTTCACGGCGGTCCTGGTGGTAAGCAGAACGGTCTTTGGAGACTTCCAGCGGGGCTCCAGCGGACTTTTCCGGTCGAAATTCCGGACGAGTACCAGGTCCCCTGGACGGACCTCATGCGCCTTTACATCGGTGTTGTCAGGGAAGGCTGCGGCAACCTGTGAACGACATGATTGGAGTGCAGACATCAAGGAGGCAAGGTAATCTGTCAACATGTTACAATCAATATCAGTGATCTTTTTCGGAACGGGCGTCCCCCACATATTCGGCGGTCTGCCAAAGACCACTTCGTACGGGGATAGCCCTGATCTCGAGTGGGCGACCATTCTCATGTAGAATAGTGCCACGGGCAGGGCGACTATCCAGTCGACCCCTTTTTCCTGACAGATCTTGGCAAGACGGATTTTTAGTGTCTGATTATGCCTTTCTACAAGGCCAGCTGCTTCGGGATGTCGGACACAGTGGAACCTCCACTGATATCCTAGCAAGAGGGAAACTTGTCTCATCAGCTCGGACGAGAACGGCTGTCCGTTATCTGAATACACGACACGGGGCAAACCGTACCGTGGGAAGAATTCACGAACCAACTGTCTGGCAGTGGTCGGAGCAGTGTAGTCTGGGACTGGGTATGCTTCGGTCCAGCGGGACAGAGCACAAACAATTACAAGGACATACTTAAATCCTCTACAGCTATTCATCTGGATATAATCCATCTGGAGGACTTCAAAAGGGTGATCGGGAGGATGAAATCCACCTTGCTCAACAGGGACACTTTTACCTGGATTGAACTGACAACAGATCATGCAAGTACGCACTTTCTGTTTTGCTGCTGCTCGTAAGTGTTTGTTGTACCAGAGATTCTGTAAACTGTCTAACATGGCTTTCTCTCCAAGATGGGCAGGACTATGTGCTGTATTTATCATGACTTGAACCATTGAGTCGGGGAGAAACCATATAGATTTTCCCTTCGTCACCCAACCTTGATCTGTCTGAATCCCTCCTAGTTCAGTCCATTTCTTTATCTCCTCTGGAGTAGCATGTGTCTGGATATCAATTACATCTAGGGCGGGATCTCTAACTGCCATACACTGGGTCTGGACTATTGTCTTTGTCACATCAGTAGTCTGGGTGTGAGTCAGTGCTGTATGTTTTGCTGTCTGGTCTGCCAGGTCGTTACCCTGGGAAACAGAATCTGTGACTTTAGTATGTGCCTTACACTTCATGACTGATATGCCCGAGGGCAAATGTATTGCTTCTAACAGTGCTTGAATGAGGGGGCCATGTTGGATCTTGGCCCCATGGGAAGTCAGAAAACCTCGTTCTTGCCAGAGGACTCCGAAGTCGTGTACAACTCCGAAGGCATAGCGGGAATCTGTGTATATGTTAACATTTCTGTTCTTGGCTAGAATACAGGCTCGAGTCAGAGCGATGAGCTCTGCCGCTTGAGCAGACAGTGTGTCAATACGATGTGTTTCTTTAATTTCAGTTTCAGTGGTCACGGCGTACGCGGCCACTAATTCTCCTGTACTTGTTCTCATGCATGAACCATCCACATAAAGTGTCAGGTCTGGATTTGTCAATGGGACATCTGTTAAGTCTCGTCTAGGCTTAGTTACTGCATTAATTATTTCTATACAATCATGCGGAGCTGGATCTGTCATAACTGTAGGTAACAGTGTTGCTGGGTTCAGGATGCTGCAACGTCTGATTTCTATGTGTGGCTGGAATAGTGTTAATTCATAACCTGTCAGTCGTGCTATAGTTAAGTGTTGAGTCTGGGTTCTGTTTAACAAAACCTCTACAGAATGTGGTACTTGAACTGTTAACTGATGACCTAAAACAATTGAATCACTTTGTCTTATTGCTAACGCTGTTGCTGCTACTGACTTTAAGCACGCAGGGAGTGCTTGAGCTACTGAATCCAATGTACTAGAAAAATAAGCACAAGGCTTATGTGAACCTGCTTGGTCTTGAGTGAGGACAGACAACGCTGTGCCATCACGTTCTGTAACAAAAAGTGTAAACGGTTTGCTGTAACATGGTGTCGCTAAAACTGGTGCTTGGCATAAAACTTTCTTTAATTCTTCAAAAGCTTGTGTGTGTTCCTGAGTCCAAGGGAGGACAGTCGAAGTCGCTGCCTCCTGTGTCGTTAACTGGATGAGTGGTTTAGCTAGAAATGCATACTGGGGAATCCATTGTCTGCAGTACGAGGTGAGGCCTATGAAGGCCCGCACTTCCTTTTGTGTCTTGGGTTGCGGCATGTTCACAATTAACTGAATGCGATCGGGAGTGAGCTGTCTCCCCACTTTGGACAGCAAGTGACCCAAGTACACAACTTGCTGAACACAGAATTGTAGCTTCGAAGGAGACACCTTGTGTCCCTTGTCGGCCAGGAAATGTAAAACTGTCAGTGATGCTTTTTCACATTCGGGCTCACTTCGTGCGGTGATCAGCAGATCATCGACGTATTGTAGTAAAGCGGTGTTAACTGGCATTTGAATACAATCTAGTTGTCTTTTCAGTGCTTGACTATAGATGCTGGGGCTTTCTGTGAATCCTTGAGGTGCGCGCGAAAATTTGAAACTGCGTCCATTTAAACAGAATCCGAAGAGATATTGGCTCTCTGGATCAATAGGCACGCTGAAGAAGGCGTTCTTGAGATCAATTACAGTAAAGAACGTTGCTTCTGAATCAATAGCAGTCAAGAGAGATGATATATCGGGGACCACAGGATACTGTGGGATAATGCATTTATTCAATTCTCGAAGATCAATCACCAGCCGATATACTGGCGGTGCATTGGGATCAGTACGTTTAAGAATCGGAATGATGGGTGAGTTACAGATATTGGAGTCGGTCTCGACGACCACTCCTTGGGCAATGAGCTCTTCAATGATTTTCAGTAAAGCCGCTACAGCATCGGGTGGTAACTTGTATTGTCTGATTCTGGGTAATACAACACCTGCCTTGAGGGTAACGCGGTATGGTGTAATGTGCATACATCCTACATCAGTTGGGCCTTTTGCCCACAAGTAATCAGGTACATTTTTCAATCTGACGTCAAACTCACGAAGGACGTAATGACCCTTGAAATCCCGCAGAAAGAGTCTAACCCCCTCCGGGGAGCAGCATATTATAGCTCCTAGAGCCTTCAGTGTTTTAATTCCTAACAGATTTTCCGGACATGATTTTGTTAGCAACAGGTCTGTAACGCGTGATAATGGACCCACAGCCAGGGGAACTGGTTCTGATACTTCATTTACAATAGGTTGTCCTGAAAAACCAAGGGAAACATTTTGTGAGCCTGAGAGGGGTGCCCCTGGAACTTCGTCATGACTTATTGTAGTGCGACTTGCCCCTGTGTCAATTAAAAACTTTCTATCTTTCCCCAATACTTGACTGTGTACATAAGGACCTTCTTGATCTACAGGAATCTCGATAAGAGGCAAGCCACCTTCCCTCTCTAGGCTGTTTCATGTATATCGGGAATATTCGGGGTAAGCAGACTGGGCATACTGGTACATCTGTTGTGAGACTTGCTGAGTTGCAGCAATGGGCTGTGGCTGTGGTACTGCTACGGTCTGTGCTGTCTGTGCAGATGCATGCATGGGCTGTGTATTCTGTGTAGACTGATGCTGGTTATGGTCTTGTCTAGGCGGATGCGGTCTCTCTTTAGTTTTACCTGTCGCTATGTTATGTTTCAGAACTGCACATTCGTGTACGTAGTGACCTGGCTGTTTGCAATAATTGCATGTCCCTTTAACAGGAGCTCCAGCGTGACTTGTCTGGGTCGTACCTTTCCTGTGACTGTCGGATGGGACCGTCTGGGCTACTAACATTTTCATTTTCGTGTCTTTCATGCGCTTCTGTTCCTGATCTTGTTCTTCCCTAATTCTATTCTGGTGATATTGTAACATTTGTAACATCTGGGATGGCGTATTTGCTTGCCATGTACTCTCGACTTTATACACTCTATTTTTAACTAACGGTAGGGAATTCTCGACTAACTTTGATACAAAAAGATGCGGGTACGACTCGCTACTTGGCTGGAGGCCACTATTGATAATAAAACATTTCTCGAATCTTGAATAAAAGTCGCTAGTATCTTCATCATGTTTCTGTTTACAGGACGAGATTGCATCCCAATCCTCCTTTCTAGTTGTCAATAATCTGGGCAGGACCTGTACTATCAAACCTGGTAATGCTTTAGTTTTGTCCCCAAGGCCTAACCCTGGAACCCGTTTTTTCTCTTCGTCTTCTATTTCTGCCCAGGCAATCTTTGTGTCTCCCACCTCCCATTCCTTTTCCTTTAATTTCTCGAATATACCCGTAGGCAATAATACTTTCAACATTTTCATGATATCATCATATGTGTAGTCCCCCATTAATAACATGTCTTTAAGCTCTCTATGGAAACCTGCAGGGTCTTTATCATGGCATGGTACTAATTTCTTCATTTCTAACAGTTCTAATTTAGTCAGAGGCGTGTGCACATACACGCGTTTCAAAACCTTGTCCTCACCCATAACAGGGTGTACTTCTCGTAAGGGGTTCTGACTTTCAATACCACCCCCGCACTGCATATGGTACATTTTCCTTTCTGGAGGTGGGGCGGGGACATATTCAGGACTTACAAAGGTATCATATCTGCGTCGTTGTTCTAGAATTATTTGAACTAATTTAGTGCTTAGGCCTCTCCATCTATCCATCAGTAGTGCTTCTAGTGTCTCATGTAAGGGACCTGGATCGGAATAATGTTTTCTGTACTTAATGAGAAGGTGCTGAATCATATATACCCCTGCTAATTTCTGTTCGTCGGGGGAGAGGTTCAGAAATGTCTGTGCTACGGTGTCATCATTATATATGTCTGCATTTTCGGCCCATGATACCGCTGATCGGGCTAATTCTTGTTCATCCATAGAATTGAGTACATGGTACCCCACTCGATCTCGAAGCCGTTTATCAGTTTCCTGGAACTGATGCTCAGCAGAATTCGGATTCGTTAAGGCAGAGAAGAAAACTCTCTTGCTTTCTGGACGGATACCCTTCCTAAGATAAGTTCCCTTACCTACATATGCTATAGTGCTTGTAGTCGGTTCTAGTTCTTCAGATTCTTCTTCCTCCTCGGAGGGAGCCTTTTCTTTCTCTTTCTCGTGTACTGCTATCACTGCTTTCTTAATCTTTTTATACATGGCCTCTATGCAATTTTGTCTGTCATGTTTTCCATCAGCTATATTTTGACCCCACTTGTTCAATGCATCTAATTCCCTCTGATCTGTTCCGGGCCTGTCTCGTTCTCTTATTAGACAATTTATGAAAAATCGTAGTATCAGTGCTTGCATGTTAACCTTCTGTTTCTCCAGGGCATCCTTAATACTGTCGGGGTCCTTTCCCGTTTGAACGAACTCATATATTCTATCTAGGCGCTCCTTCATTCCTGCATAACATAACAAACTATCAGTAGCAGATCTTAACCGTAAAGACGCTAATATCATTAAGTCGTCCTGTCCAGGTTCTGGATCATATCTACAAACTGACATATTTTCTTTTAGTGCATCAAGACGGGATGAATTAGAAGAACGGGGGGATCTGTGCGTAAGAGGACTCTGCATACCTCTGAGATTTAATCTGTGAGTCGGTGGCGGGGTCTGGAGACCCGCGGTCGCACCTCCTGAAGCGGAAACTTGGGCATTATCTCTGTGTGTAGTCAGTATCTGAATTTGTCTTTTAGTAGGATCTGATTGAAGTGGTTTCGGCAGATCAGTTTTAGGTGAGGGAAGTGGCGGAGCTGGCGGAACGGAACTAGTCTTTTTCGGTGTCGGCTGAGAGTGATCTTGGGGGGCAGTACCACCCCCGGCCCTGTCAGTAGGCAGGGCACGAACAGGCAGATTGGTGTAAGCTGGCGCTACATCTTCGAGATATGAATTTAGGAATATGTCTTTAGTAGTCTTATGCATTACTTTAGTTGGAACTAATGGTGACGGCAAATTTTTCGGTATTTCTGAAATGGCGTCAGGGGTACCATCGGCCAAAAGATACATGTTGTTCACTTTGCCATTTTGGATACGATCTATTTGTTCTACTTTTACTCGAATTCCCTCAGTAACTAATTCGTTTTCTTGGGCCTTTTCTGATTCTTTAAGCCTGTCTTCTCTACGGAGTGCTCTATCAGCACGCTTACGTGATTCCTTACGCCAAAATTCTATGGCGTCTTTCTGAGATTGTCTAGCTTTCTTTTTCCGTAATATTTCTTCTACCTTTATGATGCACTCGGCATCCCATGTTCCGTTAACTGGCCATCGGTATCTTTCCTCTAGGTGCTTGGTATAATCTGTCCATAACTCTAGATACAAGATGGCGTCTATGCCATGCTTATTATACATGAAATTACCTGGAGTGTCCCTAGGGGGGATTGGAATCTCTTCCTCTAACATCCCTTTCCTAGTTCCTATCTGCTTTAATTTGTTAAAAAACGGCATTGTGAATACTTAATTTCGCCTGTAACTATTTAAACAAAAAAAACACAATAATGCACAAAAACAATCACATTCATACCACGACATTAATCACATGAAACATTTAAAGACATAGCTAACTTCCCCCTACTCTGAATGTACCGCTCAACGATACAGATACACTGCTGTAACAGTGCAGAAATTCGGAATACTTTATATACTGCTAAACAGTACAGATACACTGCCTAAAAACAGTGCAGACCGGACTTGTGTACCCAAACCCGTCTAGATACGACCCAGCAATGGTACTCACCGGGAAGCACGGAAAACAGGAGGCCTCGGAAAACTCGACTGGACTCGACTCGGAACTTCGGAAAACTTCGGAAAACTTCGGAAAACTTCGGAAAACTTCGGAAAACTGGTGGGCCTCTTCACACCTCGGACCTTGCTTCCTTCGGCTGGGCTCTGGTCGGGATCCTCCGCACTCCTCACCGCCTCGTCTGGGCACTGATCGCAGTCTTCGTCACCTCCGTGTGTCAGAGGGGGATGCAGGAAATCCTGCCAGTACACGTGTGGTCCGTCTAACTGATGGCAGGGGACACGGATTGCAACGCACCTTCCGGCGCGTGAGGTGGGGGAGGGGTCCCTGTTCGGGCGCCAAAATGATGTAAATAATTAATTTACTCTCTTAATTTCTATGCAGATAAGTACTTAATCAATAATAACTCAATCGAAATGAAGGAAAACAGAGTCCGTGGTGTAAGAGTTTCTAAGGGTTTTATTCCTCATAAAGGAATCAGGATATCATGTTCTGACCACCACACAGGATGTCAGAAGGGATAGATGAGCGCGCTGTCGTTTATTGACAATACATAGCTTATATACTTGATTTACATCATAATGTTCAATGTAAGAGGCGTAACAGCTGAGAGAAGACAAGATAACAGTATACACGTGGTGCTAGTACATCATCAAGAGGCGTAAACTAGGCGTGAACTAGGGTGTGTGCTAGAAACGTCACTGATAGGTGACGCAAGTGGGTGACACCAAGGGGTGGTGCTAACAGAATGTTGCAATGTCAGCAGAAATCGGAAGCTTGGATGCGCGCGCAGCTGCATGACGTGTGATAGACGGGGTGCAGGGGACTTGACATTTACACTGGCGGAAAGAGACAGAAGTCTGGCATGTCAGATCAACTTGTGCTTCTATCATATCTGATATCTGATGTTTAGGAACTAAGCTATCTGGGCAGAAAGGTCTCTAGAGCAGAAGCTATTCTATACTTGCTGTGAGTGCGTGTATAAGCGCCTGAGTGTCTGTATGAGAAGCGTGGGGGCATGGGGCCTTCCATGGAAGCATGGCAACAGAGGCTATGAATTACTTGCATAAAGACAGGTCGGCCCTTTAGCCCTGTAGCTGAGGAAGGATGTTTACTGAAGCTAGCAGGCTGGAATGTATCTTCGGGGAGGAAAACAGATAACTCGAAGATTATAGTCAATCTTGGCAGGCAGCAGGCTGAGCTGAGCACGGAGGGCCGCGCTAGAAGTAAGTCAGAGTTCACGGGTACGGGGGCTGCTTGGGCAGAGGCCCTCGCAGTCAGAAGCCAGAAAAGAGGCTCGGTGGCAGAGATTCAGGGCCTACTTTCAGCCAGGCTGAAAAACGTAGGAGTACACTTCAAAAAGACGTTGGCATAGCATACTTAGGAACGGACCATCAAACCCATTCATGGTGGGTCTGAAAGAGGACAAGTTAACGTTGGACGCAAATGTATTTGCGTCTTCATAGCTGGTACAGGAGGGAAGTTACATGCACTTTTAACTCGTACATGGAGTCGGTGGGGTACTCGCTAGGGAACACAACATGACCATAAAATTTATATTACCTCACAGGGATATAAGGTAGAATGTTCTTCAATTTCTTCAAAATCTCAATCAGAAAATGGGAGGTAGACACAATAGCATTGGTCTGCTGAAATACTTTTTTTGCCTTTTGAACTAGTTTTGGCAGTTCCGCCATCTCTGCCGGCCACCAAAAGTCGTCCCATCTGGGTTGCAGATTCTCAAAGATCACTAACTCAGTTTTCTCTGAGTTAAGTTTGAGACAGTGCTTTCCCATCCACCTGTTTAGTTCCATCATACAGTTTTGAAACTGCAATGTTGGGGAGGCTTGGCTTTTTTATGCTGCCACCCTAATCTGGGTGTAGTCGGCGTATGAAGTGAGAATGAAGCTGAACTCTCTGATCAGAGGGGCAAGTTCTAAAACATACACATTAAAAAGGGATGGGCTAAGTGATAAGCCCTGTGGGACTCTGCATGGAAGGTTGTAGGGAGCTGATTTAAACTTGTCCAGTATCACTGTTTGCCTCCTTTCCTTCAGAAAGGAGGATAGCAGGGCCAGTGCCATGCCCTTATTCACAAAACAAACAAGATGATGGACGGAATGTTGCACAATGGCAAAACATTCAACCCCAGTCACAGATCTGGGTTTAATACATCATTATTTTGCTCACCAAGCCACCCCAGTTCAGACATGGCCATATGCAAATCAGTCTTGACCCTGTGCCTCATGGGAACAGTCCAGCCCGAACTGCCAAGCCATGTATTCCCTGGATCAGAATCAAGCATCCTAGGACCGGTTTCTGGTTATCAGCCGTCTTCAGCCAGGATAGCCTGACTCCAGTGGCCTAGTGAGCACTGTACCCACGTCTGGGCATACCTTCCCACATAGGGTGAACAGTAAAACAAACAAGATGATGGACGGAATGTTGTACAATGGCAAAACATTCACCCCCAGTCACAGATCTGGGTTTAATCCATCATTATTTTGCTAACCAAGGCACCCCAGTTCAGACATTGCCATATGCAAATCAATCTTGACCCTGTGCCTCATGGGAACAGTCCAGCCCAAACTGCCAAGCCATGTCTTCCCTGGACCAGAATCAAGCATCTAGGACCGGTTTCTGGCTATCCGCCGTCTTCAGCCATGATAGCTTGTCTCTGGCGGCCTAGTGAGCACGGGACCCACGTCTGGGCATACCCTTCCCTTATAGGATGAACAGCAAAACAAACAAGTAGATGGACGGAATGTTGCACAATTGTAAAACATTTTCCCCCAGTCACAGATCTGGGTTTAATCCATCGTTATTTTGCTCCCCAAGCAATCCCAGTTCAGACATGGCCATATGCAAATCAGTCTTGACCCTGTGCCTCATGGGAACAGTCCAGCCCAAACTGCCAAGCCATGTCTTCCCTGGACCAGAATCAAGCATCCTAGGACCGGTTTCTGGCTATCAGCCGTCTTCAGCCAGGATAGCTTGACTCCAGTGGCCTAGTGAGCATGTGACCCACATCTGGGCATACTCTTCCCACATAGGGTGAACAGCAAAACAAACAAGATGATGGACTGAATGTTGCACAATGGCAAAACATTCACCCCCAGTCCCAGATCTGGGTTCAATCCATCGTTGTTTTGGTCACCAAGCCACCCAAGTTCAGACATGGCCATATGCAAATCAGTCTTGACCCTGTACCTCATGGGAACTGTCCAGCCCAAACTTCCAAGCCATGTCTTCTCTGGACCAGAATCAAGCATCCTGGGACCGGTTTCTGGCTATCAGCCGTCTTCAGCCAGGATAGCTTGACTCCAGTGGCCTAGTGAGCACGGGACCCACGTCTGGGCATACCCTTCCCACATAGGGTGAACAGCAAAACAAACAAGATGATGGACGGAATGTTGCACAATGGCAAAACATTCACCCCAAGTCACAGATCTGGGTTTAATCCATCGTTATTTTGCTCACCAAGCCACCCAGTTCAGACATGGCCATATGCAAATCAGCCTAGACCCTGTACCTCATGGAAACAGTACAGCCCGAACTACCAAGCCATGTCTGCCCTGGACCAGAATCAGGCATCCTAGGACCAGTTTCTGGCTATCAGCCGTCTTCAGCCAGGATAGCCTAACTCCAGTGGCCTAGTGAGCACGGGACTCACGTCTGGGTATACCCTTCGCACATAGAGTGAACAGCAAAACAAACAAGATGATGGACGGAATGTTGCACAATGGCAAAACATTCAACTCCAGTCACAGATCTGGGTTTAACCCATCATTATTTTGCTCACCAAGCCACCCAGTTCATACATGGCCCTATGCAAATCAGTCTTGACCCTGTGCCTCATGGGAACAGTCCAGCCCCAACTGCCAAGCCATGTCTTCCCTGGACCAGTATCAAGCATCCTAGGACCGGTTTCTGGCTTTCAGCCATCTTCAGCCAGGATAGCTTGACTCCAGTGGCCTAGTGAGCACGGGACCCACATCTGGGCATACCCTTCCCACATAGGGTGAACAACAAAACAAAAAAGATGATGGACCATGTTGTGTCCTGATGCCATTTGGTGTTGCCCTCACTCAGGCAGCGCGGAGAACGATGTGTTTTTGCTTTTCCAGCTGCTACGTGTGCTTCCAGTTAAAAAGTAACTCTATTGTCCTTGTTCATGAAATCTGATGTCAGGGTCAGGCTGAGTTCGCTAATCCATGTCTGGTTCGGTTGATCCCTGTCTCAGCTGACTATTTGTCCTCTCCTATTCTTCCCTTACACTATCTTACCCGACTGGCCTTGGCTATTCTCTCCTTGTATGCTCCTATTACACAACTATCCTTTGAGATACACAAGCTTGTCCTGCCACCTGCGAGAGGGGATTGTGAACACCATCACTGATTAATTTGTTGGGAGGGGTGGCACACGGGGTCCGAGAAAGAGGCGTATACTGATACACCTGATAGCTTGTTTTCCAACTTTTCTCATTGGTTTGTTTTGTGTGTGTGGGGAGTGGGATATTGTAAATGTGTTTAGTATAAGAGATTGTACGCCACAGATTGAAGTGGCACTCTCCTTAGAATCCACCCAGCGTGTAACTTCTAGGACAACTGTGCTTAGCTGCAGCTAATAAACCTGGCTTCCACGCTCAACGTCGTGTCTGGTGTCTCTGTTAGTAACAAGGCAGGTGAATCCGGGGATTTAGGAGTGCCCTGCGCCGCCCGGCCCATAAGGCCCAGTTCTCCACGGTGTTGTTTAGGGGCTTGTATGCTATGCATAGCAACTTAAATTTAATACTTCAGCCAGGATAGCCTGACTCCAGTGGCCTAGTGAGCACTGTACCCACGTCTGGGCATACCTTCCCACATAGGGTGAACAGTAAAACAAACAAGATGATGGACGGAATGTTGCACAATGGCAAAACATTCACCCCCAGTCACAGATCTGGGTTTAATCCATCGTTATTTTGCTAACCAAGGCACCCCAGTTCAGACATTGCCATATGCAAATCAGTCTTGACCCTGTGCCTCATGGGAACAGTCCAGCCCAAACTGCCAAGCCATGTCTTCCCTGGACCAGAATCAAGCATCTAGGACCGGTTTCTGGCTATCCGCCGTCTTCAGCCATGTTAGCTTGACTCTGGCGGCCTAGTGAGCACGTGACCCACGTCTGGGCATACCCTTCCCACATAGGATGAACAGCAAAACAAACAAGTAGATGGACGGAATGTTGCACAATGGTAAAACATTTTCCCCCAGTCACAGATCTGGGTTTAATCCATTGTTATTTTGCTCACCAAGCAATCCCAGTTCAGACATGGCCATATGCAAATCAGTCTTGACCCTGTGCCTCATGGGAACAGTCCAGCCCAAACTGCCAAGCCATGTCTTCCCTGGACCAAAATCAAGCATCCTAGGACCGGTTTCTGGCTATCAGCCGTCTTCAGCCAGGATAGCTTGACTCCAGTGGCCTAGTGAGCATATGACCCACATCTGGGGATACCCTTCCCACATAGGGTGAACAGCAAAACAAACAAGATGATGGACGGAATGTTGCACAATGGCAAAACATTCACCCCCAGTCCCAGATCTGTGTTCAATCCATCGTTGTTTCGGTCACCAAGCCACCCCAGTTCAGACATGGCCATATGCAAATCAGTCTTGACCCTGTACCTCATGGGAACTGTCCAGCCCAAACTTCCAAGCCATGTCTTCTCTGGACCAGAATCAAGCATCCTGGGACCGGTTTCTGGCTATCAGCCGTCTTCAGCCAGGATAGCTTGACTCCAGTGGCCTAGTGAGCACGGGACCCACGTCTGGGCATACCCTTCCCACATAAGGTGAACAGCAAAACAAACAAGATGATGGACGGAATGTTGCACAATGGCAAAACATTCACCCCAAGTCACAGATCTGGGTTTAATCCATCGTTATTTTGCTCACCAAGCCACCCAGTTCAGACATGGCCATATGCAAATCAGTCTAGACCCTGTACCTCATGGAAACAGTACAGCCCGAACTACCAAGCCATGTCTGCCCTGGACCAGAATCAGGCATCCTAGGACCGGTTTCTGGCTATCAGCCATCTTCAGCCAGGATAGCCTAACTCCAGTGGCCTAGTGAGCACGGGACTCACGTCTGGGCATACCCTTCGCACATAGAGTGAACAGCAAAACAAACAAGATGATGGACGGAATGTTGCACAATGGCAAAACATTCAACCCCAGTCACAGATCTGGGTTTAACCCATCATTATTTTGCTCACCAAGCCACCCAGTTCATACATGGCCCTATGCAAATCAGTCTTGACCCTGTGCCTCATGGGAACAGTCCAGCCCCAACTGCCAAGCCATGTCTTCCCTGGACCAGAATCAAGCATCCTAGGACCGGTTTCTGGCTTTCAGCCATCTTCAGCCAGGATAGCTTGACTCCAGTGGCCTAGTGAGCACGGGACCCACATCTGGGCATACCCTTCCCACATAGGGTGAACAGCAAAACAAAAAAGATGATGGACGGAATGTTGCACAATGGCAAAACATTCACCCCCATCACAGGTCTGGGTTTAATCCATCTTTATTTTGCTCACCAAGTTACCCCAGTTCAGACACTGCCATATGCAAATCAGTCTTGACCACGTGCCTCATGGGAACAGTCCAGCCCGAACTGCCAAGCCATGTATTCCCTGGACCAGAATCAAGCATCCTAGGACCGGTTTCTGGCTATGAGCCGTCTTCAGCCAGGATAGCTTGACTCTGGTGGCCTAGTGAGCAAGGACCCACGTCTGGGCATTCCCTTCCCACATAGGATGAACAGCAAAACAAAAAAGATGATGGACGGAATGTTGCACAATGGTAAAACATTTACCCCCAGTCACAGATCTGGGTTTAATCCATCGTTATTTTGCTCACCAAGAAATCCCAGTTCAGACATGGCCATAAGCGAATCAGTCTTTACCCTGTGCCTCACGGGAACAGTCCAGCCCAAACTGCCAATTCATGTCCTCCCTGGACCAGAATCGAGCATCCTAGGACCGGTTTCTGGCTATCAACCGTCTTCAGCCAGGATAGCTTGACTCCAGTGGCCTAGTGAGCACGGGACCCACATCTTGGAATACTCTTCCCACATAGGGTGAACAGCAAAACAAACAAGATGATGGACGGAATGTTGCACAATGGCAAAACATTTACCCCCAGTCACATATCTGGGTTTAATACATCGTTATTTTGCTCACCAACCCCCCCCCATTTCAGACATGGCCATATGCAAATCAGTCTTGACCCTGTGCCTCATGGGAACAGTCCAGCCCGAACTGCCAAGCCATGTCTTCCCTGGACCAGAATCAAGCATCCTAGGACCGGTTTCTGGCTATCAGCTGTCTTCAGCCAGGACAGCTTGAGAGCACGGCATACCCTTCCAACATAGGGTGAACAGCAAAACAAACAAGATGATGGACGGAATGTTGCACAATGGCAAATCACAGTCCTGATCTCCTTAGTGGCCTTAATAAATGTTGTTTCAGTACTGTGCTCAGGTCAAAAAACGAATTTGGAGGGATCAAGTAAACCGTTTTCTTGTATAAAGTGAGCTAACTGTTTGTTCATGATTTTCTCCACTATCTTGAACGGGAGTGGCAGCCGGGCTATCAGGAGATAGTTGTTAGGGTTAAATACGTCCAGATTGGGTTTTTTAATAAATGGAAGTATGGACACATCTTCCATAGAGCCGGGAAGATGCCACATGTGGACATGTTATTGAAAATTTCTGTGAACAAAGGGCTCATCTCCTCCACTATATCTCTCAGAAATGCGAGTGGGCAAGGGACTAATGGGAATCCAGATTTAATTTCTCTGATTTGTTTTTCCACTAGCTCAGTGAAAATCTTTGAGAAGCAGTGAAAACTCTTTCCATTAACATCTGAAATTGGGAGTATTTTAGTAGGAATGTGTTAGACCTGGCACCTTGGCGTGAGTTTCCCTTCCACTTTTCGCTGGTATGCCTCCGATGTTTTGCTGGTTTTCCGATACTCAGGGCACTGCGCCACGGCCGACCTGTGCCGCAGTGCAAGTGCTCCCTACTGTAAATTGTACATGTGATTGATGTCCATGATTGGTGCATTGGATTTACTGTTAGTCCCTAGTAAAGCGCACCAGGAGTGCCAGGGCTTGAAGATGCCAATACTGCTAGTGGGCCTGCAGTGCTGGTTGCGCCACCCACAGAAGCAGCCTTAAGATGTGTCTGGGGTCCGCCATTGCAGACCCCGCGTGCAGTCTCGTACTGTCACGCTGGCTGGGCAAGTGCACCCACTTGCCAGCCCCTAAACCTTCCCTTAACTTCATATTAGTCACCCCTATGGTAGGCCTGCGGGCAGGGTGCATTGTCGGTGTAAGGTAGGACAAGCCCTGATGTGTGTGGCATGTCCTAGTAGTGACTTACAACTAAATTCATATCTCACTATTGTAAGGCTACCTGCTTCCGTTAGGCCAGAATGGGCTGCTGGAATTATTGCACTCTATAATCCCAGCAGGCTCAGGGAGCATGGTAGAGAGTCGTGTTTAGTATGCCAGAACTCAGAATAATAAAATATTTCTTTTAGTAAAGTTTATTTTAGTATCCTGTGTTTGCAAATGCTACTTTTAGAAAGTTAGCATTTGCTTGCCTAACCATTTCAGCCCGCCTCTGCTGGTATGTGTATCTGACTGTCTGGGATGTGTGAGTGACAGGGCTGGGGGATGACAGGTGGTGAATGCGCAGATTACACCTTAGTGGGAGGTAGGAGTGGCTCTTGACTCTGAATCTTGCTGTGCTCTGCCACCACAATGCTGGCTCCACCCTCCTGGGGAGCGACTGATGACTCAGCCGACACCTGGCCCAGGAAGGGCGAAGCCCCATCAACAAGGTACTCTGGCCTCCCCTGTCCGCACAATGCTGGCTCCACCTCCTGTGGGGCGTCTGATGCGCCTGCCCCTCACACTGAAAGCAGAAGCCGGATTACACCCACCAGAGTACTCAAGGACTGAAAGTGGCTATGCAAAGGCCCCCCTGGCCTGCGAGAACAAAAGAAATGCAGTATAAAAGAAGGAGCCTTGCTCCTTGTAAATTAGATCCTGTTTGTGCTACAGAAGGAACTCTGCCCGACGAGAAGGACCTGGAAGGACAAGGAAGAGTGCTGTCTCTTGCCTGTGTCTGGTGCCTTGCTGCAGAAGGAGAGGAAAAGGAAAGACTACAAGAAGACTTTTGCTTTGTGAAACTTTGTGCCAAACTCTGCTAAAAGATCTCCAAGGGCTTGCTGCTGAACTTGCCCCCTGACCAGCGCCCCAGGACCAGTGGGCGCTACACCCTGAAGAAAGCGACTGTGTGTGCTGCTTATCGCTGCAGTACTGACAGAGGGGTCTGGGAGCGCTGGGCAAGCCTGCCACGCTCTCCGTAATCCAAGGCATCGACATCCCCCCAAGCACCGTGACCGGGGCCCAAAGCAACAGCGAGAGCAACGTGAGGTCCAGCCGCCGCTGTCCCGAACACCGTGACCGCATCTGCACCGGGAGCCCGAGAGCAAGGTGAAGGAGGACCCGTCCGGTCCAAGCTCCCGAATTGACTGCGCTTCGAGTCGTCAATCCACCTGCGAAGACGGACAGCCGCCCTGTGATAACCCCCCTCTGGTCGGTAGCCTGCCCGACAGCTCAGCTGTGAACGCACAGCTGCAACCGGCACTTTGGCTGGGTACGTCCTGCACTTGGGGACGGCACTGCCACTTGCCGCCACCACACAGCCGCCGCCTCCAGGGTCGGAGCGAACGACGAAGGGAGGACCCTGCCGCCACAGAACACCGCTGCCCCGGATGACCCGTGACCTGACCGGCTGAAAGCCGCAGCGAACAGCGATCCCGGAAAAGCAACGCGACGTGGGACAGCTCCCCTGGAAGCCGCCCGCTCCACAAGAATTTGAAAGGTACTGTGTTGTATCCTCACGGTGCGAGCGTCCTGCAACTCGAGCTCGCACCGCGCTATCTGCTCCCAACGCGAGCCGCCTCTGAAACCGAGGCTCGCACAGCTCCTGGTCCTCGAGGCCCGATCTCCTCTCTGAAGCGAGCGGAGACAGCGGAAAGCGCATTGAGGCGCTACGAGACACTGAACCTTGTTGAACCTGGGCAGAAGGCCCAAAAGATTGCTTATTGCTAAGAAAGAACTGTGGCAACCTGAACTTGAGTAAACTGGAACCGCTATTGAAAGTTTGACAACTGTATTTACAAGCCTGCTTGAAATCTATATAAAGAGATATATTTTTACAAATACAGTTTGGTGTCATTGTGTGGTGGGTTGGTTGTGATGGTGTGATATTGCAAATGTTTAACCCTATGTGCCCCAAAGATTAGCCTAAGACTGCTTAAGCCACACTACCTAGAGGGTAAGCAGAGGTTGTCTGGAAGGTAACCCTCAGCCCTGACGAGGAAGAGAGAGTCCCTGCTTGTCGCTAATGCTACACTGCGCCAACTAGAGCCTCCCCCTTCCTACATTGGACGCAGCGGTGAGGATTTTCGAATTTACATTTGCAGTGTCTATACCTTAACTTCTGACCATTGCACAGTGATTTCAGTCCTGTTACTTGGCCACAGGTTTTGTTGTCATTTTGCCGAGAAAAGATCCCTAGCGAAGAAACCATGCCGGGCACGAAGAGCCTGGATGGAGCGGAGTCCACGACCTCTGAGATGTTGGAGGTGGAATGGGATGCAGCAAAGCTGGATAGATACACCAGAACGGAACTGAAGTTTTTTTGCAAGAAACTCAAGGTTCCGCACGCCGGTTGCAAGAACAAGCCAGAGCTCTACAAGGCCCTGAAAGCCTGGATAGAGTCCAGAAAGCCCCCGGAGGATCAAGATGCCCTTGAGGATCAGGATGCCACTGAGGAGCAGAGGGCACCTGTGGATCTGGTGGATCTCGAAAGGCAAGACAGCGTGCACAGCTTTGGTAAAGGCCTGTCGCCAGAGGAGCTGGCAGACAGGAAGGAAACGAGGGATCATGAAAGAAAGCTGGCAGAATTAAAAATCCAACTGGAGCTTGAAACCAAAAGGATGGCGCTGGAAGAGCGAAAGCACCAAATGGATTACGAATTGAAAATGAGGGAGATGAGTCTAAAGGAGAGAAACTTGGATCATCCTCCCTCTGGTGGCAGCACAACGCCGGTGCAGGTAGAGTCAAGAGTGCACATCCCCAAAGATGTAGTTAAAGAGTTCTTTAAGGGGGATGACATAGGACAGTGGTTTAGGGCATACGAGGTAGCCATGTCCTCCCACCGGGTCCCTGACAAGGATTGGGGAGCGGGGTTGTGGGGAAGGTTCCTTAGCGAAGGGCGAGATACCCTGCTAGATTTGCCCGTTGAAAACCAGAGATCCTATTCCCACATGAAAGAAGCTTTAATGAACAGGTACGGGCTTACCCCTGAAATGTATAGACAGAAGTTTAGGGGATGTACTAAGCGGCCTGGGAATACGTATGTGGAGTATGTGACTTACTTTTGCAGAGCACTGGATGGTTGGGTGAAGGGTAGCAAAGTGAATGATTTTCAAGGTCTCTTTGATTTAATTGCATGGGAGCACTTGTCTGATCACTGTTTTCCTGAGTTACGCCAACACCTGATCGATAGCAAGCTGTCCAACCCGAGGAAGCTTGCTGAGGAGGCGGACCGCTGGCTCAGCACCAGGGTCCACAAGGGTCCAATGGGAGACTCCGCCAAGGGTGGGCAGGGTCCCCAGCAGAAGAGTGGGGGGGACAAGGGAAAACAGAAAGGGTTCCAAAAAGGCCCCCAAAGTAATCCCCAAGGGGACCAGCAGAAAGGTTCTCAGCCTCCCCCACCCCCAAAGCAGAATGGGGCCCGACAGGTAGACCTGTTCCAAAGGGGCCCTTCAATTGTTTCAATTGTGGTGAGCCGGGGCACATATCCAGTGACCCCAAGTGTCGCCTGTTTGGAAAACCCGCACCCACTGGTGCTCCGCCCCGTCAAGTGACTAGTGTTCACTTAGGAGAAGAAGTGATGGTCCCGGGGGGTGGAGATCCCGTTCAGATTACCCTAGTCTCGCTAGGAGACAGTGAGATGGTCCCGACAAACTACCTGCCCTCTAACACTAAGAAATATGGGCAGGTGGTGATCATCAATGGTAAGGAAGCTGAGGCTCTTAGAGATACAGGAGCCAGTGTGACTGCAGTGAGGCAGCACCTGGTGTCTCAAGAGCAGGTTGTACCCCATGCCTACTGTAGGGTTATCAATGCTGATAATTCAGAGAATCAGTGTCCGATGGCTCAAGTTCCCTTCGAGTGGGGGGGGGTCTCTGGTACTCTGCAGGTCTGTGTAAGGAAAACCATGCCTGTTGACTGTTTGCTAGGGAATGACTTGGAGCACTCCCCTTGGGAAAAGGTGGAGAAGACGACTCACCTACGGATGGTGGGTCTGCCTGACTGGGCGTGCGTGACCACCCGGTCGATGGCAGCCAGTAGGGGTGATCAAGAGGTCCTGGGGCCTGAAGGAGAGGCCCAGGAACCGGCCTTAGGGAGAAGGTGCAGGGGGCGCGGGAAACCGGCCCCTGAAGTTCCCACGGTCCAGGAGGAAGCAGACCTTGAGGGGGATGCCCTGGAGCCTACAGGGGAACAGATTGCCGAACTGGGGGACCTGCCTGAGCTGACCCATTGGCAGCAAGAAGGAGGACCCTCCAGGGAGGAATTCTGCAGGGAGCAGAAAGAATGCCCTTCTCTCGTGGGTATGCGGCAGCAGGCTGCAGACCAGGCCAATGGTGTTCAGGCCAAAACACATTATGTGTACTGGGAGAACGACCTCCTGTATTCAGAGCCTAAGGCTGCTGAACCTGGGTCAGCCCGTGTGCTGGTGGTACCCCAGAAGTTCAGAGCCTTCCTACTGGGTCTGGCTCACGATGTGCCTTTAGCAGGACGTTTGGGGATGGACAAGACCTATGACAGGCTTGTCACCCACTTTTACTGGCCCCAAATGCACAAGAGCTCAGACGCTCATTGTAGGACCTGTCCGACTTGCCAGGCAAGTGGGAAGAGCGGAGGGAAGAACAAGGCTCCCCTCCAACCCTTCCCTGTGGTCGGTACGCCATTCCAGCGAGTGGGTATTGACATTGTTGGGCCTCTGGACCCCAAGACAGCCATGGGCAACAGGTTCATCCTGGTCTTGGTGGATCATGCCACCCGGTACCCTGAAGCCATCCCTCTGAGGACAGTGACGGCCCCCGTGGTGGGACGTGCACTGATGGGAATTTTCTCACGAGTAGGATTCCCTCTAGAGGTGGTGAGCGACAGGGGGACCAACTTCATATCCAAGTATATGAAGTCCCTTTGGCAAGAGTGTGGTGTAACGTAAAGTTCACCACGCCTTACCATCCCCAAGGAAACGGGTTGGTTGAGAGGTTCAACCGAACCCTGAAAGGCATGATCATGGGCCTGGAAGGTCCAATGAGGCGTAAGTGGGACGTCCTCTTACCATGCCTGCTCTTTGTATATCGCGAGGTACCACAGAAGTCCCTAGGGTTCAGCCCCTTTGAACTGCTGTACGGTCACCCCGTGAGAGGACCACTGAGTTTGGTAAAGGAAGGCTGGGAGCAATCTCCCAGGAAACCTCCCCAGAATGTATATAGCTACATGCTGGCCTTCAGATACCAAACCAGGCGCTTCAGACAACTTGCCGAGGCAAATCTGGAAGCAAGCCAGGAGGAAATGAAGCGGTGGTACGACCAGAATGCCACTCTGGTCGAGCTTCAGCCTGAACAAGAGGTGTATGTCCTGGCCCCAGTGGGACCCTGTGCCCTTCAGGATAAGTGGACAGGTCCATTTGAGGTTGTGGAGCGCAAGAGCCCAGTGACATACTTGGTGGACATGAAGACGCCCAGGAACCCTTTGAGGGTCCTACATGTCAACCGCCTCAAGCCCCACTTAAGAAGGTTCGAAGTGGGCATGTTGTTGGCAACTGATGATGGAATGGAGGAGGAGTCGGAGCCTCTTCCTGACCTCTTAGTGGCCTGTGAGAAAGACGGGTCAGTGGATGGAGTTAACCTCTCGCCCACCCTGACCCCCGAACAACAGGAAGACTGCCGCCAGTTGCTGGGGCAGTTTCCAGATCTGTTCTCCCTGGTTCCGAGTGTCACAGATTGGTGCGTCCATGATGTGGACACTGGAGACAGCTTACCTGTGAAGCATAAGGCTTACAGAGTGACTGACAGGGTCCGGGCCTGCATCAAGGAGGAGGTCTCCAAGATGCTTGCCCTTGGGGTGGTTGAGTCTTCCAGCAGTCCTTGGTCCAGCCCCGTGGTCTTGGTCCCAAAGGCTGCTGCGCCGGGAGCCACACCCGAACTCCGGTTCTGTGTGGACTACAGAGGACTCAATTCAGTCATGAAGACTGACGCGCACCCCATCCCCAGAGCTGATGAGCTCATTGATCGGCTAGGGGCTGCCCGGTTCCTCAGCACATTTGATTTAACGTCTGGGTACTGGCAGATCGCCTTGACCCATGGGGCAAAGGAGAGGTCAGCATTCTCTACACCAGATGGGCATTTCCAGTTCCGAGTTATGCCATTTGGAATGAAGAATGCCCCTGCCACCTTTCAGAGATTGGTCAACCAGGTGTTGGCTGGGCTGGATGAGTTCAGTGCCGCCTACCTGGATGACATCGCGGTTTTCAGTGGCACCTGGCCAGAACACCTGCGACACCTCTGGGAAGTGTTGATGGCCCTGCGCAGAGCAGGCCTCACAATCAAGGCAAGCAAGTGCCAGATTGGGCAGGGTTCCGTGGTGTACTTGGGACACCAAGTGGGGAGTGGCAAGGTGGCACCCTTGCAACCCAAAATCGAGACCATCCTGGCTTGGGAACCCCCTAAGACCCAGACTGCAGTGAGAGCCTTCCTGGGGCTCACTGGGTATTACAGGAGGTTTGTCAAGGGCTATGGCACGATTGTGACCCCCTTGACAGAGCTGACTTCGAAGAAGCAGCCCAGGAATGTGATTTGGACTGACACCTGTCAGAAGGCTTTTGACACCCTGAAGACTGCCATGTGCACGGCGCCGGTGCTCCTGGCTCCTGATTTCTCCAAGGAATTCATAGTGCAAACAGACGCTTCAGAGCATGGTGTAGGGGCTGTTCTTTCACAGATGACTGAGGAGGGCTTTGACCAACCCGTAGCCTTCATCAGTAGGAGGTTACTTCCACGGGAAAGTAGGTGGAGTGCAATAGAGCGTGAAGCATTTGCTGTGGTCTGGGCGCTGAAGAAGCTAAGACCCTACTTGTTTGGGTCTCACTTCCGAGTTCAGACGGACCACAGGCCCCTCAGATGGTTGATGCAAATGAGGGGTGAGAACCCGAAACTGTTGAGGTGGTCCATTTCTCTACAGAGTATGGACTTTACGGTGGAACACCGCCCTGGCACCGATCACGCCAACGCTGATGGTCTGTCCAGATTTTTCCGCCTTAGTGATGTGGAACTCCCTGGGGAAGGGTAGTTCCCCCCACATTTCAGCTGGAGGGGACACATGTTAGACCTGGCACCTTGGCGTGAGTTTCCCTTCCACTTTTCGCTGGTGTGCCTCCGATGTTTTGCTGGTTTTCCGATACTCAGGGCACTGCGCCACGGCCGACCCGTGCCGCAGTGCAAGTGCTCCGTACTGTAAATTGTACATGTGATTGATGTCCATGATTGGTGCATTGGATTTACTGTTAGTCCCTAGTAAAGCGCACCAGGAGTGCCAGGGCTTGTAGATGCCAATACTGCTAGTGGGCCTGCAGCGCTGGTTGCGCCACCCACAGAAGCAGCCTTAAGATGTGTCTGGGGTCCGCCATTGCAGACCCCGCGTGCAGTCTCGTACTGTCACGCTGGCTGGGCAAGTGCACCCACTTGCCAGCCCCTAAACCTTCCCTTAACTTCATATTAGTCACCCCTATGGTAGGCCTGCGGGCAGGGTGCATTGTCGGTGTAAGGTAGGACAAGCCCTGATGTGTGTGGCATGTCCTAGTAGTGACTTACAACTAAATTCGTATCTCACTATTGTAAGGCTACCTGCTTCCGTTAGGCCAGAATGGGCTGCTGGAATTATTACACTCTATAATCCCAGCAGGCTCAGGGAGCATGGTAGAGAGTCGTGTTTAGTATGCCTGAACTCAGAACAATAAAATATTTCTTTTAGTAAAGTTTATTTTAGTATCCTGTGTTTGCAAATGCTACTTTTAGAAAGTTAGCATTTGCTTGCCTAAGCATTTCAGCCCGCCTCTGCTGGTATGTGTATCTGACTGTCTGGGATGTGTGAGTGACAGGGCTGGGGGATGACAGGTGGTGAATGCGCAGATTACACCTTAGTGGGAGGTAGGAGTGGCTCTTGACTCTGAATCTTGCTGTGCTCTGCCACCACAATGCTGGCTCCACCCTCCTGGGGAGCGACTGATGACTCAGCCGACACCTGGCCCAGGAAGGGCGAAGCCCCATCAACAAGGTACTCTGGCCACCCCTGTCCGCACAATGCTGGCTCCACCTCCTGTGGGGCGTCTGATGCGCCTGCCCCTCACACTGAAAGCAGAAGCCGGATTACACCCACCAGAGTACTCAAGGACTGAAAGTGGCTATGCAAAAGCCCCCCTGGCCTGCGAGAACAAAAGAAATGCAGTATAAAAGAAGGAGCCTTGCTCCTTGTAAATTAGATCCTGTTTGTGCTACAGAAGGAACTCTGCCCGACGAGAAGGACCTGGAAGGACAAGGAAGAGTGCTGTCTCTTGCCTGTGTCTGGTGCCTTGCTGCAGAAGGAGAGGAAAAGGAAAGACTACAAGAAGACTTTTGCTTTGTGAAACTTTGTGCCAAACTCTGCTAAAAGATCTCCAAGGGCTTGCTGCTGAACTTGCCCCCTGACCAGCGCCCCAGGACCAGTGGGCGCTACACCCTGAAGAAAGCGACTGTGTGTGCTGCTTATCGCTGCAGTACTGACAGAGGGGTCTGGGAGCGCTGGGCAAGCCTGCCACGCTCTCCGTAATCCAAGGCATCGACATCCCCCCAAGCACCGTGACCGGGGCCCAAAGCAACAGCGAGAGCAACGTGAGGTCCAGCCGCCGCTGGCCCGAACACCGTGACCGCATCTGCACCGGGAGCCCGAGAGCAAAGTGAAGGAGGACCCGTCCGGTCCAGGCTCCCGAATTGACTGCGCTTCAAGCCGTCAATCCACCTGCGAAGACGGACAGCCGCCCTGTGATAACCCCCCTCTGGTCGGTAGCCTGCCCGACAGCTCAGCTGTGAACGCACAGCTGCAACCGGCACTTTGGCTGGGTACGTCCTGCACTTGGGGACCGTACTGCCACTTGCCGCCACCACACAGCCGCCGCCTCCAGGGTCGGAGCGAACGACGAAGGGAGGACCCTGCCGCCACAGAACACCGCTGCCCCGGATGACCCGTGACCTGACCAGCTGAGAGCCGCAGCGAACAGCGACCCCGGAAAAGCAACGCGACGTGGGACAGCTCCCCTGGAAGCCGCCCGCTCCACAAGAATTTGAAAGGTACTGTGTTGTATCCTCACGGTGCGAGCGTCCTGCAACTCGAGCTCGCACCGCGCTATCTGCTCCTAACGCGAGCCGCCTCTGAAACCGAGGCTCGCACAGCTCCTGGTCCTCGAGGCCCGATCTCCTCTCTGAAGCGAGCAGAGACAGCGGAAAGCGCATTGAGGCGCTACGAGACACTGAACCTTGTTGAACCTGGGCAGAAGGCCCAAAAGATTGCTTATTGCTAAGAAAGAACTGTGGCAACCTGAACTTGAGTAAACTGGAACCGCTATTGAAAGTTTGACAACTGTATTTACAAGCCTGCTTGAAATCTATATAAAGATATATATTTTTACAAATACAGTTTGGTGTCATTGTGTGGTGGGTTGGTTGTGATGGTGTGATATTGCAAATGTTTAACCCTATGTGCCCCAAAGATTAGCCTAAGACTGCTTAAGCCACACTACCTAGAGGGTAAGCAGAGGTTGTCTGGAAGGTAACCCTCAGCCCTGACGAGGAAGAGAGAGTCCCTGCTTGTCGCTAGTGCTACACTGCGCCAACTAGAGCCTCCCCCTTCCTACAGAATGCAAGTGGGGATGGCTTCAAAGGAGTCATATATGTGTTTAACTTTGTTTTTAAAGTCCGCTGCAATAACATTACAAAAGCTTTGGTTCTTCTTCCGACTGACTCGGTTGGTTTACAATCCGACCAACCCATTACGATGTTCCTGGTCGAAAAGGAAACTGTGTGGTTATTTTGAATCGGTTCCAGCTGGCTCTTGGAGTATTTGTGTTGGTAGGAACTACATTGTAGACCTCTACGGACAGTGTTTCCGACTGACCGATTACGATGTTGATTTCCAATAGCCTTTATGAGCCAGCCTGTCCGACATGAAAAGGCAGGCAGAAAGTGACTCTGGGGGCCCCTAGCATGGCCTCCTTCATTCTGAGGCCTCCGATTGGGGGCTGAGGGGGTACCTAAGGGACCCCCCAGTAAAACCCTGCACTGTGTGGCAGGCTACATGGGGTGCCCATGAAAGGGTACTGGGTTTTATACACCCCATTTCCACATAGGAGCCTGTGTTGTCGGGCGGAACATAGACTCCCATGGGGTCAATGAGACTCCGACCGAACAGTGTTTGGGGGCATCATAAGTGGCTGGGCAAGACCGTAGACCGCAAGTCGGTTGGTTCCTGAATCCAAGACGGTGTCAGGCGGAAAGTTTCCACCCGACATTGTATTGAGGCCCTAAATCGCGTGTTGGAAAATGCCACTTTTAGAAAATGGGCATTTTCTTGCTTAACCATTCTTTGCCTCTGCCTGTCTGTAAAATATATGTTTTGGTTGGCTGACAGTTGGGCACTTGTGCATTCACTTGAGACAGCCACAGAAATGGAGCTGAGGTGTGCCTTGCAAATCTGTTGGGCCACATGGAGCTAGAGTAGTGGGAGGAGTTGTCACAGATACTTGAATTTGGCTCTGCCTGTCCTCACACAAAGCTGTCTCTACCCCCTGTAGTGTGTCTGGACCCAGGTAAGGGAAAGGCAGGGTCTTGTGCAGTACAAAGACTTTGCTTTGAAGTTGGCCTGCTTTAAAGGCAGAAAGAAATATAAGTACTGGACCGCCAACACTCCAAATTTAGAACACTTATGGGCTGAGCACATCCTGCCAGGAAGAAGAGTTGGATGCTTTTTGAGGGATTGCCACTCTGCCCGTTGCCTTGTTGTGCTGGCCTGCAGCATGCAGCTTATTTACTGGGAGTGAAAGGACTGGACTTTGCTTTCTACATCCTGCTAACATGGTTCTCTAAAGGCTTGTGCATGCTTGCCTCCTGTTTAATAGTCTCGGACCATCAAACACTTCAAATACCAGTGCCTGGGCTCTTCTGCTGAGAGTTCTTATTTGCCAGGTAGTGCCAAACCCAGTTCCCGGGCAACTTGGAAGTTTAGCGTGGTGATCTTAAGGAGAAAATCCACACATCGAGTCCCAGCGCCTGTTTTTTTGATGCATCATTGCAAAAGATCGACGAATCACTGCTGCCTGTCCCAAAATATGGGTGGTGATAGGTGCAATGACCACAGCTTTCACCTCAGGCAGTTTAGCGAGTCAGAAAAATTGCCAAATGCATTTCTGAGCGCAAATGAAATTAATTTTATTTCTTTCTTTCTTTACATTCGGTCAGCTGTGAGCCAGAATTTACTACCCCCACCCAGCCCTTCCCCCACCCGCCTGACTGCCCTGCGGCACTCCTTTCATGGGCCACTACTGTCAGAGTCAGTTATCACCAGTATCAGTCAAAAAATGGAGTTGATCAGTGCAAAAATGATGACTCTTTCACACATCTACTCAGTGTGGGTACAGTGGTGACAGTATGAAGTAGGAAGCTTCACAGGGCGAAAATGCTAAAAGTATCTTCCCGGCAAGGGCACAAATTTCATACTTCTCCTGTTCTTTCTTTTTCCACCAAAAATCAAAGTCTCCACCAAGAGCTTATCCAGCAATTGTCCGTTAACATGGAGCCCTCTTCTGCCACAGCCCGCTGCCTTGTTCTGCTGAGGATTTTTGACTTCCATTTCAGAGACGAAGGCCTAATTTAGAATTCCGCAGATGGGTTACTCTGTCACAAACATAACAGATATCCTATCTTCTGTATTATAAGTACATTTTGTCAATCTGCCAAATTCTAAATAAGGCTCTAAGTTGGAAGATAAAATGTTGGACTGTGTCAAACCTGGTTTCCATATCTTACCTGACCTCCATCATGGTCGGCCTGATCTTGCACCTGGCTACCGGTCAAGCACAACTAGATGACCGCAGTTGGCACTATTTGGCATTATTTAGACCTTTAAAATGTAAACATTCATACCTTTAATTTCCCTTATTGGATTTTTGTTGTTAGTTCATTTATTAAACTTTACACAGGTTTAGTTATTGATTCGAATGGTTCACATTAACAAGGGTTGTGGTTATTCTTTGAGGGGCTACTCACCCCCCCTACACTAGTACCTCAATTTCTTAAAAGAGGATCAGGATATTGATCAGAGTAGCCACAGTCTAGGACTCTGAGACATGACTCAAAAGATATAACAATGAATATGCACATATGTGTTGGAAGAAAAACCACAACTACCAGTCTGCCCAGAACTTCTTCCCAAATCAATACCAAAAGATATTTCACTGAGGACCTTCAGAAATCTTATCACATTGTTTTCTCACATCACTCTACAACTAGTGAGGTGACGCTGGCAGTACCAGTGTAAAGGTAACTGACACCCATGAATTTGTTGACTGGACTACTCATATCGAGCATCATTCATGGCACGGTAGAAGTGATCAAAGTTATCATTAAATACCCACAATTGTATACCACCACCCACCAACAGTGGGAAATTAATTAGAAGGAGAGTTGTTTCATGAGATACTCAGAGTGCATGAATAACTGGAGCTTTCTGATTCAAACCAGGAATCATTGGCTTCCTTATTGTATTGGGAAATTAATCAAATCTGACTTGTTATCAGAGCATAACGACCACTTTAGAACATAACAAAACTACTCAACTAAACCCAATGATACCTTTATTTTCTGGTAATAAAGCTAAAACAATCCTAAAAAACAAAAATTAAAATCTTTGTTATGAATTAGGAATATAAAAAATACATTATTAAATCAACCCCAATTAAAATCAAGTATTGAGGAGAGAAGAAAAGAAGGGAACATTACATTTTAAAAAGGGAATGGTGGTAAGTAAAACATGGATTTTGCCCTTTCATCCTAGCCCACAGACCTTTCTATTAATGCTCCAATTAGGAAATATTGAAGCATACCGGGCCATATGTATGAAGGCAATTTTGCGATCGCAAACCAGTAGTGTCCAATATATGACACAAAACACTCCTCGCAAAAAAAGCAAATTTGCTATTGCATTTAAGAAATTTCACATTGCGATTCCTTAAAGGCAATGTAAGAGGCACAGAAAAAAGTGCAATTTGGTCATAAGGAATCACAAATTACCACCAACTTCAAGTTGGTGCTAATTTGCGATTTCTTTGAAAAATTCACTTTTTGGCATTCTTCAAAGTGCCATGTGGCGCACATACATGCCCTTAGGGGGCATGTATGTGCGCCACTCCTAAAAGGAGGACGTTACAGTAGTCCAACCTACTTAGTATGATGCCCCTGGAAATCAAGGATCTGGTTTGGACATTTAACATTGGGTACAGTTTCCTGAGACCCCAAATCATGGCAAAGCAGTTCCCACAACTCCATTCACATGCTTTTCCATAGAAAGGTCCTCCTCTAGGATTATTTCAAAGGTTCCGGACCACAGTTGAGTTACCCAGAGGGGTCTCTGACAGTAGAGGCCAAAGGCTGGGAGGTATGGATATTGTGATTTTACAAGAGAGACTGTTATGGTCCATATAGGTACCCTAATGTAGGCTCAGGTAGTCACATAAACTTTCACCTATATTCTTCCGACCATTACACTACATAACGATTCTTAGTACTGACCTTTTACCTAGTTACGGTAATGCCCAAAGATGACATGGGGTTTTCTACAAAAGCTTAGGCCTCATTCATTATGCATGAGGATGCTCTGAACCACAGCAGGAGAGCAAGCCTACCATCTCCTGCATAAAAACTATGTACAGGGATCATTCCTTCCGTCATCCCAGCCTGACATGACACCGGTATATCCCCAGGGGGTAAAAACTTTGATAGATAAGCAACATCTCTTGCTAAGGTAGGCAGAGGAGAAAAGGACTTCCATGTCGACACACTGACATGAGAGGCTGAGGCTCCGGCATGCAGACACTCCAGCTCGCAGTTGTCTAACATCGCTTGTGGGGTGTTCAACTTGAGACCAGGCTGGGTCCCACAGTCTCTTACTTCAGGTAATGGGGTTGACTTTATCCTAGATGGATTCTTAGCTTTACATCCACATACATGCTAGATATACTTAGGTACATCTAGTTAGGAACGCATCGTAGGAGTACCCATTTTACTGTCATATATTTTATATACTTGCCTGTATTCATTGTTTTAGCATGATGTTAGAAATCTACCATCCTTTTACTCTGTTAGATCTTATACTCATTTATATCTGTTACTGTCTAACGGTTGTTTCAGCTGACCTATTTTACACTAGAATGAGGCTGGTTCAATAAATGCTTTTTGAGAAAACGCCCCCACTGTTTATTCTGTGTATATTTTTGAGACAAAGTGAGCACGAGTGACTGAGCGACTAGTAAAACTGTTTCCACGATTCTGAGGGATCAGGGTTGTCATGATCGATAGTTGCCAAGAACAGTTTTCTTCCTGTTAAGAGGAGTTTCAAATGGCCCTGTGAGCTAGCTAGTATATAGGCTGACATATCCGGTAGGGGTGTCCAGAATCAGTCTGACTCCAATCCTACAGTATATGTTGTCTAAATGCTAAGATCCTATATAGGTTTGTAGGAACTACATGACAGGACAGCAGAGGAGCTCTGTTTTGCTCACAGTCATCTTAAGGGAGTTTGCATTCATCCAACTAAATATGTCTAAGGTGCATGCTTGAAAATTGCAATACGAGTTAGCCTGATTTTTTTTTAAAGAGAGAATGAATTGAGTGTTGTCTGCATAATTAATAAGCTTAATCTTGTAGGACTTGATAAGGGAGATTAATTGTTTGATATAGACATTGAACAGATTTGGGCTAAGGGAAGAGCCCTGAGGAACACCACTTTGAGTTGTTCCAGAGTTTAGAGAGAAACGGGTGGCATGGATAAAGCCTGCCAACGGTCATGCAGGTAAGAATTTAGCCAGTTTAACATTGTGCCTCCAACACCCACTAACAATAGTCTAGTCAGTAGAGTGTAGTGGCTGACTGTGTCAAACATGGCTTAGAAGTCAAGGAGGACCAGTACTACCAGTTGTCCACTGTCTGTCCTGCGTATTTCATCAGTGGCAGAGATCAACATGGTCTCTGTTCCATGGGCATGTCGGAAGCCAAATTGCTCTTCTATGGTTGTCCAAATATTGGGACAGAATTTTACTAACATGACATTCCAATATTTTTATTGGGTAAGTGTGGTAGTGTTTCTACCACGAGGCATGAGCAGTTTCCTCCCGCAACTACCGGGGAAGTCTTTCCACGCTTACTACCCTCCCCAGGTGCCGATCGTTCCCTTATTAACCAGCATATTTAAACGAGCTTGATCCCAGCAGCTCAGCCTACCGGAGAACGACGGCGGTGCAACAGGTACAAGGCAGGCTATGACTAGAAAGGCTGGGAGTATGACAACCACCAAGCAACCAGCGGGACAAGTGTTTTCCCTCCTTACAGGTTCCTAACCACAGTGGCCACCCTCTCTTTTTCTCCCATAGGGTCATCCCCTTACCGCTTCTCTCCAGGAAGCACCAGCTGCTAAATCAAAGCGTAAGATCAGTACCCTTACGCCTTGCTACACTTTGTATCTTTATAGTAGTGTGATATCCGTGCTTTAGTCACACCACGTCTCAACTAGATGCAAATGTCACTATAATGGTACCACCATTACCATTACACTCTAGCCGACTATAGTCTACCCACCATGCACTATAGATCCGGCCACCTATGTATTTGACCTTGTGCATAAGACGCCTTTTTGACTCTCCTTTATGTACATGTCTTGTCCATGTCCTAAATGTCTATATGTACAGGTATGCATGAGAAGGGAATGCCCTTCTCTCACATAGATAAACACCTTAGGGAGTGTAACACATAGTCTGCATTACACACACCCCACTTTATTTATTTACCACCACACTCATTTTTAAGGTCCTGAGGAAAGCCAGAATAATTTAAGGCACTGGCTGAAACATGTCGACCAACTGAAGGATGTAGGTGGTAGTAACTCGCCACCCTATAATGTCCTGTAGCCTTAATTTTAACCACTGACGGCGGCCCAGTCATTAGAGTCTAATTTACCCTCGGGTACTGGGACCCTCGCTAAGCCGTTTTAACCGACACTTCACCAAACACCCCACACTGCATTTTCAGTAACATACCAGCTCCGCTGTAAACAGGTGTCGTAGCTCACCCAGGACATACTAGGTGTCACTGGGTGGGCCCGATGATGAAGCATGCCACCAACTAGGTTGGTGGGTGAGGGCTTCATGATCACACCAATAAGGTGCCCGTTACATATTAAGCAAGAGTCCTTTAATTAATGGTCTTTTTAAGCTAGTCTTCTTTGATTATTACATATAACCCCCGGGGACACGGACTAGCTACCTAGTCCTCTCTCTCCCTCTTGATACGTGCAAGTTTCACATTTAGACATGACTTGGTATTCCAGAGAGAGTGAGACGCATTTCTTAAAAAAATCTATCTTTTATTGGAAAATGTGATATAAGACAAAAATACAGAAATCAAGAACAGCATAGTAGGAAGGGGGGTGCGGTGGGTGCGGGCAGCCCTGGGTGTCATCACTGACGGGGGTGACAAAATGGCAAAAATATGTGTTTTAAACACATATTTTTGCCATTTTGTCAAGCCGGGGGTGACACGAAATTTTCTGCACTGGGTACCTCCTGACTTTGCTACGCCACTGATCGAGAATATACTATGAAGTTCCTTTGCTGGAGCACCTATTTTTGCATATTTGTAAGTGAGCAAGGGGATTAGAATTTGTGCTTCAGAAATTTTGGTAATTCATTTATGAGCACTACATTCTTCCAGGAAATGGAGGGTTCACAAGTGTTTTCCGTGAAAATTGTCCTTAAGACTATGGAGTTGAAAAGTAGCCTGATTAAGACTAAACGAGAAATTATTAGAAATGCTGTGTCGACAGAATTGAATTGATGCCATTAAGTTGTGCAAGAAGATGATATGAGACTCCAAATATGAATATTTTCACAATAAGCTTTATTTTCTAGGTAATATGACCTAAACTAAAATAGCGACTTGGCATCTGTATAAAATCTACTGAAAGAGTGGTTTGGCACATAGAAATGGATAGTATCTCTGTCCTATAAAAAGTTGATTAATGTTCGAACTGATCTCCTCCTGTGCTTGCGAGATCAATGGATGGCGGACGGCCTGGAACTTGACGATGAGGACTGGCAGAGTGCAGTGTCCTCCCCTAAGGAGGTCGCTATCGCCTCACGTCTCCGACTGGTGCAATTCAAAATCCTTCACCGGGTGTATATCACCGGCCCTCGGCTCTAGCATATGGGATTCTCGCCCGATGGCCTTTGTCGTCGTGGTTGTGGGGCTCTCGCAACCTTTATACATATTCTGTGGGAATGCCCCGTCATTGCCCCTTACTGGGCGAGAGTGCACCGGATTATGGGAGAGGTGACTGGTGTGGTGTTGGCTGCGGAGGCGCGGAGGTGCCTCCTTAACGTCTGGGAACCGACTGATTACAACACGGCGCAGACTCGTTGGGCGACATTGGGCAATATGATTGCCAAGCGTGATATTGCTCAAAAGTGGGGTGCTGCTACGGCCCCCCTGGTGGTACAATGGAAAGCCAACATGGATTGGTGCATGTTCAGAGAAAAGACGGTTTATGTTGCCAGGGGGAGGCCTCGGACATGGAATAAAGTGTGGGGGGCATGGAATGCATACAGGGGCGATGTGTGCTTGCCGCCGGAACCTGTCCCCCTGGACAAACACCTATCACCGTAACCTGTGACACCAACTGTTTTATGCTGTTTGTAATTCTCCTGCTCTTTCCGCCCCCCCCTCCCCATCCTACCATTCATTCTTATTATCGAATCTCTACCTGTCCTCCTCTGCCTTTGGCCGACTCTTATACGTCTCTGTTGCTCCATTGCCAATCTTACGCGCCTTTTGGCGTTTCTTTTCTTGGTTTAGTTATCTTTTATTAAAAAATAAAAAACAACCTGCAATGTTCTGATGTGAATCGCCTTGCACTATTTTCCTCCTGAGTCTATGCTGCCTTGCCTCCGGGATGTTAGGCTGAATAGCTGTGTGCTCTTTTATAATAAAGGTTTTAAAAATTAAAAAAAAAAAAAAGAAATGGATAGTATTTTTGAATCTTTGATGAATTTTTGTCTGATGGATTTCCTTTAATGACTGAAACAATGAAATGCTGTATTTTTAATAATTTTACATAAGGAGTGATTAAAAAAGTGTTTTTAAAGTAAGGAAATTGAACAAGTATGATATATTGCAGGCAGAGGATAACGATGGAGAGAAATAAGGTGTCTATCCTTTTTTTTAGTTTTGACTAGGCTATATCTCAAGAGAGTCAAGAGCACCTTCTCTTTCTTTTTTAACACACTGGTCCTGACGAATTACCGCAAGACCACCCTCACTAGAAAAACCCTGTAGGATCATTACCTCCAGGCAGGGCTCACTCATCTTTAGCTAAGCTAGTACACCCTCAGAATAAAAGCACTAGACCTATTTTAATTCTTACCACTCACTCACTACTCTGCCACATACCCTCACACACCCAAAGGCATCATCAGAAAAGATCTCCAGCAAAGTACATCTTAGCGGTGCCCATCGGGCATTGCAGCGCCGGCCTGACGAGGAGCACAAGCCCTATGATGAAGCATGACATCCTTCGGGGTGTGTGAGGGCAATTCGTAGGAGACCTGAAACCCCCCTATTCCTCTCCACTTTAGGAGCTGCACATCCAATCATTTTCAGTATACCTTAGTTGGGAGTATCTGTGCAGGACCTGGATAAAATACTCCTCGTTCCTCCTTTTGAGAACCTACCTTGCACGGCGGCCCAGTCATGGAACCTTCCTTCAAATTCTCAAGGTCGTCGGACATCTTGCCATTTTGACCTTTTACAATATATTTTTTACACTAAGGTACTAACACAATCCTTGGATCAAAGATGGAAAATAACCAAGGATTATCATTCAGAGATGACCTAGTAACTGAAATTTTAAGGACTCTTTCACTCCTGGATCCAGACGGGGCTACAGCTTCTACCAACCAAGGCGGGGACTGCAACTCCATCACAGCCATCAAACACTAACTGATAAAGATCATCATGCCTGGCGCAATAATGACTGAGTACCTACGTGCTAATATAGCCCCCAACGGTCTTATTATGTCCAACATGCCAAGGATCTTCTTGGAGATCAAGCAGTTCAAAGAAGAATGGTCACTAGTTGCATGGAAGTGCACTAGGGACTGGCTGATTTTAATTATAAAAACAGCTAAATGGCTAGCAGATGACCTGATTATAACAATCACAGTAGCAGAAGGAGCTCTCAAGGCGAGCATTACCATTACAGCCTTTAAAACCAAACCGGTAGAAGTCAACATGGAGATAGTTGACAACAAGGAATTCAGAATGGCCCATCCTGCCAAAACCTAGCTTCCCTTTGTCTCATTTGCTCGGAGCAATGCACAAGGACCATCTTCTACCTACACCTAGTCCTGTGACCCAGGTGCAGGAACCAAATGGTTAGAACAAAGAAATGTCACATTTTAAAAAAAAGTTGCATTTTCAAAATTGTGACTAAAATATGACTTTACCATAAAGGAGAACTTTTAATTAGAATTCTTTAGACACCATGCTTGACCTGGCTATCTGTCCTCATTCAAGAGTTCCAGCTTTTTACAGGTGATTGAATGCAATAAGGTAACTCAAATGTTATCCTCAGGGAGAAGCAGGACTTGCAGTAATGAAAACTGAATTTAAGAATTTCTCACTACCAGGACACGTGAAACAAGTACATGTCCACATTTTTAGCTAGACTGCACCCTCACCCTGGGCTGTCAAGGGCCTATGCTGTGGTGACTTATATGTATTAAAAAGGATGGTTTGAGCTTGGCAATAGGTTGTTTTTGCCAGGTCGAAATGGAAGTCTTAAACTGTACACACAGGCTGCAATGACAGGCCTGATGCACATTTAAAGAGCTATTTAAGTGGATGTGACAATGAGTGATACAGGCCCACTAGTAGCATTGAATTTATAAGCCCTGGGTAGATACAGTATAACATTACTAGGGATGTACAAGTAGAGCAATGTACCAATTGTATATATGCTAATTCTACCATATTAGCAGTTGTAAAGTGCACAGAGTTATAAAGCCAGAAAAATGAAGTCAGCAAAACAGGAGGGAGTAGGAAAAAACTTAGGGTAAGACCCTGCTGAAATGGCCAAGACCATCAAAGACCATATCCAAATTTGCAGGTGTCCTAATTATCAGGCATGGAGCACCAAATTAAAAATTATAGGTAAAGAAAAAGTCAATTAGTAAGCATTTCACAGCAGTATCTTGCTGTTTCGACACTGGTATGGTATTCAGGTGGGTAGAGCACACTATCACCCAGGAGGATATGCTGGTGTGGAGCAGGTATGAGTCTAGCCAAACCTAAGGCTTAGTGAGACTACTCGAAAATTCAGCCTAATGAGAAATTCAAGAGGTGAGGAGGAACCTCTTATGCAAAGAGTCAGTTTATGCCACACTTTAAGAGCGATGTAGGAGAAGGCTCAACCATCTGATCTGGTTTTCAATATGCATGGGATGTGTACAATTTAAAATCCTGGAAGAGCGGAAATGTCTGAAAGGTTTTTGAAAGCAGACATGATTGCTGAATTATGCTGGCCAGTGTTATTAAGTGCATTGAAAGTGTAGGTGAGGAGTTTGAATTGTGCTTATGTGTGTATGGAGAGCCAGTTTAGTTCCTTCACATGTGGTTTAATGTGAGTGCTGCCTGGTAGGTTGAGAGTGATTCTGGTCACCAAGTTCTGAATGGTCTGCAGGTGAGTTTTCTGCTTATCCCTGCATTGAGGGTCTTCCCATAGTCCGGTTTGCTTGTGATGGGTTTGTGCGCGATGAGTTTCTGGGTGCTGATTGAGAGACAGCATCTTCTGGGAATTAAAGCATGAGCTGGTAACAGCATTGAGTTGGGCCATCATGTTGTGAGTTTGTTGTAGATGACAACCCTGAGATTCTTGGCATGTGTGGTGGGGGTCTTTGTCAGTGTGGGTGTTGGTCTTATCTATGTTAGCTAAGAGGTGGAGTCTCACCGTGAAGTGCTCATTTGAAAGGTCAAAATTTCGGTCTTGTCAATTTTCAGCCTCAGACAGTTGAATTTCATCCATGGCATGACTTCAGTTATGAATTTGATTTGAATACTAGCCATCTTGTCCATAAGGGAGAGAATGAACTGTGTGTCATCAGTGTAGGAGAGGACATTGATGTTGTGAAATTGGATGATGCTGGCAAGAGGTTGTCTGTGTGCCATCAGCGTAGGAGAGGACATTGATGTTGTGAGAGTGGATGATGCTGGCTAGAGGGGTCATGCATGTGTTGAAGAAGGTTGGGCCCAAGGAGGATCCTTACGGAACTCTGTAGATCAGATTACAGGCATCCAAGGTGTATGATGACATTCTGAATGTGTCCTTCCTGTCAGTAAAGAACAGATCCATCAGATTATGGGTCTTTGGATTCTATTGTCATGTAGGCATTGGATGAGGATGGAATGGGAGTCCCTATCAAATGCTGCAGACAGGTCCAGGAGGATGAGGGTCACAGTGTCTCTTCATCCAAATATCATGTGGGAGTTGTCTCTGGCAGAAATAAGGGTTGTTTCCCTTCAGTGGTTGGGTCAGAAACCAGACTCAGTGGTGTTGGGAAGTTGGTGGTCATTGAGTTATTCAGCGAGACATCCTTTGATGATTTTCACAAAGACCTTGGCCGGTAATGGTAGCATGGGGATTGGTTTGTAGTTGGCGAGTGTTGAAGATTCATGGAGGATTTCTTCAGCATTGGCAGGACAGTTGAAGGTTTTGAGCATCCGGGAATGTCACAGAAGAGGTGTAGTCATTCAGAATGGATATCAGCATGGTGCTAATGAGATGCAGCTCTCTGGAGTATGTGTGGAGTAGCCAGGGTTAAAATGAGTGGATGAACTTCTTGGTGGTGGTGATTTCTTTTCGGGTGATGACAGGCCATGTGGTTAGCATTGGTTCTTTGGATAAGAATGTGGGGGATTTGGCAAAGTCTGGCGTGTCTGGTTGTGGATTGAAGTTGCTGTAAATGGTGATTTTGTTGTTGAAGAATAGATATTGTTGCACAGGTCCGGAGAGGGGGTGATTGAGTTGGAGGTGCCAGGTGGTGATGTGACATCCTTCCCATTTGTTAAGATTTCTTTGCTTCTGCTGTTCTCTGCATTGATGCAGGCCGAGAGATGGGTGTGTTTGGTGGTCTGGATCATTTGGTGGTAGCATCTCAAGGTGGACTTCAAAGAGCTCATGTCTGCATTGCCTTGACTCATTTTTCATTTGTGTTCAAGTTGTTTGTAGTGGTATTTCATCAGTCTGAGGTCTTCCATGCACTAACTGGCCTGGGCAGTCGATCTTGTTGTATTGTTGAGTTTGATGGGGGAGGGGGCTGGAGGTGAACCAATTGTTGAAATTCTTGATGATTTTGGGGAGACTGCTGCAATGTTTAGGCCGGTGGATGTTTGGTGCTCCAGTCCTTCTCAGTGATGCTGCTCCAGTTTCGTCAGGCTGGTCCAGTAGTGGTGCATGTGCATTGGACCAGGCTGAAGATTGTCTGTCCAAGTTCAAGTTCAAGTTCAAGTTCAAGTTCAGGAATTTGTATAGCGCACTACTCACCCAGAGGGTCTCAAGGCGCTTGAGGGAGGGGGTGTATTATTTGTCGAATAGCCAGGTTTTAAGTTCCTTTCTGAATGAAATGTGGTTCTGTGTGAGTGGGGAGAGAATTCCAGGTCTTAGCCGCCAGGTAGGAGAAGGATCTTCCTCCCATGGTGGATTTGTGGATGCGCGGAACTGCGGCGAGAGAACTGATTCGAGGATCTTAGTTGGCGGGCGGGTGTGTAGAAGGACAGTCACGTGTTGAGGCATTCGGGTCCTATTTTGTAGAGGGCTTTGTGTGCGTGGGTGAGGAGACGGAACGTTATTCTCTTGTTGACGGGAAGCCAGTGGAGGTCTTTCAGGTGGCCGGTAATGTGAGCTTGGCGAGGGATGTCTAGTATGAGTCTGGCTGATGCATTTTGTATGCGTTGGAGTTTTTTTCTGTAATTTGGCTGTGGTTCCGGTGTAGAGGGTGTTTCCATAGTCCAGTCGGCTAGTGACCAGTGCGTGGGTGACCGTCTTTCTTGTTTCGGTGGGGATTCAATGGAAGATTTTCTTGAGCATACGAAGTACGTTGAAGCAGGAGGAAGAGACGGAGTTGACTTGTCTGGTCATCGAGAGGGAGGAGTCTAGGATGAAGCCTAGGTTACGTGCGTGGTCTGTGGGTGTGGGTGCTGTGCCCAGGGCCGATGGCCACCATCAGTCGTCCCAGGCAGAGGGGGATGACCCTAGGATGAGGACTTCCGTTTTGTCTGAGTTAAGTTTTAGGCGGCTGTTTTTCATCCATTTGGCTACTTCTTTCATGCCTTCATGAAGATTGGTTTTGGCGGTGTTGGGGTCTTTGGTGAGGGAGAGGATCAGCTGGGTGTCGTCTGCGTATGAGATGATGTTGAGGTTGTGTTGTCTCGTGATGGAAGCGAGAGGACTCATGTAAACGTTGAAGAGGGTGGGGCTGAGTGATGATCCTTGTGGTACTCTGCAGATGACTTCGGTGGCCTCTGATTTGAATGGGGGAGTCGGACTCTCTGGGTTCTCCCGGCGAGGAACGAGATGATCCAGTCCAAGGCTTTTCCTTGTATTCCTACGCCGTTGAGGCGTTGTATGAGGTTGACTTGTGTGGACTCTTCAACTCACATTTTACCAAAGGTGATCAAAATAGGTGTCCAGTGACATGTGTAGGTCCCTTTACTTGTTTGGTGAGTCCCCCGCTTTCAAGGTCTTTAATTGCTTTTGAGTTTGTGGTCAGTGTGGTCTTGTCTGAAGCTCAGGTCTCCAAGTACGATGTTATTGCTAGCATTGAAGGTGAGTGGTCTGATGATGTTCATGATGGTGACGTGGTGGTCTATAGATTAGAGTGAATTTGGCTGTGATGTGGAGCCTGACCAACAGGTGTTCAAAGTTGGAGGATGCTATGTCCATGGAAGTGGTGCAGCTGATGATGTTTTTGTAGATGATGGAAATGTTACCTGTTAGAAATGGGATTTCTGGTAGGCTAAGGCTTGCGCCAAAGCCAGGCAGAAACCACCGCTCTAGTCAGGGCAAGGGAGTTACACACTGAAGATAACCCCTGCTCACCCCCTTGGTATCTTGGCACAAGCAGTCAGGTTTATCCCAGAGGCAATGTATAAAGCGTTTGTCCAACACACACACACAGCAGCAACACACTAGGCACACTACAAAAGAAAACTCCAGACAAGGTTATATCAAATGTAGCCTTTATATTATCATAAACGCATTAGAAACATAATCACACATTTACACTGTGCCAACTGGCCCTAGACAATATTCACAGGGGATTATATACAGGACCAGGCCAATCGGGCCACAGTCAGAACCATCGGAACAGGTAAGTAATTGCAAAACACAACCAGTAACTACTGGTACTATAATGACCTAAGCATTATCGCCTTAGCATTAGACACCCTCCTAAAATATCATAACATGACATTAGGCAATACATCACATTATGCCCAAACCTCATTAGCATAAACACATTACGGACTAGGAGCATAAACACATTATGCATCCAACACATAAGGTATAAACCCCATTAGGCATGAAATCATAGCATTTCAAAGAATAGCTTATTATGCATACAACATAAGCAGAAGCACTGTACCCTAATAAATACTGCACACCAGGGTACGAAGCAGAACATGTGATCCGTAAACCTCACTACCAGTGGTGCACGTCCTAACATCACCTAGGACAGCCTATAAGGCAAAACCTGGCCAGTATAACATGCTAGGTATCCCATCAGCAACTGTGCACCATAACACATCTGAAACATGCGAGGATCAGAGACCTCCGTCGAGGCTCCACTCCGTTCCCCCACCGGTCCTTAAAATGCCCCCGGTATAGTAGACAATGTTGCGGCGGCCCGTGCTCTGGCCACTTTGTCGTAATTTGACGATGGCTGGGTTAGCGCTTAGCTTTGCTACACGTTATTTCCCTTAACTTGGCCTTATTTGAAAACGCCATTTTGTATGTTACGGCGGCCATTTTAGGGAATGAGCGGCCTCGTGGTCAGCATGCCCTTCAGTCCTTTGTCCGTGCCACTGACCACTCGAGTTTGCCCAGCAACAGGCTATTTTTAGTAACGGTCAAGCCTGTACATGTGCAGTTCCGACTGACCAGTCACCCCTTAGGAATGTTCCGCCAAACTGACCAGTGGTGTTGTAACCCCTCCCATGAGTTGGCTGTGTTCCAAAAATGACCATATATGTACCTAAAACTCTGTAACCATGTACCGCCTACCTTTTTATTACTGTAAATCTGTATAAAAGAAGGACTCGCACCAACGTTTGGTGTGATACTTCTTGCATTGCCGAAGGGTGCTGTAGGAATGTACCACCACCCCATGGGGTCTTAATAAACTTGTCTTTGTACTTTTCAGTTTCCGTGCCAACAGTTCTTTTGGTGTAAGTGGGTATTCTGCGGAGCATGTAGGCCTTGGGAACCCAATACCACAAATTGGCGACCACGAAGGGACTCATCGGCGACTCGGATGCCCGAAGGAGAGGTTGTGACGAAGGATTGGAAACTCGCCATGGACGCTTACGCTGCCACTGAGTGACCCGAGTCTTGGCACCCACGGTGTTTTCTTCCCTTCCTTCTGATCTGACCTTCCAGGTGGCGCCGGTCTCCGACTGAGATCCTGCTCGTCTGTGTTGCTGTACAGTGCCCGTTTGGCTGATTCGATCAAAGACCTTGGCAGTTGGAATCTGGACATTTGAGATTTGGGTAAGATTTGTGATCGGTAAGGTAGTCTGCGGACGCTTACTGAAGATCTATGATTGTGATCATGATTTGAGTTAGCTAACATTTTGACTTTGTGAATTTGAATACATATGTGCAGTGCACTTCACATAGGCAGGCATGTAGAGATGTTTCTCTAACTGTGTTCGTATTTTGAGCGGCACATGCTGTCTTGGAAATGGTACCACATATAGGCTAAATGAATCTCAGCCGGCTCCCCCAGAGGCAACACCTAATCTCGATATGTATATTAAATTCGGCCTTCCCCCTATACTGTACAGTAAATTATGGCATAAATATACTAGAACCGATCCTGAGCTGCAATTGCCACTACATGGGTCGTTTGATTTGCGAAAGGTTCAGTTTGTGGAGCAATGTTTGTTTCAGCGCAGGTCTAGACAGGACATATTTGATTGGGTGCGAATGTGGGAGAAAGCGGTGCGTGAACATATGAAGCGTGAGGTTGCCTTGGCGGACAAAGAGCAGCGCAAGGCTGCTCGAGATAAAGCTTTACAGCTTGAGGAGAAAGAAGCGCAGGAGAAGAAAGAGAGGGAGGCACGGGAACGTAATTTGCAAACGACCGGTCAATTTCCTTTTAGACGTCCGCTTTATCCTGTCCTTAATAATGAAATTGATGATTTTTCGTTATTAGATCGATCTCCGACGCCGTACGTTCAGCCTACGGCCCCGACTGAGGATTCTGGTGATGAAGATCGGGATAAATCGAGTACCAGGTTAACTGCTGAGAGAGCCGCGGACTTGCGTAGTCTTGCTAGGAAACTGAATTTGAATCATATAACTGTGTCAGAAGTTGTAGGTGAAAGGGATAAGTGGTCGGAACGAGAATTGATGTGTTTTTTTAAATACTTTTGCAGATGAAGTTATTACTCGATTCCGTAAAAATTCAGTGGACTTAGAACCCAAGGATATATCAGTCCATCATGAGAATATGCGTAAAGGTTTATTTGTTCTTACAGATGCAGATGGGTTTTTCACGAGACTGCTCCAGCTACGGGATGAGGCGTCCAGATTGCGGGAAGCACGAAAAGCAGACAAAGAGTCCGTGCCGGGGTCGACGGAGCAGTCCAAACAGTGTTCTATCCTGAGTTCAGATAAGAATTCTAAAGTGCATGTTATGCCTATGCGTGAAGCTGCACCTTTGTATGTTCCCCCTAAAGGGGACGGTACAGATGAAGATAAAATGTCGGCAAATTCAAAGGGGTATTTTATATATAATTGGGTGTATACGCCTTGGAATAGAGCAGATGTTATGGCATTGAAAAATGCTTTACCTGATCTCCTTAAGAATCCGGCCGCATTCTATGAAGGGGTGGAGGGGGCCATTTCCTCTTGTGTTATGACTCTTGTTGATATAGATCTTTTCTTTGGATTAATACTCCCCCCTGATATGTGGAGGTCGATTCGTAAGACCAATGATCAAGCGATGTTTGGGGCAACTTGGAAGGAGATAAGCCAGGCTGATTTAGACAGGGAACCTGCATGCAAACCATGTGATTTAATTTTAGACCTCCCAGCGGCTATTTTGAACAAACTAAAAATGCTTGTTCCTCCTAAAAAGATCGATTGGACTATGTTGGCTTCATGCAAGCAGAAGCCAGAGGAATCGGTATCTGATTTCTTTACACGCTTCGAAGAAGCGTTTCATGATTACAGTGGTCAATCATTAACAGATGATACGGGTAGGCATTTGTTTGTTGATAAGTATGTGGCTAATCTCCTACCGGAGATTGCAAAACTGTTGAAAACAAGTGAAAGTTCCTGGACCACGGCGACCCCCGCGTCATTGTTAACTATGACTCAATATTACGAGTGGCAGGAATTAGAGGCTAAGGAAAGTGTTGATAAGAAAACGAAGGAATTGAAATTGAAGGTGATGTTGGCACAGGTTCGCGGTGCGCAATCTAGAGGGAATGATAGAGGCAGGCGAGGAGGGGGTAATGCGTCGTACGGTCGTACTGACATTGCTGAGGACCAATGCGCATATTGTAAAGAGTTTGGGCATTGGGCTGAAGATTGTCCGGTGCTTCGTGAGCAGCGTAGCCAGCGTGGTCGAGGAGGTGGAAGGTCGAGGAATAGTTATTCAGGAGCGAGAGGTGGCGGAAGGGAAGTGATCGTGGTAGGTTTGAAGCGAGGGGTCTTGGTCAGGATGAACGAAATACTTTTGATAGACGGAATCAATATCAGATATCGGAGGGTGAGAATGTGGAGCATCAGGATTTTGTGCATGCATAGGACTGCGTAGGATGGGGTACGGAATCAGTTGAAGTGCCAGTAGATCAAAGAGGTCCATATGTATCAGCGGGCATTTTGGGTTCTACTGATCAGTTTTTAGTTGACACAGGAGCTACTCGTAGTGCTTTGTCCAAAAACTTGGTTCCAAGGGCTCCCCTGTCTGGCGAAACGATAACATGTATAGGGTTTGATGGCACACCCTCTCCTAGCCCATTATCACAACTCTTGCACTTTGTATTGACAAATTTTTCAGTTTTTGTACATTTTTGTTGTTGCCTCACACTCCAGATAACATTATGGGTATTGATCTGCTCAAATATTTTCGAGCAACGATACGCTGCGCTCCTGAAGGAGTGCGGGTTATTTTGAAATACAATTACCCAGATTCAGACAGATTTTGCACAATGAAGGAAGTTGAAGCATTAGCCTCTCTCCCACACACGTTATGGGCGACATCAGATACAGATGTGGGACAGATGCTTATTCCACCTATTCGAATTACTGTCAAGGAGGGAGTACTTTTGCCACGTGTACCACAGTATAAGATCTCTAGGGAAGGTGAAATTGCTCTGACGCACATTGTTCAGGATTTGATCATTGCAGGAGTAGTGGAGGAAGTACCTTACAATGTCTGTACCAGCCCCATTCTTCCGATCCTTAATAAAGACACTGACGACAAAGTCTATCGATTTATTATTGATTTGAGAGAAATTAACAAAATTGTCATCCCCCAATACCCAGTGGTGTCTGATATCACGACATTGCTTACATTGGTCCCCCCAAATGCAACGACCTTTACTGTTATTGACCTTAAGAACGCATTCTTTTCCATTCCCATTCATCCTGACAGTAGATACTTGTTTGGTTTTACGTTAAATAATAAATCGTATAGATTTTGTTGTGTTCCCCAGGGTTACACAGAGAGTCCCAGCATCTATAGCCAGGCTTTAAAAAGACAGCTTGACTCCTTTGAATTACAATCCGGAGTAGCACTTATACAGTATGTTGATGATCTCCTGTTGGCTGCAGACACCTATGCACAATGTGAAGAGAGTACACTTGCTTTGCTTTCCTTTTTGGCTCAGAACAATCTTAAAGTCTCTAAGAAAAAGTTACAATACTGTAGACCCAAGGTGACCTACCTAGGTTATCTTTTGTCTAAGGAGGGGCGTGCATTAACATCAGATCGAATTCAAGCGATATTAGATACGCCAGTTCCCCACACTCAGAGAGATGTACGCGCCTTCATAGGACTAACGTCCTTTTGTAGACAGTGGATTATGAGGTTTTCGCACATTATCAAACCTTTGTTAGTGTTATTGTCCAAAACTACACCAATGCCCCTTGAATGGACAGATGAATGTCAAAATGCCTTTGAACAATTGAGACAGGCCCTTTGCTCTGCACCCGTGTTAGGTACACCAGATTATACAAAGATTTTCACGTTGTACGTGCACTAGAAAGATGGGTGAGCGTTATCAGTGTTAGTGCAGGCACACGGGGATAAGCAGAGGCCATGTGCGTATTTCTCCGCTATTCTTGATCCTGTAGCACGAGGGTTACCTGGGTGTTTCCGAGCAGTTGCAGCAACGGCAGTAGCTATACGGCAAAGTGAGGGAATAGTTTTGTCACACAAATTGTTGGTGTTAGTTCCCCATGCAGTAGATGCCCTGTTAAATCAAACGAAGATGCAGTATCTCACGAGTGCACGTTTAACAGGGTATGAGCTCACACTTTTGGCGCCGCATATCACACTGAAAAGATGCGCTACCCTGAACCCTGCCACTTTATTGCCATATCCGGTTGAAGAGGGTCAGGAGGAAAAACACCATGATTGTGTTTTCCTGACCGAGGAACAAACAAAGGGTCGTGTCGACTTACAGGATATGCCACTTCCAGATGTGGATGGGGAACTGTGGGTTGATGGATCATGTTTGAGGCTGCCAGATATGCGATCACGACGCTTAAGATAGTGGTAGAAACAGCACGAATACCCCAGAAATCAGCCCAAGCAGCGGAGCTGATAGCTTTGACAAGAGCCTGCGAATTGAGTGCTGGCTTATGTGTGAACATCTACACAGACAGCCGGTATGCCTTCGGAGTAGCGCATGACTTTGGCCTACTCTGGGGAGAGCGTGGGTTTTTGACCTCCCATGGAGTACACATTATGCACGGAGAACTAGCGCGTGATCTCCTAAACGCGTTGCTTTGTCCAAAGAAAGTGGCGATAATCAAATGCAGTGCACATAAAAAGGTCACTGACAAAGTGGGACAAGGCAACGCCTTTGCAGACAGTATAGCAAGACAAACAGCTATGTCACGAAACGACTCCCCCATGTATGTAGTGAAGTCGCAGGCCGAACGATGGCATGATGCTAGAGCAGAGATACTAGACATCCAAAAATCAGCGACTGAAGCAGAACGTGTAGCATGGGCAGCAGAAGGGGTACTGGATGATGAGGGTTGTTGGAGGAGCAAGGACATGGAACGATGGAAATTGCCTGCAGCCTACTTGCAAGCGATGGTCCAGATGACACATGGGTTGGCACATGTTGGAGCTCTTGCAATCACTCGACTGTTAACACGAGTTTGGGAGCATCCTGAGATTGCCAACACTGCTAAGAGAGTAGTGCAGACTTGTTTGATATGTTTACAGCACAATCCTGCAAAAGGGACGCATACTCCGAAAGGAGGGTTCGTTCCACCTTCTGCACCATTCGAGGTACTTCAGATGGATTATATCCAGCTTGAGCGCTGCAATAACCTTAAGTATGTCTTAGTGGTGGTATGTGCCTTTAGCAAATGGGTTGAGGCCTTCCCCACGAAGGATAATACGGCTTTGACAACGGCTAAGGTTTTGCTCAAAGAGTACTTTCCTCGATATGGAGTTTGCAAATTTTTGTGGAGCGATAATGGTCCTCATTTTGTTGGGAAAATTGTGGAATATGTGCTAAAGGGATTGGGGATCCAGCAAAAGTTCCATGCTGTGTTCCATCCTCAATTAGCAGGTCTTGTCAAGCGGTACAATGCCACGTTGAAACTAAAACTGGCTAAGATTGTGGCGTCCACGTCTTTGAAGTGGCCGGATGCTTTGCCGCTAGCATTACTCTCTATTAGATCAGTGCCCCACTCTCGAACTGGCCTCACCCCTTATGAGATAGTGTTTGGAAGGCCAATGAATATATGGGGAGTTCCTAAGCCGCGATTGTTACATGATGTGCCTTGTATAATGATGAATGATTATTTGGCACGATTAACAAATGATTTACTTTCTATTCACCAACAGGTTCGAGAAGCGCTCCCTGACAATTCCATTGGAGAGGCTCACAATCTTCGTCCTGGTGATTACGTTATGATAAAATCGTTTGAGAGAGCGAACAGCTTGGAACCAAGGTGGCGTGTCCCCGAGCAAGTCCTGCTTGCAACTCGAACGGCTGTGCGAGTGACCATCAGGAAGCGGTGGGTGCATTCAACTCACTGCCGTCGCGTCTCTCCGGACCTGGTGAATCCTACTGTGCTGTTCGACTACAGAGATATCTTGGACGAAGAAAAGAGCCCAGCTGTGACGTCGGACGAATCTGAGGGAGCCTTCCCGGACCACACTGTTTCTGGACAACAGCGCTACAATCTGCGGCCACGATAGGAAGAAGATTTTTTTTTTTTTGGTGCGAGACTGGTTGGTTACCGCTCTGGGGTTTGTGAAACGGAAGCCGGGAATCTCAAGGGGGGGGATCAGTTCTGCCAAGAGTAGCGCCACCCGTCTTGACCCCGGAGAAGAAAACAACGGCTACCTCGGAGCTCAGCACTCACATTTTTATTTTTTTTAGTTGTATATTTGAGACATTGTGAACTCTTTTGAGTTATGGCGTCTTCTGCAACACGAGACAAAAGAATTCTTGGTGCTATATTGTTTGTATTGACAATTGTGGTAATAGCAGTGATAGCCTGGGTAGTAGAACTTGTGGTGCCTGTACGAGAACATTTGCTGCCGACTACCCCGGCTCCATCTGAACATTTTAATTTCACCTTACCCTACCATGAAGAACGGCATCAACAGACTTACTTGAACAATAGCTTCATTCAAATCTTGCATCATACTCACAATATGACGAACACTTCTAACTGTTGGGTGTGTGGGATGTTGCCTGGGCATCAGAAGAAAGGAGGCACACCACTTATTCCACTCCCGTTTTCCCACAATGGTTCCTGCAATGCTTGGTATACTCTTCTATTCACTTTGCGCTGGCCAACAAAAGGGGGGGTGCTTTTCCGCTTAAACAAGATATGCTATCATGATCGGGACGGCTATCCATGTAGTGTAGTTCCTAGTTTCCCACTAGGCCCTGCGCATTGGAATAACATAAACAGTAGTATCGACGTGGAACTGCTTATATTCCAGGCCTCCACTGACTATGCTAAACTTAATTGGGTTGTGTTACCAACTAGCTCAGAGGTCACTGGAAACTTTCTTCTCTGCATAGGAAGTGATCAGCTTCCCTGGCACAGACAAGAAGGGATTCAGTTTTCCAACAACCGTGCAACATGACAACTTTGCTCCTCAGATCAAGAGTCGATCTCTAGGGTCGTGTGAAACAATAGACATAGATTTCACTCAGTCAGTCTAGTGCAGTTTACTTCCACAGTATGTAGAGAATAGAGAGACGGGCGTTTATCAATAAAGGGTTAACATTTATTGAACAGTCTTTCTTCTCATACAAGAGAAATGTATTGCCACAATTGCAATAACTGTTATTATAAAAAGTACGTACAGTAAGATAAGGATTGCGAAATAGAACTGTAAAAGCATTGATATGGTTTCTTAGCCATACAATGGTTTAAAAGTAATAAAACATATATACAGTCATATATACATTAGGCTAACATACTCAACTGGTGCTTCTAACTAAGCCTACCCCAGTGTGCCTGACCTAAGCCTAACACGTGAAAGGGGAGTAAGTAAGTAGCTTAAGTTAAGTTGGTTTTGCCAAGGTTTGTTTCAAGAATTCTCGTCTAAGGGTTTAGTCAACACCATACCTCTGAATAGAATGATGGAGGATTGGTATCTCCTTCAGGGGTCTCTCTCGATATCCCAGTCACCAGCGAGGGTAAACCGGAAGCGCCGGGACTGGATTTCTCTGCACGAGAAATGCAGCGGCTTCTCTCTTCAGCGCGTCGAGGAAGGAGGGGTGACAGCGTCCGCGGGCAGCTGGGCTGGATGTCTTCGCAGAGGACGGCTGCTCGGCTCCTCAAGCGTACTGAACCACAGTTCGCGCTGTAGCGGCGATAATGGTAATCAGCAGCTTCACCACCACAGGATAGCAGGCTGCAGCGACAGAGTGCTAGTTTTTACCAACACGGGGTCATGCAGGCAGCTGGCATCAGCAACAGTAGCTCACAGCTAACAGCTCACAGCTTCGCATTGCTTAAGGCAACGTTGGTAATATTTATACCTGACAGGTGCCGGGTTTGACGCAAGTTTGCTGGACATAAGACGTCAATTAAAGATGTCACTAGGAAGTGACAGTTATCAGTTGCTCATTAGAGTTCCATTACTAATCAAAACATAGCAAGCGGGGATTTCCAGGTTTGCTAAGTTTTTATCTTGTTGAAGAACTCGGAGTGTTATCTAGGAATATCAGATAGTGACTGCTGCTCTGTCATTGCACTAATTGGTCGCAAAGGAAGTAGCAGAGAGTCATGCTGGAATGTGGCTCTGTTCGTGTGAGGCCAGAGATGACTTTACAGAAAATCGCACTTGAACGGTTATGCCAATATAGGGAATAAAGGGCTTTATAGCCGAATAGGGGCATAAGGTCACAGTATCGATCAGGAACCTAGATAAGCACGCAACACCCACTCCACGTATACATGTCCATCAAAATTACTAAAACTAAGCATTTAGATGTATGTGTAACATTGCCCACCCCAAAATACATAAATGCATTCGAAATAGGCGTACTTGCAATACATGGAATTTAGGTACTGTACGTTTTTTAAAGCATAGTAATCATTCAAAAGGTATTGCATATGAAATCAATGAACGATTATGCAAAAAGAATTACACATGAAGTATCTCTGACAGAAGAAATGCGAGATAAATCATCACATAAAAATGCATTGTAATAACATGTGTGCTAGAGGCTGGTGTTATGTTGTTATGTCTCTAGATGTGCTTAGAAATAGAAGTGTGAAGCTTCTGTTCTCTAAGAATAGTTTTTACGTTAAGCAAAGAATTGTTCGTGCCAAAAAAGGTGAATTATTAAAAATGTCCAATTCAAAAAAATAGACTTCCAAAGCTCCTGGCAGTTTATTGTTGATCAAAACTGAAGGCCGAATTCAGAGTTCATGGGAACACTGTGTGTCGGAAAGCTTCTCAAAAGTTATTGTTTCTCTATGGGTGAGAACATCGTATCAGACAGGCTCGCAAAGAATTGGTCTACAAAATCAGGTGATAGTTCAACCAAATTAGATAGCGCTGTAACTTGGCAGGTGTGAGAATGATTGCTGTCATCGAAGGCAGGACCAGCAATGCTCACAGAACGTTGTACCTGGATGATGTTGCTTTTGTCACTCGCTCCACTGTTACCACTTGGCTGTAGTACAGGAGTCTCCACGAATGCCGTCATCAGGATTGGTAGCCGCTGGGGACAACACAATGCGTGAGCCGTTATTGGACTTAGCAAAGTATCGACGTCCATTGGTACTGCTGATGGAAGTGAAAGACAGATGTCCAACACGCATTCATCGCCGCAAAGCATACACCGTAGCACAGGTAAAATGCAATTTTGCCATATTGGTCTGAATGAAAGGAACCAGGTCTTGTTTAGATCTCTCAGCCTGGCCAATCCGAGGACGTTAGTTATCCTGTCCCTGTAGCGCATTGCTAGGATTGTCTCTTCCATTCCCATGGGAGCTATGTCTGAGCCGAGGCTTGCCATAACGTAGCAGGATGGTCAAAAATAGAATCCCTGCGATGAGTCCCAAAAATAGTGGAATACCACCAAAAATGGAGTGCACAAAATTAGGAAAGATTCCCAAAATTGCCTGGAAGGGTGTTAGCAGTCCCGTAAAGACTGTCTTAAATATGCCTGGGATGCTTGTAGCACTAGACATGTTAAGGAGTTGGCTAAACATTTCTACCAAATGCACGGGGCAATTTGTTGATAAAAGGTCATGGACCTCAGTAGCCGTCCTTGCGACTAGAAGATCATACGTCTCTTTAGATGACGTTATAGGCACTGTTGTCTGTAAAAGTACAGATTTAATTTTGCTTAATGTATCAATTCGAATAGAATAGAGATTCAGACGAGGCCAGAGGGGAGTCACTATGTCTGGAGGCCCGCTCGGAAACAATGCTTGCATACAACATTTGACCATGGACGTTACTTGTACTAGATAACTTAGTCCGGGCGCGAGGCCACAGCACCTGTGATCCGTTCTAAGAATGTAACTCCCGTTTGCGAGTTGCATAAAGAAGGGCTCTATCTGAGTTGCAGGTGTGACTAGCTGGTGGCATGAGAGGTTGTTTGAATTTCCATCACATGCTCCGTGTAAATTAATACCCTGACACAAAAGTATACCGCTTAGTGAGTGTTTACAGTTGTCACCACTAAGAAATACATTTTTGTCGCTGTCACTATAGCAAGAATGAGTGTATGGTAATTTCCATTCGGATTTAATATATCCCTTACCCAATTGTTCATACTGGCCAGCAGGTATGTACTCAAGGCATTTATGAAATCGGAAAGTTGTTATCGGAATTGTGATAATTCCGTGTATTATCCATTCAATGACAGGGTTCTCTGACATTGTCAATGGTAATCTCTCGAGTTTCTCGATGCTCAAGATTGTATAGTCTGCTCCTTTCTGTGCCAAACTGATCTGTTTATCAGTAAGGTTAAAAATGGAAAATAATGACGTTGTGTTGATTAAACGCCAAGGCACATAGCCTGAACGTAGATTTTGCAGCGTCCAGCCTAATTCTATAATAGAGCGTAATTGAGACTGGCCATGTTGTAACATTAGCAAATCTCTGTCTATCACATCAAAGGCAGAGGATACAATATTGTCCAAAGAATATATTCTGGAAGACAGAGTCATTAACCCATTGTCTACTACAGAAAGTGATTTCTCCAAATTAATACGATCAATTTCTCGTATTTTTTCAGCAGTTTCAATTTGCTTTACTTTCCAAGCCTCGTTGTAAGCAGCATAGATGCTGGTCGCTATGAAACGCTTTTGACGCTGTTTGCGTGGTCCAAGAATGAAATCGCGCAAATCAGCACCATCTTTTAATAAAGACAAGTGTTGCTTAATTTCAGCCAGTGTGGATGTAGTTAGCCATTCTAGGCAGAGTTTCCCTACACTGTATGTGGTTATTATTCCTGGATGTTGTCTCTGGGAATATCTTGAGTCTAATCTGGTCATTTTTAACCCCTGTGTTTTATTCAGGAACCTATCTTGACAGCTATTTGTGTCTGTAGGCCAGATTAACCATTTTTTCCAATCAGGATGTGTTCTGTTGAAATGTAAAATGTGTGACACGTCTAATTCAATATCAGCTGTTGCATTTTCTGGTATTGGCTTTGGAATAGACGGTGTTTTAAGGTCTTTGTTCTTAGCTAGGCCAAGACAAGATGTTTGGTGTACAGTGTCATTTAAAAATAACATTTGTTCTGGTATCATGCAGGTTCTAAACAGTGCTTCTAAGCCTTGCACCTGCCAATCTTTTGTACCCCAAATTGTTTTCGTTTCAATATTATGTTTCCAATAATCAAAACCAAATGTCATCATTTTGTCATAAAATGCTTCTGAATAGATCAATTTAGAATTTGTCAGCATTGTTTTCATTCCTGTTTTATCTAACAGTTTATAATAAAACGTTTCTGCATTACTGGTGTTAAACCCTGAGAAGTATTTGAATTTCTCAAAAAATGCTTTAGAACTGCTTTTAGGTGGTGTAGCACAATGTTCCCATTGATTATACATAAAAACATTTCTAGGCTGTGCAGATTTATGCAAGTAATGATCCCCATAGTGGGTGTAACAGAATAACTGCTCATAACTAGATGAACCTTGTAAATAATCATGATCTGTGAATCTAGCTGACATTACTAAATCAGACATCATGTCATTAATACTGTTAAAGTCCCAATCATCAGAGAATGTACTTGGTGTCACAAAGTCACTTAAGGAAACCTTTAGTTGATGAGGATACTTCAGGATTTCGACCGGACCATAGATCTCATAGTCTGTTTTCTCCCATACTACCCCACCAGGTATTGGAATTGCTGTGACATTTACTGTTGATAGTTCTCTTTTCTTCACGTGGGATGATCTGTGTGGTTTCAGGACTAGGTTGATGTTCTGACTTGCTGTGTCCATCGTAATATACTTTCCCTCAATGAATTTTCCCAAACACAGTACCATGATGAGCCAAAGCAGGAGGAAAAATACACCTAGACCGAACCAGAACTCTAGCCAAGGGGAAATAAGGTAGATTTCCTTCAGTTGATGAAAGAGTTCCGTTGCTTTTTCTTTAAAATACTTTTTTGTTTCTGGCATCACTTCGGGGTCGTTTAAATCTTCAGAGAAGTTGTCGAAGTTGAGGAAATAACCAGAGGCAGTTCTGTCAATTGATGTGATTGTTCTTTCAATCTGTCTTTCGGTAGCACTTTCTGATGCCACATCATTGTAGACTGGTGTTGTTTCTTGACGAACTGTTTCAATCTGTGTTTCAAGAGGCACGAGTTCCATGGCATTATTGCATAGTCCTTCATTGTGCACTGCAGGCTGATCGAATGTGATTAGTCTTTCAGTTTGAACCTCTTGGATTGTTGCAAGTTTGGGTATTCTGTTGTTTCTTGGGAGTCCACTGGGCCTACTGTTGATTATAGGCCACATGCTTGTGGTTTTACCAGATCGATAGACACGACTCTGTTCTCCTTTTTACCAGCAAGGGGCGGTAGCACAACTGATCTTGTTCCGGTGACTGCTAAGACAGGTACTGCTTTTCTGTAAGAAGGCCCAAATTCCTTCTTAACCGCGATCTTTTCTCTGACTAGATCCCCAATCTTTGGAATCCAGACAGGCCTTGCTGGGGCTGTTGCGGGTGGTGCCTCGTCAGTGGTACTTGGCTGTTGCTTTAACTTTATGTTGCTTAATGATTTTCTTGTTTCATTCAGTTCCTGTAAAACAGCCAAACGGTCTTTTACATCAAAGTGCTTTGTTTCTTCTTGTACCACTGACATCTGACTATCGAGGTCCTGAACGTTCATTCTAATTCCGAACAATAGTTCGTATGGGCTGAAACCTTTTAGAGAATTTCTTGGCATGTTGTTAAGACTAGTCTGGACACTTATTAAATGTTTGACCCACCCAGCGCCTGAACCTAATACCTTCGCTGTTATAGATTGCTTTATGTCACGGTTTTTTCTTTCTACCACACTATTCCCTTCGGGGTGCGACGGACAAGAATACCGCAACCCAATTCCCATGCTAGCCATGGCCTCCTTATAAGCTCGAGAGCTGAAAGCAGGACCCTGGTCAGAATGGAACGTGGTAATTGCGTATATGCCGATATGGACTCGCGAATCTTTTATAACTGTTCTAGCGTCAGCCGAGCGCTGGGGGCCTCATTTTTAAAGTGCTTTTCGTCTTAACTGTTAATAGGACGCAGGATGGGGTGTAGGCAGCGTTACGCTCTTTCTGACTGGTAGCCGGTAGCAAGGTTCGCTACTGCGATCCCTATTACAGTTTTCACAGTTGTTTGCATATATTTGGTGTTCTACACTCATTCCCGGCCACCAGAATACTGATTGTAATTCAGTCAGTGATTCCTTGATCTCTCTGTGCCTTAGACCCAAACCCATATGTGCGTCTGCTATTAAAAATATTCTCCTGTTCATGTTTGGTATTACTCTATCCCCCACTCCAGGGATTCGAGCAAAAGTTTGCATCGATTATGTATGCATAATTGAGTGGATAGTTTACGGGTAGTGCTGCACAGTCGCCTTTTACGGTCGTTTTTACTGCCAGCATGGTTTCCCCGTCTATGTACTTATCTGTACGCTTTTTTGTGGCTACGGAAGCCGGGTTAGTTGCTTCCGCGGTGGCTGTATTAGCCAATGAATTCCCTGCAACGTGAACGCCATCACGTTGAAGACTCTGTGCGTGAATCACGTGAGTCTTTTGTAGTTCTTTGTGTAAAAGAGCTACCTCGTTCCAGAGCTTTTTATGCTTTATTGTGGCACCTGTGTCATCTTTGTAGTCGTTTTCGATCCAACTCTGCAGTTTATTGTTGTAAGAGTTGACGCAAAAATGAGAATCGCACACTATAAGTGTGGGGAATTCGCGTTCTGCATTTTCGAGCGCCATCTTTAAAGATCTGATTTCAGTTCTCTGAACCGAACAGTTTCTTACAGATTCAGTTTTTGTTACTTTCGGTCTGAATTTACCGCACAGCCAACGACCTTTAATGATCGCACACGCTGCATCGTAGGATTTTCTCTCTACGTTGAAATGCTGTACAAAGCTATCTGTATAGATTATACAGGCGTATTGTGGGAGAGGCAAAATTTCGATTGGCAGAGGATATTCTTCTTCATATTCTAAATCATTCAGTTCTTCAAATTGCGGGGCGAAATAGTATTTCACGTCTTCCGCTCCTAGAGAATCTATGCACTGTATCCATTTCGGATCCAGTGACACTGTAGGCAGGTTTACTGGGCTGAATAGCGCCTCGAAGGCGGATTCCGCTGTAAGGATATTAATCCGTTTGCCGTGTGCTAGTTCTCGTTCATTTGCTAATGCGATTTGCACTGCGTTCACAGTTCTTTCTGTGTGACTAAATGCTTTTTCTGCTTGTGTGTACAAGTGAGATTTAATTGAAATTGGTACCTTTTCTCCCTCATTAGAGGTCAGGTACGTGAATCCACATCTTCCTGAGATGACTCGGATTACAAGATCGATCGTGTTGTCACGTGTATCTAATTTTGTTTTTGCTAACATGTCTGTTTGCAGTGACCTCAAAATTTCTGTGTGTTTTTGAGTCCAATTGATTTGTTTTAAATCAGGTTTTATTAGTTCGTAGAGAGGTTTAACCCTCTCTGCGTAATTCAGGATGTAAGTTCTTCCGAAATTCAGAAAACCTAGTATTGATTGTAAATTCGTCAGCGTTTTTGGAGCTTGGAGTACAGCGCACTTCTCTAAGAAGTTGTCCGCTAGGCTTTTCCCTTCACTTGATAATTCGTACCCTAAAAATAGTACTGTCAGATGGGCAATTCGAGACTTTTTAAAGTTGAATTTGTAACCCTCTGCTGCGAACCCAAGTATGATGGTGTTCACTCTTTTCAAGTGAGTATCCAAGTCGTCGTCTGTGAGATAAATATCATCTACGTAAGATAATGCTTCATCATCATAGATTTGTAGTAACTCTGTTACCCTAGCTGAGAATAGTCCTGGGCTGTTCTTGAACCCCTGTGGGAGTCGACAGAATTTTTTCTGTGACCCAAATGCGGAGAAAGCGGTCAAGTATCTGCTTTCTGGTGCAATGTTTTGACAAAAGAAACCATTAGAAATGTCTAATGTCGTTTTATATTTTTTCCTAACTATGTTATTCATTAGGGCTGCACTATGCGAGTTTTGTACTGCAAAAGTTTTGCAACATGTATTAAGATGTCTGTAGTCCAAAACTAGACGATATGAATTGTCTGGCTTGGAGACAGGAAACAAAGGATTGTTCATTTGAGAGGTGCATGTTTCAATCACCCCCTGGTACTCAAGTTGATCTAAGATCTCCCTGACCTGTTTTTTAGCTTCTTGCTTTATGGGATACTGCCGTTGGGCAGTTGGTTCACTTTTTAGTTGGATTTTGTGAGGCGGTGAATCCTCATCCCATCCTACATGATTTTTATACAATGCAGGTGCCTGGGCTACTGCCCATTTCCTTGCATATGTATATTTTTTGTGAATCGGAATGTGATTCGAGAAGGCAGGCATAATTACTTCTTCGCCACGAGGGCACTCCCTGACAAACTCCGGGGGCCAATCTTTTTCAGCTAACAGAATATCATAGCCTTTTGAGAGCTTATCCCAAAATAGACCCTTAATTTTCCTAGTCTTATCACCCTCTATACGCAATGTTATTTCGTATATTTTATGGGGCTCGCTAAGTCTGGCGTCGGCAGTTTCAACCTGAATGTATTCATTCGTGTCCACTGTCTCCAGATGACTCATCAAGTTCTTGCGCGCTATACTGATTTCTGCTGCACTGTCCAACATTGTCAATGCCCACTCCCCGTTTTTCAACTGTGTCCTCAGTATTCTCGGCATGGTTGATTACTCTAATACTGGCTACCTTCTTTTTCTGAAATTGAGATTTCTTATTTTGAGCAGGTTCCTTGTCTTTGGACTTGGTGTGCTCTCCTGGGTCTGACCGTCCTCTTCTTTCCGAATTCTGTGGAAAAGATCGAGAGGGACGTGTATCAATACTTTGATATCTATCAGGTTTTTTTATATTATCCCTATTTCTAAGGTTATATCTTTTCTCAGAGGGCTCCCGTTGGGGAGACTGGCGTTCTCGAGTCGGAGTTCTTTCCCTCCGTCGAGGAGACCTTCCTCTGGACTGGAAAACTTTTTCCTTGGGAGTGGATTGTTTATTTCCATCCCAGTTCTTTTTAGGAGTGTTTAAATTATTTTTGATAAATAATTTTTCAGGATTTTCGAGCAGCTGGGGCTTAACTGGTTTTCCACCCAAGCTGTCTCTACCTAATTCTTCATAGCATTTTTCTATGATTTTTGCAAGCTCAACAGGATCTTTTATATCTGTTTCCCTCAACTTCTGGCGAATCGCCACAGATGCTGCTTCTCCCTTTATGTTGGCTAATAATATAGCCGTGACCTGCTTGAAATCTTTCAGTAATTTCATACCTAGATTTAAAGCGGGCTCTGGACCGAATTCATTTTGAATCTGTTTTAGCACTTCTGGTATTACCGCCATAGACGGAACACCGTGTGTTTTTGTGTAAATGGAAGCAAAGACTGTACCCCAAGTGTCACAGTCCTCCACATGTGGTGCGATTCCCATAGGAAGGCAGATGGTCAAGATTCTGTGTTTCTCAATAGGGGTAGTATCAGGAAATACTGCCTCTATTTGAGTGATTTTCTGGGCTAACCAGAAAGGAATTTGTTCCCATTTTATGGGTGTTTTACCAAGACATGACTGTATGTTCTGTGGTGTAATTTTATTTGTGTTCCCCTGATGAGGGGTCAGCTGTGGTGTATTAACAGCTGGCTGGACTGTTGCAGTCCGTATTACATATTGGACTAATTGCCTATGTATTTTTATTAATGTGTTTAGCTGTGCTAACAGCTCTTCCTTAGACATTTTTTTAATGTCAGGATGTGGTGTGTAGCTGGCTAGAACCGGCCACGTGGCTCCTGGTCTACCTAGTGGACCGAGCCTGGTAATGTGATCATTGTGTTTTAGGGCGCCATTAAACCAGAGCAGGTGCTCTTGAAATTTAAGTGGAATTTCAACCTCCTCGAAAGGGGCGTACTCATCCGGAGGTTCCTCTATTTTGTAATAGTGAAACTCTTGTGTTATAGCGTTTACCGCTGGAAAGTTTATCCATGAATAGAATACCTCTGTCTGCCGATACTCGTGAGCCTCTATCACGAAAATTACTGTACCACCTTGAGGTGTCAGTCCGTGTTCTATAAGTTTTAAAGTTATAGATCTTCTTAACTGGACCGGGATGATAATAGCATCCGGGTCTGCCTGTAGGAGACTCGTGTCCTCCTCTATTAGTATGGAAGCCAGTCTAACTGCTTCCCTTTCTTCTTCACTGTCTGTCATTTTTTAGAAATGCAGGCTTTGCAGAGTAGGTCTCCAAGGAGACAAAGATTAGATGCACAATATTTTGGAACACTGTATCCTTCAACGTTGAATAAACCAGAGCTTTACATAGGAATCTCTTCCTACTAAGGTCGGGCGGATTTTAACCTTTCACCCACTCCAGACGTCTATTGGAGTATTTACGGGAGAAAGGGGTGTGAAATATGCACGACTGAGTTACTCTACAAGTCTTGCGTTAGTTTATCGCCTTACCAAACGTTTGGGCGCCATGTAGTGTAGTTCCTAGTTTCCCACTAGGCCCTGCGCATTGGAATAACATAAACAGTAGTATCGACGTGGAACTGCTTATATTCCAGGCCTCCACTGACTATGCTAAACTTAATTGGGTTGTGTTACCAACTAGCTCAGAGGTCACTGGAAACTTTCTTCTCTGCATAGGAAGTGATCAGCTTCCCTGGCACAGACAAGAAGGGATTCAGTTTTCCAACAACCGTGCAACATGACAACTTTGCTCCTCAGATCAAGAGTCGATCTCTAGGGTCGTGTGAAACAATAGACATAGATTTCACTCAGTCAGTCTAGTGCAGTTTACTTCCACAGTATGTAGAGAATAGAGAGACGGGCGTTTATCAATAAAGGGTTAACATTTATTGAACAGTCTTTCTTCTCATACAAGAGAAATGTATTGCCACAATTGCAATAACTGTTATTATAAAAAGTACGTACAGTAAGATAAGGATTGCGAAATAGAACTGTAAAAGCATTGATATGGTTTCTTAGCCATACAATGGTTTAAAAGTAATAAAACATATATACAGTCATATATACATTAGGCTAACATACTCAACTGGTGCTTCTAACTAAGCCTACCCCAGTGTGCCTGACCTAAGCCTAACACGTGAAAGGGGAGTAAGTAAGTAGCTTAAGTTAAGTTGGTTTTGCCAAGGTTTGTTTCAAGAATTCTCGTCTAAGGGTTTAGTCAACACCATACCTCTGAATAGAATGATGGAGGATTGGTATCTCCTTCAGGGGTCTCTCTCGATATCCCAGTCACCTGCGAGGGTAAACCGGAAGCGCCGGGACTGGATTTCTCTGCACGAGAAATGCAGCGGCTTCTCTCTTCAGCGCGTCGAGGAAGGAGGGGTGACAGCGTCCGCGGGCAGCTGGGCTGGATGTCTTCGCAGAGGACGGCTGCTCGGCTCCTCAAGCGTACTGAACCACAGTTCGCGCTGTAGCGGCGATAATGGTAATCAGCAGCTTCACCACCACAGGATAGCAGGCTGCAGCGACAGAGTGCTAGTTTTTACCAACACGGGGTCATGCAGGCAGCTGGCATCAGCAACAGTAGCTCACAGCTAACAGCTCACAGCTTCGCATTGCTTAAGGCAACGTTGGTAATATTTATACCTGACAGGTGCCGGGTTTGACGCAAGTTTGCTGGACATAAGACGTCAATTAAAGATGTCACTAGGAAGTGACAGTTATCAGTTGCTCATTAGAGTTCCATTACTAATCAAAACATAGCAAGCGGGGATTTCCAGGTTTGCTAAGTTTTTATCTTGTTGAAGAACTCGGAGTGTTATCTAGGAATATCAGATAGTGACTGCTGCTCTGTCATTGCACTAATTGGTCGCAAAGGAAGTAGCAGAGAGTCATGCTGGAATGTGGCTCTGTTCGTGTGAGGCCAGAGATGACTTTACAGAAAATCGCACTTGAACGGTTATGCCAATATAGGGAATAAAGGGCTTTATAGCCGAATAGGGGCATAAGGTCACAGTATTGATCAGGAACCTAGATAAGCACGCAACATCCACAAGCTGAGGGTACTCGATTCGAATGGGAAGAGTACCGCCCCGACAATGTGTCTGCACCCCGAATCTACAGTAACCAACGGAACATTAATATGTCCAGCTCTCATGTCATTAATGTTATAGAGACTAAAGCTGATCTTTGCATGAGAAATAAAGGTACAATCCCTGTTGGAAAAAGTGAATGTAATACCACACTTACATTTGACAGTCCGAATGGCATATCATTTGTGGCATTCCGAAATACGTACTTCATCTGTGGTAATAAAGGTTATCATCAACTCCCGTTAGGATGGTTAGGTACATGTTATATCTCCTTTGTATTGCCCCCTGTATTCATTGCCCCACCTATGTACCATAATGACTATGTACTGTACCATGATTTTGTGTTAAATAGAGTCAAACGTGCTGTAGTCCTGGAAGACATTGATCAGACCGATACTGCACTACAACAATATGTGGATTTTAATTTGGGTTTGTTTTCCTTTGTGGGGGCTGCTCTGAACAGCCGGAAAATACGAGGACTGACCCTTGTTGTTGAGGCTGTAGCTAATGACACCGCTTTTGCGTTGGGGAATATAACTGAAGAGCTTCAGATATCTAGAATCGTTACGCTTCAGAATCGGATGGTTCTGGATGTAGTTCTAGCTGATCGAGGGGGGGCATGTAGAATTATCGGAAGTAGCTGTTGTGTGTACGTTCCTGACAACTCACCATCTGTATACGATGCAATATCAAAATTACATAAAATTGCTGCTGAAATACATCCGGACAATGGTATATGGACCCTTTCGGGGTGGTTCTGGTCAATGCTTAGTACATGGGGCTGGAAGCTACGAACAATCGTATATATCATAGTTGGGATATTATTTTTCTTGTGTTTATGTATACAATGTGGCCCTTCATTATGTTCCATGTGTTTATCGGCTTGTATCCCATCTAGACGAGCTCTTGCCCAAAATGAATTGATGCTTCATAAAGAAGTGGCTCAAATTATGTCAATCGATATAGAAGATGAGTATCCCGACTATGTCCACTATGAGGTAGCTTCAGCTAAACTCTAAAAGGGTCGTCTGTCGTAATTTGACGATGGCTGGGTTAGCGCTTAGCTTTGCTACACGTTATTTCCCTTAACTTGGCCTTATTTGAAAACGCCATTTTGTATGTTACGGCTGCCATTTTAGGGAATGAGCGGCCTCATGGTCAGCATGCCCTTTAGTCCTTTTTCCGTGCCACTGACCACTCGAGTTTGCCCAGCAACAGGCTATTTTTAGTAACAGTCAAGCCTGTACATGCGCAGTTCCGACTGACCAGTCACCCCTTAGGAATGTTCCGCCAAACTGACCAGTGGTGTTGTAACCCCTCCCATGAGTTGGCTGTGTTCCAAAAATGACCATATATGTACCTAAAACTCTGTAACCATGTACCGCCTACCTTTTTATTACTGTAAATCTGTATAAAAGAAGGACTCGCACCAACATTTGGTGTGATACTTCTTGCATTGCTGAAGGGTGCTGTAGGAATGTACCACCACCCCATGGGGTCTTAATAAACTTGTCTTTGTACTTTTCAGTTTTCAGTGCCAACATTCTGCGGAGCATGTAGGCCTTGGGAACCCAATACCACAACTTCCTGTAATTTCAGTAGTTGAGTGGGAGCGTGTCCAAGTCCCCTTTCCCTCTGAGGCCCAGTGGATCACTATGCAGGTTTAGAAAAGGAGGGGCTACCCACCATAAATGCCCTCCTTGCCCCCCAGCCTTGGATGCTGCAGAACCAGGCTTTTGCTCCGTAGTCCCTCACCACGGGACCTCACCGGTAACTGGCACACTATGTAGACCCCCATGGGGGAGGTGGGAGACCTCGACCAGTCCCCGTCTGTCTCCTGACATCTGTGCCTCCCCAACTGCACCCTGGGTGTGGATAGAGGGCTTCTCATCTGCTCACGCAATGGCGAGGGTCCTGGTCCCATGGCTAGTAGCGGCTCCCTCTTTTTGCCTCGGATGTTGCTAGGCAACGCAGGTATTCCCAGGCTGCCGTGTCGCTGCAGCAAATTAAATTCCTGCTTTTTGGCCGGCAGCCACACCCACACCAGGCCACAGTTGCTTGGCTTCCTGGCCAGCCGTGCTTCTCAGAGTGAAGTCTCCACTGCTCCTGCGGCCCCTTCTCTCCGGCCACAAGCAGGGAAATCCTGAGCACTGGAAGGCAGGAGCCCCCTCCGAGGGCCCCAAGGAAAACAGACCAAATAAATGTCCACCATGCACTCCTGTTACTCAGGCACAGTGTGAGGGACACTGTGGGGGCAAGGAGCAAAAAGCGCTCAGCCCCAGCTCTCATCTGATCACTTTCCTCACTCCTGGCAGGGTTCTCCTTGCGCCAAGTGTGATTCTTTGGTGTAATCATTAGCAGCCACAGGGGCAGCCCAGAACACCTGAACCAGGGGCAGTCTGATTCTAACAAAGGTCCAAGAAGCAATTGACATCAAAGTACAATATTCACAACACATTTTTTTTTACAAATTATAAACAATAAGCAAGGCAGTTAATGAATTAACGACTGAATAACAAAGAGAGATAGAGAAAAAGGAAAAAGAAAAAGAAAAATGAAGGGAGAACCTTATACAATACTAATTTCTGAAAAAATATGATAGATGTATTACATTTTATAAATATTAAGACAGTTGAGACAGTGGCGCTCAATACAATGTGCTGGTACAAATACTGTGTATAATAAAAACCAGACAAGTGGCAAACGAAAAAAATACACGTCACAAGGAGGGAACAACATAGAACAAAATAATGTATTCTTTGTTAATTCTATGGCCACAATTTGTCAACGGTGTTTTGCTCTCTGTAGAATTACACTGTTATCATCAGGACTAGAAATCAATTGAGCGTCTAAAAATTGGTATAGTATAAAATACATATGGGTCACATTGAAAGTAAGCTCCTTCAATAAGAAAAAGACCTTTTAAGAAAAGGGAAAAATCAGAACTGAAAAAAGTGAAAAATGGAAAAAAGGGGAACTAGTGGTAAAAGAGAAAATATTCAGCAAGGAACAAAGTATCTTCATCATATTTGGTTTGTAGAATACTTGAATAACATTATGACCTTGCTGTTGTCACTGAGGTAGTTTGTAAATGCCCTTACCGGTATTGGTCCCCACAGAATTTTAGTAACACCATGTTAGATTGTGAATATTTACCAGTGACTATTGATATTTGGCTTTTCTGATTCCTGCTTTCTCTACCGCGTTGTTTGGAGGCTACGCAATATTACCATTGAATATATATGATTAGTATTCCATGTTAACCCTTTAAGTGCTGCCGTCGGCCAACGGTCGTCGCGAGCACTGCCTTGCCAGTGCTGCGTACGACCATTGGCCGACGGGGCCCGCAACTGTTATTCGAACGTTCAGCATTGGGCGCTGAACGTTCGACGCTGCCAAGGTGTTAACTGACTCTTTCTAATATGGTCAATGGCAATGTGATTAGTTATCCCATTACCTCCACCTTTTTTTAAAAGAAAAACACGAGAGATGTATACTTCATGTTTTTGCTTGTAATGGTCAATTAGATCTAGTATACATAGCTACACATGTATAGGCATGTCTATTGATAGATTCTTTGTATTGGGACTATACATCCATGTCATATTAATTAAGCATGGGCGAATTTTGCGAATCTGGCGTTCGCAAATTTGCGTATTTGCGAACTCGCAATCCGCAAAATCCGCGAATTCTCGCAAATATGCGGATTTTTTTGTTTTTATAGTGTTCGCAAGGGTTTCTGCCAGTTCGCGAGGATTTTGTACCAGTTTGCAATTGCGAACTTACTTGTTGGCACGCAACGGTCGGGACTATGTTGTTTCTACATCTGGTTCATCATCACAGGTTCACAGCACCCTCTGTTTCAACACTGCCACCCTCTGTTTCACCCATGCCACCCTCTGGTATATCAATGCCACCCTCTGGTTCATCATCATCACTGTAGATTATGGGGGGAAAAAGCAAGCACACCTGCCCTGCTTCAACTGACATGAACTAATTTGGGGTTGATTTATTAATGTGTCACTGTTTTAAAATTCCAGTCTGGCACCTGCTTACTTATCTGTAATTTGCTTTCTGTTGTAGTGCAATTTGTTTTTCCAGGTCCTTTGTGGCCTACTTGTAGCTATTCTATGATCGGCTGTGAGGGTCAGAGCAGGGTCATACAATTGTTGCAACTAGCAACTGAACTCTGGAGGGGCCCCAGTCAGGAAGCACTACAGGGAATGGTTACTAATGATGAATTTGAACTTTTGCACCTGCTGAGTGCTTTCAGTTTAGCAAAACTCGTTTTTCTGCAGAACAGCAAATGTAATGCCCCAAACAAACTTACTTGTGAAAGTTGATTTCTAATCCAAAAGTGATCCAAAGAAAGTCAAAAGGCCTCAAATCCAAAAAAGGGCAGGCAAATGTCAACCTGAGGAGTTATTCTGATAAAAATCATCATTTTCAGAAGGTCTATGCTGCTTGCTAGTGGATTTCTTGTGCAGAATTGCAAATTTTGTAATTTCGCGAGTGCGAGATTGTTGCTGCCCGCCGCACCGACATGTTCGCAATTGCGAACTTACGCCGCACGCCGCAAAATTGTATCACCAAGAAAAAAAAAATCCGCTGCGTGCGAATTTGCGGATTTTCGGTAAATTCGCAAGCATTCGCGGATCGCGAATTTACAGAAAATCCGCGAAATCCGCGAGCGGAACGGATTTTCCGCCCATGCTTAATATTAATTAAGACGTGTTCCAATATTCTCTAATTTTTCTAGCCCATTGTGGTGTTGAAGCATCTTGGTGATTTGTTCACCTGCTGTCTGCTTTGGTCTGTTAAACTGTATGGACAGATGCAGCCAGCCTGGAAACGTTCTGTATATCCTTGGACGGCTTAACCCCATGCCTGCCCATCATATATTTTAAGTAAGTGGTTGATACACTAGGGTTTACTTTGTGTTTCAGATTCAACAAATTACAAATTCAACTTTTTCATTTTTAGTGAAAAATTTTGGAAAATTTATTCCAACCCACGCAAGCAATATAGGGTTGGATTGTTATTCTAAATAGGTGATGTTTTACATTCATTATTGACACTTAGGTGATAGTATTCCTTTTCACTTTTCTTCGGTGTGGTAAATAGTTTTCGTGGCAAGTTTTTCACTTTGTTCCTTGCTGAATCTTTTCTCTTTCACCACTAGTTCCAGTTTTTCCATTTTTCACTTTTTTCAGTTCTGATGTTTTTTTTTCTTAAAAGACCTTTTTCTTATTGAAGGAGCTTACTTTCAATGTTGTGACCCATATGCATTTTATACTATACAGAATTTTCGGGCGCTCAATTGATTTCCACTCCTGATGATGACCATGTAATTCTACAGAGGTCGAAACGCCATTGACGCATTGTGGCCATAAGATTAATGAAGGACACACTTTTTTGTTCTACGCTGTTCCCTCCTTGTATTGTGTATTTTTTTGTTTGCCGCTTGTCTGGTTTGTAATATACACTATTTTTGTACCAGCACATTGTATTGAGCGTCACTATCTCAACTGCTTTCATATTTATAAAATGTAATACATTTATCATCTTTTTTCAGAGATTAGTATTGTATATGGGTCTCCCTTCATTTTTCTCTTTTTTTTCTTTTTTCTTTATCTCTCTTTGTTATTCAGTCATTGGTTCATCAACTGCCTTGTTTATTGTTTATAATTAGTAAAAAATGTTGTTGTGAATATTGTACTTTTATATCAATTGCTTCTTCTTTGGTGTAATGGCAGGCAGCTCCCCAGCAAACCAGGGGAAAAGTCCAATGTCACCAAGACAAGAGCTTGGCACAGGCAGGCCAGCAGGTAGGGACCTCCAGATAGCAACAGCTGGGTCCCACAGCGATTCCTACTTGCCCAGCAGTCATTCAGCCTCACGGCTCCCAGTAAGCAACCAAGAACAGAACAGGAACCTCTCATGGGGTCACAGCCCCTACAATTATATACCAGTTTCCTTTGTCTGTAGTGCAGGGCATGGGGGAACCAGAAGCAACTGGTTCTAGAGAAATTTGGAGCACTCTGCATACAGTGCCCACACCCTCCTTTCAGAGATGGGGCTCTGACATCTGACACACCACAGGGGGCGGAGCCAGCATTCACTAGAGCAGGCACAGTCCTATTCAGGGCCAGGGACTTCCACTCCCACTACTCAAAATGTAGATGTCCCATTCAACCTAGCGCTGACTCACCTTGCCCCTCCTGGAGCCAAACACACCTCACCAGCCCCTGTCACTAAAAGGCCAGACATGCAATTCACATCAAGCAGGCAGACACATAGCACACAGAAATGCCAACTTCTAAAAGTGGCATTTCTAAAATAGTTATAATAAATCTGCGCACACCATTGCGTAGTATTTATTATTACTATTTCAAACATACCAAACTTGGTCACGCTGCTCCTCTCATATCAGGAATTACCACTGAAACACTTATCAGGGAATCCCCAATACATTCCCATGGGAGGGCAGCCCCACAGTAGTAAGAAACCAAAATAGCTGTTTGTCAATACCAGGACATGTCACACACTTAAGGTACATGTCCTATCTTTTACCTACAATGCACCCGGCCCATAGGGCTAGCTAGGGCCTACCTTAGGGGTGACTGACATGCAGTAAAAGAGGGGTCACAGACTGGCACACACTTTAGGTGACACGTCACAGGGACAGTAACACTGCGCGCACAGGCCCTGCAATGGCAGAAGCCTGAGATAGGTTTGAAAGACTACTTTAGTGGGTGGGGCAATCAGCCCTGCAAGTCCCCCAGTAGCATTTAATTTACCAGCCTTGGTTATAGGAGGTACCACTTTACAAGGGACTGACAGGTAAATTAAATAGGCCAAACAGGTGTCGACCAATATTACCATATTTAACACAGCGAGCGCATGCACTTTACACTGGACAGCAGTGCTAAAGTGCCCAGAGTTCTAAAACCACCAACACCATGTCGGAAAAAGGGCTAGGAGAAAGGCAAGAAGTTTAGGGATGACTCTGCAAAAAAGGCTAAGTCCAACATTACCTCTAGGCTTGTGAAATCTGTCCTGCCTGGAGATCTTGTAGCAGATGGAATGGCTGAGGCAATGTCAGGTGCTGGTGCAGTGTTCAGCCAGGTTTCCTTGAGGAATAGTAGGTCTGCGCACTGTCATGCAGCAGCTCTCAGATCTCTGTAGCATGTTTGGTGAGTGATTGGTTGTTGAGAAGCAGGAATGTGAGTGCAGAGTTTTGTGTGGGTGGTTGCAGGACTGTGTGAGTGTGGGTTGAGAACGTGGGGTGTTGGGTGCTGTCAGTGAGGGTGCTGTGAGTACTGAGTATGGATCAGAGCTTGAAACCTGTAGGAAGCTCAGGAAAATGCTCCATCAGTGATGTGGGGTCGAGATAGGAAGCAGTTCACAGCAGGTTAGAAGTGGAAGGACCAGAGTTCCTGGCACTCACCATGGTCCAGGCACATACTGACTTGAATTAGGCGCACCTTCGGTATGGTAGAGGTGCTTCTGCTTCAGGTGTCTATTGCATTTCAGCTCTGCAGCTGCCTTTAAATAGGTCCTAGGAGTGTGAAGGAGTGATGCCACTTCCTGGGTAGATGGATGACGGGAAATCCAGTGATGCCACTTCCTGTGCAGATCGATGATGGTCATCACACATTGATACAGTATGCATAGATAAATACTAAAATTTCTTAAGAAAAGTGTACATATATACCAGATCCTATTTAAACGGTTTGCCACCAGTAGACAATGATTTTGTCTTGCATGGAATTCCAGGAACACTATTTTGTTTACACCATTACTTATTTCAAATAATAAAGTAGTCTGTGGCACAAGAAACATGCATGTGAATGGGTGTGTTCTGCTGATTATTTTAAGCAGAAAACTAGCATATGTAAACACACTTCTTATAATAATGAAAGATGTGCCTCATATTTTCTGTGCATATCAAGTAGGGTTTGACCTGGTCTTCAGTTGTGAGGTTACTTTGGCCCTCATTACGAGCAGCCTGTTGAATTGGGATATGTGTAGTAGCTGCTGTTGCTGAACATATTGTACTTATGGGTTTTGAGATAAAATTGCCAGAATATATGGATTTTGATGTGGTAGGCGCCAAAACCGCCATGTAATTACCAACAACTTTCGTAATTCGGTGGTATTCATCTCCCCCAATAATTTCCAACTTGGCAGAGGTGGATCTTGTGAGGTGGCACAGTGAGCAAGGGACCCACATCTGGCCATACACTTGACCAAACAGGCTACATTGCCAGTGACAAGTCTTAATGCAAGCATTTATCCCATCCCTTTAGTGTGTTTGAAGTAGCCCAATCAGTTAAAAAACTAGTCTTGTGTTGCTTGTGTTATGGTACAGGAGAACCTGGTTTTGGAAGTTAGAACTGGACTACTCTTTCAAAGCAGGACCAAGATTGATTTTCATCTGCTGGGTCCGATCTGAGATGGCACGGTGGGCAAAAGAAGGATGTGTTGGAATGCTATCCTGATTGATTACCAGTGGTTGGAATTACAAGCCATCACATTTTCTGTGTTTGACTACATTTATTATTCATATTAATTAATGTCACTATGTCATTATTAACACAATTTTAGATTCTGCATTTTTATTCTGTCCATTGCCTACTTTGTACTTGTTATGCATAATGGGTTTACTACACATAGCAATCAGCCTATTCTAGTTGTCTTTGTTCCAGGGAGGTGCTTCACATATTTATTGTGTTCGCCTGTATATTTGGGTAACATATATATTGCACTTGTAGTTGTGCTCACGCGTTTTCCCTTCTACATTTGAAATACCATGATTAATTATAATGTTAAAAAATAAAATTAAAAATCCTAGAATTGTCTTTTTTTCCATTACGCCTCAAACACAAAAATGCTTCTGAACTTCAATATGACACAACTGCAACAGGGAGGAGACCGTTTAGTTTGGAGCAAGAGTAGGTAGGCACATTATTGGTAAAAAAAAAAACTGACATCCGAAGAGAAAGCAAAATTGATGTGTCAAAATTGGTTGCTTTGAATTCAGATATTGTGATTGTCGTGCTTAAACTACCAACATCAGGCAAATTATCCAACTGCATTAAGGTATGTCTCCATGGAATGTAAGTTGAAAAAGTACATAAACAATCGAATTAATCATCGCAGTTATCAATTAAGTGGTGTAATTAGAAAATAAACGCATTGGATCTGTTTATCACCAGAAACATGTAATCTGCATTATTTTAACAAGAACCAAGAAAGTCATGAAATCCTTATTTGGTACAATATAGGTTTATATTCAATCGTACATAAGAGTTTCTTTAATCACTTACTGAACATCAAGCTGTGTGACATGTGAAGACCCCTGCTTACTGTACTGGACGGTGTTTTTGACATTGCCATGGTGAGTGGTAGCACTTATTTTGTACAAAGTGGACTATTTGCTTTGACGTCGTGACAGTGCTTCAGAAATTCTTTATGGAGCAGATCTTTCAAGAGGGGTCAATCGGTGAGACTGTCGCCAGTGGCAAAAGACCACGCTGGGACTAATTGAAGAGTTTTAAATATGTGTGACATTATTGCCACATGACAGCTCCTAGGGGAGTTGCATGCAGAACACCAAGAAACACTTAAAAGTAGACATTAACATCTTGGAGGCAATGACTGTAACTTGTTGTGTGAAGATTTAAAACGAGTTGAACAACTTTATTTGATTCCCTTGACTTGTTTAAACGTTTTAGCTCCGAAGCACTAGTACTTGAAAAATATGTCTATGCAGTGACTGTTCCTCTGAGAAAGTTGGACTAATGTATTCTTAGCATTGCTTTCCATATGTGCACACCCTTATTAATGCTAATTATTTCATTGTAAACGGCAAACATATTTGGATCAAAGAGGCAACTAAAAACAGCAGCAACCACATGTATCCCCAGTCACTATTATGCAGGATATTTCTTTATATGACCATGACAGTAAGGACTGGTGACTGAAACATTCACCATCAGTTGAAACATTTACATATCACTATTGATTACCGTTACAAGACAAGTGCAAACAATGTATGATGATCACTTTGGTTTAGCTGATTCTTAAAAATATTTTCATTAATTTGCGATTTTAGTATGTGTCCTGATACCGAAGAGAACCAACATCTGTACTGCTTGGAGCCCCCAATGAGGGTGTTTTCTCCACATTACACTCACACTTATATGTGAAAACCAACGTCGATATTCATATCCTGGAAGAATGAACTGACAGTGTGGTCTCTCAGGCAGATTAAAAAAAAAGGTCAGTGAGGATATTCCGAATAATTGATATGCCCATTTTGTACTTCTTATGAAAAGCATCGCCACCAAAGGATGCCATTATGCAGTCAATAATCTTGCAGTCCTTGCCCAAAGAAGCTGCTAGAGCGCCTTCACGTGTGGATATAAATTATATATATTTTATAACAGCATATTCTCCATCTTTAAGTGCCGAGTACAAAAGTGCAATAAGGAATGGGGGATGGGGCAACCATACACAGCGAACATTTTACTAACCCTGAGCAAAGCACTATGCTACGCTCGCGTAGTTTGCGCTACTTTGCACTACGCGAATTGCACGTAGCACAATGCAAACACGCGTAGCGTAGCGTAGTGCAGCCATCATTTTTTGCTTGCTCGCAGTCCTCAACGTCAAGTTGGCGACCGCGAGCAAGCAAAATGACATCCCAGCTAGACTTTTTCTTCATTTGCGATCAGCAACATCAAGTTGCCGATCGCAAGTGTGGAAAATAAACCTCCCGGCGAGATTCTTAACACGGGGAGGTCAGGTTTCTCATTGCGAGTGGTCACGTATGATTGCGACCGCTTGTGATAAGAAACTACCAGTCCGCGTTGAGAAAGCTGCCGCTCAAGTAAAGATCGACTCGAGCGGCAGTAAAAGACAGCTCGCACTGTGCAAGATGCCGTTTTCATTGATTGCACAGTGCGGACAAGCATCCGGCACTGTGCAATCATCGCGAACAGGGCACTACGCAGTTCGCGTGGTGCTATGCGTAGCTCACGTAGTGCGAAGTCCACTTTGCATAGCTTAAATTGAAAACAGACTTCCGTTACTGTAACACAGTATGGGGCAGATGTATCATCCGTTTTTTTTGTCGCAAACGCTGCCATTCGGAAAATAGCAGCGTTTGCGACAAAAAAAACGGGATTTGGAATGTATCATGCAAAAAGCCTTGCAATATTAAGGAATCGCTAATTTAGCGATTCCTTAATATTGCAAGGCTTTTAAGAAATAGCAAATTGCGATTTTAGATTTGAAATGTATCAAGCATTTCAGTGTTGCGATTTTTGACTAAGAATTCGCAAATTACCATCAACTTGTAGTTGGTGGTAATTTGCGAATTCTTTTCAAAAAGCACTTTTTTTAAATTCTAAAGATACCATATGACGCTCAAACATGCCCTTAGGGCATGTATGTGCGCCATATGCATGTACATGTCAAATTCAGGGGTGCAGCAGGGTGTCCTTAAGACACCCTTGCACCCTTGAAATTATTCTCAATTTGCGATTAGCTAATTGCTAATCGCAAATTGAGTATAATTTTACATTCATTCCTATGGGCCCATAGAAATGAATGGGAAATTATTCCTTAATTGCGATTAGCAATTTGCTAATCGCAATTAAGGAATTCTAAGGAATCGCTAATAAATAGCGAAATTCTACATACATACCATTTTGCACTTCTCAAATAGCGATTCCTTAACAATCGCTATTTGAGAAGTGCAAAATGGAATCTTGATACATCTGCCCCCTAATGTTTACTCAGAGTCTATCCAAGCTCCCAGTAGCCTTGTTATAATTACAAATTCAAATCCTGATCCAACGTCATATTGCCGCAGCTGGTGCAAAATCAGTTAATAAAATGAGAAGTACATCTCACGGTTCCACCCGACCCCTTGTAGCTGAAGTGACTTCATGATCCAAATAGGATTCTGCGCCTATGTATTAAAGCTCACAATCGCACATTTTCAAATTAATGCATCAGTCATATTGACCTCAATAAAAACCCTACATTGAAGACATTCATATTTCATTCAGAAGTAATGCTAATCATGTAACCAGTGAACCAGATAGTATGTCTCTTCATAATGATCATCTTTTCTGTTTTAAAATCGTATTATTCAGCTGTTTTAGGCATGAGCATGTAACGGTACATTGATAACTACAGTTGCAGTGCAAGGAAAGTATACACCGAATGGTAGGTGACTGAGATAAGATAGAATAAAATGATGATAAAGGGAACGTTTCTTAGGTTTGAGAAAAACACCTAAGTGAATGACAAGACTTCAGGAACAATGTCCTCTGGACAGAAGAAACCAAAGTGGAGTTGTTTACTGTAACGCACAATGACATGTTTAGAGAAAACAAGTACTGTGTATCACTAGAAACCTTCTACACCCCTCTGTGCACGGTGCTAGAGGGCTGATGATTTGGGCCTGCTTTGGAGCTGCTGGCCTTGCTTGACTTCGGCACCAGGGCCCCCCAAGTGCATTAACAAATAATGTTAGGACTGGGCTGTTTCTATTATATCAGAAATAACTATTCATTTGCATTTGGTTGGTCCCCTACTGTGATGTCAAAGACAAGTTAAAACACAATTGTATGGAAAGTCTCCAGAGTCATTAGCAGACTTTTAAGAAATAGTTCATATTATTATTTCAAGCATTTGTATTTGTCACTTTCTTGGTGTTTACATTAGCAGTGGATATCCAGACTGACCGCCTTGAAGGGAGATCACTGGCTCTTTAACAGCATCTTTACAATTGTTATGCTAAGACTTCGATCCTTTTTCCTGGGGGAATGCTCTACATTTAATACCTGCTGTATAGAGGCGTGGAGTAGACCAATGCCGAACAAAGAAGCTGGTAGAGGTGTTTCAATAACAAATCAGACTTTTAGGTAAATCATATAAAGAATTCAACCGTTTTCCATGGGAAAGAACTTTGAAATGTATTACTTACTGTTTGTGTAAAGACAAATTACATATAATGGTATGTTATGTTGATTTGCATAGTACACTAATCACAAAGAGGGTATTCAGGGGCTTGGGCAAGGTGTGTAGGTGTGTGGTCCCAAGGTGCTTATATGACAAGCCAGGTCTTCAACTTCTTGCAGAACTCAAGAAGTGAGGAGGAGGCTCTGATGTGTTGAGGGAGGTCGTTCCATGTCTTGGGTGTGATGTAGGATAATGAGTAACATTCAGTTTTGCTATTGTGGATGTTATGAGTCTGTTCAAATGAGAGTGAAGAGGAGCATAGGTGTCTGGTGGGTTGGTAAAAGCATATGCAACCGTTCAGGTACTCCGGTCCTTTGTTGAGTAGGGCTTTGCATGTGTGCATGAGAAACTTGAATTGGCTGCACTTGTGAATGGGGAGCCAATGACGCTTCCTGCTGTGCAGTGTAATGTGCGTGCAGCATGGGAGGTCGAGTGGGGGACTTCAGGGTGAATTTTGGATGTTCTGGAGTCTGTGTAGGAGTTGTTTGGAAATTCTGGCATAGAGAGTGTTGCCATAGTCCTGCCTGCTGGTGATGAGTGCTTGCGTGTTGTTTATTGTATTTTCATGTAAAATCAAATAATAGTGGTTGAACAGACAGTGCTGGTTTACTAGAAATCAGCTTCAATTAGTGCATAACTGGTGCAAACCAGAAGATTGTGCTGCAATTGTTCAGTGCTAGTGGGGTACTATTCTGTGGGGCATTCATCAAAAGAATTTTCTACAGCAGTGGTCTCCAACCTTTTCTGTAATAGGAGCCATTTATGTTCAATGAAAATCGTCCAGAGCTACTAATATCATTAGAGTTGTAGTAGAGTCCAGATCAGACAAGATAGCATTAGGCAACCCTATGTAAGATTACTAGCATTGATTACCTCAGGGTATACAAGACATCATTACATTACATTACATTACATTACATATTGGGCAGGGTTACCAGCAGTAAAGAGAAAAAAGGTGTTGTCAATTGGGAATGCCTTTTCATAGGCAAAACATAACAGCCATAGCTGAAATTCTTAGGTGCCAAATAAATAATATCAGTAATAAGACTCCCCAACGCCACATTATTTACCACTCCATTATCAGTTTTAAATATGTTTGGAAATTCAACCATTTTTTACCACAAATCAGCCTTTTATTCTCGAAAACACACTTTCACTTTTTATTTTTATTATACATATATTAATTTAGCTAAGCAAAAGCATCTAATCTAGGAAGCTGAGCTGCACACATGAGAGACACTTACAGATATCAGTAGCACACAAACTACTAGTTGGAGAAGCCTGCTCTACAGGCTTAGGATGTATGAGGTGCCACCACACTAACAGGCATGGCACTGAGCATAAAGAAAATGACACGATATTTTACAACCAGACCTAAGCCAGTGCTTGTCAACAAATGCATGCTGGGTAGTTCTAATGAGCAGCTCATAATACTTAGGACCGTGATGTACAATATACGGATCATCAGATTATGATAGTGTCAAAAGTGGCTGTACAAATTGAGCAAACACTCCAAAACACATATTTTAGTATTGGTCACAAGAACAATTATGACTGTATCCAGTTAGAACTAGTGTTTTCTTCCTTAAAATTCCTTCTCACTCTTTGAGATTTATAGTCATTGCTATTTAAAGATAATGTTAGCTGCTTCAAATGAACAGCATTTTAGTTTACTGCTGTAATACACATTAGCTTTTGCAAGTTTCATTCTCACGGCAACCTGGATCTGATGATGAACACCTGGCAAGCCAGATGGTATGCAGAGGAATTCTTTCTTTTAGAAGTAGAAAGTTATCCCTAACACGCTCTAATATTAATCTTTCTACAAAGTGAAAAATGCTAATTATGAAATTTCAATAAGTTGTCCAGCGCATTTTGCTACATTTAAAAGTTGACACATTTAGCCATCTGTTGTGAAAAATATGATTGCATGTAGTTTGGATAAAATCCATCTAATATTTCACCTACAAATAGTTTTATCGGTCTGCATAAAAGGATAATATTTACAAATAATACAAAAATCAGACATGTAACAATGTAGTTAATATTTATGCCCCGGGAATGTATAATATTTATGCCAAAGTTCTGCCTCACTGATGCAGCCAGGAACTCTAGCTGAACCATTTGCCACACCTGCATGTCAAAGTTATTCCCATATCATTCAATTCCCAAGTTCTCTACATAAGGATATACACCTGTGTGTCCATGACGATCATGCAGAACACAAGAACAACATTGTCTATGAAGCAGTGTAAAGTTGTTTTTAGACCTGGCATCCGTGGCGTGTTTTTTCCCTAACTTTTTGACTTCATTTTTGCTGGCCTTTGGTTAGTGCAAACGTTGCCACTGCTAACCAGTGCTAAAGTGCTCTTCGTTTCTCCTTAAAACCTGGTAAGATTGGCTACCACAGTATGGTAGCACTACCTGTGCCCAGGGCTGTCAATTAAATGCTACTAGTGGGAAAACAGCACTATTTATGCCACCCAGTGCAAAAAGAAATATTGATGGACAAAATGCATAACAACGTCATGCATTCATCCCAGTACAGAGATCTGGGTCTAAAGCCATTGTTTTTTGCTCCCCATGACATTCCAATTTGGACCCAGCCATATGCAAATCAGTCTTGACCCTGTACCCAATGTGAACAGTCCAGCCCAAAGTGCTAGGCCAGGTCCTACCTGGACTGGAACCAAGCATCCTAGGACCAAAATCGGGGTTTCACCCCTCATCAGCCAGTATAACTTGACTCCCATGGCATGGGGAGCACAGGACCCACGTCTGGGCATACCCGTCCCACTCGGGTGACAAATGCAAAAAGAACAATTGATGGACAGAATGCAGAACAATGTCATGCATTCCCCCAAAACAGAGATCTGAGCCTAAATCCATTGTGTTTTTGCTCCTCATGCCATTCCTGTTTGAACCCAGCCATATGTAAATCAGTATTGACTCTGCGCCCAATGGGAACAGTTCAGCTCGAACTGCCAGACCAAGTCCTCCCTGGACAGGACCCAAGAATCCTAGGACCTGTTTCAGGGTTTCACCCCTCATCAGCCAGGATAACTTGACTACAGTGGCATGGAGAGGTGTGGCGCCGCGGCCAGGGTGACTGACTCCGGAATCTGGGGATCACGGTTCGATCCCCAGGGCCGGCGGCAGATTAGCCCAGCACCATGTGACTCTGGGCAATAGCTTGCTTAATCTTCCCGACGGCCTCCAGCGCCTAGAGACCCTTATGGGTGATTGTGCGCTTTACAAATGTGGATTATTATTATTATTATTATGGAGAGCACAGAACCCATGTCTGGGCATATCCGTCCCACTCGGGGTGACAAATGCCAGAAGAACAATTGATGGACAGATTGCAGAACAATGTCCTGCATTCACCCCAAAACCGAAATATGGGCCAAAATCCATTGTTGTTTTGCTCCCCATGCCATTCCAGTTTGAGCCCAGCCATATGCAAATCAGTCTTGACCCTGCGCCCAATGGGAACAGTCCAGCTTGAACTGCTAGGCTAGGTCGTCCCTGGACTGGAACCAAGCATCCTAGGACCGGTCTTGGGGTTTCACTCCTCATCCGCCAGGATAACTTGACTACAGTGGCATGGTGAGCACGGGACCCACGTCCAGGCATATTCGGCCCACTCAGGGTGACAAATACAAAAAGAACAATTGATGGACATAATGCAGAACAATGTCATGCATTCACCCCATTACAGAGATCTGGGCCTAAATCCATAGTTTTTTTGCTCCCCATGCCATTCCAGTTTGACCCCAGCCATATGCAAATCAGTCTTGACCCTGCCCCCAATGGGAACAGTCTAGCCCGAACTTCCAGGCCAGGTCCTCCCTCAACTGGAACCAAGCATCATTAATTCATCTTCATACCACGCTGCCCTATTTAAGGGGCAATATCAGCTGTTCAGTGACTTATCGGAGAGGAAGGGAGTGGGCGAAATGTAAAAAAAACAGAACCCTCTAGACTTTCTCTAATGAAAATCACTTTGACCGAACTGCTACAGTTTCGGATAATTATAAAACGTATTATAATCACATAATTGACACCTTAGACCAGCTAATTCTGGTAAAAAAAAGCTCAAAAACAGGAGGAAAAGCACAGCCCCTTGGTATAACAAAGAACTGAGATTACTACATTTGAGCTGTAACAAAGCAGAGAGGACATGGAGGAAGAAGTATCTAGAGTCAGATAAGAAAGAATTGAGAGTAGCGCAGTTCAAGTATAAGGAGCTCATCCTTAAGTCCAAGGCAGACTTCTATGCTAATTCCATTATACAAGCGCCCAATAGTACTAGGGCTTTCTTTAAGATTGTTAAGGAGCTATCCACCCCGGGGGGTGTGGCTAGCGCCCGCAGGAGATGGCGGTGTTTCTGTGACTCTCCCGGGACCCGGCGGTGAAGGAGGGCATGGCGTGGTTCCTTTTTGCAGTCGAGACGCCAAGAATGTGAATTCGGCTGGGGGAGAGCTTCTGTCATCGGAGCGTCACCGGAGCTCATCTTTGCGGAGCCAGAAAAGACTGTCTTTCCACTTCACATAACCGAAGAAGCCTGGTGAGGTTGAGGTAATTTCCCGGTCCCCGCTGACGGAGTCCTGCTCCTAGCGGTATTCCGGTTTGTACACGCTAGCAGCAAACGGCTTCTTGTGGTCTGCTCATTCTTCACGAAAATGCTTTTGTGACATTATATTTGTGGTCATACCGACTTGCTCTGCATACGCCACGCTCCGAATGCATTACTAGGCACTTAGAGTGCTTCTGAGGTGACGCGGCCGCCATTTTCACGAGCCTCACTGACGGAGCTCAGCTCCTAGCGGGAGCTTGGTTTCCTGGTGCAGACAGTGTATTTTGTTAAAATTTGCCTCATTTCTAACGCTGTTATTCAGAGCAATGGTCCCCTCAGTTATTAATTGATGCCACACGACTACTCTTCATGAACGTGCAGTCTACGAATTATGCATGGGGAAACCGATTATTATGATTTTTCATTTCCGTGGAGCTGCTTCTGGTCTCAGCTGACTTTATGCCAATAATCATTACTGCTGCCATAGCCTTCAGGTTTACCTGTGCATTTAGCCAGCATTCTATGCTCAATGTTCATATTTGTACATGAACTTTGATCCTTCATAGCTTCTATTCCCTCAAGATGGCGCCTACATATCTCTACATATTACATTGACTTTGAGTACAGCAAACATTTATAATTTTTCCTTACAGGTTGCATTATTTCGTGGCTTTCTATAAAAATGTCTCATATGTGCATGTTATTTTTCTTCCCTCTTTGACCTCCTTTTCTATTACGTACTGGTTGGTTCTGCAGTAAATGTTTGAAATGTGCCTCAGCATTACATTATCTTATATTTTGATATGTTACTACCGAATTCATAGCAAGATATTACATTTATTATCTCTGTATTAATGACATTGTTTTTCTTCATATTTACTCTATTTCATTGTTATTTCACTACTTGCCTTGCACATATTTTTGTTTTTAGTGCATTGCAGTTGTACTGGTTTTACTTTGCCTTCTCCTGCTTCCAAACTGTGCTCTTTTGACCTTGTTCTTTCCTTAATGGGTAGATTGTCCAAAGACTTACATAAACAGCCCTCTTCTTCACGTAAATTTCTAATTCACACGAGTTCCAGATATCAGTGCCTTGCAATGGAGGATTCGATGGAGTCTTCTTCTAAGCGCTCGTCGCCAACATCAAATCCATCCACGTCCTCTGCTATTAAAGGCCCTATGAAAAGGTTAAAAAAAGATCCTCCTTCTCCCACAAAGCAGTCCAACTCAGCTACCATGGATCTCCTATTGGAGGAAATAAGGGCACTGCGCCCTTTCATCGATGAGACTCGAGCTACACTCCAGACGCTCACAGATAAATTACTAACTATAGATGGTCGTGTTACTCAATTGGAGCAAAATGTTACTTCCTTGACTTCGTCCGTCTCTAAGGTTGACCCATTATGCGCACAGGTTTCTCTCATGCATAAACAAATTGAAAATTTTGAAAATCGAAATAGAAGGAACAACCTACGAATTTACGGTCTTCCAGAGGGTTCAGAGGGGTTGGACCCCCTCGCGTTTTTCAAGACTTTCCTCCCAAAAGTTCTTTCACTTCCTGACAGTACTTAATCTCAAAATACAGAGAGCACATTGTTTGGGCCCCCCTCCTACTTCAACGTCAACTCCGGCTGCCAGGAAACCAAGGGGTGTTATCATTTACTTCCTTGAATACACTGATTTGCTCAAAATTATTTTGGCTGCAAGAGCCATGAAGCAAGTTACATGGTCGGGCAATCCTCTGTTTTTCTCTCAGGACTATGCCAAGGCGACTGCAGATCGGCGCAAGGAGTTTTTGTCCCTACGTCCACAACTGCGTTCGCTTGGAGCGCAGTTTGGCCTGTTTCATCCTTGTCTATTTAAGGTGACTCTTCACAACAAAACAACCACCTAGGAGGACCCAATAAAGCTGAAGAGTTTTCTCTATTCACATAGTTCTACTGCGATGGATGTTGCATCTGCATCTCATTTTACTTGATGTTCCTTATTACTGTTTTAAGGATTTTTTCACATGCATTTTTTGCTTTTGATTGTTAGTTCTTACATAACGCTTATCTTGGTCTGCATCTCTAACTTCTAGTTGTTATGTTTCTCATATGCTTTTTTGTTTCCCCTTTTTAGACTAATATACCACGTGTTCCTTCTTCCCTCATCTCATTCTTGGAATCTACTGAGCCGTCTCTCCTTCCTGCCTTCCCTTCCGAGTCACAAACCCGTCAATGTCCTATGTGGTCTCCATCCTCCTCACCCGTACATGTTTTGGATGCTCTGTAAGTTATTCTTTTTCCTTCATATCTGTCTTCTCTATTTCTTTCTTTATTTCCTTCTTTATTCCCCACATCCTTTGGATCCTAGTTTATCTTTGGCTTTTTTCTCCTCTCCTCTTTCTTCCTGGACGTTTTCCTGTTCTCTTCTCTTTTCTCTTGTTTTCCTTTTACTCTTATATCCTTCATTACTTATTCTTTCACTTGTTTTAATTGATATTGATTACAATGTTTATTCCCTAAATGTTATTTCCGTAGGTTTTTATAGTGAATGCTATATTCTGTTTGTTCTCAATCTTTTCTGCATACAAACTTGCAGCATTTTGTATTATTCATATATTCTCAATTTTAGAATCCTCGCTGCTTTGAACTCATTACTTATGTTGATTATTTTATATTCATTTTTGATCTCCTTGTATTTCTGCATAGCCTTCCTTAGCTTATTGTATATTTTCCTTTACCTTGTTGAATGCCTTTAAAAATTGATTCCTGGAACGTAAGAGGTTTACATTCCCCTATAAAGAGACAGAGAGTTCTGACACACTTAGCCAAGCTTAAAACAGACATTGATTGTTTACAAGAATCACATCTCACCCCCGAAGAATCTGCCAAACTTAAGCGAGGTTGGGTTGGGGAGGTTTTCTTTTCCCCAGGAGACGGAAAGCTAAATGGGGTTCTTGTTTTATTCCATAAATCCCTCTCAGTTAAGATACTTGATCATTCGGCAGATCAGATTGGAAGATGGGTATTTGTTAAGTTTATTGTAGATAACACTCCAGTTTCACTTTTTAACATATACGCTCCAACTTCAGGGGACGCATCTTTTTGGTCTTCTTTATCTCCTTTCATCACCCAATATTTTGAGGACAATTTTATCCTGGCAGGAGATTGTAATGAAGTTTTTGACCCCTTTCTAGATAGACACTCTACCAGCACATATATTCCACATAAGTCACATAAAGCTTTCACACAACTCATCCATCAGTTTAAATTTATTGATGCTTGGAGGTTATGTAATCCCACTTTAAGAGAATATTCTTTTTTCTCTCCACCTCATCAGACTCAATCCCGTCTAGACTACTTTTTCATTTCACATCATCTTTCTGAGTCTTTGTTTGCCTCTGACATTGGTTCTATTTTAATTTCGGATCACGCTCCAGTTTCCATTCATCTTGACATCTTGCAAAAACCGACCCTCACTAGGAAATGGCGCTTCAATAATTCCCTGCTTCTTGATTCTAATTTTGTTTCATTCTTCACTGCCTTTTTTCATGACTTTTTCTTACGTAATGAATCTAAGTAGGTACCCTTTCCTGTTGTGTGGGATGCTTTTAAGGCATCTGCCAGAGACTCTATCATTGGGTATGTTTCCCGCAAATGCAAGAAGGCAGAACAAATCACTAATGATCTTCTTTCCAAGATTAAGAACTTGGAAAATTCTTACTTTACTTCCAGATCTACAGATTGTGTAAATGAGCTCATTGCTACTAAACTGCAATTTAATAAGGACACCACAAATAATGCATCCAATTACTTATTGCGTTCTAGTGCTAAATTCTACGGGGGCCAAAATAAAGCTGTCAAGTTACTCGCAAATTATTTAAAAGTAAAAAAAAAGAAGTCTATTATCGATAATATTTATAGTAACGATTTTGTTCTGAAACATAAAGATGAAGACATCTTAAAAGAATTTCTTCAATTTTACAAAACTTTATATTCCTCTGAGTCGACTTCTACGTCCCAGGATATTTGTCAATATCTATCTGATATTGAATCACCTTTCCGTACCCCTCCTGATCTTTCTCCATTGGAATCAGATATTACTCAGAAGGAACTTCTTAGTGCTCTAAAATCTCTTTAAAAAAAAAGGCCCCGGGACCAGATCGTTTACAGTGGAATTCTTTTGCCATTTTTCGGAATTACTTCTTCCAAAATTACGTAATTTAATTTCTAATTTTTTAGACTCCGGTTCCTCTTCAGGTTCCTTTTCTGATGCTCTTATTTGTATCCTCCCTAAACCAGGCAAGGACCCACAGGACTGTAAAAATTATAGACCTATTTCTCTAGTGAATATTGATTACAAAATTGTTTCTAAAACTCTGCCTTTCTACCTGAGTTATTGGGGAAAGAGCAATCTGGCTTTGTTAAAGGTAGGCTCCTCTCTGATAACACTAGATTGTTTTTCGATATTCTCTCTAAAACTTCACATTCATCTCATTCTATTGCTGCAATTGCCTTGGACGCGGAAAAGGCTTTTGATAGAGTTGAGTGGCCCTATCTTTTTCAGACATTGAAGTGGTTTGGCTTTGGCCCAAAAATTTCTACCCTCATCTCTCTTTTATATTCACATCCTAGAGCTGCTATTGCGGCAAATGGTGGTATTTCTTCTTATTTTTCTCTAGGCAGAGGGGTTCGCCAGGGATGTCCCCTCTCGTTTTTCTTATTCAACCTCGCCTTGGAACCGTTCCTTTTACGAATTCGCAAAAATATTGCCATAAAGGGTTTTTCGTTTCAACAGTCCATAATTAAAATGGCAGCATATGCAGATGATGTTCTATTATTTTTATCTGAGCCCACTATTTCGTTGCCTGCTTTTCTCACGGAAGTTCATTCATTTGCTTTTGTTTCTGGTTATGAATTAAATAAAGACAAGTGTGAGATTCTACCTTTGAATAAATTTACTTGTAAGTCGGATTTCACATGGAACCCTAATTCTATCAAATATTTGGGTCTTCACTTTACTCCCACTCTCTCAGGTACGGTTTCCCGTTGCATGCAAGATTTCTTAAAAAAATTGACAGACCTCACCACAAAATGGCATCCTTTATATCTATCTTGGTGGAGCAGATTGGATACTATTAAAATGATGCTTTCCCCCTTGGTTTTATTCACGATTTCTAACATTCCATTCTCTATTCCTTTATCTTATTTCAAGAGAATTAATTCCATCTTATCCTCTTTCTTGTGGGGATACAAAAAAGCTTGCATGTCTCTATCTAAATTAACGCGCCCAAAGGTAGAAGGTGGGGTTAACTTTCCGAATTTTTCTTTGTATCACAAATCTTTTCTACTAAATCAGGCTTCTAGATGGATTGATGATTCTCCTATATTCTCTCCACTGCGGACAACGCTAGAACTGGCATATATATCTCCCTTTTCTTTTCTGGAATATCTTTCTTTTTCTCGTCAACCGCAGTCTATTTCCACTCCGATTCTCAAATACACGTGTAAAATCTTGCCATCTCCGTTAATTTCTTCCTTTTTTGAACAACCTATTTGGCATAAATCGTTGATATTAATTAATAATAAATCATTTTTTTGGAGGTCTTGGAGGAGTCGCGGCGTCACATGGGTGCATCAAATATTTCAGCAATTTTGTAACATTTTTTTTTCAGAAGCTATGGCATCTTTCCATCTTCCTTCTTCTTTTCATGCTAAATACCTCAAATTAATACAAGCAATTCAATCAGCGTATGAATGATACATCGCGCAGCCTTCCACATCATCTCAGGAGTCTCACATTAGTTCTCAATCGCGCTCTCTCCTTACCAGAGGGACTAGGACATCCAGGATTTATTCTTTGCTACACGCTCCAGTATCACCACGCACAAAGACCAAAGTGGAGGAGGCTTGGGAAGTGGACATAGGTATCTCTTGGTCTGTTGAGTTATGGGATACGCTATGGATAAGGTTACGGAAGTCCTCAAGGGCTGCAAACACTGTCCAGACTTTGTTTTTTATTTATAATCGACTTTTACTTTCCCCACTTATTCTTAGTAATAGACACCCTGACTTATCTCATATTTGCTGGACTTGTTCTGCACCCCATGCAGATTTGTTACACTTGTTCTTCCATTGTAGTCCGGTTCATGAATTTTGGGTTAAGGTGTGGTCTCAAATTAACACCATTTTTTCCACTACACACCCATTTCATATCTCTCATATTTTTTTTAGGTAGTATTTCCCCCATTTGGAAGCATTGTACTTTTAGCATAAAAATAATTGACCTGCTTATTGCAGTAGCTTTTCAGCAGATTACTAAGGCTTGGAAGGATCTCACTAAAATCTTGTATCAAGCTTGGTGGTATGCTGTATGCTATAACCATAGGCTACACACAACATTTGTTTATCCACTTGCTTTGGCTCCAAAACGAAAACAGTTATGAGACCCAGTTGTCTCATTTTTTGATACTTGTGCTCTCCGCTCTTTGTCTCAATCTCAATCTCCCTTTCAACAAGAAGTCGCTAAACCTCCTTGAGTTCCCTTTAGTGTTTTATCTACATTATATTAATAAATATTTTATCCTTTTTCATTATATCAACAAATTGGTAATATTTGTATATTTCTGTATAGCTGGCTATGTATGCAATTTCTTTCCTTTGGATTGTTTCTCTTATTAGTATTAATGTTTACTTTATATTTACATTGTTGTCTTTAATTTGTATAAGTGCTTTTTTTTTACTGGTAATAAACTTTTTTCTGAAACTTAAAAAAGGAGCTATCCACCCCGACTTGTACGAGCAACAAAGTGGTAGCTTCACAGAAACTCTGTGATGAGATCTCCTCTTTAATCGAAGATAAAATTGCCAAAATTATTGGTGGCCTCCAGCCCCACACTATTGGAGACCAGGATAATCTTGTGCAGAGGGCGGACTCGGGGGTGACAACCTTCCTGGACAGTTTTCAAATCCTCACTGATACTTCTTTTATTTATCTGGCTCACAGCGTGTCATCGGGCTCCCCTCTTTACCTTCTTCCACTTAAAATCTGGAAGACATACGGTCAAGATACCATCCCTTGGTTGTGACAGATCTGTAACCAATCTTTGGAAGAAGGTATAGTTCCAGATCATTGGAAGCAGGCCGTGGTGACTCCTTTGATTAAGAAGCCCTCACTGGACCCAACAATTCCAGCAAGCTTTAGACCCATCTCCCTCCTACCTTATCTAATCAAAATCTTGGAAAGGGCTTTTTTAGAGTATGATCAACTGCTGGATAGGGATCAATTTGGGGTCCGTCCATGCCATGGAACTGAGACAGCGTTGGCAACTATGCTGGACAATTTACGTAGGCGAGCCAATGACAGGAATGCTACTGTTTTAGTGCTTCCCGATATGTCGGCCGCCTTCGATAGGGTGAATCATTCAATACTGGTGGAGAGACGAAGGAAGATTGGGGTGACGGGACGGCTCTGCAGTGGCTACAGTCCTATTTATCGGAGAGACAGCAGATGGTGACTATGGCACCGTTCACCTCTAGCAAATCATCGGTAATCTATGGGGTACCGCAGGGCTCTGCGATCAGCCCTATTTTTTAAAATCTATATGCAACGCCTGTTTCCCATCATTAAATCATTTGGAGTTGACCTAGTCAACTATGAGAAGATACTCAACTGGCGTTTTCCCTGGAAGGGAAACACGCAGTATCCATGGATACGTTTCAGGAGTGTATGCGTCAGACCGCTGGTTGGCTGGGGAGAAACTCGTTGCAGTTTAATGGTGGAAAAACTGAGGTGGTGTACTGCTCCTCGGTTAAAATGTCTAAGCATCTGCCACTGGAGTTTAGGCTCACCCCTGAAGAAGAACGTCTATCTCCTGTCAATACGGTGCGCAACTGGGGGTTCTGCTGGACAATAATCTCCAAATGGAGTCCCAGGCAAACAAAACCGCCAGCGTTTGCTTCTCCTTGATGCGCATGCATCGCCGGACACTCCCACTGCTACCAAAGGACTCACGTTCCCTTGTAGTGAGAAGCAAAGTGCTAAGCAGGGTGGACTACTGCAAATCTCTGTACTTAGTAGCACCTCAATACATCTTCCAGGGGTTGCAGAGAGTCCAGTCGGCAGCAGCAAAGCTGGTGCTAAATAGGCAATGAGGGAGGAGCTGGGTAAGTCTCACTTACACTTGAGTAGGCTGTGTCTTGCCTCACCAAAGGGCTAAATACCCCCTGCATGTAGTCTGGAGCAGGGGCAAGAAAAACAGGGCACCTGTGCACTTTAAAGAAGTGCCTCTAAAAGCAACACTCACTTTAAAGGCAGAACTGGGTATAAATATTGGACCTCAGCCAGTAACTCTTCAGTACACTTCTGGACCTGTAGAGACTCCACCACAAAGAAGGACTGTTGAGCTGCTGAAAGGACTGCCACTCTGCTGGATTGCCCCTCTGAAAGTACTGATGCCATGCTATGCTGACCTGCTGCCTACTGCCCTACTGCCTGGGTGAAAAGTGTCTTTTTCTGTTGAACCCAGGACCTCAGAATGACTCCAGGGCTAGTTGGGCAAGGCTTCCTGACTTGCGCCTCAGGGACAGATGACTCCAGCACCAGGGCTCAGCTGTATGTGAGTCTACGTGGCCAAGTGATGCCATCCCAGTTCTAGACCCTTGGAAGTGGGCCTTGGCTGCTGTTCAGCCTTTGTTGATCCAACTGAATCAACGTATCTTCTGCTGCTCAGCACAACCCCGAGCAGAGCTGATGCATTGCTGCTGCATGAGTCTCCTCCATTGCAAGGACCTGCATCACACCCGCTACCCAAAAAAACTGCACTGAGAGATGCATACTCGGTGCAGTTCTGCACTTCCCTCCTTGACAGCAACCTCAGCAACAATACCGGACTCCACATCACAGTTTCGCAGCCCCTCAGAAACAATGCAAAACGCCGACTGAAAGTCGAATCCTTGACACTGGACTTAGCATCATAATCCCTCATTGAGGGGATCATCAACAATAATGCAGGACCTCGTATTGCAGCCTTGCCGCATCTTGGAACCAATGCATCGCTTCAGCTCTGCGATGCATCTTCAACGAGTGCCCTCTCAATGCTCTGCAAATCAGGATTTAATGTATTTTGTTTAACTGGTTCCCTGCAGACAGCCCATGCTCTATTGAGGTCTGCCTGAATGTATGACTTTGTCTCGGCCAGGCGCAACCAGATATCCACAGTTGGCACTTAGGGGGTCGTTATGATAGTGGACGGGAAAAGCCCTCTGACTACCGTGGTTGCGGAAAAAAAACCTGCTTGTTCCGCTACAAAACCGATGGTCACATTATGATGCAACAATTGAAAAATCCGACTGCGGTGGTCGGATTCCACAAAAATCGGGGAACAGCTTTTACAACGCAACTTTTACCACGCAGTACCTTTACCACGCAACTTTTACAACGCAAGTCATTACAATGACTTGCGCTGGGGGGCGCTGTAGGATAGGGAATAGTTTAATTTTCTATCCAAAACTTTCCCTACTATCCACGGGGACTGGAGTTGGAATAGTAAATTAAACTATTCACTATCCAGCGCCCCCCAACACAAGTCGTTGTAACGACTTGCATTGTAAAACCTGCGTGGTAAAGGCATGCCTTGTAAAAGCATGCGTAGTAACAACATACATCCACAAAAATCTGCCCACAAAGTCCACAAAAACAGAAAATCCAACCGCGGTAGACAGAAATGCTGGGGAAAGCACCAAAAATGCTGATCCACATGAATGACTGCAAGTGAAATTATAATAAGATGGCGGAGCAAGCGGAAGGATAAGTCTTTTCCGACCGCTGCGGTCACCCGAAAAGATTAATGGCAGAGCTGGTGGAACAATCAATGCATTCAGACCGCTGCGGTCACGCGGAAAGAAGAATGGCGGTCGAATGCGACCACACCACGTGGCCTCCCAATTTGAAAATTGCGAGCATTCACAGGTGCTTGTGCTGTGGAGATACTATCATCTTGAGGTTGCATACTTATCAGGGTTGTGTCTCACGCTTCAAACACAATACTTGGTCTGCATTGGATTTTTGTAAATCGAAAATACTAATGTGATGCCTTATTGTGTTATTTGACGTACCACAGTTGTTATTTTTGTAAGACCATCTGACACCACATACTTACTTTGTGGACATTGGATTACGCTAACAGATATACTACATGGACAGATCCGCATTAGATTATATTTTGTCAATATTCCCATTTTGCCTTGAAAAATTCTGAGCACAGACGAAACACGTTTTTGGCTAATCGTGTGCTGGGAATTTTTAAGAAACCAATAAATAGACAAGGAATTATCAATTGATGACTTTTTGGACTACTTGAATGCTGTATATACCATGTGTCTTGTTGTATTATCCTCATGTGTGTAGTAACTAATTTGACTTTGGGATTTATTTAATACTTGTCCAATACTGGTCTTGGGATTATTCAACATGGTAGTGGTGTGCTGTAACAGCTTCTTCTTTGTGTATAGTGATATGCATGTTATTTCATAACGTGCTGATAGCACCTCTGGGTAGTAGGTGTTCAAAGCTACCTTAGCACACTGTTTGAAGTATAGTAACATGAATGACATTCCTCACGCTCATTACTATTAGGTATAGATACGTTGATCTCATTAATGTGCGGTTATTTCCCTCATGGGGAACACTACTGCCTTTCAGCCTTTTTTACATCATGACTGTGTTATGAGTTGCCATCTCACACATTGGCATTTTCACCAAAATGAGACTCAATTACACTTCAAATCTGTATACATGCAAAGATCAAACTTGACATGTGAGTAACTACAAAGCATGTGATCATGTGTACTGACATGACATGTGTGGGCTTCATTAAGTTGAATTTCACACTCTTATTTCGCTTCACAACCAGGTACAACAATATAGTGTAAATGTATAGTGATCCGTGATGCAATTTGCCAAGTGACAATGCTATAGACAGTGTGTCCATTGGTGCGGTATGCGTAGACCGCCACTGCGGTCACAGCCATTGGCTACAATTGAAAGATGTCGTATTGTGAAGCATAACTCAATTTATGTGTCTAGCTAGAGTACAGCACATACTTTAATCTAGCAGTGCGCCTGGCATACTAGTGGCTTTCCCCTAGCATATTTTCTCATATTGTGGTAGAGACCACCTGGTCCCTACGGTGTGGCACCACCTATGCGAATGTTATTGCAGCCAATGGGAACCGCTATCGCAGTATTGTAATACATATTTGAAACTCACTGTAGGCGTGCACCACCACTGCGGTCACAGGCATTGTCTACAATTGAAAGAGGCCGGATTGCGGTAGAGACCATCTGGCCACCGCTGTGTGACACCGCCTATGCAAATGTCATTGAAGACAATGGGAACCGCCAATGCAGTAGTGCAATACATATTTGAGACTCATGGTAGGCGTGCATTGCCACTGTGGTCACAGGCATTGGCCTCAATTGAAAGATGCTGGTTTGTAGTAGAGACCACCTGCCCTAGCGATATGATACCACCTATGTGAATGTCATTGCAGCCAATGGGAACCGATATCGCAGTAGTGCGATACATATTTGAAACTCGCGGTAGGCGTGCACCGCCACTGCAGTCACGAGCATTGCATACACTTGAAAGATGCAACTATCACTGAAACAACCCTAGGGGCCTATAAATGTCTGTGAGAGAACCACACGTGTCACTTGCATTCAGAAACTGCTGCCTGCCATTCATCACCACCAACTGCTGCTGTATCTACTCTGGACCCAATCATGGCTCGAACAGAGAACATCAGGGCCCGTCCCTTCGCCACAGAGGAGCTGGAGGTCCTGGTGGACGAGGTCCTTGCCCAGTACGGGCAGATATATGGTGCTCCAGAGGTACTGGTAAGTGTATGAGTAAAAGTTTGAGTTCTCTGAATGCTCACATGATGTTACTGTTCATTAGTAAGTGCCTTTGAGTGCAAGCCAATGTTCATGGATCAACATTTTGCCAACAGCATGGTCCATACATGACCTAGGACTTATTGCACTTGAGTATGTGGAGAGGTTAGCAACATAGACACTGGTGCAGCTCATTTGAAGCCACAAAGCACACATGTTGTTCTGAGGCTGGGTAATGTAAATGTGTGAGACACTGCCTAGCATGCTGACTTCACTACAATGGGGTGTATATCCTTATTTCCACAGATCCCTGACTGCATGCAATGATGGAAAGGCCATACGGGGGTTTAGCAGTTATACAGTTACACTGCTGATTTGAGACATTCAAACTCTGAACACATATTCCCTGTGCCATGTAATGTCATAGTTCAATAAATGTTCATATGCTTATTTGTGACATGTCTAATGTAGATTGGCCAGAGGGTAGTGAATAATGTGTGTACTGCTTTCATATTCACCCTACGGAGATGTGGATTTCCTGCACAGGAGAACAAAGTCTGTATCTTTCACTATTTGTGCTAATTCACCTCGGACACATCTTCCATCCGATTCGTACGGAGAACTGCTTTGGGTACACATCATACTACATCTTATGTACGGGTACGGTTCTGCATACGATTCGTAAGGGAAAAAAGCTCTATACGGCTATTCGGAGGGCATTTTACCAAATCTGAATCAACCTCATAGTATTGATCACCTACTATATATATATATATATATATATATATATATATATATATATATTTATATATATATACGTATATATATACATATAAACATACTCCTTTCGTCCCTTAGATCAGCCCACACGTTGTCGCAGGAAACAGAGGAGCCAGGACCCAAGTAGGTGCAAAGTAGATTTATTTCCAGCCACAGTCCACCATCAACCTGACGCGTTTCGATCCTGTGGGATCTTGATAAACATATATAGTAAAAATGTATAATCGAGTTAATGGAAGGTTGTTTTACCACAAAAATTCCTTTTAAATTACCTTTTAATCTCGCTAGATGGCACTTTCCCCTATAGGATGTGGGTTTTAAATCACAGCTCCAAACGATGCATGTGGTTACTAAGGGATTCAGGGTACTACTGACAACAAAATGGTGGACAGCAGTTTATTTATGTATTTTGTAAGGTGTTCCATAATGTTTTAAAAATATGTTGTTAACATAGTTTAAAAAGTGTTTAATTATGTGAGAATGTGAATTTCATTTTAAAAATTAAAAAAATTATGCATTCTAGTCACAGAATTTCAGTCACTTTAGACAGTTTTGACTTGATCACATTTGTAAAAATAGTAGGACTACTTTTATATTGACATACCTCAGAGCACAGTCGATCTGAATTCTTTGATTTGCTGTTTTATAGGAATTTGTTGTCTGCAAAATATACATTCATGAAGCGGTTTAAAAAACATGACAACATTTTTAAAAAAATGTAAATGTGAAAATATTGAAATGTTTCAAAAGTATGCGTAATTAATAAAATGTGTGGTTAAGGCATGTGTATTATTGGTATGTGTGATTCAAACGTGTTTAAGATATTTACTTTAAATGCATGGTAGAAATCTGCATTGGTCATACAACCTTTATTTCACGCATAATATCATAGTAGATTCTCTAGCTGATACTCCACTCTTAGGTTATCATAACTGCAGCTCACAAGTATATCATTGATCCACCCTCCAGGGACTGAGACCTACCAAGATTTTTGGAAATCCATGTGTGCTTATTCCATGAATCAGTTTTGTTTTAAAACATATTTTTATAGTCAAATTGCTTATACAGTGCAGGGCTCTGCACCCCAGAGGCAACTGCAGAATCAAATCATACAATAACTAGGAAGCAATTGACTTTTCAAAGTGATAACAAAGATGTATGGCAAAAGCATGCACATAATACAAACCCACCCCAACGCCCCCTCCCTTGACCCCCCCAAAGTCGCACAGTGTCCACAGAGTCTTTTCCAAAATTGTTATACAGACCAGAAAAGTCTTAATATGATTACACACACCCTGCACCAGCACCAACCCACGTCTCTCAGTATTCACCCCAAGGTATGGTCCTCCACAGCAATTGGTGGCTCCAGCCACAGTGTCCGATAATCCGCCCATTGTTTCCATATTTTGTAGTGCTTACGTGGGCATCCCCTGGCCTCAAAAATAGTCTGTTCTAATCCCATACAGAAGCTCAGGACATTTGTCCAGGCAGCCACCGAGGAGACCAGTGGAACCTTCCATGCCTTAGTGATATCCCGTTTCGCCAATGTGAGGCTCAATTGCAAGAGAGGTCATTTATAAATGTCACCCCTATTTACTCCATGACAAGGAGCAGGGCCAGCCGCGGAGTATGAGGGAGCTCCCGCCCCAAAACCTCCGACAGGCAGGAAAATATCCCCTCCAGAACCAGTCTAGGGATACACACTGCCAGACAGTATGCAGGAACGTGGCCTCCTCCTGGCCACATTGAATACTCTCTGGGGAGGCAATCAATCCTGCCTGCCATAGTCGTACCCGGCTAAAGTAGATCTTGTGCAGGTATTTAAATTGGATGAGGCGAAGCTGCATCACCATGACTGCTCCCCGTGGGGCTGCCAAGGCCTCCCTCCAATCCTCCTCCTCCAGCATGCCCACATCTTCTTCCCAATCCCCCCGTAGACTCTGAAGTGTGGGGGAGCAATGGGTAACCAGGGATTGGTAAATCCAGGAAATTTTCTTTGTCTCTAGATCCCCCATGAAGACTTGCGCCTCCAACGGGCTGAATTCAGGGAGAGATTCCAGGCCTTCTAGACTAGGGGACAAAGCATGAAGGTATCGATACTGGGCCTGGGGCATATAGAATTCCTTCTGTAAATCCTGGAAGGACTTGAGTGTCCCATCCCTAATAACATTGCCCAGGGTTGAAATACCAATATCATCCCAGCCCCGGAAGCCCTGCAGGGCCACCAGTCCGGTCAGCCGCCCATTGTGCCAGAGAGGGGTCTCTTGTGTCAAGGTGTTCCACCAGCCCATGCGCCTCAGCGCCTGCCTCCGAATTTGAAATACTACCCGTGTGACCGATGGCAATGCGCCCCGCAGTGGCGCTGAGTAGAGAATCATGAGTAACGTGTATGGCCCCATGAGTCGACGTTCCAGTGCATACGCCGGATCTCCCCTGTCACCATACCACCACTCATTAAGGACCAATAAATATGAGGCCCGATAATACGAGAGAATGTCCAGGGTAGCAAGTCCAAAAGTTTATGATAAGGGTACTCCCGAATTTACTTTGTAGGTCTAGAGGGGGAGAAATAAACAACAGATACATATGCAAAACCTCTAATCTGACCTGTTAATCATTCAAAGTAGAATTAATCTAAACATTTCACAGAGATGCAACCTGGATAGAAAATATTCACATGGGCATATTATTCTTTAGTTTTTCATTTATTTTCATACTTTAAAATTGAAAAAAACATTTTTTGGTATTTTTAGACGTAAAGCAAAAACATTTTTTTGATTCAGTGCTAGAAAGTCATTATTAACAGTGATAAATTAATTTTGAACCCCAAATAAAAGCTCCACAGTGCTATCAATCTCTCTATGACTCACTCTACCTCATTCATTCCAATTCCACACATACTCATACCAGTAACACAGTATAATAAAAAACAACAAAAGACATCAATGCATCTGAAAATCCTACATGATCATTAGTGGATGAGTTATCACGTATTTCCCTTGATATATTATATATTACTCCTTCTTTTGGTTCTCGTTCCTTTTTTGTTTCTTAGTACAGGGGTCCCAGATGCATAGGGTCATGAACCCTGCTTGATCTGGGTGTATAAGGACAGAGATATCTGCCAGGAGGGGGTTGGCCAATGCTTTGGCCCAAATTTTTGCCTCCACATTTAGGAGGGAAATAGGGCGATATGAGGCGTGCTGCTCCGGGGGACGGCCTGGCTTATAGAACACTCCCGCCCTTGCATGCCTCCAATGCGGGGGGAGCAGACATTCCTTTCTGTCCTCCTCCACTGCCCAATAATATGGGGCCAGCTGTAGATTGTAGCATTTGAAAAACGTGCTTGGGAACCCATTAGGTCCAGGTGCCTTCCCGGAGTTGAGCTCACCCAGGGCCATGCCCAATTCCTCATTTGTCAGGGGTAACTCCAGTCGATTACGCGCCTCATCCGATATCGCTTTGGGCTGCAGATCCACAATGAATTTGTCTACTGTGGACTCCGGCAGACACGCCTTGCCGGCAGACATATCTGCATAGCATGTGGCGAATCAGCGCCCCCTTCCTTGTCCTGTACACCCGGGAGGGCTTGGGAGTGAAAGGTGCCTTGGCAGAGCCGATGCAGCATCTTGCGGGACTTGTCCCCCTATTGGCATATCCTGCTTTGTGTTGCCAACCATATTTGTCAGGCCTCGTCCATCAGGAGAGCGGCATAGGACTGTTGAGCTAGAAGCAGTTGCCTCACAGCCTGCTCTCCCCCTGCCTCCCGACTCTGACGCTCCAGCACCACTATTACTGCCTCTGCAGTGTCAACTCTTCCCAGCACCTCCTACAGGCCGCCGCGTACCAGGCTATGTTTACTCCCCGTAAGGTAGGCTTCAGTGCTCTGAGACAGACCCCTCGTTGGAGGTTAGATATTGCACGATAGCCTCATTCCTTCTGTAGATGCACACCAAGAGGTGCCACCGGAATGATTGTCGCCCCCTGCCCATATGGGACACTGGGGAATGATCCGAGAGGCCATGGGAGAGAATCTCAGCCGACTCCACCCAACCAGCTGCCCCCCGGGGAACAAATATATAAACAAGCCTCGAGAAGGACTTATGGACCGCCGAGAGGTACGTAAACTCTGGTCGATCACCATGAACGCGCCACCACACACCCACCCAGTCAAGACTCAGCACCAGGGAGTATAGTTTCGTTGGTGGGCCACAGCCCGATTACCCCCAATCCCACTCCTGTCCTTAGATACATCCATAATGTATACCATGGAAATCACATCAGGCATATCCGCCCATAAAGTGAGTATCTTCTCCACCGGAGACCACTAAAGAGCATACACACAACCCAGCACCAGGGGATCATCCTCAATCGTACCCCGTATAAACAGGTGTCAATCCACTGTTTTGCATGTATGAATGGGACTCTGCAGTGCACTAGGATCGCTACTCCCCTCAAGCCCCTCGTGAATCCTGCATGGAAGACCTGCTGAAACCAGTACCGCTGCAAGCATAGGGCCTTCGTACCCATTAGGTGAGTTTCTTGCAGCATGAGAATGTAAGCTTTAGCCCTTTTTGCCTGATGAAGTATGGCCCCACATTTCATTTTGTCCAGGCCCCCCGCACGTTCCAGCTGATGATACGGAGGGTGCCCGTGGTCACCTGACCTCTATCTGGTCAGTTACCCATACGGGGCGGGAATTGCCATAATGTGGATGGAAGGCTGTGGCGGTATGTGTGAATAGTACAGTGAACCCCTAGTGAAGGTGCGACTTAGATCCTCAAACTACCCCTCCAACAAACCCCCCCACCCCATACCTCATAAACATTGAAGTATCTGTTGCGGCAGGGTTAGCTCCTGATCCCCAACAGGGAGACAAGGGCCGCCCCAGCCAATGGATCACCAACTTACAGCCTATTTCTTTCGGGCGTGCCCCCTACTAGCACAAGACAGGTGGGGACCCAGCCCACATATTGACTGCCCTAATGAATATACATCAGAACGTTTACCAACTCGGCAAAGAATAAGCACCACAGTAATACATTGACAACAAGCATTAGGGTTCCAATAGTTGTTTCTCAGGGGCATGGCCCCCACCGGGAAGTGGCTCCACCGGACAGGGAGCATCTCCAGAATCTAGAATGTCTGTTGCCCCTCTGTGGCTGGCCCCTGGGCCCCCTCAGTGCCACTTCGCTCGATGAGGAGTCCGACTCCCGACCTGGCGTTGTGTGTACTTTCACTCATACCGTTTCATCTGTCCATTTAAAGACCTCTTCCAGGGTATCGAAGAAGTGAGTATGGGAGCGGTACACCACCTGCAGGCGAGCCGGGAACAGGAGGGCATAAGGGAGCTTGAGGTCTCTCAGGCGGGACTTCGCGGCCATAAATGATTGGCGCTGCTTCTGAATCAGCTTCGTGTAGTCCGGAAAGATGAGGATATGCACATTATTATAGAGTAAAGGTTCTTTGGCTCTGGCCTGCTTCAACATGGCATCTCTTTTCTTTTTTTTTTAAACAATTTTTATTTGCATTTGAGTTTTAAATAACATCATTACCCCCCACCCCCCGCCCCCACCCCTGCAGAACAGGTAACACAATCTAACTTATTGTTGGTTTTAACAAATAAGGAGAAAAGTATATACATTTGTTCAGTGAACATAAAGCTAGCAAACAAAGAACAAAGCATAAGTAAATAGAGAGAGAGCAATTAAATATAAGACCTGCGCGATTCAAACATTTCACTCCTCATGCATCCAATCTAACAAAGGTGCCCATATTCTCATACCATTATTCCGCTTTCTCCTCCCTTTGTTTCTATAAATCGCCACTTCTATATTACAAGTTGCAAACAGCCTGGTTCTCCATTATGCAAATGATGGTGCTAATGGATCTATCCAGGCTGACGCAATGCACAGTCTAAAAACAGCCGTAGCTATGAAGATAAGCTCGTGCATTGAATGGGGTCGGGGTATGATGGATGTGCCTAATAGAATTTCTTCAGTTGAAATGTTAATACAGCAATGTGCGAGGATGGAGAGAAAGTCAGAAATTGTCGATATGATATTCTCTAATAGAGGACAAGTAGCAAACATGTGAGTTAAATCTGCTGATGGAAGAGAGCACCTCGGACAGTGTGTCCTAGATCCGTTCCCCCATTTTGCTAATTTGTCTGGGGTATAATAAAGTGAAAAAAATGTTTTATAAAATTGTACTTGGAGTTTCATGGACATTAGGGTTGAAATTGACATCTCCAAGGCTTCAATGGTGGTTCGAGGAGAGATGCCAAGTCTGCTCTGCCATGCCACAATATGTTTCTCCAAATCGTCTGGCATTAGAAAATAAAGCCCTTCATAAATCTCGCCAATGTTAGGTGTTTTTATCGAGAGTAATTTGTCCATAATTAGCCACGGTTGGAATTTATTGCGACCTCCCCCTTTCTTTAAAATAAAATCCCGCACTTGGAGGTATTTAAAGAAATCTCTATTAGATAGTTTGAATTCGGTTTTTAGTTCTTCAAATGACTTTATACCATTCACAGAGAAAAAGCACCCGAGTTGTTTTATCCCCAGTACGGCCCATCTATTCAAAACTAAATCAAAACAAAATCTTGAAATATTTCCGGGAGTTCCAAGTTCTGTGTTATAGGTGTATAAAAAGAATACCGGCCTAACCCAGCTAATTTTTTGACATTCCGCCATACTTTAATGGTGCTAGAAATAGTCTTGAATTTCACTTTTTTAAAGTAATCATCGTTTAAGTGCCGCCATAAACAACCTGCACAGCCGTCTCCCAGAATAAGTTCTTGTGGGGTGGGAATAATATGGGCGTCTATGTCACCTTTTAGAAGATGTACGCTGAATTTCAGCACTGTTGCCCAATAATACAGTTTAAAGTTTAGTAATGTCAACCCCCCCCTGATCTCTAGGTAAAGTAAGCCACCTGAGTGCTCTTCGTGGATTGTGATATCCCCAAATAAATTGTGAAAACAAATTATCTATATTTTTAAAGACTATTTCGGAGAATTCAAGGTTAATTGAACGAAAATAATAGAGGAACTTCGGGAAGAATAGCATTTTGATGACATTAACTCTCCCCCCAATAGTAAGCTGTAGATTATGAAGGCGCAGTAGTTCTTTCTTGGTGCGGCTTATGAGAGGGTTAAGATTATCGTCAACTATGTTTGTGATATTAGCATCAATACTCACGCCTAGGTAAATTGCTTTATTAATTATTCTTGGGTCTTGCATCGTAATTTTGTTATTTATAATGATCTGGGTTTTACTACAGTTTAATTTATAGCCTGAAACTTTACCAAAAGCAAGGGCTTCTCGTTCTATCCACTTAATAGCATTATTGGGGTCACCGGTGATAATAGCTATATCGTCAGCATACGCTAGGCATTTAGTTTCTACGTTATGGACTTGAATTGAGGGAATTGAGTTGTTGTTTTCCAATTTGTTAATAAACACATCAATATAGATAGCAAAGAGGAGGCGAGAGCAAGGGCAGCCCTGTCTTGTACCCCGCGTAATGGCGAAACTTTCAGATAAAGCCCCATTGATTAGAACGTGGGCACTGGGGTTTACATAGAGCTGTTGGACTGCTGTTAAATAGTGTCTGCCAATCCCACAGTTTTATAGGGCCGCCCAAAGGAATTTCCAGGAGACCCTATCAAACGCTTTCTCTGCGTCGAGCAGTATGAGAGCCATAGGGTCTCCTGTCACCCCCGTATAATCAAAAAGGGAAATAACCCTTTGAATATGATCGGTCGTGGACCTTCCTGGAACAAAGCCATGTTGTCTTTCTGATACGATATTGTGAATTACGGGTGCCAATCGATCTGCCAATATTTTCGAGTAAATTTTAGAATCCCCGTTAATCAATGTGATTGGTCGATATGAGCCCAATTCTTTCACATCTTTGTTTTTTTTAGGAAATACTATAATCTTCAACATGGCATCTCGTCGAGATAGTTTAAGAGTTTCGCTATTACCGGCCAGGGGTGAGCCCCCACCGGAGGCTTCTGGATAGTAGCCCTGTGGGCCCGCTCCTCGACAAAGCAGCGGGACATGGCATCTGGAGGGATGCCATGCATGAGGAAGTGCTCCATGTTGCTGTCCTCTCAGCCCTCCGAAATCCCATGAGTTGCAGGTTATTCTGCCAGGCCCATCCCTCTACATCCTCCACCCGGAGTGCCAGACCCGTGTACATACTTTTGTTATATCAATTTGTGTGCTTTGGTTTGGTCCTATGTCTCATTATTTGAATATATTATTGTGTTATTTGTCACTTTCACAGACCCTGATGAAGTTCCGGGTATGGAAATGAAACGCGTTGGCTGAGTGTCTATGTTTGAATGGTTTGACATAAATTTGAAATACATAAATTACTTTCTCACCTACATCTGACTATTGGACTTTGTGAGCTGCGCACCCCAATTCGACTATCAAAATTGTAGCTCTTTGTTCAGAAAGTGTTCTTTTTGTTAAATGGTGTAAAACCATTCAGTAGTTTTTTAGAAATTTAAAGAAGTATCAAATTGTATATCAAGGGATGGGAAGGATCCTCAAACCCTCCCAATCTCAAGCCTGTGATCTGATTGGCTGCCTACATTTCAAACGAGGAAGTGTTGGCAGCCAGCTTGTGACTCGGTTGAACTGAGTCACAAGAAAAAAGGTTACAAAAATGATGAAAGGGGCAGGATAGAAACACCCTGACCCCCTAGGCCTGCTAAGGGTGTCCCACAGGGTCTTCCATGCTTCATATCTTTTAAGCCCCCGGGGCTTTAAATGTGTTGGAGGGGGTCGCATGACCCCCCTCCAGGAGCCCTTCAGGGCCCTGGGGAACACCACTCCCCAGGGCCAGCTCCAGCAATGCCATGGGGTGCCCACCCCTGGGACATTGCAGTTTGCTATGGCATGGCGGCAACATTGCTCCTGCCACACCATAGCAAACTTCGTTTTCACTTCATGGAAGCGATAGCGGGAAAACTGCTCTTGCTTCCATGAAGTGAAGCATCATTGCTTTTGGGCAAAGGGAGCCGCATGTTAGCAGCTCCCATTGTCCAAAAGCAATGCCGGCTCCCGCAGGAGGCGGGGAGCCAGCAGGGACTGCAGGGGCATTGGGGCTCCCTGTGGTCCTCAACCAGAGGCCAAGCCCTGGGGGATGGTGTCCCTGGGCTAAAAATGGCTTGGAAGGGGGCCATCCTAGAGACACTATGCAAATATGTGGACATCTTTTTTAAACCCATTGCTGTTAATTCCACTGCCTATTTGAGGGACAGTATGGAAACTAACAAACTGGTCGATATTCTTCCATTTGATCCCAGTGAGGAAATATTGGTTACCATGGACGTATCATCGCTCTATAAGAGCTTCCCCCAGAGGGCTACCTTGAAAGTTGTCAGAACAGTCTTGAACAAAAGACCCAGACCATTCCAGATCCCCACAGAGTTTATTCTAAGCCTACTGGAAATCGCCATGACAAAGAACTTTTTCTTCTTCCAAGGTGATTATTATCTCCAAACAAAAGGGGAGGCCATGATTGCAAGTTTTGCTCCGACTTGGCCATCATCTACATGGACAACTACGAACACACTCACATATTGAATGATGAGAACTTTTTTAGAATGAATATTGAGGTGTGGAGCTGTTATATCGATTATGAGGTCATGATATGGCGAGGGAGCGGGGAACATCTCAAAACCTTCCACTATTAGCTAAATAAGAGGTCCAATGATATCCATTTTTCCCTAGAATGCAACACTGGGGAGATACACTTCCTGGACATCACAATTAAGTCAGACAAGGGCAGGTTACACACCACTTTATAAACGAAGGCTAGTGAAAGAAATACTCTTCTGAGGTATTCAATCCACCACCCACGTGGTATCAGGGCTAATCTGCCTTTTGGGCAGTTCCTTAGGATTAGACGGAACTGCACCATGAAGCATGATTACTTTATATCTGATGTGTCGTTTGACTGAGAGGGGTTAACCGATAAGGCTCCTCAAGAAAGCCCATACACGGGCTTGGTTTTGCCATAGGGAATAACTCTTAGAACCCAGACATAGGGAGACTCCTGCAAAAGAATGCTTTAGATGCATCACAACCTTTTGTACCAAGAGTAATACGATCCAGAAAACCATCAACAGACATTGGCATCTAGTGGCTGATGACATAGGCATCCCTGATCCTCCCGTGCATGCTTTCAGAAAAAGCAAAAGCATAAGGGACCACTTGGTAAAATCTTTACTCCCCACATCTCCCAGCAATACTCCTTTGCCACTTTGGAACATACCACCTACCAAGGGCCACTTTAAGTGTGGCAGCTGCAAGGCATGCACCATGACCAAAGAGATGAAAAGCTTCACACATAATGGGTACACACACACCATTAGAGACCACATTGTAACTCATATACGCGATTGCATGCGCTTGTGATTTCCTGTATATTGGTCAGACTACACAAAAAATCAAGATACACATACTGCAACATTGTAGTAGAATATGTTGCGCAGTGCACGGTGCCCCCCTAGTGGAGCATTTTACCACTTTTGGCCACTCGGCTGAGAGCCTCAAGTGTGGGTAATCAAAAAACTCCACACCAATCCCAGGGGCGGTAACTTCTCTTACACCCGCAACTTTTGAGAGTGCAAATGGACCCATACATTTGATACCACATTGAGGGGCTTGAATGAGTATGGGGAAATAGCAAGACAGGCAGAAACTCTGAACAATGGCTGATGCCCTGCTGCTTCTACATCTAAATATTTCTCCATACAGTTTGAAGCTACACGATTCATGTACTTGGTAACATATTCTCTTCTTCCCTCAAGAATCCTTACTACCATTTGTATATATCCCATTTTCTTGTAAATAGTCCAACCATATCTATTTGTATTACACACATGTATATATTGTCATTTGTTAATATGTCTTGCACCCTCAGATTGTTATATATATATATAGCGTGATCAGCATCTGCTGTATAGGCTATTGTGACAAAAGTGTTGTTCTCCCTTCTACCATTTGTTTATATCCTCTCTTGTAAAGACTCCAATTGTAATTATGTATTTGTATTGTATATATGGAATTACTGTCACTCTGTACTAGGGATTACACTTCTTTTTTGGCATATGTATATAGCACGATTATCATTGACAAAATAGGGCAGTTTACATGCTGCATTTAGGTTTCTTGATGCCGCCATAACCAAATGGTTCAGGCACCCAGCGGTATCTTTCCCCGCATTCCAACTGCACTGTAAAGTAGAACACTAGCATTGAGGCTCGCTGGCCACCAGTGGAGCCGTCAATCGCCTCCGAAGGGCTAATCATTTCTCAACCGCAGCCCTGGTGACGTGTATGGTCCGATTTTGAAGTACGCGGTCATTTTGCAAACGTTGCAAACATGATGTGCATGCCGGATTGTAGCAGGGATTCTGCTCCTACACGGAACTGTGCATAGAGAATTGGAACCTCAGTGAATTAGGGTGTGCCAAAACTCACCTTAGTACCCAACATCCCCTACCAGACTAGCATCAGTGTCTCATTGGCTCTTCCAAAATACCAATGATTAGACCCAGGACATAGAACTTAGATTACATCAGGCAATGTGGAACACATGAACACTCTTTCGTTACACTTTCATACCAGTCCAAAACAGGGAATAAAAAAAAACACGTGCAAGTTTGAAATATTTATTTCTAACGCTGTGTTCTCATGCGCAGCATCTTAGCTAATACAAGCAGACATATTATCAGGAACAAGATTGTCAGCATAGTTACTATTCCATAAAATACAAAGGGAGAAAGCATGTTATAATGCTAAATGCAAACAGGTTTAAAATATACCTATATTTCCCCTTCCCTTGCTAGTAGGTTATTTTATATCTACAGAAGGTCTCTTGGGATTACATAGGCTGCCCCATACCTCAACATTTAGCAGAAGTGGATCACATCAGCACCAGCTCTCAGCATACGAATGTTCTCCAAGTGTGTGTGATCATGCCTACGCAGTGCATTATTAAACACGCCAATCTCAGAGGTGGCCACAGCTGCATATGTGTTATGTCCAGAAAGTGCGCTGATCAGTCCGAACAACAACCACTGTGTTGAAATAACCTTGAAGGCCTCAGCACTCACTGTTCAGACTAAGCTTACCAAGCTAGGCTGCTAATATAGAAAAACATGTTATTCTCGTGTGAAGCAAAACACTCTGCTAAACTCTAAACATTTAATAAAGTGTGTGCCGTGTGCAAAAGGCTGCAGAAAGGAAAAATGGTGTTTAAACTTCTAATAAGCTCATGTCAACTTAACACTGTGTGAATGCAAGGCTCAGCCCCACGACACACTCCTTTGATCTGAGCACGGATATGAAGGAGGCACATTTTTTAAAGCAGAGTTCGGGAACAAGAGTCAGAACCAAGTTCAAATTGCCACATCGAAAAAACTGGAGCAAACTCCAAATTTTAAAAACACATTAATTCAAGAAATTTTTCAGAGGGCAGAGGGAAGTCAATAGTGGCTGGGGGGAAAAAAATTAGACTGAGAAAAAAATAAAAAATAATCTGATGTCCAACATGTGACCTCGATCATGGAAAGAAAGCAGCGACGATACATCTCACTCCAACAATATATATGCAAAGTACGTTGCAACAGTCTCCACCAGAAAGTCATTATTCTCATCTGAAAACATTTCAGTCATCCAATTCAGCAATGGTAACAGCAGTAACCGGAACCTCTAGTACCATCAGAGAACAACTCGGATTTTCTTCAATGTAACTGGAAGCCAAGAAATCATGCGCCACTGCGAAAACATTCCAACGTCCCAGGACACCATGCATCGCTGCAAAGGCCATAATCCCTCAGCCAGAGCAAAGCAATTCATGAGCAACTAAGGGGCTCATCAGTTGATCATAATCTACGTTGGGAGACACCATATTGCAGAGACACAAATCCAGGGCCCAGTCAAAATCACAACTCAGGCAATGAAAGACAGGCTGGACGCAAGTGGAAAAGGAAAATCGAAACGACAATCCATAAGTTGCACTCAATGTAGCAAGAGGCAACGTGCCATAATATTTCACTATTCGGTTGCAGACTAGCAACAGCCGTGGCAGATCATCTTCCAACAGAGGACGTGTATCCATTTGGAAAGAAACAAAGCAGTAGAAGTATGCCTGCAACCAAAGCGAGCATCAAGGGAGACTCACCAAATAGGCTCTAAAAAATCGAATGAAAAAAAATGCTGGGAACACACCAAATATAGTTTGAAAAGAAGTCCCAAGGCCACTGCTAATAGCTTTAAAAAAGTGAGCCAGCCCTGTGGTGGAGGACGCATTAAAGAAATACAAGGGCAAATCTGTATTTAATAAAGCATGCACCTCTGTGCGGTTCTTGGCAACGTAAAGGACAAATGTTTCACGAGAAGATGTGAGGGCAACTTCTTTTTGAGACAATAGAGCTCTTATACGATTCATCTTGTTGAACTCTGCTTTCAAGGTCGGAATCGACGGCCAGATGGAAACATCCCGCTTCCCATCTGGAGGAGGAAACATTACGTTTTTACAGCAGACTACACGTTCACTGACCGTAACCACGTAAGGAATGTCGGTTAACAACCCACAATAATCCTCATTATTTAAAAGTAAATAACTACTGTTTGCTAGTAATGTGATGTGGGTATGATAGCAGGTGCTGGTGTACCTTTTAAAACACAGGCCAAATTAGGCTCATTCTGATTACAAGAGCCATGCAATTGGATATTCCTATACATTAATGAGTAATCTGGTGTTGGTGTGCAATCCTCACCATTCAAATAAACCTCTTTTCCCTCCCTCAGGCACCCATAGGTGAAAGGTAGTGACCAAGCTTCATGAAGATAAGCAGTGTCCAGAGGTTCATATCTGTCAATTGTGTAGTACTCCATGCAGGCCTTGCACTTGAACAGAGGGAAAGGTAAAGTTATTAACCCATGTCCTGGCCACACTGCAGAATTTGTTTCTGCCACAGAGAATGGCAATAGTTCTAGCTTTTCAATATGTACCATAGAAAAAGTTGCATCTTTCATAGACATAAAACGTTGCTTTTCAGTCAAAGTAAAAGGGGCAAACAAAGATGACGTATTCATGTAGTGCCAGGGCACTTTTCCTGCTTTCAACGTTTGCAAAGTCCATGCAAATTGCATAATGGAACGCAATTGATTTTGACCAGGGTACAAAACAGAGACATCATCCTGATCAATATCAATAACAGATGAAACAATATTATCCAATGTATAATTGGGGAAAGAAAGCGTGTTAATGCTATTATCTACAACTGCTAGCACTTTTTCTAAATTTGCTTGATCTATAGCTCGTAAGCGGGAAGCAGACCTCAATCTGGGAAAGTTTCCAAACTTTATTGTATATAGCATATATACACCATTTGGACATGCCAGAGGCCGGGTCCTTGACAAAATCATTTAGATCAACATCGTCAGTCAATTTAGACAAATGCCACTTAACTGACGCTAAAGTGGAATGTTTGAGCCAATTCTGACATAATTTGCCTACAGAATAGGTAGTCACAGAATGGCCACTTTCAAAAAGGGGATCCACCCTAACCTGTGTGTAGCCTTGAGCAAAACTCAGAAAACGAAGTTGACAAGAATCTGCACTTTTGTTCCATAGCAACCAACCCTTAGGATCAAAGCTGGATATGTTAAAGTTAAAATTCAATAGCAGCATCTGTAATTCTCTAATTGAAAAATTGGTATTATTATTCCAATGGAAATATTCCTCTAATTCATGGAAAGATGGAGGATTTAATTTTTAAGTAGTAACCAATCCAAAGCAAGTCATTTGTGAAATAGTAGTATTCAATAACAACATATGGTTTGGGATGAGACATGCACGATGCCAAGCCTCAGGTCCTTGCACTTGCCAACTTTTAGAACCCCAAACAGATTTAAGATCAATAGTATCCTTCCACTGTTCACATCCCCCAACAGCCAATTGGTCCAGAAAGAACTTCGAATATAATAATTTGGTGTGGGGAAGTCTATCCTTGGAAGTGGACTTCGCGGTCATTTTAAAATAAAATGCAGTGGGATTTGACTGATTATAATCAGTAAAGTAGGTGAACATCTTTAAAAGAGAACCGGAGCTGCCTTCAACAGGAGTGGCACAATGTTCCCATTGCGTATAATTAACCATATTTCTCCTGGGGTTTGCCGTTTAGGAAGAACACCTCCTCCCCTTGGACCAATATGTCTAATCTTAGGCCGATCTCCCTGTTACCTTTTCTGGGGAAAATCATCGAAAAGCACACAAACAAGCATCTGTCCAACTTCCTGGAACAATCTGGAAGCCTTGATCCTTCACAGTCGGGTTTCAGGCCAAAATACAGTACTGAAACGGCCCTGCTGTCGATAACGGATGATCTCCGCATGTACCAGGACAGTGGTTATTCCGTCGTCCTGGTGCTGCTGGATTTATCGGCAGCGTTCGATACCATCTCACATAACATCTTGATCGAACGACTGACTGTGAATGGACTCGGCGGCAAGGCACTGGACTGGATAAAGAGCTTTCTCTCCGACCGCACCCATTGTGTCACCATGGGTGATTTTAGGTCGGAAGAGTTTAAGATCACCAAGGGGGTTCCTCAGGGATCTTGTTTGAGCCCAACTCTTTTCAACACCTATGTGGCCCCCTTGGCAGATATAACAAGAGCCTTTGGTTTTTGTCCAGTGTCCTATGCTGACGATACACAGCTGCTTTTTCCCTTCAAATTACTAACTCCGGAGGTTATACAATCTTTCTCCGAGGGGATGAAAGCAGTATCTCAGTGGATGTCTTCCAACTTTCTTCAATGTAATGTTGGTAAGACTGAGGTGATGCTTTTCGGTGAGGCTAGGGTCCAATGGTCCCCTGATTGGTGGCCACTGGACTTAGGCCCAGTTCCCGAACCTAAGCTAATAATCAAGAACCTGGGGGTACGGTAGGAACCGGAGTTGACTATGAAACAACATGGTAACAGCATAGTGGGATCTTGTTTTCATATGATAGGTCTCCTCCGTAGGATATTGCCTTTCCTCCCGGACTCCATCAGAAGAACTTTGGTTCAGGCTTTAGTAATCAGCCGTCTTGATTATTGTAAGTGTCTTCTGGCAGGTGCAAATGAAGAGGTACTAGACCGTTTGCAAGTAGTGCAGAACACAGCAGCCAGGCTGGTCCTCAATGCCCCCCCTAGATCTCCATCTAAACCACTGTTGGACAAACTGCACTGGTTGTCCATACGTCAACGAGTGAAGTTTAAGACCTGTTGTACTATACATAAAGGTTTACATGATCTAGGACCGGACTATTTGGTTAAAATATTTGTACCATACGTTCCTACTCGCACACTTAGGTCCAGTGAGCAGCTGCTGCTGAGTGTGCCGAAGATCAGTAGGACTAGATTGGGTGGTAAGGCCCTGTCAGTGGCGGGGCCTATTTTGTGGAATGCGCTTCCACTTTTATTGAGACAATGTCCCGACCATCTCCTTTTTAGAAAACAATTGAAAACCTTCCTGTTTAGCCAAAATTAGTTGAAACCTTGTCTTTTAGTTTAAAAATTATGTAACTGTTTCAGATGGTTTTAGAATATCAGTGTGACTGTTCAGATACTTGCTTGCCGGCTGTCCTAAGCGCGGAGATACTCCTTCGGCAGTTTATTCCTAGCGCTATAAATTATGCAGGTAGTGATTGCCAAAATGTTGATAACAAAACAACTCACCATAATTTGCTGAATCTAAATACAAAACTTCAGCAACAAAGGCCGCATAACATTTTACATCGGAAAACAAAACTTCTACAGCCTGAACATCCCAATCATCAGAACATATATTTTGCTTAATCACATCTCCCATAGAAACCCTTTGGACATTCTGGACATGTAAAACCTCTGTGGGTCCGTGGATTTGAAATCTAACAGCATCCCATACAATCCCATCTAAGATGGGCCAAGCAGTAATGTTAACAAAAGCCAGGTCCCTCTTCAATCTGTGTGATGAGGAATGGGGAGCCAATGTTCAATTAATATGTTAAATAGATGTTCTCTCTTCAACATAGTGTCAGTTGACAAGGCGGAAAAAATACACCACAAATCCAATGGACATGAACAGGTAAATTGAAAAAAGCACCAACCAAATGTAGGTCCAAGGAGGAATCAAACAATGTTTTTTAAACCATTTTGCAAAAACAGAAATTTTTGAAGGGGTCTTCGATGTGTTAGAGTCATTGCCAAATGAAAATCTGTACTCTGTAGCCAAACAAGTTTGCAAATTGGGCATCGATAAGTCTGTTGGGTAAGTATATTCAGTGTCATCAAGATGTGCATCAGGTGGAGAACGCAATAAAGGACTGGAAACCACAGGCAACTCGAGTGCAACGTCAGGCCTGGTGCTAGGAGCCAGGGCCGGAACTGAAAGTCTTAATATAGATGGACAGGAGACAGCAGGTGTCATACTAAGAAGAATTGGCCACTCTGTGCAATTTGATATTGTCCATGGAGATGTACCTTTTTTCTTTACGACCTGGAAGTGGAGGTAAAAGGACTGTTCTTGTGCCCTGCACGCCAAGTACAGGAACTGGAGCTCGACATGATCTTGTAGATTCTGTAAAATATGACACTGTTCATCTACGTCAAAGGGAGCAGCAGCCGCTGCCTAGTCTAGACCGTCAAGGTCCGGGACGAACATTTTGATACCAAAGAGCATTTTGTATGGGGTCCGCCCACCCAGAGACCTTCTAGGGAGATTATTAAGTGCACGCTGTATGCTACTGAGATGGGCTAGCCAGTTCCTGCCAGTACCTATAACCCTGGCTGTCACAGACTGCTTTAAATCTCTGTTCATTCGTTCCACAACACTATTACGCTCAGGTCTGTATGGAGACGAAAACTTGACTTGGACCCCCAATGAAGTCATGGCATCCTTTTACGCCTCAGAGGCGAACGCTGGACACTGATCCGAATGGAAGGTGCCACAGGCAAAAATTCCTACAAAGATGCACAAGTCTCTTATGACAGTTCGCGAATCAGTGCTGCGGTGTGGCCATACCCAAATAAAGCATGTGCAAGAATCAACTGCAACTAAAATATACTTATACGCAGTATCAGAGGAAGAAGGACCGCAGTGATCTAAATAAACACAACCAAGTGGTCTATTAGAAATGTTCAACTGTGTCTGGGGCGGACTCGTAGCAGTAGAAGGTTTTATCTGCTGACAAATGTCACATAGAAGAGCATAATCACGCATCTGTTTGTACAGTCCACGCCACCAGAAACGTTGTTGTAACTGAGAAACAGTGGCCGAACAGCTTGCACGCAACACCCTCGTGGGCAGCTGTAATCAGTGTGGACCTGCGGTCCGCGTTGGGAATCAATCTTTCACCAACGTCCAGAATTTTCACATAAGGAACTTTATCAGGACTTAAATTATAAGAATACTTTGAAGGAAACCCTTTAGGATAAGGTTTTTTTTTTACAGGTCGACGACTTATGCAATATGATACTGAAATATTGTAAAAATGCAAACTTGTGGTTATGAAAATTCGGATGCACGCATACTATTACCATGCATACCTTTACAACGCGGTATTTACAACGAATACTGTTACAACGCATAGCGCTTTGAGGTGCTGGATAGTGGTAAGTATAATTTTATATTCCAACTCCAGTCCCCGTGGACACTAGGGAAGCTGTTGGATATAAAATTAAATTTATTCCCTATCCTAGAGCGCCCCCAGCGCAATGCGTTGTAATGGTATGCGTGGTAATGCCTGCGTTGTAATGGTAGTGCGTGGTAAAAAATGCGTGCTAAACGTTGTATACCTGAAAATTCGCGCCTGTAAATACTGAATACAAGTACACAGACTTATTGTAGCCTTGCCCTTTTGGCCATTGCTTTCGTTGTTTTGTCTTGTATGTTGTGGGTCACGGCTGTGCCCACTTGTTATTTCAGTGTCTTTACATTTTTGTTTTATTAACTTGAACGCTAAAATAAAACTTCTTGTCCGGTTGGACAAAAGACATTACACTTATTAGGTGTTCTGATTATTTGTTTGCAATTCATTCTGTCCACAGGTAGGGACCAGTGTTCTATATAATATGAAACTGCCCAAGGTCCCTGCGACATACCTTTTCGGTTCCCTTGTTTTTTGTAAAACGGAAGATAAATTACGACCTATTATGGTTAAACTACACAACATTGAGCAAAGTATAGCAGACCAGCATAAATGTATACAATCCAAGTTATGGGGTGTCAGCCCACGTAGAATTAAAAAAACGCATTGGGAAAGGCTCCCATAGTGGGGACATCTGGAACCACCTGTCCTCCAATTATTAGTGCACCCCCTGCTATAGTCACAAATCTTAGCATACCGGGGGGGGTGAGTGGGAAGGCTCCCGACTGTTTGCTATCAAACGGGGTTCAGCTGGAAAAAGAAGCTGGACCAGCTTCTAGCTCTGTGGGGAAAAATGGGGGTATGCTGCAGGGGTCTTCTTATGACGTGCAGCAGAATTTACCAGTTATTGATCTCCCGCCTCAGTTGACAACCCTGGTTATTATTTTAGGGAATGTGCCAATTCTCCCAACTGGTGCAAAGGAGGACTTTTCACAACTTAAAAACAAAGTTACTCATTCGCTGTCCAGCAATACTGGTGTTGGACTAGCGATTGAACGTAATATTATTATAGGATGCCGTGTTGCATGGCTGGGAAGATCGAGGAAATCATGGGAGGGTGACTGTATCGTGGTGAATTTTAACAACCCATTGCCTATGGGGAAATTTTTTTGGGAGGTTCAGGCTGGACTGGTAAATAGGAGTCAAGGCTTTCAGATACTGCCTTTGGGATTTTTCTATAAGGTGGAGAAACCAAGGCAGGCTAACATGAATATATCACTCTACCCGTCTGGTGGAGTCTACCAGGGCCAGATATTTTAAACCTTTGGCCGATGGATATAACTTGTTGGGGGATCGTTGTATTTCTTCTTTTCCTCAGGGATCAAATAGATTTGAATCTCTTTCTGGGCTGAATGATTGTGATTGACTGAGCTATAGTGTAGAGCCACAAGATTTAACTGCCCGGATGCCTGTGGCTATTGACCATGTTTTTCACGGTGTAGGGTCATCAGTCCAGCCACAATCGGAGTTATCTATTGTTGAGACATTTGAGGTTTTATCTGGTGCAGGGCGACCTGTTCTAATGCAGTTGGAGTTGCCCAGCCCTGTGATATTGGATAAGGGCCAAGACAGAGGACTATAATGTTATGTCCTGGAATATTGCTGGGTTGGCAGAGAAGATCATAGACCCCTTGTGGGTGCAGTTCAACAGGCATTTCTCAGATTTGTCTCCAAGAGACATGGCTGGTGAACTGCAATCTATCGCTGGAGGAGTATAAAGCTTTTTTTCGTCCCTGCTTCCCCAGCAGTCAGGGGAAGATCTAGGGGTGGTTTAGTTATTTTTATTTCCTTGTCGCTTATAGCGATTTCCAAGCGATTGTATTGAGGCGCGGAAACTCTAGCGTGTGTCTGATAAACTTTTATAATGCAGTGAACAGACAGGGAGTTTGTAAGTTAGCTGGATTTCAATAGCTTTGTTAGGCAGTATTGTGGCTTTTTTAGCAATAGACTTTTGATAGCAGGAGATTTTAATGTTCACCCGTGTGGGGACCCTGAAACCACTAGTATGGGTAACATGGGCTGCACAAGGATTAGGGACCTTCATTTTGAGCACTATGTACAAGGGGATATACTTAATGACTTGCTCAATGAATATGACTTGATCTCTTCTATGTCCTTTGCACCACCATCCGGTAAACAGTTGATCCCGTGTTTTAAAGGCCGCAGTAACGGTTTCATCATAGATTATATTTTGATTTCTGTAAGTATTCAGTCACTTTTGCGGGGAATATAAATGAGAAGAAATGGGTGTCTCACTTGTGTTGCATCTTTAAGAGGGCCTCATCCCTACCCTGACTGCAAAAGAGAAATCAAATTCAGGGCAGGGTTGTTTTTTCCCAAAGGGAAGTGGAGAAAGGTATCGCCGGTTTGTCAGGTAACAAAGCGCCTGGCCCGGACGGTATCCCAACTGACCTTTTTAAATCTAATTCCTCTTTATGGGCTTCTATCTTGGTGGCCGTGCTTAATGCAGCGGCAGAGGTGGGGTGCCCGGAGTCATGGGGCACATCCACAATTGTACCTGTGTTTAAAAAGGGTGATCGTAACAGCACACTGAATTATAGCGGCCATGCAGAAAATCTATCAGGCAAAGAGTGTACCGATTGCAAGCTACGGCAGCAAACTGTGAGGTTACGCTTCATCGAAGGAAATTCAGGTGGCAGAAAATAACTTCCTAAAACAGTTTTTAGGGGTACCTAGAGGAACCTCGAACCTAATAGTTCATGAAGAGACTGGGATAACATTTATCTGTGATTTACTGGCTATGCGCCATTTGCTCTTTTGGCTCAATTGTTGGCTGAAGGAAGATCTTGGCCTTACTCATCAGTTATTGAAAGAAATTTTGAGCCAGGACCACATGATTAATATCCCGTGGTTAAAATATCTAAAGGGCTGTTTTAGCGAGCTGGGGCGTTTGAACCTTTTTTAATGTCCTGATCAGATTACTAAAATAGATTTGGCTTTTGTGAAGCAATCTTTTATCTTGCAATAGAGATGGGATAGAATTGTCAAAAACTAGCGTCCGCAAATTTGTGACGCTCAAATCTACTCCCGTCTTGGAGCCATATTTATCGTGGCCCTTGTCAGCTCATGAACGTTTTTTGCTGACCAGGTTTAGAATGGATTATTTCCATCTTTTACTCGCCGTTCCGAAGGGGTGTCATTAAGGACAGTGCTTGCACCCTGTGGCTGTGACGGTGTGTCTCCATAGGATCTGCTGCACTTTGTGTTCTTCTGTAGCTTTTATGAAGCCTCCCGGAGGTTTTTTTAAAACCACTTTTAGTAAAGTTAAATTTTAATCAGGTCCGCCTAGCTTTCTATTTCTTACAAATATTAAAGCCAGAATGTATCCCATTTGTGGTTGGGTTTTTGAAATGTTCTTTAAGGTATCGAAACTGTCTAGATTTTTAAAAAGTTGGTAATTGTATCTTATCCGTCTATGAACTTATCTCATCAATGAGTAAGTGCCTTCTGTGAATACCAAAATGAGTAAGTGCCTTCTGTGAATACCAAAATGAGTAAATGGTAGTAAGTTTAGGATTTTAAATGAAAGATGAAAGTGTAAAGAAAAAGAAAATGGTAAGTGTTGATGACCTTGTAGGATACCAGTTCGAAATCAGTTCAGGTATTAACTGTTTTTCTAATGGGATTCGGAATGTTGTGTTTCAGCTACGTGATCTTCATCAAAAATTCTTGGGAAATCATGAAAAATTATTCGGTTCTGCACTACATCATGTATTTCAATGGTTGGTAAGTGACAGAAGTATAATGCATACTGGCATTCAGCATATTTCATATATATGTACTGGTTCATTGACATTTACTCGCAAGTTTTAGAACATGAAGGAATAAATATTGAAAACGTATTTGGACTAAGTTACAGATGGGAGCATAACTGTGAAGAGTGTTCATTTACTTCTACCACTCAAATACAAGCAGAATGATTCATTTACTTAACAGTACCAGAATGCAAATCAATACCTTTTAACAAATTGATAAAAACAGCAAAGCAGGATATGACTTGTTCACATTGTAGATCCCAGATGTGTCTACATTACATATAGGAAGATTTGGAAAAAAAGGTTACAACATTGTAAAGTAAATGGAAGAAAATTGGATACAAAGATTACAGATTGGAAAGGAAGATTTCCAGTAGGACTTTTACAACATTGGCTATTATTTTTAATGATGGACACACTACAAAATGTGGCAACTATACTGTTTACTTAAAATGCATCAAGGGATGGACACTTCCAATGATGCCCACCTGGAATTCAAACTCAGATTGCCTTTTCGACTACCAAATTCTTATATGTTATTTCTGCAGCCAAACTTTTGAGGACATCATTTGGCCTACTGGGAAAGATGTCAACAGAAAGTAGAGAGCACTGCAAAGTATTAGTGTTTATATTTAGTGTTCTTATTAATATTTTCCCAAATTGACATTACTTTTGGAAAATTGTGTTTGAATGCAAACAGTTTATATATATGTTGTCTATATTTTACCAGGTGTAAATAAAGTTAAACATTTTGTAAAATATATTTCAGGAAAATAATACAGTTAATGTAGATGAAGGAAGTGATCAACAAACTGTAGATAGGAAAACGCATAGCTACACATATAAATTATGATGTTCTATGCTGATTTTTTTGTACAATCAATTTGATTGTTTTTCCCCGCTGTTCAATGATGATGCTACATTGAAATCGCTGCGTATAGGGAACTTAAGTGGAATATGAGAACAGCAAAAAAGGGAAAATTAGATTATTATGTAAGTCTAAATTTAAGTTTGTGTTCTCAAAAATATAATATTGTAATTTTTCAGATATATTATCATTAAATAACAGGTTTTCTTTTTGTTCTTTATAATAGCTACTGTTGAAGTTTGAAAACTGTTTTAATGCTGTTTAGGATAATACTACTCTAAAATTCTTTAAATGAATGATATATCAAAATAACTTGAAAGGTAAGAATGTATAATATAATATTCATAGTAACCTGAAAAATTATTCTAATTTAATTATATATTATTTGTTTCTGTCATGACCGTGGTTGGGGGTGAGCATCAGGGGTTATGAAGGCACATTCTTACCTCTTTCACCTATCACTGTGTGACTAAGAAACTTGTTGACAGTATACTACATTTCCCAGCATCAGCAGGGGGATTTTCAGGTAGCAGCTTTGGAGGTCAGCTGATAAAATGGCTTTTCCAGTTGCAACTCCTGTTTTCAGCAGAGTTCTCCATTCCTGGCATTCAGCGGCTTTCCGGACGGAGCCGAGACTCGCCTCCTACTGTTACCGTTCATTTTTTTGCGACTACTGCATCGCTTCTGTGCAGTAACAAGGGAACTTCTTCGCTACCGGCAGATCAGTGGTGGGAGTGTGAACTCTGCTTGGCTCTTAATTTGTTTTTTGACTGTATTTCTTTGACGTCTACAAAAACACTGGGTTTCTATCCAGTTACCTGGGATTTATAGGTATTCTAGAACTATTTGAATTTGTTTTGTGTTCAGTGCTGGCCATGGACTCCTTCTTCTTGTTGCCAGCATTTGTGTTTTGAAACCATGATTCCTGCTGAATGCCTTGTTGTGTGTCGATTTAGATACAGTATATAGGTTTCCCGATTTAAACCCTTGTGCGGCCACAATTTGCATTGCCCATATTTAGGCATATAAATCCTTCCCCCTGTTTTGGCACTATCAATGTTAACCAAATACAGGCATGTCCACCTACATCTGTCCATTAACGTCACAATGAGTTTTTAGAAAACCAGACTCTTAAGCCTTTAGGACTTCCCCTTGCTTAGGTTATTGATTTCTCCAAGAAATTTATTATGCATGAACATCTATTCCTTATGGGTTCATTCATGATATTCTTCTGCCTGACTTTTACTTCCGTATTGGCATTCCTAAACACCTTTGAGGTATAAATATACTTTCACTTGACATGGCAAACCACGTTTTGGCTGCCTACTTGCACGACGGGGCTCGCCACGGCAAGTTTGGAAGGAAGTCAAGTCCCCGCCTGATGCACAGACCAGACTCTGTCATCCTCCTCGCAGAGAATCCAGCTCTAGTGTTTCTGACTCCCCTTGCGGGGTGTTCGAGATCGAGCCCAGAAAGAGATTCCAAGCTCTCTCATTCTAAGGTATGGAGCAGACTCGAACCTAGAGGGACTCTTGGCAACTCTGGCAAAACTAAACTATAGCAAGCTATACTTTAGAAAACAGCACCTACTTCTTACCTCGTACCTCGTACCTCGTACTCGTACTACACTTAGGTTAGGTGCACTGGGGTAGAACTAACTAGAAGCATCAGATGAGTACTCACATTTTAGCCTGTGTTATTTATGTATGTATTTTTATGAGTATATGTCATAGCTACAAACCATGCTATTGCAGTATTATCTAATCTTACTGCTAGCGCTGTACGTATTATACTTTGCATTCTGTCTTACGATTGTATCAGTTCATATCTCTTGCATGAGAAATAAGACTGTTCAATGAACCCTCTTTTTATCGAAATGGCCGGCTATCTATTTCTGTGTAAACCATGTAGAAAAGAAGCATGCACGATTGACTGAGTGAAACTGTTATCTATTGTTTCCACGATTTTGAGACTGTTCCAATTCTAAGGGAAACATAATTGTCATGTTTATGCAGTTGTCAGAAACAAATCCCTTCTTGTTTATTCAAGACGTTTCAAGTGACCTCTGAGTTAGCTGGCACACACAAGTAATTAAGTTTAATGTACTCGATAGAGACATACTGACCTCAGTCCTATGTCAAATCTATAGTGTATATTATTCAATGCGCAGAGCCTATCAGGGATATAGGAACTACACTACAGCCTGAGCGGATGCTGGGGGATGTGAGTATTAGTTTGTTCTAGACTAGAATACGTAGGGTAGTGTATATGTGTCATGTTTTCATACTTTTCTATCCTTTCTTGCACATATGTACGCTCAAGGTAGATGTTCGTGGTGACCTTGGTGACCTGCCATCCTTTAGAGAATGATCTGACTAGCGCATCCTCCACCCAGCAGTCTTTTATTGTTTTTACCCATTCCCTTTTCCCCGACACACTCCGTATAGAGCAGCAAGATATATAAGTTGCTCCTTATGTGATGGTGTGAAGGGGAAGCGGGGAACTATCTGTTCTCCATCATCTCACCTGGACGTCCTTAGCTGGTCAGTGCTGTTTCTGTCTACAGTATCTGACAGTGGTGGTTGCGGGTTGTGTCTTTGTGGGCTGCGCAGCTGTCAGATGTCTTCTCCTTGTGCCAGATGTTTTCCAGTTTCTGACAGGTGCGCTTGGAGGCTTGGAGGCTAGGAGTTCCAGGGTGAACCAGCTGGCTCTCTGGCTGGTGTCCCTGTTGGTGCGCTGTCCTGTAGGGGCCAGGGTGTTGCCACAGTTTTGCCATCCAGAGTCTGAGGGTGCAGGCCCCCTCCTCGGGGTCGGTGGGGTTAGTCGGTGGGTTCAGTTCGAGGTGTGTCTGTAGGAGTTCCATGGTGACCTTGCCCCAGCGACGTTGGGGGATCTGAAGGGTGCGGTGACGTGTGATGGGATTCTGGAAGGTGAAATGGACACAGCGGTGGTAGGCCCAGGTGAGTTCAGAGGCGTGGCTGAAGGCAACATGGGGGCTGGAGGAGAAAATGATATCGAGAGTGTGGCCTGCGATGTGAGTAGGTACTGTGATGATCTGTGTCAGTCCGAGGGTGGTGAGGTTGTTGATCAGGGTGAAGGAGTTGCTGTCATTGTTGTTTTCCAGGTGGTAGTTCAGGTCACCGAGGAGGATGTAGTCGTTGGAGGTCAGTGCGTGTGTGCTGATGAGGTCAGCAATGGATTGCAGAAATGGGGACGGGGTCCGGGTGGTCTGTAGACAAGGGTTCCTCTTAGGGTGGTCTTGGGGTCCTTGTGGATCTGGAAGTGCATGTGTTCGGCCGTGTGGAGGGTGTCGGCGGTGTTTGTGGAGACTCTGATGGTGTTTTTGTGAATGATATTGATTCCTCCTCCAACTCTGTTGGTGCGGTCTCTGCGGGTGATCTTGTATCTGTCGGGGAAGGCCACTGCGATCTCTGGGGAGAGGGCTTCATTCATCCAGGTCTCGGTCAGGAAGGTGATGTCTGGCTATGAGGTGTCGAGTATGTCCCAGAGCTCGACTGCGTGTTTGTGTGCGGAGCGGGTTTTCAGCAGGATGAATCGGAGCTGGTTGGGTTCCGTCGCGGTGGGTATCTCGGCATCTTTGGTGCAGGAGAAGCTGTAGTTCCGGCAGGTGAAGGGGCCATGGGTGTGTTTAGGGGTGGCCTTGTGGCAGCTGAGTGGTTGTCCATGGTTGAGTGCGATGAGGGTGTTGGCACCGTACGGGATCAGGGCTTCGTGGGTGGTGCGAGGTCCAGGGGTTCTGGCCCTGGTTGCGGTCCAGGCTGGGACGGGTGCAGACGGGCTTGCCTTAGGCGCGCCTTCGGTGCGCGCCCGCTGTGCGTGGCGCGCCGCTGCCGGCATTATATGGCTATGAGGGGAGGGAGGCTCAGCTGGGAGGGGGAGGTGAGGGAATGGATGGCGAATGGGTGCTGGGGGACAGGGCCGCAGGGGAGTCAGCGGCGGTAAACTGACAGAGCGCGGGGCTCGAGTACGGGGGAGCGGGGGTACTGAAGGGTGAGGGCACAGTCACGGCACACGGGCAGCCATTAGGGTCAGCCAGTAGGGGCAAGCAGCAGGCAAACGGGGTACAGAAGGCAAGTAGGACCAGACAACAGGGCAGGCAGGCAATCAGGGTACTGTAGGCAACAGGGGCAGGCAAGCAATCAGGGCAGACCGAAGGAGCAGAAGTGGCAACAGCGGCGGCACTGGAGGAGCAGCTGCGGCGGGGGGAGCGACCTACCAGGAAGGTCAAGGGTCGCTAATAGTTATTGGACTAGGAACCTGTGGTATTACAACATCTTAGGCACAGCCTTTCTTTCCGCGGGCGGCCCCTCTAATTTAAGCCACTTTACTGGCCTGATGCAAAGTATGGGGTAACCCACCCGCCTTCTTTTTCTTAGATGGGGCTGTGACCACGCCTTCCCCCTTCTTAACCTGGGTTTGCCACTTATGGCGAGTTAGTATCTCATCTGGAGATGAGATAGTGGGGATGAGATGTTTGGCCCTGAAAGTCACATTTCATTTCAAACATTGTAGCACAATCTCCTTTACCAAGCGCAGTATGAATGGACAACGTGCCGCTTGCTGGTTAATGCATTCTACCACGCTCATGTTATCCGACCAGAACACCACCGATTGATTGCTAAGGTGCTCCAGCCAGACCATCAGTGCTACCCATATCGGGAATAGTTCCGGGAATCCGATGTTGGCGGTCAATCCCCATGACCCCCATTCCTCAGGCCATTTCTGGGCAACCCACTTGGTCCCCAGGATGGCGCCAAAGCCCTCGCTACCAGCCGCGTCCGTCCATAAACCCAACTCTGCTGATGTCGTGGGTGGGCCCGGCCACACTATCCTGGCATTGAAATCCTCCAGGAATGCCGTCCATATCCGCATATCCTGGCGAAACTCGGCTGACAACCTAGTGCGGTGATGTTTCTCTCTCAAACCCTTCATAGCTTGGGCAATCGACGAGAGAAGGGGAGTGCCATTGGGATGACTCGCAATGCAAAGTTCAATTGTCCCACTGTCTTCTGTAGCTTGTGCAAAGTAACCTACTCCTTGAGTAGGCACTGGCGCAAGGCCGCCCTGTACTTAAACACTTTGTCTTTGGGTAACCTGAAGCACCCTTCCAATGAATCAATCTCGATACCCAAAAATTCCAAACAGGTGGACGGGCCAACCGTCTTCCCAGGCGCTAGCGGAACCCCGAAAGCCTGCATGAGCACGCAAAATTCCTGCAATGCCCAGGCACACTCCCGAGTCCCTGCCGTCCCCAGGAAAAGGAAGTCGTCCAAGTAATGCATGACCTGTTTGTGGCCCGTGGACTGTCTCATGACCCACTCTAAAAAAGAGCTAAAAGTCTCAAAGTATGCACAAGAAATCGAACAACCCATAGGCATGCATTCGTCCATGTAAAACTTTCCATCAAAAGCAAAACCAAGTAAGTGGTGATCCAAAGGATGCACCGGCAACAGACGAAAGGCGGATTCAATGTCCGATTTGGCCATGAGAGTGCCCCGCCCCAACCCCCGCCCCAACCCCCGCAATAGCTCTACTGCTTGATCAAAGGAAGCATACGTCACACTACAAATCCCTTCGTCTATCGCATCATTCAAGGACGCCCCTCTCTGTGCCGATAAGTTGTGGATTAGTCTAAACTCGCCCTTCTCTTTCTTGGGGACTACACCCAATGGTGAACACACAAAATCGGGCACTGGGACTTCCAGTAATGGCCCAGCTATTCTGCCCAAGGACAGTTCCTTTTGGATCTTAGCCATAACTACTGCAGGATTATGTTGTACTGATAACTGATTCTTACAGTGCGCACTGCCTGTGTATCCCCCAGCCGGGATCCGGAAACCTTGGGAGAAACCTTCCTGTAATAAGGCAGCTGCAGCGTGGTCTGGGTACCTATTCAACCATGAGATCATTGCCAGGACATTAACGGGGGAGGGGCTAACCGCGCATCCTACACTATTCTGGTTTCTTTCCTCCTCTCGGACTCTGATTACCACTTCTTGATCTGCATGTTGTCTCGGGATGGGAGGTGTGACCACAGATTGCGCATGCATGTCTGAATCTACATGTGCCGGCCGGCCTCGTACAGGAGCGCTTATTAAAGTCCCAACACACACCTTTCCTTTCCCCACCGCCTCCCCTATTCTTCCCCAGGAACTCATTCCCCGGCGCTGCACGGAAGGGCTGCTGGGTTTTAGCGGGGAACACACTGGCTACGCTAGTGGGCTGTGCAGGGGCGTGCTCCCTGAGAACTGTTTATGCCACAACAGCGAGTCAACCTTGTCCCATGATAATGACAAGTCAAATTCCTTCGCTTTCCTGAAATTAATATCATATTCCTTCCATGCCTCCCCAGGATACTGCTCGCTCCACCCTACAATCCTGCTCTGGTAACAAGCCATTGCCGCATGCACATTTGGAGGGCGTTCAACAGTGATAGCCGTAAGGATAGAGAAGGCCCTGATCCAATTGCGCAGAGTTTGCTCCACCCTAAACTTCACACACTGTACTCTCCATTCACTAGGGTGCATCCATTCTTTAAGCATTTTGGCATTTTCCATTTCCCTATTGTCTAATAGCAAAGAGAAAATATATATGTACTTTCCCGCCCAAATCATCTCTTTCACCGCCCGAGAAACATGTTGCACCAAATCTTCGCTCCTAGACGGGATCGTACCGTCCCCTAAGAGAGGCAGGGCTACCTCCTTACCATTACCGGACACCGGGGCCAGTCCCGCGTCACTTCCGTTCGGTCGAGCGGCATCCAAACCTGCAGAAGAAGGAGAAACAGAGGCCGCAGCCACACTCGCAACTGTTCCCGCCCTAATCTTTTCCACCATCTTGGCCGCCTCAGCGGCATGGTCTAGTGTTGAGGGAATAATACCCTCCTTCTGCAGCCAAGGAAGTATAGCCGCTATCTGCGCAGTTAGCTCGGATGGGATCGGAGCTTCGCACTCCGGCACCACAGGCGGGGGGGGCCCCATGGTTGCCGGCACAGGAGGCAACGGAAGTGGGCAAACTGGGGAAGGTGGAGCCGGCCCGACAGGAGGGGCACCTGATGGCAAGGCAGGAGTCGGTGCCGTGGGAGCCGGGACTACCGGCTCTGGGGTAGTGGGCACAGCCACAGGTGCATGAGCGGGTGCACTGCGCCTCGATCTCTTGGACTTGTTCCTTTTAGGCGAGGAGTCGGAATCCTCCTCCAGCAAAGGTGCAGCAATCTGCCGCTTGGGTCTACCGCGTGGGCCTGCGATATCATCAATCCTTTCCATCATAAGAGCCTCTAGGCCGTCAACCTTATTCAATCTCTTATCCATGGCAATCATTTTACGCATCATGGCCTGCAACATCAACTCCATTTTTGTCCCCTTAGCACCCTTGGCTCCCGGCATTTTGTCTATTGATCGATTCGCTTGTCGCTCGGATTCGCAACCCGTGCACCCTGTACCTTCACGAGTCGGAGGATGCGCAGGGGGCTATGAGCACCACGCAACTTCGACCGCAACACAGGCTATTCCAGATGTTAGGGGTGGCCAAACTCTAACCTAGACCCACCCGGCGGCCACACGAAGCAATGAAATGCAAGCCCCCGCTCTCCTTTTACTGTCAATGTCTTGCGTGTCCTACATCCAGTACTCTACAGATCCACTGTACACCGGTATACCACGTGAAAGCTTCGGTCTGTACGATCCCCGCTCAGGCTGTCTACCACACACTCCTAGCAGCAATACCTGAAAGATAAAACAGAAAATTAGGAGGCCCCGAGCGCGGGGCACGACAAGTGTGGGGAACCGTCAGGCGACAAGAAGGGCCAACTGAGCGCTCCCCCCTCCTTTATTCCCGGGGACGCGGGGAGGGGGCGGGCCGCACCCTCCCCTCACCCCTCGACGCCCGCCCCTTTGACCCGGAAGACTGCACCACGCCTCCCGGATCAGGGATTGGGCGTCGGCCGACCGGTGGTGTGGTGCACACCTCCCGCGTAACCATTGGACGCTGGGAGATCACGCCCTCACACCACCGGGAGGCCAGGGGAGAGGGGATCGGCGCACCGCCATGCGGGTGGGGGGACCAAGGGCCCCCCCTTTTCAGTTGTGCTGGTCTAAATGCTACAAAGTACCAGCTTGGTGACTGTAAGAGATTGCAACTCATTTTACCAGAGTTCAGTATGATCCAGACATTCACTCTGGGTCCTAGTTAAAAAAGAGTGCAAAGTATTTTTCTGGCCTTACACCTTGACAGAAGAAAGACACGTCTCACTTTTGTATTGTTATATATGTGATGCATGCCCCCTAATCTCTTCAGCAACTTTACAGTATTTTTTGTGTCCATAATTCGCATCACTAAGGCAATGCCTTAGTTCACACAAGTCTTCACTGCCTTCAGTTAACAGTTTTTCAGTCTGCTAGTCTTTGAATAAAGTACAGGCCATCCAATTGTATGCCCTCAGCGTGCAGTAAATAGAGATGTGGCTGAAGTTTGCATTAACTGATTAATTGCTTCTTCTTGCGGGGTGCGCAGAGCAAAGGAGCGCCCACCGAGTGTCCTTAGGAAGGAAATGTGGAACAGTTGATTTGAATTCTTTACTTACTATAATCATAATCCACCTCAGAAAAACATGATTTGCAACAGCAGGGGTTACATACATTCCCTGAATTCAATCGGCCAAGCATTATTTTCTTTCCTGCTCTTTAGTGCTTCACGGGCTGGCATGGCAATTTTCTTGCAGATCCTTGACATTCAGGAACTCAGGCACTGACATGACACATGGCTTTGCTTGTGGCGCTTAGTTGCATAGGTCAGTTCTTTGTTGATGCAGTACATTTGGTCAAAATTATAATTACAAAAACGAATCAGGTGTGCATTCATCTCGCAGAATTAGCGGCCTTCTTTGTCCACTTTAGACATTTTCTGCTAGAATGTTCTCTCCCACCCATGTCCGCTGTGTTTAAAAATGTACATTTTGTGATCAACACTGCAATGGCTTATAAAGTCAATCACTTGCCAAACACAATATTATTTTTCAATAAGAAACACAATTTGCTGAAAATGAAGGAAAATGTAAATGGCGGCAGCGAAGAAATTAAATTACTGTTAGGTATGAGAACACAGATGTTTTAGTGCCATACCTGTGCAACTATGTCATTAAATTCAAATCTTTAATTAACTGGCATCTGTTTCTTGTTCAGCTCCGAAAAGATTCATTGAAACCATTTGGAGAAGCATGTAAATGTGAAGCAAAATATCACCCATCCTTTATTTCTTTTCCCCAAACTATGTACATTTCCATCTCACTGGCTGGCTAATTGCCTAGCTAGTTTAGATTGCAGAAAAGACCTACACAACCAGGCAAGGTTGTTCCCCTTTCTAGCCCTAATTATAAAAGATGGCTATGCATGTGCCGGTATTACTCAAACATCTAGTCATTACTTACCCTAAATTGTCACCTTGCTAATTCATGTTTGATGACAGCAAAGTTATCATTACGTCAAATTGTTTTTGTATAGTGGATGTATATGTCAAACAATAGCTGTGCTCACCAAGCTCACAGCCCAGATTGCAATACGAGGTGCCAAACAGTATTATTGTTACAGGACAATCTTGCAACTCGTTTTGTAGTTTTTAAGAAGTGAAATATACATGAGCACATGTGCTTTGTTGCATCGCCGTAATCATTTGTAGTGGCATTGCGTGTGTAGCAAGTTCAACAAATTTCAAACGCGATCAAAAATAAGAGGACTTTTTTGCTAGAAAAAAGAGAAGAGGGGAGTGGCTAGCACCAGACAAAGATCACAGCTGAACAGCAGAGCTATGGACCCTGGCTGCACACTGTATTGCGGCCTTTGCTGTCCCTGAACGTCAATCTGCCTTGTAAAACATGTCACCACGTACCAGTGATGATCTGTTGACAAGTTGGTGAAAGATCCAAGAGGTTTGTGCGGTGCTGCATATATTTCAAAAAACTAAAGCGTCATGATCCTGATCTATCTGTTTTTTAAAATGGCGCCCATTTCTCCTCACAATCTCATCATTCCAACTCTGACATCAAGTTGTGGGGTCTAAATCCTACCCCTGGTGCCTGGCGAGCCAGTGTGACACCCAATCTCTCCCGGCAGATATTTCTCAGACATCAGTGTGTCCAATAAATTGTATTTATTTGCAGAAGTTTTGTAAAGCATCTGAAATTTAAAAGCTCTCCTCAAAATGGGGGCCGCGAGCGCTGTGCAAGATGAAAAAATTCTTCTTCAAGTTATCTCTTGCTACGGTATTCCATCTCGAGGATCACTGCGGCCGATTACGATGGCGGGAGGACAAAGTCCGCCCGCCATCGCTGCTGGAAGAGGGACCGCCCACCATGGGTGCGGCGGTCCCGCAAAATGAATTAATTTGCACACTGGCGGGCGCATCCTGCATGGTTACATTGTGGCGGGTGGCAGCACCCGCCACAATGTAAAAATACATATTTTACATTTGCATGTACAAAGTGGCAGGCACCGTGCGGCGCCTGCCGCCTTGTACATGCAAATGTAGGGGGGTACCGGTTGTACCTGGTCCCACAAGGCAGGCGGAAAAGGCCCGCCTTGCAGGACAACGGCGGATGGTCCGCCGTCGTACCTTTACCCTTTCCACCCTTTCCACCGCCTTCCTAATTTGGATGTGGGAATTTTAAGGGTGATGGCGGGAAATCCGGGACTGCCGGGCCAACGGTCCTTACCGCCAGCCCGGAGGTCGCGGATTTCCTGCCATCGTAATCAGCTTCTATGTTTCTTACTTTAACGATCTTGGCAATATGCCTATTTGGCAAAATATGGAAAAGCTCTGAGGGCAGCACATGGAAGCTAATTATAACAAGTAATGTGCTGTAGTAACAAGGTGTTTCAAGATCATATAAACACCGACAAAAGTGTATGGTAATACTGCCTAGCATTGCTAAGGTGTATCTAGAACAGGTTGTTTGAGATTATATACAAGTACCAGATCACTCACGGTTTATTAATGCCATAGTGTCTGTAGCGCTTCACGTTCTTCTGGAAACTTTGCTTTTGTTTTCTATTTATTTATTTATTTATTTTATTAGCTTATATAGCGCCTGAATCACCCCTGAAGGGGTATCTCTGCACTTGCTGGCAAGTAGAGGGAGTATGCCAATGCTGAGGGAGAACTCTAGAATAAAAATGTTTTCAAGGACCTTTTAAAAGGAAGGTAATCCGTGCACTGCCTAAGTGCCAACAGGAGCGAATTCCAATCCCGAGGGGCAAGACAGGAGAAAGCCTTCCCCCCCGGTACTAGCTTTGTAAATGCGCAGGACTTTAAGAAGTGATTTGGTGCTGGATAGTAGGTCTCTAAGGGGAGTGTAGTGACTCAGCTTCTCCATCAAGTATGTTGGCCCGTTGCCATATACTGCCTTATGGGTAATGCAGCAGATCTTAAATATTATTCGCTTGCGCACCAGAAGCCAGTGCAGTTTATGCAGCAGCAGATTTGACGGAGATCTATAGGGGGCGTTCAATACCAGACGCACTGCTGTATTCTGCACTACTTTCAAACGAGCTTCATTGGCTGAGATCAGTAATGCATTACAATAGTCCAGACGACTTATAACAAGAGACTGGACAAGGGTCTTCTGAGTGTGGTCAGGAAGAAATGGAAACACACGCCGCAGAAGGCCTAATACATGGAAGCATGAGCTAACCATTTGAGAAGCCTGCTCCTTCATATTTAGGCTCTGAACGATGCGTACCCCAAGATTCTTTAATGATGACTTCGAAGCGGGGGGGACACCCAGCTCCCTGGGCCACAATTCTAGTGTCCATAACAAGGTGGCTTTTCCAAAAAACATAATCTCTGTTTTCCCAGCATTTAGTTGGAGATACAGTTGGATACATACCCAGAATTATTGCAGAGTTACTCAAAAGTCTTTCATCAGGTTTATGGCATCATTTCTAACACAAAATCATTCTAATAGTACCTAAAAAGAGAATAGTGCATACCAGGGATATATACAAGTGGCTGAAAATATTGTCAAGCTATTTCATATAGTGTCAGATAATGATGTCTGGGAATATTAAGCTTTAGTTGGGAAATAACAAACCACAAATTTTGTGGACATAAATAACAGCATAGTGTTTGCAACCACAAATGTAGTAGCCACACATGTGTAAATACTGCATGGAAATGTAAACTGCTGCATACAGCCTAAGGTGTAAGCACATTCACCTTGCCTGCCTTCATTCTAAGTTCAACTAATGTGGTTATACTACATTATTCAAATTTTGTAGGGCGTACTGCATCGCATTTGGCAATGCAGTGCGCGCAACAAAATTAATTTTATTTATTTTTATGTTTACTTACCTGTAATCTGCCATAATCCATAGTTCACTACCCCCCACCCTGCCCCTCCCCCACCCCACGTCGCCGCCCAGCAACATTTCCACGACCAACCACTACTGGAAGGACATTATACTAATGAAACTCAAAGGTCTTCATGATGTTACTCAGTCAACTAAAGCAAACACAGAGTATCTTCAATCAGAAATGGGTGGCCTCAACTAAGATGCATGGGCATTAACTAACAGACGCAGAAGCAGAATCTCACATCAGTAAAGTCGAAGATAAACAGTGCTTTGCTACAAAAACATCGGATATAATGTCATAAAAAATATCCTCTCTAGAGAAAGAGATTTCAGCATAGAGGATAGACATAGGAGAGGCAACCTCTGAATATGTGGTCCACCTGAAAAAGTATGAGTCCACCATATCTTGCGTCTCATTCCTAGAAACGGGGATTCTTCACATCCTTGAACTTACATTTAATTGAATACACGTTCTACCAGTTCACAAAGCAAACCAAGGGCCCTCATATTCAAATCTCTAAAGTACCAGCACACCAAAATTATCCTTGACTGAATGGAAAAAAACACATTTCTTAGCAGTAAAGATCAAAAATCTGTATTGCTCATGTCTAGGCAAAGCCTAGAGTAGAGCATAGAAATGAGTTCCTAACTCTTCACCAAGATCTCCGATCCCTCAATATGCATTTCTCTTTTATTGGCCCGGCAAAGTTGAGAATCATCTTTGAAGGTACCCACGTATTTTTGATGAACCAAGAGAGCTAGACACCAAATAATTGAAAATCAAATCTCCCATTAACTGCAGATACTGTCTATGCTTAGCACTACTCACCATATTGTTTCACAAGTACTTATAAGATACACTTTTGGTTGCCTTGTGGCCTCTTTCCTTTAGCTACTACATTTGCTCTTAGCTGTTATCTGAGATCTGATTTCATTCACTGTTTTTGCTATCAAATAAACTTTAACAAAACTGTGGTTTCCTCTTTTAGGTCTAACCAAGTTACTTCACTGTATTAAATCAATCCCTGGGTGAAGGCATTGTTTATCTCAAATGCACATATGTAAGATGGCCCATTTGTGGTTAACCATGTGTGTTAAAGCAAAAAAAGTTACTTTACTCATATTTTATAGGGTTGCCATAATCCTCTTGGTGTGTCATCTCAGTGTTTAACCATGTATGCTTTATTTAAAATTGCTGTAATTCCACACTATGGCTGGTTTTAGGTTTAATATATGATCAAGCCATGCTCATTATCATGTTTCTGTGATCAATCTCTTGTGATTAATCTTCTGTGTTGAATCGTCTGAATCTTACAATAGGGCCTTATTTATACTCAAAGTGAAGGTCCGATCATCCCCACCAGTATGGGTCCACCTGCTGTATTTTGAGTGTGGGGATCGGACCCCCACAGGACTGCGCATCCACTGGGATCCCGGATTCCCCGGTGGTGGTACAATGGAAAGGGGACAGGAATATGCTGGTTGTGCCACTGCGTCACCACCGAGCAAGTTCCAAGTTGCATTTCCACCACCCATTTCATGGCGGTGCCATGAAAAGGGTGGTGGAAATACAACTAATGATGGCCTAACAGGGCCCAGGTCACTCCTGTGCCCTCCAGGATTTTCACCCTTGTTCCTGCATGGTTTGGCATGCACGACATGGTGCATAGCATATCGTGCAAGAACATTCTGCAGGTGCTGTCATGGCCGCAGTCTTCTGTCAAGGATCTCCTATGAGTCTAACACAGCTGCTGCTCTGAGACCACTGCAGTGCCGCAGGCCCGCCCTGGATTCAACTCAGAATCCAGCGGGTGTACGGACCACTGGCTTGACGGCCATCCAGCCAACCCAGTAGTGGCAGTGCTGCAGGAGGACCGCCAAACTTGTAATAAGGCCCTTAGTCCCCTAATTTATACCATCCATGATGAATATTGTAGTGTTTATCATATCAGTTTTGGGATGTTTATAAAATGTTCACATTCGTACTTGGGTCTTGTCTGGTCTCACGTACAGGCTGCTGTTTTCTGTTCAGAGACCTTCATGGCTCCCTTTTTTGCTTCCGGGTGGGGGGTCGGTTGTCTGTGGGTGGGGGATGTTTTGAGGTGGGGTTCTTTTTTGCAATATTGAGTTTTGTTTACCTTCAATGAAAGTCTGATATATGTGTTTGCTTATGTTATGTAACACTTTTATGCAATTTGTATTCAGGTCTAAGCTTTTTCTCCTTTTTTTACTTCTGCATCTTCCATTACCCTCTCTTTCTTTGGAGTCGCCATTCTTCTACATGACGAGTGCCCAATCTAGCCCAGATTTTAAATATCTCTCAGGATTCTAGTAAGATTGTCCTCCTTAATTCCAAGGGGTTAAATCATCCAATTAAAAGGAATAAAGATCTTAGATTATTGCCATAAATGGAAAAGTGATATCCTTATTCTTCAAGGAGCAAGAACTGGTCTGACTGAAGCCCATAAAACGCAACACAATTGCATATCCGACTATGCTTTTTCCTCATCTATAACGAGGAAAATGGTATATCCATCTTGATCTCTAAACATGTAAGATGCCAGCTTGACACTATTGACCACTGCAACCAAGGTAGATGGCTTATTTCCAAAATCACGAAAATCAAGTCCTCCTTTTACATTGAAAACATTTATGCCCCAACGATGGACAAACCAACAATGTGACCTCTCTAAACCAGAGACTTCTCAAAATACCATCAAGCAAAAAGCTCATCCTAGAAGATGACTTTAATTTGCCTTATGAGACCCCCTTGGACAGATTATCACTGTTTACATAAAGACCCAACTGTTCAAACACTCTGGTTTGCAACACTCACAACTCCTTATTGATAATAGATGATTTTTTTTATCAGCAACTCCCTTGTTAAATCAATATCTAACCCCATAATTGAGCCTATTATTGTCTTGGACCATGCATGCATCTCCATTACTCTAAATTTCCCTGATTCTCCTCCTAAAGCTAAATCCTGGAGAATGAATGATGAGATTTTTGAGGGTTGGATCACCAGGTATAGAGTGGCACCAGCATTAACCAACTTATTATATGAAAATATTGTCTCTGATGTTGATAAAAGCATCTATGGGATGCTATGAAAGCTACTATTAGGGGTGTTATGTTAAGTGTAATGGCAAATAAAAACAAGCAGCTGAACTCTAAACGAAATATCTTTGAGAAAGAAATACAAGTTTTAGAAAAAGAGAGAATCAAGGACCTTTAATCTAACAATACCTCCAAAATCGAACAATTTAAATACAAATACAACAAAATACTAAGTGAAAGGGCTTGCATGTGGTCAACCAAACCTAAATCTAGAAACCTGCTAGAGCATAATAAAGTTGGGAGACTACTGACTCTTACCCTCAAGAATACAAATATGTCTGTTATCATTTAGGATGCCTACAAATTGTTCCTGCAAAAACTGTAGATACCTTTCGTATCTTCTATTCAAAACTGTATAATCCCATGAAGTCACGTAATAATTACTGTACAGCTTTCTACATATCTCTTTTAGATCCTCTCAAACTGCCCAAAGTCCTTGATGACACCCTTGCTGAACTAACTACCCCCATTACACAGGGAGAACCTTTCGTAGGTATTAAATCATTGAAACCAAACAAATCACCTGACCTGGATGGTTATCCAACTTCCTTTTACCACAACTACCACAAAAATTGGAGCCACATATTCATACCCTCGTTCATGAATTTTACTTGATGGGCAAACTCTGAGTTTTAGTTTTAGAGGCACATATCGTGGTGATTCGAGGAGGGGAAATACACCCTAGATGCAAAACATTTTAGATCCATCTTGTTATTAAATACAGTCTATAAAATATATACTAAGATTTTGGCTCTCCGACTTCAGAAAGTCCTTCTGTTACTTCTACATCAATCTCATACAGGATTTGTAAAGGGCCATTTAGTGGCCAATAATATTTGGACCATTTTCCCAAACTTTTTAGAAAAAGCAATCTTACTCTCCTCTACACCCATGACTATGGCTTTAGATGCAGAAAAAGAGTTCAACAAGGTTTCCTGGCCTTTTTTATACTCTACTTTGGAAAAATACATCCTAGGTTCAAGCTGTATCCTCTAGGCCATAGCTATATACTAAATGGTCACATTTCTGAAACTTTTGATCTAGGCCAAGGTACAAAGCAAGGTTGCCCCTTGTCCACACTTTTATTTCTTTTATCTGTTAATCCTCTCCTGCATTCTATTTAAATTAAAGGAAAGATTAAGGGAATCCCTTAAAAAAGTGGTTCTCAGATCCTAGCTGCATATGCAGATGAAGTCCTAATCTTTTCCACTAAGATGGAGAGTACCATCCCTGGTATTCTAAATGTGATCACAGATTATGCCAAGGTCACATGTTATGCATTTAATAAGTACAAGACTGAAATATTTCCCCTTAATAATTTGTGTTTCCCATATATGGTGTCAACTTCAAACCCTAAATGGGAAAGTAACAAACTTAAATATTTGGGAATTGAGTTTGCAAAATATACATTGGAAACTATAAATAATATAGAATCCTCCCTTTTTGCAAAAATTAAAAAGCTTACAGAGGAGTGGCCTCCTAAGTTCATAACATGGTGGGTGGGGTAAGGCTGAAACTGTTAAAATGTTAACTGGTCCCCTAATCAACTTCTATCTTAATATGCTACCTCTTCACTTTTCCAACTCTTTAATTCTCTCAGTGCTCAGATTACAGCATTTATCTGGAAAGTAAAAAAAGGCAAAAATCATTCTATATAAATTGCAATCAAACAGAGCTGTATTAACCTGTCTAAGTTTTTGCTCTATTAAACCACTGTTTTAATTAGATCAACCGCCTAGTGGTTACACCCATCAGCTTCTCATCATTCTACTTCAGTGGACATAGAGAAAGATCTAACTGCTCCTCTCTTGCCCATAAATATCCTAACAACAAAATACATTAAGGTACCTCATTCTTACAAAATTAAAAAGACACCATTGCCACTGTTAAAAGATTAAATTAATGTTTCCCTTATAAAATCAAAGATTCTGAACTTGCTTCCCTATGGTTCAATGCATCAATAAAACTTGATCCTAACCCCTCTTTCTGGGAAAGATGGACCTCTATTGCATTACTATTTGTTAATACATAATTTCCCCAGAAGACCCTTCACCTTTTTCCAGATTAAATTTGTTTTCCAACCAGTTGACTTTCATAATTTCCTGTCCCTCAAAGTTGCTCCTGGAGGGTTTAAAAACCACTTAAATCAGACTGTCTCAACTTACCCTAATTTCTAAGTCATAACGTCTTCGTAATCTATCAAATATTTAATAAAACCTCTCCTATTGTTATGGACGAGGTCTAAAAAACATTGGATGCATCATGCATTAAGTATAATATTGTCCTCATTGTGCAGAATTGCAATTTTTGTAATTTCGCGAGTGCGAGATTGTTGCTGCCTACATGTTCGCAATTGCAAACTTACACCCGCACACCGCAAAATTGTATCACCCAAAAGAAAAATCTGCTGCGTGCGAATTTGCGGATTTTCGGTAAATTCGCGAGCGTTCGCGGATTGCGAATTTACCGAAAATCCGCAAGCAAAACGGATTTTCCGCCCATGCTTAGTCAAAACATTGAGTTATGATGAGGATAAAGAGAATTGCATTGTAGCATCTATCGATCAACCTAAAGTAGGCGCTTTAGCAGAGTAGGATTAGAGAGATGCTCTGAAAGAAGACTTAAACCTTAAATTAGTCATGAAGTACATTGAGACTGGTTGGCCCAGAGAGAGGAACATAGAGTTTGAGCTCAAAACCTTTGTTAAGGTGGCAGATGAGTTGTCTGTGAGGATGGTCTGTTGTTTGTGAAGGCTGACAAGTTTGTTCCTCCTTTGACCTTGAGGAAAACATTATTTTGGGGGCACATGATGAACATCTTATGACAAAAAAAATAGTACAATTATCCTACTCGTGGCCAGCTATGGATCAGGAGATAGACCTAATGGTCAAAAATGGTATCATATACTCAAGTTGTGACAAGTCCTTTAAGTTCAGAAGTCCGCCCCTATGCTCTATTGAATTACACACCGGTCCTTGGGACAGGTGGGTATTGACATTGTGAGACCTTTTTATGCCTTAAATAGTACATCAAGGTTTGCTGTAGTCATAATGGACTATTACAGTAAATGGCCTGAAGTGAAGTTTGTAAATGAGGTAACATCCAAGGTAGTTGTTGAATTCATGAAGGGAGTTTTTCTGAAAGAAGGACTTCTTGCAACCCTAGTTTCAGATAATGGTGCCCAGTCATCTCAGATGAGTTTAGAATGTTCCAAGAGAGAAGTGGAATAAAACATCTCAAGAGTTCCCTATATCATCCTCAAACAAATGGGTTAGTAGAGAGGATCAACAAAGTCTTTTTTTAATACATTTTAATTGTGTATGGACACATTTACATAAACAACAAAAAAAGAAAAACGTGATTGTCAGCATCATTCACATGAAGAAATGCAGACCTTCCATGTAATAGTGTTGAGAAATTAACTGAAATGCCAACAAAAAGTGTGGTGGGGTAAGGAGTGAGGATAGAGGGGGTAAGGAGAGAGGAGGGAGGTTCACTTATGTGTTCTGTCCTCTCCATTATCCTGGGTTGCTCTGGAAATGTGTCAAATTTTCTCTACGGTATTTTCTGCATTTTTAATTGAATTTGTAGAAATAGCCTGTACCTTGTCTGGAGTGACAGGAAATAAATGTAAGTCTAGTGTGCCTGTTCTGGAGACAGGTGTAAAGAAGTCGTAGAAGAGGATCCCACCCGCACTGGCCATTGTGTGGGTGATAGGGTCAATGAGGTCCGGTGTACCGATTGTAAATAGCAACGTAGACATACCATATGTCCTTAGGTTGCAATGTTGGGGGCAGAAGCGCAGCGTATATTTCAGTTTGCATATCACAGTATGTCATGCTTCGTACCCATGCTTCCTTCTTATGATAATGTTTGGCGCACCATGACAGCGCTATCTCTCTTTTCGGTAACAGCAATGCTATGGCGAGAAATCTGTGGTAACAGAGTTTCACATCGCTAGCTATACCCAGAAAAGCCAACATTGTAGAGGGGGGAGAAGCATGTAGAATATGGCAGACAGCGTTTGGAACACATCCAATATGCAACTACAGGGGGACATGTCCAAGTCATATGAGCAAAGTCGGCATCGAAGGCTTCACATTTTGGACAACTAGACTAGTTGGTAGGGTCATACTTGGTCGGCCGTTGTGGGGTAATGTAGATCCGGTGTATAAACTTAAAATGAAGAAGTTAATGTCTATGGTTGGAGGAAACCCTCTTTCTTTGTTTATGATAGTAAGCCCATTCCTTATCCGTCAGTGGTTGCCCTAAGTCCTGCTCCCAGCGACATCGCACCCCCCTGTCCTGCACCTGTTTGAGTGCCATACATGCCAGGTATAGCTTGGTGACCAAATGTGCTCCACCCTTATCAGCTATAAGCAGCATAAGCAGTGCAAACTCATCAGCAGGAGAGGGGAATGAAGGGGTGGCCCAGAGGAGGGCACCAACCAGTCGGATCACTATCAATTTGTCCAAATATGACATTTCAGCTTGTGCGAGCAAGTCCGACATGGTTATTGTCTGCCCGTCTGGGAAGAGTGAACCAATGGTGCATAGCTTTAGCTTACTGAGGGTGCGCTGTCCAACCGTCTCAGAGGTGAGCGGCATAAATGGATTTTGTTGCAGCGGTATGTTTGATGAATATAAGGAGCCTGTACCTAGTAGTCGGTTCTATTTGTGCCAGGCCCAACAGGTGGTAGACAGGGACTGTATGTCATGTGGGTTGAGCGGTATACCTAGCAGGAACAGTGCACCCAGTGGGGTGTGAGCAGCCAAATCACATTCAGACTTGGTATATGGGATGCGGGTGTCTGGATAAAACTAATGTCGGGCAAACTGAGTCTGCGCAACCAGGTTGTACAGGTGTAAATCCGGGACTGGAAATCTCCCTCGTACATAAGAAAGTGTTAAGGTGTCCCATGCCACCCGCGGCCTACATCCTGCCAATACCAGCCGTGAAAGCAGGCCCCGCAACTGCGCAAAAAAGGCTTTGTGAGTGGGATTGGTATGTTAACAAATACATACAAAAAACGGCGGAGGACATTCATTTTAATGAGGGTAATACGCCCGGCCATTGAGATTGGTAGTTGGATTCATCTCTCAAGGTCTGTGGCAAGTTGTTCTATGGCTGGCCTATAATTAAGACATATAACTTGTTTTTATTTCTATGAAGAATAGTACATAAATATTTGGTGGTATCTATCACCCATCAGAGAGGCAGCTCAACTCCACCCGGCTTGGCTGAGTCAGTGATTGGGAACAATTCTGACTTCTCCCAAATAATATGTAGCCCAGACATCTCCCCAAAGATGCAGATACTATCAATCAGAGGCTGTAGATTGATGCTGGGGTGTCCAATGAAAAGCAGGATGTCGTCTGCATACAATGACATCAGCAGGGGTCCCGATTGAAATTGAAGGCCACAAAACATGTGCTTCTCCTGGAGATGCATTATCAAGTGATCCATAGCTATAGTGAAAAGCAAAGGAGAAGGGGGACATCCCCGGTGAGTACCACTGGAAATCAGATTAGAAGAGGACAGTGATCTGCTCACTTGGAGCTGGGCAGTGGGAGACGAGTACAGCAGCACAGTCAGAGCAGTAAAGCTTGCCGGATGGCAAGTTTGCGAAGCGTGGCAATGAGAAATGGCCACTCCAAAGAGTCAAAGGCCTTCTCCTCATCGAGACAAGCCACCGCTGCCGAGACAGTCGGTTCTATCCTTTTAATTACTGAAAAAAATGTCCGGAGGTTTAGGGTGGGTATCTAGGCGGGATGGAGCCGGATTGTACTGGTGAGAGTATTTGATCTAGCAATAATGATAGTCTAGTAGAAAGTAGATTGGCTAGGATTTTGATATCAAAATTTATTAGGGAGATGGGGCGGTAGAAGGCGCAGTTTGTGTGCTCCTTCCCCAGCTTCAATAGGAGAGAAAATGCTGCCTCCCTCATGGAGAGGGGAGTATGCCTACCTCGAGCACTTCAGTGTATACATCCAGCAGCTGTGGTGCTAGCGTTTGCCTAAAAGTCTTGTAAAATGCCTCTGAAGGCCGTCAAGGCCCAGGGCCTTTGATCCATTTAAGGCATCCATTGCCTGTGCAAACTCCTCTGGAGAAGGGCTCAGTGAGAAACTGTGTCTGGCCAGTTGTGAGCCACAGCATTGCAACTCCTCCAGGTATACCAAATGTTGCGTAAAGTCTTTGGTGGGCTTGGTTGCATATAAAGTCCGGTAGTAAGTGAGTAGTTCTGCTATTATACCAGCATTATCAGTAGTTACTGCATTGTCAGATCATCTCAGTCCTGCTACATGTCCGACGCCCCGAGGGGGCCACACCAGTAGCGCCAGTGTCCTGCCAGGGCTTTCTCCCTCCCCATATCAACGTGTTACATGGTATTTGCCCAGTAGGGTGGCCTTCCTAAATGCATGTACATTGAATTTAAGTATTAGGCTGTTGCGTAGGTTGGCTGTATGGGGTGTAATTGGTAAAGCGGACATCTGCGCCAGGTCTGCTTCAAACTTAGCAAGGCTGCCACAGAGAGAACACAAAACCCCTGCCTGTTTGGATATGCAGATATCACATGCATATGCCTTAGACGTGTCCCAGAGTGTGGTGAACTTAGACACTGAACCTGTGTTGAGAGGGAATTATTCAGTTATAGCCTCTTGTAATTCGGATTTAAACAATGCATCTAACACGGCTGTAGTAGGGAAGGACCACCTTCACTCCCACCTGGTGTAGTGAGGGATTTTTAAATGAAGGAGCACCGGAGCATGGTCTGACAGTGTGGGGGCAACGGTTCAAGTTTCAAGTTTTCAAGTTTTTATTTATTTATGTTTTGGAACTCATAACAGAGGTCCACATAAAATCACCAAACATTAGAATTTGCACAATTACAGCAAATGTAACAAAAAAGAGAAAAGAAACAGAAAAAGGAGACTATTATATATCTAAAAAGCTTTTAAAAAAGTTAAAAAATTTACAACAAAACCTCTCATTAGGTGGATTACAAATAGCATCCAAGAAAGCAGGGGCAGATAAGATACTTAGTCTTAAACAAATAGGTCTCAACCTTTTAAGACGGTGTTGTTTTAAAGCCGGACATACAAATAATACATGCTTAACATCCTGTTTTGGGTTGTTACAAAAATTGCACATTACCGATGAGCCATACCATCTTGACAATAGATTATTTAAAGGAAGTAGGTCCTGCCTCAGAATGAACAAAAAACGACGTACCCCATGGGAGAGATTCCAGGAAACATAAGGTTGGATAATCCTGATTTGATAGGAATTAATGACTGGTAGGGGACCTCTCTTTACAATGAGAGCCTCCCTATCCATTACAAAGCTTAGTTTCCATGAAGCCAGTTTTAAGGTCGATTTTAACTGGTATGCAGATAAAGAAAAAAGAGTCGATTCATCTAATTTCAAGAGATCAACTGCTAATCTAAAATTCTTTATAATTAAGGAGTACTCTTTTAGAGTTCCAAGAAGTTCTTTTTGGATCAAATATCTTAGAGTGCCTGGTTCACCTTTTGCCAAACTGGAAACCCACCTTACTACCCCAGCAAGGCCCTGGACCCAAGCACTTCGTAGGCCAAATTCCAGCCTAGGAGCCGCTATATTACAAGCGGTATTAACCGTGCACAAATTCCGTAAAATTTTCCCTTCAGTGATGTTCAGAAAACCCCTTTTCCCCACCTCAAGTAATTCTATACCATATAGTAGGGAGGCCGGGACTTTAGCTCTAAAGACCTCCAACAAATAAGCAAAATGTCTCTGGCCAGTAAATCTATAGAGGGTATTTAAACCCTTGCCATGAGTCATTGCCTTCCGAATGTTATTTGCTATATGGGCCTTGCCACTTAACGTACTGGAAATTATTTTCCCCAGGAAAACATAGGATTGAACCACTTCTAACCCATGACCCCCTATATTCCAGGAGAAACTCCCATATTTTGGCTTTTTCCTTCCTACAATACACATAACTTTACTCTTAGATACATTTATCCTCAAATGATGTGTCTCTGCAAATCCATGGAGTTCTTGCAAGCGATTATTCAAACCACTAGGGGTCAAGTCCAAAATTAGTATATCATCCGTATATAACAGACATACAATCGGTTTGCCCCCCAGTACTGGGGCAATACCATTGCTTGACAATAAGGTCTGGGGAAAATCTGATAGGTATAAGGAAAACAGTAATGGGGCTAACAGGCAGCCTTGTTTTAACCCATTGGCAGATGGGATAGCTTGAGAGAGGCCTCTTTCCCCTCCCAAAAGCACTCTACACCATGTATCGGAATGAAGCTCCGGGACCAAGTCCAAGAGCTCAGCTGGCATACCAAGGTCCGATAGCTTTCTCCACAGCAGAGGAAGATCAACTTTGTCAAACGCTGTGGAGAAATCTATAAATGCAGCATAAATTCTCCCTCCCCAGATCTTAATGTATTTCTCTGATAAAACTTGCAAGGCGGTCAAATTGTCCATGGTGCCATGCCTTTGCCGAAACCCTGTCTGCTCAAGGGGCAATATATTATTCTCCACTACCCAATCATTAATTAACTGCAAAAGGCATTTAGCGAAAACTTTGCCAATAGCATCCAAAAGGGCAATTTGACGGTAATTTTGAGGAGCATTTCTGTCTCCCTTCTTAAACAGGGGGACTAGTGTGCTACCCTCCAGGAGAGGAGAATTATTTTGTGCAAAAAACAAAACTTAAACACAGGGAAGAGAATCTTACTCCAGAGAACACTATTTTGTTTTAAAACAGAAATAGGTAACTCGTCCGGGCCCATAGCTCCCGAGGAACGCATGCCCTTAATAGCCAGTTCAATAATCCTTTCGGAAAGGCGGGACAAGGCCAGAATTATTCTCTTTCGTTCTATCGCGAACGACTACCATTCCATTTTCGGCATACAAATTCAAGATGTATTCTACCCAAGTTCGTTCTTCAATCGGGACTGGTAAGGATCTAGATCTTACACCACAACCTTCCCCAATGAGCGACCAGAATAATCTAGCTTGGCCGCTAAAGGCAGCCTCCCGCAGTTTGATCCATACTGAGTCCTCATTTTCCTTTTTTAATTTGATTTTCAGCCTTTTCTTCCTCCTTTTTAATAGAGCCAATCTTTGATATCTTAGAGGACAAGGACTCAAATACTGTTCTCTCACAAGTTTATTTATTTCTAAATTGAGCAACCGGAGGGAACTAGGAAGTTTTTCAGTTTGGTCTTTTTTCAAAGCTTTTTTTGCAACCAATAACACCTTGCTCAAGAAGTCAGCAAAGCATATTAACTCAGAACCCTTCCAATTGATCAGATCATTCACTGCGATATCTAGGAGGCTCTCAATACCCCTAATTGCCTTAAAATTCCAAAAGCATCTTCCGGTTTGAACTCCAAAGCTGGCCAGATTATTGTCCAAGGACCAGTGATCCGTGGGAGGAGGATTTACATCTATAGAGAGTGTTATTATTTTATGGTCACTATAAGTTGTATGAGTGACCGTAAGGTCTTTAAGAAAGGAAAAGGTTGAAATATCCACCACCACGTAATCTAAAATAGATTCATCATTATTAGACTTATACGTAAAATTTGCAGAACTATCGGAGGAAAGCCTACCATTTACTATAATTCCATCAATTTTAGACAGTTCTTCAAGAAGCATTTTCCCTCTCTTAGTTGTCTTAATATTCCCAGGAAAAAGGGTTTGGGGAATCTGTAAAGATTCCTCTTTATGTTTATTTCGAAAGATCTCCAAACTTGAGTTAGAGGCAACGGTTCTAAACCCCCAACCCACTGGCAGTCTATCACATCAGAGTGCCAGTACTCTATGAGTATCTGGGTAGAATGTGGCACCAAATGAAATGTGTTTGACCCTGATCACAGGCAGGGATCCCCATGCCACCACACGGCGACCAGCTACCTCGTACCTGCTCCCTGCCGCCCCCCGGTTGTCCCGCTGTTTCCCGCTCCTTACCGCCAATGCGTCCCTGCAGCCCCGCCCCCCTGCTCCCCATTGGACACCCCGCTCCCGCCTCCCAGCTGCTCCTTCCTCCCTCTCCCCTCTTAAGAAGGCCACGCAGTGGTGTAGGATCGACCTCTGACCCTGCTCGCAGGAAGGTCACTCCCCACACCACCACAAGGCCACCAGCTGCCTCATACCTGCTCCCTGCCGCCTGCCTGTTTTCCCGCCGTTTCCTGCTCCTTACGGCCACTGCGTTCCTGCGGCCCCGCCCCCTCCTCCCAATTGGACACCCCGCTCCCGCCTCCCAGCTGCTCCTCCCTCCCTATCCCCCTCTTATGGAGGCCGCGCAGTGGCCACGCAGCGGGCGCGTGCAGTCCCGTCTGCTCCCGTCTGCGCCTGGACCACGCCCAGTGCCAGAACCCCTGGACCCCGTGAACACCACATCACCAGACTCCGCTACAACGCCAACACCCTCTACGCACTCAACGCCGGCCAAAACCACACCTGCTTCCAAGCCACCCTGAAACGGACTCACTGACCTTTTTCCTGCCATACCTGCAGCTTCACCTGCAACAGAGCCACCAAACCTCCAAGGACTGGACCAACCACCTCTGCTGCATACTCCTCAACACCCACTCCGCACGCAAACACGCCATCGAGCTCTTGGTCTGCTCGACACCTTCGCCCCAGACGAGGCCTTCCTCACCAAGACCTGGTGACGACTCCTCGGCACCCAACATCGCCATAGCCATCCTGGACGGCTACAAGATCACCCGCAGGGATCGCGCCAATGGAATCGGAGGAGGACTAGCCATCATCCACAAGTCAACCCTCAAGGTCGCCATCCACGCAGACGACACCCTCAACACCGCCGAACACCTGCACTTCCGAATCCACGCCGACCCCAACACCACCCTCAGAGGAACACTCATCTACAGATCCCCGGACCCTGAGTTTAATTCAGCGACTCCATCGCCGACCTCGCCAGCACCCACGTACTCCCCTCCATGGACTACATCCTCCTCGGGGACCTGAATTTCCACCTCGAGAACAACAATGCTAACTCCGCCACCCTGAACGACAACCTCACCAACCTCAGCCTCAAACAACTCGTCACCGCACCCACCCACGCCGCTGGCCACGCGCTGGACCCCGTCTTCTCCACAGGCACCCACGTCACCTTCGACCACACCACCGAACTCCACTGGACCGACCACCGCTGCATCCATTTCACCTTCAATAAACAAGCCACGGACCACCCCACCCAACAGCTACATCGCTGCTGCTGGAGCAAAGTCACGGAAGACCAGCTGATCACCACCCTCGCCCAAAATGCACCCACCTACCCCACCAACCCAGACACCGCAGCCCACAACCTCGGTCAGTGGATCGACGACTGCGCCAACACCCTCGCCCCACTCAAGAAACCCTGCAACAACCACGCCAGCAAGAGAGCCACCTGGTTCACTGACAAGCTGCAGACCTCCAAACGCGCATGCCGGAAACTGGAGAAAATATGGTTCCACGAACGCACTCCGGGCATCCACACAGCCCACAAGGACGCCACCCGCAGACATCACCACCTCATCAGATTAGCCAAGAGATCGTCCTTTAAAGACCGCCTGGATAACAACGCACACAACAGCAAAGAGCTTTTCAGCATCGTAAAGGAACTCTCCAACCCCAGTGCCAATGCCAACACCAACGACATACCACCCTCACAAGAACTGTGCAACTCATTGGCCATCTTCTTCCACTGCAAGATCGCTGACATCCATGACAGCTTCAACACCATGGCCAACCTACTACGCCAGACCCCACCTCCCTAGTGAACACCACCAGCGCCAACCGCCTGAGCTCCTGGTCCAACGTCAACGATGATGAGACACGCAAGGTCATGAACTCCATCCACTCTGGATCTCCGTCAGACCTGTGCCCACACCACGTCTTCAACAAAGCAGACGCTGCCATGGCACCCCAACTACGGAAGGTAATCAACATCTCCTTCAAAACAGCGACATTCCCTGAAAGCTGGAAACACGCCAAAATCAAAGACCTCCACAAGAAACCCAAGGCAGACCCCAAGGACCTCAAGAACTTCTGGCCCATTTCCCTGCTCCCGTTCCCGGCGACGGTCATCGAGAAAATCGTCAACATGCAACTGGCCCGCCACCTGGAAGACAACAACATCTTGGACCCGTCACAGTCCAGGTTCAGACAAAACCACAGCACCAAGACAGCCCTCATCGCCGTCATAGACGACATCAGGTGCCAACTAGACAACGGCGAAACCTCAGCCCTCATCCTCATGGACCAGTCTGCCGCCTTCGACACGGTCTTCCACCGCACTCTAAAGCCACGCCTCCTAGAAGCCGGAATCCAAAAAAACACCCTTGACTGGACCACGTCCTTCCTCTCCGGCAAAACCCAGAGCGTCTGCCTCCCACCCTTCTGATTTGAGGCCACCAACATCATCTGTGGCTTCGCCCAGGGCTCATCCCTCGGCCCGAAGCTGCTCAACATCTACATGACCCCCCTTGCACAAGTGGCCCGTCAACACAACCTCAATATCATCTCCTACGCTGACGACACCCAGCTCATCCTCTCCCTCACCAAGGACCCGCACACTGCCAAAACCAACCTCCACGAGGGAATGAAGGTCATCGCCGACTGGATGAGGGACAGCCATCTGAAGCTGAACTCGGACAAGATGGAGGTACTCATTCTCGGACCCACCCCATGACCCGGGCCACCCCACGACTCCTGGTGGCCAACCACACTAGGAATAGCACCCACACCCACCGACCATGCACGCAACCTAAGGTTCATCCTCGACTCCTCCCACTCCATGTCTAAACAGGTCAACGCTGTCTCCTCCTCCTGCAACAACACCCTCTGCATGCTCCGCAGGATCTACAAGTGGATCCCGACTGAAACAAGAAGAACAGTGAAACAGGCCCTCATCAGCAGCAGGCTGGACTACGACAACGCACTCTACACAGGAATCCAAGCCAAACACCTACGACGACTACAACGCATCCAAAACGCCTCCGCCCAATCAATCGTCAATGTCCCCTGCCACAGCCACATCACCCCCCACCTGAGAGACCTACACTGGTTCCCCGTTGACAAGAGGATCACCTTCAAGCTCCTCACCCACCACACAAAGCACTCCACAATGCCGGAACAGCCTACCTGAACAGCAGACTCAGCTTCTACACCCCCACCCACCAGCTCCGCTCCACCAGCCTCACCCTCACCGCTGTTCCCCGCATCCAACGAACAACCTCCGGTGGCAGATCCTTCTACTACCTCACCGCCAAGATCTAGAACACCCTCCCTACCCACCTATGGCAGACCCAAGACCTACTCGCCTTCAGAAGACTCCTCAAGACCTGGCTCTTTGAGCAGTAGCGGCACCCCTTCCCTTCAGCGCCTTGAGACCCTCATGGGTAAGTAGCGCACTTTACAAGTACTCTGATTGATTGACTGATTGTATCCTGGTATATCTGGAAGGTGCGCTTGCCATATTTCGTGCCGTGCTAGGGAGTGTATTAAATCCCACATTGCTCGGTGAGCGTGTGATTTTATATTTTGTATGGGGTTGGTGGAGTCGCATCTGGAGTCCAGCCATAAATGCAGATCCCCCCAATGAATAATATGTCGTATTTTTGGCAGTTTATCAGTTTTGGAGTGTAATAGAACTGTTTTACCTAGCAATGTCCCCATACCCAAGAGATATCTCCCTTGTGCATCTGAAGTTGTAAGCTTTTGCATGAAGGGAAGGGTACATCTAGTGGGCAATTGCCAATAAATGTGTTATTGCCAATGTAGTTAAGGGTATGCTTTGGTTTTTCCGTTCGATTCTGCAACCAGCAACAGGTGTCCCTCCTTTTGAATTGTTGTGAGGGAGATGGGCAACCACCCGTTTCTGCCCTGCTTGGATGAATAAATGGGTTCATTCTATGTAGTGTCAGTTGACTGACGAAGTAGTCAGGAAAGAAGTCTCCACCTCTCAGGAAAAACAAAAACTTAATTTTGATGAAATAATCAGGGTCAAGGAAATGGATGTAAAGGTTGGTGATTTTGTTCATAGATGTAAACCTGTTAATGTGAACAAGGGTAAAGCCAGGTTTAGTTCCCTGGCCAAAGTCATTAAAGTGAATGGTAGTAGTGTGCAAGTTGAAAGGGGACAACGGTGGAACTGTAGGAGAGTGGTCCAAGTGGATCCAGGGTGAACAAACTTGCAGAGGAAGGGGGGAGATGAAGAGTTTTGTGAAAGTGCTGTGAGTGGTAAAAAAACTTTGTGTTAAAATGATTTATCCTCCACTACCGGGGTTACAGCTAAGGGTGCGGATGTGAGGCACAACACAAGGAAAATCAAATTTACGTCCAAGTACTGTGATTTTGTCTAGATTTACACTGTTTTTACAGTATCTCAGGGCCAGATTGGCTACTGGGCTTTTCTTAGTAAACATTGACAATGCAAAACACTTTTTTTTTTAAAGTACGATTTAAAGCTATTTGTTTTGTATTGTTCATTTAGAGGCGCCATAAGCTCACCAGCAACAAAATAAGCCCCCTCAGCAGTGAACCTTAACCCCACCTGTCACCCCAGCTAAGCACCTGGTAGCCAGTCTGACCCTGTTTGGCATATCCTGGAGTAAAGTAGTACTCGTCTATATTGGTCAAACACATTGTTTAATACTTCTCAATACACCTTAGAGATGAAGTATGAAAACCTACCAGTATCTTAGTGTGATGGCTGATTAGTGTTGTCCAGCCTGCCACCACAGACATGTTGTGACCCCCTGCAGGTGAGATCGCTGGCTTTCTAAAGCCAGAAACAATGCCTGCTTCAGAGGAAGCTGTTCACTACTCCTCCAGTAGGATGGCTAGTGAATTCATAGTTGCATATAAATAAACTCATAAAAAGCAAATCTACTTACTTCAATCAAAAGATCGAGGCTGCCAAAGAACTATTCTTCCCAGTTGACAAGCAAACCGCTATTCCCAGTCATAATTTATCCTCCAGTAGTCAACAATTGCGCAACACTCTGGCATGCTTTTTCAAAGCAAAGTAGATACATTTTTTCAGTTTCATCCCTCACTCAATCTGTTTTACATTCGAAGGTGGTTTCCCCCTCCATTAGCTCTGAATTGTCGCCTTTTCCTAAAATTTACAAATGCCTCTAAAGAGCATGTAATTGATCTGAATAATTTCATTGAGTCAGGCTCAACCTGGATCCATGCCCTCCTATGATAACCAAATTAACCCCAGATACTATAGCAGCCCACCTAACGGTGTCGTTTAACCTGATTTTTGCGAAGAGATACTTCCCTAAACAATGCCTGACAATGTCAATACTCCTGTTAATAAAAAAAGCCAACACTACCCTCTACCAATCCTAACAATCATTGGCCCATTTCACCTCTACCATTCCACACAAATTTACAACTCACAGCCTACATAACAGAGAAAAAGAGAAAAAACTTTTGGATCTGACTCGATACGGGATCCAAAGTAGCCATAACACTGAGACAGCACTGATTAAGGCCACAGAAGAGACTAGGTAATTCTTCGACCAAGCAGGGAGCTCTCATACTTTTAGATTTGACAGTAGCTTTGTACACTGTCTACCATGAGTTACTGATCAGTTGTCAATGAAACATCAGGGTCAGTGGTCCCATACTTGCCCTCTTAAGTTAATTTTTTTATGACTCGAAAGCTATCAGTGACCCTAAATGAATTAACCTTGGATTTTTAATCTTTTCCCTGCAGAGTCCCTCAGGGATCTTTGTTGAGTCTAACACTTTTCAACATTTAAATATTGTGCCTTGCTGAACTTATAAGATCCTTTGGATTATCACTTACTTCATATGCCGACAATACTCAGATCATGGTTTCTTTGACCAAGGATGAGTAGAATACCGGTTTGAGAATCTATGATTGCATGCAAGCCATCAGTGAGTGGATGACAAGGAATTGCCTGAAATTCAACTCTGCAAAGATTGAGGTAATTCTCTTTGGAAATTCAACCTCGCTCTGGTCTCATTCCTGGTGGCTACAAGAACAACGACCAATCCTGTAAAAAGAATTCAGAACCTGGGAGTGCTCCTGAATGATAGACTCACCTTCAGAACCCAGGTCAATGCAAATACTTCTGTTTCCTTTTATAATTTGAGGACGTTGAAAAATGTTCTGCCTTTCATTCCACTGTAGCTTCAAAACTACAGTAGTGACATCTATGGTTCTTTCAAGAATCGACTACTAGAATGTCTTATATTTCAGTATACCACATCAACATTTAAAGAAATGACAAGGTCTTCAAAATACAGCAGCAAGATGCCTATTTGACATCCCAACATTTCAATGTCCCCCCAGCACTTAGACACCTACACTGGCCGCCTGTCAGACAAAGAGTCATATTTAAATCTCTGTGCATTACTCTTAAATGCCTACATGGTTTTGGGACAGATTTCCTAAAGAGGATATTCAAATTGTATTCCCCTCAAAGAATCTAAGATCCTCTACTGCAAAAAGGCTTCAATTGCAAGATATAATCTAGTGTCCTCAGGAGGTAGAATCTTTTTTTAAATAATTTGTTTATTGAGCAGCTTGCGTATAAAGACAGCAGGTCATCATGCAAGAGGGCAGTATAAACTTTTAGAATCAGTGATGGTACAAGCATTTGCTTAAACCCATAGAGCAATGTAGCATCCCCCAAACTCCCCGCCACCCTCCAACTTGTCATCCTAGGGCACTAAGAAAAAATAGAAATTCAAATAAATAAATCATGTCCCTAACAGAGCATCACATCAAATATGGCATTATTACAGTAAATGACAGTCCCAAAGTGAGACGCAGAGTACATCAATATTGTATAACCGGGTTTGCAAGAAGATACACAGTACGCGGAGCCCAAAAATCTTTTCGAACGGGAAGTTCCAGGCAATTCCTCGGAATAGGTCTCTAGTTGTTCTTTGCAGTACAGCAAGTCCTATACCCACTTCTTCAGAGTTGGGGCGTACCTAGAGCCCCAGCACTGTGCCACCGCTCATTTTGCTAATAAGGTCTGGAGCGCTACAAGTCTTCAGTTACCCCAGCAAACAAACCTCAGGGGTACTCTGCACAGTTTTCGACACCACCTTCGTGAATAGACTGGTAACAGTCCCCAAACTGTATATATAACTTGGCAATTCCATGCGAGATGTAAGAAGCCTGCATCCCCCTGTCCGCAATGAATACAGCAGGAGCATTCCCTCAGACCAAACCACATCAATTGCTTCGGAGTAAAATATAGTTGGTGCAGGAATTTAAAATGGATGATGCAGAGGTTCCAATTTGCTGTTAGCTGTCCACTGAGATCACAGCAACACCTCCACATCTCTGGCGTGAATGAAGCCCCCAGTAGTGTCACCCATTTATTGTATGAAGAGGAGTCAAATTGTTCCTTTTCCTTGCGAGACACAGCATATAATTTAGTGATCAGGCCTGTGCGATCTGCCACTGCCAACACCACCTGCAGTGCTAACAGTGGCTTGGACTCTGCTGGGTAATTGGGATAAATGGAGTGTATAGCCTGCCTCCCATGCACATAAGTAAATCCGAGCATAAACCCTCACCCTCGGTCCCTGTCCCCCTGTATGTCAGAGAGCGATCTGAACTGCCCTTGCTTATAAAGGTCCCCCAATTGAGTTATCCCCACTACGCTCAGTGCTTTAAGGGCAACCGGTTCTTTCGTGGCAGAGATTTCTGGGTGCGCAGAAAGCGGTAGACTTGGTGCAATTGTGCACGCGTTGCAACAGTCTTCCATGCCCATGCCATACAAAGAACAGGGTTGATCTCAGTCCTCGGTCCACAACCCCCACCCGACAAGGTGGCTGCAGCCAGGGCCATCGGGTGGACTGTGTCAGCTTCAATAGCTATATGCGGCTGAAATTGTTGTGGGTAGAACCAGTAGTGTGCATCAAAGCCTCCCCTCTCAAACGGCAATGTCAACACCTTCCAGCTGCATCAGGCCTTCTTGCGGCCCCATACGAAGGTGAGTAAAGCTGACTGAAGTGAGTTGAACAAAGCATAAATAAGATGGATGGGAATATTAATGAAGAAGTAAAGGAGTTTGGGCAAAATTGTCATTTTGACTACCGCAATGCGATCCGCTAAAGAGAGTGGGAGTTTGGCCAATCGCATTGCACGTTCTGAGATTTGGACCAGGGTCCGGCCATAGTTTTCTGAGACAACTACCTCAGGGTCCCTGTGAAGCTACACCCCTAAATATTTTTCTGAGTCAGTCAACCATGCTAGCGGGAAGTCCTGTTCAACGAGTTCTGTACCCGCAGTGAGGGGAAACACCGTTTGATTTTATATATTCATGAAGGCGTCCTGGAAGAAATGACTCAGGTTCACAGACATATAAAAGCATATCATTGAAGTACATCGAGACTACCAATGGGCGCTGTCTAAACCTTAGTGCTGCTGGTGCGTGATTTTGGCAGAGTTTGCAAGCCAGCGGCTCTAGAGCAAGCGAGAAAAAGCATTTGCGTAGGGGGCAACCCTGTCAGGTGCCGCGTCGGATAGGGAACGCTGTAGATACCCAGCCATTGACCCGGACACGTGCCACTGGCGCCTCGTATAAAAGATGTATCCACTTGAGAAAAAAAGGGAGGCAGCCCCATTCTGAGTAGTACCGTGAACATAAACTCCCACTGCAGGGAATCGTCAAGTAACACAGCAACCGCTTGAAAATCAGCTTCAAAGTAGTGAAGGGTGGAGAAGACCGTTTGTAAATTGTGCGCTGTAGATTGGGCAGAGACAACCCCTGACTGATCTGGGAGGACCAGATTAAGGATTTTTGCCGACTGTCAATCACTTTTGCCAAAACTTTGCATAAATATTTATGATGGAGAGGGGGTGGTTAGAATCATACTCGTTAGCAGGCATATCAGGCTTAAGGAGCACCACCAAGAGGGCCTCTTTTATCGATGGGGGAGAGTTCCACTGTCGTATTCTTCCGCGAAGACATCTAAGAGCCTAGGTGCCATATCGTCAGCATAAGCTTTATAAAACTCACTGAAGAGACAGTCTAGCCTCGCAGCCTTACAAGTGGGTAGCAACATGATAGCCATTTTGACATCTTCCACGTCAAAGGGCTGGGTAAGGTACTCACTTTGATTCAGAGAGAGCCAACCTAACGCAACATCTTCCAAGTACTCATTGACGTCAGTAGCTGTCACATGCCACTGCTCTCCATACAAGGCGGAGTAGAAGTCCAACACCACTTCACTATATTCAGGGGAAGTCTAGTGCGCTGTTCTCCCAGAAGCTAGCATTTCTGTGATGTAATCCTGAGTCCGTGGCGCAGTCAGTTTCTGTGCAAGTGAGCATCTGGGGTGGCCCCCCTCTCCATAGTAGCGTGCCTTACAGTGTCTTGACCTATGCGCTAGCTCCTGATCCGCTGTGTTGTTATATTCCATTAAGAACTCACATATGGTAGCTAGTATAGATGAGGCTGGGTTTTGGGCATATTCGTGCTCTAAAGCTGAGATATTGTCGGACAGTTTATGCATTCAACGTCGTAGAACTTTTAGTACCCCCGACTGCACTCCCATGCAGATGCCCCTGACAGTAACTTTAAATGCCTCCCATAGGATCTCAGGGCTGTTCACACAGCCAGTGCTCTCCTTAAATGAATTGTTGCTAGCTGCACCCACTGTACACCTGGACAGTGGTTCGTAAGTGAGGAGGACTGCAATCGTCATTGAAACGGGGGCGCGTGAGAGCATGCATCACCAAGAGCACTGGGGTGTGGTCCGATAACGTTTTGGCTAGGTGGCGAACATCTACAACTCATGTACATGCAATCTTTGAAAGAAGCCAATAGTCCAATTGGGATCATGTGCCATGCACCGTAGATAAGAATGTGCTTTCAAGGGCGCCCGGGTGCTGCATTCGCCAAATGTCTCGTATAGCCTCTGCTTCTAGAAAACCCAGCAGTGCCTTAGATGCCTGGCTGTGTCATGCCGCACCACTGCCCTGTCTGTCAAGTCGTGATTCTAGGCAAGCATTGAAGCTGCTGCCCCAGGACTGTTCAGCCGAAGGAAATATAGAGATGCTGCGCCAAACATCTGTGAAAAAGGCGGCGTCATCAACATTTGGGCCAAACGACTCCGATACCCCCAAGTTGATCATGGACTAATACCACCCTGCCCTGTGTATCCGTTTCCGTGTGAAGCGCAGTGAAAGGGACCCCTTTCTTCACTAATATCATCACTTCCTGTACATAAGAGGAATAGAAAGAGGCAATACTCAGTGCAGCACAGCGAGCACCAACATTCTTTTCCGATAGATGCGTCTCTTGCAAGAACGCGACCTGGACGTTTAGCCTGTCTAATTGCACTAATACTGGCTGTATCTTCCTAGGATTATTCAAGCCATGCACATTCCAGGTGAGGAACTTTATATTACTGCCCATGGATGTACAGAGCCAGATATAACTAGTAGTGTAAAAATGAGTGTTGGAGTCTGCTCGAGGAGGTACAAAGAAATTACAATAAAAGAGTGCCCACTGCCCCCCTAACCCACCTCAGAACCCCCCACCCACTTCAGCAACCCAAACTTGCCAAAGCCATCCCATCCCGACATAACCAGCCCCCAACTTGGAGAACAACAGATGCAGAACTGGCTTTGGGGAACACCCATGGGGAGAACACCAGAGTGCTTCAAGCCTCCTACGTGGCAGGAGGTGGCTGATCAGTTTAAGGAAATGTGGAAGGAGTTACAAGCAAACGTCAATAAGTATTGCATGAACATGTCAATGCCGAAGTGTAGTGCCGTCCCTACAGAGCAGTTACATTAGATAATCGAGAAACAAAATATATTCAGAGAATGTGATTATCCTGCGGGAGGAAACAGTGAGAGATTCTAAACCTGGACCGATAAGTGGCCATCATAGGAGGTCAGGTACCCAGGAAGTAAGGGGCGGTCAGGAGTATTCCTCTGCCCACCCCAAGGGTATTAGCAACAGATCAGGAGGGAAGGAATCATGATACCATTCATGAGTTAGGGTCCCAACCCTCTAATGGACCAAAGTCCAGGGTGGAACCCACCACTCCCGTCGGAATCGGGTCCTGCAAAAGAGAGAAACAGGCCTGCAACATACTGAGAGTAAAATGGAAAGCAACAAGCTATGATAACAAGGTATGACCAGGCAGTAGTACACGTGGAGAGATGGGTGGGACAAGCCCAGGTACTTCATGAGTGCCCGAAGTATCACAACAATAGAGCAGTCCTAGGCTCACCATCATTGTTCCTCTGCATCATGAGCCTCCGCTATTTCAGATGGTCTAAGTTTCTGCTTCTTGACGTAGTCCATTGCCACCTTAGGAGATGTACCAACCCATAAGTGTGCGGGTACAGCATAGCATAGGAAATACCTTCAGTCTGTAGGACATTTTTTTACTATACCAAACTCCCTCCCCGCTGCCTGAACAGCCACCGTAAAATCAGGGAAGATAGACAGAGTGTTTCCTTTGTGATTAAAGGTGCGCTTGTCTCTAGCATGTCTCAAGATGATGTCACGATCTCTGTAGTTCAATATGCGTGCTGTTATAGGGTGTTGTGGAGCCCCTGGCACTGGTCTCGCCATCAGAGAACTGTGGGCCCACTCCACGATAAACATAGGAGATAGATTGTCAGGGCCGAATATTTCCTTGATCAAGCTTTCAATGTAAGTCTCCGTTCTGCCGGTATTGGTGAATTCTGGCAGACCCGTGATGCAGATGTTATTGTGGCGGGACCTGGCCTCTAAATCTTCATTCTTCACTTGAATAAGGGTCAATACCTTCTCCATGTGGAGAGTCTTGTCCGCTACTTCGCTCAGGCCATCTTCGTTTGTGGAGACGTGCTGATCAATTTCACCCATCCTCACATTTTGTTTGTCAAGTTGGGAGGAGTCTGTGGTTCACTGCTGCCATCGCCCCTTCGATGGATTGGATACTCTTCTGCATGACGAGTAAAATTGACTCCACCTTGGAAGGGGCCTCCGCAGGGACATCCGCCTCTGAGTCCGAGGCAGCACTTTGTTGCCGCTTAGCAGATTTACGTGCTTTGAATGTGAGGCGAGGCTGTGATTTATCTGTGCACCCCATGGTGACAGAGAACAGGGCGTAAGTGGGTGAGTCTCCCCCGCAGTCCAGACCCAAGGCCCACCAGCCGTGACCAGCAGATCCGAGAAGCAGCAGCCCCCCATGTCGAGTTGTGCCCACCTGGGTATATCAAAGAAGTTGGAACCGTGGTATACCATACTCAAGCAAACTTGCACTGACTACCAGCACTAAAGCTCCGCGGCAATGCAGGATGTCAATCCCCACCAATGCTGTACGAGAAGCGTGGAGATGAGGTGAATGGAACAGGCCTAAGGAGCCACAGAGCTCTGGTCCAGTTTCAGCTGGGGAGACAGAAGATATCGTAGTTCTCGCTAGCCGCCTCGAGGGGATATGCAGCTGGTTGTCACTAGCAACACAGATGGGGCCCAGAAGCACAAAGGTGAGTGGCAGTAGCGTGGTTCAGAGGGGCTGTGCCAGGGTCTTATTCAGCCTCCTCGCCGGAGTACTCCAGTCTCATAGTGCCTGCTAGATTTGGGGGTCTCTAGTTGGTAGAGGTAGGTACCTTTGACCAAATAGGGACTCTTTCGTCTAGTCAGTGTAAAGGGAGTACACTCCTAAAATAACCCCTGCTCACCCCTGTGATAGTTTGGCACGAGCAGACAGGCTTATATCAGATGCAGTGTGTAAAGCATTTGTGAACCCAGTGACAACACTACAAATGGACACCACACAAGTTGCAGTATAAAAATAAGTATTTTTATATAGACTTAACACAAGACTACAAATGACAAAAATCCACAATACTGTTCTCTTTAGATGTAAAATACGACACTTTAAGTTCAATATACCTTTAGTTGTGTAACACTATACAACGAAATTGTTGCAGGGAAGGTGATGCAACGGTTCCTTACACGCAAGAACAGTGATGTGTTAGTTCCCTACTGCTGCGTAGGGTACGGTGATGCGTCGGTTCTTCTCTGCATGGGAAGGTGATGCATCGGTTTCTTACTCCGCGTCCGTGGCGATGCGACCCGCAATGCCGTGATGTGATGAAGATCCGGTGCAATGAAACAAAATGGCACCTTCTTCTTGATGCGACAATGATGCGCGCATGCCCGACGGCCGTGCGGCGACTCAACGATTCTTCTGAGCAGCGACAGGGCCAGCAACGCACTCTTCCAGTGATGCAACGGCGTCTGATGCAATGGTGACACTCTTCTCTGGTGAAGCGAGACGCTTCGGCAATGCGATGCAACAGTTGCAGCGGTGACACCCTTCATCAGTGATGCAACGACAGCGGCTGTGGCGGCGACACGCTTCTCTGATGATGCGACGTCATCTGATGCAACGTCGACACTCTTCACCGGCGATGCAAGGTGCTTCTGCAAGGCGAAGAGACAGCGGCGACACCCTTCTCCAGTGATACGATGACAGCGGCTGCGGCGACGACACGCTTCTTCTTCATGAGTCGCTCTTCCAGCTCCTTGCGACACGCAGTCCCTCAGAAGGCCCAACACACTAGCAGGCACTTCCAAAGAACTCTTGGGGAGCTGGTGGGTGAAGTCTGTTGTACCTGAGACTTCAGCAGGAGGCAAGCTCTATCTCAAGCCCTTGGAGATCCTTTACAAGTTGAATTCAAAAGTAGCACAAAGTCCTTTTTCCTTTCTTTGGCAGTCAGGCAACTACTGCAGGCCCATACCCCAAACAGCACTCAGGTAGCCTTGCAATAGTGAAAAACGAAAATGGCTGCAATTCACTAATAGGACATGCTAGACACACCAGAGCATGTAATAACTTTTAGCTAAAATCCACCCTGCCCTTGGGCCAACCATAGGGGTCCCTAATATGCAGAAAAGTGAAGGTTTAGGGACTGGCAAGTGAGTGCACTTGCCCAGTCAGCATGGCAGTACCAGACTGCACACAGGCTCTGCAATGGCAGACCTGAGACACACTTTTACAGGCTGCTTCTGTGGGTGGCACAACCAGTGCTGCAAGCCCACCAGCAGCATTTGGTTTACAAGCCCTGGTCACCTCAGTGCACTGTACTAGGGTCTGACAAGTAAACCAAACCAGCCAATTATGAATTTACTAATCCAAACATCAATTTACAGTATATGCACTTTAGCACTGATCAGCAGTGGTAACGTGCTCAGAGTCATAAATACAAACAAAAACAGGTCAGACAAAATACAGGAGGAAGGCAAAAAGTTCAGGGATGACCCTGCAAAAAGGGCCAAGTCCAACAGTGTCCCACGCCTCACACACAGGCCGCAGCTTGCGGAGTATGGTCCAACTCTCCAGCCCTCACCCACCCCTGTAGCTAAAGGCCAGTAGCCCGGCCGCACCCAACTCACAGCAGCCAGCTGTCAGCACTGTCTGTCCCACTCAGCATAGGGCCCAAAGCTGCTGGATTTCATCTTGCTCCAGGCCCGGTCCAGAGCCTGCACGGATATGTGCAGTGGAGGTAGGCCGCAACTCCGCGGCCCCTGGGGAGCTCAGGCGAGAACTCGGCGCCACTCCGGCAGGTCAGGGCACATCGCGCTGTTCAGCCCGGAACTCCAGCGGGCACCTCAGGTATGGGATCGGGTGATGTGGCACCTCGCGGCCCACTCCGGCCGATGAAACCATGGTGATGTGAAGGTGCCCTGTGCGCAGGGCGACTCTGGTGATCTGTTGCTGCTCACACCTCACGGTAGGATCCACTCAGCAGGTCCGCCTACTAGTTTGCAGAGTTCTGCACAGGAAGGCAAGGCAGCGGGGATCGTGGCAGTTAGGACGTGGTGGCCGCCATGTTGCTGCACAGCAGTCGCTGCTAGGGAGGTTATTTTCAGCTCCTGTGATGGGTTTAGAGCAATATAACTTACTACACCCTCTGCATGATGTGCTCGTGCTGCAGGGCAGGTAGCAGCGAGCTCTGATCCAATGATTTTGGGAAGATATTGAACGGATTAGGTCTCAGCCGGGCAGAGCAGCACTAAAGTGCAGCTATCTTGCCTGGCGCCCTCTAGCGCCCTCCCAGGAGGTAGAAGCATTCTTAATAGTGCCTCCAAAGCTTGGAATAACTTCCCTTTCCACCTAAAAGCCATTGACAATGTACTCATCTTCAGGAAAATCTCTTAAAACATTTTTCTTCACTAACTAAATGTCCTAGAGCTTGCAGTGTTCGGGTTTCAGTGTGAGCTAGCACCAAGAACCCTTTGGGTATAAGTGCACTCAAGAAATTAACATAACATAACATCTACATACCAAGGCCAGGGATTTCAAAGTCCCTGCTGTCATTGATATGTGAACCCGGCTTCTTCCAGACCTGGGAGAGGCCAACTGGCCTGAGGCTGATTTGGCACTAGGACAGGTTGGAAATTAGCTATGCTATGAAGCGTGGCACACTACCAGGCCAGCCGTACCCCTAAGGTGGGCTGCCTCATGTTGTCCATGATAGAAGGGTTCCATCATTTTGATTTTGGTGGAAGTAGGAATTCTGGGACAGGATTATGCCCACTCCCCATTGGAAGTGGTCATATAGGGGCGTGTAGTGACCCCAATGGTTGGTAACTCATTGGCTACTACCCATCACTCCCCTTAACAACCCTAAATGTAATAATCTGGTGATCCTCTGACACCAGCAACTTAAATTTGTCTGACTGAAGAAAGAAAAGGACAAAGAAGAGTTAAAGAAGCAAGAGCTGCAAACTGATGGTGGACTTCAGCGCCAAACCCTGCCTGCCTATGTGATCCTGTCCCAACAATTACGACAACCTCACTTGTCCTCCAGTTGTGGAGCCTTCAAAACCCTTGGAGGGCCGCCCGTACATCGCCAAGGCTGCATTTACTGAATGCACTTTTCATCGTCTTACTTTTCACCTGGTCCAGCAATGTAGCAATCACCCAGGAAGAGGTCACTCTGCTCCAAGAGGTCAGATCTGTCTCCCCACCAAATGAGAAGATGCCATGACCAACCGGAGATACCCTGCTACAATTTATGAGGTACAGGACCCCTTGCAGCAACTAAAGACTTCAATGCCTCAGTGACCAAGCAGTTGATAATAGAAATCAGCATCACAGAACCCTGCACCAAGAGTGGCCCAGTTGTCCTGATGTGTCCCCCTTTGCAGGTCCAACTGAGAACCTTGGGTGCCTTTGAAGCATGGGCACCAGCTGACCAAAACTGACCAAAACCCTCTCCACCGGGCTCCCTAGCCCACAACAACAAACTCCCTGGCTTCTAAGACCCCACCGAGCTCCTGGACTTGTCCTCAAGTCCCAGTCTGTAGCCTATTTCTAGTTGCCCCCCTCTTTTGTACAGTGTAGCACACAAGGCTACCAACCTATCAAGCATCTCTGCACCCAGACACTCCAGAGCAGGTATACTCTAGCTGGTGGTGTACTTTCGACCTTGGACCCCTAGCACCTTAAGACCTAAAGGGGACCCCTGATAATCATTTGCAAATTCCTATATACAGTTTCTACATTAGACATCATTACTGTGTAGAAACGCGTTTAAGTGATATTTTTAATTAACTGCAGAAATTGCTATTACGAAAAGTATTTACTCAATTACAAAGTTCCTGGCATTAAATAAATGTAAAAATACTTATTTTTCTAAATGTATCTGGAGTGTCTTTTTGACTTTCTCATTTATTGACTCTGTGTGTGTTCAACAAATGCATTAACACTACCCTCTGATAAGCATAGACTGCTTGCCCACACTACCACAAAATAAAGCATTTGTGATAATTAATGTAAGCCCTATAAAGCCAATAAAGGTGTTTCTACATAGTAGACCTCGTTTTGGTATGCCACGTAAAAAGCCAGCTTCAAACAATAATCATGTCATTAATTTTTAAATATAATATATATTAAACAATTCTACAAGGGTGAATAGAAAATAACTTGCAATGTATTTTAAAAACATTAAAAAGATATTAATATATAGGCTTTGTTACAGCCTATATTTGGAGATGTCCTTGTGAAGTGAAAGGGTGTTATTGTAAAAACATTCTGTACCTCGGTGTAAAAAAGATAACACACTACTCTGGGGCATATTCTCAAGAACGTGTGATAACCATAGCAAAAGTAACTTAACGCAACTTCCAACATCACAGTCTATCACGGGAAAAGTACGCCATTTTAACAAAGCATTCTCAACACGGCGGTACCATGCCATATTCACCAGATAAGGCTTCAAATTACTTTGTTAAAATCAATGACACACCTCAAAAATGCGAAGCGCGAATGCTAATAATCTTCTGATGAGGCCAATTGCAGTAGTAAAAGCAACGAAAACCAGTGACAGGACTGCAAATCCCACGCGTCTGGCGAGAAAATGCGATATAAAAGCTACAGAAACAACACACCAGAAACAATTCAAAGTGCGTAGCAACATGGATGCACCCTGACAGAGCACAGAGGCCAACACAAACCCCCACAGACCACAAGCAAGGAACAACGGGGTCGGGGAAGGCCAAGGAGAAGAGGGAGAGGAAGACAGGGTGCAGTCCACAGCAAAACCAGAACTGGGTCACTGAGGTGACAGAACACTACCATCAAGTGACTCACAAGTAGACCACCGGGAATGCAGTCGGAGTGTCAAGGAGGCCAATGGAGGAGGCCAAGAGGCGCTTGCATAATGTGCTAATCTAAACCAGGCACAAACCCACTGCCAACAGGAAGGTTGCAACGGCGACAGGAGGTGGGAGTCCTGCACCACAGGAGGAGCTAGAAGAAATGCAGGCCACAGTTATCAGTGTGGAGATGGTGCAAGTAGTGGCTCAAGAGGACCTGACACAACATCAACAGGGTGAGTAACGACCAGGGACTGGGGGTATGGGGGAAGATGGGCACAATGGCAGACCCACAAAGGCCCTGGATCATGCCCCTGATACCTGTGGCACACTCCCGCACCCACACATAGCAAGAATAGTACACCCATGTTGACGACAATGTTGTCCAATGCGCAAACCTGACACTGCATAACAGAGGACACAACTGGCTCCGCACATCTGCATAAAAAGGCCTAATACATCTGACAAAGCTGGAAACTGTGAAATGGAAATGTATGAGTACAACCTCACATCTGTCATGTAGTCCAAATGTACACAGTCCTGCATCTAAATCCTGCACCCCCCAAGCAGTCACAATGTACATTGTCATACAGTCTGCATGTGAACAAGAACAATGCACCAACATACAGTGCAGAATGCAGCAGCCATGATCAAAAGGAACATCCCATTAAGACATCATATATCCCCTCATCTGCGTAGTCTTCACTGGCTGTCTATCAAGAGAAGAACCGAATTTAAGTCATGAACTCTCGCACATAGAGCACTCAACGATACCGGCCAACATTACCTAAAGAAGAGAGTTCGTAAATACCATCAGTCCAGGACCCTTAGATCTAATCATCGGGAGTGCCTTGTCATCCCCCGTTTCACTAAATCCAGAATTGGAGGACGATCCTTTTCCATCAAAACAGCGACCTTATGGAACTTCATGCCCGATCATATCAGAAAAGCCAAATCGCAACTTATCTTCTGAAAGGCTTTGAAGGCTTGGCTCTTCAGCATCCCTTAGCAAACTCGGCACCGACAACCCTACACTGCAGTCGCAAGTGCCGGGACACCCCCATTGGGGGTAGCTGTCTGCTATACAAGCTTAAATACAATACAATGTCAACACAATGTTAACATGTATTTCCCCTTCACATTGCAGAGGGACACACAACACTTCCAGCAGAGTACAGAACACCGCACATCAGTGATGCTGGAGAGGACCACCACACCATCAACACTGACGCCCTACAACAGCCCATGGACATCCCACGCAACCCACCACCAGGACTAGGGCAGCCAAGCTACACCCACCAGGAAGCACCTGCAAGCACGGCTGGCTCACAACACTTCACCGTCCAACACATGGCACCCCAATGCCTGGTTTCAGAATGCCAAAAGGAGGTGGCCGAACAGGTGCGGGTGGGGTCTGAACCCATGGAAGGCAAACTAGATCACATACGTGGGTGTCTATTATCCTTCAGGGACCACCTACACCCCGCAAAGGAGACCTACACTGCCATAGAGACACATGCAGATACACATTCCCAGCCAGGGGCACACAAATACCAGTCACACACCCACGTTGGCCCTGCATACAAGGGCCCAGTCCACTCCCTTTACGAATTGAGTGGGTGATGACAAAGCTACATGTCCAAGCTCTAACCTGCTGCCTGGGGTGACATGTCGGTGTCCGCTGTACACAGCACAATGTAATGTTGTAGGGCCCAGGGCTCTCATACATACAACAGGACCACAGGGAAACACGCAGATATCATGTTGAACTGGCTACGGGCATGTGCGCCTGGCCCCTTTATTGGAAGGGCTACATGTACAGTGATGGCTGTGCTGAATGTGTGTGGGGTGAGTGTAAGCCAGCCCACATGGAGTGCTTGGTGCTGGCAACAACTTGAACAGTGGACACCAGTGCAACAGAAACTGAAAACACCTGCATAACAGAGTCAACTGCTGAGCAACATGGAGGGAGCAGGAGCAGGTACAGAGGTCCCCCAACATACAAACAGAAGTGTCCGTGAGTTGCAGAGCACTGAGGTTGGGCCACTAGAGCTGAGTGCGCTCATGTGATGAAAATGACTAGGATTGTGTCCATTCGGGATATTTCTGATGCAGATGCAGTGGGGTGTTTTAGACCATGCCTCATCTTCCTCATCAATGTCCCAGGTCTCCCACGCTGCCTGAGGTGACATTGCTGTGCAACCTCTCCACAGCACAACACTCAATCAGTAACGGTCCATGGGTTTCAGTGGCACCTGGAATGCTGATCAGGGGATCAGGCAGATGATGGCATCAACGACAGGTCTGAGCAACTCAGGTAGTCTGACAGTACCACTGTTTCGACTCTGGCAGATGGTGGCTTGGAGTTGGCCCTGGGGATGGTGGTGTGTGCCTCCTGGGGTGATGCGACGCCCAGGCCGGTCAGGACTCGATTTGATGTTGAGCCCTGGTGGTCTGCAGTTGAGGCCGGAGGCAGCGGACAGTGCAGGGTCACATACACATGGCATCGATGACCCCCAAGACCACCGTCACAGAGGTTATCCAATATTCATTCACACAGCGGCCGGCACAGGTACACCGCCACGGAATGGTGACTTGCGGTCCACTTAGGTAGGGCCACGCGTACTGAGAGAGACCTCGTCGAAGGTGAATGTGGCAGAGGGTTGTGGGGGACAGTGGAAGATGTCCTCCAGGGAATGATGCAGAGGGCAGAAGCTATCTGGAAGCAGCAAATGCAGGAGTGGAGTGCCACAGCTTGTTGCCACCACCAATACGGTATCAGCTACATGAGGAGGAAAACTACCCCCTGGTCCATAGACTCAGACGCCACCAATGTACGGCCAGAGAGTGTCCATAAATGTCGGGGAACAGACTTAGTGGAGAATCTGCAATGATAACGGTACATTGAAATTAACTCCACCATTGCTAAATCAAGACTCTGTGACCTACTGGACTGCAGTGTAGGCCGAAGGCAGCGGTTAGCAGTGGCCCACAGCCACCTGTCGTAGGCTCTTGATGCACAGAGTTAGAGACACCAGAGCAGCTGTCGGTAGTGTTCGATCACCTCCGTAATGATGATCCTTTTTTCCTCCCAAATGTAACGTGCCATCCTCTTACGCCTCTCCTTGCATGCAATGATATGTACTCTGCCTTTGAATAATCGATGTTCAGTTCCAATTATACGACCTACTTGAGTGCAGCGTAGGCCGAGAGCACTAGTCTGCGTGGGCCCACAGAATGTTGCAGTTGTGATGCACTAATAAGACCTGGTGGCACCACATCAAAAGGAGTATAGTGTCATAATCTCAGCCATAATTTATTTACTCTGCCATGTTGTAATCAAGACTCAGTTCCAAATGTGTGACCTAATTGTATGCTGTGTATGCCGGCAGAGTACGTCAATGAGAAAGAAGTACTGTGGGCCTGTGTCTGGAAGGCCCTGATGGTCTGAGGAGGCTGCCAAGATCGCGGCCCTCTGGCTTGGAGATTGCACCGACACGTGGTGGGCTCTCTTTGGCACACGGCAGTGTCGGCTGGTGAGGAGTGAGGCCTGGGTGCACAGGGGTGGGCAAGACGGGTTCGGGGACCAGGGTCCCGGGTTACAGCAGGTGCACAGGATCGCAGGCAACCCCACTCATGGTGACGGCATCAACCTTGTGGCGGGGTGAGAGGCACCGTCCAGGCACAGACGTTGGGCATTCTAGTAGAGGACCATGCCCAGAGTTACATGCCTTTTATTTACACCCCTACGATGGCCTGGCGCACTCCCCTCACCCTTCCGGGGGAGATGTAACAAGCTACATTTCCGCAATCTTCCCCACTGGCTGGTGTGACATGGTTGCATCTATTGTCCATTACACTACAAACACCTGCGGTGACTGTCGACATGGATATGAGTGTGGTCTGCATACTGCAGTCTGTCCAGTACATCCACGCCACACTTGGCATTGTGTACATTCTCATTCATCGGTCACTTGCCTCCTTTGCACATGCCTGGTCCCCACCTCTTCCGACATCTGCTATTGTGTGGCTGAGGTGCCATGCCATTGATGACTTGTCTACATGGCTGGCCCAGGTTCCCACAGTGAGTTGTGCTGTTGTGTCTGGTGGGTGTCCATATTGTATGTGAGCTTGTGGCATGTGCATTTCCTGTGAGTTGCATGATTGTGGAGTTGGGGTGTGTGTTGTGTGCATTTGGTATTGACCAATAAGCAGTGCATTTTCGTGGGTGCCATCCTGGTAGCACATGTTGATGATGGACTGTCAGGGGTGTAGGAATCATGTACACTGCATGGGTGGTTGGCGGTAACATTAGTGGAGATTCCCTGGTGGTCCACTACTGCCTGCATATTTGTCGGACACATGCACATTCTGTTGCTCTTATTGTGTGCAGTGTAGCCAGGGGCCACAAGTAGGACATGTGTGCAGTCAATTGCCCCTTGACAAGTGTGGGAAGCATGCTGTGGCATAGACACCTTGCTTGAACTCTAGGTGTTCCTGCACAGTGTGTGTGGGAAGTAGAGATAGTGGGGTACCAAGCTGATGGTGTCATCTATGACCGACATGAGGGACTTGGATTGGCCTGGCTGTGTGACTTCTCCATCTCAGGCGGTTGTTGGTTGGAGGGTACCAGAGCTAACACGTGCAATACGGCCAGAAGCTTTGTCTGAGGTGGGATGTTGGTTGTTCTCTGTGTTGGTACCATCCGCCTGTGGACAATGGTGGTCAGGATGCAGAGGAGGGTTGTCCCTTTCAGCATGTAGTGGGCAATAACATTCATATTGGGTCTGTGGGTGGTGCATTTTCTGAGAGTCACTGTCTTTGTCTCCGCTGCCTCAGTGTTGGTCCTGGGGGGCGGTGGGTGTCCGGAGGGTTGGGGGTCCTGGGGGTGGTGGCAGTGGGTGTTGTGGCCTTCTTAGGTGTCCGGCCCACATGTTCAGTGGCTCCATGGCATCTGTTGTTCTTCATGAGTGGCTGTGGGCTGGGCTCCATTTTCTGGTGCAGGCTGCCGTCCACTTTACACCAGGTCAGAGCAAGTGTTAATTTCCTGCTGCTAACACGCCTTATTGCGTGTTTCGTGGTCTATTAGCCGATCTGGCTGGTTGTTGAGAATGTTGCAGAGTAATGTTGTCGTGGATTTTGACACAGGAGCGCCTACTCTGCATCTCATTAGTGATAGTTGACGGGTCATCTGTGGCAATGTATTTTGCAGCTGCTATCGCTGGTAAACTGGTGCTATGGGCTGTTAGCATCAGCTTGTGAATGGGGTGATACATTTATCGCGACTTTGGCTGCTATAAAGTGCTAACAACTTGGCAATAACTTCTTGAGAATATGCCCCTATGTGTTTTATATTGTTTTGAGTAAGCAATACATAAATGCTGTTGGATGGATAGCATGTGTAAATTATGAATGCAGACTTAAAATATGAAATGTTAATCAACAATCTTCTGCAGGGCAAAGCACCAGTCAGTAGGCCCAATAGGGATAGATAAGACTATATACAGTTCTTGTTAGCTGCCATTGCTTTTTTGGGATTTGTGGTAAAGATCAGAGGCAGAGCTATACCAAGTTTTGGCTCATAAACAATCTACCTTAGTATGATACAACTGGGAGGCTAATCTTTAACCTCAGGCAGTTGTCAAATGACACAGTCTTTATAAGTAACATATTTAATGAGATTGTATAAAGATAAACATTTGACACCAGGCAAGGTTTATAGATCTTTTGAACATCCTTTTTGAATTAAAACTCAATTCAGCAAAGACAAGTATCAGGGTCTATGTCCAGTCTAGTGGAAGGTGTGTTACCTGAAATTATATAAAGCAAATGCTACTATAATTGTCATAACCACTGTAGCTAGAACATGAAATCAACAGATATATATTATGGCCGGGATGCCTGTCACCCCCTCCCAACACAATCCCCAAGGATGGGAAGACGGACGCAGTTCTGAACTTTTGGAAGGCGGGAGGGAGTTACCCTCCCGGCCGTATTTATTAAAATATGAAACAAAATTAAAACATTTAAAATAACAGTTTCATATCATGTACAATTTTCCATTTATGACATTACGATGCAGACACGTTTATTGGCTAACCTTAACAAATCTCTAATACAAAGGTTCTCCTAGCCGAGTCTAAGCATCCTGCAAATGCATACTTTCTAAATAAAATTGTACATCCTAACATTACGGGCCAACGGCAAGGTCGTAACCGGTGTCAGATCCCTACTACCAGAACTCCCCCCTCACGGTGTGAGGGGCGGGCGCACAGAGGACTGTACCTCTGTGCCAACTTCCAATTTCCCTTGTCTTAGCGGGGGCCCCTTATTTAATTCGATGCCATCTTAATGGTCGTCCGAGGACTCGTGTGAGGTGTCTAGAAGGTAGCGTGGACCCCCCTCCCACCCCACACTGTTTATCACATCCGCCGTCGCGGATATCCTGGCCCCGGGAAATTCGTAGGAGGGGCATCTAGCCGCCTCCTCCCCTGGGAGGGGCCTATGACTGCCTTCCCTTAGGCGACCCCATACTTAGTGGGTGCCGCCTCCCCGTGTGAGGGGCCAATGGCCGCCTCCCCCCGGGCGCTCCCATCCATAATGGGTGGCGCCCCCCCCTCTTGGGACCTTGAAATTACTGCTCACCGATCATGACCTTACCGCCACAGGCCGGATAGTTGACCGGCTATCCGGCCCCCCCACACTCCTACTAAAGGTCATGCTTTTACAAACCCCTTAACCATGCTATGAAGTCTCCTATGAGTAAGACATTCCCCTTCCGGGACAAATGGACCCCATCTTCGAGATACATGTGATCCCCCCGAATACATCCATGCGGAATACAATGCAACTGTCCCAAGCGAAACAACCTACCAAGCTGGTTATTGACTTTCTTTACTGAATGATTCAAAGCTGATACAGAGAGGGCCCCCCGCCACACTTTCCTGGGAATCATGTGTGACCATGCTATCGTGCACCCCGGAATCCTTCTCGCCAACCAGCTAACAGTAGATAGAACTCGCTCGAGTAGTACTCGCCGACCGAGTGTCACCAAATCATTGCCTCCCAGGTGTACTATGATTACAGACGGCGGTGACCTTGTCCGCTCTAACAGTCCCTCAACAAAACATTGAAATTGGTCAATACAGAGCCCGCCCCTTCCGTGGAAGGTCACCCTGCACCCGTATTCCCCAGCCGCGTGAATCATGTCACCTGCTTTGAATACGTCCCCGGCACGCCTCACGTATGAGTGGCCCACGACCCACACCACTCTCTCCTCAGTCGGTGATCTTTGACCGCTGGTCCCCAGGTGTCGGGTCGACTGCACAGTCCGCCCCGCATAGCATGCTCGCGAAACTGTAAACCAAACAGAAGACAAGAAGCGTGAGTGCATGACATTGGCTTCACAACATGTGCAACCGCACATACCTTTTATAACAGTTCGAGGACCATCGTCCCAATTGTTTCACCTTTTCCACACTCAGACCCCTGGCTGTAGCCTCTGTAGCAGCCCCTATCCTAAAGGAATGGGTCCCAAAATCGCCCGGGTCCAAGCCCGCTGCCGCGATTGCCATTGTTAGCACCCGCTGAAACTGAAACCTAGTCAGTGGGGTGGCGTCGGTGTGTCTCAGCAAGCTCCCCCCCCCCGCTACCGGCCTTTGCGCTAAATATTCCTCAACGCATTTCACCGGGCACATGGGGGACCCTCGCATGTGCTGGACAACAGTACTGTCCCCCATAGCACCCTGATCGGTCTTGGACCTGGCTATTGTGACTATCATTGAATCACCCTTGATCAGAATGTGTTCCCGACACAGACCTCACCCCATATCCTGCTAATTTTTGCCACCAGCTCGCTCACCCGCATAGCCCCATGGAATGCTAATGCGAAAGCGGCCCGGAACAGCACTGCCTCGGACTGGGAGGAACATGTCGCGGGGAGTACCGACATCAGTAGGGACAACCTTTCTAACCCAATCGGGCGCCTCTCGTCTACTCTATGACCCTCGAGGCGTTGCCACCCACGCAGTGCCTTCTTTACCAGAAAGGACGATGTGGGGTCCTTGATTCCATGCGCCTGTGCCATGAATGCAATGGCGGCCCGGTGCCTATTGGCCGTTGCCGCTGATCGGCCTGCCTTGTGGAGTGCCACTAAAAACTTTAGGACATACTCCTCCTGCCCCCAATTATCCCCTCCTGCTGGACCCAAAAATGCACAATAGGAACGAAACGCTCCTTCGTATGCCTTCCTTGTCCTGGGGGCTAGGCTTGCTCCCACGAGGTCCTGTAATCCGGGGCACCGAGTAACCAGAGAGCTTCGGGAAATGGTGCCGCCACTAGGCCCGCGGAAGGTAGATAACCCCTGAAGGCCTGCATGTGGGAACGAGAGAGCGCATCAGCCGCCTGGTTCAGCACACCCGGCACGTGCCTCGCCCTAAACTGCACGTTCAGTCTCATGCAAAGTAGTACAATTTCCTTCAGTAATCTCAAAATCCACTTGCAGCGTGCTGCCTGATTATTTATACATTTGACTACGGTCATGTTGTCGGACCAAAACACCACTGTGCGATCACGAAACTCATCCGGCCACGCCTTCAGAGCCACAAAAATGGGGAACAACTCAAGAAACCCAATGTTGCCTGTGAGCCCACTGGTGTGCCACCACGTCGGCCATGTCTGTGCCGACCATCGATTACCGAAGATGGCGCCAAATCCCACGCTCCCTGCCGAGTCGGTCCACAAACCCAGCTCGTCGGAGGATGCTGGTGACTTGCTCCACACCACTCGACCGTTGAAATCCGCCAGAAATGCCAACCATATGCGCATGTCCTGGCGAACCTCTGCAGACAGTCTCGTGCGATGGTGTCCTTCCTTGAGACCAACCATGGCTTGTGCAATAGAGCGGGAAAAGGGGCGGGCCATTGGTATCACTCTTAGGGCAAAGTTAAGCTGGCCCACTGCTTGTTGTAACTGATGGAGAGTAACTTTCTCTTTGCTAATGCACAGTTCCAGGGAAGCCCTGAACTTCGCTACCTTCCCCACCGGCAAACGGAAACATCCCTCCACAGAATCGATCTCAATTCCAAGAAACTCGAGTGAAGTAGATGGTCCAACCGTCTTACCTGGTGCCAATGGCACCCCGAACCCCTTCATGAGAGTGCAAAATTCCTGTAACGCCTGCACACATTGTGTGTCGCCGGCTGGCCCAAGAACAAAAAATCATCTAGGTAATGCATAACCTGGGTATGGCCAGTGGCTTTGGTGAACGCCCATTGCAGAAAACAACTGAATTTCTCAAAATAAGCACAAGAGATGGAGCAACCCATTGGCATACATCTATCCGTGTAGTAGCGTCCCTGAAACACAAAACCTAACAGACGCTGATCCTGTGGGTGTACCGGGAGCAACCGGAACGCTGACTCAATATCCGATTTAGCCATCAGCGCTCCGGGCCCCAGGCGATTCAACATGGCGACGGCCTCATCGAAGGATGCGTACCGCACCGAACAAATTCCTGGATCAATCGCATCGTTCACCGAAAGACCCCTCGGAGCCGACAAGTTATGAATTAACTAAAACTCACCTGGGTCCTTCTTAGGGAATAATCCCAACGGTGAACAAACGAAATTAGGGACTGGCGGGTGCCTATATGGGCCAGCAACCCGGCCACGGGCAACCTCTTTTGCAATCTTACTTTCCACCACCGCCGTATTCTGCTGCACCGACAGTTGGTTTTTACACAGTGATTCCCCCCGAAAATCCCCCGCCGGGATGTGGAAACCATACGAGAAGCCGTCCCGCAACACCCCGGCGGAGACATGATCAGGGTATTCATTTAGCCAGGGGATCATTGCCATGATATCTACGGGGGTAGGTAGCGGTACCCCATGGTTGACATTAGACCTGTTTGGCCCCTCCTCTACCCCCTGTATCACCATTCTTGGCTCTGCACGAACTCTCAGGGTGTGAAGAGTGTCCGCACCCTGCACACTCATGCCTGAACTTACATGTCCCTTGTGGCCTCGTGCACTTGCCTCTGTTAAAGTTCCAACAAACCCCTTTTTTACCCCCGTTCCCACCACTCCTCGGTTGGTGGTCACCAGCGGCGCCTGCTCGAAAGGGCGCCGCCGAATGATGGCGGGAGGGCGCCGACCCATTCCCGCCAAGCGAAGACGACTTTGTCGCGCCCGGCAGGAGCTGCTTCTGCCAAGAGATGGAGTCGAGACAATCCCACGTCAGAGATGAATCGTGCTCCTTGGCCTTACGAAACTTACTATCATAACCCAACCATTCATTGCCTTCATACGTTTCATAGAAATCCATTATACGTGTCTGATAGCAGGCCAATTCGGTCAACACCTCGGGCTTACGTTCCCCCATGATCGCAGTAAACATCGCAAATGCCCTGGCCCAATTTGAGATCGTCTCATCCACCCTGAATCCCACCATTTTTGCATGCCACACACTCGGGTGCCACAGATCCTTCTGACTTTTAACATACTCCACCTCGTGGTGGTCAGTCAAGAGAGAAAACATATTCACATACTTATCAGCCCAAATCAATTCTTTCGTGGCCAGCGGAATATGTTGGACCACCTTTTCCCTTCTTGAGGGTAACGCTCCCTCCCTCGCCATTGGCAATGGCTGCTTACCCGAATCCATAGCTGGTCCCGCTGTTTTTCCAACGCCAGACGCCGGTCGTTCTGAGGGAACCTGTGGGGGGACAAGAGGGAGATTCGCCTTTGCGGCATCTCTCGATTGCCGCAACTGCTTCATTAGTAACCTGGCCTCTTCGGCCGTGTCTCCTGGTGCCGTAGCACCCTCAGTATTTTTGCCGAGCCATGCGGCTAACTGGGCGGCCAACTCCGGAGGCATATCCTCCTCGTTAGTGGGCGTAACTACAACCGGAATCGGTTGGCCTGCGTCCGGGATCGGAACCGGGGCCTCCACTGGACTAACCAGGCTTGCCGGGGGTGACTCGGGAACTGGGGCCTCCCCCCCTGCCGCCCTATTCCTGGCCCTTTTACCTCTCCCAGCGGGGACTACTCCCGGCAATGCTGGTCCGATTACTTTCTTCGGTCTGCCCGTATTGTTCATTGCCGCCATCTTTTTTTTCATGCTCGCCATATCCTTCATTAACATGCGAAGCATCTGGTCAGTCCCTGCCTTCTTTCCGGCCTTCTTGCCAGGCATCGTTGTCAGATATTCGATCCTTGTTGCTTACGAGGTCCTGGATCCGAGGGTACGGAGTCGCTGAAAGAGAAACACAAAAATTACAAGTTCTCAAAAATTCCTCCTTGTTCCGTCGAGGGCTCACGTGCAACGAGAGGATGCAGCTTCCAAGCACAGGAACAAGAGGATGCTTCTTTGGATTGTTGCTCCTTTTATTCTTCTTCGGGAGGGCGTGTATCCTCCTCCGGTACGCCTACGGGGCGTGGCCAACGGTGTAGGTGTCTAGGACAACCCTTCTTGGGCGGGAAAAAGGCGCGCCCCGGCTACGCCGCTTCGGGCATACCAGCCGAGACACGCCCCCTCCCAAAATGGTTTCCCGTGGGGATCCGGGCCCCCTACCATACGTTCGGGGGGACCGAGTGGTCACCCCTTTCCAATAGTAATTTAACCGATTGCGAAAGGAAAAGAGACAATATGTTTTTGTATGGTCATATGCTTATCAATAAGATCTATTAATTGACGATCTTGAGCGATTTTAACATGATATTATTTATAAATATTTATATATGTATTTATTTATATGCCATGTTGCACAGAATACCTTGCGTTTTTGCACACTGCATTTGCACTTTATCTGCGCACATTGCACTTTCAAATGACAGATGACCATTAGATATACTGTGCCTTTAAACAATGCAATCTATTGAATCAAAGCATTTATGCGGATATAATGTGTCACTTTAATTGGACACTCACAGCACTTGTCCTGTATGAATTTTACATTGTATCAAACATTGCAACTTTCTATAAAATGATTGCAAGATATCTGTTAAATGATATGTAAATATTGGAAAAAATACTACCTTTTGCTCCACTTTTCTATGTAACAACTGTGGTTTGGAAAACAGACTCTCTAGGTCGGCCATATGTAGTGTGTCCTCAGTTTTTACTTTTTAATCACATGGTGTTGCAAATGAAGAAAAAAATCACTAATTGAATTTGTGCAGTGTACCATTTAAAAGGGATGTCTTTTCATTAACCTGACGATCTGTGACCAAGGGCGGATGCCCGAAACACGTCAGATTTGGTAAACTTTCCTTGTTAATAAATCTGCCGAATGAAGATTGGGACTCGTGTGGTTTTTCCTATTCTCTGCCTGCCTGGTAGTTATGTGGTGAGAGACTACTGTTCTTGAATACAATTTCGGAAGGAGGTTGCTTCCGAGGCGAGTCCACCCCCCACAAGCTGGCTGTCTACATTCAACCTTTGCTTTTCGTTTTCCAGGATGGAAACTCTTTAGCGACAACCCCTGCACAAACGGGAACCTTCACTGCACCTAAAATCATCTGTACAGCAGCGACGGCTTGAGATAACACAGACGGCGTGTTCTGCTGAAAGCGGAAATCAATCTTCTGTTTTCCGCGGTGGCAGTGTTTCCGCAAGAGTACGAGGCTGCTGTGTATCGGCAAAAATGAGAGGAACTAACAACGGCGGCACGTCTGAATCATGAGACAGTGAGAAACGCCGAGTACTTTCAGCAAAAGCAGTGGTGAGTGTTCCCATGCACACGTGCGGTGTGGGGGAATTACAAACGGCAAAAACGGTTGGACTTTGTTTTAGACCGGTTAAGGTCCTCCGCTTTGTGAAAACATATATCTGAAGGAAATCATAAGCATACCATAATATCAGAGGAAATTCTAAGGGGAAGAGAGGCAGCGGCAGATGCCCTATATTCTCATCTCCCCAAAGTGACTTTGAATTCCACAACAAGTGGCAAGAATGTGTCGAATGAACAAGATAACACTGAGAAAAATCGAATAAAATGGCCTTAAAACGTTTAGCAAAATGCATGCGCCAAGAAATGACAAAATGGTGGGAACATAAATCTCTCACTAAATATCTGGAGGAAGGACGTGTCCCACGTGGTTTGCGCATTCTTCTAGCCCCAAGCTATGAGAACCCTAATCCCGAAATGTTTAGGGAATGGGGCAGGACCAATCTAGAATCATCAGCCAAGCTGGTTCAAATCCTCATAAAATATGCCTCTATTGACAGAGTTATTTTAATGAAGGAAATCAATGAAATCAATGAATTTCTGGAAAAATTTGAACCAAAAGACATCATTACTAAAACGCGCAAAGAAATTCAAGAAAGACTTTCCAAACAGGAGGAAAAAATAAAAGCGCGCAAAATATACAAATTTGCCCGAGACAAGGAAGATTATGCGCAGGGCAGGATTTATACCTTTGCACGCAAGTTTGAGAAAGCCAAAAGTAATAAACTTGCACAACAGCAAACAAAATCAATTCAACAAACCAGCCAAGCTGAAGCCACGACATCAGTGGCCACTGACTCCACCAATATCATCAGTGATGAAGAAATACTCACTAGTGGTCCATCATCTGAAGATGGTAACTATATTGCAAGAAATCCAAATGCCATGATTCTGGACTTGGGAGAAGAAGTTGATTTTTTAGTCTCGGACCGCCTACAAACACTCAGGCCTCTAACGAGGCAGCAGAAAAAAAGTCAAGACGTAACAAAAGGAGGAGGGAGCACAGAAAAAAGCGCAAAGTCGCCCAAAAAACCAAAAAAACCAAAAAAGTAATACTGGCGCAAAAAGCGGTAGAAGATAATGCTATAATTAATCTATCCAGCCTGTCCCTCAACAAGGCTGAAAGACAACTACTCAGCCTTGGCCTTACCTATTGCAGGCATCAGATTTTAATCATGCCAAAACCCGGGTTGACGTCTACTGCTATATTAGAAAACTTAAACTACAAAAGTTTTTTAATATCAAGGACGGTTCATCAGGCAACATACAAAGCAGCAACACCAGTGGGGCCACCACAAATTTAAATGTGCCTGCTCGAGACGCCAAGGCATTTCTTACATTACGCCAACTGGCCAAAAATGACACACCCAACACTGTTCCCACCTCTACTCAGGAAGAACTTAGAGAGGCCTCTGTGGCGCGAACAGTAGTCCATTTAAACCCAAATCGAAGTTCATGCCTATAATGCCAAGAGACTCGATTGACGGTTTGTCATGACGTGGTTGTGTGAGATCTAAAACAACTGCATTATAAGATCAAACATAAAAAACGCTACAAAAGTCAACAGGAGGAACAATATCTATCTTTCGTTTCTAAATTGAGTAAAGACCACAAAAACATCGTCACCACTGCAGACAAGGGAGGCAATGTGGTTATTTGGCCCCAGGATCCCTACATTGAGGAGGCCATGAAACAACTAAATGACTCCTTGTGCTATACCAAATATACAGGCAAGGATTATAATCTGGCCAAGGAATCACTGTTGAAATTGCTCCACAAGTGGAAGAGGGAGAGCATGATCTCAAAACAAGAATTTGACTTCCTCTACGTGGAATTCCCCATATTACCTAAACTCTACCTCCTCCCAAAAGTACATAAACAGGTAATGCCAGTACCGGGTCGACCCATCATCTCGGCCATTGGTGGAATAGTAGAACATGTTACCGAATACATTGATTACTTCCTACAGGACTTAGCGAAGGAATTACCAACATATATGAGAGACACAGGAGACTTCATTGCTAAAATCAAGGATATTCCATGGAGTGATGATCTACTATTGATCACTTTAGACATTGAATCGCTCTACACCAGTATCGTGCACACTACTGGTTTGGCAGCACTGGATAACTTCCTTGGGAACAGACCTGTGGAATGCTATATGCATAACAAGATGATCTTAGAACTTACTGGTTGGTGTTTGAACAACAATTTCTTTTTATTTGGCAACAATATCTACATACAACAAGCATTTGCAATGCAATAGGTCTCGCATTAGGAAAGTTTGAGCTATTGGTATTGTAACTGACAATTTTTTTATTTATGTGTTGGTTTTGAAAATAGCGAAATGAATAGCTTTGTCATTTACAATGTCAATAGTTATACCTTTCGCAAATGTGACACCTATAGCATTTGTAATGCAATATGTGTTGTATTTACGTGAGTTAGATGTATTAATATTACAAATAACAATGGTTTTTATTTCTTTTAAATAATTAATACTTAAAGTTATTGTAATTTATAATGGCAATAGCTTAACTTTTGTAAATAACTTTTGTGAAGATAATGTTCAGTGTATTTTATTGTGACGAAAATCCAAGAACAGAAGTGAAATATTAACTTTTTTTGTGACATTTGTAATAAAGCTTGAAACATTGAGAGAACATATTTGAACCAGTTGTTGTTGAATGGTTGCACAGATTGATGCTGTGGTGGCGCTGAGTGATGTTGTTGTGGTGACGAGTGGGGGCTAATGTGTGAGGGGGCAGTGTGTGAGGGTGCAGTGTGTGAGGGTGCGGGGTGTGATTGTGTTGTGTGCCCTAAAGTAGTGTGAGTGAGCAATGTGTGAGGGGGCAGAGTGTGAGGGGGCAGAGTGTGAGGGGGCAGAGTGTGAGGGGGCAGAGTGAGAGTGTGAGGGGGCAGAGTGTGAGGGGGCAGAGTGTGAGTGGGCAGAGTGTGAGTGGGCAGAGTGTGAATGGGCAGAGTGTGAATGGGCAGAGTGTGAATGGGCAGAGTGTGAGGGGGAAGAGTGTGAGGGGGCAGTTTGGAGTGGGCAGTGTGTAAGGGGGCAGCCCTATAATACTGAGGTCTAAAGTAACTATTGTTTAGATGTACTACAGTTTATTTATAGTAGTAATTATTAGTTATATATATTATCAAATACTTAACATTATGTTAGGACTGTCCAAAATAATATTTCAGCCCAATACTTTTCTAAAGCGAATTTTATTGGAGCCTCTTTACAACGTTGGCACGTTTAGCTATCAACAGTGCCCGACCCCTTCTCTTGTGCAGTGATCTCACCAGCATGCCAATCATTGAAAAGGAAGCCTCGTCACCACTGCAAACATCCGACAATTTCTATGCCAACTACCATCCAAGAGACATGTGACGCATCACAGACTTGCAGTACAGGCTAGCATTCAGCTACTCCAGAAGAGGGAACCCCTGTATCCAATTAACATGACAGCAGAACCTCGGGACACTTAATGACAGCTGTGGAATCTTACATCCGATTACAAAAGAGGAAGTAGTTGTGGTGCTTTAGACCCACTTCAGTTACATTTTTTCTTATTAAGGACCCAATGCATGTGAAACATCGTAAGCCAGGTTTGCCATGCATTGCATCTCACCTCCTTAATAAGCGCGAGCCGGCACTCCGGGGCTCACGCCCCCCACTTGCAGTCTTCGTCCGGCCAGTACTTCGCAGCGCTAGAGCCCAGCCCAGAGGCCTCCTCCGTCCTTGGGCCCCTACACTCACATCCACGGAGCACAGCGCAGAAGCAGTTTCAGGACACGTTTCCAGGTACATTCCTCCCTCTTCCTCTCAGTCACCCCCGCCCCAAACCGGGAGCGCAAATGGTGTCTGAGTAGAAAGTTGCGTAAGCGGAATGGAGGCCTTACGCATTTCAACTACACTGCTTTCTAAACACCTGTACATCTTGAAAATACATACATGTAATGTGACTGTGTACCGCTTACATTTATAACCTTTGTCTATGTGCATAAAAACACAGGGTTCCACATAGTAATAACAACGCTGGCAGTCCTGCCATCGTGACATTTTTCCGTGATCCTTTTTCAAAACAGCCACAGGCACAGTGATAGCTCTCCCGCTGGCAGGGCCGCTTTCAGCACGGCACTACAAATCCATCCGTAATTACTCGGAGAATGCTGCTTTCACCTCTTCTTGCAGCGCGTTTTAAATCCCAGGCCTTTTGTTTGTTAATATAAAAATACACAGGCATCTACCAGTGCTGACATCAGCTGATTCGTGCATCAGGTGCCGGTACTGGCATCTTCCTTCCCAATGCACGGGAATTCCTGTTTTTACTTCCGGGAGAGGGCATAGCAGGGGCAATTGGAGTGCGCGGTCTGGCATAGAAAAGAAAAACCCTGCACCGACAGCTGTCTTATAAACCAATCTCCACTGGCAGGGGGGCAGGGGGGGAGGAGATGGGAGGTGGTAGCAGGAAGTTAGAGGTAGTATGGTGGGCATGGATAAAAAAGGCTGCCGCATTAAAAGTACACACAAAACTCGAGGCACTTGTCTTTATGTTCAAACGGCTTGGAGTGTTTGTCCTCACTGATTAGTTGTATAAGACTTCGTCTTAAACACATTCTTTTGTGGAGAAAGCTGGGACGACTGTACTATGCAAACGTTCAACCGTGTTTCACAAGAATTTGCTCAAATGCGTTCTAAACGTACCAAACCATGTTTAGATTTGTTCCAGTGGAAATCCTTTTGATTATGTTATACACATTAGCGGGTGGGTAGCAATAGGGAGCTCCGGACAAGTGTTAAGTGCTCCAGTAGAAATGTTTGCTCCCTCTGTCTTCAAATATTCATAACCCCACACTGCATGGAAGCTCTTATTAGTTTGTCCTTTGTGGGATGGGTGCTTGGGGGTATGTGTTCTTGTGTGACGTGTGCCTGTGGGATGTGTTCTCGTGTGATGTGCGCTTGTGTGAAGTGTGTTCGTGGCACGTGTGCTTGCGTGTCCTGCTCTATGATGGCCCTCTGCAGACATGTGGTGTAACACGTGCCTCTCCCTCCTGCCGCCCCACACAAGCCCCTATGCCGTGCTCACCAAGGACACCATGCCGCAGACCTACAAACGGAAGCACTCCTGGTCCTGCGCCGTCTTCTCCAACCTGCAGCGGAAGTGCCAGGAGAAGGCTTTGAGATCCAGAAGTACGTCACCAAGCCGGACAGGAAGTAGCTGGGGCTCACCGACGCGCAGGTGAGAGATTCTTGCTGCGTGGGGCGACCTGCGGCGCCACACTGGAGAGAACGAGGGCCTTGCAAAGGTGACGCACTTTCTCTTTGGCCTTAGCACGCCACCCACCCCCCCCCCACCCCCCCCCCCCCCCGCCGAGGCTGAGCTCGGCCGCCAGAGCCAGAGCTGCTCAAGCCGCTTCCCCAGGCTCCCGCACCCCGGTGCCGCCTCCGCTGCTCCCCGGCCCCAGCATGGTGATGGCCGAGCCCCCGGGGCACCCCCAGTGCGGCCCGGTGTGGGTGGCCTTCTACAACATCGAGAGCACGCTGTGGGTGGCCTTCTACAACATCGAGAGCACGCTGGGGAAGGGCAACTTCGCCTTTGTGAAGCTAGTGAGACACTGCATCACCAAGAGCGAGGTGAGTGCCTGTGAGGACCTAGAGAGGGATTCCTATGCAAGCCGGGCCCCTGGATCACCGAGAGGGAGTGGAGTACACATGGGGAGCGAAAGAAACAAAAGCGGACACTTTGAGGGAAATGAATAAACATGTGTGAAAGTTGCAGGAGGTGTGTGTGCGTGCGCGGGTGTCTGCGTGTGCACGTGTGTGTGCTAGCCTTCGGTCGGCCTGCGTCGGCGCGTCCACAGACCCTGGTCGGCGCGTCCACAGCTCTATGTCCCTTCAGAGCGAACTCGGTGACAATAGGTCTACGAGACCTAAAAACGAGGTGTAGCGATGGGGGCCTGTTTCTCCTTCAGCTATGCGTGTTTGCACGTAGGCTGGTGGGAGGAACAGGTCCTCCTGCGCACCCATAGCGCGATGTACAAAAAACATGTCATACAGTGGATGCGTTTTATAGACGATGTTTTTATTTTGTGGAGAGGAAATTCGGAAAGTGTCAATGATTTTCTTTTATGCATCAATGAAAATCAGGAAAATTTGAGATTCACTTCCAATGTAAGTGTAAATGAAGCTGAATTCTTAGATGTAAAAATATATGTCAAGGATGGTCGTCTTGTAACCAAACTCCATAGAAAGAACACTGCTGGCAATAACATCTTGCACGCCAGCAGTGCTCATCCTCGACACACTATAGACAATATCCCATTTGGGGAGTTGCTCAGATTAAAAAGAATCTGTAGTACTGATCATGATTTGGAGGTCGGTACAAATGAAGCCCTTGATAGATTCAGATGCAGGGGATACAAAGAGTCAGTCCTTAAAACTGCCATCCAGAAAACCAATGCTAGAACTCGTGAGTCCTTGTTTTCCATCACCAATAGTGAATCAACAACAACAATTGATTCAAGGGATGAACAAACTCCCAGGTTAATTACCGGGTATAGCAAACAGGCCAGACAAATTAAATCCATAATAAAACAACGCTGGCCTGTTTTAAAAACAGATTTGGTTCTGGCCCCCAGGCTTCCAGACAATCCTGTGGTTACTTATCGGAGGGGACCCTCCTTCAAAATCCAGATCAGTCATGAATTCCCTGAGCTTGCTAAACAAGAGGATTGGTTGAAATCCCGGCCGGGATTCAAACGTTGCTCTACTTGCAGAGCATGTAAATTTGGAAAAAATACCTCCCAATATTCGACTCCATTCAGTCCAGTTGCCAAAGATATCAAGGGTACATTCAACTGTAAAACTGACTTTGCTGTCTATGTCCTGACATGCACCTGTGGCCTTAGATACGTGGGCAGCACGAAGCTACAGGTGCATGCCAGGATACTCCAGCACTTACGTGCCATCGTTAACAACGATGGCACATACCCAGTTGCCAGGCATTTCAAAGCAAAACATAACAACAACTTACAATGCTTGGAATATTATGTCATTGCCTCTGTAACAAAATCTAGGCGGGGTGGCGACAGGGAGAAAATGCTGAGGAGACTTGAATCTCCAATTTATTATTGAACTAGACAGCAGATTTCCCAATGGATTGAATACAACGGAGGATTTACATGTTTTCTTATAACCGATCCTTATTCTATGATTTGTTTATATGTTATTATCTGCTTTGATCTGCCTCATCCTTGTAAATTTTGTCTTTGTTGTGGCATTTGGCAAAATGCCTAGCCACCGGATAGGTAGCATCATTATGGAGAATGGCCCTCAGATGTTGAAGGATCCTGACATGCACCTGTAGCTTTGTGCTTCCCACATAATTTAAACCACAGGTGCATGTCAGGATATAGACAGCAAAGTCCGTTTTACAGTTGAAATTCCCCTTGATGGACACAGGGGATGTATTGAAGGGGTCTCATATGTAGATTTGTTGCAGCCAAATTTACAAGCCCGACAAGTGGAACATTTTTTAAACCCCTTCGTGGGTTGAAGCCATATTGTCGGTTTTCTGGTTTCTGGTGAACTTTTATCCAGATCATTGCCCATGGATCTTCCCTTTCTAAAAGTTACAGCAGGGGGAATAGATAGTCTCTCGCCCAGAGTACTGTCAGTGAGGACAATCGGCCAATGTTTGTGGATAATTGACCTGATTTTCCTTTCCTGATGTGAGTAGGTCAAGATTAATCTGGGATTGTCACAGATGGTGTTTTCAGTGGTGGATTGGTCCGAGTCATCTTTGAACAGGCTGCTTCTAGGGCGTTCTTCTGCTCTATGAATGGCTGTATTAATGATTTTGTTACTGTAGCCTCTTACCCTGAGTCTTGTGCGCATATTGTCAACACATTGTTTGAAGTCATCCTCATCGCTGCAAATACGTTTAAGACGTAAGACCTCTCCGTATGGTATGCTAGCGATGAGGTGTTTCGGATGTGAGCTATTTGCATGCAATGTAATATTGCCCGCCGTGCTCTTCCTGTGTAAGGTGCTCTGTATAGAGTTGTTAACAATTCTTAACTTCACATCCAAAAATTCTATTTCCGAAGTGTGAATGTGGTAAGTGAAAGTCAGGTTAAGATCATTTTTATTGATGCTGTCGACGAAACATTGTGCGGATACTGTGTCTCCGCGCCAAATGATGAAAACATTGTCGATGTATCGAAGATACAACATCACATGTTGATCTACAACCTGCATATATTCATGCTTAAGGACCTGCTCCTCCCACCAGCCTACGTGTAAACACGCATAGCTGGGGGAAAAGCAGGCCCCCATAGCAACTCCCCTGCTCTGTTTATATAAGATGTTATTAAACAGGAAAAAATTGTTATGTAGGCACCAATTAATGAGCTCTACAATCACCTTGTTGTGCGCATACATTTCAATGGGTCTAGTGGCTAAGAAATGTTTAACTGCAGCTAGTCCATGCGTATGATTAATGCTGGTATATAAGGATTCTATGTCTAAGGTCATTAGACATAGATCATCAGACCAATCCACATGTTTGATTTTTGTAAGGAAATCACCAGTATCTTTTACATAACTTGGGAGCAATTTGACCAAATCCTGTAAGAAATGGTCGATGTATTGACCAATATTCTCGCTAGCACTATTAATGGCGGAAATGATAGGTCTGCCAGGTACAGGTATTACCTGTTTATGTATCTTAGGAATAAGATACAAAACCGGTAAGAACGGATGTTCTTTATACAGAAATTTGCTCTCCTCATTGGAAAGCAAACCTTCCCTTCTCCATTGAGCTATCATTTTTTGTACCAATAGTCTAGCATTATCATATTCTTTGGAGGTGGTTTTTTGGTAACATTGTGTGTTGCCCAGTTGTTTTTCAGCTTCCTCTATGTACTGTTTTTTAGGCCATAACACAAGGTTGCCTCCTTTATCAGACTTTTTTATCACGATATTACAATTGTCACCAAGTTTTTTAACCAATTTGTTGTATGCAATTCTCCTGAACATAGCACCTCGATGATATTTGTTCTTTTTAGTGCTAACATTTAGCTGTTTGAGATCTCTTACGACCATATCATGGTAGGTGTCAATGGAGTCTTTTGGCATTAGGGGTACAAATTTAGATTTATTTCTAAAAGGACTCAAGCCCGCCCCCTGTTGGACAAAGTCAATTTTTCGCAATCTGTCTTGGGTAGATACATCAATAGGGTCAAGAGTTTGACTGTTGGGCTCCTCTTCCTCTAGAAGATCGTGCATAGTTGCTACCCCCCCCAACATCTGCGGCCTGTAAGAATGGAGTTTCCCCACTTTCTTGCACACTATTATCAGACACATGATTTAGATTTTTGTCTGCTTTTAATGCATAATGTTTCATAAGTTTGAGTTTTCGTATAAAACAGAAAACATCAATTCTAGTGCGTGCATAGTCAAAATTCTCTCCAGGACGAAAGTTCAAACCCAATGACAAGAGTTGTTGTTCAGCCTTGGTTAGAACTACGTCAGTTAGGTTAATGACAGTGTTGTCTAGTTGCGTTTGTTCTTTCTCCAGAATGTTTTCTTTTTTGTTGCGGTTTTTGAGCCTTTTGCGATGTTCTCTCCTGCGTTTGTTTCTGAACTTGCGTCTTGCTTTTTTTGTATCCTGGGACGCTGTGTCTTCAGTCTCTCCTCGACTAAAAAATCGAGCTCCTCACTCATGTTAAGGATTGGACGATTTTGAGAGATTGTGTCCCCAGATGCACTTGAAATACTTGAGCCGCTGGTCACTGACACTGTGTCATTAGATAGGTCTTCATTAGTACCATCCACTTGTTCTACATTCCTGGTGGTCGAGGTTTTTTCACAGTATTGTTTCCGTTTGGCAAGATCATATTTTCTGGAAAACGTGAAAATCTGGCCGTTTTCATAGTCCGCCAGATCCCTAGCGAACTTATGGGCTTTTCTCGCCTTGATTTTATCCTCGTGCTTCTTAAGTCTTTCTGCAATGTCCAATTTGGTTTTACTGATGAACTCTGTTGGGGGTAATTTTTCAATTTTGGCAGTGATTTCTTCCAATTCTTTTAAAATCTCCAAACTATCTATTTTAGCATACTTGCACAAAATACGAACTAAGTTCATAGAGGCTTGTAAATTGCTCTCTCCCCACTCACGGAGCATTTCTGGATTTGGTCTGTCAAAGCTCGGGGCCAACAGAATCCTCAGCCCACGAGGCACACGCCCCACCTCACTGTATGCAGAAAGAGATTTGTTTTCCCACCATTTTGTAATCTCAAGTTTGGATTTTGTCTCAAAGAGTTTTAGGAGATTCTTTGCATCGTTGTCTTTATCAGGCTCTGGGACCGGCCGCTGTAGCGTATTACGCGCCCCCGCTGGTTGGATAGAGAACATGCTCTCTGCCGCCAACTCCCTTTCTCTCTCCTGTTCTGCCGTCGCTGACATGGCAGGCTGTGTTGTGAAACGCTTTAAGTGTTCGTATAAAATGACAACAGTCAATTTTATTCCTTGTCTTTACCCACTAGCTGTAACTCCCTTCCTGACGTCTTCCAAAAATGCCCCCACTCACCGGCGTACGCAGTCTTCTGGCGAGCCCTCCGACTCGGTAGAACACGTACCGACGCTGGTTCGTTCTTCACGGCAATTACTGGAATCAGGGAGAAGCCGCTGTATCAATTCCACCACGGATCCTGCACAAATGCGGTTGAAAGCGGCTTCCAGCTTGTAGGGAGGTGGTCTGGAGACAGAAGCAACCGACCTCCGTATCGATAGGCACCAAACAATTTCCACCACTTCCGGCGTGCAGCGAGGAAGGAACTCAAACCACCACAGCGAGTCAGGCAAGATGCAGATTTTATTTGCGTTTCTTTTCCAGCCTGCAACGACGCGTTTCGGGCTTCAAGAGCCCTTGATCACATTCAGCAAATATCGCGACCGTTTAAAGTTTTATACGTTTTTTCAACACCAAATGTACACCCCCCCCTGCACTGCATGGTCAGTAGGTCACATGATTAATAAACATGATAAAAAGACTATCACATGGATCTACGTCTTTCCCAGGTTAATTTACAAAAATATATATTTTTGATTAAAAGTGATGTTTTACTAACTGCTTAAATGCAGGTTTAAACAATTATTATGGCATAGTGGTTTTGTAATATGCAAGTGTGAGGACCACTGATATATGGCATCAGGCTTTAAATGACAGGTTAAATCCATTTATAAAGTTTTTGCCCGCTATGGGTCATTTATACAGCCTCCTAAAAAAATATATATTTGCTTAAACCACTAGTATATGCCATATGTACATTACATCCTGCAATCATGTGTTCAAAATTAGAATAATGCGAGTACTGTTAAACCATGACAGATTCCCAACAAATTTCGACATAAAGTGCTTCCTGTGATAATAGTGCAAAAAGAAAAATTGATAAAAAATGTGTTCGGCGTGTAATAAATACTCACTAAACTGGTCAATTAAAATTTCTATAGTCATACATTACTATGCATACATAAACATACAGTATTGTAAAATTCATTATTGCAATCGATATTTGCCAGTGTATGTCTTACATCTGGAATGAAGTTAGATACCATATGTTATGTTTTGTCAAAAGTAAGTATAGGCTATTCTGAGGACAGGAGGGATTCATGGGAGCTGACATGGTAGAGGGAATGAACATAGTTTGTAATTGGGCAGAAATTTCAGTGCAAAGATAGCTGCATCTTATGCCAAAACTTATGGGCACAATGTTTTTCTATAGATATGTATACATATCCTCCGAATTATTAAGGCCCCTAGGCCACTTGCTGTCTAGTTCCAGTATAAACTTGGTCTCCAGCTGTCTAAGCTTTCTCTCTCTGTTTCCGCTGCGTTTAGATTTTGGGACTGCGGCGATAACAAAATAAGAAAGTTATGAATTTCATCACACATACCGTATACCACCCCTTTTTTCAGTACTTTATGCACAACTAGTTCTTTTCATTATTCACTGGTTCAAAGGATTCACATTACTTTCCCTATTTATTTTGGGACACAGACACTAAGATAAATTTTTTGGTTTGTTTTCACTAGAAACATTTAAGGAGAGCAATTTTGGGAAGGTGGTTTGAGGAAGTTGAATTGTCAAAATGTACACAACTAAAACATATGTTGTGAATCAGTGCTGTCAATATTGCAGTCACACTGTTAATGCATTTATGCAGTAATTTAACCGATTGCGAAAGGAAAATAGACAATATGTTTTTGTATGGTCATATGCTTATCAATAAGATATATTAATTGACGATCTTGAGCGATTTTAACATGATAATATTTATAAATATTTATATATATATTTATTTATATGCCATGTTGCACAGAATACCTTGCGTTTTTGCACACTGCATTTGCACTTTATCTGCGCACATTGCACTTTCAAATGACAGATGACCATTAGATATACTGTGCCTTTAAACAATGCAATCTATTGAATCAAAGCATGTATGCAGATATAATGTGTCACTTTAATTGGACACTCACAGCACTTGCCCTGTATGAATTTTACATTGTGTCAAACATTGCAACTTTCTATAAAATGATTGCAAGATATCTGTTAAATGATATGTAAATATTGGAAAAAATACTACCTTTTGCTCCACTTTTCTATGTAACAACTGTGGTTTGGAAAACAGACTCTCTAGGTCGGCCATATGTAGTGTGTCCTCAGTTTTTACTTTTTAATCACATGGTGTTGCAAATGAAGAAAAAAATCACGAATTGAATTCGTGCAGTGTACCATTTAAAAGGGATGTCTTTTCATTAACCTGACGATCTGTGACCAAGGGTGGACGCCCGAAACGCGTCAGATTCGGTAAACTTTCCTTGTTAATAAATCTGCCGAATGAAGATTGGGACTCGCGTGGTTTTTCCTATTCTCTGCCTGCCTGGTAGTTATGTGGTGAGAGACCACTGTTCTTGAATATATATATATATATATACATATATATATATATATATATATATATATATATATATATATATATATATATATATATATATATATATATATTACCTACTGGCGGTCGCCAGTAGGTATATTTAGTTAGGATTTTTTCTCTATGGGACTTTTGAAAATTCTATGTCTAATAACTTTGGCGTTCGTGGACGGAATCGGCTGAAATTTTCAGGAAAATGGCACATTTTGTTTCTGAGCAGCCCCTGAAAATTTGGTGGGGTTTCGTCAAGGGGGGGCTGAGAAAAAAGGGGGGTCCCAAAACGCGTTTTTTGCATTGAGTTTTCCATAGGGCGGTTGGACTCACTTTTAGCTCGAACGGCTGAATGGATTTGCACGAAACTTGGCAAAATTGTAGGGACTGTTAGCCCGATGTGCCTTTGCTAGGTCTCAATATATGTGCTCCAGTAGTTTTTGAGAAATTAACGTTCAAACCAAGATATATATCTGTAACAGCGCTCTGGGCAGCGATCCGGTCCGCTTACTTTTCGCTTATCGGAACTTTGCGCGCAGAAAGCTGATTGGCTCTCCGGTGTCTGTCAACATTCTAAACAGTCCGGAGCGGACGCCATCTTGTCTCTCGGTAGGATCGAGAGAGAAGAAGAGGTGGAAAACGAAAGGGGAATTTAATGAAAGGGGGCAAGGTATCCCCCTCTTGACCCCCTAGGAATGTTGTTGGGGTTATTAAAGGGTCCCGTGGGGAAAATAAAAAAAAAATGATTTTTCACGGTAGAAGCGCGGCCGCGAACTGGTAGCGAAACGGGAATTCGCCATTTTGTGCTTCGTTAATTAAATTACTAGTTATAAGTGGGTGCGGGAGACGTATCCTAATCCCCTATGTTTCCTGAGGGTGGCTGAGGAGGCTGATATATGTTGATACATCTCTTCCAGCGGCTGTGCGTGAGCTTTTTTTTTTTTTTTGCTGCGTGACAGTCCGGAGCGGCCGCCATCTTGTCTCTCGGTAGGATCGAGAGAGAAGAAAAGGTGAAAAACTAAGGGGGAATTAAATGAAAGGGGGCAAGGTATCCCCCTCTTGACCCCCTAGGAATGTTGTTGGGGTTATTAAAGGGTCCCGTGGGGAAAATAAAAAAAAAATGATTTTTCACGGTAGAAGCGCTTCACGGGCCGCGAACTGGGCCGCAAACTGGTAGCGAAACGGGAATTCGCCATTTTGTGCTTCGTTAATTAAAGTACTAGGTATAAGGGGGTGCGGGAGACGTATCCTAATCTCCTATGTTTCCTGAGGGTGGCTGAGGAGGCTGATATATGTTGATACATCTCTTCCAGCGGCTGCGCCATCTTGCCTTTTTTCGAATGCCACAATTTTGTCGTGCACGGCAGCCATTTTAGATGCCAGGCTGGTCCCAGGCTATCACCTAACCCTGCGGATGTAGTTTATGGCCCCAGCTGTAGAGAATTCAGACATGCCAATCCTCCTGATTCAGGCGTGTGAGTACTGATTTCAGTGCTAGTCTCCCGCCTCCCGATTTCTGCAAGCAAAAACCCGGGGGCATATTACGAACAACTAGCGATAATTTTTGTCTCTAACTTGTTTAGAGACAAAAATTATCGCCGCACATCGGCGATTTTTATCGCAGATAAACCTTGCTATTATCGCTGAAAAGTCAGCGATATTCATGTATTATCGACCTAATGCTCTTAGCCATGTTATCCACCTCCCATTGGATAACATGGCTAAGAACTGCTCAGGGCAGGTGTTAGATTTTGGAGATATTCGCGCTTAGCGCGAATATCTCCAAAAGTTGGTAATAGAAGGTAGCGATGTTAGGGACTGTTTCCAGTCGCTAACATCTTGGCACGCCACTTTGCATGTCATTAGTGATAAGTATCACTGACATGCAAAGCGGGGCCCAAGATGGTCGCTATCTCCTTTTAGCTGTCACTAACTGGTGTTAGCGACAGCTTGGTAATAGGGAAATAATTTTATCTCAGCTTTCATGGCTTTTAAAGCCAAAAAAGCGGAGATAAACCCCCTTGATAATATGCCCCACGATTCCTTGGGGTTTCAGCTGACAGGGCTTGGTATTGTGTTACATGGTAATTTTTCCATGAAACGTCAGAGGGTCGATGCAGGGGTTCTAGAAGAGGTGATAAACCATTTAAGCCTCATGAACAAGCGCATGGTCTTTTAAAGATTTGTGAAGTACTCGGGGCGGCGGTGTGTGTGTGCCCTCTTTCAGGAGCGGGCGGGGGGGCACTGCCAGCAACTTGCCAGGTCAGGTAGTGTTCAACACGTGCATCACCCTTTCTCTGCCTGCTATTGCGCTCCATGCTTCGGAAAGGTAAGAAAAAGAACGTGCATTTGAGTTTGAAATGTCTGATCCTGCAGCAGCACACTTCCAAAGCCCACACATGACAATAACCCGATTCAAGGCCCCATTCACCCGTTTTTAAAAAAATAGATAACACTCCAACAAAGTAAGGTTATAAAACTTTATTAACTACTAACTTTAACGAACGGAACAAAAACTAAAAACATTTAAACATTTCTCAACACAAAAAGCAACAATGGTTAGAAGCTGTCTTTTGTGCGAATAGTCCCAAGGCAGCACAACGTGCAGAGTTCTGGACGGCACCCAGGTGATGTCGCCTGGGTGCCGCACTGGTTTAGGGATCCTACAATGCTGCTCCGAAAATTGGCGTGGGGCGTCCCGGGTGGGGCGGGGGGAGGCCTCGTCAGTAGCGGTCTGTTGTGCGAATAGTCCCAAGGCAGCACAACGTGCAGAGTTCTGGACGGCACCCAGGTGATGTCGCCTGGGTGCCGCACTGGTTTAGGGATCCTACAATGCAGCACAGAAAAACAGCGTGGGGCGTCCCGGGTGGTGCGGGGGGAGGCCTCGTCAGTAGCGGTCTGTGTCCAGTGTCACATGGCTGACTCAACATGTACGACAGGCACCCAGGTGATGTCCAGTAAACTGCCGCACTGGTTTTGGTATCCTACAATGCTGCTCCGAAAATTGGCGTGCGGCGGCCCGGGGGGGGGGCGTGGGGGAGCCGGCGTGAACGGGCCTTCCCAGGTGGCGGCCATCTAGCTGAGTTGCGCTCGCTCTTGCGGCCACAGCGTCTCGCTCACCATGTTGTTGAGTTGCTCCCACTCTTGCAGTGCAGCGATAGGCGGCTGCCACATGGCTCTTAAAATGACGGACAGCTCCTCGGTTTTAGGCCTGGTCCACTGAAATAGCCCTGGGACACTTTGGAACTCGGACGCTTGCCTGCTAGGGCTTGGGCTCCATTCTCGAAAAGCGTCCCCTCAGCCGTGAAGATTGTATAAAAGTCTTGGGGGCCCCCGACTCCCGCAGGCTTCCGGTGGGGAGCGGCTGCCATGATTGCTCGCGGAATGACCACGACGGAGCCACGAGATGGTGGTGCTCTCATGCTGACGCCAGCTTCAGTCTGAATGATCCAGAAACAAGGTGGGGCTTTCATCGTTTGGGAAAAAAAAATGTTCTAAACCAATGAAAAGTGTTATTTTTAGGTCATATGACCAAGCCTTCCATCTTTAGGAAACCAAAAGTAAAATGAACCAATGAAAAGTTTTATAAACAAGTCACATGACCTGTTATGCGGCATAGGGCTACAAAAAGCGTAGAAAATCCGTTGGCACGTGAGGCGGCGTCAGTAGCGGACCGATGTGCGAATAGGCCGAAGGCAGCACAACGGGCCGAGATCCGGATGGTACCGAGGTGGTGTCCAGCAAATTGCCGCACTGGTGTGGCCATCCTACAATGCTGCGCCGAAAGACGGCGTGTCCAGCTGAATTGCGGTCACTGTTGCGGTACAGTGACTCGAACGCGCCGAGATCCGGATGGCACCGAGGTGGTGTCCAGCAAATTGCCGCACTGGTGTGGCCATCCTACAATGCTGCGCCGAAAGACGGCGTGTCCAGCTGAATTGCGGTCACTGTTGCGGTACAGTGACTCGAACGCGCCGAGATCCGAATGGCGCCGAGGTGGTGTCCAGCAAATTGCCGTACTGGTGTGGCCATCCTACAATGCTGCGCCGAAAGACGGCGTGTTCAGCTGAGTTCCGGTCACTCTTCCGGCACAGTGACTCGAACGCGCCGAGATCCGGATGGCACCGAGGTGGTGTCCAGCAAGTGGCTGCACTGGTGTGGCCATCCTACAATGCTGCGCCGAAAGTCGGCGTGGGGTGCCCCGTTGGCTTATGAGGTGATGTCAGTAGTGAACTGATGTGTGAATAGGTCGGAACCAGCACAAGGCGCCAAGATCCGAATGGCAAGTCCTGGATGTTGAGTGCCTCAGTTGAGATTTCTGAGCAGTGCTTGTAGGACTGTCTGAAGCTTATTTGCACCTGCTGCAGCTTCACTATTGCCCTGGTGTGGCCAAAGGTGGCACATGACATAGGCGGCCGGCTCCCGAGGTCCGGCGGAACTTTTTTCCTTTTCCTTTCTGCTTCTTTTCCTACAATGCGTTTCATCTGAAGACACGACCAGGTCCCTGAATGTGTGCAGGGGGACGCTATTGATTGAATGAAAATGGCGGCTTGACACAAAGCTGACTCAAGCGTTACTGTTGGTGCTATATAGACAAAAATTGGTTTTCAGTTTGTACATTCTTCAGGTTTTTTTTTTCCATCCAAGTCTGATTGAGAGTTTGTAGAAAAATGGCTTCAGATTTTCCACATACTACTCTTCAACATTCTTCCTAAATGTAACAATGTGAAACTCACTAGGAGAATGGCTGTTTCTGTTTGTTTTCAAAATGCTGCCACCAATATTTTCTGAATGGAAGACACCATCTTGTAGCATAAAGGGCCGAAAGGGGTTCTGGTCTGGCCGATGGTTGGTGGAGACATTTTGACTATATCTTGGACCTGCCCGGCCTCGCCCAAAATGGCGCCGGTATAAATGGGACTCGTAACTCCTTGCCCGCAAATGTATATCTAGAAAATGTTATTGTAAGTGGCCCTGTCGTATTTTAATTACAAAATGTACGTCCACCGATTCCGCAACTGTTAGACACCTTTGTTCTTGCAACCTAATGGTCCGCTCGTTACGTTCTTCTACAGTGTAAATGTCTCCTCATCATATACGATTTCAGTTTGCTCCGTGGCCGGCCCACGTGGTTATAGGCCCGTATTTGTATACTGACATTTTCACAATAAAGGTTTTTAAAACAAAACACGGTAGTAGTATTTACATTTGTAAAGTTTTTACTTTTAGTGACTGTTTTCGAATCAGTAAAAGGCAAGTGAAATAAAGCAGTCCAATTACATGACGGATAAAAGGTATAATATGTAGGAACGCAGTAAAGATAAATGGTCAAGGGCAGTTGTGTTTTTCATGTCTGCAACATAAAGTGATCGATAAGAATCTGATAATCAGGCGTATCGGCGACTAAGACAGCAGGCCGAATCTCTTTTACTCAACGGCTCCGTCATGGAAGGAAGAAACGCCCTTTTTCTCGAAAAAGGAATATATTTTACTTGCAAGACAGTTGTAAATTTTCCGGGAAAGTACATTAGCCTGGAATATTATAACATATGTTTGAAAAAAAAATATTGTTCGAAAATAATAAAAAGCGTAATTTTTAGGTCATATGACCAAGCTTTTCATCATTAAATTAACAAAAGTAAAATGAACCAATGAAAAGTTTTATTAACAAGTCACATGACCTGTTATGCTTACGTTACGCGCTGCGCGCCGCGCCTCGGATCACTTCCGGGTGCGCTAACGCGGCGTGTCATAAAACGCATTACGCGACAACGTAGGTCAAGAATATAGTCTAAATGTCTCCACCAACCAGCGTTCAGAACACAACCCCTTTCAGCAGTCCAAAAAGTTCTGTTAAATGACAACAGAGGGGACAGGCAACAAGAACCATCAGTCAAAGAGGGGAGGGCAAGTTCTTCTCTTCCGGTTCATGTTGGGGCGCTACCGGAACTGATCGAATTGGTAGTCTATAGTGTTTCTGGATGTTTCAGACTAAAGCTGGCGTCAGCATGAGACCACTACCATCTCGTAGCTCCGTCGTGGCCATTCCACGAGCAATCATGGCAGCCGCTCCCCACCAGAAGCCTGCGGGAGTCGGAGGCCCCCAAGACTTTTGTAGAATCTTCACGGCTGAGGGGACGCTTTTCGAGAATGGGACCCTCTAGGGCGTAAGGCAGCCTCCCTCACACAATATAGAAATCTCCAGGGGGTGGTCGTTTTCGTGTTTTGACGGGCGTCATTGAGGCCTACACAGTTAATTTTGTAGGGGGGTAGGTTTGCAAGCGAAAATGTCGCAAGAGGTTTGTAAATGTGGCACACATTTTTTTGTTTCACTTTGATTTCCTTTCTATGTTGTAGTCCATCCAGAGAAAATATAACTTATTGTACAGCCAGTACTTTTCAATCCTACTGTCAAACATCTTACTATAGTACTTCAAATTATAAATATTATTTTTGTTGTGGACCTTTCCCCCCCCCCAAAAAAAACCAACAAGTATATCGTTTTTTTAAATTAACTTTTATTATAACAACAATACCTGTAAACGTAACTTAAAGATATCATAATAAACCACTAGAAAAATAAAACAGTATTATAAACAAATTGTGATGTGGCCTCCAAAAGACGTTGGGTAGGTAATGTGCAAATCAAAAAAGAAAAAAAGAGTTTAAAGTTATGTAGATGTGACTAAATAAGGTGAAGCATTACAAGTTAAGGTACCTATTAGATTTTTTCGAGTAAAGTGTTCCTAGTACATTTCACTTCTGTTATAGCCCAGCGTTCAAGTGGTGTCTATATGGAAGTGCCTAGTGCGTTACTGATACAAAAGTGGCACAATGGGATTGTAAATACACCGATTTATTTCTAATGCATTGCAATGGAGGCATTGTATATCCAGGCCGCTGTGCTTACCTTAAACACTGCGGCCACCGGAGTTCACAACTTCAATTCAACTCTGCTTCTACATGTCAAAGTAGACAGCAGTGTCTATAAGTTTCAAAGAGAAAGAGAAATTATGTCACAGAGAGTGAGAGAGAGAAAGATAGAGAAAACAACATTAAAACTGTCTCGGAGAGTCTGGAGTTGAGATTTTTTCTTGAAAAATCAGACGCAGATTTACAAGCTCCTTGCGCCACTTTTCCCATGTTAAAAGTGACATAAAAGTGACGCAATAAGCTTGTAGATCTGTTTCTCAGACTGTTGTAACCTATCTGTTGTCACTGCTTGGAGGTAATTATACATTTCTACACAGTCAAGCTGCTGCACACTACCCACTCTCTCCTTTCACCAAATTTTTGTTGTTGTTTCGGAAACAAGATTATTTGCTCACCAAGTGGCATTGGTGTGATTGAAAGAGGGTGCTCTACGTGTCGAAGAAGACTTCAGTGTAACCAAGAGAGTTCACCACTTCAACTCAGTTAAGGTTTTATACAGCAGACTGCAGATAGCAGCGTCCAAAAGTTAAACAAAGAAAGAGAAACGATGTGAGAGAGAAAGAGCGAAAAAAAGACATTAAAACTTGGTAGAGACACATATGACAGGGGGGGGTTGCCAGAGGCACACCCCCATTCAAAGATATATGAGGGGGGTGGATTTCTTTTTTCAGGGGGGCTTAACTTCAAGCAAAAGGAAGAGTGGAGCTGCAGGGGCTGTAAGCGGGGGGGACATCAAAGCCTCATTAACAAGCAAAATGTCCTTAAAAGACCTGTGAAGTACTCGGGTGCGGCTGTGTGTGGGCCAAGGAAGCTATCTCATCCTAGCTGAAGTCCCATTAGCCCAATGTGTGTTTTGCGTGCCTGCTGCATACTACACATTTTCTCCTTTCATAAATAACTTGTCGTTCTTTTGGAAACAAGCTTCTTTGCTCACCTTGTGCCATTGCCGTCGTCCTTGTTACATAATCCATCCTAAAGGTCTACATCTTAAAGATATTAAAGGAAAGATGTTATGATTGGTAATTGTTACTATATTAATTTGGAGTTAGATAACATTGCGCTTTTATACATGTTACTTTTCACATTTCTACGAACTGTTTGTATTGGTAATATTCCGGACATTTTAGCGATTATAAAAACGTTCCTGCTATTGGGAGAAAACGTATCCATGTAAATTAATACACTACACAGAAGTGCATTCTTCTGAAATACCAAGTCGCGATTTTGTATCTAGTCTGCTACAACCCTTTGACTCCTTCCGATGCGTACTCAAGCCTCACTGCTCACCTTTTCGTGGAAAAGACACCTTCTTCAGGATGAAGTTATGATCTCCAACAAAGAAGTCTCATATAGGTGCAGAGTATTGATATCAATATGGCTAAAGACATACTCCTGCTCCCATCATCATCATCGCAGGTTCTTCACCCGCTCAGTGCTTCGGGCACCACTAACTCAGTGACCAAAGAAGCCACGCATGTTGTAGTAGGCCCCTTGTTCGGTACTTTGGGAACAACTCTAAAATGGCTTACAACACATTTGCTCTGTCTTTTTTATACATAGGTTCAAGTGTTTAGTGACAAATGCGCTGGATGGGTGTGGTGTGGTTGTATACCAGCCATGAGGGAGTGTGTGTGTCGATCTGACAACTAGACCTGCCACTAAGAAATCCCTACAGTACTGTTGTTGTGTTTTCCTGGTAGCGTAAGCACAGTAGGCTGTACTAACGTATTCAGTGTTGATTAATTTACCACCTCCCCTAGGGTCTTTTAAATGTTGGGAGAGGGGTCAATATTGTGCTGACTTTTCCCCTTTAGTGTGCAGTACTATATTGTTTTATAAAATGTATAACTCTTCAAACCATCTTTGCTCTTACAACATACGGCCGGGATTTCCATAATTGCTTTTAAAAGTAATATACGCTTATTTAAAGTTTTAAAAAACTATTTGTATGATTACCCCAGATAATGTCTTTCCTTCCTGTTGTCAGTGATATTGTGATGCATTTTCCAAAGGAGTATGGAGAAAGAAAGTAGTAGAGGGCAGGTTAGGAACACTATCAACTCTGTACAGTGCCCATAAGGTGGTGGAGAACGATTATGAGTGGAACAATTTTTTTTATATGTTTCAAGGGCCATTTATGTAATTGCAGTGTGGTGTATAAATCAGGGCGGAAAAATGACAGTGTCTTGCACTGTTTTTTGTTATCAAGTTTGTAGGTGACAAACTTCTTAGGAGTACTATTTACTTATAATTTGGTGTTTACTTTCCTGATGGGGAGGTGTGGCTGCGCAGCAAAAAAATCAGTCTAGGTTTGAAACAGTTTTTATTAAGCAAATACAAATAAACTTTCTTCAGAAACTGTTGCTGTATATATGAAAGGGGTGACAATTAAAAATGGAATTTCATAAAATATCATTTAAGCGTGGCTATATACTTCTTTTTTGTGCTACAGTTTGTAAAATATTTGCCCCACATTCTTGATGATGTAAGAGGGCATCAGTTACTTTTAGATAAAGTAGAATAGAAGTGCTACAACAAACACTCCCGCACTACATTATCTCAGATCAAGAGAACAAGTAAAAAACAGTTAAATACAAATGATTTCATATTACATAGAAATGCATGCATTAATATTTTTCAAATTTGTATTCTGTACAATTCAGGAACGTGCTGTCGTAGTGCTTAGAGGTTGCAAACTGTTCCGCTAATAAATCAAATACTCAATAAAGAATATATAGGATGGTACTGTTATAATATAAAGTACAGGTCCTATATATTCTTTAGGGAAAAGGGGAATGGGAACCGCAAATAAGAATAGAAATTAGAAAATAACATTCAGAAATGTAGGGTTTATTAAATCTTTAAAGTAACAAAGTATGCATGATAGCTATATTTTTTTGAAAAGCAGTTTCGTAAAATATGTTTCTTGAAAAAAATATCTGATCAAGTACTTTTTAATATTTCAAAGTTATATTATAGATGGCGCTAAAAAATCTCCCATTCCTCTTCTGTAGCAATAGGACAATCTATTATAATATAACAATTGATACTATTGTTACAGTAAAAAGAAAAGGAAAATAAAGTTTTGTATTTAACAGACCATCCATAATGAAATACTTTCGAGCAGTAATTATTTACTGAACTTCTTTTCTCCAGGAGATGAAAAAGTTTGATCTTCTTGGTGACGTGTCATAAACTCCTCTGAGATCATGACTGTTAGAATAATAATATGTATATATTCTCACAGCACATGATCACAATGGGAAAATAAACTGAAAACCGCAAGCCGGTATCGTTGCTTACTCATCGTTACTCTTTGTGACGACAGATCGTGAAGTCCACTAAGATCACCAAGACTGTTAATGTTATAATATACATATTAACAGTATGTGATCTCTAGGGGAAAACACAATATCAAGTGGAAGATGGTGACGTTGATTGTAATTGTTTAGGGTTTGTGTTGACGGGTCACCAACACCTCTAAAGCTAAGTACAGTGTCAATATTATAATATAAAAACTCACTGTATATAAGGTGAAAGGAGCCAGAAGAGGAGCAATATTTGGTATAATCTATCTGTTTCTAAAAACGAGCTGCTGATTTTACAAAGAAAAAGTGGAAAACATTCAATAACATTTTTTTGTACATATAAATGTTTAAATATTGATAAATAGCCACAAATTATAACTAAGTACTATGCCTATGCCATATTGAAACAACTTACAACTCCGGAATATGTTTGTTGATGCAAAAAGAGAATCCGATGTTAGAAAACGGAACCTGCAACACAGATTGCCGACTTAGAAACGAAACTAACTGCACAGTAGGTGCGGTTTATATAGTTTTTAGTTATGTAGTAGTCTACGGAAGGAGACTGTGGGTCCGCTTATTTAGATGGCACGTTTTGCAGTTTACATGTGCTCACATTTTAACTGTTTTTCTTCTACACGTGTTCGGAAAAGTTACAAACTGTGAAGCTGTAAAGGTTTTGATTTCGATCGTAACACGTATAAGGTATTATTATCTACATACGTTGGAGAGATTAAAAAGTCTTACTCGGTAAAATGTGTTCTTTGCATTTTCATGATTAAAAACATGTACATAGAAGACATAAAAAAATATTGTTATCATTAGAAGAAAAACAAAGGATTAATATTTGTTATTATGATGCTTCTTAATTTAAAAAATGCTAGCATTTGTAAATCGTAAACCTACCCTCGGAAAGGTGTGCTGGCGCTTCGGGCGTTGGGAAGATTAATAAATAATAAATTACTTTTTCTATGCACCTGCAAACTTGGCTTTTAAACTTTCAATTGCCCAGTCTGTATCTTTACACTTCCTCCAAACATTCTGCTACTGCTATTTTAGGATTGTAGTGAGCCATACAGCAGAATGTGTTTATCTATACACTGTTTTAAAAGTGAAGCAGTTATACATTCAGCTCGACAGTCTCCTTGGACAACTGTTATCACCCAGTCAGTATCTAACTAGTCATGGAGCAAAGTAGGCATTAGGCCATGGACTATTTTAAACTCTTATAGACTATGATTGCAGTCTTCTATGCACCTGCAAACTTGCCTTTTATATGTTCAATTCCCCAGTCTAAATCCTTACACTTCGAGCAAACACTCTGTCACTCCTGTTATAGTTTTGTAGTGACTTATTGATCAGTGTGTACTAATTCATTCACTATATTAAAACACTTATGGGTAGATGTACAATAACTGCCATATCCCCATGGGTATGCCAGTTATTGTGCACTGTGACATCATCACTATGGATGTGCCATATTTAGAATGTGGTGCACTATGGGGCAAAAACAGTACAGATATGTGATGTATCTGTGCCGTGAAGGCGGCGCATGGCTTAAGTTGCGTTGCAAGTGCAACGCATTTCTAGCAATGCTCAGGGGCTCAATGCTCACAAGCCTGAGTCAATCCTTTCACCTGCTTCGAGCAAGTGCAGGGTTTTGACGCAGCATGAGTTCGAATGTGACAAAGTGAAATCTTGTGTATTTCACTTAGCCACTTTTAGGAGGTGTTCCTGCACCGGAACGCCCCTCCATCCCCATGCTTCAAATCATTATAGACTATGCATTAACTGTTGTATACAGCAGCAAACTTGCCTTTTATATCTTCAATTACCCAGTGTGTATTGTTACACTTTCACCAAAAACTCTTACACTACTGTTTCAGCATTTTAGTGAACCATACAGCAGTATATGCTTATCTATACACTGTTGTAAAAGTAAAGCTGATATACATTCAGCCACACACTCTCTTGCAGAATTGTAATAATTCAGCCAGTATCCAAGTACCCATGGTGAAAAGTGTGCCATAGGGCATGGACTGCTTCAAAAACCTATAGACTATGCATGCAGTGTTCTATGCACCAGCAAACTTGTCTTTTATACCTTCAATTTCCCAGTCTGTATCTTTACACTTTCACCAAACACTTTCAAACTACTGTTTCAATATTGTAGTGAGCCATTCAGCAGTATGAGTTTATCTATATACTGTGGTAAAACTGAGGCTGTTATAAATTGAATCAGGCTCTTTCCTTGCAGAACTGTAATCATCCACTCACTACCTAAGTACTCATGATTTAAAATAGGCCTTAGGTCATAGACTGCTTCAAACCCCTATAGACAATGCATGCAGTCGTCTATGTACTTGCAGATTTGTCTTTTATACCTTCAATTCCCCAGTTTGTATCCTTACACTTCCACCAAACACTCTGTCACTGCTGTTTTAGTTTTGTAGTGACTCATTCATCGGTATGTAGTAATCCATTCACTACATTAAAACACTATGGGCACATATACAATAACTTGCATATCCTCAGGAATATGCCAGTTATTGTGTACAGTGACACCACCACCATGGATGTGCAAAATTTGCAATGCGGTGCACCATGGGATGAAAACAGCACAGATATGTGATGTATCTGTGCTGTAAAGGTGGTGCATTGTTTGAGTTATGTTGCAAGTGCAACGCATCTCCAGCAATGCTCTGGGGGCCCTGTGCTCGGAATGCTGTGCGAATCCTTACAACTGCTTCAAGCTAGTGCAGGGTTTTGACACAGCATGAGCCCAAAAGTGACAAAGTGAAATCCTGAAGATTTCACTAAGCCACTTTTAGGAGGTGTTCCTGCGCCGGAACGCCCCCCTACCCCCCATGTAGGAATGTCTGCTTCTGGTACAGGAATTTACAATGTGACGCACCTCCCAGATACGTCACATTCTAAATACCACACACCATGGCATATTTTTGCACCGCCGCTGCATCAGAAAAGTGATGCAACGGCAGTGTAAAAGTAGCACAAAGGGGTTGTAAATCTGCCCTTAACAAACACTTGCAAATTCAGCCAGGCAGTTTCACTAGCAGTGCATTCTTTTTGAATTTAATTTTGTTATTATTTTGCATTAAAAATATGAAACGTAACTTGAAAAATAAAATAAATATAAGTATTTATAATAAAAATGTAGGAAATTACTATAAAAAGAAAGAAATATATTAATTAATACATTTTAAAATGAACATTTACAAAACCTTTCAAATTCACTGAAAAAACCGTAGGTTTCAGCAACGTTATAGTTAGGAATTAGCATTTAAAAAACCTTAGAAATTCACTGAAAAAACCAGAAGTTTCAGCCACGTTACAGTTAGGAATTAGCATTTAAAAAACCTTAGAAATTCACTAAAAAAATATAGGTTTCACACATGTTATATAAACACCATTGAAATTCCCCCGTTATAGTTAGTTCAGCTAACTATAACTCGCGTGCCCGCAATGCACTGCTGATGACGTCACATACTACATCACTCATGACATGGTCAGTGACATCACTCATGGCATCACTGGTGACATCTCAAATGACATCACTGATGACATCATTGATGACATCTTCCAGTGAATGTGTGTTTTTCTGAAATTTGATTATGTTTTATATTTTATTTATTAAACAACATTATATATTTTTGGGAAAATTTCAAAAAAAATTTAAAATACATTTAAAACTGAAATATTTTTAATTATTTTGTTTCTTTTGTATTTTAATATATTTATATAATTGTCTTTTTGAATTTCTTTCAAATTTTTTGGGGGAGTCGCGCACCCAAAGCTTACCTACCGCAGCGAGTTCGCGTATTCTAGCTGCCATTTTGGAAAAGTCGTGAAGGATCCGTATATGGTGAGCGACGAGTGCGTGTTTTTTTCAATTACGTGATATACGTACAATGTTATGTGGTGTACTCGACCGGTATGCGACTGGTCGGCGATTCCTACTCCCGCGCATTCGCAGCACATGCGGATTACAGTACACAGCACTTGCGTGGTGGAGGGCCCCACGTGACGTCATATACGTGCTGGGTGCATGACTCCCACAATATTTTTTATGATCTAAAATTATATGTACGTATCTTTACGTATGAGGGCAAAACATTAATTAAGGTATTCATAAAAATAATATATTTCTACTTGTAATAAACTTATATTATTTTTTAATATATTTTCGCAAAGCTGCGTCGGGTGCACGCTTCGTGACCTCAAAAAAAAGATTAGATTGGTTCATAACATTTCCCACTGTAACTATTGAAGGACCCCACCCATTTTACTTATTCTGTTTGGAACAGTTGATGAGAGACACCTCTTCTTCTTCCAGAGCTGGTTTTGGAATTTTTTTGGTGTTTTTAAAAAATTGCATTGGAGAAATGGCATCTGGTTCGCAAGCTCCTCATAATTCTTCAGATGAAGATTTCTTGGAGGAAGATCCATCCAAGCAGAGGCTTGAATCAGTGGTAAGGAGATTATTCACTTTTCCTGCCGGAGATATAAAGGTCTAAGCAAGAAAAGTCACATGCTTGCTGTGTGACAGGGTCATGTTGCAAGCAGTGACAAGAAATACTCCTGTGGAACAGCGAGTATGTATAAACATCTGCAAACTATTCAACCGAAGAATCTGACACAAGAAGAAATGAGGCGAAACAAAAGGGAATGATGGACGGAGCGCTTGAGAAAATCAAACACTCACCCCCAGTCAACTGATCTGGGTTTAATCCATCACCATTCTTTAGCTCACACAGCCACCCCAGTTCAGACATGGCCATATGCAATTCAGTCTGACCCTGTGCCTCATGGGAACAGTCCAGCCCGAACTACCAAGCCATGTCTTCCCTGGACCGGAAACAAGCATCCTGGGACCGGTTTCGGATTCATAATCCTCATCAGCCAGGCTATCTTGAATCCAGTGGCCAAGTGAGCAAGGGACTCACGTCTGAGCATACCCTGCCAACTTAGGGCGAACAAAGCGAAACAAAAGGGGATGATGGACGGAGCGCTTGAGAAAATCAAACACTCACCCCCAGTCAACTGATCTGGGTTTAATCCATCACCATTCTTTAGCTCACTCAGCCACCCCAGTTCAGACATGGCCATATGCAAATCAGTCTGACCCTGTGCCTCATGGGAACAGTCCAGCCCGAACTACCAAGCCATGTCTTCCCTGGACCGGAAACAAGCATCCTGGGACCGGTTTCAGATTCATAATCCTCATCAGCCAGGCTATCTTGAATCCAGTGGCCAAGTGAGCAAGGGACTCATGTCTGAACATACCCTGCCAACTTAGGGCGAACAAAGCGAAACAAAAGGAGATGATGGACGGAGCGCTTGAGAAAATCAAACACTCACCCCCAGTCAACTGATCTGAGTTTAATCCATCACCATTCTTTAGCTCACTCAGCCACCCCAGTTCAGACATGGAAATATGCAAATCAGTCTGACCCTGTGCCTCATGGGAACAGTCCAGCCCGAACTACCAAGCCATGTTTTCCCTGGACCGGAAACAAGCATCCGGGGACCGGTTTCGGATTCATAATCCTCATCAGCCAGGCTATCTTGAATCCAGTGGCCAAGTGAGCAAGGGACTCACGTCTGAGCATACCCTGCCAACTTAGGGCGAACAAAGCGAAACAAAAGGGGATGATGGACAGAGCGCTTGAGAAAATTAAACACTCACCCCCAGTCAACTGATCTGGGTTTAATCCATCACCATTCTTTAGCTCACTCAGGCACTCCAGTTCAGACATGGCCATATGCAAATCAGTTTGACCCTGTGCCTCATGGGAACAGTCTAGCCCGAACTACCAAGCCACGTCTTCCCTGGACCGGAAACAAGCATCCTGGGACCGGTTTCGGATTCATAATCCTCATCAGCCAGGCTATCTTGAATCCAGTGGCCAAGTGAGCAAGGGACCCATGTCTGAGCATGCCCTGCTAACTTAGGGCGAACAAAGCGAAACAAAAGGGGATGATGGACGGAGCGCTTGAGAAAATCAAACACTCACCCCCAGTCAACTGATCTGGGTTTAATCCATCACCATTCTTTAGCTCACTCAGCCACCCCAGTTCAGACATGGCCATATGCAAATCAGTCTGACCCTGTGCCTGATGGGAAGAGTCCAGCCCGAACTACCAAGCCACGTCTTCCCTGGACCGGAAACAAGCATCCTGGGACCGGTTTTGGTGATGGATTAAACCTAGATCTTTTGACTGGGTTTGAGTGTTTGATTGATTCAGATGCTCCGTCCATCACCACCCCCTTTTGTACCGCTTTTGGCCGCCATAAGTGTGGCAGGGTATGCTCAGACGTGAGTCCCTTTCACTTTGCCACTGGATTCAAGCAAGCCGGGCTGAAGACGGCTGGAATGCCAGAAACCGGTCCTCGGAAGCTTGTTTCCGGTCCAGGGAAGACATGGCTTGGCAGTTCGGGCTGGACTGTTCCCATGAGGCACAGGGTCGGACTGATTTGCATATAGCCATGTCTGAACTGGGGTGGCAGAGTGGGCCAAAGAACGGTGATGGATTAAACCCTGTTCTTTTGACTGGGTGTGAGTGTTTCAATTGATTCAGATGCTCCGTCCATCACCACCCCCTTTTGTACCGCTTTTGGCCGCCATAAGTGTGGCAGGGTATGCTCAGACGTGAGTCCCTTGTTCACTTTGCCACTGGATTCAAGCAAGCCGGGCTGAAGACAGCTGGAATGCCAGAAACCGGTCCTCGGAAGCTTGTTTCCGGTCCAGGGAAGACATGGCTTGGCAGTTCGGGCTGGACTGTTCCCATGAGGCACAGGGTCAGACTGATTTGCATATAGCCATGTCTGAACTGGGGTGGTAGAGAGGGCTAAAGAACGGTGATGGATTAAACCTAGATCTTTTGACTGGGTGTGAGTGTTTGATTGATTCAGATGCTCCTTCCATCACCACCCCCTTTTGTACTGTTTTTGGCCGCCATAAGTGTGGCAGGGTATGCTCAGACGTGAGTCCCTTGTTCACTTTGCCACTGGATTCAAGCAAGCCGGGCTGAAGACGGCTGGAATGCCAGAAACCGGTCCTCGGAAGCTTGTTTCCGGTCCAGGGAAGACATGGCTTGGCAGTTCGGGCTGGACTGTTCCCATGAGGCACAGGGCCAGTCTGATTTGCATATAGCCATGTCTGAACTGGGGTGGTAGAGTGGGCTAAAGAACGGTGATGGATTAAACCTAGATCTTTTGACTGGGTGTGAGTGTTTGATTGGTTCAGATGCTCCGTCCATCACTGCCCCCTTTTGTACCACAAGAAGAAATGTGGCATGCAGCAAAGAATCCACCACTAGGCATTGCTAGCACCTCCGGAGCATCCACTTCAGCACCACCAGTAGGCAGTCGCCCAGAATTTGTTTTTCTGCAGCAGCACTGCACTAAGTGAAAACCCATCATCTGCTATGGTGAACAGTCAGTGGCCGCTATTTGTGCAGCTCAACGGAACCACTAATGCAGATTTTTTTGTTTTTGGAATGATGTTGAATTCCAAAAGCTAACTGTTTACCTTTTTTGTTCAATTTTAAACAAAAACACCATAAAAAGTACAAAATTGTTAAAAAACTACAAAAAATATAGAAAACAAAAACAGAAGAAAAAAATTTCAGAACTACCTTATCTGGTTTAATAAAAGAACTATAATTGCATGGTAATATCTGAAAGTATGTGTAGAGCATGATTGACTGAAAGAATGCATTAGTACTGTTTGGTGAATTTATAGGGGCAGATCTATGAGGAAGTGCTGCAGCGTGACACTGCAAGCCCTTTAGCTGCACCGTGCTGTGGCACTTCTAAAGCACAGGGATGTGACATATTTACATGAATATGTCACAATTCTGTGCTTTCTCTGCACTAGAACACAAACTGCAGCCATGCAGTGACGCAGGCACTCTTGCACCATGGTGCAAGGATATCTGTGACGTGGGGAGATTGTTTTGGTGCAGGAAGGGACTACTTCCTGCACAAAAACAATCACTAAAAGCATTTTCCTCCTTGAATGTGTGCTGTGGAATGCAGAATGCATTGAAAGAGGAAAAAACAAGGAGAAATATTTTCATTTCTCCTTGTTGTGCCTTGTTGAGCCTCGCTACACCACCTCTAGGGTGGTGCACAATACACACGTATCTACAGATTTACACTTTCTCGTAAATATTGAGATGTGTTATTCCATGGGTGTTGTGTGGGAACAGACATAGCAAACACCGACGGAACGCCCCTTCAATGCAAAGTACTGTGTTTGAATGGGTTATATTATCAAGGAGAGGAAAAGTCACGCAGGGTGGCTTTTCCTCTCCTTGTAAATATGGAGAAATCCTCAGCACCATCACTACATAACAAAATTTGACATACTGGTGGCGCAGGGGGCTTGTAAATCTGCCCCATAAGTGCTTAGGTATTGGCAGAGTGATACAATAAGAACATAGTGCTGGATGGGTGATTGACGAACTGCATGACACTGACAGGAGGTATCCTAGACTGAATGAGTACTACTTGAGTATTTAGTGGAGTGTACCAATAGTATGTATCTGCTTCGAGGTTTGTAGGGATTGTGCACAGAATATTGTAAGTGTACTTGTGTTGGTGCCTAGGTCATTCTATAAGAACATCACTAGTAACTAAAATGATGACAGTGCTGCAAACACAGTGCTCAGTTAATTTATAAGTGCTTAGGTATTGTCTTGATGCCTGAGTCATTCTGCAAGTGCATAGACAGTGACTAGGTTCCTAGAATGCTAGTAGTTGACAGCAGGATAAGTTTATACGTGCTTATGTTTCAGCAGAATGATTAGATAAGGACAGGATTCTGTCAAGATGCTTGTCGGAGTGGACACAGACTCACAGTGTGATTCAAGACAAGCATGACTATTACCTGGACTTTTGTAGGACTGACTCAGTAGTCTGCAAGTGGTTAAGGGACTGCATACATTGTGCACATTTGACTGTACCACTGCTTGTTTCAATGCCTGAGTCCTTCTTTAAGTGCATAGACAGTGACTGGGTTCCTAGAGTGCTACTTGTTGACAGCACGGTGAGTTTAAAAGCGCTTATGTTTCAGCAGAGTGATTAGATCAGAACATACTTCTGTTGGGATCCTTGTAGGAGTGGATAAAGACTCACAGTGTGATCCGAGACAAGCATGACAATTACCTGGACTTTTGCAGGACTGACAAAGTAGTCCGCAAGGGGTTAAGGGACCACATACATTGTGCGCATTTCACTTTACCACTGCTTGTCTCAATGCCGGAGTCATTCTGCAAGTGCATAGACAGTGACTGGGTTCCTAGAGTGCTAGTAGTTGACAGCACAATAAGTTCATAAGCACTTTTGTTTCAGTAGAGCTATTAGATAAGAACATGCTTCTGTTGGGATGATTGTAGGAGTGGACACAGACTCACAGTGTGATTCCAGACAAGCATGACTATTACCTGGACTTTTGCAGGACTGACTCAGCCATCTGCAAGGGGTTCAGGGACCGCATACATTGTGCTCATTTGACTGTACCACTGCTTGTCTTAATGCTTGAGTCATTCTGCAAGTGCATAGACAGTGACTGGGTTCCTAGATTGCTAGTAGTTGACAGCAGGATAAGTTTATAAGCGCTTATGTTTTAGAAGAGTGATTAGATAAGGACATGCTTCTGTCAGGATGATTGTAGAAGTGGACACAGACTCACAGTGTGATTCCAGACAAGCATGACTATTACCTGGACTTTTGTAGGACTGACTCAGTAGTCTGCAAGGGGTTAAGGCACCACATACATTGTGTTCATTTGATTGTACCACTGCTTGTCTCATTGCCTGAGTCATTCTGCAAGTGAATAGACAGTGACTAAGTTCATAGAGTGCTAGTAGTTGACAGCAGTATATGTTTGTAAGTGCTTATGTTTCAGCAGAGTAATTAGATAAGGACATGATTCTGTCAGGAGGATTGTAGGAGTGGACACAGACTCACAGTGTGATTCCAGACAAGCATGACTATTACCTGGACATTTGCAGGACTGACTTAGTAGTCTGCAAGGGGTTACTGGACCACATACATTGTATACATTTGACTGTACCACTGCTTGTCTCAATGCCTGAGTAATTCTGCAAGTGCATAGATAGCGACTGAGTAACTAGAGTGCTAGTAGTTGACAGCAGGAAATGTTTATAAGTGCTTATGTTTAGGCAGAGTGATTAGATACGGACATACTTCTGTCAGGATGAATATAGGAGTGGACTAACCCTGGGCGTAGTGGGCGTAGTGGGGCTTCGCGGAGCTACATGAAGTGGGCGAGAAACTATGCCCACCTCCGCACTCCGCGTAGCCCCACTATGCACCGCAGGCCTCCCTCCCGCCCTCCCTAAATACTTTAAATTAAATGTGTAAAATAATTAAAAGGCACTTACCTTGCCCGCCGCTGCCCGCCGCTGCCCGCCGCGTCCCCGTGGCTCGCTATCTTCATTGCTGCCGTCTTGTTTACTAATGCGCATGCGCGGGCGGCCACGCATGCGCATTTTTTCGTGAGAAATGCGCATGCGCGGCCGCCCGCATTAGTACACAAGACGGCAGAATGAAGATAGCGAGCCCCGGGGACGCGGCGGGCAGCGGCGGGCAAGGTAAGTGCCTTTTAATTATTTTACACTTTTAATTTAAAGTATTTAGGGAGGGCGGGAGGGAGGCGGGTGGTGGCCAGCTACGCTCCGTCTGCGGAGCGTGCGTAGTGCCGCCTGGCTACGCCCGCTACGCAAAATGCGGAGTAGACGGCACTACGCACACTCCGTGCACGGAGCGTAGCTGGCCGCCCACCCTTAGAGTGGACACAGACTCACAGTGTGATTCCAGACAAGCATGACTATTACCTGGACATTTGCAGGACTGACTCAGTAGTCTGAAAGGGGATAATGGACCACATACATTGTGCACATTTGCCTGTACCACTGCTTGTCTCAATGCCCGAGTTATTCTGCAAGTGCATAGATAGCGACTGAGTAACTAGAGTGCTAGTAGTTGATAGCAGGAAAAGTTTATAAGTGCTTATGTTTCAGCAGAGTGATGAGATAAGAACATACTTCTGTCGGTATCTTTGTAGGAGTGGATACAGACTCACGGTGTGATTTCAGAGAAGCATGACTATTATCTGGACTTTTGCAGGACTGACTCAGTAGTCCGCAAGGGGTTAAGGGACCACATACATTGTGCACATTTCTCTTTACCATTGCTTGTCTCAATGCCTAAGTCATTCTGCAAGTGCATAGACAGTGACTGGGTTCCTAGAGTGCTAGTAGTTGACAGCACAATAAGTTTATAAGCACTTATGTTTCAGCAGAGTGATTAGATAAGGACATGCTTCTGTCTGGTTGATTGTAGGAGTGGACACAGACTCACAGTGTGATTCCAGACAAGCATGACTATTACCTGGACATTTGCTGGACTGACTCAGTAGTCTGAAAGGGGATAATGGACCACATACATTGTGCACATTTGACTGTACCAATGCTTGTCTCAATGCCTGAGTTATTCTGCAACTGCATAGATAGCGACTGGGTCCCTACAGTGCTAGTAGTTGACTGCAGGACATGTTTATAAGCACTTATGTTTCAGCAGAGTGATTAGATAATTTCATGTTTCTTTCAGGATGATTTTAGGAGTGGACAGAGCTGCTTTAGAGCCATAGAACAGGCCATCAGAGCTGCTTTAGAGCCAGAGAACCAGGTCAGCAGAGCCGTTTTAGAGCCAGAGAACCAGGTCAGCAGAGCTGCTGTAGAGCCAGAGAACCAGGTCAGCAGAGCTGCTTTAGAGCCAGAGAACAAGGTTGGCAAAGCTGCTGTAAAGCCAGGGAAACCAGGTTAGCAGAGCTGCTTTAGAGCTAGAGAACAAGGTCAGCAGAGCCATTCTAAAGCCAGAGAACCAGGTCAGCAGAGCTGCTCCAAAGCCAGAGAACCAGGTCAACAGAGCTGCTTTAGAGCCAGAGAACCAGGTCAGTAGAGCTGCTCTAGAGTCAGAGAACCAGGTCAGCAGAGCTGCTTTAGAGCCAAAGAACCAGGTCAGCAGAGCTACTTTAGAGCCAGAGAACCAGGTCAGCGGAGCTGCTCTAGAGCCTAAGAACTAGGTCAGCAAAGCTGCTCCAGAGCCAGAGTACCAGATCAGCAGAGCTGCTGTAAAGCCAGGAAAACCAGGTCAGTAGAGCTGCTTTAGAGCGAGCGAACCAGGTCAGCATAGCTGCTTTAGAGGGAGAGAACCAGGTCAGCAGAGCTGCTTTAGAGCCAAGGGACCAGGTCAGCAGAGCTACTCTGGAGCCAGAGAACCAGGTCAGCAGAACTGCTTTAGAGCCATAGAAGCGGGTCAGCAGAGCTGCTTTAGAGCCAGGGAACCAGGTCAGCAGAGCTGTTGTAGAGCCTAAAAACTAGGTCAGCAGAGCTGCTCTAGAACCAGAGAAGCCGGTCAGCAGAGCTGCCATAGAGCCAGACAGCCAGGTCAGCAGAGCTGCTTTAGAGGGAGGGAACCAATTCAGCAGAGCTGCTTTAGAGCCAAAGATCCAGGTCAGCAAAGCTGCTTTGGAGCCAGATAACCAGGTCAGCAGAGCTGCTCTAGAGCCAGAGAACCAAATCAGCAGAGCTGCTTTAGAGCCATAGAACCAGATCAGCAAAACTGCTTTAGAGCCAGAGAACCCGGTCAGCAGAGCTGCTCTAGAGCCTAAGAACCAGGTCAGCAGAGCTGCTCTAGAGCCAGAGAACCAGGTCAGCAGAGCTGCTGTAGAGCCAGAGAAACCAGGTCAGCAGAGCTGCCCTAGAGCCAGAGAACAATGTCAGCAGAACTGCTTTAGGGACATAGAACTGGGTCAGCAGAGCTGCTTTAGAGCCAGGGAACCAGATCAGCAGAGCTGCTCTAGCTGACACTGACTGGCTGACACTGACTGGTTGACACTGACTGACACTGATTGACTGACACTGACTGAGACTGATTAAATGACACTGACTGACTGACACTGACTGACACTGATTGACTGACACTGACTGACTAACACTGACTGACTGACTCACTGACTGACTGACACTGATTGACTGTATAACTCAACAGGTGATAGTCTAATAATCCAACCACATCGGGGCATATATAAACTTATCAATACAAAAGAAAATGTATGGGTTCAGCGAGAGGCTTTTGGAGTTTTCAGAAATTGATGGCGCTCAACAATTTACATAATATGGAGGAGAGACATATGTTGGTTAGGAAATGTTTTTAGTTTTGGTGCATCTTGGTCAAAGGAAAACCACAACCTCTGAAAAGGAAAGAGTAGGGGGAGACCCCCTCTTCCGATTTGATCAAGCCAAGTCCAGAGCACACAAATAAGGGTAAGATATTGTGAAGGTTATCACATGTTTTCAAACAAAAAGGATAAGATCATAACCAGAACGTTTTCTCAAAGATTTTTATTTCTATTCACTGCTGGTGGTCCCATCAGAAGGAGATCCACCAGGGAAAATGGCCAATCAACACGTGTTTCGTCAACGGATATTTAACCGTAACTCTTCAGGGCTGATCTCTTGTGAGAAAAAACGATATCCGGGGACCGGTGATACTTCCAACCCGGTCCAATTCGTGTTAAGTAATAAAACAGACCGAAATGGCCGTTTTACAGAAGGATAATCTTCGTAAGTCCAAGTACAAAAAAGAGGAGATACGGGCGGGTATTGCCGTCTGTAGAGACCGCTATGGCTGTGTGCTAAGGCTAGGTCGGGGCATGTAGCGGTTGCCGGATACGTATCCGGCAACCGCTACACGCCCCGATCAGCCCTGAAGAGTCAAGGTTAAATATCCGTTGACGAAACACGTGTCGTTGGCCATTTTCCCTGGTGGATCTCCTTCTGATGGGACCACCAGCAGTGAATAGAAATAAAAATCTTTGAGAAAACGTTCTGGTGACGATCTTATCCTTTGTGTTTGAAAACATGTGATAACCTTCACAATATTTTACCCTTATTTGTGTACAAAAGAAAATGTGTCGGAATCAATATTTCTGATACTATTATTTGGAAGAAAAACATGAATTAATCCTTCCTCATCAATACTTTATATGAATAAACGTCACTAACTCAAACAATTTAGTTTTTCTTATAGATTTTATATAGTTGCAGACAATTGCTAAAACATATACATACAATCAACATCACCAATGAGATATATCAACATCGGCTAGTAGCAAGCAAAAGAAATCAAACTAATTCACTGAATTACCCTATTCATTTATACAGATGCTGATTGACTGACACTGACTGACTGACACTGATTGACTGAAACTGACTGACACTGATCGACTGACACTGACTGACTGACACTGACTGACTGACACTGACACAGACTGACTGACAGTGACTGACACTGACTGACACTGACTGACACTGACTGACTACTCTCTACTACTCACGCTCTACTACTCTCGCTCTACTACTTACTCTCTCCTACTCTCTACTACTCACTCTTTACTACTTTACTACTCACTCTCTACTACTCTCTACTAGTCACTCTCTACTACTCTCACTACTACTCACTCTCTACTACTCTCTCTACTACTCAATCTATACTACTCTCTACTAACTCTCTACTACATACTCTATACTACTTGCTCTCTACTACTCGCTCTCTACTACTAGCTCTCTACCACTCACTCTCTACTACTCTCTACTACTCACTCTACTACTCACTCTCTACTACTCTCTACTACTCAGTCTCTACTACTCACTCCCTACTATCTACTGCTTTCTACTACTCTCTCTCTACTACTCTCTCTCTACTACTCACTCTCTACTACTCACTCTCTACTACTTACTCTCTACTACTCACTCTCTACTACTCTCTCTCTGTTACTCACTCTCTACTACTCACTCTCTACTACTACTACTCACTCTCTACTACTCTTTCTCTACTACTCTCTACTACTTACTCTCTACTACTCACTGTAGTACTCACTATAATACTCACTTTTTACTATTCACTCTGTACTACTCTCCACTACTCACTTTCTTATTCTCTCTCTACTACTCACTGCTTCTTACTCCCTACTACTCTCTCTCCGCTATTTACTTTCTACTACTCCCTCTCTACTACTCTCTAATATTCACTCTCAACCATTCTCTACTACTCACTCTCTAGCACTCTCTATTAGCAACTCTCGACTACTTTCTACTACTCACTCTACTACTCAATCTCTACTACTCTCTACTAATCTCTACTACTCACTCTCTGCTACTCACTCTCTACTACTCACTCTCAACTATTCTCAATTACTCACTTTCTTTAACTCACTCTCTGCTACTCTCTCTACTACTCTCTACAACTCACTCTCTACTCTCTATTACTCACTCTCTGCTCTCTACCTCTCTACTACTCTCTACCTGTCTACCTCTCTACCTCTCTACCTATCTAACTCTACCTCTCTACCTCTACCTCTAAACCTCTACCTCAACACCTCTAGCCTCTCTTCCTCTCTCTACCTCTCTCTACACGCACACATATGCACATATAAATATGCATAATTATGCATGTATATATATGTATGTGTATATATACATATATATAAACATATATATACTCTGCATATATATATAAATAATGTGACCTGAGAACAGCAAAAAACATCCAATTAGCGTACTACAAGGAACTAAATGGGTGGAAGAGAGATGGCCTTTTAACAAAAGAGGAAATGAAATATCTGTACAATGAACATCCAGTAATTCCGAATATATATTTCATTCCAAAGGTCCACAAAGGGGTCAGACCGGTGCCTGGAAGACCCATGGTATCTGCTATTCATAGCTTGTTTGAGAACACCTCGAAGTATATAGACCATTACTTAAAAAGACTTTGTGACTGCTCTGCCTGCATACATTAGAGACAGTACGGATTTTCTAAGAAACTTGGACCAAAGTAAGTGGTCTTCAGATTATCTGTTGATCACCATGGATATTGCTAGTCTCTACACTAGTATCTCTCATCAAGATGGACTCAAAGCTTTAAAACATTATCTAGACAAAAGACCAGTAGAACTGCACAAACATAATGTGATGCTTTTGTCTATGGTTGAACGATGTCTCAATAATAACATCTTTTTGTTTGATGATAAAGTCTTTAAACAATTGCGAGGGGTGGCTATGGGGGCATGCTTTTCTCCAACCTACGCGGGGCTCCACGTGGGGTGGTGGGAGGAGCATGTCCTCAGGACACAACACTCGAATGTATGGCAAAACAACATTGTAAAGTATATGAGGTACATCAATGACATTTTCATTATTTGGAAAGGGAGCCAGGAAGAAGCTGAGCGTTTTGTCAAAGCTATCAATGAAAATGATTCCAACCTTATTTTCAGTGCTGAGATCAGTAATACCAAAATCAGCTTCTTAGATGTGCAAGTAACTGTAGTGAATGGTATTTTAACTACAAGCCTGTATAGAAAAAACACAGCAGGCAACACAATACTGCACGCACATAGCTTTCATCCGGGTCACACTATCAGATCCATACCGTATGGGGAGTTCCTCAGAATTCACAGGACATGTAGCTCATTAGAGCAAAGGGACTTCCACCAAAAGGAAGCTATGAAAAGGTTGGAAGCTAGGGGCTATAAATCCAGTGCCCTAAAAATAGCTATGAGCAAAGCTAACAAACTAGACAGAACAAGTCTCCTGCAGGCCCCGTCCAATCTTGTTCCTATATCTGAGAACCAAAAAGAGAACAGCAATACCATGAGGTTGATTACTGGGTTCAGTCGTCAGGCCAACCAGATTTCCAAACTTGTCAGAGGACAGTGGTCTGTCATACTTACTGACCCCATTCTCAAAGACATCCTGCCCAAAAAACCAGAAGTGACCTATAGACGGGCTTACAGCATGAGAAATGCTTTAGTGTCCAGTTCACCAGAACTAACCAGAAACGATGATTGGTTGTCACCTCGAAAAGGCTTCTTTCGGTGTATATCGTGTAGAGCGTGCAAATTTGGCACCAACACTAGATCATACATGACACCATTCGATTGTAAACCAACCTATATTAAAGGCCACTATACTTGCAAAACCGAGTTAGCAGTATATGTACTCACGTGCTCATGTAATCTGAGATACGTTGGTAGCACAAAACTACCAGTGCACCAACGAATCCTACAGCACCTACGGGCCATAGTGAACTGTGACAAAAATTATCCTGTAGCTCGGCATTTTGACCAATTCCATAGCAGAAATCTATCCCATCTGAGCAATTTTGTGATAGATGCGGTCAGAACTACCAAGAAAGGTGGGGACTATGAAAGGCAGCTGAGACAGTTGGAGTCCCTGTACATTGTTCGCCTCAATACTAAGATCCCAGGAGGTTTAAACATGGGTGAAGATCTGAGCACCTTTCTTTGAGATCTTGAATCTGCATTATGTTATAGGTCACCATTGTATTTAGTAATGTCAGGGCAGGTTAACATCCGTACCTATCTAGCGAAATGTTTTCTGTTAGTTGCTTTTATGAAGCGCTACCATTTTCCCTCAATTACACTGTCAATTTTGTCAAACGTGTATAATCTTGTATAATACATAACAGGGAAGTCGTTGGTCTGTGGCAGGGACTTAAGGCTTCATTATGTGTATAATGGATTATACCACCCTGAGTAACGTTTAGGCATTTTGAGAAATATTAATTGAACTGGTTTACTATGCGATTGCATATTTTAACACGTTTTTGATTCATTAATTTATTGTTCCCCATACCCCACGATGTCTTTTCTGTGTTGATCAGGACATCCTAGCACTCCTTCACTTTAATATTATTTAGTCATCTTAGCGGTTTGTAAATACATTGTTCCTTGATTTTCAAATGTGAAATATGGTTACACATCGTTTTCGAAATTGATATCCACTTGCCATTTCCCACATTTTATCAGTGGACTACATTCTTTGGGCCTAGTCTCTCAACTTGTCTACCAATGTGTTATCTGCCACAAAATCACCTTGTAAAATAATTGTTAACATAGGCAATAATAATACCTTTGAGGAAATTCATTTTATTTTTGTATATAGATATAAAAAGAGTATCTGTTTACAAGCGTATTTGCACATGTCAAATTTTGCGTATTTGCACAGTAAAAATTTGCACTGTTATCATATTAATGCATTTGCACTTTACAACGAAATTTCCCTGTATTCAGGTTTCAATTCTTGTAACAATGCCTTTGATTAACATATATCTAAAGCGATATTATGTTTTTGGCAGTAATGACAATATCGGAATCAAACTATTACCATTCTAAGATGGCCGCCAAAAAATGTATGGTGTAAACTCACTTAGCAAAGAATGCAGTCCTCTTTCCATGTTACTTGGCTATTGGTGGAGTTTTGGCGCAATGTGGTAATTGAACTATGCATTATTTAAACTTGTATCCATCCGCTTACCCGCTGACAGTGAGCAAGGGCGTTCACGCCCGAAACGCGTCTGTTTGGCAGTTTGTTGCACCTCTGCACTTTATCATGCAATAAAGAAAGAAGAATATCGAAGTAAGACTGGCTGTGGATTTATTCACCTGTGTCTGCGTACTGGGCTTCGTGCGAAGGCGCTGCACGAATTTTCTGGTTGGAGTGTATATATATGTATGTGTATATATACATATATATAAACATATATATACTCTGCATATATATATAAATACAAATATAAATGCATGCATACATATACCTATATGCATACATATCCATGTTATGTACATGAAAGTTTGAAAAACACTGATAAAAGCAAAGCTAAAAAGCCACCTAATTACAAACAGAATTTCTTTAACTTAAATGAGGGAGAGACCCACTGCATTTTCAATGCTTGTATACTTTGGTTCCATCAAGAGGGCATTCAGATGTGTCAACCATTTGCCAAAAATTATGAATGTTAGCACTCTAGTTGCTCATTAGATCACTGTAGTAAAGCTACTGCTCACCAGGGAAATCTGCTGCTGGTATTGAAAGTGCAGGTTTCAGTCTGCATGTTAGATTTTTGTTATGAAATAGAAGACGATTTGAGAAGTCAAAATGTGCCCTAATTTTTCTTTCTTCAGCGCTAATCATAATTTCTATGGCAAACTGTAGACCCTCAATTTGTTCCTTTGCAAATTAAATGTTTTAAGTGTTACCACTTTATTACAATCAAGATGGCTTCAGGTGTACTTTACTGTTGTCATAAGTAAGGCTGTTAGTTCTCTAGTTGTTCTTTAGAACACTCTGGGAAGCTGTAGTAGAGCACAAAAGAATCAACTGACAGTCTCTGCCCTTGTTGGATGTACATGTTTTACTGAGAATGTCAGACTTCATTCTCACATGACTGAGAAAGATATTGTGAATTTGCAGAAAACATGCTCTCAGTTTAGCTTATAGATCACCTTCCCAACTTCTGTGGGGAAATCATGAGAAAATAGTTTTCTCTCAAACATGATTCATGATATCCCATCAGAAGGCTTTTTCACATCGAAAAATCACCTTAGAACACACCACAATTCCTAAAATGAGTATGGTACCATCAACAAATGATTTATAATGTAAGTAAAGTCTTAAAACCTTCTGTTAACTGCAATGCTTTTTAATGAGGTGCTATCATGTATATTGGTCCCAAGATGGCTGACAACACTTCTTGGGTGAAGTGCTGACAGCCAATCAGATCTCACAATGAGATGTGTGGTTAGGCTCCGCCCAGATATATATATATATATATTTTTTCCTTTAATATCTAAAAAACTGCTGAACAGATTTACACCATTTAATGAAAAGGCACGAGTCTGAACCAAGTACTACCTCTTTGCCAAATTTGGTGTAATTCCGTTGAGCAGTTCGGGCTTTAGCTGCGACTAAAGGTTCCTATGAAAAATTGCATAGGGAAAACACGTTTTGGGACCTCCCTTTTTTCTCAACCCCCGCTTGACGAATCCCCCTGAGACTTTTAGGATAGGAGCGGACCGGAGCTGGCCAAAAGTTTTTAAAATTTCGCAAAGATTCATCAACCGGCGTCAAAGTTATTAGGAATAGAATGTTGTGGATTTCCTATGGAAAATAAGTCCTAAGTATAACTACCTACTGGCGACTGCAAGTAGGTAATATATATATATATATATACTTTGATAGTACGGTAGATTAGAAAGCTGACCGAGGCAAAAATAAAAACGCACTTTTAGATTAATTATGCACTCACTCAAAGGTGCCTGAGCACACTATGGGAATCGGTGCTCCTGACACATTGGGCCTCACAAAGATAGTGTTTGTCGGGTTCTGACAAGGTTAACCCATGCTATGAGGACCAAGCCGATCCCCAGAGCACGGGTTATACATGCCCACACACACATAAATAAACAGATAGTGTTTGTGATTGAGGGTTTTGAATCAGGATTCATGAAATATTTTGTCCTTGAACATAGGTGAATAAATGTGAACAACATATATAAATCTTGTAATGATCAAGCTACTCGTGAAGAATTAAATGTCTTAAACAGATATGTTTTTTTGTTTTGCAGATTTTTGGAATACCTATTTGAGTCATGCTTGTGAATGAAAAATTCTTAACAAATAAAGTTGGTTTAAAAGTGAGTTAAGGAGTACCCAAATAACACTCCTGTCAATGTGTTAAATATGTGAAAAAATCTTTAGAAAAAGCAAATTCAACTTCACAGAAGAGGAAACCTTTCCCCAAATAAGTTTGTTAATAATAGAAACAAATATTTTGTAATCAAATAACAAATAATATTTCACATATTGCCATTATCTAAGTAGGATGCTTTGAGGCATCAATACATGGGGATTGCAGAGGAAATGAAAAAATGTGGCATGATGACAATATCAGGGTCAAGGAAAGATATTATTAGGTTTCACTCAGTAATCATTATTTATCAGTCTTGCACCGCTCCATGTCGATTCTTTTATCCTATGATGATTCTGCATGCTCCTCACGTTGGGGTTGAGAGGAAGGCATAGAAGGACCAGTGCCTAAAGCAGAATCACCAGAAGAGGAAGATGTATCTTTCAAGGTTAAATAAAATGTTAGAGATAAAAGTGAAGGCTGCATGAAAATGCTTGGCAAGGGTATACTGAGATTGAAATACAGCTGTTGTCAAAAAAATTAAGCAGTCCACCATGATCACCATTCCATGGTGGAATGCCTGGATCGAGGAATTGATGAGCTCTAGCTGCTTTGCCAAATCAATAATCCTAGATGGAGATGGCAGTTGTTGTTAGTTCCTTTCCCTCATGACACCTGCAATGCCAGCTAGAGACTCATCAATTCTATTGAACCAAGAATGCATCTCTGTGATAGCCTCAGCCAAAGACCTTGTTGGGTTTTAGATACTTCAAGACTCCTTCTAACGTGCCTGTAAGTGTCTACAGCCTAACTTGAACTCTTCCGTCAGCCTCAGCTGTACCCTGTACACTTTTCATTCACAGTAAACTTCTGGATCATAAGGCTCTGCAGGAGCACATTGGACATGTTTTGGGTAGTAAGAGGTCTTGGTCGGGTAACTTGAAGACATAGTAATGTCTTCATCCCTTGTTAGGATGGTAGGTGAACCACGGATACCTTCAGCGGTGTCCCTAAAGTTGTCATTTTTCAAGGAGGGAAGTTTGGAGTTGAGGTTAGAAGACACACTAATGGCAGAAGAAGTTGTTCTTTCCCTAAACAGAAGATGAAATACAAATGTACGTTTTATTTTACTAATGCGCTAATACCTGTGTCCCATTTCTGTCAAATCAATTCAAACATTACTTCATTACATGATATATTCAGAATATACAAACCAGTTCAACATTAATCAATAAAATTTAGAATGACTTCACATATAGAGCAAAATGTACAAACACTTTGAGTTGCTTTTGCATTACTTTTGATGGTGCAATACCAATGCAAAGTTTTGTGTTGGTAATTAAAATCCAACACAAATTTCTATGTGAATTTGATTCTCACAAAAATAGATGGAAGGTTGCACAATCCACTTCCCTGCTTTTATTTTGTCAATGGGATATTCCATGTGTAAGAAATGGGGTTACTTGTTGAGGGGTGTGAACCCCTACTCAAGCGGTAACCACAATCCTTTTCAGGGCGAGGTCACATGTAAAACATACATTTACCTGTGCTTCACCCTTTGGTAGTTCTCAAAAAGCAGTCAGGCTTAACTTACAGGCAATGAGTAAGGTATATATGCATCATTTCAAACATTAGTGATGTGAAGACATAATACAAGAAGAATCCCACAACAAACTAGAAAAATAGAGTAACTTTTAATGAATACAACAAGACCAAAATGACAAAATTTAAATCAGTAGAACCAGCAATATGCAAGTTTAAAAATTCCTGAAAAATAACACCAAAAAGAAAAAAGTGGCAACTGAGTTTCCTGGTCATGCTGGACCGGAAAAAAGTCAGAATTCTGAGTTAACTACAATGGAGCATGGGCCGGTACAGGCACCCACTTAGATCCACTGAACAGTGTACCTTAATCCTGGTTGCGAAGAGATGTGGAGTTTCCCATTGAGGATGCATCACTCAAAAGAGACCGGATGTGAGATCTGGGTGAGTAGATGCATCGTCAAGTGGCGTTTTCAATGGCCTGCATTAGGTAAGGCAATGTCCTTGTGTAGGGATGCATGATGCACCAGTGGTTTTGATCAGTTGCAATGGGCAATGTGAAGTCCTGGCTTCAGGGAAGTACACGCAGCAGCGATGATGCATCGGTTCCGGGGTGATGCGTAAAGCAGCAGTGGTGATGCTTTTGTTCTGCAGGAGATTCACAGTGCAGCGAAGGCAATGAGCCGATTCTGCTGAATCTATATATGAGCTGACAGAGCAGCTTCAGGTCCACTTCCAAGGGTGGAGGACTGGCGTGACACCACTTGGGAGGGCAGGACTCCCAGGTGGGATATTTCAGGTGCTTTGTTCAAGGTTGTTGGAAGTCTATTCTGTTCTTGAGGCTTTTGATCAGGAGGCCAGTCAATTAGCCCTCACCATACTCGACTTCACACAAGTGGTGGCGTCCGATATCTGGAGGAACTGGAATTAAGCCTTTTGAAGACGGGGTATACTGGAAACCTGGAAAATTGATAGGAATACTGACTTTGACGCCGCCTGGAAAGAAACACTTTGTGGGTTGGAAGTATCCCCACAAATTGAAGGTTTTCTGCTGAGGAGATATAGCCTTGATAAGGTCGTGGGATAACCTCCCTGTTTGCGATGAAACACGTGTTGACTCTTGGGAGCTGTTTAAAGATCTACACTATTAAAAACAACCAAGAAGAGAAAGAAAAGAATCATGTTTCTTATATATGTTTTGTGCTAACTATGTACACTGCTTAATTGAGAAACTTTAATTATACTCAACGTGTGCTGAAGAGTGTTAGTTGTTCTTTTTGGCTCAGGCCTATCTTGGGGAGGTTGTTGGTTCTCCTCACTTTTCAGCACCGTCACATGAACTTGGTATATCCAGATATTTTATTGTGCGATTCTTCTTAGTGGCGCAGTTCACCTAAATTGAATACCACTGTCGGGGGTTTGGACTGACACCACTTGGGAGGGCAGGACTCACAGATGGGGTATTTCAGGTGCTTGGTTCAAGGTTGTTGGAAGTCTATTCTATTCCTGAGGCTTTCAATTCGGAGGCCAGTCAATTAGCCCTTGGAGTCATTCTGGGGTTCTGGGCTTAGGGAGGCAGGTCCAGTCCTTCTCACCCAAGTAGGAGGGTGACAGAGCAGCAGATTACCACAGTAGGGCAGCAGTTCTTTTTAGCAGCACAATAGCCCTTCTCCTGGCAGAGACCACAGGTCTAGAAGTGTACTGAAGAGTTGAGTCTAAGGGTCCAATATTTATACTCTCTGCCCACTTATAAGTAGAGGAAGCTTCCAGAGGTTTACACTCCCCCTGTGGTGTTAGACATCCCCTTCTCCATCTCCTGGCTCCAGATTGTCGCGGGGTCACAAAAGACTAGTGACAAACCCTTCTTGAGAGTGTTCAGGTAGAGCCTTTGTGATGTGTAAGTATGGTAGGTAATAGCATCACCCCCCATTAACTCAGAATGGCCCATCCTAACAAAACCTAACTTTTCCTGTGTCTCACTGTCTGGGATCAATACACAAAGACCAACTGTCAGCTATATCTAGTCATGTGACCCAAGATCTAGGCAGCAGGCACCAAGTGGTTAGGACAAGAAAAAGCCAACTTGTTAAAAGTGGCATTTTCAGAATGGTATCTAAAAATCTAACTTTACCATTAAAGAGGGCTTTAAATAGAATTCTTTAGATACCAAACCTAATCTGACTACCTGCTCCGAATTGTAAGTTACAGCTTATTAAATGTAATCTGGTACATTATCCGTTTGAAAAGGTAGGCCTTGCAGTTGTAAAAGATGAAGTAAAGAAACATTTTTACTACCAGGACATGTAAAACTTAAAAGTACATGTCCAGTTTTTTACATACACTGCACCCCGCCTCCTTGGCTATTCATGACCTACCCTACGGTTGACTTATATGTACTAAAAGGGAAATTTGGCCTTGGGAAGGTTTTTTTGCCAGGTTGAACTAGCAGCCTAAAACTGCACACATAGGCTGCAATGGCAGATCTGAGACATGTGTACAGTGTTTAAATAACACTGTAAACCATATATAAACTATATTAAAGGGCCTGCAGCACTCATTGTGCCACCCACTTTAATAGTGGGTGGCACAATGAGTGCTGCGGGCCCTTTAATATAATTTAATGTACAGGCCCTGGGTACATGTAGTGTCACTTTACTAGGGACTTACACGTAATTTAAATGTGCCAAATGCTTGTAAGCCAATTCTACCATGTTTAAAGGAGAGAACAGAAGCATTTTAGCCCTTGTTATGTGTGGTTAAGTGTGCAGAGTCCTAAAGCCAGCATACCCAAACCCAGCAGAACAGGAGGGTTGAAGGCAAACAGTTAGGGGATAACCAAGTCAAGCATGTCAGGTCTAACACCATGAAAAGAACATAGACATTCACATGCAGCCCACCTGTGTTTTTGCTCAGATACCTAACTCCTGATATTTCGATAACAAGGATTAGCACAAACATCCTACACCTACTTGAGGTAGGGGTGACAGGGAGAAATATTCACATTTCTCTGACGTTTTCCCTCTTTAAATGTGGTCTACATAATAGAGCACATATACATACCATGATAGTGCCTAAATGATTGTAAACGAATGGACACCTTCCTGTTACAATAACTATGCTTACCACAAAGCATAAGGCGTACCATTAGCAAGGGCACAGCACAACACCATATTGTGCAGTTCTGCACTATCATGTCCAGCCAAAGTGGCGCAGCAAATTAACCTGCTGTACACTGTTGCATACTTCTGTTGTACACATGGGTGTTAAATTAAATAAATGTTAAGATGTATAAAAGATAATGATGACATAAATTTCATGTACATCTCTCTGAGTTTACCATATCATTCTTAACATTATATATGTAAAATAATGTTTCACCTTGGGAAACATATAACTGAAGTATATGGCTTAAAAAAATTGTTGTAAAAAATGTATCATAACCTTGGTGCTACATAGCCTTAATGTTTGACTGTGCACCACAGCAATAATGGGTTGGGGTAAGACCCACTAAACATCAGTTTTAACCAACATTATTTAATCTTTGCATGTGTGCTGCATTCTTTAGCAGACATATTACATGGGAATAGCCTCAAATTATAGTTTATGTGCATAAAGGATCAACTTCAGGTGTACAAACGATCCAGAACACATTACAGGGACCCGTGGGTCATAGCTCTAGGGTGTCTGTATTGACACTAAGCAAGAACAAATGAACCAGAAGGAGGAGGAAAAAAACTGCACCATAACATTCAGTAGAGGGTCCAATTCTGCTCTCTCCCTTTCTTGGAATACACATCATAAACTACACTCTCTGTGCTGCAATGCGTAAATTTTTTGTGTCCAATGTGCAATACAGTGTAGTAAGTGTAATTGTAGAGACATTTTCATTGGTCAATAATTAAAGTATTTTATACACTTGATCATCAAAAGGAGAACATAATGATAAAAACATAAACATTATGGTGAGAGGCAAAAACATACCAGTCCATTTAGATAGAGAACAATGATTATTTATGTAGAATGACTTTGTTTGAGACTTACACTGAGCAGTAGGTAATGTCTCAAGCTCAGTGTTTTGGTTGTACCCTCTACTCCGGCAACCAAGTCCATTGAATTCAGTGATAAGACTTCCTCCTCAATTAGGGTCATCTCCTCCTGGAGCTCTGGTCCTCCTCCTGTGGTAATTGCCTGCTTTAGTTTTCTGGCTCATTCCTACACTTATGTTCATGCCTCCTTTTCTTTCATTTCACAACAGTACTTCTGGTTGATGCTTCAGTATTAGTTGTGCCCACATTTTCTTGCCATAAAGCATTCTTCTTAGAGTATTTTAGAGGTAAAAAAGAGATATTATTCTTGTTTTGTGGCCTCTGAAACAGAAATCTGGTTTTCCTATTCTATAAAGTTGAGTTTTATCTTTTGGCTACCCTGCAAAAGAGCACCTCACTCCCTGCTTGCACCCTCCTCGCTGCTTGAAAATGCAGAGTTTTTTGTACTGGAGTGTGACACATTTGGCTCTTGCATGATGGAATTACGATTTGCTTCAGGCAAGTCTGTCTTGTGCCATACAAATCGCTTTGTGACATGCTAGAAGGAGTTGCATTACAGCATAGGATAGGATAGGATGACAATTTATAAAGCGCTCTAAACCAAGAAAGTTTGAAGGCGCTAAGCGGGACGAAGGATAAACTTTGACCAACTATAATGCAAAGAGCAAGGTCTTTAGGATCTTCTTAAAGGATGTGAGTGAGTTTGCCATGGTGATAGAGACGGGTAACGTGTTCCAAAGTCTAGCGGCCACCACAGAAAATGAGCGGCCACCCCACCTGGTCCGATAAAATCTAGGTGAGACAAGTTTCTACTGAGTGGAAGACCTCAAGGTTCTACGTGAGATGTACCAATGGAACAAGTTTTTAAGGTGTGATAATCCTGTACCATGCATGGCCTTGTACACCAAATTCAGAGCCTTAAAGATGATGCGCTTCCTGATCAGAAGCCAATGCAAAGCACGGATTCCTTTTCTGACGGACTGAGGTTTAGGGATATTAATTTTAAGTCTACCTGCAGCTTGTTCAGGGAGCCTTTGCTGACACTAATAGTCTAGCCGAGAGGTGACTAGAGCAATGATAGTGGGCTGATGAAGATCCGAGGGAATATATGGCAGCACTTTTTGAAAGAATTTTAGGAATATGGAAACAAGTGCTAATCGTGCAGTTCACCTGGGCATCGAAAGACAGGCCCTTATCAAAAAAAACTCCCAGATTTTTAGCAATTGTCACTGAGATAGGAAGAGGGTAACAAACTTCAGGCCACCATGTGGCAGACCAGATCGAGGGCTGAATGCCGAAAACCAAAACTTCGGTTCTACGATGTACGATGTAGTGAAACAACTGGCTGGGAAATCTCCAGATATGGTCCCTTCTCCCTCTCAGGCCTTTTGCGACTCCGTGGCCAATTTCTTTTTTGCTAAAGTAAATGACATCTACTCAGAGTTCTCAGCTAAGGACAAGTCCGCTACTCCCATAACTAACATCACACCCCCTGATTGCTCACTAATTCAATTTAAAGAAATGGAGGACGAACAAATAACGGACATTATGAAACTCATAAAAACGGGGTCGGCATTGGACCCGTGCCCTCCCAAAGTCTTTCCTCCTGTAATGGATTCTATAACCGAAGTCATTACACAAGTTTGTAATGTGATGTTCAAGTCAGGGATCTATCCGGACATGTTGAAGAACACCCTTTTAAAACCACTTCTCAAAAAACCTTGTCTAGATAAAGACGTGCTGAAGAACTATAGACCAATAGAGCTTGCCGTTTCTAGCTAAAGTGGTTGAGAGGGCAATGAACGGTTAACTGTCCAAATACATCGAACAAAACAACCTGCTAGATGACTCACAGTTTGGGTTTCGCAAACTTCACGGCACGGAGACGGCCCTTATTAAAGCCGCTGATGATATCAGAGTCATCAGAGACCAGGGGGGGGGACAGCAGTGCTCATACTGATGGATTTATCAGCGGCATTCGGCACGGTCGATCACTCCCTTCTGATTGGCATGTAGGAAATTTGGGCATTCAATCCAGAGCAAAGGACCTGCTTGCTTCCTTTCTATCTTGCAGAACACAGGCTGTAATTTTAGGACCATTTAAGTCGGCCGAGCTGGCTTTTCCCTGAGGGGTCCCCCAAGGCTCATCCCTAAGTCCGACACTTTTTAACATTTATGTGTCGGACTTAGCAAGAGTAATTAAAACCCACCGGATGAGCCTTACCTCCTAAGCACACTACCAAGAAGGCATGCTAGCGATCAAAGATTGGATGGCCGGTAATGGCCTCAAGCTCAATTCTGAGAAGACGGAGGTGGTCATCTTCGGGAAAATTTCCCCGGTATGGTGGTCAGTCTGGTGGCCTCCATCATTAGGAGCTTTACCAAGTCCCGTCCCAAGGGTCAGGAACTTTGATGAAAAGCTTAATTTTGTCACCCATGCAAACCAAACAGCATCCACTGCATTCCACAAGCTTAGGCTTATAAGAAAAATAATCCCGTTCCTTCCAGAAAGTGCAGGAAAAACTGTGGTGAGCTCATTGGTGCTCTCCTCACTGGATTACTGTAATGGCCTATTTGCCAATGCCCAAGCCCGGGTGGTCGCCAAATTACAAACGATTCAGAATGCGGCAGCAAGACTGCTTTCCAGGACCCCCACATTTAAACCGATTAGGCAAATAATTAGGAACTACCACTGGCTGAAGATTAAAAATCGGATTAAATTTAAAACCCTATGCCTGACATTCAAAGCGCTTCACAAACAAGGGCCGGAGTTTCTTAGAGAGCAGCTCATTTCTTACCGTCCTATTAGACAACTAAGATCTATGACACGGCATCAACTAGTGGTACTGCGCACGAGGACTGTCACCTGGGGAGACAGACGCTTCGTGGTTACAGCAGCCAGACTCTGGAACTCTCTTCCACTAACGATTAGGTCAAGTCACTCTCTTCTCCAATTCAGGAAATTGTTAAAGACATTGTTGTTTGTAAGCATGGGGGAATTTTGCGAATTCGCGATCCACGAATTTGCGAATTCGCGATCCACATAATTCCCAAATTTGCGGATTATTGTTTTTTTACGTGTTCACGGGGTTTTTGGCGTGTTCGCTGGGTTTTTTGCGTGTTCGCTGGGATTTTTGCGTCTTCGCGAGCTGCTTGCATAGCGAAGTTACCCATGCAGTCGTTTATGGGAGAGGGAGAGAGAGATAGATAGATGGATAGATAGATAGATAGATAGATAGATAGATAGATAGATAGATAGATAGATAGATAGATAGATAGATAGAAAGAGAGAGAAAGAGAGGGAAAGAGAGAGGGAGAGAGAGAACGAGAGAAAGAAAGAGAGGCCGGATCTCTGAAGGGCCAGATTCCTGAGTTGCCCCTACGGAACATACAGCTTTTTATTTTTAGCAAAATGCATATGAAAATTGTGCTGTAAAGGTCTCTTTTTTTTTAACCCCTCCTGACAACTTAAAATGGGTGTATTTGGCATCCTCTCCCTTCTTTCTGTTTTTTATATCTGTAAGTGCTTCCTGATGAGGTTTAATTCCTTGGACAGGTGCCTCGTTGCCTACTTGTAACTATTCTCTGACCCTGCTTCAAGGGTCGGCGCAGGGTCAGAGAATAGTTGCAAGTAGGCAACGAGGCGCCAGGAAGCAATTAGCAGCAGGTGTCCAAGTTGAAGTTAATTTGTTTGTAACCCTTTTGTAAAAGGTTACAAAGAAATTAGGTTCAACTTTTGCACCTGCTGCTGTAACCCTTGCTTGGCTGAAAATTCGTCCCCGCTGATTCCTGGATTTTACCGCGATTTTGCAAGATTCGCGGATCGCGAAATCGCGGAAAATCCGCAAATTGCCCGCGAAACGGATTTTACGCCCACCCTTAGTTGTTTGACCAGTAACTTGTCCGCTCCTAACTACTACTGACAGGTTTTTCCATCTTTTTTCCTTAGAGACATTAACTGAATTCATAGCGCCAAGACGCCCACGGGCATTCGCTGCGCTCTATTAATAACAATAATAAATAAACCCGTATTATTCTTAAGAGAGTTGTCCTTCATCCAGCGTATTATGCTGGTCATACATAGATTAAACCTTTGAGCAACTAGCTGCAAATCATCAGAGATGGAGATAATGATTTGTGTGTCATCCACATACGAGAGCACCTGGAATGCAAAAGATCTCACCAATGAAGCCAAGGGGGTTACATAAATATTGAAAAGAGTGAATCTAAGTGAGGAGCCCTGGGGGACCCCACAAGGAAGACTGAAGGACTTGGCTTCGAACACACAGTAACTGACAACATTGGTTTGGTCGTGCATAAAGGAGTGGAGGAGCTGTAAGGCCTTCTCGGTGACACCTACATCCTGCAGGCGCTGAAATATGCGAACTGGGGAAATGGTGTCAAACGCCGCTGAGAAGTCCAGCAGGATCAACACTGCTGATCCGCTCCGGTCAACCTGCATGCGGATACAATCCGAAGCTGCAACCAAGGCGGACTCAGTGCTTTGACCTGCTCGATACCTATTCTGGGAGCTATCCAAGATGTTTTGAATTTCAATTAATTTCATAAGCTCAATATTGATACATTTTTCTAGCATTTTGGCATGGGAGGAAAGAAGGGAAATAGGCGAATAGTCCTTCAGTTCTGAAGGATTGGCATTGGGCTTCTTAAGGAGAGGTGAGACTGTGGCTTCCTTCTGTGGTGGCATAACAACAACTTTGTATCCTGCTGTGTCATGGTTGCGTCACCCTTGTCTCATGGTACATGGTTGTTAGAAATGGGATCTCTGGTTGGCTTAGGCTTGCGCCCAGGGTGGTGTGGAGTGCAAAAAAATGATGGATTTAGGCCCAGATCCTTGTACTGGGGTGAATGGATATATGATGTTACCACGCGTACTTTTAGCACGCATACCATTACCACAGATTTTTTACAACGCAGGTCATTTTACAACGGAAACCTTTACAACGCAAAATACTACAACGCCGATACTATTACAACGCATACCATTACAAAGTAAGTATAGGTAAGTATATAATATTAATATATAATGTAAATAATTATTTTTGTATTATTTAATTTAATTATTTATTATTTAATTATTAAATAATTTTATTAATAAAATTAATTTTAATTTTATTATTTTTAAATATATATTAAAAATACCCCTGTACCCCAAAACCCAAACCCAGCCCTAAAACCTAAAAATACCCCTGTACCCCAAAACCCAAACCCAGCCCTAAAACCTAAAAATACCCCTGTACCCCAAAACCAAAACCCAGCCCTAAAACCTAAAAATACCCCTGTACCCCAAAACCCAAACCCAGCCCTAAAACCTAAAAATACCCCTGTACCCCAAAATTAAAACCCAGCCCTAAAACCTAAAATACCCCTGTACCCCAAAACCCAAACCCAGCCCTAAAACCTAAAAATACCCCTGTACCCCAAAACCCAAACCCAGCCCTAAAACCTAAAAATACCCCTGTACCCCAAAACCCAAACCCAGCCCTAAAACCTAAAAATACCCCTGTACCCCAAAACCCAAACCCAGCCCTAAAACCTAAAAATACCCCTGTACCCCAAAACCCAAACCCAGCCCTAAAACCTAAAAATACCCCTGTACCCCAAAACACAAACCCAGCCCTAAAACCTAAAAATACCCCTGTACCTCAAAACACAAACCCAGCCCTAAAACCAAAAAATACCCCTGTACCCCAAAACACAAACCCAGCCCTAAAACCTAAAAGTACCCCTGTACCCCAAAACCCAAACCCAGCCCTAAAACCTAAAAATACCCCTGTACCCCAAAAGCCAAACCCAGCCCTAAAACCTAAAAATACCCCTGTACCCCAAAACACAAACCCAGACCTAAAACCTAAAAATACCCCTGTACCCCAAAACCCAAACCCAGCCCTAAAACCTAAAAATACCCCTGTACCCCATAACAAAATACCACTAATAAATGTTTTTAAAAAAAGATAAACTTACCTATAATTATACTTACGTTGTAATGGTATGCGTTGTAATAGTATCTGGGTTGTAATGTATTGCGTTGTAAAGGTTTCCGTTGTAAAATGACCTGCGTTGTAAAAAATCTGTGGTAATGGTATGCGTTGTGAAAAATCTGTGGTAACAGTTACATACCGGGGTGAATGTATGACATTGTTCTACATTATGTCCATCAACTGTGTTTTTTGCAAATTGCACCAAAGCAAGGCAGAGACCACCACTCTAGTCAGGGCTTGGGAGTTACACGCCAAAGATAACCCCTGCTCACCCCCTTGGCCCCTTGGCACGAGCAGTCAGGCTTATCCCGGAGGCAATGTGTAAAGCATTTGCGCAACACACACAACAGCAGCAACACACTAGGCACACCACAAAAGGAACTCCACACAAGGTTATATATATAAAATAGCCTTTGTATTATCATAAACACATTAGATCATAACCACACAATGTACACTATGCCAGCTGGCACTGGGCAGTATTTAAAGGGGATTATATACACCTGAGAGGGCCAATTGGGCCACTGTCAGAACAATCACAAATCACCAATTGTAAATGTAACACAAATACTAAATGTAGAGCACAACCAGCAACTACTGGTAAAAGTTAGGAACACACTATGCAATAATAATCACATTAGACATAAAACATTTTAAAAACCCTTAGCATAACCATATTACACACTAACCTCATAACCGTAAACGTCATTAGAGGCATAGATCAGGGCATAAAGGTATTGTGCAGTAGACATCACATTTAGGCATAAACACTGTGTACCCCAAGCGGAGGCACAACACATGAAAACTGTCCCCCGGCCAATTGGCCTCTCACAGGGCTCCAACGCCCTATGTCCAACAACAGTCAAGGCTGGCTGCAATGCAGCGAAGTAAAAGTGTGCAACAGAGTAGGCCTAAACGTGGCAGCTGCCCACTAATTGCTGGGCAATTGTAAAATCAAAAGTATGGGCATGGGCATTCACTGTGCCCTCTGTCCGCCACTGGGACTCTAGCCGAAACCAAATGTGCCCCCAAACGTTGCAGCTGCCAGCGCACCCGCAGGGCAGCTGAAGATGGCACAGGCACCACTGTGCCCTGTTGGTCCCCCCACAAGCCAATGTTGGAGCGGCCCTCTGGCAGGCGATGCCTCTCAAGGAATATGCACTGGCACCAACTGTGCCTCAGGGATCAATGATTAGGGCACAATGGAGGGGGCAAGTACCGAAAGTATGCCTCGACTCACCCCCCTGCCAACAAGACTACGGCCCCACTCACCGGGACTCTTCCGATGCAGAGAGGCAGGGGCCGCCACTGTGCCTTGGCCGTTCCTGCTGCAGGCGCGATATACAAGTTCTCCCTGCCTTCGCCCGGGCCTCAGCTGCTCCGCTTTTTACCTGGTACTGGAGCACAGGGTAATCTCCCGTCCGGTCCTCCTCTGTTCATGGGCCCCGGCTTCACTCCCTTTTCTTTTGGTCCAGAAGCAGGGGTAGGTTCCCGTCTCCTTCTTCACTGCCCGAACTTCCGTCTGGCCTCACGTTCCGCTCATCTCCTGGTGCTGGTTTCCCCCTCGACTCTCTTGTTGCTACTGCAACTCACGGGGGAGCCGTGCCTGGCCTCAAAGGCAGAGGCAACTTCTTCCGGCCGATTTCAGGCCCTGCCCGCAACCAGGGCTGCACAGACTACTTCCGGGTCACTGCGGGCAGCGCGGGGGCCCTCAGTTTTGGCTCCAGTGGCTGTAATACCGGGTAGGCTCCCGTTCTAAGACACCAAACTGCGGGGTGGGCACCCGCTAGTAGGAATCAATTACAGAGGGGCAGCCATACCGCAGGGTGGCCTCCCACTTGTGGCATATGCAGGAACACGTCAGAAATGTGGGGTGGGCTCCCGCTGTATTTTTCCAGCACTCAGATGCAGGCTGGGCACCAGCTCGATCTCAGCAAGGCGGGGGGATCCCACACAAGTCAGCTTCGCGCTGCAGGAAACCAGCTGTCCTCTTGGGCACAAATAGAGCACTCACCAGGGCATAAGTCCAGTGCTCTGCCCAGAAATAAATAAAGCTCTTCTCCAACTGCAGAAAATAGTGCGCTCACAGGCGCTACAGTACAAAGTCCAGGAAAAGTCGTTTTAGAATGAAGGGGGAGCAAAGACTGGGCCAAGGCAGGCCAGCACACAGGGCCCTCCAGCAGGGAGGCAGTTCCTAGTGGCGGTTCCTCCTGGCGCCCAGCAGCAGTAGCAGCCCCCCCTCACATTAGGAACACCAGAGAACATTTTCATCGTGTCACAGCCCCTTCTTTTATACACACTTTTCCTTTGTTCACCCAGCACAGGGCTGGGGGAAAACCAGATGCAACTGGTTTGGGGGAGCTTTGGAGCACTTTGTTGTGCTCAGCTCCTATCCCCTTTGTCAGTTGGGGCTAGGTGCTCAGACGCACCACAGGGGGCGGAGCCAGCATTGTGGAGGAAAGGCACTGTCCTATTCAGGTCCCAGGTGCAACCCCCCTCCCATCAACATGCAGATCTCCATATTCCCCACTGGGCATACTCATACTGGCTCCTGGAGCCAAGCACACCATCCAGCCCCTGTCAATCACAAGCCAGACATGCACTCCCTATCAGCCAGATAGACACACAGCACACAGAAATGGCAACTTCTAGAAGTGGCACTTCTCCACTAGTCACAATAAATCTGCCCATACCATTGCGCAGCATTTATTCTCACGAGTTCGCACATACCAAACTCGCCCCTGCACTCCTCTCACTTCAGGAGTTACCAGGGACACACATATCCCCCATGCATTCCTATGGGAGGGCAGGCCAATCTCACCACATGCACTCAGAGTGCGAACGCACTTTACACTGGTACACAGTGCTAAAGTGCGCAGAGGACAAAAATAACTAACATCAGGTCACATTAAAAGACAAAAAGTTTAGGGGTGAACCTGCCAAAAGGGCCGAATCCAACAATGGTTTAGTAATTAGGTTTGTCCACAAGGCAACAAAAGATCATAACGTAAGAAAACAATTTCTTATGCAATGCACTACCGTGCAAGAAAGTCTTAGTAGACCTGGGCCTTAACTTTTAAGCAAGGTCACAATAATGTTGGATGGTAAAATGCACCAGTCCTTCAAAAGTAAAACCGCATGTGGCTGTAAAAGTGAAATAGCACATGTGACTGTAATAATATTCTACTAGTCCTGCTACTAAAGTCCGGCACCACTTTATGCAGTGTCTAAAAGCAGGTCCAATCAAAATAAACAATCAAATATTTAGGTTGCTATGTTCCTGATGTGACGGATACATAAGCTGTTCTGATTTTATAGTCTAAAGTAGTTGTACTGATCGTCAATTTGTGTATGAATACAAATCATATTTTTTATGCCACACCATGCAAATAAAGCAGAGCTCATCCATATAGTGTTTTAGTCAAAAACTCACTGGTGTACATAGAATTTTTTTTTTCAAACATGAAAGGATTGTAAATATGATTTACCTAGGTTATATCTGTCTGATTAGTCTGTACCTTAAGCTCTGCTGAGGTCCATCTGCCACCACCCTGCGCTAGTACCTGTCACTTTGTTGAGGTGCAAAAGAAGTTTCAGGGTGAGAACATCGGGGCATATTACCAAGCAATAGCGATAATTATCGCTATTGCTTGGTTAGAGACAAAAATTTACCCCAGCGCTGCGGCGATTTTTACCGCAAGTAAACCTTGGTATTACCAAGGTTTAATGCAAATGAGGTAAAAATCGCCGCAAAGCATGAATATCGCTGAAAAGTAAGCGATATTCATGCATTAGCGAGCTAATGCTCTTAGCCATGTTATCCACCTCCCATTGGATAACATGGCTAAGAACTGCTCAGGGCAGGTGTTAGCTTTTGGAGATATTCCCGCTTAGCACGAATATCTCCAAAAGTTGGTAATAGGAGATAGCGATGTTAGCGACTGTTTTCAGTCTCTAACATCTTGGCACGCCCACTTTGCATCTCATTAGTGATAAATATCACTGACATGCAAAGTGGGGCCCAAGATGGTCGCTATCTCCTACTAGCTGTCGCTAACTGGTGTTAGCGGCAGCTAGGTAATAGGGAGATAATTTTATCTCCGCTTTCTTGGCTTTTAAAGCCAAAAAAGTGGAGATAAACCCCCTTGATAATATGCCCCATCATCCCTAAGCTGCTGACAGGAAGGATAGCCGGGCCCAAAGTTGACTGTTTATCTTTGATTTTGGGAAATAGGAGTGCACAGGAGCGACATGCCAGAGTAGCAGTTAATAGTGGTATAAATGTTGAAGAGGTGTTACATTCTGTGCCGAGAATGTAGTTGAGAGCTTACCGGAGGCCTTGCCTGCGCTGAGGAGGAAAAAGCATTTACCGCTCTATTACGTGACATGTTCTGAAACACCATGCACAGTGCATAACTGAGTGCCTTCACTGCCAGAACTATCCCATTAAGGATGCCTCTCAATGTATTTGTTTCCTTATTTTTCATTGTGTTCTTCACCCCATTGATTTCATAGTTTTCCCTGATTTTTATTTTTGCTTATTGTAGCTGGAACTACAACTGAATTTTTCTCTTGATATTCAGCCTGGTTATTCTCTCATTTCCAATGATGTTTTTCCCTTTTGGGGGTTGCTTTAAAGTTGTTGACCGTCATCAGGAGACTCTTGACGCCTTTCACTTGTAATATTCTGTGCAGGAGTATTCCCTTCTTCAGGCAGACTGTTCAAACTTCCAGTCCATGACAGTTTGCAATGACAAAAACATTTTAAGTTATGCAATGCTGTGGGTCCTTCCCAGGACCAAGCACAGGTTTTACAATTACATCTGTACAATGTGGCACTAAAGGAAACTTTGGCAATGCAGATTTGATATATTCCTGTAGTTCCTTCAAGTGCCATACATGTTTTTTGGGCTCCTTTTTGGATTTCTTTATGGTGCATTCTGTTTTTTTGCCCTACAAAATGCACCCTGGACTAAGTCTGAAGTGCGTTACCTAAATAGGTGTCTTACTGGATTTGCTATGGCCTAGGTCTCACCCGTAATAACAAGTTTTGATACCTCATTGCAGTCCTACAGTGTCTTCTTACTAGCTTTTAGAATGTGCAAAAGCGTTCTGATTTGAAATAGTTTGTAGAGGACACATTGTGTGATATTCAACAAGGTGAAATAGATGTTTTGATATATGTTACTCATTTTCCTCACTGGCAGCTGAAACTACCTTTGTAGAAATAACTCAGATGAATTTTGTACAACATGGATTGAAAAAGGAAATCAGATATGAGCTCATTCACTTTCAACATATTACTTCATTTAATAAACGTATTGATTTGGTGCTGTTAACTGAACATAAAAAACGTTTTGAGGAAGTCAATCTAAGGCCCCTATGGCTTCTTTGTCAGGTCGATCAGAGAACACAGTGAAATCATATCACAGCATGCATTGGGGCATCTTTGTGTTGAAAAAGTTATTTTTTTCTGGTTACCATTATCAGTAAAATGTGATAACACTAACCCTGGGTGTAGGACTACGCCACACACGCGGAGCGTGCGTAGTTTGCGCAAATACGTGCTACACAAATTGCACGTAGCACAGTGCAAAAACGCATAGCGGTAATTTTTTGCTTGCTCCCGGTACTCAACTTCAAGTTGGCGACCGCGAGCGAGGAAAATAAAATCCAGGTGGGACTTTTTCCTCATTCACGATCAGCAACATCAAATTGATGATCACAAGCGTGAAATATAAACCTCCCGGTGAGAGTCTCAACGCGCGGAGGTCAGGTTTCTCATTGCGAGTGGTCGCGTATGCTCGTGACCGCTCGCGATGAGAAACTACCCCGTTGAGAAAGCTGCGGCTCGAGTACAAATCTACTCGAGCGGCAGAAAGCGACCGCTTGAACTGTGCAAGATGCGGTTTGCAATGATTGCACAGTGAGGACAAGCATCTGTCACTATGCAATCAGTGCAAACCACATTTTCCCTACCTAACTATGCAGTTTGCGTACCTTGCGTAGTGCGAAGTGCACTTCGTGTAGTTACGCGTAGTGCTACTACGCGAACTAAGCCCAGGGTTAGATAGCACAGAGGCAACAAATGAGAGTCCGGAGCTATATCTGTGCTGCTATTGTGGTCCTTCTCAATATAATTGAGCTTCATAATTGCCAGTAACAAACTCTCCTACAACAAATTGTTTTCTAGTACTGTTAAAGTTTCCCCTTTTTATGAAGGCAATGATTTAATTTCAAGAGTTTTTCATGTTGATTCTTTGATTTCTACAAAAGCTGATTATTTGTATTTGGTATTTGATGCAGTTATAGGAAAGCTTTGCTGATTGAAAAGACAATATGCCGGAATGTGCTGATAAATTAGGATCAAATCCCACTTCATTTCTCCTAAAGACAAGGTTTTTTAGCTTATTGTTTCTTGTCCGACCATACTTTGCCAGTCAAGTTTCAGACTTGATTTTTGGTTCATTTGTGATAGCTCATCAGATTATTCCTTTCATTCCAAGTGGCCCCTAATTTTCATTCGTCTCAGTTGAAGCCATATGTTCCTGATCCATAAAATTAGCTTCCGGCTGAACCTCCACTTTTGCAGAATATGTTTTATCAGTCCATTCTCCTTTATTGGTTCACCACTTATGTCAACAAAATACCAATGTGCCTTGAGTTTCTGGAGGGGATATACTGTAACAGAAGCATCAAGAATAGAATTGATAACTTACTGGAAGCCTTGTGTGGGCCGAAGAGGAAAAAATATTGATCACATTGTCAGGTGCCATGTAGGCCCAAGTGGGTAAAACAAGGTTTTCTCATAGAAACAGTTTTTCCATGCAAGATACTAGGGGCCAGATGTAGGTCGGCCAATACCGGTCGGTAACGGCCGAAAATCGGTAATTTCGTCCGTTACCGACCGGTATCCATGAAATGAGATGTAGGAGTCTAATTTTTACCGAATCGGAAAACATGAGTCGGTATAATTACGAATCGGTAAATATGAGTTGGTATAAATCTGAATCAGTAAATATGAGTCGGTTTTTTACCGATGCAGAATTTTCCGATTTCACATTTACCGAATTCTTATTTACCGAATCAGTAAATAAGAAATGGTAAAATAATGGGCATGGAGATGTCGGAAACACGAAAAATACAGAATTTACGGAAATTCGGTATTTAGGAGTCGTTATTTACCATGGATTGAATGCAGGTGGTAACCAGGTGAAGGCTATAAAAAGAGTCCCAAAATGCAACAGTGTAAGCAGAATGGTGGCTTTCTACGTCATAGCAAGGCGGCAAAGACTACAGGCAGCAGGAGAGAGGGAATGGCAAAGGGAGGAACAAGTGTACAGGCAGAGGATAACACTTTTCCAACTGACAGAGCCAGAAATACTCCAGAGGTACAGGCTACATCCCCAAACCATCCAGGACCTGATCAGGGACCTACACCCACTCCTGGAGCACCCAACACCCAGGGCCCACGCCATCCCACCCCATGTGCAGGTGCTGTGCAGCCTACACCTGCTTGCCTCTGGGAGCTACCAGAGTGTGATAGCTGCAGTGGGTGGTGTGTCCCAGAGCTGCCTGTCCCGTTTCTTCCGGAGGTTCCTTGACGCCATGATGCAGAGGATGGAGCATTAAATTTCATTCCCTAACACACCTGCGGATTTCTATCAACTGGCACAGTTCCCTCATGTGATAGGCTGCATAGATGGCACCCACGTACCACTCTGTCCACCTGCAGCCACAGAACACATATACAGGAACCGGAAGTTGACACACTCCATCAATGTGCAGGTCATATGCAATGCTGGTAACATCATCACAGACATCGTTGCAAAATTCCCTGGGAGTACCCATGATTCGTACATATTCCAGAATAGTGGGATATACACATGCCTAGTTCCCGGAGAATTTGGAAATGTATACCTGCTAGGTAAATTACATTGTCACACCCTGACACTCACAGTAGATTAATGTATCATGTACATGCAACTAATGGCAATCTTTCTCCCCCCTAGGCGTCAGTGCATATGCCCTGCGGTCCTTTGTGCTCACCCCCTACCTCAACCCATCCACCAGGAGTAAAAGGCGTTACAATGTCGCTCACGGATCTACACGCAACATTGTGGAGCATACATTTGGACTCCCTAAGAGCAGGTTTCGCTGCCTCCACAAGAGTGGAGTGGCACGCCAGTACACTCCAATCCTGTGCTGCAAAATCATTGCGACCTGTGCCATGTTACACAGTCTCGCCACCAAGGAGGCAGAGAGGTGGAGATCACACATCATGAGGACATTGATGATGATACAGAACAGGCAGAGCCCTATGCTACAGTAGCAGCACCAGCTACAGATGGGAGAATAAGACGGGCAGAGATTACACAGCAATAATTCTGAGTGAGTAATGAGACACAGACAGGCTAAGATTATGATGTACATAGTTTAATTTGCACTACGCAAGTGCAATGATACCACACAATGGTTACACAAAATATCAATGTCCATGACCGGGTGGTCACAGTTAACACCACCGGGACCTGTCCTTTGGGTGGAGGGCATAGTCAATGTTTACATCCACAGATTACAGGGTGGGACTGATGTGGCTGTGTGTTATGGCTTTTGGTGTGGCCTGTCTCTGTCGATTGACGCCTGCCACTCCTGCGTATTTCTGGGACAGGACTGCTGGTGGATTCTTCACTCTCAGCCACACATGTGTCGCCTCGAGTGGCTGTCTGTTGTGTGAGCATGAGCTCCAAGCCAGAGGTCACTCTGCCCATCCCCACAGATAAATTGTTGCACCACTGAACAATGGCATCCTCCATCGCTACTGACCGTCTGCACAGCAGGGAGTTTGCAGTAGCAAATCGGTTTAAGGCTTTTGTCTGCTGCCGCACATCCATACGAGCCTTGCGCCTCTCCAAGTGGTCCCAGTCCAATTTGTCGCACAGGACAGTCATGCACTGGGTCATGTCTGTCATGCCATTTGCCAGCGACTGCATGCTGTCCGAAATGTTTCATATGCCCTTGTCAATGTTTTCAAGCTTGTTATTGATGCTGCGCGCCTGCCTCTGAACACCCATCATTGCCTTTGCCTGCAGGCGCTGGACCTTGACCATGGTGGCTTCCAGACAGCAGAAGACCCCCTGACCGTACTGCCCTTCAGCTCTCTCCCGTGACCTTCGTCCCCGGACACTGGCCCACACAGCTCTTGGAGTGGGCTGCTGCTCAGCGTTGGCTGACTCTGGTGCATTGCTTGCCATGTCACCCTCCTCCTCTTCCTCCTCAGATGTTTCTAGAATGCGGGGAGGGGGCAAATCTAGCCACCTTGCCCTTTCCTGCACAGGTGACGGAGTTGTTGGTGTGGGGGACTGTGCAGCTGCTCCTGACTCCTGAGTCCAGAGTCCCAAACAGAAGAGGAGACTGAGGCTGTGGTGTGGTTGTGTCCTCAGGTGTCTTGGCTGCCTGCTCTGTGTCCTTCCCTCCTTGTACTGTGCTGGGACGAGCTTCTTCTCTCCTCTTCTCCCTATCCATTGCTGTGCTGCGCGATGACTCTCCTGTGGACAGACATGGACATTGTGTCAGTGTAGTAGTTCACCTGTGTGTCTTGATTAAATCACACTACTATCACACATTTTCCTGCTCCTCATTTGCTTATGCTAGTAGTGTGTCGCATCCCTTGCTGTATTGTATGCTGACTGCATAGAGTTATCTACCTATGACTACGTCTCCCATAATGCATTGCTGGGCATTGGTAAAACCTGTTCTGGAGTGTGATGTAGGCACACAGAGTGGGGAAGGGAATAGGTACATGGGTTAATGATGATGTACATGCATCTTACCTTGTTTCTTTGCAGCTCTTGCGGAGCTGTCAGCGTTCCCAATGCCATGGATGCATTTAGGCTCAAGGGTGGATTCAACAAGCTCCTCAATGTCGGTGAGTCGTGGTCCTCGGTTTCTGCCTCCCCCTGTTGCTGCAGCTTCTTTTCTGTGGGCAGCTAGTTTCTTTTTGGTAATTATGCGGAGGTCATACCACCTTTTTTTTAAATCGTCAATTTCACGGTGGGTGACACCAATGGCATTTACCTTTGCTTGAATATCAATCCAGGTAGTGCGCTTGATAGACTCTGCAACATGCAGTGATGGTTTCCCAAATATTTTGCTGTAATGTTCCACAACCTCTGCAACAAGCATCTGCAGTTCTTCAGGTATGAATTTCATTTTTCTCCTGCACTCTGCTGCATCCCTCCGTCCATCCTGACTCTCCATGGTGCTGTTCAGGTAAGCTCAGGGAAGCCTGCTCCTCTGTCTGTCCTCCTGCTCTCCTGACTGTTGGTTTCTGCACCTGCATGGGTGTGGCCACTCCCAGGTACTGGGGAGGGGTGCTTGATTCTGATTGGCTGATTTCTACTGTAGCTTTGTTGTTGGGTGTGGTTGGTGTTACTGATTGGTTTACAGGCTCATGTGTTTGTCAGTTTCAAATTTCTGATTCGGTATTTACCGAATCGGTAATTTCCGAATCGGTAAATTCCAAATCGGTAAAACCCATTCATTCCTATGGGCCATCGGTAAATTCCGCATCGGTAAAACCCATTCATTCCTATGGGCCATGAGGTAATTTTTACCGAATTTTTACCTACATCTCAATTTTCGATTCTGAAATACCGATTCGGTATGAGTCAGTATTTTAGAATCAGTAAAATTAAATTACCTACATCTGGCCCTAGATGTGTTGGGTCCATAAACAAGCAGTACCTAACAAAACAAAGGAGGCAAACATGTTTCAAAAACATTCAAGGAAGATTTGCTGTGTTGTGTACTGAGCAGGAGAATCTTTCCTTCTAAACAATTCAAAAACAATTAATATTGCCTGCAGTGGAGGGGCAACAGTTTGTAATGGTGCCATGCAATGCACCACATTAAATCTGGATTTTGACATATATGACTAACTACCAGTGCACAGGAAAAAGGTGTGCCAATTGAAAAGCATGCAAGAGGACACACGAGGTAAAGCAATACTGAAGAAGGCTAGTATACTACAAGATTATCAAGTTTCAGATATGCTACTAAAACTATTATATCCAGAATGTCAACTGCAAAGACACAGTGAGGTAAATATATGTAAGTAAAGGCTTACTATACTTAACTCCACATAGTTGTACCTTGACAATACAAGCATCTTCAAGTTGAAAAGGGAGAGTTAAGAATAGCAAATCTATACCGATGAATATGTACCTAATTTCACAAGTGGTTGCTTGTTGATATTTCGGCTACAACATTTTTGCTTTCCAGTACTTTTGTGCTCAACATTCTAATAGGAAATTAGAATGAGAAGAAGCAAATGCAGAAGAAAGTATTTGCAATAGAGTGCTTCCCTCAGAGAATGAAGGGAAGAATGTCTAATGTAAAAACATAGAGGTTTCCAGACTGACAATTACCCTGCATGTAAGGGATCAATGAAGCCTAGTAATACAAATAGTTCATAAGCACACTCGTATAAAGCACCTTTGAGGCAACTCAGCAATCAGATGTTGCTCATGACTTAGAGAGCTATCCCTTTGTTTAATCCTGAGGACCTCCGGAATCAAATTCTCTAGAGTGTACTTCTATTCCACAAGATACTTAGGGGCTGATTATGTCTTTTTGGTGGAGTGGTGGCATGGCGTTGCAAATCACTGCGCCACCGCCCACCAAAGGTTGCCACCCCCGCTCCGACAGATTATGACTAACAAGTAGTCTGACTGCAGGGCGGTGTGGCAGTCACATGGTAGTGCCTCTTTTAAAAGACAGTGTGGTGCCTTTATAAAGGCACCAATATGAGACCGCACTACAAGGATCCTGCAAAGCATGGACTGGAAAGTCCATGCTGTGCAGGATCCTATGTGCATGAACACAGGAGAGGCACATGTTATGCCACCCTGTGTGCACTCATATGTGGTTGAGGCCCTATAGGGCCGTTCTTGTTTTCTCTGGGAACAACTAAATGAATCCTTGTATTGGTGAAACGTGGTAAAGATGCTGGAAAAGATACTCACCATGGTCTCAAATTATTTTGTGTAGACTTCTAAACATGACTGCCCCTGACCATGATCTTCAATAGGTAAGAGGAAACCAGAGTTCTGAAGACATTCATGAGTGCTGCAGAAGTAACAAATATATGGAAATGTAAAACCGCAGAAAGTATTGCAACCTCAAAATACAAATAAATGTAAAAACAAATTATCACTTTATATAAAAAAGGGGAGAAACGAGAGAAAGAAGAGATGGGGGCAGTAGAAGCAAAAAGGAAAGGATGAAAAATAGAAAAAAGGAGGGGATGAGAATAAAACGAGAAATGTTTGATTGAGATATTGATGAGTGCAAGGAAATAAAAGTAGTGATTGGTAACCAGTATATGTTGGATTTAACAAGATTCCGCCATGTTAAAATAGACAATTTAGAAACATCTTTCAAACAAGAAAGTATAACTTTAAAAGCAAGTGTAATAAAAAGATCTAATGAAAGTAGTTTAGGTGAGAAGTGTTAAAACGTAGGTGTAAGGGACCTAAGAAAACATTTTGTAAAGTTAGAGGTATATCACAATTAAACGTTTTTGAAATATTTAGACCTTTTGGAATTCCAAAATTCTTATGAGAACAATAGTATAACATGTGTATCAAAGAAACATTATATGTAGAGCTTAACCAGCATAAGGGAGAAGCAGAAGGATTGAATTTAGAAATTAAGGGATTGAGCGATGAAAGTGGCTTTGAAGGTATTGTATATTTTGAACCAGAATTTATCCCAGAATTGAATGGGGAACAATAGGGATAAATCTGCTACTCAAATTAACTCAAGATACATTTTAGGCATAATAGAAGTAGGAGATAGAAAAGCTTTATATATAAAAGTGGCTTTAGTGACAGAGTCATTAAGGATCAAATCTAGAGGTGTTATAGGAATTAGGAACAACAGGGGAAAAGGAAATGGGTGAATGTGAAAGAAAGAATGGAGAGCAGAAGAAATGAATTCATATTCTTTTAAATTAAATTAGTTAGGTAATTGATATTGTATTTTTAATTAAGGAAAGGGTGTAGCAGAAGTATCATTTACAAACTGATGAACAAACCAATATCCTTTTCTTTTCAGTGCTTGTAATAAAGACATTTATAATGAAATGTAAGAAATGTGTTATACCACATTGATGAGGATAAACCCATTGCTAAAAATTAAGTAGAGGAAGATAATGTATGCTAACAAATGTTGTGAATATTTTAAAATGGGATTCTTAGAGCTAAACATATAGTTGGCCATATGAATGATATCCTTGAATGAGAAACCGTTCATTAGGGATTGTCCAAAGTAATGCATTATGGTGCTGGCAAGTCTTGAAATTCGTTATGAGGGCAAAACACTGCTGGATTAAAAAGGCAGACTTTTTGGACATTTGTGTTTTAAAAGTGCAATATGGGGACTGTTTCATAGGAATTTTATACAGATGCAATCAATATGTGCAAAAACATATTTAGGGATCTCAATAGGTAGCATAGTGTTTGTGCATAGTGGGACAATCATCATTTTGATGGTGTCAAGTTTACCCACCATGACAAGTGTAAAGGAGACAAATGTGAGATTAATGTTCACAATTTGGATGCTAATGCTGTAAAAATATGTCTAAAGATGTGGGATATATATCGAGAAGAACAGTGTAAAAAATCCAGGTGCATTGTGTCGATCCGGGGTAGGTGAAGCAGGTGCTGCATCCATTTCACAGCCATGGCGCAGTTGGTGCATCAATTTTTCAGTCACAAAGCAGATGCTGCATTAGAGCAGGTGCCATGGAGGTCGGTGACACAGTGTTCGGGATTTGGGCTGCAGTGTTTTTCAGCTACACTGCAGCAATGCGTTGATTTTTCAGCCTCACGGCGGTGCTGCTTCAGAAAAACAATATCCCAACAGGTATCAGTTCAAAGACAGTTATGCATGTATGCGGAACGAATTACACAAACAAGAAACAAGGAGACTCAATTGGTTTGTCTAAAGGTTGTTAATCACCAAAATATATCAAATACAGTTACACAGGGGTATACAGTTAAAGCAGCACTGTATAGAGAAAATCATATGACAACCCAAAGGCACTTGGTGTATAGTGATATATACAAGTGAATCAAGGTGACGACGCAAGTGATCAGAGTGAACAGCGTGAACGGTACAAGGTGAACAATAGTAAAAAAATATTATACAGTGGTGGCTCAAAGAGTAACAATTTGCATCAATTATTTTCCATTTTTCGTGAGCCAAACGGAAGAAATACACCAAAAAATTGTGCTTTGGTGTCGACGGCATTTCAATCCTCTTTACTAGGGATCGTCTTCTCTATACAGTGCTGCTTTAACTGTATACCCCTGTGTAACCGTATTTGATATATTTTGGTGATTAACAACCTTTAGACAAACCAATTGAGTCTCCTTGTTTCTTGTTTGTGTAATGCTTTCCGCATACATGCATAACTGTCTTTGAACTGATACCTGTTGGGATATTGTTTTTTACGTATATACTATACCCAATCCCGACGTGGTTTATGGGTCCCACTCCTGTTTTGTTTCACTAGCTGCAGTAAAACAGGCACTGAGAAGTGATTTGTGGATTTTCTTTTTAGATTACCAAATTCTACTTCCACGGGCTCGGAAACTGGATTTGGCATCACTTGGCAAGTCAGGACTCTCAACAGATGAGTACAGGCACTGATAGGTGGCGTCTTTGATAGCCCGAGACTTCTTAACAGGAGGCAAGAAAGCACAAGCCAATGGAGAACCTAGGAAGCAGGATATAGAAAGCAACGTCCAGTCCTTTCACTCCCAGGACAGAGGAAGCAAGCACAGGCCAGCACAACAAAGCAACAGGCAGAGTGTCAGTCCCTCCTACAGCATCCAGCTCTTCTTCCTGGCAGAATGTCCTTTAGTCCAGATGTCGTCTGAAGTTATGGCATCACAGCTCCAGTACTTATACCAGTTTCTGTCTTTGAATTAAAAACTTCAAAGGAAAGTCTGTTATATTCCATATAGGTACCCTATATAGCGCAAGTAAAACTGCAAACTTTCACCTATATGCTTCCCTACATTACATATATAACGGTTCATAGGGACTGACCTTTCACCTAGATACAACACTGCATTCAGAACGTGGGGTTTTCCCTAGTTTGAAATTCATACATTATGCATGAAGCTTCTTGGAAGCACAGCAGGACGAACATCTCCTGAGTAATATCTCTGTAGAAAGTTCATGCCCAACATCATCGTTTACACCGACACAGTAACACAGCAAGGTAGGATCCCTGGGGAGACCTGTGGGTATATATACATCACATCTTGCTTCAAAAAGACAGACAAGACTGTGACTACCCTGCTGACACACTGACCAGAGATGCTAAGGTTCCTGCATGCAGACACTCCAGCTCACAGTGGTCTAACATCCCTCACGGGGTGTCCAACTCGAGACCAGGACGAGGTCCCATTTTCTCTCATTCTCAGGTAATGGAGTTGACTAGATCCTAGAGGGATTCTTGGCATGACACCTACACAGATTCTAGCTACATTTAGCTACATGTAGTTAGGGAGGCATAGTAGGAGTACACACTTTTTATCATGTATTTTATGTTCTTGTATATATTCATGATTACTGCAAAATGGTAGAACTGGGCAATCCCTTTACTTTTGTAGTACTACTGATTATATATCTCTGCTACTGTCTAATGATTATTACAGCTTATTTATTCTACACTAGAATAACAACTGTTCAATAAATTCTTATTGAAACGCCCAGACTGTTTATTCTGTGTATCTCTGAGACCAATTAAGTCAGCACGAGTGACTGAGCGAAAGGTAGTATATTGTTTTCACGATTCTGAGGGACCAGTGTTGTCATGTTCTGAGGTTGCCAGAAACTATTCTCTCCCCCGATAAGAGGAAATTCTAGTAGCACTGTGAGCTAGCTGATACAGACAGGCTAACATATCCGGTGGGGGTGCTCAGAACCAGACTTGCCACCAATCCCACAGTTTATGTTATCCAAACGTGCAGATCCTGAATAGGATATATAGGAACTACACAAGTCCTTGTAGGCACAAGACCCTGCCTTTGCCTGACATTGCTCCAGACACTACAGAGTGGTGGACACAGCTTTGTGTAAGGACAGGCACAGCCCTATTCAGGTGTAAGTGACAACTCCTCCCACCACTGTAGCTAAGGAAGGCCCATCAGCCTGGTGATGACCCATCAGGATATGCAAAGCACACCTCAGATCCCTTTGTGTGACTGTCTAGAGTGAATATGCAATAGCCCAACTGACATCCTAACCCAGATGTGGATTCCACAGACAGGTAGAGGCATAGAATAGTTAAGAAAGCAAATGCCCACTTTCTAAAAGTTGTATTTATAAAGACGCAATTTGAAAACCAACTTCACCAAAACATGTTTTTTTTAATTGTGAGTTCAGAGACCCCAAACTCCAAATTTCTATCTGCTTCCAATGTGAGATTACACTTAAAAGATATTTCATGGCAATCCCCATGTTGCCCAATGTGAGAGATAGGCCTTGCAATAGTGAATATGAAATTAGCAGTATTTCACTATTAGAATGTGTACAAAACACCAATACATCTCCTACCTTTTATTACACTGCACTCTGCCCATGGTGCTGCCTTGGGCCTACCTTAGGAATGACCTACATGTAGTAAATGGGAGGATTTGAGCCTGGCAAGTGGGTGCACTTGCCAAGTCCACATGGCAATTTAAAACTGCACACACAGACACTGCAGTGGCATGTCTAAGAGCCCACTGGTAAAAAGAACAGATGATGGACGGAATGCTTAACAAAGCAAACATTCACTGCTAGTCAGGTATATGGGTTTAATCCATTGTTTTTTGCTCACCACGCCACCCCAGTTTGGACCCAGTCATATGCCAATCAGACTTGACCCTGCTCCCCATGGAAACAGTCCAGCCCAACCTGCCAGGTCAGGTCCCCCTGGACAAGAAACAAACATCCTGGAACCTGCTTGAGGGTATAAGCCCTCATCAGCCAGGCTAGCGTGAATCCAGTGGCTCTGTAAATGCGGGACCCACATCTGGACATACCCTTCCCACTTAAGGCGCTTAAAGCAAGAACAACGGATGATGGACAGAATGATGAACAAATCAAACATTCACCCCAGTCACAGATCTGGAAATTAATTCATTGTTTTATTGCTCACCATGCCACTCCAGTCCAGCCTAAACTGCCAGGTCAGGTCCACCCTTGACAAGAAACAAGCATCCTGGGACCAGTTTCGGGGTATCAACCCTCATTAGCCAGACTAGCTTGAACACAGTGGCACGGACCGCATGCTACCCATATCTGAGCATACTTTTCCCACTTAGGGTGACAAAAGCAAAAAGAACAGATGATGGACGGAATACTAAAAAAATCAAATATTCACTTCCAGTGACAGATCTGGGTTTTATCCATTGTTTTTTGTTTTTTTTGCCAGGCCTCCTGGTAGCGTTTCATTACAGGCCTTGGGCACACCATGAGCACTTTACTGGGACTTAAAGTAAATCAGTTATGCCAATCATGGATAAACCAATCACCAATACAATTTGCACAGGGAGCACTTGCACTTTAGCACAGGTCAGTGGTGGTAAAGTGCCCAGAGTCCTAAAATGAAATGCAGCACACTGTCAAAAACAGGAGGTCAGAAGCAAAAAGACAGGTTCTATCATACCAAAAGATGCCAGGTCTATCACTCACAAAGTGATGTATTTAACATGCGGTTTGTTCCTCTCGAGCCTTTGACCATGTCAATATACTTGCTCTATATTTTTGTGCAACCCCTTTAGGGTCAGATGGGGAAACTACCATTACAACGCAGTCATAACAACACACTACATTTACAGCGCAGTAATTACAAGGCGACTGCCTTTACATGGCATGCCATTACAACGCAACCATTACAGCGCATGTCAGTACGACTCATGCCATTGCAACTTATGGCACTCCAACCATGCCATTACAACGCATTACAAGTTAAGTAATGGGGAATAGTAATCTTTACCCCTACACTATCCAACACCTACCCTACTGTTGCACAGACTGGAGTGGGAATAGTAATTTTTACCCCTGCACTATCCAACACTTACCCTACTGTTGCACTCACTGGAGTGGGAATAGTAAATGTTACCCCTACACTATCCTACGCTCACCCTACTGTTGCACTCACTGGAGTGGGAATTGTAATTTCTACCCCTACACTATCCAACACTTACCCTACTGTTGCCCTAAAATTATTCTACATTGCGATGGTATATGTTGCAATGGTATGCGTTGTAATAGAATGCGTTGTAAATTTAGTTTCTAAAAATGTGTTGTGATGGCACATGTTGTAAAATCATGTGTTGTAATGGATGTTGTGATGTAAAAAAAACGCATTGTAAATGTTTGCGTGTCCTATTGGTCAGAGGTGATGATGCCATGTCATCTGTAGTATTTTCCATCTGCCAATGTGTATATTTATAAATGACTGCATAGCATTTAATAGTTTGTGTAATAAATATACTTCTTTTTCTAAAGAAAAAGTACTGACCGGACAATCCTTTCATTTTTCATTTTCATTATCTTTATCTCGATGTTTGTTCATCATAAAAGATGCAAAAAACAGTACATTGATACAATATTAAAAATGGTATTACAATATTAAAATTCCCACAGTTAAAAATATAAAACTATTTCAATCAAATGCTCAAATTGACCACATTCTTAGTAAAATACTTCCTAGTTTCAAAGGGCTAGATTCAAACAATAACGCCTTCTATTCCAGACAGTGCCCAAGTATTTTGCCACAGCAAACACGATGTTTTCAACCAGGTCGGTTTTAAGTACCCTGTAAGCCACCAGACACTCAGAGAAGCCTAAGTTTTTGCACAGTGGGACTATCCATTTCTTTCTAGCTCCACTGTACGCTGGGCAGAAGAAGAGGATGTGCATGTCTGTCTCTCTATCCACTCCACACCCAGGGCAGCTACTCTCAGTGGGCTTACTCCATTTACTTGTAAGGTCACGTGTCGGTAGTGACCCGTGCCTCCACTGCACATAAAGCTTCCTTATAGGAGGCGGATAAATAATGTCTAAGACTGGTTCAAAACAGTAGCAGTCTTTAAAGAGCAGAAAAGACTCAGTGCAGGACCCGATATTTTTATTTTGCAGTAGTGTCGCTAATTTATGGTCATTATAGATTTTTGCCAATCGCTTCTTGGGCAACACCGGACAAGTGACCAGAGGGTTAGACCATACAGTATGTAAGCCAAGGCTCTCCAACCCCAATTTAACCAACTTAAGCTAGGGAATTTTACCTGCATTGGGGAGGGAAAGGATCTCTTGCAGGGCCTCCCTATAATTAACTAATTCCGGGGTGGCCCAAATCCTACGCCAGAACATCAGTGGTCTCATAGATGATTCTTCATCTATTGGTCTCAAGCCAAGGTCTAGCCTCAATGGGGTTAAAGGTGTGCTGGGGGGAAGTAACAAGAGCCTCCTGATCATCTTATTCTCCACCTTTAACAGATCTTTACAGGGTAGATGTCCCCACAGTTCGCTACCGTACATTGCTGCACCTTTAGCCTGGAGCTTATAAATCTCTAGGGATGGGCCAACGGGTCTCATCGATGACTTGTTCTTTTCTATCATCTTTGAAATCCCACCTACACACTGCACTAATTTTAGGTGCGCTTTTTCTTGTTGTTGGCCCCAGGCTAAGTTTTCATTCAAGGTGACCCCCAAATAATTGAAGGTACGAACCCTTTCGAGTTTGACCGGGCCAATGGCCGGTACGAAACGGGATTTGGGAGTAGGATTAAAGACCATATACTTTGTCTTTCCGGTGTTAATTTCCAACCCATGTTCACTGCAAAAATCCACAAACCTGTTGAGGGCACGCTGTATCCCCATTGGGGATTTGGAAAGCAGCAGGGTGTCATCTGCGAACATAATCGCCGACACCCTGCTGCGAGCGAGCCTTGGTGCATCACTGTCCACAACTCTGTTGAGGTGGTCAATAACCCCGTTGACATGGAGGCAAAACAGGGTTGGTGAAAGCACACAACCCTGTCTTACCCCCCTGCCAACAGGGAATTTACCAGAAAGGCCCCCAATCCTGCCACTCCTGACCCGAGCATAATTGTCAGTATGAAGGCGAATTAACACCTTCAAAAGACTTGGCGGGACCCCCATTTTACCTAAGACCCTCCACAGGTTGCTACGCGGGACAGGGTCAAAAGCAGCTCTCAGGTCCACGAATACAGTGTAGAGGCTGCCACCCTCCAACTGTACCGTTTTCCAGAAAATGAGTGCCAGACGGGACACCTGGTCAATTGTAGAGACCCCACTTCTAAACCCGGCTTGGAACGGGCTCAATATTTCATTATCTTCAACCCATTCTAGTAAACGGTCGAGGACCAAGCGGGAAAACAGTTTCTGTGTTACATCCAGGAGACTAGTTGGCCTATAATTGACTGGGAGCAGGGGACACCCTTTCTTAAATATTGGGACTATCTCTGCCCCCAGCCATGTAGCGGGGAGTGACATACCCTCAAGGATGGCGTTGAAGAAGACTTGGAGATACGGTGCCCAGATGTCAACCTCATGCTTGAACAGGTCACCGGGAAGTTTATCCAGCCCCGGGGCCTTTTCAGCTGCCAAACCCAGGATTGCTGCACTGACCTCTCCCAATGTGAACGTACCCATAGGGGCTGCACCTAGGGCGGGAGCTGTACCCTCAGAATCTTCCATGATTTCCAAGGGGTCCACGTCGGCCGCTCTATACAGAGAGGCAAAGTGTTCTTCCCAAACAGACGATGCAATATTAGCTTCGATCGCTTTGGTAGGTTCAGCAGACCCATGTTGGACAATTTGCCAGAATTTGCGAGCGTCCCTCCATTGAAGTGCGCTCCTCATATCTGACCAGTTCTCAAAGTCCCATTCAATTTTGGCGTTATGTATAAGATTTTTGTATATTGCTCGCCTAGTCCTGATCTTACTAGGACTTTCCCGCTCTTTAAGGGACTTTAAGAGTTCTGTCTTAGCTCTCTTACACTCAGAGTTGAACCATGAAGCGCGCATCCCCCTTGGTTTCCTAGTTTTCGCTACAGGGTTCAAGACTTCAGCTAAGTTCATGACCAGCTCCTGGTGGATACCCGCCAATGCACTGTGTCCAGCCGGGGACGGTAAGCCGGGTAGTAATTTTTCCACTTGTTCTAGACTTGGAACCAGTATGGTATACAGTCTCTGAATATCATCATGATTCCCCACTATTTTGGGCCATCTAATTCGCCGCCTGTTACTGGCTACTATTAGTTCTGGGGCTAAAGTCTCAGTGCACTCCTGCTCCCCGGGTACTACCCCCTGCACTTCAAACCTCAGCCCCAACGCATTGTGGTCACTGTCCGTTCTGGGGAGTACCTGAAAATCCTTAACTTTCGCCCAGTCCCTGGATTCCACCAACATATAATCTATTCTTGACTCGTGCCCAGGTTTGTTATAAGTGGGCCTTGGTGGTATGTCCCCTTTTATGCGCCCATTTCAGGCTCTCAGTGAATTGGCCAAAGTAAAGGAAGTAATCTGCACAGCCAGAGGGGACCATGCCTTTGCTGCAGGGCCTGCCGGGGCTGGAAATCCCCAGGCGTCATCCTCATCAATTGTGGCACCCTCCAGGAAGGTGGGCAACGGCTCAAACTGGTTATTGAAATCCCCTCCCACTAGATAGGACGAACAGTGGGAGGAGGAATCTAGAAACACCGCCAGCTCCTCTATTGTGCCCGAGATCCTTGATAACCCCACTGGTCGTGAATACACATATTAACCAGAGATAGTGATTGACCAGACACCCAGTCTAATACGACACACTGAAAATCCTCAGAATTCGTTTGCAGTGCCCTATGCCTACACCCTAGAAGAGTAGCGACCCATATCAGTAACCCAACTGACGGGCGTCCCTTCTCCCCCCATTTGGCTGGTACTGAGAATGTTGCATAGCCTGGACGTGAATTACTTCCTCGTGCCCAGGTTTCCTGCAAAAGGCAGACGTCAAAAGACTCTATGAATGTCTTCCATTCAGGGGAGTCCAGTTTGTTTGACAGACCGGCCACATTCCACGAAAGAATAGATACCAAGCCTGGAACCACCTCCCGGTTCGGTGTGGTACTCCTGTTTTGGTGCACTGTGGCATTGCTATCCTCTAGTCTTTTAACCTGCCCCTGTAGTTGTTCTAGACCCCCAAGGTCACTGCTTTCTCCGAGTATGGATTGGCCCACTCTCAGTATAGGTATACCTCGTTCCTGGACAGAATCGACCTGGTACTCCACAGAAGGGGGTAATGTAATGCTCCTAATATCATCAGATGATTCCCTATCATGTGTTGGCATTACCCCTGCGCTGCAATCCATCAACTGTCAATCCACTGCATCCAAGCAGCCGAACCGGTTGGGATGGGTGAATTGAAAGTAGTGGGAACTGGGGGTATGATGATTCCAGCTTCCCCTCCCAAAAGCTCCCCATTGGGGCCCCGGCCTATCTGCACGATGTTGTCTTCTTGGGGGAACCCATGACCATCCCTCGTTGCCCCCTTCCTCAAACTGTTCATGTTTTTCTGGATAAAAGACCCTCAGGGGTAACGCTTGAATAGACGTCATGGGCGATGGACCTGCCCAGTTGCAGATAAAACTTACTGTCCTTGGGTCTCTGAAATTTACTAGCACACAGTCCCCGGTACCCCTTTTTGTTGTCTCGCCCACCCAGGGAACTCTCCTTGCAAGGATAATTTCATTGTGCATCCCTATATGTAGTGGTCTATATCTGTTAAGCCAACTAATTACCTTATTCTTTATAGAAGCTGGACTTTCCCTCACAGATTCCTCAAGTTCTGGTACACCACTGAGGACGACTACATAGGGGGCCGCCCCCGGGGGAGGTGTGCTGCTTTTCTACTTCCGCTTCCATCTTTCCCTCGCTGTACATGGCCCAACTGTGCCAAGTCAGGTGCCTTCCCCCTATTTTGGTTAAGGGGTGGGTCTTGGGGAATAATAGGAGGCGGTATAATGGGGGGGTTTGATGCAGGAAGAGTATTACCACCATCTAAGGGTAAGCTTATGGTTTTAACAGAAAGAGTAGGTGGGGTACCTGGGTCGAGTGGTAAGAATGGATTATTATTAGTAGCAATAGTTACTGTCCCCCCCACTACAGCGGCCCCCAAGGGGCCAAGAGTTCCACCCATACCTCTGTTCCCCTGCTGCGCCTTGTCAGCCTTGGCGCAGCCAAGTAACTCTCTCAGTAACCCCTCAATTTTGCCCATCCTATCTTCTAACCTCCCAAGACCTACTGTAGCTTCCCTCAGATTACCATGCACAGCCTATATAGATTCTTCAATGTTGCTAATTCTGACCTCGATCCGAGTTAATCTGGCTTCTAACAGATCTATCAGGGACTCCATCAGTGAACTAAAGACCCTGCACCCTCATGATTCCTCCCCCCCCTGAGGTACTGTGAAGGGATAACAGGCTATTTGAAAGCGACGGCGGGTGGACTTTCTCTGCCACCGACCGTGATTTAGAAGCTTGGGGGCCCCTCCTTTTATCCATAACACCCTTTCGGACAGGTTGTTGTGAATCTTTTTTAGGGACCTTTGACTTTATCCCGCAAACTAATTCGGGACCAAGCTTCCTTTTTTTGATGGCTCCTTGCCTGTGGGCTTCATCTATGGGTGTTAGTTGTGGCCCTGCCTCTACTATTGTGGGGAGGGGAGGTGGGGTAGAGATCATAGAAGTTCCTTGGGTTGGAGGGATAAGCGGGTCGGGAGCGGTAACACCATCCCCGTTCTTTGAATGAACATTGGGTTGAATAATCTGTACATTAATATGCAGGGGAGGATCCTGCCTAATTGGAGAGAGGGCTTTAGCTATACTTCCCAGAGAGGAACGTTTAGAATTTGCGATTCCCTGAGAAAGTCTACGCTCCAAGGATGTTATTTCATTAGTCAGTAGTGAATTAGCACGCACAATAAAATTATCCATAGTCCCCACTAATTGCGTGCCAGTCTTAGATGCGGAACTCCTTGTTTCACGGCCCGACATTTGTACACAATGGTCCAATCTGCTATGAATACAAAAAGTACTTGCGGATCCAAGAGGGGTGGGCCGGTCCGGTCTCCACCGGGCTCTAACGGGCTACAACGGGCCCGCTCTTTGCTCGGTCTTCGCCCGCGCTTGGTCCGCGCGCGTCCCGTGTTTGCGGGAGAGGGCGGGGTAAAAATAGGAGGAGGAGGGGGGCGGGAAGAGGCAGCAGGTGTGCGCGATGGCCTGGCGCAATCACCTGTGGGCCCCGCAGTCCCGCTCCCGGTGGAGTAGTCCTCTCAGCAAGCACTCACGGTGGGGCAAAAACCCGGGATGGAGCACGCCAACCCCCGCTGTCAGAAGCAGTTCCAATGAGGGCAGACCGTGGGTTTCACGGGTCACGAAAGTCCAGGGGAATCCTTTTCGCAGCTCCTGGCCTTGGCAGAAAGCGACTTCGAGCGGCCCCGGCGGATGGGGGGCCGCGAGTCGTATTTCAGTGATTTCAGGGAGGAGGGGGCGGGAAGAGGCAGCAGGTGTGCGCGATGGCCTGGCGCAATCACTTGTGGGCCTCGCAGTCCCGCTCCCGGTGGAGTAGTCCTCTCAGCAAGCACTCGCGGTGGGGCAAAAACCCGGGATGGAGCACGCCGACTCCCGCTGTCAGAAGCAGTTCCAATGAGGGCAGACCGTGGGTTTCACGGGTCACGAAAGTCCAGGGAAATCCTTTTCGCAGCTCCTGGCCTTGGCAGAAAGCGACTTCGAGTAATAGAATGCGTTGTAAATTTAGTTTCTAAAAATGTGTTGTGATGGCACATGTTGTAAAATCATGTGTTGTAATGGATGTTGTGATGTAAAAAAAACGCATTGTAAATGTTTGCGTGTCCTATTCGTCAGAGGTGATGATGCCATGTCATCTGTAGTATTTTCCATCTGCCAATGTGTATATTTATAAATGACTGCATAGCATTTAATAGTTTGTGTAATAAATATACTTCTTTTTCTAAAGAAAAAGTACTGACTGGACAATCATTTATCAAGTGTTATTCTTGCTCTCTAGCAAACAGTGATTACTAGCCCATACCACCTCCCATGAGTAGGGCTTGGACTGGTCTGTCTTGCTACCGTGAGAGGGTCAATCGCTACAACGGGGTGGTTGGTTTCCAGTAAGGACACACAATTAATAACCCAATTTCCTCCAATTATAATGATTAACTTAATTTATATTTATTTTTCATTTAAGCTGTGTGTTATCTTATATGTAGTTACCTGAAGATGAAAGACCGAAAAAGCTACAGAATATTTAATGTTTTAGCCATAATTTGGACCCATTCTCACCTCGTTCCCATTCCGTACAGCATCACAGTTCCCATACTCCCAAACTTTGACCTGTACACAGATCAGAGAATAATGTACAGAAGCACACTCTTTAAAACCAGATTCACATAGTTTATTCCGTAATTTCATGAGGAAACAGCAGCTGGTTTTGATAATTCCGGCTGCCTAAAATGTTGTCATGGAATTCTGCATGACTCGGAATCAGGCGTACAACAGGTGACTTCTGTCAGTCACTGGGTCGTGTTTTTGTTGGAAAGTTGCATCTTTTTCACGTATTTGAATCAACAGCTGAACTCTTTCTTTCCCACGGCTAGGGGTCATCAGTATTGTGATAGACTGGGATATTGTTTCTGTCACTCATCTACCTGTTCCGCGGAGCTCGATGACCTCATTGACCAGTGCAACTAACTGTTGTCATGCTTTCTGTGCCCGATGCATATCAGTTGAGCAAGCATAAAGAGTCTGAGCATACACAAGCACAGTATTAGAACTGTACCCAAGGGAGGCAGCAATCAACCCGTGTTTTTGTACATGGATGAAACAGGAGGCAAGATCAGCAACTCCACCATAATCCGTTACAAGCACAAGGCCAATAATTTGTTATGATTTCTAAAGAAATGACCGTGTTTTTCTCCTTGTCTGCTCTTGCTGCTTCTGTCGCCATCGAGACACTAACATCAGCAGAAATTCTATATGGAACGGGCGGTTGTTACCGGTGCATTCAGAAGACAGTGCCAGAATGATGCATCTCGGCGCCGCGGGGCATTCTTTATATGCCAAAACAACTTCCAGCTTGAAGAACTTGCCTAGTTTTCTTGTGACATAACTCACAGCAAGTCACCATCTAATGAGGATTTAGCACCAGAGAAACTGCAGCGGCAGCAGGAGCTAAAAAGACTCTTTGGAAGTTAGTGACAATGGGAGAGCATTAAAGTGACTGTATGACAAGAAAGGAGGAATGGGACAAGAAAGCTTCCCGATGACCAGCCTCACAGAGTAAATTACCTCACCCAGGGATAGACCCAATGCTTTATTCCAAAGTTGTGGGTGAATTTCCCAATAAAATAGGCCATTATCTCCTTGTTTATTCTAATACAGGTGCATGGTGGGATACTTAAATTGTCGCACGAGGGCGGGGACCCTTTTGCTTCTCGTGCTCGTTTTACTGAATGAGGGTTCTGGGGATTTCCTGAGGCATTGGAGTCCTACTATAATTCGTGAATTCCGCGGTGCTCTTACGTAGCAAAGCATTCGTTCTTTTAATATTATTTTTTTAGGCTTGCACTACTGGGTTTAAGATCAGCCATTTTCATGTTCTTTCACTTTTCACTATTGTTCTCTAGTCAACAATTCATCTCTTTCATAAAATAAATAGCCGAAAAACCTAAAGAACTTTCTGAGAAAGAGTTTCATTTTTAAAGTCGCTCTATAGGTCGTTTGTACATTTTGACCTCCCTGTGAAATAAGCTATACAAATGAACAGGCTATTTCGTTATTCCATTTAAATATGTTGTTATTAACACCTATCATTTACAGTTCTAGTAAACGAAAACATAGATGGTTGCATATTGTAAAACAACACCCTGGCAGGGATAGTAGCTCAATAGATTCAGGCTTAGTTTATGTAACAGAAGAGACGAAAAAACAAAGAAAGATAAAAGGAAAGAAAGATAAAATGGCATGAAATTTGACAGGACAAGGAGTGAGAGAACTAAGCCAAGCCCAAACCTTCCATTTTAGTACATTAAAGTCACGCCTAAAGTTGTCCCTAAAGGTACAAAGGGCAGGATGCATTATATTTAATAAGTAGGACATGTGGGTTTAAGTTTTACCTGTGCCAGCAGTGCAAAACTCCTAAAGTCGTGTTTTGAAAGGCCAATCTCCCCGTATTCACTTTGACTAATACTGAATACCTTATTACATTAAATAGATGATAACTGTTTACTGGGGGTTCCTAAAGATATCGTATTCACACTCAAATGATTTGTAATTAAAAATTCTCTTCAAAGGTAAAGTCGGATTTTGAGGCACAATTCTGAAAATGCCAATTTTAGAAAATTGGCAATTTTCTTGTCCTAACCATGTGTGCTTTTTGCCAGTGTGATGGGTCACATGACTGCGAATGACTCTGCTGTTGGGGGGTGTGTATTCCTTCCAGACAGTGATACGAAAGCGGAGTAGATGTGGGCAGGAAGGGCCATCCTGCCAGGATGGCTGGGGATGGAGCTGTGTCCTGCCACACTTGCATCTCACAGGACTTGCCTGAGGCACACACAAATACATTGACAATAGTATTTTGCTACCCCCTAGCTTCTTTGAGACTTGACAGGGGAAGGGGAGAACTTTCCAGAACCAGATGTGAGAGCGGTAAAGGGATGCCTCCTCACATCAAAGGCTATTACTAGGTATAAATATTGCAATTCCAGAGCCACTCTTCAGTACACTCCTAGACCTGTGGACATTACAGAGTAAATTTTACCTTGTACTTAGAGTACTACTCTGCTTCTACCAGAGGACTGCCTTACTGATTGAGGACTACCTTTCTCTCTGAGAAGGAAGAAAAGACCTGTTCCGTTAATCCCAGGCTAACCTGAGTGACTCCAAGAGTTAGTGGGCTGACCTCCTACCTGAGCTACAGGGGCTAAAAAGCTCCAGAGGCAACCCTTCAACTACTTAGCAGACCTGCTGCACCGGACTAGCCTGGAAGTCCAACTGGATCTGTCTGAGCTCTGCTTACCTCTGATGGAGTGAGTTCTTGATCCCCAAGCAGTTACCTCCAGGTCCTGCACCTTTTGCTGTCAGCAGTTGAGCATCTCTTGTGAAAGAACGTGAAATCTTGAAGTTGTGGGCTCTTCACTACAGCAAATAGGTGCATTTGTGCCAAGACTCTGCACCCCCTAAAGCCCACCAACATGAAGCTCTGGTGAACTCCCCATTTCCACGCTACAATGACTGCCTTCAATGACCTGCACCTCGAGATCGGTATTTCGCTCTACAGCAATGACAGCCCTTGTTGACTGCCAAAGCGAAGGTCCAGCAATGACTATCTGCGATGCCCGACTGGCTCTTCGCACTACAGCAACAACAGCCTTCTCCACCCTTCTCCACCCTGCCTGCTCTTCACAAAACAGCAACGACCATCCATGATGCTCTCCTTGCTCCTATCGGCCTCCTCCACTGCAAACAGACCTCTTCGCTCTAGACTTTGAGAAGGCAACATTCAGTGGGGCTGGCAAGGTCCCTGTATCTGGCCCGCAGGTCCATAGCTTTAGGCCTGAAGTTGTGACTTTCCACCATCTAGCACAACCAGATAACGGCAAGTGGTGCTGTTAGACCTGTCAGCCTTAGTGTGGTTTTCTCCAAACATTTTGCCCTCACCCCTCCTTTGTTAGCTGGCTTTGATTTTGTTGGCTTGAGGACTCTGTGCCCCCTTGCAGCCATCGCATGCCAACACAACCTCAACATCATCTCCTACGCCGACGACACCCAGCTGATCCTCTCCCTCACCAATGACCCAACCACCGCCAGAACCAACCTTCACGAAGGGATGAAAGACGTAGCCGAGTGGATGATGAACAGCCGCCTAAAACTCAACTCAGACAAGACCGAAGTCCTCATCCTGGGATCCTCACCCTCTTTTCCTGTTTGTGACTCTCACTGATTGTTTAAGCTTGCTTTGCTTTAATTACTCTGGACTTCTAACATTGAAGAGGTCCCTTCATTATGCAGCAAGAATATGTTCAAAATGGCCAAACTACAAAACTGGCAGGCAAAATTAGGGTGCTCGACATCTTTCTCCGTTAACGCGATTAATGGAAACTACTGTTCCCAGAAATCACCGCGCTCTAGGCCACTTTTGAAATACCCGCCTCCTCTTCCGTTCGGTGCCTCCCCAGAATAGCCCAGAGGGACGTTGGGAGACACCGACGGAGAGGTAAGCGGGTGGAGGGTTCCTTCTCTGCTAGCTGTGCTCGCCGTTTTTACGAGCGGCTTGTATTTGGTGCCACGTTGAACGGAGAAGGATCGCGAGTGACATCCCGCACTTAAGTTTCCTTAATAAGTGGCAAACTTTAACAGACTCTGTGCTGCCCACGGCTTCCTAACATAAACGCCCGGGCTGTTTACCTGAAAACGCCCATATCAAGGTTACTGCGTTCTTTTGTGTGCATGGCAGTGACGCTACATGTTATGATTCTGACGAGTCTTGTGTAAAGTAAAACAAAATAAAATACTATCTTTACACAGTGATTTCTTTTAGTTATGACAAAATAGAACTATGAGATAATTTGAAAAGAAGCAGAAACTAACATGGGGTCTATGAGCCTTCTGCTTTATACATCATTAAGGACTCGGGGTCTGTTGATTTACTATATGTGTATTTTTAAACCTAAAAATTAAGACACGACGTGGATACACAACGTCACATGTATATACTTGTGATTCTGTAATAAATAACAAGGAGGTCAATTTTCAATCTTTTGAAACCTAAGAATACCACATGCTCATCTTGCCTTGATATGAATTGGTTGAGTGCTTTTACGATTGTATTTTGCTAAATAGAGCGGTGCTCCTTATTTACCTGAGCTGCAGCCAGGTGAGGTGAGGCGCCATCCCCACAGAAATTGGGTGAGTGATATCATGTCAATTAAATTGTATGTACATGACCACAAGAATATTACTACTAAGGAGTGCATTCTGTGACAAATATGCTTGTTTTTCTCTTTTTTCTTTTCTCGCCCATATGACTATTTTAGATTGTGGTGGAGAATCAACACCTGACAAACAGGTGATATTTTTCCTTTTTTCCTTTTTCACTTAGTTATGTACAGCAGTAGCAACATCTAGTTCCTGATGAATGCATAGGATCATTTCCATTTATATGCAGAAACATGTCGACCACTTGCTGAGTAGATATTATGTTAAATCTACTTTTTTTCACTGTTCACTTGTTTTTAAACTTGGGGGTCTGAGAGAAAACATTAAAAATACCTATTCTACTCAGTTCCACCTAATTTTACCCACTTCACTTACTTCCACTTGCACTGCTTTTTTTCAGTTGTAAATATCACACCAACACCATACTGACACCACCCAGTAAAAAAACTAACATCAGTCTCCTTACTCACACAGTCCTCACTTTCCAACTAGTGTGACTGCCTTTATACTAACTCCTGGGTAAGGAGAACCCAAATGATGTAATAGTGGTGGTACAGAACGACAACTGATGGGAAAAATTCCTACCTTGGTTGCATGTCATATGTATGAGTGTTTGAATGGTGTTTACATACAAACTGTATTTAACTCACAATGTAATATGTTGGTTGTATGGTGGTCAGTCTAAAGAATAAAAACATGGTTGTGACTCCTGGATACCTTTTGTTGTAATTAATCTTCACCCTCTGCCTGGGACGACTCCTGGTGGCCCCCCCGCCCTGGGCAGCGCACCCAAACCAACGGACCACGCACGCAACTTGGGCTTCATCCTGGACTCCTCCCTCTGGATGACCAGACAAGTCAACGCCGTCTCATAATCATGCTTTAACATCCTACGCATGCTCCGAAAGGTCTTCCGATGGATCCCCACCGAAACCAGAAAGACGGTCACCCAGGCACTCGTCAACAGCCGACTGGACTACGGGAACACCCTCTACACCGGAACCACAGCCAAACTTCAGAAAAGACTCCAACGAATCCAGAACGCCTCCGCACGACGCATCCTGGACATCCCACGACACAGCCACATCTCCGGACACCTGAGAGACAAGCACTGGCTCCCCGTCAGCAAGAGAATCACTTTCCGACTCCTCACCCACGCACACAAGGCCCTCCACGACCTGGGCCCCAGGTACCTCAACAACCGCCTGACCTTCTACATTCCCACCCGCCAGCTACGATCGACCAGCCACGCCCTCGCAGCCGTTCCACGCATCCGAAGAGCCACCATGGGAGGAAGATCATTCTCCTACCTGGAGGCCAAGACTTGGAACTCCCTCCCCATCCACCTCCGCCTGACCCAGGACCAACTGTCCTTCAGGAAGTAACTCAAGACCTGGCTGTTCGAGCAGTAGCGGACCCCCTTCCCCCAAGCGCCATGAGACCCTCCGGGTGAGTAGCGCGCTATACAAATTTCGTGATTGATTGAATGATTGATTGATTGATTGATTGATTGTGCTAACCAGGACTAAAGTGCATGATAAAATTTGCTTACATGAGATTGTGATATTTAATTAATTTATAGAGTGGTATACCAAATCCCCAGGGCTTGAAAATTAAATGCTAACAGTGGGGTTACTATTATACAAAACAAGGGAAACCCAGAGGGTATGCCATAGGGACCTTGGGCAGTAGCATGTTTTAGAGAACAGTGGTCCCTATTTTGGAAGGAAAAATGGACAAGCACAATAATCATACACTAAAATAGATTGTATGTCTTTCGTCCAGCCGGACAAGAATTTATTTTTATATAAGTTCAGTTGATTGTGATTCAGAACATTAAATGACAAGTGGGCACAGCCGTGACCCACAGAACACAAGACAAACCAAGTAAAAACAGAATGACCAAAGGCAGGGTATAAGATGTGTCTGTTTGTAATCACTATGACAGACTTAAATATCCATTTTCACACCATTGATCATTACAATATTATAAAATCATATTGCTTATGGTGCTTTTAGTGTCGGCAACGTTTCAATGCTATTCACAACAATATAAAGCATCATCTTCAGGACAAGGGATAGTTCATTGTTGTCTTAAGCTTATTCACATATTTTGCCTATATCGCATTACTGTATCAACATTTACAGGGGAATAAAGGGGGGAGAAAAATACAAAAAATAGAGATGAGTAAAACTAAACTGCTAGGCATTTAATTGGTGACTTCTGTGAGGGTGAATTTGTGTGTGACACAAAGAGGAGGGCATCCGCTCCAGGACTAGAGTCTAGTCGCACAATACACATGCGGCTTGTGCCCGTGATGTCAGTGAAGGTTGAAGGCGCAGTGGTTTAAGGTGTTAAAAAGGCGATGTCAGTGAAGGTTGAAGGCCCAGTGGTTTAAGGTGTAAAAACGGCGATGGATGAAATTACAGAAATAGGCAGGAACCATTGGAGTAAAAGCGTATCATAGTTGTTCACGGGATGTGAATCACAAGGGGTGGTGGCGAGCAACGCGATGCACGTGCGGTGAATTTTAAACGGGTAATGCTGTGGAATCTAAATTGTGGCTTAATTTCTCGAAGCAAGCATTAGTATTACGTTGCTGGTGTTGATCATTATTTATTTAGCGGTTCGGTACAGATTGCCCAAAGTAAAAAATAGTGGTGTTAAAACATTCCTTACGTTTGAAGGATGAACAAGGTTTCAACAGTAATAGCACGCTTTTAATACGGCCCAGTAGATCCGTAACAGGGCCTGACAGCCACTAAATCTGCGGTGACAAATAGTCTATATTAAAACCGGCATTCAGATGTGATTTTAAAAAACGGGGGGTGCTCAAAACGGCACAGTGAAAAGACATTTACCGTCAATAGGCAATGGGCCTTCTTTGTATGGGTTAATTCCTGATATCAATATATGCCAGTGCCGGATCGCACTTAAGGCTTTTGGTTAAGTATCAATTCTGCTAGGTGCCAGGTTGCACCTCCTAAAATACAAAGCATTCAATTATCAGATTAAGTCCCGAATTTTAACCAAAGTGGTTGATCGCCAACACGGTCTGCCAGTGTTTTGGTTACTTACTTGAATACCGGTGGAAATTCAGGGCACGGGGCTCCTGCTGGCGCTGGATAGCGTGTGAGGTGAAGCAGAGTCTCCAAGTTACTTTTTGTCTTTGGAGCCAAAAATGGTGGGTGATGGAAAGAGGCAAGGGACTAACAGACTCGAGGTCCAGCGGCGGTGGCCATCTTGGAACGGCAAATTGTTGTGCTCATGCAGCCTTCTACGGTGGCGGCCATCTTAGTACGTCAGTGAGAAGTAGGAAACAGTGAAAATAACTAAGGTGCTGCCGGCGCGTGTGACTAAAATTGTGAACATGTGGTGTTTAAACGGCGCAAGTGACATAGATTATGCAAATTTCTAGCATGATTATGTATAACATATTGAGTCACATTTCTGTATTGGGGGGAGTATCACTGATTGTCAAATTATAGCAAGGAGGTCCAGTCCTCAGTACGATTGAGTCCATTCCTGATGCTATTAGTCCTCAAAATCCAGTGCAGTTCCTCCTTATTTAGTAACGTTGAGACATCAGCTCCCCTAGGTGGGGGTTTTATCATGGTTATGACAGACAACGTAAGATCTCTCTCATTGTGTCCTTTTTCAGTATAGTGATCCACAAGCGGGGCGTTGGCTGTCTTGCAGCATATCCGACTCCGGTGTTGTCCAATCCTTAGTTTCATCTTCTGGCTTGTTTGACCTACATAGATGAGTTTACAGGGACATAAAATTGCATATACCACATTGGACAAGTTACAGTTAGAAAAATATTTTCTTTGAAATTTAATGTCACCATATTCAAAGCATTTTCGTTCTATGGTTGAATCGCAGCAGTCGCAGCTGCCACATTTGGCATGCCCCGAGAGAGTTGGAAGGCCCCATGCATCATTGAGTGTGGCCTTTACTGGTTGTTGTGGGAGGGAAGCACGTACTAAGTGGTCTTTTATGTTCTTGGCCCTCTTAAAGGCAAACATTGGACGCTCAAGATTAAGCGGGCCAGCCCCTTGTGATTCACATCCCATGAACAACTATGATACGCTTTTACTTAAATGGTTCCTCCCTATTTCTGTAATTTCATCCATCGCCGTTTTTACACCTTAAACGACTGCGCCTTCAACCTTCACTGACATCGCCTTTTTAACACCTTAAACCACTGCGCCTTCAACCTTCACTGACATCGCCTTTTTAACACCTTAAACCACTGCGCCTTCAACCTTCACTGACATCACGGGCACAAGCCGCATGTGTATTGTGCGACTAGACTCTAGTCCTGGAGCGGATGCCCTCCTCTTTGTGTCACACACAAATTCACCCTCACAGAAGTCACCAATTAAATGCCAAGCAGTTTAGTTTTACTCATCTCTATTTTTTGTATTTTTCTCCCCCCTTTATTCCCCTGTAAATGTTGATACAGTAATGCGATATAGGCAAAATATGTGAATAAGCTTAAGACAACAATGAACTATCCCTTGTCCTGAAGATGATACTTTATATTGTTGTGATTAGCACCGAAACGTTGTCGACACTAAAAGCACCATATGTAATATGATTTTATAATATTGTAATGATCAATGGTGTGAAAATGGATATTTAAGTCTGTCATAGTGATTACAAACAAACAGACACATCTTATACCCTGCCTTTGGCCATTCTGTTTTTCGTTGGTTTGTCTTGTTTTCTGTGGGTCACGGCTGTGCCCACTTGTCATTTAATGTTCTGTATCACAATCAACTGAACTTATATAAAAATAAGTTCTTGTCCGGCTTGACGAAAGACATATGATCTTTTTTAGCGTATGATTATTGTGCTTGTCCATTTCTCCTTCCAAAATAGGGACCACTGTTCTCACAAACAGTGGGGTTACAGCATGTATTTTGCCACGTGCTTAAGTAGCTCCCTAAAACATGTCCCAGGCCTTCCATTGCAGCCTGAAAGCAACTTTAAACTGCCAATATGACTTGGAGATATAATACAATTGTCAGGCCTTAAACTCCCCTTTTCTTGCTTATATTTCACTCCTACGGTAGGCCCTAGGCAGCCATAGGAAAGGGTGTATTGTAATTAAAAGGTTGGACATGTATTTCTAAGTTTTGTATGTTCTGGTAGTCAAACATTCATTACTTTGAGGCCTAATTCTTCCATTGGATAACATTGGGCTGCATTACATTTAATAATTACTGACATTTTGATTGGGAACAGGGAAGTCAGGAAACTTCAAGCACTTCAAAGGGAATTCTCTGGAAATGTCTCCTACTTCAAAGAAGACATGATGTATAAAAAGGGGACCCTCAGACCCACTCTTCAGTACACCTTTGGAACTGTGGAAGACTCATACTCTGTTGCTCTACTGCCCTGCTGCTGAGTGAAGGATTGAAACTGCATCTTGAACCAAAATCACCAGAATGACTCCAAACACCAGTTGGCTGCCTTTTGATCAGAGCCTTAGGGACAAAACAGGCGCCACCAACATAGAACACATCATCTGGACTCTGCCAGTCCTGTCCTCCCAAGTGGTGCCACCCCAGTCCTGGACCCTTAAAAGTTGGCTTGAAAGTGCTCCCTCAGCCCTTCTGTATATTCAGCAGAACCAACACATCTCCTCTTTGCAGTGCATCTCCCACAGAACCTGCACCTCACCTCTGCTATGCAGACTTCCCTTATCAAAGGACTTCTCAACATAGCCCATTGAAACCACTACTGCATAACACATCTCCACACAAGGACATTGCCTCGCCCAACACAGCCCCATCAGAACCACCTCTACATGACACATCTCCAAGCAAATGACTTTGCATCGCCTCTGCTGCGTGATGCATGCTTAATGTAGGACTCCGAAACTCTTTGCAACCAGGATTAATTTACAATGTACAGCGGGACTAAGTGGGTCCCTGGAGCTGACTTGCACTCCATTGCGGTCGGTCTGAACTTGTGACTCTGTCCCAGGCATGTGGGACCAGATAATCACAAGTGGCAGAGTCCAGGCGCTAGGTTCAAGGTTGTTGGAAGCCTGTTCTGTCCCTGGGGCTTTTGATCAGGAGGCCAACCAACTAGCCCTTAGAGTCATTCTGGGTCCTGGGTTTAGAGATGTAGGCTCAGTCCTTCACATCCAGGTAAGAGGGCAGCAAAGCAGCAGGTTAGCAGAGCAGCAGATCAGCAGAGCATGGCCTCAGTCTTTCAGGGCAGCAGTCCAGCAGATTCACAGTCCTTTCAGCTGCACCTCAGTCCTTCTTCCATTCAGAGTCCACGGGTCCAGAAGTGTACTGAAGAGTTGGAGTTTGAGGTCCAACATTTATACCTAGTCTTCAATTTGAAGTTGTAAAAACCTCTAGAGGTGCCCCCGCAAGTTGTCAGGCATACTCTTCCACACTATCCAGGAAGCAGCTTTTCTGGGTTGACAAACGTCCAGTGACAAACCGCTTGTGCGAGTGCTCAGGCAGAGTCTTAGCGATGTGAATGCAGGGTTGGCGACAGCTTCTCTCCCTTATTAACTCAGAGTGGCTTATCCTGCCTACACATGCCTTCCCTTTGTCTCACTGCCTGCGAGCAATACACAAAGACCAACTGCCATCTACACCTAGGCATGTGACCCAGGATCAGACTGCATACATCAAATGGTTAGGATAAGGAAATGTCAACTTTCAAAAAAGTAAAAAGAACAGATGATGAAAGGAATGCTGAACAAATCAAACATTTACCCCCAGTATCAAATGTATGTAATTTTTTGCTCACCTCGCCACCCCAGTTTGGACCCAGTGATATGCAAATCAGTCTTGACCCTACTCCCCATGAGGGGTGATACCCAGAAACCGGTCCCCGAATGCTTGTTTCTGGTCCATGGAGGACCTGGCTTGGATGTTTGGGCTGGACTGTTACTATGGGGAGCAGGGTCAAAACTGGTTTGCATGTGGCTGGGTCTAAACTGGAGTGGCATTGTGAGGACAATAACAAAGAATTTAACCCAGATCTGTGAGTGGGGGTGAATGGTTGGCATGTTCAGCATTCTGTTCATCATATTTTGTGTAATTTCTAAAAGTAGCATTTTCATAATTGTAAATGAAAATATGACTTTACCAATATAGTGGGCTCATAATACAATTCTTTAGACACTAAAGTCGATCTGTTGACCTGCTCCTAATGGGAAGTTATAGATTATGACAAGAAATAAGGTGGCACCAATGTTATCCTAAGGGAGAGGCAGACATTGTAGTAGTGAAAAAAGACTTTAAAAGATTCTTACTACCAGGACATGTAAAACTTGAAAGTACATGTCCAGCTTTTTGAACACACTACATCCTAACCTCTGGGCTGTTCAATGTCCACTCTAGGTGTGACTTGTATGTATTTTAAAGGACGTTTTAGGCCTGCAATAGGTTAAATTTACCAGGTGGAAATGGCAGTCTAAAGTGCACACAGAATTTGTAGCTATTATCCCCAAATCATGATCACTTGCTCAAGGTTATGAAAGCAAAGTTAATTCCATTTTTTGATTATGGTTCCATTATTTTCTGCGGCAAAGATGCGAAAATTCTTGATGACATTGAATTAAGGACATACAAATCAGTTTTTAGGATTCCCAGATATATTAGTTGTGTCAATATCAGACTAGAATTTGGTCTAAAGAAACAGATTTTGGCCCGACAATCTACATTTCTAAAGTCCTTATTGACATTGTCTCATGCTGAAGAGGGTTCTCTTGTAAATCAGTGTGCGCTTGAGATAATGAAAAGTGAATATGCGAGTAGTTGGAAAATGTATTTAAATGAGTGTCTACGTAACTTTGATTGTCAAAATTTAGTAGATGAAGTGAGGAGTAAAGTGGTTTATCCAAAATCAATCAATCAGCTTTTTTATTGTCAATTATAATGTATAAAGATGAATTAAGGTAAAAAAAACATCTATGGTCAATAGCTAACTCCTTTGGTAAATTGGTTCCCCAACCTTATTAGTTGCTTCATTTAAAACCTTTATTTTAGAATAAATGTATGTTATTACGGTTTGGGAGATATCCAACTAAAGATAGAATACCAAAATGGGAGAACAAGTGGTCCTCCAACCTATGTAGGTTATGTGGGCCGTGTGAGGAAACCCTAGTGCATATAGTAACTTTATATCCAAAATTGTTAGAAGAGCGGAAGACCATCTTGAAGCCCAATTTTTATTGAATTGGTAGTAATATCTTGTAGAATCGCAAATATTTTATGTTTAAGTGGAGCTACCATACGTCTCATTTACCAATTTGTTAAGTTTATTTTTATAGCTGAAATGAAACTTTGTAATATAGACAATTCAAGTGAAGAAATTTCTGCTATGAAAATTATCTAAAAAGCTGCAATGATTTTCTTGGGTTACGTATTGTGCTCAAACTACGGTTGTTAGGGTTTGATTGCCCAAGTGTGTTTTTTTATATTGGTTTCAAATGTTTTTAGGGAGAGTGTGGGCATTTTTAAGCTTGGTTAAAGTCTATTACTAGAACTGCACCTTATTGCAAATGCTGTATTTAATGCAATTTCATAATGGTGGGTTGTATTTCATGTACCCTTTTTACTCTAAAAGTTTACTTGACAATGTTAGCTGCTAGCACAAAGCACTTTAATTTCTGCTGCTAATCGTTCATTAGCTTAATTGTATTTTTTGCTCAAATTTGTCCTAAATGTTATTTCTTTGTACTTTTTAGTTTTTGTGTTTTTGTTTTAAAGCACTGTATTTTGTGATTTAATGCTGTAGGCACAATGCACTTTCTTCCAGTAAACCGATTATTTGTAGTCAAACAAACTATGTTAGGACTTAACTGTTGATCTTGTCTTGGATATAAATGCACACTGTATCTGTATATTTGTAATCTGACTTTGTTTTGGATATGTACTTTGCTGATTGTAATGATTTTAAGTAATCAACAAAGACATTTTTTTACTACTACAATTTGTAATGGCCAGCCTGAGACAGGTGTACATGGCTACTTAAGTGGGTGACACAATGAGTATTGCAGGCCCACTAGTAGCATTTTTTTAACAGGCCCTGGGCACATGCAGTACCACTTTACAATTAAACATGCCTATTGGGTGTAACCCAATTTTACCCAGTGTCAAGAGGAGAGCACAAGCACTTTTTCACTGGGTAGCAGTGGTAAAGTGTGCAGTGTGCTAAACCCCAAGCAAACAAAAATTTATATAGAAATAGGAGAGTGAAGGCAACAAGTATGAGAGAACGGGCCAAGTCCAACAGGATCATTCATGTAAAGTCTTGAATGAATTTGTACGCAGATGTGTTTGTCCTGCTGCTTTGATGCTCCAGAGAATATTTTTGCAGATCTTTGCATTGCCCATGAATTCTCATACTAAGTCTTTTTAACCCTCTACTAAATACGATTTAGCGCTTGGACAGCATGGACCTGGTAGCTGAGATTTGTATAAATAGGCAATAATAACATCAACCTCCAATATAATCTTTATGTTGGAACTAGCCAGAGAATCTGGCAAATTTTAGTAGCAGTGGAGTGCCAAGGTTTTAGATGCCAGTGATCTATTTGAAATACAACCTCTTGTCACAGTGTTCACAAATAGGGTGTTTTTTTGGTACCCATAAGAGGTGCAACAACTGGTATTGGATTGTTCGTGTTCGATATCAAGAAAGCATAGTCTCAATCTTTCTAACACAGGTAAAAGCTGCTTTTATATGTTCTTTGGGATTCTTCTGCCATTGTTTTAAATCACGCCTCCGTATTTGTCATAAAAATGCAAAAAGGAATGAGGCCAAATGTCACTACGCCTTTGCAAAATTACATAAAGAAAAAAGTACTAATGACTGTATATTCTTGGTAAAGTAGCAGTATAACAGTTGACCACAGAACTCTATTGCCATCCACCCATTACTTTTAATACCTGTAAGAGGCTGGCATGGTATATGCTGCCACTAATGTAAGTGGGCACCTTGCACCAGTCCAGACAACCCTTATGGTGATTTAAGAGGTCTCGGACAACCTTAGAAAGCTATCCAAGTGGTAGCTGTGGAGAGCAGCCTTCAGGCTTAGTCTTGAAGGAGTGTAAAGCAGCTTGTTTTACCAGAATGCAATCTTATAGTATAGATTAAATGAAAGAGAACCACACAAGGTATTTATAAAAATATGTATTTATCATATAATACTCTCTAGTATGTTTCAGTATCTCCTACACGGAGATAGCAACAAAGCACACAATACTTAAGCAAAGAAATGACAGTAAATAGCCTTAATACACAGTGGGCCCGGAGGGGAACAAACCATATACTAAGAAAGTGGTATATGAACCAGGACTCGAGTCAGGATGATGTTGACAGGACATAGAATCACTGGGACCCCAGGGAACCACGCAAGGTGAGTAGTAAGGGACCCAATGGAGAACTGGTGCAGTGTGGGAACACAACCGGGTGCTCCGTACAACTCTATGTGAAAGTCGCTGTTGGAGTTTTAAAGATTAGGGACCCTTCCGAGTGGAATATGAAAAAACCCTGTGGAAGACAGAAGAATGGAGAGCCACCCCACCCGTAGATACCAAAGTACCCAAGTTACCTAACCAAGGGAAGCTGGGTGCATATGTGTAAATTGGGGTCAAAATCCTCAGTCGAACCCAACGGAGGACGGAGGAAGAAAAGCCGCTGCTGGAAGGAAGAAGTATGTCAGCTATGAACCAAATGTGGATTTTCATCAAAGAGTACCTGAAATAAGAGTGGACAGAGTCTGGGTCATTTGAGAGTGACCAGTGGTTTGGTAGACAAATGCCCTCTGATGTCAGGTGCTTCAGGATAGTTGACGGTGCCATTGACTCTGCAGCTGCGGGGACCAGGCAATGTTGAGGATGACCAGGAGGTAGATGCGAGCTGTCCCATGAAGGATTTCGAGTGCTGAGGAGTCTGTGTCTGACAGGAGCACCAACAAACCTTGAGAACAGCAACGCATGCAAAAGGTCAAGGAAGTGTACACTTCAGACCAGCAAGGTTTAGCGGACTCAACACAGCCAGTGTAGTTGGACCTTGAGCAGCTTCACAAAATGACAAGCCACGGAGCACACAGTGCAATGTGGTTAGAGATCTTTGTGGAAGAAGACGCCAGATATTTGAGCTACTCGGAGCCTTATGCACTTGTTAAGGAAATTCCAACAAGCACATCCCTTGCAAAAGTATGCTGTGCACAGGGGTTCGGGTATTGCAGCCCCCACAAGAGATTCTGACCTCAAACTTGGAGAGAGGGCTGCTCGGACCTCAAGAGATGTAGAAACTCACATCCTGTGTTGCTGAGCTTCTGGGAGTCCATAAGAGTTCGGGGTCAGCAGACCGGCCAGCAGTGTTGCGGTGCCTGTGATGCAGGGGTGTGCTTGCTTCACTCCAAGGGAGATTATCTTCAGGTGTCTTCGATGCTCCACAGGTCCTACATGGCTCCTGCATGGTGCACAGGCACAGACGATGCAGCAGAGGGAGACAAAGATAGGCCAAGCAAAGTCCAGCGAAGTTCAGAATGCCCAGATGGTCAAAGTACAGTGATTTCAGTTCTGAATCTTGTTCTCAATGAATCTAAGGTCCCACAGCCAGGTACGTCTTTAAGTACCCACGGGAGAGGGTTTGAAAGATTAAGGGGACCCTCCGAGGTGTGGGTGTGGACAGGGGGCAGGTTACTCCCATGTCCTTTGTCCAGTTTCACACCAGAGTGGGATCCAAAAGCTCCCAGGACACTGGACTATGCACAGGGACAACAAATGTGCCCCTCATGCAGACTTTCAGTCGCAGGCAAGCCCCCCCACAAAGCCCTAATACACTAAACCCTGTCTGGGAGGTGGTCACACCTCCTGTTGACAGGATGCCTATTGTTCTGCCTTTTCCTGCTCGAGCTTCGCTTCGTGTCTCTGGTAGGCAGCATCCATTTTGTGCTGTCCAGAGCTAGAAGGCCGGTACCAGGTGTAGGAAGGTGGATATCTGACTATGGTTACCCCCAAACGTTTTGCCTGGTGTTTAGCTGGTTTTTGACATAGTTGGCCTGGGATCCTGCTATTCAGGGCCCCAGGCTGATTGCTCTCTCCTTAAAATGGACTCCATGTACCTTAGGTGCATACACAATTGGAACTGGTTCACCTTATTGGCCCCTGTAACAGTGTACCCTAGGTACCCAGGGCATAGGTGCTTCCAAGGCCTACCAGGGGCTGCAGCATGTATTGTGCCACCCCTGGCCTGGCCTCCATATTTTGACACAACTGGCTGATCACTCAGCTGGGGTAAGTTGGTGTAATCACCTCTTGCTTAGATATAGTATCCCTATATCTAACCTTAACTGGACACATATGTTCCTATCAGCCACTCCTATGGAAGGCCTCATCAATCCTGGAGGCAGAGTGCTTGCAAATATGTGATATGGTGCTCTAGCATGAGCTGAGCATGTCTGCAGCTGTCGGGAACCACTCCCTTAGCTGTTCCGGGATATTGCCATACCATATACTCTTAAGTGCATTATAATCCTCGTGGTTATATGCTAATTTTGGTTTGGCTTTATCAAAACATGTCGAGTAAGGTGTCATACGATTTGGAATACTATCCCCTCGACAGTTCTGTCAATCGGGGATAGCATTCCACCCTTCTAGAGGGACACGACATGTGTGTAGCCTTAACCCCGGTTAAAGTTAACCAGAGCCTCAGCATCACAAAATGGATGCTGCCACCACAGACACAAGTCTGACCTCCTTCTGCTGGGAGTCCTTCCAGCGAGGGAATCTTAACAAAGGGTTTCCTGCCTTGGGAGGTGCGAGCACCACCCCAGACAGGATTTTGTGTATTGGGTAGGACAGGGCTGAATAGATTGAGACATGTCCAGGGCACACAAGGTGTCCCCGTGCATAAGCCAGTCCAAACTGGTCCTGGGACTTTCCAGACCCAGGCCTGGCGAGGAGCTGGACAAAGGAAAGGGGGGGTAACCTCCCCCCTTCCTGGTCCCACCCAGAGGAGGGACCTAGCAGGTGATCCACCCCTTAGATTGGGAATAAGAGTGGGAGCAGTGCCAGAGCATCTCAGATCATCCTGAATCAACTTTAAACGAAGAAGACGACTGGACTTCGACATTCTGCTGCACAGAAGACTGAAGAGCATCTCCCTTGTGGCCTAGGAGTGGCCACCCTGAGAACACAGGTACCAACCAGCAACTCAACGTCTGCTTTGCCGCCGCCTCCCGCCGGAGCCCAGGGCCTGACAAGACCCAGACTCCTAGACTTCTCACAGCCCGATCCACAGTCCCTGCAAAGAAGGGACCCGTGGAGGCACCGAGAGACGTGGGACCGGACCTCTTGGAAGACACCCGAAGAGCTGACTGCGCATCATCAGAGGCACCCTCGACGTTGTGCTTCGGGGACTGAGAACCCCCACCACCGAGCAGCCCTTGCATTGAAGATCAGCCCCCCAGCATCTCCACGATCTGCGTGGGGCCCTTTTGTATTGTGCCACTTGACGCGCCATCCCGGCCACTAGCCACATGGTCAGCGGCCATCTTGGCGACGAAACCGACAAACTACACTGCGAGTCCGGTTTCTCCAGACTTGCCCTCGCTCCCGTAAAAGGGAGCACCCGCTCTGACCTTGCTGGTCTGAGTGATAAGCCTTTTTTGATTCCTGTGTGGCTTGCATTAGCCAAGGCCTGTTTGCTCCAATCAAGTTGCCGACACCACCAACAGCGAGAAACCTGCGTGGGACAGCTCATGACCGACTCCTGGACGTCCTCAACCCCTGGTGTCCATGTGGCTGCAGAGAGAAGCTACACCTCAATGCCTGTTTGCACCCGACATCGCCTGGTTCCAATCTGGTTCCACGGTAGTCACTGGCTGGTGACTTTGAACATTGTCCCCTTTGCTTTCAGGTCTTCACAACTTCAGATCCATCCTTGGATCCACCGGACTCTTCACATCGAGCCGCCTGCAGCATCTTCAGCTCCAAGCACCATCAACCAGCGTGACGAAACCCGACACTACTTCGACCCTATGCACCCGCTTCCTGTGGGTGAGGTAACTCAGCAACGCCGGTGTTCTCACACTGGTACACACCTCTAAGGCCTGTGTCTCAAGTTTCAGATTTCTAGGTCACTCGGAAGGTTCCTAACTATCTAACTTTGTAACTTTTATGCACCATAGACATTGCATTGGTGAGTGCGTGCACTTTAAACACTGCATCCGAGTCCCGCGGGCCATTCCCGACTTAGTCACTGCTAGTCCCGATCAGCTCCAGCGATTCCCAAGGCCCCAGGCCTGTTTCCTTTTCGATTGGTATCTCTTATACCACTTTCTTAGTATATGGTTTAGGTGGCCCCTAGGGCTCATCCATATTGTGCAACTTTTGTGTATTTTAAACTGTGTTTTGTTTAACGCTTGTGCTTCTGTGCTCATAAAGAGTTCAGGGGATATTTGTAGTTAATAAATATATATATATATTTTCAATATATATCTGTGTGGTGTCCTTTCATCTGGTATTCAAGGGGGTTGTGTATGGTAATTACAGCTGGCTTCACATTCCTTTCAGAGTTTAGCCTAAGACTGCTTTGTCCACGTTACCACTAGGATAACTGGTCTATAAGGTTGACTTACAACCGATCATCATAAGGGGTGCTTGGCATGATACAAGGTGATCACTAGAATTAGTGAGCATCACATATCAGGCCAACTTCTCACACCAGGAACACAAGGGACCCCACAAAGCATGCTACTGAGGTAAGGAATGAAACCTCCCACACAGCTACCAGTGTGGGGGTATGATTACAACATGTTTGACACCAAACACGAAAGGGTTTGTTTCAGCCGTTTTAGAGTTGGTCATCACACGGTCGCGTAATGCTCCTGTATAGTAGTATATGGCTGCTTAACTGACAACCTAGGAGAAAGGACTCCGTAGGCTGCAGGAGTGTCCTGCTCATGCAGGGGCACCCTCTCACTTAGAATCAAGCACCCCGCCCTCAGGATTGTAACATCTTGCTATTGGGTTGACTTACAGCTTTTAAGTGCAGTGACCCTTAGATATAGTAAACCTATATCTTAAGTAAGTGGTGCAGGCACCAACTTACACAGGCTGCAATAGCAGGCCTGTAGTTACATTTTGCATGGCCTCTCATCGGTAGCATACTACATTCTTCAGCCCATTAGAGGCTTCTGGGGTACCTATGCCCTAGATACAGGTGTGCCATATACTAGGGACTGACAAGGGTACCCCAGTATCCCATCTGGAGTGTAACTAACTACATAACATAACATGGACTGCACTAGTCCATGCCTCATATGTACTAATTTTGGCGTTCCCATTACGGTGCCTATGGGAAGGCCAAAGAACGACCCGCCAGACAGGAGAAAACTCCTAATCTGGCAAGTAGTTCAAACACAGGTTTGGAGGTGCTGGAGTGGAGCGGTCCCGATCCCGCACCACCACACTCATAATAAGGCCGTAAATCCAAAATGAATTTAATAAGATAGAAAAGCAGATACTTAACAAAACACTCTCCAAATTCTCTCTTTACAAGAAACTCCTAAAAGAAAATATTACGACTTTGAAAAGGGATAACCACTCCTAACCACCATTTGAAAAAGAAAGCAGTCTCGCCTTTGGGATTTTATATGTTCTTAGGAATGTAGCACATTAGCCTGGGCGCTGAAACATCAACTGTTCTTCAACATGGAGGGATAGTAAGCACCAAAGTGCGTGACAAGACAGGTATGGGAACACCCCGAGAGAAATATTGCCTTTCAGAAGGAAATGGTATAGTCCAAAGCTCTGTTTTTAATATAAAATCAGGGCCTTCAGGGGTCATATCACTGAAAATACAAGATTTCGTGGAAGAAAATTTCTGTGGACAGGAATCTAGAGAATGATAACGTGATTCTGGTATTTTACTGATCTCTGCTGGTTGTTTTCTATCAAGAAAGTTAAAGAGATGCAGTTCCATGAAAAATTAAAAAATGAAAGTCCTTCAGCAGTAAGCAATTCTGGTATTTTACTGTCCTCTACTGGTCATTTTCCATCACAACAGTTAAATAGAGTGTCGTAAATTTACTGCAATGGGTTAGCATTTAGCTGAAGCCATCCTGTATTAGAAGTTATCTTATCCGCTTTGTGAAAGCCATTTTGTATTTCTGGCAGCCATTTTGTTTGCCATGTGCTCGCCATGTGCTCTGTTGTACCTTTCTGTTAACTGCTCTTGTAATCTGCCTAGAGACAAACTATACTTACCATCCTCCACTTCCGCACATGCCCAGAAGGGCTTAGCTAGTAGAATGCACCTGATTCTCTAGTATAACTGTCAGGCTATTTTTGCTGCTGTATGGAGAAGTAACTCTCCTCCCACTTTGTTGAGCAAGTAGATCTTGTATGCCCAACTTAGTCATTTTACATGCTTACATGAGCCAGGACTGCCCGTTGCATTTATGCTTACAATGTAACCCTAAGCATATTTAAAGCCCCAGTTTTCTGTACTCCTTAGACAGCCTCATTCAGTTGCTAATTATTCTGTGTGACATAGTCTCACTCATTTGAGGTTAATAAAAATGCTCTTTTATATTTCAGCTTCTGTGCCAATTTCTTCTTTGTTGTTTTAAAAAGGACCAAGTATCAGTGGGACCCCCTAGAAACCTTTTTTTGATTTCTTCAAGAGGCAGTTGAACAGAAAATAAAAGTCTGTAAGCTAAAGCAGACATGTACTAGGGCTGATCTCCAGAGCCCACAAAGTACACACACATATAAGTATATACTAAAGTATATAAAAGAGGTCTTGAATGCTCGACCTAAAAACCATCTATCTCAAACCATCAAAAAGATTTTATCAAACCAAGTATAATACATTTGTAAAAAAAATTAAAAACTCACCCTAATAGCATGTAAAAATAAACATTCAAACCTCTACTAACTACTTACAAATAAATATTTCAAATGAGACTACTATTTTTTTCCTACCAACAGAAAAGAAAACACCTGCTCCGCATTGCAAAACCCCCGAATGGAAAAGCTGTATAACAGTGTGGATTTGCATTTCTCTTGCAGCACGCATGGAGGCCCAAGGGTGACACAAAACCTAAATGAAATTTATCAAGCCAAGCAAGGCAACCTTGCATGGCCCAGCATAGCTTGATTAATCTGGAGTAATGCAAGGCAGCTCAAATTGCTGCATTACTCTGTCCAAGGGAGACATTCTAAGCAAACAAAAGGAGATGGTGGACGTAGTGCTGAAACTTTTCAAACACTCACTCCCAGACACAGATCTGGGTTGAATCCATCATCATTCTTTAGCTCAGTTTGCCATCCCAGTTCAGACACAACTGTATGCTAATCAGCATTGACCCCGTGCCTCTTGGGAACATTCCAGCCCAAACTGCCAAGCCATGTCTTCCCTGGACTGGAAACAAGCATCCTGGGACCGTTTCGGTGTACCATTTAGAGGGAAACCAATGTCAGTACCACAAATAATTTTATCCTTGACCTCATTAACCAAATATATTTACAAACAAGGACTGTATGCACTCTGATCCCCTTGCCAGGGCCTCCTCGAGAGGAGGTGTTGAGGCCTGACTGTTGCGGGTAACACCCGCCATTTTTAGGGCAATTATTGTCTGACAGTAGGCATATATCACACATGATGAATCTGATCATTTTCACATGGTGGGTGCACTTCAGTGAAATGCATCTTTTCCAATACAGCTCTCTAAATAACTTTTATTTTAACAAATAGTGTTGAACATTTTGGTATGTACCGGGTTGATTTGACCATATACTACTGTCTGTGAGAAGTGGTGTTCCCATATTTTTGGTGACTTTTTTCTATATTCTGTACATGTTTATTCATTTGCACTAGTTAGCACATTGTTAATATCCAGCAGAGGGATTTAGGTCCTGATTAATGCCTCTACATCTTAATCAAGGGTAACTTGTAGACAAAAACATGTTGACCATCGACCAAAATACAATCATGGTTGGAGAATCCTTTCCATGAGCACTTGCTCTGCATATTTTTTATCCTATTCCCAACAGATAACGATAAAGTCAAGCATCTGTAGTGGCGTTAGTTTTAATTGCACTATGTTCACCTCATTTATATTTTTGACACTCTCTATCGCCATTCACCTACATTCGCCTCTCACAGAGAGCGCTCAGAACTTCATAATACCTCCTTCCTAATTTCATTAGGATGTGTAGCCCACATCACAACTCTGGGCTCGATTCCGATCTTGTTAGGAAGGCCTCCAGACAGGTTCCGGAATGAGCAAATCCGACTCGGAGCCTATGTTCCCGACTGAATCATCCCCAACAACCAAGTACGATGCGATTAGTCCGTGTCAACAGAAAAAGTTTCTGAACCCGATTGAGGCAGGCTGAATCTTGTGCAGCCGAATTGTGCGCTGCAATGGAGTTGGCTACCGTACGAGCGAGTACAATAAACAATTCTAACAGACATATCGGCTCGGTTTTGCTGAGATGAAATGGCTGTGGGAATCGGATTTCGGGGTGACTGTAGCAGGCCCCCTCTACCCGGGGCCATCTGAATAGGTCCAGTGGGGGTACACATGGTTTTCCCCTTTCCATACATGCAAAATGTGGCGGGTACCTTAGGGTTCCCACCACAGGGTGCATGCTTTTCACCAACCATCCCTTTTGGCAATGGGAGCCTGTGTCCGTGTGTGGTACACAGGCTCCCATAGAGTACAATGGGAGTACGAGTGAACCGAGTCCGTCACTATATGGATGCCTCAGAATCGTATGCACAGGCTTTCCTAATGAGATCGGAATTGGGTCCTCAGTTGGGTGTGAGAAGGAACCCTATGATGAGGCATGCCGCCTATTGGTGGGTGAGGAATGTTGTCCAAAAAAGTAAACATTTCCTGTACATTTAAGGACACATACCAACACTTTAGGCATTTCTCAGACCCAGGTAATTTGTTTTTGTTTTCAATCTGGAGACTAAAGGCCATATGTATGAAGCTTTTGCATCTTTCTTGTGCTACACAAGGCGCTGCAAGGGTGACACAAGGCGCAAGTAAGATTTATAAAGCCACGTAAGGTCGCCTTGCATGGCCCAGCATGGCTTTATTTGTGTTTTTTTATTTTACAAAGATTTATATAGTGCATACTTGACCTGAATCGGGTATCAGAGGGCTTTACATAGCTCCAGTTGCATTACATGAGGACCCATTCATTTTTGTTAGGCACGGGGATATTAAGGGCCATATGTATCAAACTCTGATTTTGAGATTCTCAAATTGCGATTTTTTTGCGAATCGCTATTTGAGAATCGCAAAAAGCTAAGTATATAGGATTTGCAAACAATTTAGGAAATCCTACATATTCCTTAATTGCCAATTGCAAATTGTGATTCACAATTAAGAAATACCTCACCATTCATTCCTATAGGCCTAGAGGCCAATAGGAATGAATGGGAAGACATTCTCAATTTTCGATTCTTAATTAGAGAATTGAGAATGCAATTGCAAGGGTGCCAGGGTGTCAAAAGGGCACCCTGTTGCACCCCTGAAATGTGCATGGCACTTTGAAAAATGCAAAAAATTGATTTTTTCAGAGAAATCTCAAATTACCACCAACTTTAAGTTGGTGGTAATTTGCAATTCCTTAAGGCCAAATTGCACTTTTTCTGTGCTTCTTACATTGCATTTAAGGAATAGCAATTTGCGATTCCTTAAATGCAATCACAAAATAGGGAATTTTGCAAGGCATTTTTTCTTTCAATCATACCATTGAGCCCAATTGGGATCGCAAACACAGAAATTCTGCGAATTTCGGCATTGGTGATCGCAGATTGGAATGATACATATGGCCCTGAGTGATTTGCCCAATGGTTCTGCGTCATTGCCGAGACTCGAACCAAGTTCCTCATATTCGAGGTTGACTGCCTTAGCCGTTAGGCCAACTCCTCTCCCCTGTGATGAATCTGGAGTAATGCAAGGCAGCGCAAATCACTGCCTTGTGTACCTCTTCCCCAGGAAGGTGTTCCATAGGTAGAGTGTGGGTGTTCCTATTAGTGGTAGACCTTGGAATGTGCAAAATCGTATGCCTCCCCAGCTGAGGCATAACAAGGACAAATACATTAATTTCTCAGCATTTTTTCCTTTTTCTTCGTGAGCTGCATTCTACAGCACATTTGGAAAGATGAAAATGGCTCTCAAGATTGCTGTACAAAAGCAACCCTGCCTACAACGCAAGCACCATTGCAACATGACTCAAGGGTGCCTGCATTGGTGTTAGGCCATCAAAAGTGCACCAGTGCTAGGAAAGGACAGGAATGTGCTAAATAATGTTAAATACAGCGTAGCAAGGTGGCTTTCTGAGTTACGTTGCCTGAAAGATTAATAAGTATGCCTCAGATAGGGGTAACATTTACAATTTACCATTCCCAATTCAATCTGTAGCAAGTCCAGGAAAATGTTGGACATTAAAGGGGTGACATTTACTATTCCCACTTCAACCTATCCCAATATCAGTAATGTGTTGGACACTATAGGGGTGACATTTACTGTTCTCACTCCAAACTATATCAATTTGAGGTAGTTGTTGGTCACTAAAGGGGTGAATTTTACTATAACTCTCAAACCTATACCAATTTAAGGAAGGTGTTGCACACTAAAGGGGGGACGTTTACGATTTGCACCCCAATCTATACTAAATTAAGGAAGGTGTTGGAGAATAAAGGGGTGGCATTTATTATTCCCAATCCAACCTATAACAATTTCAAGAAGGTGTTGGACACCAACTGGGTTGAATTTACTATTCCCACTCTACTCTATACCAATTTGAGCATGGTGTTGGACACTAAAGGTGTGGCAATTACTATTTTGACTACAATATAAAACATTTAATACAAGATGGTACAAACTAAAACGTTTATATACACAATAATTACTCCACACTAACACAACATTTTAAATATATAAAATATATTACAATTCAATTTTAAAAATACTAACAAAATATACAAACCTATATACATTAAATTATAAATGAATGTATTTAAAACTATCAATAAATATTATATTTTTTAAAATATTTACCACCAATTCTACACTTATCAATATAAAATACAAAATGTTATTATAATCCAAAATTACGAATCATAAAAATCGTACGAAAATAACATTAATTGTTAAAATACAAATAACATTTTATAACATTATAACTTATATCAAAAAATTAAAACTGAATTTGAAATTTTAAATATTTTAATAACAAAATGAAATCATTAAACTTTACAAACTATTGTTTATATATCTGTTAATGTTTTTTATTTGTAATTTACATATATGTTTTAATCTTATTATAAGCAATCTATTTTGAATTAATTATATGTTGATATGTATGAAAATGTACTATTGTTGCAAAATAAACATACACAATTTGTAACATCAATTTTCATATAATTTAAAATAATTAAATTGCATTTTCCCTAAAACATGCACTTAAAAAAAATCTCCTCACCTTCATTCCCTAAAAACCCAATATCCCGCTGGTAAAAAAAATATATGATACTTTTGCTTTATACTTTAATACATCCAAAAACACAAATGTCAACAGTTTCATAATTACTAAATTATCTTAATAAAAAACTCTCAACAATGAATACAAATATTCAATAAAGCACACTACAATAAATTACATACAAATTAACACAGACAATATTACATGTGATATTTTCTAAATCAATATGTTTTTAGAACGACATTAAAAACAACATTTGAAACAATACTTTTCCCTTTGATATTCCTGTTGATTATATTTTTGACATATCGAAATTCTTGACACAATTTTTTTTGTATCACAATATTTTTGTTCTGATATTTTGTCAAAACAACCCTGAGTTCTTCACAATGCTCTCAAGTACAAACCTATGTTACTTGCTTCTACATTCGTAACTGTATGAGTAGTAAGTCACTTCGGTATTTGGAATCAACTTTTCACAAGCTCAACACCTTTCCAACACATTCCCTATTTCTTTTCCAAAACAGTATATATGTGAGGTGGCCCTTTACAAAACTTTACATTTAATATATGAAGGCACTATATGGATAGGTCATAAACAGTCATATCACAGAAATGAAGAATGATTCAAGACCCTGCCATCCCATTTACCCAAACAAATGGTTCTTGAAAGAAATAGCAAAAAAAAATACTTGATAAAGTGACACAGGCATGTGCCTGAAGGATTCTTTTTTGTTCGGAAATCTGGAGATTGCACTCCATTTCTAAACACACTGCACTGATGTTGTTTTCTGATAAACCAGATTATTGAAGTATAATTGATGACTTGTCATCGAACTACAAAGCAGCTGAAATAGCCTAATATGTATTCTGTTTGACAGAAGAAAGGGCTGTAATCCAAATCAAGAAAAGAATCATAGCAAATACCCCCATATAAATGGATGTCCACCAGTGTTTAAATGCCAAGGTTGTGAACAATTGTTTTAAAACCATACCTTAAGCCAGCTAGGCTATTAGGGGGACATCTTTAGTTTCTTGTCATTAAACTTTGCCTAGTCCTCATGTTGACATCAAATGTATGTTTTAATATGATTTAATTATAACCCCAATAATTAGATAGTGCAGTAGCATTGTCCAATAGTTTATCTTGTACAAACAAAAATGGAGCAAATTGTTCCTTCTACCAAGAAGACTAAGCACTATATGCTTTGGCAATAGTTGTAGCTTTTTAGAATATTCTATGAGATCAGAATCTATTTTTAACCGAAACACAAATAAGATTTTAACTTAGCAGTACTATCTAAATGACACTTATTCAGTGACGTAAGACAAGAGTGGCCTCCCAGTCTAGATATTTCAAGTATTATGACATTATTTATTTTCCTTTTCTAACAAAATCAGCCCAGTGGTGTAATTGTAATATGACAGTTGAGATGCTGCCGGCTTGGTGTCATTCTCCTGACCACAGCAATGGCAGTCTGGCGGTTGAACTGCCAAACTCATAATGGACCCCTTAATCCTTTTCTTTTAAAGTAGTTTGGGGAGCAGAAATGACCCCTACAACAGGATTTACTTTAGATTTGTGCTAGACAGTTTCAAACCAAATAGCATGTACATTCTTGTTTATTACCAATCCAATCCAAAAATTCTTTATTTCGGCCATATAGGCCATAAAAGATGCAATAAAAATACAATACATACATTTAAAATACAGTATTAAATACATATAAAATAGTCTCTACTGGACCAGCGAGGAATAGAGGGTGCAAGACAGTACCATGGTTCAGAGGGCTATTTTCTTTCTGATTATCCATGCTGCCATTAAGAATTTAGATATGGCAAACACAATGTGGCCCAGAGTGCTAGTTTTCATGACCCTGTATGCCTGTAGATACTTCCTGAACCCCAGGTTTCTGCAGAGCGGTGCTATCCAGTATTTCCTGGGTCTGTGGTAGGCAGGGCATACAAATATTATATGAAGGTCATCTTCCTCATGGGTGTTGCAGCATGGGCACAGTTTGTCACCCCCTTTAGTCCATTTGCAAGTGGAGGTTTTAGTAGGGAGTGTGCCGAACCTCCATTGCACAAACAATTTCCTCGCCAGTACAGGAAAGATAAAATCCATGAAGGGTTCAAAAACATACGAATTTTTGGATTCCATAAAACGCGTAGTCAGGGTGCCACTATTGTGAGCATTTACCATAAGTGACAGGCTCTTGTCCTTATACATTTGGGTCAGGGCTTTGCGGGAAATCCTTTGGCAACCTCGAGCAGGATCGTCCCATAGCTCTGACAAGTTCATACTGAGCAATTCGTTCTTGACGAAAGCGAGCCAGGGGATTTTGCTGTTGCGGTTTATTACATTTTTACCTTTCTCCATATAAGATATTTCACAAAAAGTCCCATTATTTATTCATTAAAGAAATAGTTTAAAAACAAATGTCATTAATTTGTGCATCAAGTTCATTAGAGCTCAAAATTGTGTTTCCAATCTGAAGACAATCAATGTAAGAGAGGTACCTGGTTATTACCTCTTAGTTGAAGATTCAGAACTACTACTAGAGAAGACATTTCTGCCGCTGGCTTTCCTTCTGTGTTAATCACAAATGGTTTATTTTCGCTTTTTTTGTCCACTCAGGGCTACTAATGAATTCATGAATATATATTCAATATTCAGTACATTATTCCCATAAACATACTGGAATTGTAAACCTTCTTGATCCCATTCTGAATATTTGCTTTATGACAATAACACTTCCCTCAACTTAAAGAAGGCCCTCTACAACCTCCTGCTCAAGAAACTTTGGCAAATCTGTCTATACTGGCAGCATTCCACCTCGTCCACCTGTAGGGGCTACAATCTTCAAAATGCTTTGAGAATTCTAATATGCATCCTCTGTTCCGCACAGGCAGACTTTTGCCATGCTTGCATCCCAGTTTTTATCACCATTTTGAATGACACCTACTATGTTTGGGATGGCACAGGGAAAGTGGCTCTGTTCCTTTTGGATGTCCCTCCCACATTTGACATGGCACACTGCACAATTTTTTCCCTCCAGCTCTTTGAGTCAGGATTCACAATCACATGCTACAAGGGTTATACTTGTATTACTAGTTGCTACTAAGTAGTGACCCTGGCCACTTTCCAAATTTCTTTCAGAATTTGATGGCAAATTTACTAAGAGACTTGCACCCTGATTAGGAATAGCCTCTTAGGTCGGATTGTGCCAATGCCAGCAATTACTGGCCCCAAAGATCTATTACTATTGTCCCTGCGTTTTGCAACCAAAATCTCTGTCTGAAAGTCTGAGTCAAACTCAGATTTACTGATTCCTCATACATAATTCTTCATTTCGTAGTGTACTCCTAGGGGCAAATTCATGGGTTGGATTTTCTACACCCCAGAATTTACTATGAACTTTAGCTCCGAGAGCGTGAGAAATCCGGCCAATGTAGTAGGCCATTCACAATGAGGGACTTTTTGTTTTACAGAGTTTTATATTTCACACGAACTTGACCCGAATCGGGTATAAGAGCGCTTTACATAGCATAGTTGCATTACATTAGGACACATTCATCTTTGTTAGACACAGGGAGATTAAGTAATTAGCCCAGAAGGTTCAGTTGTCATTGCCGAGACTTAAACCCAGTTCCCCAGATTCGAGGGCGACAGCCCTAACCGTTAGGCCAACCCCTCTCTTTGAGCAGCAAATGGCCAACACAATTGCACCATAAATAGTGTTTGGATTAAAAGCACAGTGAGAGATGACATGGGGGTAAGAACCAACACTAATAATAAATTAACTAACGGGTTGAACTTCCGGTATTTAATGTAACACGCATTGGCGCCTTGACTAGTGTATGTCCAATTCAAAGTCCTGCAACCATTAAATATACATTGTATTTCAAAAACAGCAAGCCTAAATAATCCAGAGACTGAAAGGAGGGGTTGAAGGATACAAACATTTAACTTGACCTCTTGAACCTACAGCAATGTAAATATCTACCATGGAGGTTTTAGTAGGGAGTGTGCCGAACCTCCATTGCACAAACAATTTCCTCGCCAGTACAGGAAAGATAAAATCCATGAAGGGTTCAAAAACATACGAATTTTTGGATTCCATAAAACGCGTAGTCAGGGTGCCACTATTGTGAGCATTTACCATAAGTGACAGGCTCTTGTCCTTATACATTTGGGTCAGGGCTTTGCGGGAAATCCTTTGGCAACCTCGAGCAGGATCGTCCCATAGCTCTGACAAGTTCATACTGAGCAATTCGTTCTTGACGAAAGCGAGCCAGGGGATTTTGCTGTTGCGGTTTATTACATTTTTACCTTTCTCCATATAAGATATTTCACAAAAAGTCCCATTATTTATTCATTAAAGAAATAGTTTAAAAACAAATGTCATTAATTTGTGCATCAAGTTCATTAGAGCTCAAAATTGTGTTTCCAATCTGAAGACAATCAATGTAAGAGAGGTACCTGGTTATTACCTCTTAGTTGAAGATTCAGAACTACTACTAGAGAAGACATTTCTGCCGCTGGCTTTCCTTCTGTGTTAATCACAAATGGTTTATTTTCGCTTTTTTTGTCCACTCAGGGCTACTAATGAATTCATGAATATATATTCAATATTCAGTACATTATTCCCATAAACATACTGGAATTGTAAACCTTCTTGATCCCATTCTGAATATTTGCTTTATGACAATAACACTTCCCTCAACTTAAAGAAGGCCCTCTACAACCTCCTGCTCAAGAAACTTTGGCAAATCTGTCTATACTGGCAGCATTCCACCTCGTCCACCTGTAGGGGCTACAATCTTCAAAATGCTTTGAGAATTCTAATATGCATCCTCTGTTCCGCACAGGCAGACTTTTGCCATGCTTGCATCCCAGTTTTTATCACCATTTTGAATGACACCTACTATGTTTGGGATGGCACAGGGAAAGTGGCTCTGTTCCTTTTGGATGTCCCTCCCACATTTGACATGGCACACTGCACAATTTTTTCCCTCCAGCTCTTTGAGTCAGGATTCACAATCACATGCTACAAGGGTTATACTTGTATTACTAGTTGCTACTAAGTAGTGACCCTGGCCACTTTCCAAATTTCTTTCAGAATTTGATGGCAAATTTACTAAGAGACTTGCACCCTGATTAGGAATAGCCTCTTAGGTCGGATTGTGCCAATGCCAGCAATTACTGGCCCCAAAGATCTATTACTATTGTCCCTGCGTTTTGCAACCAAAATCTCTGTCTGAAAGTCTGAGTCAAACTCAGATTTACTGATTCCTCATACATAATTCTTCATTTCGTAGTGTACTCCTAGGGGCAAATTCATGGGTTGGATTTTCTACACCCCAGAATTTACTATGAACTTTAGCTCCGAGAGCGTGAGAAATCCGGCCAATGTAGTAGGCCATTCACAATGAGGGACTTTTTGTTTTACAGAGTTTTATATTTCACACGAACTTGACCCGAATCGGGTATAAGAGCGCTTTACATAGCATAGTTGCATTACATTAGGACACATTCATCTTTGTTAGACACAGGGAGATTAAGTAATTAGCCCAGAAGGTTCAGTTGTCATTGCCGAGACTTAAACCCAGTTCCCCAGATTCGAGGGCGACAGCCCTAACCGTTAGGCCAACCCCTCTCTTTGAGCAGCAAATGGCCAACACAATTGCACCATAAATAGTGTTTGGATTAAAAGCACAGTGAGAGATGACATGGGGGTAAGAACCAACACTAATAATAAATTAACTAACGGGTTGAACTTCCGGTATTTAATGTAACACGCATTGGCGCCTTGACTAGTGTATGTCCAATTCAAAGTCCTGCAACCATTAAATATACATTGTATTTCAAAAACAGCAAGCCTAAATAATCCAGAGACTGAAAGGAGGGGTTGAAGGATACAAACATTTAACTTGACCTCTTGAACCTACAGCAATGTAAATATCTACCATGGCATGTATCAAACTGAAATCAATGCATATGTCATCACGAGGCCTAGACCAAAATGTGACAGCCACTCCACCTACAGATAGCAGATGCAAAAAGTCATAAGATTAAGGATCAGAGTACACCTCTAACATAAAAAGGCATACATGTTAAAAAATAACTGCATCTGTGAGGGCATTGACCAATGCAATGCATCATCAAAGAGTTTTTCCAGATGCACCTCTTTAAATGTTAAGTGTACCCTTTACAATGTAAGATCTTTATTGATTTCGATTAAATTAAACAAATGGCATTACATTTTCTAACATGTTATACACGTATTACAACAGCTAAAAATGCAAGTTGGTGACAAAGTGAAGTTCAGAATCTTTATTAGCTTTCTAAAACATACTAGATTGCATATACATGAATAAAACCAGAAACAAATAATGATTCACTCTAAATATTGAGTAATTAAATAATAAGATAAAAATACAGCTAAAACATTGTATCTCTGTGTTTGGCAGCAGCAAATTATACACAGTCCCCTGCTGAAGTAGCAAAATGGACAACCTCTGTAAGTGCAAAAGAACAGTCCTCGAATCTGAAGTCATCTATGCCTTTGGAAAGGAGAATGAATGATGAACTGAATCCATCCACAAGTGGGTTAACAACTAACTATAACACATGTTAGTAACTAAGGATAAGTAATAGTACTAGAGTTCCTTTAAATGGTAAAGGATCTTTCATAATCCAGAAGATTTCTCCTGTGAACGACTTTTTTAGCCTATAACCTGTCTTTTTTTAACAACTTTTCTAGATTTAATAAATACCCTGGGCTGCCTAGTTCATTGCATATGAGTTTGATACATATCGGCCAAGGTATTTTAAGAAGGCATTTGTAGAAATTGACCGTCTTTTGCATTGTGCACGCCCAGATTTTGGCACTAAACTGTTTTTGATGCCCATAGAACCATGTGATTATTCCCCTTGCTAACCAAAGATAAAGTACTTGTGCTCCTCCTTTCAAAATGATGAAATTGATATGCCTATATCTGGCATATTTGACTTAATTAGAAGTCTAAGGGCCTGATTACTATGCCAGTCAGACTCTCGTATGACCGGCACTGTGGCAGAAGCAGGACCACCCAACTAGAAGTCAGCGGTCCAGCTGCCCAGAATATGATGCTTATGGAGCAGATTTCATCTGGAGTCAGGTATTGCTTTATTTTTGTGCTTCAGACAGACTGCAATTAACATTGACACACACATTTTTGTGCAAGTGAAAACAAATTGCACATGAGACATGAAATGTGGCCTAGTCAGTCAGAAATGCTTTTGCTGAATTAATATGTGTTTTTGCAGTGTAGAGAAAGCTTGTGATTTACGTGGCCTTTTTAGTTTTGAGGATAACCATAGGGTGTCTTCTCTCTTCCTTGCTCATTTTTCCTCATAATCCATACCACTGTCGTTGTCTTAAGAGACGTTGGCTTGTTGCATACTAAGATAAATATATCTGTTTAAAACACCTCTTTTTATAATGTATGTTAATTAAAAAATGCACCAAACACTTCACATGGGGGTAAATGCTTTTTTGTATGAAAAGCTAGCTAAAACATTAAAGCATGTTGCTATAAGTATGTATTAACTGTGTGCACGTTTAAAATTTACACTAATGCATACTAATGCTATGTTGTACATTCCTCATTTTTTTGCATGTTGTTTACAAATAAAAGAAAAGCTGCTTTAAACTAATAGCTTTTGATAGGGAAAAGTAACACAAGGGTATTAGTATGGGGTTTGAAAAACATAATGGGTTTATTTACATAAAGGTAATACTCTTTTGTGTTTGTTTTGTTTTTGGGCCTAAGAAAAAATGGCAGCCGGTGAATCCATCAAGACTGTGATTTGCATTAAAAGAAGAGAGCATGCACAGATTGTACCAGTTTGCCTCAAGAGCAGAAGGAGTCACGGCCACTGTGAACTGTACATTCTTGTGATTGTGCCAATGTACCAGTGTTAGTTAAAGTATCCTTCCTGCCTACCATATGTCAGGAAGGAAAATCAGACTGAAACATTTTTTCCTATTAAATGTTGCAAAAACATATAAAATATATTAATCATTAACGCTTCCTTTGTTAAAACTGGTATGGTTAGGATTTGGTAATGAGATCAGGATGATGAGACCTCATGCCATCGTGACTAACCAATCAGGTACAAGCTTTTCTGAAAATTCAACTTTTTGTGTAGTCTGCCAAGAATTAGAGTATAAATATGACCTCTATGGATGCGTGGTTGGCTCATTAGGCTTTTTCTCTTTAAGCCAAGGGGCCTCTGTCAGAGATAGAGGAGAAAGGAAAGGCAGCAGATTAGACCAGACATTCATAGGGTTAGGTACGTAATCATCACAGGAGCAGCCTGGGAGGAGATTTGCGTCTGAGGAGTTAGGTGAGGGTTTTTTTGCTCATATTGTTTTTAGAGAAGCCCTTGCACGTCATATATTTGGCACGGGGGCCACATTCCTTTAAGGTCTTGTGAAGGAGGGGGCGCTTTCAAGGAGCAGATCCTGTCAGATCATGGAGAGGGGGAGAGACATATTGAGCATCACCAGAGCAGAGAGTGCAGCTGATTAGAATTGGTTTAGATCCTAAAATTCTAAGTTTATACTTTTGACTAATTAATTAGTTTTGAAAAGATTTATTTGTCTTATGCATTTATTTCTCTTAATGAGAGATTTTTGCAAATTATTTAATTATTGAATAACCTTGCAAGACTTATTTTTCGTAGAAACTCTTTAAGAGTTTTGACTGACATTGTGTGCCACATTTTCTTTTTTACATGTGATGCTTATATGTAGACTGTAAAATGTTCTGTATTAATGCTATTTTTCCTGTTTTCCAAATTCTGTAACCTGATTGATATTTTACTAATGAATAAAGGGTCAGAGAAAAAACGTAACTTTTGACTAGAAAATAAAACCCTAGTGTCAAGGGCCCAACACCTATTCAGCAGGAAAATCGAGGTAGATGAGTTTCTGTATTGAGAAATTACGGTGAAATTACCGCTGCATCAATGTGACTGCCTTAACGGCGGTCCCACCGTGTATATCTTCTACTGTGGCATACTCTGCAGGCTGCAGCACAGGTTCCAGTAGAAAATAAACTCATTAGAAATATCCCGCACTATGTGGCAGGCACCATGCGTGGCCTGCCACATGGTTCAGGGATGTTGCCCCCTAGGCCCAATAGTGGAGGGACAGGGGGGGGGAAGAGGACCCAGCTAGGGACCCCCAAAGTCACTTTCCATATGCAAACCTCCATGAAAGGGTAGGCAGAAAGGGACATTGTATCCCATTGGCGGTGCCCGAGCAGGCTCAGCCCCCTTTGTAGGGATTACTGGCCCTCCATCGACGGGCTCCTTGAGCCAGTCGGAAGTTCATCGGACAGTCCGGCCACCAGATGCCTCTGCCCGTTGCATCGTAATGCGGTCAGTGGACTACAGGGGCCAATGTAGTTTAGTCTGCCACCGACAATCCATCAGTGTCGGACTCACTGACATCATAATCAGGCCCTAAGTTCCTAGTATATGGTACAGGGTGCACCCATGTACTACAAGTTAAATGTTACTAGTGGACTGCAGCACTTATTATGCCATCCACTACAGTGGCAGTATAAACCAAGGCTACAGGCTTACCAATGTAGCTTGATTAAAGCAGTTTAAATACTATAATTTTAAATGTATAAATAACCCCTTTCGGCAGGTCAGAACCTTGCCTTTGAATGTAAACAAGGCAGCCATATGTAGGCGTTATTTCCCCCTAATGGTGGGTGTGTGGTAGTAAAACTAGAATATGTAGTAGTTTAATGCTGAGCATGTCCTTACAGGGACAAAACCCTCAAACCTATTTTCACTGTAGCAGCAAGGCTGACTGTACCATAGGTAAACGCTGGGAATTAAATGTAATAAGGTTACCTCTGACTAAGAGACACCAATGAATGTCATTATTGAAATGTTTCTAATATGTAGTAAAAAAAACACTAGTCAATTCTAATTTCTAATAAATATTATGGAAAAGGTACTTTTCAGAAATAACCTTTGCAATGCCTTAAACAATAGAGACTGATTTTGATTAAGCTCCGGCTGCAGCTCACTGATTGCTTAACCCTGAATGAGGTGTAAAAAAAAATTCCCAGAGCAGGAGACAAAGGCTTAGATGTGGGGAGGTGTTTCTGTTCCTTTGGAAGGATAATCATTGGGGCAGTGCCCAGGAACATAATTAACTTCAAACTTCAAACGGGTCTCCACCCTCACAGGCAAATGTAATTTGACACATGCAGAGACTCCTTCTTTGTTCCCCCAATCAGCCAGGTTCCAAGCCAGTTGGGAGAGAGCTGCCCCAAGAATGATTTTGAAGGGGCCACGTAGTAGGGGTTGCTTATTTCACTGATCACAATTTTGGGGATTGTTCACAAGTTCAGCGCAGAGAAGCTTTTCACCATTTTGGATTTATGCTGAGAGAGGCACTGTGAGATTGGTTGCTATAGGGTACAAAACAAAATGCTACAAAGATGAGCAGGATTACCCTGGGAACTTTTATCCTATTAGTTAGCAGAGAGGCAGGAGTCACTCACACCCACAAGGTAGTGCCAGGCATTAATGTGGCATCCCTAGTACCCTCTTTAGAACCCAACTATGCCTCAGAAGGTCCTGAAGTTCTGGGCCTGTTCTCCCCTTATACCCATGACATAAAATTAGACTCCAAGGGTAACAAGGCTGACCTTCAGTTCAAGCTAAAGGGACACAGGAATCTGGAACAGGGTTCCCTACACCTGCTCAGCTGACAGTTCCAAATTGATGTTTCTTGCACCCTGCTGGGGGCTTCTGCTGAAGTGAGTTGTAACTCCCAAGGGCTGTTCCTGAGACCCCTGAACCCTGCCCTGTGTCAAGGTGTACACCTCCCAACTTCCTGGAATCCCTAGGACTCAGAATCCTTTGGACCCTAAAGACTTCCTGGGGCCTGGAACAAACCTGCTCAGCATCTGGGCTAAAGATTCAAGAGTCTCCCGCTTCGAGCAGTTCCGTATCAGCAAAACGTATTCAGCAGGAGCTCATGGAGAAGGTATCTGGCCTTGAGAAGCACTCTTCAGCTACATCCTGTATCTATGCTCTACTGGAAGAATCAGCATTCCAAAAAAGTCTATGTCCAAAGATAGAAATCTTCACAGGCCACGGGTACGAAAAATAGGTCACCAGCGAGGGACCTTTTCAGGACAGAGATTACTAATTTCTCCCAGATTAGGATTTCCCACCAAAAGTCAACTGCTTCACTTCTGCTCTCTGCTTTAATTATGGTAACATTGGTCGACATAACTGGCACATATAACTTGCCTTTTAAAACATGTCTCATGCCTGCCACTGCAGCTTATAATACTATTTTAAACAACCACTTCAACTGGGAAAAAATAAACCTTTTTCCAAACCTAAACCTTCCTTTTTAATACATTGAAGCCCCTAAAGGCTCATAGGTCAGGGTGCATTGAATTTAATAAGCAGAACATGTGGGTTTAAGATTTACATGCCCTGATAGTTTAAAATGTCTAAATTGATATTTCACTGTAGTAAGGCATATCTCTCCCATTGACTAAAACTAGGTTACTTTATTTCTTTTATTAAGTGATAACTATGATTGGGAGCCAGAGAAAGATATGCTATTTACAGTCTAATTAAGTGCAATTTAAAATCTTCTTTAATGGTAAAGTCAGAATTACGAGCTGGGAAATGCCACTTTTAGAAAGTTGGCCTTTTTTGTACTAACCATCTGTGCCTCCTGCCAGTTTAATGGGTCACATGACTGTGAATGGCTCTGCTGTTGGGAGCTGTGCATTCCTCCTAGACAGTATCACAAAAGGGGACTAGGTATGGGCAGGATGGGCCATCTTGCCAGGAAGGCTGGAGGTGGAGCTGTATTTTGTCCCACTTAAACCTCAAAGGGCTTGCCCCCAGAACACACAATGGAACCTGACAGTAGCCTTTTGTCTCTCCAATCTTCTTGGATCCTTGAAAAGGATGAGAAGAACTTTCCAGAACAAGATGTGGGGGTAGTGTACAGAATAGCCACCTCTCCCCCACTTCAAAGGCATGCACCATGTTAAATATTGGACCACCAGAGCCACTCTTCATTACACTCCTGGGCCTATGAACTACACAAAAGAAGGACTGCTTTGCTCCCCAGAGGACTGGCCTGCGGCTTGAGGATATTCAGGACCCCATAGAGGGCTGCCCTGCTGCTTGACTATGGCCCTGCTCTCTGAGAAGGAAAACTGGACTGGCTATCTTCATCCTAGGCTAAGCTGAATTACTTCAAAGGCCAATTGGCTGTGTGAGCTACAGGGACATACCAAGCTCCAAAGGCCTCCCTACAACTGCCCAACTGACCTACTGCACTAGACCTGCCTACTGCTGTAGTATTTTTCTGATCCCTAAGAGGTGTCTCTATATGTCTGGGACCCTTTTTGGCATTAGTCGACCTACTCTTGTGAAGAAAGATGAAATCCTGAACTTACAACTTGTGATCTTCATCTGGTCTAGCACAACCAGATGATCGCGAGTGGCACTTTGTGCTTATAGGTGCTTTATCTACCAAAATCTTTACAATTGCATGTCTCTGGTTCTACTGTTTGTATGCTTGTTAATCTGGTATCATTGCTTTGGGCTTTTTATTGTGTTGTGTTTTCAGTTTATTACTGTTGGTGTGCTGCATAAATACTTTGCACTTTGCCTCTATGTTAAGCTTCACTGCTTTGTGCCATGCTAAAGGAGCATGTTACAGGGGGGTAAAGCACAGGCTACTTTAACTATGTTATATGGTTCACCCTGACAAGGATTGTGGTTGATACCTGAGTTAGGTTTCCACCCTCCTCAATCAATAACCCAATTTTTTACAATATGTTTCAGAAAAATGATTCTTTGAGTCGTGATAATCCATAAAACATGCAATGGCATCAGTTGATTTCTTTAAGCCTTTAGCAGCACAGGAAATTAACCTTGTCTTCAGCATAAAGATTGGCTGGTATTAAGGTGTTGTTGTGATAGCTGTCTCTTGTCATGTGGGACTGGGCAGGATTCTAAAATGTGAATCTGGTTCAAGTGCAAGAGCGACAAGAGAGAGAGAAAAACACAAGTAGTGAGGTTTGGATTAGGCAGGGTAGCTCCCCACATATTTGTGACCTGAATAAAGGAGTTTCCTTCACATTTATGGTCTGCTATTACTTTCTATGTTCACCCATTTAACACTGGAGATGATTGGCTTCCTCCACAGTTCTGGGTGTAATTTCCCTTGGCAGCCAATCTGTGCAGAAGTTCTGACACAAATGCAACATGGCATTTCTTGCTGTTGAGCATCTACTGCTGAAAGTGAGCTAAGGGGAAAAAGGACATTTCAGATGGGTCAACAGAAGCTGGGCAGCTACTACTCTTTTGGGCTGAAGGTATGCAATGAAGTAATTTGGAATACTATTACACTTTGAAATGATGACCTCACGTGCAGGCACATCAGCATGAGCATGTCCCCGATGGCCATTTTGTCTCAGGAGTGTTTGTCTGATATTTCAGGAGTGTCTGTCTGATCTTTCATCAGTATTGACTGCCTGCACTAGTTCTAAAACTCATATTATTCATCCCGACAACCATCTATTTTCAAGAAGGATTGCCTGATGATTGTTTTTTTCAGTATTAAATGTTCCTGCCTCTGCTATGTGACAGTTTTTTTTGTATCAGTAGTCGCTTATATTTTCTATTGGCGTGTACTCAGCCATAACCTTTCCTCTGACTAAACATTATGATTTATTTGTCCTAATAGTATGCAGATGATTAATCCACTGCCACCATTCCTAGAGTCACCAGGCAACCAAACCATTCTTTGGAAACAGTGGTTCAGAGCTCTCAATGCTAAGGTAGACATAATTGATGGGTTAAAATTCAAATCATATAGAAACAGGTGGCTATTGGAACATGCTTTGGGTTTTGAAGAAGGACAAGAAAGTGTTGAACATTTTCCCATTTATATTCCAGAGGATGAGGATGGAAAACCCAATGAGTATGAGAAGGCTGTTAAAAGACTATAAAAGTACTTTTCAATGCCTCCAACTCTAGTAGTGAGGAGACCTAACTTATTATCAAAAGACTGAATCCATGTATATGTATATATATATATATATATATATATATATATATATATATATATATATATATATATATATACATGGATTCAGTGGCAACTCTGAGTTTTAGCTTCCAAATGTGAGTTTTTAAAAGGATCAACTCATTAGGGATCAATTAGTTATCAGATGCTACACTAAAAGAAAAAGAGGCAAAAATCAGTATCTAGAAGACACAATAGCCAACAGTATTCAAAATTCAATAGAGTCAGTAAAAGACTTAAACAAGAATATTGAGGGTGCAGTTTGTATTGTAGAAGCGATTCAAGGAGCGAGACCGCACAGAAAAAGTAATTCTCAAATGGTTCTTATTTTCGTTGTGGATCAAAATTTCCTCTGGCATTTTTCAAAGGCTGTCCAGTCATTAGTAAACAAAGTGCCAAATGTAGTGTTATTGGACACAATGCCAGGGTTTGTAGGCGGAGCAATAAGTCATCTTCAGAAGTAAACGTGTTTCCTCATGGTAATGAAGATGAAGAGTGTGTGACCGATAGCATGGACAATCTGGTTCTGTATATACCAGTGTATGATAATGATTTTAACAAGTTCAGTGATCCTTTTGAGAATTTTCACATAGAGGATATTGACAGTTTCTGGATCAAAGATAGCTATAATTTCTAGAAACACAATTAATTTAAAGAGATTACAAAAGGTCTCCTGATATTACTCCACTTTTTTCCCATCTGCAATTGTTCTGAAGGGGCCGTGTATTATGGGCAAAGTTTATGTATCTCGTTCAGGCCCTGAGATCCTTGGCTGGCACTGTCAGGGATGTTTGGGCATAACTCTTAACCCGGGCATAACTCTTAACTCCAGCTGTATGAAACAAGTATTGGGAGTTGATGATGTAAATGCTGTTATAGAAGTGCCATCTAGTATGTTTATTATTTGCAAGAAAAATGTCAATGTTTTTAAAGATAAACTGGGGAAACTTTGAGATTTTGATCAAATTGACTAAAAGAAGGGAGCATGTTAATTAATAACAAATTGAGCTGTGTGCCTATGTCAGTCAGGGATAGTTTGGAAAAAGTCAGTCAGCAACTGTCTTCTGAGGGAACCATTGAGCCTACAGAATAATTTTTATGGTTATCATCTATAGTTGTTGCATGCAAGAAGACCGAATTGTGCATGTACATAGATGTTAAAAGTCTGAATAAGTCTATTTTGGTTGATGTCCATTCATTACCAAAAATTGAAGAAATGATGGGTACATTGGTCGGAGACAATGTCTTTACCAAACTAAATATGCGTTCAGCTTACTATCAAGTTGGTTTGGCCGAAGAATCTATACACCTCACTGCTTTTGTCACTCTGGAGTATTCCAATACTGCAGTGTTCCGCTTGGCCTAGCATTAGCGGCTTCTGTTTTCCGCATGTCATCAGAAATGTGTTGAATGGTTTTCATGTGGTCTTAGTATTTCAGGATGTTATATTGGTGTTTGGAGAAAATTTAAAGGATCATAGAGTAAGGCTGGATGCAGTTCTCAGTGTTCCCAAGCTTGAAGGGCTCAAATTCCTGGTCTACTGAAGGCAATGGAAGAGGTACTTGTTCCAATTAATAGCAAACAAGTGCAAGTGTGTTATGCCAGATTCATTGAAAATGTTGCTTCCAAAGCTGAATCCCTGCATTTGCTACTTAAGAAGAATTTAATGTTTGTGAGGAATGAGGAGAAGCCTTTGGCATTCAATAAATTAAAGACAGAACTGAATATGGACCCACCTTTTAAGCTCATTTTCCCCTGGTAAGTCACAATGCATGACTGTTGATGCCAGTGGTGTGGGGTTGAGGGCAACTTGAAATCAAGGAAATGGTGAATCGAAAAGTATGGTGGCATTAGCTTCATGCAGGTTGAAAAATTAGGAACGATAATAGTCAGTCATTCATCGTGAAATTTGTGCATGTACCTCAGCTGTTGAGTGAATCAAGGCTTTGTGTAGGGTACAAAAATACTGATACTCACAGACCACAAACCATTAGTGCAGTACAGCATCAGCCGACTGATCAGACTAACTGTGAAATTACTTGAGCATCATTTTGTGCATCACTGGTGAGGGGTATTAAAGAGCAGATTTTCTTTCATGTCTCCCATGTCCTAGTGATCGTTTGGAAGGACTTTGTGGCATAGAATTACAAGATGTGGTTTGTTTGGTGGCAAATGTGTTTTGGAACAACAGTGACAGTAAAAGTGTAAGTAGTGGTGGAGGGAGGCTCTGGTGAAGGATACTGTGTTAAACAAAGTCAAGGAACATGTAATTCAAGGGTGGCTAAGAGAAGGTAACCTTTCCATTAGTTTGCACTCGTACAACAAAGTTTAGACTGAATTTAGTGTGGAAGATAATATGGTTTTTAGATGGGAGAAATTAGTTCCATCATGCCTGGTCATGAAGAGTCTCCCTGAATACAAGCATCATGATCGACGATTGTTTCTATTTACAAAAAAGGAGACAAGGCTGACCCAAACAACTATCGCTTAGTAGCCCTTCTTGATAACGAGGCAAAATACTTTGCCGGCACCATACTAGAGGAGATTGCATTTGTGCTGAGTCTAATATGCTTATACCATTGAATCAGACTGGCTTTCGGAAAAAAACTGGATCAGCAACAAACATCCTCGCCATCTCACTAATCATTGATGCAGCAAAATCTTCCAAGTTCCCGCTATATTTGTGTTGTATCGATTTCAGTGCGGCATTCGATAACATCGAGAGAGGTAGACTATGGGCGAAACTGGCGCAATAGGGCCTACCGCAGTCGACCCTAAACATGCTGATGCTTCTCCATACAGACACATGGGTGCAGGTGAAACTAGGTAGCGGCACACACCTGTCCTCTAAAGTTCGAACTACCAAGGGTCTTAAACAAGGGTGTGTGCTTGTGCCAATTTTGTTTAACTTTTTTATGGCAAATCTGCCGAGAACGCCCGATGCTTGTAACTCCCACTTACTGAGGATAGTAGGGAAACTCTGAGCAATCTCCTGTATGCAGATGACATAGTGCTACTTAGCCACACCTACATTGGTGTCCAATGTCTTCTGACTGTAATGAAAAACTACGCCATGGAAAACAACCTAAAAATAAAGCTCCGCAAAACTCGCACAATGTCAATCAACAGTAACATAAAACAGCAGAAGAGCTGGTCTCTCAGCGGTTTAAAAATTGAGCCAGCCTGCAAGTACAAATATCTGGGAGTCATCTATGACAAAGAAGGCGCTTTCACGCTCCAGAAGCAGGAAATAAGAAGGAGAGGTTCATTGATTGCTTTGATGATGAAAAACCTGACAATTCAATTGATGGGTCCGACTCTGACTCCGTTCTTGAAAGTAATCAAGGCAAAGCTGCTTCCCTCAATTACCTATGGCAGCGAGGCTATGCGGGGAAGAGACTCTAAAGACCTGGACAGCATACAGGTTAAAGCTTACAGAACAATGTTCTCGCTCCCGCCTTACACATCTCTGGCTCAAGTAAGACTGGAGTTTGGCCTGCAAAAGCAAGATCTAGCCAGGAACTGGGCATACATCATTTGCTTGCATAAACTTAGAAGCGCCACTACAGATACACTAAACTCTCTGCTATGGCAGGATATACATAGTAGGGATGCTTCTGAGGCAATAACTTACATTCAAGCAGCATTGGAAGCCACCAAACTCTCAGGACTCTGGGACACACAACTTGGCCATAGCACTTTCAAAAAACTAGTCTGGAAAAATGTTAAATCGCTCTCCTTACTGGAGGATAAGGCACTATTCTCAAAAAGATTGCACGCATGGATGACGCTAAACTCTTCAACACCACAAGCATACTTCAACCAGGATTATCTGAAAGCCACAAAAATGAACTTCTTAAAATACAGACTAGGGATTCTGCCAAGCACAGAGCACCAACCGCCATGGCTCAGGAAAAACGGCAAAGAAACCTGCATGTTATGCAACTTAAAGAATGGTGACATTCTTCATGTAATTTGCTCATGTGCAGAACTGCAACAAGCACGCCAACTGTTTCTTAAAGATCAACTCCAGCAAAAAGGGATCAGCACTGGAAGGCTAGCGGTGCTCGCCTGCCTGAATGCGTCAAACAGGAAACTAAACTGCAGACTGGTGAAATTTCTGGCAACGGCCAAGCGTAGAACGCCAAGTCTGCTGAAACTGGGGGACACCGCTACAGACTCAGGTCATTCAGCAGATGGACAATAGCACCTAAAGGGTGCACATGTTCAGTGCACATGTCAGTCCAGTACCAAAGGGTCATTCTTGAGAAACGCAAAAATGCTAGTGGCCAAAATGGATATGGCCGAATAGGATAGGAACAATATAATAAGAGAATCGGTACTGCTTACCACTCAGTATAAAAAGTGTGTTGACCAGTCTCATTGAGGTACTTCTGTGTAATTACAATGAATTCCCAATTTTACTATCTATTTTAATGGTTTTAAACAATGATGTTTTAAGAATTTTGTAATACACACTGCAAAGGTTTCAATTAACTATGCATAATAAACTAAACTTCAAACTTCATGATCATTTGGCATTAGTCTTAATATAAAAAGATTGAGGGAAACCTATTTGTGGCCAGTAATGTACAGGGCTGTGGCGGAATGATGCAAAAAGTGCACGATTTGTACACAGAGCAACAAGGATCATAAGTGATGTGCATCCCACATGGGTGAGGTTCAAGCTCCTAAAGGGGTCTGAAAGAAACTATCCCTTGATTTTATGGATCCTTTTCAGCTTTTACCAATTAACAACAGTATGCTATCATGATGATAAATACCTTTTCCAAGTGGTCATAAGTCAAGTTTGTGCAAGAACCAAACACCAAAGCTGTGGCCACATTTCTTACTGATGTATTTGCAATTGAGAGGGATCCATCAGAGCTAGGATCCAATAATGGGGTGCAATTCATGTTGAAGGAGATGAAGAACTTTTTGAATGATGAGAAACCAAGAGATGTAGCTTATATAATTCCCAAGCAAATGGTCAAATAGAGAGAGCTAACAGATTTATTACTGAGAGTGTCAGAGGTGAATGATTGAGGGTATTGATGCCATTAGAGCCATACTTTGGTCTTATCGCAACACACTTCATTCAGTTACAGAGGTCATGCCTTATTTTCATTCTTTGAGACCTGCATGATTGAGACAATTTAAGTGTGTATCTTCAATTGAAGATTTAGCTCACACAATAAGTCAGGTTTGTACTAAAATGGAGGTTGTCATGAATTTAATAAAGTTAAATATGATGATGTGAAAAGAACCAACCAAGTGTGCTTCATAAAAGGGGATAGGGTATTTGTCAAATTGCCAGAGTCCAGAGTGATGAAACGTAGAGTGAGGTACAGCTCTCCTTACTTAGTAGAGGCAGTCAGTGATGGTTGCTGTACTGGTAAATTGAGATATGGGCAATGATGGAGTGTTACACGGGTGGCGAAAGTGGCTGCAAGGGATAGTAGCATCACTAGTGAGCATTATAGCTCTGCTGCTCAATTTTGTGTTGAAAGTACTATCACTGAGAATTGAAAGTGTGACATAGTGGTCCCTGCTTTGGACAAGAGTAGCGGTGACAACAGATGGAAAAGTTGCCATCCTGTTAAATTTAATGATTATATTTTGGGATGAATTTTATTTATTCTTTCTGTGCATTATTTCTGTTGGTTATCTAAATACTATGGGGACGATCTACAAGAAACTGAAGCATCTGTAGAGATGAGTCAGTTTCCCTGCACTGGCCTTATGATGCCCTTGCACCTCCGTGGATGCGCCGTATTTACAATACAACGCACCATGGCACAAGGAATGACAGATGCGTCAGAAATTCTGATGCATCTGTTGCCCCAAAAGTCATGCTTTGCTGGAGACATGGCGCAAGCACCACGCAAATCCAGCAATGCATGTTGAGGCCTATACTCATACTGCATCACTCCTTATGCTTGTTTCAAGCAGGCATAAGGTTTTTGACACAGTGGCATCCTAGAAGGGGCGCAGTGAAATCTTGTAGATTTCACTGCATGACTTCTACAAGGCTTTCCTACATGGGAACACCTACCCTGTATACATTATACCTGACGTAGGGCTTCACAATGTGACGCATCTCCCTAGATGCATTGCTTTGTAAATTGGCTGGATTGTTTACACTGCCGCTGTGTCACGAAAATGATGCAAAGGCGGCCAAAAGTAATGCAAGGGGCTTGTAAATCTGCCCTATGTTTATATTTGCTAATGAATGTTATAGCTTTCTTGTACTGATATAAATGCATTCTGTTGTTTTATCATATAATTTTTGGTATTTTTGCGTCCTCATTCTGCTGAATAAATTGTTGGTGATATCCACTTTCCCTTTACTGGGGGGAATTAGAGTCTTTCCACACAAGAAATCCAGCTGTTTCCACTCCAACCCCTCTTACGCATGACACACTAAAGATGCCAAAGAAAGGGGACCAGAACCAACAGCTGTTTATGGGCGTAATCATTGGACCAATTTTACCATATCATTTTAATTGTAAATTATTCTTGTTTAATATTTCAATGTGTTTTGTGTTTTTGTTGTTTTTCTTCCTTGTGTTTCTGATTGATTTTTAACTGTATATATGATTTGAAATTGTGAGGGGAAAGGTGTGTTGTGATCTCTGTATCTTGACGCTGGGCTTCTAGAATGCAAATCTGGTTCAAGTGCAACAGCAAGAAGAGAGAGAGAGATAAGCGGGGAGGTGTGATCAATCTAGTATCGCTGCCCGCATATTCTTGACCTAAATAAAGGAGTTGCCTTCATAATTCCAATCTGCTATTACTTCCTGTGTTCACCCCCTTAACAAGTATGCATTATCTTTGGCATAACATGCATCTTTGTTGCAAGGGTTGCATTTAAAATATTTATATATATTACAAAAGAATTGGAGGTAGGATACAGTCTTGCTATATTCCTTTGGATAGATTAAAAGACTCAGTGCAGTCGCCATTCTCACCATCCCTCACTTTTGCAGACAAGTCCAAATGTAAATATTTCAAAACGTTCATACAATTTTCCTCAATACCCATTAACATCAATATGAACCACATATTTGCCTTATTAATATGATCAAAAGCTGAAATACTTAAAGGCTTGGTGTAGTGAGTCCTGAGAAGCCACATTGTATTTATTCATTATTAAATACAAATGCAGGCACCGTTCAATGGCCTCCAATACAGCCCTGAACCCGTACTAAACATCAACCATTTTCTTATTTGCAGCTGCCCAGGTCACATTTCTTCCCATGTGTAGCCTCCTGATATTGGGCAGTAGCAATGCAGGTCACTTCTGTCACTCCCCCCCCTAAAAACTGGCACTAAAATTGATTGAAACCAAGATGAAGGCAAAAACTACTGCTGTCAGCTGTTCAGACATGTATAAGTAATGGTTCCAAAACCTCACAAATCTGGGTGACCTTACTGAACATTACATCCACTCCATGAGAGATATATTCAACTTAATTGCCCCAAGGCAACTCAAAAGGATACCCAGCAAACCTTCCAAACCCTGGTTTAATTGCTCCTTTTTCCTTAAGGTTGGCAGAGAGATCATGGAGAAACTCTCCTTCCATAACAACCTCAAGCTATTGAGGATGTCAAGAAGGGCATATAACAGACATTTCCGTAGTGCCAAAGCACTACGGCAGGCAGGTCGCTCCCCCCAAACCGTGCAGATCCTCCTGACTGTGCCTGCATCTCAGTCCAGCTGCTGTGAGTTCGAGGCCCACCTCCACCCACAGGCTACCACCTGCGCCTCATCCCTGGTGACAGTGGTAGGCCTTAGGTTTGCTTTCTCTGCTGCTTTTTGTACTCATTTCTGTGCCTGTTAGCTGTGTTCACTGTGATCAGCTTTGTTTCATATATTGTTTCACCACTTTTCTGCTGTGCCCATTCTCCTTCTGTGCCATCACCGGTCCCGCTTCCCGCCGCTGCATCCCCTGCAGCAGCCCCCGCTCCCATTCGTCCAATTCCCCCCTCCCAGCTCCTCCTGACTGTGCCTGCATCTCAGCCTGCCTGCATCTCAGCTAAGCATGGGCGAATTTTGCGAATCTCGCGTGGGCGAATTTTTCGAATCTCGCGTTCACGAATTTTGCGGATTTGCGAACTCGCAATCCGCAAAATCCGCGAATTCTCACGAATTTGCGGATTTTTTTTTGTGTTCGCGCGGGTTTCTGCCAGTTCGCGAGGGTTTTGTACAATTTCGCAAACGTGAACTTACCTGTCGAGTCGCAAGTTTTGCGAACTTGTTGTTTCTACGTGTCCAGCCTGTTTGGGACACTCTTCTTCATCACTGCCACCCTCTGTCACCACTGCCACTCTCTGACTACTCATGCCATCCTCTGGCCCACCCATGCCACCCTCTGTTTCATCACAGCACCCTCTGGTTGTCCAGTGTACATTATTGTGGCAAAGCAAAGCACACCTTCCCTGCCTCAAGTGACCTGAATTAATTTGGGGCTGATTAATGTGTCACAGAATATTTTTTTAGCTGGCACCTGCTTCCTTAGTGCTTCCTGATTAGTGATCTTTTGCACTTGCTAAGTGCTTTCATTGTTGCAAAATTAGTTACAACACCTGCCCTGCCCCAACTGACAATAATGAATTAGGGGCTGATTAATGTGTCACTGGATTTGAACTTCCAGCGGATTGCGAATTTACCGAAAATCCGCAAAATCCGCGAGCGGAATGGATTTTCCGCCCATACTTAAGCTCAGCCCAGCAGCCTCCACCCGCAGGCTACCACCTGTGCCTCATTCTTGGTGGCAGTGGTAGGCCTTAGGTTTGCTTTCCCTGTCGCTTTTTGCTATTTTATTTCTAGTTTCTGTGCCGGTTAGCTATATTCAATGTGCTCAGCTTTGTTTTTTACATTGTTACCCTTCTTTTCCGCTGTGCCCATTCTCCTTCTGTGCCATCACCGGTCATGCTTCCCACTGCTGCATCCCCTGTGGTCCGCCCCTCGCTCCCATTCGTTTGATCCCCCTGACTCCCAGCTGCTCATCCCTCCCACCTCCCCTTATTATGGCAGCCGCTGTGCGTGTACCCCCCACGCACTCAACCCCAGACGTGAACACACCTGCTACCAGGTCCCCCCGAAGCGCACCCAAGGACCCTTCACCTGCCAGAACTGCAGCTTGACCAACACTCAGCCTGCAAAACCACCAACGGAAGGACCCAACTACCTCAGATCATTCCTCCTCAACACCCGCTCTGCCCACAAACACGCCGTCAGACTCTGGGACCTTGTGGACTCTATCTCCCCAGGCATCGCCATCCTGACGGAGACCTGGCTGAACCCCACCTCAGCTCCCGACATCACCATAGACATCCCAGAAGGCTACAAGATCACCCGCAGGGACCGCACCAACGGCGTGGGAGGAGGTATCACCATCGTCCACAGGAACACCATCAGAGTCTCGACCAACACCAATGACACCCTCAGCACCGCCGAACACATTCACTTTCAGATCCACAACCACCCCAAGACCACCCTCGGAGGAACCCTCGTCTACAGACCCCCGGACCCCGACCACCGTTTAGCAACTCCATCGCCGACTTCCTCAGCACACATGCCCTCGCTTCCATGGACTACATCCTCCTCGGGGACCTGAACTTTCACCTTGAGAACAACGACACCAACTCCACCAGCCTGATCAACAACCGCGCCAACCTCAGACTCAGACAGCTTGTGACAACACCAACCCATGCCGCTGGCCACGCGCTTGACCCCATCTTCACCGCAAGTCCCCACGTCTCCTTCAACCACAGCACCGAACCCCACTGGACCGACCACCACTGCATCCACTTCACCATCAGGAGGCCCACCATGCACCACCGCACCCAACAGATGCCTCGACAATGCTGGAGCAAGGTCACAGAAGACCAGCTAACCACCACCCTCGCCCAGAACCCACCTTCCAACTTCACCGACCTTGACACCGCCGCCCGCAACCTCAGGCAATGGATCAACGACTGCGCCAACACCCTTGCCCCGCCCACGACACCATCCAAAGCCAAACCAACAAAAAAGCCACCTGGTACACCGAAGACCTCCAGACCTCCCAACAAATGTGCCGAAAACTGGAGAAGAACTGGCTCCTTAAACGAACACCAGACAGCTACGCGAACCACAAGAATGCTACCCGCAGTCACCATCAACTCATCAGAGCTGCCAAGAGGACGTCATTCAAAGACTGCCAGGATAACAACGCACACAACATCAAAGAGCTCTTCAACATTGTGAAGGAAATCTCCAACCCCAGCACCAACACCAATGATATCCCGCCGTTGCAAGACCTGTGCGACTCGCTGGCCACCTTCTTCCACCGCAAGATCACCGACATCCACCACAGCTTCAACCCCACGGCCGCCCCGACAACCCCCACCCCCACGACCACCACCTGCACCAACCGGCTGCTCTCTTGGACCAGCATCAACGATGAGGACACCAGCAAGACCATGAACACCATCCACTCCGGATCATCGTTAGACCTATGCCCTCACCACATCTTTAACAAAGCTAGCACAGCCATCAGACCCAATCTCCGGAAAGTAATCAACATCTCCTTCAAGACCGCAACCTTCCCGGAAAGCTGGAAGCATGCCGAGAACAAGGCCTTACTCAAGAAACCCAAGGCGGACCCCAAGGACCTCAAGAACTTCCGACCCATTTCCCTGTTCCCGTTCATGGCGAAGGTCACAGAGAAAATCGTCAACAAACAACTGACCCGCTTCCTGGAGGAGAACAGCATCCTGGACCCATCCCAGTCCAGGTTCCGCAGCAACCACAGCACCAAAACCGCCCTCATCGCCGCCACCGATGACATCAGGACCCTGCTTGACAATGGAGAAACAGCAGCCCTCATCCTCCTGGACCTGTCAGCCCTTTTCAACACGGTCTGCCACCGCACACTACGAACACGCCTACACAATGCTGAGATCCAAGAAAAGGCCTTGGACTGTACCACATCCTTCCTCTCCGGCAGGACTCCAAGCATCCACCTCCCCCTGCCGCTTCATTGCCCACCACAATCATCTGCGGCGTACCCAAGGGCTCTTCCCTCAGCCCGATGCTGTTCAACATCTACATGGCACTCCTCGCCCATGTCACCGGACAGCACAATCTCAACATCACTTCCTACGTGGACGACACCCAGCTAATTATCTCCCTTACCAAAGACCCCCACACCGCCAAAGCTAACCTCCACAAAGGAATGAAGGCCGTCGCCTAATGGATGAGGAACAGCCGACTGAAGCTGAACTCGGACAAGATGGAGGTCCTCATCCTTGGCTCCACCCATTCAGCCTGGGACAACTCCTGGTGGCCGACAACTCTAGGAACAGCACCGACACCCACCAACCACGCAAGCAACCTAGGGGTCATCCTGGTCTCCACCTTCTCCATGACTAAGCAAGTCAACGCCGTCTCCTCATCCTGCTTTAACACCCTCTGAATGCTCCGCAGGATCTTCAAGTGGATCCCCACCGAGACGCGAAGAACAGTCACCCAGGCCCTCATCACCAGCAGGCTGGACTACGGAAATGCCCTCTACGCAGGAACGTTGGCCAAGCTCCGTAGACGATTGCAATGCATCCAGAACGCCTCAGCATGTCTGATCCTCAACATCCCTCGCCTCAGCCACATCACCCCCACCTGAGAGACCTGCTTTGGCTCCCCGTCAAGAAGAGGATATCCTTCAAACTCCTCATCCACGCACACCAAGCTTTCCACAAGAAAGGCCTGGCATACCTCAACAGAAGACTCAACGTCTACACCCCCACCCACCAGCTCCGCTTTTCCAGCCTCTCCCTTGCCACAGTCCCCCGCACCCGATGAACGACCGCCGGCGGCAGATCCTTCTCCCACCTTGCCGCCAAGACCTGGAGCACCCTCCCCACCAACCTACGGCAGACCCAAGACCTACTGGCCTTCAAAAGACACCTCAAGATATGGCTCTTCAATCACTAGCAGCACTCCCCCCTCCCCCAGCGCCTTGAGACCCTCACGGGTATGTAGTGAGCTTTACAAATGTCATGATTGATTGATTAAAAGCCAATCACTTTAGGTCACAGCTAGACCATGCCAAAATGTTTTTGAAATCAGCTAACCAACACTCAGCACTCAAAGACTCAATCACTAGCAGTGAGGAGTCCTCTGCTCACTTTGTTGAAAAGACAAGAAATATTGAAATAGAACTGCAACACACATCACTAAATATGCATTACCAGACCCAGCCCACTCCCTCCCCATGGCAACCTGTGATGAGTTCTCCACTTTCTGGCTCTATGGATTGTATTCCAAAAAAAGGGTATTATGAAAAACCTTAATTCTACAAGACGACGCAGAGCTACTCAAAACTCTAACTTCATTAATACCTCCAAGTCATTTTAACCCCTTCACTGCGGCGGCTATTCCGCCGCAGTGCTAAGTGGGCAGGGGAGGGCGGTGCGGCGGGCGCATGCTGGTGACGGAACCGCTCCGTCACCAGCCGCGGTTGTGCTGTGCTCATGACAGGGTGGTTCCGTCACGGCCCCGCCCGCTCAATGGAACGTTCAGCGCAGGCGCGGAATCCGCTCCACGCAGGCGTTCCGAGCGGGCCGTGACGGAACCGCTCCATCATCAGCACAGCGCGACCGCGGCTGATGATGGAGTGGTTCCGTCACCAGCAGGGGAGGGGTTAATGATCCTCTGCCTGCCAAGCTCTTCAAAGAGCTCAGACCCTCCGTTCTCCCACATTGGTCTAAGATTGCCCATGAATCTCTCTTGCAGGGCAAGATTCCTGCTCACCTTAAGATAGGTTACTTCACCCTATCCCAAATAAGCCAAATTCAAACTTAACTGATCTTAACAACTTCCATCCAATTTCTAATATCATGACTTTAGCCAAAGTACTTGAGAAATGCATACACACACAACTTTGTAATCACATCGAACAGTTTCAACTCCTTGACCAATACCAATTGGGCTTCAGATCAGGACACAGTACTCAAAATGCTCTGACACACATTGTTGATGGCACCCTAAGACTACAGGCACAGAATGAACTTTGCCTATTTATACTTCTTGATCATTCCTTGGCATTTGACATGGTCAAATAAGACATTATCAAAACTCTCGCCCATGCTTTTCAACTTGTTTATTCAATCTCTCACGGAAATTCTGAACCACTCAAACATGCATTATCACATGTACACCGATGATACTCAGTTGTACATGCACATCTCTTCCCTTATTCATATCAAAACTCTTAACACTGTACTGTGAAAACTCAACATTGGTTAACTCAGAATCACCTTATGCTAAATACACTCAAGACAGAATTCATTCTGATTGCCTTCCACAATTATTCTACTGCCTTTCAAGATTGGCTCAAACAACTAATGGCCCTTAACTGTGCCCCACATGTTGTTGTTGCCACTAGAAACGTAGGCACCACTCTGGACAAACACCTGAAGATGCAAGTCCACATCAGCGTAACAACTAGAGGAGCCAATCACTAGATCAACACCTTAGGGAAAATCAAACCGTTCCTGTCCCCTGATGACATACAGCTAGCAGTCCAATCCCTAGTTACCTTCCACTTAGATTACGGAATTGTGACCCTGGCTGGGATACCCAAAGCTAGACTGGCCCCTTTAAGAGCTACTTTGAACTCTGCTGCTAGACTCATTACGGGATCAAGAAAAAGTGATCACATTGCAAAAGACCTAATAGAATTCAAGTGGCTTTCTCTCGAAGCAAGGATTTGGGTCAAGATAGGCTGCTTGATGCATTAAACACTTCAATCTAACACTCCTGTTTACCTGGCAGAAAAACCTGAACTACCTGACTTGAATTGGGCCCTTAGAAGCCCTAAAACTCTATTGTTGAAACAATAATTTTTTTTAAAAAAAGAGAACTTTTAACCGTGCCTTCTGCATTATTGCTCCAATAATATGGATCCCTCTGCCTCTCAAGATCAGAGCTAGCCCTTCAATCTCCTCATTCAAAAAAGAACTCGAAAGGATGATCCTAAATAGCTACTAGCAGCAATAGACCTGAAGATTCCCAAACTAACATTTACTTCTTGTTAACAGCACTGATCCAACATTCAACTTTGCAATTTGTACTACTTTATATGCACTATGATGTGGGCTCTTCTTTTTTTGCATTTTGCTTTTATTGATTACTGTTGGACTTGGCCCTTTTTGGCTAACATGCCCTAAACTTTTTGCCTTTCCCCTAGACCTTTTTTCTGACATGTGTTGCCAACTTAGATGCTTGGAGGTTGTAAAACTTAAAGCTCAAGCAGAAGAGAAGAAGCTGCTCATTGAAAGTGAAAAGCTAGCAGAGAAGAGCAGGAACCCTCTTATCTTGGAAGAGAAGAAGATTCTCTTAGAGTTAGGCATGAGGGAACTAGACATTAAAGCTAAACAGGCGTAGTCCAGTTCGAATGGTGGCAGCACACAGCCAGTGCTGGGTGTGAGTGTGCGCTGGATGATTGGGTGATGGTTAGGTTGGCAAATGATTTGAAGGGGTTGCTCAATTTGGCCCCCAGGGAATCTAGGCTCAGTAATTATTTTCCAGGATTGTGCCAACACTTGTTAGGGTGTGAGGTCTTTGATTCCCGGGAGCTTGCACAAGAGCCTGACCTCGGGTCATGAGTCCAAGGGTCTGAGGAGGCATTAGGGAGGGAAGAGAAGCGAAGTAGAGCTGTTAGGTCCCAGAGTAGTGGGGGGCATGCGGACTAGGACCCTGTCTCACAGGAGAGGGAGGGAGTGTGAGCAGCGGCGCCAGGGGTTCACAACCCCTCCCCCGAGACTGGAGGGTTCCTTAGAGGAGCACCAGGTTGGAAGCCTAGTGCCTACTTGCAAGTTGTGTGAGGAAGAACACCTAGCGTCAGGAGGGTGTGGGGCATCTGTAACCAGAGCTTAAGCGGTCCTGAAGTTTGTGAGTACCATTCCTAAATGGCAGGCACAGAAATCTAAATGGAAGGTTAAGGGAGGAAGGTGTTCCCCCGTGGGAAAACCAGTGGGACAGTGCCCAGCAAGTAGGGCTGTGTCCCCTAGAAGTAACCGGGTAAACCCACCTCTAACCTGGAGGGCAGGATAACTGGAGACAGTATCCTGGCCGATGGGTTATCCAGGGGTACCGCTCTAGGTAGGGGTTGGCAAGGGACCAGGACCCCAAGAGGGCACCCAACTGCCAGGAAGTACCCGGGGAGCAGCCTAGTTGGCCCAGGGAGTAGCAACCAAGAGATCCCCCTGGGGTCAGGAAGGCATAGAACAGGAAGGTGTCCATGCGGTAGCAGGCCCACATTGGTGCTCTATCGCCCCAAGCAGGGAAGTCAATCAAGGTGATTGATTAGTCTATCCTGGCTTTAGGCTGGGAGGGGGTTGTGTTGGGCTTGGCCCTTTTTGGCTAAAGTTCACTAAACCTTTTGCCTTCCCCCTAGACCTTTTTTCTGACATGGTGTTACAAACTTAGATGCTTGGAGGTTGTAAAACTTAAAGCTCAAGCAGAAGAGAAGAAGCTGCTCATTGAAAGTGAAAAGCTAGCAGAGGAGAGCAGGAACCCTCTTATCTTGGAAGAGAAGAAGATTCTCTTAGAGTTAGGCATGAGGGAACTAGACATTAAAGCTAAACAGGCGTAGTCCAGTTCGAATGGTGGCAGCACACAGCCAGTGCTGGGTGTGAGTGTGCGCTGGATGATTGGGTGATGGTTAGGTTGGCAAATGATTTGAAGGGGTTGCTCAATTTGGCCCCCAGGGAATCTAGGCTCAGTAATTATTTTCCAGGATTGTGCCAACACTTGTTAGGGTGTGAGCTCTTTGATTCCCGGGAGCTTGCACAAGAGCCTGACCTCGGGTCATGAGTCCAAGGGTCTGAGGAGGCATTAGGGAGGGAAGAGAAGCGAAGTAGAGCTGTTAGGTCCCAGAGTAGTGGGGGGCATGCGGACTAGGACCCTGTCTCACAGGAGAGGGAGGGAGTGTGAGCAGCGGCGCCAGGGGTTCACAACCCCTCCCCCGAGACTGGAGGGTTCCTTAGAGGAGCACCAGGTTGGAAGCCTAGTGCCTACTTGCAAACTGTGTGAGGAAGAACACCAGCGTCAGGAGGGTGTGGGGCATCTGTAACCAGAGCTTAAGCGGTCCTGAAGTTTGTGAGTACCATTCCTAAATGGCAGGCACAGAAATCTAAATGGAAGGTTAAGGGAGGAAGGTGTTCCCCCGTGGGAAAACCAGTGGGACAGTGCCCAGCAAGTAGGGCTGTGTCCCCTAGAAGTAACCGGGTAAACCCACCTCTAACCTGGAGGGCAGGATAACTGGAGACAGTATCCTGGCCGATGGGTTATCCAGGGGTACCGCTCTAGGTAGGGGTTGGCAAGGGACCAGGACCCCAAGAGGGCACCCAACTGCCAGGAAGTTTCGCCGCAAACTAAAGACTTGGTTGTTCTCTTCTTGATTCTCTCCTCCTTCTTTGAGCTCATTAGTTGTTAGCGCCGGGACACCCCCTCGGGGGTAGCCGTGCCCTCTATAAAATTCAAAAATAAATAAATAAATAAATACCCGGGGAGCAGCCTAGTTGGCCCAGGGAGTAGCAACCAAGAGATCCCCCTGGGGTCAGGAAGGCATAGAACAGGAAGGTGTCCATGCGGTAGCAGGCCCACATTGGTGCTCTATCGCCCCAAGCAGGGAAGTCAATCAAGGTGATTGATTAGTCTATCCTGGCTTTAGGCTGGGAGGGGGTTGTGTTGGGCTTGGCCCTTTTTGGCTAAAGTTCACTAAACCTTTTGCCTTCCCCCTAGACCTTTTTTCTGACATGGTGTTACAAACTTAGATGCTTTGGACATTTGGCTAATGTTGATCAGTGTCAAACTGCAAATGCTCCCGGCGTAAAGTGTAATGGTAAGTGCACTATGTGTGCTAGGGTTGGTAATGTAAATGCTACTATTGGGCCTGCAGTACTAATTGTGCCACCACACAAGTAGCCCTAATGAAAAACTCAGGCCTGCCACTGCAATGCCTGCACGCAGTTTGTTAAAATGCCTTGTTGTCCTGACAAGTGCAACCACTTTCCAGGACTTACCCTTCCTTTTCTATGCACATGGCATCCCTAGGGTAGGCCCAAAGTACCCTTCTGGGCAGGGTGCAGTGTATGTGAAAGCCAGGACATGTACTAAGGTGTGTACCATGTCCTGAAGGAGAAAAACTGCCCCAAATTTTTTTTCACTGTTGCAAGACCATCTTGCGGATAGGACAGAATGGGGGAGGCTGTGTAATATGCTTCTATCCTATCTTCCCATTGGCTTAAGATGGAGAGGTGAAGTGTAGGGTGCCTGAACTCACAATTTCATAACACATCTTTTTGTGAAGGTGGTTTTTGAATTGTGTGTTTAGAAATCATGCTTTTAAAAGTGGCTGGTTTCTGTGTTCTAACTTTTCTGTGTGTCTCTGCCTGGTTGTGGATTAACTGTCTGGGAGGAGGTTAGACAGCAACGGGCTGTCCTGCATCTGGAGTGTAGGGGGGAGGAGTAGCCCCTGGATGTGAAGAGGCCTGGACTGCTGCCATAAAGAAATGATTCCATCTCCTGCTGAGTTATTGAGGATCCTGACCTGCACTAATCAAATGAAGACGGTGTCACTGGCAGGGAGACACCCAGAACTGGTTTGGACAGGGGTCAGTGCCCCCTGAACACAAAGACTTCACAGACATTTAGGGGTATAACTATGAGACCTGATACCCCTGGACTTTGGACTGATCAAGACCTAAAAGGATTGAAACGTTTTCACGGTCAAGAGGAACCTCTGCCAAAGGAAGAACATCTGAAGAGACTGAGGAGAAGGACTGACCCTTGCTGTGTGTTCTGAGGCTGGCCTGCAGTTTGCTTATCTAACTAAGGAGAGTCTAAGGGACTTTTCTGTGTGCTATGTCCCCATGCGTGAAAGGACTTTGCTGTGTGCTGTGTCCAGAAGTAACGTGTCTCCAAAGGCCGGAGGAGAGCTGGCTCCCTGTTGTGGAAACTCAGGAACATAAACATTTCCAAGTGTGTCTCAGCGATGCTGTGTGTGTGGGCTCTTTGCAGCCCGATACCTTCGTAAGAACTGCACCATGATTTTGTGCACCCGGAGTCTAAGTGAGTCTCAGTGACGCTGTGTGCATGTGCTTCGTGCAGCCTGAGACCTTCGTTAGGATTGCCCTGTGATCGAGTGCACCTGGATACCAAGTGAGTCTCAGCGACGCTGTGTACATGTGCTTCGTGCAGCCTGAGTCCTTCGTGAGGATTGCCCTGTGATCATGTGCACCCGGAGCTCAAGTGAGTCTCAGCGACTCTGTGTGCTTGTGCCCTGTTGAAGCCTGAGACCTTCGTGAGAAATTGGTCCATGACTGTATGTCCCAGAGCAGTCTTGTTCTCTGTTCCTACTGACAGCATGTCCAGAAGTGCTGCGATTGTCATTGCTATTGGCCCGGGCCGGCATCCCCAGAGGAGCTGTGGAAATTCAGTGATGCCGGCCCGGGCCTGCCTTTTCCAAAGAGAGGCCTTGAACCATCACTGTTGGGGGTCCGAGTTCGACTGCCCAAGATCAACGAAGTTGCATCGGAGGCCCAAGCCACGAGGAGAGGAGAGTTAGATCCTACCCCCCTGGGGCAGGGTGCGAGCTACGAGAGAAACAGTCACAGCCTTTCCCACCTTTGCAGAGCGAGCTTCCGCTCAAGTCCGTATCATGGCCCGTACTTGCAGAGAAGGGGCAGTACCGGGGCCGGAGCGTGGAGCTGCACTTTGTTTTACATCATTACAGTGTTGGGGGAATATTTTGGTAGTAGCTGACCGCGAGTCAGTAGAGTCAGTAAGAGTGGCATAGAGACCGGCCACACCACCACGATCGGGCTGAATTGCATTATTTTTGCATTGTGAACTACCTGAATGCTGCATTACGAATAGCATTATTTTTATATCACAAAGTGCCTGATTCTTGCATTACGAACTGCATAGCATTGCATGAGGACTCCATTGGATTATCGAGAATTGCTCATTAATTCTGCAAGAACCTACAAGGGCTTGCTGGCCTAATAACTGGCTACGTGAAATATTACAAATACGCATATGTTGGATTTTTATCATGTGGTCTCATTGTATATCTTTTTTCTATAAACATATAATTGTTTTTTATGAAACTCGTTTGGAGTCCATTTGTGGTGTTATCACTGGGTTACAGAGAACGTGGTTGCAAATACTTTACACATTTGGCTTGGAGATTAGCCTGGCTGCTTGTGCCAAGCTACCGTGGGGGTGAGCAGGAGCTATCTGAGAAGGTGTCCTTCCTTTCCCTGACTTAGAAGCAAGGGTACCTATTTGAACTAAGGTACCTACCTCAGCCAGAAACCCCCAGTTTTAACAATTACTTACATGTTTAGTATTTATACATTTTCCTGCTTATCTTGCAGGCTTATATGTACAGCGCTCTGATACTCTGATGGGGCAGGTTCTCGCTATATAATATTTTCAATAAAAAAATAACTAAATGAATCTGGAACATCAAACATATACAAATATATATTAACATCATCAGGGTCAGGAGTCTTGCCAACTGAACTGTTCTTTATCGCATACATTACCTTGTGCAAAGTGAATATGAAATAGGTGTTATTATAAGGAAATAAAATCACCTTTTCTAATTCAGCAGATATACATTCATAATAGAAACTGGCAAAAAAATGACCACTCACAGGAGAAGAGAAGCAGTAACAAATTCTCAAAGCAATTGAGTGAGATTCCGTAGTTTTCAATTAAGGGCACTTAGATAATCAGAGTGCTTCCATTTATTCTGTCTTTGCAACCCATGTCTCCTCAGCAGCTCGAGCCAGCTCACTCTGGCCGAGATTTGCAAAAACATTGCATTTTCCTTGCATCTAATGCAAAGACAAAGCAAATATTTCAGTATCTTTTATAATGCCAAAGAGGTCATATGTGCCTCCTTGCATGGCTATGTAAAGAAGTGTAACGCAACACAGTGGTTTGCAATGTGTTGCATCACATTTTGAGCTGCTAGACGTTTTATTCGTGGAGCATGGGCTTTCCCGTGTATACAGTGATGGATTTGACATCATTCCAGAATTACAAAGGTCGGTAAACCTGGGATTGTATCACTTTGGGAAGCACCCCACAGGATGAAGTAACAAGAAGAAAAATATTTTTTTTCCCTCCATGTTATTTCCTTTTTGGATTGTTTTTTGCAGGAAGTAATTGCTTCTAGCACAAAACCAACCCACCCATATTGCAGGCACCTGTCTACAGGGTGCAAGGATGTCTGCATTGATGTTAGGCAGCAATCCCAGGTCAAACAGGATTACTTTAGAAGCTATCCTAGAGTGATTCAATGGTCATCCAACTATATTAGAAGTCATTTTCACACCATCAGACATCATCAAGCTCTTGAAGTCATCAGCAAAGCTGAGAAGCTGAGCCTGATGATTTGCGGATGACTTGAAAATGAGCACCCGATGACTTTAAAAGGTGTCATTATTCGTAATGATTTAAGGATGACTTGAAAATGAGTATCTGATGACTTCAGAAGGTGTCGTTTTTCCTGATGATTTAAGGGTGACTTGAAAATGACTATCCGATAACTTTACGAGATGAGATGTTCCTGATGACTTTGGGATGAATTGAAAATCAGTGTCTGATTACTTCAAAGGTACTTTTGTGTTCTATTAGATGTTTTTGCTTCTGGTGATTTTAACAGGAATTGCTTGTCTATTTAAAGAGCATGTCCACCCCTTTTTTTTCAGTTTTCCTAGGAAAATACAAACTGTTGGATGATTGCCTGATTAATTGCGGATAAACGCAAAACGACATCTACGTTTTCTATTATACACAACTCAGCATACAATGTGCTTTACCAAACTGTGCATAAGTCATAGGTTATTTTTTAACACATTTTTTTTATGTTTGTCACTTTCTCTTTGTACAAATCGTGTAAAATAAGTATCCACTGTAAAAGGATCAATGCCTAACATTAATAAAGATGAACATTGGCCATTGTATGCATAGTCAATGAAGTTAAGGGACAATGAAGTATGAACATATGTGGCAGGATAGACTAAATAACGTAACAGAAATAAATGCTGCACATTATGCAATCACTGGAGGCATATTATGCAGCCAAATCTTTATTTATCCATGTGATATTTATTGATTTGCACCGCAAAATAATACATAAGATGACAGAAACAAGCATTCATCAAACAAATACACAAATTATTAAATATTTCATTTAATTCACAAACAAATGCAAACATTTTTTTTACTCTTAATGGGAAGGTTGAAGCTTTTCTAAACTCAATTGAGACCAGCCATTAGGAATACTATATTGTATTTGATGTACTTTCACTGCTTCACAAAATCAATGTGAGGATACCAAATGAATTATTTGATGCACATTTATAAAAATGTTTTGATATTTCAGTTGTACATTTTGCTTCTATATTGATATGCACTTTATTATTTGGCCAACAATTCTGTGTTTTATGAGCAGTCTAGGACTCCTGCGTAGGTGTTGTGGACCCCTAGGTGTCCTTGGAGCACAGGTTAAGAATGCTTATCAAGATGATTTCTAATCAAATGTGCTATAAAAAGAGACGTGCATGTAGGAGAATTTTCTGTCATGATTTGCCCTAATCTATTTCAAACCGATTTGGCATTTCACTTACAAATGATTCATTTTCTACCTGAATGTAAAAACAGGCACATTTTATCATTGATAGCCTGATAGCTGTGATGTTGTTATCTACTACTACCAGATGAACTAGTTCCCTGATGTCATAGTATTCACACTTAAGTGGAACCATGAGAGCTAGGTTAACAGACACGTCTGTCTGCTTACACTGAATGAATCTAGTGACTCTGCCATAAGCAAACACTCCAGGTTCTGTTTCATATTTTATTACACTTTGGTCTCTCCTCTGAATACGAGTGTAATTAGAGCTGTAAACAAGAAGATTGCTTTGTTCTCAAAATATTTTGTTAAAGGCTACTACATCCGAGCCTAAAATATGAGTGAGCTGAGTTACTGCTATATATTCATTCTCTGTTAAGCTGTAAGGGTATGTAGAACCAACACTGTAAATGCATTTTTCTATTTTTAAGTATCGCTGTCTCTTTCTATTATATGAACACATCATACTCTGGTAAAATTCAGCCTCAACACTATCAGGAGGCAAATGATTTTCCATTAACACAGGTATTACTTGTATCATATTTACTGCATCTAGAATTTGTGTTTCTATGCCTACTGTACCATGCACATGTTGTAAAAGAAAACCATTAAGATCTTCAAAAACAAAACAATTAGCAGTAAACAGAGGCCCTGTTGCTCTTACACTGTCTACTAAGTGGACCAATTGATGAACGTTCATTGTTAAAAATCTTTTTTCATATAACAGTTGCACAAACAAAAGTAGACACTGTTCTGCTATATTTAAATCTTCCTGGCTAATGTCATCATTTAATAGCTTATGAATTGCTTTCATAAGTAAACAAAAGTGTAAATAGCGTGATCTATCTAAAACATGTTTTAACACAGGCATTCCATAAAATAAAAGAAAGTTTCGAAACTCTGAGGCCTTCCAATATGGTAGTTCATCAACAGACCTTGGAACTCTACTAACGTCCAGTGTGGGTTTTATCTGTTTCAAATAGACATTAACTATTTTGACTTTATCATAAAAAGAGTATGAATGATGCTTGTATTCTTTAGTGAACCAGATGGTCATCAACAATTTCATAATGCCACTGCAGACACCATGCATGTAATCAATCACAAACCCTCTGGTTACACAAAAATGTTTCAAAAACATGAACCACATGGGACCTTTGATCCCTCTTACACTGTAATCAGAAAGTCCACTCTCGATATTAGCTATTGCACTGTTGCACTATTGCACTGTTTACATCAGATTTAATAGTATTGAGTGTCCTTGGTGGGCCTTTTGGGTTTTCAGCATTGTAAGGAAATACTCTACAGTGCCCTTTTCCTGAAACAGTCACTTCACCCTCTTGTAGACAATGCCAGCACCCAAATTTCCCATTAAACTGGGTACTGTTTGAAACAAGACAACGAGCTGGTAAATCACATGTGATTGTCAGAAGTGTAGCATGGCAAGTAAAACTACAATTGTTATGATCTTGAAATGACACTCCACTTTCCAGCTGTGCAAGTTCCTCATATAATGGTTTTAAGAAAGACCACATTATTGGCTTTTTTGTGGAAACCCAAATACCATACAGTAATGTATTTTCACGCAGCTTTCTTTGACATACAGGCAGCTCATTTACCATTAAGTACACTGGCCACATTGATATTTTAGAACTTTTAAATACAGGAACACCATCTGTGTTCATTGCAAATGAAAGGCTGTTAGGGTTTTTCAGGAATCCACTCTTGAATACATCCAAATACATTTCCCCATCATATACATCTTTCATTGTTTGTTTCTCATTCTCCATATAGTGATCGAATCGATGTTTCCGTACCTTTTCTGTAAAATGTTTCCGCCTAAACATAGTCTGTAACTGTGCAATTAGGCTATGCTGAATGAAATAAGAGACTGAGTCACTTTGAATCAAATCTTTCAAACAATGTTGGTTAGGACAGGTCTGAGTGTTTTTATCAACATGTGTATAGCAAGTGGCACAATAGTAAGTAATCTGTGGGGCCTTAACACTTTTTTTTATATATTTGTGAAGGTGATACATAGTTTTGAACATTCTATTATCATGTGGCAAGAGCAAATAGATGAGATTCAGCATATAGCCAGCTGCCTCATCACTCAAGCGAAAACGAATAATAAAGCAACAAAGCAATAGTATGACCACCCCTAAATATTTGTTGGAGCCCTCAAAAATAGGTGTTGATTCATCTGTGGTATTAGTTTGATCAGAACAAATTTTAATTTCTTCGTACTCATTTTGAATGGTATATCCAACTTGATCCATAAGTTGTTCAAAACCAGAATCCGAGTCATTAATTAAATCATCTTTAAGCTGAGCATCCATTTCACCTTTTAAGCTGCTACAAAGTGTATCCCAAACAGCGTCAATTGGATCTCCATCTGTGTCATCTACTGGTGGGGTATAATCCGGTAATGCTGTACTGTTTTCTGAATGCAATGTACAGTGCTCTGCAGAAGGTGATGTATGAAGAACTGTAACAAAAGAAAATATGTTATTGTACATTTAGTAAGCAAAATATGTTTAATTTGATTGTTAATGTATTATGTGTCCGTAACCAAGTACATTTTATGTGGCAGAAACTCAATGTGGGTTGATGTGGCCCTTCATTTTTGCAGGTGATGCGCTTTCACACTATACACTTTCATGCACACCATATTTATCAGTTACATATTAAAAGTCCCCACAAACAAACTGAAATAACTTTTTTACCGTAAAGGCATCAAAAGCATGCCCGCGCTGGGACTCGAACCCGGGTCCTCGCAGCAGCTCTGCGTTCCCTTAACTGTTTCATACAAATACACATGCAACAATAAAATACCCAAAATGTTAACATTTACAGCATGCTTGCGCTCACCTTTAGGCATATACCAGAAGTAATCAGGTAGGCTCCCGAAGACTACGCACATCCGGGAACGCCGGAAGTGACGTCATTGGTCTGCTGCAAGGACGAATTCAGCGAGGGTGCAATGGCCATAAAAAGGGCACAATGGATCGGCCTCGGTCTCTTTATTTTCAAACTTGACCTTCTGAAAGCAGGAAAACTTGAGGGATTCCACATTTTTGCAGGTAAGACATGCTACAGCTGAGGTCCAGCTTACTCGAGATATAGGCTGACGGCATCAATCGACACGATAGCGCGCGCACGGTCCCTCCCCGCCCCCCCCTCCGAGCTGAGACCAGTTACCCAGATTCAAGAGCGGGGCCTCCCTCGCCTAGAGCAGGCACTAGACCCGGACCCTGGGGCTGGGTCCTGCCAGTAATTTGTGGCCTTCTAGTCCCAGTGCCCCAGGGACTAGATTTCGTTTACAAAATAGTGCATGGTGTGAGGCCAGTAAATCGAGCCTCCTTTTAAATACAGAGCGCAAATGGAAGGGAAACTTTTTGAAAAGCATAGGCGCAGTGCAGGCTCGAACCCGCATTTGATACCTCAACGTCGATTACTGTAACTAGGCCACAGCGTTTCCCTTGAAAACGGCTCGAATATTTTGTATAAGTGTTGGTTGCTGCGTGTTTCACAAACACATTACACCCATTGACAAAGCCAATAGCCCTGGCTTGTTGTAGGTGTAATGTGAAGTATTTGATTGCCAGATCAACCCCAATTTTGAGCCTCGGTCCTAGTAAACAGAGCAGGTACAGCTCCTAGGCTCACAAACCCTGGGATAAGCGCTGCTGGGTCCTGCCAGTGATATTAAATGTTTATGTGTCCTTCTAGTCCCAGTGCCCCAGGGACTAGATTTCGTTTACAAAAAAGTGCATGGTGTGAGGCCAGTAAATCGAGCCTCCTTTTAAATATAGAGCGCAAATGGAAGGGAAACTTTTTGAAAAGCATAGGCGCAGTGCAGGCTCGAACCAGCATTTGATACCTGAAAGTCGATTACTGTAACACTAGGCCACAGCGTTTCCCTTGAAAACGGCTCGAATATTTTGTATAAGTGTTGGTTGCTGCGTGTTTCACAAACACATTACACCCATTGACAAAGCCAATAGCCCTGGCTTATTGTAGGTGTAATGTGAAGTATTTGATTGCCAGATCAACCCCAATTTTGAGCCTCGGTCCTAGTAAACAGAGCAGGTACAGCTCCTAGGCTCACGAACCCTGGGATAAGCGCTGCTGGGTCCTGCCAGTGATATTAAATGATGCCATGCAAAATGTGGGTTGTAGGGATATATGAAGGGAATCTTATGCGACAAACAAGGAATATTCATGTTCGGCAACTATGGACTCCTATAGTAGGCTGGATAGAGCACTGGGCACTGCATACATACAGGCAGAGATACATAAAGTGGGTTATATAGGCAGGTATTTTTCAGACAACTCTGTTGTTACTGGAGTGGGGGGATGCGGGCAGTGCAGGCGTACAGATGGCGGTTACAAACGGATATCTTGATGGATGCACCCTTTCAACAGGAGATGGCTGCCAAAATCACTGGTTACATAAAGGAAAAGTGGGGCACAGCTACCAGTCAGGACATGGAATGGAAAGTACTTAAGGCCGTTGTGAGAGAGGAATGCATGAGCAAGACCTGTGGTGTGCGATAGCAGCTGCAGCCTGAACTAAATGATCTGACATCAGAACTTACAGAGGTTCAGAGGCAGGGAGGGTCTAGTCAGGAAGGAGAGGGTGCATCGCTGTGCATAAGGAGACCGAACACATGAGGGACAGATTAGAGAAATTTAAAACGAGGGAGTATTGGCAGAGGCTGCATAGATGGGGATAGACCTAGCTGGCAAGGCTACTCCAGCGAGAGGCGGTTACAGAGACCATTGTAATGCTACGTAGACAGGATGGAACAATAGCCACTACCCAGAGACTGACACGCTTAGAGATAATCTCCAAGAGGTAAACATAGGGCACACTGACCTGATACGGGCTGAAATAATGGAGCAATTGGAGGGAGCGGGGCTTCCCTGTTTGGCTGCACTAGCTAGAGAGGATATTGAAGCTGACATTACCTTGGAGGAAGGAGAGGCATAAACAGGGGAAAGACACCTGGGAGCAATGGATACCCTGTTTTATCAGACATAAATGGAGCAGCTGGCTGGACCGTTGTTAGAGGTGTATACTGACGCCGGGCAGAAAGGAGTGATGCCTCAAATTGTTAAGAGATGAGGTGATCTGTATGGTGCCTAAACCCGGCAGTGATGTGACGGTCCAGCAGCGTACCGGCCCCTTACCATGCTAAACACGGTCCTAGTAAACAGAGCAGGTACAGCTCCTAGGCTCACAAACCCTAGGCTTAGCGCTGCTGGGTTCTGCCAGTGATATTAAATGTTTCTGTGCCCTTCTAGTCCCAGTGACTAGATTTCGTTTACAAAATAGTGCATGGTGTGAGGGCAGTAAATCGAGCCTCCTTTAAATATAGAGCGCAAATGGAAGGGAAACTTTTTGAAAAGCATAGGCGCAGTGCAGGCTCGAACCCGCATTTGATACCTCAACGTCGATTACTGTAACACTAGGCCATAGCGTTTCCCTTGAAAACGGCTCGAATATTTTGTATAAGTGTGGGTTGCTGCGTGTTTCACAAACACACTACACCCATTGACAAAGCCAATAGCCCTGGCTTGTTGTAGGTGTAACGTTAAGTCTTTGCCTGCCAGTAATGTTTGTGTCCTTCTACCCAGTGCCACAGAGAATAGATTTTGTTTTAGGCTTGTTGTAGGTGTAATGTTACTTGCGTTTTAGAGCACATGAATGGACAGAAGCAGCGAAATACTAGTGGGACAGCACACTATGCTAAGCACAGATTTTAGGCTTTAGTACTTGTTACTTAATACATGGACCGGTTCCTTTTTTGGTGACACCTTCAACCTCACGGTATGCCCCAGTGTGCACATTTGTGGTGCCAGATGCATGTATATCTGAATGCATACTGCATAATAGCTTAGTGTATTTGTATAAAGACAGGCTGCAAGGCCTGTTACACCCACCGAGTCGGGGTGCCTTCATCACTGCTGCTGCATAAATGTTGATGTGTAGTTTTACTTCAATTCAAGGGGATATGCTTCGTATGGCCAGCTTCCCAGCAGGTTTTTATGTCCCAATAATTTTCTAATTAGCCAGCTGGTTCTGAGCAAACAGGAGGCTGTGTCTAACTAAGGTAGAATTAAGTTCTCAGCAGTCAAATGATGTCAATTGTCACTTCTATTAAGCCAGGTGTTTAGATTGGGGAGGGTGGGTATTTACAATAAAATGCCTGATTTTTCAAAATTGGTAACTCCACGCTCTGACAGTTTTTTTTAACACTTTCTGTCCTCTTCCTGGTTTCTACTGGCTTCCCAACTTCTCTCTTTGCTCCTGATGCCTTGAAATATCTAGGTAGGGTGGCTTAGTGGAATAAAGCATCATGATCAAAGGTTCAGATTGTAGTGGGTCTACTCAACCATTCCTCCTGCTGAGGAGGGCAAAATGAGTAACATTGAGTTGGGCAATGATAAACATGTTAAGCGGCCAGATACCTGTGGGTGAACGTGCACTTTACAGATGCATGTTATGTTGAACTTACATGTAGTGGGTAAATGATGCTTTGTGCATGAGACCACTAGGAACAACTTATTTAAGTATTTCTATGGCATTTCCCACACTGTCTACAGTCTCAATCTCTTTGATATCCGATTCCGGTCAAGTTCGCGCTAAATAAAACTCTGTAAAATGTATATATTTATTTAAACTGCATAATCAGGCTATTTCCTTTGTGGCCTTCAGTGAATGCTTAACACTTCTTTGCATTGCAAAATCTATGCATATTAGTTATAAATTGCACCAGGTCAGTGTACTTTTAGTGATTATTTTCTCAAATTAAATGTGAAACAGTTAGATATGCTTTGTATGATACGTCTGAAACTTAAATCAGCCCCAGGCTAATTCCTGTTTGTTATATCTAGCAGGACATCATCATGTTTTCATTCAACGTCCTATTTTTTGCTTGCGATCGCTCTGTGTTTGTTAGAAAAGATGGAGACTTTCTGGTTTTGGACAATTCCGGAGAAGTTGTTTGTAAATGGCTGGTAGAAAATGTAGATGAAGCTGGTCGGACAATCACAGAAGAGAGAGATTTTATAGCTATGATTCTTTTCCAATCATCTGGTAAGCACAATAAGTACATTTTTATATTACATTGCAACTGCAGGATAATGGTACTAATTACTAACATGACTCAGTAAAATCCTACATTTGGGAATATGTTAATCCAATAATGGTCAGTGAAAATGGACATGCATGTCCTTACATATGCCTTGCATTGCTCTCCAATGACAAATGTACCACTTATGAAAAGAGCAGAAACTTTTAGCTTGTGGCACTACTATAAGGCAGCCATTTGTGGATAAACTATTTTACTTAGGCAACGTTTTTCAGGAGGTTCAAGTTCAGGCTTACAATGTGTACTGTCTAATAAGGAATACTTTCTTTGTTATGGATAGATTATACATGTCCTTTAATATCAATACCTTTTTATTTATATATTCTGGCTAGCGCTTGAGGATATATTGCAAGTGATCAATGTGTTATCTCTGTTTAGAAGTTTATATATAAAATGTGTTTTGTTTTTTTTCTTAGTGAAAAAACAGTGTCTCACGATTCAAAATATTTGTCAAGACTTAATTGCAAGCTATTCTGGCCCAACGGAGGGCCTAAAACAGGTGTTACTTCAAAGGGCCCAGGAGGAAAAGCAGTTGATGATGGACTGTGGCAATCGGGGAAGCGCTGGAAAACTTAAGAGGGTGTTACGTGAGCTCCAAGAGGAAGAAATTGCAGAGAAAAGATGCAAGGACAAAAAAGCCAAGCAGAGTGGTCAGGATTACATAAGAGTTGCTAACCATACTCATGCCGAAAGCACAGCTTCTCAGCCTGGTGATGCGAGTTCGCGGATGAATTTGCAGAAACTTGAAAACCTGGCCCTTTTAGCAGGGATGGCTAGTGTCCTTCATCCAAAATCTACAACTAAATATGACGGAGTAGAACGTGAAAAAGAACTTGTCTTTGAGTCCCCACTTAAAGCCAAATATAAAGGGCAAAAACATACCTCCCTTTCACCACCAGGCCAGTTAAAACCCAAAAAACTATTTCCTACACAAGAGCTGGCTGTTTCGAGCAATGGAGTAACTCCTACTAGACCCTGCAAACAAGATCCTAAAATGATGGTACACTTTGCACAACATAGTTTGACACCACATGGTTTTGTGGCTAACGGCTCACATTCACACAGCCCGGCCTACAGTGACTTTCCATCTGCAGTAACGCCTGTGGATGTGAACCGTACCCCTTGCCATGATGACCCATTTGAAAGCAACTGAATCTGTGACCATAATGTAAGCAGAGCTAAATGAGTGCTGCCATTATACACATTTGCATATTGTTAGGCCTGTATGCCAGCCTTTTTTCCTTTGTGAACGTAACATGCCTTTTGTTGCCAAAACCACCTAAGTTCTACCAGTTATCTCTGCAAAAAGCCTTCATACTTATTTAAACATTGAATTAATATGGTGCATTAATTTCCTCAACAATAGGGTACATATACCTACCTATTAAAATGTGAGTAAACAATTGAAAACTTTTTGATATGATCAGCATAAATGATGGACTAATGGTTGCTTTTATTTTTTTTTAATCCCTCAGGACCATGAAGAATCATTTCATTTGATGACGGAGGAAAGTCCATCATTCAACACTGGGGTAATTTTTTTTTTTTTTTAAAGGTACATAGGAACTGGCATTTCCACTTGTATGACCTAATTATGATTTGCTTTCTCTCTAAGGAAATGGTATATAACTCCTTGTCCATAATTAATGAAAACGAAAGCTTTTCTGTTGGCCCTGGTTCCTGTCAGGGGTGTGTACGGTTACAAGCTGAAAACGAACACTTAAGGTGCGTGCTTCATATTCTACCTTTCCACGTAAACTGCAATAAATTCCCATTAATAATCCTTTTTTTTTCCATCCAAACACATGCATTGCCAAAAAGTATGCTTGTTAAGTGTATATTGTATTTATTATCTGCTGCCTTTAACAAGTGTATTTATTTGATTATAGAACAGTTGCAAGGCACTTGCAATAGTGAGTTGGCTGTACAGTATTTGCAAGATGCGCTGTCTGCTTTGACCAATCCACGGAATGTAACAGATATAACATCCTCAAAAACATGCAGTCGATCATTCACTGTACAAAAGGTATACTTTTCTTTGCCACTCTTTTAACACAGTTAAAGTTTATATAGGACAAACCTTGTAGATTTCCTGCATTAGGACTTTGAAATCTTTCTGCTTGCAATGTTTTTAAGTATGGCTGATTTATACTCCTGGAGCTAACATAGCAAATATTACATTGTTAACCATGTACCAGATGCCAAATCAAAAACCCGCAATCTATGCATATTTTTGAGATAGAAACCTAACATAATGGCAAATAGTTAATAGTTGTGTTATTTTGCAGACTGATATGCAGCAGTTGGTAAAGGACTCAAACGATCCTTCACGGTTCAGAGATGTACTAGTTCCAAAGAGAAAATTGCACAAACTCTTGGAGGAAGCCAAGTCAGCGCGGGACAGTGCAGGTTTTCTTCTCAATGGCATGAGCGAAGTACTTTTTTCTCCTAAAGAACTTGCATCTGCAAAAGGTGTAACGAAGGCTCATGCTGGAACTGCAGTCCTTGACGAGGAGAAGGTTGATGCATTGTTTGGTAAGATATTACAAATGTTCAAATTAACATTCAGTCGAGCTGGGATTGTGACAATTCATTATACATTGTGTTGTATGTTTGCATATGTGAGGTTGTATCATAACTGAACGATGACTCCATCATTTCTTAACAGCTGTCTGCAAAAGAACAATAAGAGCAATGGGGGTGCCTTGTAATTTCTTAAAAGTTTGTGCTGATCTTCTGCTACAAATGGCATGCAAATCTGGCGCAAAGCCTTGAGTTGGGATTTCATTTGTAAATCTGTAGGTCCAGGTGTGAGGTTCTCAAACTGGATGAATGAGTGATAGCAAACTGCACTTACAAAATATACTGTGCTCGCAGCTTTTATTTAGACAGGATCAACTCCCTAATAATTAGATCAGTTGGTCCTGGTTCTAACACTTGGTTGTAAGCTCCTATTTTGATTTCTGGTCACTATGCTAGTCTCTTAGACGACTGTTTTCCAAATATGATAATTGCAAGTACAGTTCTGACTCACCCTGGCTGCCTCAATGATGGCTTTGTAAAGAAATCTGGCACTGATTGCTTTCTGTTTGCAGAGGAAGCTTGCCCGCGTCTAGTGAACAGGACTATGGCCCATGCTTGTTTCAATGCATCTACATTTGTACAGTCTTTATCAAGTACCCCAGCATTTCAAAAGGGTGAAAGAGCCAGAGAAGACACACTGCTACTTGGGGCTAGAACTGTCATTGTGGACCAGGGGCTCATAGTTCATAAGGGAACTTTTTTTTTCTTCAGCTTCTGGCCCCCTCTTCATCAATGCTTTGCTCTAAGCTGTGCCACTTTGACCAAGTGGCCTTAATGTTTCACTTAGGAACCATGTAACCCTAACCATATCTCATCTGGCACACTGTATGAAATAATGGAATTGGAACTTTTGATAGGCAGCCCAGCCGTATTAAAAACCATAAATAATGGTGGGAACATGATACTGATGTATGTTATTTTGTTTTTCCAGAGTTTATGAAGTCTGTACGCAGTGCCAACGGCTGGTCATCACTGGACAACAGAAGTATGAGAAGGAAGCTGGCTATAAAAATTTGCAATGCCAGAAGAGGATTAAGGAAATCTCCGCATCTAGAATCAAACCATGAAGTTGCTGGTTTTCGTTGAGCTATTTGTTCTTGTTGCATTAGTCTGGCCTTTCTTCCCCGGATCTTATTTGTTTCTGGATGTTTTCTCTTGTTTGGTATCCTGGCCCCTGTGGGGCCAAATATGTGCTTTAGATAAATAAAATTACATTGAAACCTCCCTTTTGATAATTTTTTCCTTTACCACTGTTTTGTTTAGTGTTTTGCAAATGGTCACCATGTCAAACAGCGTCCGATAATGCTCTGTACCTCTAAATAAGGCAAATCCCAGTGAGTCAGGAGTATGGGAGTAGTGGCACATGTTAAGCTGATCTGAATGCAAAGGTATAACATTGCTGCAGGCCACTTTTATATAAAGGTGCTTGTGGTATTTCTGCAGCACAAACATAGCCAAAAATAGCAACTTGTATTTTATACAAGTGTCTACCTCTCACCTTAGAGTTTAAAAAGTAATCTTTCCAATGCAGGATAAATAATCTGAGTATTAGGACCAGATTTAGAGACGTTTTGTGTCTGGTTTGCTTGAGTTTATAATGCAGACCTGATTCAAAATTTTCGGGATTTGCAAACAAGAGCAAATTGGTATTTGGTACAACACATCCGAAATGGGAAATGTTTCACTTTTGTGTACACATAGTATTTTTTGGGTAATGGAAGGGTACCCTTCCATTACAAAACCTAAACTAGACTCTCGCAGACATTGCATTATAGTACTGGTACTGGCACTGGCCAACAAACTGAGAACTGTGTGGGAAGCGAGTAACACTGAACCACATTGACCATGATGCATGAGATAATTTAGCTGTGACGTGTCAGCAGGGTGCTCCAAATCCCTTTGAACATTGCATTATAGTGCCAATGTGTGGGCATGGCTCTCAGCTGCTTAATGGTGCAGCGGTGCTAGTGAAAGAATTAGACATAACAATTTCCTACTCTCCTAGTGGCACCCTGCAAGGCAATATTGGCAGTCTGGCAACGTGCTCCTAACATGGAATTGTTAAGGTGTAATCCAACCCGTAATGATTTATTAGTGATCCACAGGCATACTATATTAATTACATTATACTTATGTAGTCATCATTTAGTAATCCACACATTCTTTAGTTGTCCATAAATAATCCTGAGTATAAGTTGTCATTAAATCATCCGAGAGTAATCTACACTCATACTGAAAATGTCATGGGATCATGCCAGAGTAATTGACTTCCATCCTGAAGCGGTTATAGAATCATCCAGGGATAATCATCAGTCATCCTTAAATTGTCTAGAGCCCATCCAGGAGTCATTCTCACTCATCCTGATGTTGTCAGTTAGTATTCGTGGAGTTGTAAAAGGTATTCACTCCCTGTCAGTGGAAGTCATCAGAACACCATCCTAGCATAGTTTTTGTGATTACAGTAATAGTCATCAGAACACCATCCTAGCGTAGTTTTTGTGATTACAGTAAGAGTCATCCCATTTAAATAATCAGCCCTGTGGGCAGACTTCAGGATGGCCTGGGATGACGTCCCCTGGAATGGCTGGCTGACTTCATCCAATGACTTCAGAATCACTCCAGGATGATCTTCCTTTTTGACTAGGGATGCTCCCTATCTATGTAAATATGGAGCATTTCTGCTATATCCCTTTAACGCAATGTAGCCCTGCATTGCATGAAATAACAGTAAATATGCCCCCACCAGTGGATGAGCATCGCCCCACTGCACTGTCAGCAGTGTAAAAAGGAAAAAGAAAAGAATAATAACTAACATTATAATCCTTTTTCTTGCTGCTCTGGTGCGGGCGTGGTGGCTGGGCGGTACTGACCAAAGCATGTGCCAGTTAAATGCGCAGGACGATTTGACCTTCCCAAGAGGGCCTATCAAACCATCCTGCGCACTTCGCATCTTCCCCACCAGGTTGCATTATACAGGTAGTGAGGAACATGCAAAGCCTCCAAGCCACTATCTGAGCGCTGAACCACGGCACTCAGACAAATCACAATGCTGCTTAAGGCAGTGTTGTGATTGGACAGGAGCTTCTTGGAAGCTGGGTGCTTCTTGTTGGTGCTGAGGATGGAGATGAGCAGAGGCAGCAGCACCCAGCGCCATTCAGGTAAGTGAGCATATTTTTACTATCACCCACCCATACTTAGTAGCGGCTGCTACTGGACCCCACGTGTTTAAAGAGATCATGGCTGGTCCCAGGTACATATGAGAATTGTGAAGAGCTGTTTCTAGCACACAATGATGAAGAGTTTTCTGTGGCAGCTAGAAGGTTTCTCTCTGTTTGTACAATTTTCCGAGTTTGTTACCTCCCTGAAATCACACTCAATACACTGGTGGCGGATATATTGGAGGAAACTTCATACAAATCAGGAGACTTACAGAAATCTGATAGACAGTAGAGTAGATCAAAGCGCACGAGCACCGCAATCTAATACTACCAAGAACTGTGCATGTTTGTTTCACATCTTGAAATGTATGTTTCAGAACAAAATGGCGTATGTAGTCTAGCCCTTAAATTGAATATTCGTGAAAACAAAAATAGGAAAGGCGTGGTAAGGAAATAAATTAAGGTGATATTGTTTATCTTGCAAGAATATGTATGTTAATTGTGCCAATGTATGTGCACTGAAATATTTTGGCAACAATGCTGTTAATGCAATGGTAATGAAAGATATGCACTTTAATAAACTGTACTAAAGGAAATACAGATGCATATTCGAATACACTTCCAGATGTGATTTTGTAAGCAAGCCAAGTATTCTCAGTAGAATGCACAGATGCTAATTGAAAAGAATCTTAACAAAAGAAGAACCCGTGTAAATAGTGTTTACAATAATTGGGCTTATGCAGTCCACCACTCTGGGGTCTGCGGTCTCCTCGGTGGTATTACGTTCAGCACTGGTAGCTGATATTTCTTCTGTGGCATTACCTTGGGAGCTGTCATTGCAGTATGTTGGGAGGTTCTCATACTCCACTGACATCACACGCGTGTCTGTCTTTAGACATAGGCTAGTAATGTGTGTTGTCATTGCCTTTACTGCAGTGACATCACATTGGGCGCTGTCATTAGCACAGACAGTGACACTACTCTTTGATCGGTCATTGCTGACACATCAGCCAAAAGCTGAGATCACTGTAATGTTAGCACTAAGAGATTTGGCTTCCTGCAATGCTGCCCTTACCTGTAGAGAAACCGCTCTGGGCCTTCCCTTTTTAATATAATGTCTTCATGTTTGGACCTGCCTTTACTACAATAACAGCTTATCATATCCTGCCCTTAATGGAATCTTTTTTTTATGTAGTGATATGCCACTTGGCACTTTCCCTCTCTGCAGATGTATCACGTTTAGGAATCCTGTATTGCGAGGATAACAGACTGCATGCTACCCTTACTGAAACAGCATCACACGGGAAGTTGCCCCTAACACGGTTAAAACAAGCAGAGGCTGCTGTTACTGCAATAGGAACTGCTTTTTAGACCTTTAGTAATCACTTACACCACGTAATTCCAGCCTGCTGCATGCCATAGGTTCCCTCCAGTGCCCCTCTTCATAGCTGCATCCTGACTCGTCCTCGCAGTAGAGAGCTCACTTCCGGTCGAGGCAAGAGGAGCACTGGCCAATTACAATCTCCTTACGCATCATTCTTTATCTGGTTTTTGGAGAACTCCTTTCTTATTCAAGGTGCAGCCTTTTTTGTAAAGTGCACTTAAAGAGGGATGGTCGGCAGCTTGAATGTCTGTGTACAGGGGCAGTGCTGGTGTCAAAACCCGAACCTATCTCGAGCTGTGTAAGTGTTCAACCCCTCCTCCAAAGAAATTTCCCTGCAGGAGCCTGGTCGAGCCCCTCTTGTAGGAGGTGACCTGCGTGTATAAAGGAGGCAGGAGGCAATATATATTTATACGTGCTCTGTATCACGGAGGGGAGAGCGCCGGGGTCACCGCAGCAACACTCGCGCACATGGCCACAAGCTCCTCGCAGCTGCTTGCATCACCCTTTCCCCGGTCACATGGTCTAGCCACTAAAGCACTACACCACATATCTCCCTCCTTTAATAACCCAATACAGAACTGTAACAATCAGGGGTGTCAGGGTTGTCCTAGACACAGTACTATAACATATTTACTGGGATGCTGTAAGGGGAGGGGGGCGGACACCAAGGTGAGGGGTCATACCCAGCTTACATGTCGTACTCTCTGTATCTTTTAGGTAATATTACTGCTCTGCCGGTGCGTGTAGCGGGTGTTTGTGTCCTGTGTGTCTCCTCTGTGTGTGTCCTAGTTCCCCTCGGACTCCCTTGCTGGTTACCGTTGAAAGCTGTGGAGGGTTGTCTCATGTTGTTTGATTCGCTGATGTCTTGGTCTTCTTGCTGCCTAAGTTGTTGTGAGGTCTCTATGCTCCTTTGTCCTTGTGTGTTGTCGCTTCTATCATCATTGTCTCTTGTTGTGCCATTTCTCTGTGTGTCTGTCTGTAGACTGAACTCTTCATTATCCAATTCCCAGCTGGTGTTACTTGTACTTGCCAAGGTTTCTCCCTTGTCCCATCCGATCACTTTGTTACACCTGGCCATTCTGCTGTAGGCCTCTACACACAAGAAGGGGTGGAGAGAATCAAACAAACACATAAATGACACTACAAAAGAGAAAAAATTCATCCGTTTGGAAAAACTGCCCCCACTCATACACTGAAGTGTGTGACATGCTTCATCATCGGGTCTGCTGAAAAAAAACCCCTGGTGTAGCCACACTCAGGACGGAGCATAAAGGAAGGGGAAAAAAAAAACAAAAAACCACAAGACACAATACAAGAACAAACACAACATAAATAGTGATTGATCAGTGAGTGTCACCCTGTGACTAGGACTAGTGATTCGACGAAGCGCAGTTAATGGAAAAAGTGCTCTAAAACTGGTTTGAGGATACCCTTTAAGCCTTTATTAGTGGAATCCGCAACCAGGATTAAAAGAGAAAAAGGATAGGTAGTGTTTGATGAAGAAGATTTAAGTTCTCAAAACACCCCTCCTGGTGCTGCTTGTGTCGCTAACATGTTTCTACCGACTTACTACACCTCAAAAGGTCACCCCAGTCTTCTTCAGGACGTATGTCGTTTCCTAGTCCTGTTTCTGGCCCAACTGTAATTCGGTCCAGGTGCCAAAATAAACTGATCACAAAAGCGATTTCCAATCTATCATCATGTGTGGAGATTCCCAATAGCGCGGAAAACAAATACTGAAACAACATGTAAAAATATACATGTATCTTTATATTTCGGTGCCAGAGGACTGAAAAACCCCTTGAGCAATCCCACTCATTGTAATGACTTGTGCCCCTTCAATAATCCATAGTGTCATTAATTATCCTACTCCAAAGCCCTCGAGGTACATATATTTTTTGATCCCCGGGCATTAAGTATAAGAGAAAAAAATTATGTACATGAATATAGTATTGCATTAAAATGGGTAGCCACATGCCAAATGGTCTAAGCACTCTTCCAATCTATCTCCAAATGCCCGTAGGTATATATATCCAGAGAGTATCTATAGGAGACAAAACCCCCTCTCATTTGTGTACTCACCGAGTCTATTATAATAATAAGCTCGGCAAGACGCCCGGCAGGGAGGCCTCCCAAAAACACAACCTATATTCCAAATGACAAGAAAAAGTTCGTACATCAGACTCTCCTTCTTGATGTTGTTAACATGAGTCTAAGTATTAAAATATTTAGATATTTAAAATATTTAGATATTTAAAACGCCACTATCCCAGGCGTCTATTCATCATATTGCCAGGTATCAAGACAATGACAAACTTGTAATGGGTACACTGCGCATTGTGAAAAAGTACCCCAGGCAGCATTTATCACACACACATTGTGCGTAACATGCACACTCCTTACTGTTCCGTCAGGACAACCTCATCACACTGTCTGCTACCATGGCGCCGCGCAGACAATGGCGGTACCGGGAGTTCGGCATAAGAAAGCTGCTCGCAGCGTTCCCGGAAGTTAAGCTCAGATCACGCGATCGAGTGTACGGCCTGATCACGTCACCTTAGTCAAGTGAAAGGTCATGGGAAATGTAGTTCCCATCGTGCCCGTCCTGCCCGTGTATTCCAGCAAAACCAGGTCATCGCTAAATGTTAAAGGCTCGTTCCACCGACCCTTCGATGTACGAGCACTTCCAAATATATGTATTAATACCAGTATAATAATACTCAGGTTCCACATACAGTCAGAAAAGGGCAGAACATCTAATAAAACACCCCCACGATGTTAGATGTCATGGAGGGGGGCATGCCTCTATACATACAAAAAGGAAATGAGGAGCTTGGACACAAGGTGTTGAAACATAGCTCATCAGAATCCCTATACTAGAAAAAGTAGTGCCCCTGGGGCAACTAAGCCCCCGCAGAGGGTCAGTAAAAACGGACAGCAAAGGTTCATTTAGCCAGTCCATTGGGTGTGTGAGGATTTATATGCATATGTATAGGTGCAATTCGTAATCCAATTGTTGGTAATAGAGGCAGATGGCCCAACAGAGCAGCATTTCTCTTCCTACACACAGATGTTAAGGTGTCAGGGGGGAGGAGCTACATGTACTTCCAGGAGGGAAATGAAATTGAGGGTAGGTACAAGGGTGTGTGAGATCGCAATCCATTAAAAAATTCACATGAAAAAAGTTCCCCTCAATAGAACAAAAATCCCCTCTCTATTTTGAATCTTTCCCGTTCCCGGGACCGTGTCAGAATAGAAGTTTTCCATACAAAGATATATATATCAGGTCATCTACTGACTACCCAAGGTCTGCCATGGTATGTCATCATTGAGTCCCAGGATATGACTCTTAAGGTGGTAGACCCACTTCTGTTCACTGAGGAGTAAAATTCGCTGGTCATCTGCCAAATGCCTTCCCAGGTGTAATTTCTCTATAACTGTCCACCTTAGGTCATCCGCAGTATGTCCCAACGCTAGGAAATGCGCTGTCAATTTAGTGTTAGATCTGCCACATCTAACTGTGCTTTGATGTTCTGTTATCCTTGTCTTTACCTTCCTGCTTGTCATGCTCACATAAAATTTATTATAGGGGCATGCAATCAAGTAAATTACCCCCTGTGAATTACAATTCGTATGGGACCTCTGTTCCCAAGGAGTAGAGAGCCCCACATTGATGTGTTTAGTGTTAGAAGTGAGGTAACAAACACTACATGAGCCATACCGTGTGTGGCCCATCAACCTAGGTAAAACTTATGATATATTGGTGTTCCTTGTACAATCTAGGTCTCGTGTGCACCAAAATATCTTTTAAGTTCTGGCTTCGTTTAAAGGAAAACAAGGGTTTCTCCATGCTTGAACCCCCTGTATTAAGAATTTTCCAATTTCTTAAAACCAGACTTCTGATCTGTTGGGATGCTGTATTGAAAGTTGATACAAATACTGGTTTATTTGTCTTAGTTCTAAATGTCTTAGAAAGAAGGGAGTCACGGTCAGCGTTAAACACCCGTTTTCTGTCTCTCTCATGATAATCCTAGGCGGATATCCCCTTAGCTGTAATTTATGGGACAAAGCAGCAGCCTCCTTGACAAAGTCAGCCCTGTCTGAGCAATTGTGGCGTATACGGAAAAACTGGCCCACTGGCAAGTTCTCCCGTAGAGATTTAGGATGGAAACTCTCGAACGCCAACAGGGTGTTCTTGTCTGTTGGCTTATGAAATACTTTTTGCTGTAGGACCATATTTTTCCGTCACTCAACAGGGCCGACCGCGTTTAGACTTCTTTGACTTGCAGAGGTTGGCTGAACTTGCTATCACCTTTTCTTCGCAGTTGCGCTAGCTTTACTTGGACCCACTCCCCCTCTTTGAGCGAGATGTCTTTCACCCCGTGCGCTTTGTTGTAGTGGTCCATGTACATTTCTGGGCCTTCTCCAAATTACTCTGGACTACAGCAGTAGGCCACTCACTCTGAACCGTCAGGGTTTTCCAAGCAGTGTTGTCTCGTGTAAATGGGTCACGGCCCTGTAGGATCTTAAATGGGCTGTATCCCGTGGCTGTGGGAGTAATGCGATAAGCCCATACGGTGTGTTTAATTTCCATCACCCAATCCTTGTCCGCACTGATGGCTGCTTGTACCGACCCCATGATGACTCGATTGAACCTCTCTGCGAGGCCGTTTCCAGCTGGATGGTACAACGTGTGTGTCTGGTCTCGATGCCGTTCCTTTTCAAGAACACAGTCCATTTGTCAGAAATGAACTGGGGCCCATTGTCACACTTGATGTTTTCGGAATTCCCTCTCTCAGAAATGTGGTTGTGAGAAAGGCCAATATTTTGTCTGTGTCCGCTTTTTTTGCACAGTCCCACTCCCGGCCACTTGGAGTACCGGTCATTAGCACTTTGGCATATTTGGGGACTCCCCACTTGTCAAGAATGGGTCCCAGTATGTCGATTGATAATTCTTCCCATGTGTTAGTGGGTGTGGCATACTTCCCCGGGGGTGGTCGGAGAATGGTTTGTGTCTTGTCTGCGTTGCTGCACTGTTCACAGGCCAGTACATACTTCTCCACATGGCTGTCGACAGCAGGCCACCAATAAGAAAGTTTGACTCGATTCTTCATTTTCTTGATTCCTAAATGACCTTCATGCAAGATAGTTAGCAGGCACTCTATCAATTGTTGTGGAATCCCTTTGTCCCCTCGTAAGTGTAATATGGCATTCTCACTGATCAACAGCTCCTCCCACACTTCCCAGAACTTCCGGAGGTCGGTGTCCAGGTGCTTCTTCTCTGGCCACCCCTGCATGATGAACCCTTCTACACTCTTGAGGTTGAGGTCTTCCTTGTATGCTGTCTGCCATTCCTGCACGCTTATGACTTCTTCCTGATCACTGGTGAACGCGATCATGTATTTATCCCATTTGGTTTTTCCAGGCACATCTTCCATTGCTGCCGATCTGCTAAGGTAGTCCACCACCTTGTTCTTGGTGCCAGGGATGTATTCCACGTCACACACAAAGTCCAACAACCTGAGAGTCATTTTTGCTATGTGTGGAGTGGCACTTTGACAAGCGGCTTGTGGTCTGTCCGAAGGAGGAACTGTCTAAATTTTTCCATCGCCCAGATGGCTGCCAGCATCTCCATTTCCACTACGCTAAACTTCTCCTTGTTGGGGGCCGAGGAGCGAGATGCAAAACAGATGGTGGTCACAACGCCCTCCTTGGACATTTGTGACAGGACTGCACCCAGTCCTTTGTCGCTGGCATCCGTAGTGAGGATGGAGAGTGCAGACTGATCAAATCCATGTAGAGGAATGGCATCGCCAATGTAATTCTTGATAAGTAGAAATTCAGCATTTGCGTCGGGGACCAGTTGAATGCGTTCTTTCCTTCGAGGATCTGATGCAGATGGTGAGTCTTGGTGGCGAAGTTTTGTACGAATGTGCTAAAAAATTCTGCCAATCCGAGGAAGGAGCGCACTTCTTCCTTGTTTTGCGGCGTTGGTGCTGCCTTGATTGCTTGGTAGAGATGTCTTTATCGCTAATTTCGAGCCCCAAATAAGTGAAGGTGTGGAGGCCAAATTTGCACTTGTTCCATTCTGCTGTGAGGCCGTTTTGTGATAATGTTCGCAATACCAAGGAGAGTTTTTCATCATGATGGTGCTTGGTCCTACCCATGATCAGGATGGAAGTATTGCACTCAACTGATGTCTAAACAGCTTGTGCACCAGCTTCTGGAACACTGCTGCAATGGATGCCAAGCCAAAGGGCATCCGTCGGAACCTGTAACATCCAAATGGTGTAATGAACAATGTCACTTTCCTTTCAGCGAGATCTGATGGTATACCGCTGTGAGGTCAATGGTCGAAAACAATTTGATTCCTTTGGTCTGGGCCAACATTTCATTGATTTTGGGCAACGGGAATTTGTCCACTATGATGTTCTTGTTGAGTTCCCTCAGGTCAATGCAGAGGCGTACCTTCCCACTTGGCTTGCGTGCGACTACCAAGGGCGACAACCATTCCGCGCTCTCGATCGCCTCGATCATCCCGTTGTCCTCCAGGCACTGTAGTTGAATGGGATGTTCCTTACTCTATGTCATACTGGTGTGGCTCCTTCTTTGAGGCAAATTTTGTGCGTGAACTTGGCAAATTTGCCTATTGTTCCTCCAAAGACTGCTGGAAAGTCGTCCTTCCAAGCACCGCCTTCGCACGTCTGGTGGTTGTCTGTCATGAGCACTTGCGTAGCACTACCTGAGTTTAGTTGAATCCCTATTGGTCCTTGGTCCACCCACCTGAATACTGAGGGACCTTTTCCCGCTACGTACAGCTTAACTTCAGGGATCCTGCTTTTGAACTCAAAGCTGAGTGGGTGGAAGCCCACCATGGGAATCCTCTATCCTGTGAATGTGACGGGGTGAACATCTATGGGGTGTAGGTGAGTCCCTAAGGTGCATGTAAAGTCTCTCTCCCAGATGTTGCGTTGAATGATAGTGTAAGGCGACCCTGAGTCTGCCACCATGGAGACCTGTATGCCTCCTATAGTTAATAAGCAAGAGGGTTCCTTAGTGCTAGTACAATCAATACCCAGAACTTGGTCATCAATGCAAAGAACACTGTCCTCCTCAACTTCTCTCTCCACCCCATCTGTGTCGGAATCCTGTAGGACTCATTTAACGGAGAATTTGCAGGGCTTGCGTCTAAACACTTTCCCAAAATGACCCATCACCCCACAATAGGAGCATTTGACTCGAAAGACTGGGCACCGTCTGTCGTTGGCTGCATGCGCATGACTGCCACATCTGTAGCAGCCACTCTTCTGGTCACTGGGTGTCCTGTGGGGCCCGGTGCTTTAGTTAGTGGCTTCCTGCTTTATTTAGCCCCCGTTGTGGTTGGTGTTTTGCTGTGCTCACTGTAGTCGAACTGGCACAGTCTTTCTTGGCCGCTACGGCGCACCGTTTAGAGAGATCTGACTTCTTGACCAGGGCTATGATCTCATTGAGGGGTGCATCTCCGCTAACCCACAGTTTCTCCTGTATATTTGTGTTGACTGTATGCATTATTATCTGGTCGCGTACTAGTTCATCATGGAGATGTTCAAACTTGCAAGTAACCGGTAACCGTCTAAGCCCGGCCACGTAATCTTCCACGGATTCTGTTTCCAATTGTTTCAACTGGAAGAAAGTATAGCGGTCTATACCGTGCAGACTACAGGTTAGTAATGGCTATCCAAATCTTCTAACGTGTGGTGAAAGACATCATTGTCATCAGGGAGTCTAGTCTTTTTTACCATGTTTTCGTACACTCGAAGACCTTCTTCCCTCAGATTGTGCAATAAGATTTTCTTCCTTCGCTTGCTGGAAAATGCCTCTTTGCCCTCGTCCTCTAGAGCTGAGAAATAATTAAAAAATACCCCTTCCAGTCCTCCCACTTCATGGCTGGTTCTCCAGGTTTCAGCAGGAAGGGGACTGGATCTGTGAGGGAAAATGTCTGTGCACAAATCCTGATTGGGCGACGGGACCGTGATCAGCCCAACGGAGACTGGTGACAGCTGGACAGTGGCGGACTGGGCGGATTAGCTGCGCAGGGGAAGCGTCCCTGTAGGAGGGCTCTTCTATATGCTGGGCCGTGGCACACTAGGCAGTTACTTGGAGACGCCGACCGTCTGTAGCAGCCTGTGTCACAGCAGGGATCTGGGCCACTGTGTTCAGACCTGTGGCTTATGGCTGCGCCTTTGTGGTCTTGGCTTGCTGGGTGTGTCTCCCAATGCTGGACAGCAGGCACTGTAGGCACCGAATTGGAATGCGTCCTCTGTACTTGGCACGTGATGTGGCACTGCAGGGCTCCAGGGCGCGGTACTCCGCTCTGTGGCACTATGTGTGGCAGTGCAGGGCTTCTGGTTGCTCAGCCCAGCTCTGTAACACTGTGTGAGGTGCTGTAGTGCACCTGGTCACTGTGCTGGGTTCTGTGGCAGACTGTATGGCCTTGCTGGGCACCTGATGGCTGAACGTAGCTCTGTGGCAAGTGGAGGAGCACTGCAGGGCCCTTGGTGCTGTGCTGAGCTTAGTGGGATGTCATCTGATGCTGTAGGGCTCCTGGTTGCTGTGCCCAACTCTGCAGGTGCAGCTGCTGTCCCCACTGTAGTGGGGTATGGAAGGCTGTTCTCAAGGGGGGGCAGGGCCTCACTCACTCGACCACACTGGAGCTAAGGGGATGGGGGGCGCTGCACATGCCCCACCCGACCCTTCTATCACACTCTTCCCTCCGTGAAGATTCCACACCCTATGTATAGCGGGCTGTTATGCTGCTGGCGCGATATCGCGCTGTATTCCTTTTGTACACGCGGCTCGAGCCAGCTTTGTCGCCAATTGTAGGAAGCGGCCTGCGAGCATAAAGGAGGCAAGAGACAATATATATTTATACATGCTCTTTATTACAGATGGGAGAGCGCCGGGGTCACCCCCGCAGCACTTGTGCAATAGTTCCTCGCGGCCGCTTGGATCACCCTTTCCCCTGTCACGTAGTCTAGCCAGTAGAGTGCTACACCACACCTGTGTCTCTCTTCTGAGATCTCAAAATTCTCTGCGGATTCTATTGTGTGCAGAATAAGATTTGCATTTGTATCGGTCCAGGGGGCGAATTTGCCTTTTTGTATTAGTGAAGTGCCCAGCGTTTTAATGGTTGGGTCTCTGTTACATCCCTCCTCACCACCCTGATACATCCCATGCGACACACCTCATGGCCCAAAATCTCAGGAGATTGTAGTGTCTGAGGATGTAGTAGTGAAAAGCGGCAGGATAGTGAAAAGAGGATTGCACTGCCCATTTGTTTATTTTTTGTATACTGCACTCGCACAAACATTGGTTGACAGTGTTTTTTCTAAATTCCGTTTCAATACAATCAGCATTAGTGAAATGTCACACATTGGAGGCTTATTAACTGGAGGGCCTTCTGATGTCTGGTTTTATGTATTTCATCTGGGACATGGCTTGTAACTAAAAAGCTGATAACTACATTGCCTTGAGTTATGACAAAAATGCGTGCAGTTTGCAGCAGCGCTTAGAGATGCCTTAATCACTTATCAGTAATTGCATTACTCCGAGTACGCTCTTACCACAATTAATTACATAGTGCAATGCCACAGCTTCCACTATGTAAATTCTTGGCCTCTCTTGGGGGATCTACCAATACTGTTTTCAAATAGAGAAATAGAGAATTTACAAATCTACTCATTCTTACGCTTTGGCCTCTCTTTGGGATACCATTTATTTAATTTGTAGACCCATGCTTTATAAGTGCAATACGTTATCCACCAGTTAATTCAACCAGGTTCACTGTTTTTCTTCCTCAGCTCTTGACCTGTTGGCCTTTTGATAATCCCCCCACACCTCAGGTGTAGGGTACCAAGGCCTGTGGCCTGAGGCTCACACTGCATCTCCGATGGAGCTCCTGGGCAGGTAGCTGTGCCACCTTGATCCGGAATATCAATCCCAGCTATGCCTGCCTTCCAGGAGCCATTTTGTATATATTTGGTTCTGAGAAACAAGATTCCTGAAGGAAGGCTGGGGTTACAGGGCAGTTGTTATCAGAGCTAACAAAGAAAGGCCTACATGCACTGCAGCATTAGAGCCTGCACGTGAATATATTTCAGGGCTCTGCCTCGCATATACAGCAATAAAATGTTCAGCCAAATGGAAGAATGTTTTAAGCTCAATACATGTAACCACCAGCCAATCAAGTGGCACATATATAAATGACAATTTTAGTTGTCAGTTCTGACGTTAGTACATTTCGAAGCATGTTCAGTTTGTAATGGATTTATTTGTTATTTCTTTAATCACTTGTTGTTCTACTGACTCTACGAGGCTAACACACATGAAGCCACCACAACTGTGGCCTTGCCACATAGTCTGGTGAATGACACACAGAGGAATACCGGATTAACAGCGCCACTGGAACACTAGAATTATGCATCAGAAGAGGGTAAAATGATGCTGCAAGGTTGAGTAAATATGTGGCAAGACAATAGCAAATTATGCAGCACATCCTGAGAAAGAGCTGCTTTTTAGGTCGAGCCTGTCAATGCGCTTGCACATTGAGCTTGCGAGAGATATTGGGGCTTAACCAGAGCTTAACCATCGGGCGATTTGATGCTGTGCTCGTGAAAAGCAAGCTCAATGCGCAAGCGCATTGACCTAAAAAGCACGTGCACATCAAAGCCACCAGCCTCCCTCCCACAGGCACCCCCCAGCGTGCGCTGTGCCTCAGGCATTTCTCCTCCCCTAATTTATTCACTGCCCGCGGCTTTCACTTTGACGGCCGCTAGGCCGTCTCTCGTTCATTGAAGGTTCTCGGGCTTCAACTTTGCTAGTCATTCATTTTTTTCTTTCTGCGCTTTATCTTTAACAATGGCGGACAGGTGCCTTTCTGTTTTTCTGCGTTGCACTCCAAACTCAACTTTTAAAACAATTCATTTTTTTTTTTTTTGCAGTGCGTTACTTTTTATCTTCAAGTATACTGGCTGCATCTTTCTAATGTTTAACATGGCGCAGCTCGTACACCTCTGCTCTTCCTAAAAACACACATATACTTAGCTGTTCCTGGCAACTAATACTCATGAGTGGAGATGACTTGCACTGAAACACTCCACCCATGTCGCTTTCTAAATCCTGCCACCTGCAGCTAATAATCATTGGGGGAGCTGACTCGCTCTTCAACACTCCCCATGTCACCAACTAAATCCTGCCCCCAGCAGCTAAGTCGGCAGGGCTGACTCGCTCTGCAGCACTCCACCGTGTCGCTTTGTAAATCATGTCCCGTCCCTCACCTGCCTCAAATTCCAGCACTCACCTAGGCGCCACAATCGCCTGCGTCGGCTCAGTCTGCATAATAAAGATGGGAACCGAGGGTTTGGGGGAAACAAAAACGTAAGTGCTGGGGCGTGGATATGCTATTTACCACAATGCGTTATTTGTGCAACCAAATGATTCATTTCTTTGCCCACTGCCGGTTGGTTTTACGTTTCTCAAAGGAAAACCAATCAAAGCAGTGAACATTAGGAGTTACAGCTCTAGACAAAAGTGTATATTCAGAGACCCTTTAGGCAAGCACAAGCCGTAAAACAGTGTTTCTGGTCTGCCCCGGAGCTGGATCTTCGTTTCTTCCTCTCATTCCAAATCAGAGCTTTCCCTTGTTTTTCTGCCCTCTGTTAGATTCGCTTTTTGTACCTTTCTGCCCCCGTTAGACTCGTTTTTTGTGCCCTTCTGCCCTAGGATAGACTAGTTTTTTCCTTGTTTTTCTGCCCTTCTGCCCTCTGTTAGACTCGTTTTTCCCTTGTTTTCTGCCCTTCTGCCCTCTGTTAGACTTGCTTTTTGTGCCTTTCTGCCCTCTGCATCACCACATCATCACTCAGTGCTACCCCAGCATCACTCAGTGCTACCCAGGCATCACTCAGCACCACCACATTATCACTAAGCACCACCACAGCATCACTCAGCACCACCACAACATCACTCGGCACCACTCAGCACCACCACAGCACCACTCAGCACCACCACAGCACCACTCACAGCATCACTCAGCACCACCACAGCATCACTCAGCACCACTCAGCACCACCACAGCACCACTCAGCACCACCACAGCACCACTCAGCACCACGACAGCACTACTCAACACTACCACAGCACCACTCAGCACTACCACAGCACTACTCAGCACTACCACAGCATCTCTCAGCACCACCACAGCACCACTCAGCGCAACCCCAGCATCACTCAGCACCACCACATTATCACTCAGCACCACCACATTATCACTCAGCACAACCACAGCACCACTCAGCACCACCACAGCACCACTCAGCACCACCACAGCATCACTCAGCACCACCACAGCACCACTCAGCGCCACCACAGCATCACTCAGCACCACCACAGCACCACTCCGTGCCACCACAGCATCACTCAGCACCACCACGGCACCACTCAGCACCACCACGGCATCACTCAGCATCACAACAGCATCACTCAGCACCACCACAGCACCACACAGCACCACTCAGCACCACCACAGCATAACTCAGCACCACCCCAGCATCACTCAGCACCACCCCAGTATCACTCAGTCAGCACCACCACAGCACCACTCAGCACCACCACAGCACCACTCTGTACCACCACAGCATCACTCAGCGCCACCCCCGCATCAATCTGCACAACCATTCAACAACAACTGATTCAAATATGTTCTTTCAATGTTTTAAGCTTTTTCACAAATGTCAAAAAAAGATGTTAATATTTCACTTCAGTTCTTGGATTTTTGTCACAATAAAATACACTGAACATAGTCTTCACAAAAGTTATTTACAAAAGTTTAAGCTATTGCCATTATAAATTACAATCACTTTTATTTAAGTATTAATTATTTAAAAAAATTAAAAGCCATTGTAATTTGTAATATCAATCCAAGTCACGTAAACGCAAAACATGTTGCATTACAAATGCTATAGGTGTCACATTTGCGAAAGTTATAACTATTGGCATTGTAAATGACAAAGCTATTAATTTAGCTATTTTCAAAACCAACACATCAATACAAAAAAATATTTCATTTACAAGACCAATAGCTCAAACTTTCCTAATGCAAGACCTATTGCATTGCAAATGCTTGTCTAATTATCTGGTCTTGCTTCTTTCATTGCATTTTTTTTACATGAATTAGTGTGTCGTATCCAGTCACAGCACGCCCATTAAGATAATTCCACAATCTTTTTTTAATGAAGCTGTAATATGAGCCATGTTGTGCACTTCATTTTGCATTGTTACGCCGTGTTCTCATGCCAGTGATTAATTTGCAAAAAAGTAAGTGCCAGGGCACTCGTCAGGAGGCATCTGCAAACTGCACCACACTTTGCCCCCACCGTGCTGTCACTGATAGTAACAACACAACTACTAACCATCACACTTCTACAAATGTGACAATTTAGAATATTTTATACCCCCAAAGCTATAAGAATAGATTGGGTGGCAGGTAAGAGACATTTTTTATGTATATTGTTTTATTAATTAACTGTGGTTGTGGTCATCTCTAAATTAGCCCAACAGCACCATCTTGTGGTAGACAGTCACAAGCGCCGGTGTTGACAATTATGTGCAGGTGCTGAGCACTGGAAACCACCGGCTCAAATTAGACACTGGCTTTTCAGAGACGTGATCACTCCTACTTTTCTAAAGTTCCTTCCTTTCTAGTTTGAGTGAAGGGTGTGGGGGGTGAGCAGATCATGAAAATAGATGACATTAAAATGTTTACCATGCACAGCAACCCATTGGGTTTGGGTGGCTTTATTATTCATTAGGTTACGGTGGTAAGTGTGTATTTGTTTTCGCTACATGAAAGTGCTTTGTTTGCCTTTAACTAGAAAATACATGTGTTGCTGAGCAGGAACTTGCTCTAATGAGCTATTTTATCTCCATCCGTGTAATGGTGCCAGTGTGCTTCTTTGACAAACTTGATAAAAACACAGTTATCGGCACATTAGTCCATTTACTATGGACTGTGCACATTTGGGTAGTGTTTGCAGTGGGAATCTATGAAAAAATCATGATTTATTTCTTACAGTCTTGGTGGTGCTTGGCAGCAAGATAGCTTACTAATAGCATATTTATTATCAGTTATTATATGAACCATCTGCCAGTGTCAATTTTGCGAATTTTTCAATAAGGAACCATTTTTAAACAAACATTTCTGAAAGCCAATAGGTCTGGCTTTGGCCGGCAGCCTTTTGCCAATTCTGTTTCTGTTTTGTCGTGGTTTCTGCAAAAGTTTGTTGTTCTGGAAAATGCTGTGCCCTCTGCAATAGGTCTCCCATTAATGAAAGATTGACCTATTGCAGTTGTAAATTATGTTTGCTAGATATTTCTTTTGTCAAAAAATATTCCAAAAGTGTTTTTATTGGAAGTATGCTCAGTTGCAATCTTTCTCCTTATAATTGCATTTAGGATGCAGTGTCTTATGTGGCTAGCGATGGTAACTTTACAACTCCACAGGGACAACTATTAACAGCCTGTGGTACTGCACCCTTTCCTTGCTTTGTGGTTTGTCTTTTATTACTTATGCTACTGCAAGGATATTTTTTGACAACAAAAAAATCTAACCCACATTATTATTTGCAAAGCCAATAGCTCAAACTTTCACGAATGCGAGACCTATTGCATTGTAAATGCTTGTTCTTTAATGCCATCCCATCTGGAATTGTCTTTAATGCAGTGACAATGGGGTCAGACCTTACTGCATAGATATTGAAGTGGGAGTGGTACATGACTGAAGTTAGATCACACTGTAAACTGCCTTCAATGCAGCTGTTAGATTGTTTTTTTGAGGTTTATATTTTTGTGCATTTATAATAATGATTACAATGTTTTTCATAATTGATTTTGCTTACGTAGGCTAAATGTACATAATTACATTTAAAACTAATTGTATATGATGCTTAGATGTGTGTTTATAAACATTGTACCATCTTTTCCTGTGAGAAACCATTTTAGATAAGATGGATGACATATCTATCACAGTTTTCTGCCTTCCCCCCAGTGTGCATCTTCTCCACATAAACTCTGCAGAGCTTGGTCAAGCTGACTTGTAACAGTTTATTTCCACTATTAAGATGAACCTTCACTTGTTCCCTATGACTTGAAACATTATCAAGGTCACTTCCTCTGCCTTCCATTGTGCATATTAGTCTATTCCTTTACTGAAAGTTCCATTGTTTAAATGGTTATTCGTTATTAGTTTATTAGTCTAGCATAGAGGGTGCTGAATATGTTTTTTTAAATGCGATGGTACTTATATGTTAAGGCAATAATATGTAATTTTCCTTATTTTCTGATTTGCTAAAAAACAATACCTCTGCTCAGCAATGATGATTGCATAGTTTTTCTAATGTATTATTGCAATACATTGGGTTGCTGGTTGACTGGAGTGTGAGCCCTGGTCAGGCAACAGCCACAATGTTTGCAGGGTGAACCATAAAAAGTCTTTCAATTACCTGTACTTCACTCTGGGTAGCTTGCCACAAAAAAAGCAGTCAGACCTATTTTAGAGGCAATGTGCAAAGTATTTATTGAGCTCACAAACAGAAATAAAGTAAAAACACAACACAAGACAATCTGACACCAATTTAGAAAACTAAAGTACATTTTAAGAAATTTACCACAAAGTGAAAAAATCCAATCAGAAGAACCCAATCTATGAGTTTTGAAAGTTGTTGGAAATGGCCCTTTATGCAAGGTGATCCACAAACGTTTTGCTTCTTCCTCCTTTGTTTTTCCTGACCTGTGGTTGTTGACTGTAGGACTGGGCACTTCACCACTACTGATCAGTGCTAAAGTGCATATGCTCTCCCTGATAATTGATATTGCGATTGGTTATCCATGATTGGAATATTTGTTCTACCAGTAGGTCCCTAGTAAAGTGTGCCAGTGCTGGTAATTCAAATGCCACTAGCAGGCTTGCAGCACCGATTGTGCCACCCACATGAGTAGTGCTGTAAAGAGGTCTCAAGCCTTCCACCACAGTGCCTGTACCCATTTGCCAGGCCTGGCCGTTCCCTTTCCATACACATTGGCCATCCCTATGGTAGTTCCAAGGTACCCCCCTGGGCAGGGTGCAGTGTATGTGAAAGGTAGGGCATGTACTAGTGTAGGTAACATGTCCTGATAGTGAAATACTGCCAATTTCGTTTTTCACTATTGAAAGGCTATCTTGCCCATAGAACAGAATGGAAAATACTGTGTAACATGTTTACCTGCATATCTTTCCATGGGAGCAAGATAGAAAATTAGAATCTGGTATCCCTGAACTCAGAATTTAATACAACATCTTTTATGAGGAATGGTTTTTAAATTATATGTTTAGAAAGTGGCTATTTTCTTGTTCAACCTTTATGTGTGCCTCTGTCTGGTTGTGGATTGACTGTCTGGTTTGAGAGTGACAGGGGTTGGGGTGGCTCCAGGAGTCTGGGTGAGTCAGCACTAGGCTGAATAGACCTATTAGCATTTGGAGTGGTGGGAGGAGTAGCACCTGGGCCTGAATAGGGATGTGCCTGCCTTACACAATGCTGGCTCCACCTCCTGTGGTGCGTCAGATGACCCTGGCTCACAGTGACAAAGGAAGAAGTTGTGCACTGGCAGAGTGCACCCAGAACTGGTTTGGACTGGGTCTAGGACCCCTCACACATAAAGAACGAATACTTTTTGGGTATAAGTATGAGAGCTAAAACCCCTGAACTTTAGACTACTTCGTGATCAAGAGGAATCCCTGCCAAAGTAGATCAGCTGAAGAGACTGAGGAGAAGTATTGCCCTTGCTGTATGTCTCGGTAGGCCTGCAGTTTGCGGTTTCTTCTGAGGAGAGGACCAAGGGACGTTTGGTGTGTGCTGTGTCCCCTGCTTGACGAAGGACTTTGCTGGGTGCTTTATCCATCTGTAGAAAAGTCTCCAAGGGCCTGAGAAGAGCTGATCTCCTGTTTCTGAAGTCCCAGGCACAAAAAAACTTAACCACCAACTTCCCTGAACTTCCTTGCTCTGAGTTCCAGTCTTCCAGGAGGACCTGTAACTGTTTGTGAGGCCTTTTTGCTGTGGGGAGCTGGAAGCGCGACGCAATGAGAGAGAAGTGTGATGCCATCAGAGCAGCCACTGTTGCATCATCGAGGAAGCATTTCACCGCCACAGAGGGTGCCCTCGCATCACCAAAGAAGCGTGTCGCAGGGCCGACGCAATGCTGAGCAAGAGCACCGCCGCTAATCGCCACAGCAACACTGGGGAAGTGCGTTGCTGTCACCAAGGGTGTCGTTGCATCACCGGAGAAGCATGTCGCAGGGCCTGTCGCGTCTCAGAAAACTACCGGGTTAGCCGCACGGCATTGGGAATGCACGCATCGCCTTCACGTTGTAGCATCGCAACAGAGACGCCATTTTGACGCATTGCACCGGATTGTCACAACGCATCGAGGCGCCATCTTGTGGCATCGGAACCAGAGCGCCTTATCTGTGCCCCTTTTGTTTGTTTTGCGTTACGCATCCCAGGTACTTTGAGACTAAAGTGTCACATTCATCATCTACAAGTATATTTTTACAACAACCTTTTTAAAAGACATTCTACTAAGTAACTGTATGTTGGATTTTTGTCGTTATGGTCTTGTTTAGTTCAGATAAAGATATTTTATTTTTCTAACCTGGTGTGGTGTCCTTTTGTGGTGTTTTCACTGTGTTACTGTGAGTATTGGTACAAATATTTTACACATTGCATTTGGGATAAGCCTGTCTGCTCGTGCCAAGCTACCATGGAGGTAAGCAGGGGTTATCTAAAGCGTATATCCCCCTTATCCTGACTAGAAGCAAGGCTCCCTATTTGGTCCAAGGTACCTACCTTCTGCCAACTAAAGACCCCCAATTCTAACAAAAGTTTTTAGCAAAAATTAGCTAAAAGTTCAAAGTGCCAACCACGAACATCTTGTCACATGAGACCGGGTCACAGTCGAGAAGTATGGCAGACTGCAATGGAGCATGGTTCAGAACCAAGAAGCCTATTGGGCCCGGTCAGTGCTTATCTTCGGACTTAGAACATTGTTTTAGAACAATGTTCCGCAAATGTAAAGTTTATTAGTGCAAGTCTACAGGCATTGTTGTTGTGGAACCTTGGGTCGAAGCTGTGGTGAAGATTTTTACCTTTGGACTTAATCTCTTTGTGGAGGTTTAAAACCTCCAGCGTGATGAAGCCGAAGGCTGCAGCCAAAGACAGTTCCAAGGGCTTGGACACCACTTTGGTGAAGGACCGCTGAACAGGATTTGCTGTTGTGGAGAAGATTATAATGGCAGAAGCTGCAAAGTAAATCCAACCGCCAATGGACCTCAGCAGATAGGTGAGCAGATTGGTTCTGTCTCCTCCTGGTTGTAGGAGCAGCTTTTGGCCAAGAATTGTTTAAGCCCTCAGTTTTGGGTTTTTGCCATCTGGACACCTTTAGCACCACAACCAAGGTTCCAGGATGGGTGGGACTTCACTTGCGAGGTCATGACTCACTCAGGCTGGGTCCAGGTGCAGGTTGAAGATGGTGGGAGCCTTTTGTGTCCCTGGGGCTCTAAACAGGAGGCAGACAGACTAGCCCTTGGAATCACTCTTGTAGTCCTATGTTCAGGTGAGTATATAGGGCTCAAACAGCAGGAATGGCCTCTGGGGGTGCTAGGCATGCGCCAGGCAGTAAAGCAGTCCTTCAAGGTACAGCAAAGCAGTCTTGTAGAGTGCACAGCAGGCAACAGCAGCAGGCAGCCCTTTGAGAATCCTTTCCACAGGTCCAGTAGTGAACTGAAGAGTGTGTCTAAAGGTCCTACCTTTACACCTTTGTGCCCATCCTCTGGAAGGTGGGAGAAGCTTTTAGAAAAGGACTTTGAAGCACATGGTGTTTCCTGATTCCCCTACCTTGGCTCCAAGCTGGCTGCAGTGATAATGTGGAGGTGATAGGTCTGTCATGTGAGGAAAGAGAACAACCTATTAGCAGTGGCGTAACACAGCCCCCCGAAGCCTCCAGCTCCTGGGGGCCCCTTCAGCACAGTACTCAGTGCTTCTCAAGACCAAGCACTCTTAAACTATACTCTCTACCAGTATTGGTGACATGTGACTCCTACACCTTGAATTCCTCTGTCTGATGTAACATTTACGGTACACTGATTTACACATGTGTGATTGATTGTCTCTGTGTAATGTGGGTGATGTAAAGTGCTCTGGCACTCTACACTGGTATGAGCGGCACTATAAGCCAAATAAAATGCATCTAACTGAGTGAGTGGTTATAGAGACGTGACTGGCACTGTTAAAGGATTATAGTGCCAGAGTCTGTGGTGAAGGTGGTCATTGGGGGGGCACCAACAAAAGATTGTTACACAGGCACCACTAGCGCTAAAGTCAGCCCTGGCTCTGGATTGGGAGTTATTGAAAAGACAAACTGGTCCACACCCATCATTGAATGAAGCCTCTGTTCTGTGCTTGAAAACAACTGCTACTTGATGTTGCTTGAAAAATATCACCAAATGATTATTGTTTCTTCATGCTGGATCTGCACTATTTAACCTGCTCATATTAGCCTGTTAGCCTGCATCATAGCCCTGTGTTTGCAAAATGCACTCCAGTGTTTTTAAGGCACATAAACAGTGATGATTCTAAACTGCAATCATAAAACTTTGTCAAAGATAGCTCTCAGTTTATTTAGGTTTAACAGACGAAAAGAGCTCTAACAGAAAGAAAATAATAATAACATGTCTCCCTTCAAAGAAACCCAGCTGGAAACCCATCAAAACTAGGAGTTATGTTGTTAGCCACCACACTAACTACATGCATACTGCAAGGTATAGATTTTTTCCCCCGCCATTCATTATCCTAATGTTGCCAAAAGGTTTCATTTGGGTGCAAAGTGATTAATATCATAGAGACCCTTTAATCATGATGTTAGATTTTAAATTCTGAGTATGTGCTTCTCCAGACAAAGCACTCTTAAACTATACAGCCTACCAGTATGAATAACATGTCACTCCTATAGCTTGCATCCTATGTCATATGCAACATTTCGTATACACTGATTTCATACCCATGATTTATTCTCTCTGTTTAATATGTAGGCAATGTAAATTACAGCATACACTGGTATGAGTGGCACTATAAAACAAATTAAATGCATCTCAGAGGGTGTGTTAATGGAGACTTGAGGGGCACTGTTGAAAGGTAATAGTGAGGGAATGACTGGCAGAGTTGGTCATTGGTGGGCGCCAATAAACCTTGTCTCAGAGACCGCCACCAGCGCTAAGGCCGTCCCTATCCGTGGCACATTGTGTGCCTCTGAGAAAGTATTTATGTTAATTGCTGCATATGACGGGCACTGTGATTAACATGAATATTCACACAATATGCACTTGATACTTTTTTGCTTCACCCACACGCGCGGTCGGGTTTCTAGCACACAAAACCTTGGTTGCAGCGCACAGAGACCTTACACTGCCTCACACAGAGATTAAGAAATTAGAGGGAACAGTCATGCTGCCCAATTTCTCTATGATTTGGCTGCTCATTTGGAACTTACAATAATTCTATTTGTTCATACTCTGTATACTTTGTATTCGAAAGACATTATGGCATTATACTGTATTCTATATTTTGTGGAACTTCCTAACAAAATCTTTTAACACTTCACTGATTTTTTTTTGTTATTTATTTTTATTTATAGAGCTTTATATAGAGCAAACGTGACCCTTGGGTATCAGAGCCCTTCACAGTTACATGAGGTACATTTGGAATACAGCGGGTATAGAAGCATTAATATATGTAATATTCCGGTACATGTCTTTCTTAGCAGTTTCAGCAAAATCAGTTTACATTTTTTTTTAGGAACTTATTAAAGAACAAAGTGTAACAGTATTTCTATACGCATGGTTCAGATGTGCTTTCCGTGAGTAGTGTAGTGCTCAGTGAGTTAGTTAACGTTCAGCAAGTTGTTAGGCGGATTTGGATCCTTCCCACATCTTGATACTAGCAGCTCAGTATTAGGGTCTTTGGTGTCCAGCGTCCACTTTTGAAGTTTGACAGGCTGTGCGGTCTTGCTCTTTTTTATGGTGGGTATCCAGGGAAGGTTATGACATGGTGATCCAACCAATCGCAAAGAACAATTGAGTGGACTGTAATATCTTTACTTCTCTAAATTACCCAATCTAAGGTCGCCCCTTTTGAGTGAGTTGGCTGTGTGCAGGCTTGAGTAAGGTTCAGATCTGCTAAAAAGTCTTTGAGTGCGGTGACCTGTTTGTCATTATTGTCGTCCCAGTGTAAATTGAAGTCGCATAGGAATATATTATTAGTGTGATTGTTAGAGTTATCATTGATGATCTCCATTAACTGGTTTATGAAAGTAGCATTATTGCCTGGTGGGTGGTAAAGCGCAAGCAGGTTGCACCTTTGATTGTCTGCAGTGGTATTCACAGGTTTCGAGAGGGTCAGACTGTATTTCGTTGACCTCTCTATCTGATCGGTGTATGCAGGCTATACCGCCACCTGTCTTTTTTTAGTCTGTCTAATCTCACAATGTAATTGTGAGGGGGCACCAATAGATCCACGAAAGGGGAAGAGGCTTCTGCAAGTCATGCTTCTGTTAGGATTGTCATGTCTACTTCCTGGCTAACGATAAGGGCAGCAATGTCTGAGGCATGTTTTGCTGCGGACCGACAGTTGAGCAGTAGGCATAGTTGTGGTTTCCCTGAGCTACTAGAGTTCATCTCTTGAGTATTGGCAGTTAGCTGGACTTGTTGTAGGTTGTTGAGGTTGGGTTTCCTATTCTTTGGCCAGGATGTTTAATTTGCATCGATCGGGACTGATTTAATTTCCTCAAGTCTGCTGCTAGATTAAGGCTCATACGACCGTAGTATGGTTAAGGTTTCATCGTCTGATAAGTATTTAAGATTTCTGATCTAGAACTCAGTGGGCCCCATTTCTTTTTTGGGATGTTTTATTCTGCCAATTGATGTTTGGAAGGGGGTTTCCTGATACACAATTCAATCTGTGGGAGAACAGGATGAGATTGGGGTGTCAAATATTTTGATGTGTCAAGATTTTGGGGTACTGTTTTGCTCCTGCGTAGTTACATTATGTATGAAAGCCTCCCTTTTTGCCGCAATGTCTCCTCAGGAACTGTCATTGATATAGCAGCATTATAGTGGTAACCGGGTTAGAACTCCACTTCAGTAAGTGCACACAAGTGAATGCAGAAACACATGACTCCATAGTGACCCCACCACAGCAATTGTGGCATCAAGCATGGTTTCCAATCTCAATCTCAACCATTATAGATTTATTTACTACAGGCCATTTCACCCTTGTAGATGTCTAATCCAGGGCACATCCCTCTCCGTGCATAAATCTCCGCTCACGGCACATCGCAGCATCTTCAAATGTCTTTCCCATTGCACAGCTCATCCAGTTAAAATCTCTTTCCCATGGCCTCAAACACCACTCTCAGATTTCACTTATAGGACATCTCATAGCCCATTTAGACCCACCTCCTCCCAACACACACATCACTGTTTGCAGTTCTCTCTCGTGGGACCTCGCGGGTCTGGTTTAAGGAGACACCATCCCTGACATTTCTCTCTATAGGACCACATTACTGCAAGCTCTCATTCGCACAGGGCCCATCAACTCAGAGCTTTATCTCACAGTGCACATCACATCTATAGATCTCTATCCCTGGGCACATATCACCTTGAAGATGTATGCCTCTGCCCGAGCACATCACATAAGCACCTCTCTCTCCCAGTGCATATCAGCCACCTCTAGATATCACTTTAGTTCCCATTTAATTCCCTTTGGTTACCTATTGTGCTGCCCATTATTTCCCCCTACATATCTCATTCTCATGGCACATCATGACCTTTGCATCATTCTGCAGAGACCCCACTGCATATGATTCACCCACGTACATCAGACACATGAAATCTCTGTGTACAAGAGTGCGTCCCCCCTTGCAGATCACCCTTCATTGACATGTCAAACCCTGAAGCTACCTCTTCCAGGGTATACCGCATCTGCAGCCCTCTACCCTGAAGAAAGTGGCCCTTAGGGGCCACCCGGGTTACTTACAACTACCTGCTATGACTTCCCAAGAATAAAGAGTCAGTCAGACAGTAAAGAATACAAACTTTATTGACAATGCTCTGCAGAGGAGTCCATGAAGACCTGCACCCTAAGATGTCTGCCAAGGGACTGGTCCCCCAATGGTCTACAGTGGGTAATCATTCCTCTCATGAAGCCCCCAACCACACCCACAATCGAAAACTACCGGCCTGGGCCGAATATGAACAAAGAGGCACAATAGGAAGAGTTAACAGCTGGCAGATGGGAACATTTTATTAGAAATTCAAGGCAACAGTGCTGGGTCTCAGCATCTCCTAACGTGGGAGCAAACACTACACATTTAGAAAGGCATGTGAAGGCAGAATAGTCTATTCATTAGCAAGTCGGGAAAACAGAGGAGGAAATAATAATGAAACACAGTGTTCTGCTGAAGCAAGCAATATGAGCAATGAGGCCTAACTCAGGCACAGTCTAAGCAGTCTAATAGGGCTTGCAAAATGCAACATGGAGTCACACTTGCTAACTAAAGTCTACACATTACGGGGATAATTCAGTGGGCTGCATAACGTGAATACAAATAGCGTCTATTTAGCCACGCACTGCCAACTGAATATAGCATGGAACAAGTGTATTGCAGGGATAGAAATTTCAAACCTAACAGACCCTCCTTTTAGCAGAAGTGAGTAACTCCTTTATTTGGCAATCCGGTAGGGTGTTTACAATTCGAAGGGGGGGCAAATGCATAGGGACTTATGTGACAACCATGTAACACTGGAAAGAAAGCGACACACTTATTATGAAAACACAACTAATATTAAAAAAAACCCTCATCTATGAGCATTAGATCCTGGATAACCTGCATCATCATAAGAGAGACTTTAGTATCATGTCTTGGGAGCCTAGGAGTAGGGGTGTCCTTCCTCACACAATAAGTGCAACATGCTGGGAGGCAATTAATACATAAGCAACATGTGAAGATAACACATGCAATAGCTATTAGGACCATTAGTATATTCCAACCCATAATATTAATAAACCCCAGAGCCACCTTGAGAGGGAACATGAAACGTTGTCCTGGTGGATTGCTGAAGCAAGTCTGTGCAATTTCTGTATTGCAGAGTATACAGTGGGGGCGCTATCAGAAATGTATGCATAGCAACTGCCGCCGATGACACAGCAGGCTTCACCCCTATCAGCAAGAATGACGTCTAAAACCATCCGATTTGGAAGAGCAACGAGCCTTGTAGCCTGAAGCTTGATGCTAATATTTGTTATTATACCTGCAGTAGTATTAATGACTCCCTCAACTACTCTGGCCTGGCACCTAATATTACAGCTATTGAACATAGGAGGACCCCAGAATAGGAGAATTCCTTTCATTATGTCAGTGAATTGCTGTAAGGAAGTATCTCTCTGATCAATATCGTCTGTATTGACTTCTCTCGTATATCGGGGACTAGGACACCCCTACGCTGTAGCCGATGAGTTTTGTGGTAGTTGGGAGGGGCTTTATAGACTGGGAAAGGAGATAGGAAAGGTAGCAACTCCCAGACCATTCCTCAGGGAGCCACACATAACCACGAGCACCACAAACAAAATAAACATTAGGTGGAGGGATCAAGAGCAGACTTTTGGGCATCCACAACGTGGACGTGGTGTTGCATCTACTGTCTCCCACCTCTATGTCTCCTGCCCCTTAAACACAAAAAGGAGCCAATACAGCTACCACTGCCAGGGAGTTGGGCTTATCTTTGGTAACATTGCATGCTTGGAAGTATTGGTAAAATTCTGATATATTGAATTGTGAAAACTGTTTGAATAAAAACATTATCTTTATTGGATTTCCGGTGTTCTTCTTTGTGAGGTGCTAAAGTACCAAAAATATGTTCAGGAGGTGTTGGTGTTGTACTTATCCAAGCATGCAGAGGATATTTCTCATCTAAGAAGAACACTCCAAATACAACCAGTAGGGAAAGCAATATTACTGCAACGAAAACTATCCTACTCTTCGTAGACCAAGAGGACCAATCAGGCCCATCTGAAGTCGGACGCAGAGCTGCAAAGGGGTGCTCCTCATCCGGGATAGGACAACCAAAGGGATACATTTAGAAAACTTCAAGGGCTACTTATATGTGTCACAAGGGAAAATAAATGTTCACGGACTAGAGTCACTTTTGCAACAGCAGTAACAGGGGGCAAATATCACTCAGTGTCCTTTTTAAGCCAGGCTCCTATTGTTCATTAATGATGGTGCTATGAAGCACTCCCATGGGGGAGCTGTGCGATGAAAAAACAAACCCTCTACTTTCAGGATAGGGCACTCTCCTTTCTGGGCAAATACCCTCAACTATCCTGTCCAGTGTCCAGAGCAGTGCACCAGTGTTGTTCGCTCTAGTCTGATACAGGCACCTTAGGCACAGCACCTGCGCCCTAAGCTGAAGTCCTTCCCTAACTTCTAGACTGTTTGGCTGGTACACTGTCCTTCCTTCGGGCCTCAAGTTGTATTTAGTGACTCCAGGCACTGATTCCTCAAAAAAAAGGGGCAGAAACTCAGAATCAGGTGGGCATCGTGACTCAGAGTCGAGTGTGTTGGAAACAGAGTGATCAGAGGCAGCCCTTATCTCTGGGGAAATTGCCTCGAACAGGGTTGCATCACTCTCTTCGTCCATCCACGCCCACCTCAATCGGGAATCAGAAAAGGGAACAAGGTGTGGCACCCTTTTGCACTCCTGATCAGCGATGCCGTTGTTGACCCAGATGCCACATGGGAGGGGCATCTGTTTAACATGAGAGGCATGAATCCAGTGCTTTCTGCCGTCTACCTTAACTGCAGTGCGAGTGATGAGAAGAACGATGACAGACCCTTTCACCTCGGCTCCAAACAGCTTTTTCAATGACATTTTTTAATTAGTACGTAATCTCTGGGCTGGTTTGGTGCACGGGCCCCCCTGGTAGTGGCTGCAACACGGCATGCACCTGCTGATGAAGGGAATGGAGATCTTTAGACAGCTCGTACAAATAGTCTACAAGCAGAGGGTATTCTATCTCGGAAAAACGCTTGGGTCTTGGGATTCCCCACACATTAGCAGGGCATCCGATGACCACTTTATACGGGGACAACCCTGTTCTAGAGTGAGCTGTCGCTCTGGTAGATAACAAGGCCAAGGGAAACGCATCTGGCCATCGCAATCCTGTGCTTTCTTGATTCTTTGCTAGTTTCAGTTTGAGTGGGTGTAGGAGTACCTCTTCCAGAATGATGCTTCAAAGAAATGATACAGTGCTTCACTAGGTGTGTGGCTAACTTAGAAATATTATCATTCTGCCATACTGGGTCTAATAGCTTGCATATTCCTTTAGCACTGATATGCGCTGGGCCATGGGCCATGGTAACAACAGGGAGCACTTAGGAATTAGGCAGTAACCATCGCAGTTTCCCAGACAATGCAGTCCAACACCCATCCTCGTCCAAACAACCTGTTCTCACCTCCCACATTGCCAATTCCTCTAGAGTCACCTAAGCCTGAATTTCCCTGACATTTTCCACTGTGTCCTCGAATGTTCCATTGTCTGGGACCCACCTAGCAGGACTTGCCACAAACATCTTTTTCATCTTTGATCGAGCTGTCTCCTTAGCTGTCTCGTCCGCAAACGCATTTCCTGTCCCAACATCATTTGTGATGGCTTTATGAGCGCTACATTTCGCTATTGCTAGCTTATCAGGAAGTGTTCATGAGGACAGCAATCTGTGTATCAATAGGCCATTCTGTATTCGCTGTCCATGCAAAGTTAAGAATCCTCTCTCCCCCCTAGAGGTGCCCAAAATGATGGGACACCCCAAAGGCGTACTGGCTGTTGGTATAGATATTAACAGCCAGTCGCTCACTCAACTCACAAGCCCTGTGAAGGGTGACTAAGACTGCAGCTTGGGCCGATTGGTGTGGGATACGGGATGCCTCAACTACAGTGTGTACTGTTGTTATTGCATAGGCTGCAGTGGGGTGCCATCTGGTAGCTTGAAACAAGAGCCATCAACATATAGTTCCCCTTGGGGGTCAGATCAGGGAACATCAGTCAGGTCTACCCATCCTTTTGTTTCTTCCTCAGTCCGAAATAAACAATCATGGACATCATTGTCCTTTTATTCCGAAGGGAGGGGTGATAACTGGGCTGGTTTCAGAGTGGCACATCTTTTGATGGTAATGTGCGGAGCAAACAAGGTCAGCTCATATCCAGTCAGAAGTGCACTAGTAAGGTGCTGTGTCTTTGTCTTTGTCTTGTTCAAAAGCATATCCAAGCATGAGGTACCATTACTGTGAGAGCAGTATCAAGGACAAGCCCTGACGATTGTCAGATAGAAGCTTCTGCTGCCGCTTCAGCTCTCAGACAGCTCAAGAGAGCTCTGGCAACGTTATCAAGCACGGCAGATAAGTAGGCACTGGGTCTCTGCTTACCACCGAAACCCTGTGTTAGAAAAGAATGCGCGCAACCGTCCACCTCATGAACATAGAGCACAAAAGGCTTCTGGAAATCAGGAGTATCAAGCACAGGAGCAGAACAAAGAGCAACCTTTCAATGCTCAAAAGCTTGCTGGCTTGCAGGTGTTCAAGGCAGGGGTTCATGCACATCTTTGGTGGTCAGGTAAAGAAGGGGTTTTGTTTGTAGGGAGTAGTTATTGATCCAATGCCGACAGTACAAAGTTATCCCAATGAACTTGCAAACCTCGCGTTGGGTCTTAGGACCAGGTATATTAGTAATAGCAGCTATGCGTTCAGGTGTTAGTCTGCGACCCTCCTTGGACAGTAGGTGACCTCCTGTCGAAAATATTGAAATTTCGAAAGTGACATCAGTGTCCGAAGCCACAAGGAGGTCATCAACATACTGCAACAGCACATTACCAGGGGGAAGCTCCAAGGATTCCACTTGAGCCTTCAAAGATTGGCTAAATATACTAGGGCTTTCTGTATAGCCCTGTGGAGCACAGCAGAATCTAGAGCTTTGACTGGCTATTGCAAAACGGAACAGATATTGGCTATCTGTGTAGATCGGTATGCTGAAGAAAGCATTCTTTAAGTCAGTCACAGAAAATAATTTAGATGATGGGTGAATCATTGTCAGGATCATGGGAATGTCTGGGACCACAGGGTACTAGGGAACCACTATTTTATTGACCTCTTTGAGGTTGATCACAAAACGGTAAACGTCAGGGTGCGCATCAGAAGAATCCAAGGGTATCTTCTTAAGAATAGGAAAAATGGAGCTATTACACACAGTCGTCACTGTCTCTTCAACCACAGCAGACTTAATCAAATCCTGAGTTATTTTTAATACAGCCTTTTCTACTGCCTGCAAAATCTTATTCTGAGGAAAGCGTGACAATTTGGCATTGTCCTTTATCTGAGTGGAGACCGGTGGGATCTGAAGCTACCCCAAATCCATGTCCCCTGTAGCCCACAATGTGCGTGGCATATCTTTGAACTCTGCAGGGAGGGGAGCATCTTTTGCAAAGCATTGTGTAGCCCAGGCCACTTGTGGTCCAATAGTCATGGATACACCATCAGGAGAACAAAATATTGTTGCATGTAATCTTTTTAACAAATCCAGTCCCAATAAGTTCTCCCCACAATTGGACATCAATAGAAATGGTGAATCAACCGTGAAGGGACCAATAGTCAAGGCAAGCGGTTTGGATTGAGGCTAACAACGCACACCTGAGAAACCCACCGAAATATAGTTTTATCTAGACAGAGCTGCCCCCGGGACCAGTGAACGGGAAACAGAACTCTTCATAGCCCCTGTATCAACTAGAACATTTTCAGTGGTGCCTTGTAAATCAGCAGTGATGTAGGGTCCGCACTGATCTATAGGCATCACAACTGATCCCTGATTTTCCTAGTTGTGAGACAGCCCTGTCATCTCATCCACGTCATAATCATCGTGGTAGTACTGTTGACTTCGGGGGTCAACAAAGTAGCTCCCACTCTGCCTGTTGTACGATGTATCCTCTGACTGCGTCCCTTCTTGGCCTCCTCCTCCTCTTCCACATCCTCTAAACCCTCGGCCTCTCAAGCCTCTCCTTTCTGCAACAACTTCAGACACTCATTCCGCCAATATCCCTCCTGCTTGCAATATACACATTGAGCAAGCCCAAGGGGTGCACTCGAAGCACCATCACTATTGGACCTGGGCAATCGCTGAGTCGAACCTGCACCTCTGCCTCTCCCCCTTGCAACGTGCTGCAGCAATACCCTCGTCTTCAAATCCTTTGACTTTTTCTCTACCTTCTCTTTGTCCTCATTCTCTCTATGCTCGTAGCACTGTGCCATACTCAAAATCACGGATGGGGATGATGTTGTCCAAGTACTTTCCTTTAGCCTGCAACCTGGTTGCAATCTCGGGATGCAAAATAGTGACAAATCTGTTAACAAACAAACAAAACCACCCTCCTGTGACAGAACCTGACCACTAAAATCTAGAAACACCCCTTCAAATCCTGTAATGAAATCCAACACACTTTCATCCTTCTCTGGATGACACGCAGTTAACTTATCCCAATGCACTCTTTTTGGCGGTTTAAGTGAGTGCATGTAAGTGATATTATACCCTGGTAAAGCTAGGAGCTCCACTTTTGGCTTATTGCCAGGCTTACACTCCTTATCCCATGCCTTGATATTATCCCATGTGCCACCCAACTCCAATGCCTGATCCTGCGTATGTACCTGCCTCCATATATCCACCGGTACCGGCAGACCAAAGAACAATTCAATATCAGCTAACGTCATCACTGTGGAGGAGGCTGCCTCTCTCAATTCCTTATTACATGCAGTGGGGTTTTTCCTGGGATCTCGCAGCTGACTCTTTGGGTATAGGACCTCACTCCTCTTCCAAGGAGTATAAATCCACTGCTTCTGGAACCGAGCATCAACCCGTGGTCTAATTACAGTGTCCATCGAATCACGCAGTTCTGGTACTTCAGGATGGTAAATGGGTTGGACCTCCCTCATAAGGTGCTGCGCCCCTATTGTCTTAACTTTTTGTAGCAGTCTGCCACGGGACCCCACAAGTGTTGTTACATTGTTACATTGGCAAAAATCTTTTTAGGAGCCATTCCTGTAGCAAATGCCCTATCCTGTATGTCGTAGATGATCTGCTGTGCAACACCCTGAAAACACAGTTCCAAAGTCCTATTTATGTGGTCGACATGTACTTAAGTGCATGCTGTTGTACAAAAAGCTCATAATCTTTTATCACACTCCACACGTCTTCCACACTATAGATCGGGGTCCGAGCCCACTGAGCTGCTTAATTCACCACCATTCTCTTTTCTTCATCACCCACAGCAAAATGCACCAACACTTTCTCCATGCAGTCTCGCGCTGCTGTCCAATATGCTTCATGCATCGCACACACAGGCGTCCCAGCATTTGACAGTATTTGAGGGTCACACCCAAGGGGGAAAGAGTAGATGCAGAGACAGGCACCATAATGTAGGGGGACAAGGCTGTAGGTATGAAAGGGGGCGTAGCAGTTAAAACAGAACTAATAGACAGAACAGGAGAGCTAACATTTCCCACCCCTGTAGCTGGCGTGGGTGGAGGAGAAGCGAGTGGGGCTGGGGATGAAGCAGTTATGCCAGAAACAGAAACACTAGAAAGAGCGGCACTAGGGACCGAAGACTGAGATGACGGGACTGTCGGGTATATCCATTTAGGAGCATAAGGAGGTGGGGGCCAAGAAACCAATAGTTCTTCTACAAAATCATCACCTTCCCCTCTAGCAACATAACATTTATCAGTCTGTAATCAGGAACTTTCTATCTGCACATCCTATACCATTTGCTACCCTTTCCCTCACATAGGCCACTGCTTTCTGTGTTACTGTTTGCGTCTGACTCCTTCGGGCCTCTTTTTCTGCTCTCATACAGAGCTGCTTTTCTTCTTTCTGCCACACTCTTAGAGAATCAAACATCGACTGCCTGCTCTTCTTAGCAAATAATTACTCCTGCAAGAAATTCAATTTCTGCTCATCAAATGAGCCAGTAGGTAGCCACTGTAACTCAGCATTGTCCCTCGTATATTTATGCGACAACGTGCTAAATATAATAGGGCCAATACCATGCTTGACGTATATGTCAAAATTTGGTGAACCCTCTGAAGGCGTAGGCTGGCTCTCTTCCAATCAAGCATCAGTAGAACAACATTGACATCCAAAACATCGGAACTTACTTAAACAAGGCATCATAATATAAGACACACACGCTGTCCCCAATGGACAAATATAACACCAACGAAAATAAATAAATAAAATAAACAAGAGAACAATTGTCCAAGAACCAAAACGAAATGGTCTACAAACAGCCTACTGCCTTCAGTACACTGTACCAAGTTCAAGAAGACAGGCTCTAGCTCCAGACCCTTTGCGAGGAAACAAGAACCAAATTACCAGTTGGTCTGGCAGACTGTTCGCAAACACTCTGTATCTTTCTAAAAGGGTTCACAAACCCACAAAGTTCAAACCAAAACAGACCAAGACACAGCCTGTCGGCTTGTGCCGTTCAAGCAAAACAGTCAAGAGACTGTATCAAGACACAGCCCGCAGGCTAGTGCCATTCAAGAATGGTGCCATTTGCCCAAGAATCAAATCACTCACCTGGTGCACTCAGGTTGAGTCAAATTATTCTCCACTGCCGACTCTTCGGACCAAATGGTCAACTCCAAGGTTTTGCCTTCTCAAGACTCCCAGCTGGTGACCACCAGATGAGGAGACGCCCGATCAGCAGGGCGGAGCAGCTGTGAGAACCAAACTCGGTTGTGTGGGGAAGGAGATCCGTCCGACCGATCAGACGCATCCCCAACCCTGCAAATCACCTTGCGGGGTACTTGTTCGGGTGCCAACTGAAGGAAGTGGCCCTTAGGGGGCACCCAGGTTACTTACAACCACCTGCTAGGCCTTCCCAAGAATGAAGAGTCGGTCATACAGTAGAGAATACAAACATACAACTTTATTGGTAATGCTCTGCAGAGGCTTTGATCATGACCTGCACCCTAAGATGTCTGCCAAGGGACTGCCCCACAACGGCCTATAGTGAGAAATCATTCCTTTTGTGACGCCCCCAAACATGCCCACGATGGAAAACTACTGGCCTGGGCCAAACATGAACAAAGAGGCACAGTAGGATGAGCTAACACCTGCCAGATGGTAACATTTTATCAGGAACTCAAGGCTACAGTGCTGGGTCTCAGCATCTCCTAACATGGGAGCAGACACTACACATTTAGAAAGGCATGTGAAGGCAGAATAGTCTATTCATTAGCAAGTCGAGAAAACGGAGGAGAAAATAATAATGAAAGACAGTGTTCTGCTGAAGCAAGCAATATGAGCAATGATGCCTAACTCGTGCACAGTCTAAGCAACCTAATAGGGCTTGCAAAATGCAAAATTGAGTCACACTTGCGAAATAAAGTCTGCACATTACGGGGATAACTCAGTGGGTTGCATAACGTGAATACAAATAGCGTCTATTTAGCCACGCACTGCTAACTGAATACAGCATGAAACAAGTGTATTGCAGGGATAGATATTTCAAACCTAACAGACCCTCCTTTTAGCAGAAGTGGCTAAATCCTTTATTTGGCTATCTGGTAGGGTGTTTACCATTCTAAGGGGGGGCAAATGCATAGGGACATATGTGAGAATCATGTAACACTGGAAAGAAAGCAACACACTTATTATGAAAATGCAACTAATACTCAAAAATCCCCTCATCTATGAGCATTAGATCCTGGATAACCTGCATCATCATAGTAGAGACTTTAGAATCATGTCTTGGGAGCCCTAGGAGTAGGGGTGTCCTTGCACACACAATAAGGGCAACATGCTGGGAGGCAATTAGTACATAAGCAACATGTGAAGATAACACCTGCAATAGCTATTAGGACCATTAGTATCTTCCAACCCATGATATCAATAAACCCCAGAGCCACCCTGAGAGGGACCATGAAACGTTGTCCTGGTGAATTTCTGAAGCAAGTCTGTGCAATTTCTGTATTGCATCTCTTACCTTGAATGTTTTGTATTACTGATCCCATTTATTAGACATCCTCTGGCTTCACTGTGAATCTTGCTCCTACGTGTCTGTTTGTGAACACAAAAAAACTTTCCACTATGCAAACATCCAAACTATTGCCTTTGCCAACTTGTGCTTTTTTCTGGCTTACTATATATCCCAAAGCCTTTCTAGTAAACATTATAGATGGTATGCAGGTCAAGGCAAATGCTGGTTATATATTAGAAAAATACTTTTTCAGGATAATAGAAGGATTTGTAGTCAGTGTAAGAAGCTGTTTGGATCTTAAAACTTTACTGTATTGAGTTGCTGTTAGGATTTACTGGGGTTATAAAAACACACATTTAAGCTTATGAACACAACTACTTTGCAAGTCTTTAAAAAGGGTTTCATGATATATAACTAAGGATTCACATTAACTCTATGAAGCTCATTATTTTTCAGATTAATAATCATTATGGGATATATATTAAAAGAATTAGCCACGGCTTGCACACTCATCAATTGATTCGCGGAATTAGTTTTATGTACAATAATAAACAAGATGTCAAGTTGCTCTGAAAATATTATTAGATGGTGAAAAAATAGCAATATATTACTGAAAATGAGCTCAGGCACAAATCATTTTCAAAAGCTTGTGTTGTTCGGAGCATATGTGTTTCCCAATACATCAGTTTGCACCAACTCTAAACATTAGTTACAAATAATGTTTGTTAAGGCTTCACAGGACCTATACTAATAATGTTTCCGTGCTGAAGGATACTAATTAACTGTGAAAAATAGGATCTGTAAAAGGTTACTGAATTATATGTAGTGCCAACGTCGACAGATACAGAAGTAAACAACCAGAACGAATGTCTAATAGTTTGAACTAATGAATGACAATTATCTGCAATTCGTATGATGTTCATATAACAATGTATTTATTTTCTCAGTTACCTCTAGCCGATTGGGAGGCACGCCTTTTCATATGTGTCCCTTAAATCAGCACTGTGAAAACGTTTCAGTAACTGGAACAAAATAGTGCGTAGACTAATCTGTGAATAAACTAATGTATCCCAATTATCCATATTAAGTTTAAAGTCACACGAGTTTTGGGACTTTATTGAGCATAAATTAAGGGGTGCGGTGGTCGCATGAGCATTCTCCTTAATACTTCTGGAAGTCACCTTGGTGCATGATGTAGCAGAATGTCATCAGAGTTGCTTGGGCACAGCGCCCAAAGGCAGGATGCACACATGAGTCTTTCAGCGTGATGCTATATCAGGAAATCCCAGCTTGACCACGAAAGGAGCCAATTCTGCGAGGTCATCCTGGCTTGTCTAAAGACCACTCGCCCCCAAAGTGGGAGGGATGCCAGAGGAAGACCGCAGTCTGGGATTACTTTATGCACCTCTCACAGATGGTGATTTTGCGCAGCTCATTTCCCCAAATGCAAACAGTCTGGCAGGGGTGCTTTTGAACGGGCAAGATTTCAACATCTCAACAGTGCCAACACACTCTGTTACAGAATGGGCTCCTCTGAAAAGGTGATGCACCGAAACCGGTCCCAGTATGCTTGTTTACAGTCCATGGAGGACCTATCTTGGCACTTTGAACTGGACTGTTCCCATGATGCACAGGGTCTAGACTGATTTGCATATGGCTGTGTCTAAACTGGGGTGGCATGATGAGCAAAAGAACAATGGATTTAACCCAAATCTCTTGACTGGGGTGATTGTTTGATTTGCTCTGCATTCCATCCATCATTGAGTGTCTTTTGCTTTCTCGCCCTAAGTGCACCAGGTATGCCCAGACATGGATCCCGGGCTTACTGTGCCACTGGATTCAAGCTAGCCTGGCTGATGAAGGGTGATGCCCCAAAACCAGTCCCAGGATGCTTGATTCTGGTCCAGGGAGGATCTGGCTTGGCAGTTCAGGCTTGACTGGTCCCATGAGGCACAGGGTCAAGACTGATTTGCATATGGCTGGGTCTAAACTTTTGGATGATGGTGAAGCAAAAGAATGACAGATTTCGCAACTGGGTGAATGTTTGATTTGCTCTGCATTCTGTCCATCATCTGAGTGTCTTGTGAATTCCTCTTGAGCATGGCCTGGTTCACTCTGAGCTGGCCCGCTTCACTCTGGGCTGGTCTTCACTCTGGGCTGGTCACACTGGTCTTCACTCTGGGCTGGTCACACTCTACTTGAGAAGTGGTTCCTAACCTTCTGCACAACTCTGCTCTCTGCACAACTCTGCTCTCTGCACAGTGAAGCAGACCACCTCGGAGTCTGGGGACAATTGGAGGGATCTGGTTACACCCTCCTGCACCTCTACCACTCGTAGCCTCTACACACCCCTTATTTAGGCCTGGGCGCAGTTCGCTGAGTTTTGCTACGCGGAACTCAGTAAAGTTGCAAAAAAAACTCAGCACAGTTCAGTGAGTGGCGGAGTGCAATGTGAAATGCAGTTTGTGCTGGTATTTCTGCTGCTAAAGTAGAAATTGTACCCGAGCTGCGTCTTGTGCATGCACACTTACCGTTCGGGATCGGGAACTTACCGTTCGTGATCGCGACCTGGGATAAAATTCCGCTGCACATCGCGAAGTGGAGTTTTCTGCACTCCGCGACCTCAGCGGAGTGCGGAGTGCAGAAAACTCTGCAAGCTCCACGAACAAGTGAAGTTCACCGCTCTGGCCTAGCCTTACACTTTAGGACAGCAAAGTGCCACCTGAGGCCACCCTACTGGAGATGCTTCAAGGGTGAAGCACGGGCCTCGCCCCTCCTTTTTCTTGTCTCTGGTGGCATTGGACACCACCACAGCACAGCATGTGCCCATTACATGCCCCATTGTGGGCTCAGAAGTAACTCATCCTCTAGCTGCAGTCCCTACATGGAGGGGCTGTCTCCACCCCACCACAGATGATCAAATCATGAAATGGGGCCCGCAACAGCCTGCAACAATCTACTGCACCATGGGAGTAAGCCATTGGGGGAACTCTCCTCCCTGATACATACTGCTAGATTTCCCACCCATATGTCCCTTGGTGGCTGTTTATAGTGGTTTTCAGTACTTCCTGCTCTTTGGTAGAGACACCTGGCAGACACCACTGGGCCCAGGAGATACGACCCCTCCTTGGTCGCACTGACTACTGCTCCTGCGGTATGCCCCATCATCAGCCAGTGCCAAGACTGAGTCGTTCTGTGCTGAGGGCCCTCACTATTTCACCAGGCTTTCTGCTGACTTACCTTTACCTTCAATGTCTTTGTGCAGCTGCCTTTTCAGTGGCCTGATTTTGCCTATCACATGACACGAAAACCATGGGACTCTGGGATGCCTGTGGGGGCCAAACCACCTCCTCCTGACCTCTGGATTGGCAAGATGACAGGAGAGGCCCTGAGGAAAGTCCCATGGTCATCCCTTGCCTCTCCCCCATGTGTGAACTGTGATTCTGATCCTCAAGATGACTGGAGTTGGTGCCCCCCTTCTCGGAATCCATATGGCCCCCCTTCTTTGGCTGTGAGTCCTTTGGAGCCCCTAAAGGATGCCCGGATGCCCGGAGTGTCACCGTGATTACAACCTAGCCAGCCCAACCAAGGCCCCTGTAGCCCATATCATGGGCAATGGTCTGGCCCACTCTTGCTATACATTGGGTGTCTTCTTCACCATGGCTCCCCAGTGGATGCTACTGTCATATCACAGGAGCCCGATGTCCATTGGCAAAGCTACTCGATAATTCCTCTTCACAGAGGTAGTGGGGAGAGGCCCCTGTGCTTCTCGTCAGGGCATAAAGCCAAATTATCTTGAAGGAGATCACTGCGGTGGGCAAGAATCTGCTCCCCATGGTGTGGAGTGGAGAAGTGTGGCTCACTGGTTAGAGCAGGCAGACCCTGAAGCAGAGGTCAGACCCGGGACCAGGGTTCAATTCCCGACGGGCAGGGTCTTGAGCTCAAATGTCCATGGACTCGATAATTCTCGCTTCGGTGCCTGACCTAATCATGGGTTCACACTCTGCAACTCTGGGCATTAAGCTTGCTTAATCTCCACAACGGCCCCCCGCGGCGGGATGCCTGACTTTCACCTTGGGGATGCCCTGTAGGGGCTATCTCACAGGGAAAAGCCAGGACGGGTTCCCAAGGCAAGCGCGGAGATACCCCTTCGGGGGTCGATTCAGGCGCTATATAAGAAACATAATAATAATAATAATAATGGTACGAAGATTTTAGATCTCATGGCAGAAATAAAAACATTCAGAGAGGAACTTGGCTCCTTCCACTCAAGACTAGATGGCCTGCAACAGCGCATGTCCCACATGAAAAGCATAAAGTGGTGGACCTAGAAGACAGAGCCTGTAGAATCAAAGTCAAACTCTATGGCATGCTGAGGAGCAGGGAATGCTGGTCATGGCCTACTAGGGTGATTACTTCCCTAAATGCTGGGAAGGACTGTAGGAGACTGGCTTTTTATGTAGTGTGCCAATGTGAGGGCAAACAAAGCAAAATGTCCAGATGACCCCTTTTGGTTTAGAGGGTTTACTTTAATAATCCCAAGTGCTCTATTTGTGGTAGTGTGGTCGAGCAAGTTAGGCTTATCAGAGGGGAGTGTTAAACATTTGTTGCACACACAAAGTCAATAAATGGTGCACTCACTCAAGAAGAAATCTAAGAATTTAATGTACAAAAAAACCACAGATTTTTTATAATGTATACACCAAGAACTTCAGAATCAGGTAACTACTTTCAGAGTTATGGATTTTACAGGAAAACGGTAAAATATTCAAATTATGTTTTTTGAGGTATGAGCCTCGAATATGGCAATGTTATCCTATGTGAGGATAGGCATATACTGAAAACAGATACTTGTAGTCGAGGTTTGAGGAAGCCCTTTGGATCTTAAGGTTCTAGTGGCCTAAGGTCCAATGAATCACTAGCACTTTTAGTTTACCTGCATGGCACGTCGCAAGTGCTGAGGTGCTGGATGAGATTGTAGCTTCAAGTGCTACACATTTGAAGTCATTGGGCATCTGGAAACAAAGGCTGCAAGGGGGGACTTAGGGAGAAGTCCAGGAGAATCCAAAGTTGTGAAGGTCTTTCAAGCAAGGAGGCACAGTTGGTTGTTGTGAACCCAGACTCATGGGACTTGGGTGCAGAGGTGTTTGACTGGTTGCCCACTTGCATTAGAGGCTCTCATGGTTAGATATGTAGAAAGGTGGAAATCAAGACAGCAGGGCCACGCTCATTGTAAGTCTCATCTGTCCTGGAGTCCCTCATCATGCAGGATTATTTGAGGGCAGTGATGCTCAAGCTGGTCACTCAACAGTCCTTAGTTGCTGCAAGTGCTCTGGTATCAAGTGTATTGGTGCAGGGGGCTCCTGGAGGGTCTAACATCTCACAAATTGGTGGAGCACCGGGGCTGACCTCTTGGAACCATAAAAACCTCTACCTGGCATGATGCCCACTCGGTGGGCCAGACGACCAGCAAAATGGTGTACCAGACAAGTGCGGCTGATTCCTGCAGATGCAGGGGTATGGCTCCCCCACCTCAAGGGAGATGTTAAGTGGTTGTTGAAGTGCTGGAAAGTCCTCCACAGGCTTGGGAGGATGCACAGCTTTTGGATGAGTTGGGTCTTTGCAGTTTTTTGGGTGCCAGCAGTCAGGCAGGGTTTGGTGCCAAGTTATGTTATGTTATGCTAATAGGAACTTTTATAGCGCTTTTTTACCAGCAGGTTTCTTGGCGATGGGGATGTTACTTTCCAAAAGGAGTTGTTAGTTAGGATGGTTCAGGTCTAGCTGTAAGCCTGGGTGAAGAGCCAGGTCTTCAACATCTTCCTAAAGTGAAGGATGTCTGACTCAATTCTCAGTGGAGGCGGAAGAGCGTTCCAGAATATGTGTTCTAATATTGAAAAGCGTGAGCCTCCTGTTCTTTTGCATCTAAAATCTGGAAGCTATAAGAAGTTCATGTGCATGAATCTTAAAGTACGGTGGGGGGAGTACTTATGGATTTTTGATGAAATGCACTTAGGGCCAGTCCCGTGCAAGGCTTTAAATAGGATACCGCCGGTTTCAAACCTGGAGTGTTGCTCCACTGGAAGCCAGTGCAGCTCTTTTACCAGTGGCTTCATGTGACATCATCAGCCTTGTTGGAATATAATTCTGCCTGCCTGATTTTATATTAGCTGCAGACAATGTATCTGATTGCGCTGAAGGCCTAGGTATAGAGAGTTAGCATAATCATTTCTTGACAGAATCAAGGAGATGCCGTTTTGGATACACGCCTCTCTGCTGAAAAATCTTCTGATTTTCCTCAGTTTACGCAGTTGAAAGAAGCAGGCGGAGGTGACCGCTCCAATCTGCGTGTTCATGTTTGGATCTTAGTCAATGTGCATGCCTAGGCTTTTTATTGAGTTTTTAGTGCAGGAGGCGGGACTAGCTCGGTAGGCCAGTGGGCGGGGGACCAATGCTGAAGTTTATTGTTGGGAATGATGATTTCTGTTTTTTCGGCATTGAGTTTTAATTGATTTTTGTTCATCCAGTTCAAAATGAACAGCATGGAGTTTTTGACAAATTCCTGGGAATCTGTAGATTCCCAGATGGGGAAAACTAGCTGCATATCATCAGAATAGATGTAGATTTGCAATCCCATCTGACGTAATGCAGCAATAAGAGGGCAGATGTATATATTGAAGAGATGCTGGGATAGGCATGAGCCCTGTGGTACTCCACATTTCAAGTTTACTGTGCAAGATTCGTACGGGGCGAGCAAAACTGACTGTTTTCTATCTGCAAGAGATGATTGGACCCAGTTCAAGGCAGTGCCACTAAGACCTGCTACAGTCAGACCAATTTTCATGGTTGATGGTATTGAAAGCTGCAGACCGGTCCAGGAGAATCAATGCTTGAGTGCTACCTACACCTGTCTTCCCTTTTAGGTCATCTATTACAGATAGAATAATGGACTCAGTGGAGTGGGCTGCGTGGAAACCTGCTTGATGTGAGTATAAGAAATAGTTTTTTTCAATAAAGGTACTGAGAGTCTTTGCTATGTGTGTCTCCAACACCTTGGTCAAGAAGGATAGGAGGGATTTTGGCCTATAGTTATCCAGCCTCTGAAGATCAACTCCTTGTCTTTTCTGAAGTGGAACAATCACTGCTTCTTTAAAAGCTTGTGGAACTGTCCCTTGGATTAAGGATAGATTCAGAAGAGAGAGAATGACCTTTGGAAATGCTTAAGGATGGATTTCTTTGAAGGGGGTGCTAGAGGGCCCACGGCAAAATGGCCACACCTTAGTACAGTTCGGCCAGCCATGAGCACACCATCCATCAACATCCTATGTTACCGCCAGCCAACGAGTGTGAAACCAAGCACCCTCTGCATGGCAACACCACCAGCACTGGTGGTGAGCTGCAAGGACTGGTGAGGAGCCAAGATGGACGCTGCACAGCACATTACCTCTGGCGCGGGCTGGAAAATGGCAGCTGCCTAGCTGTGTTGCCTTAGAGCGGTGGTTCCCAAACTGTGCGCCGCAGCTCCCTGGTGCGCCGTTAGGAGTAGCCAGGGGCGCCGCGCACGATGTGGGAAAAAGCTTGTGCCGAGGCAGCTGTAATCATGTGTGAATGTTGTAGCAATTAAAAAAATGTGCAATGTGTCTCGAACCATGTTTTATGTCTGTATATACAATTAGCAACAAAGAACACAACAAAATTCCTGTATACACTGAAACTGTGATAAAAAAATGTAATGTTACAAATCGCGTTTATTTCAAAAGAAAATATCAATATATCAGAAACTGTATTCATTGTATGTCAACTTTCGTGACTCGAAATGGAATTGCTACCACCTCTGCTGCCCTGTGAACATGTATTTTGGTTTGTGCCGTCCACCCCACCAGCCACCTACGAATGCACCATAAATTATGGTATGTTTGTGTATGCACTTTTGTGTGTACGGATATATGTGTGTAGATACTTGTGTATACATAAACAAAGTGGAATCCACTCAAGTGATAGTGATCCCTAGAGTGATGGGGAACACACAGTGTTGTTAAAATGCCCCTCACACACCAACAGGCCCCTTGGTGTCATGCTTCATCATCGGGGCCTTCGCACCCCTCTACGGGATGCGGCGTGCTACGACTCGCGGATACGCAGGAGCACTTGAAGTGAACTATGTGTGGGGGTGTGTGTTATATACCAAGATGTGAGTGAGGTGAGGTGAAAAAAGTGGATAAAAAATACCTGGCACGTGGGAAGAAAAAAACTTTATTAAATCCCCGGCTGGTATTGTTAAAATTAAAAGTGCAGGGCGTGGTTTCAAAAGATACGTGTTAGGGTATCAAACCACTGTGTTAAAAGTCAACATGTTTCGGAGGTCAAAGCCCCCTTCTTCAGGACAAGGGTGAAAAGCACTTATCCTCGCCTTACTCACATGTAAGATGTAAAAGTGAAGCATAAAAATTACCACAATGTGTAATATTCCTCACTATGTTTTATATGTAAGTGAGTGTAGTTGCGCCCAGTTGGCGTAAGAACCTGTGAAAACAAAATCATAGATAAACATACAGGTCTCAAAATCACAGTTATAAAGGAGAAGAATAATGCTTCTCTAGTGAAAACATCAGGTAGCACCCAAAAAAATAATTGGAACCTGAAACAAAAATAAGGAAAAAGGACACTACAAACATACACACACGCAAACCAACACAGCTCTCTGCTCAGATGGAATGAGAGCAGAGCATTAAGGACAGAGAGATCTTACTTTAAGTTCCCAAATACAGGACTTCATGAGCCTTTAAACGTATATTGGGGAATCCTTCCGTTCTAATCAGAAACCTAAGGGATCAATATTAGGGTTTTAGTAGAGGAATATAATCAGCAGAGTGCTGAAACCAAAAAAGGTACAGGTTTTTTCATGGTGATCTTATAACTCACGGTTACAGCAACAGCTAATCGCCTGCCTTCCCTCAACGCGGCTCCGATGAAGTGAGCTGCTAGAGGGCTAGGGCCCTTTTATATGCTTGCCTGTGGGTAATTAGTGGGAATTGATTGAATAATGCAAGCCGGTGTATGCCCAAATACGGAGAGAAATCTCCTCGCGTCCGGTAAAGACGCTAGCGCTATGCGCTGATCTCCCGCGCATGCGCATAGCTATGCCCGCTGGACGCATGCGCGACTCAGTCAGCAAATGCGCCTGCGCAGACGGAGACGCTTCGTGAACTGCACGAAGCTGCCGATGCCGAAATAAATGCCTGGTACAGAGTGGCGATCGGGATAGAAATGTCCCGGGGACATGAATCCATGTGCCCAGGAAGCACTGATAGGGCACAAAGGTGATTATTCGTCTGAGCCCCGATGTTGAAATAGAATAAAATAAAGTTGGCGCCCTTAACTGCAGGAGTAAACCAGGTGAATTGTGGAGATGTGCCTATAGTTATGACAGGCTACTCTCACGGATAAGGGGAGTAAATAATGAATGAATCAGAGGGAGTAACACATACCACATTCTGCTGATGAATAGACCCCTACAACAACACTAACAAGCATGGGACCATATGTGTACTGAAAACGTTTTCACCTAAGGAGGTTCCAAGGAATGGAATCATTCAGTCCAGTGGTGTCGGTTCCCAACCGGAACACCCACCGTTGTTCTTTTTCAAGGAGACCAATCTCTGAGGGTAATTGTTCAATTATTGTCCACTGCAACTCATTCACACAGTGTTGACTTTCAATGTAATGGGTTGACATTTTAGTAGTTTGTTTTCTACACCTGATGTTACTCTTGTGTTCGTTCAGCCTGACCCTGACAGGTCTGGTGGTCATGCCCACATATTCCTTTCCACATGGGCAGGTGATTAAGTAAACTACATTTTTACTATTACAGTTAGTAAAAGCTCGCTGTTCCCATGTAGTCCCATTGGTAAAAGTGAGCGTCTGTGTCTTTTTTGTGAGGTGGCAGTTATTGCAGTTGCCACATGGGTAATGCCCATGTATGCCTTGTAACCTCATCTGATCATTGACAGGAGGAGGTGGTCGAGTGTGAACGAGCATATCCCTCAAATTCCTACCCCTTCTGTGTGCAAAGAGAGGTTTCTCCAAAGTTAAGCCACCGCTTGTTAAAGTGCGCCAGTGTTTGTGGACCAATTTCGTCACTTGGTTGCTGACTGGACTGTATGTGGTGACAAAGACAGTCCTGTTTGCGACATCCTCCCTACGTGGGTTGTCCTCCAACAGGGCATCTCGGTTGTTGTTTCTTGCTCTGGTAGAGGCTTTGTGGATCACAGTTTCCGGATACTTTCTCTGTCTAAGTTTTTCACTCAGATCCTTGGCTTGGGTCTTGTATCTGGCCACATCAGTACAGTTCCGCCGTAGGCGTAAGAACTGCCCATAAGGAAGGTTCTCTCTCAGATGACGAGGGTGAAAGCTGTCAAATCTGAGGAGACAATTCTTAGCCGTGGGTTTGAAGTGTGTTTCCGTTTTCAGTATGCCGGCTTCATGGTAGATATTTAAATCCAAGAACACCATGTTGGTATTCGATGCCTGGAAGGTGAATTTCAAAAAGGCATTCTGATTGTTGAGCCAATCAATGAAATCAGTTATCATGGTCACATCTCCATCCCAGATAACCAGGATATCATCTATATACCTACGCCACATGCGAATCCTCGCCCTGTGGGGATTATTGGGGTGCAAGATTTTCGTTGATTCCAAATGATGGACATATAGTCCAGCCAAGCTCGGGGCAAAAGTGCTGCCCATACTGGTCCCATGCTTCTGCCAGAAAAGGGTGCCCTCATACTCGAAAAAGTTCTTAGTGAGTGCCAGGGATATGCACTCCATCACTACATTTCGTGGGGTGTGATATTCCCAGTTGGTAGAGTACAATACCTCTTCAATGATTTGGATGGTTTCATCATGGGGGAGACTCGTATAGAGGCTCTCCACGTCCAGGCTTAGTAGCATCTGGGAAGTTGGATCAAAGGGCTGATCATTCAGCAGTTGTAATACTGCTTTAGTGTCTCGTAAATAGGTGTCAGTTGCCTGTACAAGGGGTCTCAAGAAAGCATCCGCAAACTTGGATAAAGGTTCCAGGATAGATGAAATTCCTGAAACAATGGGGCGACCGGGTGGGTTCGCCAGATTCTTGTGTACCTTCGGGATGGTATAAAAGTAGGGGGTGCGAGGGTTCCTCTGGGTCAGAAAATCGGACTCCTTTTTTGTAATCCAGTCATGTGTGAGTGCCTCTTCCACCATACCACCTATGTGAACTCTTAGAGATTCAGTGGGATCCTCCGTCAGGATCTGGTAGTTCCTATTGTCTGACAGAAGCCGCCTGCATTCTTGGTCATAGGCTGCGGTTGTTTGAATAACCACTGCGCCCCCCTTATCCGCTGGCTTTATAATCAGGTTTTTATTCATCCTTAGTTCCTTAATGGCCTCATTTTCTGTTCTGCTCATATTCTGAAAAACCCTCTGTCTGGTTTCTAGTCCTTTTAATTCCAGCATCATTGCTTTTTCGAAGGCCAATACTTCCACAGGGAGTTGATTATCCAGTGGAGTAAATGTAGATTTGGGTTTTAGACCAGTATCGGAAGTCTCTGTTGGTAGATCCTTATCTTTAAAGAATGCCCGTAGTTTTATAGTTCTTATGAACTCCTGCATTTCCTTATGTAGTAGGAAAATGTCTGGTCTATTGGTGGGAACATAACCCAGGCCTTTATTCAGTACCTCTTTTTGCAAATCAGTCAGGGGCCACGGGGTTATGTTGATGACTAAGTCCCCCTGTGGCTTGTTGATGCCTGATTGGCTGCCATGCTCCTGGTTACGACCCGAGGGTCTGCCTCCTCTGTGGGCTGCCAATTCACATTGTTGCCCTTCTTGTTCCGCCCTCTGCGGGATCCCTGGCCCCAAGATAAAAAAGGTTGTTGATTTTGGGGTGCACTGGTTTGCTCTGGGACCCATTGGGGGTACATTGGGGGATTTAATAAAGTTTTTTTCTTCCCACGTGCCAGGTATTTTTTATCCACTTTTTTCACCTCACCTCACTCACATCTTGGTATATAACACACACCCCCACACATAGTTCACTTCAAGTGCTCCTGCGTATCCGCGAGTCGTAGCACGCCGCATCCCGTAGAGGGGTGCGAAGGCCCCGATGATGAAGCATGACACCAAGGGGCCTGTTGGTGTGTGAGGGGCATTTTAACAACACTGTGTGTTCCCCATCACTCTAGGGATCACTATCACTTGAGTGGATTCCACTTTGTTTATGTACATGACTTGGGAGACTGAATCCACTGACTCTCTCTCTCTCCCCCCTCTTGTTAAAATTTGTTTATAGACAGCGTACAGCTGTGGGAGTCCCCTTTCTCTTTTGGACCTACACGCTAAGTTTTCACACGCGATCACCTTACCTTTCAAATACCTTCCTGTCCTCCTCATCTGCCAACATGGAGGATGAACACGGACTGACTTTTACTGAGGATGATATTGACCGCATTCTCGCAGATGATAAACCCTTTGAAGGCCTTAGTAGTAGCGATCCAGGGCCCGCTGTAGCTGATTGGGATGAACTAATGAACACCCGCAAGATTCAAATCTGGACAGCCCTCCATGGCTTACTGATGAGAGAATACCTGAGAAATAAGATGGCCCCACAAGGTCTACTGGTCAAAACTGAACCATTTATCTTCCAAGATGACCTTGTTTTTAAGAAGGCATGGTCACTTATCTCTTGGCATTGCACCAGGGACTGGTTAGTACTTATAGTCCAGACAGCAGCAAGGAAATCAGTTGAACTGAAAGTAGAGATCCAAAGACTTGAAGTACAGCTTAAGGCTTTTATTTCGCCAGCGGATCTCAAAAAGGGTTTAGAGGAACTGAACCAACAGATGAAAGAATTTGAGGCGGGCTTGAAACAAAGCAAATTCAACAAACTAAAGAAAGACAAAGACCGCTTTACCCCTGAGAGAGCCTACCCATATACTCGTGCAGATTATGTCATGAAGGACAATACGAGTGATACAGATAGTGTCAACTCGGATGGCAGTAATTCTAGCAACAAATCGGGTGGCTTTCAACAGAGAAAACAAAGAGGCGGCTTTCGTCAACAAAGAGCCCAGTTCCCACGTCAGAGAGGTTGGCGTGGTTTCCAAGGCCCACAATATAACCCTTATCAACCTCCTTTCCAATACCCGCAGTATCAGTTTGTGCCACCTCAAATGGGACCAATGTACCCCCAATGGGTCCCAGAGCAAACCAGTGCACCCCAAAATCAACAACCTTTTTTATCTTGGGGCCAGGGATCCCGCAGAGGGCGGAACAAGAAGGGCAACAATGTGAATTGGCAGCCCACAGAGGAGGCAGACCCTCGGGTCGTAACCAGGAGCATGGCAGCCAATCAGGCGTCAACAAGCCACAGGGGGACTTAGTCATCAACATAACCCCGTGGCCCCTGACTGATTTGCAAAAAGAGGTACTGAATAAAGGCCTGGGTTATGTTCCCACCAATAGACCAGACATTTTCCTACTACATAAGGAAATGCAGGAGTTCATAAGAACTATAAAACTACGGGCATTCTTTAAAGATAAGGATCTACCAACAGAGACTTCCGATACTGGTCTAAAACCCAAATCTACATTTACTCCACTGGATAATCAACTCCCTGTGGAAGTATTGGCCTTCGAAAAAGCAATGATGCTGGAATTAAAAGGACTAGAAACCAGACAGAGGGTTTTTCAGAATATGAGCAGAACAGAAAATGAGGCCATTAAGGAACTAAGGATGAATAAAAACCTGATTATAAAGCCAGCGGATAAGGGGGGCGCAGTGGTTATTCAAACAACCGCAGCCTATGACCAAGAATGCAGGCGGCTTCTGTCAGACAATAGGAACTACCAGATCCTGACGGAGGATCCCACTGAATCTCTAAGAGTTCACATAGGTGGTATGGTGGAAGAGGCACTCACACATGACTGGATTACAAAAAAGGAGTCCGAGTTTCTGACCCAGAGGAACCCTCGCACCCCCTACTTTTATACCATCCCGAAGGTACACAAGAATCTGGCGAACCCACCCGGTCGCCCCATTGTTTCGGGAATTTCATCTATCCTGGAACCTTTATCCAAGTTTGCGGATGCTTTCTTGAGACCCCTTGTACAGGCAACTGACACCTATTTACGAGACACTAAAGCAGTATTACAACTGCTGAATGATCAGCCCTTTGATCCAACTTCCCAGATGCTACTAAGCCTGGACGTGGAGAGCCTCTATACGAGTCTCCCCCATGATGAAACCATCCAAATCATTGAAGAGGTATTGTACTCTACCAACTGGGAATATCACACCCCACGAAATGTAGTGATGGAGTGCATATCCCTGGCACTCACTAAGAACTTTTTCGAGTATGAGGGCACCCTTTTCTGGCAGAAGCATGGGACCAGTATGGGCAGCACTTTTGCCCCGAGCTTGGCTGGACTATATGTCCATCATTTGGAATCAACGAAAATCTTGCACCCCAATAATCCCCACAGGGCGAGGATTCGCATGTGGCGTAGGTATATAGATGATATCCTGGTTATCTGGGATGGAGATGTGACCATGATAACTGATTTCATTGATTGGCTCAACAATCAGAATGCCTTTTTGAAATTCACCTTCCAGGCATCGAATACCAACATGGTGTTCTTGGATTTAAATATCTACCATGAAGCCGGCATACTGAAAACGGAAACACACTTCAAACCCACGGCTAAGAATTGTCTCCTCAGATTTGACAGCTTTCACCCTCGTCATCTGAGAGAGAACCTTCCTTATGGGCAGTTCTTACGCCTACGGCGGAACTGTACTGATGTGGCCAGATACAAGACCCAAGCCAAGGATCTGAGTGAAAAACTTAGACAGAGAAAGTATCCGGAAACTGTGATCCACAAAGCCTCTACCAGAGCAAGAAACAACAACCGAGATGCCCTGTTGGAGGACAACCCACGTAGGGAGGATGTCGCAAACAGGACTGTCTGTGTCACCACATACAGTCCAGTCATCAACCAAGTGACGAAATTGGTCCACAAACACTGGCGCACTTTAACAAGCGGTGGCTTAACTTTGGAGAAACCTCTCTTTGCACACAGAAGGGGTAGGAATTTGAGGGATATGCTCGTTCACACTCGACCACCTCCTCCTGTCAATGATCAGATGAGGTTACAAGGCATACATGGGCATTACCCATGTGGCAACTGCAATAACTGCCACCTCACAAAAAAGACACAGACGCTCACTTTTACCAATGGGACTACATGGGAACAGCGAGCTTTTACTAACTGTAATAGTAAAAATGTAGTTTACTTAATCACCTGCCCATGTGGAAAGGAATATGTGGGCATGACCACCAGACCTGTCAGGGTCAGGCTGAACGAACACAAGAGTAACATCAGGTGTAGAAAACAAACTACTAAAATGTCAACCCATTACATTGAAAGTCAACACTGTGTGAATGAGTTGCAGTGGACAATAATTGAACAATTACCCTCAGAGATTGGTCTCCTTGAAAAAGAACAACGGTGGGTGTTCCGGTTGGGAACCGACACCACTGGACTGAATGATTCCATTCCTTGGAACCTCCTTAGGTGAAAACGTTTTCAGTACACATATGGTCCCATGCTTGTTAGTGTTGTTGTAGGGGTCTATTCATCAGCAGAATGTGGTATGTGTTACTCCCTCTGATTCATTCATTATTTACTCCCCTTATCCGTGAGAGTAGCCTGTCATAACTATAGGCACATCTCCACAATTCACCTGGTTTACTCCTGCAGTTAAGGGCGCCAACTTTATTTTATTCTATTTCAACATCGGGGCTCAGACGAATAATCACCTTTGTGCCCTATCAGTGCTTCCTGGGCACATGGATTCATGTCCCCGGGACATTTCTATCCCGATCGCCACTCTGTACCAGGCATTTATTTCGGCATCGGCAGCTTCGTGCAGTTCACGAAGCGTCTCCGTCTGCGCAGGCGCATTTGCTGACTGAGTCGCGCATGCGTCCAGCGGGCATAGCTATGCGCATGCGCGGGAGATCAGCGCATAGCGCTAGCGTCTTTACCGGACGCGAGGAGATTTCTCTCCGTATTTGGGCATACACCGGCTTGCATTATTCAATCAATTCCCACTAATTACCCACAGGCAAGCATATAAAAGGGCCCTAGCCCTCTAGCAGCTCACTTCATCGGAGCCGCGTTGAGGGAAGGCAGGCGATTAGCTGTTGCTGTAACCGTGAGTTATAAGATCACCATGAAAAAACCTGTACCTTTTTTGGTTTCAGCACTCTGCTGATTATATTCCTCTACTAAAACCCTAATATTGATCCCTTAGGTTTCTGATTAGAAAGGAAGGATTCCCCAATATACGTTTAAAGGCTCATGAAGTCCTGTATTTGGGAACTTAAAGTAAGATCTCTCTGTCCTTAATGCTCTGCTCTCATTCCATCTGAGCAGAGAGCTGTGTTGGTTTGCGTGTGTGTATGTTTGTAGTGTCCTTTTTCCTTATTTTTGTTTCAGGTTCCAATTATTTTTTTGGGTGCTACCTGATGTTTTCACTAGAGAAGCATTATTCTTCTCCTTTATAACTGTGATTTTGAGACCTGTATGTTTATCTATGATTTTGTTTTCACAGGTTCTTACGCCAACTGGGCGCAACTACACTCACTTACATATAAAACATAGTGAGGAATATTACACATTGTGGTAATTTTTATGCTTCACTTTTACATCTTACATGTGAGTAAGGCGAGGATAAGTGCTTTTCACCCTTGTCCTGAAGAAGGGGGCTTTGACCTCCGAAACATGTTGACTTTTAACACAGTGGTTTGATACCCTAACACGTATCTTTTGAAACCACGCCCTGCACTTTTAATTTTAACAATACCAGCCGGGGATTTAATAAAGTTTTTTTCTTCCCACGTGCCAGGTATTTTTTATCCACTTTTTTCACCTCACCTCACTCACATCTTGGTATATAACACACACCCCCACACATAGTTCACTTCAAGTGCTCCTGCGTATCCGCGAGTCGTAGCACGCCGCATCCCGTAGAGGGGTGCGAAGGCCCCGATGATGAAGCATGACACCAAGGGGCCTGTTGGTGTGTGAGGGGCATTTTAACAACACTGTGTGTTCCCCATCACTCTAGGGATCACTATCACTTGAGTGGATTCCACTTTGTTTATGTACATGACTTGGGAGACTGAATCCACTGACTCTCTCTCTCTCCCCCCTCTTGTTAAAATTTGATACTTGTGTATATGCACCTGTGTGTTTGTGCACAGGTGTCTGTGCGGGTTTCTTCATGTGTGTTTCTGTGTGTGTATGTCTGCGCATTTGCGTGCATGCGCGTCTGTGTGTGTCTGAGTGAGTGTGCCTGTGCGTGTCAGCTCGTCCGTCTGCATGTCTCTGCATATGTGTCTACGTGTTGTCGAGCATCAGTGTGAGAGTGTGGATTGTGTGTGTGTGTGTGTGTGTGTGTGTCCGCCTGAGTGGCAATATATGCGCGTGAGGGAGGGGCACATTGCACGAGGGCAGTCGTGACACCGTCGTGCCCTGAGAGGAGTGCACTATCCCAGGACATATTCAAGTTATTAAAAACATATTTAAAGTTCGCCATGTGGAAGTGCACCTTGCAGTCGGTGTTGGGGGAGCGGGGCTTGAACATTAACTGCAGACCGGCACGGAGAGGCTTCTGGGGGTGAAGGTGAAGGAGGGCAGGCACCGAGGGCGCAAGAGCTAGATTCACACAAACAGAAGGCGCTTCCTTCCTTCACATGGACTTTTTCAGGCGCTGGAAGGAGCCGAGTTGTAACTGCATTAACTCGGCTCACTCACTCCTACAGTTAACACCAACTGACTACAACCGAATGTATTATTCTTGATGAGCACATGAATGAATGAATTGCAATGCAATATTACACAATAAGAATATTCAACATTTTAACATCAACAAATCAACCTTTTAACATTAAAAAATAATTCATTAATTAATGCACTGACGAAAAAAGTGGCCCACGTTCAAGGGGCGTGGCATACACTTAAGGGGCATGGCCTACGGTTAAGGGGCGTGGCCCACATTTAAGGGGCGTGCCCTTTCATGAAACACTATTTTGGTTACTCTTTGAGGTTTAATTCGTACAGAAATATTTAGTAAATTAAGCCTTTTAAAGCTCACAGAGCAAGTAAAATTGGTATGCCGCTAATCGAGATCCAAACATATTCAACCATTTGCAAACCTATCCATCATGTATTCTTCCATCCATCATTTCACTCATCCATCCCTCCATCCACCCTTTTACTCATCCATCCATTATCCACCCATTCATCCACTCTTCCACCCATCCATCCATTCACTCATCCATCCATTCATCCTTTCACCCATCCAGCCACCCTTTCACTTACTCATCCATCCACCCAGTCACTCATCCTTCCACACATTCACCCTTTCAGTCATCCATACATCCATCCTCACTTTTTCTCTCCATCCACCCTTTCACCCAATCCATCCCTTCACTCATCCATCGAGCCATTTTCCCTCTCACCCATCCAGCCATCCTTTCACTTTCTTATCCATCCACCCAGTCACTCATCCTTCCACCTATTCACCTTTTCAGTCATCCATGCTCCCTTTCTCTCTCCATTGACCCTTTCACTTAGCCATCCATCCTTTCTTCCACCCACCCAACTATCCATCTACTCATCCACTCATGCATTCATCCATTGACCCTATCACTCATCCATCCATCTTTTCTCTCATCCATCCTTTTACTCCTTCACTCATCTATCCAATCTTTTGCCCATGTACCCTCCCTTTCACTCCACATCCATCCTTACGGTCACCCTTTCACACATCTGTTCATCCATTCACTCTTTCACTTATCAATTAATCAATCCATCCAACATTTCACTCATCCATCCACCCATTCTCTCTCATCATCCATCCATTCACCCTTTCATTCATCCATTCACCCTTTCACTGATATGGACATGTTTTTATAAAGTGTCCTCTTTAATTGTCATGATCCCTTTGCAGAATCATAAAGCATGAACAAATGGTTATTTTTTACAGTTGTTTTACCATTTGGCAGTTTTATATAGTGTAAATTCAGCCCAAGACAAAGGCTTTTTGAGTTCTATTCATGAGTACCAATTACAGTACACATGATCTGATTTTTTATTTAAGGTTCTGGGCGAGGAAGTGATCTGCCCAGAATCACAGGTTGTTGAGCAGACGCTGGGACTCAAACTTGAATCCCCATCTCTGCAACTCTGGCGTTAGGCCACCTATGCCTATGCACAGACAAGAAATAAAAGTGGGAGGATACTGTTCTTGCGCAGGACACAAGGCCAAGGTGACACTGGCCTACATGCTGAGCAACTGAAAAACCAGCAAGGCCCTTTCCATCACAAAATTATTCGAGCCCTCCAGCACAGGAGCACCTGAAAAGCAGCGAAGCCCCTGCTATTACTAACATACTCAGCCCTTCTTAGACCTTCAGCTCAGGAGCACATGAACAGCAGTAAGGCCCCTGCAATTTGTAAATTAATCAGCACAAAACACAGCTGCTGGATCATCCACAGTAGCCAGGGGGGGGGGGGGGGGGGGGGGGGGCTAAGGTGAAGATTGTGCGCTTTCAAAATATCACCTGGCCCCCACAGCCAGACTCATTCTTCCTCGCCCACTGTGCCCTGAATGTGAGGGGCTGTGGGCGAGGTGTTAAGACTAACATTGTTTCCCCAGCTGCGTGGGCCCAAGGGGGGCCAAGGTGAAAATGTCTCAAAAGGCCTGAGCAACACCTGGCCCCCAGGGAGGCCGATTCTTATAAACAATCACCCCTCCCCAGCCCAGCCTCAGCGTAATTGCTTTGCAGGGCAGGGGGTGCAGTAGAGGCCACAGCTGATAATCGCTGTATGGCCGCACAGTGAAGCGCTTTCATTTCTGTCTCTGTCTCCGTGCCCTCTGTGGGGCGTTTTTTTCTCCGCTTTACCAGTCGACAGAGAGCAGACAGCAGAGAGCACTCTCTGTGGATTGGGAAAGGGAAAAAAAAACAGCCCACAGAGGGCACTGAAACACCGGCCCTTCGGCCGATTCCCGAATGCCCGCAGTGCCAATCCGCCCCTGGTTGTAGAACAGCTATGTGGTTCATTTCTTCTAATGCCGGGATGGGGCACGAGCTGCTTCTTGCGACCACGATTATCCCGATAGGCATGCTGGGACATGTAGTTTTGTGACATAGGAATGACAAAGGAGGAGAGCAGGTAAAGAAATGAAATCTCCGTCAGAGTTTAGTTAACACAGCGCCACCTGTGACTGATCATCTGTTGATAATTAGAAGGGGAGTTAAAAGGTGAAGCACACTTGTAGTAGTTGATAAAGATTTTGTATTCACAGACAAGTGCGGTTTGGCACAACGTAGAATTGGATTGGTGTGGCATTAGCTAAGAGTTCTGTGAACACGTTGCAGCGCCTTTTAAGTTGTTGGGATTTTATAATTACACATTTGTCACGGTGAGTGGAAGAAACATCAGTGGCATAAAGGGGAATTTGAATTAAGTCGTAAATACTTTAACAGCGGTTTTCTAAGGAGGGGATTGAGGAACATTTGTTGGAACCAAATGTTTGTGGGGGTTTTAATGGAGCGGGTACCAACAATGAGGAATGGGTCTTATGTTTTGATAGGAGTAACATGAAGAGATGGACATTGTGGCAACACATGCTGATGTGCACGTCAATTTTATATATTTAAACCAACCGCAGTGAAAGTTTGTTAAGGCATGTCTTTCACATAAGTCAGCAGAACAAGTATGTACATTGATAGAGATGTCCGATTATGATTTCATCTTTTGTAGATACCCCTGATGAAGGGAATAGATGTTCCCGAAATGCATTGGGTGACGCTAATAAAGCCGTGACTTGTGGAAACGTACACTCCTTCCTTGTTTGCATCATTTTTTGCAGTACAACAGACAATTGAGTAAAATAAATCGACTAGAGAATGGGATAAGTGGTTAAAGTATATTAAATAAACAAGGAGTACAAGGAAGAAGAATTGAATACTTGATTTATTGGACTCAGAATAGTCCAGGAATGGGCTGTATTGCAGAGACACCCTGAGAAGTTATGATGAAGAACTTCCCACCAGGTCTCTCCCGAAGGCCTTCTGGGCTCCTCTTACTGCGTTCCTACTGGAGCATGGAGACATCCTCAATGCGGAGACTGATACACCATCTGCTCAGCCCGTGTAATCAATTACTGTAACCATTTGTGTCCAACTTACTGTGTTTATTGTAAAAGACTTGCAATACAATAATATATGGGATGCTGCATGACTCAGGTATGTTATGTACTGTTTTACTGTAAACTAATAAAAAAAACTAAAAACAAAAGATGGATTTATGTACTTCAGGTGGACAGACATTGTTCAAGTTCAGTGTTGGTCCTCTGTTCTCGCAGTACCAGCTCTTCTTTGTCCGTCTTCTGTTCCCAGATAGACAAATATGTCTCTCTGATATCAGAGGTACCCCAATTATGAAGTTGGGAGTGTTTAGGGAAGTGTAGGGCAGTAGCCAATGGACTACCTACCACTTGGGTGTCTGCACACCCTCTATGACTAGTTTCCGCAAAGAGAGATGGCTTAATCCTGACCCCCCAGAGTTCCTACTTTCACCAAAACCAAGATGGTGGAACCCTTCTTTGACTGTTCACCTGAGGAGTGTGCCTAGCCTGTACGTTAGACATGACTTCTATCTAATTTGCCACCTGCTCTGTGCCAAATGGGTCTAAGGGCCGGCTGGGGGTGGCCTTCCCCAGGTATTGTGGAAGACAGGGTCGGATTTCAAAGGCAGTAGCGGCTTTGAAGCCTCTGGCCTTGTGATGCTTATCTGCTAGCCATCCAGCTGGAGGAGGTGTTAACACGTTCCACTGGAACAGGCATTGTTCCTGACCTCTGAGAGTGTGGGCTCTCCCTTGCAGGGGGTCAGAAACTCATCATTAAAGGCAGGCTGGAAGATATCAGTCGGCCAGTGTAAGAAGTTGGCCTGGTATATGATGCTCACTAGTTCTAGTGATCACCTTGTACCATGCCAAGCAACCCTTATGATGACCAGCTATCCTAGTAGGGTGGACAAAGCAGTCTTAGGCTAAACTCTGTAAAGGCATGTGAAGTAAGCTGTTTCACCATACACAATCCCCTTGAATACCAAATGAAAGCACACAACACAGATATATATTAAATATATATATATATTTATTTGCTACAAATCCCCTATACTCTTTATGAGCACAGAACCAAATGCATTAAAACAAAACACAGTTTAAATATACAAAAGTTGCACAATATGGATGAGCCCTAGGGGCCCCCTAAACCATATACTAAAATAGTGGTATAAGTACCACGAATCGGAAAGGAAGTAGGCCTAGGGCCTGGGGAATCGCTGGAGCTGTTCGGGACTAACAGTGAAGAAGTCGGGAAAGGCCCGCGGGACTCGGGTGCAGCGCTTAAAGCACACGCATACAACAATGCAATGTCAATGGTGCGTAAAAGTTACAAAGTTAGTGAAAAGGGAACCTTCCGGATGACCTAGAACCTAGCAACTTGGAACATAGACACTAGAGGTGTATTGCTACACAGGGGCATCGGAGTGCCAGGTTTACCTCACCCACAGGAAGTGGGTGCGTATGTCTGAAAGTGTGTCGGGTTTCGTGGCGCTTTTCTATGGAGCCTGTGGATGAAGATGTTGCAGGCGGGTCGTCGAGGAGAGTTCCGATGGATCCAAGGGTGGATCTGAAGAGGTGAAGACCTGAAACAGAGGGGACAATGTTCAAAGTCACTAGCCAGTGACTACCGTGGAACCAGTAGGGAACCAGGCAATGCCGGGTGCAAACAGGTGAAAAGGTGAAGATTGGCTCTGCAGCCACATGGACACAAAGAGGTCAAGGACGTCCAGGCTTTGGTCACGAGCTGTCCCACGAAGGCTCTAGATGATGGCGGTGTTGGCTTCTTGATCGGAGCAAACAGGCTTTGGCTAATGCAAGCCACGCAGGAATCGATGCAAACTTCTCACTCGGACCAGCAAGGTCAGAGCAGAAGCTCCTTTTCAGAGGAGCGAGGGCCAGTCTGGAGCGACCAGACCAGCAGTGTTGTTTGTAGGTTTCGTCGCCAAGATGGCCGCTAGCCACGTGGCAAGTGGCCGGGATAGCACATTGAGTGGCAAAGTGCAAAAGGGCCCCACGCAGATCGTGGTGATGGTGAGGGGCTGATCTTCGGTGTAAATGCTGCTTGGTGGTGGGGCTTCTCAAACGCCAAAGCACAGCATCAAGGGTGCCTCGGGTGCTGCGCAGTCAGCTTCTCAGGGGTCTTTCAAGAAGTCCTTTCCCACGTCTCTCGGTGCCTCCACGGGTCTCTTCTTTTCAGGGACTGTGGATCGGGCTCTGAGATGTCTGGGAATCAAGGTCTTGTCAGGGTCTGGGCTCGAGCTCTGGCGGCGGCAAAGCAGACGTCGAGTTGCTGGATGGTGCCTGTATTCACAGGGTGGTCACTCCTTGGCCACAAGGGAGATGCTCTTCAGTCTTCTGTGCAGCAGAATGTCAAAGTCCAGTTTTCTTCTTAGTTTCAAGTCGAGTTCAGGAGGATCTGAAGTCTTGGGACACAGCTCCTACTCTTATTCTCAATCTGGGGGCCGGATCACCTGCTAGGTCCCTCCTCTGGGTGGGACCAGGATGGGAGAGGTTACACCCCTTTTCCTTTGTCCGGCTCTGCACCAGGACTGGGGCTGGAAAGCCCCTGCACCGGTTTGGACTGGCTTATGCACCGGGACACCTTGTGTGCCCCAGGCATGTCTCATTCTATTCAGCCCTGTCCTACGTAATACACAAAATCCTGTCTGGGGTGGTGCTCGCACCTCCCAAGGCAGGAAACCCTTTGTCTAAGCCTCCCTCGCTGGAAGGACTCCCATCAGCAGGAGGTCAGACTTGTGTCTGTGGTGGCAGCATCCATTTTGTGATGCTGAGGCTCGAGTTTAACTTTAACTGGGGTTCAGGTTATGTACATGTTGTGTCCCTCTAGAAGGGTGGAATGCTACCCCCGTCGCCAGAATTGGCGAGGGGGTAGTATCCCAATTCGTATGACACCTTACTCGACATGTTTTGATAAAGCCAAACCAAAGTTAGCAAGTAACCACAAGGATTATAATGCACTTAAGAGTATATGGTAAGGGAGTTGTTCCCGACAGCTGCAGACGGGCTCAGCTCGTGCCAGAGCACCACCTCACAGGTAACCAAGCACTCTGCCTCCAGGATTGTGGAGGCCTTCCATAGGAGTGGCTTATAGGTTAACATGTGTCCAGATTGGTTTAGATATAGGTATACTATATCTAAGTAAGAGGTGATTACACCAACTTACCCCAGCTGATTGATCAGCCAGTTGTGTCAAATATGGAGGCCAGGCCAGGGGTGGCACAATACATGCTGCAGCCCCTGGTAGGCCTTGGATGCACATATTTGCCCTGGGTACCTGGGGTACACTGTTACAGGGGCCTTTAAGGTGAACCAGATCCAATTCGTAATGCACCTAGAGTGCAATGGCATATGATTTAGAGAGAGAACAGCAGGCTGTGGGTCTGATTAGCAGGCCCACAGCCACATTAAGTCATAAACCAGTGAAGCAAAAAGCAGAAATTTGGGGTGACCATAGGATAGCAGACCCTACTCTCCTACAGCCAGCAAACTATTTGACTAGTAGAGTTAAAGGAGGCACCTCTAAGGTGCCCTCTGGGTGATTGCCATGATAAATCTGATTCTGGCGGCAACAGTATAGATTATTAAGACAAGGTTTTTTATACTAAACACCATTAGTTTCTGTCATCATATAGCTGGGTAACTCGTAATGACCAGAGTCCAGTACATGTCCTTAAGAAGGATTCCTGGTCACTTGCAATGTCTAGCAATGGAACTAGGCATTACACAGACAGATCTGCTTGTGAAGATATGCCATCACATGTAATATAATGCACCCTGCCTGAGGGGTCTAAGGCTTGCTGTAGGGGTGACTTAAATATAGTACATACGGTGTAAAATAGCATGGCAACCAATGAGGGTGCCATGTCGTGTTTTCTAAATGGCTTACACCATTTTACACATCCTGGAATGGAAGTCTTGCATGCAGTTTGTATGTGGGTCCATGAGGGCGCTATAATACATGATACAACCCTTAGGGACTCTCTTTAGTACACATGCTCTTGGTACAAGATGTACCTTCTGCTAGGGACTTATAAGGGTGCTAAGGTCCTTGACAATTGGAATACAAATGAACATTTGTCTTGTTTTAATGGATAAAGCACTAGCACTGGGGCCGAGTTATCATGGTCCCAGTGTACTACCAATCAACAACATCAGTACCAGTGAGCAAAAAGTGGGAGTGACCATGTCAAAAAGGGGCACTTTCCTACAATGACTTCCACCCCCCCATTTGAAATTCTAAAGGGCCCACAAAACACGCTCACTCAATGTGCCACAGGTGGCTTCTGCACGCTCTGTCCAATCATTGCCTGTTTCCTCAGCCACAAACATCTGCCAGGTCCAGGCCCAGAAGCGGGGCCCTCATGATCTGGAAAGCTATAAGATTCAGACGCTATTAACACAAAATGGAAGGCATTTCTGGTGCTCTGGTCCCAGCTGTGCAAATGGGACATTAAATATTGCTTCTTCTAGCCTGTGACCATGTTGAAAACAATGGAGGGCACGTCCAAGGACTACATTGAAAGACCTGGCCCTTTTTCTCAACAGCCTGGAAGGCCGCCGTATGAACCTGACTCCCTCATACTTTTCGAACCTTGACACTTACTCTTAATGTAGAGGTGAGAAGCAGTCTCCTCGCATAGGCTAGGCCTCAGACAGAGCCTTCTGCAAATAAGCTGAATTGGACAATGCCATCCTAAACACAGAACACCACCCCTAAAGCCAACCCAGGGGCCATGCACCAGAATTTCTGCATGGTTGGCAGATGACAACAGCTGAGGTGTGCAAAGCACCACTGAATCTCTTCACCACACCAGCTACCTGCCGTTTATTACATGCAATGTGGATTTGATTTTCTGTTGAATTTGGATTCTTTCTTCTCATTTGCAGACTCTACTGCTTTGATAACCAATAATATAATAGCCGCTCTGACTTTCTTCCTGCTTTGAGAAATATATCAATAGAGTGGCCCCATTGTGCTGTGCCAATGTGAAGGTTCCAGACCAAAACATTTTGCTAAGTACTAATCGTGGGCAATGAACTCCGCTCCACAAGCGGAGATTGTGCAGATTTGTTAACTACACATTCCATTGAAAAAATGAAATTCATACAAACATTCCACATCCAACTCCGCCTTGTAGCGGAGTTAGCTACTGCACCCACAACTCTTTGATAAGACAACTTAACATTTAGATGCTAAAAAGCATGTAACCAATTCACAAAAGTTAACTTAAAAAAATATTAGGTATTGAGAGAGGTGATGATTTTGGTGTCACCCCATACCTATGGGGAGGACCAAGTAGATTCCTTGAACACAAAGAGCATATCATTCTGTGCTTGGGGTGTTCCTAGGAGGATGGGACCACCACCGAATCGTTCAGCATAATGTGCTCTTGGTGTTCAAGGCATCTGCTTGGTTCTCTCCCTAGGTTAGGGAGGACCACAAAATTTTCACCGCTCTCACAGCTTACTTTATTTTCATTTTCGCTTTTGTAGGAGGAACATATGCATTTTAGCATCTAAAGATAGAGGGGCATATTATCAAGACAGTCAATAACACTATTGCTGTTTTAGCGGCAAAAAACTGCTGCTAAAACGGCGATAATGGGCTTGATAATATGCTCTATGGAATTCCAATTGAAGCCCATGTTATATGTCCTTCAAATCTAACATGGGTTTCAATTGGAATTCCATAGAGCATATTATCAAGCCCATTATCGCCGTTTTAGCAGCAGTTTCCTGCCAGTAAAACTACAATAATTTTATCGCCTGTCTTGATAGTATGTCACAGAGTTTTTTGTTGTTTAACTAAATGTACTGTTTGCTATATTTTCAGTTTCAATTTCGTGAGATGACTGAATGCATTTTAGCATGTAAAGATAGTTATTTGTTGCTTTATTAAAGGTATGTGAGATTTCTGTTTTATGAATTGGGATGAGTTGAGGGAAATTTCACGAACACGTAATTCATGAAAACACTCTGAAGTAAGCTACTGCACCCACAACACTATGATAAAACAATTTTTACACACTAAAAAGCATATAACCAATTCACAAAAGTGAGCTATGAAGAATACCAGGCAATGACAGAGGTGATGATTTTGGGACCCTCTAACCTAGGGGGAGGACCAAGCAGATGCCTTTAACACAAAGAGCATATCATGCTCAACACATGTGGTGGTCCCATCCTCCTAAGACCACTCAAGCAAAGTTATGGACAAAAATACAATGCCAACCAAAGGCCCAGCAAAGCATTATGGGGCATAGGAGGTGGCTTCCAGCTCACCTCCTATGCTGACGACACTCAAATTGTAATGGCTATAAGCAAGGGAGGTGTGAAAGAGACTGGGGAGAACTTTCCTGAGTGTATGAGTGCCATATCCGGTTGGATGTCCTCCAACTGTTTGAAACTTAATTCCAATAAAACCGAGGTGTTAAAATTTGGAAACAATCACTTGGTGTGGACACCAGAATGGTGGGCAGAAGAACTAGGACCTTGCCCCATATCAACTAAGAAGGCCAAACATTTGGGGTTAATGGTGGATGATAGGCTTGTTATGGGGGGCCAGATTAGCCAGGTGACCTCAGCTTGCTTTATGATTCTTAGAATCATTAGAAAAATAAAGTTCTTTCTGACAGAGAAAAGTTTGAAGACAGTGGTCATGGCTCTTATAACATCATGGCTGGACTGCTGTAATAGTCTATATATGAATTTACAAAAATGTCAGTTGTATAGACTTCTGTTAGTCCAGAATGGAGCAGCCAGGCTGCTGTCTGGTGTTCCCAAGTATGCCCCTGTCAGAGGCAATCTTAGGAAGTTTCACTGGCTGCCTATAAAACAGAGATCTCGCTTTAAAGCACTTTCTATAGTCTTTAAGGCTATCAAAGGTATTCGCCCGGAATTCCTCAGGCATAAGTTCCAATGGTATGTGCCCAGGAGGACACTGAGATCTACCAGTGGCAAATTAACACAGACTCCCAGGATAAAAAAACTTAACTGGGGTTGTAGGAATTTTTTCCACTGTGCATCAAGAGCCTGGAACGGGATTCCGTTGGCTTTCAAAAATGCCCCCAATCTCCTTATGTTTCGGAAGAGTTTGAAGACATGGCTTTTCTCCCAATGATATCTCAGCTAGTTTCAGGAGGCCAATGCTTAGCGCCAGGACACCCAAGGGTAATTGTGCGCTCTATAAGTGTTAAATACATACATATATCATCCCAAACACAATTAAAAAAATGGTACTGTTTGCTATATTTTCATTTTTGTGAGATGACTAAATGCATTTTAGCATGTAAAGATAGTTATTTGTTGTTTTACTAATGGTTTTACTAAAGGTATGTGAGATTTCTGTTTTATTAGTTGGGATGAGATGAGGGGAGTTTCACAAACCCTATGATAAAACTATTTTACCTTTACATGCTAAAAAGCATATAACCAATTCCCAAATGTGAGCTTTGAAAAATATCAGGCAATGACAGAAGGACAGATTTTTGAGTCCCCCCTAACCTAGGGGGAGGACCAAGCAGATGCCTTGAACACAAAGAGCATACCATGGTCCATGGTTGCACTGTGAGTTTCATTTTGTCGATTGCAGCGAGTGAGCAGGGAGACGCCGAAAACCGCTGCGGTCAAGCTCACGTTTTCCCCCCGACTCCAGCCTCATTTTGTCACTGTGCACCTTTACCCTTATCGGGGAGCCAAATGGATCGCGATTCAGTTCGGTTGGGCCGTACCTTCACCCAGCTGCAGCAAGCCATGGACTGAGCTGTGGACTGAGCACAGTGGAGTGCGTTCGTCCTCGGCCCACCCTAAGGTCGCTCTGAACGCTTTGGATGCTCCCGCCCCTGCTTTTGCTCCCGCCCCTGCTTTTGCTCCCGCCTGCCGACAGTGCTACCAGCAGTGCTTCAAATTGAGGATCCTGGGAGTTGTGCGGTGAGCTTCCAATGCCTGAAAAAACCTTTGGGAGCTTGTTGCGGTTGTTCCAAGAGCACAGGTACACAGAGCTTCAAATCCCACACCGACGCTGATGCTTACTGGCTCGGAGATAAGGAGAGGAGAGGGTAGTGTGGAAAGGGTGTGCTGAGCTGAGTGTGGTGGTCAAGCACTCATTCATGCTCAACCTCTGCTTGTCTCCCTTCGATTCCTTTTGCACCTTCCTTTGGCTTTTGGGTCTACCGAATCTACTCTTGCTCCTCTGAACCTACCCCTTTTCTTTTTTGAAACAACCCTTCTCTTCTGCAACTCCTGCAGCCCTTAAGGCCCTACCACCCTGTCTGGCCCTGTGGATCTTTTCCCTCATTGTCTCATTTTCTTTGCCAGGAGGGTACGTAGGGCCAGAGTAAAAGAGTCAATGGGCTCCTCTATTGTCTAAGACTTAGCAGATTCTGCTTCAGTAGACTAGAGTGGCAATACAGTGGTCTTTAGGCACATTAGACGGATCAGGGAACTAGCTCCTTGAACAGCCAAACACAAACACAATCACCATTAGCAAGGAGCTATCAAGCGAGCGACCCAGCAGCTAGCAGTCAGCAGCCAGCAGTCAGCAGCCAGCAGAAGCAGCCTGAAAAACAAGTACATATAACTTGGTTAACTTGGTTGAAGTAACATACAGAATATATACGGCTGGAATATGGTAAACAGGATTCTAAGGAGGGTATCAGTGCAAATAAATATGCGAACTGGCAAGGTCAGGAATACACCTAGTGACAAATCAGGAGCCCCTTAAAAAGGATCCAAGGTAAATCAAATTACTAGGAAAGATGCTAATACAACTTGTGTAAGTACTAAACTAAGGAGATCACTAATCTCACCAATAGCCACGATGTTTGGGAGATCAACAAAGAGCATCCTAGGGGTGCCAAATTTTAATTGCTCAAGGACCCGGGTTCAGTCATCTTCTCAGCAACAGGTGACACACTAGGCCTGATGACTCCTTTGGCTCCCAATAAGGTAGTGTAACGGCTGGAAAGCCAAGTAGCGCAGGTTAACTTGGTTAAAGTAACATACAGAATATATACAGCTGGAATATGATAAACAGGATACAAGGAGGGTATCAGTTCAAATAAATATGCGAACTGGCAAGGTTAGGAATACACCTAGTGACAAATCAGGAGCCCCTTAAAAAGGATCCAAGGTAAATCAAATTACTAGGAAAGAGGGTAATACAACTTGTGTAAGTACTAAACTAAGGAGATCACTAATCTCACCAATAGCCACAATGTTTGGGAGAGCAACAAAGAGCATCCTAGGGGTGCCACATTTCCATTGCTCAAGGCCCCGGGTTCAGTCATCTTCTCAGCAACAGGTGACACACTAGGCCTGATGACTCCTTTGGCTCCCACTAAGGTAGTGTAACGGCTGGAAAGCCAAGTAGCGCAGAATTTGTCTAAAACTCTAATAGGATTGACAACGTCATTACCAACTGCTAAAACAGCGCAGGACTTCAGTGAGATAAATTCGTAAGCGGTCTGTCTGAGCAAGAAACTCTCTGTCAGTGGTTCTGCTTTGCAACATATCTCTACAATAACAGCAATTGTACACACTGATTCTGTACAAAAGCACCAAATGGGAAGCCAAGTGTTGCCAATAAGCCCATTTATAACACAAGGATTAAACGTGTCAAAAACAATAGCTCTGGAAGGAGAACCTATGTGCAACTCTCTAGCATATTAAAAAAGGAAGGAGAAAAATTCCCAGATAATATCCTAAGAAGTCAAGTTAATAAACAAAAGAACGAAGAACAAAACAAGCCAGATCAGCCACCATCTAAAGCCCAGGACCATGGACACACATTCACCTTCAAAACTTTTCAGCTAAGTAACGAGGACTTAGATTATTCATGGTTAAATTCATCATAAATTGACAGGATTATTCGGATATTAATAACCTCAAAAAAACTCGCAAGAAGCCTTAACAGAGGTCTTAAAAAATGCGGACATGAAAAAACTCTCACATAGCCGCAAAAAGGGCTAGTTCAACAAACAATGTTCCCTCAAAAATATTGCCAGCTTCCAGAGTTCATCGTAAATGTCAATTTAGAATTAAGTACCTCAGTTGAATCAAAATAAAAGGCCAGACAATCTCCCTTGCAAAGACAGCGGGGCAAGGGTTATGACACAGATGCAGATGGAACTCTTACGCTGTTACGAGCACTGCAAGCATCAACAGATACTCTGACTATGCAGTCAGGCAAGCTTGACACCCAAATAGACTTAATGAACATTATTGTAACCTATGTTGCAGGTATTAACTCAAAACTGGACAATTTAACCAATTTAAAAATGTGAGTTCAATCAATGTACTCTCCCTAGCCCTCTTCATGTACATGCAGTCCAATTCAAGCTTTTTACCAACTTTAATGGAACAGATTATTTCTCTTAACAATGGTATAGTTCCCTCACAGGAAAATATCAACCTAGTTTATAGTGACTCAAAAACAAATAAGCAGCCCCTGCCAGTAGTGCCAGTTTTGGTACCTGGAGTTAAAAGTATAACTCAGCCTTCTAGTACGGTAATGGCAGGACACGTTAATGCTGAGCAAAAAACGAAACCAACGGTTTCTTCAGGTCAACCATCTACACAGGTGCAATCCAGATGGCAAAAAAAGAGAGAAAGGAAAGCTAGAAATAGAATAAAGGATCATTCTACTGATAGTTATTCCAAATTATATCTGATTTTCACTGCATCATGTAAAAGAAGAGAAATTAGAAGGAAATGTATCACCATCAATATCTGTAAACCCACTGCTAATTCAATTCAAATCAACTAAAGGATCCACAGGAACAAATATAGAATTCCCAGAGTCTCTTGAAAACAAAACCACTGACACCATAATCTTGGTTCTTGCTAACTCCGAGGAGAAAAAGGAAACACATAAGTCAGATGATAGAGTCAGTCTGTGTGCACAAGAACTTAAGAAGCAAATAGACAGAGAAGAACCCAAAAATTGCAAAAAGCAAACTCGTTTAAACTTGCAACTTTTATCAATGGCAAACTTATCACGTTTAATTCAGACGGTCGTATCCGGAACAACAGTAGGACCTAAACCTGCCAATGATTCAAACACTTTCTTAGGTACAAGACAACACTCATTAAATTCTGAAGATACACTGGGTTTCTAGCAGCAGGAAATAAAAAGAATAAAAGTACAGCCCTGCAAGACATTTCTCAAACCATTGCTGTAAACCAGGAAAATATAAAGAGAAACCAGTCACCACAAGAACAACTACAATATCATATTGCAAATCAGATAAACTACGAATTGAAGGGCAGTATATATAAGGAACGTCTAAGAGACTCACCTAAGCTTAACGGGTTAACACAACAGATATTATGGTCACTGGAATACGATTCACAAGATAGCCATGACATCTTAAATAGTAGCAATATACTAAGACTCCTGGCGGTAATCCCGGACCTAAAGCAGATACATACAACAAACCTTTTGGCAGTCCAGTCTCTCCAAGCAGACTGAACAGACTCTAAGGAACAAACACTGACTACATGACAATCAGCAGAAATTACTCAGCTGATATTAAACAGCTCCCAACAATTTGCGGGCTGTGGTATAAACTATCTATACCAACAAGTCCTTGCTACCCCTCTCCCCTGACAGATAATTATTTACATCGAACAAAGCGAAATTGTGATAACTCTCTGGTTAACAAACAGGTATTTTCTATACTACAGAGTGCCAAAGGAAGCACCAGTTCACAAGCAACCTTTAAAAGCAAAGTCGTAGTTTGATATCCAATAAACAACGTAAGCTCAATTGACTGTCACTGGATTCCGGGAATACTAGTCACTGGCAACAGAGAATGACAAAGAAAAATAACTAGGAACCCTTATGAGGATGAGATTCACATAATATTATGGAACATAGCTGGAGCAAAGAAATATCTTGAAGAAGGCCTCCCTCTACAAAAATGGGCCTTCTGTGACATAATTGCCCTACAAGAGACATGGGCAATGGAGGACCTTCCTATAGTTGGATTCACTCACTACACAGTGTTGGCAGAAAAATGTAAATAACTTGGTCGGGCTAAGGGGGGCCTGGCAGTCTAGATAGCATTAACTCTAAATATTACTTCAGACAATTGAACTCACCGGATCCAAGCATTCAACTTATCAGACTTACATACCTTAGCTCAGGCAAAGAGACATCAGTAATACTGATTAACTATTACATGCAGCCGAATGTCCCCCAAAAAAGGACAACAACGCATTACTACTCAAAACCATCTCAGAACTACGTTGGGCTTAACCAGATTGGTGTATATTTCTAACTGGAGATTTCAATGCAAATGTGTTCCATATACCTGATGAAGATGAGATTCTGGAAGCTGATAATATCTTTTGGAGCTTATAGTAACAGTTTCCAAAGAAATCAACCAGACAGGATAAAATTGGTCAACAGCTGATAAAAGCTTTAGAATAACAGGGAATGCTTGTGATCAATGGAAGATCGGAAGAAGATACTCCACCTAAATATACATATCATGGACCAATACCACGGTCGACACTTGATTACACCATCATAACGCTCCCACTAACACCACTTCTTGCTCATTACTACATTGAACAAACTATATTGAGTGACCATTCGATTCAGCATATTGTTTTCAATCTAAAATTAACATGCTTCCAAACCTCTGCATCCCGGGAAGAAAATTTGAATACAATAAATCTAAAATACCTCCTTTGGTCAAATGGTAGCACTCAGGAGCAAAATAAAACAATAAAAGTGAAAGTTGCTGAATCTATTCAAGAAAATATCAATATATTACAAGCATGGGCACAATTTTTGTTTGACCTACCAACAGCAAGAGTTATCTCTAGTCAAAATATACCATGCATTAACTCACACACAGGATTAACAAGTGAGGTAAAAAAAGTTAAGAACAGTCATAAAAAAAATTAAGGAAATTACAAACAAAAATCAGTAATGCTATTGCATGGGAAGCATTTCGAGATCAGAGAAAACTCTACAAAAAATAGCTATGGGAGAACAAACTGTCAAGAACAGATACTTTCTGGATAAAACTACTACACAACGCAAAAAATCCTAACTCAAATACATTTTGGCAAAAAATAAATGAATTGAACTGGCAAAGAAAAATTTTAACTTCAAATGTACAGGAACAGGTATGGGTAAACTATATAAAGCAGACATTTTTATTGGAGTATTATCATTCCCAACAGACTAAGGTAAGGCAGGTTTGTCCAAGTCATTCACTGCAACTTGGTGTTGATGACCAACTTATTCTAACAAAACAAATGAAGGAAATCCCTGGCCCATCTACGGAACCCAACATAACTAATTTCCCCTACACAGTAGATGCAATATAAAGCACAATAAAAAAAAGTAGAAGTACTTAAGCTCCGGGGTCCAACGGAGTCCTGCAAGCTTTTTTCAAACATGACCCAGCTTTTTGGAGCGCTATACTAGAGAACCATTATTTAGAAGTCAAAATCCTAATTTGCGATCCAGCAAGCTGGCATGGATCTATTTTCACACCAATATAGAAAAGGGGAGAAAGAACAAATCCGTATAACTGTAGGCTTATAGCATTGTTGGATGTTGAATCGAAATAACTTGCCTCCCTGATTCTCGAAGATTGGTTAATTGGTCACATATACTTACATTGATTCCTGCAAACCAAACGGGCTTTAGAAAAGAGATAGGAACGATATCTAACATCTTGTCTGTCTCCCTAATTGCAGAGAAATGCAAAAAAAAAAAAACAGAATCTCAGAATCTGCATCTCTGTTTCATTGATCTAAAAGCTGTGTTTGATAGTGTGGACCGGCAGCTCTTGTGGACCAAACTGCAAACATGGAATATTCCAGAAAAAATTCTAAAAGGATTAATGTTATTTCATACTGTTACATGGGTAAGAGTTAAACTCAGGAATGATACAAGAGTTTCAAGAAAAGTATTCACGAACAAAGGCTTGAAGAAGGGATGCGTTTTGGCCCCTCACCTTTTTAACCCTTTTATATCTGTTCTGTCAGGAAAACTTAATACAAGTAACTCACACCTTGGTACCTTACTCCTTTCGCTTCTTGCTTACGCTTATGATATTGTTCTAATCAGTCTAACAAAGATCAGTTTATCGAGATTATTAAAAGCACTTGTAGAGTTCCTAACAGTAAATAAGTTAGAACTTAATACAACAAAAACTATGCTTATCAGTAACCGGGCTACGCAACAGTACAACACCTGGAAAGTGCATAGAAAATTTGTCTAGTTACGAGTATCTAGGATTCTACATAGATAACAGACTGACTCATTTCAACCACAGGAACTATATGGCTCAACGGGAAAATGCACTAACCTTTGCTTATAAGTCACTGGCAAAGAAAGTGGAGGGTCCATCATATAATCCACTGATCTCTGTAATGACAGCTAAAACTCATCCAACGCTTACGTATGCGAGTGTCGCCCTTCATGGAAAAGATTCAACCATTCTTAATAGTTTAATAACTAGTATCTTCAAAAAGGTCTTTCAGCTTCCTCAAACCTCCTCACCTGCTCAAATGCGCTTGGAATTAGGCCTAATTAATGAAACCATAGGCTGACTCTATTCTAAAATAAAAGTGTGGTATCTGATTGAACAATACTTGGGGAATTCCCGGCTTAACGAGGCTCTGTGGCAATAACTTGAGAACGAGAAGAAATCACCTTACACTGTTCATTTACACAATGCACTTGAAGTCATGTGTACCCTGTACCTGTGGAATACAAATATGTCCTTTTCAACTTTTAATTAGCACTTAATAAAGTTGCTAAACTCCATTCTTTATTACTGGACAAAAACACTTTCAGCCAAAGATTTCACTCCTGGTCAGCAATTAATAACTATAAAGTTCTCAAACCAACGGCCTACTTAGGTCATGCATTTTCGGCCCATTTAAAAACAAGCTAATGGCGCTGCGCTTTGGAACTTATCCCTCACTTTCAGACGCCCCAAGGTGGAAATATATTACCTCAAAAGTGTGCTGACTGTGTGGTAATCATAAGGAAGATTTCATACATCTGATATGTATATGTCCGTAACGCCATCTAGCACGAGTCACTTTGTTAAAGGAAGCCTTCCAGATTAGAGGAATAAGATCTTGCAGGTCTGCTATTATTACAGGTCTTGAGCGGTCAGACCCTGGATGAACTGCAAACTGGTTAAGATTCTTTATAAACATGAACAGGCTTTGCAGCTTAAATCTTTAAGTGAGGGTGAATCCTCCAAAGAATAAACGGCTGCTGCAATCTAGTTCACCGGTCTGTGAGCTCAATGACTGAATTAACTGCTGTACCTACATTGACAAAGAGCATATCATGCTGGTCCCATCCTCCAAGGACCACCCTGAGCAAAGTTATGGGTAAAAATACAATGCCAACCAAAGGCCCAGCAAAGCATTACGGGGCGAGATTCTAGACTGCAGTGAATAATATAGTATTAGCTCTCAGCTAAGCCGGGAGATGCTGCCGCTTGAGTAATGTTTTGATATTGGATACTATAATATTCATTGCACTCTAGAATCTCGTCCCATAATGCTTTGCAGGGCCTTTGGTTGGGTTTGTATTTGTGGCCATAACTGTGCTTGGGGGGGGGTCCTAGAACGATGGGACTGCCACCGAATTGTTCAGCATGATGTGCTCTTTGTGTTCAAGGCATCTGCTTGGTTCTCTCCCTAGGCTAGGGAGGACCCCAACATCATCACCCCTCTCTCTGCTTGCTGTATTTTATGAGATGACTATATTATCAAAGGTATGTGAGGTTTTTGTTTTATTAAGTGGCATGAGATGAAACGGAGTTGCGGAGCTTAGGTCACGGAGTTTTTGGTCATCTCCGCAGAATTCCGTGTAGTGGTACTCTGCCAACTACGCCCAAGCTTACTAATGTCAGGGTGAACCCTTAAAGTCAGTAAATTAACCAGAGCTTTATTCCTGGATAGCTATGACACAGAGCAGACAGTCTTAACTTCGAGTGAATGTATTTATGCAGTACCAAAACAGTAGTAAAAACAAAACTCAAGAAGATTACCAAACCAAATTTGAAAAACAGAGTGGATTTTCAAAAATAAAATGCTATCAAAATGTCTAAATTCCAATTTAGAAAAATATATTATATTTTTACAATTATACCGAAATGGTAAAAATCCAGTAAGGGAAGCCAGAGTTATGAATTTATAATGTTTAAATGTGAAAATAGTGGCAAAAGCAGTAACCAATAACCATGGTCAACCGGTTGTCCTTGGCAGGTACCTAGACGCAAATTAAGTCCAACCACGATGGAGCATGGGTCAGATACAGAAACCAGGCTTGACCAGTTCAGAAGATTTATCTACGTATTTTGGCTCTGCGTTATGTATGAGCGGAAGGCCCACATTTCCGCCATGGAGGTGGAGTAAGTTACTCCATCCCCATGATGGAGGGACTGCCCGCCAAATCTATAAATGACCACCATGCAGACAGTCATTTACTAAAGCATTGCCAGGAACTGCCGTCACGGCCATGCTTGTCAATGCATTTTGCACTTTGCTACAGGGCTGCATCAGCATGATGCAGTCCTGCAGTAAAGAACATTCTTTTTTCATTTTCAAAAAGAAAATCCTGAAACGGGATTTTCTTTTTGTAAATAAAAAAAGTAACTCCCTTCTTGCCATGGGAGTAGTCTCCCATAACGGGGGGAGCATTATTTGCGTTTTACTGTCCCTCAGGTGGTGAAAGACAGTTAAAAATGGCTGTAGATGCAACCATCCTAAATGGGCGACCAGACATATAGTCATTTCTCTGATGGACTTTACTCCATAGGTCTGTTGGAGAAGTCAGGCCATGGTGGAGATGGATTAGTCGTAGCCGTGACCAGACTTATGGTCCGATCATACAGAGATCGGGTGGGTGGACCATTATTTTCGTGGGGAGGGAAATTTGTCGACCCAGTGAAAGAATTCTCTTCATATCAATATATAAATCAGGTCCTTAATCTCTGAAATACAAGTGAAAAATTCTCGTATGGGAAATACAGCTGGCTGGAGATGAAGACAGCCTCACGTCTTCAGAGAGCCACTTGACGAAGTCTCTGTGAAGCTCTTGAGTGGGAGAAATTTAAATTTTGCTCCGCAGAAAATGTCCCTCCTTGGCTGGATTCTTTTTGCACCTTTGCCCGATGAAGAATTTTACCTTCGGATTTAGGGCCTTATTACGACTGGCCGTCTTTCAATAGGACCGTCACAGTAGCGGTCCCAGAAATACCGACAAGACCGCAGTGAGCCCGACCGACAAATTGTGAGTTTAACCCACTGCGAGTGGGTGGTGCGGCTGTAGTCTCATGATGGTGGCTGTGTTAGGCTCAAGGGAGAGCCTAAACAGCATGCCTCTGCCGTGAGAGTGCCTGCGGCATGCTCCTGTATCGTGTGGCATGCACCATGTTGTGCAGGCTACACTGTTCAGGAACGAGGGTGCAATTCCAGAAGGGCACCTCATGGTCCCCCCTGCATGCACCCTCGTGCCCATATTCGGCCAGAGTCCCTGTTAGGGAACCCTTACATGCATGTCTGCCATCCTTTTCATGGGGGGGTCCCCATCATGAAAAGGGTGGTTGATATGTACGTTGTAATACTCTTGGTGCTGTTGGTATCAGCACTGCTAGTATGTTCAGGCCACTTGCAGACCGTCGCATCAGCTGGATCCTTGATCCAGGGAGAAGCGGTGGTCTCATGGCGGTCCCACCATCACATTCATAATACGGAGGGCGGACCCGCCAGGGTGGTGGCAGTGGGACTGCCACTGTGAGTACAGTGGTACCAGGACAGTCATACTCCTAATAAGACCCTAAGTAATTTTCACTATTTTGGAGCTTGCATTCTTTCAGCAGGGTACACCTGCAGGCTGGAGGCAAAGAGAGCTCCATAAGGCTGGATATATTTGCCATGAGGTCCCTCTGAATCTGATTGCTCCTGCAGAAAATCTACGAGCAGGAGCTACCTGAATCTTTCCCCCAGCCGCAACACACCTTCGTCCGAATAACTTGGAAGGTTGGTCCCAGTTATCTTGAGGCCTTTGAAGCCTAAATGTTTCTAAGTCCCTTGTTTCAAGGAAAGTTAGTCGGAGTACACTGGACTTTGTAGAAATAACTGGGCTTCTTAAAACAAAAAACAACAGAAAAAACGTGCCTTTCTGTCTCCGGGTTCTGGGATTGTGATTAGTCTGAGCTCTGTGACAACGCACTCAGTCAGGGGCTGGAGGGGTTTGGCATGTTCTCCATGAAGGCTGTAATGCAGCCTGCATGGAGAACAGGGAAGTGCGCATGACTGTTTTGGGTGGTCCGAGAGGGCCGACCAAACAGTCATTGCGCACAAGAGTGTTCTACCACTCTTCCCCACACACTGCTGCAGCAGGAGGAAAAAATAAAATGATAATAAGATTCAGGTATTATCATTTTATTTTTTCCTTTCTTTGCTGGTCCAGGCAGAGAGGCAATGCTCATCCGCCTTAGTGAAGGAGCCACCACTGCCTATAACGTTTTTTTCGCCAGACAGTGGCAAACCACCCAGAGCCGTCTCAGCCCATCCAGGAAATCAAGAATTGTGACCATAAAAGGTATTTAAACAAGACGTCTCCTCCTCACCTCTGACTCTCTGACAAACTACTCCTTTCTCATGCATTGCCCCATGTTTATGTAGTTCAGGAAGGAGCTAAAATATTACCTGTTTGGACAATTCAAACTTCTGCCCCTCTGCCTAGCTTCCAGAAAATGAACTATGATGGGTTCTTAACACCTGCAAATCTAAATCTACATTTTTCCAGGTAACAAAATATATATGTGAATGCATCCAATGTGCTGTGTCTTTTCTGTTTTCTTACCCTCAATGTAGGTGTCCCATGAAAAAATGTTATATGGAGTGATTTTCTATGTTCGTACCTCTTCACCACACCCTTCACATTGAAGGTCAGGTCTGTTGTCTAAAATGTCATAAATACAATAAACGAAAAAAGAGAAGTTAAAATTGCCTGAATATAAAAGAGCTACTTACGCTTAATGAAAGTTTGTTATCTTAATTCAGTACAAAACAGATTATCCACACAGCTTATTCTTTTTGATCACCCCCTCTTTGTTTTGAACTTGTTAAGCTGGCCTGTGAAGCAAAACTAATTACAAGATGAGTGATCTTAACATTAGCTCCTGCAAGCAAATACTGTGCCTGATCAATAACACTCACTCTGCACACCACCAGGAGCGGATTTGTTTTGTTTTCAACAATGTGTTTATTAGTGACTTAATGCATACAAATGGGTACTTCAAAATGCATTACGGGGGTTTATTTTTTAATTTTTATTGTCGGTGGAAAATAACAATGACATGCAAAATCTCCTTTCTCTACAACCTGCACAGAATTCATTTCATAGTTAATAAGAAAACATACACCCACAATTCTCTGACTTTTTAGCATGTGTTAAAGTATTATAGATAGGACTTTTTGTCTTGAATAATGGAGAGTGCACTAAGCTTAAGTAAAAAAAGAACATTGTAATTGTAATATTGTAACATTGTATTTTAGTTTGCTGAGCTTGGATGATCTTTCACAATCCATTTAGGAGAAAATGAAAAAAAATCTTTTTAAAATAAGCAAGTTGTTGATGGTGTTGGTAATCTCAGAATCCAAAGTCTTTTCAAGGGGAATGGTTGAAGGCCGGTGGGCTTGATTAATGCGATGCTAGAATATTGAACATTGCCTACATGAATATCTCTTCGAAATTTTTGGACCTGGCCCTTTATGCAGGGTTATCCCGAAACATTTTGCCTTCCTCAGCCAATTTGTATGACCTTCTTTTGTTGGTTTTAGGACTCTTGGCACTTTACCACTGGTAACCAGAGCTTAAGTTCATGTGCTCTCTACTTTAAACATGCTATGATTGGTTTACACCTGTTTGGCATATTTAATTTACTTGAAAGTCCCTTGTATAGTGGTATTCCATAAGCCCAGGGCCTGTAATTTTAATGCTATAGGCACTGCTTTTGCCACCCACTGACATAACCATTTGAACCTGTCTCAGGTCTGCCACTGCAGGATCTGCATGCACAGTTCACTGCTACTTTGACTGGGCTTATTTGTTAAGCATTATACTCTCCTTTCATTACACATAGGTCACCCCTTACGGAGGCTCAAGGTATGGACATGGTGCTGTGTAAATGAAGGTAGGGCATGCTCTTTTTTTATGTGGCATGTCCTAGTAGTGAAAACCAGCGTATTTTGTTTCTCACTGCTGTGAGGCCTACTCTCATAGGCATTGGGAATTCCCTTATCTATATATATTTAAGTGGTAATCCCTGAACTAAAAGATGTGACATTGCCATGTTTGGTGTATTTAGAATGGTAGTGATAAATCCTGCTTACTGGTATAGTTAGAATTTTCATTACTATTTTAGAAATGCCACTTTTAGAAAGTGGGCATTTCTCTGTGCTTATAGCTCTTTGTGCTTTGCAGCCTGACTCCAATCCACATCTGTGAAGCAAATAAAGTTGGTATTCTTATGGGAGGAAATGGATAATTCTTTAGCCAGTGAGCTTTTTAATTGGTCACTGGTCTGGTCTTTACTTACCAATTATGATTAAAAAACTATTCCATCTAGCTCATTCCCAGACTAATGGGCCAAATCATATTCTATAAGAAATAACAGCACAAACATATCTTTCAACATATATATTCACAATACTTATTAGAATATACTTAAAACATCTACATATATATGTATATATGTTGATACAACGACACATTAGCCATCACACACAAAAACATAATGAGAGCTTACCTGTCCCCGCAATCGTTACAGAAACCGCGCGCGCAGGAACCCATTAAGCCACGTCAATATGTTGTCTATGTCAGTTGCAGCACGTACGTACACATGCAACAAACAGCACGTAGGGGGGCATTACAATCACACAATACAACACTATAATATTCTAAAAGGCAGAAACAATTGTATTATCAAGCGTAGCACACAGCAAACAGTTTATAAACATTTAAATGTAAATAGTTATTTACATGTCTTTGAATGTATAACCATGACTTGCATTTTTAATGACACAAACTTTTCCATGTCTATTTCTATGTCACATGTTTCCTGGTTTAACCACCTGACCTTTTCTTGGTTAATTTGCACTACTATAAATAAGCTCACTTCCTTGGTGCAAACAGATGTAGTGAACAAGTTGCGAGTTTACCCAAGGACCACCTCTAAATGTTGCTTTTCAGCTCCTCCCATGCCGGTTTCTCAATAAAGAGTTTGTGAAAACGAACAGCTGTGGAGTAGCGTCCTCGATCGAAGGGCAACATGGTGGAAATGTTTTGGCGTGGCTAGTCCTGCCGCGGAGGATCGCACCGCCAGCAAAACTGCACAGGTCCACATGGGAGGAGCATAAGCGTTCTTGTGAATGGCTCAGCTGATATTTTAATTTGCCAAAATTTGTTGCTGCCTGTAGCACACTGGAGGGCTGTTAAATATTGATAAATATATTGTCATGAAGCGGGACCCACTGGAGGGTAAACATTATGCCCAAGTACCACAATGACCTGCATGCAACTTCAAAATTGTACTCACCTGGGAGGAGCTGAAAAGCATCATTTAAAGGTGTTCCTTGGGTAAACTCGCAACATGCCAATACCCCCATGAAGGAGAGAGAACTCCGAAATGCTTCGGGATAATTGTTCAGACAGCATGAATGCCGGTTTCTCAATAAAGAGTTTGTGAAAACGAACAGCTGTGGAGTAGCGTCGATCGAAGGCCAACATGGTGGGAAAATATATATATGTATATATATATATATATATATATATATATATATATATATATATATATATATATATATATATATATATATATATATATATATATATATACATATATATACATATATATATATATATATATATATATATATATATATATATATATATATATATATACATATATATATTTTCTTGCAGTCGCCAGTAGGTATATATAGTTAGGACCTAGTTACCATAGGAAATTCCGAACATTCTATTGGGAATAACTTTGGCGCCGATTGAGGGATCTGCCTGTAATTTTCCTTAAATTTGCCTCGCTGCGTTCCGCTCCTTCCCTGAAAGTTTCTGGGGGATTTGTCAAGCGGGGGCTGAGAAAAAAGGGGGTCCCAAAACCTGTTTTACCCATGTTAATTTCCATAGGGACATTCTGACAAGGCTACAGCTCAAACGGCTTAAAGGAATTACACCAGATTTGGCAAAATGGTAGGGACTGGTATGCAGCAGTGCATTTTGTATGTTTGGTGTCAATCCCTCCAGTAGTTTTTGTGAAAATTGAATGTGAAATGTAGCCCAGTGCAATTTTCCATAGGACCGTTAGACACAGCTACAGCCCGAACGGCTGAATGGAATTACACCAAACTTGGCAAAGTGGTAGAGCCTGGTATGCAATAGTGCCTTTTGTATATTTGGTGAAAATCCCTTCTGTAATTTTTGCAAAAATAGACTTTTTTCAAATTATATATCTATGGGCGGGACACGGTGCGAGCACGCGCATGCTCCGTCCTTGCACTGTCCATGCACGTGCGCGGACCTTAGCGTGCGCGCACGGAATTCTGATTGGCTATTGGACGTCTGTCAACATTGCAGTCAGTCGAAATGAGGAAGTGTTGTCCGCCACCTTGTTTTTGTGGCAGATTATAGTGGTTGTAAACAGAAGTGTAATAGTTGACAAGGAGGCAGGGTAGAGATTCCTGAGCCCCCTAGGTTTTGTCATGGGGTCTGTAAAGGACCCCGAAGGTTGAAAAAAACAAAAAAATAAATTTAAAAAAATCGCGGGGTCCGCGCACCGTGCGAGGACTTCGGATCAAAAAGACAAAAAAGAAATACATTAAAATAACAAGTTTCAGTGTTTCGATGTTGGTTGAGTGCAACATTGAGTGATGACTCTTTAACCTTTGGATTTAGGTAGGTGTTTTGTGGAGAGTTAGTATGGTAATTGGAAGAGAGCATTGGGGGTAGGTTGAACATTATGTGAGTTTGGAAGTGTTGATAATTTGAACCAATTAAAATGTTACTTTGGTTTTGACTTTGTGTTTGATAAAATGTGATTGGCTGGGTATTTGAATATGAATGAAAAATGAGAGGGAAACACAGCCATTTTGAGATTTTAGTGTTTGAGGTATACTTATGAGGTGTGAGATTTAGACAGAATTTACTGTTCAACAGTTTTCTAGAAGGTGAGTTGTTAATTTGTAAGGAGAACTCTGTTGTTCACTTTAAGTTAATAGGAAAAATGTTTTCTGTTAGTTATTTAATGTTTTCTGTTATACTTATGGTTTGAGTAGGGCAACATCAGATGCAGTGCTTTATGTTTCTAATTCTTGCTTGAAGCTATACACTGTCCAGGGAAACACGGCCATTTTGTCACTATAGTGTCTGAGGTAGTTTTGTGAGGAAATTTTGGTGTTCAATTTCTGGTGTGAGATTTACACAGTAGTGACTCTTCTAATAGAATTTAGTAGTTTTTCTCTGCCCTATCTCACTCTTCCTAAGCGCTGTTTCTCTTTCTTTTAATAGTACACTAACATAAAATGATGAATGAAAATGAGGAGCCTACCAACATCTTCTTTCAAATAACAGCAACGTTTATTGAGGCAACTTATTCTGTGGCGTAGATTGATCCTATAGATGAAACAAATCATGAAGAACATGAAGAAGATACCATGGCAGATTTTTTTGATGAAACACTAGATATGGAATTAATGGAATGTGTTGACATTGTTGAGTTTGACGAATCATTTTCAGACACTTTGACGGATGAAATTCCTGATGAAGAAATGCTACAAGTTCTTTTAGATTTTGAAAATTCTGATAAATAAATTTTAATTTAGTAAAGAAAAATTGTTTTGAAAATTATACTTATTTAAATGTAATTTATGAGGTAGTAGCAAAGTGATACAATTTTGTGTTCTTCATGTCCTGCATCCTTTCCTTCACTGACTGTCTCTGATTTACTAGTTTACAACATAAGTAAGTATATTGAACAGGAAGTGTGTTTCACCAGAGTAGGAACTCATGACGCCTTACGCCAATTCTGACCACACATTGAGAAAGGAAGGAATCATGTGAACAAATCTGTTTCTGCTTTCCTGAAAGACTACAGTATGGATTCAATATACCACAATAACTTGCATTACAACATACAAGGTATCTACAGAGGAGGCGATGTCCATTTCCATTTTTTTTTTCTTTTTTTAATTCCAATAGGTCCGCACACCGTGAGTGCTCGGTAAATGCACGGTGCGTGAACCCTATCGCCGCCATTTCGTGGTTTCAGAAGAGAGTGAAAAATATAACTTAAAAACGTGGGAAGGGGGTAGGGTAGAGGCTCCATGGCCCCTTAGGCCTTCTCAGGGGGTCCTAAGGTTAAAAATAATGTTTATTTTTTAAAAAATAACAGAAAACACGATATGTCCGTGCACAGGGAGTGCTCGGTGAGTGCTCGGTGCGCGGACCTCGGTAAAAATTAATAAAATAAATAAAGTTAAAAATCATATTTGAGTGTTTACAAGTTAGTTGGCTCTAAAAAGAGCCGTTGTGTTCATTGTGTTTTTTTGGTACCTACAAGTAAGTACCAATGCAGAGTCTGATGTTACAGAGATAGACTCTGTTCCTTTCATCAGTGAAATGTACACCATCTGTCCTACAGATGCCTTGTATGTTGTAACGCAAGTTGTTGTGGTATATACAACCCATTCCATAGTCTCTCATGTATGCAGAAACAGATTTATTTACATGTTTCCTTGCTTTCTCAACCTGCGGACAAAATTGTTTGGACCAATTCCATTTTTGCCTTTGGCATATATTGGAATAGACAAAGGCAGTTTGAGGAAAAAATGACATCAATTGTCCAAAGATGTCCTTCAATAGCATTTCCAGACCAACCCCACTCAAAGTGCAGAAGTCATTTCCACCACAGTGCACAATTATGAGGTCAGGGTGTGGGAGATGCACGAAGGATTTCACCAATGATATCAATTCGTGACATCTCAATCCTCTCTGGCCAATTCATAAAATATCCACATTTGGTAAATCAAGGTTTAAAATTCCTCTGTTTGTTGCATACCTTTTAGACCAGAATACAAAGCTGTGTCCTACAAACCATACTGAAAGCATGTTCAAGGCAGATCTGGTTGTACTCAGATGAGGGCTGTAAATGAAATGGCAGTTGGAAAGCTTGCAGTTTAGAAAAAAAGAGGAGGACATTCACTGCACTTGAAGCTTAAGAAATGATTGGTGCTTTCTGAAAATGCAAAAGCGCATATTAGGGTGCATAGTTTTGTTTTTTAAAAAAAGCAATTCTAATGGTTCAGAAAAGGTCATTGAAAGGAACATTGCACATGATTAGCTGTTATTTTGAAAGCTCTAACAACCTTGTTGGATTCAGTGGGCTAATCAATGTGTCTTTGGTCCAGCCAGGGGGAGCAGGAAGATCCCATATAGGCGATCTATTAGAATGGTAGCCTATTTTGGTAGCAACTCGAAGGTTATACCAAGTTCTTGCAAGGTCCTGCAATACCTTCAGTTTGATCTTCTTAAAGAATTTAGGGTCTCCAAACTTAAATAAAAAACCTGACTGGTTTAGACCCCCACACTGCAATAATGCTGTGAACATGAGCCCGATGCCTTGATCTGCTGGAGTTTTGAGTAACATACGGGCATGTGTCAACTGAAAGGCCCAAGCATAAATCTGGATGTCAGGACCAGCCAAACCACCCTTCTCCCTACGTCGCCTCAGTTTAGTCCAAGCAATTCTGGCAGTCTTATTCCTCCAAACAAATGAAGTAATGTCACTCTGCATCTTTGCTATCAGTGTTTTCTCAAAGTAGAGTGGCAAACTGTTTAAAATAAAAGTCAACCTTGGTAGGATAGACATCTTAACTAAGTTTGACCGACCCAGGAGCGATAAAGGAAGATATGCCCAGGAGCTCATTAGTTTCCTAGATTCTTTAGCCACTAAAGTAAAATTTGTAGAGGCGATCAACTTTATATCCTTTATGATCTTTATGCCGAGATATCTCATATTATCACAGGGTTGCACAGGAAGCCCCGCTGCTATGCCATTCCACACCATGACCTCAGTCTTCGTGGCATTAACTTCGTAGCCAGAGATATTACCAAATTGTTGTGCTAATTTTATGGCTCTCGGAAATGCGGAATTAATGTCAGAGGTAATGATCATAATATCATCGGCATACAGGGATACTTTTTTTGTCCAATCTCTATATCTAAAAGGTGTGATTTTAGTATCTTCCCGTATTTTTTGAGCAAATGGCTCAATATATAGATCGAACAGGAGGGGTGAAAGCGGGCACCCCTGCCAGGTGCCCCTTGTGATGGTAAATGGTTCCGACAGACCCCCATTAACCAGTACCGAGGCCGAAGGGCTATGGTACAGCAATTCCACCGCTCTACGAAAGGCCTGTCCCACGCCAAATTTTTCCAAGGCCCCCGACAGGTATACCCAATTGACCCTGTCAAAGGCCTTGGCTGCGTCCAACGTGAGAATAGCCAAAGGCAACGATGAACTAGTTGCCATGTCGATCGCTCCTATTAGGTCATAAGTCAGCTCAAAAAGCTGGCGGCCTTTAACAAAGCCCTTTTGATTTGAATGTAGAACTGAAGGGGCGACCTGGCCCAACCTTTTAGCTAGAAGTGAGGCGAAGATCTTATAGTCTGCGTTGAGTATTGAGATAGGGCGATACGAGCCGCAGGCGGTGGATGCCTTTCCTGATTTCAATATTAGCGTAATTGATGCTTTATTCCAGGTTATGGGTGGTATATCGCCATCTATCAGGACTTGATTAAATAACCTGGTAAGAAAAGGGGCAATGTCAGGTACAAGATGCTTATAAATCTCTGCCGGGAGACCGTCAGGCCCCGCCGCCTTCCCGTTACTGCTTTTGAGTATGGCCTCTGATACCTCTTCTACCGTTATAGGCTGGTCTAAAGAGGCCGCTTGTTCAATAGTTAATGATGGGAGTGAGATTTTGTTAAGCCAATTTCTTACATTATCAAAGGAAATGTTGTTGTCTTCACGGTAGATGGCTTGAAAAAAGTCTTTAAAAGCTGACCTAATCTCTGGGTCAGATGATACTGTTCCCAGGCCAGTAGATATCGACTCAATATTGTTACGGGTCTGGTCAGTTCTTGACTTCCAGGCTAAGAGTTTGCCCGCCCCTTCGCCAAATTCAAAATTAGCTAACTTGCTAGCTTCCCACCTTAGCAGGATACGTTGGTTTAGAAGAGAAGCTAACCGCCCTTTAAGCTTTGACAAATCCTCCTGTTTAGCCAAAATGACATGTTCAGGAGCATTGACAAGACTGTCTAACTCAGTTTGGACAATCGATATATCTGCCTCTATCAGCGCGACCCCTTGGGTGTACTGTTTTTTACGAAACGAAGTTTTGTTCTTGATGACACCTCTCAAAAAACATTTGAAGGCGTCCCATACTGTACTAGAGCAAGCGGAACCAATGTTAACTTTAAAGAACTCTTGTGTTTCCACTCTAATATATTCCAAGTCATCGGGAGATGTGAGGAGAGACCTATCGATTGACCATGATCTAATGATGGGTTGGGATTGAAACTGAAGGTCAAGGAGCACCGCCGAGTGATCCGACAGATGGGATGGTACATAAATGATACTCCTTACTGATTTTTCAAGAGCTCTGGTTATTAGGAAAAAATCTATCCTTGATCTGTGGCGATACTTATAATTTCGAAAGGAGAAGCCAATTTTCTGCCCTGATCTCGCTCTCCATATATCAATAAGTCCATACTGATGCATAGATTTTAGCAAGAACTCTCTGGATTTTGAGAGAGCGAGTTGTCGGGCAGAAGTGGACTTATCCAGTAAAGGGTCAAGCACGATATTAAAATCTCCTGCTATTATCATTGGTTCTGGAAAGTGTAAGAGCTCGGAAAATAGAGAAGCCAGGGCGGAGGGGTCATCTCGATTAGGCCCGTAATATCCAACCAAGGTGATGCGTACACTACCTAACATAACAGCCACAATTACCCATCTACCCAAGGAATCAACCTTCTGTTTCAGGAGTCTTGATGTAATAGTTTTTTTAAATAAGATGGCTACCCCTCTAGTGTTAGTTATTTGAGAGGTGGCAACAATAAAGTCTATCCACCTGTTTTTTTTCACCAAGTCTGATACTTCAGTTTCTACTAAGTGTGTCTCCTGGAGTATGATGACCTGCGCATCAAAATCACGGATGTATTGTAAAATTGTATTAGATCTAGGTTTGGTGCGCAGGCCATTAACATTCCAGGAGAGGAGTTTAATGGTACTCATATTTAATATATCTAATGATGCTAGGCCCTGCTGACTTACACACCTTAATATTACTTGGAGATACACAATTTGTCCATTTTTCACTTATACAGTTATCCGCCGCCTGTTTAGAGATGAGAAACTTTTTGTTTTTTGTAACCCTAACCCTTGCCCACAAACCACCCCCCCCCCCACCCCTGAGGAACCCCAAGTGGATCAACCGGAGCGAACCGGTGTGTGATACCCCTGACCCAGTCTAAGCTAAAGCAAAGCGTTGGTGAAAATAATGTTTAAGGGCTAAATAAATCTGATGGCAATTAAACCTATTATAGTCATAAACTGGGTTAGATTGAGTTACACTGGCTGTAGCTCTAAGAGGGTTTTTAGAGGTATATGTATAATTTTGAGCACCCTGTGTTATATTTCTCGTGATTTTATTTTATTAATTTTTTTTTTATTTTTTATTTTTACTGTTTTATATATATTTGTTCTAACCTTTCCTTCCCAGGGTATATATTTTTTTTATTTTTTTTTAAATTTATTTATTTATTTATTTTTTCCCCTCTATTTGTTTCTTCTTTTTTTTTTTTTGTTTTCTTCTTTCCCCTTTTCTCCCACTTTCTGTTCATTTATCTTTTTTCCTTCTTTTTTTTTATCTTTATCTTTATCATTATTCCTTTCGTTCTCCTTTCATTACTTTCCACCTCCTCGTTCTTATTTATTTATTTATTTGTTTTTGTTATTCTAGGATAACTTATTTTCTACTCTGCTTCACTTCTGCTACTGAGGTTTATGTCAACACTCAAACAGCAATAAAATGAAGGATTATGCAGAAAACACTTGAGGTTATTGGTTACAGATTAAACAATGGTCAATTTTTTTTAGAAGTGCCAATGGTCATTAATAGCTCATCTGCGGCCTGAACTGTGCGGACATTAAACATTTTATTGTTAAGCATGATCTTCAGTGCAGCAGGGAAACTAAGCTGCACTGAGGCCCCTAGATCTCTAAATGCCTCCATTCTCCTACCCAGCTCCCACTGCCTCTCGAGGGTCGCCCTTGACAGGTCTGATCGTACCTGGAAAGAGAAGCCCTCTCCAGACAGGGATTTTTGTTTAAGGGCAAGGTTAAGGATGTGATCCTTCAAAAGAAAAGTGTGGAAGTTCACAAGAATCTTACGGGGCTTTGTCCGCTGCAAATTGTGCCTGAAGGGATCCCTGTGAACCCTTTGAATGTCTAGGCTGAGCTCATCCTCTGAATGTGTTAAGTTTAAAGATTTTATGAGGAGTTGAATAATGTAAGTTTTGATGTTGGTTCCTTCACTTCCCTCTGGTACATTCAAAATGCGAATGTTGGAACGCCTCGCGTTGTTTTCCAGGGTCTCCATTCTGTCAGCTAATAGAATGTCCTCTTTTTTAAGTTTCACTATTTCTTCTTTGACATTATCTAATTCTAGGGACATTACCGCAGTAGTCTCTTCGAGCGCCCCAGTTCTAGAAAAAAGTCCGTCAATTTTATTATCCAATGATTCACAGTAAGTTCTAATCTCTTTTTGGGTTTTGGATGACTCCTGGAAGCCTCGCTTTATGTCGGCCGACAGGTTAGAGATCATGGTTAGGACTGAGAGATCAAAAGGAGAGGCAGAGGCAGTAGGGTGTACTGTTGATTTTGTTGCCAAAGTATGAGGAGTATGAGAAGGGTCAAGAGGTAGTTGCAGTTGGATGTTATGATCCTCATTTAAAGGGCCCTCCAATATTGGGTATTGTTGATTGTCCCACTCTAGAGCTACTGCCTCAAGATTTGCGTCTGCTTCCAGACTGGTGTGTTTACCAGGGAGGCGAGAGTGTGCATCTTCAGCGTTGCTTGTAGGTGCTGCCATAGTCAAGTCTGCCTTTTTGGGACTCATAGAACTGCTAGGGCTATTGCTGACACTACTACACTGCTGTATTGATACCTCTGGAGTCGGAGCTGTGTCTGCTGTTGCAGTATTTTCAGTGGGTAGACTCTCATTATGCAGCGCTCCTTCCATGTTTTGTGAGCGAAAGGCCATACAACTACAACATTGATTAGCCCACTGAAGGACGCTGGTATATCATCATGGGGAGATCTATTTTTTTAAGGGGATATGTTCTCCTGGGAGCACCTAGTCAGCATGGTAGGTCCCAATCTCTCTAGATTAAAATTCCTACAAATTTCAAGTTGGGCACAAGCACAAAAAATAGGGCCACCTTTTCGACAACAACCACCTCTAGGAGGAAGTAGCCACTTGGAATCTTCTCTACTCGATAGGCCACCAGCACCCAAGGAGGTCTCCTTCTTTTATAATTTAATCTTAGAAGAGATCGACGGAGAATTCCATCTTCCAGACCAGCTCTGGGGCTCCCTATTGCCTACAATAAACTTGCACAAACTTTGGCTAACCTCCTGCAATGTTCTCTGGGATATCGTTAAACCTGCCTGGCTTCGTAGAAACCACATTTTTACCCTCCACAGGGCTTATTATTCGCCTCAGAGGTTGTCTAAATTTTCACCAGGTATACCAGTGGCTTGTCCCCGTTGTGGCCAAGAGGCAGCCTCGGATGCGCATATGTTTTACGAATGCCCACGTCTAATATCTTACTGGCAATCAATAGGCACCATATTAACATCTTCAACAGGCTCCATCGTGAACATAGATCTCCGCTTAGTAATTTTTGGAGTAGTGGACACGAAACGTAATGCTAACAACAATCTTTTGTTCTACTCAATGTTGGCGGCGCGACAAGAGATTTGCAGGCGCTGGAAAGAGGCTTCTCCCCCGACCTTTTACGACTGGTGTTCCTCCATGCTACAAATATCTAAAATGGATCTTTCCAGGGCTGGAAAACCAGATAAAAGAGCTTTTTGGTCGAAACTTGATTGGTCCCAATAACTCGAGCTGGGGTTTTTTTTTTTTTTTTTTTTTCCCCCAGTTCCAATGATTACGAAGCCATGACACACTCTCTTCGCTATATCACTGTCGTCCTTGTTTTAAGGCGAATCAGTGGTAACAGCAATAGTGGAATCTGGTTAATGGCATTCACCTGTCGATGGGTGCATAGGGTACTGACGGGCCAGGCATGGTTGAGATGAGGAACTAAAAAAAAAAAAAAAAAAAAAAAAAAACCTTGTTGGATTCATATTCAACATAGTACGTTGAACTTTTAAACTCTGTTCTTCCTTAGGTGGGAGTTACCATGCTGACAGGTTGAATGAGCAGTAGGGGGATGGGTCAATATTATGTGAGTTTGAAAGTGTGGAAATGTAGAACCAATTGAAATGTTAGTTTAGTTTTGAAATAGTTTGGGAAGACATTTCATTGGGTATGAGCAGAAATAAGTGAGAAGAACGAGTGAGAAACTGTGCCATTTCTGTTTCCAGTGTCTGAGCTGCAGTTCAGGGATTCTGCTTAGGAAAATCTGGTGTGTGTTTTACGCTGTTCTACATTTTCAAAAGCGATTTTAAAGGTGAATAATAATGCTTCCCAATACTGCTGTTTGCAGTTTTGAGAAGCATAACAAGCATATTGGGCTTCATTACTGTTGTATTTTGAAAATGAGTCAGGTTTCTGCATTGTAGTTTAGTGCTCATTTTAATGGGTTGGGCTCTGTGTGTAAAATGATTTTCCATGCTAAATGCTTTTTGATAAAATGTGTGTCTTAAAGATTTTTGACAAGGATCACAGTGAGTGTCTGTGTGAATTAAGGAATTATATTTTCACCTTTTTCCATAATGTTAACTGTATTTTCTGACAGTTTGCATTTCTTAGCTAATAGGGTATTGTTTTAATTTGGATTGTGTCTTATGTTATGTATATGCCAATGAAACCATTACACTATCTCTATACCAGCATTAATGTGAAACATTGCGCAAGGGGCTTGTAATATGGCTCTCTCTTTTGTATATTCTATCTCAATTTATGCCATTAGTAAAATCCTTTACGCATCTCTCACAGCATTTCATATTCTTGTCTGTGTGCCAATTTTATTACTCTGCATGCATTTTCTGCTTGCACCCATGTCAAACATTGCACAAGGGGCTTGTAAAAATGCCTTTCTTTTTTGTATATTGTATCTCAATTTATTCCATTAGTAAAATCCTTTACGCATCTCTCAAGGCATTTCATATTCTTGTCTGTGTGCCAATTTTATTACTTTGCATGCATTTTCTGCTGGCACCCATGTCAAACATTGCGCAAGGGGCTTGTCAATATGCCTCTCTTTTTTGTATATTCTATCTCAATTTATGCCATCAGTAAAATCCTTTATGCATCTCTCAAGGCATTTCATATTTTTGTCTGTGTGCCAATTTTATTACTCTGCATGCATTTTCTGCTTGCACCCATTTCAAACATTGTGCAAGGGGCTTGTAAATAGGCCTTTCTTTTTTGTATATTGTATCTCAATTTATTCCATTAGTAAAATCCTTTACGCATCTCTCAAGGCATTTCATATTTTGTCTGTGTGCCAATTTTATTACTCTGCATGCATTTTCTGGTTGCACCCATGTGAAACATTGCACAAGGGGCTTGTAAATATGCCTCTCTTTTTTGTATTTTGTATCTCAATGTATGCCATTAGTAAAATCCTTTACACATCTCTCACAGCATTTCATATTCTTGTCTGTGTACCAATTTTATTACTCTGCATGCATTTACTGCTTGTACTCATGTTAAACATTGTGCAATGGGCTTGTAAATATGCCCCTCTTTATCTTATATTCCATCTCAATTGATGCCATTAGTGAAATCCTTTATGCATCTCCCACACCATTTCCAATTGTTTTCTATCTGCTATTCCTATCCCTCTCCATATATTCACTGCTTGCACCCATGTTAAAGGTTGCGCAAGGCCCTTGTAAAAAAGGAGCATATTTACAAGCCAAATTAAACTATTAGCACTGTCTCTGTACCAGCATTGAATCCAAGCATGAGAAACACTTTAAAAAGAAGTGTACCCTGTAAGCTAAAAGATACAAACTGTGAGCACACACAGGTAACATTATGGAAAAAGATGAAAATATAATTCTTTAATTCACATACACACTCAGTGTGTTCCTTGTCAAAAAATTAAAGCCAGACATTTAAAACTAAAAAACATTTAGAATGGTAAATCGTTTTAGACACAGAGAGTGAGATGAGACACACACACAAACAGACAGATGGTGTAGGCAGAGATTGAGATGACACACACATACAAACAGAGAGATGGTGGAAGGAGAGAGTGAGATGAGGCATGCAAAGAGGGAGATGGTGCCGGCAGAGAGTGATATGAGACACACAAAGAGAGATGTGAACTAGTGTTTATATCGTTTAGTTAATGTAATTGCTATGTGCTATGTTAGTAGTGGTCTATAATATGTCATATTTTTCTTTTCAACAGATTGTAAATATCTACAAAGTCATAATAGATTATGCCTGCAAAGAACCGCAAACAAAGAGTTTATAAGCAAGCTTTATCAATCAAGAGGACTGAATTAGAAGATTCATCCAGAAGACAATCTTCAGAGAAAAGAAAAAATGCTCCTGGTAATGCACCTGTGCTTACTGTTTTTTTTTTGCAGGATAACTTGAATGGACTCTTGTGCAAAGTTTATTAGTTTCTGGCAATGAATGCATTGCATCATGAAATTCATAAGTTCAGGTTGGATATTTGCAACCATTGATGCTTGCATTGGTGGTGCTTTTGCTTCAGAAGAAGTGCTGGGAGCAGAGCCCTGCTCCTCTGATGATCTTTTTATTACAGCTTTACTCCAATTGTTTGGGTGTTTATTCTGGACATGGCATTCCATGCTATAAGTTCCAAAGCTGTACTGGTTCTGTGGATTCCCTCTTGAAAGTACTGTGTGACAGATTTTACATGTGACAAAAGGCGCATTTACCTTTTTCTCTCTTTCTGTTTTTTTTTTTACATTTCCGTACTATGTACTCTCTCTGTGTTCTAGAGGTTTCAGAAACAAACTCTTCTGAAGATGAAGTAGAAGAATGAACTTTTTACACAAAACAATTGTTGCATCTGTGGTTCCTGTTCTTCTGCAAAATTACAATGGACTGTTGTCCGAAGGCTACTATTTTATTGCAATGTATGCATTGCATCATTAAATTTTTCAATTCTGGCTGAATGTTCGCCACCATTGAAGATGGCATTGGTGGCATCTTGCTGTAGATGTACTAGGAGAAGAGTCCTGCTCCTGAGATCTTTGCACCACAGTTCTACTCCAATTGTTGGGGTGTATATTTTTTACATGTCGTTCCATGCTGTGGGTTTACGAATGAATATTTCTTATTAGGATTTCTTGCAGGTGACCAGTGGTGCATTCACTTTCTTTTGATGTTCTGGAAAGCTGAAAAACTTCCAGACTATGGACTCCTTCTTCTTACTTGGGCGAGGGTCCTCTTCAACAAAGTCTTCATCAGAAGAATGGTCACACTCTGGATGTTCAGCCATTTGGAAGTATTTTTCTGTAGCTAGGAGCTGTAGAAAAAAGGTGTTGCTTCTCTGAAAGCCAAAGAAGAATGATGAACATGGGAAGGGTCTTTCAACAATTGGAGTAGGAAGTATTATAAACCAATTAAATCTTTTGATTTAAGGTCACATGGTTGGACGTAAGCTTACGGAGCATTTACGGAGCGCTTACGTAAGCTTATGTTGTGTTTACGGTCCATTTACGGAGCGCTGACGTCATCTAACGATGCGTTTACGCAGTACGCACCCTCGCGAGATTTATAATTGCTTAAATAAAGTTATATATGGTCTTTAAAAGTTTAAATTGACATGTTCTTTATTATCCCGGATAATGTGTACCTTTACATTGTGCAATGAATACGTAGATATAACAATTTAAAGTTTATAAAACTTTCGGGGGTAAGAGCTCGAAGCTTTTACGGTGCGCGGACAGAGCTCTTACGTTGCGTGCACGTGTGATGTTCCCTCGCGAGATTTGTTACTACTTCAAAAAGTAATATACTGTTGTTAAAAGATTAAAAAAACATTTTCTACATTAAAGCAGATATTGTCTACCTTTAAAATCTATGTTAAAACGTAGATATTATGTTTTAGAAACTTAAAAAATTTGTCGGGGTAAGAGCTCAGAGCGTTCACGGTGCGCAGACCCTGTATTCATATATAAAAAAACCTTGAAAATAAAAATTATATATATATTATATTAAATTTATATATTCACTGAAAAAACCATAGGTTTCAAGCCTTACATAGTTTGGTATTAGCATTTAAAAACCTTCTAAATTCACTGAAAAAAACATAGGTTTCAGGTCATATATAGTTAGGAATTAGCATTTAAAAAACCTTGCAAATTCACTGAAAAAACCATAGGTTTCAGGTCATATATAGTTAGGAATTAGCATTTAAAAAAACATTGAGATTGCTCCTATATAGTTAGTTGTACTAACAATATTTCGCGCACCCGCAATCCACTGCTGATGCTGTCACATATTACATCATTCATGACATGGTCAGTGACATCACTGATGACATCACTGATCACATCTCAAATGACATCACTGATGACATCACTGATGACATCATCCAGTGACTGTGTGTTTTGTAAAGTTTTAATATGTTTTACATATTGAAGAATGAGTGGATGTATAAGTATCTGGTTGAAAGATTTAGTAGGTACATGACTGAATGTATGAGTGAGTGATTAAATGTGCCTTACTGAATGCATGGTCCAGGTGGGACCGAAACGCGTCATGGCGGCATTGATGCTGGGTGTTGAATAAACGGCACAAAGAACTTTGGGCCCGCGTGTTCATCCTTTTTTCGGACTCTACAAGAAAAGGTTTGGGTGGAGAACGACAATATTTATATATATATATGTATGTAGTATGTATATACATTACAAACTGGCGGTCGCCAGTAGGTAGTTATAGGACCTAGTTACTATAGGAAAAGCGTTTATTTTTTTCTCAATATCTTTAGAGCCGGTTGAGGAATGTTCATGAATTTTTGAAAACTAGTGGCCCGCTCTGGTCAGGTATTGTCTTGAAAGTTTTAGGGTGATTCGCCAAGCGAGGGTTGAGAAAAAAGGGGAGTCCCAAAATGTGTTTTCCCCATGTAATTTTTAATAGGAAACTTTAGACACAGCTACAGCGCGAAATGCCCAACGGAATTACACCAAAATTGGCAAAAAGGTCGCCCTTGTATCAGAAAGAACCCCTTTTGCTAAATGGTGTAATTCTGTTCAGTAGTTCCTGAGAAATTTGAAAAAGAATACGTTTCGATATATAGGGATTTGGTGGAGTTGCGACCCCTCCCGAGCACAAGCTTCACTGTGATTGGCTGCCAACATTCCAAACCAAGAAGTGTTGGCAGCCATCTTGTGGCTTGGTAGGACCAAGTCACAAGAAAACAGTAAAAGAAAGTTGGAAAACAAGAAAAAGGTGCAGGGTAGAAGCACCCTGAACCGCTGGGTCTTTTTAGAGGGTCCTAAAGAATAAATAAAATTAAATAGTTTGGCGAAATGCGCGCTGGGTTCGCAAATCCAGCCAAAATTTAAAAATAAAGCACAGGCTCCAGCGCTTGATTTCATTGAGGCCCCTTGGTGGACCAGGTCCCGGGTCATTCTCCAAAAATAATAGTGCGATCCCGCGGGGACCCACGCAGCCCTGGGGACCACCAGCCCATGTTCTTGTCAAATTTGTGGGGGGCCTCCAAGGGCCCCTCAAGCCCCAGGGACCGCCACCCCTGGGGCTTTCCACAAATATTTGTGGGGGTAGATGCCCCTCGCAGCCCCAGGGACCACCACCCTGAGTGCTCTAATTATGTAAATGTGACCGCCACCCCCCAGTGCTGGCTCCTGCAGTGTCCCGGGGTGCCCACCCCTGGGGCACTGCTGTTTCTTATGACAGGGCGAGAGCTGTGCAGCTCCCACCCTTCATAGCAAACTAGCTTTAGATTTTGAAAGCGAGAGTAGGAAAACCTGCTCTCACTTTCAAAAACCAAAGCAGAATTGCTTTTCTACACAGTGAGCTGCATGTTAGCAGCTCCCCATGTGGAAAAGCAAGGCCGGGTCCCGCAGGAGGCGGGGAGCCGGCAGGACAATGGGGGCATTGGGGCTCCCTCCATGGTCCCCAACAAACATGCCAGGCCCCGGGGATTGGGGTCCCCGGGGTTAATGTAAAGTAATTAAAGTGGACGGTTTAAAAAAAAATTGGAGTCGCATCCCCTAGTGCGGGTCCTAGCGCGGCCTACTGGTGTGAACATGATAGGTGCGCAGCCCACTGGTGGGAATGCGAAAGGGTGCGCTGTGCTCAGCGCGGTCCCCTAGTGTGAACGCGAGGGGTGCGTGGCTCCCAGCGCAGCCCCTGGTGTGAACACGATGGATGCACGTCTCTAAGTCGCGCTGGGTGCATCACTCCAAGCAAAAAAAAATAAGATATCTTTTTTGAAAAAGTTAGTTATATGTTGGGTTAGTAGGTGTCTCTAAAAAGAGCCCTTGTGTTTATTGGGAGATTTTTTTAGCTACATGTAAATGCGTATGCAGAGCCTTAGGTCGTTGAGAAGGACTCTGTTTTTCTTATCTGTGAAATGTACACCATCACTCCTGTAGATGCCATCCTTATCGAAACGCAGATTGTTGTTGTATATGAAGCCCATTCTATGGTCTCTGAGGTAAGCAGAAACAGCTTTATTGCCATTTTTCTAGCTTTCTCAATCTGTGGACAAAATTGATTGGACCACTTCCATTTCTGTCTTATGGCATATGTTAGAGTATGCAAAGGCCGTTTGGAGGAAAAGCAACATCAATTCTGCAAAGGTATCCTTCATAAGCCTTTCCAGACCTACCCCTGTCAATTTGCCTAGGTCATTGCCAGTGCACAATCATGAGGTCAGGGGGTTGGAGATGCAAAACAGTTTTAACTAAAGGCATCAGTTGTTGCCACTTTAATCCTCTCTGTCCAATCTATGTAATGTCTGCATTTGGCAAAGCTAGTTCTTTGTCAATACCTCTGCTTTCAGCACACCCTTTGCAGCAGAATACATAGCTGTGTCCAACAATCCACACTGAAAGCATCTTGAAGGGATTTCTTTAGCTAATGAAAAGATTTCTGTAGCTGTTGAGTAAGTTGGTAGATTGAGAGATATCTAAAATGGTGGAGAAGATGCTGTTTTTAAGAAAGTAGAGATTTGACTGGCTGTTTAAGAAGATTCTACATACAAATATAGGGAGCATTTTACTTCGTTTAAAAAGCATGTTTCTTATTGGTTACTGGTTAGTACAAAATGTTTGAAAGGAACAGCATAGAGGATAAGGGCATCTTTTGCAATACCAACCATACTTGATGTTCTTATTTGCAACATTCTGTGGTGAACTTTTGACCTTGACAATTAGGTTGAATGTTGCATGAGCATTTGCTATGGATACTGGTGTTAAGGAGAAGGGGTGAAGAAGTCGGTTTAAAAGTGTTATTATATATGACGAATGGAAATCTGTTTTTCAATTTGAAAATCTCCTGAATGCAATGTGATATGTTCCTTATGTGTATTAGTATGAAAAAAATGACAGAAATATTGCCATTACTGCTTTAACTTTGGAGAGTGTGGTGATCTATATTCTCTGTGTGTGAAAGAAAATCCTGTCTGAGTGTGTGAGCTGTTTCATTCAACAGATTTATTTAAAAGGTGAGTTTTATTTTTTTGAAGTTTATTTAAAATAGGTTTGACATTATTCTAAAACTGTGTTGTTTGAAATATATTATTAAATGTATTATTGTACTTGAAGTTTGTTTAAAAAACAGTTGTAAAGTAATATATATATATTTTTTTTAAGTCTGTTCAAAGGTATAGCTGAATGATGCTTCTTACTTTTTTGATAGTTGGTGAAAGATGCACGATAAATGTGTATTTTCAAAGATGTTCATATCAGGTGTAGTTTATTAGGCAATATTTTTTCTTCTTTCTACAAAGATATAGTTTAATGATACTGCTTAATTATAGTTGGAGTGGAGTAGTGTGGCTCACTGGTTAGAGGCGGCAGACCCAGAAGCATAGGTCGGCCCGGGACCATGGTTCTATTACCGACGAGGCAGAGTGTTGGGCCAATGTCAGCGGGCTAGATAAATCTCGCCTCAGTGCCACTTTAACCATGGGTCCCACTCAGCAACTCTGGGAAATAGCTTGCTTAATCTCCACAAACGGCCCAATGAACGCCGGGGATGCCTGGCTTCACCTTGGGGGTGCCCAGCAGGGACCATCTCACAGGGAAAGCCAGGATGGGTTCCCCAGCAGTATACAGCGCCAGGAAACCTACGGGTAGCAGTGCGCTTTACACGCTCAAATACATTTACATTTACATAGTTAGTTTGGAAAATGTAGCACATCTGTGCAGTTTAAAAGATGATCTTATAAGGTGTTAATAATTAGGTTTCTGGTATTAGTTTGTACAGAAGGTAAAGTTAAATATTGCCATTTGTTTTAAGATAAACTGGTGAAATAAGATGTTGTTAAATATTCTTTTTTTTGTAGTTTGAGCTAAGTTATAGTTGAATGATGCCACATAATTTTAGATATCATGCTGAAGATATATAATAAAAATGTGGTTTTAGAAGTGCTCATAAAAGGTGTTGTTTATTAGTTTTATTCCTAAAGTCTGTTGAGAGGAATAGTTTGATGATGTTGCATATTTCGAGATTAAATGGTCAAGATGTAGCTCAAAAGTAAACAATTAAATTTGATTCTTTCTGATATGTTGTAGTTATCTACTTAACTAGATAGCATGCAATGACTCAATTATGTGTTGACATTTTATTTATATAGTTGTATGTACATTTAGTGAATTACTGTGAGGTGCTTGACTTAGAAGAAAAAGGAAAACACCAAAGAAATCTACAAGCTAGCTCAAAAACACAGCAGGTGTGTCTCCTGGGATGCTGTAGAAAGAATGTGAAAAAGGGGTGGGGTCCTCCAACTTCTAGAATGGAAAACCTTAAGAACCATTGAAATGCTTTCTTTTAAAGTCACATGGGAGTCGTGCACCCAGCACGCACCCAGCGCTCATCCGACGCGACGTCGCAAAAGTATATTTAACAGTAATATAACTTTATTGCAATTAGAAATATATAATTTTCATAATAAGTTTACATATTCTCTTGGTCTAATATACATATTTAACTGGTATACATAATAATACAGAGAAAGAATGGTTATTGGACTAACACAAGTGAGATTCATCACACACTAGGCTCAGAAGGACTAGGAGAGATGTACACTGCGGGAAGATGAATTGACTCCTTCGCAACATAAACGCATCTGCACTTTGCCCCCGACCCCTGCCCTGCACTGCGCACTTTGGACATGGCCCCTGGAAGAGTGCGGAAAGTACTTTAATCCGGAATAGGTCCAGCAGTGTGAGATGCGCGCAGGCTCGGCCCGGGCAAAGACCGGGCCAAGACGGGCCCGTCTTAACCCATCATAGACCGAAAGAGGCCGGGGTGGGCATCTGCATTTAAAGGTACTGTGATAGTGACTATATGACAAGAGCAGGAGAATATTTACAAACACCTGAATTTCTACTGTTTCTTCCCTCCTTCCACCCAGAACAAGTTTGGTGAAATATATTTTTACCTAATTATAGTAGGTTGGCAAACATCATATTTCATAGTTATATCCTGCCAATTCTGGTTGTTGAGGAAGAGTCGTGATTAACAAACATACATAATTGGTGCACAACCATAGCCATGGGGAAGAGAAAGACACTGAGCGCCAATGTTATAAAGCACCCTAAGCCAGGGGAACAGTCTTCCAAGAACTTATTAAGTTATTTAACGGGCGCCATGGGAGCCATTGAGCAGCAGATTATCACAGTAGAAGAGTCCCTGAACACGGGGAACTAGGGTGTGGAGGGAGGTATAGGAGAGGATAAAATAGCACAGGGGGACCCAATATACATACTGACGCACCCAGGAGCCCGTCAGGCATAAACGGCTGCGTTGTAGATATATCGGATCATTTTTCAGGAAGCGACCAGGAGTACGATACCCAACCACCGACAAAGTGTGCCAGAAACCCTGAACCCTTTCCCCCTACAACAAAGGACACAGGATCACTGATTAGGGAGACCAACTTAAAAGCACAGAAAAACCCCACAAACAAGGACAAGACCTTGTCTACACATAAACTAGCTGGCTGGGAAAAATACTTAGCTAGTTCAAATGCATGCACACAGAACGAGGTGGCAAAGATAAAATGTGTAAATGTAAATGTGTTTGTATTTATATAGCGCACTTCTACCCTGAGGTCTCGTAGCGCTGTATTCATCCTACTGTGGATCCCTTCCTGGCTTTCCTGTGAAATTTCCACTCCTGGGCACCCCCAAGGTGAAGCCAGGCATCCAAGTGCTACTGGGGCCATTGTGGAGATTAAACAAGCTATTGCCCAGATGTCACAGAGTGGGACCTATGATTAGACTAGGCACTGAGGCGAAAATTATCAGGTCCGGGGAGATTGAGTCCAATAGCCACTGAGGCAGGAATGGAACCCTGGTCCCGGGCCAGACCTCTGCATCAGGGTCTGCCGCTTTAACTATTGAGCCACGCTTCATTAGACACCTTCCTTAGAGAAATACTAAATAATTTGACATGCAGAATTGGAAAAATGAAAGAGGTTTTATCTAAATGCCTAGAAACCCCTATGAAATCTGGTGAGGAGTTAATAGTTGGTCACGTAAGTAGTTAGGTCAGACAAACTAACACCACACAATGCCATATTACCACTCCTGCTGGTGGCAGTCTCAATGACCTTACACAGGCATCACACGTTATAGTACAACAGAATACTACGCGGGATGTACTGTCCACTAAAAGCTCCCTGGCCTCTGATAAGCCGATGTATCCCCTAGGCTTCAATGGTAATATTCTCACCAGTACCCAGGTTCAGAATGAAGGGGAGCGGAAAAAATCTATTTGGAATTTCAACCAGAGGCCACCCCGTATGTAGTGGTACTAGGTAACGTACCAAGCTTACAACCCTGGTATGGTTGAACCACGGGAGACATTAAGGAATAATTCATTACATTGGTTCGGTGCTAGAAATGGCTTAATGGAGAAGCTATTCGATGAATTTAGGATGGTCAGGAGAGTGAAGTGGGTGGGTAGAAAATGGAAGAACATGGCAGGAGACTGCGTCGTGTTGACCTTTAAAACCCCACAGCCGGTAAGAACGATTCTGAGCAGAGCAGGAAACCATACAATTTAGGGGCAGGATGTTAACTTAGTCCCATTAGGCTACTTCTATCAACCCCTGCAATTCAAAAATGTCACTCAATATAGGGAATTCCATACACCTAGTTATTCACCCCGGTTAAATGTCCCTATTTTTATTTGCTACAAGACATTTACTAACCTCAAACTAGTCGACTGACCTCGAATGAAGGTACCACCGAAGGCTGTAGCATTCTGAAGCCCGGGTCCACTAACCGATAAAGGTACTCTGTTACCAAAATTGAATTTGGCTAATACCCTCCCCAGGATGTAGTCATAGTAGTTAATGTCCATGTAGTGTTAGCTGATGATCTAGCATCTGACATCCAGGCTACTTCTATTTTACCTCTTCTTATACAAGCTAACCCTATCCTATATCGACCGATACTGATAGTGGGAGAGGAAATGATTGTGGTGAAGTAGAGAAGGACAAGTACCAGCTCCTGTTTTGGGATATAGCGGGATTAAAAGCGAAAGTGACCAACACTACATGGATGAATGGAGTTTGTGAGTAAATTTGATATTCTCAGCCTGCAAGAAACCTGGGCGTAGGATCCCATCCATATACGTGGATATAAAACCTACCACACCCTAGCAATAACATCATCTCATGGTAGGGCAAAAGGAGGTCTTTGTACGTACATGTCAAATTGGTATTAAATGCTAATGAACCAAACTACCAAATTATTAGCCTCCACTTAGAACATGCTTTTGGTATAGTCATACTGAATTTTTACAACAATGCTTCCCCAATGTTCAAGTTCAAGTTCAAAAGACCTTTATTCGAATTTCATAAAATTCATAAAAGTACCGAACACAGCAAAAACACACATGTACATATAATACAAAACAATTATATAAATAGCATTCCATGATAACAAAGTAATTCATACAATGATTGAGCAATAAATTTCATTTTCTTATACAATTTTTACAGTAGTATCATTATGACTGGTTTCTGATTTCAGGGACTTTCCATTGTCTTACGTGCACGTATGGCTATTCTTAAAAAAGTGCTAGTGCGAAAGGTCAGTTCGTCAGTGTCCAGGGTAAGCAGCAACATATAAGATTCTTGAAGTGTGAGAGGTCTATGTTTTCTAAAATATGGGGTTAAAAGCCATTTAATATATCTCGCATAAAATTTACAGAAAAATAGAAAGTGCAGGTCATCTTGAGTGCTTATACCATCGCAAGGGCAAGGAGTAAGGTCTGTACTATGTCGGTACCCCAAAGGAAAAGACTGCAAAAATTTCACAGTTCCAGCCCTTAGACGAAACAATAAAGATCGCTCCCAGTTTGACATAGGGAGGGAAAGGTAGGGCGGCATAATTTGCATACAGAGACCATTTCCTATATATTTCTTAACCCTTGATTTCTGAGATTCTCTTCCTATGCGCCCATTGCGATAAAGTGCATAAAGTGCTTTTTGTACCTCGAATTTATCCTTTGGTTCAATTGCCATTGGGTCGGTGAACAAAATGCCTCTACCAATTTCATTAAGTGATTTAAGAACTTCTTTAAACCAGGGAATCTGCATACCATATTCACAATTTAGGCAGTCCTTGATGATATTTTGTGTAAGGACAGCAGCATCATTCCTCCAGATTCTAATCCAGAAGAGAGCTGGTCTTGCTTTGATAAAATCACTTATATAGGGGAGGTTAAGTTCATTATGGCAGATAAAATCAGAAGAGGAAATTGGTGCACCCAGGACTTTTCTACAGAAACGATTTTCCTCTCTTTGGATACAGATGCTACTGTCCGATCCCCAAACTTCAGCTCCATACGTAGCGACAGGAGAACACTGTAATTTAAAAATCTTAACAATAGCCTTTGTGGCACCAATTTTCTTTGGGCGGGGGAGACTCAGAACAGAATTGTTGGCTTTCGAGAACTTGCTCGTGGCGTGGGCCAGGTGCCCGCTCCACGAGCTGTTCGCAGCGAAAACCAACCCCAAATAAGGAAACTTATGAACAGATTCTAGTTTATCTGTTCCAATTCGAATTGTACTGAGTTTCCTTTGGCCCGGCCCACAGGACATAATAAAAGACTTTTTAAAATTAACTTTCAAGTCCAGTCCCTCCATAAAATTTACAAAACTATGTACAAGCAGACGTAGGGCGTTAGGTGTGCGTGCCATAAGGACAGCGTCGTCTGCATATAAAAGCACAGGTAAGGGATTGCCTAGAATTGTTGGGACATCAGGGGTGGCTTTCTTTAAACAGTTGGACAGGCCGTTGATGTAAATGATAAACAACAGGGGTGCTAGAACGCACCCCTGTCTCACCCCCCTCCCTATCTCAATGGCTCCCGATACCTCTCCGCCCATCCCGATACGTACCCGTGCTTTCAGGTCAGTATGGAGATAGGCTAAAAATCTAACGAGAGTGGCATCAAGGCCATTGGACAGGAGGATTAACCAAAGCTTAGATCTGTTCACAAGATCGAATGCGGATGAGAGATCCATAAAAGCTAGGTAGGCAGGGGATGAGCGGGCAATGCAATATTTGTCGATTATCAATTTGAGATTTAAACATTGCTCCACTGTTCCTACCCCGCTCCTGAACCCCATCTGACATGGATCTAAAAAGTCAGTATCAGCCGCCCATTCCAATACCCTATTATAAATTATACGTCCTAGTATATTTAAAGTATTATCCAGAAGGGAAATGGGCGGTAATTTGCTGGGTCTGATCCGTCTCCCTTTTTGTAAATAGGAACGATGATACTAGTAGCCCAGGTGACAGGCATGGTTACTTTTGGGAGACTATTAAAGATGTTAAGGAGTATTGGTGACCATAGCTCGACATTGTGTTTGATAATATCGATAGGAAAACCGTCTGGTCCGGGAGCCTTGTTACCTAGGCTCTCTTTTATGGCTTTCCTGACTTCTTGATCCAAAAACTGTAAACCTTCTGGTTGACCTGTATTAGGGAGAAAATGCTCATCAGAGGGGGCAGCATTAATTTTAGAAAATGGGTCTCCCAGGCTGCGCTTGTTATATTGCAGCTGATTTGTGTGAGCTCTTTGCCCATTTCCCTCGTTCTCCTTACAGCCGACCAAAATGGGCCGCTGCCACCCAGGTTGGCACTAATGACCAGCTTTTCCCAGTGTTCGGAGAGCAAGTTTGCCTTCCTTTCCAATATTTTATCTTTGTAGTTTTTCCTGGCGGCTCGAACTACCTCTTTGCACCTAGGTTTGGCAGAGAGGGCCTTTCTTAAGTCTCTGTTGGCCACGGAGCAAGATGAATCAAACCACCGTGGCTCTTTGCATTCATTAGGAAGTGGGACTGACAGGAGGGTTTTTATATTTGAGCATAAAGCTTCAAAGTCTACAATCAATTTTTCGTTATTTGTACTTGGGGACGAGACAGATTTCAACAAATTGGGATATGTCTCCTGAACAGTGTCTATGATGGCCCCACAATCAATTCCCCTCCATTTTAGGCGAAGGCCATTAATTGAAGGTGTAATATCCCTTGCCCCATTTAGATTCATAAAAATTGGACTGGGTACGAAATTAAAAGTAGCTAACAATGGATTGTGATCGCTAAAAGACGTTTGCACCACAGAAGTTTTAGTTATACAATCTGTTAGCAGTGGTGATGTAAATATGTAATCGATAATTGAACCGTTATCCCTGCCCTTAAACGTGGGGGCATAAGGAAAATTCATATCATACCCTACACTCATTACATCAACAAGATCAAAATCAGAAAGTATACAATCAGTTCCAATCCCCTGCGGTCATCACAATAAACAGAGTTAGTAGATCCATAGTTCTCTATAAGTTTCACATTAAAATCACCCCCTATCAGAATGCTAGTCTTAGTATCTACTGATGAGGAACAATCAATCATATTAAGAACCTTAGATAATGCAACAAAGTTTTTGTTCGGTACACCATAAAAATCATTGTTGTAAAAATTAATTAAATAAATCGTGGTCTTTGATTTTAGTTTGTATTCCAGGATTTGAATATTGGGATTGGCAAGGTTATCTAGCTTCAGATCTCTGATTATACCGCCAGCCAGAATTCTAATCCCCATAAAAAGACCACCCACTGCTCGACCGAGGCTAAGTTTTGCTGATGTCAAGCTATAGCAGTGGTAGCCTTCAATGTACAGATTATCAACAGCCCACGTTTCTTGAAACATAAGTATATCTGCATCATTAATTAGTTCAATCCATGCAGGGTCCGAGAGCTTAGATTCTAAACCTGCAAAGTTCCAGCTTAGGATTGATAAGCCATGTTTGGTTCCATGTTTAGCAAGTCTGTTCCCAGTATTCCCATTATCGTAGTGAAGTAGTTCATTGGAAATGGGCAGAATACTGTCAGACGATATAGTTTCTGTTAGAGCAATTTGGACCTGGTGTGATACAGCTGGAATTGTGAGACCCTCTGAATTACAAGCTTTCACATCGTTGCACATTTCGTTATTGGCCGATATACTCAGTCAATCCTGTTCGTCTAGAGTAGATAAGTAATCAAACCGATTGTAAGTGGGGATGTTATACATTGGCCTAATTTCAGTCATCGGTGTAAACTGGAACGGGTTAGAGACTGGGTAAGGCCTATCTCTGTAATTTTTCTGATGCATGGTTGGGGCTTGGAAGTAGTGCAGAGGGTTGGGAGTTGGAATTGGCATTGGGGGTTGAGGATGCCAGTTACGGCTGTTAGAGTGGATGGCGTTTGGATTCTGATTCTGGATAAAAAGGGGTGATTTGATCCTTGCTCCAAAGTTCAGATCTTGGAAAGAATTTGTGGGGAGATTAGCCGTGGCTTGTTCGGGGGGTATCAGATGTCTGTAAAAGTATCCCAAGGGAAGGAGTGTGGTGTTAAATTCCCAGGGCGATGGTAGAGGGGCACTGGCAAGGGTTTTCTCTGCCCATTGTGGATTTCTAAAGCTTATAGTAACACAGTCGCCCTCAAATTTTTTCCTGAGTGGGCCTATCCAACCCACTCGCTGGGTGTTAATAATCTCCCTTGCACCATCAATAGGGTAATTGCAATTGGCAATTAGCCAGTGCAAGGTTTTGTTTTTGAGGGATGTGGGATTTTCGTCCTGATCCTTCCTTAACTTGGTAACGTTTACTAACACTAATACATTAGCGCCGCATTCCGGGGGAAGGTTAATGCGGCCAGGGACTTGCCTAACTGTTTTTGATATTGGTTGGGCCGTGGTAGGGCTACTTGTGGAAATTGCAGACTGGCCTGTGGTAGTCCCATTTGGAGGTTTGGTGTTAATGTTGGTGTTAGTGCCAGGGTCCTTCCTTTTGTCTGAGGCTGCGTTATTGGTATGCAATGTTGGTGTTTTTTTCTGACTGGTGGTTGGACCATTAACTAATATGGCAGGTGGAGCTTTGTGTACAATGTTTAAGTTTGTTGGAGGTGCCTGAGGAATATTAGTTTTGGTGCCTGCTGTTTTAGTGGTATTACTATTATTTGTGCTTTTTGCAGGACCTTCCTTCAGGAAATTCTTAATAGGGATACTCAGTTTGGCTAATTGTTTTTCTATTCGAGTAAGCCTACTTCAATGGGGGATAAATAAATACTTAATAATTCCCCCAACCTTTCCAACATAGGGTCTTGTGCATTATCAGTGTTATCATTAGTATCCATTGTTCTGCCCTGCTGAACCATTTCTCTTTCATCCCCCTGAGAGATTACCGTGACCCTGCTCGCGTTGTGGTTAGGGACAGAGTTGGTATTTTTCCCAGATTTTCTTTGTACCCGGCCATGTTTCCTGACCTTTGTAATCCGGGGCTTCGGTGCATGTAATTTTTGTTTTTGGACTGCACCCTCGCGTCTGCCTCTCAATTGCCTGGTGTTGTCAGCAGATATTGCTTTAGGAGAGGGGTTGATGGGTAGATCTGGGGTTTTTTCTAAGTCAGTGCTGATATCAGTGTCTGAATCTAACAGGGGAATGGAAGCTGAAAGGTTGACCTCACTAGGGATGGTGTGAATGTCAGCACATACATTAAGTAGGGGTCTGATGTTATTTGGCATAGCCTGTGCAGGTGTTTTATCAGCGGCAATAAGGCCAAGTGAAGAACGTTTGGCGTGTGCCAGATCTTGTGATACCCTGCGTTCTAAAAGGCAAATGCCCTGATTGATGGCATCATTGGCCCTAGTTATGAAAAGGTCAATGGGGCCGGTCACAGGGCCAGCCCCAGTTGCAGCTGTTTTACTGCGAGTACCCCTTGGAGACATGCTGAGAATTGCCCACCCTTGTTCAAGAAAATGGGTAACTACACAGTACAACAAGCAAGATTGTTAGTAACAGCGAGCAGATAGTCCCAACCGCAGTGAACAACAGTAATTAATGTATCAATAGTCCCTAAATGGGGGGTGACCAATAAGTCAAAAGAGAGTACCTTATGAGGTAAGCGATAGGGGAAGGGCCCTGTCCCGTCCTCCTCGTGCCTCTGAGGGCCACAGAGGGCCCGCCCTTTGCCCAGGCTTCGCCCCGGGCGCTCCCGCGCGCGACTCGTGGGGCAAGAGGGGTTGTCAGGCTTTGACTGGCGCCTCCGGGCGCTCTGCACGCGTCACGGGCGCGCCGCCGGCCAAGAGGTTGCTGGGGAGTGTGGTCCGCTGTGCTCGACCGCCTCCTGCAGCCTCCCGGTGTGTTGGACCTCGGCCGTTTCCCTCACGGCACTGCCCGATGGCAGATTTGCAGGTATGCTTCTTTGGAGTTCCCCCTCAGGGCTCCAGGGGGGTCAGGCTTTGGCTGGCGCCTCCGGGCGCTCTGCACGCGTCACGGGCGCGCCGCCAGCCAAGAGGTTGCTGCGGAGTGTGGTCCGCTGTGCTCGACCGCCTCCTTCAGCCTCCCGGCGTGTTGGACCTCGGCCGTTTCCCTCACGGCACTGCCCGATGGCAGATTTGCAGGTATGCTTCTTTGGTGTTCCCCCTCTGGGCTCCCGGGGGATCAGGCTTTGACTGGCGCCTCCGGGCGCTCTGCACGCGTCACGGGCGCGCCGCCGGCCAAGAGGTTGCTGGGGAGTGTGGTCCTCTGTGCTCGACCGCCTCCTGCAGCCTCCCGGCGTGTTGGACCTCGGCCGTTTCCCTCACGGCACTGCCCGATGGCAGATTTGCAGGTATGCTTCTTTGGTGTTCCACCTCTGGGCTCCCGGGGGGTCAGGCTTTGACTGGCGCCTCCGGGCGCTCTGCACGCGTCACGGGCGCGCCACCGGCCAAGTGGTTGCTGGGGAGTGTGGTCCGCTGTGCTCGACCGCCTCCTGCAGCCTCCCGGCGTGTTGGACCTCGGCCGTTTCCCTCACGGCACTGCCCGATGGCAGATTCGCAGGTATGCTTCTTTGGTGTTCCCCCTCTGGGCTCCCGGGGGGTCAGGCTTTGACTGGCGCCTCCGGGCGCTCTGCACGCATCACGGGCGCGCCGCCGGCCAAGAGGTTGCTGGGGAGTGTGGTCCGCTGTGCTCGACCGCCTCCTGCAGCCTCCCGGCGTGTTGGACCTCAGCCGTTTCCCTCACGGCACTGCCCGATGGCAGATTTGCAGGTATGCTTCTTTGGTGTTCCCCAATGTTGATTGAGGGTATCCTAAGATCTATGAGCCATCATTTATACAACTTACAGTCTCAGGTTTCTAATGATGTATTTGCTATCTGGGGCTGGGATTTCAATTCTCCATTGTTTCAACATTCTGATAATCAAATTTGTCGTATTTCCTATGGAAAAGGTTCTAGCTTTTCACATTTTCTTTGGGCCCGATGTACTCCTGAGCTTGAATTCGGGGGGTGGGGGGAGAAACGCTGGCTGCAAGGCTCTGAGGCTGGACGGGGCCATACAAGGGGGCCCTCATGTCTGTCAATCATGTCACAACTATTCCAGATATTCTCATGAGTTTAGTTCAGGCAACCATCATACAGACCAGGATCAAGGGGGAGACCATAGGAGCGATAGTGACTGCCTCATTATCAATGCTAGATCACTAGTCAAGCACAGCTTAGAGATGGCCGAGCTGATCCAGGACAACGCCATAAAAATAGCGTTTGTCACTGAGACATGGACGGACGCTGCCTCCGGCCCGGATGTAGTGAAGGCTACCCCGTTAGATTGCCTCAGCTTCATCTTAGACAGGCCACGGAAAAGAGGAGGCGGTCTGGCGGTCATTTACCACTCCTCCATTAAAGGTAGTTTTTTCCCAATACTTTCCGATTCATGTGAAGCTCTGGCATTTATTCTAATTTTAATATTTTATCCGACAACCAATCCTTTAGGGGCTGTCTGTTATACAGACCGCCCGGCACCAAGTCACAGTTTCTGGGTACAGCCGGTAACTTCTTAGAAGAAGCGCTGTGTGCAAAGGCCTACACCATCCTGGGGGACTTCAATTTTCATTTAGAAAATAGTCTGGACGGCGATACAATGGCCCTAGCAGAGTTAATGGAGGGGGTAGGTCTAGCACAGGTGGTTACAGGCTCTACTCACACGGCCAGCCACACTTTGGATGGCTGTATTTATACAAATCACCCAGAATTGAAGTTCCTACAAACAGAGCCTGTCGCTTGGTCAGACCATGCTGTGGTTCAGTTTAGCATCTTAGCCACAACACCGCAGAGCGGGAGACAGGACAAGAAGGAAGCCAGGACCTGTAGAGCCTGGGATAAGGTAGAGGGGGCCGCCCAGAAGGAGTTGCTGGTGGCATCTCTGGTCGTCATGCCGGCAGAGGCTGACAAAGAGGCAGGTATATACGCCAATTGGATTGATCAGGCCTGCACTATTCTAGCTCCACCAAAAAGTTGGCGCCCTTCCCGCACAGGCCCGTCAGCCCCCTGGTTTTCAGAGGAACTCAGGGAGCTAAAACTCGAGTGTAAAAAGATTGAATGGGCCTGTCATAAAAACTATAGTGAGGCAGAAAAAAAGAAATACAGATCTAGCCAGGGGACCTATAAAGAGAGGATTAGACAACTCAAACAATCCTACTTCACGGATTGCATTCTTGGGGCCAAAAGCTCATCCAAGGAGGTTGAAAGCTTGGCAATGCCCAAGCCAGTGGCCACGCCCCCAGCCTGGAACTCTGTGAGAACCTTGCTCAGTTCTTCATGAGCATGGTTGAGAACATTTTTGTATCCATGGAAGTCCAAGTTAGGCAGAGCCTGCATGAATCCAGGTCCAGGAATCTGATAGCAAACATACAGGAGACCAAACTGCTTTCGTTTGCCCCAGTCAGTGGAGAAGAGATCAGGAAGCAGCTGCTGAGCATAAAGTCTGGCTCGCCTTATGATCCCTGTCCGGCAACTGTGCCAAAGCAGGCAGCGGCTCTGATAGCCGATATTCTAGCCAAGTTATTTAACCAGCTATTCGAGACAGGATATTTTCCATCTAGCTGGAAACTGGCCTCGATTAGACCTCTATTAAAAAAACCTAATCTGGTCATCGCCGACCCCAACAACTATCAGCCGATCGTGAGATTACCACAGCCGGCTAAACTCATAGAAAGAGCTATGAACACCCAGCTCAGGGCATTCCTAGGAACCACTCAAGGTCTCGACATTTCACAGCATGGGTTTAGACCGGGATATAGTACGGAATCCGCCCTGATTAAATCGACGGAAGAAATCAGGAGAGTGATGGATTCAATGGGTCGTGCGGCCTTGGTTATGCTGGATTGATACGGTCCACCATACCATCTTGGTGGACCGTTTGGAAGAATGCGGGGTGCATGGGAAGGCCTTAGACATCTTGAGAGCCTTCCTGACCAACAGGGTCCAGGTGGAGGCACTGGGGGAATTAGAGTCAAAACCTTTTCAACCACCTTGCGGGGTTCCTCAAGGATTCTCGCTTAGCCCAACCCTGTTTAATATCTACGTATCTTCCTTGGCCCCATGTATCCGCTCCTATGGGTTTGAACTAAAATCCTATGCAGATGATACACAGATTGTGGTGTCTCTGCTTCGAGGGAGAGAGGATGACGTGGCCGATAAGTTTCAGGAATGCATGACAGCAGTGAGCACCTGGATGGCCAGGAACTGCCTAAAGCTCAACTCGGCCAAAACCGAAGTGATATTGTTTGGCTCCACAGTCAACTTCTGGAGCCTACGGTGGTGGCCGGAAGAGATGGGGACCCCCCATTCCGGTTAGCAAGGTTAAGAACTTGGGGGTTGTGATAGATGATAGACTCTCTTTCAGACCTCATGTAAATGCCCTGTCCTCATCCATCTACTGGACACTGAAAATCCTTCGGAATGTCCTCCCTTTCCTACCAGTTGGCTGCAAAAAAACGGAGGTGACGGCCCTTGTGCTGTCATGACTCGAATACTGTAATAGCTTACTCCTTGAAGCCCAGAAAGGAGTGCTCAACAAGCTACAGATACTGCAGAATGCAGCAGCTCGCCTTCTTACAGGCCTACCTATGTTCGCTTCCAGGAACTGGTGAAGCTACAATGGCTACCAGGGCGGAAGCAGATCCTATTTAAAACCATGTGCATTGTCTATAAGGCAGTCCATGGAATTGGCCTACCTTTTTTTGGGCAACATTTCCACTGGTATAGACCAGGTAGACTCCTCAGGTCAGCCGCTCTTGGGCTGATTAAGACCCCACGCATTAGGAAAGTATGCTGAGGGGGCAGAAGTTTAATTCGAGGGGCCACCCTGGCCTGGAATGCCCTCCCGGTGGCCCTCCGATTTTCCACGGACCTGATGACCTTTCGCAGAAGTTTGAAAACGTGGTTGTTTACAAAATAAACAGGAGGCTTAGCTAGGGGAGCTATCATTACAGCGCCAGGACACCGTTTGGTAACAACGCGCTCTATAAATGTAAAAAAAAATAATAATAATAATTTTCCTCATATACTGTATGGAAATCTTTTTAATGATGTTATGTTTACTTTCGGATGTGGGATTTGCTAATGATCTGTGTTTACCTACGGCCCCCTTCCGACCCACATTCAATGGTCGAGGTATTTTTTCCACTATTGATTTTATATTAATCTCATGTAGATATGCTACACGTGTTAAGAATTTTAATACTAATGAGATTGCTCTAAGTGACCACTTTCCCTTAAGTGTAGATGTGATGGTGTACAACCAGGGTATTAACGTTAGAGCTGCTCCATCTCACTCTGTCGATAATACTACCCTCAGTAGGCAAAATGGAAATGCACTTTGATGGGCAAATGTAGACTTAGTGGAATTAATTTAAAAAGATTTGCTAAATTATAAAGATATGTTTTTAACTTGTTTAAATGAGAAGTCGACCGACCAGGACATCATAGAAAGTTTTACTGCTATCTCAAAATATGTCAAAGAAGCACTATGTGTGAAAGCTAAAAAACAGGTTACCCATAAACAAGGTTGGTTTGATACTCACTGTACAAAGGCTTACTCCAACCTTGAACATTCCCTAAATGCTACAGTGAAGAATCAAGAACACATCAGAGAGGCTAGAAGAGAATACAAGAGGGCATTAAAAGCGAGGAAGGTCGCACTAAAAGTAGAAGCAAGGCGCACTATGCAAGAAGCCTAGGAAAACCGAGATTCCTCTCCCTTTTGGAAAGCCATAAATGCACCCTTTTTGGCTGATAAGGATACATAAACTGTCGAGATTGCTAATACTGAATCGGAATGGATTTCACACTACTCAAACTAGTTTGATAACTCAGCAACAGATGCCCAGGGCACTATGCCAAATATGAATGACAGAATGCGTGCTTTTGAACCATGGGAACTAACACTTGATTTTACCCTTAGCGAGGTTATCACAGCAATAAATTCTAGTTTGGGCGGCAAAGCTCCAGGTCCAGACAGTATTCCGGTGCACCTTTTTAAATCCAACTTAGTACTATGGGGCGTACTGTTAACACAGGTTCTTAACGCAAGCTGCTCACGAGGTCTATTACCAACCTAACACAAATCCATAACTGTGCCAATTTTAAAAAAAGGTGACAGAACGAATCCAGCCTGTGACCAGCCCATCTCGCTGCTTGATTCTACAATTAAGGTTATTGGGCGAGTTCTATTGGATAGAATGCAAGCATGGGCCGAGGCACATGCCATTATACGTGATCTATAATATGGCTTTCGTAATGGCATGGGCACAGTTGAGCAGGGCCTAAATTTACTAGATAAATATACTAGGGCAAAAGGGGGAAGATTATTCATGATCTTTGTTGATTTAACAGCAGCATTCAACTATGTTATTCATTACAAGCTGTGGCTGATTTTAGAGAGAATGGGTATGGATGTTTCAATAATGAGCTCTACTCAGGGCTGGGGCGAGGGTTCGGTACGGGATAGGCGGTGAATGCACTAGGCACTTTAGTGTGTTGCGAGTAGTGCTCCATTCCTCTTTACATTATATATAAATAATCTAGAACCTACTTTAGTTAAGGAGTGTAGGGATCTGCCGACAGCTGCTAAGTGCCCTTTCCCTGCACTCCTATACCCGGATGATGCGGTTTTAATGTCTCATATGCAGAATAGTTTCCAAAGGGTGGTGAACTCCTTCTCTAATTTTATGTCAAATTTGAGTTTTAGGGTTAATTATTCCAAAACTTTCACAACGAACTGTGGGCGGGTTCCAATAAGAAGATTAAAACCCTTTTTATAGACTCAAGGCCCATCGAGTGTACCAAAACATGTTCCTATTTGGGGATCTTATTTGATAGGTCCTGCTCTAACATGTCAGGCAGTTAAAACCAGATGGCTGTTGTTTACTAAGTCATTGATGGCACTTTTTAACTTTAGTCACAAATTAGGTAGACGTCCTCCTGTGGAACTGCTACGCATTGATAAGGCAAAGAGTGTGGCAATAACCACTTATGGAGCTGGAATCTGGGGCTATCCTGAGGTAAATATCCTGCAGATTGCGGAACATTTGTTTCTAAAGTTTCTCCTGGCATTCCCGGCAGTACCTCAAATTATATCTGTTATTCGGAACTGGGCATGCCATATTTGGAAGACATGATTAAGATTCAACCTGTTTTTTTATGGCACAGAATTTGGACCACAGATGAAGCTGCCTTTAATCATCATATTTTAACTGATGCTTTAGGGATGGATGGGGTCAAACATATTAGATGGCTAGAATGTTCAAACATTTTTAATTAAAGTTGGACACAGAGAACATTTTAATGAGCCATACACTATGTGTAATATGTCTAGGAAAAATTTCAAATCCAGTTGTATACAATATATGGGTGAAACCAGAGCTTTACATGAGATGAAAAAATCAATGGTCCAAGCCCATCAACTTACAATATAGATCCCTAGCATACAGGCATATATTTCTTTAAATATTGGCGATTATCACTGATTCTTGTTTTCAGACTGAACATCCTATATAGATCCCTAAGATTCACAGAATTAAATAATTGGTCTAAAGACTTATGCAAATTCCCATGTGACAATGTCTAAATTTTAAGTAATGAATATTTGTATATTGTAGATATGATATGATCTCGCTTCACAGCCGAGTTTTTACATTTTGTCAATTGCACTGTGCTTTTATGGTTATTTTCATGATAACTGAATAATGATGTTTGATTTGATTTGATTAAAACTAGTATACACATAGTTTTCAGCCCAAATTTTTTTTCGGGGATAGCGCACCCAGCGCAACTGCACACATTCATTACAGGGCGGGGAACCGTGCTGCCGTCACATACCAAACGCACACATGATGCAATCCCATACGTATATATGACGATACGCGGGGGCCAGGCACCACACACCCGTCGCTAACCAAACGCACATCGTTCACGACTTTGCCAATATGGCCGCTTGAATCTGTGCACCCACCACGATAGGTACATGATGGGTTCGCGACTCCACTTTTTTAAAATAAAATATATTATTATGTAAGAAAACAGAAGAAATTATATAGGGGTCGATTCCGATTCGGGAAAAACCGCACCGAATAGCCGTTTGGAGCGTTTTTCCCATACGAATCGTACCCTGCAACGTCCCCCGTACGAACGACGATTCGTACCAGGAGCCGTACTCCGTACGAGTCGTACAAGACACCATACGACTCTAATCTCCGTCCGATTCTCCCCCGGAACCCGCTGTTCGTGACATCTGTACAGTTCCCGGCTGCTTTTTACGACCCAGCAAGTACGATACATGTCGGGTACGCACCGTACGACCCTTTTTCTACAGGAGCTGAAAACAGCCGTAAAAGCATAGTTCACCCCAAAACAGCTACGAACGCCCCCGTACAGTTCCTACCCCCCATGATCGCAGGGGTACGCACCGTATCCCTGCAATCATAGGGTGTACGAGCCGTACCCCCATTGTACGATCGTTGTACGAGCCGTACCCCCATTGTACGATCGGTGTATGAGCCGTACCCCATGTATGATGGGTGTACGAGCCGTACCCCATGTACGATCAGTGTACGAGCCGTACCCCCATTGTACGATGGGTGTATGAGCCGTACCCTCATTGTACGATTGGTGTACGAGCCGTACCCCATGTACGATCAGTGTACGAGCCGTGCCCCATGTACGATGGGTGTACGAGCCGTACCCCCATTGTACGATGGGGGTACGGCTCGTATACCCATCGTACATGGGGTACGGCTTGTACAGCAATCGTACAATGGGGTACAGCTCGTACACCTCATGATCACAGGGGTAAGGTGCGTACCCCTGCGATCATGGGGGGTACGGACTGTACAGTGTCTATGTGTTTGTGTGCTTTTCCGTACAACTCGCCCTTACCTGACCTGGACCGTACGAATCGCGTCCTCAAACCCCGGTCCGGATCATACTCGTCGGGTCGTACTGCATGTGTACGAGTCGTACGGTATGTGTACGAGTCGTACGGTTCACGGTTTCAGCCTTGCAATACATACGGATCGCGACGATTCGGACAGATTCACGGAATACGGATCGTACTTCGCGACTCAGACGGACGGGTACGATTCGTACGGAGAGGGCTCCGGATACAAATCGTACGGACGTCTTTTTTTCCCGAATCGGAATCGACCCCATAATGTTATTAACAACAAAAAAATTACAAAAACGAATTTTAGGATATTAAACTTCCAAAATATCACCAAAAAGATATATAATTACTGAACAAACCATAGGTTTAATGAATATCATAGTTAGCAATTAAAAAACCTTTGAAATTCACTGAAAAAACCATAGGTTTCAGGGACGTTATAGTTAGAAATTAGCATTTAAAAAACCTTTGAAATACACTGAAAAAAAACATAGGTTTTAGGCATGGTATAGGTAGAAATTAGCATTGAAAAATCCTTGGTAATTCACTGAAAAAAACATAGGTTTCATGGTCATTAAAGTTAGTTGGACATTTCAGTCATACAAAAACATAGAAATTTGGTTGTTATAGTTAGTTGAGCTAACTATAACTTGCGCCCCCGTAATGCACTGCTGATGAGGTCACATATTACATCATTCATTACATGATCAGTGACATCACTGATGACATCTCAAATGAAATCTCTGATGGCATCATCCACGTGAACATCTGATGCACTTCATCACACCCTAATATAACCCTTGCTACACCCACTCTAAAATGCAGACTATCATTTTCGAAACCATCAACACACCAATACCAGTTAGTACATATCCACTCACTAAATGCAAGGTCTCTACACACACGTCCACTCTTTCACCCATTCAGTCACTCATACATGCAGTCATCCATCAATATGGCATTATCATATGCACTCACATATCTATACAGACACTCACACACCGCCTCTCATTCATAGAGTTACTCACACACCTAGTCAGTCATAGAAATAATCAATCACACTCCCATTTACTCCCCTGTACAGTTATACACATACAAACTCACTTATTTAAACATATACTAACACATACTTATACTCTAATACAATAACTAATACAAGCACACATTGATCTATACAATCTCACAATCACTCACTTTCACATATAGTCATTTATACACTCCAACACTCACATATACTGTCTTTCACATACGCAGTTACTCACACGTGTACCACTGATGCATCCATGCACTCACCAACACACCCATGCACACACTCACCCATCCATACAGCTCTTCACAGATGCAATCTTGAACCTATACACCCAGTGAATCATCCACTCACACATTTAAGGATAGAGTTACACCCAACCCCATCCACCCACATAGACACTCAGGCACACATTGAGAAACTCAAACAGCTAATCAATAACCCATATAGATCCTCATTTAGGTACTCACCAACCCGTGGAACCGGATACACACCAACTGACAAACTAAAGTGTGTGAATGTCTGTATTAGTCACTAACACATGCATTCAGTAAGACACAATTATTCACTCACCTATACAGTCAGTCACACATCTATTAAATCATCCATCCTGACACTTATACACACATTCATTCTTCAATACACCTTGGCATATATAAAACATATTTAAACAGAAACACATGGAAAGGGGCGACCACTCGGTCCCCCCGAACGTATGGTGGAGTACCCCGATCCCCCCGGGAAGCCATCTTGGGCGGGAGGCGAGTCTCGGCTGGTATGCCCAAAGCGGCGTAGCCGGGGCGCGCTTTTTCCCGCCCAAGAGTGGGTTGTCCTAGACACTGAAGCCGCCAGCCATGCCCCCGGAGGCGGGCGGAGGCGGGTTTACGCCCGCCCGAAGAAGGATAAAAGGAGCGACAAGCCATGGAAGCATCCTCTTGTTCCTGTGTTCTGAAGCTGCACCTCCCCGCTGCACGTGAGCTCGAGACGGAACGAAGAGCCAATTTTGAGCGTTTTAATTCTTGTCTTTGCTCTTTCAGTGAATCATCGTTGGACAATGCCGGGCAAGAAGGCCGGAAAGCGGGTCGGAACGGATCAGATGCTCCGCATGCTCGTAAAAGACATGGCCGAGATGAAGAAGCAGATGGCGGCAATGAACGGTGTAGGGGGCCCTAAGCGAGTCGTCGGACCAGCATTACCGGGAGTAGTCCCTAATGGGAGAGGTAGAAGGGCCAGGAAGGGAGCGACTGGGGAAGAGGCCCCGGTTCCCGAGGCACCGCCGGCGCACCCTGATACACCGACTGAGGAGCCGATCCCGGTCCCGAAGGAGGGGCAACCAATTCCCGTCGTAGTCACCCCTGTGAACGGGGAGGATATGCCTCCCGAGTTGGCTGCACAGCTGGCAGCGTGGTTGGGGAAAGGGAGTGAGGGGGCTACGGCAGATGACGCCAGGGCAGTAATGAGGCAGTTGCGGCAATCAAGAGAGGCTGCAAAGGCTCCATGTCCTTTTGTTCCCCCGCAGGCTCCAGTGGGTCAACCCGCAGCGGGCATGAGTTCGGCAGCGACTACGGTTACAGCTTCTGGTTCAGGTAAGCAGCTACTGCCGATTGCGGGGGAGGGGTCAGTACCCTCGAGGAGGGAGAAAGTGGCTCAGCATATTCCGATGGAAATCAAGGAGAGGATATGGGCGGAGAAATATGTAAACATGTTTTCTTTACTAACTGATCATTACGAGATTGAGCACGTGAAAGCACAAAAAGAGTTTATGCACCCGAGTGTTTGGCGCGCCAAGATGGCCGCTTTCAGAGTCGATGAAACGATATATAATTGGGGCAGAGCATTTGGCATATTCACTTCAATTATGGGGGAACGGAGGCCTGAACTGTTGGCCGAGTTACCAGTGTACCAGACACGTATTATGGAGTTTTCGCAGACATATGAGGGCAATCAGTGGTTTGGTTATGATAATATTTTTCGTAAGGCCAAGGAGTTCGACACATCTCTGACGTGGGATTGTTATGACTCCATTTCCTGGCAAAAAATGGAGAAATCAGGCATGACAAAGGCGCCATTGTTGGGGGGAAACGGGGGCGAGTTTTCCCGCCATTCATCTGGGGCGCCCTTTCGGGCGGGTTCAAGTAACAAGCATCACTCAAGGTCGAATGGCAATACAGGTAAAAAAGGGATCTGCTGGAATTTCAACAGGGGAAAGTGTACAAGGCCCCAGGGGTCATGCAAGTTTAGGCACGACTGTGGGGGGTGTGGACAGTCTTCGCATCCCGAGACCATGTGCAGAGCCAAAACGGGTGATAACGGAAGTAGGGGAAGCGCCAAACAGGTCTGATATAGTCCGAGGGGCGCCTTTACCTACTCCGGTTGATACTATGGCAATGATTCCTTGGCTCAATGAATACCCGGATCATGTTTCCGCTGGGGTGTTGCGAGACGGTTTTTCGTATGGTTTCCGCATCCCAGTGGAGAATTTTCAGGGTAAAGCATATTGTAGGAACCAACTGTCGGTCTTGCAGAACACGGCGGTGGTACAAGCGTAGATTGGGAAGGAGGTGACCCGGGGTCGGGTTGCCGGACCATTCGACATGCCACCAGTTGCTAATTTTGTTTGTTCACCCTTGGGAGTGGTCCCCAAGAAGGACCCGGGTGAGTTTAGATTGATACATAACTTGTCAGCTCCGAGAGGTCTGTCGGTGAACGATGCAATAGACCCGGAGGTATGTTTGGTGCGGTACGCATCTTTCGATGATGCCTTCGCCATGTTGAATCGCCTGGGGCCCGGAGCGCTGATGGCCAAATCAGACATCGAGTCAGCGTTCCGGTTGCTCCCGGTACACCCAGACGATCAGCGTCTCCTTGGTTTTATGTTTCAGGGGCGCTATTACATGGATAAATGTATGCCAATGGGATGCTCCATATCTTGTGCTTATTTCGAGAAATTCAGTTATTTTCTGCAATGGGCATTCACAAGAATGACGGGGTTTCAGCATGTTATGCATTATCTTGACGATTTTCTGTTCTTGGGGGCAGCCGGGGACCCAGAATGTGCACAGGCTTTAAAAGAATTTTGTGGTCTGATGAGTCATTTTGGTGTGCCATTGGCGCCAGGTAAGACTGTGGGGCCATCAACTTCGCTCGAGTTTCTTGGAATAGAGCTCGATTCCGAAGAAGGTTGCTTCCGGTTGCCCAGAGAAAAGGTGAGGAAATTCAGGGCCTCGCTTGAAACATGTATTAGCGAGACTAAGGTGAATTTGCATCAATTGCAGCAGACTGTGGGTCAGTTGAATTTTGCCCTTAGAGTAATGCCAATGGCCAGCCCTTTTTCCCGCTCGATTGCACAAGCCATGGTCGGTCTTAAAGAGGGGCACCACCGCACGAGGCTCTCGGCAGAGATTCGCCAGGACATGCGCATTTGGTTGGCATTCCTGGCGGATTTCAATGGTCGGGTTGTCTGGAACAAGCCGGCGGTGTCTCCGAGGAGTTGGGGCTGTGGACAGATTCGGCGGGGAGTATAGGCTTTGGTGCCATATTTGGTAATCACTGGTCAGCTCAAACGTGGCCGTCATGGTGGCACGAGTGTGGGCTTACAAGTAACATTGCTTTTCTCGAACTGTTCCCTATTCTGGTGGCCTTGAAAACATGGCCTGAGGTTTTTCGGGATCACTCTGTGGTGTTCTGGTCTGATAACATGACCGTGGTTGAGTGTATCAATAGTCAGGCAGCACGATGCAAATGGATTCTGAGATTGCTTAAAGAAATTGTTTTACTATGTATGCAATTAAATGTGCTCTTCAGGGCGAGACATGTGCCAGGGGTGCTGAATCAGGCTGCTGATGCGCTTTCTCGTTTCCGTATGCAGGCCTTCTGGGGTTTTCTGCCCACAGCGGACCCAGTGGCGGCGCCATTTCCCGAAGCTCTCTGGTCTCTCGGTGCCCCGAACTACAAAACCTCGTGGGAGAGAGTTTAGCACCCAGGACAAGGAAGGCATACGAAGGGGCGTTCCGTTCCTATTGGTCCTTTTTGGGTTCTGCTAGGGGGGAGCTTTGGGGCCAGGAAGAGTTTGTCGTAAAGTTTTTGCTGTCGTTACATCAGGCAGGCAAATCGGTAGCCACGGCCCAGAGGCATCAGGCCGCCATTTCCTTCATGGCACGGGCTCATGGTATCCAGGACCCTACAGCGTCTTTCGTAGTACAGAAGGCGCTGCGTGGGTGGCAATGCCTTGAGGGTCGCAGAGTAGATGAAAGGCACCCGATAGGTCTGGAAAGGTTGGCCCTGTTACTGTCCGTACTCCCTGCGACATGTTCATCCCAGTCAGAAACAGTGTTATTCCGGGCCGCTTTTGCATTAGCATTCCATGGGGCTATGCGGGTAAGCGAACTGGTGGCAAAGAACAAGCAGGATACGGGGGGGGGTCTGTGCCGAGAGCACATTCAAGTTAAGGGGGAGACGATGATTGTCTCGTTTGCCAGGTCCAAGACCGATCAGGGTGCGATCGGGGACAGCATAGTAGTCCATCGGATTCCCGGATCTCCCATGTGCCCCGTCGTATGCGTTGAGGAATATTTGGCACAGAGGGCGGCATCATGGGGGGGGGACCTTGTTGAGACACGCTGATGCCACCCCACTGACGAGGTTTCAGTTCCAGCGGGTGCTTGCAATGGCAATTTCGGCCGCGGGCTTGAACCCGGGCGAGTTTGGGACCCATTCCTTCCGGATAGGGGCTGCTACAGAGGCTACAGCCAGGGGTCTGAGTGTGGAAAAGGTGAAACAGTTGGGGCGTTGGTCCTCGAATTGTTACAAAAGGTATGTGCGGTTGCACATGTTGTGAAGCTGATATCATGTACTCACGCTTCTTGTTTTTGTTTGGTTTTTCAGTTTCGCAAGCTTACGAGGCAGGGCGGACTGTGCAGTCGACCCGACACCTGGGAACCAGCAGTCAAAGATCACGGCTGAAGAAAAAGTGGTGTGGGTCGTGGGCCACTCATACGTGAGGCGTGCTGCGGACGTATTCAAAGCAGGTGACATGATTCACATGGCTGGGGAATACGGGTACAGGGTGACCTTCTACGGAAGGGGCGGGCTCTGTATTGACCAGTTTCAACCTTTTGTCGAGGGTTTGTTAGGGCGGACAAGGTCACCGCCATCTATAATCATAGTGCATCTGGGGGGCAATGATTTGGTGACCACTGGTAGACGACTACTTCTCGAGGCGATACTATCCACAGTAAGTTGGTTGGCGAGAAGGGTTCCAGGGTGCACGATTGCATGGTCCCATATGATTCCACGAAAGGTGTGGCGGGGGGCTAATTCAGTGTCTGCTATAAATCATTCTGTGAAAAAGGTAAATAACAAGCTTGGTAGACTGTTTCGTACAAGTACATTGCATTTGATTCCTCATGGGTGTATCAGGGGGGACCACATGTATCTAGAAGATGGGGTCCATTTGTCCCGGGTGGGGAATTCTTTACTCATAGGAGACCTCGTAGCTTGGTTAAAGAGTTTACAGCATGACCTTTAGGTAAGAGTTTTGTGGGGGGTCCGGATAGCCGGTCAACTATCCGGCCTGTGGCGGTAAGGTCATGATCGGTGAGCAGTAATTGGAAGATCCCTAGGGGGGGGCGTCACCCATTACGGATGGGAGCGCCCGGGGGGAGGTGGCCATTGGCCCCTCAACGGGGAGGCGGTCCCTTCTAAGGATGGGACGCCGAAAGGAAAGGGAAGGCGGTCAAGGCCCCTCCCTGGATAGGAGGGGCTACGGGCCCCTCCTGGGAATTTCCCGGGGCCAGGACATCTGCGACGGCAGATGTGGTAAGTTGTGTGGGGTGGGGAGGGGGGTCTACGCTACCTTCTAGACACCTCACACGAGTCCTCGGACGACCAATAAGATGGCGTCGAGTTAATTGGGGCCCCCGTCAAGAAAAGGGAAATTGGTATGTGCACATGAGGTGCAGTCCTCTGTGCGGCCGCCCCTCACAAGTGAGGGGGGAGTTCTGGTTTAGGGATCTGACACCGGTTACGACCTTGCCGTTGGCCCTTAACGTTAGGATGTACAATTTCAATTTGAAAATGCATTTGTAGGATGTTAGTATCGGCTAGGAGAACCTTTGTATTAGAAATGTGTTAAGGTCAGCCAAAACATCGTAATGTGGAAATGAAATTGTACATGATATGAAACTGTTATTTTAATGTTTTAATTTTGTTTCATATTTTAATAAATACGGCCGGGAGGGTAACTCCCTCCCGCCTTCCAAAAGTTCAGAAATGTTTCCGTATTCCCATTCTTGGGGATTGTGTTGAGAGGGGGTGGCGGGTATCTCAGCCATACAGTCACTGGATGATGTCACCAGTGATGTAATTTGAGAGGTCATCAGTGATGTCCTCAGTGATGTCACTGACTATGTCATGAATTATGTAATATGTGACAGCATCAGCAGTGCATTGCGGGGGCGCAAGTTATAGTTAGCTCAACTAACTATAAAGTCCAAATTTCTATGGTTTTGTATATATATATATATATATATACATTTATATCACTTCAATATAAAGAAAGGTAGCTACAGTGTACCAACACATACATTAGATATCCATATACCAATAGGAACCCTCTTTCTTCTTAAGCAATTTTGAATATATAGCTGCTGCTTTTCAATATTGTTGGTATTCAAGGTCATCCTTTGTAGACAGACCAATGAGAAAATGTCTAGTCTTCAAAACTGTTCTGAGGTGTCTTCTTAACCAAAACAGCACAAGTTAAATTTTTATCAAAAGGATGACACGTTTTTGCCCTTATATTTGGGCCTCTTTAGGACACTGGTAGTTTAGGCACATGTAATGTAATACATGTACATCAAATTTAGTCTCCCAGGTTGCACTGCACTCGTTAACATACAAATAAGCCCATTAGCCTATCTCTAAAGATCTCAAAATATGGGAAACATAAATGAAAATTATGAAAAAGTAATGTATGAGTAAGGAACCAAAAAAGGGGGAGGGGAGAAGTTTTTGGGGAAAAAGAGGAGAGAGTCAGGTGTGTGGGGAAATTCTCCACAGTATTGTGCTTTGACCCCTATCATGCAGGGATCATGCAACTACATGAAGTTTTCCCACCCACACACAGTAACCCTTTCATAGTGCAGGAGGCCAGCTGAGGCTGAAAAGACAGTACTCTCATAGGAATGTTTCAGTAACAAGAGACTTATCGTCTGGTACTCAACATCAAGTTACTTCAAGCCCATGGCTCCAGGGAAGACCATCCACGGTGTGCAAAAAACATGTCTATGTCTGTTCTGCTCATTACCACAGTTCTGGGAATGGGTCAAAATCAGCTCTAAAAACAGAAAAACAGCAATGGATACCGCAGTCCCAAGCTATTCCAAAAGTGGAGTAATTCATCACCGCTCATGTAAAAGATAACACAAAAATGATGCAGAGACAGAATATCGAATCATAAATATCAAGTTGCTCAAATATCTAGGCATAAATATCGTGGGTCAGAAATATCAACAGAAAGACTATTGTGGTCGAGAAATCGAATTTAAGGTAAGTAGTATCGATTTTAAAAATATAGAAGTGTTTAACATTGCTTTTATTATTGTTATGTGTTTTATTATATCTTTTATAGGCACGTGGTGTGTGTTTTTTTGTGTAAGATGTATTAGTATTTTTAATATGTGTTACATTTTTAGCAGTAGTAGTTTTTTTTAATTTGAATTTTGCGTTTTAGTTCCGAAGCAGGTTGTGGGTTCATAGGGAAATAGGGTGGGAGTAATTTAATTGTATTACATTTATTTATTTATTTATTCATGTATTATTAATATTTATTAATTTAATGTATTCATATTTGTTTAATTGAGAGGTTATAGTGGTAAATGTGTAAAGTAAATTATTATCATTCAGTTAATATTTGGTTGATAATTACATTTAATTGATTAATCGGTTATTAATTTTGGTGATTGTGTAATTAATCTGATGTGTGTATTGTGGTTTTTATAGGTGTAATGATGGCAAGGGTGGGAAGTAATTTATTTTTAATTGATGAATTAATGATTGGACGGTAATCCATTTTAATTCATTAATCGGTAATTCATTGTGGTAATTGTGTAATTAGTTTTAGGTGTGTTGTGGTGTTTATAGGAATATAGGGTGGTGAGTTATTTGTGTTTAATCATTTAATATACACATGTGAAAGAATGTTAATTATTTGATATTTATTTTTGGTCATTGTTTATTTTGTTGTGTGTTATAAAGGGGAAAGGGTGGGTACGAAATTAAATGTAAATATTTATGTATTAGTTGTTAATAGTAGTAGTTAAAAAATTTTATATAAGTGTTGCGTATGTTGTATTATTTTCTAGTTTTATTTAGGTGTCTGTTGTGGATATTATAATGTTAACGTTTGTGTAGTTAATTAATGTGTATTCATTTTTTAATAATAATATTTTTTATTGATTATTAAATAAGGTAATTATGTAAATAAATGTAATAAAAAATGTTGAAGTGTTTTGCTATTGGTGTGGTGTTATAGGGTAGGAAATAAAATAAATACATTTATGTTTGTATACATGTTTTTGTTTGTAAATATTTTCTAGTTGAAAAGAATACATTTTTGTAAATGTATTTATTATTGTTTGTGTATAATATTTGTATGTTTTTGTTATATGAATTTAATATTTAATCTATGTTTCATAGTTTTTACATTTATTGCTTGAATATTGTTTATTATTTTTTATCAAAGTTTTGTTTAAATGTTTGAGTGTGAATAGTAAAAAAAGAGAATCTCTGTTATACAACACTTTTCATACTGTTGCATTTACTGGAATGGGAATAGTAATTTTTACCCATCCTCTATCCAGCACTTTCCTTACTGCTGCACTCACTGGAGTGGGAATAGGATTATTTATCTCACCGCTATCCAATAATTATTCTACTGTTGCATTCAGTGGAGTGGGAATAGTAATTTGTACCCCTCCACTATAAAACATTTTCCCTACTGTTGCTGTCTTTGGAGTGGTAATAGTACATTTTACCCCTCCGCTATCCAACACTTTTCCTACTTTTGCACTCATTGGAGTTGGAATAGTAATTGGTCCCCCTCTGCTACCCAGCACTTTCCCTACTGTTGCAAGCACTGGAGAGGGAAGAGGAATTATTACCTCTCTGCTATGTAATACTTATTCTACTGCTGCACTCAGTGGAGTGGGAACAGTAATTTTAACCCCTCCTCTATCTAACACTTTCCCTACTGTTGCTCTTACTGGAGTGTGAATAGTAATTTTTCCCCCGCCGCTATCCAACATTTTCCCTACTGTTGTACTTACTGGAGCAGGAATAGTAATTGTTTCCCCTCTGCTATCCAACACTCACTACTGTTGCTCTTACTGGAGTGGGAACAGTAAATTTTGCCCCTTGCTATCAAACACTTTCCCTACTGTTGCACTTTTTGGAGTGGGAATAATAATTTTGACATCTTCGCTATCCAACACTTTCTTTACTGTTGCACTCTTTGGAGTGGGAATAGTAATTTTTGCACCTCCGCTATCCAACACTTTCCCTACTGTTGCTCTCACTGGATTTGGAATGGTACATTTTACCCCTCCACTATCCAACACTTTTCCTACTGTTGCACTCACTGGAGTTGGAATAGTAATTTGTACCCCTCTGCTATTCAGCACTTTTCCTACTGTTGCACTCACTGGAGTGGCAAGAGTAATTTTTACCTCTCCGCTATGCAATACTTATTCTACTGTTGCACTAGGTGGAGTTGGAATAGTAATTTTTAACCCTTCCTCTATCTAACACGTTCCCTGCTGTTGCTCTTACTGGAGTGGGAATAGTAATTTTTACCCATCCGCTATCCAACGCTTTCCCTACTGTTGCATTTACTGAAGCGGGAATAGTAATTGTGTCCCCTCCGCTATCCAACACTTCCCCTACTGTTGCTCTAACTGAAGTGGGAATAGTAAGTTTTACCCCTAGCTATCAAACACTTATAGTAAATGTAATTATTTTGCTTTCCAATACTTTCTCTACTGTTGCATTTATTGTATTGGGCAATTTAAGTTTAGAAATGTTTTTATACTTTCTTGTTTTAATTTATTCTAGAATACTTTTTTATTTGAAATAATTAATTTTTTTATATATGCATATTATTTTTATATAATTTTAACATTTTTAAATAAATTCTGATAATAGTTTTTTAATGATTTCAAAGTAAATATATGTTTGTGCGTTATTTTTAATTACGATTATTTGTTATGTTTTGTAAAAATTATTAAATTAAATTAATTTTGTTAAAATGAATAATAATATTTGGTATATTATTTTATTTTATACATTTATTTAAATGGATATTTGTTACATTTATGTTTTTTATATCAATATTTTTGAGTCAATATTTTTGTACTTACCTGTTTAGGTATAGGAGTCGATATTTTTGTATTCTATATATTTGTTTCGATATATAGAACATCAATCAGTCAACCCACAAAAATACCTCCGGACCTACCCAATACAAGTAACATGTAGCATCAAAAGGGTCTATCTCAAAGGACTCCATTCAATCAGTCTTAAAAATAGACTAAATAAGGGACATAAAACCAAGGCTGCTGAAACCAAACTTACTTGCATGTCTACATCAAAATAAACATATTATAATCATATTGGTCGCGCAGCAATCACCTCTTACCATCCATTTCGAATCTGTCGAACTTCTAATCGAGAGCGACAAATACTCTTGCACTTTAGAACCCTGATCTATAAACCAGTTCCCGTTGGGTGAATACATGCGCAGTGTTGTGTCAAAAATAGAAACTCGTTCAATTCACATCAGGGCCTGGGGGACAGCTACACTTCATGAATACTTTCCAGACTTGTTCACTCAGGCCATGTTCACATTGATCTTCTACAGTCATGGCAGAGGCTCCGCAGTTGTGGCAGAGTCTCCACACTTGTGGTGGAATCTCTGCACAGCAGTTTCTCATTGTGGAGATTTTTCCATGAGTGGGGAGACTGTGCTAACACTGAAGGGCTCTTTGTGACTCGGGCTGTTGGTGCGAAGTAGATGATCTGTACTTGTTAACGGATATTGTTCACAGTACTCCAGGTGGGAATATGTCTGATTGGTCTTCGTGAATGAGGCCTTGTACATGGGGTAGCAGTTGGTTTACCATTATTTTGTTCGGTATTTTATAGATGACATGTATGATAGACAGGGGCCTGCAAGAGGTAACAGCTCTCTGGGCTTAGCCTCCTTAAGAAGGGCAACCAACAATACCTTGTGAAGTGTAGGTAAGAGAGGGCCAGTGTTTCTAGTTGCGTTAAACAGTTTGGCAGTACAGGGACAAGGGAGTCAATGTATGTTGAGTAAACTTCTATGTGCAGGCCATACAGTGCCTGGAACCATTCGTTGAGCCAATGCTTTAATGACCCTACTTACTACCTGCACCAGGAACTCCCCTCGCAGGGAGGTCTCACTGTGGTGATGAGCCTGTGCATCTTGCTGCAAGGCTATAGTCGTGCATAGGTTGAAGCGTCTTCCTGCATGTCATAGAGCGAAGTCAATCAATCAATCAATCAATCAATCAATCAATCAATCAATCAATCATTTGTAAAGCTCACTACATACCCACAAGGGTCCCAAGGTACTGGGGAGGGGAGGCCGCTACTGATCAAACAGCCAGGTCTTGAGAATCCTCTTGAAGGTCAGCAGGTCTTGGGTCCGTCGTAGGCTCAGTGGGAGGGTTTTCCATGTCTAGGCGGCAAAGTGGGAGAAGGATCTCCTGCCGGTGGTTGTTCTTCAGATACGCGGGACGGTGGCAAGTGGGAAGTTAGTGGAGTGTAGCTGGTGGTTGGGGATGTAGAAGGAGAGCCGTCTGTTGAGGTAGGCTGGGCCGGTCTTGTGAAGTGCTTTGTGTGCATGGATGAGGAGGTTGAAGGATATCCTCTTGTTGACGGGAGCCAGTGCAGGTTTCTCAATTGGGGGTGATGTGGCCGTGTCGTGGTACATCGAGGATCAGTCGTGCCGAGGCATTTTGGATGCGTTGTAGTCATTTGATGAGCTTGGTTGGGGCATTTCCGTAGTCGAGTCTGCTGCTGACGAGGGCCTGGGTGACTGTCTTTCTTGTATCTGTCGGGATCCATCTGCAGATCTTGCGAAGCATGTAGAGGTTGTTGAAGCAGGAGGCGAAGACGGCGTTGACTTGCTTGGTCATTGAGAGCGTTGAGTCGAGGATGATTCCCAGGTTGCGTGCGTGGTCGGTGGGTGCCAGGGCTGCCCAGTGCCGTAGGCCACCAGGAGTCATCCCAGGCTGAAGGGTTGTAGCCGAGGATGAGGACCTCCATCTTGTCCGAGTTCAGCTTCAGACGGCTGATCTTCATCCAGTCGGCGACAGCCTACATTCCTTCGTGGAGGTTGGCTTTGGCAGTGATGGGGCCTTGGTAAGGGAGAGGATCAGTTGAGTGTCACCGGCTTAGGAGATTATGTTGAGGTCATTCTGTCAGGCGCGTTGTGCAAGCGGGGCCATGTAAATGTTGAACAGTGTCGGGCTGAAGGAGGATCCCTGGGGTACGCCACAGATGATCTCGGAGTCTTTGGAATGGAATGGGGGAGGCAGACGCTCTGAGTTTTGCCGGAGAGTAGGGAGGTGGTCCATTCCAGAGCCTTGACTCGGATCCCAGTGGCGTGGGGGTGTCCGCGTAGAGTGCGGTCGCAGACGGTGTCGAAGGCGGCGGAGAAGTCTAGGAGGATGAGCACTGCAGGCTCACCGTTGTCCAGCAGGGTCCTGATGTCATCGGTGGCAGCGATGAGGACAGTCTCTGTGCTGCGGTTGCTGCAGAACCCTGACTGGGAAGGGTCCAGGATTCTGTTTTCTTCGAGGTATTGAGTTAGCTGTCTGTTGATGATTTTCTTGATGACCTTGGCCAGGAAGGAGAGCAGAGAGATGGGCCAGAAGTTCTTGAGGTCTCTTGGGCCTGACTTAGGTTTTTTGAGTAGGGTGTTGATCTCGGCATGTTTCCAGCTCTCTGGGAAGGTTGCGGGTCCGAGGGAGAGCTTAAGGACGTCGTGCAGGTGGGGTGCGATGGAGCTGCTTGCTTTGTTGAAGAAAGGGTGCGAGAATGGGTCTGACGGAGAGCCGGAGTGGATTGTGCTCATGGTCTTGATAGTGTCATCAATGCTCACGCACACATTGATGCAGATAAAACCCCACCGCCCGCATATGAGGCACCTGACACTTCAGAGGATGAAGATGATGACGAATCTGGCTATGTGGTAGGAATGAAGTGGTAGCATTCATCTCCGCGATATGGCCGGGTTCAGCTTGGTTCTGCCCTCTGCATCATGCCCTGGAAGAACACCTCTCACTGTCCCCCTATACACTGAGCGACACTCACCTTGGACCTCAACATTTGAATTTGAATTTAAAATTTCTTATAGAGCGCACGTATACCTGCGGTTTCTTGGCGCTGTTACTGACAGGATCCTAATTTAAAAAGCTGGGGGAACAGGAGAGTTATTATTCGAACGATTTCGTGAATAGGTAGGTCTTAAGTTGTTTACGGAATTGTGGGTAGAGAGAGATGGTGTGGAGTTCAAGGGGGAGGGAGTTCCAGAGGGTAGGGGCGAGGGTGGCAAATTTAGAGCCTCCCCACTTCTTTCTCCGATAGCGTGGGATGGTGAGGAGGGACTGGGAGGACGAACGAAGTTCCCTGGTGGGAACATAGGAAACAATCTCGGAGGAGATGAATTCAGGTGCGAGTCCGTGTCGGGCCCGGAAAGTGATGGAAGCAAGCTTGAATTCAATTCTGGCTCGCACAGGGAGCCAGTGAAGTGATTTCAGGAGCGGGGTAGAGTGGTGAAGTTTGGGGAGTTTGAAAACCAGGCGGGCCGCCTGGTTTTGGATCTGTTGTAGGCGACGCAGACTGTAGGCGGGGATGCCGGCATACAGGGCGTTGCCATAGTCCAGGCAGGATACCACCATGGCCAAGATGATGAGCTTTAGAGCAGAGAAAGTGAAGAAACGGGACACCCTGCGTATAGTACGCAGTGAAAGAAAGGAAGAAGATACCACAGACCTAACCTGGGAGTGAAGGGTGAGTTGAGAATTAAGTTTTATACCAAGTGTTTTAACTGAGGAAGCGGGGGTAGGAGGAGGGCCAAGAGAAGGGGGCCAGAAAAGAGGGGACCAGGGGCTGGCTGAACCACCCGTCAACACCAACTCAGTTTTGTCGGGGTTGAGTTTAAGGTGGTTGTGGTTCATCCAGTCCCTGATGTGAAGCATAACAGATTGAAAGTTGAGAATAGAGGAAGGAGAAGATAGATTAAAGACAAGCTGGAGGTCGTCCGCATAATTAAATACGCCGACCTCCATCTGTTGAAGAGAGAAGATTAGGGGGGCAATGTACAGATTGAACAAGAGAGGAGAAAGGGAGGAACCTTGGGGAACCCCGCACTGAACTTTCTGGACGTCCGCCGTGAAGTCACCCAGGCGAACAGCCTGGGTGCGGTCGCTCAGGAAGGAGGACAGCCAGACCAGGGCGGTCCCCCCGATCCCCACCGCTCCGATACGGGAGAGGAGGATGGTGTGATCCACCGTATCGAAGGCGGCTGAGAGATCAAGGAGCACAAGGGCCTGGTGCTGATTAGTGTCCATGCCCTCCCTGAGGGTGTCCAAGACCGACAGGACGACGGACTCCGTAGAGTGTGCAGGGCGGAAACCGGCTTGACGGGGGGCAAGAGCACCATGATTCTCCACAAAGGAGCTCAGAGCGCAGGTGACGTGGCGCTCGAGCACCTTGGCCAGGAATGGTAGGAGGGAGATAGGACGGAAATTGGCGGGGACAGAAGGATCTGCCCCGGGTTTTTTTAGAATGGGCACAATTACCACAGATTTCAAGGGTTTAGGGACGGTGCCTTGAGCGAGAGAGCTGTTAAGAAGATGAAGGGGAGGGTCAGGGCAGGAAACAAAAATATGGCGGAGAATGTGAGCGGGACAAGGGTCGAGAGGAGAACCGGATCATGGACTGCCATATTTGGTTTGGTTACCAATGACACAGCAATCATACTGCAGACTGCAGTCTTCCACTCCAGATGAACTTGTCAATCCCGAAAGGACTCTGTCTGGCCCTTCATGGGCCAACAATGTAAAGGGGGGTTTTCATGGCCCTGTACTGGTCCAGCTTCAACACTCCACTGAATGTGAATAAAACGTATCAATTCACACAGATGTGTCATGGCCATGATCAATCAAGAATGAAAGTATGGATGAATGTAGGGACAGTAATTCAAATCAAAACTCATTACAGTTCAATACAAGTGAAGGTGCGTAGACTTTATTAGCATATGCGTGTCAGTACGGGCAAGATAAGTGCCACAACATGCAGACCAATGCAGCAGTATGTCAGAATGAGGAACATTGCCAAGCTCGGCTGTATACTCTGGGGTAGTTCCTCACCTTTCACAGGTGTGTGTTAATCCGCATTGTTGACCGGTCATGTATTTGGAGTCCAGGCGAATTTTGTGCCATGTCCACTGTGACCAGATCTCCAAGATGCAACAAGGTGGCGGGACATGTGCAATATGTTCCAATCTGTTGTGGCTGCAGGTACATAGTTACTTATCCATGAAAGCAATTGCAGCTTTGTAGGCTAATATTTCTAACATTGAGGTCATTGTCGACTTCACTAAAACAGGAAGCCGAGTCCACCCATTAAGTAGGTACGGATGTGCTGGGTCCACCCCCTTTCAACAACTTGCACTGCAGCGCCCAATAGGGGAGCGGTTCAATGTGGTCACTGCACACAAGGATTTGTGCAATCTTCCAGTTCCAGCTGCCAGAATGTATGCCAAGTATCAAGGCATCCGATAAACGGGTATCACAGTGACACTCCTAGTCGTGGGCCAACAGTGGGCACACACACATGTCAAAATCCAGTTCACCTACCATCCTGTTGGATAGGCAGACATTCATGCACCACTCGAATATGTATGATCAACAATGAAACACATGCTGAACACAGGTGAGGTTGACAAGGCAGAAGCTTAGCCGTTAACTGATCCACATCCTTGCCAATGGTTGTAAATACATCATACGTGCACAGTACAGTTCCACGTGACAGGGGTTGAGCATGTGTCCGGGTGTTCTGCCATTGCGTCAGTTGCTCTGGTTGAAACAGCACTGTGCTGACCTGCGCCAGTTCTGTGGATGAAATGCCACAGCTCGGATCAATTAGTTGTTTTAGTGTGCAACGGTTGTATGCCTCGGATGAGTGGGTGTAAGTGTGAATGCAAAGAAAGTAAGCTCCATGCAAAATACCTTTGAGTAAGTGAGTTCCATGCAAAATACCTTCGAGTAAGGACTTCTGTCTATGGCGTGTGTATACGTTGTTTCTTCCTCAGACGGTGCGTAGTGTAGGAGTCATCATCAGCTGCCATGATATCTGTCAGGAGGTGCCGAGCACATGCAATTCCGAGGTTGGAGGTGCAGATGTGCTCCCGCATGATAGTTCAAACAAAGGAGCTTTCACCCCTAATGTCAGTTTGTCATCTGCTTGCATTCAGGAAATGTAATGTGGCTTGTTGTGGGTGGGATTTGGGATGTGTGCAACTTTGGAATTCATGTTTGACATGTCTTGCATGTGGCATATGAGTGGCATCACTGCGTGTTACGCTGCATCACAGCTGCTACTCCCTCCGCCCAACCCATTTACTTATGTGCGCTGCACGATTGCATCACTTGCACTCCTACGGCACAGTATTGTCATGCCTATCTGCGCATGTCCACAAGCCTTACAACAACACTGTGATGTTGGCCATTGAAGGTGATGGGTCACTTGAGTGTAGGCCTATGGTAAGGATAGGGCGGACACAGATGTAGAGTACATTCCTGGCTGAACTGGGGTTGCTAATGTGGCTAGGCATTTGGCTCATACTGCTGCAATACAGATACACACAAAACTTGGCATGTATGATCCTGGACCCCGAGCGGTCTTGCGCTCCTTCATTACTCCGTTCATGCGAGACCGTCCTCTGGATGCATGCTATATTGCCACATTGTCGCTTACAGAACGACGACTTAGCTACTTGTCCAAGCTCTTGCCCACTGCCTGAGGTGACATGGTTGCATCAGCTGTCCACAGCACAAATGCAATGTGGTAGACCCCGGGCCATCATTCATACATAATGACCACACAGACACACTAGGAAAGGTAGTGGAACTGGCTACGGCATGTGCCCCCGGACCCTTTTTATTACCAGAATCACATATCCAGTGATGCCTGTGCTAGTTGGGTGTGGGGGGAGTGTGAGTCAGCCCTCAGGGAGTGGTTGGTGCTGGCAACAACTTGAACAGTGATCACTATTAAAGCAGAAACAGGAAAAAAAAACATAACACAAACAACTGCCAAGCAGCGTGGAGGTAGCCGGAGCAAGTATAGAAGTCACCCACTATTCAATTGGAAGGGGCCATGACTTGTGGTGCACTGAGGTCAGGGCATTAGAGCTGAGGACACCTGTGTGAAGAAATTGTCAATGATTGTGTCCCTTCGGGATATTCCTGCTACAGCTGCACTGGGGTATGTTACACCTGCCTCATCTTCATCATCATCGTCCCAGGTCTTCCACACTGCCTGAGGTGACATTGTTGCATGTGCAGGACGTAACTCAATCATAAAGGATCCATGGGTTGTGGTGCACAGAGTTCGTGGCACCTGTGGTGCTCAGCGGGTGCGCAGCCTGCGATGATGCATCGTCCATGAAGGTCAGGAATGGATTGGATGTGTGTGAGCCCTGCTAACCGCAGTGTAGGCTGGAGGCAGAGGTCAGGAGGGACCCACAGCCACGTGGCATTGACTTGTGGTGCACAGAGTTAATGGCACCTGAAATGCTGAGGGGGTGCACAGCCAGCGTTGATGTGTCATCTGGGTGGGCCACACTGGGAGAAATGTCATTCGCCTGCTGATTTCTGCCTCAATAAGGCCAAGTGGCGCTGACTTGTGGTGCAGAGAGTTAGTGGCACCTGTGTGCGCAGCCTGCAATGATGCATGGTCCGGGCGGGCTGCAGTGGTAGCAATGTCTGTTGCCTACTGGACTGCGTCATCTGCAATCGTGACTCGATCGGAATTGTGAACCCTGCTGTCCACAGTGTAGGTCGAAGGCAGTAGTCAGCACTGACATAACTCCTCAGTGCTGTGTGTTGAGGAGGCTGGCGGTCATTGCCCTCACCCTGCCAAATGGCCGCTGCCCTGGCAGACGTGTTGGCCTTCCCGGAAGTGAACCATGCCCAGAGCCCCAACCTAGTTATTCATACTCCTACGCTGGACTGGCGTACACCAGACCAGCCCACTCCGCTTACAGGGGGGGACGACACAGCTACATGACCGAGGTCTTCCCCAACTCCTGAGGTAACATGGTTGCATCCACTGTCCACAACACTACAAGCAACAGCAGTAAATAACCACATGGACAGGTCTGTGCTCTGTATACTGAGGTCCATCCAGCACATCACCACTACTAAGCATGGGCGGAAAATCCTTTCCGCTCGCGGATTTTGCGGATTTTCGGTAAATTCGCAATCCGCGAACGCTCGCGAATTTACCGAAAATCCGCAAATTCGCACGCAGCGGATTTTTTTTTTCTTGGTCATACAATTTTGTGGCGTGCGCTGTAAGTTCGCAATTGCGAACATGTAGGTGCAACAATCTCGCACTCGCGAAATTACAAAAATTGCAATTCTGCACAAGAAATCTACTAGCAAGCAGCATAGACCTTCTGAAAATGATGATTTTTATCAGAATAACTCCTCAGGTTGACATTTGCCTGCACTTTTTTGGATTTGAGGCCTTTTGATTTTCTTTGGATAACTTTTGGATTAGAAATCAACTTTCTCATATAAGCTTGTTTGGGGCATTACAGTTGCTGTAATGCTGTTCTGCAGAAAAACGAGTTTTGCAAAAGTGAAAGCAGGTTCAAAAGTTCAAACTCATTATTAGTAACCATTCCCTGTAGTGCTTCCTGACAAGGGCCCCTCCAGAGTTCAGTTGCTAGTTGCAATAATTGTATGACCCTGCTCTGACCCTCACAGCAGGCTCATAGAATAGCTACAAGTAGGCCACAAAGGTCCTGGAAAAAAAAATTGCACTGCAACAGAAAGCAAATTACAGATAAGGAAGCAAGTGCCAGACTGGAATTTTAAAACAGTGACACATTAATAAATCTACCCCAAATTAATTCATGTCAGTTGAAGCAGGCAGGTGTGCTTGCTTTTTCCCCCCATAATCTACAGTGATGATGAACCAGAGGGTGGCATTGATGTACCAGAGGGTGGCATGGGTGAAACAGTGGGTGGCAGGGGTGAAACAGAGGGTGCTGGGAACCTGTGATGATGAACCAGACGTAGAAACAACATAATCGTGACCGTTGCGAGCCGACATGTAAGTTCGCAATTGCGAACTGGTACAAAACCCTCGCGAACTGTCAGAAATCCTTGCGAACTGGCAGAAATCCTTGCGAACACAAAAAACAAAAAAATCCGCAAATTCGCGAGAATTCGCGGATTTTGCGGATTGCGAGTTCGCAAATTCGAAAAATTTGCGAACCCCAGATTCGCTAAATTCGCCCATGCTTAACCACTACACGTGGCATTGTTTGCATTCTTATTCATGGGTGACTTGCCTCCTTCACACATACTTAGTTCCCACCTCTCCCTACATTCTGCTATTGTGTGGCAGAGGGGCCATGCTGTTTTTGGAACGTCCACTGTCCTGTTCTGCACTGCCTCTGTGGTATTAGGGGGGCATGAGGGTGGTGGCAGTGGGTGTTGTGGCCTTATGGGGTCTCCAAGCTGCATGATCGGTGTCTCCATGACATCTGTTGGACTTCAGATATGGCTCTGGGCTGAGCTCCCTTTCATACTTCAGGTAGTCGTCCTGTTTAACACCAGTAAATGGCAAGTGTTAAATCCGTGCTGTAACACGCCTTATCGCCTGTTTTTGGATCGCATTGCAGATCTGGCTGGTTGTTGAGAATATCACGTAGTGGTGTTTTTTGTTTTTTTGCACGGAAACCCCTACACTGCATATCATTAGCGTCCCATCCTTGGCGATGATTTTGCGGAAGCTATCACTGGAAAACTGGCGATATCGGCAGTTTTCACCAGCTTGAGATTGGGGCGATAATTTTTTTGCCACTGTTGCTGTGCTAAAGTGCTGATAACTTGCCGATAGGTCCTTGAGAATATGCTCCATAATGTGTCATTCAATCAAAAGCCTCAATGTGTGGTCCAATCTAAGGACATTCCGTACATAAAAAAGATTTACATACCTAATATCACAAACCCTGATTTAACTCTGGCAACAAGGTGAGATAAGGCATTCCGATCCAATGGTGGAGACACTGAGAGCCTCTCACGCTGGAAGTCAAGCACTTCTTCCACTCTCAAAGGACATAGGCAGATTTGAGTGTTACTGATTTCTGTTAGGATATTACTAACTTTCTTTAGTAAAAAGGTTTGTATCTCATTACAATCCGGTTTGTATCTCATTACAATCCTGCAGGTCAACATTCGCCTTTACCTTTTATAAGTAAAAATCACCAATCGGTCTTAATTAATTGAGTGTTGTTTGTTGTTGTGTTGTTACTTGTGTGATTGGGGACCACAGTACTGCCCCATATCACCTCCTCTGTATAGGACTTGGACTGCTCTGCCTTATTACCCTGAGACACTCAAGTGCTACACTGGGGTAGATGGAAGATTGCAGGCATATTACTTGTGAAGGACCCACATCCTTTGCAACTAATAACCCACTTTCCTTTGCAACTAATAACCCACCAACTAATAATCCAGACATTTCCAAATGTCTGGATTAAAAGGTGCATATTTATGAAACTGTGGTGTAGCCCAGCAAGCCTGCTAGCCCATAGGGGAAGTGCAGGAATGCACCGTATTTAGAGGAGTACGGTGCATACCTGCATTTTTCTATGTGCTGGCTCACTTTAGGCAACCTAGCAACAACGCAAGCACCCTTGCACTACGGTGTAAGGGTGCCTGTGTTGGGGTCAGGATTGTTCTAGAGCAAGAAATCACAACGTCCTGCATAAAAACAATCCTGGTAGGAATAAACAAGAAGAAATAAAGGAATTTTCCCCAAATATGCCTCCTTTGGGAATGTGTAAAATTAGCATTCCCAGATTTACAAGTTCTTGTAAATCTGGGAATTTGTCAAAGTCAATGGAAATTGCATGAGAACACCCATGACAATGCCCATGCAATGACTACCCAGGGCAGAGTAGCGCAAAGTGGTGATTTGCACTGCATTGTGCTACTCAAGATTTACGAAGCCCTTCAGAGCCACACAAAAAGGCATTGTGTGGCTTCAAAGATCTGTCTTTGAGGTTTGCTTTGCACATGTACCTCATTCAGTGGTGCAAACATGATGTAACCCTCTTATAAAAATGCCCCTTAGTATCTCTACACTAACTGTTGTCTCTTGGGTATCCTACTAAGGAGTAGTTTGTCCAGCCTTTATAATGGCACCTCTGGCGTTGGTAGATAAGCAAACCTACAGCTATATTTCTTTGGCTTTCTAAAATTCTCAGACATGAAAAGCACCTGGATTGAGAAATCATCGGGCTAAACATGTGAACTGCGTTGGTAAAATAGGTACATTTACAGCACAGTATATTTTGAGTTCTGTCTCACAAGGAAACATAACATTATTCTCTTTCCATTTGAAGAAGAGAAGACAGGTATTGAAACAGAGACTTAGGGCCAGATGTACGGCCCGCCGACTAGCGAGTCGCAAATTGCATCGCATTTGCGACTCGCAATTTGTGATTCACTAATTGGGATGCACAACAGTGTCTGAGACACTGTTTGCAATTCCCAATGGGGTCGCAAATTGCATGCCTCATGCATATTAATGAGGCTGTTGGAATTTCCGACCCCATTGGGAATGGTTGGCACTCCCAGGGATGGTGGCTTGCTGGGGTCAGTAGACCTCCATGTCTGGGGCTGCTTTTAAATAAAGCAGTTAAAAAAAATGCAGCCAGTTTTTCTAAAGGAAACAGGATGTATTTCAAAATAAAAATGAAACTTTTCAGTCCCTGGGACCACGGCCTGCCCTTAAAAAATATTTACGCATGCATTCACAAATTGGAAGGGGTCCCCTGAGTCCCGCTTCCCATTTGAGAATGCTATACCACCCTATCTGAGAAGGGTGGTAAACTGTGAGTATTTTTGCGACCACAATTGCAGTCGCAAAACATTCTTACATAGCTTAAGAAGTTGCTATTAGAAAGGAATGTCCTTGGAACAAGTTGCAAAATTGATTTGCAACTCGTAAAATAGGATTAGTACATGGGCCACAGGTTTTTTGCGGGCGCAAATGGGTCTAAAACCCATTTGCGCATGCAAAAAACCTACGTTTATCTGGCCTTTAGGGCCAGATGTACGAATATGTTATTTTGGGAGTCGCAAATTACGCTCAATTGTGAGTCACAATTTGAGAGTCGTAAAATGACATGCACAACAGTGTCAGAGACACTGTTTGCGATTCTATATGGGGTCGCAAATTGCATGCCTCATCAACATTCATGAGGCAGCCATAATTTACGACTCCATTGAGAATGGATGGCCCTCCCAGGTATGGTGGCCTGCTGGGCTCAGCAGACCTCCATGTCTGGGACTGCTTTTAAATAAAGCTGTTTAAAGGAAAACAGGGTGCATTTAAAAAATAAAAAAATTAAACGTTTTCGTAAAATTTTATAAGGGCAGGTAGTGGTCCCTGGGACCACAGCCCGGCCCCTAAAAAATATTTTGCCCTGCATTTGCAAAGGGTTTTGCGATTGCATTACCACCCTCTTGAAGAGGGCATTAAATTGCTAGTGTTTTGCGACCACAATTGCAGTCGCAAAACATTTGTACATGGCTTGCGTGGGTCGCTATTAGGAATTGGAACACCCCTTTCTAATAGCGAGTCACTAGACACTATTTTGAGAGTCACCATTTATTTGCCACTCACAAAATAGTGTTAGTACATGGCCCACAGGCTTTTTGCATGCGTAAATGGGTCGCAAACACGTTTGTGCATACAAAATCCCATCGTACATCTGGACCTTATTGCTAAAACTTTATTTGAAAAAGTTTAAATGTCCCTGTGGCACTGGCTGCAAGCCACATTTGCACACTTTTGATTCGCCTATGCAACCTTTCTTCCAGGGGCCTTCCATAAAAACACATTGTTTTAAAATCAATATGAGATATTATTATATCTCGGAACTCATTCCATGAGTAATAACAGTTACTCAGAAGAAACCGCCAGTGTAATGCTGAAAAAAAGATTAGAGGCAGTTGATCAAATCTGTGGCAACTTGTCAACGGGGATGACAAAAATGAGTCGGACAGTTATGAACGTGTGTGTCATCTCTGTGAAAGGGGCTCTGCATAATATGAGCAGTAACTTGTATGATAATGGATTATCTTTTGGTTAAACTCAAAGCCAATTTTGTTAGACAAATTCTAATCTAATCCCTGGAATGAATGTTATGTTAGAATTAATGCACAATGTACATTTTTGTAAAGAAATGTTGCTCCATTTTAGGCATCTTGTTGTAGTATCTTGTCCATTATTGTCTATATTTGATATGAGTATAACCTGGAAGCTGCATAGTAAAGTTGGAGACTTTTATTAAAAATGCCAGGAACATCTCTGCAGGACAAGCCCTCCGACGACAATTTACAGTAATTGGCCCCCTACCTTCTACATGATCTGAAAACAAAACTAGGGGGTAGATTTAAAAGCCCCTTGTGCCACCGGTGCGTCACTTTTTTTGACACACCTGCAGCGCTTTTCACTGCCACATATTGACAAGGACAGGAAAAGCCACCATGCATGACTTTTTCTGTCCTTATAAATATGGCCCCTTTACACCTGACACATTTCGACATTTATGTGGAATCGTAAACCTAGAAATGCGTCAGAATGCTACGCCACCCTAGTGGTGGCATAGCAAGGCGCAACGAGGAGAAATGTCTTCATGTCTCCTCGCTTTTTTTCTCCTCCAATGCGTGCTCATTCTACAGCATGCAATGTTTTTGTGCAGAAAGGTGTACAGGAATGCAACATGTTATGGTAAATATGTTGCATTCAGGTATTTGGAAGCATTTACCTGGAGGCCCCCCCAATGAGGTAAGGAGTTTGAGAGAGTGGGGCCAAGAACAACAGAACATCATCCACATATAGAGCGATCTTCTCTTCTGGCCTTGTGTCCCATGACTGCCCTCTAACCTAGGCATTATAGTGGATGAGCTGCACCAGGAGCACAATCATCAGGGTCAACATTATTGGGACCACGCCTGGCACATACCCCACCAGTTAGGGAAATGATCTGACAATGAGCCATTGACCCGGACCTGAGCATGGGGTTGGAAAAAGACGTCCCAAAAAGATGTCTCATGTACTTCACCAAACCTGCACATTCAAGAACAGACTCATGATATTACCAAATCCACTGTGTTGAATGCCGTCCCAAAATCCTGGAGAAGCAGTGCCACAGGAGTATGGGATGCACCAAACCTGGAGAGTGCCACTAGGACCCTCTGCAATATCTTGTGCTATATCCAGGCCTGAAGCCACACGAGATCACACATTTATCAAGTATAGTAAGGTAGGTTGTAGCTGGTTGGCCAGGATTTTGGCATACAACTTGACTTTGTTGTTAATTAATGAGATAGGCCTATATGATGAGCACTTCTCAGGAGGATATCCCTGCGTGGCAAGGGATACTATTGTGGCAGCAGCCAATTCATGCGGAATGCACCCCGCTTGGCTACTTCAGTACCCCTTTTAGCAGACAGGGAGACAACTCAGTCTGGTACTGCCGGAAATACTCGACTGGGAAGCCATTGAGCAAATTGAATAGGGCAAAGGCAATTTCTACCTAAGTGCATAGTTCGTCCAACTCACGGGCAAGGGAGGAAGGGATAGCAATGAGTGGAATGTCACACAACAGTGGGTGTTCAATCCCCTGAGGGGGATGTGGTTGTTGAGCATAAAGGTCCCAATAGAAGTAGGCACAATTATAAGGAATGTCAGGGGTCCGAGACAAGTGCCGGCCAGCCACATCTGTCAGCTGAGGGATGATGCAAGAGACGGTGTTGTGGGTGGTGTGAAATAAAGGAGCTCCCCAGGTCTATTGCTGTACTCATAGATGTTACATGTGCTTGCCTGCCACAATTGACAGGCATCATCATAAGCAAGGCATCATAGTTAGCCTTTGGCTGCTGAAGGTTGCTGAGCATGGATGGGGGCCTGGCAGCCATGGGTTTGATGTTCCAGATCCAAAACCTGTGTCTCCAAGGCCATGATTTGCACCACTCTCTCTTGTTCGCCCCTGCACATAAGCCTCTTTGCTACACCATGGATCACACCGACCTCCCAGAGGGTGGCAGCTGACTCAACCGATCCCTGGTTCGTCTCAAAGTACCCCTGTATCTCAGGTGCAATGAAAACATTTTTGACTGTCACTGTTATGCATCTTTGGTGGTAAGCAAGACAGTACTTCTTGGTCCAAACACCTTTTACCATCTTGTCATGAAAGCAAATTTGTGGAGGTTGTAATGCTTGATAAGAATATTAGTGCACAGGTGCTGTGTGATGCTGTGCTCTATTTTCTTTGTTGTTATTTTGCTCTGGGTTGTTATTGTGTTGTGTTTTGCTGTACCCTGCAAATACTTCAGAGATGTCAACAGGTGCTGCTACATTTCTAAGTCGTGCTGACACGTAGACGTTACACAAAAGGAGAGACTTCCCGATTATTTTCCCAAGCCACTTTACTGTAGTGGACGAAGGCTGGCAGCCGCTGCAAACGGTGGAAACTGCTATTCTGGTGTTGTGAGGAGATCTTTTCCCTTGCTAGACAGAGAAACCGAGAAGAATAGTAAGTTATGGAATTCTTTCGTCATGGGGACTATGGGGTTGGGACCGCGGGTATCGTTCTTGCAACAATATAGTGTAATGTGATATTTCCTTGCAGGGAGACTGGCCGATTGGGTGAGATGGAATTCAGCCCATATAGATTGTGGATGGTTTTAACTACACCGAGAGGGAGGTAAGCGCCCGCCCATTGTTTGCTATGATGACTGCGCCTGATTTGGCCATGTTATGAGCACATTTATATACATGGATTTTTAATACTTGTCCAGTCATGAGCAAATTTTTATATACATGATTGTTTTGGATCGTCTATTTAAGGTAATTGTGTCTCGAGCTCAGAGACAGTATTTTGGAGCCACAAGCGTATTGTCCTGGTCTCGTTTCTATGATGTAAGTAACCAACTTGACTCCCCAGCATGTCTTGGAGCACGGCTTGGTTCTACTGCTAGTGGATCCCGGTACTAGGTTTTTCACACTTGGATAATACCTGGGATTAGTGGCTCCTCATTAATCTTCATTCCCTTTCCTCTTGTGCCACTATGAAGCGGGCCTACACTAATGCTTGGTAGCTTGTGTGCATCACGGACCTCTGTAGCACTTTTTTTCCATTTACATACATTTACATTTACATACTTGTTTGGTGGAATGGGCAGTCGCTTTTATCAGCCAGCTTGCTGCACACACATTGGAAGGTTGGAGTAATGGGGTGTTGTTGTGTTTATTTTTGTACAGTAATGTATTACCCTTGTCCTGAGGAGGCCAAAGAAGTAATTTATTTATTTTTATTTATTTTTGCTATTTTTAAAGCGCGCAAATACCCATACAGGTGTCTCGGCGCTGGTGATCATAGAACTCCCTACACTTTGACGGGGTGGTTAGGCAGAGGAGAAAAGCCATGTCTTGAGGCTTTTTCGGAATTTAAGGAGCGTGGGAGCGGTTTTGATATGCAGTGGGAGGGTGTTCCACAATTTAGCAGTGGCTGTAGTGAAGCGCCTGTCTCCCCAAGTGGCCTTTTTTGTCCGAGGGACAGACAGCATGAAAGCTGTGGAGGATCGAAGGGTTCTGCGATGCTCCAATGGGTGAAGAGCTTCTTTTAGGAACTTAGGCCCCGGGTAGTTAAGGGTCTTGTAGGCTATGCAAAGAGCCTTGAATTTTATTCGGCTCCTGACTGGGAGCCAGTGGAGCTCTTTGATATGATGGGAGACAGATGTGAATTTGGAAATAGAGAGTAAGGTTCTGGCAGCCGCATTTTGCACAGTCTGGAGTTTGTTGAGGACTCCTTCCTGCGCATTAAGAAGCAGAGAGTTGCAGTAATCCGTTTTTGAAAACACTAAAGTACTGATAAGTGTTTTGCCGGCTGACTGTGGTAGATAAGGAAGGAGTTTCTTGATTTTTTTGAGGGTGTAGAATGCAGATGATACGACAGCATTGGCGTGATGGTGGAAAGTCAGTTTATTGTCGAAGGTGACTCCCAGGTTCCGGACCTTAACCACTGGCTGAAACGTGGTCACGTCAACACTTCTAAGGAGGAGTCCTTGGATCTACAGTTATCTTTGGATTTGTGTGGTGTTACACTAGAGCTAGGAAAATAATTCCCTGGGCCTTAGGTCTTTCACCTAGACTACCTATGATTGGTTCGCCCAGAATTCTTAGGTGGATACTAGTGAGAATAATATTCTAGGGTTGTTGTGTAATGTATAACTGTGTTTATGTTGATGCATATAATGTTGTGCTGTATGTTACTTTCTGACTTCTCAATTGAATACGTACCATTGTTTATGTGTGTTGTAAATACAGTGTGATACATAAATTAAGAATAACAAAAATTTCAGAGATGGTAATTTAATGCGTTCTACTCATAAACTGTTTTGTATTTTTTCCTTCATACCATTTTTTCTTGTATAAAAGTACATTTCCAGCCTAAATCAGCACATTCCTTTAACCCCGTCCATACTGAGAATAGTCTTGAGTCATCCTTAGCCTTGATGGGTGTGTGCTGAGGACAGCTCTAGGCCAACCTGGCACTAAGCATGAGCGAATTTTGCGGATCTCGCGTTCGCGAATTTTGCGGATTTGCGGATTCGCAATCCGCAAAATCCGCGAATTCCCGCGAATTTGCGGATTTTTTTTTTTTTGTGTTCGCCCGTGTTTCTGCCAGTTCGCGAGGGTTTTGTACACTTTCGCAAATTGCGAACTTACCTGTCGGGTCGCAAGTTTCGCGAACTTGTTGTTTCTACGTGTCCAGCCTGTTTGGGACACTCTTCTTCATCACTGCCACTCTCTGTCACCACTGCCACTCTCTGACTACTCATGCCACCCTCTGGCCCACCCATGCCACCCTCTGTTTCATCACCACACCCTCTGGTTGTCCAGTGTACATTATTTTCGGCAAAGCAAAGCACACCTTCCCTGCCTCAAGTGACCTGAATTAATTTGGGGCTGATTAATGTGTCACAGAATATTTTTTTAGCTGGCACCTGCTTCCTTAGTGCGCCCTGATTAGTGATCTTTTGCACTTGCTAAGTGCTTTCATTGTTGCAAAATTAGTTACAACACCTGCCCTGCCCCAACTGACAATAATGAATTAGGGGCTGATTAATGGATTTTAACTTCCAGCCTGGCTCCTGCTTGTCTCCCTTAGCTGTAATTCAGGACCTTTGTGGCATATGTGTAACTATTCTGAGGTTCAGAGCAGGGTCACATAATAGTTTCAACTGGCAACTGAACTCTGGAGGGGCCCCTCAGGAAGCACTACAGGAAATGGCTACTAATGATGAGCCTGAACTTTTTAACCTGGTAAGTAGTTACTTTCAGTTTTGCTAAAATCGTATTTCTGCAATTTTGCACTTATTCGCGGGGCGCGAACTCACGCGAACTCACGCGAACAGCGCGAGCAGTGCGAGCAAAATCCGCTGCTCGCGGATTTGCGGATTTTGCGGGAGATTCGCAAATCTCGCGGATTGCGGATTTCCCGAAAATCCGCAAAATCCGCGAGCGGAACGGATTTTCCGCCCACGCCTACCTGGCACCGACCTATGTTAGGAGCTCTGGCTCACCCCCAAACGTCCCCCTGAACACTCTGAAGTGGGCCTACACTATTACTTGGTAGCTTGTGTGCATGTCAGACCTCTGTAGCACTTGTTTTCCTCCACTTGTTTGGTGGAATGGGCAGGCGCTTTTATCAGCCAGCTTGCTGCACACACATTAGAAGGTTGGAGTAATAATGTGTTGTGTTTATTTTTGTACAGTAATATATTACCCTCATCCTGAGGAGGCCAAGGAAGTAATGGCTGAAACATGGTCACGTCAACACTTCTAAGGAGGAGTCCTTGGTACTACAGTTAACTTTGGAATTGGTGTGGTGTTACACTAGAGCTAGGAAAATAATTCCCTGGACCTTAGCTATTTCACCTTGACTACCTCTGAGAGGTTCGCCCAGAATTCTTAGGTGGACACTAGTTAGAATAATATTCAAGGGTTGTTGTGTAATGTATAACTGTGTTTATGTTGATGCATATAATGTTGTGCTGTATGTTACGTTCTGTCTTCTTCATTGATTAGGTACCATTGTTTATGTGTATTGTAAATACAGTGTGATACATAAATTAAGAATAACAAAAATTTCAGAGAGGGTAATTACATTTTCTTGTATGAAAGTACATTTTCAGCCTAGGGCAGCACATTCCTTTAACCCCTTCTATACTGAGAATAGTCTTGAGTCATCCTCAGCCTTGATGGGTGTGTGCCGAGTACGGCTCTCGGCCATCCTGGCACCGACCTATGTTAGGAGCTCTGGCTCATGCCCACACGTCCCACTGAACATGCCTCTGTTGAAGGTGGAGGCAGAAGCACTTCCGTTGCTCCCCCGAACCTCCTCGGCGATCTGATGATGTCATCACGCTCATAGTGCGCCAAAATCAACATATTCTGCTGGAGATGTGCTGAACTACTAAATAAGAGGGGCATGGGCAATCATCACTGTCACTCTTGGGCTAACAAACCATATATTAGTGAAAGCGATGAGTGCAGGGGCCTTTTCAAATCAATATTTCTTATTACAAACTCATTACAAATTTCTGAAGAGCCATCTAAACTAATTATGGTGACAAATACTGAAACAAACTCATGAAATATATGTCCAAGGCTAGTTGTTGATGTTATTGTTTTATCTTTAGTGTATTTTTTTTATGTGCCATTTTTAACAAACCATCATCAGTGTACAAAAATCAACATTTTACCAAAAAACACAAACAAAATTATTTACAAAATTATGATCACTCTTGGCCTTTCCCTGAGATATGTGTGCATCTAATTTCACATATGTTTTGTGGGTTCCGTTCTTCCACCACATTAGTTTGAAAACCGACCACAAATTAGCATTTAGAGACCACAATATTTTTCAAGACTTTCTAGTTTAGTCCTCAACTCATGATAATTAATTCCTCATTTCCATCTGTGGAGTGTTGCTTCTCCCAGAGGGGTAATGGTCAATGCATCTTGTTTTACTAAAAACCATTGATGATGCAGTTTGATTGTATATTGTCATCAGACATAGCCTTTCAGGGACAGCTACTTGTCCCATCTTTAAAATAATCTGTCACACCACAGTATAAGGTTATCGCAGCTGTGGGTCTTTGATGACGGAAACAACCGGGGTAACAAATCCTACTGGAGTTCAGGGGGGGAAACCCTTTCCCAAATGCCAATACTCTCATCTGAACTTGGATCAATTTCCTTCCTTCACATCGGAGAAAGAAAGTGAAAGGGGGGTGATTTGCAGGTAGACAGACATTCCTTTCCCCCATTGACTTTATGTAGTATATTTTTGCTCCACGATCAAGGGTGGTGCAGTGATCATGGAGCAGGAATCTCACCCAGTAGACCACCACAGTTTGTTTTTTTTGTTAGAAAAGCAGCCTCCTAGGCAAGGGTCACTCTCCATTGGGTATTATTACATTTCCATGTTTCTCCTCTCTTGGGTTAGAGCCACTTTTTTTTTTGCCGATCTGGCCCCCAGGGCTGACCAAAACCCACTAGACACCACGGATAATGTTTGTGATAAAACATTGAGGGGAGTGACTCCTTGGGCATAATATTTTAGGGCAATCTGCCCTCTGGAAATGGGTAGTAGCCCACTGGACACCAATGATTGTATTTGAAAGTGGAGCGACTCTTTGGGGGATAGTTGTTTTTGTATTTCCCCCGAAGGGGGGTCAGATGTTTTTAGGCTGATCTGTCCTCTGGGAGGGGGCTAAAGCCCACTAGACAACAGGGAATCATTTTTGGAGGGAAGGGCAACTTCCCTTGGAGGGTAATACGTTTTTTATTCGACCCCCCGGGCAGATCTGCCCACGGGGTACCAAAGATTATGATTGGAAGGAGAGTGATCTGGGGTCATTTTATTTCTGCATTCTGCCCCACCCCTTGAGGGCAGATTATTTTGGTTTTTGGTCTTAGTTGAGTGGATTGGGCCTTAGGGTGGGTGGTAACACTTGAGTCATCTGACAATATGATTATGTATGTGGGGGGCTCTGCTTCTGGGTTAAGGTTTGCTTCCATCTATTGGTGTCTTTTTGCCTTTGTTACACTTCCTTTCAGGGGAATAGCAGTGTATTTTGATTATTATATTGTTATCATTTTTATTTGTGTTTTCTTTTTTCTTATTGCTGAACTAATTGTTTTCTTGGTGGTGAATCCTGTTTGAAGGTGCAGCTTTGTCAGATCTGTAGTTTGTGGAGTTGTAGGTGGTAAACAACTCATTTTGTAATCTTTTCAACTAATGTGTATCCTTGGCCTGTTTGTATAATTTTGTTGACAGCTGTACTAATGTTTGCATTTTTAGCTTTTGGTGTGATTGTCTTTTAAAGTAGCGTATTAATTTGTGCACTTTCTATTCTGTCCATGATATGTGTAATGTGTTTTTTTTTCTTTTCCAGTGGGACTTCTTTGGTGCTTGCTGTGTCTGTGCAGAATTGGCGCAGTTGATCCTCAGTCTTGCTGTCTCTGGCAAGTGAGTGGTATCATTATTGAGCATATATTTCTTTGTGTGCTTTGATTTGATTGACATTTCCTTCCAGATTATGATATGCCAATACTTTTTCTTTATGTTTAGAAAAGCCACAGTTTGTTTGATGACTTACACAGTTTTGGATATTGTTGACATATTGTTGTGTTACTTTTATTAGTAAGGACTATGGCTAACCTCAGATTGATTGCTCAGCAGGTGTTTGGTTTACTTTTCAAATTTTCCTCTGACCATGGTTCTGAGAGTGACTCTGCATCTGAGGCAGAGGACATAGTAAAAGATTTTGGATATGAAGTTCCTGTCCGAGAGGACTTATCTGTTAATGAAGCCCCTATCAGTAAGGGGGAAGTGCCTCTTTTAGAGGAGGACATTGCTATGCCGATAGTGCAGCAACAAGAATCTGGATTGCAGCCATGGGCTGGAAGGCTTCCCATTGGAAGTTCTGAACTCTGGGTTGCCCCAAACATGGTGCATCCTGTGTTGCCTGTCTGTAGAGGTGTCACACGGTATAGAGTCGATACTGAAAATGTTTTGTCTATTCATTTCTTTCATTTGTTTATGGACAATGAGATTGTTGACAAGACTTATTTGTATGATGAACAGTGTTTGAGGGACAACAGTGTCTGGATGAGGTGAGGAAGTTCTGGGGTTTCACTTTGTTGATGAGATTGATAAAAAAACATTGGCTGTGTTCATATTGGGCTACTAGCCCCTTGATTGTAACTGGTATATTTCCTGCAACCATGAGTCGTGATCAATATTTGCTTTTGCTAAGGATGCTGCATTTTGTTGATTATGATACAGCATTTCTATGGGATCACCCTGATTGTGCTCGTCTCATCAAGATTTGGGTTTGTAGACTTTGTTTCAGAGATCTGTGTTCCAGGGAAAAAACTGCTGTAAATAAGCATTTGGTCCTGTTCAAGGGCTGATTGGTGTCAAGGCAGTACATTCCTAGCAAGAGGGCACATTATAGAATTAAGATGTATATGCTGTAGAGGTGGGCGTAGAATTCAGCTCCTCCGGTGTAGTTCACAGAGTTTTGCCTACTGAGTTCCAAAAAGCTCAGTGAAGTGACACAGAGTGTAGTTTTTTTTCTCTAAAAGGGCTCGCCAACATTGAGTTGATGAGAAAAAGCTGCATGTGAGACCAACTCCGGGAGAGATTTCTCAGCACTGGTGGTTGCGTCACACTCCCATTGAGAAATCTGCTACTCATGTTGAGGAAGGTGTCGCTCAAGTAGAATGTCTACTTGAGTGGCAGAAAGCAGCAGCGCTCTCTGGTGCAATGTGTAATGCCATTTGCCTTGATTTACAGTGTGAAACAAACTCCTAGTGCTAAAAAACAGTGCGAGAAGCATGACTTAACAGACTACACCGCTGGCAGAACTCGATGGAGCGCAGCAAAGTATTCTTCCACTTTGCAGAGTTCTGTGAAGTAAAACTCCTTGAACTCTGCACAGGCCTAATATGTTGTCTGATAGTAGTATTAGATATGTCTATAATTCCAGAATGTACACTGTTAGTAATTGTTCTATTGACCCCTCTTGATGTCTGTCCACTTTTGGAGTTAGCAAGAAAATTGTGTGGGAACTTGGTAGAGGACTTCTTAGCAAAGGTCACCATTTTTACGAAGATAACTTCTACATTAGTATGCAATTGTTCAAAGAAGTGTTCAAAGTGGACACTGGTGCATGTGGCACAATCTGCTCTAACCGTTACCCTAAAGATCTTGTATGTAAAAGTCTATCATACATGTCATAGCTTATTTTGCACTTAGTCGGATGTTTACAATTGTTTATTTTGCACTAAGTCCAAAAGTTTACAAATTTGCGATCTTTGCACCATAATGCTGCTAGATTTTGGCACCTATCGAAGGTTCAAATTTGCGCTCATTTGCACTTTATTGTTACACCTTGCACATTGGTTTTATGCTATTTATTGACTGTAACATTACTGTCCTATCTGTTTTTATTTCCTTTTGTATTTTTATCGCTGATGATGAATGTATGTTATATGTATATTGGCAGTGATGTTTTGTACTTTTATGGCTATTTTATATCTGAATAAAGACCATTTGACTTGACTTGACATGAAGTCATCATAGGGGACAGCGCAGTGCTGTGCGTAGTGAGGACATATTCAGACAGGAAAGATGTCCACATTCTGACAACCATTCATGATGAAAATACACTCTTACTTCCCCATGCAAGCACTACCATTGAACCTCATGTAATCCATTCCTGTTGTGGGTAGCAAGGCCAGGCACACAAGTTGGGTAGCATTTTTATTGGGACTAGCTGGGGAATGCTGGGTTGCATGAAGTTTGTTGATGCCTGTACGAAGCTGGCACTGTATGTGGTATACCACTAGGTGGTTATATCATGTAGAGATTCCCCCAGAAGTGTACAGGGCTAAATGTAAACCTAAAATGCTCAATTTGCGGTAGTGTGGGTGAGCAGCCTTAAGCCTAACACAGACGAGTGTGAGACATTTTTTATACAAACATTGACCAATTAATGTCACACAACTCAAAGGGAGATACACACCAATTTTAGGTAAATAGGCTTTTTTCACAATTTTTTTAAAGACCAAGATGTTTGCAGAAAGGTAAGTATGTTTTTCAGGAAAAACACTTAATACTTTAAAAAGTGACCACCTTGCTATTTTCAAGCTCTGCAATATTAACCTATAGATGAAAACAAGGATGTGTTTTTTCAGGTAAATATATGACTTACAGTTCTAGTCTTCTGGGTTGCAGGTCAACACCGTGCTGGGTTCAGATTGGCACCAAAACTGCACCACAAGCGGCATAGGGGCGGTAGGGTACAGAGGTCAGATTTGTAGCTGTGCCCAATGTTGTCTAAAGGAGACGGGGGTTCTTAAAATTGCTCACAGATGAGTAAATCAGTGTCAGGGGTTGATCTCTTGAATTTAAGGTAAGTATAAGGGGAGCCACAAGGCAGCACCAAACTCACACCTTCAGCAGCGCTGAGGCGGCCAGGTGCAGAGTGCCAACACAGCATAAGGTACCACAGACACAAAAGAAGGGGTGTTTGGTAATTACCAATGCACCTATCTTTTTGACTATAATGGTGATATTTTATAATATATAAGATGCAGAGAATCAGAGGCTCAATACCCCTCAAACTTCCAAGGATAAGGATCCCATACGTGTATAACATCAACAATGATTCAGCACTCCAACATGTATGAAAATTAATATTTCACATGTTCAAGCAAAGTAAAGAGAAACACATCAATTCAGCAGGTTCCAGTTTCTTTGGTTCTTTATTGAAAGAAATATTCATAAAAACAACAGTAGCCAACGTGTTTCGACCTAAAAGGTCTTCTTCAGGGCAATAGCAACAACTCTAATTTATTTCGGTTTATTAAGTTTCACTTCTCCCGCCTCGTAGCCAAAATTGTCACCGTCATTGTGACAATTTCTGCTACGAGTTGGAAGTGGTTCATACGTAGAACAAATATAAATGAGCTGAAAAACCCATGCTCACACTGGGCCTTCAGGATAAGTCGCCGTTTTGTAGCAGAGACAAAAGGCAACAGTCAGTCCAGCAGGGCTGGTGCAGAGTCAGTCACTGATCCTTCTTCTCCTGTGCTGGTGTGGACCCTCAGGTTACAGGTTTCTTAGGTCATTATAGATCTGATTTCAGGGTCTGGGGGAGCCACTTAAATAATGTAAAATGTGCTTTACTTTGCCTCCAGCACTTGAGGGGTGGAGTTGGCAAAGTGGGGCACACCTCCTATTCTTCCTAAGTATTCCCGCGAATTCTCCTGCCAAAAATGATGGTTTGCACAAGGGGCTGCCATCTGTTGCTATGAGCAGAGGCTGGGATCACCTTACAAAGTTAGAGGGCCTTTGATGCATCTCTCTTGCACACTGTGCCCATCCTGATGGAGGAGGTGTGGCACATGCATCCAGATTGTGCTTTGGTTCTGACCACAGAGAGCAGAGGCTTTCTGTCCAAGAAGTCCGGAAGCATGTCTGGTGGTGGTAGGCAGCCAGAAGCCAGTCAAAGACCTCAACAGGGTTGGTAGCTTTTCAGGGGGCAACTCTAAGGTGCTCTCTGAGTACATGTTTTAATAAATCTGACTCTGGCCTCAGTGTGGGTTTATTAGGAGGAGTTGTTTGGTAATAAACACTCCTGGTTTCAGTGAAGCCATCATGATGTTGGCGCATCTTGGTATGCCCACACCCGAGATATAGTGCACATTCCCTGGGGTTTGTATGGCCTGCCTGAGGGGTGACTTCCCATACCTTAGGCAGTGCTGGTTGTCATGGCACACAGGCAGTGAGCCATGCCGAGTTTGAGGTTTTTCACTGCACCTAGGCATGCAAGCTGCAATGGCCTTGGTGAAGGGTCCATAGGGGACATTCTTCAGCTCCCATGCGCTAGGTGCCTTTAATACCACTTACCAGGGACTTACAGAGTGCTGAAGTTGCCAATTGTGGTACAGTTTAGGGGAAGAATAACTGGTACAGGGAACCAGGTTGGCAGAGACCCTGTGCACTACAATTGAAACCACATAATTTCCCAGTCAAAAATTGCGGGGCTAACCATGTCAAAAGAGGCACTTTCTCACAATGCCTGCACATTCCTATAGTTTACATTACAGAAATGCAAGGAAAATTTCTACTTGTATTCTATGTTTCACATTTGAAGGGTATTCTAGGTAAGATTATATTGGGAGATCCACAAACGAAATACCTCAGGGGACTCGTGTGGATGCCTCCCTCCCTATAAGAAATGTGTGGGTTGGATTGGTTTACATATATGGCAGCCAGCTCCAGGACTAATTAGTACACCTACTGCAGTTATAATTATTGCCACAATATGTTTTGAGCTCTTCCCTTTCGTGGGCACTTGCCCTGCCCACACAAGTGAGGTGCCATTTCTATCTGGAGACCTCTTGGAATGCTGGGTGGTAGGACATTTGTGCCAGCTTGGTGAGCCCACTACTTTCCCACATAGATATGTGAGGAATACATGACTTTTTAGCTAAATTTGAGGTTTGCAAGGGATTCTGGGTAAGAAAATGTTTTATTCAAACAAGCCACACCTCCCTGGATTCCCTTGGGTGTCTCGTTTTCATAAATGTCTGGATTTGGTAGGTTTCTGTAGATGCTGCTGAGCCCAGGACCGAAGATGTAGGTGCCCCCTTTGCAAAACCAATATGTTTTGGGTCTCTCCTTGTCATGGGCACTTGGCTCATCCACACAATTAAAGCACATTTTCTCAGGAGAGAAGGAAAAGTCCTGGGTGGTAGGAAATGTGTGGCTCCTCACAGATTCCAGGACTTAGCCTCAAAAAAAATGCATGGTGGAAAATATGTGTTTTTAGGCAAAGTTTTTATTTTGCATGGGATTCTGGTAAAAAAAAACTGCTGAGAGCCACACAGGAAACACCACCCTTCACTCCCCCAGGTGTCTAGTTTTAGAAAATGTGATGTGTGGTAGGTTTCCCTAGTGCCGACTGAGCTGGGGACCAAAATCCACTGCTACCCACATTGCAAATGATTTATCTTTTTTCACAGGAAAAATTTGCTGTGTCTATGTTGTATTCAGCAGCCTTTCCGGTGGCAGTAACTTTGCCTACCCACACAAGTGAGGCACCATTTTTCTCGACAGAGTTTGTGGCTGCCTGCAGATTCTAGGAGTTTTCTTCACAAAAATGCAAGAAATGCAACAGATTTTAGCTTTACACATGTTTCTGGGTAAAAAAATCCTGATGAGAGCTTGTCAAGTCACCCCAACCTACACACCCCTTGGTGTCTAGTTTTCAGAAATGTGCTGGTTTGGTAGGTTTTCCCAGGTGCTGACTGAGCTGGAGCCCTAAATCGACAGATACTCACACTGAGAGAGAAACGCATTGTTTTTTACATAAAAAATGTGATGTGTCTATGTTGTGTTTAGCACATTTCTTTTCACAGGCACTTGTCCTACCCACACGAGTGAGGCACTTTTTTTTCTTGGGTGGCATGGTGGAATGCTGGGTGGAAGGAAATGTGTGCTTGCCTGCAGAATCCAGGAGATTTTTTCACAGAAATGTACGAAAAATCACCTGTTTTTTACGGAAAGTTTGAGCTTTGCACAGGATTCTGGGTTACAAAACCCCATATGATCTGCTGTATAGTCGGTTCACAATGAAAAACCATTGTAAGCTCGATTGCAGCTCCATTGATGGCTCTGGGTACCTCGAGTACAAGGGGAACCTCCAAATCCTCTATATCCCCACAACCAGAAAGGTCTAGCAGATGTAGTGGTATATTGCTTTCGAAAATCTGCCAAAGCAAGAAGAAGTTACGTATGAAAACATAGACACAAATGGATGTTTTTTCAACTTAATTTCAATATTTTTTTATTTCAACTTTCTATAGGAAAACCTTGAAGAATCTATACAAATGATCCCTTGCTGAATTCAGAATTTTGTCTAGTTTTCTTAAATCTATACCTTTCCGGGACCCACCATGGGCTTCATACCCATTTCTATCACAAACTGAAAGGAGACTGAAGCACAAGAAGTTGGAAAAATGGGCTATGTCCCAGTAAAATGCCAAAACTATGTTACAAAATTTGGTTTTCTGAATCACGTCTAACTATTCCTCAACGATGGGAAGATGGTGATTTTAGCACCACAACCTTTTTGTTGATTCCGTTTGCAGGAAAAACAGACACTTTCTTTTGCTGCACTTGTTTCCCAGTTTCCCCCAATTACAAATTGTAGCTCTATTTTGGCTAATTTCTTGGTCCCCTACAGGAAAATCCACAAACCCTGTGCGCCTTTAGAATCCCCAGGATGTTGGAAAAAATTATGTAAATTTAGCATAGATAGCCTATGTGAATGAATGATATTTATTGTTTGGTAACTGAAAACCATTACATGAAACCAAAATACAAAAATAACAGCATTACAAAAGTTAAATGCTGTTATTTTTGTATTTTGCAGGTAGAAGTCATCAACATTGCCCGTGCTTGAAAGATGAACTTCCCAAAGGCCGCCATATGCTTTACCGTGGACAGGGTATAAAGATGGGTAATCACTCCTTTGCAGTACATAGCCCTGATTGTCTTAGTAATGGCCTAAGGTAAAGACTGCAGGTCAAACACATGGCCGGGCAGCAGAAAAGGAGTTGGGCCAAAGACTCGCGTTTCCCGGACTCCTGAGCTGTTCTGACTGGAAGGATATAGTTCTTTGAGGGGCAATGGGTGTAGTCTATAAGCCAAGATCTTGTGGAGGGCAGCACGGCCCACGGCCTGCGTGAGATGATGTTTAGAGGTATGCAGGGTATGCGGAAAACACAGGGTCTCATGCAAGTCTTTTCTTCCCAGCGACTCCAGGTCCAGTTCCCGTGACCTCGCACGCACTTGTTTTTTAATCGCATTTTTAATGGCAGAGTATTAAACGTATTCAGGGTTCCATGAATCCATGGCAAGATTGAGTTGGACCTTAGCCACTTCGAGGATGGCCGACCAGGGGTTCCCTGGATCTCTGAAGATACCTTTCAAGACTGCCTTTAATGTGTTCTCCTGTGCCGCCGTTGTTAAAAAGTAGTATTTACTTAAGGCGGCCAGCTCTTCCAGGTTTTGCTGGTTGAGTGAGAACTCCAGGCGAATGAGGGTGTTTCTAGTGCACCTTGGAAGATGGAAGATGAAAAAGTTTCTTATATGCACTACAGTGCTCAGTTTGCCCGGAAATGCCTGTAGAGCATAGTTGAGTGCCGGCATAAGCTTGGCTTTAAGTACTCTGTTGATGGCCGTGGTGGAAGGGCTGTATAAGGAGGCTTGCAGCTTGCAAACGGCATAGGTGATGGATTTACCTTTAGCCTAGATTGACTTAAGATGGGCACTTGCGCGCCCTGATTCCTGAAAACAAATGCCCAAATAGGTGTACCGCTGCGTGCTTTCCAGCAGGAGATTGCCTAGCCTCTATTTTAAAGATTTTTTCCTTGGGTAATGTCCAAAAATGATTACTTTAGACTTGGTTGGGTTTGCTACAAGCCTGTTTTTGTCGTTGTATACGGCGAGTGCCGTCAACGCCTTTTGTAGCCCCATTTTCGTGTGGTCCAAAAGGACCAAGTCATCAGCATATTGCATAAAATGAATTTTGAACCCACCAATCTTTGGAGTAGCCAAGGTAGCCCTAGTCAAGGCCTTCTCCATATCCGCTGTGTATAGGTTTAATAATAATGGGGCTAGCACACACCCTTGTTTTAGACCTCTGTCTGTATTGATCTTGGCAGATGCGTGGTCCCTGGAGAGTTTGATTCGCACCCATGTTGTTTGGTAAAGGGACTGTATCGCTCTTAACAGAACCGGATTAATGTTCCATTGGACCAACTTGTGCCACAGAATTGCGCGGTCTACCCCATCAAACGCGGCCGAATAGTCAATAAATCAGGCGAAGAGGGGATGACTTTTGCGTTTCCGTGCGCCAGGAAAGAAAGTGGGATGATGTTGTCAACTGTGGCAGACCCAGGTCTATATCTGGTTTGGCAGAAAGGAAAGATGCCTTCAGCACTCGACCAGTCTGCGAGGTCCCTCAAGATGGCACTCGCGTAAGCTTTTCCCTCAATATCCAACAAGGCAACCATGAGGTAGTTGGAAGGTTCAGTTTTTGAACCTTTTTATGGATAGGCTGTAAAAGCGAGCCTCTCCATGAATCTGGTACGTCCCCCTGGAGCCAGCATTCAGAGTACAGGTGGGTCAGATTTTTGGACCAAAAGTGTATGTGTCTTGTAAAGCGCAGTGCTGCCCTGGGGTGTCGTGGCGCTGTAGACCGCTGGGGAACCCGCCCTGGCTATGCCTGTGAGATGGTCCCTACTGGGTATCTCCAAGGTGAAACCATGCATCCCCGGCGAATGTAGGGGCCGTTGTAGAGATGAGGCAAACTAATGCCCAGAGTTGCCGAGTGTGATCCCTGGTTAGAGTAAGCACAGAGGCGAGAATTATCGAGTACGCTGACCCTGGTTCACGACCCTGCCGCGTCGGGAATTGAACCCTGGTCCCGGGCCGTTCTCTGCTTCTGGGTCTGTCGCCTCTAACCAGTGAGCCACACCACTCTACAAGTCGATGTTTGCCTTGAATAGGTGTCCAGGGAGACCATTAGGCCCTGGAGCGGAGTTTTGTCTGATGTTTTTTATCATGTTGGCAACAAGCAATTTTCCCGGTGGCGCCATCTTCTCGATGAGTGGATCTAGGTTGTCTCCAGCAATAGATGTTTCATTTTGCATGTGAGCAGGGCCATCATTAGTGTAGAGTGCTTTTACGTGGGCAACCCAAGTGGAGGCTTCAAGGGAGTTTTCTCTATGGTTTGGGCCTCGACCCAGGTTGCATATATACTTCCAAAACTCCTGTGATTTTCCCGGGCTCAGCAAGTCAAAAATTATTAACCATTGTGCTTCGCAATGGGCACGTTTTGATGCCCAAACCTTCTTTGCATGGCTTTTTTTGAGTTCTTGTAATTGGTTCCTGTTTAGACTTGTCCCGATTTTGCGGAAGAGTTTGCGTTGCTTGTTTAGTTTTTTGGCTCTTGTTTTGATTTCACTATTGTGACCATATGTAGGTAAAGGGCGCCTGTGCGATGTGCTGTTCAAGCTCCCGCGAAGAATCACCGCCAGGGTCTCTGTTGTGATATTCCAGATTTTTTAAGGCGCCCTTTTTCTGTTCGCTTGGTGGCCAACCTGTCCACTGATTAGCCTATGTGGAAAACAGTTATGGAGACCTTAGTGTGAACTATCCCAAATAGCCAAATAAAAGACTTAGGCCCAAAAGTGTGATCACGTGATACAATACACCTTATGGACTGTGAAGTAACACAGAAAATAGAGATGCAAATGTGCTAAATCTAATTCAGAGATTTTAATTTTGTGACATTACCTCAATGTCACAATGCTGAGTGACTGGTGGCTCTGTCGGGAAGTCAAACAAAAAGTCATGAAATAACTGAGCCCAAAATGTATAATATACAGAAGCACTGAGAGTTACTCATGCAACAAATGCTTTGACTTTGTAATTTTTCTGTACATGCCTTTGCATACATAACTGAACTGTGCACCTCTAAAAGGACAAATAGTAACCTCCATGTCCATCCAAGCAATGACCTTCTCATAGGGCTTACAATTGAGCCTGCTGCTGCTTGCCTCCTTGAAACTCTTTGACTACAAGAAATCATCAGTTTCAAGTTTCAAGAGTCAAGTTTCAAGTTTATTTTATTTGATTTACTTCTCTAGTGAGAAAAACAAATATGTATAAAAAAGAATAAAAATACATCTGTCATTAAAAATTGGTTAATTACTAGGTAATCTTTCTAATACAATTTTTTTTAAGTTTTAAAAAAATTGAAACAGATTATACCACACATTCATTAGGAGGTGACTTAAACATCAAGATCAAGCTCTGAACAGTTGTGATTTTACATTTTGTTTGAATTAGTTTTAAGAATCGCTTGCTAGCATCTACAAGTGTTTAGTTAGGGCAAACAAACAATACATGTTTCAAGTCTTGCACACCTCCATTGCAGACGTCACATGAACTGCTGGCATTTTCATTAAAAGTCCATTTATAAGTAAAAGATTTAAGAGGGAGAATCCCGAGTCAAAGTACTATTATGCAATGCGTGAGACCATGCATTAAATTAATACGAATATACTGTTGCGATTTCTTATAGTCTATTGTCTCAGCATAAAGTTCGTAATGTTGCAGTATGTATAATGTTGAATATCAAATTCATAACTTATCCTTGGTGTTAAATGTTTTAGGAAGAGCCTCAGACGTGCCGGAGTCCAGGATTACAACAGATCAATGGTAACCTTCGATACTTTGAATGCATTGGATAAGTTTTTACTAAGAACGTACTTTGATGATCCTAGGTCGAAAGTCTCTGATTTTAATAAAGATCTTAAGGTGTCTTGTTCTGCGTCTACAAAGTTATATGCCCATCTTATGATGTTGGTAAATCCTCTGGCATATGAACTGAATAAAGAGAGCTCTAGGTGTAGAGCTTGATCAGGAACAGCTTGATGCATTTTAATCATTTTACATAGGATTTTCCCTTCTTTAAGTTGTGTTTGTTGCCATTGTCTCATTGGGATATATTCGAGGGTGTACAATAAGATTGGTGGGATCTTAGAACTGAAAACCTGGAGAAGAGAAGAAAAGTGCCTGTGTCCGGTGGAGGAATATAAAGGTTGGAGTGCCCCAAAATGAACATCTGCTTTGCTGCTCAAATGCTGCAGATGAGGGGAGTTTTGTAAAGATTGTGTTAAAATTTGCCCTAAGTAGGTATATTCCTTTACAACGTATAGCGATTTCCCCCCCAATGTCCAGTTGTATTTTGTGTATTGTTTCCTTCCTCTAAACGGAACGATTTTCGTTTTCTTTATGTGTGGCACTCGGAAATTTTCAGAAAGAAATCATCAGCTTCATACAAGAGGATCAAGATTTCAAGGGCCAGACTTACCAAGGGCCTACATTGCCCTTGCATCACACAAGGTGATGAAAGACCACACAAGCACATAAGTCAGATTTACAAAGCCACGCTAAGCCACATTGTGAGGCTCAGTTTTGCATAGTAAATCTGGAGTGATGCAAGGCAGCACAACTCGCTACCTTGTGTTACTCTGCATTAGGAGTTTCTTGGTTAGAGCATGGGTGTTCCCATGCATCTATCCATAGTTTTGGTGCATTCCCAGATATACTAAGACTTGTAAACCTGGAAATGCATCACAATGTGAGTCATAACAAAGAGAAATATGCTTCTTACTCCTCGTTATTTCCTCTATGTGTGCTGCAATCTACAGCACACATAGAAGGAGGAAAATGGTCCTGAGGATTGCTTTTCTGCAGGAAGGTTTCCTTTACAGCGAAAAAATTATCCTTTTTGTAACACAGGCACCCTTGCACCATGGAACTAGGGTGCCTGCATTGGTGCTTGGCAGCCAGCCCAGAGAGAGAGAGCAGGAATGCAAGATATGTTAGTAAGTATGGGTCATTCCTTCTCTCGCCATTTGACGTGTTGCAGTAAGTTGTCTTGATTTGTTGTGCAGTGCCAACTGCTAATAACTCTGGCCCTTAGAATCAATCAGGCTATTGCCATAAATAAATTACACTTTTTAGTAATTTACATATGAAAATGACTCTTACACTTTTGAGTAACATTATTCCTTTTAGGCTATTCACAGTATTGGACTGTATAGTACCTCAATAATGTAGACTTACATGTCTCCACCCTATGAAAAAGGGAAGGGAGCCACCCTTATGAATGTAAGTAACTGAAAAAGAACAAAACAGTAGTATCATACATAGCCAACACTCCCCCATAGAAAATTTTAGCAGCAGAGACTTAAATTTAAACCCCATAGGGAATTGTTTTAAATAATTTAATTTAATTTTACTTTCTTAGATATAGAAATAATTCTAATTTAATGTTAAAAATATAAAATAAATATGACAATTATTTTTCATGAATTGTTTAGTTACACTTTTAGGGATTTAAAAATTAATGTAGCTAGATGTTTTAAAGTAAATTAAATTACTTTTCGTTAATTTCGTACCTCACTTTTATTAATGACTGTTATTGGTTTTCAATTTAGATGGAAATCTATTTTTTAATTATACTTCAGGAAAATTACTTAAATTAAAACATTTACATTAAATAAAGATTGTATGCAAAAGTAAGTTAATAGTGCAGCAGCATTTTTCTTTTTACTTCTACACGTAAAATAAATATATACAATGCATTACATAAATACTTAGCATAACATATTTATGAAAGGGAAAATTTTAAATGTTTTTGTAGCTCAAATATGTAAGTGTGTACTTACATTAAATAATATGTATATACTGAATTAGAGAATTATGATGCTATTTAAATTGAGTTGAATTCAGGTTTTCCTAATTCATCTACTACTGGGACCTCAAATGCAGAGAAGCACTCATGCATGTAACAGTGTTATGCCCGAACCAGTTTAACTGTGGTAACGAATTTCCTGGTTTCCTTAAAAGGGTGTCAGGAGACTAGAAAGCAGGGAATGCCAGAAACATTTTGGATAATACCTTGTCAGGTTAGGTAAAAGGGTGGAAAGCCCAGAAATTTTTCCATCGTAACACGTCTCATGAGAGGCACATTTTTAAAATACAAATTATTCCGGGCTGAAGGAATAATAGTGGTGAAACCTTTAGAGATATTAACGAAAAATATGCTAAAAATGAACACACCGCTAATGAAGGGTTCATGATAATTAATAAGCTGAAAAATATTGATATCACAGACAAATTTTATTGACACTCATAGTATGATTGGAAGCAGTAAATGTTGGAACTTATGAACGTTTGCATTTGTTCTACAGTCTGTAATTACACAAAATGGAAATTTTCAAAAAGTGATGCACATGCGGATGATTCTATAAAGGTGGCAATACTCGGATAACTGAAGAGATCTACTCAATACAGAAACAAAGGATTATGGTTGTAGTGTGCCCTGTTGTGGGTTAGGCTCTGACCTCGCAAATATGGACCCAGATGGAATTGTAAATTGACCTGACATAGAAAAAATGAAATTGATACAATTTCAAACAGTTTTTAGGTCGAGCTACAGCGCGCCTGCCCTGTCTGCAAAACCTGCCGTAATCAATATTCTGAGTTTATGCCGCCTGCTACTTACCATTGGTTCATTTCCACTGTCCTTCTTCTTTTCTGCCTCCTGTTTCGTTGTCTTTGTCAAAACGTCACTTCTCTTCAGGCTGAGGTGCACCAGTAAAGTACTGTTTTATTATGCTTTGTTTCTTCGGTTCTTGTGTTTGAGACCTCTTTTCTTTAAATTTTGACTTTCTTGCTTGTCATTTTCTTTTCAGTGCACTGTGCACACATACAGTTTTATTTTTAATTGTTTACAAAGGTGGTGGTGGGCTTCACACACACCACTCCTGGAAAGCTGCCCTTGATCAATGGAGAGTGCTTCTCATGTTCATTTTCTGCGCTTTCAGGTTAATAATTTGGTCACAATGGGGGCAGTGGACACTGCACACATAACTCGCGGAAGGCACTCTGAGGTAGTGAACAGTCTTCTTCTCGCATTTATTTCCTGCGCACCATGCACGCTTCAATCAATCAATCAATAAATTAATCAGAGTACCTGTAAACCACACTACTTACCTGTGAGGGTCCCAAGGCGCTGAGGGGAGGGGGGTGCTGCTACTGCTCAAAGAGCCAGGTCTTGAAGAGTCTTCTGAAGGCGAGTAGATCTTTAGTCTGCAGTATGTGGGTAGGGAGGGTGTTCCAGGTCTTGGCGGCGAGGTAGGAGAAGGATCTGCTGCCTGAGGTTGTTTGTTGGATGCGGGGGACAGCGGCAAGGGCGAGGCCGGCGGAGCGGAGCTGGTGGGTGGGGGTGTGGAAGCTGAGTCTGCTGTTCAGGTAGGCTGGTCCGGCGTTGTGGAGTGCCTTGTGTGCGTGGGTGAGGAGCTTGAAGGTGATCCTCTTGTCAATGGGGAGCCAGTGTAGGTCTCTCAGCTGGGGGGTGATGTGGCTGCGGCCGGGGAAAATGACGATCATTTGGGCGGAGGCGTTTTGGATGCATTGTAGTCGTTGTAGGTGTTTGGCTGGGATTCCTGCATAGAGTGCATTGCCGTAGTCCAGTCTGCTGCTGACGAGGGCCTGTGTCACCGTTCTTCTTGTTTCGGTCGGGATCCACTTGTAGATCCTGCGGAGCATGTGGAGAGTGTTGAAGCAGGAGGGGGAGACCACGTTGACCTGCTTAGACATGGAGAGGGAGGAGACGAGGATGAATCCTAGATTGCGTGCATGGTCGGTGGGTGTTGGTGCTGTTCCCAATGTCGTCGGCCACCAGGAGTCGTCCGAGGCTGAGCTTCAGACGGCTGCTCCTCATCCAATCGGCAACAGCCTTCATTCCCTTGTGGAGGTTGGTTTTGGCGGTGTGTGGGTCCTTGGTGAGGGAGAGGATGAGCTGGGTGTCGTCAGCGTAGGAGATGATGTTGAGGTCGTGATGGCAGGCCAATTGTGCGAGGGGGCCATGTAGATGTTGAACAGCGTTGGGCTGAGGGATGAGCCTTGGGGGACGCCGCAGATGATGTCGGTGGCTTCGGATTGGAAGGGTGGGAGGCGGATGCTCTGGGTTCTGCCGGAGAGGAAGGAGGTAGTCCAGTCAAGAGCCTTCTCTTGGATTCCGGCTTCTAGGAGGCGTGTCTTTAGAGTGCGATGGCAGACCATGTCGAAGGCGGCTGACAGGTCCAGGAGGATGAGTGGTGATGTTTTGCCATTGTCTAATTGGCGCCTGATGTCGTCTGTGGCGGCGTTGAGGGCTGTCTCGGTGCTGTGGATTCGTCTGAATCCGGACTGGGATGGGTCCAAATTGTTGTTGTCTTCGAGGTGGCGGGCCAGTTGAGTGTTGACTATTTTGTCGATGATGTTGCTTGAGCACACTTTGTTCCCTGTTTGGAAACACAGGAACATAAAGGAGAAGTGTCACCACAAGCTTACTCAATATTTTAAATATGGCGAGACTGAATTGTGTTTTAAAATATTTCCACTGTACTCACCCATTTTTGTTGCCCATAGCACCCGACCCCCCGACAACACCGCGTATTTCCCCAGTCCACCACTGAGTGTTCTGCTTGTGTGTAGGAAAAACGGCGCAAGGAGGCGGGCAGTGGGCAAAGGTCAGGAGGCGGAGCCACTGACTACATTAGTCGCATGACAGCGTGGACGTGCAGCGACTAGCATTCCACAAGACAAATTTTACTGCAGCATCTAGACAGGATTACGCACGTTGTTTTAGAGGCACCTGCACGTCCTAAGAGGCATCTGCACCAGTAAGTAGCAGACTTCTGATACTACAGCGAAAATATCCTTACAGACTCTGAAGGAGAGGAGGCACTAGGGAGCTCTCTCCGAGAGGCAGCAGCATCACCACAAGCTTACTCAATACATTAAATGCGGTGAGACTGAATTGTGTTTTAAAATATTTTTAACGGTACTCACCCATTGTTGTTGCACATAGCACCCGATCTCCCGACAAAGCCGCCTATTTCCCCGGTCCACCACGGAGTGTTCTGCGTGTGTGAAGGGAAAATGGCGCAAGCGGTGGGGCAGTGGGCAAAGGACAGGAGACGGAGCCACTGACTTCATTAGTCGCATGGCAACACGGACGCTGTGAGAGCATGGGTTTTACGCTCACAATTACCCCTACTTGCTCCCTATCAGGAATATTAATATACAGACCGCCCAGCCCATGCAGAATGTTTATTGACTCCCTCATGGACATAGCAGCAATAAGGGCAAACACGGCAGCCAAGTTCACTATTCTATGTGATCTAAACCTTCATCTAGAAGACACTAATCAAGGCGAAGCCTACACCCTCATACTTAATATGCAGGCATTACAGCTTGAACAAAGAGTACCAGGCCCAACACACAATAAAGGTCACATACTGAACCCAGTCTTCTCAAATTTGGGCAATATATCAATAAGCAGGCCCTCCCCAGTCCCTTGGCAGACCACTTCTTGATACTCATCTGGAAACCGGATAAAAAATATGTTGTGGAAAAAAGGACCCAAAAATTGGCAGTTGAATGTTTTGAAAAGCATGCAACACAGTCAGCAATATTATGTTGGGAACAATTTACCGAAAAGGCAGTAGAGTTGGATAACGAAAACACAACTAATAAGAAATCGAAATTTGGGGGAAAAAAATAATAAAAAGTGATAACAAAATCAATCTTCCACACACAATTAAAAAAGTGAGGCGGACCCGTAACAAATTGAGGAAACAACTAACCAAGATGCCGGATAATGAAGATGTCAGTATACAACTCAGAAATACGAATAGTAATTTGAGGAAATTAATATGGTCTGAAAAAAACAAAACCCAACAAGAGCTATGGACGAAAATCTTTTACGCTAGTAACCAACCAAATTCCAGAGAATTTTGGAAAATTATTAACGAAATAAACAGACCAAACAAGTATGTAATAGCCTCGCCAATATCAGAAGAGGACTGGGTAAGGTTTCTTAAAAAAAACCTTTTCGTCGAAATTGAATCATTTACCAACGGTGGGGGCCACAAAGAGCCCACTGAAACACCAATTGAAACGGATCAGGTGATAAATTTCACAATCACTGAGGTAGCAAACTTAATAAAGAGACAAAAGGATGGAGCTCCGGGCCCCAACGGTATCCCTTTTGCCCTCTACAAAGAGGACCCCCTACTATGGGCCACCTATCTGACAAAGGTTTTCAATGAAATTATCCACACAGGGCAAATACCACAATCCTGGAGAGGGTCAATTATATCGCCCGTGTTCAAAAAGGGAAATTGGCAACTACCGGAGGATTACCGCCTGATCACCCTGCAAGATACGGATGCCAAGTTATTCACAGGACTCTTATTATCAATCTTGACAGATTGGGTCAAGGAAAAGTCAATACTTCCCCCAAACCAAACCGGCTTCGTTAAGGGCTTAGGCACCACAACCAATTTGTTAATTTTATCAGTTTTAATGGATAAGACACTTTTATCTAAACAGTCACTTTACTTTTGTTTTGTCGATTTCAGATCGGCCTTTGACCTAGTAAATAGATCCCTCCTATGGAAAAAACTCGAGGAGTACGGAATCCCAGGCTCACTACTGACTCTTATTAAGCTATTATATTCTGAAAACTGGGTCAAGGTGATGATAGGTGATTGCCGAGCTCTGACCAACAAAATACTGGTGACTCGTGGCCTTAAGCAGGGATGCGTGCTTGAACCTTTACTCTTCAACTTATTTGTGGCCGATCTTACTAACTCATTAAATGAGGTAAACTCACATCCACCTAGGGTAGCTGGAAAACAAATGTCTAACTTGCTATACGCAGACGACGTGGTGTTGCTGAGCCACACAAAAGTGGGACTGCAAAGACTGATCGATCGTACAGTTAATTATGCAAAGGATAACCAAATGACAATAAACGAGACTAAAACAAAAATAATGGTTGTGACAGGAAGAAAAAGACAAAAGATGAAATGGTTGCGGGGACAAACACAACTAGAGCAAGTGGAGAGTTATCGATATCTCGGTGTCCTTTTCAATGAGACCGGAAGTTTTGTACCACAAAGGGAAGATATTGTAAGGAAGGCGAACAGCTTGATTGCGGCATTTAGAACCCTTCAAAAGAATCTATCTGCACTGTCATACAGGCCACTGTTAAAAATCATAGCTGCCAAGCTATTACCATCCTTAACATATGGTGCTGAAGTGCTAAATGGGAAGGATGCCGTACTTATCAACAATGCTGTGGCAAAAACCTATAAAATATTATTCACCCTACCATGTAATGCCTCACAAGCGCAAATAAGGATGGAATTCGGTATGAACAATCAGCTATATGTCCGGCAAGGCCAAATATTAAAAGTTTGGAATAGAGTAAAGAATGATCAGGATAATCAATTGTCTATAGCTTTGTGGAGAGAGGTGAAAGATAACCAGAAACTGCAAGCGTGGAAATACCTAAACAACGCAAAAGAAGAATTTGGAATATCAGCAATCTGGGAAAACACAATAACGCAGGAAAGCTTTAAAAAAACAATCAATGAGCTGGTTACTCACCTATCGCTGCTAAAAGACAAAGCTCTATTAGTAAAACGTAAGCACTCATGGCCAATCATAAACGGCTACAAAAAAAAACAAGTCCAACCATACCTTCATACTGCATGGTCAGTCCAAAGTAAGCGAACATTTATAGGAGCACGCTTTGGTCTATGGCCAGGTTTGTGTCATCTTCCACCCTGGAATCAAACGAGGGGCATACGTTATGTAGACTGTGCAAGGGGGGAAAAGAAGACATTGTGCACTTGGTATGTCTGCGCCCTGCGATAGACTCAGAAAGGAGGCTAATCCTCAGGAGGTTGTTTAATGCACGAGAAATAAGAACCTGTAGACAAGCAATAATGGCGTGCTTAAACCCGAATGACGTACCAATGTATGTTGCTTTTGTAAAAAATTTAAATGTGATTGCCAAAAGTCTTAACGAAAATTTTATCTAGTTATATTGTTATCTTTTTTTCTCTCTCTTTTTAATGACATTTACTATTTGCATGATGTTTTAAATGTGTATTGATGCTGATATTTTCTCTAAGGTCACATTTTTGTAAGATTTTAATTAATCAAATAAATAAACTTAAACTGAAACCTCTTGATACCTATCAGTTGGATGATATCAAGGACCCTCCCCAGCAATCAACCCCAAAAAACCTGGGACCAACCATGGGCAAAACTAAAACCCGAAGTCTGGGCACACACCATCAAAAACACCAACCCCATAACAAATACTGACCCTACCAAAGCATGTGATAAATTCAAAGAATGGATCACAGCCTCTCTGGACAACATTATACCACACAAATGGAGCACAAGAAACCCACCAACAAAAGACTCCCATGGTATACCCCAAAATAAAAGAGACCAATCAAAAATGCAAAAGATTGGAAAGGGCATGGAGGAATTATTACAACCCAGAGAAAAAACAGAAATACAAAGAAGGCATAAAAACATACAAAAACGAAATTAATAAAGCTCAGGCACAATACTATGAGGACAAAATTAACCTGGCATTCAATGGACCTAGGGAAATCCCTAAAATTGCAAAAAAACTATCTCTATGTCCCCAGCCAGAAAGGCTCTCAGAATCAGCCCCACTGAGATGTAGGTAATTGGCAGAGTTTTTTGACACCAAAATCCTTAACTTCTACAACTCCTTCACCCCACCGCAGCAAACGGAAAACCCAAGCACCAAATTGGACAATGACACAAAGGCAGCAAACCATCTGAGCGACCTCCCAGCACTTAACATGTCCACCCTCACCACACTCTTTAAGAAAGTTAAATCTGGTTCCCCTTGCGACCCAGCTCAGGGACATCGGCTGCATAAGGTAAAAAAATCCATACTCCCCATACTATCAGCAGTCCTCAACCTGTCCCTGACCACCGCAACAGTACTATCAAGCTGGAAACATGCCATGGTCAAAGCACTTTTGAAAAAGCCCAACTTAAACCCAGAAATATGGAGTAACTACCGTCCAGTATCCCTGCTCCCCCAGGAAAAACATGTAAACTCTGGGCAAGATGGCGGTCTGTCCTTAGACCGTGCAGCAGCACAGTGTCTGAGCTCCGCTCCGTTTTGAAAAACCGGCACACGGAAGGATTTACGGATGGCATAATGGATTGAACTAACGCTAATGTACCCTGCCTAGTACGGATTAGCCTTGCGGTCGGAAAATCTGCTGAAACTGTGTGATTTGAGAGGGGGAAAGAAAAGACCAATGCTTACTTTTGAGATCTACGGTCACCCCGAGCGGCTTTCGTCTCCCTCAGCGCCGGAGGCTTCACTCGGCTTTGCTGCAGCGCCGCTATCATTCTTTCTGGCTCTCCCTGTCGCAGCTGCTGTGTGTTCTTCGAGCGCGGAGCAGCAGGGCGGGGTACCGGCTCTGGGATCGAGCTTGACCACAGAGCGGCAACAGTGTTTCAGGTACTGCGGTAACATTGTTGAATCAAGCCCCGCTACACACGGCGGTTTCAGATCGGAAAAAGCTGAACTTGGAGGGCTTTCTTCAGCGCAATTTACTAAAGTACAGAGTGAGAAGGAAATAATTGTTATTGACCCACGTTCATTAAAAAAAATGCCAGCAAAGTCTTCTGCGTCAGCTGCAGCAACCAGAGCAATTGTAGCCAAGGCTGCCAGGATTTTACGCAAAGAGGCTTAGCGACAACAACATGAGCAGCATTAACAGCTAGAGGAACCTGACAGAAGATCACGCTTACTACCTAACATGGATAAGACTAAGACAAGAAGCCAACAGGCACTAATGGATTCTACAGCAAGACAGGAGCTCCATGCTGCCCGCAGGAAACTAAACTCAACCGGGGACACAGTTTTCGATTTATTTCTCAAGAAGGGACTTCTCAGCGGCTCCAATAAACAAATCTCAGCGAATGGGACCCCCACTCTGCCTCCTACTATCACCAGTAGCACTGATGTTGAGTCAGGACAGCCAACTACAGAAACTTGCATTACTCCTGAGCTGCAACATTCTACTGTAAACATCGAAACTGTAAGTAATACCCATGTCCTACGTATTTCTGAGGTCCCGACTAGCGCAAGCCATGCATCAGAGCCTTCACGACAAACGATGTCTTTTTCTGGAATAGGGGGAAACATTCTGGGGGTGCAACTAGACTCAACCTCTCCTTCACCAGGCACGGCTCAATCTAGCCAGGTGACCCCTAGTAGACTCTCAACTATTCTAACTGAGTTCCCAAATACAGCTACACCCCCTATACAACAAGCAGTTGCCTCCGAGGATTCAGATTTGCTAGAGGAGGGCCGCACATCGACTCAAACAACGGCAGGGGAAGGCATATTAAAGAATCAGGCTCTTGAGGAGAAGGAGAAGGAATCTAGTGAGTTTTATTCATTCTCTGACGAAAATGGTTTAAATGTACCGGCGGAGTGGTCAGACGATACTGACTCACTGGAGGGTCTTGAAGATTCTAAATTACAGCTTTGCTCGTATGATGAAAGTACAGATGACCAAGATTCTAATATTAACACGATTAGAGCCAAATCTAAAACTACTACCAGAATACAGAAAAAGGGCGCTAAGGATATACAGACAGCTCCTGATTCATCTCCGCAGCTAGCAACAACGTCAAATATCCCAGCAAGTTCAGAGATTTCTCATTCAGCTGTAGAGACTATTTTACAAGCCATAGCGGCTCACAGAGAAGAGGCTGCACAAGACAGTAAAAAATCAAGAGCTGCACTCCGAAAAATGCAAGGAGTAGTCAGAAAACTTTCCAAATCCTGTAACCTAATAGGTGAAAGAGTCACCGAGATGGAAGCTAGGGTTATGTCCAATGAAAAAGAAACCATGTTGAATGCTGAACGCGTTAAGCTTCAAGACGCCGAATTAGTTGACATCAAATGGAAGCTAGAGGAATTTGAAAACCGACAACGTCGGAACAACCTTCGCATTTTAGGTGTCCCAGAGAAACTTGAAGGGGGTGATACCAGAGCATTTGTGGTTAAACTATTAGAAGACTCTATCCCTGCACTCAAAGACTGGAACTTGAGTATAGAGGTTCAGCGGGCTCACCGGATGCCATTTAATATTCCAACAAAACCTGGCATATACCCTAGAGCCATTTTGGTTTATTTTGGTAATTTCTTAGTGAGACAAGTTGTATCTGAGAAAGCTAGGCCAGATCACAAGGTACAATATAACGATTTTGCGTATTTTTCAAGACCAGATTTCTGCCATGTAACGGTGGAAAGACGTTGGCAACTGAGATCTCTGATCAAACCGTTTCAAGACAAAGGTGCACAAGCATATCTTAATAACCCCGCAAAGTTAAAAATTGTACATGGCGGTCTTACTAAATTTTTCGTTTCAGAGATCAAAGCAAAAGCGTACTTAGATCAGATTTCGTAATATGCTTATTAGAATGTGAATGAAACTGAAAAACTGTTTTGTGGAATTAATAGCTTTACGCTCCTATACACGTTTAAGTGACACGTCATATTTGTTATTATGTATATTATCATTATCATGGGAGTATTTCAAGCTCTATACACTATGTTGCACTGATATTGACTAAAGGTTCTCTCTAAATCTTGACTTTCCCTTTATTAATCCGTCTTTCTCACCCCTTAGTTTCTTTCTTTTATTTCTATTCCTTCGTATCTAATGTATTTTTCTTGAAGCGGTTGTTCAGACACATTGCTGTAATCACATCACTCATACTCTGGTTGAGTCTGTTTGCCTACTGAATTGGGAGAGGGGTTCAAGGGGGAGGGGGGTTGGGTTGTTAAGGGGGGGCTTGGGTGGGTCACCTAGGGAGGTGAAAACTAAAAAGGAAAAAAATGAACCAGCTTTCTTTGCAGAGGAAATAAGAAAAAAGAGATCAAACAGTATAGTAACAGAACTAGAATATTATTTGCTTGAGGCACTGCGACAATCATTTTCTATTAATAATGGGTAGGTTAAATGTTCAGACTTGGAATGTTGGAGGTTTGTTAACAGGAGATAAACGAAGACGAATGGCTGAATTGCTTAAATTAACTCCAGTAGACATACTTTGTCTTCAAGAAACGCATCTGCCATGGGATAAAAAATCATGGTTAAATATTAATGGGTATAATTTATTGGCTGTTTCCACACAGACCTCAAATATAAGGGGGGTCGCAATACTTGGGAAAAAAAATCTGGGTCTAAGTGTACGACATTTATCAGATCCCCATGGCAGATGGGCTATTTCAAAACTTGCCTGTGGTATAAACATCTGTACAGTTTATGGCTCAAAACTAGATGATGCCACAATTTTTGAAGAACTAGAGACCGAATTGCCGACATGGCAGGGCCCGCTAATCCTATGTGGAGATTTTAACATCTCATTAATACGACCGGTTTCTAATGTCCCCCCAAAAACAAAATACCAAGGACGCAAACCCAGATTTTTTAAAACCCTCAGCAGACTTATCAGCAATTTTGGATTAATAGATATCTGGCTACATAATAATCCATATGATCAAGGCTCTACCTACTTCTCTCATCCCCATCAAAAGCAGGTTCGAATTGATTATATATTTGCAACTGTAGACCTTCTTCCACTCTCAACTATAAAAAAAATTCCAAGAATAATTTCAGACCATAATGCATTAATTTGTGCAATTACATTTAATCCTCTTACTACTCAATTTAGGTCCTGGTCATTTGATCGGAAACTACTTTCCAATACTGAATTTATTCTACATATTAAAAAATGGACTGAGGAGTTTTTCAACATAAATCGCTTTAGTTCCTCCAGAAATATAGTCTGGGATTCATATAAATCTGCTTTAAGAGATGAGATCTCTAGTTTTCAATATGCAGCACGAATCAAAGCTAGAAAACTTTATGAAACAAAGCTAAAGGATTTAACGAAAGCCGAAATGGAGTATACTTGTTTAATAGAACAAAATAAAGAATCCAATAATCAATGGTTTCGGGTGGCAGTTTTGAAAGCTGAGCTTAATACTGAATTAAGTCAAAAAGCTGCTCAAACTTACAGAGCTTTTAGAAAGAAGGTCTACGAGACGGGCGAAACAATAGGTAAACAACTGGCTCTGCGCACACGTAAAAAAAATGTGTATAATAATATCACCTCTATTGTAGAGGGTGGACGCACTTACGTTCAGTCTACAGATATTATCACTCAATTCCAACAGTACTATCAAAATCTATACTCTGAGGAAGGGAATAATTCTGAAAAAGATATTGACATGTTTTTGGCTGGTTTTCTTAACAATACGGCAGCTACTAACTTGCTGGATGATGGGATGAGAGAAGTACTTGAAGCTGAGATTACAATTGATGAAGTTGTAGAAGCTTTGTCACTTTTATCTTCAGGCAAAGCAGCAGGCCCGGATAAATTGCCAATTGAGATTTACAAGAATCTTAGCTCCCTATTAAGCCCCCTAATATTGGATTTATTTCTCGGCGTACAGTATAATGGCATTCCCCCACCTTCTTGGGATGAGGCAAGCATTATAGTATTTCCGAAGAAGGAATAATCACCCGAACAGTTGACTTCTCATCGACCCATTTCATTGATAAATTCGGACTCCAAATTCGGACTCCACTGGCTGTGGCAATCTGGTGCGTCTGTTCACCGCCGTCCGCTGTGGTTTATGCGGCAGGGGCTCTATGACCCGCTCGGTGTGTGGGGGTTTACTGCGGCGTCTTGTGCATCTAGTGCTGCTATCAGGCACACAGGTTGCCCTGGTACTTTATAGCCCGGTCTTCCCGGTCTCAGCGTGTCTAGCCCCCTGGATGTTGGCCAAAAGCGCTGGTGGCCGCCATCTTTCCGCCCACCGCCGGGTCCTTCAACTGCTCTAATCTGCTCGCTGGCTCGGTCCGTTTCAGTCTGGGTTCAACGCCAACGGATGCCCCGTGAGTTCTGGTGCCCGAATTTCTGTTTCTATGCCAGGGTCGATGCTGTAAAGCTGCTGGAATGTCCGCCCGATGTGGAGCCTCAGCCAGACACGACCACCATCGTAGCCCGCTTGGCCACGCCCTTAAACCCACCATGCAGTGTGTGTATATATACCAAACAATTTACTTGGCAGCTAAGGCAAAATAAAGCACATCTAAATCTTTCCTATATTAGTGAATAGGTACACAACCTGAGCAGCACAAGCTGCTACTGCTGAAGTACAATGAAAAGAAATCAGGAGGCACTTAATAAACTTATCATGTGAAATTGTCACGCAATGACACTTGTAGTTTCATTCCTTAAGTCTTTATTCAATTCATTTATCTGAAAAGCAATACAGCCACAGCCAATTGAAATGTTGGTTACAGAAAACACCAACTTTTCAGTTGCTGCGTGGGCCACCAATCCAGGTGTCCACATCTGCCTTATTATAGTTAATCAAATAATCACTTCAGCAAGTACCTGGCGAAATTTAATTTCTTATGCAAACTTGGCCTTTGGTGGACTGGATGTATTGAGGCTAGCATATGTATTGACCATCTAAACGTCAAGCTTTTGAATGCCGCACTAAGAAACACCCAAGCATGGCTGGCCGATAATCACCTCAAACTAAATGCTCTGAAAACTGAGTTCCTTCTGATCTCACCTCCTGTGAAAAAGGCCATCACCCAAACCTGGCTCAATCAGCTAACCGCACTCAATGTCCAGCCCACCATCGTGGACTCTGCGAAATCTCTTGGCATCACACTTGACTCCAATCTTGACATGCAGCAGCATATTAGCAAAGCAACTAAGGGTGCCAACTTCCAAATCAACACGTTGAGAAAACTCAAACTCTTCCTACCACCCAAGGACTTCCAAACTGTTGTACAAGCACTAGTCATTCCTCGCATAGACTACGGAATTGTGGCTCTCAGCGGGCTCCCCCTAACAACAACGGCACCACTAAGAGCCTCTCTGAACGCGGCCGCGAGACTCATCACTGGCTCAAGAAAACACTCGCATATATCCCCTGACTTAAAAGCCCTGAACTGGCTGCCTTTTGAAGCCAGAGTTCAGCTGAAAATTGCCTGTATGACACACTCGGCCGTACACCACAAATCACCCAACTACCTCACTCACAAGCTGACTATATCAGGAGGCTCAAGATCCAACAGAAGCACAAAATATCTCCTCCTGAAACCCTGTAGATTCCGGAAGGAAAAAACATACAAACGCTCCTTCTCAGGAATGGCACCTAGGATCTGGAATGCACTCCCGCCAGAAACTAGGCTTATCCCCTCCACTGTACTCTTCAAGAAAGAGGTAAAAGCCATCCTTATGGCTAAGTTCACCTGAACCCTACTGTTACTGGAACAATAACATTACACGGCTCCTACATTATCGGCTACATGAATATTTATCTGTGTTAGACTCGTTTTGTTGATTGCTACTGGATCAAAATAATTACACGGGTGTTATACTAGTGGTTTCCAGATTGTTTATTAGAGTTTACACTATGATTTGATTGCTCTACTAACTTGCAATTCACTTACTACTGACTACTATACTGTTTTCAATAGTGTGTTTTCTCACCCCCTGGGGTGCTATAATCTTATTCGATTCGACATTGCACGGCTTCTATATTATTGTTTCCTGATTGTTATTAGTATGTATACTCTTTTGTGATTGCTACCTTACCTTGCAACTCATTCACTTCCGAATATTGTAATGTTTCAAGAGTTTGTCTACCCTACCTCCTGTTTCTGTAAAGCGCTCTGATATCTGCAAAGATCTTGTCCGCGCTATATAAAACTTTAAAAATAAATAAATAAATAAATGCCAAAGTGATGGCTCTCAGACTCAGCAGGGTCATTGGACATCTGGTTTCTCCGTGGCAGCATGGCTTCGTTCCGGGCAAGGGGACAACTGATCATATTCGCCGTACTATCGCTTTATTCGATGCCATGTCTGTCACGGGGGACCAGATGTCTATGATCCTGCTTGACGCTGAGAAAGCCTTTGACCGTGTCTCATGGAGCTTTTTGTGGGTTGCCATGGCACGTCTTAATTTCGGCCCCAAATTTCTTAAATCTATAAAATCTATGTATCATCAACTCAAAGCAAAAGTTTCAATTTTAGGATTGGAATTAAGCTTCATCAATATAACAAGAGGCACAAGACAAGGTTGTCCTTGCTCTCCTTTACTCTTCGCTCTTTATATTAATCCCCTTATCTTAAAACTAATAGAAAATAATAATATAAAGCCGATTTTATATAACCATTATGAAACCAAAGTTCTAGCCTATGCTGATGACATCGCGGTATTAACATCTCACCCGATCGAAGCACTACATGAAATCGAACTGCACTCTCTCCAATATGGTAAATATTCGAGTTATTCTCTGAATAGGGGAAAGACCATTGTACTGTGCACAGACAATACTATATGCTCAGATACAAGAAGAGAAAAAACTGCGACATATCTTGGGGTGATTCTATCCGCCGACATAAAGACGTTAGCTAAAAACAATTTTGACCCACTAATAGATAAAATTAACAATGACTTGGATAGGGTAAATGGATTACATCTTTCCATTATAGGTAGAGTGAATTATTTAAAGATGAATGTACTACCGAAATGTCTTTACCTCTTTCGCTCTATCCCTTTAATTATAGATTCTAAGATAATCAACTCAATTAATAAACTCACCTCTAAATTTGTGTGGCAACATGGGAAGATCAGACGATCTTTACCTTACTTATCCACTCCGCTCAACAGAGGTGGGCTTACTGCACCGAATATTATTTTGTACCACTGGGTAGCCTTTTTAAAACACCTAAAACCAATGATTCTAGAAACATCCCCTGCCATGGATATTATTAACACCACTATCCCCACAATTTATGAACTAACGCTTGGGCATGAAGCTAATGGTATGTTATTAAGAAAAACTGAAAATGCCCATTATAAGCAAATCAAGGGTGAGATCATTAAAAGTGCCTGGCTGATCTGGAATCAGATACTTAAATCAATCAATCAATCAAAGACATTTATAGAGCGCACTACCTACCCGTAGGGTCTCAAGGCGCTAAGGGGGGGGGGGGTGCTGTTACTGCTCGAACAGCCAGGTCTTGAGCTTCTTCCTGAAGGCGAGGTGGTCTTGGGTCAGGCGCAGGTCGGCTGGGAGGGAGTTCCAGGTCTTGGCGGCCAGGTAGGAGAAGGAACTTCCTCCTGCTGTCGCTCTACGGATGCGTGGGACGGCGGCGAGGGCGTGGCTGGCTGATCGGAGGTGGCGTTTGGGAGCGTAGAAGTTGATTCGGTTGTTGAGGTAGCTCGGGCCTTGATCGTGTAGGGCTTTATGTGCGTGGGTGAGGAGCCGGAAGGTGATTCTTTTGTTGACGGGGAGCCAGTGCAGGTCTCTCAGGTGTCCGGAGATGTGGCTGTTTCGTGGGATGTCGAGGATGAGTCTGGCTGAGGCGTTCTGGATCCGCTGGAGTCTCTTCTGGAGCTTGGCGGTGGTTCCGGCGTAGAGGGCGTTGCCGTAGTCCAGTCGGCTGGTGACGAGGGCCTGGGTGACGGTCTTCCTTGTCTCCGTGGGGATCCACCAGAAGATCTTCCGAAGCATGCGCAGGATGTTGGAGCACGACGAGGAGACGGCGTTGACTTGCGTGGTCATGGAGAGGGAGGAGTCCAGGATGAAGCCCAGGTTGCGTGCGTGGTTCGTCGGTTTGGGTGCGGTGCCCAGGGCGGGGGGGCACCAGGAGTCGTCCCAGGCGGAGGGAGAGGAGCCCAGGATGAGGACCTCCGTCTTGTCTGAGTTCAGTTTCAGGCGGCTGGTCGTCATCCACTCGGCTACCTCTTTCATCCCTTAGTGCAGGTTGGCTCTGGCGGCGGCGGGGTCGTTGGTCAGGGAGAGGATCAGCTGGGTGTCGTCGGCGTAGGAGATTATGTTGAGGTTGTGTTGGCGTGCGATGGCCGCGAGGGGGCTCATGTAGACGTTGAAGAGGGTAGGGCTCAGCGAGGATCCTTGAGGGACGCCGCAGATGACTTCGGTGGCCTCTGACTTGTACGGTGGTAGGCGGACTCTCTGCATTCTTCCGTCGAGGAAGGAGACGATCCATTCCAGTGCCTTCTCCTGGATTCCGACGTTGCTGAGGCGCTGCACTAGGGTGCGGTGGCAGACCGAGTCGAAAGCTGCGGAGAGGTCTAGGAGGATGAGGGCCGCTGTTTCTCCGTTGTCCATCAGGGCTCGGATGTCGTCGGTGGCGGCGAAGATGGCGGTCTCGGTGCTGTGGTTGGCTCGGAAGCCGGACTGTGAGGGGTCGAGGGATCCGTTCGTCTCGAGGAAGGCGGCCAGCTGTTTGTTGACGGACTTCTCGATGACTTTGGCTGGAAACGGGAGTCGCGAGATGGGGCGGTAATTCTTGAGTTCGGTCGGGTCTGCTGTGGGTTTCTTGAGTAGAGCGCTGAGTTTGGCGTGCTTCCAGCTCTCGGGGAAGGTGGCGGTGTCGAAGGAGGTGTTGATGATGTCCCTCAGGTGGGGTGCGATGACAGCGTCGGCCTTGTTGAAGACGTGGTGAGGGCAGGGGTCGGTCGGCGATCCGGAGTGGATGGAGTTCATCGTGCGGACGGTGTCTTCTGTGCTGATCGGAGTCCAGGCTCGGAGGGTGGTGGTGGGCGGCGTTGCTGTGGTCGTGGCGTGGGTCGGTTGAGTGCTGAAGCTGTTGTGTATGTCCGCGATCTTGTTGTGGAAGTAGGAGGCGAAGGATTTGCAGAGGTCTTGCGATGGGGTGATGTCGTTGTTTCCGGCGTTGGGGTTGGAGAGCTCTTTCACGATGTTGAAGAGTTCCTTGCAGTTGTGTGCGTTGTTGTCCAGTCGGTTCTTAAAAGCCGTTTTCTTGGCGGCGCGGATCAGTTGGTGGTGCTTCCGGGTGGCGAGCTTGAGGGTGGTCCTGTTGTCCGGTGTGGGCTCCTTTCTCCAGACTTTCTCGAGGGCTCTGCAGTTCTTCTTGGAGCTCTTGAGTTCGTCGGTAAACCATGGGGCTTTCTTGCTGCCGGGTCTGCTGGGCGGGGTCTTCATAGGGGCGAGTTCGTCCGCGCAGTTGCTGATCCACTTCGTGAGGTTGTCGGCGGCCTGGTTGGGGTTCGCTGAGCTGGCCGGAGGGTGCTGGCTCAGGGAGGCGGCGAGCTGGTCGGCGGTGATCTTGTTCCAGCTTCTACGGGCAACCTGTTGCTGGTGGTGGTGGGTCGTCGTTCGTTCGAAGGTGAAGTGGACACAGCTGTGGTCCGTCCAGTGGAGTTCTGTGGCGTGGCTGAAGGCGATGTCTTTGCTGGAAGAGAAGACGGCGTCGAGTGTGTGTCCGGCGAGGTGGGTGGGGGTGGTCACCAGTTGCTTGAGTCCAAGGTTGGCGAGGTTGTCGAGCAGGGTGCTGGTGTTGCGGTTGTTGTTGTTCTCCAGGTGGAAGTTGAAGTCCCCCAGGAGGATGTAGTCAGCGGAGGGGAGGGCATGCGGGCTGACGAAGTCGGCGATGTCCTCGCTGAATTGTGTGCGTGGTCCCAGGGGTCGGTAGATCAGGGTGCCTCTGAGGATGGTCTTCGGGTCGGTGTGGATCTGGAAATGCAGGTGTTTGGCGGTGGTTAGGGTGTTGTCGGTGCTGGTCGTGATACGGATGGTGTTCCTGTGGATGATGGCGATGCCTCCTCCCACCTGGTTGGCGGTGCGGTCCCTCCGGGTGATTTTGTAGCCCTCTGGGATGGCGATGGCGATGTCGGGTGCTGAAGAGGCATTCATCCAGGTCTCCGTGAGGAAGGCGACGTCAGGGGCTGTGGTGTCGAGGAGGTTCAAGAGTTCGATGGCGTGTCTGTGGACGGAGCGGGTGTTGAGCAGGATGCACTTGAGGTGGTTGCTGCTGGTGTTCGGCTTGGCGGGTGCTGGTGCAGGGCAGGTCCGGATGCAGGTGAACTTGCAGGCGTGACAGCTGAAGGGTCCGTGGGAGCGACGTAGGGTGGCTCGGTAGCATCCTGGGATTCGGCCGGTGTTGAGTTCGATGAGGGTGGCGGCGGTGTACGTCAGGCGGGTGGGCCGGGGTCCTCGTGGGCCAGGGGTCCTGGCACTGGGCGCGGTCCAGGCGCGGACGGGCGTAGACGGGCTTACCTTTGGCGCGCCTTCGGCGCACAATCGGCGCACCCGCTGCGCGTGACCGCTGCGCGTTCGCACGGTCGCCATATATGGCGAAGTGCGCGGGTGGGCGGAGCAGCTGGGAGGCGGGAGAGGGAGGGTACAGAAAGAAAAGGGGCGGGGTTAGCGGTGATTGCGGGAAGCGGGGAGCGGGGAGGGATGCGACGGGGGCGGCAGAAGGGAAGGCAAAAAAGGCAGAAATGGGGCAAAAATACAATTCAACAGAAAAACTTACAAATCAAATTGACATAAACAGAGACAGGGACACAGGGCAGGAAGCTAGCACAGACCACGCCGCTCAATGGCAGGGGGCGTGGTCACGCGGCGGAGCCGGGGCAGCGAGGTACAAGGAGAGGGGGCACAGAAAGGAAGGCAAAAAAGGCACAAATGGGGCAGAAATACAATTCAACAGAAAAACTTACAAATCAAATTGACATAAACAGGGACAGGGACACAGGGCAGGAAGCTAGCACAGACCACGCCGCTCGATGGCAGGGGGCGTGGTCACGCGGCGGAGCCGGGGCAGCGAGGCACACGGAGAGGGGGCACACGCAGCAGCTGGTGGCCGTGCGGCGGGGGGGTGTCCTAGAACTAGGTCACACTCACCTGCGTCGCACGGTCGCCATATATGGCCAAGTGCGCGGGTAGGCGCAAACTCAACCGATATACGCCCTTGTTTCATTCGACCATTACCTCTGATCTTGATTTTGAACATACAGCCAAGAAATGGTATAGCCTGGGCATAAGAACAATAATGAGGTTTGGATAAATGTTCCACAGACTACATTTCAAGATGTTAAAACAAAATTTGGTCTCCCCGAAGGGGACTTTCTCAAATTTGCTCAACTGCATACAAAATTAAAAGCTAAAAAAGATCTAATTAATCTTCAGAAGAAGGACCTAATAGAAACATGCTACCTCGCAAAAACCAGGATAGGAACACTATACAATATTCTATTAACAAATGTAAATGATGATATCGAGAAAACAGAAACTAAATGGACGGTAAAATTAAATAATCCCGATATTGACATAGATAAAACACTCGAAATGTGCAATAAATTATTTATGGCTAGCAATTTAAGGGCACAACTGTACAAAACCATTTATGATCTATATTTTACCCCTGCCAAACTTTTAGCATGGGGTAAAAGGGAAAACGACCTATGCCTGCGTTGCTCACAAGGTCCAGCGACGCTAATCCACCTGTTCAGCAGTTGCCCCGAGTTACGTCTATTAAAAAATATGATTGCCTCATTTTGGGAGAAAGTCTTCCATCACAAACTTCCAGAGTCCGATACCTTGTATGTGTTAGGATTTGATAGTTCGTTAAGTAAATCGGAACAAAGATTATTATTTATAGGTACAGCTGTACTGAGATTCATTTTGTCTGCGCAGTGGAAGGATAGTCTTCCACCTAGCTTCCAAATGTGGCTAGCCCGGTTTCTCGCAGTTTTTAATTTTGAATCTGCAATATATGCGACTAGGGGAATCAAAACAAAACTCTGTGGCAAAGAACTATGGCTCCCTATATAAATCTGGAAAGAAGGTTTTTGTCCTAGCGTAATTGGTTAAATTAAATTGGACGTCCTATTTGTATTTTCTGTTAATGGTTCTTTTTTTCTGAATCTTTCTGAATTTTTCTGAATTTAAATGTAAATAGTGAATGTACTGTATCTCATTGAATGTGTATATAGGAAAAACATGTAAACACCTCTCTCTCTAACTACCTTGAAACCCATAACATTTTGGACACCTCCCAGATAGGGTTCCGTCCCAAGCACGGCACATAGACAACCCTGATAACAGTAACCGAGGAATTAAGGAAAATCCTTGACCTGGGGGACTCAGTGGCACTCATCCTATTGGATCTTAGTGTTACATTTGACATAGTAAATCATGGCACTAATCCTATTGGATCTGAGTGCCGCATTTGACATAGTACATCATGGCACTCTACTAGACAGACTCAAGGAGGTGGGAGTGACAGGAAATGCTTTTTCCTGGATCAAGTACTTCTTAACAGACAGATCATTTCAAGTGTTTGAAGGCAATCCTACCGCAAGGAATATCCCACTCACCTGTGGGGTGCCTCAGGGGTCCTCACTGAGCCCGACCCTATTCAACATGTATGTGAGACCCCTTGCCGATCTAGTTACCCTATTTGGAGCCCAGATAGTAACATACGCCGACGACACCCAACTGGTGGTAGCCCTCAACCACCCAGCTGGCAGCACAATTGACCTGGAAGAATTTCTGACTAAAGTGGCTATCTGTATGGATCAGTCTTACCTGAAGCTTAACTGGGGCAAGACCGAACTTATGATCCTCAGTAACACAGCCAGGGGCCCCACGGACGTAAGATGGCCAGCATGCCTCGGACTATTCCCCGAACCCAAGGAAAAGATAAAGAGCCTTGGAATCTGGCTGGATAAGTCACTAAAACTGGACCACCAAGCGATACCTGTGGCAGCTACATGCTTTGGCATACTAAGGCAACTTAGGAAAATACTACCACTTGTCCCAGACACTGCACGTAAAACGATGGTACAAGCCCTTATATTCCCCTATTAGACTACTGCAATGCTCTCTACCAGCGCACCCCTAACTCCGTAATAAGAAAACTTCAAGTGGTACAGAACTGCACAGCTAGACTACTTTAGAGCATCCCCGGAAAACAATCAGCCAAGCCAGCACTGAGATCACTGCACTGACTCCCCATATCCGAGCGTGTTAGCTTCAAATCACTCTGCATTGCACACAAGACCCTCTGGGGCACAGGTCCAAAAATTCTTTCAACCCTGGTCTCTTTTGATCGCCCTCGGCGCAATCTGAGATCTGTCAATCTTGCCCTCGGCGCTATCTGAGATCTGCCAATCTATTCCTAGCCAAGGTACCAAAGATTAAGAGGGCAAGAACAGGGGGACATATGTTTTCGTACAACGCAGCCACTCTGTGGAACAAACTTCCCCTCCAACTTAGATCCACACCACAGCACCTTGCTTTCAGGAAACAACTAAAAACATGGCTCTTCCAGAAGCTGTAGTAGAATAGGATTGTGTAATGCCTTTGCAATCAGTGCTGGGATGCCTAAGGGTAGCCATGGCCTTTATCAAGAATCAATTTAATAACAATAAGAAGAAGAAGTTCCAAGCAACACATTGTGCGCGTGCTTTTGCAGCTTGAGACCCTCTGAATTGTTTGCCTTGTGATCATGGGCACACAGGAGTAAGCTGAGTCTCAGATGCACAGGGTGCCTGTCGTGGTGACGGACAATGTTTTGGTGAGGAGAACCTGGTCGTTGTGTGCACCGAAAGAAGTGAGTCTCGGACACGCAGAGTGCTTGTCTGGTGCTACATGGGCATTGGTGAGTAGTGCCTGGTCATCGTGTGCACCAGGAGAAGAGGTGAGACTCGGACACGCAGAGTCCGTGTCGTGGTGCAGCCAGGACGTTGATGAGAAGCATCTGGTCGTTGCGTGCACTGAAAGAAGAAGTGAGTCTCAGACACGCTGAGTGTGTGTCGTGGTGCAGCAAGGGCGTTGGTGAGTAGCGCCTGGTCAGCGTGTGCACTGGGAGAAGAAGTGAGACTCGGACATGCAGAGTGTGTGTCGTGCTGCAGCCAGGACGTTGGTGAAGAGTGCCTGGACATCGTGTGCACCGGGAGAAGAGGAGAGACTTGGACCCGCAGGGTGAGTGTCGAGGTGCAAGCAGAGGCATTGGTGAAGAGCAGCGGGTCATAGTGAGCACAAGAAAAGAAACGAGTCTCAGACACGCAGAGTGCGTGTTGAGGTGCAACTTGAGGCGCTGGTGAGGAGTGGCTGGGTAGTGCGTGCACCGAATTCAAAGTAAATTTCCACATTGCTAAGGGCAAGCCTCAGTGTTCACTAAGACCACCGTAAGGAGGTCTAAGTCATTGGGCACTCGGAGTGAAACAGCAGCGGCCTGGACCAACATCCCCGGAGGAACTGAGCTGCTGGCCCGAGTTCACCGTACCTTGTGACAGAGTTCTGGATCAAGGCTGAAGTCGCTGAAGTGGAAGAGGAGAGTGGGGTCACACCCCCCCAGGTAAGGTGGATCATCACCTGGGATGTGGTGTGGGCCAGGAGGGACAATCTCTTGGCCTCCCGCTTCTGTCAGCTGCACGAGCCTGATGCTTTGTCTCGAGTCTCAGCCCATGCTGGCTAGGGGTGGGCAGAAATTGCCTAATCGTGGTACGCAAATCTCTGCGAAAGTGCCACAAAATATTGCGAAGACGCGTAAGTGATTGACCCACCTGTTTGTGAAGTTTTTTGCGTGATCACGTTGGAAATGTGTCGCCAACTTGCCCATGCGGTCGCTAATGCGCGTGTCCATCTTGTTTTCGCTTGTCCCAGCCATTTGCTATGCCTATTTCCTGTTCCGGGACATGTATTGCATGCTCCGGCCCGTTCATGATGAGTATTTCCAGTTTGGGAACACGTATTACGTGTTTACAATGCTTTTTGCGTGTTCTGGGTTGAAATATCGTGCGAATCTGCCCACGCGGTCGCAATGGGCGCGGCCATGTTGTTTTTCACTCTATTCTATGGATCTGGGCCTAGTTTTCTATCCTCCCTCTATCTCTGCAATCCTTTGTTTCTGTACACTTTTTAAAAAATCTTTTCTATTTATTATCTATCTCTCTATTTTCCTGATTCTATATTTTGAGTTTTTTCTACTTTACTTTTTCTCCTTCTCTTTTACTCTTTTGCTATAACTTGCTTTTTCTTTTACCTACTTTTCCAATTCCTCCCTTTTCTTTTCTGCCCCGTCCCCCCAGAGTCCTGGAGCCATGGCCAAGGGAGAGGGCAGGGCAAAGGGCAAGGGCAGGGCTGCTCGCAGTCGCAGCCACAGCCAAGACCGCCTTCCCTGTGGAAGAGTGCGCCCACATGGGGTGCATGCACAGGCCTTATTCGGTGAAGCAGAGGAGGCTCAGCTGGTTTTTTTTGTCCAGCGCCACCTCCCCTTAACCCTGGCAGCAGGCGGCAGGCCTGGGTCTGGGTACGGGCTCCGGGAGCTTCGGCAGCGGTGCGGAAAGATGCATAGGGCAGTGTTTCGCTGCTCTGGTGTCCGGCACACCCATAACCAGTTGACACACCTGTGGTCTGATATCCTGGACTGGGAGCAGGACTTGCTAGACCTGGTAGGAGTGGAGGTTCCGGGGCTTGGTGAGTAGCTATTCAATTATTACTACTTAGTGTCTGTTCTTCTGCTGTGTGGTATATATTGCGAATATATATTTTTTTTCCGAACAGCAAAAATGCTGCTGCTTACATTGAATGTAAATTACGTTTAAAAATCTTCTGTGATTGTTACGACACAGGTGCTTGGCGCTACTGATCTTAATTGTTTGCAACTTTGTGCTTGCTTGGCATGATTATGTAAGAGTCTACTTTAGAGAACTTAAGTTAGGTAATGCTAGAGAGACTCTAGTCCTACCTTTGCCCTCCTGCCATTAGAAGAGATAGTGGTGGATTGATAAGTTTAGTTTAGTTACTTATTATTAGTAGGTAAGTTTTTTAGTGGTCTGCATGATGCATCCTCTGTCACGTCACGGATTGCTGAGTGCTGCTTACCCCAGTCCTTAGTAGAATCTTTTGTAGTTTGTTTATTGAGTGGTAATATAGGCTTATTATTTATCACTAGCGGAATATCAGCTGGAACCAACCAAATCTATAATTTGGTGTATGCAAAAATGTATGCATGGGTCCTCCATTGCATTTTTGCAGACTTAGTGAACAATTGGCCCATCTGGAATAGGTGGGCTAGGTGAGGTGGTACTTAGGCTCAGTTAGTATTTTGCAATAAAAATGGAAACACTGGAATAGTTTTCATAAATACATTATATATTAACAAGATGGACCGCGACGAAAATCCTGCAATACTACGAGTCGGCCAGATTTAGATAGGTCAATTTTATTGCAATTGTTGTTTCCATACATTTTTAACGTTTTTAAAAATATTTTGTTTGTTTCACACCAATCATCCATGTTCGTCTCTTTCTTTCTTACATCTTTCACGTTTATCAGCTAGGAGCAGGAAGACGAGGTCGGAGTCAGCGGGATCAGTTGGACAACACCAGGGACAGGAGGAACAGGACCAGGACCGCTCCTCTATTGAAGGCTCTGCTGCTGGTGGCCCCAGTAAGTCTTACTGTTTTTAATATCAATAAGTATTATTCCCTAACTTTTACTGCACCTTATTTTTTCTGAACTATTGTTTCCGTTTCCTAATGCTATTTTTCACCAATTCCCCTTCGATCTAGACTATCTGTTTCTATATTCTTGTTATCCCTGCCTCTAACTGCTTCTGCTATGACTCTCTTTACTACTACTATTAGTCTGTCTGTAGCTAAGCTTGCCCAGTTGGCCACTCTTTATTTAAAAGGTTTTAAATAAAACTCAGATTCACCAGTAGCTCTAGCTCTAGCCATTGAGTCCAGTCCTTTGGGTTGTCCTCTTCTACTACTTCTTGTTTTCTTAAACTTGAGGCTTTTGTAATCTTGAGGCTTTTTGACAATTCCCACCAACAAAATGCCCAACCAGATTGTAATATTTTTGATAGGGTAGGACATACTACTACTGTTGTAGGGATTTGGCACATACCGAACTTTGCACAAGAAAATAGGATGTTGGAGATGGAAGGATGGACCTTTCCACACCTCAATCAGAACCCACCACAATCTCCTACCCTACTAGTTATAGCAGAGTCTCATTACTATTAGCAGCCTGAACCCCCCAAGATACCCAATGAGTAGACAACCCAGAACATAACACTCCAGACCTCTCAGTCACAGAAGCAATGCAAATGCACACCCTTCCATTCGCTCACTCACTCGCGTAAGTCCACACCAAATACCACCGAGTCTATGTAAGTTCAAAACTTTTATTTTCAACTGAGAAGCTCTGTATGTTGTTCTTTTTTGGTTTAAAAATAATTTTATTTAAGAATATAGATGTGTCATTATACAATAAATGCGATTAAGCAACAAACAATGAGCAACAAAAATTGTAATACAATTGTATTCCAGCATAAATAATTGAATTAAAAGAAGGAACAATTTTATCCGTATTAAGCAAACAAGCAAAATATAATAAATGAATTACACAAGAAAGAGAAGGAAAGTTAGAGAAGTCATGGAGGCTTGAGTACTTCTTGTTGAGATGGCTTCAGTAATGAATGTTTTTTGGCACAGGTGTCAAAAAATATCTTAACTGGTAACCATAACTAAAGTCTTTTGAAAGCAGTGGGCGACAGTGAATTGGATAAGGTATCCAGTCTATGGTTATGGCATACATCATACTAACTGGCCTTCATAGAGATTCTGTAAAGTCCTTTCAATTTCTTGCTCTTTGTTGGGAAGCAACTGCTATCAAAAGATCAATTATTTAAAAATTAGTTGCATTATTATCCTGCACTTATGAAAGGCTTCCTAAACAGAAGTTTGTTGTAGAGAACGGGAGATGTGTGTCAAAAATTAAGTTGATTTGAAGCCAGACCTGTTTCCAAAAATTATATACTGGTGTACATGAGAACAGCAGGTGAAAAAGATCTGCTTTTGGAGAGGTACAAGTCCAGCATGTATCCAGAGTATTAGGGAATCTCTTATGTAGGAGTTGAGGAGATAACAAAAGTCTGTTATAAACATAAAACAATGTTTGCGTTAACCGCATCGCTGCAGCGGTAATTTTTCCGCTGTGCGGTAAAATTCAAATGGCAATGTTACATGACAAGCTCAGCTCGTCATCCGCACACGACCACCGTGGCTGATGACGAGCTCAGCTCGTCATCAGCAGCGAAGGGGTTAAACTAGCTGATCTGGAGGATTTACGTATTTTAATCCATAGATCGTTCCACAAAGTAAGAGACCAATCCGTATTAAAATCTTTTTCCCACATCTCTTCAGTACTTGTTTTCTTTCTCAATATATTGTCAGAATGTAAGAAAAAGTGTAATTTTGATGCCTTGGATTTATGTATGTGATTGGTAGGGTTGACAATGGTGATATTTGATAGCGATGTGTCGACATCAAGGACAGCTTTATGGAGAACCTTAAATTTGGAGATGAATGAGGTAGGTAGTTTATAAAGTTGCTTGAGCGAAGAAAACAAAAGAAATTCTTTATTAGAGAACAACTGATGGACCCGGATTATGCCACGTTGTCTCCAGGATTTCCAGTAAAAAGGTCTGTTACGTATTAATAATTTTTTATTATGCCAGATGGGTGAATTCAAAAAGGAGTCTGGAGTATCATAAAGTAGAGGGAATATAGGGCTGAGTAATTTTAAGGTAAACTTGAATAATGGAGTAGAAAGTGTTTGGGGTTTGCGGGAAAAAGAGAGGTATTCTTGAAATGAGAAAGGAGAGAGGAACAAGAGTTCCACTGATGTCCAAAGAGGAAACCCTCCTCAGAATCAAGCAGCCAGTAAGGAGCTTGATGCCAAAAAAAAGCTTTGTGATAAGCAGTGAAGTTCGGAAAATTGACTCCACCTTCAGCTTTAGGACGTGACAATTTTGAGAAAGACATGCATGATTTTTTCTTATTCCATAACAATGATGACAATACTGAATTAATGGATTTAAATATTTAGTAGGGATGGTGACTGGAATATTAGATATGGTAAATAAAACTATGGGGGAAAGCATCATCCTAATAGTATCAAGTCATCCCCACCAGTATAAATAAAGAGGATGCTATTTATTGTCTCTTTTATTGTCAGTGTAAAATTTAAGCTAAAATATTTAATAGAGGACGATTTCCAAGTAAAGTTAGTCAAAATAAAATCAGCTTTAAAAGTAAACTTGGCCAATGGCAATATTTCACATTTATCGCTGTTCAATTTGTAAACTGATAATAATGAAAAAGAATGAACTTCATCTAAAAAGGCTGGTATCGACTCAGTGGGATTTGAAATAAAAAGCAAAATATCATCAGCATACGCTGCAAGTTTGATATTGGTTGTAGGGGTCTGAAAGCCTTGTATGTACACATTTTGACGAATTCTTGAAAGGAAAAGTTCAAGGGCTAAATTAAACAGAAAAGGGGATAAAGGACACCCCTGACGTACCCCTCTACCTAGGTCAAGGAAGGAAGAAGTTAACCCATTAGCACAGACAGCAGGACAAGGATTTAAATACTATAGAGATTAAGGAAATGAAGTTAGGACCAAATTCAAACCACTTGAGAGTGTAGAATAAATACCGCCATTCCACTCTATCAAATGCTTTTTCAGCGTCCAGTGCTATAGCTGCAAGGGGATGTTTCAAATGCGAAGCCTTGTATAAAATGTTGAAAAAAAGTCTAGTGTTGTCTTGTATAACACGTCCTTTCACAAAGCCAGACTGTTCCTTGCCTAATATATTGGGGAGATAGGAGTCTAAAGGGGGGACAAGCATTTTGGAAAAAATCTTATAATCAATATTAACAAGCGAAATGGCTCAAAAAATCTTACAGTGTTTCAGATCTTTCCCTTCTTTAGGTATCAAACACATGTGGGCATCTGAAAATGTGCCATTAGACATTCCTAAGGATTGGAAAGACTCAAATAAAAGGTATAGTTTAGGCATTATTAAATTGGAGAAATGGAGAAAAAGCTCAACAGTAAACCCATCTGGCCTACGAGCATTGTCTTTTTTCAAATATTGAAGTGCGGTTAAGAGTTCTTGTTGCGTTATGTTAGTTTCCAATAGTGGTAAATCAGCAGAAAACTGTTGGCATTGTTGTAAGACTGAAAAGAACTGTGAGAGTGAATGGTCTGTGGTATCTGTTTCGGATGAATATAGATTTTTATAAAACAAAAGCAAACTCATCTAAAATGTCATAATCCTTAAACTTTAAAATAGAATCACCATCATAAATAGCAGCAATATTCACTTTGTTCTGTTTAGTTGTTAAATAATTCGCTAGGAGTTTTCCTGCCTTGTTTCTACCATCATAACATTTCGAACTCGATTTCAATAGATATAACGAGGCATTATCCGTTGATTCCTTATTAAACTGTAACTTTGCTGTAATGAGAGTATTAAGGACATCTTTAGAATTGGAAGTATAAAAAAAATGCTCCAGTCTCTTAATGTCTTGGAATAAAGAACAAGGGGCCCGATGTAGGAGCCCTAATATCGGTCGGAAATGGCCGATTTCTGCCGTTTCCGACCGGTATTAGGGTTTTCTAATGTAGGAGCATGCTTTACAGAATCGGTATTTTACCAAATCTGTATTTACAGATTCGGTAAAATTACCGAATCGGTAAATACAGACTCGGTAAAAATACCGATTCTGTAAAAGCACATGTAGGTAGCACATCTTTGAGTGCTGCAGGCCTTTCAGATCCGGTATTTTACCACCCACTCCAATTGGGTGGTAAAATACCGAATCCAGGTGTGCATGCACATCTGTGCATGCACACATGTGCAATGTGACACACAGACATGCCCTTAGGGCATGATGTGTGTGCCACATGGCACACAATTCCGGAATTGAGGGTGCCAGAGGGTGTCAAAGTGACACCCCCTGCACCCTTGCAAAAATCGGAATTTACTGAATCGGTAAATACCGATTCGGTATTCACCATTGATTCCTATGGGCTTCAAGGCCCATAGGAATCAATGGGGGATACTGATTCTGTATTTACCGAATCGGTAAATACCGAATCTTACAGAGTCGGTATTTACAGATTCTGAAATACCTACATGTGCCTCCTTCTGTTTTACCACTTCTTAAATACCGAATCGGTAAAATTCGGTATTTTAGAAGTGGTAAAATAGAATTACCTACATCTAGCCCAAGTACTCTTGCGGGCAGTAGCACGCTTCTTTGACATGTAGGATATAATAAAATCCATATCAGAAGGTTTAAAAGCATCCCAAACAGTTGAGAAGGACAGGGAATCAGTATGATTTAAGAGAAAGTATTCATCAGAAAAAGTTCTAAAAGAAGAAGAAAAATCTGGATCCAAAAGCAGGGTATTGTTAAAGCGCCATCTTCTGGGAGCATTGGGTTTGGGTAAAATGTCGACATTAATCAGAACAGGAGCGTGATCAGATAATAAGATAGGGCCTATTTCTGCATGTGTACGTTTTTGTGAGATATTATGCGATACAAAAACATTAATCAAGTTGTGAATGGGAATGATGCATCGGAGAGTAAAAGGTGTACTCCCTTGTTGTAGGATTACATAATCTTCAGGCGTCTAAAAGTTGATGTTGTGTGACCGTGTGAATAAAGGATTTATGTGTTTTGTTAGGGATAAATGATACTTTAGAGTGCCGATCTAAAAATGGATCAAAAACCTGATTACAGTCTCCCGCCAAAATACAATTATCCTCCATGTGAAGAGTGAACTGCTTGGCCACTGAACGCCAAAAGGAGGCGTCACTGCCTGTAGGGGCATAGACAATGAAAAAAGAGACTGGAACATCCTTAAGCATTAGTTGAACATTGAGCCAACGGCCATCTGTATCAGAGTCTTGTGAGATGAAAGTAAAGTTAAGGGATCTACGACACAGCATCATAACTCCATTATGTTTACCATCTCCAACAGAATAAAATAGTTCTCCTACCCATCCCTTTCTTAATTTTAATGAGTCGTCATCTGTAAGATGAGTCTCTTGCAGGAATACAATGTCAGCGCTTAACTTAGCCAAATGAGTCAGTACTCTCTGCCGTTTTATAGGAGAGTTGAGTCCTCTAACATTCCATGAAACTAGCTTTAACAACATAATGAGTTAGAGATAGTAAAAGTTATCACAAACATACCAAAGACAACCAGAAAAGTTAAACTATGGGAAAAAGCATAAATCAGTAAGTAAAATATCAAACAAATAATGATCAAAGTTATAGAGATAAGAGAGAGATATGTAACAAACAGTGCATAAAGTGAAAACGCTGGAAATAACAATAAAAATAATGATAAGTATAAGGAAAGACAGCAAAGGACAGGATATCGATAAATGGACGAAAAAAGAAATTGTAACAAAGATAATTAATGATAGAAAGTAGAAATAAAGAATATTGAGATAAGAAGAAGCATAGAAAAAGATAGTATCAATGACACCTGAAGAGTAAAGAAGAATGGCAATTACAAGAAAAAGAAAGGAAAGGGTAAATGGGGAAGGAGGGAGAGACGTGCGGGGAAGGAACATACCTACAGTAGGAAAATACATGTATAACTAGAGGAGGGATGGAACCACATGGGACTGATGGCACATCCACGATTGGCTGAAAGGGGAACCAGGGAGACATCACAAGGTGGGTATAGGAAACCTGTGTAAGTAAGGAGGAAAAATACAAGATTAAGGAACCGAATTAGAATGCAAAGTGACAACAATAACAATGAATTAAAGTGAACAAAACCATTAACAGAGGTATAGAAGCAAAAACCATGGCAAAAAGTTCAAATATAATGAGGATAAACCAAAAATCGACATTTCAACAATTCAAAAAATATAACTCGAAAGGCAAGGTTGTAAATGAGAGCATTATGAAAGTTCAATCATTGGAAAAAGAAGATGGTCCAGATGAATCCATAGCGGATGGTTTGCAAGAATTGATGAAGCTTTGCAGATGCAGCGGGTCTTCATACGTAGTTGTTCTACTGTTGTAGGTAACTTTGAACGAGCAGGGGTGGAAAAGACCATATCTGGCACCCATTAAATAAAGATTAGCTCTCATGTTTAGAAAGGCCTTACGTCGTGTAGCTGTAGCTTTAGCATAGTCTTGAGCAAACAACAAAGAGACCAGGACATTTTTGGGGAAGACCTAACTGCTGCCAGAACTTTCAGTAAGTCTGTGTATTCCCGAAAATACAAGATGACTCCTCTTGGCCTCTGTGAGGGAGATGCAAGAGATGGTGGGTGACCTAGCCGGTGCACTCGTTGGATATTTAGAACAGTGTCTTCCGGTAAATGAAGCATTTTAGGGAGGAATGATTTGAAAAAAGCCTGCGGATCGGAACCTTCAGTTCCGTAATTTAAACCATAAATACGTAGGTTATTCCGCCTGTTGCAATTTTCCAAGTCCTCAACCTGCCTTCGGAGTGTAGAAACTTGAGAATGACACAAGTTTCTTTTAAAGATGTAACCGTTTGCTCAACTGAGGAAAGTCTTGTTTCAAGCTGCGACCAATTGTCTGTCAAAACCTGGAGTTTAGCATTAGTCTCTTCCATGAAAGGACGCAGTGCTCTAATTTCCTCTAGTAATAACTCTATGGAAACAAGCGACGCTTGTTTAGGAGGGGAAGGAAGATCTTTTTTCAGTTGTTTAGTATTTGATTTCAGGGAAGCACTTTGAGAGGAATCCATCGTTGTTTCTAAATTGCGTGAGAAAAATGCTAAAGAATCGTCTAGCTTAGAAAACTCAGAGAAAACCTTCGAGTTTTTTACAAAAATGCGCTTCAATTTGGGAAAAGAAGAGTGTAATGACTTTGTTTTGCCCATAAAGTCTAAACCACACTGAAATACAAAATATGCATTTAAGGGGAGTGTATCGCCATGCGTTGGAACTACATATTCAGGAAGAATGTATTACAAAACAGAAAATACCACGTATCTATTTATGAATAGACTTGTGAGCCGAAAATGTAGAGGTCGCTTTTAATCCAAGAAAACAATCAAAAAACAATACCTACTTGAAGGTTGTGCATTAGAGGCCATAGGCAGTGCATAATAAATATCTGACAGTAAAATGGCCACCTTAGAGATTGTTGCAGCAGCGTAGATAGGAAAAGCATATAAAATACGTGGTATTAAGGCATCAAAATCCAACTTGAGGAGTGGCAGCATAAGACGTCTTGAATTCCAAACAAGTCAGTTATGTGAGAAATGGCAATTCCACGTGAAGGTATGAAGAGAGGATCCAGTAAAATGCAATTCCTCTAAAATGGCTGCCATGCAAGAAGCAGAAATAACGTGAAAAGCATTCAAATGAGCATACTTCAGAACATAGATAGCTACCAAATTGCAGCAAAAGGTGGACCTGGTCTGTTAAGGCTGTGAATAGCGCTCTATTTGGAGGAGGTTCACTGAGGAAAGCTTGACGGAGCGCAATTAAGCATGCGGAGAAAAGAAAATGATGGCCGCATCAAAAATCGGGATCGCAGTGAGCTCACTACCTCAAAAACAGGTCCATTGCGCAGCACAAAGACTTCCAGGCAACCCAAAATGGCCCTGGTACCTTCCGACGTCGTCTCAAATCGCCGGTGTGGTAGCGGAGAGCTTACAGCACTGTGTCTTCAGGTCCCGCTGCGGAGCCTCACTCGGCAGCCGCCATGTCCCTCGGGCATCAAGCCACGCCACCGGTATGTTGTTCCTCAATGCAGCACCAACAGCAAAATGCATAAGATTAAAACAATAAACATTGTTAGACTTAGTTACATTACAACAACTACAAGTCCTTAGAACAAAGACAAAATGCGAAATCATGGTAACTGAACAGTGGTGGAAGCACCACCCTCCCCTTAATAGGAATATAGTTTATATAAAATTATAAATGAAGGTCTCTGAGCAAATTCTGCAGGCCCCTCACTTATAAGAACCTAGTACTGGTTACTCTGCAAAGCTCTGGTTCATAGAAGGGAATCTTCCGTCTGTTATGAGAAAAATGGTGCACGTTAGTATATTGCAAGCATTCCTCAGTTGTGCCAATAAGTGTAGCATTTTTATGTATAAGCAATATAGACTAACACCAAAACTCCATAACAAAGTGGCTTGTTTTGTTCGACCTTGTACGCAGCTCTTACACAGTAGCTGTATGAGCTCATGGGGGCTCAAAGGCTAACTAAGCAAAAACTAGAATGACCCTAGGGACCATATAACCACTAGTGTCTACTCTACTACCTGATTGGTACTAGTGATATATGTTGTATATGTATGTATTAACTCTTTTTTAAATCTTGCTAGAAAAAAATTGGGGAAGGTGTATGTGACATCGAATAAAATGTGTAATGTTTTTTCTAGGGGTACTACCATCCAACAGTGCCGGGGCCAGCGGCAAAGGCAACGCAGCTGCTGAGGGAGAAGATGCTGCAGTTGTAGAAGGAGCTGCAAGGGGTGAGCCAGCAGCAATGGCGGGCGGTGGTAAGTTATATTCCTAATCCTTACTTATTGACATTACACTCAGAGGTTGTTGTGAACGGTTGAAGACACCCTTTATTTACCATTAGTAAAAGCATTAGCGGCGGGAGTGGTGAGTAACCAGTGGCCGGGAAACATCCTTTACAACGCAACTTTTACCACACAGTGCCTTTACGACGCAACTTTTACAACGCAAACCATTACAATGCACTGCGCTGGGGGGCGCTCTAGGATAGGGAATAGGTTTAATTTACTATCCAACACCTTCCCTACTATCCACGGGGACTGGAGTGGAATAGTAAATTAAACTATTCACTATCCAGCGCCCCAAAGCACTATGCTTTGTAAAGGCATGCGTTGTAAAAACCGCGTTGTAAAGGCATGCGTGGTAAAAGCATGCGTTGTAACGTCATACATCCCAATGGCCTCTTCTATCAGACTTCAACGCAGCTGTGAAAGTTTTAAGGAGAATACTAAAAGTCAGATCAGATGACCTTGATGGATGCTCCGTACATTAATCTTGGGTGACACCACTGCCTGCCTGGCAGATGTAGATTCATTGGTAAGGTAAATGTGCATTGTTTTCCCAAGTATAGCACAGGGCAAGGTCCGGCCTGTAATTGTAAATGGAAAAAGAAACAGGATATTGAGAAACCAGTCTGTAGAACGAAAAAAATGCACAAGTTATGGTGTAGTGCAACAAGAACACTTTCAGAGGCGGCATGGATGCATCATGTCTACTCTAGTCTGTTTACAGCATTAACCTACAACAACAACAGGACAGAGCAGGCCCACAGTGACTGCACCCTTTGCACATCCTCCATTTAGCATACATTTTTTGAAAGAGTTGGACAAAGCACATATCCAGCAACATAGCATTTTACAATTTAAGTGACTAAATCAATGCACTGCAGTCATACCACACTACACTCGACTCCACCGCTACACAGACATTTAGGTCTGCTGTGGTTGTTGACTGGTTTACCTTTTATGCCACTCATGAAACGCCCTGACTTATTCCATCAATCATCTCTGATCCTACTGAGTGACTGCAAAGATACTATGTCACTTTGGTCATCATGATGGTGTTGTTTAACTCAGTCTGTAGTGTACCGAGTGAGTCCAGATTCCATATTCAAAAATGCAATGGATTGTCCTGCAGTAGAAGTAGAATTTTGTTATTAAACAACAAGAGTGGAAATATTGACTTGAGTCACTGTTAGTGTGTAGATTAAATATTAGTACGCTTTGACTTCACTTCATGCACAACAAACAACAACTTCACAAACACCAACCACTCAGAGTTGGTGTCCACTGCATGCCATTCATTACCTGTTCCTTCTCATCTTAAGTGAAGGAGCAGTCTCTCTCGCAATCATAATCATGGTATTGTCCTACTAAGTGTGCAGTGCACAGATTGAGTCCCTTTTCTATATTCAAAATGCAATGTATCAGCCTGCAGTAGAAGTACAAATTTGTTATTAATGAAGGGAAAAATCGCATTGAGTTACTTTCAGTGTGTAGATTACATATAATACACAATGAATTAACATCATGCACAAAAAGCAACAACAAAATCACTCAGTCAGCGTCCAATGCATGGCATCATTAATTACTTGTTCCTTCTCATCTTCAGTTAATGGGCAGTCTCTCTCGGCTCAGAAAGGAGGATAGTTATAGTAGTCATAATCATGTTCCACTTCTTTTGGAGGGCCTTAAGGAGGAACGATGTTCTTTTCTCTTCTATTTTGCATCATGCAATCATCATCTGGCTTGAGGGCAATGAATTTAGGGAGATTCAGGAGGATGAAGGAGCAGGATTCAGAGGAGTGGAGTGTGAAATGCAGACGGCTGAAACTGGTATATGGCAAATAAATACTAGAAGACGGTGGTGATGGATTTGTTGTGATTCGAAGTTTCTAACCAGAAAGACAGACACACAAATAAAAGAAAATAAGGGAGGAAGACTGTAAGAAGTGCAAACCTAATTATCAGGGTTGTATAGCTCGTCCTCAAACTCTTGGGGTTCAACCATAAATTGGTAATCATCATCTAACACACTACTTCCATCACCTAAGCCGCTGTCCTCATCTTCCTCCCTTGATTCATGTATTGTGTAATTTGGTGGTATAAAGTGCTGATTCATTTTGATCATGGTTAACCTCTCCACATTTTTGGGCAAGAGACTGGTCCTTCTCACTGTTACAATGGTACCAGTAGCACTGAAAAAACATTCAGAAGAGACACTTGCGACAGGGTAAGCCAGATATTTTATCGCCAGCCTACTGAGCAGTGGCCATCGGCCCCTTCTCCCATACCAATACTGAAATCGGTTTTGATCAATGTACACCTCTGTTGGGTCTTGCAGATAGGCCTAGACCATCTGCTCAATGTTCAGGGGTGCTACACTTTGTTCGGGCTCTTTTGACTTTGCATCAGCACTGGACCTACCAAGTCCTTGCTGTAAAAACCAATCGTTTAACAATTTTACTGGGGCTAATATTTCAGTCCTTGCTATTGTCGATAGTGTTGGTGAGTGTTCTGAGCCAAACGCACTGCCGTCAGGCTCCGAAGTTGAACTTGACGCCGGATGCCCTACTGCAGTATTTGTTGTGGGTTTATCTAGTGGGCTTTTAATTAGCAGCCGTTCATTTTTCAACTTACTGGCTGACTCAGCTATCCAAGTTTTGTACTGGACAACATCCATTTCTGAAAAAGGAATTAATGTCTTACTTTTCAGTGCCAATTTTGACCGTGGATCTAGAATTGTGGCACAAATCTAATGTTCTTGTGACAAAATCTTATTTTGCACCCTTGTTTTGTAATTTAAGCGACAGGCTAAGCTCTCCACCAACTTATATGCTTTTTTTTTCTCTACACCTTTGTGCCCTGCTGCAGTATTTGTTGTGGGTTTATCTAGTGGGCTTTTAATTAGCAGCGGTTCATTTTCCAACTTACTGGCTGACTCAGCTATCCAAGTTTTGGACCGGGCAACATCCATTTCTGAAAAAGGAATTAATGTCTCACTTTTCAGTGCCAATTTTGACCGTGGATCCAGAATCTTATTTTGCACCCTTGTTTTGTGATTTAAGCGACGGGCTAAGCTCTCCACCAACTCGTATGCTCTTTTTTCTCTACACCTTTGTACGCTTCAGACACCTCCTTCAGCTGTTTCTCTAGCATTTGCAACAACGGGATAGCTTGGCCCATAGTACAGTCCTCCTTGCTGACTTCACGTGTGAAGACCTCGAAAGGAAGAAGCATCTCAGTCAGGCATTTAAGTAGGTACCATTGGTCCATCTGAAGGGGCATGCCTTTCACAGTAGTCACAGTAGTGTCCCCTCTTCGCATGACATATTAATTGATTGGCCTGTACTGCTCAAACAGACAGTCAAGCATGTAATAAGTTGAGTTCCAACTTGTTGCCACCTCCTGGATAAGTGCTTTGACTGGCATTCTATTGTCACATTGAATGATCCTCAGCTGCATTTGGGCTTTACAAGAATGTCTGAAATAAGTGCATATTCATCGGCAGGTGGTCAGTAAGTTGCTGACTATGGCTTCTTTTTTCAGAAAGTCTTGAACTATAATGTTAATGCAGTGCAAAATAGGACCGGCTGGGAACCTTCCATTTAGGGCAGATGGCAGACACAAATTCAAGGAAACCCACCCCTTCCACAAATGAAAATGGGAGGAGGTCCAGCGCTAACATTTTAGCGAGCTTCGCATTGTACAACTGTGATGGGTGGTTGCGTTAGTACTTCCCCTCCAACCTAAGCATGCTCTCAATGGTAGGTTGGATTATTTTCCTTTGTGGTGGAGTTGTTTTCTTGAACCCAGTTAGGCTCAACAACGCACTTTGTTTCATTGCAGTACTACTACTCGGTTGCCTTGGCATCTCAGTCTGACTCTGAGTATAGCTCTTACTGCGGTGCCACTGAGATGTTGCTGAGGATGTGGGCGGTACCACTACACTGTTGGGGACAGGGCTAGAAATGTCTCCCTCCTGTTCACCTTCCACTGTGATAATATCTTCCCCTGATTCTTCATGCCCAACAACAACAGGCTGAGTTTTACTTTTTTCTAAGCGAAGTAGGTGAGCCTCCCACACGATATTGTGGTGTATTTTGAGATGACTTTTTAAGCCCCCGGTACCATAGTTTGTACCAAGCTTACCCCGACTAACAGCATGTCGACAAACTGAGCATATATCAATGTTCTCCTCCTTACTGCTAACTGAAAAGAAGTCCCAAACTGGGTAAGAGAGCTTTCTGGCACTTCTGGATGTGCCACTTTCAATACCAGATAAACTGGAGGGTGGTCTTGGAATGTGACTCTGTGCAGCTACATTTCTAACACTACCTACTGAGTTGGTGGTTGAGCTGGATGGAAGTCTCTGAGGGGCCTTTGCAAACGCAAATGTGGAAGCTGGAGGTCGTGGTGGTGTTACCTGTGTCGGTGGTATACGTGCTGCATCCCTCTCAGCCATTTTGAAGAGTGTAATAATGTTGGTCTCCATCTCCTTTGGGCCAGGAGTAATGTTCGTGATGACTGGCTCATCATCATCATCATCATCCCCCTCTTGTACATCTACCTCCATAACTCTAAGGCTTTCTGGAACCTTCCTTTCACTAGCCTTGTTTTGTGGTGTGCATCACTCTCAGACTAAGCTGGTGGCTTCCAAGTGACATATCGGTCATCAGAAGCAGGGCTTGAAGAAGATGCTGAACTAACCCTCCTTTTTTTTGTTGAGGGTCTGGAAGACAAGGAATTTTCTGAAACAGTGGCTTGCAGGAAGCTCGAGTTCCTGAAATGCCCCTACTTCAGAAGGAACAACTCCTATTGTGGGCTGTTGTTGTGGCTGTTCTTGTGGCTGCTGATGTTGTTGCTGCTGCACCTTGCTGCTGCACCCTTATCTGCTGAGTTTCTGCCTGCGTTGATTTTGTACTACTTGGAGATAATGACATTTCAACATCACTGCTCGTTAGTAGACTGGCTACCTCTTCAACACTCTTGGGCTTGGGCCTAGGTTGATGGGGTTGGCTCACTAGTGCGGAGGTGTTGCTCCCAGCTTGGTCCACGGACAATGCTGCTGCAGGCATAATTTCTTTGGTCCCAAAAAACAGATTGGGCGGCACACCAGTCCTGTTAAATGCCACTTCCTTTTTCTGTGCCTTCTTCTTCTCACCGGCAACTTTCTCGGTACTGGAGGACCTGGTACCTTGCTTTGGGGTCATCTTCTTCAGAGATGTCTGTGGTCACACGTGACATGACGTGGTGAGCAGCAGGAGTTCTGTCTGGCAGTAAAACGGGTGATGAAGATACCTCCTCCTCCTCTGTCTTTTTGTAGACCTAAAAGCAAAGAAGCCAGGAGAAGAACATCAGTGAAATGTTGTTGTTGTGGTTCAGTTACTACTAGCACAAACAAACAAACACAAGATATAGTGTAGCCATTTGTGAGACTTTGTCAACAAGGGCTTTCATGGTATACTACTGTGTAAACACTACACTATCAGGAAGGATAGGAAAGAGTAAGAACAAAGACAAAATACAAATGTAATGGAAGTGAACCCTGTTTGGCATTACATTATTTGATCATCACATCATTCAGGGAGCTGCTGCTGGCAAAGTGGATGGATGGAAGCAGTAAGCCAAGAGGAAAACCATGCAGGCCTATATGACAAACGCAGCACACTAATAACTCCCACCAGAAATGACCACCAGCCACATGAACAATCACAAATCACAAAGCAACAAGCAGGAGGCCTTGGAAACAGTGTACTGACAAAAGGCCTATAATAGCCAGGCAAAGGATTCAGGCTAAACCATACTGCTTTGCCTTTTTGAATGCAAGAAAATGCAAAAATTAAAATGCATAAGGCTAAATAAGGTCTGCAAGGTACACACCAATACACCACACACACGCAACAAAGGTATTTATTTAACACCCACCCAAAAGCAGAAATACCCACCAAAATACATTTTGCAACTCAATCCACTGCCATCCATGCCCTACATTATGTTTGAAATACATTCAACACACACCAAAGGAATAGTTGCTTCATCATGCACCCACCCATGCCTAGCTCCAGGCCTACTGGCTATCCACAACAGTTAAAAAAAAAGAATGATAAGTACTGAAACTGTAGTTGCAGCAACTGCAAAGCCCCAATCAAACACACAAAAACTTACTTGTAAAATATCAATTTAAAAAGTCCTCAAATCCAATGATAATAATGATAATAATCCAGCTCAAAATTCAAAGGCAGAATGAACAGGAGATGGACATAGCACTGGGGGGAACCTGCTGGACAGGAACAGGAACAGGAAGACTCTGTGGCACTTCCTCCCTCTCTCCCCAAAGGTTTTTTTTTTAAAGGAATCCGTACACAAAAAAGGACAGCCAAATGTCAATCTGAGGAGTTTTTTCATACGAATCATCATTGACAGAAGGGTTTATGCTGCTAGAGATATTATTCTTCTTCAGATTGAATATTTTCAGGATCGCAAGCTTCACCACATTTCCGCCATATGTCGATGGTGCGTCCAAATTGACTTGTTTGCGATCTGACGCTCTCTCTTGTGGTGGAGAGTGATGCGGTTGCGACCTCAAGCTCTCTCTCGTGGTGGAGGATGACATGTTTGTGATATCAGACTCATGCGGTGTCTGATGGCGAGGCGAACAACGTGATCGAGATTGCGAACTCTCGCGGGATAGCGCGACCAGCTTCCAACATCTCATAGAGCACGCGAACGGGTCGGAAAACTCGTCAGCGAATGCAGGGACCCCGGTAAGGCGAGCATGCGTGAATGCATTTTCAAAGCACGAACATGAAAAAAATCTCCGCTAAGCTGCGGATCGCGGAAATTTTGACATTTCCGCGGTCTCCGCAGAACGCAAAAATGTGAAAATTTTGCCACTTCCGCTAGCGGAACGGAATTTAATGCCCACCCTTAGTGCTTGCCCAAGGAGGGGCAGTACTGGGGCCAGTGTGAAAAGCAGTACTTTTATAACTTCATTGATCCATATTGGAGGAACTGTTAAAAGAGCACCAAAACTGTTGTATCACACTTTGCATTATTGCTGCCAACGAACTTTCGAACTGTCGTATGATGCCTGACCTCATTTGTGCCTGACGAACTGCATGCTTGGTGCACTACGCACTGCATTTTTTTTCCCTTGCAGAGTACATGATTGTAATGTGCAGCATTGCACTATTTCTTCATTGCACAGTACCTGATTATAACGTGACGCAGTGCATTATTTCTACACTGCACAGTACATGATTGTAGCTTGACGCATTACTTTGTTTCTTCCTGGTACAAGGCATGCTGGTAGTGAAACACATTGCATTATTCCTTCTACTGCAAAGTACATGACTGCGGTGCGAAGTATGGCATTGTTTCTCTGTTGAATAGACAAAGTGTGTTTCTAATGAACCATTAGTTGCATCCCCTTTGGACACACTATTTTTGGTTCCTTTCAATGAGGACTCCACAAGTGGTATCGTTTAAGTTTTTATGTTGTATTCTCAATAGTTCATAAATGAAATTATTTAATCATTTCATCCTTTAATCTTGCTTCTTTCTCTTGCATTTATAACATCACATGAATTTTCATCTTGGCTCCAATGCATTTCGGGCCTAAAATAGCCCTTCCTCAGGGAGAAATCACTGTAAATAAAACATTTTATTTGGTGGTTATATTGTTGAGTAATCCACAGATCATGTCTCAGGGGGAGAGCCAGATAGCCGGTGAGGCTGAGGCTGCAAAATTAGAGTTTGACATTGAGGCACTGTTTACCTACAGAGTAGATCAGTTGAGGAAATTCTGCAGAGCTTTGGAATGTCCCATGAAGAGTAGCACCAAGAAGGAGGAGCCGCAGGTGGACTTGACGGCCTGGTGGGAAGCCAAAGAGGCTCAGGAGACGGGTGATGGTGAGGTGGATGAGGATGACTCAAGGAATGAATTTGGTCCAAAGGATTTGCCAGTGGAGGGACCAGCCGCAGGGGCTGGTAGTAGCCATTCAAGGAGGAGTTTTTCACCAGCGGGTCAGACTGCATGAGTTGAAGGTGTTAAAACTTAAAACTCAAGCAGAGGAGAGCAGGAACACTCTTGCGTTGGAAGAGAAATGGATTCTCTTCACTCATGAGTTAAACATGAGGGGACTGGACATTAAGGGTAGACAAGCAGAGCCCAGTTCGAATGGTGTCAGCGCACCACCAGTGCCAGGAGGGAAGGTGTACATTCCCAAGGATTTAGAGTGAGATTGCCAGGTGGGTGATGACATTTATGCATGGTTCACAGCATATGAGATCGCACTAAGGATGAATGAGGTGCCTGAAAAACATTGGGGGTAGGCCTATGAAAACACTTTGAGGCTTTGGGGAGGGACGTTCTTTGACCTTTTGAGAGGGCGGGTACCCTGACCTATGCCAACATGAGGGAGGCTTTATGCCTCGGGTATGGGCTCACTCCTGAACAATACTGCCAGAAGTTCAGGACCTCCAAGAAACTAGAATCCCATACTTGGGTAGAATGTGGGAATGAGAACACCCGGGCACTGGATGGTTGGATGCTGGGAAGCAAGGTAAATGATTTTAAGGGCTTATGTGGTTTAATAAGTTGGGAGCACTTGAGTAGCCTATGTGTTCCAGAGCTGTGCCAGCATCCATTGGATAATCATCTGACTGATCCCAGTAAGCTTGTGAAGGAAGCGGACCACTGCACTAGTACCCTGGTCCACAAGGGGATAGGGAACACCACTGAAGAGAGTATGCAGTGTCCCCTGCCGAAGGTGGGGGAGGACAAGGGCGACCACAAGGAGTCCCCTAAAGGGCACCAAAGTATTTCCCCCAAGAAAGGGTCCTAGTCTCCCAAGGCCAAGAGGGCCTGGGACTTCAAGGGCAAGAATGAGCCCAAGTTCCTCCTACGTGTAACTTTTGTAAAGAAGTGAGTCATATTTCCCCTAAATTCCCCAAAATGTCAGCTGCACCCACTGGTGCTCCAACACATGGTTTAGTGAGTGTAGTGTTGGGGGAGGAATTGAGTCCTTGTAATGGGGAAGAGCAAGCAGTTATGGCCCACTCACTTTAGGTATTGTGTAACTTGCGTTGAAAGTTTTGGGGTGATCCGTCAATGGGGGCTGAGAAAAAGGGGGTCCCATAATGTTTTTTTCTCCATCTTTTCACCCTCATGGAGGTGTAAATGAACCTGGGGATTACCACTCCAGCAATATCATGCTGTGCCCACCCCCAGGGCATTGCATTGTGCAATGGGTGGTGGGAGCCATAGCACACTCTAGTTCACTTCTATGAAGCAAGAAAAATGCTCTAGCTTCCATGAAGCAGAGCAGAATAGTTTTTTATGGATAGGGAGAGGCAGCTGCATGTTTTCAACTCCCTCTGCTCAAAAGCAATGCAAGCTCCCGCAGGAGGCGGGGAGCCAGCAGGGAGGGTGGGGGCTTGAGGTGCCCCCTGTGGTCCCAAGCGGTGGCCATGTCCCGGGCGATGGGGTCCGGAGATATTGATTGAAAACATGTTTTCGTAAAAAATGTACCTAGAAGCAGAAAGTGCTGCTCACGGACATCTGGTTGTACTAGACCAGTGAGAAGTCACAAGTTCATGTTTACTGCAATGTAGAAGGCATTGGGTAAAGGGACCAGGATAATCCCCCTGAAGAGTTACCCTCTCAAGTCTGGTGAAAAAGTGTTGTTTGCATTGAAGGAGGCAGCTTTCAGCGCAAAGAGCAGGTCGAGTGTCTTAGATGATCGGTGCTGAAGTATGAAGAACTAGAGCTTCGGGTTGGCTTTCATCGTGGACTATTGTTGCTGTAGTGCTAGGTGCAGGTCTCACGTAACTGGTTGTCATGGACGAGAGCTGTCGGCATGTAGAGTAGGTCTCATCAGAGGTTCGCAATAGCGAATGTTGCGGGTGGCAAAGTTTGCAATTACAAGGAGGCCCAAATTGCAGGATTTTCACCTTTTCTTTTAAAAGGATCTCTCACTGATGCCATTCAAGCATCCAGGACCTCTGAGGCACCTCTTGGAGGTCAGGATTCATTCCAGCAGAGGTCGGCAGCAGGGCTCAGGAAGGTCCAGGTATGTCCAGTTACCGCTGGTCAGCTGGGCACGGAAGACTTCTGGCGGCGGTTGTGTCCCTGTACTTCACAAAGAAGGTTGGCCAACTGACTCTTGGAGGTACTGTACATAACCTGAGATTAAGGCAAGCAGGTCCAAACTTCCTTCTTCAGACCGCAAGGTAGTACAAGCAGCAGGGCAGTCCTTCTAACAGCAGGCCTGTGGGTCAGCCCTTCGTCTGAATCTTTCACAGGTCCAGAAGTGCTCTAATGAGGGATTCTGGAGGTCCTCTTTTTATTCTTGATGTCATGCTTTGCGTTCTTGTCAGTGCTTCTCTTCCCCTGGTTCAGGATCCAAACTGTCTAGGGTGACAAAAGAGAGGGCAGGCCTGCTGTCTCATTCCTGTGTGTTCCATTGGTAAAGCCCTTTAAAGTAAAAATAGGTACAGCCCCTCCCCATCATTCGTCAGGAAGGACCATTGTGTCCACGTCTAGGCCCTTCTGTTTCACTCTCTGGAAGAAAAACAAAAACCCTAACAGCATAGCCATATACAGTCTTGTGACCCACAAAATTACAACTTTCTAGAAGTGGCATTTTTAAAATTGTAATTTAATTCCAACTTCACCATTAAAGAGTACTACATTAAAATGTATTTGAATGCAAACAGCATATGTCTGTCTGCTCCAAGACTGCAATTAGCAGTTGATAAATGTAATAGTGTAACTCAGTGATAGTCAATGGGAGAGACAGAACATGTGAACCCTTAGTTCACATGCCTTACATTTTAAATACAACGCACCCTGTGCTATGAGCCTTTTGGGCCCATCTTGGAGGTGAGTTATGATAATTAAAAAGGAAGGGTTAAGCCTGGAAATTGGTTTATTTTTCCAGGATAAAATGACAGTTTAAAACTGCATACACAGGCTGCATTGGAAGGCCTGATGCCTGTTTTACAGTGCTACTTCAGTGGGTGGAAAAATGTGTGCTGCTGCCTTTTGTAACATTTAATTTACAGGCCCTGGGTACAGGGAGTTCCATTTACTAGGGATTTACAAGTAAATTGAATGTGCTGATTAAGGGTGGTTCAATTTTATGTATTTATTTATTTAATTTATTTGGGATTTATAATAGCGCTTCACATGACGCTAAACAGGGTATCAGAGCGCTTCACATTTACATAGCCCTAAACTTAGAACAGCAAGTGGGGCTTTCACACTCATATATACAAGTTCAAACGACTGCTAGTGGTCGAATTTTATTAGCAAGTTGTGTGACAAGAAAGTCATCTTACAGTGTCTAGTCTGCTGCAACTATGGAAGGAATTTGCCCATAAAAAGGACTTGGCCTCTTTTCTGAAGGCAGAAACAGACAATATTCTTCCTCATAACTTCTGAAGAGGGCGGGCTTCAGTAATAGATCTCCATTACTCTGAGAGACACTGCATCCTCCTGATAGTGTGATTTTGTGGGCTAGGTACATTGGTGTTTTGTAGTGTATCGCTTTGTGAGTGATACATGTCATCTTTGGTTGGATACTTGCTTCGTAGGGTAACTAACCAATTGAGTGCTTTCAGATGAGGGGTGAAGTGGCCGAATTGTTTGGAGCCTGTTGTAAGTCTTGTGGCCGCATTGAGACAAGTTTTTAGTGGGGCTGTTGAAATCTTAGTTAGACCGGTTTGGGTTTTGAATACGTACTCAATCCTCAATATGAATAATGCCTGGACTGCTGTTTCAAGATCTGAGTTAGTTATGAAAGGTTTCAGTTTTCTGAGGTAGCTTCAATAGAAACAGGTGTTTTATGCTATTGTATGTTAGCATGTTCAGATTTTGGTTGAGCACACAAGCCTCGGAGTACAGTTTAGCGCAATGATCAGTTTGGTCCATTCCATTATATTCATAGCACTTTTCTGGGGGTGGGGAGGAATCAGAGGGAATTCAGATTTATGTGGGTAAAGATTGAGGTGATTACTAGTTAGCCGATGAACGGTCCTCTTTAATGCCTGGTTCATGATACCGATCCATTCCATTGATGTAATCTTGATGTAAAGCTGTCTGTCATCTGTATACATGAGGAAGGAGGTGTTTGCCTGCTGTACGATTTCTGTTAGTGGTTCTACATAAACATTGAATAGTGCAGGAGATAGTGTTGAACCCTGTCGTATTACAACAAGATTTTGGGATGATGCAGATAATGTTTGGTTCACTATGAATCTTTGCAATCAGTTTTCTAAAAAGGATCTAAACCACTCTAGCTCTGTCCCCTCTAAGCCCATCCTTTCTTTCAGACGTTCTAGTATTTTGGCATGGTTTACAGTGTTGAATGCCGCCGGGAGGTCGAGCAGGATTAGCAGACAGGTTTTGTTGCAGTCAAGGGCAAGTAGAGCATCGTCCACAATGTGAAGAATTGCTGTTTCTGTGCTGTGATTTGATTTAAACCCTGATTGGTAGTCATTCAGCAGTTTGAATTCAGAGAAGCATTGGCTCAGTTGTTGTTGTACACATTTTTCCAAAACTTTGGCTAGCATGAGAATGTTTGTTACTGGTCTGAAGTTGTTAAGCTATGAGCGGTTCTCTGGAGGTTTTTTAAAGTTTGGAATGACTTGCTCTGTTTTTAGGCAGACAGGTAGTGAGCCTTGCAATAGCGAAGCATTAATAATCTTTGTCCAAGAGGGAATAAGCAGATGGTTTATTGTAGACCAGCATTTTGCAGGTAGAGGATTGTTGAAATGATTGTTTGGTTTTATGGTTGAAATAATTTTAGCAATATCTTTGTCATCATATGACTTCTGAACATAAAGCATTATTCTTTGTCATTTACAGAGCTGGTTGACATTGAGGCTTATCTGGAATGCTCTTTTTGATCAAAGGGATCTCCACAGCCTTTTTGAGCTCCACCTCCATGGATTTGGCTTTAGCTCTAAGAAGGAGGAGAATTATTTGCTGCTGATGTTTGATTTTGGAGCTATTGACGCGGATTTGGACGTTTTGTTGAATTGATCTTTTAGCAGTTCAAAGAGTTTTCTTAGTCTGTTTTTTGCATTATCCAGTTCGTTTCTAATAAAGTCTTTTTTTGAATTTAGAATACTTTTATTATAGGCTTTTTTGGTCTGTCTTAGTTGGATTATATGGTGTGAGGAAGGGTGTTGTCTCCATTTCCATTCTGTGAGTCTGAGTGATTGTCTTTCTGCATTGAGGGATCCGTTAAACCAAGGATTTTTATATTTTTCGGGAACCATGTTGAGATTTAAAGGGGCTATGTCCTCAATTATACTCATCATCGTATTGTTGTAGTTTTCTGTTGTAATGTAGTTCCTATTTCCCTAATAGGCCCTGCACATTGGAATAATATACCCTATAGGTTTGGCATAGGACTGAGGTCAGTATGCCCCTATTGAGTATATTAAAATAAATTACTTTGTACCAGCTAACTCAGAGGCCACTAGAAACTCCTTGTAAACAAGAAGGGAGTAGTTTCTGGCAACCACATAAACATGACAACACTCTCAGAATCAAGGAAACAACAGATAACAGTTTCAATCAGCTAATTGTGCATGCTTAGTTTCTTCAAAGTTACACAGAAAGAGTAGACAGGCTTTTCAATAAAAGGAATCATTGAACAGTCTTGTTTCTCTTGTAAGAGATATGAGATGTTATAATCACAAGACAGTATGCAAGATATATTATGTACAGAGTAAGCAGTAGAAAGAAATAATACTGCGCTAGCATTATCTTTTAGCTATGATATATATTCATATACATAAATAACATAGGCTAAAAATGCGAGTACTCATGAGATGCTTCTCTAACAAGTTCTACCCCAGTGTACCTAACCTAAGTGTAGTACTTTGTAAGAAGTAGGTGCTGTATTCTATAAGATGCTATTCTATAGTTAGAGTAGTATGCCAAGAGTCCCTCTAGGTTCTAGTCAGCTCCATACCTTGAGAATGAGAGAGGTGGGAATCTTTTTCTGGGTCTCGAATTCTAACACCCGTGAAGGGAGTCAGAACACTGGAAGCTGGATTCTCTGTAAGCAGGGATGACAGCGTCTCTTGTCAAAGCGTCAGGCCGGGACACAGGCTCCTCTAAAGTCAAGGTCTCCTCCTACTTGCTTGGGCAAGGGAAGGTCTATTTATACCTGGTAGGTGCTTTGAAATGTTAGCATTGACGAAAAGTTGGGCAGAGGAAGATTTCAGGAATGAACCCTTAGGAAATAGCGGTTCATGTATAATAAATGGGTTCTTGGAGAAATCAATAATCCTTGGCTAGGGAAACTCCCAACAGCTTAAGGGTCTGGTTTCTAAGAACTCATTGTGAAGTTGGGTGGACGAATGTCGGTGACCATGTCTGTATTTGGATAGCATGGCTAATACCTAAATAAGGACTGGGATCTTATGCCTATATAAAGGCAATGCGAATTATGCCTATATAAGGACATCTATCAGAAAAACCTTTATACGGACCCCTAATGCAGAATACAACACTGTGAGGTCACTTATGTCTACCAGGTTTTAAGGAGGTTGCAGTTCTTTCTCACAGCGTACTGCAAGATTCTCCAAATGGAGTTCTCTGGTGTCACAAACTAAATTTTCTGGGTTTTATTGATTGTGAGGAGGTTTTACTTTTTATGTAGGGTATTTGGAAGGTAATGATGTGATGATCAGACCCATCGCAAGGGATGATCTCGATTGTATCAAAAGCTTTTTCTTTAGAGATGATCCAGTCCAAAGTAGAGTCTTTATAATCGCTTGGAAGCTGGCACACTTAAACCAGAGATTGATGTTCAAGAAGGCTTTGAGTAAATTGATCTGATTATCATTGTGATCTTCCCAGTGCAGATTGAAATCTCATCAGAAAATATCAATGGATTGGGGAATGTAGTTTGCTGTGATGATTTCTATCAGCTGGTCTATGAATATGGTGTTTTTGCTTGGGGGGGTGGTAAAATGTTTGAAGTTTGCAAATTTGGTTATCTATGGATCTTAAGGACAAACCGAGGTATTCAAATGACTCAAGGGGGTCTAATTGTACTTTCCTAATGGCAATGTCACATCTATTTATACAGGTGATGCCTCCACCCTTTTTGTTTAGCCTATCTAGTCTCACAATGCTATAGTTCAGGGGGACTAATAGATCAAGGAATGGAGAGGATGATTCCGATAGCCATGATTCTGTCAGGATAGTTACGTCGATTTCCTGGGTTAAGATGAGGTCAGCTATGTCTTCGGCATGGTTCTTTGCTGAACAACAGTTAAGTAGTTGACACAGTATAGGTTTTTGTGGTTTGACCCAAGAGTCTTGCTTTTCGGGAATTAAAATCACTTTTTTCAGGTTGTTGAAGTTCGGCATTCTGTAGTTAGTCTTTGCAGTTCTACTTGCGTTAATTGTGACTGACTGAATGATGTGTTCGCCTACCTTAGAAGGAGGATTGGGGATCATTCATATGATAGCAAAATGGTTTGTGTCTCATTATCTGTCAGATATCTGAGTTGATTGCGAGGACGATATAGTCTGTTTGTCAATGACATTGGGATAGTATTTCGTTTATTATGAGGTTTGTGAACAGATATCTGAAGGAGCTCTAATTTTGCTAGAACTGTTTCTGATAGGAGTAGAAAGTACTTCTTATCTCTGATAGCAAGTTGCAGAGCCTTGTAAGTCTTGCTCGATTGAGAGATGAGATTTTCTAACTCCCTATTGGGATGAGGAGAGACAGGTGGTTGTATGAGTGGCCCTGTTGGTATGCTAGGAGAAGCTATCTCTGGGAGATTGAGGCTACTTTTTGACCTTTCTGTATATATTTTCTTATACCTTACTGTTATTGTGCGGTTCTTATTGTCGACCATAATATTATTATTATTATTATTATTATTATTATTATTATTATTATTATTATTAATATTATTATTATTATTATTATTATTATTATTATTATTATTATTATTAATAAGCTTATAAAGTGCCTGGTTACTCCAATGGAGTGTCCCTGCGCTAGGACATCACAGACCACAACCACAAGCCCTACGCCCCCCAAGACCCACAGGCCCTAAGATGCTTAAAGGCGTACCACCAGAAACTAACACCAATCCCCAGGGGGAGATTGAAAGATCCATGTTTTCATTTTTTTACAGAACATTGTCTCCGATGGATATGTCCTCAGTTCCATAGATAGGTTAGTCCAGGCTTTAGCCGTGAGAAAACCAAAGGATCTACCTTCTGACCGTACCTTATGAACCTTAGGTACTATCAACTTAGCAGTGCCCAAAGACTTTAGATTCCGGGTAGGTCTATAAGCAGTGAGTTGTGGGCCCAGGTACCTCAGCCCTTTCTCAATGAGAATCCTATGGCAGAAACACAAAGCCTTAAAGGTGACTCTAGCCTGTGCAGGGAACCAGTATAGTACCCTCAAGCCTGCCCCCACAGATGCCCGCCTAGGGATAATCAATATCATCCAGGCAGCTGCATTTTGAACCTTCTGTAAGATGTTCAGATTTCTTTTGGACAGCCACAGATAGAGGACATTGCAGTAATCAAGACGGTACTTGACAAGGGCCTGCACAATGGTCCTTTTGGCATCTAATGGCAGTATATCCAAGATTTTACACTGCATTCTTAGATTGACAAAGTATGTTCTCGCCACAGCTGATATCTGCTCTGTAAACGATAGGGTGTGTCAAACCAGACTCCCAAATTTTTAACCATAGCTTTAAGAGTCGGAGTTGGTTCCAATTCCTCCAGCCGCAACAAATGCAACCACATGGAGGACTGTTTACCCACTACCATCAACTCTGTCTTTCCTGTATTTAATTGCAAGCAGCTTAACTTCATCCAGTTCGCAAGATCACTCAAGCAGGCCTTGAAATTAGGTGTCACTTTTGCCTCCTTTTGCTCCAATGTGACAATCATATGAGTAAAACTCCACTTGTCTCCTGATCAATGACTGTTGACTTCCTCCTAAAGTCTTTTTCCTATAAAGGGTATGGATCGGTGTTGGGTCTAGGTACATTGGTGTTTTGTAGTGTATCGCTTTGTGAGTGATACATGTCATCTTTGGTTGGATACTTGCTTCGTAGGGTAACTAACCAATTGAGTGCTTTCAGATGAGGGGTGAAGTGGCCGAATTGTTTGGAGCCTGTTGTAAGTCTTGTGGCCGCATTGAGACAAGTTTTTAGTGGGGCTGTTGAAATCTTAGTTAGACCGGTTTGGGTTTTGAATACGTACTCAATCCTCAATATGAATAATGCCTGGACTGCTGTTTCAAGATCTGAGTTAGTTATGAAAGGTTTCAGTTTTCTGAGGTAGCTTCAATAGAAACAGGTGTTTTATGCTATTGTATGTTAGCATGTTCAGATTTTGGTTGAGCACACAAGCCTCGGAGTACAGTTTAGCGCAATAATGATCAGTTTGGTCCATTCCATTATATTCATAGCACTTTTCTGGGGGTGGGGAGGAATCAGAGGGAATTCAGATTTATGTGGGTAAAGATTGAGGTGATTACTAGTTAGCCGATGAACGGTCCTCTTTAATGCCTGGTTCATGATACCGATCCATTCCATTGATGTAATCTTGATGTAAAGCTGTCTGTCATCTGTATACATGAGGAAGGAGGTGTTTGCCTGCTGTACGATTTCTGTTAGTGGTTCTACGTAAACATTGAATAGTGCAGGAGATAGTGTTGAACCCTGTCGTATTACAACAAGATTTTGGGATGATGCAGATAATGTTTGGTTCACTATGAATCTTTGCAATCAGTTTTCTAAAAAGGATCTAAACCACTCTAGCTCTGTCCCCTCTAAGCCCATCCTTTCTTTCAGACGTTCTAGTATTTTGGCATGGTTTACAGTGTTGAATGCCGCCGGGAGGTCGAGCAGGATTAGCAGACAGGTTTTGTTGCAGTCAAGGGCAAGTAGAGCATCGTCCACAATGTGAAGAATTGCTGTTTCTGTGCTGTGATTTGATTTAAACCCTGATTGGTAGTCATTCAGCAGTTTGAATTCAGAGAAGCATTGGCTCAGTTGTTGTTGTACACATTTTTCCAAAACTTTGGCTAGCATGAGAATGTTTGTTACTGGTCTGAAGTTGTTAAGCTATGAGCGGTTCTCTGGAGGTTTTTTAAAGTTTGGAATGACTTGCTCTGTTTTTAGGCAGACAGGTAGTGAGCCTTGCAATAGCGAAGCATTAATAATCTTTGTCCAAGAGGGAATAAGCAGATGGTTTATTGTAGACCAGCATTTTGCAGGTAGAGGATTGTTGAAATGATTGTTTGGTTTTATGGTTGAAATAATTTTAGCAATATCTTTGTCATCATATGACTTCTGAACATAAAGCATTATTCTTTGTCATTTACAGAGCTGGTTGACATTGAGGCTTATCTGGAATGCTCTTTTTGATCAAAGGGATCTCCACAGCCTTTTTGAGCTCCACCTCCATGGATTTGGCTTTAGCTCTAAGAAGGAGGAGAATTATTTGCTGCTGATGTTTGATTTTGGAGCTATTGACGCGGATTTGGACGTTTTGTTGAATTGATCTTTTAGCAGTTCAAAGAGTTTTCTTAGTCTGTTTTTTGCATTATCCAGTTCGTTTCTAATAAAGTCTTTTTTTGAATTTAGAATACTTTTATTATAGGCTTTTTTGGTCTGTCTTAGTTGGATTATATGGTGTGAGGAAGGGTGTTGTCTCCATTTCCATTCTGTGAGTCTGAGTGATTGTCTTTCTGCATTGAGGGATCCGTTAAACCAAGGATTTTTATATTTTTCGGGAACCATGTTGAGATTTAAAGGGGCTATGTCCTCAATTATACTCATCATCGTATTGTTGTAGTTTTCTGTTGTAATGTAGTTCCTATTTCCCTAATAGGCCCTGCACATTGGAATAATATACCCTATAGGTTTGGCATAGGACTGAGGTCAGTATGCCCCTATTGAGTATATTAAAATAAATTACTTTGTACCAGCTAACTCAGAGGCCACTAGAAACTCCTTGTAAACAAGAAGGGAGTAGTTTCTGGCAACCACATAAACATGACAACACTCTCAGAATCAAGGAAACAACAGATAACAGTTTCAATCAGCTAATTGTGCATGCTTAGTTTCTTCAAAGTTACACAGAAAGAGTAGACAGGCTTTTCAATAAAAGGAATCATTGAACAGTCTTGTTTCTCTTGTAAGAGATATGAGATGTTATAATCACAAGACAGTATGCAAGATATATTATGTACAGAGTAAGCAGTAGAAAGAAATAATACTGCGCTAGCATTATCTTTTAGCTATGATATATATTCATATACATAAATAACATAGGCTAAAAATGCGAGTACTCATGAGATGCTTCTCTAACAAGTTCTACCCCAGTGTACCTAACCTAAGTGTAGTACTTTGTAAGAAGTAGGTGCTGTATTCTATAAGATGCTATTCTATAGTTAGAGTAGTATGCCAAGAGTCCCTCTAGGTTCTAGTCAGCTCCATACCTTGAGAATGAGAGAGGTGGGATTCTTTTTCTGGGTCTCGAATTCTAACACCCGTGAAGGGAGTCAGAACACTGGAAGCTGGATTCTCTGTAAGCAGGGATGACAGCGTCTCTTGTCAAAGCGTCAGGCCGGGACACAGGCTCCTCTAAAGTCAAGGTCTCCTCCTACTTGCTTGGGCAAGGGAAGGTCTATTTATACCTGGTAGGTGCTTTGAAATGTTAGCATTGACGAAAAGTTGGGCAGAGGAAGATTTCAGGAATGAACCCTTAGGAAATAGCGGTTCATGTATAATAAATGGGTTCTTGGAGAAATCAATAATCCTTGGCTAGGGAAACTCCCAACAGCTTAAGGGTCTGGTTTCTAAGAACTCATTGTGAAGTTGGGTGGACGAATGTCGGTGACCATGTCTGTATTTGGATAGCATGGCTAATACCTAAATAAGGACTGGGATCTTATGCCTATATAAAGGCAATGCGAATTATGCCTATATAAGGACATCTATCAGAAAAACCTTTATACGGACCCCTAATGCAGAATACAACACTGTGAGGTCACTTATGTCTACCAGGTTTTAAGGAGGTTGCAGTTCTTTCTCACAGCGTACTGCAAGATTCTCCAAATGGAGTTCTCTGGTGTCACAAACTAAATTTTCTGGGTTTTATTGATTGTGAGGAGGTTTTACTTTTTATGTAGGGTATTTGGAAGGTAATGATGTGATGATCAGACCCATCGCAAGGGATGATCTCGATTGTATCAAAAGCTTTTTCTTTAGAGATGATCCAGTCCAAAGTAGAGTCTTTATAATCGCTTGGAAGCTGGCACACTTAAACCAGAGATTGATGTTCAAGAAGGCTTTGAGTAAATTGATCTGATTATCATTGTGATCTTCCCAGTGCAGATTAAAATCTCATCAGAAAATATCAATGGATTGGGGAATGTAGTTTGCTGTGATGATTTCTATCAGCTGGTCTATGAATATGGTGTTTTTGCTTGGGGGGGTGGTAAAATGTTTGAAGTTTGCAAATTTGGTTATCTATGGATCTTAAGGACAAACCGAGGTATTCAAATGACTCAAGGGGGTCTAATTGTACTTTCCTAATGGCAATGTCACATCTATTTATACAGGTGATGCCTCCACCCTTTTTGTTTAGCCTATCTAGTCTCACAATGCTATAGTTCAGGGGGACTAATAGATCAAGGAATGGAGAGGATGATTCCGATAGCCATGATTCTGTCAGGATAGTTACGTCGATTTCCTGGGTTAAGATGAGGTCAGCTATGTCTTCGGCATGGTTCTTTGCTGAACAACAGTTAAGTAGTTGACACAGTATAGGTTTTTGTGGTTTGACCCAAGAGTCTTGCTTTTCGGGAATTAAAATCACTTTTTTCAGGTTGTTGAAGTTCGGCATTCTGTAGTTAGTCTTTGCAGTTCTACTTGCGTTAATTGTGACTGACTGAATGATGTGTTCGCCTACCTTAGAAGGAGGATTGGGGATCATTCATATGATAGCAAAATGGTTTGTGTCTCATTATCTGTCAGATATCTGAGTTGATTGCGAGGACGATATAGTCTGTTTGTCAATGACATTGGGATAGTATTTCGTTTATTATGAGGTTTGTGAACAGATATCTGAAGGAGCTCTAATTTTGCTAGAACTGTTTCTGATAGGAGTAGAAAGTACTTCTTATCTCTGATAGCAAGTTGCAGAGCCTTGTAAGTCTTGCTCGATTGAGAGATGAGATTTTCTAACTCCCTATTGGGATGAGGAGAGACAGGTGGTTGTATGAGTGGCCCTGTTGGTATGCTAGGAGAAGCTATCTCTGGGAGATTGAGGCTACTTTTTGACCTTTCTGTATATATTTTCTTATACCTTACTGTTATTGTGCGGTTCTTATTGTCGACCATAATATTATTATTATTATTATTATTATTATTATTATTATTATTATTATTATTAATATTATTATTATTATTATTATTATTATTATTATTATTATTATTATTATTATTATTATTATTAATAAGCTTATAAAGTGCCTGGTTACTCCAATGGAGTGTCCCTGCGCTAGGACATCACAGACCACAACCACAAGCCCTACGCCCCCCAAGACCCACAGGCCCTAAGATGCTTAAAGGCCTACCACCAGAAACTAACACCAATCCCCAGGGGGAGATTGAAAGATCCATGTTTTCATTTTTTTACAGAACATTGTCTCCGATGGATATGTCCTCAGTTCCATAGATAGGTTAGTCCAGGCTTTAGCCGTGAGAAAACCAAAGGATCTACCTTCTGACCGTACCTTATGAACCTTAGGTACTATCAACTTAGCAGTGCCCAAAGACTTTAGATTCCGGGTAGGTCTATAAGCAGTGAGTTGTGGGCCCAGGTACCTCAGCCCTTTCTCAATGAGAATCCTATGGCAGAAACACAAAGCCTTAAAGGTGACTCTAGCCTGTGCAGGGAACCAGTATAGTACCCTCAAGCCTGCCCCCACAGATGCCCGCCTAGGGATAATCAATATCATCCAGGCAGCTGCATTTTGAACCTTCTGTAAGATGTTCAGATTTCTTTTGGACAGCCACAGATAGAGGACATTGCAGTAATCAAGACGGTACTTGACAAGGGCCTGCACAATGGTCCTTTTGGCATCTAATGGCAGTATATCCAAGATTTTACACTGCATTCTTAGATTGACAAAGTATGTTCTCGCCACAGCTGATATCTGCTCTGTAAACGATAGGGTGTGTCAAACCAGACTCCCAAATTTTTAACCATAGCTTTAAGAGTCGGAGTTGGTTCCAATTCCTCCAGCCGCAACAAATGCAACCACATGGAGGACTGTTTACCCACTACCATCAACTCTGTCTTTCCTGTATTTAATTGCAAGCAGCTTAACTTCATCCAGTTCGCAAGATCACTCAAGCAGGCCTTGAAATTAGGTGTCACTTTTGCCTCCTTTTGCTCCAATGTGACAATCATATGAGTAAAACTCCACTTGTCTCCTGATCAATGACTGTTGACTTCCTCCTAAAGTCTTTTTCCTATAAAGGGTATGGATCGGTGTTGGGTCTTGGCCTAGGGCAAGGGGCTCTGGGGTTAGTGGGAGGTAGTGTTAATTTAGAGAGATGTGGGCTGTTAATCTTAGCTTCGGGGATTCTGGATTTCGGTTTTGACTGCTGGGGCTCATTAGCGGTGACAGATTCTACCTTAGCAGATTGATTCATGTGTGGGGAGACAGCTTGCGAGTTGTTGTTTGGCAGAGTTCTTGAAGGAGGGCTGTTGAGAATGTGTTCTTTTAAGGTTGTGACTTATTTGTCGAATAGTTCTAGATCTTTGTTGGTGGCTTGAGTGAGAATCCTACAGTTTTTGTAGCATGTTATGTTCAGAGTAGCTTTTAGTTTTCGAGAGGGTATTATTAGCATCTTAGTGCTGTAAGGAATGTTTCTTTTTTTTGTACCATTAAGCACATTCGTTAGGGTGTTTTACCATTTTACCATGTTTTGGAGTGAAGGCAAAAAGATTGGGGGTATGCCACACTAAGGACGGTCTTACCTTCCTCAGATTGAAGCCTTCATGACAATTTTATTATACCAGTCTGAGTTTTGCAGGTCAGAATGAGGGATAACATATTTGCTTCTACAAGAGAATAAGAAACATGTAGGCCTTGCTCCACCATGCAAAACTTGTAGCAAGGACCAGGTTTCCCACACAGGTATTCCCATGTATTACCTGTTGAAATGTGTGCCAATCACAGGTCTAAACACAATTTTCCTGGGCTTCAGAATGGCCAATTAGGCACAAAAATCCATTTGCAGCTGATGCGACTCATTCCTCACGGCATGCCATGGAGTCATGTATCTATTGTTGATGATGCAGTTCTACTGGATCAGACACTATTTAAAACAAAGAAATACTCAAAATTGTAGCTCAATAACCAGAAAAGCAATAAGCTGACATTCACAAATTGACAAAATCTTTAATAACTTTTGGTATGATACTAAGAGAACTTGCAAGATACAGAAAAGTGTCCTAAAATTATACTCACATGCTAACATTGCTACTGCAAGATGGTAAAATCTTGCTTATGGTGCAATATCTTCAACACCATTCATAACTAACCCTGGGCGTAGTGTGTGTAGCAGGGCTACACGGAGGTCCACAGAGTTGAAAACAAACTCCGTGGAACTCCGCTACCCCACCCGCCTCCACCCCCATTATAAAAAGTAATTAAACATTAATAAAAAATACATGTAATACCACTTACCTGGCATGCGGTGCACCCAGGCTGCCCTTCTCCTTTTCTTTGCTGTCTCGCTAATCCTTGATGTGCACGCGCCCGCGCAAGCACAGTTTTCACAAGGATTACCGATAGGGCAAAGAAGAGGAGGAGGGCTGCCGGGGGACGCCACATGCCAGATAAGTGGTTTTACATTTATTTTTTAATAATGTATCATTTCCTTTTATAATGGGGGTGGAGGCTGTGGCTGGCCAACTCCGCTTCACTGTGGAGTGTGCATAGATGTGCGTTATACGCGGAATGCGGAGAAGGCAAATCTCTGCACACTCTGTGGGCAGAGCGGAGGCCTCCGCCCAGGGTTTTTCTTAACCCCGGTGAATAGAAATTGTCCTTAACTTTATTAATTGGAAATAAATACATTGATTTGATTATAAACAGCTTCTGTTATTTTAAGGGAGCAGCTTCAAGAAAAATATTCCTTGTTGCCAGTGGAACAGTAAGAATTCCCTCAGAGGGTGCAGCAGCTTACCATGTACCTCTAAATACTTGCTCCGCGAGCACCTTAGTATAAGATACAAGGACCATCTCTCAAGCACTTACCCCAAAGATTTGGAACTCCCCCTTTGGTACTCAAAACCACCTTATTTTGAGAAATTCAGAAAAGAACTGAGAAAACCTAATGCTTCACGCATATCTCCTAAGTCAGCGATGGATTGAATGAACATTGCATGTGCTCTTATTGTCAAAAGTCATTCAACCAGCCACAATTTTCATGTATCTATGTCAAGTCATATTTTGTTGTCACATAATGTCCACTTACATTATAATCAGCATCTGAAACCTACATCATTAAATTATGTGAAAACATGTTCCTCTCTAAATTCCCGCAGTAAAGGATGTAATCTAAGTGTATTTTTGCTCTCCTCTTATAAAGTGATCTGATACCTTTGAGTATGGTAAAACAAGATATGCTAATCAATTTGACACTTTAGATATAAACTAAACCCTTGAGAGAATTTCTCCCAGCATGATGTTTGAATCAGAGTTGAGGTGCAGAGAAGACTAGATAGTCCTGCATTATGTACAGGAGTTATCATCAGCAATCATATCTTGCAATAAACATCAGACCTTCGAAATTTGGTTAGTGTTGCAATATATAACAAATCACATTTACAGGGTTAATAAGGTTATTTTCCATTCTGAGATAGAAAGACCTGTTTGAAAGTCAGAATTATAAAAGTTTTGTTTTTTGAAACAAGAAACTAGTTTTGAAAGGTAGTCCTAGTCAGTTTTGTGACTTGGTCTTTTCAGGGAGCAAATAAGTATAGGCCTTATATGGAACTGTGATTGCACTCCTTAAGTTGTTTGTGGTAAATGCCAAAGGAATATTTGAATGTAGTAAAACCACTACTGCAAGGCACTACCAAAGTATTTAGATTTTTTTGGTAAAGATGAGGAATGACCATAGTTAAAAAGGTCCGGCATGGCAAATTCCACATCCAAATGATCATGTTTCCTTCATCCAACTGCATGTTAAAGATGTCTCTGGCAATTACTTGATATGTCATGGGAATTACTGCCATTGTTGCTGCTGAGCCGCTAATATATTTGGGAATTCAATAACTGATTATTGTACTGCTGTACCTCTTTATTACGTAGGACTAATTCAAAAAGTTTATCAATAAGGTATGGTCTCATTTCAAGACTTAACCACCGTTATGCATTTGTCTACATCTCAATCATTCTGGGCAAACAAATTACCTACTTTACACTCCTGGAAATATAACTTAATTTGTGTTAGAATAATAACATTTTTTTGTACGTTTTTGGCCAAAGTTTTCAGTAAATAAAGTAGAGGTTCCTATTATGTTTTCAAGCTTAGCTTTTTAATAATTTCTTGTACCTGGAAAATATGTGCAGTGTAGTGTTCATTAACCCTCTCAACATAGATCCTCCTCCACCACAAAAAAGAATATAATTCAGTATAAATCTAGTGCTAGAGGCACTCTTTTGGTCTGACACCCTGTGATGACCTTTGATAACTTTTATTTTAATTGACTTTAGTGTGTTATTTTATCCTGCATGAACTATGGTCCTGCATATGCCTGTTTCTCTTAAAAGTTTCTTTCTTGTAATCTTGTAATCTTTCAGTGGGAGCTGTCATGGAGTAGGACAGCCTAGCCAAGAACAGAAGGTGTGGGATGTGCATTTGAAAGCATAAGAGGGAGAGAGAGTTGTGGAATGTACTTTTTGGTCTCGAAGTGCTGTGGTGTAGGCAGGTATGCACACATGTGCACGGTGTTGTACATTGAGAGATGAGGTATGTGATGCTATAGGACATTGAGAGATGAAGTATGTGAATCTATAAGCAGTTGTGCACAATTGTGCATTGTGTTATACATTGATGAGAATTATCAACTTCTTACTATTGACTTTGACATGGCCTCATGTCATCTTGCTTTATGACTCTACATTGGCTTCAGCTTTTCTGGGTGCACAGCAGTGCTTGCAAATTGTTTGGGTTAGTCACATTCAAGGATTGTTTTTGTGAGAGATTGTTTAATGTACCCGGAATGCTTTGAGAGCTTCGTCAAGATAAGTGCTGGAATATGCGAGATTTGAAGATGGGGATGTGGGAACTCCTTCCTGCCATGGGAATGCTTGAATGGAACCTGGCCAGTTCTGGTAAGATTCCTTTGGCACAGGGGGAGGTCTCTCCGGAACCTTCTAGTGTGTTTTGAGATTATAAAGCTGAGGGTTGTTGACTTAGAATCTGGGAGTTTGGAATCTGAAGCAGGACGGAAGCGTCTACCTCGGAGCGTGGAACCCTGGTTGCTGAGGCTCTCAATCACAGCTGTTTAACTTCCCCAGTCAGGAATGGGCTGTGATGCAGTGTTTACGCCACGTGAAGGATTGAAGTTTGACTAGTGCCATTGTGATGCTTGATTCCAGGGACTGTGGTCATTTGAAGTGTTGAGTTTTGGTTATTGCCATTGTGCTGTTTGGCCAGTGGCTTTGATCATTTGATGTGTTTTCTTTCTTTGTGATGTGTGAGTGAATCAAGGTGCTCCTCCAAAGTACTCATTTGGTGTATTCAGTGTAAATATCTTTCTAATCTCTTGCAGGACATCCAGCAAACTTTATTTTCTTCAGTGTTATCTCATATTACTTGTTTCTTGTTTATTCATGGTAGTGTGTTATTATTGCTTATATATAAACATATATATATATATATATATTCACTGAAAAAACCATAGGTTTCACACCAGTTATAGTTAGCTGGAAATTTTACTGATATAAAACCATTGAAATTCCCACGTTATAGTTAGATGGACTCACTATAACTTGCGCGTGCAATGCACTGCTGATGACATCACATATTACATCACTCATGACATGGTCAGTGACATCACTCATGACATCACTGATGACACCATCCAGTGAATGTGTGTCTTTCTGAAAAATAAATATATTTTATATATGTATATGTAAAAGTTGATGGAAGAATAAATGTTTAAATAAGTGTCTAAATGGATGGTTTTTAAAAATTGATTGGTTAACTGGCTTAATAAGACATCATCAGCAGTGCATTGCACGCGCAAGTTATAGTGAGTCCATCTAACTATAACGTGGGAATTTCAATGGTTTTATATCAGTAAAATTTCCAGCTAACTATAACTGGTGTGAAACCTATGGTTTTTTCAGTGAATTTAATAGGTTTTTTAAATGCTAATTCCTAACTATAACTGGTGTGAAACCTATGGTTTTTTCAGTGAATTTCATAGGTTTTTTAAATGCTAATTCCTTTGTATATCGAGTTTCTAACCTTTTTTTTTTTTTACAATTTGCTGTTTTTTTTAAAGTATTCATGTTTTTTTTATATAATTTTTTTCTTTTGCGCTCTGGGTGCGCGCTCCGGGAAGCTTTCAGCTAAGCTCTCCGGTAAGCTTTTCCGTGAGCTCATCTGAAAGCGCACCCAGAGCGCAACTGTCGTTCGTGAAAAAAAATATGAATGAAAAGTTAATAATAATGCAAAACATTTCGTACCATACAAATAAAATTTGTTTTTTTTAATAAGGAAAATGATTATGCATTTCTGTAAAAGTTTGGTGACGTCACTTCGGCGCGCAACGTAAGTGCCCTCGGAAGCGCCTACGTTCGCGGCGCATAAACGCACGCAAAAGCGCCTACGATCGCGCCACGTTTGCGCCCCGGAAGCGCCTACGATCGCGCTGCGTAAACGCACCGGAAGTGCTCCGGAGCGCGCAGCGTAAACGCGTCGGGTCATGTGACCCTAAAATAACACTTTTCATTGGTTGCTAACAGTTTTTTTTTACAATGAATGAAATCCCCACCCATTTCCTTCACTTCTTCTTTGACTTTTGTGACTGAAAGACCTGCCTTTTTTGCTGTTGCATATTTCTTGATTAATCATGGCTGCCAGACCATCCAGCAGTGAAGATGACTCCAATGATTTCATTGATGAAGAGCCTCCTCAGCCGAAGGTCAAAGAACATTTCATCTGGAAATTTTTTAAGTTTCCAGCAGACCAGAAAAAGGTGAATGCACCAAAAGTAGAGTGCAGGATCTGCAAACAGGTCCTGTCACGGGGTAACCCCCCAAAAAAGTATTCTTTTGGCAACTTCACCATGATTCGCCATGTGGAGAGGAGGCACCCCCAGAATTTTGCCCGGGAAAGTGTCAGGGCTCTGGCACAAGAGGTTCCCAGAGATGGGGCCTCTACATCAACAGGAGGAGCAACTTCTTCTGGGAAAGAGCAATCGCAGGAGCAGGTGGCAAACATACAACCTGCATTTAACCATGGGATCGTCAAATGCAGATACTGCAATCAACTCCTCACCTATGGGGAGCAAAGTGTCCTGCTCATGGTTCGAGCATTGGAGAACCATCGCTGCCCTTCCCACCCCTAATTTTTTTCTTTTCTTTTTGCTCCTGTTGAGCAGTTTCCATTCCCTGTTTTTGTTCCTGTTCAGTTAAAAGAAGAAAACCAAAAGTTCTTTTCAGAACTACCTCCAATTCTCATCAAAGAGCTATATTCTTAAAAAAATGAAGAGTAAGTGAAATATAGTGCATTGATAATTGAAAGGAGAATGAGTAAGAAAGAACAGAAAGGTATGAGAGGTGAAAGGAAGTGAAGTAGGAGGAATGAAAGAAGGTGAGTGTTAGAAAAGAAAGTTATGACACAGTGAATAAACTGTAGGCCTCATTTCTGAAAAGTGACGCATCGCTACGTGAAAACAGCGATGCGTCACTTTTCTGGACGCACTCCTTATGACATTCCAGATATGTCATATTTAATATATGACTAATCAATTCGCAAGGAGTTACAGATATGTCAGTATTTCTGACGTATCTGTAAACACAAAAGTAACGCATTGCTGGAGTGCGTCACAAAAGTGACGCAACTCCAGTAATGTGTCCTTTCACATGGAAAAAGCACCATGTGAAAGGTTTGCTGTGAAGCAGGCGCAAGATTTTGGCGCAACAGCATCCTAAAAAAGACGCACTGCGTCATTATTACCAAGCTTTTTGCAGGGGAACACCCCCTCTGCATGCATTATACCTGACACTATTTTTAAAAAGTGACGCATCTAGGTACATGGGTCACTTTTTAAAACTCTGCGCCACATTATATCTGCATCAGGTATAATGTATGCAGAGGGGGCAATCCCTCGCAAAAAGCTTGGTAATAACGACGTACTGAAATCTATGAGATTTCTCTGCGTCACTTTTAGGATGCTGTTGCGTCAAAATCTTGCGCCTGCCTCGCGTCACTTTCATGTTTACAGATATGTGAGAAATACTGACGTATCTGTAACTCCTTGCAACATGATTCGTCATACATTAAATATGACACATCTGGAATGTCATAAGGAGTGCGCACAGAAAAGTGACGCATCACACCAGCAGTGTAATAAAATGTGCCTCGTTGCACTATATTTAAAGGATGCAACAGCATCCTAAAAGTGACGCAGTGAAATCTCAAACATTTCACTGCGTCGCTATTACAAAGCTTTTTGCGGGGGAACACCCCCTCTGCATGCATTATACCTCACGCAGATATAATGTGGCGCTTGATTTTAAAAAGTGACCCATCTACCTAGATACGTCACTTTTTAAATATATAACGCAACGAGGCACATTTTTTTACACCACTGGTGCGATGCGTCACTTTTCTGTGCGCACTCCTTATGACATTCCAAGTAACGCATTGCTGGAGTGCGGCACAAAAGTGACGCAACTCCAGTAATGTGTCCTTTCACATGGAAAAAGCACCATGTGAAAGGGCTTGCGTCAGTCTAACACCTGCTGTAAAGCAGGCACAAGATTTTGACGCAACAGCATCCTAAAAGTGACGCAGTGAAATCTCAAAGATTTCACTGCGTCGCTATTACAAAGCTTTTTGCGGGAGAACACCCCCTCTGCATGCATTATACCTGACGCTATTTTTAAAAAGTGACGCATCTAGGTACATGGGTCACTTTTTAAAACTCTGTGCCACATTATATCTGCGTCAGGTATAATGTATGCAAAGGGGGCATTCCCCCGCAAAAAGCTTGGTAATAACGACGTACTGAAATCTATAAGATTTCTCTGCGTCACTTTTAGGATGCTGTTGCGTCAAAATCTTGCACCTGCCTCGCATCACTTTTATGTTTACAGATATGTCAGAAATACTGATGTATCTGTAACTCCTTGCAACATGATTCGTCATACATTAAATATGACACATCTGGAATGTCATAAGGAGTGCGCACAGAAAAGTGACGCATCACAACAGCAGTGTAAAAAAATGTGCCTCGTTGCACTATATTTAAAAAGTGACGCATCTAGATAGATGCGTCACTTTTTAAATATTGCATAACAATGCGCATTTTTTTACACCGCTGGTGCGTCACAAAAATTGACGCACAGGAGGCGCAAAACTAGCAGCGCAAGGCCTTCATAAATATGGTCCTGGATTTTCCCCGTGCTTCGCCGGTGCGCGTACCATGCGCTTCCCCCGCGCAAAACGAAAAAATAAATAAAAAATGTAATGCCCTGCAGGACCCTATTTTAGCCCCTACATCAAACCTAGGGGGTCAGAGGGGGTCTACTCTTCCCCCTTATGGTCATTTGCCCCTTTTTTTTTCAAACCCCTTGTGTCTCGATTTTACCGAGACACAAGATGGCGGCCGCTCCAGACTGTTTAGAATGTTTACAGACACCCAAGAGCCAATCAGCTTCCTGCGCGCAAGTCGCGTGTCGCGCCTGGAGCGCACTCCGGTGCGCGCACCGGAGAGCGCCTATAGATATATATATTTTTTTTAACCTAAATTACTCAAAATCCACTGCAGCACATATCTTGAGACATAGCAAAGGCACATCGGGCTACCAGTCCCTTCAATTTTGCCAAGTTTGCTGGAAATCCATTCAGCCGTTCGGGCTAAAAGTGAAATCGACCGCCCTATGGAAATTTACATGGGGAAAACGCGTTTTGGGACCCCCGTTTTATCTCGGCCCCCGCTTGACGTATCCCCCCCAAACTTTCAAGGAAGGACCCGAGCTCTACGAGGCCATTTTCAGGAAATTTTCAGGCAGATTCGTCAACCGGTGCCAAAGTTATTCCAAATAGAATTTTGAGATTTAATATTGAAAAAAATCCTAACTATAACTACCTACTGGCGACCGCCAGTAGGTAATGTATATCTCCTTGTATATTTGAATGTTCTGCATTTGGCATCTGGGAAAGCCTTTCTGTTAGAGAGCAATGTGTAAAATAAAACCCCAAGCCTTAATCTAAAAGAGAGAGTCCTTGCATTTTGTAAAATAAAACCCTTTTATAAAGGTGTTGTTTTTTATGTGTTAAAGTCTTTTGCTTCGACGAGTGTTGAGCCATTGTGTGGGAGCTGTATTATCTGATAGGCACAAGCAAGACAATAATGCACAACATTTTCTTTTGTGTACCGCAGACAGATTTTTCATGCATGTTGAACTAACACATTAAGCTTCCTCCTCTCTGGTCTCAAACCAGTTTCTAACATCTAACAGTAGATCCAGACTCATTCACTCTGAGCATCTCATTGCAGAACCTATGTCAAGTTATTACTGTGATAAACTGCCATGTTTTGCAGAATTTTAGTGCTGAGTTTAAGACTCTGCACACTGTAAGACTTGTATCCGAGAAGATGAGGGGCATGGTATTTAAAAGTGGGATATATAGAAAAATAATTGCTATCATGTCTCTACAGTGACAAGGTTCTAAATGATATTTTCAAGTGGCAGGCCTGTGTTATGTATATGTAGAAAACCAGAGTACAGATTAAAATACTAATCCTGTGTCTGAGAAATGGGACGCCTAGAAAAATAATGGAAATATTATTTTTAATAGTTACTAAAAATACAATTGAATGGTGAGGTCAGATTTTTTATAAATATTAAGAAAATGTTACTTTTAGAAAGATATCCTTTACCTGCCAGAAATGTCCAAAGGCTAATCAGCTTAAACCTGTGCCATTTTCCAGCCTTTGTTTAAGCCTTTAGCTGTCAAAGAGGTGTGCAATACGGCCCAAGAGTAAACAATAGGATGATCTTAATAGGTAGAGATTACTCTGCTGAACGCCACAGACTACTCAGAGGATTGTCATTGGGCATTTGGTTGGATATCAGACTGTTAAAACCTGCTTGACAGGTCTGTTGAGTCACAGGTAATACTTGGGGACATTTGAAAAAGGCAAGAGCAAGATGTCAAGCCAATTCTTGTGTATCCCTCTCTAGTTGCTGAAGGACCCTACTTTTGTCTCACCAGACATCAGTCTCTGGATTTGTTGTGGGTGCTGGTGTCTTCATCAAACTGGATTGTTGTGTTACATGAGGGAGGACACTTGTGATATCCCTGTGATACCCCACACATATCTCAGTTCCTCAAAACCTGGGTTTAGAGTAAGTAATGACTTTTGCCATTGTGAAAATGACCTCATATATTTTATTTTTGACCTATTTGTAATAAAGGAAACAGGAACTGGGAGTAGGACAAATTGCTCTATTGGTCAGAGAGGAACTAAGAGTGTCATGGGGTGCCCCTCATTCACAAGCTGGTGAACTCTACACAATAAGACCCTCAACTAGCCTTTTTCCGAACACATTTAGTTTTGCAAACGGACTTCAGGTGAAATGAACCTACTTCACTTGGGATCTGTGACCTGTGAGAAACACCTGAGTTGGTTCAACCACTTTCTACGTGAAATCCAAGGATAGGAAGATCTGGCTGGTTTACGGAGAATAAAATAGCTGGCTAGTGATTCCTTGTAGTACAAGCAGAATCTTCAAGTTGAATTTGGTCTCTTAAATTTCCACCTTGGGCTATTTCTCTGATGTCAAAAGCTTAAGTTTTGGGGGATCCGGGTTTCATAGCAACGGACTATAAATGGATTGTGTTGTTTTGTTGCGCGGTTTTGCAGATCTGCTAATCTGGCTATATATTCTCTTCAAGTACTGTTTGAATTTTTGATAAGACAAATTGCTTTTCCCTTGGGGGATAATTTGAAGTTTATTTCATGCGGAGCGGATAGTAAGAGATCATGGTGATTGAGTTGGTGCTTAGCAACTTATTGCCAAAATATTGTACTTCTACAGGGGATGCACCACTCTCTCAAAGTCAGAGAATCTGAAAAGAAACTGAGTTCTGGGGGGGGGCGATCTTGTTCTTTGGTTCCAAAGTATGCAATCATCTGGATAAAACATTAGATGATGAATACTAATGTAAGATGTAAAAAGTGGCCATTCTTCTCCCACTCCAAGAATCTACGGACTGAAACAGGTCAGATATATAAAAATTGAAAAAAGATCAAGTAACATATTTTGTAATATAATTTGTGTCCCAAAGTGTAAGCACAAACTACTTTTTCACAGACCTGAACAGACTGTGGATATGGGTGGTGACTGGTACCATATATTAAATCCTATACAGGACTGGTCACATGTGATGGACATAGGCCAGACAGGTGACAGAGAGCTGTTGCTTTATCTTCTATTGCACCATACGCTCCTTGAACCCGTGCATCTACTATACTCTAAAGATAGGGGATTAACTTCCCAGCTCATGTTCCTTATACAATGTCTAGAATGGAATATTTTTTTTATCAGTGGACACTTACTGCTTAAGGTGGAGGCATGTGAGATCATGGAGGGGGGTCTCTGAACATGCACAGGTATAAATTACATTAGACCTTGCTGTAGTGGCTCCAACTGCCACTGGGATTCATGTGGTACATGACATAAAAAAATCCTGACATCAATATTTGGCTGCAGACATCTCTCACTGAAGTATGAAAAGTAGTAGTTATGGAGTCGTAAGCATTGTGCTTGACTCTTTCCCAGATCTCTTGATATGTGATACCTGCCCTTTGCTTTAAGAGTAGTCTACGTTACAAAATCGAATAAGTGGGAAAAGCAAGATTTTTCCAGTTCAAGGATATTTCAGAATGCAATAACCTGATGGGAAAGTGCAATGTTAACTGAAATATCCGGCATACCAAGTTTGAAATATTAAATTATAAAAAGAAATGCAGGTGTTTTTAACTATACTAGCCTAGCCTAGTCACACACTTTTCTACAAGCAGCTCTTGCTTATCCATAGTTATCAGCTTGCCATACCATACGAAGAGCATGTTTAGAACAAATCTATGAACCTCACACTCCTCACCTGATATCCCTATATAAATTCAACCAACACACTTTCAGACATGCACTCTGAAAAGGGCCTTGATGTGAGTATGAGTGTTTTGCAGCCCCATTAGGAACATGAAATTTAAAAAAAATTCTGGGGCATATTAGCAACAACTTGTGATAATTATTGCAAACCACGCTTAGCGCGATTTTTTTTTATCGCCTCCTATTGCTGGATTTTATCTCGGAGATAATGCAGTATTACCAACGTTTATCTCCACAGCGATAAAAAATCCAGCGATAGCGGCAAGTCCCATCTATAACACGAGATTTCCAGCGATAAAAATTCTATCGCTAAGGAAAATCTTGCTAATAGGCAGTTGTGGACTTAACCTTAGAATCCACATCCCATTTACTATTATTGCTAAATCAGGTTTTTACCATGCGTAAAATCCTGGCGCTAAACGCGGTTAGCGTGCGTTTTTTTATCGCGTTGCGGGTATTGCTAATAGGTGATAGCTGTGTTAGCGACTACTTTGAGTCGCTACAAGTTTGGGTACGCCCACTTTGCATGTCATTAGCAATAAATATTGGTGACATGCAAAGCGGGCCCCAAACCGTTTGCTATCGCCTGGAAGCTGTCGCTAACTGCTGTTAGCGACAGCTTGGTAATTGGGCAATAAAAAAATTGCTGCTTTATGGGCAAAAAGTGCCGCTAAAGCTGCGATAACGCCCTTGCTAATATGCCCCTATGTGATACAATTCAAACCCATGCATTGCCTTTGTTACTTCATGCACAGCACTAGGTGGATATCTACATTAACATGGATTAGATATATTGCAACAATCAAGGTTTAACATTGCAGTGGCTCCCATCAACAATCTGATCACATTGGTGGGGTTAAAAAGGTAGTTTTTTTTCTGACTTCCCACTGGTCAAACACAGACGTTTTTCTGTTTTGATCACTTTAGGAACAGTTTTCAACTATTCATCCATTCTGTAATGTGATAAATGACCTTTCTATGAAAGATAAGAGACTTACCTGTTTACGGTTGGCAACAGTGGGTACAGGGAAACATAGGTTTCAACATTTTCCTCCCCACTTGCCATCTTAATATCGCCATAGCAAAAACATTTTATCTCACTAAGCATCTGTTCTGTTCACTGTCTAATCTTGTTTATTTACAAATAAGACGAAATCCATAATCAAGCAAGGAGATCATTCGTACATTTTGTCGTATGCTGATGACATTTTTCTATTACTTTGACCCTGTTATGGTAAGTTAGAGAACATATTCAAGCTGCATTGTCAAAGGGGGAGGATGCTCCTTAACAGATATTGTAAATCAGTAGTGTAGGAAAGCAGATTCTGACCGGTGAAAAACCTCAGAATATCCTTTTGACATCCCCTTTTTTGACATCTCCTTTGAATCAGTTCCCCTGATGGAGTCTCAACCTCTTTTAGGCTACTTTTAAAAATACATTTGTGGGGCAACTGTCAGTGCCTACCTTTTAAAATAAGGTCAGCTTATATATATATACTTTGGTTCAAGGCTCCTAACAGGTTGTGTGCGACATATGTAGAGGTACAATAGAAACTGGGAGAGGGACTGCTTGTCTAAACTAGCCTGAAATCAGGTAGCACTGTGGCAGATGGGAACCAGATAGAAGTGGTTAAGGAATACTAAGACCTTATATTTCAATTAGCGATCCAGTAAGAAATGTTCTCTTTCTTTTTGTGAAGGTATAACATCTGTAGCTGGACAACTCTTTCACTCTTAGGATAAATAATGGGAAAATATCATGTGTGATTGACACAAGGTAGGAAAGTCATTGACATGCATATTCCCTTTTCCAGCACTCTTTAAGATTAAAGATCTCATTATAAGTAGCCCTGTTAATTATGATTCCTTTGCTGTGACCTGTTTGTTCAAGGAAAAGAAGTATATGTTTTACCACAATTAAATTCTCATATATTTCTTCAGTTAAATTGCGTAGGTGAAGCTTCCCAAAATTTACTCCGGGAAATATCAGTTACATTTCAAGGCATGCAGAATTTTCTGTAAAGCACACAAGTGTCTCATCCTTCCCAATATTCAGTGGGGAAACTTGGAATTAGAGATAATTATCCCACTATATAAATTCTGAACCCAGAGTTTCAGATTCATGTGCTGTGATAATGGCCACAATCTCATCTAGGGAACTCATAATTGTGGCCTAAGAATCAGATGTTACTCTGTATTCATTAATTTCATGAATTTATTGAATTGAACATATTTCCCTGCCAGTCTTAGTGCAATTCACGCTTTGACCTGCCCTACTAGGCCAGGTAATGACTCTAGAGTAATATCCCTACCCTGGGACATTAATCTTCTTTTGGGGTCAAAATTAAATTTCCATAAGGGAAGGCATGCAGACTTCTGGCTGTAGTCAGCACCGCAATAGTTTGTTTAACTTGAAGGGAAAAAAGCTAGGTCTGAGTCGTGTGCAGACCTTAACTCAGAAGGAGAAATCTGTACTAGTCGTCTTTCAAGCCACCCTTTTGGTTCCTCCTAGAAAACCGTACAGGGGGTTGGCTAGCCAGTGCACCATTCACTAAAATATCCAGTTAAGGGTATAAGGGTGATGTGACTTCTCCGGATATGGTAGAGAATCGCACGTTTGTTTGAACACCTCTGGAGTGTTAAATACCTACTTTGGACTGGTACTCTTGGAACGTTTGTTGGACTCAGTCTCCAAAGCTACTTGACTTGCTGGGTACCCAGAATGAAGCGGATCCTCTAGGACTTCAGTAGACTTCCATGTCAATGTCTTTAGAGAGAGTACAGCCTCCTGCCTGTTGCACAGGTGCAAAATACACAAGGGCCCTCAGGTCTGTCAATAGATAGAAAAGGGTAAGAGAAGCTGGATAAGAAGAAGGCGTCCCTTGAAAGGAAAGTTTCCCTCATCCACAGGAGGTGGTATGCTTTATCATAGGGAATCCACCTTGTACCATAATACCTAGTCATGGTGCAGGCTACAACCCCCTCTCTGCGACGGAGGAGCTCAGGGATGTTTCGTTTTCAGTTGGATTCTCACCAAGACCCGATGTGAGCTGGCATAGTGTTGTGAGGGATGGAGTGCTAATGAAGCTAGCTACAATGTTTTCAGCATACTTTTAGTCTGGCTGCCGTGTGCTAGGGTTAAAAACAGCAAGGGGAACAAGAGATACAACAGGAACCATTAGATCAAGTCTTCCTTAACTTAGATCGACATCTTTCAGGACCTTGAAATGATTGTGGCTTTCTTCAGTATCATACGCGAGCTGCTGCAGTAATAGTGATATATAAAAGTAGTGAAAAGCAATACCAACAATGGTAAGTGTTTCAGTAAACTGTATTTGATACTAGGCAGATGATGGTGGATTCAGCAGTCGTACTTGTAGAGGAACAAAAAAAAACATACTGAGCAATTTATGAGTAAGTGAACATCTCATAGTGAGCCAGTCAACATGTTACAGTTAGTCAGGATTAACCAATCCAGGACATCTAGGGAACTCATAATTGTGGCCTAAGAATCAGATGTTACTCTGTATTCATTAATTTCATGAATTTATTGAATTGAACATATTTCCCTGCCAGTCTTAGTGCAATTCACGCTTTGACCTGCCCTACTAGGCCAGGTAATGACTCTAGAGTAATATCCCTACCCTGGGACATTAATCTTCTTTTGGGGTCAAAATAAAATTTCCATAAGGGAAGGCATGCAGACTTCTGGCTGTAGTCAGCACCGCAATAGTTTGTTTAACTTGAAGGGAAAAAAAATAGGTCTGAGTCGTGTGCAGACCTTAACTCAGAAGGAGAAATCTGTACTAGTCGTCTTTCAAGCCACCCTTTTGGTTCCTCCTAGAAAACCGTACAGGGGGTTGGCTAGCCAGTGCACCATTCACTAAAATATCAAGTTAAGGGTATAAGGGTGATGTGACTTCTCCGGATATGGTAGAGAATCGCACGTTTGTTTGAACACCTCTGGAGTGTTAAATACCTACTTTGGACTGGTACTCTTGGAACGTTTGTTGGACTCAGTCTCCAAAGCTACTTGACTTGCTGGGTACCCAGAATGAAGCGGATCCTCTAGGACTTCAGTAGACTTCCATGTCAATGTCTTTAGAGAGAGTACAGGCTCCTGCCTGTTGCACAGGTGCAACATACACAAGGGCCCTCAGGTCTGTCAATAGATAGAAAAGGGTAAGAGAAGCTGGATAAGAAGAAGGCGTCCCTTGAAAGGAAAGTTTCCCTCATCCACAGGAGGTGGTATGCTTTATCATAGGGAATCCACCTTGTACCATAATACCTAGTCATGGTGCAGGCTACAACCCCCTCTCTGCGAAGGAGGAGCTCAGGGATGTTTCGTTTTCAGTTGGATTCTCACCAAGACCCGATGTGAGCTGGCATAGTGTTGTGAGGGATGGAGTGCTAATGAAGCTAGCTACAATGTTTACAGCATACTTTTAGTCTGGCTGCCGTGTGCTAGGGTTAAAAACAGCAAGGGGAACAAGAGATACAACAGGAACCATTAGATCAAGTCTTCCTTAACTTAGATCGACATCTTTCAGGACCTTGAAATGATTGTGGCTTTCTTCAGTATCATACGCGAGCTGCTGCAGTAATAGTGATATATAAAAGTAGTGAAAAGCAATACCAACAATGGTAAGTGTTTCAGTAAACTGTATTTGATACTAGGCAGATGATGGTGGATTCAGCAGTCGTACTTGTAGAGGAACAAAAAAAAACATACTGAGCAATTTATGAGTAAGTGAACATCTCATAGTGAGCCAGTCAAAATGTTACAGTTAGTCAGGATTAACCAATCCAGGACATCTAGGGAACTCATAATTGTGGCCTAAGAATCAGATGTTACTCTGTATTCATTAATTTCATGAATTTATTGAATTGAACATATTTCCCTGCCAGTCTTAGTGCAATTCACGCTTTGACCTGCCCTACTAGGCCAGGTAATGACTCTAGAGTAATATCCCTACCCTGGGACATTAATCTTCTTTTGGGGTCAAAATAAAATTTCCATAAGGGAAGGCATGCAGACTTCTGGCTGTAGTCAGCACCGCAATAGTTTGTTTAACTTGAAGGGAAAAAAACTAGGTCTGAGTCGTGTGCAGACCTTAACTCAGAAGGAGAAATCTGTACTAGTCGTCTTTCAAGCCACCCTTTTGGTTCCTCCTAGAAAACCGTACAGGGGGTTGGCTAGCCAGTGCACCATTCACTAAAATATCCAGTTAAGGGTATAAGGGTGATGTGACTTCTCCGGATATGGTAGAGAATCGCACGTTTGTTTGAACACCTCTGGAGTGTTAAATACCTACTTTGGACTGGTACTCTTGGAACGTTTGTTGGACTCAGTCTCCAAAGCTACTTGACTTGCTGGGTACCCAGAATGAAGCGGATCCTCTAGGACTTCAGTAGACTTCCATGTCAATGTCTTTAGAGAGAGTACAGGCTCCTGCCTGTTGCACAGGTGCAAAATACACAAGGGCCCTCAGGTCTGTCAATAGATAGAAAAGGGTAAGAGAAGCTGGATAAGAAGAAGGCGTCCCTTGAAAGGAAAGTTTCCCTCATCCACAGGAGGTGGTATGCTTTATCATAGGGAATCCACCTTGTACCATAATACCTAGTCATGGTGCAGGCTACAACCCCCTCTCTGCGAAGGAGGAGCTCAGGGATGTTTCGTTTTCAGTTGGATTCTCACCAAGACCCGATGTGAGCTGGCATAGTGTTGTGAGGGATGGAGTGCTAATGAAGCTAGCTACAATGTTTACAGCATACTTTTAGTCTGGCTGCCGTGTGCTAGGGTTAAAAACAGCAAGGGGAACAAGAGATACAACAGGAACCATTAGATCAAGTCTTCCTTAACTTAGATCGACATCTTTCAGGACCTTGAAATGATTGTGGCTTTCTTCAGTATCATATGCTAGCTGCTGCAGTAATGGTGATATATAAAAGTAGTGAAAAGCAATACCAACAATGGTAAGTGTTTCAGTAAACTGTATTTGATACTAGGCAGATGATGGTGGATTCAGCAGTCGTACTTGTAGAGGAATAAAAAAAAACATACTGAGCAATTTATGAGTAAGTGAACATCTCATAGTGAGCCAGTCCAAATGTTACAGTTAGTCAGGATTAACCAATCCAGGACATTGTATTTAAAAGGTACAGGCCTCTCGGATAGTGTCCACAGAGAATGGCCAGCCACTGCCAGAGTGACATAGTTCATAGTGGTGCTTTTTACACCATGTAGCTCTGTCGTGAGCCTATGTTTGAAAAGATTGGCACATACCTGCAAATGTCAGGCACAGCGCCCTAGCTGTCCATAGCACAAATGCTTAAGGTGCACACTTGTCTCCAACCTGTATACTAAAGGTTGAGACATCCCTCTTATCTAGGTATGAAGAGTTTGTTTAGATGAAGCAACAGGCAAAATGAGAAAGAGGAGACCATATAAACTCCTGGTTGTGATAGAAGGAAACGGAAAGTCTGTCTAATGTATAGTAATGGCCATACACAGAGGGATGAATTGATCTCAGATCTAGGGGCTAATCTGGAATATTCAAATTGGACAATGAAGTTTAAAAAAATCAAATGTGTCAGCCTCAGCAGAGCAAGTAGAAACAACCCAGACAGGAGAGCAAGCTTCAGCGAGACAGTGGCTACCAGGGGAATGCCCTAGATAGCTCGTTGCCTAGAGTAGGCTGTCAGAAAGTGACCAGCAAAAGGAGCACAGCGCAAGGACGACACTCCGTTCCTGATCCCAGGGGTATCTTAAGCATAAACATAAATGGCCTCGAACAAGGCCAGGCCATGTAAAAGCCCCAAAAACAATATGTCACAAAACGTGAAGCAACATAGAGCCAGAATTTATGCTGCAAGGGATGCAACATGACAGTACAACATGGTAGTTACCCATACACATAATGTGGAAGGTGTCGCACAAATAGTGTAAGCAGGAAAACGGAATACTGGGGACAGGACACTCCTTGTCAAACACACAGACCAACTGACCAGAAGTGCCTTGAAAGTGGAAAAGGCATACCATGAGCCAGGAGCACATCGAGCAAAAATACCTGTGTGTTAATTGGAAAACTATCTGGACGTGCAAGTGAAGGGTACCGGCTGACCGACAAACAAAGGTAAAGCTGATGTACGAAAAAGGTATGTCGGAGCCCGAGCCAGGCCATGGCATGACATATCAGGTGAAACTGTGTTCAGGGACTGAGAAGAGAGGGGCACAATATGGGATCAACAATCCCAGAGCATATGGCACAAGGAGTCCAGGAGGGCTCAGTTTTCAGGGCACGTAAGAAACGCCCCTATGGTAGGAAAAAAGTTACAAAGATAGAAGGACATTGATCCAGCGCTCCTAATGAAAAACTGTCTCACAAACGCTACTCATCTCCACAATACTCATCATTAATCATAAATCACTACCTAGGCCCATGAAATAAGGAGACAATTTTTGAGCGACTGAATCATGTGACCTAAATAAAACACTCTGTTCAAAAAATATTTACAAAATTATATACAACTGCAGCTTGATGAATTTAACCATGGTTTTGATCACACAACATTAATTAAGTCACATAGGCGAATGGATCTAATAATGATAACTAGACCATGAATAAACAAGACCAGCTTGTCATTTCAAAATCTATTTTATTAACTTTATTTTAAACCAAGGAAAGAGTATTCTTTATTCAGAAATCATTATTTTACTAGCAAATTGAAAGCATCATTCAAGGATGGGCTCATTAGTCTGACATTTCAAAGTAAATCATTAAGCATGAATTAAAGCAAAATAAAGTTTTCATTCCCTAAATTCTATTTCCCTGACTAAAACTCTCTACACCTAATAAAAAGACAAAAGCTGCTATCCTTACGTGCACCAAGAGTCCGCCAGCACGTCATTCAGGAATCGGGAAGCAAAAGAGCCCCATTCTGTCTGTAGGGCAAGTTTTTATACCTTTCTTACTAGCTAATCTTTTCAAACAGTAAACTTTTCCTTGCCATCAGGGTTCCCATTGGTTGACAGATATCAGACCATTTTCATGTCATACTTTCTGACAAAGTCCGGGGCACATCATAAACCCCTATCGTTCTTAGATTCCATCCTTCTAGCTTCCTCGGAAAAGAAACATTTCACTGAACACGAAACCTCTCTCTTCCTAAACTTGGCAGGCAATTCAGGCTTTTTGTCCTTGGTGCTCTTCTCTAAGAACACGTATAACTCGACCAAGACAGTTCCGTTTATTATTCCATTGTTTGGAAAGAGAACTCTTTTTCTGCATATGGGTGAAGGCTTCACTCTGGTCAAGTTTTGCATTTTCCAGCACTGCCAGTCAACCATTTTTTTGGGCCCACACGAGAACTAGTATTTAAAGAAACACAAGAAAATAAATAATTAAAGAATTGAAACCCATTCTGTTTCCCTCCCCTTTGCTAAATATTAACCAACTTAATTATGTTATATAGCCAAAGCACAAAAAGCAGCATTATAAAAACCTTCTTCTTATAGGCCACCAGGATTCTCCACGAGCTCTTGCCACAGAAAAGACACGACAAAACATATGCACAGAAATATAGCACATGCCATTAATTAAACAGCCGCATTTAATACTGACAATAACAATAGACAAGGTTAGTTAATTATTTTCACAAACTTGCAAGTGCAACATGAAAGCATATTAGTCCCGCGTGTTGTGTGTGCAATTTTAATCTAGATTGGTTAATTATTTCAAGACATGCTATTAATATGGTTACATTATGGAAGTTTAACTTTGCGAGTTTTGAACAACATCTCGCTCCATCAACTCCCTCATCTGGTGATTTCATAATCACCAAACCACACCCAAACATTTTCAGGATTTTTTTTTCTATATGATCATGTTTAGAACATCCTCCGTGTTAGTTTTTCCAAAGCTTAGATTCAGCAATTTGTCTACTACTCTCATATTGAGCTCTACGAAACTCTTCCAGTTCTATTTCCTTCTCCTGTTCCTTTCTGAGCTTATAAATTCTCTTCTTTTCCCTCACAAATTTCTTTCTCTTCTGTATCATGCAACTAATCATTAACAAAAGTATTACTATAGCTATTACTATTACAGGATAAAGTATTTTTCAATGATTGAGCTACCAATCTCTAGAAACCAATTTTTAATTGTTGCGAATCTTTTAGCCAAGCGCTCTGTAAAACTTTCATCTTCAACAGGTTCAGTTTCAGTATGTATTTCTGTTAAATTCTTTATATACATTTCTATATCTTTACTTTTATCTGGGATATATGTACAGCAATGTTGGACATGCAATGTCCCACAGACTCCTCCCTCTTTTGCTAGCAGAATGTCTAAAGCAAGACGGTTCTGCATTACCATGGATCTCATGACAACAAGTTCAGTATCAACTAATTGAAATCCACTTGCTGTGTCTGTTGACAATCTGTCAACAATTGTAGAAACTTTTCTGATTTTATTTGCATTCAGGGTAATTCCCACCATATGTATTATTGCACCAAAAATATCTCCCAAAATTTCTGAAAAACTTTCTCTTTTAAATCTACTCAGGTTATCACCAATTTCAAATGAGCCCTTTGAATTTCTATCTGCATGAAATATCTTTGAAAAGACTAAACCAACAAAACAGGTCCCATACCAATGGTCGGGAAGACTGTAGTAGGCTTTATTCCCACAAATCAAATAAATTCCAGGAAAGATCGGATCTTTGCCCCCTTTAAATTCCCAACCTCCTATAATACGATAGGTGTCTTCACATTGACTTGCTCCAACAAAATAATTGTCATATAACGTGTTATCTCTCCTAATGCAAAGCTTTCCTCTATCAGGTTTATCTATGTTAATAGCAACATTTTCATTTCTTCCATTAAGTTTCACATCCTCCATTTGCCAAAAATTAGATTTAGAATGTTTTGTCATCATGTTTCTCTTATAGATTGCTCTTCTCTCTTCCACCATATTTAACAAAGTTTTCTCTTCAGTGATCAGCTTACATGGTAAATTATTTTTATACGCCTACTCATAATTGAGTTCACCAGTCACTAAGAAAAATTCCCTCATCTGCTTCGCAGGCCTTACTTTGTTTAAGCTATTTACAACCTTTAGATTTGCAACGATTTCATCGAAGTCAGAATAATAGTATTCTAACCGACCTGTTTCATAATACAAACTTGTTATTACACTGCAAGTTATGCCATAGGTAAGGGGAAGCATGATATGAGTAACCCCTTCCGAAACTGAAGCTGGTAATTTCACACAAACATAACAATCCTTGACATTCATGACCTTGACATATTCTGACAAGAGTCTAGAAAAGTATTACTAGAAAAATCACCAACAGATCTATCTTTTTGAATCTCTGGTTTATGCACAATAACTCTATTAGTTTTGCATGCTACATCATGAACAGCTTGTTTAGTCCCAGCTTTACTAGACATATTAGCTTTGTATATCTCTTTGGCAATTCCAAAAGGGAAAATGACAGCTAGAATTAACTAGACCAAAATTAATAAAATCACACAATTTTAAGACATTTTGCAACACCTTCTTAGGATTGAACATCTCGCATTATTATTAAATTTAGGCATCTTTACTTGAGATTAGAGCCTTTCAGAAAAAATAAAATCAAAAATTAAAATTCTTAAAAATCACAAAAAATTAAAAATTACACCCCCCTTTTTAATTTTTTAATTTTTTTTAAAGAATCCACTAACAGCTTTTCTTCGACCTTACGTCTTACAATGTGCTCTTCCAGCTAACACAATTTCTACGACCCTGTGTCGCCTAACACATTTTCTTCGACCTTATGTCAATGACAATTCTAACCTGAAATTTTAAATTCAATCAATATCACTTGTGTCATCTATTTCTTCCTGACTACTACTACTAACTTCCACTACTGGTGGGATAATAATATAGGTCCATCCAGGTGACTTATACTTCTGGTTTGGCTTTAATGGTCTTTTTCCCCTCCTGCTAATCACTTCTATTTTCTTTCCTGCTTGATTTTTCTTATCTAAATCACTTTTCTGACTTGAAATCTCATTTATCTGTTCTATTGACTTATTCACTTATTTGAATTTCAGGCCTTCATTTTCATTTGGCCAATTATCTCCCTTTCTGAACAGTTTTTTTTTTGGCTCAGATTGATTACTTTCAGTTCCCCAAGCTCTTTTTCTGAATTCTCTCACTTTTGATTCTTCATCACTCTCATCAGTTTCATCTTCTGTTTCTGAAATTTGAAATCTAGTTTCAGGTGATTCTTTACTCGGCAGCTTCACTCCGTTAGGTACATAGGGCTAGATGTAGGTAATTCTATTTTACCACTTTTAAAATACCGAATTTTACCGATTCGGTATTTAAGAAGTGGTAAAATAGAAGGGGGCACATGTAGGTATTTCAGAATTGGTAAATACCGAATCTGTAAGATTCGGTATTTACCGATTCAGTAAATACAGATTCGGTATCCCCCAATGATTCCTATGGCCCTTGAAGCCCATAGGAATCAATGGTGAATACCGAATCGGTATTTACCGATTTGGTAAATTCCGATTTTTGCAAGGGTGCAGGGGGTGTCACTTTGACACCCTCTGGCACCCCAATTCTGGACTTGTGTGCCATGTCGCACACAGACATGCCCTAAGGGCATGTTTGTGTGTCATACTGCACAGGTGTGCATGCACAGATGTGCATGTACACCTGGATTCGGTATTTTACCACCCAATTGGATTGGGTGGTAAAATACCGAATCTGAAAGGCCTGCGGCACTCAAAGATGTGCTACCTACATGTGCTTTTACAGAAGCGGTATTTTTACAGAGTCTGTATTTACCGAATCGGTAATTTTACCGAATCTGTTAATACAGATTTGGTAAAATACCGATTCTGTAAAGCATGCTCCTACATTAGAAAACCCTAATACTGGTCGGAAACGGCCGAAATCGGACGTTTCCGACCGGTATTAGGGCTCCTAAATCGGGCCCTAAATCCTTAGAGCTGGTACTTGGTAATTCGTCTTCTTCTTCTTCTTGAATTACTTCCAATCCACCCGTTTCCGAATTTTCGTTCCTTCTTCCAGAGCTTTCAGTCTGCTTTTCAATACTTTCCTGATCTTGAGTCACTTCTTGATCAGACTCCTTTTCTGCTTCTTTTTCTATCAGATCTTCATCATTTTCGGAGTCTAGTATAACAATTTCTAGATCTTTTTCATTCGATGCCTGATTCACATCTGCATTTTCCAGATCTTGACTTTCTTGTCGATCTTCAGTATCTGGATTCTCAGGTTCTCCTTCAGAGTCTGAATCAGTTGTTGTATCACCTTCTTCATCAGTTTTTTGGCTCAGATTGATTACTTTCAGTTCCCCAAGCTCTTTTTCTGAATTCTCTCACTTTTGATTCTTCATCACTCTCATCAGTTTCATCTTCTGTTTCTGAAATTTGAAATCTAGTTTCAGGTGATTCTTTACTCAGCAGCTTCACTCCGTTAGGTACATAGGGCTAGATGTAGGTAATTCTATTTTACCACTTTTAAAATACCGAATTTTACCGATTCGGTATTTAAGAAGTGGTAAAATAGAAGGGGGCACATGTAGGTATTTCAGAATTGGTAAATACCGAATCTGTAAGATTCGGTATTTACCGATTCAGTAAATACAGATTCGGTATCCCCCAATGATTCCTATGGCCCTTGAAGCCCATAGGAATCAATGGTGAATACCGAATCGGTATTTACCGATTTGGTAAATTCCGATTTTTGCAAGGGTGCAGGGGGTGTCACTTTGACACCCTCTGGCACCCCAATTCTGGACTTGTGTGCCATGTCGCACACAGACATGCCCTAAGGGCATGTTTGTGTGTCATACTGCACAGGTGTGCATGCACAGATGTGCATGTACACCTGGATTCGGTATTTTACCACCCAATTGGATTGGGTGGTAAAATACCGAATCTGAAAGGCCTGCGGCACTCAAAGATGTGCTACCTACATGTGCTTTTACAGAAGCGGTATTTTTACAGAGTCTGTATTTACCGAATCGGTAATTTTACCGAATCTGTTAATACAGATTTGGTAAAATACCGATTCTGTAAAGCATGCTCCTACATTAGAAAACCCTAATACTGGTCGGAAACGGCCGAAATCGGACGTTTCCGACCGGTATTAGGGCTCCTAAATCGGGCCCTAAATCCTTAGAGCTGGTACTTGGTAATTCGTCTTCTTCTTCTTCTTGAATTACTTCCAATCCACCCGTTTCCGAATTTTCGTTCCTTCTTCCAGAGCTTTCAGTCTGCTTTTCAATACTTTCCTGATCTTGAGTCACTTCTTGATCAGACTCCTTTTCTGCTTCTTTTTCTATCAGATCTTCATCATTTTCGGAGTCTAGTATAACAATTTCTAGATCTTTTTCATTCGATGCCTGATTCACATCTGCATTTTCCAGATCTTGACTTTCTTGTCGATCTTCAGTATCTGGATTCTCAGGTTCTCCTTCAGAGTCTGAATCAGTTGTTGTATCACCTTCTTCATCAGAATTCTCAGGTGGTGGCACTCGAATAGTATGGCTGGCGTGTATCCACCTCTTTATACCTTTACACTTAACTGCATTTGTTGTAAAAAGTATCACTTGTCTCGCTTTCTGCCACCTGGGTACCAGACAATTTCTCCTTCGATGAACCTTTGTTCTCACCCAATCTCCTGGCAAAAGATCATGAGCCTGCTCCTTTTCGCTTGTGAGCACTTCAGTTCCCACCTGATGGAACACAGAAGTCACTACGTCAGAAGAGTTTTACAATACTCCATAACTGCACTATCATTGATGCTAAGAACCCTTCCAACTGGAACAAATGCTTGTCTCATTACTCTGCCAATGAGAATGTCATGAGGACTTAAACCAGTGTTTCTGTCAGGAGTACTTCTCAACGACATTAAGACAAGTGGAAGTGCGTCAGTCCACTTCAGTCGTTGTAGCCAAGCATATTTTAGCAAGCCTATTTTTGATAGTACCATTGACTTGCTCAACAACACCTGATGCTTCTCGTCTGTAAGTACAGTGCAACTTTTGTTCACAAATCATCTGTAACAATCTGTTTTCAAAATGTGTTCCGCAATCAGTTTCAACTGTCACTGGAAATCCATACCAAGGTATGATCTCTCTCAAAAGCAATTTTGCCACAGTAACTGAATCATTGTGACGGGAAAGCTTTCACCCATCTTGAAAACAGACAGATTATAACAAGGTCATATCTTAATCTGTTGTGAGGAGGCATATCAATGAATTACATCTGTAACCTGGTAAAAGGACCACCCTCCCATCCTATGGTTCCCAAGCTTACAACAGTTTTTCTGTTCGGATTGATCTGTTGACAGACCAGGCATCTTTGGCAAAAAGATTCTGCAATAATCCTGAATTTTGGATTGTACCATGTCTGTCTAAACAACCTAATCATTGAATCTTTGCCTAAAATACCTGGACCATGATACATTTGTGCCATGTCAGCAATCATGCAGTTTGGCATTACTGGTCTGTCATCTTTGTAAACCCAAATTCCATCTTCTTCTCGATGCCTGCAACCTGCTTTTAGCCATGTGTCTTTCTCCTCATCATCTGCCTCATCTAGTACATCTTTTACTCCTTGCCATGTCTCAACTACAGATATTAGCATGAGTGAGTTCAAATCGAAACGTTATCTGATCCCAGAATAACTTTTTCATATTTTGTCAATCTGTTACTTTTAAAGTGCTGAGTTTTACTTCTGGTAAGAAGAATCTCAACTGAATGGGGAACATATACTTTTTTCAGGAAACCCCATAATTATTCCTTCACTTTGTTCCAGACTCACACTTGTTGCAGCCACTGCTTTTAAGCAACCTGGTAATGCTTTTGCAACGGGGCCAAGAACTGCTGAGAAGTAAGCGATTGGCTTTCTCAGTTTTCCATGTCTCTGAATCAAAACTGATAATGCACATCCTTCCCTTTCACTGCAGTACAGCTCAAATTCTTTTTCATAATCAGGCATACCCAATGCTGGTGCTTCACACAAGCTTCTTTTTAATTGTTCAAAAGCCTCTAATTCAGTTTTTGTTAGGACAATCAGGTCTTTTATGTCTGCTTTTGTCAGTCTCTGTAATGGTTTTGCAATTACCTAAAATCCACTAATCCATTGACGACAATAACATACCATTCCAAGAAACATTCTGACCTGTCTCTGTGTTTTTTGAGGTTGCATTGCTTGGATAATTTTTATTCTTTCTACTGTTAACTGTCTAATTCCTTTTGCATCCTGTGACCAAGATATTTTACTTCTTGTTTGCAAAACTGTATTTTTGCAGGAGACACTCTATGTCCCTCATCTGACAAATGATTTAAGAGAGTAATTGTATCTGTCACACAGTTGTCTCATGTTTTTGCAGCAACAAGAAGATCATCAATGTATTGAACTAATGTTGATTTTCCCGGCAGATCTAGATTTTCCAGAGATTTCTTTAGCAACTGATTAAAAATAGATGAAATTTCGGTATACCCGTGTGGGATACGACACCATGCTAATATGCGCTCTTGGAATCTGAACGCAAAAATGTTTTGGCTCTCTGGATGCAATGGAACAGTAAAGAACACGTTGCAAAGATCTATATCTGTGTACCATTCTGCATCATGCAGAATCTGATAAAGAATTACTGCTGGGCTTGGTACAACTGGGCAACATGGAACAACTATTTGATTAACCTTTTTCAGGTCCTGAACTATTCTGTAAGTTCCGTTTGGCTTTTTGATTCCCATAATCGGTGAATTACATGGACTGCACTCAATTTCTTTGAAAACACCTTGTTTTATAAATTTTTCAATTACAGGAATTACTCTTTAATTGTCTCAGGTTTTATTTTATACTGGGGAATATTTGGATAATCTGCTCCTTGTTTTACTGTAATTTGCACTGGATCTACATGTTTCATCAAACCCATTTCATCACCAGTCAAATCCCAAACTTTAATGTTGACTGTTTCCTTTAATTCTTCAGGCAAATCATTGTTGTCAAAAGCAGGAAATAATTTACTTTTGTTCTGCTTCAACCATTAACATTGTTAATTTATGAAGGCCATCTTCTTCATCAGAAGTTTGAAGCTCAATACCATCCGGTGAGCAATATATTTTGCAATTCATCTTGCAAAGGATGTCTCTCCCTAACAAGTTTACAGGACTGCTATCACAGACTACTAATCTACGTTTGTCTTTAAATTTACCAATTTGAACCTAAACTGGATCCGTTAAATCTGTTTTTATTTGTTGATTAGCTACACCAACTACTTGGATAGTGTCACCAGAGAGAGGCAGGTTTTCTATTTCCACTGATCTAACTGTAGAACAGGTAGCACCAGTATCCACAAGAAAAGTGATTTATACATCATTCACTTTACCATTAATAAATGGACCTGACTGATCTACCTCAAGAGTGGCTCCAAGCACAAACTCTTCCTCCTCTCTCAGGCACCATCATAAGTAGTCATCAGACTCGCTTCCATCATTTTCTTTCAACCAATATTGTTGGGAAACATTCGACACATTCACTCTTGGTGATCTGTTTACCTGTTCACCTCCGCAGAATCCTGTTTCAGAATTAGAGAGGTGGAGTGGTGTGGCTCACTGGTTAGAGGTGGCAGACCCGGAAGCAGAGAACGGCCTGGGACCAGGGTTCAATTCCCGACGGGGCAGGGTCGTGGACCAGGGTCAGCGGACTCGATAATTCTCGTCTCGGTGCCTACTCTAACCAGGGATCACACTCGGCAACTCTGGGCATTAGCTTGCCTCATCTCTACAATGGCCTCCCACATTCGCCGGGGATGCCTGGTTTCACCTTGGAGATACCCAGTAGGGACCATCTCACAGGGATAGCCAGGACGGGTTCCCCAGTGGTCTACAGTGCCACGACACCTCAGGGCAGCAGTGCGCTTTACAAGACTACATTACATTACATTACAATTACACCTTTGTACATTAACGCAATTAGGAAGTGGCGGTTGTGGAATCTGATGCTGCTGATTCACTAACTGTCGCTGTAGCTGTTGCTGCTGATTTATCTTGTTTAACTGTCGCTGTAGCTGTTGCTGCTGATTTACCTCATTCTGCATCTATGGATTTAATGATGTATTTTTGAAATTTCTGGGCGGATTTTTACACTCACGCTTCCAGTGTCCAATTTCGCCGCAATTAAAACATGGGAGTTTTAGCTTTAATTCCTCAATATTACCTATTAATTTTGGCTTATTATAATTTGCCTTAAATTTCCCTTGATTCTGTTGAACATTTTTGTTTTCAAAGGCTGCAATTTGTTGTTCAGCTACTTTCACCTGTGCCCACATTGCTTTTTCTTTTAGCTTTTTCTGCTTAGCATCTATCTCATCACTGCAGTATTTTGCTTTTCTCAGAATGTCATCAACTGAAAGTGATTGCCAACCAACTATTTCTGATCTGATCATTTCACCAATTTCAGGTCTCAATCCATATACAAATCTGTAAATAAAATGTCTCATATCTTTCTCAATCAGCTTCTCATAACCACTGTATTGTTTAAATACCAGAAGTAATCTTTCATAGAAGGAATGTACTGACTCTTTTGGCTCTTGATTTGTTCTATCGATTTCAACCCAATCTACTTCTTTTGAGGGGATCTTGTTTTTCAGCCACACAATTACTTCATCATATAAAGTTATGACATCAGCTGAAGGTGCACCTGTTACTTTATCTTGGGTAGGTTCTTCTTTGGGCCAATCTATAGAAATTTTACATTCTGTCCAAAGATCTGACGGAACAACAATGTCAAAGAATCCATCAAGATCAATCCACAGAACTTTTGAGACCTTAACAAATCTTTCTAACTGACGATACAATTCCACAGGTTTTTCTCTCAATTTGGGAAAATCATTTGTGAACAGTAAAATGTCCTGTCTTGACCAAGGAACATGAACATAACCTCTACTAGCTATTTCTTTCATAGGAAACTCATTTGTAACTTCTCCTCTTTCTCTTTTTTCTTCCTCTCTTTTCTTTGTCCATTTCACTCTCCATTTGCTTAATTCACCTATTCTTTTTAGAAACACTATTAATTCTTTTATATGAGTTATCCTTCCTATGGTGTTCATACTTTCAATATCTTTTTCAGAGAAATCTACTCTGTCTGGTACCCAGGTGGCAGAAAGCGAAACAAGTGATACTTTTTACAACAAATGCAGTTAAGTGTAAAGGTCTAAAGAGGCGGATACACGCCAGCCATACTATTCGAGTGCCACCACCTGAGAATTCTGACGAAGAAAGTGATACAACAACTGATTCAGACTCTGAAGGAGAACCTGAGAATCCAAATACTGAAGATCGACACGAAAGTCGAGATCTGGAAAATGCAGATGTGAATCAGGCATCAAATGAAAAAGATCTAGAAATTGTTATACTAGACTCCGAAAATGATGAAGATCTGAAAAAGAAGCAGAAAAGGAGTCTGATCAAGAAGTGACTCAAGATCAGGAAAGTATTGAAAAGCAGACTGAAAGCTCTGGAAGAAGGAACGAAAATCCTGAAACTGGTGGATTGGAAGTAATTCAAGAAGAAGAAGAAGAAGACGAATTACCAAGTACCAGCTCTAAGGATTATGTTCCTAACGGAGTGAAGCAGCCGAGTAAAGAAGCACCTGAAACTAGATTTCAAATTTCAGAAGATGAAACTGATGAAAGTGATGAAGAATCAAAAGTGAGAGAATTCAGAAAAAGAGCTTGGAGAACTGAATGTAATCAATCTGAGCCAAAGAAGAAACTGTTCAGAAAGGGAGATAATTGGCCAAATGAAAATGAAGGCCTGAAATTCAAATCAGTGAATAAGTCAAAAGAACAGATAAATGATATTTCAAGTCAGAAAAGTGATTTAGATAAGAAAAATCAAGCAGGAAAGAAAATAGAAGTGATTAGCAGGAGGCGAAAAAGACCATTAAAGCCAAACCAGAAGTATAAGTCACCAGAATGGACCTATATTATTATCCCACCAGTAGTGGAAGTTAGTAGTAGTAGTCAGGAAGAAATAGATGACACAAGTGATATTGATTGAATTTAAAATTTCAGGTTAGAATTGTCATTGACATAAGATCGAAGAAAATGTGTTAGGTGACACAAGGTCGAAGAAATTGTGTTAGGTGGAAGAACACATTGTAAGAGGTAAGGTCGAAGAAAAGCTGTTAGTGGATTCTTTAAAAAAAATTAAAAAATTAAAAAGGGGGGTGTAATTTTTAATTTTTAGTGATTTTTAAGAATTTTAATTTTTTGATTTTATTTTTTCTGAAAGGCTCCTATCTCAAGTAAAGATGCCTAATTATAATAATAATGTGAGATGTTCAATCCTAAGAAGGTGTTGCAAAATGTCTTCTATTTGTGTGATTTTATTAATTTTGGTCTGGTAAATTCTAGCTGTCATTTTCCCTATTGGAATTGACAAAGAGATATACAAAGCTAATATGTCTAGTAAAGCTGGGACTAAACAAGCTGTTCATGATGTAGCAGGCAAAACTAATAGAGTTATTGTGCATAAACCAGAGATTCACCAAGATAGATCTGTTGATGATTTTTCTGGTAATTCTTTTTCTAGATTCTTGTCAGAATATGTCAAGGTCATGAATGTCAAGGATTGTTATGTTTGTGTGAAATTACCTGCTTTAGTTTCAGAAGGGCTTACTTATAATATGCTTCCCTTTACCTATGGCATAACTTGTAGTGTAATAACAAGTTTGTTTTATGAAACACGTCGGTTAGAATACTATTATTCTGACTTTGATGAAATCTTTGCAAATCTAAAGGTTATAAATACCTTAAACAAAGTAAGGCCTGCGAAGCAGATGAGGGACTTTTTCTTAGTGACTGGTGAACTCAATTATGAGTATGCGTATAAAAATAATTTAACATGTAAGCTGAGAACTGAAGAGAAAACTTTGTTAAATATGGTGGAAGAGAGAAGAGCAATCTATAAGAGAAACATGATGACGAAACATACTAAATCTAAGTTTTGGCAAAAGGAGGATGAGAAACTTAATGGAAGAAATGAAAATGTTGCTATTAACATAGATAAACCTGATAGAGGAAAGCTTTGCATTAGGAGAGATAACACGTTATATGACAATTATTTTGTTGGAGCAAGTCAATGTGAAGATACCTATCGTATTATAGGGGGTTGGGGATTTAAAGGGGGCAAAGATCCGATCTTTCCTGGAATTTATTTCATTTGTGGGAATAAAGCCTACTACAGTCTTCCCAACCGTTGGTATGGGACCTGTTTTGTTGGTTTAGTCTTCCCAAAGATATTTCATGTAGATAGAAATTCAAAGGGCTCATTTGAAATTGGTGATCACCTGAGTAGATTTAAAAGAGAAGGTTTTTCAGAAACTATGGGAGATATATTTGGTGCAATAATACCTGTGGTGGGAATTACCCTGAATGCAAATAAAATCAGGAAAGTTTCTACAATTGTTGACCGATTGTCAACAGACACAGCAAGTGGATTTCAATTAGTTGATACTGAACTTGTTGCCATGAGATCCATGGTAACGCAGAACTGTCTTGCTTTAGACATTCTGCTAGCAAAAGAGGGAGGAGTCTGTGGGACATTGCATATCCAACATTGCTGTACATATATCCCAGATAAAAGTAAAGATATAGAAATTTATATAAAGAATTTAACAGAAAAACATACTGAAATTGAACCTGTTGAAGATGAAAGTTTTACAGAGCGCTTGGCTAAAAGAATCGCAACAATTAAAAATTGGTTTCAAGATATTGGTAACTCAATCATTGAAAAAATACTTTATCCTGTAATAGTAATAGCTATAGTAATACTTTTGTTAAAGATTAGTTGCATGCTACACAAGAGAAAGAAATTTGTGAGGGAAAAGAAGAGAATTTATAAGCTCAGAAAGGAACAGGAGAAGGAAATAGAACTGGAAGAGTTTCGTAGAGCTCAATATGAGAGTAGTAGACAAATTGCTGAATCTAAGCTTTAGAAAAACTAACACGGAGGATGTTCTAAACATGATCAATATAGATAAAAATGTCCCTGAAAATTTTTGGGTGTGGTCTGGTGATTATGAAATCACCAGATGAGGGAGTTGATGGAGCGAGATGTTGTTCAAAACTCGCAAAGTAAAACTTCCATAATGTGACCATATTAATAGCATGTGTTGAAATAATTAACCAATCTATATTAAAATTGCACACACAACACGCGGGACTAATATGCTTTCATGTTGCGACACAATCCTATGCACACACAAAAACTAAATATACAAATACATGAATGGTATAAATCATGCAACAATGTTCAAAAAAACTTGGTCCCAAATCTTCTTGTTTGTGAAGTTTTTTTCTTTTTTTATTATACGAGTTACACTGCGCCAGCTGACACGTGTTTCATCAAAACAATTGTTGCTTTGACTCTTCAGGGCTGAAGAGTAAAACAAAAGTATAAACATTCCTGAATATTCTAGCCAGAATATTAGTTTTATTATCCATTTCATAATGGACTTATATATCTTAACAATACATTAGCTTCCATTTACTAGGTTAAAATTATTATCATTGGTGGAAATACTATTTTACAAGTGGAAAGCTTGAGATATTTCTCATTAAAATATACGAGAATATGAGTCTATGCTCTAAACATTATACATTCCTTTTTTAAAATGTCATCCACTGTTGGTGTGAATTCTGGTGCTCATGCAGGAAAATTGGGAAAAGAGTGATCGGTGACTTTGAAAGCATTCTTCCATCATAAATTCTTGTCGCATTTATTTTGAAATCGGTGATTCTAGTCGTGACTGAAATCAGTGCCGCAAAGATGAAGTATAGAGACCAAAACACCTCCGAGTGACATGATTACTAAGAAAAGTGCGATTGAAAATGATAGTACTCCAAATTTTATGTGAGGCAGTGTTGCATCATGCGACAACGGGCTCTAGAAAGAGTGCTGGTACATACCTGCCTTCTAATCAAGGCTAGTGTTGTCTTTCCTGCATATTATAAACGGAATGTATCAAAGCACTGGTCAACTGCCAGGGGATTTGAGAGTCTTCAATCATATCACACTAGATTACAGCACAGAGAGAATCAATTTTCTGGATATAGAACTGTATGTAACTGATGGACAGTTAAACAGAAGACTATACAGAAAGGACACATCGTGCAATTCGATTCTGCACACCAGTAGCAGCCACCCTTTGCATCAAATCAGATCCATACCTTTTGGCGAGTTTCTACGGGCAGACATACTTGTAGTGATGATCAGGAATTGGGAAAGTGTATTAAATAAATGGAACAGAGATTCAAGAACCGGGGTTACGACAGTGGGACACTTAATAGAGCAGCACAAAAGGCCAAAAATGTAACAAGAGCGGATACGTTGAAGACTAGATCTGCCAAACACAGAAATTATACAACAGTCCGGATGATCACAGAGTACAATGGCCTAAAAATTAATACTGAAAAGTCCTTGAACAACACTGGGGGATATTGAAACAAGACAAAATTTTAGCACAGGAAATTCCCACACTACCAAAAATCACCTTTTGACGAGGGAGAACATTACGAACCAGGCTTAGTCCATCGTTACCTAGAGCACCTAGAACAAACACATGCATGGCTGACCCAACACTCCACAGGTTTTTACAAATGCTAGCCAATCACAGCACGAACCTGGTGACGTATACTGCCGCTGCAGCTTCACTGTCTCCGATTCACCTCTTAAAGTAACCCCTCCTTTACAAAATATTTTCACAGCGCCATATTTTACACATTTTTCAATGAAATTCCGTTAGTAACTTCACATAGACAAACCATTTGTCTGTTTCGCTAAAATAAAGAGATAGCTTTTACAATCATTCAAGTATTCTTTCGCGTGAAATAGACTACCCTATTTTCACAAAATATTTTTCTAGCATACACATTCATACGGAAAAAATCCCTAACCATTCATACATGACATTTATGGTAGGACTTTAACCCGCTAATAAAAATCCTCACTTGCCAATAAGAATAGACGACGCTTCCTTACCCTTCACTCAAGCTTGGATTAATTCTACTACTCTTTTCACAATGAGTTTTAAAACAGGACAGTTGTCCCTATACTCGAAAACTACGATTTCATAGACAATCCTCACTATACATTCAACTACCTATCACACCTAAGGTCCCTAAACTTGTGCTGTACGTCCACAACACTAGTGATATATGTCAATACTACTATTTCAAAACAGAACAAATGAACTGTGTAACCTCACTTGTCACACTACTCTTGCCGGCACATTAGGAATGTTCTCACTGCTGGAAAAGACCTTTTGACTACATATAACAACTGAACAAACTTAACATGTTTTAGACATGTATCCTATGTAACTACATGTAGCATGTCAGTTACCATAGTAACCATTCTCTGCTACCAGATAATTGATCCAGCGCTCCTAATGAAAAACTGTCTCACAAACGCTAATCATCTCCACAATACTCATCATAAATAACTACCTAGGCCCATAAACTAAGGAGACAATTTTTGAGCGACTGAATCATGTGACCTAATTAAAACACTCTGTTCAAAAACTATTTACAAAATTATATACAACTGCAGCTTAATGAATTTAACCATGGTTTTGATGACACAACATTAATTAAGTTACATAGGCGATTGGATCTAATAATAACTAGACCAAGAATAAACAAGACCAGCTTGTCATTTCAAAATCTATTTTATTAACTTTATTTTAATCCAAGGAAGGAATATTCTTTATTCAGAAATCATTATTTTATTAGCAAATTGAAAGCATCATTCAAGGATGGGCGTATTAGTCTGACATTTCAAAGTAAATCATTTAGCATGAATTAAAGCAAAATAAAGTTTTCATTCCCTAAATTCTATTTCCCTGACTAAAACTCTCTACACCTAATAAAAAGATAAAGGCTGCTATCCTTACGTGCGCCAAGAGTCCGTCAGCACGTCATTCAGGAATCGGGAAGCAAGAGAGCCCCCTACTGTCTGTAGGGCCAGTTTTTATACCTTTCTTACTAGCTAATCTTTTCAAAAAGTAAACTTTTCCTTGCCATCAGGGTTCCCATTGGTTGACAGATGTCAGACCATTTTCATGTCATACTTTCTGACAAAGTCCGGGGCACATCATAAACCCCTATTGTTCTTATATTCCATCCATCTAGCTTCCTCGGAAAAGAAACATTTCACCAAACACGAAACCTCTCGCTTCCTAAACTTGGCAGGCAATTCAGGCTTCTTTTCCTTGGTGCTCTTCTCTAAGAACACGTATAACTCGACCAAGACAGTTCCGTTTATTATTCCATTGTTTGGAAAGAGAACTCTTTTTCTGCATATGAGTGAATGCTTCACTCTGGTCGAGTTGTGCATTTTCCAGCACTGCCCGTCAACCATTTTCTTGGGCCCACACGAGAACTAGTATTTAAAGAAGCACAAGACAATAATTAATTAAAGAATTGAAACCCATTCTGTTTCCCTCCCCTTTGCTAAATATTAACCAAGTTAATTATGTTATCTAGCCAAAGCACAAAAAGCAGCATTATAAAAACCTTCTTCTTATAGGCCACCAGGATTCTCCACGAGCTCTTGCCACATAAAAGACACGACAAAACATATGTACAGAAATATAGCACATGCCATTAATTAAACAGCTGCATTGAATACTGACAATAACAATAGACAAGGTTAGTTAATTATTTTCACAAACTTGCAAGTGCAACATGAAAGCATATTAGTCCAGCGTGTTGTGTGTGCAATTTTAATCTAGATTGGTTAATTAGTTCAACACATGTTATTAATATGGTTACATTATGGAAGTTTAACTTTGCGAGTTTTGAACAACATCTCGCTCCATCAACATCAACGTCTGGTAAAGCGTGTGGCATATACGGCCGGTAGAACATTAACAAAATCATATAGCTTGCACTTACTGTCCTGTTCAGGTGGAGATCCCTCGTACTGCCAGTAGACTACGTAGCTCGACATGAATGGGAGCCTACTTGCTGTTAGCAATGTAGGCAGAAGCAGTGCCAAGACCATTTCCAGGTTAAAACGGCTGATGGGATCAGTGGTATTCCGGTCTGAAGCCCCGGTGGTCTCTTGCGGTGTTGTGTAGTTCCTATAAACCTATATAGGATCTGTGCTTTTTGACAACATACACTGTAGAATTGGTGTCCAGACTGATTCTAGACACCCCCACCGGGTATGTTAGCCTGGGTACCAACTAGCACGCAGTGCCACTAGAAACTCCTCTTATCAAGGAGAGAATAGTTCTTGGCAACTATCAAACATGATAACTGTGTCCCATCAGGGTCCGTGAAAAACAGTGTGATACGTTTCGCTCAGTCGTTCATGCTCACTTTGTCTCAGAGAGATACACAGAATAAATGGTGGGGACGTTTTTCAATAAGTATTTATTGAACCAGCGCCAATCTACTGTAAAATAGGTGTGCTGAAACTACCATATGACAGAAACAATTAAATACAATGCAATCCTATTTATTTTAATTTTATTTTTATTTATAAAGTTTTAGATAGTGCAAACAAGATCCCGGAGGATATCAACTAGATGTACCTAAGTGTACCTTGAATGGATGTGGGTGCAGAGCCAAGAATTGCTCTAGGATAAAGTCAACCCCATTACCTGAAGTGAGAGACAGTGGGACCCTGACTTTGTCTCGAGATGGACACCCCAAAAGGGATGTCAGACCACTGCGAGCTGGAGTTTCTGTATGCAGGAAACTCAGTGTTTCACGTCAGTGTGTCAGCATTGATGTCCTTTTTCTCTTCTCCTTGCATCAGCAAAGATATGTATATAAATGCAAAGTGGTACCCTCAGGGGTTCTACCTTGCTGTGTCATGTCAGACTTAGGATGACAGAAGGAATGACCCTTATACATAGTTATTATGCATGAGATGGTAGTCCTGCTGTGTTTACAAGAATCCTCATACATGGGGGAGTGGCCAAGCGTTGGACCAAGATGGCCACCTGAGACCTCGGCTCCGTCTCAACGTCTCCCCGACACCACTATCCTGCCTGTAATCTTGCTTCTATGGTCCCTGAACGATAGCAGGCGACAAGCAGAACCGGCCGGTAAAGTTCTGAGCTCCGTGCAATATTCAGCGCCGGAGATACGGGCCCAGTCAGTTAGGGCCTGTACGAGCACTGTACGCTGGGGCATAACATATTTTGGCTGCCCGCAGGAAGTGCAGTTTATCCGGCTGATCAGGCCGGAAGTCGCCGGTCGGAGTGAACCCAGCGGCCCCACTTTCTTCACGACGCCTTAGTGAGGTGCCTCTGGCGGGCACATCGATGCCAGGGTGAAACCCCCTTGAGCCCTGTGTGGTTTTGGATGGACCGGCTAGTGTGGGCTGGGGGAAGGACTGCCGGTTTGGGGTGACTTCTGCTCCATAGACTGTTTTACCCTGGATGAAGGGGCCACCCTTCCAGTCTTCCCTGCGGCCTGGTAATATCTGCAGCGAGGTGTGCCCACAGGCGAAGGAGCACGCACCTCACTGCATGCGATCATCTGTGGGGCCGCAACTGCTGGGTCTGTGGCGATCAGCGCTGCTGCTCATTCCTAAAATTTCAAAAAATACAGTTCATGGACATAATGCAGAACAATGTCTTACATTCACCCCAGTACAAAGATCTGGGCCTAAATCCATCTTTATTTTGCACTCCACACCACCCTAGGTCAGACAATGGCTATATGCAAATCAGCCTTGACCCTGTGCCTCATGGGAACAGTCCAGGCCGAACTACCAAGCCATGTCTTTCCTAGACCAGAATCAAGCACCCAAGGACCGGTTTCTGGCTATCAGCCTTCTTCAGCCTGGATAGCTTGACTCCAGTGATGTGGAGAGCGCCTGGGACTCACGTCTGAGCATACCCAGCCCACTCTGGGTGAAAATTGCAAAAACCACAGTTGATGGACAGAATGCAGAACAATGTCTTACATTCACCCCAGTACAAAGATCTAGGCCTAAATCCATCGATTTTTGCACTCCACACCACCCTAGGTCAGACAATGGCTATATGCAAATATGGTACACTAGGTAATAAGGGCATAGGTACCCCAGATGCCTACCAGGGGCTGCAGCATGTATTATGCCACCCCAGGAAAGCCTTACAAAATGACACCAAAGGATTGCTACTGCAGCCTGGGTAAGGTGGTGCATGCACCCTTACTAAGATATAGGTTACCTATATCTACCTTAAATCTCTGCACATAAACACCTATCAGTCACTCCTATGGCAGGCCTTATCAATCCTGAAGACAGGGTGCTTGGTTTCCTGTGAGAGGGCGCCCATGCATGAGCAAGACCCCTCTGCAGCCTCCGGAATCTATTCTCTGGGGCTGTTCTGTGATGTAGCCAGACCATATACTCTTAAGTGCATTATAACCTCACGGTAAATGCTAACTTTGGAATGGCTGCATGGAAACATGTTGTGTTTGGTGTCAAACACTTTTGAATTCTACCCCCCGCCAGTCTTGGGGTCGGGGGAAATTTTTCCCTTCTAAAGGGAGAGACATGTACACACTGGTCAAACCGGTAATAGTTTAAAAGAGCCCTGGCATCACAATATGGATGCTGCAGTCACAGATAAGAGACTGGCCTCCTGCTGCTGACAAAACTCCGGCAGGGGAGGCCTGGACAATAGGTTTCCTGTCACCTCCCTGACAGGCTTTAGAGTAGTGGGGCTGGATGGGTGCACTCTGAGAGTCTGTGTGCAGTCACAATAGGCTAGTATGAAGTTCTTTGTGTGTTAGCTGAGACAATGTCTTTGAAGTTTAAGTGTAAAAGGTGACAGCTTCACCTCTCTCCTCAACTCAGGATGGTACATCCTGCCAACTAAGCATGGGCTGAAAATTCGTTCCGCTCACGGAATTTGCGGATTTTCCGCGATTTCGCGATCCGCGAATCTCGCGAAATCGCGGTAAAATCCGCAAATCAGCGGGGACACATTTTCAGCCAAGCACTTACAGGGTTACAGCAGCAGGTGCAAAAGTTGTAGCTAATTTTTTGTAACCTTTTCCAAAAGGGTTACAAAGAAATTAACTTCAACTTGGGCACCTGCTACTGTAAGCCTGTAAGTGCTCCCTGGCGCCTTGTTGCCTACTTGCAACTACTCTCTGACCCTGCTCTGACCCTTGAAGCAGGGTCAGAGAATAGTTACAAGTAGGCAATGAGGCACCTGTCACGAAAATTAAACCTCAACAGGAAGCACTGACAGATATAAAAACAAGCATTTGCAATGCAATAGGTCTTGCATTAGGAAAGTTTGAGCTATTGGTCTTGTAAAAGACATTTTTTTTTATTTATCTGTTGGTTAATTATATAGCTTTGTCATTTACAATGCCAATAGTTATAACTTTCGCAAATGTGACAGCTATAGCATTTGTAATGCAACATGTTTTGTATTTACGTGACTTAGCTGTATTGATATTAGAAATTACAATGGCTTTTAATTTTTTTAAATGATTAATACTTAAATAAAAGTGGTATTAATTTATAATGGCAATAGCTTAAACTTTTGTAAATAACTTTTGAGAAGAATATGTTCAGTGTATTTTATTGTGACGAAAATCCAAGAACAGAAGTGAAATATTAACATTTTTTTGTGACATTTGTAATAAAGTTTGAAACATTGAGAGAACATATTTGAACCAGTTGTTGTTGAATGGTTGCGCAGATTGATGCTGGGGTGGCGCTGAGTGGTGCTGTGGTGGTGCTGAGTGGTGCTGTGGTGATGCTGAGTGGTGCTGTGTTGGTGCTGAGTGATACTGGGATGGTGCTGAGTGATGCTGTGGTGGTGCTGAGTGATGCTGTGGTGGTGCTGAGTGGTGCTGTGGTGGTGCTGAGTGATAATGTGGTGGTGCTGAGTGATGCTGTGGTGATGCTGTGTGATGCTGTGGTGGCGCTGAGTGGTGCTGTGGTGGTGATGATTGATGATGTGGTGGTGCTGAGTGGTGCTGTGGTAGTGCTGAGTGATAATGTGTGGCACTGAGTGATGCTGTGGTGGCGCTGAGTGGTGCTGTGGTGGTGCTGAGTGATAATGTGGTGGTGCTGAGTGATGCTGAGGTAGCGCTGAGTGATGATGTGGTGATGCAGAGGGCAGAAAGGCAGAAAAAGCAGTCCAGGAATACAACTATTAGGGAAGGGTCCAGGGGACAATGTTTTTTGCCCAGTCAAGTTCGTACCCCTAATGAACTACATTACAACAACAAAAAGAACTTGAGGGTCTAGAAAGTCAAAGAAGCGGCCACAACAAAATATCGCACAACACTATCACGACTAGTGGTGAGGGACCATCAGTTGTAAAGAAGTCCTATCAGCCCACCCATGTGGCGGAGCATCGTCATCTCGGACTTAAATCAGCAGGTTTATCTATGGTCAAGCCTTAGTAATAGTGCTTGGTACCAATAGATCCAAAGCTGAAAAAAGATGTGTCCTCATCATGAAGTGGAACTGATAGAGTGCAGTGCTCAAAGAAATAGATGTGTATTTAAAATGGCGGTCAGGGTAGAAAAATTTCTTTATTAATATCTCCCTGGACGTCAAGTAAAAAAAGTGATGACAGTGTAAAACAATCACTGTACAGGAAGTGTAAAGAATCAGGCCTGATTCTTTACACTTGCTGTACAGTGATTTTTTTACACTGTCATCACTTTTTTTACTTGACGTCCAGGGAGATATTAATAAAGAAATTTTTCTACCCTGACCGCCATTTTAAATACACATCTATTTCTTTGAGCACTGATAGGACTTCTTTACAACTGATGGTCCCTCACCACTAGTCGTGATAGTGTTGTGCGATATTTTGTTGTGGCCGCTTCTTTGACTTTCTAGACCCTCAAGTTCTTTTTGTTGTTGTAAAGAAAAAGCAGTCTAACAAAGGGCAGAAGGGCAGAAAAACAAGGGTAAAACCAGTCTAACGGAGGGCAGAAGGGCACAGAAAACTAGTCTAATGGAGCAGAAAGGCACAAAAACGAGTCTAACAGAGGGCAGAAGGGCACAAAAAATGAGTTTAACAGAGGGCAGAAGGGCACAAATATAAGGGATTAACAGAGGGCAGAAGGGCACAAAAACGAGTCTAACAGAGGGCAGAAGGGCAGAAAAACAAGGGGAAAATGAGTCTAACAGAGGGCAGAAGGGCACAAAAAACGAGTCTAACAGGGGGCAGAAGGGTAGAAAAACAAGGGAAAAACGAGTCTAACAGAGGGCAGAAGGGCAGACAAACAAGGGAAAAACGAGACTAACAGAGGGCAGAAGGGCACAAAAAACAAGTCTAACAGGGGGCAGAATGAATCCCGCCCTGCGTGTTTGTCCACAAAGATGCCACCTTTTTGTGAAATACCTCTACTCAACTGGAGTACTTTCTACTGTCTAATCAGTAAGTGCTCCCTCGTTGGCTAAATGTAAAGGGGCAGATTTACAATAACTGGCGCATCCCCAGGGATGCGCCAATTATTCGGCGCCGCAGCTCCGCCACCCAGGGTACGCCGGATTTACAATGCGGAGCACCATCTGGCAAAAACAGCACAGATGCGTCACGCATCTGTGCCGTAAAAGCAGCGCATTGCTGGAGCTGTGTCGAGCTTGCGACGCAGCTCCAGCAATGCTCTGGGGGGCCCTATCTCCCCAATGCTGCATCAAGCCTTGCGCCTGCTTCAAGCAGGCGCAGGGTTTTGACGCAGCATTGGCCTAAAGGTGACTGAGTACATTCTTGTAGATTTCGCTCAGCCACTTTTAAGAGGTGTTCCTGCGCAGGAACGCCCTCCCCTGTGCCGGAACGCCTCCTCATGGCGCAGGGATTTACAACGTGACGCATCTCTCAGATGCGTCACGTTATTAATACCCAGCACCATGGCGCATCTTTTGTGCTGCCGCTGCGTCACAAAAGGTCTCGGTAGAGGGTGGGAGTTGTGAACCAGAGGGTGGCAGTGATGAACCAGAGGGTGACAGTGATGAACCAGAGGGTGGCAGGGGTGAACCAGAGGGTGACAGTGCTGAACCAGAGGGTGGCAGTGCTGAACCAGAGGGTGGCAGGGGTAAACCAGGGGGTGGCAGTGATGAACCAGATAGTGGCAGGGGTGAACCAGAGGGTGGCAGTGGTGAACCGGAGGGTGGCATGGGTGAACCAGAGGGTGGCAGTGGTGAACCAGAGAGTCGCAGTGGTGAACCAGAGGGTGGCAGTGCTGAACCAGAGGGTGACAGTGGTTAACCAGAGGGTGGCAGTGGTGAACCAGAGGTGCTGTGATGAACCAGAGAGTGGCAGCCATTTACCAGAGGGTGGCAGTGGTGAACCAGAGGGTGTCATTGCTGTACCAGAGGGTGGCAGGGGTGAACCAAAGGTGCTGTGATGAATCAGAGGGTGGCAGTCATGAACTAGAGGGTGGCAGTGCTGAACCAGAGGGTGGCAGTGCTGAACTAGAGGGTGGCAGGGGTAAACCAGGGGGTGGCAGTGATGAACCAGATAGTGGCAGGGGTGAACCAGAGGGTGGCAGTGGTGAAACAGAGGGTGACAGTGCTGTACCAGAGGGTGGCAGGGATGAACCAGAGGGTGCTGTGATGAACCAGAGGGTGACAGTGGTGAACCAGAGGGTGGCAGGGGTGAACCAGAGGGTGGCAGTGGTGAACCAGAGGGTGGCAGTGCTGAACCAGAGGGTGACAGTGGTTAACCAGAGGGTGGCAGTGGTGAACCAGAGGTGCTGTGATGAACCAGAGAGTGGCAGCCATTTACCAGAGGGTGGCAGTGGTGAACCAGAGGGTGTCATTGCTGTACCAGAGGGTGGCAGGGGTGAACCAAAGGTGCTGTGATGAACCAGAGGGTGGCAGTCATGAACTAGAGGGTGGCAGTGCTGAACCAGAGGGTGGCAGTGCTGAACTAGAGGGTGGCAGGGGTAAACCAGGGGGTGGCAGTGATGAACCAGATAGTGGCAGGGGTGAACCAGAGGGTGGCAGTGGTGAACCAGAGGGTGGCATGGGTGAACCAGAGGGTGGCAGTGGTGAACCAGAGAGTCGCAGTGGTGAACCAGAGGGTGGCAGTGCTGAACCAGAGGGAGACAGTGGTTAACCAGAGGGTGGCAGTGGTGAACCAGAGGTGCTGTGATGAACCAGAGGGTGGCAGTGGTGAAACAGAGGGTGACAGTGCTGTACCAGAGGGTGGCAGGGATTAACCAGAGGGTGCTGTGATGAACCAGAGGGTGGCAGTGGTGAACCAGAGGGTGGCAGGGGTGAACCAGAGGGTGGCAGTGGTGAACCAGAGGGTGGCAGTGCTGAACCAGAGGGTGACAGTGGTTAACCAGAGGGTGGCAGTGGTGAACCAGAGGTGCTGTGATGAACCAGAGGGTGGCAGCCATTTACCAGAGGGTGGCAGTGGTGAACCAGAGGGTGTCATTGCTGTACCAGAGGGTGGCAGGGGTGAACCAAAGGTACTGTGATGAACCAGAGGGTGGCAGTCATGAACTAGAGAGTGGCAGCGGTGAACCAGAGGGTGACAGTGCTGTACCAGAGGGTGGCAGGGGTGAACCAGAGGGTGCTGTGATGAACCAGAGGGTGGCAGTGGTGAACCAGAGGGTGGAGGGGTGAACCCGAGGGTGGCAGTGCTGAACCAGAGGGTGGCAGTGCTGAACCAGAGGGTGACAGTGGTTAACCAGAGGGTGTCAGTGGTGAACCAGAGGTGCTGTGATGAACCAGAGGGTGGCAGTCGTGAACCAGAGGGCGGCAGTGGTGAACCAGAGGGTGACAGTTCTGAACCAGAAGGTGGCAGGGGTGAACCAGAGAGTGGCAGTGCTGAACCAAAGGGTGGCAGTGGTGAACCAGAGGGTGGCAGGGGTGAACCAGAGGGTGGCAGGGGTGAACCAGAGGGTGGCAGTGGTGAACCAGAGGGTGTCAGTGATGAACCAGAGGGTGGCAGTGGTGAACCAGAGGGTGCTGTGCCCATACACGACCGCATGGGTAACTTCGCCATGCAAGCGGCCCGTGAACACGCAAAAGCCCCGCGAACACGCAAAAAACCCAGCGATTATGCAAAAAACCTGCGAACAAGCAAAAAAACTAAAATCCGCAAATTCGTACGAATTCGTGGATTTTGCGGATTGCGAATTCGATTTTGCGCGTATTCGCAGAACGCTAATTCGCAAATTTCACCCATACTTACTGCCAACCACGAGGCCCTCTTTTGTCTGGCTGTCTGGAAGGAATACGAAAAGACCATCTGCGAACTAGATCCAGGAAACAGGTTGCAGGCATCAAATGGTTATAACAAGAAAATGCCTACTCTTTGAAAGTGTATTTGCCATATGGGTTTTGATGCAGTTCAGGAATAGAGGGCCGGGAATCTATACATATTAAGAAAAAAATTAGGGTTCTTTGTCTTCTTTCTGTGTAAAAAATTGGTGCCTACAACGGATACTTTTAAATATATATGTAATAATAATAATAATAATAAAGCCATTTCTAAAGCGCCTTGCTACACTCAGAACAGTGTGTCCCCGCGCTAGATTGCTACTAGTTCCCAAAAGGCAGATGTTAAAGAAAAAGAAAGCCAAGGCCAAAGAGGAGAGGGTGAATTAGATGACCGGAAACAGGTGAGTTTTAAGTTTTGCGCGGAATCTGGTTTCTGAAGGTTCCATGCGGAGGTCAAGCAGCAGCTCATTCCAGTGTTTAGGAGCCAGATACCTGAAAGAACGACCACCCATCCTGGCTCTGCGGGTACGGGGGAGTTTAAACAACATAGCTCCGGCCGACCTAAGATTCCGAGTGGGGCGGTGAATTGTGAGGAGCTTTTGCAGACAGCCAGGGCCTTTGCCCTGGGCGATGCGGTGTGTAAAACATAAGGATTTGAATTTAATGCGTTCTTTGACCGGGAGCCAGTGAAGTTTCGCTAGAGCCGTCTTCCCAGATGCTCTACGAGGTAGGTTAAGTACCAGGCGGGCAGCAGCATTTTACACGCACTGCAGTTGGTGCAGGCCTTTTTTACTTAAACCTAGGAGCGGGGCATTGCCATAGTCAAGGTGGGGTGTGACTAAGGCGTGGACAAGTGTCTTCCGGGCGTTGATGGGGAGAAGGTCAAGGACTTTACGGAGGGTTTTCAATATTCTGAAACACATTCCCGTAACTTTACTAACTTGAGATTTGAAAGAGAGGTCAGAGTCAAGCATCACTCCAAGATTTCTGACAGAGTCCGTGGGAGAGGGAATATTGCCCAATTCAGTAGGCCATCACATGTGCGACCAGGCAGAGGGGGATTTACCAACAACCAAAAGTTCTGTTTTTCCACCGTTCAGGTGCAGACAGTTGTTATTTATCCACGTTGCCACTGATGAAAAGCATTTGGAAAGTTAGTAGCATCTTCCGTGTGGTCGAGCGTAAGCTTGATCATCAGTTGGGTATCATCAGCGTAAGTGACAATATCCACCCCAAAAGCTTCAACTATGTGAGCCAGGGGTTCCATATAGAGATTGAACAAAGTAGGGCTCAGGCTAGAGCCCTGTGGCACCCCATGTCTCAGCTTCCGGGGGGAAGATTTGAAAGGGGGACAGTACATCTGAGAACTCCTATTTTCCAGGAACGATTTTAACCAGGCATGGGCAGATCCCTCCACTCCCATATCTGAGAGACGGGACAGCCGCGTTGTGTGCAGCACGGTGTCAAAATCTGCACTGAGGTCTAATAGAACCAACGCTGCTGTCTGTCCTTCATCCACCATTTGTCTAAGACACTCAGTGGAATAGAGGACGGCTGACTACGTAGAGTAGCCGGCTCTGAACCCTGATTGTGTGGGGTGGAGGAGGGATTCCTCCTCCAGATATTTCATGAGTTGCCCATTTGCCACTTTTTCCACTATTTTCATACAGAAGGGACGAAGGGAGATGGGACGAAGATTTTGAAATTGGGAGATGTGGACATTGTTTTTTTTATTTCAGAGGGATAACCTGGGCTGTTTTCCATGCATCAAGCACATGGCATTCTTGGAAAGATAGAGTGACGATATGTGTAATCTGATCAATCATACTCTCCAAGACTCCCTTACAGCGATTGGGAGGACTCACGTCACAGGGGGATCCAGACTGTATGCTGTTAGCAATGTTCAGCAATTCTTGCCTATCTGGTACTTTAAAGCATGTCAGACGAGGTTTAATGGTAGAGTTGTCTCTTACTTCCACGTGTTTATTCAAAGGATCAACGTCGTCTATAAAGGTGGCATGCATTTTGTCGACCTTGCCAATAAAATAGTCAGCTATGGAGTCACATAGCTCGCTGGAGTAGGTGTCTTGGGCTTCGAGTCTGGTCGGGACCGTTAGTTCTTTATAAATGGCAAAGAGTTCCCTAGTGGGGTTTTCGGCAGATTCTATTCTACCCTTAAAGTGGGTGCCTTTAGCTGATCTTACAAGTTTATGATATTTTTTTTAGTTCTGTTCTATAATGTGACTTACATTCTGGATTATAAATTTTCCTCCAGCATCTTTCCAAATTTTTGCATTTTGCTTTGGCTTCTTTGAGTTCTTTAGAGAACGAAGGGGCAGTTTTGGTCTGTCTTGCGGGAGGTTTGAGTGTCCAGGGTGCTACAATATCCAACGCATTGGACACCCATTTTTCGTAACTATTCCACGCCTTCAGCAAAGTGTTGCTAGGGGCGGGGGTTTCTCAAGTAGGGAAAGTTCAAAGGTCTCCTGCTTGAATTTCTTCCAGTCTCTATGTTTCTGGGGTAAGGGTTTGTTAGTTCTAATTTCTGAAGGGATACCTTGTATTTCGAACGGAATGATAAAATGATCAGACCAAATCGTTCTGATCAGGGAGGAGACCTTAACACCATCCCAGTTAGCAAAGATAGGGTCCAAAAGATGCCCTAATTGGTGCGAGGGGGACCTAGATTGTAGGTTGAGCTCTAGGGATTTCAATGCTTCAGCCACAGCCTGTGCCTCCCCCATTCAGTATTTTCAAAGTGAAGGTTTAGGTCACCCAAAATAAGAATGTTTTTGTATCGAAGTGCCGGCTGGGTTAGCAGTTCTGTTAGTTGGTCACAGAACTGTGCTGCTCCTCCTGGCGGGCGATATATAAGCAGTCAGTTAATGATGTTTTTGGGTTCTGCTTTTATTGTGAAGAAACCACTCTCGCTATTAGGCAGCGTAGCCTTCTGTAAGGTACATTCTAAGTCTGTCTTATAGATAAGAGGTAACCCCCGCCTCTCTGTCTCAGTCTGTCTAATCTGAGCCGGCAGTAGCCTGAGGGAATGGCTTCGAGAGCTTCAGGCGACGAAGCTCCGTCTAGCCACGTCTCAGTTAGAAACAGCACATCAAGGTCACTCTCCGTCAGTAAACCATGTATCTCTATTTTATGTTTCTTCATAGATCTACAGTTTAGTAGCGACATTTTTAACTTAGCTGTCTCCCGCCTTTCCCTCTTTGAGAATTGGGAAGTGTAATTGCAGGTCTCACAGAATAGAGGTAAAGAGTCAGCCTGTAAAGTATGCTAGCAGCTATCTTTAAGTTTCGGGCATAGAGATAGTAGTTCCTGTTTAGTATAGTGTGAGCTGTACCTGTTAGTTCCCACCATGTCGAAGGGTACAAATGGACCAGGGGGTCCAGCCCCGAGCCCCGTCCGGTCGTGGACGGGCACTGACGGGCTGGACTCTGGCTTGACTCCGGCGCGAGTACGGCGCGCCTGCTGCGCGGAGTCATGGCCGTATGCTTATATAGTGGCGACTAGAGCGCCAGGAGTGGGGAGCCCTACCCAAAATGGCCGCCGCTGATTCACTCAGCCCGGGACCCGTGGAATATTGGCCTTAGAATCGGCCAGTCACCGCAGGAAAGAGGAATTTAAAACTGCCAACACAGGGCAGAGTGCAGTGAGTGAAGTTAAAAATTAAGTAAGTTCATTCCTCATAAGATCGGTAATGAGGGCAAAAGCGCAGCGCTAGAATCCGAGCGCTAATGCAGAGGGGGGGAGCGGACACAAAGGAGAATGCACAACAATTTTATCTCAGGAGTTAAAATAATGCAACCACCCGGCTCAAGCCTCAGGGGTCAAATAAGCAGCAATCTCGCGACTGAAGTGTATGCTCTGCTTATATAGTGGCGACTAGAGCGCCAGGAGTGGGGAGCCCCACCCAAAATGGCCGCCGCTGATTTACTCAGTCCGGGACCCGTGGAATATTGGCCTTAGAATCGGCCAGTCACCGCAGGAAAGAGGAATTTAAAACTGCCAACACAGGGCAGAGTGCAGTGAGTGAAGTTAAAAATTAAGTAAATCCATTCACCATAAGATCGGTAATAAGGGCAAAAGTGCAGCTCTAGTATCAGAGCGCTAATGCAGAGGGGAGGAGTGGACACAAAGGAGAATACACAACAGTTTTATCTCAGGAGTTAAAATAATGCAACCACCCGGCTCAGGCCTCAGGGGTCAAATAAGCAGTAATCTCGCGACAGAAGTGTATGCTCTGCTTATATAGTGGCGACTAGAGCGCCAGTAGTGGGGAGCCCTACCCAAAATGGCCGTCGCTGATTCACTCAGCCCGGGACCCGTGGAATATTGGCCTTAGAATCGGCCAGTCACTGCAGGAAAAAGGAATTTAAAACTGCCAACACAGGGCAGAGTGCAGTGAGTGAAGTTAAAAATTAAGTAAGTCCATTCACCATAAGATCGGTAATGAGGGCAAAAGCGCAGCGCTAGAATCCGAGCGCTAATGCAGAGGGGAGGGAGCGGACACAGAGGGGAATGCACAACAATTTTATCTCAGGAGTTAAAATAATGCAACCACCCGGCTCAAGCCTCAGGGGTCAAATAAGCATGTATGTTTTCATGCTATTTTTGATACTTTAATTAAGATTTACACAATACTAATAGCTATTGTTATGTAAGTGTTGTCAGTACATTTATGTTTCACAATTCAAACTGGATATAAAATATTAAATAAGTCAACAGGTAACTATGTGTAGTATATGACTTTATGGCTGATTCAAGCATTTAATGAAGTTGAGTTGAAGGAAGGTCTCAAGGATGTACATGGGTGAGTAAGTAAAAGTAATTTGAACCAAGTAACTTTTTACATATACTGGAAGTGAACACGAGGTATATGAAAGATTTAATCAAATATAAGGTTGTTGGAACTACGTTATGTTCCTTAACATTTCAGAAATGTGAACCAACTTTACCATTAACGGTTTTAAATGACAATTCCTCAAACACCAAATATGACATTTCTACCTGTTTCACATCAAAGGTTATCCCTTATTAAATGTAATAAGGTAACCTAGTGTAATCCCATCAGAGAGGTAGGCCTCCAAGCAGTGAAAAACAAATGTTGGTGTTTTTCAGTACCAGGGCATGTAAATCTTAAAAGTACATGTTCAACCTTATACACTGCACAATGCTTTTTGAGCTGGTTAGGGCCAACCCTAGGGTTGACTTATATGTATTAAAAAATGAAGGTTTAAGGTTTGCAAATGGTTTACTGTGCCAAAAACAAAATGGCACTTTAAAACTGGACACAAAGGCTATTTTGGCAGCCCCGAGACATGTTTTAAAAGGCTACTGAAGTGGGTGGCACTAGGAGTGCTACAGGCTCCCTAGAAGCATCTAATTTAATAGAACTAGGGTACCTGTTATGTCACTTTACACAAAACATATAAGTGAAATAAATATGTGGATTGGGTGTAAGCCAATTTAATCATGTTTAAAAGAGAGAGCACAATCACTTTTGTACTGGACAGCAATGGTATAGTGTGCAGAGTCCTAAAGCCAACATAATAACTCTCAGCAAAATTCAGTGCAGGCAAAAGGTTTGGGGGACTACCAAATAAGGATGTCAGGTCTAACAGACAGGATGAAGGATGGGGTGCCTAAGCACACTCTCTTGCCCTCAAACCCCTTTTCCTATTTCCTTTATTACCAAGTTTGCTTCTTGTCTTCTTATCTTACTCTTGATTCCTTATTGCAGTAAATTACTCTGAGTTCACATTGTATTTTATCATACTGTAATTGTGTTTATGTAGTGCCTACTACCCCGATGAGGCGCTGAAACGCTTTACATCAGGCAGCACCCGCAACCCGAGGTTTGTGCTTTTTTTGTATTTATTTGATGGTTATTGGGATTAGTCTTGTGCTCTTAAAGAAACCATTCCATGCCTTTACTCGATTGTCTATATCTTAGATCAAATTAATAGGAGTTAAGTGTGATGTTTGGTGGGAAAGAGCAAGTCAATTCTTGCAATTGGTTGGCAGTATCAAAAGATGACCCGCAGCAGATTAGGTATTGATAGGTTGCAGGGATATGAATTTTTAATGAGAGGTTGTGGTCTTTGAAATGAGGATGGCCAATTTACTGGAATACAGTAATATGGATTAAGACAAACATGCAATGGAGAGACTGCTCTACTGAAAGAGAGGGAGCATGAAGGAGATGAAAAGTAAAGAGAGGTTTGCTTGAAAGCAAGGGAGGGGAAATGTTCATGGGATTTCAAAGAAGGCTTTTTTGAGATTGCCTGCAATTTGGGGATGCAAAAGAAGAAAACATTATTTGCATGTGAAATAGTGCTATATTAGGTACATTTGATGAGCTCTAGATTGAGGTGAACAGTCTATCCCCAAATGATACCACCAGACCACCACGAGGCAGAGTCATTCCACCAGCATGTCAGCTGTCTGCCACCTGCTGGTCCTAGTATGAGCCAGGGTTCCACAGTTAGTCACTGTAAAAACATGACAACCGTAATTTGTTTATCTTGTTACACTTTTAAATACTAGGCACTTTACCTTTTGGGTGGCAACACCTATTTGGGGTTGACAAGCTTACAGGCAGATTTATAAGCTGCAGCAGTTAGGCTATACATGTAGTAGCCTAGTGGATGGTGCAGTGAGCTAAAAAACGGTGTTGGATCTAGCCCTGATCTCTTGACTGGGTGGAAGTATTCTGTTTAATTCAGAGACTCTGTCCCTCACCACCCCTTGTTGTAAATATTTTTGTCCACCCTAAGCGTGGAAGGGTATACTCAGATGTGAGTCCCTTGCTCATTGCACCATCAGGATTCAAGCAAGCCGGGCCGAAGACGGCTGAAATGCCAGAAACCGGTCCCCGGTAGCTTGTTTCCTTCCCAGTGTAAGAATTGGCTTTTGTAGTTTGGTTTGCCCTGTTCCCATCATGCACTGGGACAGTAACAGACTAATTTGCATACAGCCAGGTTCTGAAACTGGGATGGTGCAGTGAGCTAAAAAACGGTGTTGGATCTAGCCCTGATCTCTTGACTGGGTGAGAGTATTCTGTTTAATTCAGAGACTCTGTCCCTCACCACCCCTTGTTGTAAATATAGATTTATAAGCTGCAGCAGTTAGGCTATACATGTAGTAGCCTAGTGGATGGCACAATATATACTGCATTCCACGGGTGCTATGCAAACAAATGATGTACAGAATGCTGAATAAATCATACATTCACCCCTAGTCAAAAGATCTGGGTTAAATACTTTGTTCTTTTGCTCACCATCCCATTCAAGTTTAGACCCAGCCATATGCAAATCAGTCTTGACCCTGTGCCTCATGGGAACAGTCCAGACCAAACTGCCAAGCCAGGTCCTCCTTGGACCGGAAATAAGCATCCAGGGACCAGTTTCTGGGCATTACCCTTCATCAGCCAGGCTAGCTTGAATCCAGTGGCACGGTGAGCAAGGGACCAACGTCTGGGCATACCCATCCCACTTAGAGTGAAACGTGCTACTCAACAAATGATGGACGGAATGCTAAATAGATCATACATTCACCCCCAGTCAAGAGAACTGGGCTAAATTCCATTGTTCTTTTGCTCACCATGACACTCCAGTTTAGACCCAGCCATATGCAAATCAGTCTTGACCCTGTGCCTCATGGGACCAGCCCAGACCGAACTGCCAAGCCAGGTCCTCCCTAGACCGGAAATAAGCATCCTCGGACTACTTTCTGGGAATTACCCTTCCTAAGCCAGGCTAGCTTGAATCCAGTGGCACAGTGAGCAAGGGACCCATGTCTGGGCATACCCATCCCACTTAGGGTGAAAAGAGCTACCCAAACAAATGATGAACGGAATGCTGAATAAAACATACATTCACCCCCCGTTAAGAGATCTGGTTAAATCCATCATTCTTTTTCTCACCATGCCACCCCAGTTTAGACCCAGCCATATGCAAGTCAGTGGACCCTGTGCCTCATGGGAACATTCCAGATGGAACTGCCAAGCTAGGTCCTCCATGGACTGGAAACAACCATCCTGGGACCGGTTTCTGGGAATTACCCTTCATCAGCCAGGCTAGCTTGAATCCAGTGGCACAGTGAGCAAGGGACCAACGTCTGGGAATAGCCATCCCACTAGGGTGAAAAATGCGCAAAGAAATGATGGGTGGAATGCCGAATAGATCATATATTCACCCCCAGTCAGGAGATCTGGGTTCACTCCATCCTTCTTTTGCTTACCATGCCACCCAAGTTTAGACCCAGCTACATGCAAATCAGTCTTGACCCTGTGCCTTGTGGGAACAGTCCAGATGGAACTGCCAAGCCTGGGATCCCTGGACCGGAAACAAGCATCCTGGGACCGGTTTCTGGGTATTACCTTACATCAGTCAGGCTAGCGTGCATCCAGTGACACAGTGAGCAAGGGACCCATGTCTGGGCATATCCATCCCACTTAGGGTGAAAAGTGCTATGCAAACAAATGATGGACAGAATGCTGAATAAATCATACATTCACCCCAGGTCAAGAGATCTTAGTTAAATCCATCGTTCTTTTGCTCACCATGCCACCCCAGTCCAGATCGAACTGCCAAGCCAGGTCTTCCCGTGACCGGATGCAAGCATCCTGGGACCTGTTTCTGGGTATTACCCTTCATCAGCCAGGTTAGCTTGAATTTAGTGGCACAGTGAGCAAGGGACCCACATCTAGGCATACCCATCCCAATTAGGGTGAAACGTTCTAAGAGGTGACATGTAGTTTTCCATGGATTGCATTTTCCTTCATCTTCTACAATGGCATTATTGGAAAGTTAAATATGCCAGTTGCACATTAGACAGTTTTAGCATGTCTTAAGAGTCAGAGCACGTAAATTGGGGACTGGAAAACAGAACCCCAGTGTTAAACCAAATAAAAATAAAAGTCAGTAAAAATGTGATGTCTTTACAAAACTGGACTTTCTCACACTTACTGGTAATCCTCAATACATCACCTCTGGACATCCTCATCACAATCCTTACATATGAGCAAAGTCGGAGTCTGCAAGCTAAAAGATGTCTTTCATATCTTCTACCTAGCTCCACCACTCCCCACTCCTTCATTTGCTCTGCCTATAATCCCAAGCATAATAGAGGCATAGCCTTGAAAGTGTAGGTCCTAAGTACTGGAACGCGGATGTCTAGATTCTATGTAATGAAGTTCACCGGTAAGAAACTAAAACACTACTATCTCACCCGATGTACTTATCCCCACTCCTTACAAATAAGGATTTAAAAAATAAACAGATATTTCAGTTCAGTTCATAAAGCTTTATTTCGAGAAATAAATATCTTGAAAGCTGCACAATCCAATATAAAAAACATACAAAATAGACCATAATGCACACAGTATAAAAACATGTATAAAAAGAGAGCTAAAACTTGATCAATTCAAAAAACAGTAGACAATAAATATTGTAAAAAGTTATCTCTGCAACTAAGTGGTGGTACAAGGAGAGGGAACATTGTTGGAGACTAGGTCCAACTTCAATATTCATGCATCAGAAGTTAAACTTTATCTTTTGCACTCTAATCCTCCATGCCCATTTAAGATATTTGGCTAAACCACAAACGTAGAGGTCCCGGGTGTCAGATTTTAGAATGGGCAGTGCAGCTTGGTGGCTGCCAGTGCCCATCTTGACGCATATAGGTTTCAGCCAACACCTCCTAGGACTTTATATGCTGGACAGACAAACATAAAGTGTGAAATTGACTCAGTGGGATCCTCGCAACTTGGGCAGAGAGCTGTAGTTTGATGGGGAGGCTTTCACTGAGCAGTCATCTCTCTTGTGAGAAGTGTGCCTGTCCTAAACTCAAAGTAAAGGGTTCTGTTGTGTGGTTTTTGAATAAAATCTAAATAGGGCTCATAGCAGATAAGGAGTTTATGGTGCATGAATTCTTCTGTGAGCCTGCCTGTACTTGAGTTAAGCAGATCGTTTTTGGCAACCCACTGCCAGTACAGTCTCTTGACCTCGGCCTTGGGCGGGGCGGTTCTATTTTGCCACTCCTCGTTGAGGCCCAAATCGTGCAGAAGTTTCTTTACGTTTTTGAGCCAGTGGACCTTGTGCCACCCGTCCATGTCCATTATCTCCCTCAGCCCTGTTGCATATTTCTATAGCTCTGGGGTCCGCCACAGGCGTACACAGAGCAAGAGTGGGTGAAGTTGTGCTATGTCCCTGAGCGAATGGCAGCCTAAATCATATAGAAGGGGCTTAGTGGGTGTCCTATGAGGGAACATCATTATGTCTTTTAAAAATGTGTTCTCCGAATGTACGATTTGATCTATATTAGAAAACCCCCACTGTTCGGCACCGTAAAGGGCTGAACTTACTGCTTTAGCCTTGTAGATTGTGAGGGCGGGGGCAATTGGTCTGGTCATAGAAGAGCGATGCTCTTTTAGCATTGACCCCACCGCCCTTTTATGAGACAGAGGCATTTTCTGTGTGTGCGGTGACAAGTTCATAGAATCAGAGATACGGATGCCCAGATAATCAAAGGTGGTGACCCTTTCTAGTTGGACGGAGTCTAACACTGGAGGGTTCCTGAAGGTTCTAGATGGATTGAGAGTAAGGAACTTAGGGGCATATTATCAAGAAAGGGCCTTACATTATCGCTGCTTTTTTCAGCAGGAAACTGCCGATAAAGCGGCGATAATGGGCTTGATAATGTGCTCTATGCATTCCAATCGAAGCTCATATTTGATGTAAAGACATGTAAATGGGCTTCGATTGGAATTCCATAGAGCATATTATCAAGCCCATTATCGCCACTTTATCAGCAGTTTCCTGCCGATAAAAGCGGCGATAATGTAACACCCTTTCTTGATAATATGCCCCTTAGTCTTCAGGATGTTGATAGACAGCCCTCTAGTAGTGCAAAATCGTTGGAAGCTGTCCAAAAGGGTCTGCAGGCCGTTCGGGGTATTTGAGATGAGGAGGGTATCGTCGGCGAACAGGAGTGTTGGAATCATTTTGCCCGCCAGGGATGGTGCATCAGATGGTATTTTCTGTAGGTATTCAACCACCCCATTCACATACAAAGAGAATAAGGTGGGAGCTAACACGCATCCCTGGCGGACAGATATTTCATAACACTAATTTACCATAGCATGCTATTATACGCAAAGAAATTAAAGGTTTAATCTTGTATTGCAATGAATACACTGAGACGAAAATCAGCTGAACATGAATCCAAAGTGCTATCTAATAATATAGTCAAAATAGTGAATTTGCTGCCTTAAAATATCACTCAGCTCATGAAGCCAACTTACCTTAGGTAAACCTAGCCCCAATCTAAACTGGAAGGGATACCCTAGTTATTATGTATGCCTGCAGAATTTCCTTTCAGACAGACCTGCGTGAGATCGTAGTTACAAAACAAAACAATTGTAGCCAAAAAAATCAGAATTTGCGTGATCCATTCAGCAAACCTACACTGACTGAGAAGCAGCCCAAAATTGGTAAATTGGATATCTAATGCCAGATAGAGTGCACATTTTAATTTAGAAAGTGTAACTTTCTAGTGTGAACTACTTGGTATTAAGAAGAATCAAATGTGGGCCAGCGCCTATTAACAAGTTCGATAAATAGAAAAAAGCATGGGCAGGCTGGCAACTTGGTGTAAACATCAGGGGTGGTATAGATATATGGAATCAGCTCGCCAGCAAACTAGCCTCACTGCTTCGAGGGGACACAGTAAGCAGAACCCCCCTAGATCCATCACATACTTTAGGATTCATTCCAGCAATTAAAGAGAGTGCCAAACATTTAAATGCCAAATGTAGGGCTTATCGGAAAATTGGATCAGCATCCACCAAAAGGCTACTTAAAGAAGCTGCAAAAAGCCATTCGAAGCAGGTCTGGGCTGCAAAACGCGAATGCATTGAGGCGAAATGGCTGAAGATCTTTGATTTGCTGAGACCATGCGAATCCCAAGAGTTCTGGCGATATCTAAACAATCTAACTCAAGGAGACACCAACAGAGAGAACTCACTTGATGCAGGTTCCTAGGCCCCTCACGTGAAAACATTGTACAAAGAAGATCAAAGTAGAATTTCTTTAAATAAATGCCTTAATGCAAGGGAAGAAATAGACAGCACTGTACTCGCACTGAAAACGTTGGATGACCGAGTTCCTCCAGGCAAAACTTTCGTTTGCACAATTTTTAAAAAGATCCGACATAATGGGGCAGCAGGTCCTTACGACCTGCCTTGCACCCTCTTCAGGGCAGACACAGATTTCTGGACGAACAATCTGACCCAGTTATATGCTGAATGCAGGCTCTTGGGGGACGTTCCAGACACCTGGAGGGGGTCGTTGCTGCACCCAATATATTGGAAAGGGAAAAAATCCGACCCAAAAAACTACTATATGATTGCCCTGCTGGATATTGAGGGCAAGATCTATGCAAGCCCCTTCTAGCGGAACCATCAGATTGGGCCACTACTGAAGGCCTTCTTCCCTTCTTTCAAACTGGGTTCAGACCTGGGACATCAACGGTGGATAATATAATCGCCCTGTCATATTTAGCCCAACAAGCCGTGACTCACCAAAGTCTGCCGCTCTTCGCTTGTTTCACTGACTATTCAGCAGCTTTTGATGCCGTAGATAATACTATCCTCTGCCAGAAGTTGGCACGCTGGAATATCAACCCATCTTTATTACAAGCAATTTGACCGTTGTACTCACGCACTTGGATAAGAATTAAACTCTCGAGCGAATCTGCTACAGAGAAAATCGACACGGATCGCGGGCTAAAGCAAGGGTGCGTCTTGGCCCTGATGCTTTTTAATTTATATACCGCAGTCATGGGCCAAGTTTTGACTGGAGCCAAACTAGCCACACCCAGGATTGGGTGCATCAAGATCCAATTAATGCCGGGTAGTCCTAGACATACTAAAATTGACTTACAAAAAGCACTTACGGCCCTTGCAACTTACAACGTCAAAACAAGTTGGTCGCCAATCCATTAAAATCCAAAACAGTAATTTTCGGGCAATACCCTAAAAAAAGACCAGGCAAAATGGAGGCTCGGTCAGCTGACTTGGACTGTATACAACATTACAACTACTTGGGGGTTTGGTTTAGTGAAACAGGCCGCCTAGGAGTCCAAATCCACAAAATGCAGATGAAAGGAAAAAGTATTACTTACGCTCTCTGTAAATTATACGCTACCTTACAGGGCCCCACAACTACGGCTTTCCAAAGAGTTCCGAGGGCAAAATTAATACCATCTCTCGTGTATGCACAACCGGCAATCTCAGGAAAACTTGCAAAAGATCTAGAAAAAAAACACTGCACAGTCTGTAAAAAGCTATTCCACTTACCCTCCTGCATCAGGAACAATCTGGTTCGGTTGGAATTCAACCTCAACCAACAAAAACTGGAAAAGATGGCCTCGCTGAGTAAATACTTCTACCTTACAAAAAAGTAAAGTCGTCTACGAGGGATTTGTTTAACCACTATCATTCATACTATTTGTTGAAATGTTAATCAGAGATATTGTCATTAAAGGACTATCTCACAGGAGTCCACAGAACAAATTTTATAAATATCTGAAAGCAAAAGTAACACACAGGAGAACCTAGTTGTATGAAAAATATATTCTGTATTTAATTACTGAATTGCAAATTGATTAAAAGGGGACACATAAAATCTTGAATCTAATGCAACAATGTAATGAAAGAATGTATAAATTAATTCAACAAAACAATTCATCACATAACTACCACTCCTATTGATCAAGTGAGAGCAACTAAAACACATAGCATATTATTGCTCTTCCAGAGACGGACGCCTTAGAAGATGGATTTGCAATTCAGTAATTAAATACAGAATATATTTTTCAGACAACTAGGTTCCTCCGTGTGTTACTTTTGCTTTCAGATATCTATAAAATTTGTTCTGTGGACTCCTGTGAGATAGTTCTTTTATGACAATCTCTTTGATTAAGAATTCAACAAATAGTATAATTGATAGTGGTTAAACAAATCCCTTGTAGACAACTTTACTTTGTACTGAACATTGCCCAAGCCTACGAGGGTTGATTGGGCTACCCTTTTCTAGAATCTCTACCTTACAACGGCGGTACCACAGAACACAATGAAGGCTGTCATAAAAAGTATTTTCTTAGAATCCGGCAATCCCTGGTCAGCCGGTCTCGTCTCTGCTAAAGTCCTTTCCTTTTGAAACTTGCAACAGATAACTGTGATCCCAAGACAGTCAAATACGCTGCTATCAAAAGCACAATAAAAAACACAAGTACGTTTTCGTTCTCGTATCTTGGACATGGAATCGCCGGCAACAAAAGGATTTCACGAGACCCAGAGCCTCCCACATACAGAGCACAGCTCCAAACTCCACCTTAAGCAGGCCGTGTGGAAACAAGCCTTACATAGGATCTTAGCGTTCAGACTACACCCTCTCTGTCCCCTTTAAAGAATTACACCCCACCGGGTCAGCAAGACCATTGATCATGAAGTGTCGGTCTGTAAATATAAACGTGAGTCTTTGGCCCATATCCTACTTTGTTGCCCAGCCTTGCGCTTAGCTTGCAGAATTGATCTCAGGCCCATCTTGCTACAATTGGGTACTCGAACTGCAAAGGAGGCAATCCATCAACTTTACACTCTGGACATAGTGAAGCAAATGGCTATGTTTGGTAAATTTGTAAAATGCATGTGCACGAAGCTGATGGACACTCCCTGCTAAGTGACAGGCAGGCAATTTGCGGAGGCCTCCTACTATCTTGTATTATCTGATTAGCTTATCACATTTTTTTAATAGTTGCTGAGTACAAAGATTTACCTTGATTTTAAAGAGTCCGAATTTTAGACCTCTAGATTTTAATTACACTGTTTACCATTTTAATGTAGAGCTCCTCTTTTCGATTGTAATGGTTTTGAGTAACCACGCAAATAACAATAATTCATTCATTCCAGTGTGAACTACTTGTTTCTGTTGATAAGTCTCCTCCAGGCTGCCTCCCGCACTTACCATAGCTGTACAGATCGCCCGCAGAGGAAGAAGGGAACAGCACCAGCCTCTTGCCAAAACCAGAGCAATACAGAGGCTGACCAATGCTTGCTTAGGCCCTGCACACCAGGGAGAGGTGCGCCGATCCTCAGTTGCTCCCACGGTGAGTGTCGCCACCCCACAGCGATAAGGACAGTGCAAGCATGATAAAGAGCCATAGCCCGCAACTCGGGAGAGATGGTCATGGTCTGCCAATCGAGGTATTTGTAGCCCCAGAGGTTAGCGGTTATACACCACCACATCATGGATAGATCGCATCCGCCTGCAGGTGAGATGCTCAATGCTTGAGACCGCACCTTTCCCGCACTGCATGCTCCGTGCTGGCCGCAGCGCCCCGCAAGCAAAAGGAAGGACTGAAGCCTCCGTCGGCGGGAGGAGGGCTAGCCCCTGATGTCTCCTGAATACCCCACCGGCAGAGTAAGGTATGAATGGCAGTACGAGGGAGGCTATCACAGCCTTGCAAGACTTTCCTGCGCCATCCAGCGGTAAAGTCTGCACTTACCTGACCATACCAGCAGTGCCTGCAAGGGCAAAAGGACCCGTAGCAGCAAGCTTCCCTGAAGACCAGCATTAGCAAAGAAGCCGCTGCCCGCTCCACAAGTCAGCTGCGCCCCTACTTGCCAGTGAGGGGGTCTTCCGCTAATGCTGCCTGTGGCCCCAGCTCCCATCAAAGGACCTCGTGCTCTCACCCGCACCCCTACAACCCCAATGATCACCAGGCCCGCAGCGTTGAGGCCTTGTGAAGCATTGCGCCGCCACCTATTGGTCAATAGGCCTCACTGCATTCGGCCCGGTAGATTGCAGCTGGAGCCCCTACATTTGTGCAGCATACAAGGCAATGCGTCCAGAAAGCCAGCAGTGCCCACAACTATTGCTTCAGTAATGCACTGCCCCACCTAATGCAAAGCTAGGAAAAACAGGGACATCTACAGCTCTGCACCTCCCTTGCTCAATGGAAACTGAGGCTGCGAAGCACATCCAGTACGAGAATTGACTGCACCCGGCTGCCCTGCAAGGGGAAGGCGCGTGAGGAGCTACAACGTCTCGATCCCTTTGCAACAAGCTCAGTGCGCCAGGCAAAGGCACGCACAAACAGACTAGTAACCCCTCCACAGAGCTCCAGAGAGCGGCCAGGAGCACATCACAAGCCAAAGCTGTGCAGCCAGGGACAGCCCAGAGTGAGGGACTCAGCAGAGCTCCAAGGCAACAAGTCCACAATAGATGCAAGGAGAACGGGCGTGGCGCACATCCCCAGTGGCTGTTTGTCACCACCGCCAGCAAGGAAACAGTGCCACATACCCCTGGCGGGCTGCCTACTGGTTTCGGAAGAGGAAGAAACACTGAATACTTCAGCAAGAAAATCCAGACTGATGTAAGAGACTGATGCATTCATCAGAGAGTCCCAAGCAGTGAGTCCCAACAAGCGCAAAGTTACCCAGCCAAGGAAGTTGCCAAGGGCCAGTGCAAGGAGGAGGACCAGAAGCAGCCAAGCCCTATAATGTTGCAAGGGCGGCCTGCATAGGGTGAGCTACCACACAATGGCCTCCTATCCTGTAGGAGGGGAAGAAACTGTTGACTGTTAGCCTCCACGGGAGAGTCACAGCTGCTCGGGTACTTGATGCCTCCGCCAAAGTCCGTCTGATCAGCTCTTCCAATATTGGGACCCCGGCAAGTTTTTGCGCCTTTCCTACTCTATCACCTGAATCTGTAAACCTCTTGCTTAAAAAGGTATTAAGTCTGGGTCACCCATGGATCCCTGTCCTCTCAAAGTTCTGAAAATAGCTAAGGAGGCCTTGACCTCGCATTTCAGGATGGTCCGGAACCTAGCCATATCATAGGGCCAATATCCCTTGATCTGGAAGGCTGCGGTGGTTAGGCCCATCCGTAAAAAGCCCTCCTTAGATCCACTAAATCTAAAAAACTTTCGTCCTATTTCCCTGCTGCCACTCCCTGCTAAAATCCTTGAATCCCATCTCAACTCACATCTGAGTGCCTACCTGAGGGACTACCACATCCTGGATGGTTCCCAACATGGGTTCAGACGGGCTCACAGCACGGAGACTGCTCTTACCATGGTGTTAAACAATATACGAGTTCAGGTGGATGCAGGGCATACCACTCTCCTTATTTTACTCGACCTCACCGCCGCATTCGACACCCTGTTCCTTTGAGATTGGTGGAGCATCTCAAGGAGATAGGGGTAGGCGGCCTGGCGCTGGACCTTCTCGCCTAATATCTTAGTCAGCGGTCTCAAACCATTAGATTGGGCGATTTTTGCTCTGAGTCCTGCCCTCTTGTCTGCGGAGTCAAGGGTGGTGCAATCTTTTGGACTAGAAGTGCTGTCCTATGCGGATGACACGCAGATCATGGTCTCTATCACCCAAAAGAACAGCGATTCTGCGCATAACTTTAACAACTGTATGACAGCTGTCTCTTCATGGATGGTTCAAAATTACCTCAAACTAAATGGTGAGAAGACGAAGGTCCTAATCTTCAGGGACAACTCTGACATCTGTTCAAGTGAGTGGTGGCCCAACTCCCTGGGTACCTGTCCCACTCCTGTCTCCCAGGGGAAAAATCTTGGAGTGGTGCTTGATGGCGGCCTTTCCATGTCTCGCCAGGTCTTCAGAACAGTGGCTACTTGTTTTGGACTTATTCGAGTGATAAGAAAAACTCCCAGTTTCTGTCCATTGAAGCCACAAAAAAGGTCGTTGTGGCCCCAATATTGGCCAGGCTGGACTACTGCAATGCTCTTTATCTGGGAATAGACAAGGGCCAGCTGCGCCGCCTACAGCTGGTACAAAATGCCGCTGCTAGGCTGGTACTGGATCTTCCCAAGCGTCTTTCGGCCTCTTCTGCTCTCAGTTTATTGCATTGGCTCCCTGTGGACCGTAGAGTCTTGTTTAAGACTCTATGCCTCACCCATAATGCATACTACCGACATGGCCCTGTGTGCATAAAGAATATTTTCCATAGGTACGCTCCCTCTAGGAATCTCAGGTCAGCTAATAAAAATCTGCTCATGGTTCCCAGATTCAAAAAGATGAGATGGAAGGAAGAGCCTTCTCACAGGTTGCGGCAAAGTCGTGGAACGCTCTCCCTGTTTCCCTCTCGGGCCAGCAAGTTCACTCAATTTTCCTTAAGACCCTTAAGACCTGGTTGTTTCCTGTGAAACAAATATGAGTATGTATGCTGGCTGTGCCTGTTGGCTCGTCTGTACAGAGTGCCCTGATGCCCTTGGGCTTAGTCCGCGCTTTTACAAATTCCCTTTAATTCATTCATTCAACTGCAAAAGCTGCCATGGATGCAAGTACACCCACACAGCACAGTAAAGGATGGCCGGTCCCACAGTGCAGCTAGTGCGCCACCAGGACCTCAGAACACAGCATGCACCAAAGCACAAGAGACTGCCCAACGCCTCCATAGGCGCAGAGATCACGCCATTTGCTCCTCGCAGTGTACAGACACAGCCGCAAGTCGCGCCACAGGCACACCCAGTGCCAGAAGAAAGCGTCCGCGGAGCGACGGAGCGCACTTGGTCCAAGCACGCAGTAGGCCACGCCAGTGAGTCTGGCAGCACAGGCAGCATATTTATTAATCATTTTTCTATCGCTTTTTATATATATCATTATCTGGTGTATTACGTCTTGTACCCTTCTATAGATACGGACACCTGTTTGCGCTATCCCCCGTCTTAACCGGCAATGATTTTCGCTCTTTAGGCTATGAATATTGTCCGTTTTCGTGCGCTTGGCCCTAGCACGCTGTATTTTGAAACAGAGTCACCATCTTGAATTAGGATGCGTTAGACACATCTTAGTAGTCTAATTGCCACCACGTCATTTTGTGAACATATTTGAAAATATAGAGATGCATTTAGAGTTCGACATTATTTACTACCATTCAGACTCATATCGTTCATAGGTTGGTGTGTAATCTCTTTCCACATTATGAATTAAAACACATACGCGCCATCTTAGACTGGGACGCGCTCCCATTTCTTCCACTGCATCAGTCCTGTTTCTCTATCTATTCTATGACATCACGATTGGTGGTTTTTCACGCCAACTGGGCCCTTTAAATTAGGTACTAGCCGCCCGGCATGTATTCTTCCTATTTCCGTGGAGGATTGCTCCCCACACTGCGATTGTCGGAGCAGCACCATCTTGCTGTCCATCCATCATTTATTTGCACGAGGTAAGAGTTAACCCACGTCGGTCGATCCTAGAGATCTACGGTTTTAGACTGTTACTTTTAGCCAGACATCATTTACTTATATCCGACCCTGGCTCTCTTTACAGCTGTATATTCTCCTTTGTACGAAGACGTCCCCGTCCGTTGATGCACATCAGGCATCGCGTAGTATTTCTACATTTATCAAACAAGGTAGTCTGAACGTCTTTATTTTGAATCCCCTTCCAACTTTAATCGATGTGCCATATCTGTCGCTTTCTATGACTCCATTAGTGCTAATCAAGCCTGTATCCTCTTGTTCTTTTTTCTCTTTTGTAATCTATTAGTGACACAGTATCCGACGTCTCTTTAAGGCTACCCCTCAAGGCATCATACATCGCACCTCCATTTGAATAATTAAGGTATATAAACGCCATTGATTTCCATATACCATGTGTCCTAGCCGTATATGCATAACACTAATCTCTCGCTAATAATTTATTAGAGCTAACCAGTGTCATTTTCTTTCCATCCCTCAGCCTCCTTTCTAGTTGTGAGATCCCAATAGCGAATTGTGAGCCGCGAACTATTTAACAAGAATGATCCTGCTGCTCCACATACAAGTCAAGTCAAGTCAAGTCATAACATTTATATAGCGCACTACATACCCAGAGGGTTTCAAGGCGCTTAGGGAGGGGAGGTGGATTATTTGTCAAATATCCACGTTTTAAGCTGCTTTCTGAACGCTAGGTGATTCTGGGTGAGGCGGAGGTTTTTATATGTAAAAATATGTTTATATGTTTTTACCATCGTCATCTGAACATACAATATCACCTTATATCAGGTAATCTTATGATTACAATTAATTACTAGTTCCATATTTAGGCTTTAGGAGTTAACTTTGGTGTTAATAGCACTCTTGATACTGTTGAGACATCCCTACAGCGATTTTTAACAGAATGTCAATAGGGGATCCTTTCTACTGCCTAGAATCATATATACGGCGAGTGAACAATTTTATCTGCTATCTAGGTTGTCTTATAATGTATGAAGCAATACAGATGGTCACATTATTAACGCTTCCCATCGACTGATCCTCCGAGTGGTAGAAGGCTACTTCCTTTCTGCGAGCGTTCCTATGAATGTGTATTTTTGTCATCACTCACTAGACGATCCCCCGTCTACATTCCATCTGATCCCATGATACAGTGACTTACCACTTAGAATTTGTTTTTTTCTACCCTAAGATTCCTAATATATTTTTTTATTTACATGTTTTGATTAGCGATGTGACCCATTGTGTTCAAAATTGGTAATATGCGCCTTATCAATACTACATCTGTCTGTGTCTCTCCTCTGATTAGGAATTAACTTTAACCAAGAGATACAGTGTTTCTAAGAAATACACATGAAGATATCACCCTCTAGTATTGTACTGCATGGATAGAGTGTCTTCTGATGTAAGTGTAATGCCATGTATTCTGTAATATGTTTCATTACAGTTTTTCTCAACATGTATTTTAAAACGCAATGTGTCATATTTAAAAAATATCATTATAGTCTGTATCAACATATTTATCAAGACGCAATGTTCTATATTTTACAAATTGTCAGAAAAGAACAGACGTCCAGAGTCGGTGGACAGTGAGGATGGTGTCTTATTGTGGTGTTGGACAATTGGGCGTAACCTTTAAGAATTATGATAATAATCAATAAACGAGGGGTATAATTCCCATGGAAAAGGCAAAAAAGTTTTTCAACACTTGATAATAGAGCAAAAAAGTACACATTTGTATAAATCTTTTAAGGGGGGGATTATGTATATTTTAAGTTCATAAGGTAGAGTAGATACGGGAAAGGGACAAATTCTTACAAACTTTGATTCAGGTATTTTGGACCAGCTCCTGTGTATCGGATTACAACATTAAGACAAATATTACACTGGTTTTTTCATTAAAAGCATATCACCACATGTGTTTGGTAACAATATACAAATTTTATTACACTTTACAAAAATGTTAAAATACACTTTAAAAACATTTAGCAATAAACATAATCATCACAAATTCTTGAATAAAAAGTCACAGAATCAAAAGGTCGACGCGGCGTTTCGGCTTTTTCTAGTATGCCTTCATCAGGACTGATTCTAGACAATTAAAAATCATAAAACAACAGAGTTACCAAACAGATAATAGTGTCTGTTACATTTTTCATCTTTCTTTTGTTACATGTTGTCGTCCCGATCCCAAGTCCTCTACTACTTGTCATGGACTACACACTTTGTCTATTTAGTTTAGGCGTGGGCGGAAAATCCGTTCCGCTCGCGGATTTTGCGGATTTTCGGGAAATCCGCAATCCGCGAGATTTGCGAATTTCCCGCAAAATCCGCAAATCCGCGAGCAGCGGATTTTGCTCGCACTGCTCGCACTGTTCGCGTGAGTTCGCGCCCCGCGAATAAGTGCAAAATTGCAGAAATACGATTTTAGCAAAACTGAAAGTAACTACTTACCAGGTTCAAAAGTTCAGGCTCATCATTAGTAGCCATTTCCTGGAGTGCTTCCTGAGGGGCCCCTCCAGAGTTCAGTTGCCAGTTGAAACTAGTATGTGACCCTGCTCTGAACCTCAGAATAGTTACACATATGCCACAAAGGTCCTGAATTACAGCTAAGGGAGACAAGCAGGAGCCAGGCTGGAAGTTAAAATCCATTAATCAGCCCCTAATTCATTATTGTCAGTTGGGGCAGGGCAGGTGTTGTAACTAATTTTGCAACAATGAAAGCACTTAGCAAGTGCAAAAGATCACTAATCAGGGCGCACTAAGGAAGCAGGTGCCAGCTAAAAAAATATTCTGTGACACATGAATCAGCCCCAAATTAATTCAGGTCACTTGAGGCAGGGAAGGTGTGCTTTGCTTTGCCGAAAATAATGTACACTGGACAACCAGAGGGTGTGGTGATGAAACAGAGGGTGGCATGGGTGGGCCAGAGGGTGGCATGAGTAGTCAGAGAGTGGCAGTGGTGACAGAGAGTGGCAGTGATGAAGAAGAGTGTCCCAAACAGGCTGGACACGTAGAAACAACAAGTTCGCGAAACTTGCGACCCGACAGGTAAGTTCGCAATTTGCGAAAGTGTACAAAACCCTCGCGAACTGGCAGAAACACGGGCGAACACAAAAAAAAAAAAATCCGCAAATTCGCGGGAATTCGCGGATTTTGCGGATTGCGAATCCGCAAATCCGCAAAATTCGCGAACGCGAGATCCGCAAAATTCGCTCATGCTTAATTTAGTTACAATGCACATATTCTGTCTCTTTTATCTGAAACACATAGAAACACATGTCTTCTTGACAAGTATCAGTGGTACATTTATATTGATGTTTTTCCTCTCTTTTGCCTTCCCCTTGGAACTATATATATCCATCTTGGTATACCCATGTGACCATCACCCGGAATTAGTACCTTCTATGATTGAATGCGTACCTTGTAGATCCAAATGGATTTATTGTCCATGTGGATGGAACTAGTTGGTTCCACAGGAAGTCCTTTTTTGGAAATCTGGACCACTGGTGGATTTGACTTTGCTAATGGTTATTTGCAAAGGTGCTCTGTCTCTAAAATAGAGATATGTAAATACCGAAGAAGAATATTGTTATACTCAAGATACAACATTACATTTTGGCTATATCTAGCTATGGGTCTCTTTCGTATTTTACCTTAAACGTGGGTTAATTCAATTTCCACTGTTTAGGGATCAGCTTATTGTAGAATTAAAATAGGAGACTTGAAATCTTCCTTCTATGCCTGTGAGTATAAAGGCAACAATGTGTAGGCCTGTTTTGTAGGTTATTTCTGCCCTATTCATACTCCAGGACTACATACCTCAATGGGACTCTGTTCCTGCTGTGTATTTAGCTGCCAGGAGGAGCCACCGTTTTATAAAATTGATCGACTGGGACTTTTCTCCCTATAAAGTTAAAATTCATATTGTAGGATATGTCACTTAACTTTCTATTGCCTACTTTGTTTCTATTATTAATTTCATTATCATAACACTCACCGTGGGAGCCGGAGTACTGGTTGCAACAACACCTCAAAACTTTTTTTCAATTAGATGAGCCTGTTTGCCACACACGATGAATATTTCGTGATTCTCCTCTTCAACTTGATGATATCTATAGGAGATTGCATATCAGGAGTTATATTGCTTTATTTAGACGCACTCACTGTTGTATATATTAAGATCTAGATTCTGTATTGTGTTTTTATATTCTATTCTTGTATCAATTTATTTAAGACATCGCACTCTTCATAAAGAAATTCCTCTAAATTAGTTTATTCCTTATTTTCACTTTTGTAATAGTGTCATTGGGGCATAAGGCTATTTTGTCTATCCTACTTTATATAAACATGTCTTATCCATCTATTTTTGTGAGCCATAGAGTGAAAAACATTATCAACAGGAATTGGCACTTAATAAAAGATAAAACTCAAATTCCGATTCCAAAGCCTATCTTCTCATATAGAAGAAACAAAACCATTCGGAATTCTTTGGTACACACATACAGAGAAAAGGTTACAAACAGCCAACGTACCATTAATGAGACCCCCATGCCAACAGGGACATTTCCATGCTCAGGCTGCAGTAATTGCTCTAGTATCATCAAAGGCGACATTATAACAGTTAATGATAGATCAGTCAGCATAAAAAGCTTTATGAACTGCAGGACAAAAAATGTCATTTACTTGATCCAATGCCCCTGCCATAAATCCTATATAGGTGAGACATCCAGAGAGATCAGATTACGCTTAAATGAGCACCGATCAGCCATAAGGACTAATAAACTAGGCGCACCCCTTACTGAACATTGGCGCGATGCAGGACATCAAATTGATGATCTTAAGTGGTGCTTACTCGAGAAAATCACAGTAACTAGGAGAGGAGGTAACCTAGAAAATAAGAGAAAAAAGCGAGAACAATTCTACATGTCTTCCTTTAACAGTGTAAGGTGTGGCTTAAACTCCAGAGAAGACTGGGAGAAAATAATTCTTAATTGAGAAAATACACAGTAGCATACTTCCAACAAAAATTATGAAATAAGAAAAGAGAGATAACAGGATCTATATGGCTGAGATACCCGCCACCCCCTCTCTACGCAATCCCCAAGGATGGGAAAACGGAAACGGTTCTGAACTTTTGGAAGGCGGGAGGGAGTGACCCTCCCGGCCGTATTTATTAAAATATGAAACAAAATCAAAACATTAAAATAACAGTTTCATAATATGTACAATTTCATTTCCACATTACGATGTTTGGCTAACATTAACATATTTCTAATACAAAGGTTCTCCTAGCCGAAATACCATCCTACAAAACATTTAACTTGAAATTTTACATCCTAACGTTAAGGGCCAACGGCAAGGTCGTAACCGGTGTCAGATCCCTAAACCAGAATTACCCCCCCCCACTTGGGAGGGGCGACCGCACAGAGGCTGTACCTCAAATGCATCTACAAATTTCCCTTGACTTGACGGGGGCCCCAATGAACTCGACGCCATTTAAAGGTCGTCCGAGGACTCGTGTGAGGTGTCTAGAAGGTAGCGTAAACCCCCTCCCCACCCCACACAACTTACCACATCTGCCGTCGCAGGTGTCCTGGCCCCGGGAAATTCCCCAGGAGGGGCCCGTAGCCCCTCCTATCAAGGAAGGGGCCTTGACCGCCTTTCCTTTACTTTCGGCGGCCCATCCTTAGAAGGGACCGCCTCCCCGTTGAGGGGCCAATGGCCACCTCCCCCGGGCGCTCCCATTCGTAATGGGTGACGCCCCCCCATAGGGATCTTCCAATTACTGCTCACCGATCATGACCTTACCGCCCGACCAAAATAAATACGACAATTAACTAAATTACTAAATTAAAAGACAACCATAACTACTTCACGTATGATTACTGATCAACACTAGTGCAAAACTTTATTCGAAAAAACATACTCTAGATGATCATTCTCTTTATTGCATACACAAAAAACACGTCCATCATCACAACCTGTAAGAAATAGAGTTACCACATCAAAACTTTATTTAAAAAACCACTTGCTGTCTTCAGGGGCTGGTGGGTGGGTCAAAATTGGCTCTTCGTTCCGTCTCGAGCTCACGTGCAGCGGGGAGGTGCAGCTTCAGAGCACAGGAACAAGAGGATGCTTTCTTGGCTTGTTGCTCCTTTTATCCGTCTTCGGGCGGGCGTAAACCCGCCTCCGCCTGCCCCCCGGGGGCGTGGCCGGCGGCGTCAGCGTCTAGGACAACCCACTCCAGGGCGGGAAAAGGCGCGCCCCGGCTACGCCGCTTCGGGCATACCAGCCGAGACTCGCCTCCCGCCCAAGATGGCCTCCCGGGGGGATCGGGGTACTCCACCATACGTTCGGGGGGACCGAGTGGTCGCCCCTTTCCATATGGCTGAGATACCCGCCACCCCCTCTCGACGCAATCCCCAAGGATGGGAAAATGGAAACGGTTCTGAACTTTTGGAAGGCGGGAGGGAGTGACCCTCCCGGCCGTATTTATTAAAATATGAAACAAAATCAAAACATTAAAATAACAGTTTCATATTATGTACAATTTCATTTCCACATTACGATGTTTGGCTAACCTTAACATATTTCTAATACAAAGGTTCTCCTAGCCGAACTACCATCCTACAAAACATTTAACTTGAAATTGTACATCCTAACGTTAAGGGCCAACGGCAAGGTCGTAACCGGTGTCAGATCCCTAAACCAGAATTACCCCCCCCACTTGGGAGGGGCGACCGCACAGAGGCTGTACCTCAAATGCATCTACAAATTTCCCTTGACTTGACGGGGGCCCCAATGAACTCGACGCCATTTAAAGGTCGTCCGAGGACTCGTGTGAGGTGTCTAGAAGGTAGCGTAAACCCCCTCCCCACCCCACACAACTTACCACATCTGCCGTCGCAGGTGTCCTGGCCCCGGGAAATTCCCCAGGAGGGGCCCAGAGCCCCTCCTATCAAGGAAGGGGCCTTGACCGCCTTTCCTTTACTTTCGGCGGCCCATCCTTAGAAGGGACCGCCTCCCTATTGAGGGGCCAATGGCCACCTCCCCCGGACGCTCCCATCCGTAATGGGTGACGCCCCCCCCATAGGGATCTTCCAATTACTGCTCACCGATCATGACCTTACCGCCACAGGCCGGATAGTTGACCGGCTATCCGGACCCCCCACAACAACTCCTGCCTAAAGGTCATGTTTTAAACTCCTTAGCCAAGCTATGAGGTCTCCTATGAGTAACTCATTCCCCACCCGGGACAAATGGACCCCATCTCCCAAATACATACTGTCCCCCTTGATACAACCATGCGGGATAGAATGCAGTGTACTTGAACGAAACAATCTACCCAACTTGTTATTTATTTTCTTTACTGAGTGATTCAGAGCAGAAACCGAAATCGCCCCCCGCCACACTTTTCGTGGAATCATATGGGACCATGCAATTGTGCACCCTGGAACTCTTCTCGCCAACCAACTTACAGTGGAAAGCATTGCCTCAAGAAGCAGTCGTCTACCAGTGGTTACCAAATCATTACCCCCAAGATGGACTATGATTATAGACGGCGGTGACCTTGTCCGCCCTAACAAACCCTCCATAAAATTTTGAAACTGGTCAATACAGAGCCCGCCCCTTCCGTAGAAGGTCACCCTGTACCCGTATTCCCCAGCCACGTGAATCATGTCACCTGCTTTGAATACGTCCGCGGCGCGCCTCACGTATGAGTGGCCCACGACCCACACCACTTTTTCCGCAGCCGGCGATGTTTGACCGCTGGTTCCCAGGTGTCGGGTCGACTGCACAGCCCGCCCCGCCTCGTGAGCTTGCGAAACTGTAAACCAAACAAAAACAAGAAGCGTGAGTACATGATAGCAGCTTCACAACATGTGCAACCGCACATACCTTTTGTAACAATTCGAGGACCAACGCCCCAAACGTTTCACTTTCTCTATACTCAGACCCCTGGCTGTAGCCTCAGTAGCAGCCCCTATCCGGAAGGAATGGGTCCCAAACTCGCCGGGGTTCAAACCTGCGGCCGAAAGCGCCATTGCAAGCACCCGCTGGAACTGAAATCTCGTCAGTGGGGTGGCATCAGTGTGCCTCAACAAGGTCCTTCCCCATGATGACGCCCTCTGTACTAAATATTCCTCTACGCAAACGACAGGGCACATGGGAGATCCGGGAATCCGATGTATTACTACACAATCCCCTATCGCACCCTGATCAGCCTTGGACCTGACAAAGGAGACAGTCATTGTCTCCCCCTTTACCTGAATGTGCTCCCGGCACAGTCCCCCCGCCGTATCCCGTTTGTTCCTCGCCACCAGTTCGCTTACCCGCATTGCCCCATGGAATGCTAACGCAAAGGCGGCCCGGAATAACACTGTTTCATACTGGGATGAACATGTCGCAGGGAGTACGGATAATAACAGGGCCAACCTATCCAGACCTATCGGGTGCCTCTCATCTACTCTGCGACCCTCAAGGCGTTGCCACCCCCGTAGCGCTTTCTGTACCACAAAGGACGCTGTTGGGTCCTGGATCCCATGAGCCCTTGCCATAAAGGAAATGGCGGCCCGATGCCTCTGGGCCGTAGCTACTGACTTGCCTGCCCGATGTAAAGACAGCAAGAATTTTACAACAAGCTCTTCCTGACCCCAAAGCTCCCCCCTAGCAGAACCCAAAAAGGACCAATAGGAACGGAACGCCCCTTCATATGCCTTCCTTGTCCTGGGTGCTAAACTCTCTCCCACGAGGTTTTGTAGTTCGGGGCACCGAGAGACCAGAGAGCTTCGGGAAAGGGTGCCGCCACCGGGTCCGCTGTGGGCAGAAAACCCCAGAAGGCCTGCATACGGAAACGAGAAAGCGCATCAGCCGCTTGGTTCAGCACCCCTGGGACATGTCGCGCCCTAAAGATCACATTCAACTGCATACACAACAATACAATTTCTTTGAGCAGTCTCAGAATCCATTTGCAACGTGCTGCCTGACTATTGATACACTCAACCACGGTCATGTTATCAGACCAGAACACCACAGAGTGATCTCGGAACCCCTCAGGCCATGTTTTCAGGGCCACCAAAATAGGGAAGAGTTCGAGGAAAGCAATTTTACTTGTCAGCCCGCACTCGTGCCACCATGTCGGCCATTTTTGAGCCGACCATTGATTACCGAATATGGCGCCAAAACCTATACTCCCCGCCGAATCTGTCCACAGCCCTAGCTCCTCGGATGACACCGCCGGCTTGTTCCAGACAATTCGACCATAGAAATCCGCCAGAAATGCCAACCAAATGCGCATGTCCTGGCGAATCTCTGCCGAGAGCCTTGTGCGGTGATGTCCCTCTTTAAGGCCGACCATGGCTTGTGCAATCGAGCGGGAAAAGGGGCGGGCCATTGGGATTACTCTAAGGGCAAAATTCAACTGGCCCACCGTTTGTTGCAATTGATGCAGGTTCACCTTAGTCTCACGAATACATGTTTCAAGGGATGCCCTGAATTTCAACACCTTCTCTTTGGGCAACCGAAAACAACCTTCCTCCGAGTCGAGCTCGATCCCGAGGAACTCGAGTGAAGTCGAGGGACCCACAGTCTTACCTGGTGCCAATGGCACGCCGAAGTGATTCATTAAGACACAAAACTCTGATAAAGCCTGCCCACATTCTGGATCCCCGGCTGCCCCCAGGAACAGAAAGTCATCGAGATAATGCATCACATGCTGAAAACCCGTCTTTCTTGTGAATACCCATTGCAGAAAACAACTGAACTTCTCAAAATAAGCACAAGATATGGAGCAACCCATTGGCATACATTTATCCATGTAATAGCGACCCTTGAGGTTCCGTGACGGTTCCGTGACGATTTGAACCCGTGTTTTCAAGTTTGTCCGAAGTACACAATATTGGTATCAGTGAACCGCAAATGATCCATTTAGCATACCCTGGTGTTTTCGCTACGCTACTAGCAAGAGCACTCCTTTTATTGACACATTTCTGATCTACCCACGGCATCCATCTTAGATCATGGCAGCCATTTTGTGTTTCTTGCCCTCACATACGCAATAACCTCTGACCACTCCATTTCGATTAAGGACACGTAGCCTTAGCCGGAGATTCACCTCTTTCATGACACGTGCACCTTAAACTAGATCACGCTGTAGCTGCATGACTCGACAAAGGCTGCCTCCCCTGCCCGAGGCCAGTCTTACTAAACTGGTCTTCGTGTCCATTGTCCTGATCATGATTAGGCGGCCGAAGCCGGTAGCCTTGCCCATTTACAACCCACAAGCATCTCTTATCCCGCTTTCCTATCTTCCACACCTGGCTCCGTTCCTTTCTTTCTGAATCTTTATTAGGGGGGGGTAACGAAATTTACGATGAGGCGGTCCGGCTCTTGAATGCAATATTGACAAGGGATTGTGATGAACTAGTGGGAACCCCTCTTCGTAAGATGTTTCGTATCAGATTTTATCAACGGTTCCTGTGTACGCCAAATATTTATTGTTTATGACACAAAGGTTTTGGGAATGTACCAACATGTGAAGAATTCGCCTGAAGGCCAAAAACTAGTATATAAGGAGCAACGCACTTTGTACAATTTGAACAGGCTCCTAGATTCTGCCCGTGTGTAGTATCTGTGACTTCTGTGTCCCTGCAGTAATAAACCTTTGGTCTTTGACGCCACCATCGAGAAGCCCGTGTTTCTGTTCATTTGTGCACCAAGGCAGGTGGAACTCCGGGGTCTTTGGGTGTTGTTCCCTGACACCTCTGGACGGAACCAAAAAGTCCAGAACTCCAATTGGCGCCCATTGTGGGGCGACGTCATTCGGTACCGGTCCAAAAGCCTGAAGAGTTCGAGAAGCTTCGTGTGAAGATTCCCGAGGGAGGCGCCCCACTTCATCGATCCCGGCATATCGCAAAAGTGGCCCAAAGTTCTCTTCCACGAGGGTTCCCGTTCAAGACGGCTGCAGTGGGCCGTTGCCTTGACCGTCGCCCTGTCTTGGACCCGAGGTGCAGTCCTTAGTACGGCGAAACGTGACGGGTTTCTCCTTGGTGACGTCTTCAGTGACTCAGTTAAGTATTTAGTGATAGCTAGCTGGTTACTTTGTGAGGATTGTTAAAATCCTTGATTGGTTCGGTTTGGTTTGGTTCTTAGTGGGATTATCACAGGTTGTTCTGGTTACGATAATCTATTTGGTTTAGTTTGGGTATCGATACAACAGTTCGTTTTGGTAGGCCTAAATTCTTGGTTTAAGTGCACACATCTGTTTTGTGTTTTGTTTGTTTTGTGTTCCGGACTGAAAAATGGTAAGTCGGAAAATGTTGTCTTGCTTTGGTTGCAACCGTGACTCACGATTGGAGGACTCCTGTCTGGTTCCTCCAATTGGGACTCCCCTATATGATTTATATTGTAAATTTGGTGTGGGTCCTATATCTTATAATGAGGTATGGGTCCGTTACACTGCGAAGGATGGTGTCCTTAGTTGGCCACTGCATGGTAGTTTTGAACCCGAGATTCTCGACAACTTAGAAGCGAAATTGTTTAGGAAGAAAGCCCGGCCGGCAATGTTTGATTCTTTCCGTTACTGGCGAAAAGAATCCAAACAGAGAGAAATGAAAAGGTTGAAGAAAGAACAGAAAGAACAAGACGAGTTGACTCTAGAGCAAGCGGCTAAGCAGTTGCAGGCTAACGAGTGTGAGAAAGCCATAGATGTGGCCATTAGAGAGCATAATTTAGCGATTGACAAGTGCTATCCTGCCTTGCCATCGAAAATGGCTAAGATACTGGAGGATTCCGAAAACGATCCTCTGTTGTCTTATCTGTTACGGTCACCTCCACCGTATGCACAAGGTGCTACAGCTCCACTTGTCCCGAATGTTCAATTGCCGGTTGCTGGACAACCTGGTGTTCTTGCTCCTGTCCCTCCGAATCAAGTTCCCGTACCTCCTGTGATCAATGTAAATGTTCCTACAGCTCCTCCTCTTCCTGAACTGCCAACTTCTATACCTATATCTGTGTCACTTGCACCTACTGTTCCACAAACTATTTTTCTCGATACTCCTACTGTTCCATTATCTATTCCTACCTCTACTGCGTTCTCTACGTCTGCGAGTGTGTTAACTCCACTTTCTGTTCGTCGAAGAATCACTGATTCTGTTACTAATATGCTGTCTCCTTTATATAAAACTTTAATTAAGACTCCTACTCCTGACTCTGTTCAGAGAGGTAGTCAGCTTCCAAGTACTGAGGAACGGGGAATTTTAGATTCCACGGCTCTCAGATGGATTTCGAAGAGTAGAAGATATAGTACAAGAGATGTGCTAGATACATTTATGCAGTGGAAGGAACCAACGCAACGGTATGTCTTTGATGAGATGTGCTCGTTGTTACGTGAAGAAATAGAAGAAGATGATGTTGAATCAGATTTGGAAGATTTAATTAAAGTTCAGAAAGAGTTTGCTGCAGGAATGATAGTGGGTGATAATATAAAAGAAGCGATGGAACTTATTTTAAGTTTTAGGAATGATCCATCTCTTCGTTCGCCGAGAGATTTAGAAAGAGGAAAAACGAAGCTAAGTCGCCAATATCCTATGAGGGAGGTTCCTCCAATTTGGCGCGAAGCAGTGGCAGCTGATAATAATGCTGGTATTGCAGCTGTTCCAGCACAGTTCCAAAGAGTGTGGATACACATTCCATGGAAGCGAGCTGAAGTGCTAGCAGTGAAACAGGCCTTGCCAGATCCACGTAAGAATCCTGCTGGATATTACAAGGAATTAACACAGACAGTTGAGGCCTGTATAATGAACTTAGCGGACATTGATATGTTATTTGGCAATGTAGTTCCACAACCAATTTGGGCTAAAATTCGTAGAGAGGATCATCAAGCTGCTTTAGGTGGTGATTGGGCAGCTATCACCGCAGCAGATGGTCAGCAAATAGGTGGTGCAAAACCCGAACCCTTAATTGCTAATCTTCCAGGTAGAATAATTGATCTAATGAAGACTCTGATGCCAGCATTGCGTGTTAATTGGGACAAGTTGTCAGCATGCAGGCAGAAGAAAGACGAAAGTGTCTCCGGTTTCTTCACGAGGTTTGAAGAAACTTTTGTAGATCATAGTGGTCAGGACATGAGCACAGAAGGAGGACAAAGATTGTTTGTCGATAAATTTGTGCATAATTTGTTACCTGAATTATGCAATAAACTAAAAGACTCAGAAAGTGCGTGGGCTGTATCCACAACTGCGCAAATACTTGCGACTGCACAGTACTACGAAAATAGGGATAAAGAAGAAAAGGAGAAATCAGAGAAGAAAACGAAAGATTTAAAAACTAAAGTTCTCTTGCAGCAGGCGTATCCGCCTCGCACGAATCAATCTAATACGCAGCAAGGTTCGTACCAAAGGACAGATTATAGTACATCAAGGCCTCAATATCAATGGAATCAGTGCGCGTATTGTAAGAAAGAGGGTCACTATAAAAATGAATGTCCGATCTTAGCGCAAAATAATGCAGCAGCAGCTCAGAGAGGTCGTGGTGGTTTTGTGCAGCATTCTAGAGGTCGAGGACGAGGTGCTATGCCTCCACAAACGAATGATCGTCCCTCCAATCACTTTGATCAACGAAATGGACAATCTACTCAGCAAAATAGATCTCAACAATATCTTGTTGAGGACTATTGTGAAATAGATGAGGGTTTTCAGCAAAATGGGTACTAGGACAGCCATGGACAAAGAGAGGGAGTAGTATCAGTTCCAGTGGATCAGAGTGGGCCTTATGTCGCAGTAGCAACATCAGGTGTAGTCGAACCGTTTCTGTTGGATACTGGTGCCGCAAAAAGTTCTATCATTCATGCGAAACTCCCTGGCGCACCTTTGTCCGGCTCAACAAATGTTTCCGTAGGCTTTTCAGGCGCCCCTGTTTACAACCCGATATCTGGTCCTTTGTCTATTTCTGTTGGACCGTGCCAATTGAAAGCACCCCTGATTTTAACGACAGGTTGTAATGAAAATCTGCTTGGTTTGGATTTGTTAAAACGACTATATGCGACATTGTACTGTTCTCCGGAAGGAGTACAACTCACGTTGGGTAAAAATATCACCTCTCCGATGTACTTGTCAATGGACGCACTCCCGCCAGAGCTACGCTCACTCCCTGATTCTCTTTGGGCGACTGGTCCTAATGATGTAGGTCTCTTAGAAATTCCACCGTATGTGGTAACCTTGAAAGCAAATGTAAAATTTCCAAGAATTCCCCAATATAAAATATCTAGTGAAGGAGAACGTGCACTTTTATTGATTGTGCAAGATTTGATTAAGAAAGATGTGATTGAAGAAACTAGAGGAAATGTCTGTAACAGCCCTGTATTACCGATTTTGAAACGAACTGATCCTACAAAACCTCCAGTGTACAGGTTTGTCATAGACCTTAGAGAAGTTAATAAAATTGTGGTTCCGCAGTTTCCTGTGGTTCCGGACATTACTGCCTTGCTAACATTGATTCCTGCTACAGCCACATGGTTCTCAGTTATCGACTTAAAGAATGCCTTTTTCAGCATTCCGATAGCCGAAGAAAGTAGAGATATTTTCGGCTTCTGTTTAGGAGGTCGAAGTTTCAGATTTAAACGAGCTCCACAAGGCTATTGTGAAAGTCCATCTATTTATAGTCAAGCATTAAAAAGCCAGTTAGATTCTTTTGTCCTTCCTCCAGGTTCTGCCCTAGTACAATACGTAGACGATCTTCTAGTGGCTGCCGATGACAAGGAAACTTGCAAAGCAGCTACAATTTCCTTATTGCATCATTTGTCTAAACTTAATCACAAGGTGTCTCCTTCCAAAATGCAATATTGCTGCCAAGAAGTGACCTACCTAGGTCATCTCTTGTCAAAGGAGGGAAGGAAGTTGACCCCAGAAAGAATAAAAGCAATTACACAGATGAGTGTTCCACGCACACAGAGAGAAGTACGTGCCTTTCTAGGTATTACCTCTTACTGTAGGCAGTGGATCCCAAATTTTTCTCTTTTAGCGAAACCATTGGTAGCCTTGACTGGGAAAAATGTTCCGAGTCCGGTGCCATGGTCTGATGAATGTCAAGAGAGTTTTACTGAATTACGAAAAGCATTGTGTTCAGCTCCTGTATTGGGTACACCTGATTACAGTAAGCCATTCACGCTCTACGTTCACGAGAGAGACGGTTGCGCGTTGAGTGTTCTGACACAGAAGTTTGGTGATAAACAACGCCCTTGTGCGTATTTCTCATCAACATTAGATCCGGTAGCCAGAGCGTTGCCTAGTTGTTTGAGAGCTACAGCGGCAGCTGCGGCTTCCATTCGACAATCTGCTGGTTTGGTGATGAACAACATGCTAGTGGTCATGGTTCCTCATGCAGTGGATACACTCATGAACCGAACGAAGACACAACACCTTACCAGTGCGAGACTATCTGGTTACGAACTGACATTACTAGCGGGTCATATTCAGATCAAAAGATGTAATGAATTGAATCCAGCAACACTGTTGCCGACTGATCAAGAGTCGAGTGATTCCGAGCCACATGATTGCTGTTTTAAAACGGAGGAAGAGACAAAAGGACGTATCGACTTGAAGGATACTCCGTTATCCGATCCGGATGGTACGCTGTATGTGGACGGGTCATGTTTTAAATTGGAGAATGGTGATGTGACTGCTGCTTACGCAGTAACTACTTTGAAGACGATTGTGGAGACTGCAAGAGTGAGTCAGAATTCTGCCCAAGCTGCAGAATTAATAGCTCTAACGAGAGCGTGTGTTTTAGCTGAGGGAAAGAGAGTGAATGTGTTTACAGACAGTCAGTACGCATTTGGCGTGGCCCATAGTTTTGGCCGGTTGTGGAGAGAAAGAGGTTTCATTACGTCCCATGGGACCAAGATCCAACATGGTCAGCTAGTTAACGACTTGTTGGAATCTCTAACCTTGCCGACTGAAGTTGCGATTGTAAAGTGCAGTGCTCATAAAGCAATCACCGATGATGTTGGTCGTGGGAATGCTTTTGCTGATGAAATTGCTAAACAGACAGCTAGAGACACGATGAGCAGAATGTATGTTGCTACGTCTGCAAGATGGATTGCTGAGTCTGGGATGTGCGAGGATACTATGGAAAGTGTGAAAGAGATTCAGAAAGAAGCAACTGAGGAAGAGAAACGTGTATGGAGAGAAAGTACGGGCAAGTTGGACTCGAATGGATGTTGGATTGATTTGACAGAACAGCAGCATTGGATGTTGCCTGATGCGTATGTGCTTGCAGTAGTGACGATGGCACATGGAGTAGCGCATATAAGTTCGAAAGGAATCTGTAAGATGTTGGCTCCGGTCTGGAAAAATGAGGGAATCAGTAAATGTGCAGAGAGAGTGGTGAAAAATTGCATGGTGTGCTTGATGCATAATCCTGGCAAGGGAACTCCAACTCCAGCTGGTCATTTCGCTCCTCCTTCCTGCCCTTTTGAAGTGATTCAGTTAGACTTTATTCACATGGACCGCTGTAATAATTTAAAATATGTCCTGGTGGTGGTTTGTGCTTTTTCCAGGTGGATAGAAGCATACCCACTAAAGGACAACACTGCCCTATCAACTGCCAAAATTCTTCTCAAAGAATATTTCCCTAGATACGGAATGCCACGGATTGTATGGTCAGATAACGGAAGTGAGTTTATAGGGAAAGTTATGCAGAGTGTGTGTGCCGGCCTAGGGCTGAAACAGAAATTCCACAGTGCGAACCATCCCCAGTCTGCTGGTTTAGTGGAGGGTTACAATGGCACCCTCAAGCTGAAAATAGCTAAAATACAAGCATCCACAGGTTTAGCCTGGCCAGACGCACTTCCTTTGGCCTTGTTATCAACGAGAGCAACTGTACATTCTAGAGTAGGGCTTAGCCCTTATGAGATAGTCTTTGGCCGCCCGGCAAATATCTGGGGTGTGCCAAGGCCTAAGGAATTTTGCTCTTTAGAATATCCTATGTTGACAGACTACCTTTACGACTTGACTGCTAAATTGAGTCTTATTCATCAACAGGTTTTCGATGCTTTACCAAAGCCTCCGGAAAGTCCAGGGCATCAGCTGAAACCAGGAGACCAAGTAGTCATCAGGAACTTCGCGAGGACGAAGAACCTTCAGCCGAGATTTGTCGGCCCCTTCCAAGTCCTGCTTGTAACGAGGACAGCAGTTCGTGTAGCTGGCCGCAAGCACTGGGTGCACGCGTCCCATGTTAAGCGTGTCCCTTTGCCGCTTCCTTACGACGACTGGGTGAAGAAGGGAATTGGTGCCTCCGAATCTGAAAGCACACCGAAGTTCATCCCTTTCAGCGATGCCGAATTGATTACTGACACTCCGAAATCTGACTCTCCTCCTGAAAAGACTCCTTTGAACACTGAACATTTGTCTCCAGCATCAGAAGAAACTTTGCCATCTGCGAACTTAAACACTGCAACAGCTGCTAGTGATACACTATTTGCCGATCAAACAGTACCTGCGAAGCAAACATATAATTTACGAAAACGTAAAATGGACAAATAAAGCAGGCAACTGCATATATTGTGATTTTGATATATTGAACTTTTGCCCTCAGCCAGGAAGTTTGCTATTGTTTTATTGTTTTTAAAATTGCCTTGCCGTCTGGGTAGCCGTAGGGTCGTGGCTGTGTGCCTAGTTGAATCTGCGGGGGTCTGACACAAGGTCGATCTTTCTGTTAGTTCTGGGAACTCCCAGGGCTGATAGAGGCATTTTCATCTACGTACACATCATCAGTGGTCGCGAGCGGATTGTAGAAGATGGAGCTTCCTGCGCTGCAACGAAAAAATGTGATATATGTTCGCAGAAACAGACTTCATAGAATTCTTCATAGCAAATGCTTTTTGATGCAATGTGCCATTACATTCTTGATTATTTTAGCAACATTGGTGGGTGGAATCGTCTTTAGTATAAATCTGATTTTTGTGCCAGTTACTACAGTACCTCCCCTTGATCCTGCCATTTCTACTGTTTCTTCTATACACTCTTTTCACTCGTTTCCGGAACATGAGCAAGCCCGACGCTCAGAGTTCATTAACAACACTTTTGTACAGCTCTTGCACCAACACCAACTGGTAGTTAACACTACAGACTGCTGGGTGTGTGGCTTGATACCCCACACTATGGATAAAGGTATTCCCTATCTGGTTTTGCCTTTCAGCTACAATGGATCATTTCAGGCCCTCCAAACCATCTTTGCTTATGCCCTTGAAACCTATCCTCCACGTCCACCACGTTCCACTAAATATAACTCTGCCAACAAAGCCTTAGTCCAGGGAATTATTGACATGGTCAAGGACGTCAATAATACTCCATCATACCCTAGAGACGAATTGCGAGTATATTTAAGTTGGAATACTTCAGAATATCGCCTTAGTTTAGGAGAAAGCAAGCGTAAAAGCTCAACTCCAATCTGGGTCGTACCTCACCGAGGTCAGGTCTGTTTGCAAGGTAATGGGAGAAATCCGAGAGCTCAGCTAGGGAGGAGTGAGTGCGTAGAGACTTATGTGTTTCCGGCCAACTCTTCCCCTGCCTTCCTCACTGCTAGGGGTACCTACTTCATTTGTCGAGACAGAGCTTATACATGGTTGCCTGCCGACTTTTCAGGATCATGTTATATTGCTCGATTGTTGCCTCCGACATACACTGCTTCATCTGATTACCACAGAACCAGAGTAGCGAGAGGTGTCTTCAGCAAAGAAGATACCGCTGGTCAGGAAGCTGGAGACTTCTTCAAAGGCTTCCTTCCGTTCTGGGGGCCTATGGCCAATAGTAGAAATATACGTCAGCTAACACGGGTAGTTGAATCTACTATTACCGAAACTGCTGGTGCCCTTAGCAATCTGACAGCTGAGCTTCAGGCGGATAGACTCATGACGTTGCAGAATCGTATGGTTCTAGACGTTATACTTGCAGATCGAGGTGGGGTATGCAGAATGATCCAATCGAGCTGCTGTGTCTTTATTCCTAATAATGCTCCAACAGTCTATGAGGCGATCTCTAAGCTACACAAGATTTCCGACTCTATTCACGTAGATAAGGGAAACTGGTCCTTCATGGAGTGGTTTTGGACTCTGATCTCAGCGTGGGGATGGAAGGTTCTAATGGTCATTGGTATCATCCTAGTATTCCTATTCTCATGCTGCCTGATTATCCAGTGTGGTCCTGCTCTGTGTAGTCTTTGTGCTGCAACTTGTCTCAGAAAACCACCTGCGTTTGGAGAAAAGGCACGAGAAAGGATGATGATACAACAACATGTCACTGACCTGATGAGCATAGAACTAGATTCTGACATAGACTGAGTAATTGCCTATGCAAGGGCAAAAGGAGGGTCTGAGGTTCCGTGACGGTTCCGTGACGATTTGAACCCGTGTTTTCAAGTTTGTCGGAAGTACACAATATTGGTATCAGTGAACCGCAAATGATCCATTTAGCATACCCTGGTGTTTTCGCTACGCTACTAGCAAGAGCACTCCTTTTATTAACACATTTCTGATCTACCCACGGCATCCATCTTAGATCATGGCAGCCATTTTGTGTTTCTTGCCCTCACATACGCAATAACCTCTGACCACTCCATTTCGATTAAGGACACGTAGCCTTAGCCGGAGATTCACCTCTTTCATGACACGTGCACCTTAAACCAGATCACGCTGTAGCTGCATGACTCGACAAAGGCTGCCTCCCCTGCCCGAGGCCAGTCTTACTAAACTGGTCTTCGTGTCCATTGTCCTGATCATGATTAGGCGGCCGAAGCCGGTAGCCTTGCCCATTTACAACCCACAAGCATCTCTTATCCCGCTTTCCTATCTTCCACACCTGGCTCCGTTCCTTTCTTTCTGAATCTTTATTAGGGGGAGGTAACGAAATTTACGATGAGGCGGTCCGGCTCTTGAATGCAATATTGACAAGGGATTGTGATGAACTAGTGGGAACCCCTCTTCGTAAGATGTTTTGTATCAGATTTTATCAACGGTTCCTGTGTACGCCAAATATTTATTGTTTATGACACAAAGGTTTTGGGAATGTACCAACATGTGAAGAATTCGCCTGAAGGCCAAAAACTAGTATATAAGGAGCAACCCACTTTGTACAATTTGAACAGGCTCCTAGATTCTGCCCGTGTGTAGTATCTGTGACTTCTGTGTCCCTGCAGTAATAAACCTTTGGTCTTTGACGCCACCATCGAGAAGCCCGTGTTTCTGTTCATTTGTGCACCAAGGCAGGTGGAACTCCGGGGTCTTTGGGTGTTGTTCCCTGACACCTCTGGACGGAACCAAAAAGTCCAGAACTCCACCCTGAAACGTGAAACCAAGGAGACGCTGATCGTCTGGGTGTACCGGGAGCAACCGGAACGCTGACTCGATGTCTGATTTGGCCATCAGCGCTCCGGGCCCCAGGCGATTCAACATGGCGACGGCTTCATCGAAGGATGCATACCGCACCGAACACACTTCCGGGTCTATCGCATCATTTACGGAAAGACCTCGTGGAGCTGACAAATTATGTATTAGCCTAAACTCACCCGGGTCCTTCTTGGGGACCACCCCTAAGGGGGAACAAACAAAGTTAGCAACCGGCGGCACATCGAATGGACCGGCAACCCGCCCTCGAGTCACCTCTTTCCCAATCTTTACCTGTACCACCGCCGTATGCTGCAGGACCGACAGTTGGTTCTTACAACTTGTTTTACCCTGAAAGTCCCCCACTGGAATGCGGAAACCATACGAAAACCCATCTCGCAACACCCCTGCGGAGACATGATCCGGGTATTCATTGAGCCAAGGAATCATTGCCATGGTATCAACCGGGGTAGGTAAAGGCGCCCCTCGGACTATTTCAGACCTGTTTGGCGCTTCCCCTACCTCCGTTATCACCCGTTTTGGCTCTGCACATGGTCTCAGGATGAGAGGACTGTCCACAACCCCCACACTCGTGTCTAAATTTGCATGACCCCTGAGGCCTTGTACATTTTCCCCTGTTAAAATTCCAACAAATCCCCTTTTTCCCTGCGTTGCCACTCGACTTCGAGTGGTGCTCGTTACCTGTACCCGTCCGAAAGGGTGTCCCAGAGGTTTGGCGGGAAGACTCCCCCCCGCTACCCCCCAACAATGGTACCTTTAACATGCCCGAGTTCTCCATTTTTTGCCAAGAAATGGAGTCATAACAATCCCAAGTTAGAGCTGGATCGTGCTCCTTGGCCTTCCTAAAAATATTGTCATAACAAAACCAATGATTGCCCTCATAAGCCAGAGAAAACTCCATAATACGTGTCTGATAAATAGGCAATTCTGTCAACAACTCAGGCCTTCGCTCACCCATAATGGAGGTGAAAATGCCAAATGCTCTGCCCCAAGTACCTATGTTCTCATCGACTTTAAAGGCGGCCATTTTTGCGCGCCAAACACTCGGATGCATAAGCTCTTTTTGGGCCTTCACATGCTCGATCTCGTAATGGTCAGTAAGCAAAGAAAACATGTTCACATACTTATTAGCCCAAATCTTTTCCTTAATTTCAAGTGGAACATGCTGGGCCACTTTCTCCCTTCGCGAGGGTACAGACCCCTCCCCCGCAATCGGCAGTAGCCGCTTACCTGAACTGGGTGCTGTACTTGCTGCCGAACTTGCGTCTGCCGCGATCTCAGCCACCGGAGCCTGCGGGGGAACAAAAGATGGTGCCTTCGCAGCCTGTCTAGATTCCTGCAATTGCCTCATCACGCCCTCGCTATCCTTTCCCAACCATGCTGCCAGTTGTGCAGCCAACTCTGGAGGCATATCTTCTCCGTTCACGGGGGTGACTACCACGGGAATCGGGTGCCCCTCCTTCGGAACCAGGATTGGCTCCTCTATCGGTGTATCGGGAACCAGGGTCTCCCCCCCAGGTGCCCCCCTCTTGGACCTCTTGCCTCTCCCGCTAGGGACTACTCCCGGCAAAGCTGGTCCGACGATTCGCTTCGGGCCTCCCTCCCCGTTCTTTTCCGCCATCTGTTTCTTCAAATCAGCAACCTCCTTTATGAGCATGCGGAGCATCTGATCGGTACCGACCCGCTTTCCGACATTCTTGCCCGGCATTCTCCAACGCAGATATCTGTAAAACAAGAACAAAATTACAACGCTCAAAATTGGCTCTTCGTTCCGTCTCGAGCTCACGTGCAGCGGGGAGGTGCAGCTTCAGAGCACAGGAACAAGAGGATGCTTTCTTGGCTTGTTGCTCCTTTTATCCGTCTTCGGGCGGGCGTAAACCCGCCTCCGCCTGCCCCCCGGGGGCGTGGCCGGCGGCGTCAGCGTCTAGGACAACCCACTCCAGGGCGGGAAAAGGCGCGCCCCGGCTACGCCACTTCGGGCATACCAGCCGAGACTCGCCTCCCGCCCAAGATGGCCTCCCGGGGGGATCGGGGTACTCCACCATACGTTCGGGGGGACCGAGTGGTCGCCCCTTTCCATCATATACCTAACATCTAGTGCATAAACTATGAATAGTACTTATAAAACCCTAATATCCAAGAGTAAGGTCCCCTGTCATACGCAATGAAGTCACCAACATTAGATGGGCTCCTATTCAACAAACTAAGGTACCATAGGAGGGAAACTTAATAGACAACTGCAGAGCAGATTCTAAACAAACATAAACAACATTTGCCTAATGCGCCCGGGTAGAGACCCCATAAAATGGGCCATCCCAACAGTTTGTAAACATGAATATAATATAGTTATATTGACGTCAAAGTAATAAATATGGCTAAGCGTTCGGTAGCACAAAATGTGAGAGTATCAGGATAAATTAGAGACGTTGCCTTGTATAGGACACAGAGGCATTTTCCTTATAACAAGATATAGAGTAACACATTCATACACGCAGGATATTTTCTGCCAAAAACCAATCAAGGCGGGCTTTTGCAATAAGTTATTATTTTATTTTTTTATCACAATCAGTTCATGCGCCCAAAAATTAAAATTTAAATTAAAATAAAATGAAAATAAAGAGGTTATTTTAGGATTTAATAATGAATGAAAGATCGACAATCGGGTGACAACAACATGTTTATCTACCTAAAACACTGTACGACCTAACATAATAAAAGGAGTGGTAGCGGTATCATTGCGACACGGTACCCCATCGCAACCAATAGGATGTGCCCTAACAATAAGTTTAGCCAATCGGAGTGTGCTAGACATAACAGCGTGTCTCGCAGCTCCTTTGATAATATAGTCATAATATACATTGATGCCCTGCAAATATGCGGCCAACTATGAATATTCTCATGCACCCCATAAACTAGGAAATCACTCTTTTTGCTCGCAATATGCGATGCAATCACAAGGAAATAGAAAGACGACGCTACCATAGTAACGCGTCTTTTACGGTTTAATCCAATAGGCTCCGGTCTCAAGGAGAAAATCGAGCCAATCAGAGCGAGGTTTGCTCGTCCAATGGTCGCCATGACTACGGGTATAACACAACGACGCCGCATCCAATTGGAATATTGATAATTCGGCGCCCAATTATAGTCATATTATACATTAATGTCCTGAAAATATGCGGCCAATTATGAATGTCGTATGCACCTCATAAACAATGGAATCATTTTTTCTTTTCTCGCAATATGCGATGCAATCGCAAAGAAATAGAAAGACGGCGCTACCATGGTAACGCGTCTTTTCCCGTCTTAATCCAATATGCTTCGGTCCTAATGAGAAATCGAGCCAATCAGAACAAGGCGCGCTCGCCCAGTGGTCGCCCTGACTACTGGGACAACACAACAACGCCGTATCCCATCGGAACAGTGACATTTCGGCGCCCATCATTCAGCAGTTAGTATTTAGGCTGTGAGATGCCAAGCTCTTTCCATTTCCACAGAACACCGCGCCGTAGAACAGAGACGAGCTGCCAGGAAGGAAGGAGCAGGGAGGCCGACTATAACTATATTGGTGAGTGGGTTATGCACAGCGCGACCCTTTGGAATAACTCAGAGAGACTGCAGAGACATTTCGTCTGCTGAAATAGCTTGATCCTTTAGGGCCCTTTATATAAAATGCCCAAAAAATTGCCTAAAAATAGATGGATAAGACATGTTTATATAAAGTAGGATAGACAAAATAGCCTTATGCCCCAATGACACTATTACAAAAGTGAAAATAAGGAATAAACTAAATTAGAGGAATTTCTTTATGAAGAGTGCGATGTCTTAAATAAATTGATACAAGAATAGAATATAAAAACACAATACAGAATCTAGATCCTAATATATACAACAGTGAGTGCGTCTAAATAAAGCAATATAACTCCTGATATGCAATCTCCTATAGATATCATCAAGTTGAAGAGGAGAATCACGAAATATTCATCGTGTGTGGCAAACAGGCTCATCTAATTGAAAAAAGTTTTGAGGTGTTGTTGCAACCAGTACTCCGGCTCCCACGGTGAGTGTTATGATAATGAAATTAATAATAGAAACAAAGTAGGCAATAGAAAGTTAAGTGACATATCCTACAATATGAATTTTAACTTTATAGGGAGAAAAGTCCCAGTCGATCAATTTTATAAAACGGTGGCTCCTCCTGGCAGCTAAATACACAGCCGGAACAGAGTCCCATTGAGGTATGTAGTCCTGGAGTATGAATAGGGCAGAAATAACCTACAAAACAGGCCTACACATTGTTGCCTTTATACCCACAGGCATAGAAGGAAGATTTCAAGTCTCCTATTTTAATTCTACAATAAGCTGATCCCTAAACAGTGGAAATTGAATTAACCCACGTTTAAGGTAAAATACGAAAGAGACCCATAGCTAGATATAGCCAAAATTTAATGTTGTATCTGGAGTATAACAATATTCTTCTTCGGTATTTACATATCTCTATTTTAGAGACAGAGCACCTTTGCAAATAACCATTAGCAAAGTCAAATCCACCAGTGGTCCAGATTTCCAAAAAAGGACTTCCTGTGGAACCAACTAGTTCCATCCACATGGACAATAAATCCATTTGGATCTACAAGGTACGCATTCAATCATAGAAGGTACTAATTCCGGCTGATGGTCACATGGGTATACCAAGATGGATATATATAGTTCCAAGGGGAAGGCAAAAGAGAGGAAAAACATCAATATAAATGTACCACTGATACTTGTCAAGAAGACATGTGTTTCTATGTGTTTCAGATAAAAGAGACAGAATATGTGCATTGTAACTAAATAGACAAAGTGTGTAGTCCATGACAAGTAGTAGAGGACTTGGGATCGGGACGACAACATGTAACAAAAGAAAGATGAAAAATGTAACAGACACTATTATCTGTTTGGTAACTCTGTTGTTTTATGATTTTTAATTGTCTAGAATCAGTCCTGATGAAGGCATACTAGAAAAAGCCGAAACGCCGCGTCGACCTTTTGATTCTGTGACTTTTTATTCAAGAATTTGTGATGATTATGTTTATTGCTAAATGTTTTTAAAGTGTATTTTAATATTTTTGTAAAGTGTAATAAAATTTGTATATTGTTACCAAACACATGTGGTGATATGCTTTTAATGAAAAAACCAGTGTAATATTTGTCTTAATGTTGTAATCCGATACACAGGAGCTGGTCCAAAATACCTGAATCAAATTTTGTAAGAATTTGTCCCTTTCCCGTATCTACTCTACCTTATGAACTTAAAATATACATAATCCCCCCCTTAAAAGATTTATACAAATGTGTACTTTTTTGCTCTATTATCAAGTGTTGAAAAACTTTTTTGCCTTTTCCATGGGAATTATACCCCTCGTTTATTGATTATTATCATAATTCTTAAAGGTTATGCCCAATTGTCCAACACCACAATAAGACACCATCCTCACTGTCCACCGACTCTGGACGTCTGTTCTTTTCTGACAATTACTTCCCCCACCGTCCCTCATGTATTGAGAGTGGGGTCCTCCTATTTTGTTTACACACTATATTTTACAAATATATATACGTTAACTCATATAAACTGCATCAACCTTGTTTATATGGACAGGGTGTTTTGGAATGACATTTCTCTCTCTAAGTTAAGTACTGCACAATCACAAGATATCATCTGTCAATTTTTTGTCGATAAGTGAACGAATCAGTAGTCCTGACCAGCTAGGTACTAAGGATTTACGAGCCTAGAATTTAATATTGTTAGCCTCATTAAAATGCCGTTGCATTGTATTTTAATATTGCTAGTAAGTTTGCATAAAGATATATATATATATATATATATATATATATATATATATATATATATATATATATATATGTATATAGAGTAGTCTAACATTTTTCTTATAAATGTATTTCCAGGACTTAATCTGTGGCTCCTGAGGAAGGCGGTTCACTGCCGAAACGCGCGTCGAGTTTTTACGTTTCTTTAGTACTCCATTCATTAATTGTGATTTTTGAATGTAATTTGAACTGTACCCAATATGATTTTTATGTAATATATTTATTTGTATAATGTCTGTTTGTATTGGATGAATTTTTATCCTTATCATATAGTCTGATTTTTGATCATTTACTATATGATTTTTAATATACTGATTAAAAATATGTTTTTTATATAAGCTGCTATTTCGATTATTCCTTTGACCACTGGTTTGGCTCTATTGTTCACTTTGTTCTTTTGATGGCCTAGGATTTTTACTCACACCTTTTACCAGCACAGGCAGGCACCCCAGAAGGAGAGAGACATCTCCACGAAGAAGCAATGCTGAAGGGAGACCCCTCTACATCTCCACTGTGCCAGTGAAGCCCTGCAGCAGGCCGAAGGCTACAGAGTGTCCTCTCTCACACTGCCTCCAGACAGAGTCGACCGCGACCCACAATTGGCAAGAGAGGAGTCACACACCCCCACGGGGCAGTCCGCCACAGCATGGGAGGCTCCAACAACAGAGCAACATGTGACCGGACGTCACAGCGATCAGCAACAAAGGAGCCCTTCACGCAGAGTGAACAGTCTGGACGAGTGCGCCAGAAGATAGAAAGGAGCAACCAACAAGATGGAGCAAGCACAAAGCTCCTTGAGCGAAGAGAGGAGGGGCCCTGCAAAATCCCTGAGGAGGGGATGGTGACACAGGAAGTCCCCAAGAGGTACATGCAAGTCCTACCAACAGGACAGGCCTGTAATGGGCCACAACAGAAAAGGAATACCGTCACAAGAGAGACGCGACCAGTGAAATGTCCTTGTGGAGCAACATGCGACAGGTGGCAAGATGCCACGTCCAAAGAAGAGCCTGGTCGGAAGAAGGAGAAGAGCGTGGCAAAGTGCCACTCCACAAAGGAGGAAAGAATAGTAGCATGACGCCACAGGACAGCCCACTAACACAGGCGCGCAAGATGGAACAGAGAAAAGCGACAAGACCAAGGACTCGGATCAGCACTGAGGAAGGTGTTCATCCACACAAGCCAGCCACTGGGGTGCAGAGACGTCTCTGGAGACAGCTCCGCGGAAGGACCTATTGTAAACTGCTAGCAGCGCAGTCTGTGTCCCAGCTCCATGCTTCGCAGTTCAACCATACTCTCACCTGTCACCGGCTGCTTGGAATTGATTGCACCACACCTCGCAGTGCACCTGCCTGCAGACAACGGAGCAGTGCCACAAAGTACCTCAAGTCCTCCTCACTCCCAAAGGTCACCCCGACAGAAGATCACCACCTGTCTGCCCACTGAAGAAAACTAACATCCTGTTACCACCTCCCAGGTGCATCATCACCGAGGAGCATCGACCACCCGAGTGAATCCACACACCCCGAACAACCGGAGCTCAAGGAGGTGAATCACCCAGAAAGTCTGTGCACCTCCGTCAACCTATAGCCTGCTGAACTCGAGCACACCCGGCCATTGGAAGATCCACCCTTGGGGACTACACAAGACTTCGCCGTGGTCCTGTTGGGAGTTCATCAGCGACCCCTAAGCGTGGCCTGAGCAATGTTCCACACAGCCCATAGAGTCACGTGGCAGTCCAGGGGACATGGGCCTCGACAAAGTTCCTGTGGGATGGGACTCTGAGTAGGAGAGATGTGTCAGCTGTGGTTCCACGTAAGGCACATAAAACACAAAGTTCACGGAGGAAGACTGGTCACCCACAAGATCGCCAGAGGAAGGTGCCTAATCCGACTCCAAATGGTGAAGACTCCTTTATGAAGACACCACCCTCAGAGGCCACATGAGCGTCTTGACTGTGAGTCCGTTGGCAGTTCTTCAGCGGCGCCGTTGCGTGGCTCCCGCGAAGCCCCGCACAGTCCACACGGTCCCATCTAAGCCAGCAGAGAAAGCCATCTAAGAGACTCCAGTGGCAGAGGAGTCCAGGCGAGAGAGGCAAGTCGAGCGTCGCTCAGCCGTCAGGAGTAAGGAGAGTCACCGTGCATGTCACCTCACAGGATTGCCTCACTCACAGATCATCTCCGAATCCAAAGTGGATTTCACCCTAGCTCCGGATGCTTCAACTTTGGACTTTTAAACATAGACTTTCTACACCATGAGACCAGGCCAATCAACAAAACATCGCCAAGGCGACTGAAGGCATCCCAACCATGCGTTTGGAGGTTCCAGAGATGTCTGGCTGATGGCCTGTACAGATTCATTTGATGCTATGTATTGTTTATATATTTGATTACACGTTGGACTGTTGTTTGTTTTTCATTAAATTCTGGGAGGGATGTTGTATCCGGCTGGACACAGTCTAGTGTTTCAATACTGATGTAACCCACCCTAGTGACCCACCCACCACAGGCGTCACCAGTCAGGTGACCCTGTCAATAAAAGGAGGCTGGGCGCACGTGCCTGGCCCAGTTGCAGTACCATACCAACTGTGTCCATATCCCTGATTTAGCAGCATGTGGGCCCAGGGCCCAGGATGCCACACCCTCCTCCCCTCTTAATGAAACGTGGGAGAAGGGAGGAGGGGGCTATTTCAACAGCTTCCTTCAACACTATGTATTTCATGTTTCTCAATTGAGCATGAAGCTGGTTCAGTGGGAGGAGTGGGCAGGGAGTAGAAAATAGATGAACAGGAAGGAGTGGTTACATTGCCATTGGTGAGGAGGAGTGTCCGAGGGTCTGGAATAAAATGTAACAGGGAACATGCAAACAAGAGATAAACTATCAAGGATGGAGGAGGGGAGTAGTGGGTGAAAAGGGAGTGACAGGGGATGGGTCAGTCCCGAGGGGGAGGTGCAGCCAGGAGTATGACGTCCAGGCGAAGGGGTGCGGAGTGAGTGGGAAATAAGCTGCCCATGTAGAGAGCAGGAGGACAAGTGCCAGAAAGGGGGTGGGGCAAACAAAGGGATGGAGGAAGAAGGATGAGTGACAATACGAAGGGGTAGGAGAATGACTGTGGGGGCTATAAGAAAGACCGCTAAAGGAGGCCAAGCCATTAACATATCTGTGGTGTCCCGGTCTCCAGTAGCATTTTCCTTCCTGGCAGTGATTGCCTGGTGGCTCGTTTTAAGCTTCTTGGAAGCGGGTTCATAGTTGTGTCACAGCGCATGCAGAGGAGGAGTTTAAGAAATTAAAACATTTCTATCCTGACCATCCTCCATTTATTGACCCAGCACAGCAGCGCAGGGTCGATAAAAGGAGGATCAAAATAAGTTTCCATACTTTTTTAGATGTTGTAGAGACTGCTGTAAAAATTGTGGCATTTTTAACAAAGTTACGATTTCAGTCCTTTTTGGCAAATTGTGAAAACACACAGCTTAAAAGGTTCAGATTCACCTTCCCACATTTAAGGTTGCTGGCTTTTTCGTCCTTTCATTGTGAACCAAACTTACAAAAATGCATCAAGTTGATTAAATGTCAAAGTTCTTGGTAAATAAAGCGTAATAATCGGAGTACATCTAATACATGAAAATATGGACCTTGAATTGAATCTATAAGGACAAGAAGAACTAATTCCTGTAGAAAGATGGATTTGTTCGTAATACGTTTTTTTCACAAAAAAATAGAAAATAAGATGCTGAGTGGAAAAGAGCTCCTAATTCCAACACTCAACGCCCTGATATTGGTACACAAAACTGCAATTTTGAAAATAATAGATGAAAAAGGATAAACATGGCACGTAAATCGCAAGCAGGAACTCTACCTTCTACAATGGGCTTGCAGTTTTTCAGACAATGCAACAACCTAGAGACTAAAGGTATGATTTTGGAAAGATCCGATCTAGATGTAAAGGCCTTTGTGAGTGCCCAGTGTGCTCCTAATCTGGACAGGGTTCATTAAAAACCCATCTCTCAAAACTTCTATGATTTTAAAAGGATCGCAGGTTTCTGACTTATTTTTTAAACCCTTCCATGCTGGTGACGAACCCCAGCCGTCATGCACTACGGTGCTCGTGTGCTGATGACGGCTGGGGTTCGTCATGCCCCGCCCGTGTTCGTCCGGCGGCCGCACACGGGAAAAATCGCGGCCGCACGGAAGGGGTTAAATACCACGAAGGATTATTTCTCCAATGCTTTTCTTGGCATTTTAAAGTACAGGGAAGTCTATCCTATTGTAGTTCAATATCATTTTCTTTTGGATATACAATGGGACAGATTTACTATGTTTTGGTGTAAAGCAGTGCACTAACCATAGTTGCTGCACTGTTCCGTGTCCTAGTATCAGAAAAAACAGCAACGTATTTTATTTTATTTATTTAAAAGAAGTCTTGTGAAACGGTAATGTCCTATTACTTACCGGTAATCTTCATTACTCTGGGTTCCGTTGTCCTCGTCCCCTCAAACAACAAGTGATTTAATCTACCTCACCGATAGAAAAAAGAAAAGAAGGAATGCTGGTCCACCCCCCCCCCCCCCCCCCCCACCCACCATGGGGAGAATATAACAGTACTCTACCCAGCATTCCTCCTGAACCACCAAGCCCCAGATGAGAGCTGAGAAGCCCGGGAGGGAGGGATGCTATGAAAGGGACGAGGATAACGAGACCCGGAGTAATGAAGATAACCGGTAAGTAATAGGACATTACCCCCAGGTCCCTCCAATCCTCCTCTCCTTCAAACAACAAGTGAGAATACCCAAGCAGGAACCGGCCAAACTAACAGGACACAGAGCCATAGCAAACCTAGTGATTTATTGAAAACAACATCAAAGAACAGAAAAGGGGAATCAGGAGCACATAGCCCTAAGCACCACCAGACCAAAGTTTGCATCATCCCCCAGAACATTCTGAATCCAGTAAAGCTTAACAAAGCTATTAGCAGAAGCCCAAGTGGCGGCCCTACAAATCTCAGAAAGGGACCCACACTGAACCTCTGCCCAGGAAGCCGCCACCCGTTGCGTAGAATGCCCCTGCACCCCAGCCGAAGGAGGGGTGCCTGAAAGGGAATAGGCCAACATGATGACCTGCTTCAGCCAGCGATCAATGGATGTAGTGGAAGCCCTGAACCCCCGGACGGCCACCCCAAAGAAAACAAACAATGAGTCAGACTGCCAAAAGGGATGAGTACAGTCTACATAGTTCCACAATGCATGGCAAACAACCAGCAAAGACCAGGGAATATCACCCCCACGCAGCAGGATCCTGACACAGAGCAGGTAAGACCAGCTCCTGAGAGCGATGGAACTGGGATGAAACCTTGGGGACAAAGGACAAATCCAAACAAAGAACTACGCCATCATCAGAAAAGGAAAGAACAGGCTCCCTAGCCATAGACGCCCCCAGCTCCCCAAGGTGCCTAACCGAAGTAATAGCCACCAAAAAAATAACTTTGAAAGTGATAAACTTTAGATCAACGTCCTCCAAAGGCTCAAAAGGAGCAGCAACCAAAGCCTTCAATACCAAAGGGAGGTGTCAAAGAGGAAAAGAAGGTTGGACCATAGGACGCAAAATGGAAAAGCTGTGCAACAAACGAGAAACCAGGTCATCCACATCAGGCAGGTTCCCCCAAGAGGAATGGAAAGCCTGAATAGCCGCCCACTGGGCCTGCAAAGTGGAGACAAACAGACCTTTCTCAAACCCCTCCCAGAGAAACTGGCGAACAACAGGCAAAGAACAAACCAAAGGAGACAACCCCAGACACTAACGCTCGAAGTTCCCCCAGTGACGACTGTAGGACTTAAGAGTACACGGCTTCTGGTGCTGCTGAATCGCCAAAGCTAAATGCTCGTGATACCCCCATTCCCCCACCCCTGCCTGTCAACCTCCAGACCAACAGACGAAGGGACAATATTGGAGTGGACCGCAAAGGAGATGGAGGGAAAGGGAAGAACCAAGGACCTTGAACAGCCAACAACTTCAGAGTGGGAAACCATGACCAGCGGGACCAGAAGGGCACAACAACCACCAACTCTTGATCCTCCATCTCCAGCCGAGACAGAAACCGAGAGATCAGAGCAATGTGAGGAAAGGCATACAGCAGCCAAGATGGCCAAGGAAGGGTGAGCATCCAGCCCCCAAGACCGCGCCTGAGGGACTCGAGAGCAAAAGCAGGGAAGCTGCACATTGAGCCGGGAAGCAAAGAGGTCATTGAAGAGTCTCCATTTTCAACAGAAGATGCAAAACAAACTTGCTCAGGGCTTTCAGATCAAGGACAAGACAGAACCCCCCTGTCACCTTGGGGACCAGAAAAATTATGGAATAAAACCCTTGACCCTCTCCACAGGAAGCAACTCCTGCACCACCCTCTTGTCCAGCAGAGCCTTGATCCCCACACACAGCTCCCACCTCTTGGATGGACAAGACAGCCAGGGAGTCGGACGGACCTCAGAGTCCAGATGAGGATTCGAAAATTTGATGAGGTTCCCAACCACACAATTTCCAGCACCCACAAATCTGAACAGGAGTCCATCCAGGCCAGAATTAAGAACCTAAGCTGACCTCCGACCAAGGATCCAGGCTCCAGGGGCCTTATTTATGAAGGCCTTGCGTCAGTTTTGCGCCGCCGGTGCGTCACTTTTTGTGACGCACCAGCGGTGTAAAAAATGTGCCTCGTTGCGCCATATTTAAAAAGTGACGCATCTAGGTAGATGCGTCACTTTTTAAACCCCTGCGCCACATTATACCTGCGTCAGGTATAATGTATGCAGAGGGGGCGTTCCCCCGCAAAAAGCCTCGTAATAGTGACGCAGTGAAATCTATGAGATTTCACTGCGTCACTTTTAGGACGCTGTTGCGTCAAAATCTTGTGCCGGCCTCACAGCAGGCGTAAGACTGACGCAAGCCCTTTCACATGGGGCTTTCCCCATGTGAAAGGACACATTGCTGGAGTTGCGTCACTTTTGTGACACACTCCAGCAATGCGTCACTTTTGCCCTTACAGATACGTCAGAAATACTGACGTATCTGTAACTCCTTGCGACATGATGCGTCATACATTAAATATGACGCATCAGGAATGTCGAAGGGAGTGCGCAGTGAAAAGTGACGCATCGCTGTTTTCACGCAGCGATGCGTCACTTTTCATAAATGAGGCCCCTGGTTCCCTTTAGACTGTCATAAGACAGAAAAAGAACAGGAGGGATGCTGGGTAAATTACTGTTATGTACTCTCTGTAGGGGGGAGGGGCGTACCACCATTCCTTCTTTTCTTCTTTCTGTTGATGAGATAAATTATCTCACTTGTTGTTTGAAGGGGACGAGGACTGGAGGGACCTGGGGGTAATGTTTACGTATTGCTTCATATGTTACTGGCTGCCACAGAGGCTGGGTGGTTCGCTTCTGTGTTTCTCGAACATCTCCACTCTAAGCTCTCCAGATAACAGGTATTGCCTGCCCACAAGGTTGCCCTGTCAGACAGGAACCCAACACAAACAGCATACATTAATGTCTTATGCAGACCTTTCCAAACACTATGGCTTCACGAGGCACAACTCATTCCTAAGCAACGAAACTAGATCCAAAAAAATGAATTATTAATCATTGTGCTATCAGACTCCTGCACTGTACAACGCCTTAAGGTATAAATTAGAGGGTATTGCCTGAGCTCATATTGACACGAGACGGAGCTCGGCTTAAAAGATACACACGTTTAACTGGGGTAATGTAGAAAAATGTAATTACCTAAACGCATTTATTGCACTCCAACCCTTCACTGTACAATAAATCATGAATGATACATCAGAACACCATGCATTATCATTGAAAAGTTCTTCAGCATATCTTTATCCTTGAGAAATAAATTGTGCGGCTCTCTCAGTGGAATTCCGGCCTCCTACAGTGGGAGCGAAAATAGAAAATGTTGTTTTTTATTTCCTACATGATTTATCAAAATGTAATAAAATAGTTGATTATAAAACATTCCCTTCTTCCCCAAAGACTGCGATTCCTATTTGTTTTGATCTTGATAATACAGGCCCCATATTTATTTGTGGCAGTTTGTCATGGAATAAAGCGCAAGGAGCAAATGTATGTTTAAGTGCTGGCGTTCCCGCAGGCACACGAGGGACACACAAAGCGCGAGGATGGAAAAAGGCAATCCTTTGACACTTTCATTATTGGATGAAATGCCAAATGTTTCACTGGCGGTAATTAAATGCAGACCACGGTGCAGATTGTTTGCATTAGAGCCAAGCCTTCAAGAGCAGAAACGATATCAAAAATTAATAGTAAGGATTACAATATACATGCAGCAGTTTGGATGTGACAGATGGAATGAAAGGTGTGTCCGGCCCTATTCAAATGTACAGCAAGGATCCTGAAGCACGAACTCCTATAATGTACCAGAAACCTTGAGCCCGATTCATGGACTAATCACTCAAATGTATAGGCGGAGATGTAAATCTCACTCGGATTCTGAGCATAGTTGTAGGGTTTTTCAGTTCTCAAACATTTACAGACTAGGGGGCATATTTACAAGACCCTATCGCCACCACAGCGTCACTTACAGTGATGTTGTGATGGCGGTAGGGGCCACCCCGTATTTACAAGGCAGCTTTAAGCCACTTAACGTGGCTTAGAGCTGCCTTGTAAATAAGGCCCCTTCTCACGCTATGTTTACCGTGAAAGGGGAGGGCAGTGGGTGTTGCGGTGGGAGTTCCACTGCAACACTCCTTGATTTTGATGCTGCTCCCCCTTTACAAGGGCAGCGTGAATAGGAGGCAGCACCAAAATTAAGACCAGGGAAAACTAGGTCTTAAACAGGGGAAACAGGAGAAATGCGTTATTTCTCCTTCTTTTTGGTGTTTCCATGTGTGCTGCCTTGTGCAGCACAAATAGAAACAGCAAATTGCCTATGATTGGTTATGTTACATAAACAATATTTTTTTTAAATGCTGTTTTACTACTTCTATGTGTGCTGCATTAAGCAGCACTCATAGAAGTTACAAAACGGCATTTAATGATTGTTAGTGTGCAGGAAGGGTGACTGTAAACAATCTTCTCCCCAACACAGACAGCCTTGTACTATGGTGCAATGGTGCCTACGTTGGCGCTAGGCAGCTGAACTCAGTGCCAGAGCTAGGGGAAATGTAGGGGTGCTCTGTATTCTTGTGAAAACAGCACATCCTTGGGTTTCAGAATGGAGAAGCATGGCATTAGCAATGTTTAATGCTTAATGCCACGCTTCTCCATTCTGCCGTAAATATGCCCCTGGGTGTGCCTGGTTTTCAGGCATACTTTTGGGAATGTCGTATGACACGTTCCCCTGGCTCCTATCACTGGTGTGCATAGGTCTACATAGCACAGGGGAAGTGGTGGCCGCTATGCAAATGCACAATTTCTTTTCCTCTGCAGGAGAAATAGAATCTCACTTGGGATAAAATTTCCTGACATCATAGCAAATAAAAGGGTGACCACGTCCCCTTACTTTGCATTTCCACCTCTAGCCCCTCTGTCATCTGACATGTCTACGCACATACTTTTGTGACAAAATACAAATTCATCATCAAAGAAACCTATCCTGAAACAGTGGACCAGCCACTGGGCATTACATTGCCTTCTTATTATTCATCCAGTGCTGTACATTTCGCATTGGGGCTGCAGCCCAATGATTTTAATGGTTGCTGCACCCGTGCCACACACAGAGCGCATTAAGGCCAAGCCCCAGCTGTCAGGTTCTACTCATGCCCCCCTATGGCCTAAGGATCTCATATTGAGTGGCCCCTTTTTCCACCTGATGGGGTACTCATCGCTTTTTGCATTAGAAGCACCCAGTAACTCCACTTGCAACGCTGTACAGCAATTGGCTGCTCTTCTTAGTTCTCATGTTCTTGCTGTGTGGGTTTGTGGCAAATTCCTCTGCTGCTGGCCACAAAAAGAGGAATATCCAGGTTTGGCGCACACCTAAATACCCTGCTGCCCTCACAGAAGTAACATCATGCAGGAGTCAAGGGGAGATGAGATCTCGCCCTCATCGAGTGACAGGAAACAAGCGTGCATCGAATTATGTGCTTTGACATTACCGTATTCCGAAGGCAGGTTTAAGGTACCAGATCTCCTCCTGTATTATCTATGTGCTCAACTATATTATGCTCACTACTGGTATCACCCCATTCGCTACCTGCCCCATGTGGCGGTTGAGGACGGAGATGCTCACCCAATTCCACTATAAAGTATATTACCGCACCAGCGCACCCACATATCTAAGCATGAAATAAACATGATACACACTACTATAGTAGCATGGATGCAAATGGGGAAATTGCCACATAAATTACCATTCAAAGCACCAGCAATGCCTTTACAACACCACCCATCATTATCAGTCACTCAAGAAAAGTTTGGAATGGAATTACTGCAGAGGGTGGGTATTGATAACACGGAAGATCTATATGACAATGGAACTTTCATAGAAGCCGAGAATCCTAATTATATTAACAACGTTGCTTTTTAAATTCACATATCATAGACTAAAAGGGGCCATAAAAACTATACCCTACATTTCCCAATGAACCACCTCGGATGCACACATTGCAAATGATTATCACTAATCCCCCTAACATTCACTTAGTAACAAAACTGTATGTGCAGCTCCAAGAAGATATAGGAGACAATACACATAAAGCACTGGAACGGTGGAACACCTCGCTGGATGTACACCTCACAGAAGACTAGTGATCTACCTGTTGTGCCTTGACAAGTATGCTTTCTCCGAACGGCAATTTGCACCTATTGCATTATAAATATTTGCACCAAACCTATCATACATCTACTAAGTTTCACAAATACGGGCTCCGGCATGATGCACACTGTCAAAGATGCGGTATAGGCAGTGCTGATTTTATATGGCTGAGATACCCGCCACCCCCTCTCAACACAATCCCCAAGGATGGGAAACCGGAAACAGTTCTGAACTTTTGGAAGACGGGAGGGAGTGACCCTCCCGGCCGTATTTATTAAAATATGAAACAAAATTAAAACATTAAAATAACAGTTTCATATTATGTACAATTTCATTACCACATTGCGATGTTTGGCTAACCTTAACATATTCTCTAATACAAAGGTTTCTCCTAGCCGAACTAACATCCTACAAAACATCTAACTTGAAATTTTGAAATTGTACATCCTAACGTTTAAGGGCCAACGGCAAGGTCGTAACCGGTGTCAAGATCCCTAACCAGAAATATCCCCCTCACTTGTGAGGGGCGACCGCACAGCGGTGTACCTCGAGTGCAACTACCAATTTCCCTTGACTTGACGGGGGCCCCAATAAACTCGACGCCACTTAAAGGTCGTCCGAGGACTCGTGTGAGGAATCTAGAAGGTAGCGTAGACCCCCCCCCCAAACCCCACACAACTTACCACATCTGCCGTCGCAGATGTCCTGGCCCCGGGAAATTCTCCAGGAGGGGGCTGTAGCCCCTCCTACCCAGGAAGGGGCCTTGACCGCCTTTCCTTTCCTTTCGGCGGCCCATCCTTAGAAGGGACCGCCTTCCCCGTGGAGGGGCCAATGGCCACCTCCCTCGAGCGCTCCCATCCGTAATGGGTGACGCCCACTCATAGGGATCTTCCAATTAGTGCTCACCGATCATGACCTTACCGCCCGACCAAAATAAATACGACAGTTCTAATGAAATGACTAAATTACTAAAAAGACAGTTAAAAGCAACAACTTTATTAAAACATGCTACAGATCAACACTAGAGCAGGCTTACTTTATTTGCAAAACATACCACAAAGTGACTATTTCTTTATTGCATATTCAAGATCATCACGATAATAATCCGGACCTGCAGACAAAAGAGTTACTACATCAAACTTTATTCAAAACCACTTGCTGTCCTCAGGGGCTGGTGGGTGGGTCAAAATTGGCTCTTCGTTCCGTCTCGAGCTCACGTGCAGTGAGGTGGTGCAGCTTCAGAGCACAGGAACAAGAGGATGCTTCCTTGGCTTGTTGCTCCTTTTATCCGTCTTCAGGGCGGGCGTAAACCCGCCCCGGCCTGCCCGGAGGGCGTGGCCCGGCCGCGTCAGTGTCTAGGCCAGCCCGCTCCAGGGCGGGAAAAGGCGCGCCCCGGCTACGCCGCTTCGGGCATACCAGCCGAGACTCGCCTCCCGCCCAAGATGGCTTCCCGGGGGGATCGAGGTACTCCGCCATACGTTCGGGGGGACCGAATGGTCGCCCCTTTCCATATGGCTGAGATACCCACCACCCCCTCTCAACACAATCCCCAAGGATGGGAAACCGGAAACAGTTCTGAACTTTTGGAAGATGGGAGGGAGTGACCCTCCCGGCCGTATTTATTAAAATATGAAACAAAATTAAAACATTAAAATAACAGTTTCATATTATGTACAATTTCATTACCACATTGCGATGTTTGGCTAACCTTAACATATTCTCTAATACAAAGGTTTCTCCTAGCCGAACTAACATCCTACAAAACATCTAACTTGAAATTTTGAAATTGTACATCCTAACGTTTAAGGGCCAACGGCAAGGTCGTAACCGGTGTCAAGATCCCTAACCAGAAATATCCCCCTCACTTGTGAGGGGCGACCGCACAGAGGTGTACCTCGAGTGCAACTACCAATTTCCCTTGACTTGACGGGGGCCCCAATAAACTCGACGCCACTTAAAGGTCGTCCGAGGACTCGTGTGAGGAATCTAGAAGGTAGCGTAGACCCCCCCCAAACCCCACACAACTTACCACATCTGCCGTCGCAGATGTCCTGGCCCCGGGAAATTCTCCAGGAGGGGGCTGTAGCCCCTCCTACCCAGGAAGGGGCCTTGACCGCCTTTCCTTTCCTTTCGGCGGCCCATCCTTAGAAGGGACCGCCTTCCCCGTGGAGGGGCCAATGGCCACCTCCCTCGAGCGCTCCCATCCTTAATGGGTGACGCCCACTCATAGGGATCTTCCAATTAGTGCTCACCGATCATGACCTTACCGCCACAGGCCGGATAGTTGACCGGCTATCCGGACCCCCCACAACACTCCTACCTAAAGGTCATGTCTTAAAGTCTTTAGCCAAGCTATAAAGTCTCCTATGAGTAACTCGTTCCCCACCCGGGACAAATGAACACCGTCCCCCAAATACATACTGTCACCAGTAATACAACCATGCGAAATAGAATGCAGTGTATTGGAACGGAACAATCTACTCACTTTGTTATTAATTTTCCTTACTGAATGATTCAGAGCAGAAACAGAAATAGCCCCCCGCCATACTTTTCGTGGGATCATATGTGACCATGCAATCGTGCACCCTGGAACTCTCCTCGCCAACCAACTTACAGTGGAAAGCATCGCCTCAAGAAGAAGTCGTCTACCAGTGGTGACCAAATCATTGCCCCCAAGATGTACTATGACTATAGACGGCGGTGACCTCGTCCGCCCTAGCAAACCCTCAAAAAATGATTGAAACTGGTCAATACAGAGTCCGCCCTCTCCGTAGCAGGACACACTGTACCCGTATTCCCCAGCCACGTGAATCATGTCACCTGCTTTGAATACGTCCGCGGCACGCCTCACGTATGAGTGGCCCACGACCCACACCTCCTTTTTCACAGCCGGTGAAGTCTGACCGCTGGCCCGGTGTTGGGTCGACTGCATAGTCCGCCCCGCCTCGTAGGCTTGCGCAACTGAAACCAAACAAAAACAAGAAGCGTGAGTACATCATTACAGCTTCACAACATGTGCAACCGCACATACCTCTTATAACAATTGGAGGACCAACGCCCCACACGTTTAACTTGTTCAACATTCAGACCCCTGGCTGTAGCCTCTGTAGCAGCCCCTATCCGAAAGGAATGGGTCCCAAACTCGCCCGGGTTCAAGCCCGCAGCGGTAATCGACATCGCAAGCACCCGCTGAAACTGAAACCTCGTCAGTGGGGTGGCGTCAGCGTGTCTCAACAAGGTCCCCCCCCATGATGCCACCCTTTGTGCTAAATATTCCTCTACACAACTCACCGGGCACATGGAGGACCCGGGGATCCCTTGTATGATTATGCAATCACCCATCGCGCCCTGATCGGTCTTGGACCTGACGAACGAGACAGTCATTGTCTCCCCTCTGATCTGAACGTGCTCTTGGCACAGTCCCCCCATCACATCCTGTTTGTTCCTCGCCACTAGTTCGCTTACCCGCATAGCCCCATGGAATGCCAGCGTAAAAGCGGCTCGGAATAACACTGTTTCATACTGGGATGAACATGTTGCAGGGAGTCTAGATGATAACAGGGCCAACCTATCCAAACCTATCGGGCGCCTTTCATCTACTCTGCGACCCTCAAGGCGTTGCCACCCACGTAGCGCTTTTTGTACAACGAAAGACGCTGTCGGGTCCTGGATCCCATGAGCCCTAGCCACAAAGGAAATGGCGGCCCGATGCCTCTGGGCCGTAGCCACTGATTTGCCTGCCTGACGTAAAGACAGCAGGAATTTCACTACCAACTCCTCTTGGCCCCAAAGCTCCCCTCTAGCCGCCCCCAAAAAGGCCCAATAGGAACGGAACGCCCCTTCATATGCCTTCCTCGTCCTGGGTGCTAAACTCTCTCCCACGAGGTTCTGTAGTTCGGGGCACCGAGAGACCAGAGAGCTTCGGGAAAGGGTGCTGCCACCGGGTCCGCTGTGGGCAGAAAACCCCAGAAGGCCTGCATACGAAAACGAGAAAGCGCATCAGCCGCCTGGTTCATCACCCCCGGGACATGTCTTGCCTTAAATAGGACATTCAATTGCATACACAATAACACAATCTCCTTGAGCAATCTCAGAATCCATTTGCATCGTGCTGCCTGGCTATTGATACACTCAACAACGGTCATGTTATCAGACCAGAATACCACAGAGTGATCTCTGAACCCCTCGGGCCAAGTTCTCAGGGCCACCAGAATGGGAAACAGTTCCAAGAAAGCAATGTTACTTGTCAGACCACTATCATGCCACCATGACGGCCATTTTTGTGCCGACCATTGAGTGCCGAATATGGCACCAAAACCAATGCTCCCTGCCGAATCTGTCCACAGCCCCAGCTCCTCAGAGGACACGGCCGGTTTGTTCCAGACAATTCGACCATTGAAATCCGCCAGAAATGCCAACCAAATGCGCATGTCCTGGCGAACCTCTGCCGAGAGCCTTGTGCGATGATGACCCTCCTTCAGGCCGACCATGGCTTGAGCGATCGAGCGGGAAAAGGGGCGGGCCATCGGTATAACTCTTAGGGCAAAATTCAACTGTCCCACCAATTGCTGTAATTGATGTAGCTTAACCTTAGACTCACTTATACACATTTGCAGGGATGCCCTGAATTTTAACACTTTGTCACCTGATAAACGAAAACAACCTTCTTTGGAGTCGAGCTCGATCCCCAGAAACTCGAGGCAGGTCGAGGGACCCACAGTCTTACCTGGTGCCAATGGCACGCCAAACTGATTCATCAAGACACAAAATGCAGTCAAAGCCTGTCCACATTCCGGATCCCCGGCTGCCCCCAGAAACAAAAAGTCATCGAGATAATGCATAACATGTTGAAACCCTGTCTTCCTTGTGAAGACCCATTGCAGGAAACAACTGAACTTTTCGAAATAGGCACAAGATATAGAGCACCCCATCGGCATACACCTATCCATGTAATAGTGACCCTGAAACATGAAACCAAGGAGACGCTGATCGTCTGGGTGTACCGGGAGCAACCGGAACGCTGACTCGATATCGGATTTTGCCATCAGCGCACCGGGCCCCAGGCGATTCAATATGGCTACGGCCTCATCGAAGGATGCGTACCGCACCGAACACACTTCCGGGTCTATCGCATCGTTTACGGAAAGACCACGTGGGGCTGATAAATTATGTATCAGCCGAAACTCACCCGGGTCCTTCTTGGGGACCACCCCTAAAGGGGAACAAACAAAGTTAGCAACTGGTGGCACATTAAATGGACCGGCGACTCGACCTCGAGCCACCTCCTTCCCGATCTTTTCCTGTACCACAGTCGTATGCTGTAAGACTGATATCTGGTTTTTACATTTTGCTATACCCTGAAACTCCCCCACTGGGATGCGGAAACCATATGAAAATCCGTTCCGCAACACCCCAGCGGAAGCGTGATCCGGGTATTCGCTGAGCCAAGGAATCATTGCCATGGTATCAATCGGAGTAGGTAAAGGCGCCCCTCGGACTATGTCAGACCTGTTTGGCGCCTCCTCTACCCCCGTTATCACCCGTTTTGGCTCTGCACATGGACTCAGGATGGGATGATTGCCCACACCCCCCACATTCGTGCCTAAATTTGCATGACCCCTGGGGCCTCGTACATTTCCCCCTGTTAAAGTTCCAACAAACCCCCCTTTTACCTGCGTTGCCGATTGGCCTCGCGTGATTGTCGTTACTCGTACCTGATCGAAAGGGCGTCCCCGCATATTGGCGGGAAGTTTCTCCAATGTTACTCCCTACCAAAGGCACCTTTAACATACCAGACTCCTCCATTTTTGGACCAGGACACAGAATCATAACAATCCCAAGTTAAGTTTTTATCATGCTCTTTCGCTTTTCTGAAAATATTGTCGTAACAAAACCGATTGCCCTCGTGAGATACCGAATACCCCATGATCCGTGACTGATAAATCGGCAATTCGGGCAGCAATTCGGGCCTACGTTCACCCAAGATGGATGTAAAAACCCCCCATGCTTTGCCCCAATTACCAATGTTTTCGTTTACCTTAAAGGCGGCCATCTTTGCGCGCCAAACACTCGGATGCATGAGCTCCTTCTGGCTCTTAACATGCTCCATCTCATAGTGATCAGTAAGCAACGAGAAGATGTTTATATACTCCCCTGCCCATATCTTCTCTTTGATAGCCAGAGGGACATGTTGACCCAACTTTTCCCTTCGAGAGGGTGCCGACTCATCCCTCGCAATCGGCAATGGCCGCTTACCTGAACCGGAAGCTGTATCTGCGACTGGACCTGAGCCAGGTGGTTTCTCTACTGCCGCAGCCGGCGATGGTGCCTTCGTCGCTTCCCTTGTTTCCCGCAGCTGCTTCATCAACACCTGCGCGTCGTCAGCCGTGGCGCCCTTGCTACCTTTACCCAACCACGCTGCTAATTGTGCTGCCAGCTCGGGCGGCATATCCTCCCCGGACACGGGGGTGACCACCACGGGAATCGGATTCCCTTCCTCCGGCACAGGAGTGGGTGCTTCGAGTGGGGTACAGGGAACTGGGACGTCTCCCCCAGCTGCTCCCCTTCTGGGCCTCTTGCCTTTTCCTCCTGGAGCTGCTCCTGCCAGAGGACGTTTTGGCCCCCCTTCCTCGTCTTTCTCCGCCATTCCCTTCTTTAGGTCGGTCACCTCCTTCATGAGAACACGCAGCATCTGGTCGGTAGTCATTCGCTTTCCCGCCTTCTTAGGCATTCTCCGACAGAGTATCTGTAAAACAAACAAGAAAGATTACAACGCTCAAAATTGGCTCTTCGTTCCGTCTCGAGCACACGTGCAGCGAGGTGGTGCAGCTTCAGAGCACAGGAACAAGAGGATGCTTCCTTGGCTTGTTGCTCCTTTTATCCGTCTTCAGGGCGGGCGTAAACCCGCCCCGGCCTGCCCGGAGGGCGTGGCCGGGCCGCGTCAGTGTCTAGGCCAGCCCGCTCCAGGGCGGGAAAAGGCGCGCCCCGGCTACGCCGCTTCGGGCATACCAGCCGAGACTCGCCTCCCGCCCAAGATGGCTTCCCGGGGGGATCGAGGTACTCCGCCATACGTTCGGGGGGACCGAATGGTCGCCCCTTTCCATTCACCTAGCTTCTCATTACTCTCATATTAGGAATTACTGGACGGAAATTGCTTAGACACTGAGTAAGATCTTGGGTACCACAATAGAATGTACAATTCGGACATGTTTGCTGGGTCTAGCAACCACTATACGATCTACTAAACTTAAATTCTGTATCATAGCGCTAGTATTGGCAAAAAGAAGAGTATAAATGTATTGGGGGAGTAAGCATTATCCACAGGGTAAACAGTGGATTAGAGATATGGCATATTGTAAGGATACATTGAAGACATATGAGGAAGAACTTCCCCCTGGGTCTAAACACAGGGACTACTGGCTACTTCTGGTTGATTACCTTCAATCTCACCAAACTGTATAGATGTGCTCTACTGCATGGGTTATTATACTATGGTTGGTGATAATGCAAACATGTTGTACTGTACTGTGTTGATTATCACTGCTTATTGAAAGCCTGTATGGTTGTTGTAAAACTGTATGACTTTAATAAAATACTTTATATATATAAAAAAAAAAAAGAATCACCCTGTAACTCCACTTTCGACGCTGTACAGTGATTGGCTGCTCTTCTTAGTTCTCATGTTCTTGCTGGGTGACAAATTATTCTGCTGCTGGCCACAAAAAGAGGAATATCAAGGTGTGGCGCCCACCTAAATACCCTGGGTCACGGGGGATGCAAGATTTCACACTCATCGAGGCCTGCTTTAAGGCCAGGTCGCCACAGAAAAAATACTACCCTGGGCAGTAAGGAAACACTAAGGAGCTGTCCCCTCTAGTGTCCCCTGCTTGTGACATGGCCATCCACCTATCATTACCTAGAACATACCTTTGTGACAAAATACAATTGCGTTAGCAAAAAACAGACCACACAATTTTTTGTTGGAAAACTATCGCAAGTGTATTCATATTCTGTTATGCAGTAGACTGGTAGGGTTAATACGAGTGCAGCGCCATTTAGTACTAACCACTGACACCCATCCTGAAACAGTCGACCAACCACCGGGCATTACAGTGCCATCTTATTATGCAGCCAGTGCTGTATATCTTGCATTGGGGCTACGGCCCAATGATTTTAATGGTTGCTGCAACTCAGCCACCACGGAGCGAGTTAAGGCCAACCCCCAGCTGTCAGGAGGATACCAACTTACCCTTACGGGATGAAGGGGTGGCTGTCACGTTCTACTCATGGCCCCCTATGTCCTGAGGATCTCACATTTAGTGGCCCCCATCTCCAGCTGATGGGGTACTCATCGCTTTTTGCATCAGGATTGCCCGTAAGACCCGCCATGGCTCAGGGTGGCCTACCGCGAACTTGAGTTCCCCGCCTGTGTAGCTCTAGGGTTCTTTGTCGCCACTAAATAACTGTCAAATAGATAAGTACTAATAAGGCTGGCCTTTGCCACTTTGGTAATGTCGGCCCTTCCGTCATAGCTTGCATTCACCTCTACCAACCATCATTTTGTTTAATGTCATTTTTTTTATGAATTTGCATGTTGCCATAATTTGTTTCCAGGCTGAGATAGTACCCTTTGTAACTGACACTCTTGTTTTGTTTAGTTTCTGCCTATGGACGGCTACCGCTTTGCGCTTCTGAAGTGCTGCTATCCTTGAGTTGAGCAGATCCCAAAGAACAAGATGGGATTTGAACATCTCACTATCTGTGTGAGCTGTTAACCTGCTACTATTGCAGACTTTATGTATATGTTAATGACTGACCACTTGTGGTATAGTTGATACTCTGTACCTATACCATGTCAGTTGGAGTTCTTTTGCACATCTTTGTTACCCCTAGTTGAGCCGTGACCTTGCGGACTCAACTCTTACTGCCTTCTATTGCGTTCATGCAATTCAATTGATGCCGTCTTACAGCGTAGTATAGCATTTTGTCGATTTTATCTGCTTGTGTGGCATGGTGGTATAGCCATCTGACTTGCTCCTTGTTCTGTTCTATTAGCCAACTAAACAAAGAAAAATGCAGCCCAAAATGATGCTCTTTACGATGTAGCTAACACTCTTGCTGTCAAATGCCCTAGCAAGTTGGAAATGTATACAGCTGTTAACATGTGTGACAATGCGTGTCCCATGGTCGGTCCATGATACTTTCCTTACTTCAAGTTTATATACTCTAGGCCAATTTCGGGTTTGATCAAGCAGGTGGTTTACCTATATTGATTCTGATATGGAGCCAACTCTTTTGCTGATGTTGCACTCTTGGACATTTAAGGGGCAAGGACCACCTGATTACCTCTGACTTGAGTGCACTGCATCCAAGGCAGTAGCAATAACCCACTTCCACCCCGCAAATCTTGTGGTCATATATTAGCTTACTTAATTTTTATATACTTGCCCTCTCATGATATAGTGACCTTCACGTATGTACGTGCTATGATGGGTCTCTGTAAAGTTCAATGTTAGTCCCTGGTGCTTAGATGGGGCAACTCTTGAGTGACTGAACTACCTATGTGCCACTCTGTGCAGACCATTTGCAATCATGGCCTCCCTCCTCTGTGACTAGGCCCCATACCCTGGCTTGCGTTGGTCATTCTAAATGGTGTCTGAGTTTGCCGTCTGTCTTTTGTGATCTTGGTGTGGCCATAATACCGTCATTATATCTAGTTTATTTTCTGAATATGCTCTATGTTGGGTGCTTGGATTGTAGCTAAAGCTGGTCATTTGTTAATGAGCGGGCTCTGTTCCTTTCTCGGACTGCTGTTGCACTTTCTATTGGGAGGGGCAGCCCTAATGCACGGTTCCTAAATACTGTGCACCCTGCCATTGGCTGTAGTGACAACCACTTCCCTTGGAAAGAACTCATACGTTCTCTGCTAGTTGTGTGACGCTAAGGTGCCCGTCAGCAAGGACATGCTATGATAGCTAACTGTAAGATACGATGTCAGTCCATTATGCTCAGCTGTGACACTGTTTTACATGTGATATCACATGTGCGACCTATCCATGTCTCATCTATGCGGACACTTGGGACCTACCAGTTGCTCATCTGTTGCTCTAGACAGAACATGTGCACTTCTGTTTCCTCATCTTTGACTGGGCTTCCTTCCCCGACCTTCGTGCTCTGTGCCTATCCTTGAAGTCCCTTCTGCTGCTGGGGAGAGCATACTGTACTAAGCATGATGAAGTGAAGACTTGTAAAGATGGAGGAGAGAGAATGATAACTTATGGTACTGGGAGTGGGGGTTCATTCCAGAAGTGTAAGAGGCTGGGCTTGGGAGGCTACAGCCTGCTGCAGCATTCGCTACTCATAGTTGCACTACTACGTTGATAGTACTCCTTCCCTTATCATTAACTGCTGCCTTCCTTAATTTATTCCTACTGTTCGAGGTTATATTACATGCTATTCTTTCCTTTCTGAATACATCCTGTTCCGCCATACTCATGAAACAAGCGGGCCAGCTATGTGTATGGTGCAATTTACTGCATGCATGCAGATGCCCAACGATCTGACGAAGCTGAGGCTAAGTGGGAGGCCCTGATTAATAGCAGAAAGTTCTGTTTCTGTGACTGACCATCCAGGCTTCTACGAAGCACTTGGTCTGCATGGTGCCATTGTGTGGTTCAGAGACAAGAGGCTTGGGCAGTGTAGGATGTTAATTATGTGTTCTGGGCTAATTAGAAAGCTTTAAAATGTGTGATTGTCACAATATCTGCTGTATAAATATGTTGCGGTTATCTGCCAAGGCGCATTTACACTTATGAGTATTACATCAGGCTTTCATTCAGACCCTTCCCCTATCATTGATATGTGGCCTGCAATTGCTGGCTTGGCTAACTGCGATTCAGTGATGAACAATCTACACAACCCACCTTCTTTAAATTTCATTTCAATATCTTTATTCGACTATCAAAAGGTAGTCACAAAAGTACAATCATATTACATTTAAAACATATAGGAACAAATAAAATCAGAGTTATTCCATTTCTTGAGTTATGACCATACACAATCTCATATTAGGACGTCAAATAAAGGAGACATAACATTATTGTTATGTATCAAAAAATCATCTATAGTTGTGATAGAATCATATCAGTTCCATTCTACATTATTTGATTATTTCCTCAAATTAATTGCTTTCAGGATGAACAGGACAACACTATACAGTTAAGGTTAGAACCCATCCTAAGTACAATATATTTTATTGTTTCGTACTAGGCAGCTGGTTCTTTTGAAACATAAGAGGATCCCTAACGATTAATCGTGGCACATATAATCCCGAACATCCTAACCTGGGTAACAAAGAATCGGAATCCAGATATTTACAAGAAGAATAACAAGACCATAGAGTAGTATGGGAGATATAGGACGAGTAAAGAAGAGTATGCCATGTTATTTTTGCAGACCTAAGGGAGAGTTCAAAAGTTTACTTACATATATTTTGGATCTACGGACCACGTTAAGAATCTAGAAACACGGGGCATATTATCAAGGGTGTTTATCTCCGCTTTTTTGGCTTTAAAAGCCAAGAAAGCGGAGATAAAATTATCTCCCTATAACCTAGCTGTCGCTAACACCAGTTAGCAACAGCTAGTAGTAGATAGCGACCATCTTGGGCCCCACTTTGCATGTCAGTAATATTTATCACTAATGATATGCAAAGTGGGCGTGCCAAGATGTTAGCGACTGAAAACAGTCGCTAACATCGCTATCTCCTATTACCAACTTTTGGAGATATTCGCGCTAAGCTTGAATATCTCCAAAAGTTAACACCTGCCCTGAGCAGTTCTTAGCCATGTTACCCAATGGGAGGTGGATAACATTGCTCAGAGCATTAGCTCGGTAATGCATGAATATCGCTGACTTTTCAGCGATATTCATGCATTACGGCGATTTTTATTGCATTTGCGATAAACCTTGGTAATGCCAAGGTTTATTTGCGGTAAAAATCGCCGCAGCGCAGCGGTAAATTTTTGTCTCTAACCAAGCAATAGCGATAATTATCGCTATTGCTTGGTAATATGCCCCACTGTCTTTTAAAACATAACAAGACATATACAGAAGAAAAACGTCTTTAACCTGCGAAAGTTAGAGGTGAGTCAGTACGGAAGGGTGCAATAGAGAGCTTAAGTTAGATCTAGATGGAAAGTTTCCTAGTGCATTATTGACTGTATGCTACATAATTCATCATATGCACGATTAGTATACTGATTGCAACTGTGAACATTTAGATTTCTCATCTAAAAAAGCAAATACCGATCCCCATTTGGTTTATTTTTCGAGGGGGAATGATAACACATCCTACTTAGGCAAAAACATTGGGGCATATTACCAACAACTAGCGATAATTATCGCTAAGTTGGCTTAGCGGCAATATTTTTATCGCCGTGCTGCAGCGATTTTTATCACTTAGGAGCCTTGATATTATCAAGGTTTATCTCCTAAGCGATAAAAATCGGCCGAAATGCATGAATATCGCTGAAAAGTCAGCGATATTCATGCATTACAGAGCAAATGCTCTTAGCCATGTTATCCACCTCCCATTGGATAACATGGCTAAGAACTGCTCAGGGCAGGTGTTAGCTTTTGGAGATAATCGCGCTTAGCGCGAATATCTCCAAAAGTTGGTAATAGGAGATAGCGATGTTAGCGACTGTTTCCAGTCGCTAACATCTTGGCACGCCCACTTTGCATGTCATTAGTGATAAATATCACTGACATGCAAAGTTGGGCCCAAGATGGTCGCTATCTCCTACTAGCTGTCGCTAATTGGTGTTAGCGACAGCTAGGTAATAGGGAGATAATTTTATCTCAGCTTTCTTGGATTTTAAAGCCAAAAAAGCGTAGATAAACCCCCTTGATAATATGCCCCATTGTCCCTGAAAATAAAGCAAGAGTAAAAGGTGGACAGGGGATGAGGATGTGTAACCCATGCCCTTTTAGATAATATCCTGGATGCGTGTCAACAGGCCACTGGGGTATTTGGAGGGGAAAGGGTATATTCTTTTTTTTTTTTTTTTTTTTTTAATCCTCATATTGCGAAGGTTTTATGTATTTTTGGAAAATTTGGTTTCTACCTCTGAAGCTTTCCTTTTTGTACCGTCACTGCCCAATGGTCTCTCTTTTCTTGGGAGTTTTTTTCCCCTTGTCTTGCTGGATCAGAGGAGAACCTTTTCCTTTTACATATAAACATATCTGTAATCGAGAGGGGGGGGAGCTAGCCACCTTGGCTACTCTATGAGTATCATACTCATAATCCAGAATACGCTTTCGCTTTAATCATAGGACAGTGTGCTCTGCCCTATCTTCAGAGGTCAGATGTTTCTCCATGATTTCCCAATATTTAAACCTCTTACTAGTTTTTCCCCTTCTGTCTAATTTATTTATTTTGATCGCTGAGTTCAACCATTCTGCGTGTGTCGGGGGATGAGGACCGATCCACTTAATGCAGATCTCCCTTCTAGCTATCACCATTAATACAAAAAGTAATTTGGCTTCCAGTACTGTTAGTTTAGCTGTCCCCGTTATGTTATCAATCCCAAAGAGAATAAGAGTTGTACTTACATTTAGATGTTTTTGAAATATTGAGTTCAACGTCTTACCAACTCCATCCCAGAATATTCTCAGAGATGGGCAACTCCAGAACATGTGGACATCATCTGCCCTTTCTTCCCCACATTTAGGGCATTTTTTAATTCCCGCATTCTTGAATTTTGAAAGCTTTTTCGGTGTCCAATAGGCTCTATGCAGGGTATACAGATGATTCCTTTTTAATGCCACGGATTTTAATGTTGACCAACATTTCTCTATTGAGTCTTCCCATATATTTACTAGGTCTTTTGAAGCTAGGTCTTTTCCCCAGATTTGCTCTACCATATGGGCGCTTTCGTTTTCTTCTGTAATAAAGGTCCAATACCATTTTGCTACCTCCTTATTTATGGGTAGGATTTTTATCATTTCTTTTTCTAAGGTCTTGTTATCTTTATCATACGTTGATAGTGTCTTTGCCCAGCTATTTAGTTGATAACATTTGAATTTTGATATTGAAATTAAGCTAAAAGTTCTGAAGGAGGCAGTTAAACTTTGGATACAAATTAGATCTATCTTAAAAATCCCTTACTATAGTGCAATGGCACCGATATGGAACTCTCCAGGAACCCCGGACTGTTTAAAAGATGCCATGGCCACCCCCTTGAAACAATGCAACATCAAATATTGGGGTCAACTTCTAAGTGGATCAACATTAATAACATGGGAAGAAATGGGAAAGGGTGTATTCACATGGACTAAGTCTACAACAATATGGTAACATAGAATAGACTTGAAATCAGTCACTGAGCCTCTGTAGAATAAGAAGCGGGTGGGAAGGGTATTGAATTGTAATAATGAACATAACAATGTATTATTCAAAATGTGATTATATATATTTGTTTTGTGCAGAGGAGTGAAATGAAAACAGACACTTTGAGGGACCATTAGCTTTGTGTCTTGATAAAGATGGTAAACACATTGACGCTTTTAAAAGCACAAGCTAAAGGACTAGTAGATATGCATCAATTCAGTGCATCACTAACTGTGTTTGGAGCAATTGTCTCTGATGATGTGCAGGAGTAAATGACAATGTGTTGCGTCTTACCTGTTTTGTTGTCTCTGTTGTACTGGTCATAACAACATGTGTATTTGGAGCTGAATATATATTTTTCTCTGTATTTTAAGAAAAATTGGTTTAAAATAAGCCTGGGCGTAGTTCGCGTAGCCGCACTCCGCGGAGCTACGCGAAGATGCACTTGCACTCCGCGAACTACGCATAGCTCCGCGAGCATGCGTAGTAGCTTGCTTAACCCGTTCGCGAGCCATTTTTCGTCTTCGGGAGCGCCGTGGAACTCTGGAACCTGCTCGACACCACATCTCCAGACGTCTCCTTCCTCACGGAAACATGAATGAACGCCTCCTCAGCGCCCGACATCGCCGTCGCCATCCCGGACGGATACAAGATCACCCGGAGAGACCGCGTCAACGAGACAGGAGGAGGCATCGCCATCGTCCACAAGAACACCATCCGCATCACGACCAACTCAGACGACACCCTCACAGCCGCTTAACATCTTCACTTGCAGATACACACCGACCCCAAGACCACACTCAGAGGCACCCTCATCTACAGACCCCCAGGACCTCGCACACAATTCAGCGAAGACATCGCAGACTTCATCAGCCCGCACGCCCTCGCCTCCGCTGACTACATCCTCCTAGGGGACCTCAACTTCCACCTGGAGAACAACAACGACAACACCACCACCACCCTGCTGGACAACCTCGCCAACCTCAGACTCATGCAACTGGTGAACACCCCCACCCACTACGCCGGACACACGCTTGACCCAGTCTTCTCCTCCAGCAAGTACATCTCCTTCAGCCACTCCACCGGACTCCACTGGACAGACCACAGCTGCGTCCACTTCAGCTTCAGAAAGACCACGACTCACCACCACCCGCAACAGGTTCCCCGCAGGAACTGGAACAAGATCATCACCGACCAGCTCACCACTTCACTGAGCCAGAACCCTCCCGCCAGCTCAACGGACCCCAACCAAGCAGCCAACAACCTCACACAGTGGATCACCAATTGCGCTCGCCCAACCAGGCTCGACCACTCGCAGTCCGGCTTCCGCGCCAACCACATCACCCAGACCGCCCTCATCGCAGCCACTGACGACATCCGAGCCCTGCTCGACAACTGGGAAACAGCAGCCCTCATCCTCCTGGACCTCTCCGCAGCATTCGATACTGTCTGCCACCGCACCCTAGTGCAGCGCCTCAGCAACATCGGAATCCAAGAGAAGGCACTGGAGTGGATCATCTCGTTTCTCACCGGAAGAACCCAGAGAGTCCGCCTCCCCCTGTACAGATCCAAGGCCACCGAAGTCATATGCGGCGTACCACAAGGATCATCACTCAGCCCCACCCTCTTCAACATCTACATGAGCCCCCTCGCAGCCATTGTACGCCAACACAACCTCAACATCATCTCCTACGCCGACGACACCCAGCTGATCCTCTCCCTCACCAACGACCCAGGAACTGCCAGAACCAACCTACACGAAGGGATGAAAGATGTAGTCGAGTGGATGAGGAACAGCCGACTGAAACTGAACTCAGACAAGACGGAAGTCCTAATCCTTGGATCATCACCCTCCGCCTGGGACGACTCCTGGTGGCCCCCTGCCCTGGGCAGCGCACCCAAACCAACGGACCACGCACACAACCTGGGCTTCATCCTGGACTCCTCCCTCTCGATGACCAGACAAGTCAACGCCGTCTCATCATCATGCTTCAACATCCTACGCATGCTCCGAAAGATCTTCCGATGGCTCGCCACCGAAACCAGGAAGACGGTCACACAGGCCGACTGGACTACGGAAACACCCTCTATACCGGAACCACAGCCAAACTCCAGAAAAGACTCTAACACTTCCAGAACGCCTCCGCACGACTCATCTTGGACATCCCCCGACACAGCAACATCTCCGGACACCTGAGAGACCTTCACTGGCTCCCCGTCAGCAAGAGAATCACGTTCCAACTCCTCACCCACGCATACAAGGCCCTCCACGACCTGGGCCCCAGGTATCTCAACAACCGCCTGACCTTCTACACTCCCACCCGCCAGCTACGATCGACCAGCCACGCCCTCGCCGCCGTGCCACGCATCCGAAGATCCACCATGGGAGGAAGATCCTTCTCCTACCTGGCAGCCAAGACTTGGAACTCCCTCCCCATCCACCTCCGCCTGACCCAAGACCACCTCTGCTTCAGGAAGCAACTCAAGACATGGCTATTCGAGTAGTAGCGGACCCCCCTCCCCCAAGCGCCTTGAGACCCTCTGGGTGAGTAGCGCGCTATACAAAAATCCTGATTGATTGATTGATTGATTGTCTGCATGCTCGGGATGTGTAGCGCGCAAAGTTACCCATGAGGTTTGTCCCGCCCGCTCGCGTCCCCTTATTTCCGGTCACTACTAACGTGTTCGCGAGTTATTCTGTGCCAGATTGCCGTTTCTGCGTGTTCGGCAACTCGATCTTACCGACAAGCATCCTCGCGCACGCGAAAATGCTATTGAGCACGCGAGAACTACGCTACGCTGCAGTTTGCGGAGTATTCGACAACTTCGCGTTCTCCGCGGAGCGTGGAGTTGCCGAAACTCCGCAAACTCCGCGAACGGAGCGTAGTTCTTCGCCCAGGGTTAGTTTAAAACTGTGAATTTAGTCATAATTGTGATACAATATGTTTTCAAAGAAATGTGTTGTTTTTATTTGATATAACTGTGCAATGAATGTTTTTAAACTGTACTAATGGAATAAGTTAGTTAGTGTACTGTGGCTATATTGTTGTGGATTAACTGAATATTTCAAAGATTCTACTCATCGCTCTCACGATGTGGGAAATGTGACTTATTTCCTAGATGTTAGATTTTGTTTAGATTTTGTGATGGTTCCTAGTGGGCCTTTAGTACAGCAATCTGTTTCTGTTGATCTATCCATTCATTTCCACTTCCTCTCGGAAGGCCGATTAGCCATTGCTTGTGAAGTGTGCCCCCCCCCTGGCCGCATGAATGGTGCTCCTCGCTGAAGCTATACAGGGTTTATGTAGCTGGGGTGCTTTGTCAGATATTGCAGTGCTGTCTCCCTTAAGGTGACTAACCTCTTGTTAGTGCATGTACTTGAATCTGAAAGGTCGGTGCCTTATCCCTGAAGCTTGTGAAACAATGGTTATGTCCTTGTAACTTAACTTACCCAAAAGCATCAATAAATGTGCATGACGTATTTCCCTTTCAGCCCCATGTTCTTAATATCCCCTTCTATTGACTACTCGAAGTACAAAACACGTATTGATCAAGATTACATTGCTGTTCAAGTGAGGGTGACAAGGCTAGTCTCCTTCATGCGAGCCTAGATAAACAGTTTGGCTGGTTTCAACCTATGGCTCCTTTGCTCTATGTATTTGTCCCAGCCTCGAATGTTAGCTACCATTGTGATGCTCACTGTCATTCTACGTTGCTGCTCTGCATTGTAGCTGCTCTATAACCCTGAAGTCGAGCGGCACTTTAGGCAGGAACATCTCAAGGATGTTGGGGGGTCCTGGGCCAAACAAATTTCAGGGGCCCCTGACTGGAACAGCTTTAAATATATGCTCCGGTTTCAGCTGTTTCCTGCCCTCTCTTGGCCAGTTCACTGACACTGCACTGTACACTCTTCCAAATCCTAAACGTGTTTATTTCCAATATTGAGGGATAATGATGTGGTTACAATATTGTAACAAAGCAGCATCTCGTTAATATTACTGCAAATAATCTCTCTGACACCCTCCCATTTCTCCTAAGTGAGGTCCTGTTTAATCTAAAAGAAAATTGTTTCTATGGCTGTTGCATGAAACACAAACACATCATTTGTCTGTGGCAGACTCTTACACGTCACTGACATGAACATTAAATTAAAGGACAACAGTTTTTTAAAACAATCCCTTTAAGAAATATTCAAGGTAATCGGGGCAAGACTCTGCAGATCAGAGCAGACTCTATCAGGTTGCCCCATGAAAGGCTCGGCCCGTGGCCACAGCCCGCTTTTACCATGCATTAAAACGTCTGTCTTTAGGGAGCAAGTGAAGGGTATTTATTTTTTATGTATGTGCTTGAATACTGTCTTCATCCAGAGACTGGTGAGGTGATGGGGCTCTGGTCTTGTGGAAAGAAGAGCCCCACTTAAGTATTGTTGATAAGTGAGATTAGTGCCATAAAAGCCCGGTCAACGAAATCAAACATAGAGTATCACTTTGTAAAACTGTTCCCGATTCATATTGGTTTCACTCAATCTGCCCTACACCCGTGTAGGTGACCTCTACCGGAAATCCCAAGAAATCTCACCATATGCTTTACTAGGAAATATGCATTTGAGATATGAGCCCGATGTAATGATTTGGAATGGCTCGGGCTCATGAGCGCTTGAAACCGAAGCTCTCCTGCCTTGCATTAACGTTTTGTGAAGCTGGAAGTGGAAACAAATTGCAGAGGACTTGTTTGCTAACTGCAAAAGCAGTTTCCCTAGATTCAGCTGCACCCTCACATTTTTTGTTTGCCTAGTTCATGCTAGTTGGGAGATGCCCGGGAAGCATGCCGGCCCCTTGTTATCTCTGAAACATGTTTTTTTTTTTGGCCCACCCGTTCCTTGTATAACCCTCTGGGTGCTGCGATGGCACTGGTAAAAGATTTCCGTCTGGTATCCTGCATACCAACAGAAAGTATAATTACAACGCCCGAGGGTATGTCAAATTGTATGCCACTGCATTGTACTTTCTTGCCGTTGCCTGTCACTATTGCACTAGAGTAGAATAAAGTGGTTCTCAATGACCACGCCCACCCCGGATTTCACCAGCCATTTAATCCAACGTGGCTTGTACTGCCTGGGTGAAATTCATTGCCATTAGTGGAAATGTCACGGTTACTTACCGGTAACCTTCATTACTCTGAGTATAGTCTTCCTCGCCACAATAATAAAAAAGTGAGCTTCAACTCCATACCAGAACCCTCCAAAGCAAAAGTTAGCCTCCCATGCCTCCCATCCGTTCCCAACATGGCCGACCCCTAAAACCCATGACCTTTATAAGAGTCGAACAAAAGGGGGTGGTGATGGACGGAGCTTCTGAATCAATCAAACACTCACACCCAGTCAAAAGATCTGGGTTTAATCCATCCCTGTTCTTTAGCCCACTCTGCCACCCCAGTTCAGACATGGCTATATGCAAATCAGTCTGACCCTGTGCCTCATGGGAACAGTCCAGCCCGAACTGCCAAGCCATGTCTTCCCTGGACCGGAAACAAGCTTCCGAGGACCGGTTACTGGCATTTCAGACGTCTTCAGCCCGGCTTGCTTGAATCCATTGGCAAAGTGAGTAAGGGACTCACGTCTGAGCATACCCTGCCACACTTATGGCGGTGATTTTGGCCACCATAAGTGTGGCAGGGTATGCTCAGACGTGAGTCCCTTGCTCACTTTGCCACTGGATTCAAGCAAGCCGGGCTGAAGACGGCTGGAATGCCAGAAACCGGTCCTCAGTAGCTTGTTTCCGGTCCAGGGAAGACATGGCTTGGCAGTTCGGGCTGGACTGTTCCCATGAGGCACAGGGTCAGACTGATTTGCATATAGCCATGTCTGAACTGAGGTGGCAGAGTGGGCTAAAGAACGGTGATGGATTAAACCCAGATCTTTTGACTGGGAGTGAGTGTTTGATTGATTCAGATGCTCCGTCCATCACCACCCCCTTTTGTACCGCTCTGTAAGAGTCGGGCTGGCCCAACCAGGCAGCCTGAAACTACCATGCAAAAACATGAAGCCGATAGCCAGACAGGGAGGGAGGGATGGGAACTCTTTAGCGAGGAGGACTATACTCGGAGTAAAGAAGATTACCTGTAAGTAATTGGGGCATTACTTCCTCGCCACATTAATAATTAAGTGAGCACATACCCAAGCCAAGCGGCTTCATGGAAAACTCACAAGAAACCACAGAGAAGAAGGGGATGTCACAGTATCCAAACAAACCCTAACAACACAGGAATGGGTGAAACCACCTAACAATTCCAGCAAACACGAGCTGGTGGAACCAGCCATGAGAACGGCCACAGTGAAACTCCCTTGCAGAAAAACCTATCCGGGGACCCAGCAAAGAGACATGCACACGTGTGGAGAGAACCAGGCCACAGCCCGACAAACACCCCGAAAGACACCCCTGTGAAAGAAGCCCAAAACAACGAGAGAGCCTGGGCGGACAGACCCCAAACCATGGACGATCACCCAAGACCCTCGAGACCCAAAGGTCAGCAGTAAAAAAAATTGTAGAATCCAAAGACCAAAAGCGGACCAAGAAAGCCCGAGATCAGACCACAAGATGCCAAAAGCAACACACACAGGCACAACTGAAAGAAGAAGGCCGGGCCAAATGACACCAAGGCTGCCCATCTGACACCCAAAAAGTGAGGGGGAAGAAAAACCCCAGGCCCCAGGAACCAGGAACTAAAAGACAAGAGGGCAACAACCAAGATGCCACAGCTGCAAAAAGACGCAGCCCGACCCAAACACAGTAAGTCAGGCCACCAGCAGCGAGAGAGCAGAAACAGCCCAAAAGCCACCAACCGGAGGTTAGGATGGAAACCCAACCCATCAGGTCCAGCAGACAACCAAGGGTACCGAGGGCAAAAACCACACCAAACAGACTGGCCGAAACCAAAAGACCAAAGGAGGGCGCAGACGGGAACCCAGCACCCCAATCCAACTGAGAACCAGATGGACACCCCACCCAGAAGGTTAGAAGCCAGCAGGCCACGGACCCCAGTGGCACAAACGGATTGCAAACCAACAGAAGAACCCAGGTTGGCGGAAAGAAAACCGCCACAGGGGGCCGCAGGAAAAACTCCAAGGTAACCCAGCTACCAGAGGACCCAGACTGAAGCAAGCAGAAAGATTGCAAGGTCCACCAGGGAGTCGGATGAGCAGAAGGGACCAGGAAGGTAGGGGGACACCCACCACTGGCTCACAGAAGCATCCCAAAGGAGGGAGAAAACAGAAGAGCTGGGCGAAAAGAGCCCACTGCAACTCCAAAACCACCATCAGGGAGAAACCTCGAGCCAGCAGGCACTAACATCCAAGAGCAAGGGTCGAAGAAGTGGACACCTGAACCCCCACCAGAAGAAGAGCGCCCCGCAAGGGTGAAGGGAGAACTGGGATGCCCGGAACCCCCGGGCCGCCAACAGGAGATGACAGCAAGGAATACGGACCCAGGTAAGTACCACCAGAAGAACAAATGCACCGACCAGGCCAAGCAAGCACAGAACCCACAGGAGTGAAGGGAACTGAGGAAAAATGCAAAGACCGAGCCTGGAAAAAGGGAAGACAGCGCCATCAGCCATTGAGCCCCGGACACGGGAGGAGCAAACAAAAGAGCGGCAACAATTAGGGAACCATCGTGACCTGATAAAACACGAACCTGGATCCCCTGAAGAGAGGCAGACCACCCAAGCAGGTAGGCCAACTCCACACCCCCAAGGAACCAAACAGAGCCACCAATGGGGACCCTGCCAATGGAAGCAAACCCTAAGAAAACCCCTGGAGAACCAGGCAGGCGAAAAAAAAACAGGCTTTCCCAGAAACCAACAACCCCTGCAGGATTGGGCACACCCTGGACAAACCAAAGGTATGGGCAACATAAAATGCGGGATGCGAAACCTGACAGAAGGGGGAACAACCGACCCTGCACAAACCAGGAACACAAAGCACTGCCTCAGCCCCCCAGGCCAGCAAAAGGCCCCAACCATCCAGGAAGGGGGCACCAGAAAAGGAGGACCAGAGGACGTACCCGCAGACATGATGGGCCCGAGCCCTGCTCCCTGCCAGCGACCCAGAAGTGGAAAAAAGGAAACCACCAAATGCAAACCCAAACCGGGCCAGCACTGCCGGGACACAACCAGCGGATGAACGGAATCCAAGGGACAAGCAGACCACCGGAACAACCTAAGGCACCCACAAGGGAACAGAGCAAGAGGCCGGCAGGATCTGAACTTTCGACCCGTGGGAGCCACCAGAGGCACAAGGCGCACCTCTGCGCAACAGCGTAATGGAAGCACAGAGGAGGAACAGGGAGAATCAGGAGCAACACCAGTACCCTCAACCTCAGGACCCAGACAGGACCCGAAAACAATTGGGGTAGAGGACAAACCAAGGAGGAGCACTGGCACCAGAAGAACATACCCTCACTTTGAAACAGGCCAAGAACAAGAGGGAAAGAGGGACAGGCCCACGGATGAATACGGGAGGACTCATTAAAGCACTGATTGAAAATGTATCAACCTACAATATTTAGATAGCACTGGCAGGATTCTAAACCCGGTCCTGCGAGAGCCTGTGGCACCAGAGGCACAGGATTTACAGTAGAGCTAAAGCACTTCAGTCGACCAGACACAGCAGATGCCACGAAAGGCAGCAGCCCGACCAACGATCCACCGCCACCGAGCACGTGCTGTGGAACCTCCCAACAGAAAACAGGTGGCAGGCGGGTGGCAGGGCAGGAGACAGGATCCACGATCACGAGACAGATGTCACCCAAGACGCGAGAGGAGGCAAAGGACCGCCCCCAAACAGAGCACCAAAAGCACCGGAAGCAACCCTGCTACCACGTTACATCTTGAAGGCACAAGCAGGAGACGAGAGTGGACATGCTCAGGGCAGTACGGACACAGGTATAAAGACCACCGACCCAGGGACCCACAGCAAATCACAAAACCAAAGTCCCATGAGAGCCTGTGCCACCAGAGGCACAAGACCGCCCAGTGAGACTTAGCACCTTGGAACCCCATCCAGAAACAGGAACGGGAAGAAAAGCCACGCACAAGTAGAGGCTGAATACCAGGCAACTGAGCCACAAAAGGAAGTGAGGCAGAAGACAGGAGCTGGAAACGAGGGACAGAGCACCCGATGTAAAAGCAAACCCTCCCACCTCCAGAAACCCAAGGGGCCCGGGATCTCATGGCTCAGGGTACTGCCCACACTGCCAGAGAGACAGCCAGACAGGGGGTGAGAGGAGGGTGCCAGCAACAATAGCGGAGAAGAAGTCAACAGGAGCAACCCCAAGGAGAAACATGATCCAGGACCCAACCACATCGAGACAGCCAGAGACAACGGAAAGGCACAATTGTGGGGGAGCGAACGCTGACTCAGAGCCCGTACTGAAACGCAAGGTTAAAGGCAGGCACAAACCTGTAATGAGGAGCCAAGGCAGGAAACAAGCCTATGTCCTGAACCAACGAGGGAAAAACTCCTCAGACCTTTAATAGAATGCGTTGTGAAGCAGGTACGTCAACACCAGTACAGAACGGGGGACACCAATGATTTAGCCACCCATAGAATGGATAACAGAACCACTGGGAACCAATGAAAGCAGCCAGGCCCTTAAAATATAATTCAGCTTATACCAGAAAAAGTATCATCGATTATAAATGTACTGCAGAATCCACAACCATAGAAACTCCAGGATGTTAGCACATAACCTTCGGAGTAAGAGTCCATTGGCCGATGCAGCCCCGCCCACTCAATCAAACTGCCGCGGTTAAGCGGTTAAAAAAAATGCAATGCAAGCAACAACGATAAGGACTCGAAAGGCCCAGGAAAGAAAACTCTAAAGGACTGCATCCCCATGAAGGATGTACAACAGCACAAGATGCACACCGTTGGGCTGAGGGATGGAACAGTATGCAGCATTGTACGGGACAGGGAACCACAGAGGCTTTGGTAGCAGCGTGCGGCTTCTGGTTGTACGCCACTGGGTGCGGCCCCCGGCAGTCTGCATGCCCTCTCTGCCCAGGAGAGGATGTAGCAAGGAATTAAAACCCTGGCTGCAAAGTCCCCGTTTTCTTTTTTTTAAATACGGCAACACAACCAGGGACGTACCAATGGTAAAGTGACACAGGCCAAAGGAACAGCCAGCCCAGAACCAGTCGAGGCTAGGATGCACGCTCCCAGCGCCAACCGTACCCTCCAAGAGCTGAAGACCCACGTAGCCAGGCAACCGGTCTGGAGAGGTGTCACCCCTGGAGGCAGGACAAAAACCTCCATGACCCCAATAATCAGCACCGCCACACCATGCCTCAGTACATAGAAAAAGAAGGGGGTGGGAACAGATGTGAGCCCATAATGACCCAGGAACAGCAGCAAGAAAACCAGGTCAGCAAGAGGAGACCAAACAGGTGAGCCCACTAGTGCTGGGCTTAAAAAACACCAAGAGCCCACAAACCTCAGAGCCCGCTAGAGCAGAGCAGCAAAAATCAAGGGGGCAGTGTGAGGGCCAAGAGCCAGAAGGCGGCGGAGAACCCAGATCAGGATCCTGCTCGAGGAGCGCCTCAACCCCCAGCCCATAGGACTTGCTAGAACAGGACCTTCCCCCAACTTACCTGAAATACACTCTGGAGAATCTGCAGCCCAGAACCGAAAAAACAGACTGCCTGGTTGGGCCGGCCCGCCTCTTAAAGAGGTCATGGGTGATAGGGGTCAGCCATGTTGGGAAGGGATGGCAGACATGGGAGGCTAACGCTTGCATTGGAGGGTTCTAGCGCAGAGCTGACGCTCACTTTGTTATTAATGTTGTGAGTAAGATTTACGAGGAGGTAATGCACCACACTTGCTGATCCAGGCATAGCCAGCCACACGCCATTGTGTTGCCGTATGTACAGGATCATGGTCTAAGTGGTCACAGCACCCTATCTGGCTCATTACTTGACAGCAAGGCTTCCCTCAGGTCTTGTTGCTGCCACTTTGTTCTTATCCTGGACATCCAGCCGTGGAATGTCTCGAAAAGATAACCTTTTGAGGCAATGGGGATTTTTTTTATATTTTGCTGAATTTATTTTGTTTATTTATTCCTGGGATATTTTAAGACCTACCCAAAAACAATGTGGATAGGTCCCTAACGGGTCATGGCCATTGTAGGTGACCTTCACCCTAATCAAGGAACGCAGACAACCAGTGGTTGTTTTAGAAGACCCCTCACCCACCTACCTAGTAGGTGACATGCTTCATCATCGGGGTCCCAGCTGGATTGCCGAGTGCTTTCCAGCTGTGCTTCAAAGCCTGATTTACTGCGGATCGGGTTTTGGTGGAAAGTGAAGTGCTATGTGAAATGTGAATAAATGCTAAAAATGGCATTAGGAAATGCCCTTATAAACCTTTTAATTGAAGAGTCCTAGGACATGAATAAAAGCATAATTGGGATACAGGTGAGGCAAAAATATACCTTTATACCCCTAGAGAGTGTAGGTCTACTAGTATTAATCTTCTGCAGTATTGGTGAGGCTTTTTTCAGGACCATGAAAGTGAGTTTGGCCCAAAAATTAGGCAGGCCGCTCCGGGTGTCTATATCAACGCACGCCCTAAAGTGCGCTGTGAGTGTGGTGGGATCTTGTCACTTACAGATCCATTGCGTTGAGTATTTAAACTCTGCATGTATATTGATTCATGGATCCTGTCGCACAGTGGAACTTCCTATTGAGACCTTCATCTTAGGATAGCATCCACTGTAATCTACGGTGTAGACAGGATACCGCTGGTATGGCATGCATCTCGTGTGCTGTAGAACATTGAGCACAGTGATCAGTAATTATATAACTCACTGCCTACATAATCCTTGGAATGCATTGTTATACTTTGTTTGAACCTGGGCCGTGTTTGCACCGGTAGATGTAAGTATCAATGAAATCATTTTACATTCCGCATAGTACATTGACCTGCTTTTAATTGACACCACACTGGAGCACTTAGTTATCAATAGGAAGGAAGAGGAATGGCTGTCCTATCGGTTCCCCGAAACAAGGTACAGTTTTTCAAAAGGAGATAGGACACTTGTGACCACTTTTTCCAAGAGATTTGAAAAAGCCCTCATAAACGCTGCGTATCTCGAGAAGCGGTATATTTTATTCTCCGCCCCACGCAAGCGTTATGGCAACAGTCATTGGGCTTATTCAGTCAGTGTCTTGCCAGCCTCACCGAGGCGATCTCTGGTTTTTTCGTGGCAGTATCCAGAGAAAAGCGAGTTACCCCCCTGAAGCTGAGTGATAAAATAAAAAAGTGTGCAGGTGATTATAGGCTTTATTCAGTTCACTTGACCACTTATTAAAAATTATTCGGTATGCTCTGGGGATAGTTAGGAATCCTTAGCATAGGTCCATTAGACAAAAAAATAACGTCGACATGTTTCTGCTCTGTCGGCCCGAGGGTCTAAGAGCTTTCGTCAGGACAAATATACAAAAAAACACAGAGTGAGTAAAAAATGATGTCACACTTTTGACATGAAGGGACTCTATTAATTAATAGTCTTACCCTTGAAGGTTTTCATATACCTAGGGATTTGAGAGGAAAAGAAAAAGGGGGTGACTAATGACCATTTGGCAATTTCATACTAGAAGAGTGGTCTTTAAGACATGCATAATTTCTACAACCAATAGTGCAATTATAAGAAACACACAACAAAAGTGACATTAAGGTGAGTTAAGGGGAGGAAACGGCGATATCACAGCAGTACACAATTGACTTTATGGTATGTTAATTCATACCTGTGAATCTTGGCTTAGTTTGCTTAGAGCGCTTCGATAGCAAGGGGCGGTGGAAATGCAAAGTCGCTCTTATACATGTATAGGCATTGTACCTCGTGAAGAGGTCTTACCGTAAAAAGAAATCAACCGCATTTCAGCAGGAGGGTTCAGGCTGCAGAAACATCAAAAACGGGGTTGTGATAAAGCTGTGTGCCGGTAACTGACACACGGCGGTGGAGGTGGAAACACTCACCCGCTTTCGAAGCGTACTCCGCGTCTTGTGCTGGCTCTGCCTCCTGGACGCCAGGAGCACGCTTTCGATGGCGTTTTACCATGTTCAGTCATGGAGAGAGAAAGCGGACAGTTGTTGTATAGCAAACGAGGCACTTTCAGAGACATAAAAATGCAGTTAGCTCCCTGTAATGTAACAATAAAAGATTTTTGGGTGATTAGCATGATTTATCTAAAATTACCAGAACTTAAAAAAGGTATTTTGAAAAATTGGCAAAAATGCCGAACGAGGTGGTTTACATACTATTTGCTTATCACTTTGATATTAATGTGTCTCTTTTATGTGTGGGGCTACAGTTGAGTTCTTAGGGCTCAATTTGCAAAACTACTGTTGTGCTTATAGGTTCAGCGTGCAAAGTGATGCCATGAGATCTCGTCATTCAAACCAAACTTATTGGTTTTAAGACGGTCCACCCAACGTTGTTCTTTCTCATATAGTATTTTATCTGCATTGGGTGTAGTTTCCGATATCTTTTCTATTACCGTCCATCTCAGGTCTTCAATGCTGTGATTTTGTTCAATGAAGTGGGAGCAAAGTTTGGTTGTATTCTTTTTGAGGCGAATATTACTTTTATGTTCCCCTATGCGTAGTTTCACCTTCCTACAAGTCATCCCAATGTATTTTTTATCGCAAGGGCAGGTGACCATATAGATCACATGGGATGAATTGCAGTTACTGTGTTGTTTCTGTGTCCATTTTAGTGTAGGGGACAATTGTAAGGTTTTTGTGCTAGTAGTAGATGCGCATGGGTAGTGTCCTGTTACTGGGACCATGTGGGCATTTATTGTGGATTTTGCCATGATTGTTTTTCTCGGGCGCGTGTGTACCAACATATCCCGTAAGTTCTTTGTGCGTTTGTTTGCCATACGTGGCTTTGGCCATTTGAATTTTCCGGTATTGACAATATGCCAGTTTTTGTGGATGAGTTTATTCACCTGGTATGAAGCTGGGCAAAAGGTGGTTACGCATGTCATGAGATCCACAGTTTCACTTTTTTCAAAAGTTGTTAAGAGGTTATCTCTAGGTTGGTTCATTGCTCTTTTTCTGCATTTTGCTATGGTCGATGTCTTGTACTCCCTTTGAAGCAGTCTAATGCTGAGTTCTTTTGATTGTGCCAGATAGTCCATTTTTTGGCTGCAGTTCCTTTTCAACCGTAAAAATTGGCTATACGGTAGATTGTCCCTTAACGGTTGAGGATGGTAACTCTTGTAGGACAATAAACTGTTCTTAGCTGTTGGTTTCCTGAATGATTTGGTTTCTATTTTCAGCTCTGGCATATTGTCAATACCGGAAAATTCAAATGGCCAAAGCCACGTATGGCAAACAAACGCACAAAGAACTTACGGGATATGTTGGTACACACGCGCCCGAGAAAAACAATCATGGCAAAATCCACAATAAATGCCCACATGGTCCCAGTAACAGGACACTACCCATGCGGGTCCTGTTTGGCCTGCAAATCTACTACTAGCACAAAAACCTTACAATTGTCCCCTACACTAAAATGGACACAGAAACAACACAGTAACTGCAATTCATCCCATGTGATCTATATGGTCACCTGCCCTTGCGATAAAAAATACATTGGGATGACTTGTAGGAAGGTGAAACTACGCATAGGGGAACATAAAAGTAATATTCGCCTCAAAAAGAATACAACCAAACTTTGCTCCCACTTCATTGAACAAAATCACAGCATTGAAGACCTGAGATGGACGGTAATAGAAAAGATATCGGAAACTACACCCAACGCAGATAAAATACTATATGAGAAAGAAAACGTTGGGTGGACCGTCTTAAAACCAATAAGTTGGTTTGAATGACGAGATCTCATGGCATCACTTTGCACGCTGAACCTATAAGCACAACAGTAGTTTTGCAAATTGAGCCCTAAGAACTCAACTGTAGCCCCACACATAAAAGAGACACATTAATATCAAAGTGATAAGCAAATAGTTTGTAAACCACCTCGTTCGGCATTTTTGCCAATTTTTCAAAATACCTTTTTTAAGTTCTGGTAATTTTAGATAAATCATGCTAATCACCCAAAAATCTTTTATTGTTACACTACAGGGAGCTAACTGCATTTTTATGTCTCTGAAAGTGCCTCGTTTGCTATACAACAACTGTCCGCTTTCTCTCTCCATGACTGAACATGGTAAAACGCCATCAAAAGCGTGCTCCTGGCGTCCAGGAGGCAGAGCCAGCACAAGACGCGGAGTACGCTTCGAAAGCGGGTGAGTGTTTCCACCTCCACCGCCGTGTGTCAGTTACCGGCACACAGCTTTATCACAACCCCGTTTTTGATGTTTCTGCAGCCTGAACCCTCCTGCTGAAATGCGGTTGATTTCTTTTTAAGGTAAGACCTCTTCACGAGGTACAATGCCTATACATGTATAAGAGCGACTTTGCATTTCCACCGCCCCTTGCTATCGAAGCGCTCTAAACAAACTAAGCCAAGATTCACAGGTATGAATTAACATACCATAAAGTCAATTGTGTACTGCTGTGATATCGCCGTTTCCTCCCCTTAACTCACCTTAATGTCACTTTTGTTGTGTGTTTCTTATAATTGCACTATTGGTTGTAGAAATTATGCAATATGCATATTGACACAATGCATGTCTTAAAGACCACTCTTCTAGTATGAAATTGCCAAATGGTCAATAGTCACCCCCTTTTTCTTTTCTCTCAAATCCCTAGGTATATGAAAACCTTCAAGGGTAAGACTATTAATTAATAGAGTCCCTTCATGTCAAAAGTGTGACATCATTTTTTACTCACTCTGTGTTTTTTTGTATATTTGTCCTGACGAAAGCTCTTAGACCCTCGGGCCGACAGAGCAGAAACATGTCGACGTTATTTTTTTGTCTAATGGACCTATGCTAAGGATTCCTAACTATCCCCAGAGCATACCGAATAATTTTTAATAAGTGGTCAAGTGAACTGAATAAAGCCTATAATCACCTGCACACTTTTTTATTTTATCACTCAGCTTCAGTGGGGTAACTCGCTTTTCTCTGGATACTGCCACGAAAAAACCAGAGATCGCCTCGGGTGAGGCTGGCAAGACACTGACTGAATAAGCCCAATGACTGTTGCCATAACGCTTGCGTGGGGCGGAGAATAAAATATACCGCTTCTCGAGATACGCAGCGTTTATGAGGGCTTTTTCAAATCTCTTGGAAAAAGTGGTCACAAGTGTCCTATCTCCTTTTGATAAACTGTACCTTGTTTCGGGGAACCGATAGGACAGCCATTCCTCTTCCTTCCTATTGATAACTAAGTACATTAAGCAGCGTGCAGCTGTGGGAACTTTGTCTCTGACATTCGTCTAACAGACATTTCTTTAAGAAATCCAACATGGAAGACATGAATGGTTTGAGTTTCACGGGGAATGATATCAGCGAGATTCTAGCAGCACAAACCTTAATTCAAAATACGGATCTAGTTCAAGTACTGGCACAGACCGATGATTGGGACAGTCTTACAGCAAAAAAACAGGAACAAATAAGGGTCGCAATTCACGGAATCATCATGACAGAGTACCTACGCGCAAAAATAGCGCCTCGTGGTCTCTGGATCACCAATGCACCAAGAATTTTTCTTCATGATCTAGCCTTTAGACGTGATTGGTCGGCAATCTCTTGGAAGTGCACCCTCGACTATCTGGTGCTAATAGTCAAAACTACCAAGAGACTATCAGATGCCCTATTAACAGAGATACAAGCCATTGAAGCGGAACTAAAGAAAGGCATACAACCAGCGATCTATAAAAAAAGACTAGAGGATCTAAACAAAGAAATAACAGACAGTGAAGACTTTCTGATGCAAAACAAACTGCAAAAACTAAGCAAGGATATCAAAAAGTTTAGTCATGAAAAAATGCATCCTTATACAAAAACTGATTATAAGACGAATGACTCAAAAACAGATAATGATTCCGATGCTTGGGACACATCCGGAGGGTCTGATACAGGGTCCGATGACTCAGGCCGCAAACAAGGCCGAGGTAACTTTCGATCTAGACCACAAGAAGAGGTAATAGATGGCCAAGACAAAACTTCATGGGCCCCCCAATGCCATTCTTCCAGCCCTACATGCCACCATATACCGGATGGATGAATCCGTACAATCAAGGATCCCAGCAAATGCAGAATTACATGGGCATACCACCGCAGGGGATTAACAATCAGAATCAGGATCCTTTTTTATTGAGGGGCCAAAACCAAAGAGGAAGAAGAAGAACCATTTCATGGCAAGACCAACAGCCGAATGTCCAAACCAGGAGTATGACATCATCCAAACCAGGAACCAGCAAAACGAGTCACTAATAGTTAATTTAAGCTCAGTGATTCTATCGAAGGAACAAGAAAACGTCCTAAACAAGGGACTTGGTTACGTCCCTACTCCCAATCTTGACCTCTTCAGATTAAAATGTGAACTATCTGAATTCTGCCGCTCACTCAAACTGAAAGCATACTTTTCTGAGTCTGCACCAATCACCGATCTTGGAGACACTAACCTCCGCAAGAAGTCTAATTTCACACCACCTACCAACATGGTACCAGTAGAAATTCTAACCTTTGAACAGGCCATCCTAACAGGAATTGATGAGATGGAAAATAGTGTTAAGAGACCGTATCAAAATCTGACCCGATTGGAAAGAAAAGCTTTAGAAGAACTCCAAACAAATACGGACATAGTCATCAAACCCGCAGATAAGGGGGGAGGAGTGGTCATCCTTGGAAAAGAAGAGTATCGGACCCAATGCCTGACACTACTTGCGGATGAAAAGTTCTACACAAAAATCAATACTGATCCAACACCCAGACTAAAAACAACAATAGCTATGATGGTTTATGAAGCTGAAACAAATGGATGGGTAAGCAAAAAAGAAGCAGATTTTCTAATTACTGAGAATCCAAAAATCCCATACTTCTACTCGCTACCCAAAACCCATAAAAACAGAGTTCCACCGCCGGGTCGCCCGATAGTTTCGGGTATCGGATCAGTTTTAGAACCTCTCTCCAAATTTGCAGATCAATTTCTCCAACCATTGGTTAAAAAAAACCCTACATACCTACAAGATACCAGGGATCTGCTAAATCAACTCAAAGACCGATCCTTTGATTCCACTACGATGCTCTTAGTAGGACTGGACGTCGAGTCCTTATATACAAGCCTACCCCAAAAAGAAACACTAGACATGCTGGAAGACGTTCTATTCACAGAGAATTGGGACTTCAGGACACCTAGACACTTTGTCCTAGAGTGTTGCCGGATGGCACTCACTGAAAATTACTTTGAATTTGAGGATCCGCTATTCTTGCAGAGCCACGGAACCTCAATGGGAAGTGCCTTTGCCCCTTCGGTGGCAGGGCTCTACGTGAGCAACTTCGAAACCAACCATGTATTGACACAAACCAATCCTTACGTTTCCAGTATACTCTACTGGAAACGTTACATTGATGACGTCCTCCTAATATGGCATAACAACCAAGATCTAAAAATATTTGTGGATTGGCTGAATACCCGTGATCCATGGCTCCGCTTCACATATACGGCAGATAAAGAAAGCATTGACTTCCTAGACCTGACTATATACTCGAAAGAGCTGAAAATAGAAACCAAATCATTCAGGAAACCAACAGCTAAGAACAGTTTATTGTCCTAGAAGAGTTACCATCCTCAACCGTTAAGGGACAATCTACCGTATAGCCAATTTTTACGGTTGAAAAGGAACTGCAGCCAAAAAATGGACTATCTGGCACAATCAAAAGAACTCAGCATTAGACTGCTTCAAAGGGAGTACAAGACATCGACCATAGCAAAATGCAGAAAAAGAGCAATGAACCAACCTAGAGATAACCTCTTAACAACTTTTGAAAAAAGTGAAACTGTGGATCTCATGACATGCGTAACCACCTTTTGCCCAGCTTCATACCAGGTGAATAAACTCATCCACAAAAACTGGCATATTGTCAATACCGGAAAATTCAAATGGCCAAAGCCACGTATGGCAAACAAACGCACAAAGAACTTACGGGATATGTTGGTACACACGCGCCCGAGAAAAACAATCATGGCAAAATCCACAATAAATGCCCACATGGTCCCAGTAACAGGACACTACCCATGCGGGTCCTGTTTGGCCTGCAAATCTACTACTAGCACAAAAACCTTACAATTGTCCCCTACACTAAAATGGACACAGAAACAACACAGTAACTGCAATTCATCCCATGTGATCTATATGGTCACCTGCCCTTGCGATAAAAAATACATTGGGATGACTTGTAGGAAGGTGAAACTACGCATAGGGGAACATAAAAGTAATATTCGCCTCAAAAAGAATACAACCAAACTTTGCTCCCACTTCATTGAACAAAATCACAGCATTGAAGACCTGAGATGGACGGTAATAGAAAAGATATCGGAAACTACACCCAACGCAGATAAAATACTATATGAGAAAGAACAACGTTGGGTGGACCGTCTTAAAACCAATAAGTTTGGTTTGAATGACGAGATCTCATGGCATCACTTTGCACGCTGAACCTATAAGCACAACAGTAGTTTTGCAAATTGAGCCCTAAGAACTCAACTGTAGCCCCACACATAAAAGAGACACATTAATATCAAAGTGATAAGCAAATAGTATGTAAACCACCTCGTTCGGCATTTTTGCCAATTTTTCAAAATACCTTTTTTAAGTTCTGGTAATTTTAGATAAATCATGCTAATCACCCAAAAATCTTTTATTGTTACACTACAGGGAGCTAACTGCATTTTTATGTCTTTGAAAGTGCCTCGTTTGCTATACAACAACTGTCCGCTTTCTCTCTCCATGACTGAACATGGTAAAACGCCATCGAAAGCGTGCTCCTGGCGTCCAGGAGGCAGAGCCAGCACAAGACGCGGAGTACGCTTCAAAAGCGGGTGAGTGTTTCCACCTCCACCGCCGTGTGTCAGTTACCGGCACACAGCTTTATCACAACCCCGTTTTTGATGTTTCTGCAGCCTGAACCCTCCTGCTGAAATGCGGTTGATTTCTTTTTACGGTAAGACCTCTTCACGAGGTACAATGCCTATACATGTATAAGAGCGACTTTGCATTTCCACCGCCCCTTGCTATCGAAGCGCTCTAAGCAAACTAAGCCAAGATTCACAGGTATGAATTAACATACCATAAAGTCAATTGTGTACTGCTGTGATATCGCCGTTTCCTCCCCTTAACTCACCTTAATGTCACTTTTGTTGTGTGTTTCTTATAATTGCACTATTGGTTGTAGAAATTATGCAATATGCATATTGACACAATGCATGTCTTAAAGACCACTCTTCTAGTATGAAATTGCCAAATGGTCATTAGTCACCCCCTTTTTCTTTTCTCTCAAATCCCTAGGTATATGAAAACCTTCAAGGGTAAGACTATTAATTAATAGAGTCCCTTCATGTCAAAAGTGTGACATCATTTTTTACTCACTCTGTGTTTTTTTGTATATTTGTCCTGACGAAAGCTCTTAGACCCTCGGGCCGACAGAGCAGAAACATGTCGACGTTATTTTTTTGTCTAATGGACCTATGCTAAGGATTCCTAACTATCCCCAGAGCATACCGAATAATTTTTAATAAGTGGTCAAGTGAACTGAATAAAGCCTATAATCACCTGCACACTTTTTTATTTTATCACTCAGCTTCAGTGGGGTAACTCGCTTTTCTCTGGATACTGCCACGAAAAAACCAGAGATCGCCTCGGGTGAGGCTGGCAAGACACTGACTGAATAAGCCCAATGACTGTTGCCATAACGCTTGCGTGGGGCGGAGAATAAAATATACCGCTTCTCGAGATACGCAGCGTTTATGAGGGCTTTTTCAAATCTCTTGGAAAAAGTGGTCACAAGTGTCCTATCTCCTTTTGATAAACTGTACCACACTGGAGCAGTCAACAGACCCATCCTTACGCTAGTCAAATTCAGACAGAAATCAGCCTAACCACATTTTTCTTAATCCACTACTATAAACTCGTGACTGGCACAGTGAAGTTAAAGAACCCAATTTACCTTGCTTGACCGCTGCAACATAAAAAACTTGTGTTGCATTGGCTTTCAATGACAAACCAAAGTGTCCATCTACAGGACCCAAACCCCAGCGGGATGGAGATTGAAGTCTAAAATACATAATTAAGGACTCTGCCCAGGGACCTATTAATTAAAGTGCCATGGTCAAAAAGAGTCCTGATCTGGCTCTGGGCAGTTGGGCCAGTGGGCCACCTATACCTCCAGTGAGATCAAGTGTTTTTCTTTCCCTTACATTCAATATATAAATATATATTTAGAGAATAGGTGATTCGCTCAGCATCACAGGATGTTTGTCCGAGTGAGAGACTGGAGCCTGAATCCCGGTTAGCAGCTGTGATCCTTAAGGAACTGGCATCCAATTAAATCGTTGGCCCCCTAGGGTAATAGTTTGGCCCCGAAAGTTCCCCTGCCCGCAATAGCTGATCTAATGAACTAGCAACCCAACAACAAAAGTACACAAACCTTCCTGTTGGGCTTACCCCCACGTATACTCTGTTATTTGCATGTCAGACACTCTGCATTGCGAGAACACTTTTTGGCCTGTTACAACCATTTCCTCTATCCAGTTCGGAAATGTATGTCTACTGCTTAGGCCTCAATTATCTTTGGCCCTGTGGCGCTATTGTCTATGAACATGCCTTTTCTGGTTATTAGTGTAACTGCAACAAATGATTGACGGAATGCTGAATGATTCAGACATTCTCCCCCAGTCAAGAGATCTGGCTGGGTCCAAATGGGAAAGGCATAATGTGCAAAAAAAAAAGTTAGGCCCAGATCTCTGTACTGGGGTGAATGTATGACATTGTTCTGCATTCTGTCCATCAACTGTTCTTTTTGCATTTTCTTGTTAATAGTCACCGGAATAACCCTAACCCTAGCCCCTTGCTCTCACTGGTAGCGAGTATAGGGATCTCACAGAGCGTATTTTTAGGTGTTGTGCTGTTTGTGCACAAGCTTTCAAGGCCAGCTTGAAGGTGTGCCCCTTTCGTCCAAAGCGATTTGAAGCCTCTTATCTGTCCCTGGCATAAAAAACGCTCCAGCTTATTCTCTCCTAGACAAAGGCCAGGCCAAAAAATACTCCAAAGCGCTTGACTGTGAGGAGGTCCAAGTCTCAATGCCCAGCAAGCGCGACCTGCCTCACGGGGCACCCGGCACCCTCGGAGGGCTGCATATCCACCTTACCCCTGCTACTGCTGCCACTAACAGCTCTGTCATCATTGTGACAAGAGATACGTGGGCATATCTAGGTGTGTCAGGTCGTATCCACTCTCTTCTCAAGGCAAGGAGGCTGAAAATGCCATATAACCTAAGTGTCTGAATCGCGCTTGGCACATACCAGACTGCCCATAATGCCTGTATAACTTTATCTGCCATACCATCACACTATCATTTTTGTAAGCACTGGCAGTGACCGCAGTTTTGGAGTCACCAACCTTGGACCGAATAAATCGGGCAAGACGCCCTGCCAGTGGCTTACCAACTGAAATATGGCCTGGTACTCCCCCAAGTCCCCTTTTTTACTTGTTACCTACGGCCAGCCCTTGCCCGGATGGAGACTACCTCCCTCCTTCAAGTCAAGTATTGAGACCACACCAATTTTGGGAAATTTTTGGATTGGGGGGAGTAACCCCCCGGGCCGTATTTATTACAAAATTAAAAAACATTATTTATTAACATTATTTACAATTACGCAGAAAGGCCAGATGCATTGTTAGGCCAATGATGTCACATGGCTAAGCTTAACTCTAATACACAGGACACTTCTACTGTAAATCTAACAATACATATATACACTTTCTGCGTGTTCCCTCTAGAACCTAGAGCAAGGTCAATGACTGGCAGCCTCCTGATCCCTGCAAACTACGAGAAATTACTACACCGGAGTCGGCTTGCGCAGGGGGTACAGCTTATCGGACAGATACTTTCCACTGGGCCCCCCCTACGCCCAGTGCCTTAAACTCCATAACGGGGGCTGCAGAAACTCTGCATACTTGCGCCCTGATGCCCATGTGCGTGTGGGGGTGGCCACAGGCCCACTGGGAAGAAAGACTCCCCCGGCCCCCGCACCCTGACCGCCTACCTACCGGCTGTCACTGCCCCTGGAGTTACATGTTTGACCGCTAAGGACCGAAGACTATGCTTACCAATCATGACCTTACCGCCTAAACGGAGACAAAAAACTAAATACGACATTTTTAACTGATATCAAATAACATGTACTGACATTTATTCAACATTACATACTTCAATCAGCTAACTCTGTCCTAACCGATCCTGTTCTTGACAAGTTTACACATATTGACACTTTTATTATAAGTTCACTAAAACATCGCATTCGCATTGAATATCTCCTGGGATACCTGTAATCAAGTAAAAGAACAAAGCAAACATATCACATTTGCATTACTTCTATTTCCTGTTATACCTGCAATAAAATGTAAATGAACATAATAAACTGGTTACTGACAGACATCATTAGCAGGTACCTACTCATCAAGCTTACACTAATGCTATCACCCGAGATATCTGTAATAAAAACTTTTTCAGAGAAACGTCAAAATACATTCCTGACCGATGCATTTAAATTACCTGCCTTAGGGAATGGTGGGTGGGAAAAAGAAATTACGGGCCGCTGGTGGCCCGGGTGCTGCGCCTGTGGGGAGTGTAAGAACAAGAGAATGTTCTGCTCCCCACACCCCCTTTTAACAGGGGGGCACTGGCCAGTCTAAACTGGTCTGGCACCGCTGTTGTGTGCCCGTGTGAACTGGAAGCACTAAAGTGCTTCCGGTTGACGCCTGCCGTAACTGCCTACTGGACGCAAATGGGGGAGATGGGAGTTCTACCCCCTCCTCCTTTCCCCGGGACAGGCTCGACCGCCATAAGGGCGGCCCGCACTATTCTAGCGCTCGGCCTGTTCCAGGTTGCCTGGGGGAGGGGGCAAGAGGAGGAGGGCAAGTCGTACTCGGCCTGAGGCAGCAACCTCGGACCCCCAAATAGTGTGTGTGAGGGGGGGAACTGGTGTGGGGACAAACTCACCTTAAACTATATCGACCGCTGCCTCTGGCCCCGAAAATGACGCACCCCAAATTCCTCTGCTGCTGGCCACTAAAAGAGGAATATCTAGGTGTGGCACCCACCTAAATACCCTGCTGCCCTCCCAGACTTGACATCATTCAAGGGGCCAGGCGGAGGCGAGATCTCGCACTCACCGAGGCCGGCTTCAAGGCCAGGTAGCTACAGAAAAAATACTACCCTAGGCAGTGAGGAAATACTAAGGGGCTGGGCTGTCCCCTCTAGTGTCTCCCTGCGTGTGATATGGGCATCCACCATCCTAAAAGGGACTTTACGACCATTTCAATGTTGGAAAGAAGTTGGTGTTGGCCCTACTTTAAGCAGCACAAAACCACTGATGAAGCAATGAAGGGAACATAGTAAATAAATATACTAAACAGCATGATCTTTTCAAATAAAGTAGCAACTTTACTTAATGACCTAATTCTGTGTAGAAATAGGCCCAAACGGTTTGTCCAGTTATAGGTGATGTTATGTAATTGTTTTCTGCTCAGACTCTCCTGGTGGGAGTACTTTTCTGACTCTACCCCATTGTGGACATCCATCCAATGATCGCTCCACTCCCGTCTCCTTAGTCGTGACTGCTTGAATTACTTAATTGCTCACAAGCTCTCTCATATACTCTCGCTGTTGACCAGTACAGCCCGCTTTACTAGAATTGAAATGCACGGGAACGATAGATCATAGAGCGGCCAAACTCAACTTTCACCTCCACAGAATTGCTATTTATTTGTTTCATATTTTTATACGGAGCACCTCTACCAAGAAGCAGGTGTTAGTGTTACATGCTACGTTCTATGGTTTAGGCCCTACTTAATCTTACATTCCATAAAAGTATTGTGTATGCCATAGCCAAGAAATCCTACTAAGGTGGCCTGGCAGTAAAAAGCTCACAACATGCAATTGTAATAACAAAACATGTTAGCAGCCTTCTTCGGGAATTGACATCATCTAGGCACTTGGAGCACTCAGGGCATTGTTTTACGACCTTGAGTTATTAAAACATGTTATTTTATTTTTTCAATTTCAAGGCTATTGATATATTGTGTGCCTAGCACCAGGGGGCAGTTTAGCTGGTTACAGAGAAGATGGTGATACATGTTGCTCTGTGCAGGAACATGCAGTGATTAATAAAATAATACGTCCTTTCCTCAAAGAGGCAAGTATACATAAATTATAGAACACTGTCAACTGCAACATCAACAAAACTTTACAAAATGCATATTTTTGCATAGATGACATTGTGACATTTTTAAGAGATTACTGGTAATATTAAACACAATGTTTCGGTGACTTGGCAAGCTTGTCTAATCACATGGACCAATTTGCTGTTTGTTCTGTGAAAGTACATATTTGTTTGGCCTTATGCCCGTCATATCTTATCTACCAGACAAGCTTATTGGTGCTAGCTCTGTTTGCCCCTAACTCTTGAGTGTATGGACACGACTTTTAATATTGCAACTGAGCAAAAGTTTGTCACGAGCCAATGCGTCCTATTAAGAAGGCGAAATAAATAAAATGTCTCAAGCAAAGTGTAGTAAAAATGTCAATTGAAACAGATAACTTTCCTTTTGGTATTGATAAATGACAGTTTTGAAACTTAAATGAAATATTCCTCCATTCGGTGGATACACGGTTTGTGAAAGAACCTTGATTCACTAGTGGTCAAATGTATAAAGCAAATTCGCATTCGCAAAGGCCAAAATTTGCTAAATGGGATGTGTGAATGAAAATTCGGTGCAAAATAAGGAATCGCAAAATGTGTGATTCCTTATTTTGCAATTGCATTTAAAGGAATCGCAAATTACCACCAACTTCAAGTTGGTGGTACTGTGCGAATTTCTTGAATAATGCCCATTTTTGCATTTTTCTAAGTGCCATGTGATGCACACACATGCCCTTAGGGCATGTATGTGCACCACATGTGCACCCATACTTATTTCAGGGGTGCAACAGGGTGTGCTTTGGACACCGCTACCCCCTTGAAATTATTCTCAATTTGCGATTAGCAAATTGTGAATTGCAAATTGAGAATAAATTCCCATTCCTTCCTATGGGCCAGGAGGCCCATAGAAATGAATGGGAAAGTATCCCTTAATTGAGAATTCACAATTTGCGAATTTGCAAATAAGGAATATCAAGAAATCGCAAACAAAATTGCGATTTTCTTGATACATACCAATTAGCGTTTCTGAAATAGCGATTTCTTAAAAATCGCTATTACAGAATCGCTAATTGGTATCTTGATAAATATGGCCCTATGTGCTTGGGTCTCCATCCATAGTGTCGGGCAATCCTCTGCTGTGTTCTAGCAACACTTTTCAGCCATTTTGAGCAAATTCTTAGTAAGGACTATGAGTGAAGAGTGAAGTCATTTAGATTTCTGTGGGTGGCTTCCTGGTGCAGTGAATGCCACAGCCAATTCTCTGCTGTTGGAGGATGTTAGAAATGGACTTTTTCTTCTTTTTCTTCTTCTTGCTTGCACTTTCACTATTGCACTGACACCTGATGGTGGTGTGGGTTATAGCCTCTATGTTCACTCATATGTCCTCTCGAAGTCTCGGGGAGATGGAAGTCCAGCATTTTGTAATTGGTCAAGTGTGATGCATGTCTTTCTCCGGATGAAGCATTCTTTAACTGTTCACACATAACGCTGTGAATACTCCGATGGGAGTATGTAATATGGACAAGATGAAGGTATTGTCACTCAATGTTAAAGGTTTGAACCAACCGATCAAAAGACAAAAAATCTTAGATTATGTGCGTAGGTTGAAAGGCGATATTGTATTGCTACAAGAGACGAAGCTGGAAGCTAAGCTGTTTTATCACTTGAGGAACAAGTTTTACAACGAGGTTGTGGGTGCAGAATCTGTACACAAAAAGAATGGGGTGTTGATTCTTGTCGCGAAGAAATCAAAGGTGGAGGTTTTATCTCATGAGGCTAGCTCGGACGGGAGGTGGGTTACGGCCAGACTAAGCAAAGAAAATACGGAATTTTATGTTACGAACATATATGCCCCTAACACCAGTGACCTTAAGTTTTGGGAGGACTTAAATAAACATATGGAAAATATCCCAGATAGCGCTGTTCACATAGTGGGTGGTGACTTTAATCTTCCAAAAGACGCAACGCTAGATAGGGACTCCCACTGCCCTTTCAAACCAAACAAATCTCATAGAGCCTTCAATAATCTGTGTGAACGCTTTCATTTAGTGGATGCGTGGAGGCTCCAGAATCCTACAGGGAGGGATTATACCTTTTACTCTACACCACATGATTCATACTCCAGGATTGACTACATCCTCATAACACAGAACGGGGTACCCAGAATAGAGTCTACCAACATAGAGCCTCGTGTGATGTCGGATCATTCTTGTATTTCCCTGTCCATTGCAAATGCCAAACCATCTCCCCGTCAGACGTCTTGGCGCCTGAATGATGAGATATTAAGCGACGCTCAACACAGATCTACAATACAAGCTGCCATTGTCTCTTACCTGCAAATTAATAAAGAAGGGGACACATCTGATCTTATTAGATGGGATGCTATGAAAAGTACAATACGGGGAGTATGTATCAAGATTAGGTCTGCCATGAATAAAAATTATAACGCGAAATTAGAATCCCTTGAAAGTGAAATTAGAGATCTTGAAAGTAAGCATTTAAGGTTAAGAGACGATATGACTCTTTATGCTCTGGCAAATAAGAAATATGAACACAATAAGTTAATAAGTGAAAGGGCGGGAGTTTGGCTAGACAAAGGAAAGAGGTTTAAGATTTGTGAATCCAATAAAGCGGGAAAGAGTCTCGCTTCATATTTGAAATTTAAAGTGCAAAAAAACTGTATTAACATCCTTAAGGACGCCTCAGGGAACTCACATTCTGATCCAGACAAGATAGCTGAGGTATTTAGGGTGTTCTATGAGGACCTGTATGCAAAAAATACAAAGGTGGAGGAAGATAAAATTAAGAGTTATTTGGATGAGTGTGACCTTCCAAGGTTGACCGCTGAAGACCAGATTAGTCTAAATAGCCCAATCAGTACTGAAGAAGTGGAAAGCGCGATTAAAAAATTGAAAACAGGGAAGGCACCAGGCCCAGATGGCTTTACAGCAAAATTCTATAAAACATTCCCAACTATGTTAACTGGGCCCTTGATAAACCTATTCCAAGAAATAAATAGCTCTGGTGAAGTAAAAGGCACCCTGGCGGAGGCAACAATTGCAGTACTCCCGAAGGAAGGGAAAGACCCATCGCTCCCAAAAAACTACAGGCCAATTTCGCTAATTAATATTGACTGTAAGATTCTAGCAATGATACTTTCCGCACGTCTTCAAAAGGTGCTCCCACAACTAGTCCATCCATCTCAAGCGGGCTTCCTAAAGCATAGGTTGTCCAGTGATAACACACGGATTTTGGCGCATGTGTTGGAGAAATCTAAACTTCTAGAAACCCCTACAGTAGCAATAACGTTAGACGCCGAAAAGGCCTTCGATAAGATTGATTGGGTCTTTCTCAAAGCAGTCCTCAATAAATTTAATTTGGGGGAAACATTTACACGGCTAGTGATGTCACTTTATTGCTGCCCCTCGGCGCGAGTTAGAGCGGGTGGATCGTTCTCATCCTCCTTTTGCTTAAAGCAAGGTACGAGGCAGGGGTGCCCTTTATCACCCTCGTTATTTTTGTTGTCAATTGAACCGTTCTTACATCATATAAGGGAAGATCCTAAAATTGCAGGTATACCCTTTGGAGACTGCACGGTTAAATTGACAGCATATGCAGATGATGTGCTTGTCCTATCTGAAAGGGCGATGAGGCAGTGTCTGCACTCATGTCGGACATTGAAGACTTTTCGAGGGTTTTGGGCTATAAGCTCAATAAAGACAAGACGGAGGTCAAGCTGCTAAATAATATAGGGGATAAGGGGATCTTGGGGGATTCTGGTCTTACATGGCAGCCCAAATGCTTTAAGTACCTGGGGTTGGACTTCGATAAGGATTTAGTCTCCACTCTAAAAATAAATGAAGAATCGACTTTGAAAAAAATATCTACTCTTCTAGAAAGTTGGTCCCCAAAGTTTCTCTCATGGTGGGGCAGGGCAGAAACTCTCAAAATGATGTCAACACCATTAGTTAACTACATGGCCAGTATGCTCCCTATGACGTTCTCTAATAATTTTGTCTTAAAAATAGACCAGCTGTTTGGTAACTTCCTGTGGCGGGGCAAGAAAGCCAGGATATCTCTAAAGAAACTACAACTGGCAAAAGATAAAGGTGGCCTGGGGCTACCATCGTTCAGGAACTATCAGACAGCCTTTCTGTGTAAGCAAGGTGCTCAATGGTTAATAAAATCACCAACTTACACTCCTGTGTGGATTGACATTGAGAGATCAATAGTGGGCAAGGCTCCTCTTGAGTCTTTAATCACCATGGATCTGTCACACCAACCTCACTCCAGATACATATTGTTAAATACCAGAAGGGCCCTACTTAGACTTGACCAAACGCATAAAACCAAATTGACATTCTCTAAATCATCATGCATATCATTATGGAGAAACCCCTACCTTAAACACACGGGTGTGGAACTCTTCTGGGAGTCATGGTCCGAAAAAGGTATTAACCTGGCCGGAGACTTGTATGACAACAGCGAACCAATCCCGTTCTCAAGCCTACAAACGAAGTTTGGCCTAGCCCCGATAGACTTCTATAATTTTCTAAAAGTTAAGGCGACATTAACAAACCGTAATTTCACACCCTACACTCCGTGGCTGATAACACATCTCCCACGCATCATGCACTCAGGTCACTTCGTTTCCAAGGTGTATAAACTGTTGCTACCACTGCCCAGCAAATCTCACAAAAAAGTGGAAGCGAAATGGGAAGCGGAACCTAACTCCACAGGAATAGAGTGGGATTGGGAATTGATTCATAAGTCAGCACTTGCCCACAAAGTATCACCCATCCTATTCCAGACGAAGTATATGCTCATAAATAGGTCGTTCTGGACTCCGGAAAAGCTATTTAAATGTAAATTACGTGATTCTCCGGAGTGCTGGAATTGCCAATCAGGGACTGGTGATCTTCCTCACATGCTATTCAACTGTCCCCTGCTGAAAGAATATTGGGAGAAAATATTTGTATGCATTCATCATGTGTTTAAGATAAAGCCAATGAAGGAATTTGTATATGTCATTCTAGGGGGGTTGGAACCGCGATTAACAAATGAGCATGATCGCCAGCTTTTGGATTTAATGTTGACACTGGCATGTAAGGTTATTTTGTGCAAGTGGAAATGTGTTAAGGAAGTAAATTTCAAAATTTGGCAGGAATGGCTGTCTTTCCTGAGAGGTGCCACGAATCAGGCGTTACAGTCCTCTACGTGGTGTCCATCCAATAAGAAATTATGGAAGTCACTAGACAGTTCATTCCTCCATTTTGAACCGCCTTGAAGCAATACGACCTTGTAGTAGTATCTTAGATATATGGGTGTGATCCTAGTTGCTATGTCAGAACTATCCCCATTCATCCACACGTCAAGTGTTTAACAACTTGATCAATAACCATGTGACAAGCAAGAGTGATTCTTCTCTTTATTCTCTTTATTTTTATCATTTGTAGTTTCTGTATTGGTCTGACAACATCTGTATTAATTCACTTTTGATGGAAGATTTAATGTAATGTCTTTTGCTTTGTTTTCTTACTTCAATAAAAACGATTTGAAATAAAAATAAATAAATAAATAAATAAATAAAAAAAATAAAAAAAAAGAAATGGACTTTTTTGGAGGGTTATCCCCAAACCTTTTGCTTCTTCCTCCTATTTTTTTCCTGATCTGTCTTTGTTAGTTTTAGGACTCTGGGCACTTTCCCACTGCTGATCAGTGCTAAAGTGCATATGCTCTCTGTGAAATTTGTATTATGGATTGGTGTTTCCATGATTGGCCTATTTGATTTACTGGTCAGTCCCTAGTAAAGTGCACTGAGTGTACCAGGGCCTGCAAATCAAATGCTGCTAGTGGGCCTGCAGCACTGATTGTGCCACCCACATGAGTAGCCCTGAAAAGGTAACTCAGAGTTGCCAAAGCGGAGTCTGTGTGCAGTTTGTAACTGCCATGTCGACATGGCAAGTGCACCCACTTGCCAGGCCCTAAGTGCCCCTTTTCTTACATGTGAGTCACCCTTAAGGTATGCCTAAGGTACCCCTGTGGGCAGGGTGCAGTGTATGTGAAAGGTAAGACATGCACTGATGTGTGTGACATGTCCCAGTAGTGAATTACAGTGCATTTTATTTTTCACTATTTAAAAGCTACCTGGCCCATAGGAAAGAATGTGAGTTAATTATTAACATCTTATAAATATAACTTCCCATTGGGACCAGATTGGAAAAAAAGTTTAGTATGCCTGCCCTCAGAATCTAAAGAGCCTGCCCTCAGCACTAAGGACTGTGTGTTTTGTGCAGCAACAGAAGAAAATGCAACCCAACGCCGCTGCCGACTCCGTTTCCTGAAGGCACCGCAGAGGAAACCTCCAGAACACGGCACCGCAACCCTGGTCTCACCGACGACGCCTGCTGACGCTGCCACAAAGCCACTGCTACCACTGTGACCTGTGGGCACTGCACTCCGCACCGACTCACTTCACATCATCACCTTGGTATCCTGGATGCCGCCACTCCGTGCTGATATCGACACCGCTGCTTGCACCATGGTTAAAGGGCACCGCTTTTAAGTTACATTGCACACCATCCTCATCCTGCACCACAGCCTTGGCCTACTGACGCCGGCACCATCGACAACAGTTCGTCAGCTGACAACAGCGCTTCAGCAATGACACCGCTGTTTGCACAGTGATATGCCAGCACTGCGACGAGCACTGCATCCCTTCGCACCACAGCCCTGGTCTCACCGACAATGCTGGATGACAGTCACTTAGCCCCTCCCTGTACCCTGACCTGAGGGCACTGCACTTTGCACTGCTGCACTTTGCACCGCAGCACCTGTTGTCTGCCAACACCGTTGCTCCTGACTTCAACTGCGAGGAGTTTGATCTGCAACAAGTGTGACTTTATGGGCCCGATGACTCCTGCAACGACTTCCGGAACCAAAATCGAAATCCCCCCCAGCCGCCCCCACCACTCTTACATGTAGTGGCAGCGGCTACCCTTCCATGATAAACCAATAGCAAAGGTACATACAACTGCAAAACCGAATTTTCAGTATGTGTTTACATGCAGCAGGAACCTTGGTTACATTGGAATTACGGCTCTTCAGGTACATAAGTATATACTGCAACACATGAGGACTATCAGTAACATCAATCACACATACCCAGTAGCTAGGCATTGTGCTGAGGTGCATAATCATGACGTAATTCGATAAGTTACTTTGTGATAGATTCAGTATCCGGACGCATTAGAGGGGGAGATCGGGTGAAGAAACTCAGACAACTTGAACTGCAGTACATACCCAACTTAGACCGTAAAACACCAAACAGGCTCAACCTAGATCAGAGTTGTAGGCCTGTCTGTGAGACATATATAATACTGTGCCAAGTAATCCAGTGCGAACCTAAATTAAACTGCTCTTCATGCCATGCAACATTCTCCTTCTCAGATCTAGAAGATCCACATGTGCAGCCACGGCCTGTGGAGGGAGAGATGCCATGGGGCAGAGAGGCGGGACAGGGGAGAGGCACGGTGGGGGGGGGGGTGCTAAAAACTGGTATATGGATATTTGGAGATAAGTAAACAATTGAATTAATAAAACGAATTTCGTAGCGTGCCCTGCATCGCAAAATGCGAAGCAGCGCATGCTACGAAATTCTTTTTTATTAATTACATTGATTACCTTCCTCCAAATATCCATATGCTGCTTTTTAGCACCCCCCACCCTGACCCTCCCCCGCCCCACCTCTCTGTCCCACCGCAACTCCCTCCACGGGCCGTGGCTGCACATGTGGTCAAAGGCTTCATTTCTCCTTTCTTTTCAGATGGGTTACGATTCTATTTTTTATAATTTGTTATGTGATGCACTATATAAAGATTAATGTAATTTTCTTTTGGCATATATGTTCATCAGATACAATGTAATGAAGCAGTAATATGCATTAGACAAATTGCTTATGATTTTTGCAGTAAGCCTATTGGGTATGTTGATATGTAATGTAATTGTGTATATATATATATATATGAGCACAGGATTCCCTCTCTCCAGCTCTGCGTACGCGGTCAAAGCCTCCACGCCAACCACAGGAAGGAAAAACGGACCACCAATCTAGCAGGCAAATATTGTTTATTGGTTATTGCAGTTCACAAGCCATGTACCAGCGACGCGTTTCGAGCACGGATGCCCTTGCTCACGCTGCAGTGCAAATATATATATACGTGTGACCAAGAGCACAAGTTGCTCGAAACGCGTAACCAGAGAGGTTTTCAATAAAATCTCCTTTACTGCAGCCATTGGGTCCGTGTCTTCGTTTTCCACAGCAGGAGTGTGGTGTTTGAAGATTTGTACTTTTCATATATATATATATATATATATATATATATTCACTGAAAAAAACATAGGTTTTAGGCCTTATATAGTTAGGAATTAGCATTTAAAAAACCTTGAAAATTCACTGAAAAAACCATAGGTTTCAGGCCTTATATAGTTAGGAATTAACATATAAAAAAAACCATTGAAATTCCTCCTATATAGTTAGCTGGACATTTTATTGATATAAAACCAATGAAATTCCACATATAGTTAGTTGCACTAACTATATATTTCGCGCATCCGCAATCCAATGCTGATGATGTCACATATTACATCATTCATGACATGGTCAGTGACATCACTGATGACATCACTGATGACATCTCAAATGACATCACTGATGGATGGATGATGGATTGCGGATGCGCGAAATATATAGTTAGTGCAACTAACTATATATGGCCTGAAACCTATGGTTTTTTCAGTGAATTTTCAAGGTTTTTAAATGCGAATTCCTAACTATATAAGGACTAAAACCTATGTGTTCTTCAGTGAATTTCAATCGTTTTTTATATGTTAATTCCTAACTATATAAGGCCTAAAACCTATGGTTTTTTCAGTGAATTTCAAAGGTTTTTTAAATGCCAATTCCTACCTGAATAAGGCCTGAAACATATGGTTTTTTCAGTGAATTTTCAAGGTTTTAAAAATGCAAATTCTATTAGCGGATAACGTTTAAATATGTTAATATCCTTGAGGCATGCGATCACAGACAGGACTGCAGTCATACACACAGGCTTCGACTTAGCACTGATACATATAGAATTTACGACAGGCAGGCATGGAGTACGTACATCACCATCAGCGTTAAATAGAATGTAGCGCCGTAGACTTGGTAAGCATCCAAGCGCTACATATCAAACTGACTATCAAAACCAATCAGACACTTGCCGCCCGGGCGCTGCCAACAGCACAGCAGCTCGGTAACAGTTAATATTGCGCACTGCTGCGACAATGTATCACTTAAGCCAGCTGCTTTGAAATACCGAGACACCCTGGCACTGCGGTGCCTGCCTTCAGTGGTTGCGTCAGCGCAGCGTGATTACTGGCTGTGGCTCCGCGGGGAGTGTGGGAGGGGAAAATGTGACCTCACGTCCTGGATGGAAGTGAGGCTAGGGAACATTAAGGAACCGAGGTCTGAAGGCGTGCTACGTGCTGGCAGGCATTCTCACTGTGTCCTGTATGTTCGTGTCTGGATACAGTCAGTGTGCTGCACGCAAATACTGACAGCAGCATCAGCATGGTGCTGAGAGGCCTCAGCTGCTGAGTGCGATGGTGTGGCTCACTGCTGGGACCGACGCCAGACCAAACTCGCTCATACAGTGGAGGACTCACAGGTGTGTTCACGGGGTGTGGAAACGCGCGCATTATATTTAGACTTAGCCTTATCTTACGGCCAGGTAGGCCGTAAGAAGAAACAGGGTCGCCTGCAACATTATTGTCAGTGTAAGGCAGTGTTGTACTCACGCTGGCACCAGGCATTCAATGGCAGAGAACCACATAACCACAAGTTAGCACAGCAGAACTACTACTGACTGGGAGCATGTCATGTGGACTCCCTAGCCAGTACTGTTTTTTTTTAGCCTAACAGCGCTTTGAAGGCGAATGCCACTGAACCCACACATGCAACGATGTTAATAGCGAAACTGCAAGACCCCGACTGTCCTTTTTAAAGCCACTTCTTCTCTCTGCCTCGCTTTCCCCTTTCTGCCTGTCTTATCTATGACTCTCTCACGCTCCTCAGAACTTGAATCATTAAACGGTTCATTATTGTTCTCTTTCGTGCTCTTTCTGGCTTACTTTTTTTATTTCTTTTTATTAATTCATTTTATCCCTCTATTTCTCGTTCCCTTTCCCCTCCTTCTTTACTCAGCACGTCTTTTTTGGGATACATTAAGGAACTGGTGCCTTGTAAGAGGTCGGAGATAAATTCAGCGACATGTGGAGATATTTCACGGAGGTTCATGAAAGATAAGAGCATGTAAGGGCCAGGGAAAGTATAACCGAGACAACACTTGGTTGGAGAAACATTGGCAGAATTGTAGCTCCTGCGTCCCCGAGCACGGTAACCGCAGACACGAGACACCCCACTCGCGGCCGGGCCGCTGTTTACCTGAACGTCGCCTGAACGTGGCCACTGCTCTCCCAACACCACGGCGTCTCCTCTGCTCCCGGGGCTCCCTCAGCACACGGGAGCCCCGAACCAGCCCACAGTTGTTACTCACCCGGTCTCCCCCTCGGCACGGGAGAACGGACATCGAAGCGGAAACCACGTCCTCCCAGCCCCACCCACAACCAGGCGGCGGCCATCTTAAAGCAGCTCGGGCCGCGGCGGTGATCTGGGGGGGGCAAAACGAGGGGTGGGCACCCTCGAAATTACAATAAAAACATTACAATAAAAGACAGAAGCCCACCAAGCCCCCCGCCCCATTTTTTTTCCCGAAAAATCGCAGAGTGCCAACACTTCTTGAATGAACTGCTGACAGCCAATCAGATCTCACGATGAGATGCTGACAGCCAATCAGATCTCACAATGAGATATGTGGTTAGGCTCCGCCCAGATATATAATTTGATTCTCTTCTAATTTTCTCAGGAACTACTGGAGGGATTTACACTATTTAACCAAAAGCGTGATCTGCGTACCAGACACTACCATTTTGACATGTTTGGTGTAATTCCCTTCAGAGGTTCAAGCTGTAGCCGTGTCTAAAGGTCCTATGGAAATTAACATGGAGAAAACACGTTTTGAGACCCCCCTTTTTTCTCAGCCCCCACTTGACTAATCCCCCCCAAACTTTCAGGGAAGGAGAGGAGTGGAGCGAGCCATCTTCTTTGAGAAATTTGCCAAGATCCATCAACCAGCGCCAAAGTTATTCCCAATAGAATGTTGGGGATTTCCTATGGAAACTAGGTCCTAACTATATATACCTACTGGCGACCACCAGTAGGTAATATATATATATATATATATATATATATATATATATATATATATATATAGTGCTGCTATCCCTCTAAGGAGCATCTTGGCGCTGAATTTTATTTCTTAGCATGCAATAGTGATCACGGCATTACATCTTATTAGGTAGTCAATTCATAGATTAATTGATAAATTTGAAATAGGATGTATTTTAATCTGATTTCGAGACCTATTTAATACATTCAATGGGATGTCTGCTTTTAATGAAAGACCGATATTATGATTTTTTTATGTCTATGCCAATTTGGGGTAGTAACTCTACAGTGTCCGTGATGATGTAACGGATAAAATGGTGCATATGTTATGTGAGAAAGGCTGCAATTGGAGCAATGCAGTCATAAATCAAATATAGAACCAATTTTAGCAGAGCTGGTTAAAAATATTTTGTATACGTGATTCAAAGCATTTTTTCAAAATTAGAGCGTACAGCAGCAAAGTAGTTTCCCTATAAATATGTATATATATATATATATATATATATATATATATATATACATTTATAAAGTGCCTCCCGCACAGCAGAAAAACACTTTTGAAAGATTTTTGGCCGGAGAAGTGCATTTTCTGTGGCTCCCACTGATAAATTTTAAATAAAAATGTGTGGCCTCCTGGGCTTCTATAATGTTTAGCCCCAGGTGGGCCAGGTCCCAAGGGGAATGACCAATTATATAAAGGAGGGGGGGCACATGTGTCTCCCTTCCTAGGTATTATGAAGGCCCCAGGGACAGCCGCCTCCGCAGAGCACTTAAAAATATGTATCCTGCTGGCCCACTTTGCCCACCCGCAACGTGGGGACCGTCACCTCCCCGGGGCAAATCAAGTTAAATTAATGTGGAGGCCTGCGCAACCCCACCTGAGGTCAAGGGACCGCTACCTCCCTGGTATACTTAAAATAAAAATATATGTGGGCAGGCCAGCGGGGCCCCACATCTCCTGGGCACAATATATATATATAAAATATAAAACCAATGTGGCCCACATTGCCCTCTCATAACCCTAAGGACTGCCACCTCTCCGGGCTGAAATAAATTAATTTAGGAGGCCTGTTGTAGATCCGCGTCCCTGAGGACTACAGCCTCCCTGGGGCACTGTTTTATGATGGAGGGCGGTCATGCTGCCCCCCTTATGCATTCATATATGGCCCTGGGTACTACCTCCCCCCAGGGGCTTGCTCCTGCTACCTCCCATGGTGCCCACCCTCAGGATGTAGCTGTTTTTTTTTGCTTGATGGGAGGTGAAAGCTACCACCAAGCTAAAGCAAACATAACTCTGTTTTCTGCAAGACCGATCGGTCGAATAGCTCTGGCTTGCAGAAAGCAGCATTTTCTTCTGTTTCCCTGTAGGAAAATATGTTTGCACGGTTGAATTGCTGAGACATCATTGGAGGCCCACCCCCTTTCTCAGCCTTTCTGCAAAGAGGCCTCCTAGTTCACTACTGGTTGGGGGATAACGTGCCCAAGCCTGCTGAGGGTTGCTGTGGGCCAAGAACTCTTATTGTTACCACAAGTAGGCCTATTTTACAAAGAGTACTCCCCTGATTCCCTAACCATAGTTAAGTGGTTAAGTTTACTGGAACAATCCCTGAACTAACCGTAGGTGGAGAATCCTATGTGAAGCTATGAGTATGACACCAGTACAGAGGAAGGAGGCACGTCCTTTTGTTTTATATTCCCTCACACACCCTAGTGGTGTCATGCTTCATTATTGGAAAGAGAGGTACAGCATTTTTATGTTTACATGTTTGAATGAGTGAGAATGACACAGATGTTTCATTAGCGCTGATCGCACACTAACGAGTGAAAGATGACAGGATGCGGCAACCTGCCGCCACCAAAATGGGCATTTTACAAATTTGAGTGTGTGATAGGTAACGCAAGTATATCACATGCTACATTACGTTTATCACCTTCATTACATTACAACATGGGGGTAATAGTACAACACAAGAATATGTGAAAATTCCTGAACGTATATACAACAGTCGTTTGTGTTGTCTTTTTACTTTCCTTCCCTAGATGAAGTGGTTATACAAGATGCAAAAGTCCAAGACAATTAAGGAGCAGCTACCTGCCCTTATTCAAAGTATCATAGGGAAATTCCACTGAGTGAAGAGAGAAGAGGGTGTGTGGGTATCTATCTGCAAGTAGCAGCAAAAAACTCCCACAGCTGTGCGCTGTCAATATTACTTCAAAAACATAGAAGGGAGGGTAGAGGTAGGAGTGATAAAATCGGCCTCCTTGACTAGATACTTAAACAATGGGATTCTATCAATGTGTCTTGTGGATTCATATTTTTTGTTTTTAAATTATTTTAAGGTGTAAATAAAGTGTATATGGCTGGTCTTTGTAATTAACGAAGACAGGCATTATGTGTTTTTAAAATACCCCTCACACACTATGATTTCCCATAGTGTCAGGCTTCATCATTTGGGGTGTTCCCGTCCCTCTACGGGGCGGGGCGTGCTAAGACCTACGAACTACTCGGGAGCACTTTTTATTGTTGAAATCCGACTATATGTGGTGTGACAAATGTGCAAGTGATAAATAGTGTAGGGATTAAAGTGAAAGCAACTAAAAAAATTCCCTGGCTAGTAGAAAAAATTATTTATTTGATTCTCTAGCTGGAAATTTTAAAAATGGGTTGTGGTAAGGCTATTTGATGCACCCTACTTGGTCGACATGTTTCATAAGCAGTCCCCTACTGCTTACTCATCAGGACCTCTGTTAATCCCTGCTATACTCCGGTAACTCACTAATTGTGTTATGCCTACTTTCCTAAAACAGAAAAGCAAAAATCGTCTATTCTACTTAGCATGAGGGCTTGAGTTTGCCCCTCAAAAGAATAAAAAAATATCGACACACTCTGGTCTCTAGAAGAAAGAAAATGGTAGAAAAAAATAAGGGAAAGAAAACACATAAGGAATCATAATCATTTACTAACTATTCCAGAGGACAAAATGCAATAACATTGGTCTCAATTGTAACCTGTGTGAAACAAAGTGATATATTTTTCTCATAGTCCTTTTTCTTGTTTGCTAGAGATGTTTCCATTTTGGTACAAACCACATCTTTGTGGTTGCGAAATTCGTCGTTATTGCGATATAATGATCGTTTTTCTTCTCAGAAGTTGCATTCAAGCAGTACAACTTCACCCGGATCACTCACACTACTTGGGAACTTCAAGGTTATATAAAACGGTAAATATTTTGGCATAATAGTAATGATCCCGTCAATTTTATGAATACATTGTCTCGAGTATTTTCCTAAATTGATCTGCGCGCAGCGGCTGCCGTGAGACTGACCGCCTGATCTAGACGTGAATTTTTGGTAAAATGGAGCATTGTTGTCAAGATTGCAATTCGTGCAGCTAAATAAACGAAGTTTCTTATATACATACATTTATCTATAGATATCGAGCCCCATGAGACAGCAACGGAAGATAGTTCATGTGGTCTCTGTAAAAAATTAAGAATCAGCGTTTTAATGTTAGTCTTATGGACGTGTTGCAAAGGCCATATTTTTTAGACTTCTGGCCATAGTCTTACTCACTTAACCGGACACGGCTATTCTCCTCATTCCGCCCCTGTGCTGCTCCGTGGATGTCACCGATTGACTGGGGCTTTGCTTTTTATGATGTTTAAAGCCGCGAATCGGCTCGGCGTCATCTTAGTGTTGAATGTGGGAGGACTCGGAAATAAGAAAAGTTTTGAGAGCTAGTGTGCTAAACAAAATGGCTACTTAAAAACGGCAAAAGCGGTGGTGTTCTATACTGCAAGAGTCCGTTTTTAGTTAAATCTGTTGAGAGCTGGTGTGCTAATCAAAATGGCTGCTCATAATGGGAATAGCGGTGGTTATGTTACCGCTTTAATGGTACATAACTTTATATAATTCTCGGATCGCCTTGATAATCAAAATACGAACGTTACGTGTAGAGAGGGCCACTAATGTAAAGTTATTTAGGGTTAGAAAAAATTAAAGATTTGATAGGGGAAGTATAATAAAAATTGGTGCTCACAGATCGCTCTGATCATCTAAATTTGACTTTTACGTGTCGAAGGAACCACTGGTTATTTTGGGTTTGAAACAATTAAAGGTCCAGATACGGAAGTTTCAAAATTGTTTGAAGGAGTTTGTGCAGAGTCTCATTATGGCTTGTTATTATATTAACACATTGAAAAAGATGTGCTCTAGGCTAGAGGACAATCCTTAAAACATTGGCTTTTGTAAGATGACATTGGCTAGTAATTTTCACTTGTAATTGAAGGTTACAGCAATAGACTATTTAAAAAAAGACTTCTGGGAAAAGAAAAGCATCTGGTTGATTCTGGTACATGATGTTAATTCAGTGATATTTCCACTATCTCAGTTGTCCCCATGGTATCTCGTCATTTAGGCCATGAAGGTTAGTTTTGAGACGAAATACCAATCGTTGTTCTTTCTCGAAAAGGTGTTTGTCGTTGGTCACCTGCTCAATGACGGTCCATGTGATATCTTCTGGTTTGTGGCCCAGTTCCAGGAAGTGTGTGGCCATTTTAGTGCTTGTTTTTTTAAATTTGATGTTACTTTTGTGTTCACCTATTCTTATCTTGACGAGTCTGGTGGTCATACCGACGTATTCTAGTCCACACGGACATGTGATTAGATAAACCACGTTCTGACTGTTACAAGTGGTAAATCTTCTTTGTTCCCATGAGCTACCGTCTCAGAATTTTAATTCTTTACTCTTTTTTGTTAGGTTACACACTTTCAATCTCCCGAACAGATGGTGTCCTTGTAGGTTCTCTTTGCTGGTGGGTATGGAGGCGTCATCCTGTTTACTTGGTCTGGTATGGACCAGCATGTCCTGTATGCTCCTTCCTCTCTTATGTGAAAACATAGGTTTTGGAATGTCTAGACCTCCACTGTTCAGTATTTTCCAATGTTTGTTAACAATTTTCGTCACTTGGTTGGAGTTGATGTTATAGGTGGTGATGCAGAATGGCCTTCGTTCTTCCTCTTTCGGTCGTGCTTCTTCGAGTAGGCTTTCCCTACAGTTGTTACGTGCTCGTTTGTATGCCCGGTTGATTATTTTGCCTGGGTAATTGCCTACCTCTAGTTTTTTCCTCAAGTCTTTTATTTGGGATTTAAAATTAGCAATCTCAGTGCAATTGCATCTCAACCTCAGAAATTGATCATAGGGTAGATTGTCTTTCATATGCTTGGGGTGGAAACTCTGATACAACAGGAGACAGTTCTTAGATGTATTTTTGAAGAGAGTGGTTGTCATTAGTCTTCCATCCTTCGGAAAAATGTTGCGGTCTAAGAAAACTAGGTTGCTGTTGGAAAAAGTACTTTGTGAATTGGAGGAAATCATCTTGGAGGTTAAGCCAGGTGATAAATTGCTTTGACGTTGTTTCATCCCCATCACATATGATAAAAATATCGTCAATATATAATTTCCAGATGTTTATGTGTTTTCTGTAGGGATTGTTGGGGTGTAATATCTTCATTGTTTCTAGATGATGGACATAGAGACCAGCTATATTAGGAGCAAAGGTGCTCCCCATGCTGGTCTCATGTTTTTGCAGATATAGGGTGTCCTCATATTTAAAGAAATTTTCCTTTAATGCCAAACTGCAGCATTCCATGATTATGTTCCTGGGAGTATGGTATTCACAGTCGTCTTCGAAATGAACGTCTTCGATGATGCTTAATATCTTGTTGTGGGGAAGACTCATGTAGAGACTTTTGACATCACAACTAATTTGTAGTTGGGTGTCAGGGTTGAATGTTAAGTCCTCCAAAAGGTTGAGGACATCCTTGGTGTCTCTGAGATAGGTAGACATCTTTTGTACCATCGGTCTAAGAAAAGCATCAGCGAATTTTGAAACAGGCTCTAAAATTGATCCAATGCCGGAAACAATAGGCCATCCGGGTAGATTATCAAGGCGTTTATGAATTTTGGGTATTGTGTATAGGTATGGTTATTGGGATTCTCTTGGCATAGAAAATCACCCTCTTTTTTGGCTATCAAGTTATGGGCTATTGCTTCTTCCACCATGTGGTGATTTTGAACTTGATCCTCTCTGTGGGATCGCTGCGTAGAACTTCATAGTTGCGTTGGTCTTGTAGGAGTCGTTTGCATTCTTGGTCATATTGTTGTCTAGTCTGTATGACTGTTGCTCCTCCCTTGTCTGCCAGTTTTATTACCAGCTCGGTGTTGCTGCTGAGTTCTTGTATGGCTCTTCTCTCTTCCTTGGTGATGTTTTGGAAGATCTGTCTGTTCTGTGAATCCAGGTCATTGAGGTCTTTCATTACAGCTTTTTCGAAAGCAAGTAATTCAATGGGAAGGGTGTTATCCATGGGGGTAAATGTTGATTTAGGTTTTAGCCCTGTATCACCTTGTTGTATTTATTTTTCTTTGTCTTTAAAAAAGACTTGCAATTTGAGTCATCTCATAAATTCTTGTACTTCCTTGCACAGTAGAAATGTATCCATATTGGCCGTGGGTACATATCCTAAACCTTTTTCAAGCACCATAATTCAGCTGTGTTTAATCCTTCAAAAGTGCCCAATGATGACATCAGGTTTGCAATCTCGTCTTCAGTAAAGGTCAGACCTAAATTGGTGGCCATTTTCAGTTTGTATATGAAAGTATTCTATTGTGTTCCACTGAGTGAAGAGAGAAGAGGGTGTGTGGGTATCTCTCTGCAAGTAGCAGCAACAAAAACTCCCACAGTTGTGCACTGTCAATATTACTTCAAAAACATAGAAGGGAGGGTAGAGGTAGGAGTGATAGAATCTGCCTCCTTGACTAGCTACTTAAACAATGGGATTCTATCAATGTGTCTTGTGGATTAATATTCTGTCTCTGCCAGAGCCAGTGTAGTCTACGGATTTCCCCGGACACAGAAGCAAATTTAGGTATATCTGAAAGCAATATAGCAGTCGCGTTCTGCAAGAGTTTATGGGTGAAACGCTCCTGAAAGTTCAGATATAGACTGTTGGAATAGTCTAGACTTTATGTAATCAGTGAGGTAATCACCAAATGCTGGCTGTCCTTCCACAGGAAAGGCACTATTTTCTTACATGTCCTTAGGTCATAATATGTGTCGGAGGCCACTGCATTGACTTGAGCCCCAAAATGATGGCTGTCATCTATTAACACTCTCAGGTTTTTATCTTTCCCAGTGGGAGTTGGGAGAAAATCCATAATGTCCGGTCACCAGCCTGGGTTCCAGAAACTAAGATCATTCCCAAACAGAACAACTTCGGTCTTGCTAGAGTTAAGTTGAAGACAGTTTTGGGACATCCATCTCCCCACCTCTTCCATGCAAACCTGGAACAGTTTACCTGTTCCAATCTCTTTGCCGGGCACAACGATTTGTGTGTCGTCGGCATAAGAGAAGCTGAAGGAGTTGATGAGAGGGGCCAGGGAGGACACATATGCGTCGAAGAGTGTAGGGCTCAAAGAGGACCCAAGTGGAACACTACAAGGCAGACTAAAATGGAGTGGCAGGGAAATCACCCAATAATACAATTTGCGATCTTTTGGAGAGGAAGGAATTCAAACATTTTCTGGCATTTCCCTGAACTCCGCATTCCCGTAACCAGTCTATCATCGCATCATGTTGGACCGTGTCTAAGGCCGCAGAGAGGTCCAGCATAATTAGGGCTCCCGGTTTTATGGTATTTATTTTTTTGCCATTTCTGTCTGTATTTATCCATATTTATTTTTCAGACATTTTTTCTGTATTTATCCACATTTTTTTTTTTGCCATGAGCAAAATGCAACGCTACAGCTAGTATTTTTTCACATTGATTTAAATTGACAATGCACACATGTGCTCAGTTGTTATTGGTCAACACTATGCATTCATCTGAAAACTTTGCCTTTTGAAAAATGTCCCAAATATGCTTAAAAGTGCTATCACAAGCCATTTGTCTCAGAGCCTTGCAGTTTCTGTCATCGGCAGAGTGCCACATCCTCTCCCCCACTGAACACCATACTGCCCCACTGAGAGAAACTCACACTGCCTTTAGCTGCAACCCAATTGTGCTCCACCAGCGCTAAAGCTGTCCCTGGCCATCACTAAGAGGATTGATGTTTTGTGTGTGCAGAAGAGAACAAGCATTTGCAATGCAATAGGTCTCACATTTACGCCAGTTTAAGCTATTGGCATTGTAAATTACAATGCTTTTATTTATCTGTTTTAAAAACTAAAACATAAATAAAAAGCATTGTCATTTACAATGACAATACCTCAAACGCAAGTAAATGTGAGACCTATTGCTTCGCAAATGCTTGTTTTTTTAAGTGAGTGCTTGAAGTAGGAGGACAGAAAAACAGACGCAACAAAGGTCTCGCATTTTTTCCGCTGCCATGTTAATAGGCCCCCAAGACTTTTAGCTAAAATAATATATGCCCCAGGCAAGTTGCACCACACCCAAACCATGCATCTGCTCACAACATTTACAAACCATCAATGCCACATACCCTCCAACTCATGCTCATCAATGCACTCTTCAGTTATCTATACGTCTGACATAGTGACATCATCACATAATACAACCTGAAGGCACTCTTCATCCCAGAAAATAGTTTTGCACCAACATGTACACACAACCTTGATGTCCTCATCCCTGCATCATACAGCAGATTAACTGCACTCACAACATAAGAGGAGGACTCACTCCCATTCACTAGTCTAATTGGCCCTTGTATCCTCATGAAATCAACAGTACTCAAGTCATTCAATCTCCTCACAACCCGCTTCACTCTCTTTCAGCATCTCAAACAGCTTCCTTCAGTCCAGTCTGGTTCAAAACCACTTGCATCACTGACACGCCCAACAGAAATGACACCTGTATGCATTTGTAAATTAACTAACCACTTCGGGCAGAGAATCGCCCATTGGGTGCCAGAATATGTCCAAACTAGAGACAAAGATGTGCAAAAAAGAAAATAACTGAAGGCAGGCTTCCCCCATTTATGCACACTTTACCTGCATTGACAACTGGAACAGCACCTGACCGTCATGCAATTCACAACGATTTTAAAAACTCCCCTTGTTATGGAGTATTACGCTGCATTCACATTCAAGACTTAATTGGTACCTTGTAGATTATCCTAAACCGCACCTGTAATCAGCCTTATATTGTAGCCCTGGACTCTCATCTGTTGAATAGAACTCCATTTGTTTTCAAATAGGTTTGCACATCACAAGTACTATTACACACATGTAATAATATATCATTAAGGCCAGCTATTTTCCTGATGTTACCCTTTTACTGTTTCTCCCACTGGAAATGTTGTGCACCCCTTTTATAGGGATTATTTATTTAAATTGTCCGAGGCCACTCAAACATTGGGCAGGCATCATGACCATATGCTAATGACCAGAATAATGTTCTGCTCACTTGCCCGTTGTAAATCGATCCCAGAAAATTTAATCTGTAACCAGCTTTGGGGAGGTTAGTATACTATTAGAATGTTATATTAACTAATAACATATCAAAATAAGGGCTACTGGGGAAGTTACTGTACCATTGTTTGATTTGGGAAGTCTGTTGATAACTTTAGTTACTAGGATATTTTTAAGGAATGCTCATAAAATCAGTTATTCATTTATAAAATCTATGAATATCCTAAATCTGATATATCATTTATGATCATCGCTTGGCCAACAACCTAATATACTAACATTTAATGAAAACATTAGTTCTTGTTTTAGAGCTGTATGTACCCTCAGCTCTTAATATTGAATATTACACACTACACCACGCACACCAGTGACTGCTGCTCTCACAGACATTACATCACAGAACAGGGTAGGTTATGTACCCACACAAGTGGGAAAGTGATCAGCTGTAGAGGGACCATGAGAAGGGAAGAACAGTTATAGCTTGCCATCTAGAAAGAGGGGAAGGGGGGCACTTTTTATATCTACGTGTCAAGCACCGGCTCTGCATCCCCAGAGGCAGCTGCTGCCTCCCAGACCTGCTAATTCCATCAGGGAGCGAAGTCCCACCACGTCACCAAATGCTCCATTGCTGTAATTGTGCTCACAACATGGTGCAAGAGCCACAACTCACACAACAATGGTGTGAATAGAGGCTCCTAATCTCACTCTGGCAGGCGCTCTAAAAGGGGTTAAGTAACAACAAAGCCTCATTAACAAGTAAATGGTATTTCAAAAACCTGTGAAGTACTCTGGTGCGGTTGGCAACTCTGTATGTGCCCGGAAGCTGCCTCAGCCCGGGCTGACACCTTTGAACCCTCTAAGATGGGGGAGACACCAGATGGCAGCACAGCAAAATGTACTAGTAATTTCCCATTTTTATATATAAATACAGATAAAGAAAAACTTGTTTTCCGTCTGTATTTATATGTAACAATCTGCAAAAACTGAAAACCGGGAGCCCTAAGCATAATCAAGGTAGCCTTACCACCCCAATCAAGGGCTACCCTGATCTCATCCGTAGAGTTTATAAATACGGACTCCATGCTGTGACTCTCTCTGAAGCCATATTGAGTGGGATCCAAGGCTCGGGTGTCTCGCAAAAAAGTAATCAATTGGGCATTCATTCTTTTCTCCACTATTTTAGCCGGGACCAGGAGACCTGAGATGGGGCGGAAATTATTTGGATCCTTGGGATCCAGACTAAGCTTTTAAGTGGCAGTATTGAGGCTTTTTCCAAGCTCTAGGAAAATGTCCATCTGAAAACATCGCATTGAACAGGCATGTAAGAGTCAGCACAATAAGTTCAGGGCCCATTTTAAACACTCTGACCGGACACGGGTCATAAGTGGATCCCGATTTAGTGGACATGAGCAGATTATAGGTGTCTATAGTAGATAGTGGAGTAAACTCATCAAGAGTAAGCTGTAAATGGGGCACTGGCTTATGACACGTTAGTTGGTCCATAATAACCTGTGTGGTTGGTCCTTTAAATAAGGAGAAAATGGACTTGACTTTTTCCAAAGAAAAATCTGCCAATTTCGTCACAATGGCCCTGGCTCATTAGGATGCATTCTGGGCGAGGGTGGGCTAGACTAGTTAATGTTTCAAACAGCTGGCCGAGTTTTTAGCTAACTTAATTCGGTTGACAAAGAACTCCTGTTTATTCTTAAGAATAAGTTCTTTGTAAATCCTGAGGCTTTGATTGTAGACATTTTTTTCTAATTCTTTGTACTCTTTCCTTCAATTTTTCTCCAGCCCTTTGCAACACACTTTCTGGTCTTTACGTTCTTGTGTGTACCAAGGGGCGGATGGTTATGTTCTATTAAGAGTAAGCATTTTCTTACGGGCAACTTTATTTCATGCTGCTTCTAGCCAATTGGTGTAGAGCGTGGTGGCTTCCTCCACATCTGGGGGCATAAGATGTGCTGTGATGGTAAGTAATTCTACTAACTCTGAACCCACCACATTATTCCATGCTTTGGATTCCCTCTGTCTCTTGGGGGGTCTCCCATCCGCACGAGGGTCTTGGATAGCCCATTCAAATAGTACTGCCACTAGGTCTGACCACTCTAAAGACAGAAGGTCCCTAAATGTGAGAGATGGATTATTGGAGGAGATGCTGTCCAGCGTATGGCCTGCAACATGTTTGTCCAAGCTCGTCACTATTCACCAAATCTATAAGGGTGACCGGGTCTGGATCCTTATGCGCCTAGTAATTTAACTTATGCTATAGATATCTATATATCTAAGTGTAAGAAACTTTTCCAAAACACTTACACTCACAGGATGAGTTCATCAGTGATATCATCAGTGATGTCATTTGATATGTCATCAGTGGTGTCACTGACAATGTCATGAGTGATAAACAGTGCATCACTGGGGCATACGTTATATTCAGCTTAGCTAACTATGACTGCTGAATTTCACTGTATGAGTGAATCTGAGCCTAACTATAATGTCCCCGTAATCTTTGTTTTTTTCAGTGAAAGGCTACGGCTCGAACCGCTGAACGGAATTACACCAACCTTTGCAAAATTGTAGGGACTGGTACGCAGATGTGCCTTTGCTATATTTGGTGAAAATTGCTCCAGTGGGTTTTTCGAAAATTAACTTCAAAAACACATATATATCTATAGGCGCGCTCCGAGCGCTCACCGGTACTCGTACCGAGGAGCGCACCCGGCGCGCCACAGGAGTGCGCAAGCGGAAAACTGATTGGCTCTCGGATGTCTGTCAACATTCTAAACAGTCCGGAGAGTCCACCATCTTGTGTCTCGGTAGAATCGAGACACAAGAGGTGAGAATAAAAAGGGGGAAAAAGGGGTCAGGGGGTAGACAACCCCTGACCCCCTAGGTTTTCTGAGGGGGGCCTAGAAGGACCCTGAAGGGCAAAAAACATTTTTTTTTACATTTTCGTGGGGTAAGCGCTGGGTGCGTTCCCATGTGCGCTTCCTGGTACGTGTACCCTGAGCGTACCACGGGGAAAACCAGAAAAAAAAATATTTTTGGGCCTGAGGTTTCCTTGTGGGACCCCCTGAGGAGGCCTAGGGGGTCAGGGAGCTTCTACCCTGCCCCCTTTGCGTGTTTTGGACCTTTGTTTCAATGCTTTCTTGTGCCTTGGTTCTACAAGGCACAAGATGGCTGCCAACACTTCCTGGTTTGGAGTGTTGACAGACAGTGGCAGCCATTCAGCATGCCTTTCACAGGAAAGCAGCATGCTCATTGGCTGTCAATACCAATACTTCTAACCAGGAAGTGTTGGCATTCATCTTGTGCTAGGTAGACCGAGGCACAAAAGAAGCAGAAAAACAAACATGTCAAATGCAAAAAGGGGGCAGGGTAGAAAGAAACTGACCCCCTAGGGCTGCACAGGTGGTCCCACAAGAATATTAACATATTTAAATGTTATCCGCTAATAGAATTAGCATTTAAAAATCTTGCCAATTCACTGAAAAAAACATAGGTTTCAGGCCATATATAGTCAGGAATTAGCATTAAAAAAACCTTGCAAATTCACTGAAAAAACCATAATTTTCAGGCCTTATATAGTTAGGAATTAGCATATAAAAAACCTTTGAAATTCACTGAAAAAACCATAGGTTTCAGGCCTTATATAGTTAGGAATTAGCATCTAAAAACCATTGAAATTGCTCCTATATAGTTAGTTGTACTAACTATATTTCGCCCACCCGCAATCCACTGCTGATGATGACACATATTAGATCATTCATGACATGGTCAGTGACATCACTGATGACATCTCAATTGACATCATTGATTACATCACTGATGACATCATCCACCTGACATACACATACACCTTTTCATACACTAGGAAAATCTTTCATCACTCTTTGTAAAATACAGAGTATCAAATTTGAATCCATTGTCACCGCAATACAAGTATCTAAAAACCCATTCAGTGATTCATACATGTATACACACATCTAATCCCTTACCTGTAAATTCACTCATACATGCTGTCAATGAACAATAGAACACTATCAAAACTATATCGACATTACACACCAGCACACATCCTATTCACATAAGAAGTCATCCTACTCACTTATGCAAAGAATGGATCATACTTACATATTTACTTAGCTACACACTTATACAAACACCACTTCATCTATTCATTTACATATTAAGTCATACTTAGTGAATTATAAAATCATTATTACAAGTATACAGTTATCCATACAGTCACTCACACAATCATTGAGTCTTATGTATACTTACTTATATACAACAATTGACACATACACTGCCTTTTATTTTTCTAGTTTGTTGGACATGTACCAATGAGAAATATATTTGCTCATCGCCACACCCATAAAGAGATTCACTCACCCAAACAAATGTTAGAACATGTAGTTTTAACTTAATATATCTACTAAATCAAATATTCACACATCTGTGGACAGTCACACACCCCCCACCGAACCACACACACTTTCACTCTCCCATACAAATACTCAGTTAACTAATCAATAACTAATATAGACTTTAACATAGCTAGTAACCAACTGTAGAACTAGTTTACACAACAACTGACAAAGTGAAACAGATATTCACACAGTTTAGTCACTATCCACTATATTTAGTGAAATATAATAAATTGGTCAAGAAAACAGTCAATTACACTGCTACTAAATCCTCCATCCAAATATTTATTTATATATATCCACTCATTCTTCAATGCAAATTGCTATATATATATATAATGCATATTTAAATACCGAAGCAAACCACATTTACTGGATGATGTCCTCAGTGATGTCATCAGTAATGTCATTTGAGATGTCATCAGTGATGTCACTGACCATGTGATGAATGATCTAATATGTGACATCATCAGCAGTGGATTGTGGGTGCGCGAAATGTAGTTAGTACAACTAACTATATAGGAGCAATGTCAATGGTTTTTTAAATGCTAATTCCTAACTATATAAGGCCTGAAACCTATGGTTTTTTCAGTGAATATATATATCACCTTCTGGCAGTCGCCAGTATGTAGATATAGTTAGGACCTATTATCCATAGGAAATCCGCAACATTCTAGTGACAATAACTTTGGCGCCGGTTGATGAATCTGCACGAAATTTCCAAACTTTTGGCCAGCTCAGTTCCGCTCCTTCCCTTGAAATTTGGGAGTGATTGGTCAAGCGCGGGACGAGAAAAAAGGGGGGTGCCAAAACGTGTTTTCCCAATGCAATTTCTCATAGGACCTTTAGCCATGGCTACAGCCCGAACAGCTGAACTGAATTACACCAAATCTGGCAGAGAGTTAGTCCTCAGTTCCGACTTGTGCCTTTCGCTTCTCTGGTGTCAATCTGTTCAGTAGTTTTTGAGAAAATGACTGTTAAAGTCATTTATATATCTATGGGCGCGGAGGATCCAGAGTAGTATCCGTGAACCCTACGCGCAGCCTACAAGAAACCTGCTCTTGCTTCAATGAAGCAAAGCAAATTACTTTTATATATGGGGAGCAGCATCTTAGCTGCTCCCCATATGGAAAAGCAATACCGGCTACCGCAGGAGGCGGGGAGCCGGTGGGACTGTGGGGGGATTGGGGACCCCCCCACGGTCCACAACGAAGAGGGCCAGCCCAGGGGGATGCGGTCCCTGGGGCTATTAGGGGCCCGGGAGGGGGCCCCTCCAAAAAATAAAATAATAAATCTTTTTAAAAAGAAACGGGCCGAAGGATGGGGTCCCTGGGCCAGAACTGGCTATAGGAGGGGTGAGGCAGCCCCCCCTCAAAAATATATATATTTTTTAAAAAGGGCCATGCCCCGGGGGATCGGGTCCCCGGGGCAAAATATTGCCTCGGGAGGGGGCCACGCGGCCCCCTTCCCGATTTAAAAAACATAAATAAAACAAAATTGGGGGCTGGCCCTGGGGGATGGGGTCCCCAGGGCCAATAAATTAGAAAAAGTAGGGGGCTAAAAAATTAAATAAAAAAAAACAGGATTGGGCCGGAGGCCACCCCCCTACCAGCATCACTCTGCAAATGCGCCCCCTGGCATGTTTGCAGAGAGGCAACACATTCCCCTTGAATACTGGGGGTCCCTGGGGCCCAACTAGCCCAATAGGAACCTCCAGTATGTGCCAGCGGCCTGCTTTGCAGAGAGGTGTTCTGAGGCCACGCCCCTTTTTACACATCTCTGCAAAGCAGCTCTCTGGTGCTTAGTGGAGGTACCTGGTGGGCTAGATGGCCGCCAGGGGACCGCAGGATTCAAGGGGACTTAATCCCCCAACTTAAAACACGCCACGGGGTGTGTTTGCACAGTGGTGAAGGTAGGGTGCCGGGCCTAAGGTAATATGTGTGCAAACACGCCCTGTGGGGCATTTTAAGTTGGGGAATTAATTCCTCTTCACTCCAGAGGTCCCCTAGGGGCCAACTAGCCCACCAGGTACCTTCAGTATGTGCCAGGGAGCTGCTTTGCAGGGTGGTGTTCTGAGGCCATGCCCCTTTTTACACCTCTCTGCAACGCAGCTCTGTGACGCTTACTTGAGGTAGCTGGTGGGCTAGTTGCACCCCAGGGACCCTCAGTATTCAAGGGGACTTAATACCCAACTTAAAATGCACCCTTTGGCGCAGTTTAAGTTGGGGAAGTAATTCCTTGTCAATACTGAGGGTCCCTGGGGGCCAACTAGCCCACCAGCTACCTCCAGTAAGCGCCACGAAGCTGCATTGCAGAGTGTTGTAAAAAGGGCGTGGCCTCTGAACACCTCTCTGCAACGCAGCTCCCTGGCACATACTGGAGGTACCTGGTGGGATAGTTGGCCCCCAGGGAACCTCAGGATTCAAGTGCACTTAATCACGCCACTTAAAACGCGCCACAGGCGTGTTTTCACACATGTCACCTCAGGCCCCACCCCATCTTTTACCACTGTACAAATATTCCTCTAAAATCAGCTGAACTACGAATTTCGATGTACTCACCTGCTATCAGGGAGAACCCAGTGCAGCTTCTTTTAGCCCAGCACTGACCCTGAAAAGTAATTCTAAGCATACTTACAGTAACTTGTATTTCCTTCCATAGGAAACCATTGTGTGGTTTTCAGCAGAAAAGTTTCTAAGTGATGATTTTTGAAACGTACAAATATGCCTCTAAAATCCGCCGAACTACGAATTCCGATTTACTCACCAGTTACCAGTAGTGACCTCAGTGCTGCTTCTTTTAGCCCAGCACTAACCCTGAAAATTAATTCTAACCAAACTTACCAGTAACTTGTATTTCCTTCAATAGGAATCCATGGTCTGGTTTTCAGCAGAAAAGTTTGAAAGTGTCTATTTTCAAAAACTAAAAATATACTTTAAAAATTGCCTTTATGACTTAAACGTATTCTTTCAACTGTTTCCGGGAGATGCAGCAGTGCTGGATCCAGGATCCACCACTGAATAAGAAAAGGTAACAATAACACTACTTACTAGCTAAGTGAATTTCCTTCCATAGGGTAACATTGACTGGTTTCACTTGGAAATTCTCATAGGTGTAGAGTTTTGGAACTTTAAAATATTCCTATAAAATCAGCAGAATTACGAATTCCGATTTACACACCTGTTATCAGGAGAGACCGCAGTGCTGCAACTTTGAACCCAGTACTAATCATGAAAAGTAATTCTAACCGTACTTATCAGTAACTTGAATATTCTTCCATAGGCTAACATTGACTGGTTTCACTTGGAAATTCTTCTAAGTGTGGAGTTTTGGAACTTTAAAATATTCACCTAAAATCATCCGAACAACGAATTCCGATTTATTCACCTGTTATCGGGAGAGAACCCAGTGCTGCATCTTTTAGCTCAGCAGTACAAAAGGGGGTGGTGATGAACGTGGCCATGTCTGAACTGGGCTGGCAGAGTGGGCTAAAGAACGGTGATGAATTAAACCCAGATCTGTTGAATGGGTGTGAGTGTTTGATTGGTTCAGATGCTCCGTCCATCACCACCCCCTTTTGTACCGCTTTGTTCGCCATAAGTTGGCAGGGTATGCTTAGACGTGAGTCCCTTGCTCACTTTGCCACTGGATTCAAGCAAGCCGGGCTGAAGATGGCTGAAATGCCAGAAACTGGTCCTCGGAAGATTGTTTGCGGTCCAGGGAAGGCATAGCTCGGCAGTTCGGGCTGGACTGTTCCCATGAGGCACAGGGTCAGACTGATTTGCATATGGCCATGTCTGAACTGGGGTGGCAGAGTGGGCTACAGAACGGTGATGTATTAAACCCAGATCTGTTGACTGGGTGCGAGTGTTTGATTGGTTCAGATGCTCCGTCCATCACCACCCCCTTTTGTACCGCATCTTTTAGCTCAGCACTGACCCTGAAAAGTAAATCTAACCATACTTACCCGTGACTTGTATTTCCTTCTATAGGAATCCATTGTCTGGTTTTCAGCAGAAAAGTTTCTGTCTATTTTCAAAAACTAAAAATATTCTTTAAAAATTGCCTGTATGACTTAAACGCATTCTTTCAACTGTTTACAGGAGATACAGCAGTGCTGGATCCAGGATCCACCACTGAGTAAGAAAATGTAACGATAACACTACTTACTTGCTAACTGAATTTCCTTCCATAGGGTAACATTGACTGATTTCACTTGAAAATTCTTCTAAGTGTGGAATTTTGGAACTTTAAAATATTCACCTAAAATCATCTGAACAACGAATTCCGATTTACTCACCTGTTATCAGGAGAGAACCCAGTGCTGCATCTTTTAGCCCAGCACTGACCCTGAAAAATTATTCTAACCATACTTACCAGTAACTTGTATTTCCTTCCATAGGAATTGTTTGTCTGGTTTTCACCAGAACATTTTCTAAGTGGCTATTTTCACAAACTAATAATATTCCTAAAAAATTGCCTGTATGACTTAAACACATTCTTTCAACTGTTTACAGGAGATGCACCAGTGCTGGATCCAGGATCCACTACTGAGTAAAAAAAAGTGACAATAGCACTACTTACCTGCAAAAGGAATTTCCCGCAATAGGATAACATTGGTGATTCTATGTGAAAACATTTCTAAAATACAATAATATTCCTTAAAAATCACTACTGTAACTAAAACGCTTTTATTCAACCGTTTACAGGAGATGTCCAAGGACTAAATCCAGGATCCAGTCCTGTGGTTAGAAAAGTAATCCATAAAGTAACTTATTGCATTTAACTGGAAATTCACATTGAGGTCAATGTTGCACTGTGTTTGAAATTGTGTTGCCCATTGCAAAAACTGTAACTACTGTACTTAAAAGTCTATTGCCTACTTGCAAAGTATTTAAACTAAAGTATTTCATTCTGAGAAACTATATTTTGTAATGTAATGTATAATGTAATTATAATGTAATTTAAAAAATAAAATATCTAAAAATAATTAGTTTAAAAAATGTAGTAAATCAGTATCCAAAAAATATAAATAACAATTAATACATTTAAAAATTGTCATTTACAAAACCTTTGAAATTCACTGGAAAGACCATAGGTTTCAGGCCTGATATAGTTAGGAATTAGCATTTAAAAAACCTTTGGAATTCACAAAAAACCATAGGTTTCAGGCCTGACATAGTTAGGAATTAGCATTTAAAAATCGTTAGGAATTCACTGAAAAAATCATATGTTTTAGGGGTGTTATAGTTAGCTGGACATTTCACTCGTACACAACCATTGAAATTCCTCTGATATAGTTAGTTGTATTCGCTATATCTTGCACGCCCGCAATCCACTGCTGATGATGTCACATATTTCATCATTCATGACATGGTCAGTGACATCACTGATGACATCTCAAATGACATCACTGATGAAATCACTGATGACATCATCCACGTGACATTCAGATGCACCTCATCATACAATAGTATAACCTTTCATCACACACTGTAAAATACAGAGTACCATATTTAAATCCATTGACACACCAATACAAGTTTCTAAAAACCCACTCAGTGATTCCTAGATCTATACACACATCTAATCACTTACCTATAGATTCACTCACACATGCAGTCAATGATCAATAGAACACTATCAAATATATTTATACACCTATCTCAACATCACACACAGCACACATCCTATTCACTTATGCAAACAATGTATCACACTTATATTTACTTAGCTATACACTTATACAAACACCACTTTATCTATTCATATAGATAGTAACTCATACGTAGTGTGTTATAAAATCACTATTACAAGTATACAGTTATCCATATAGTCACTAATACAATCACTGAGTCTTATAAATACCTATTTATAAATAACAACTGACACATACACTGCTTTTTATTGTTCTAGTCTGTTGGACATGTACAATTGAGAGACACATTTGCTCATCACCACACCCATAAAGATATTCACTCACCCAAACAACTGTTATACCATGTAGTTTTAACTTCATATACCTACTGAATCAACTATTCATTCACACATCTTTGAGCAGTCACACCCCCCCCACCGAACCACACACACATTTACTTTCCCTTACAAATACTCAGTTAACTATTCAATAACTAATATAGACTTTCAAATAGCTAGTAACAAACTGGAGAAGCAGTTTACACAACAACTGACAAAGTGATACAGATGTTCACAAGGTTTAGTCACTATCCAATATATTAAGAGATACACTTTAAATTAGTGAAGTAAACAGTCAATCACACTGCTACTAAATCCTCCATCCAGATATTTATATTTATATATCCACTCATTCTTCAATGCAAATTGCGATATATATAATACATATTTGAATAACAAACCACACCACATTCACTGGATGATGTCATCAGTGATGTAATTTGAGATGTCATCAGTGATGTCTCTGACCATGTCATGAATGATGTAATATGTGACATCATCAGAAGTGGATTGCTATATATATATATATATATATATGTATGTTTGTATGTGGTGGCCTTTTTTATTTATATGTGATTGAATTTGTATAAGGATGTGTGAACATGGATTATACATATGCACGGGTGTACATATTTTTTTCATCGTAGTACATCTATTTTATGCATTTTATCTTTAGGGGATGTTCCTTCTGTACCAGCACTTTAAGTTTGAAGCTGATGAATGAACTAGAGATTTGAGATAGTAATAATGACCTAATTTAGGAATGAGTGCATTGACACTTTGATCTCCATTGGCACTTTATCAGGTTACCCAAACATCAAGAATTGGCATTTGCTCTTTGATTTGCATTGGCACTTTATGAGGTCAACAAGACTTTCAGGATTGGGGAGTGTTCTGCGTATGAAGAAAAGCTCAGGTTTCAGTCTGTGTTATATATTGGATTGTGAATTGCGCAGATATATATCAGTGTAGATGTTATCTCAACCATTTGGCATGCTGTGACTTATATGACAGTGAGACGAACTGGAAAATTGATTGTTCATTTGTCTGATACATGAGACTAACAAGGCTCTCTTTAATGCATATGTAATTAGGCACATTAATTGCATATACACATGGTGTGTTGTTTAAAGTCCATGTATCATTAGAAAATGTGAAATGATATGCAATTGTACTGTGAAATGCACGTAGCACATTTTGCACTGGTCTGGAAATGGCAAGATATGCGCATTTCTACACATTATTTTTACATCAAGTGGAGGAGATTTATTTTATATGATCTGTATTTATTATGTAATATGCAGCACTGAAGCACTTTTTTTTATTTACCTGGTTTGCAAAATATATACTAGATGCATTTTGCAAGTAAGCATCTCAATATCAAAAATGTGGTATGTTTTCAGTATTTTGATTCATGAGGAATATACTCCTGGATAGGAACACCATTGTGCAAACTTGACCCGAAGGTATTAGTTATCAGAGTGCTTTACATGAGCACCAGTTGCATTACACAAGGACACATTGATTTTTGTTAGACACGGGTAGATTATGGGCCAGATGTTTGACAGATTTTTACATTCACAAATGATTTTGAGACCCGTTTGTGCATGTAAAAAACCTGTGGGCCATATGCTCTCCCTATTTTACCAGTCGGTAATTAAATAGCGACTCGCAAAATAGGGTTAGTGACTCTCTATTAGGAAGGGGCGTTCCAAGGGTGTCCCTTACTAATAGCGAGTCTGAACCCTATGCAAGAATTGCGGTTGCAAAACACTTGCAGTTTGCCTCTTCAAGAGTGTGGTAAACCATTCGCAAACAGGAAGGCGTCCCCAGGGAACCCCTGCCCCTTTGTGAATAGGTGCGCATATTTTTTTTCGGAGCAGGCCGTGGTCCCAGGGACCAGTACCTGCTCTTAAAAAATAAATCAAAAAAGTTTCATTTATTTTTTCAAATACATACCATTTTCTTTAAGGAAAATGGGCTGCATTAAAAAAACTGTTTTATTTAAAAGCAGTCCCGGACATGGAGGTCTGCTGATCACAGCAGGCCACCATTCCTGGTAGTGCCAGCCATTCCTAATGGGGTCGCAAAATGCAACAGCCTCATTAATATGCATGAGTATGCAATTTGCAACCCCAATGGGAATCGTGAACAGTGTCTCAGACACTGTTTTACATTGGTAATTGCGACTCACAAATTGCAACTCGCAATTTGGCGCAATTTGTGAGTCGTAATTGCCAAAGGTTGTACATCTGGCCCAAAGTGATTTGCCCAGAATCACAGGATGTTGAGCATTTTTGCCAAGACTCGAACCCGGTTCCCCAGACTTGAGATCGACTGCCCTAGCCCTTAGGCCACATCCTCTCCCCAGTTAAAGATATATATATATATTACCTACTCGCGGTCACCAGTAGGTAGTTATAGTTAAGACCAAAGTCCCCTTTTTAGTTCAGCTGCTGTGTTGAATGTTTAGGGGTGATCTGTCAAGCAGCGGCTGGGAAAAAAGGGTGCTCCCAAAGCATGCTTTCCCCACGTTAAATCTATAGGCACTTTTCTTTTTGTTAACATGACAACTGCCCGCACTGCTGAACGGAATTACACCAAATTTGGCAGATGGCTAGATGTAGGTTCAGAAAGCGTGTTATTTGTGATTTGGTGTAAATATATTCAGTAGGTTTTAAGATATCTAACCTTAAAAAAAATAGATATTTTAGGATGCGAGTCCTTGCAGTGGACTCACAAATCTTACTAACATTTGATTGGTTGCCAACAATTCAACCAGGACGTGTTGGCAGCCATCTTGGGACTCGGCTTGAAGGTGAGTCCTAGAATTACTTTAAAAAATGAAAAGGGCCAGTGTATGGACACCCTGAGCTCCTGACCGTGGTGCAGTGGTCTCTCAGATACCCCTCCACAGCTAAGAAAAACCTCCAGGTGGAGCCACAAATTTTTCTGAGATTTAAGAAAAAAACACGGTCTCCTGCTTTCAGTTAACATGGCCTCCGGGTGGACCAGGTCCCAGGGCCTTTGAGGTGTAAAAAAGGAAGGGGCGCAGAAGGCCCCTTACTGGAGCTTATAGTAGCCCTGAGGATGACCACCTCAGGGCTACCATTAGAGATGAGTGGGGAGGCTGCATGAACCCCCCTGCCCCAGGAACTGCCACCTTCCTGAGGTTTCACTTGAACATAGTGCAGGAGCCATGTGGACCCCTGCTACCCTGGGGTCCACCACCTCTTTGGAGCTTAAATAAATTGAGAGTGTGGGCCTCGAGGGACCACCACCTCCCCGGGGCTTATATAATACATTGCAGAGGGCGAGCAAATCCTTTGCAGCCCCAGAGACCTACCCGGGGCAAATACAATAATATGAATATGAATGAAGGGGGTCCTTTGCACACCAAAGGTAGTGCCCGCGGCCTCCCTTCAGGAGCCGATAATGCCTCTGGGGACCACCACCCCCAAGGGCTGGCTGTAGCAATGTCTTGGGGTGCCCATCCCTGAGACATTGCAGTTTGCTAAGGCATGGCGGGAGGATATAAGCAAGGAGTACTGCGCATATATACTAATTTTATCATTTTTACCTGATTGTTGGTATGTTATGACCTGCCGTGACCCTGTATTACTCTATTGTACCTGTAAAGCACCTGTATTACTCTATTGTACCTGTAAAGCGCTCTGATACCCTCACGGGTCATGTTCGTGCTCTATAAAACCTTAAAATAAATAAATAAATAATGAAATAATAGAGCATTTTGCTCTCCCTTGCTCAAAGTGGAGCATTTTGCTTTTAAACACAGGGAGCTGCATGTCAGCAGCTTCATGTGTGTTAGAGCAATGCAGATTCCTGTAGGAGGCAGGGAGCTGGCAGGGACCACAGGACCTTCAGGCCCCCCTTGCAGTCCCCTATGAAGTGGCCAGGCGCCAGGGAATGGGGTCCTCGGCACAAAAGATGGCCTGGGAGGAGGGCCACTCAGTGCCTCCCTTTAAAAAGCCTCTAAAAATATAATGGCTTGGCCCTGGGGGGTGGGACCCGGGCCAAAATCAGCTCATGGAATGGGGGGCCACTATAACTTATGGGACCTAACTATAACTCGCACTCCCCACAATGCACTGCTAATGACCGCATATATTACATCACTCATGACGTTCACTGACATCACTGATGAATTCAATGAGGACATCCGAAATGACATCACTGATGACATCACTGACGACATCATCCACAGAATCACTGACATATCTACTCACAGCCCAAGAACCTTTCATACACCAACTAACACACAACCATTCACAAACCCATTCATAGACCAATACCAGCACCTACACACCCACTCACTGATTCATAGATCTGCACACACATTCACCCGCTCATCCATAAAGCCACTCATACACCCACTCAGTCACTAATACAGCCATTGACATATACATTTATACACCTATACCGCCACTCACACACTGAGTCAGTTACCCATAGGACTTCTCACACACCTAGTCACTCACCCATACAGTCAATCACACAGCCACTGACTCAGCCATACAGATACACACACACACTCACTTACTCATATAGATACTAACACATACTCACTCACCTCACTCACCTATATATTCACTGATACAAGCAGACACTAACCCATATAGCCACTCTCACATTCTCTCACTCACCCATACAATCACTCATCTTCCCCATTGCTTACCTTTACTGCCTTTCACATACTCAGTTACTCACCCATATACCACTGAAACATCTACTTACTCACCCACACATCCATACACACACTCACTCACTCATACAGCCCCTCACACATGCACTCACTAACCAAAACAGCCTCTCTACCCCAGCACTCACTCATCCATACAGGCAGTCACACCCTCACCCACCCACACAGATACTCAAACAACCATACAAGTACTCAGTCAACCAATCACTCAACAATACTGCTACTCATGCTCAGAGACTGGGCTGAAGAAAATCAGATTGTACCCCCTGAACAGGGGGGTTTTAAATCAGGTCCTTCTATGGTCGACCACTGCTTTGCTCTCTGGTCCACTGCACAGATGTCGATTGAGCAGAGGGAAAGCTTGTTCTGCTGCTTCGTGGACTTCCACGCAGCATTTGATCTAGTGAACTAGGAGCTGCTGTGGGAGACTTTAATTGGATATGGTATCCCAAAGGATTTGTTAGGACTGATACCAGTTGTCAATACAAACAACTGGGACCGGATAATTTTGGAAACAGAAGGAAGCATTTCCCCAAAAATTTAGATCAGAAATGGGCTGTGGCATGGGTGTATATTGGCCCCTCTGCTGTTCTCCCTATTCCCAGCAGATTTGCCATCAATTTTAGGTAATGAAAATGGGGCAAGCCCAAAACAAGATGAAAAGTATATGGAATGCCTATTACTTGCGGACAACCTAGTAATTATGGACCTAACTGAAATTGCCCTGCAAAGGAAGTTAAGTAGGTTCAATGATTACTGTTGCTTGAAAAAACTTGTTGTCAACATTGGCAAGACAAAGATACTAGGATTTGGCAGGAAAAAAATTAGGTTTACTTGGTTTCTGGGTGCTGAGAAGCTGGAAAAGGTTGTAGAATATAGGTATCTGGAAATGTGTTTTGTTAGAAGACTGAAATGGCATACACACCTTGATGCACATAAGCTGAGATCATCAGCATCGGCCAGCGGATTGAAAAAAAAATAATTCGGCTTATGGCGCGATGTCAGATAGACCGGTTTTAAAAGCTTACTCAGCTATGGTACCCCCTCAGTTTTTGAATGGTCCTGAATTACTTTACCTGAAAATATGGTTGGGATGCTGAGGATTCTCATTACGTAGGTTCAGGCAGTGAGACTTGAATTAGGAATTACCTCATGGGGCATTTTAGCTTGTATGGCCTTACTTCGTTTCTGGAAGCGCCTAGGATAAGGGGAGATTTTTAAAATATCACAATGGTGCAAAAACGAAATTCAGAAGAGTGAATTAAATGGGGCAAAAGACATAAGAGCAATTATCACAAAGGCATGTTGTCTGATGAAGGTTAAATTGTGCCCCAACACTTACCTGATGAAAATTGACAAGACTTAGGGTGCAGGGGAAAGAATTTTCGCGGGCACAGGATCTAGACTATCTCTTGAATCAAATTTCAGTACATTTTATGGCTACAGCGTGGAAAAACAAACAATGCTTCCCTTATATCGATATTTTACCTGACTGGCATGTATGAAGAGAAATATTAAGAATAAGAATTGGGGTGAACCCCTGTAACGTAAATAATGGGGGGAAAGGATCTATAATAAACAATAAAGAAAAGGCACCTGCACTTTGGGTACTTCATGAGAAATTTTACATATATTAATGGACAGTCAGAAGATTTTAGATATTCAAATGCAGTTTTTATGACCTATTTTTAAGAAGTATGATATAAAAAATAAGGCCCAGGCAGTAACCCTTGTAAAATAATTGAGCCATTTAGATATAACTGTTGCTATTGGGAAATTCATGCCAAGGGTTAAAGTATGTTTTAATGGTTTTAGAAATGAAATGTAATACTATCTGGTGCCTTTGCTTATGGGCGAAGCTGAAAGAGAAGCTGAGTGTATAATATGATTTTTTATGTTTTTTAATGATGTGAGATTTTCAATGTATTTTTAAGGTATTTGTGAAAATGTTTGAGGATATTTTGTCCAAATAAATGTGAATAAAACTTGAACTTGTACCCACTCACACACCCATACACACAGACACCAACTGACAGACTGATACAGACATACATACAATACCTCACCCATACATTCACTGAGACACCTAATCACTCACTTATACAGTCAGCCACACACCACTGATTCTCCAATACACCTTGGTGTATATATAGTTAATACTAATAAACTTTTTAAAACACCAGAGAATGTCATCATTCATGTCATATGTCATCAGTGACCATGTCATGAGTGATGTAATATGTGAGGTCATAAGCAGTGCACTGCAAGGAAAGTAGTCAAGTCAAGTCAAGTCAAAAAGATTTATATAGCGCGCTACATACCCAGAGGGTCTCAAGGCGCTTGAAGAAGGGTGGGGAATTACAAGTTTTAAGTTGCTTTCTGAATGCTAGGTGGTTCTGAGTGAGGCGGAGGTGAGTAGGGAGTGAGTTCCAGGTTTTAGCTGCCAGGTAGGAGAAGGATCTCCCTCCCATGGTGGTTTTGTTGATGCGAGGTACAGTAGCAAGGGCTTGGTTGGAGGATCGTAGCTGGCGGGGGGGGGTGTAGAAGGAGAGTCGTGCATTGAGGCATTCGGGTCCCAGATCGTAAAGTGCTTTGTGTGTGTGGGTTAGGAGGCGGAAAGTGATCCTCTTATTGACGGGGAGATGTGGTCTTTACGCGGGATGCCTTGTATGAGTCTGGCTGAAGCGTTCTGGATGCGTTGGAGTTTTTTCTGGAGTTTTGCGGTGGTACCGGCGTATAGGGTGTTTCCGTAGTCCAGGCGGCTCATGACCAGTGCGTGGGTGACTGTTTTTCTAGCTTCGGTGGGGATCCAGCGAAATGTTTTTTTGAGCATGCGAAGAATGTTGAAGCAAGATGATGAAACGGCGTTGACTTGTCTGTTCATAGAGAGTGAGGAGTCCAGGATGACGCCCAGGTTCCGTGCGTGGTCCGTCGGGATGGGTGCTTTTCCAAGGGCCTCTGGCCACCAAGAGTCATCCCGGGCGGAGGGGGAGGTACCTAAGATAAGGACTTCTGTTTTGTCTGAGTTCAGTTTCAGACGGCTGTGCTTCATCCACTCGGCTACTTCTTTCATTCCTTCATGTAGGTTGGTTTTGGCAGTGTTGGGGTCTCTGGTGAGTGATAGGATCAGTTGAGTGTCATCAGCGTAGGAGATGATGTTGAGGTTGTGTTGGCGTGCGATGGCCGCGAGGGGGCTCATGTATACGTTGAAGAGGGTGGGGTTGAGTGAAGATCCTTGTGGTACACCGCAGATGACTTCAGTGGCCTCAGACTTGAATGGTGGGAGGCGGACTCTCTGGGTTCTTCCGGTGAGGAACGAGGTGATCTATTCCAGTGCTTTTCCATGGATTCCGATGTTTCTGAGGCATTGTAGCAGGGTGCTATGACAGACTGTGTCGAAGGCTGCGGAGAGGTCAAGGAGGATGAGGGCGACTGTGTCTCCATTGTCTAGTAGGGTTCGAATGTCGTCTGTTGCTGCGATGAGGGCGGTCTCAGTGCTGTGTTTGGCTCGGAAGCCAGACTGTGAGGAGTCGAGGGATTTGTTGGTTTCGAGGAAGGCGGCGAGCTGGTTGTTGACAGCTTTCTCAATGACTTTGGCTGGGAATGGAAGGAGCGAGATGGGGTGGTAGTTTTTGAGTTCGATGGGGTCAGCTGTGGGTTTTTTCAGAAGGGCGCTGAGTTCGGCGTGTTTCCAGCTTTCCGGGAAGGTGGCAGAGTTGAGGGAGCAGTTGATGACGTCTCGGAGGTGTGGTGCTATGATGGAGTCTGCTTTGTTGAAGATGTGGTGAGGGCATGGGTCTGTGGGGGATCCTGAGTGGATGGAGTTCATCAGGCGGATGGTGTCCTCAGTGGAGATTGGGTTCCAGTCATTAAGGATGTTCAAGGGGGGTGAGGGTCCTGCAGAAGGTTGGGTGGGTTGGTCTCCGGGTCTGTTGTCGAAGCTGTTGTGGATGTCTGCGATTTTGTTGTGGAAGAATGAGGCTAGGGAGTCGCAGAGGGCTTGAGAGGGAGTGATGTCGTTGGAGTTGGCTGAAGGGTTGGTAAATTCTTTGACGATGTTGAATAATTCCTTGCTGTTGTGGGCGTTGTTGTCTAGTCGGTCTTTGAAAGCGGCTTTCTTGGCAGACCGGATTAGTTGGTGGTGTATGCGGGTGGCGTTTTTGAAGGCATCCCTGGTGCTGGTGTTAGGGTCTTTTTTCCAGGCCTTCTCGAGGGAGCGACACAGTTTCTTCGATTTCTTAAGATCATCGTTGAACCAGGAGGCGTTTTTGCTGCCTAGTTTGGTTTGACGTTTTTTCAGCGGTGCTAGGATGTCGGCGCTGTTGGATAGCCATTGGGAGAGGTTAATGGCTGCTTGGTCGGGGTTTGAGGGGTGGGCAGGGGGGTTTTGAAGAAGCGCTGAGGAGATCTGGTCGATGGTGATTTTGTTCCAGTTTCTTCGCAGAGTAGGTTGAGGATGGTTGTGTGTTGTGGTTTTATTGTAGATAAAGTGAACGCAGCTGTGGTCCGTCCAATGGAGAGCTGTGGTGTGACTGAAAGAGACATGTTTGCTGGAAGTGAAGATAGGGTCGAGTGTGTGACCTGCAATGTGGGTGGGGGTAGTGACAAGTTGTTTGAGTGCGAGGTTGGCGAGATTGTCCAGAAGGGTGGTGGTGTTGCTGTCGTTGCTCTTTTCCAGGTGAAAGTTGAGGTCTCCCAATAGAATGTATTCCTCGGAGGGGAGGGCGTGTGGGGTGATAAAGTCAGTGATGTCGTCATTGAATTGTGCACGGGGCCTTGGAGGCCGGTAGAGGAGAGTGCCTCTGAGTGTGGTCTTGGGGTCGGTGTGGATCTGGAAGTGAAGGTGTTCGGCGCTAGCAAGGTTGACGTCAGAGCTAGTTGAGATGCGGATGGAATTCTTATGGACGATAGCGATGCCTCCTCCTGTTTGGTCGGTGTGCTCCTTACGGATGATCTTGTATCCTTCCGGGATGGCAATGGTGATGTCTGGGGCTGATGAGGCGTTCATCCATGTCTCTGTTAGGGAGGCGACGTCCGGGGAGATGGTGTCTAGTAGATTCCAAAGGTCGATGGCGTGCCTGTGGACCGAGCGGGTGTTGAGTAGGATGCATTGTAGGTGGTTGGTGTCAGAAATCTGTTTGGTGTTAGTGGATGAGGAGTTGTTCTTGGTGCCGTCGAACTTGCAGGAGTTGCAGGAGAAGGGTCCATGGGTGTGTCCGGGAGCGGCTTGGACGCAGTTGGGGAGACGGCCGTGGTTTAGGGCTAAGAGGGTGGTGGCGTCGTATGTAATGCGGGAGGGGTGGGTGGTGCGAGGACCAGGGGGTCTGGCGCTGGGCGCGGTCCAGGCGCGGATGGGCGTAGATGGGCTTACCTTTGCCGCACCTTCGGCGCGGCCGCAGCGCGTGGACGCTGCGCGTTGGAACATGTGCTATAAATGGGCAGGGGGGGGCGGAGCGTGGGAGGGGCAGCTGGGAGGCGGGGAGTCAGGTGGAGTGACGGTGTGGGAGGACGGCACTGCAAACAAAATGGCGGCAACAGTAAACAAACAAATGTTGCAAGGCAGGACGGTGTTAGGTCACCATTTTTTGCCGCGCTCACCATTCGACGAGACGTACCACCCGCCACCGGACATAGGGAGCCCTGCCGATCATTGCTAGGCAGGGAGATCTTTTAATTTCTTGAACTCAACACCATTGAGGATCAAGAAACTTCTCACATTTCGGTGAACTAGAAAAGAAAAGTACCTATCGTTTTAGGGCTCAGGACTATATTAAAAGAGAGTATATATCAACAAACAGCGAGTCCATTCCAACATCTTAAAAGAAACGAATATAATGTAATAGATCCTAAATCCAGAATATCAAGGACCGATCGTTATCAGGCACTCATCCACGCTAAAGGGTTCCGGTTGGCGGGCTTAGATACTTAAGCATCTATACAATCAGTTTTATCATATCCGACACTGAAAGGATTTCAAAAAAGAAATTGAATATCTAGTTTTAAACAACTACTTTCTGCTAAAATTTCCAATTAATATTGTGTGGCTCCTCCAGGAAGAAGGCGCTGGCCGCCGAAACGCGTGTAGAGATTGAATTTTCATGCCACCCATCCCCATTATAAAAAAAAATATTTTATTGTCTGTAAAGTGTTAAATTGTGAATGTCAACCATACCCTATGGAACTTTTTTACTGTTATTTTAATGTCATATATATGAACCTTTTTTACTTGTGTTAATTAACTAATAAAAACTTGTTTTTTAAGCTAGCTGTAGTCCATTGCTATATATCTTTTGATCTATTGGTGTTTCAATGTGTTAAATTGCCTAGGTTGTTACTTCTCAAATAGGACGATGTTAGGTACCAGCTGTAAATATAGTGGAGCGTTAATGGGGGAGGATAGAGCGCTACGAGGTAAGGCAGTACTTGGGTGAAGTTCACTAAGTTATGTAATTGTGCAGCCCGTAGGTCGAGGCTAGACTAAATTAGCAATGATAAAGTATACTCGGAGATCTGTGAAATAAAAACACCAAGCTCTACAAAGCCCAGTGGTTCAATAGTAAAGTGCTAACACTAAGCGCTATGAGGCCCAGCAGTTCAATAGTACAATTGCTAACACCAAGCGCTATGAAGCCCAGCAGTTCACTAGTACAGTTGCTAACACCAAGCGCTATGAAGCCCAGCAGTTCACTAGTACAGTTGCTTACACCAAGCGCTATGAAGCCCAGCAGTTCACTAGTACAGTTGCTAACACCAAGCGCTATGAAGCCCAGAAGTTCAATAGTATAAGCGCTAACACCAAGCGCTATGAAGCCCAACAGAGCGATAGTAAGAGGCGCTACTATATTCTAGCAGAGCGAAGCTAGCAAAGCGTTACAGAAGTGCCAGCAGAGCGATTCCAGCAAAGCGCAACAGAAGCCCAGCAGAACGAGTACTTAGCGGAGTTGAGGATCTGTGGTAGGATGTCAGGTCGGGAGGAGGTGGTGGGAGCGGCCGCTTCTGCTGAGGACAGTAAATATTTATTGTTTTTAGGTTAATAAAAACCATTACAAAAAAGAATGCATTTAAAAAAGACAAGTCTCCACGAGAGAAATTAAAAGAAAACCTTTAAAAGCAAGAATTTTTGATTAAAAAAATGGCAAAGATAAAAGACAATAAAAGTGCGGGTTGGATATATTGTTCGTGGCAGCTTGGACCTAGCCCGAGGTTTCCTCTTAGCCAAGTGCCCGGGTTGTTTGTTTTCATTCTGCTAATTTCAGGAATTTCACCAGCTTCCCATTTAGTGGTGGGAGACCAGGATCGAAACAGGCGAGGACGGCTTGTCTGCGTGAGCGGACTCCTAGTTCGTTAAAGGCTGTTTTCAACAGGGCTGCCCTTTCCTCTTTCAGCCTCGAGCAAGTGAATAGTAGATGTTATAAGGCTACGGTCCACGTCTGCAAAGCCGGCATTTAGACCCATAGTTGTGTCTCAGCCACGGTGGTAGGTGAGAAATGGTGAGTAGGATCCCTAGCCTGTGTTTTAAAAAGGCTTCTTTAGTTTTCCAGCAATACCCCAAACCAAAATATGCTCAGAGCCCCGGTGTTTTGTATGTACACAGGGTCAACCAGGCATGGCGTCTGTGAGAAAACGTGGCTTTGTCCTCCACATGCGAGTATCTCTTTAAGCTGTTGTTCACTGTGTGCTTGAATTGCAAATGTGATAGAGGAGTTTCCCATAGCTCTTTCAATCCTTTGATGGTCAGGGATTCTTCTAAGTATTTTTTCGCCGGCATTCTGGATGAGCTAGTCAAGTCTTGCCAGAGCTGTCGATTCAAGGTATTTTCTGGAGAGTTCTTTAAATTGTGCCAGCACTTGATGTATGACCCTCTTCATGCAAGGGTTTGGCTCATCAGCCCAAATTCCAACCGAATCTGGGCTTGCAAAGTATACGATGGCAGGTTGAAGAGAAGTCTATAGGCCTTTGAAATAGTTGTGTCCAGAAGTTTTACGTCAGTTCCACTTAGAGCCTCACTGCCATACGCAATTGATGACTCTATTTTGGTTTTGGCTACTCGAAGTAGTGGCAATAGAGTCTTGCAGTTCAAATTGGGCTTTAGCTGTTTCAGTGTCATGGCTATTAGCATGCCTTTCCTCTTGATGGCCTCTAGTTGGTTTAGGTAGCGGCCACCTTTGTCGACTAGGATCCCAAGATATTTGTATTCAGAGCAATTTGAAATTACTTTTGTGCCAAGCGACCAAGTATGCGACTTTTTGTTCCCAGTTATGGACAGAACTTTTGTCTTGCTGATGTTCAGTTCTAGTAGGTTTTCAGCGGCATAGCCGTGAAGCGTGTTAATAAGGTTTTGAAGACCAACTTTCGTGTGGCTGCCAGGACCACATTGTCTGCTTAGGAAATGCTGGGCAGCTCTTGCCCCCTAACCGGGGGGCATGGGAATTGCAAGCCTCTAGGGCGGGTGGCAGGTCAGCTGTGAATAAATTGAAAAGAGATGGAGCTAACACGCACCCCTGCTTTAGGCCCTTTGTGGTAGGAATACGCCTAGAGAGGTGCGAGCCGTTCCTAAGCTTTACCTGGACCCACGTGTTCCTGTACAATTCAATCAGGAGGCTTAATAGAGGCGAAGGGATCCCCCAGGAGGCCAGTTTTCGACAGAGGATTTCTCGGTTGGCATTGTCAAAGGCCGCCTTGAAGTCCACAAAGCAGAGGTGGAGAGCCTGCTTGGTCACCCTAGACTTATCGATGAGTAACGAGATGGCCATCAGGTTAGTTGTTGTTCCCAAGTCTTTGCAAAATCCCATTTGGCTAGATGGTATTAAGCTTTGGTTTGCAGCCCATTCTCGCAGCTGGGTCAATAGGAGGCCAGCAAAGTATTTAGCCTCAATATGAAGGAGTGCAATCAGGCGGTAGTTTTTGGAAAAAGTCTGTCCCCCGCCTTGTAAATCGGTGAGATGATTGAGCCCCACCATGAGGTAGGGAGGCGCCCAGAGTTGTTAACAGATGAGTAGAGGGGAATCAACATATCAGCCCAGTATTCCGGTTCGAGTTTGAAGTGGGCCGGCGGAATACCGTTAGGTCCAGCTGCGCCGCCTTTCCTACCTTTGGAAATTAATTTCCTGATTTGGGCCGCAGAGGGTATCAGTTTGTCGTCTTCACGTGGTGAGCATATTTGAGGTTGTCGGCACTCAAGAAGATTGTGGAGCTCACTTGTTTTGCCATCCTGATGATTGAAGTGTTCGTCAAGAAATGATTCCCAAGACGATTTTGTTATGTGAGATGTTATACCATTGTTTTTCGGATTTAACAGTTTGTTTATAATCAACCAGAACTGGGCGCTGTTGCTGTCCTTGGAAGCATTAGTTCTTTTCATTGCCCATTTCAACTTTTTGAGATCTGCACGGTGATTGTGAAGCTGTGCTAGGAGAATTCCGTCCCCCGGGCTTTTTTTTAGCAGTCTTAAAGATTTATTAATCGCTTTTTTGTGGGATTTCATGGCCAGTTTCTGAGTGCCCGACATCTTCCTTGTGCCAACAGGTGCTTTTGGTGGAAAATGCCGTACGGTTGTTGAATAATTATTTGCAAACTCCGTCGTGAATTTTTTCCAACCTGCTACTGTGTTGCACTGCAGGGGGCTCAAGTTAGAGGTAACTCAGCTAATTATAACTTCCGAATTACACTGGTTTTGTATGAGTGAAACCTGAGGCTACAATAACGTCCCTGTAACCTTTGCTTAAAAAAAAATAATAACCTTTGCTTAAAAAAAAATATATATATATATATATATATATATATATATATATATATATATATATATATATATATATATATATATATATATATATATATATATATATATATATATATATATATATATATATATATATATAACCTACTGGCGGTCGCCAGTAGGTAGTTATAGTTAGAATTTTTTTCAATGCAAAATCTCAAAATTCTATTTGGATTAACTTTGGCGCCGGTTAACGAATCTGCCTGAAAATTTCCTCAAATTTGCCTTGCGGAGCTCCGGTCCTTCCTTGAAAGTTTGGGGGGGGATTCGTCAAGCGGGGGTGAGGTAAAAGGGGGGTCCCAAAATGTGTTTTCCCCATGTTAATTTCCATAGGGCGGTCAAACTCACTTTCAGCTCGAACGGTTGAATGGATTTCCACCAAACTTGGCAAAATTGTAGGGACTGGTAGCCTGATGTGCCTTTGCTATGTCTCAAGATATGTGCTCCAGTGGATTTTGAGTAATTTAGGTTAAAAAAAATATATATATCTATGGCCGCGTCCCGGTACGCGCACCGGGGAGCGCAGCGGGCGCGACACGCGAGGTGCGCACGGAAAGCTGATTGGCTCTTGGGTGTCTGTAAACATTCGAAACAGTCCGCACCGTCCGCCATCTTGACCATAAGGGGGCAGGGTAGACCCCCCCTGACCCCCTAGGTTTGATGTGGGGGCTATAAAAGGGACCCGCGGTGCAAAATATATACATATATATATATATGTTTTTTTTTTATTTGCGCGGGGGAGCGTCCGGTATGCGCACCGGGGAGCGACCGGGGAGCGGCCCATGGGGTAAGAAGAATGACAGTTATTAAAAAATTTAGCCTTTTTTTATAAATTGGAGGTAGTTCTAAAAAGAACTGTTTTTTTTCTTCTTTTTGTTGTTTTATATTTTTTGTGTTTTTTGAACATTTTGTACTTTTGTTGGCTTTTATGAACTATTTTATATTTTTTTGGGTATTTTTATGGGGATAAACGAAAAAACAGGGAATTGAAAATGGCTCAACTGGAGCAGAAAAAAAAATAAGAAAAAATTAGGGTTTTTTGGGGCATTTGTGGTTGTCCCCAGCAAGGACGATGAGCTTTATGCTCAGTTCACCATAGGAGATGGTCTTACCACAATGTATACATGTTATACGGAAATCCGCAAACCATGTCTGAACGCAAGGGATCGTCTCCCTTGCCTCTGGTCCCGTTGGAGTGGGCTGCTTTCTTTGGGAGGTGGAGCTTGAAGATTGGGGAAGGTTACTGGCCAGTTCCCTCATCTCTGCAGCAGAATAGTTGATTGGATGCCTGCGCTGCATATGGCGAATCATGGTATTGTTTCCAAAAGAGTATTTATTATTAGGGTTTCCCCTGGAAAGTTCCACGCCACAGATTAGGCAAGTCACCTTGGCCGCATTTACTTTTTTCTTTCCATCTGGGATCGAAAAAAACTCCCATACAATGTGTGGTTTTGGCTGGTATGGGGTATTGTGTTCTTGCAGCCATCTTCTCCTCCCCTCCTCCTCCTCCTCCCCCTCCTCCTCCTCTTGTTGACCACCAATGTAATCTTGTGGTGGTCCTCTTGGTGGTTGTGGTGGTGGTGGTGGTGCAGATGCTCCAGCTGCTGCTGCTATTGAAGCCATTTGAAAGTACAAAATATATCTGAAATATTGCCAAACAGGTCTTCCAAAGTCAAAGGACAAAGTCAGAATAAGGAAAAAAGTTGGGGTCTTTCATCATTTGGAAAAAAAAAAGGCCTGAACCAATGACAAGTGTTATTTTCAGGTCACAAAACCAGGGATTTCATCATTATGAAACCAAAACTGTTCTGCACCAAGAAAAAGTGTTATTTTCAGGTCACATGACCGACACGCCCCTGGTATGGGTATCTCCTTTTTTTTGAAAATTTTAGTTTCTATTTTTGAATATGTGTTTCAAGGGTTACAGTGAAAGGAGGTCTGTCACTCTGTCACAAGGATGGTGCCATCAGTGATGTCATGAGTGATGTCACTGACCATGTCATGAGTGATGTAATATATGACGTCATCAGCAGTGCATTACACGCGCAAGTTATAGTGAGTCCAACTAACTATAACGTGGAATTTCAATGGTTTTATGTCAGTAAAATTTCCAGCTAACTATAACTGGTGTCAAACCTATGTTTTTTTCAGTGAATATATAAATAAATTGTAATATCAATGGGATTTTTTGCACTTTAGGACAAGCACTTTACACTTTATTCACTGGTCTATGCCCATCCCTAAATATGTTAGTGACATACTATGAATAAGGGTTCGCCCCACCCATGAATTACATGGGTGTTTGTTTGTGACTAAATAGAAAAGAACTAGAGCAATTAACGGATTTATCCGGTAATAGTTTTTATTGCTTTTAAACAAACAATGATCATATGTTTGATATTAGTATTTATACTATTTATTGAGCTTGTTTGCACATGTCACGGCAAGAAGTAAGCCTACCTTGTCTATGATCACATGATGTGTGGGAGGGTCTTGCACCGGTGTTCACTAGGCATTATAAAAAGCAAAGATGTAATAGACAGTTTTATGCATGTGAACAAGGGCTTGCAGCCCGAAACGCGTTATGAATTTCCTGCAAAATAACTTCTAACCTGGATTAAAAGATCTGTTATTCAATCTGGTGGTCCGTCTCCTACTTAGTGCTTCGCCGATCTGCGTGGTTGGAAGTGGCGTGTTTGGAGTTCTTCGTGAATATATATTTATTTATATATATATATATATATATATATATATATATATATATATATATATATATATATTCACTGAAAAAACACTGGTTTCAGGGATGTTATAGGTAATTGGACATTTTACTTGTACAAAACTGCACTGCTGATTGCGCACCTTAAGCAAACCTACTCGAGGGGTGCGCGCATTTTAGAATGTGAAATATCATTAAAGAAATTATCAATAAAAGTTTTACTGAAAATGTTTACCTAATTTAATTTACAAAACTATTTATAAAATTTTTTTTCTTTGTACTATTAACTATACAAAATTTCACGACTGCGGGACGTATGCGTGTACTGTGTGCGACCCCTCCCTGCACGTATTTTCCGGGGTCGCGCTGGAATCGCGCCGGGGTCACAACTTTGGTGTATAGTGTGAAATATCATTATTGAAAATTAGAATACCATATTGGAATAAACACTTTCACTAATAGCCTTGTTAAAATATTGTATAAACATTTAATTATAGTTTATAATTATGTATACAATAATTTATGGGTGCCAGACGCATAAGCGGCGGGTGCCTGCACTCTACGCGACTTCATGTCAGCAGAAAAAGAAAGATCTGATTGGTTTAAATAATTTTCATTCTGTAAGAGGGAGGATCGATCCTTTTGATATCCCTCCTATTATTTGGCTATCTTGGCGACAAGACCTGCTGCTTGTTGGTATATACTTTTTTACCCATGTTGTGTGTTTTTGAATTTTCTATCTATAGTATGGCATCCTGTCATGCAGCCATCGATCCCCTGGATGTGGAGGAGGACAAGATTGTGGAACCTGTGAAGAAGAGGAAGGAGAGTGTTGTATGGGCCTTTTTTACGGTACCAGAGGGCGAGAAGAAAGATAATGCCAGCGAGGTAACCTGCACGATCTGTAAATGGATTTTATCAAGAGGCTCAGAGAAAAAATACTCATGCAGGACCAGCAGCATGAAGACGCAACTTGAGACTCTCCACCCTGTTCACTTGGTTAGGGAAGAGAGGAGGAGGCAACTCAACGAAGTGGCAGAGCAAAACCATAAATGCCCCATCTACCTCGTCTCAGCAAGTTCCTCCAGCACGAGGCCCCATATCGTCCCTGAATTCTTTGAAGTGGCTATAGTCTGCAAAAAGTGTGACACCAAACTGTGCATTGCGGAGCAGTACATGAACGTTGTGACAAGTTGTATCAAAGCACATAAATGTTAACTATTTTATAATGTGCTTTTCTTTTTGTTAAACAGCTCGTTTGCTGTTTTCAATTTTCTTTTGTTTAAAAAAAATCAAAAACACACAAAAAAGAGAAAAAGATTAAGAAAATAGATTTAAAAAAAGAATTGTTAAACAAAAACGGTTCTTACAGAACCACATCTATTGATTATAAAAAGAAACATTAACTGAGTGATTCCTTGAGAGTCAGGATATTGTGTGGGTGATTGGAGAAGTGCAAGGGTACTGCATGGTGATTTTATGAATGTTTGGGTAGTGGTGGAGTGATTCAATGAGCGTATGGGTACTCTACTGACTGGGTGAATGGAGGAGTGCATGAATAGTACATGGGTGATTGGAGAACTGTATGAGTAGTGTCTGTGTTATTGCATGAGTGGATGACTTGTGCATGGGTGATTTGAGGAGTGCATGAGTAGTGTGTGGGTTACTGCACGAGTGGATGAGTTATGCTTGGCTGATTTAGTGCCAGGACACCCATAGGTAACAGTGTGCTCTATAAATGCTATAAATAAATAAAATAAATAAATTGTAAAAGTGCATTGGTAATGCTTGGGTGATTTTGGAAGTAGATGAAGGCTGCTTGGGTGATTTTGTAAGTGCGTGGGTAATGGCTGTGAGATTGCATGAGTGCACAAGTAATGTATGGGTGATTGTAAGAGTGCATGGGTAATGCTTGCGTGTTTGCATGAGTTTATGGCTAATGTCTGGATGATTGCATGAGTGTATTGGTAGTATCTAGTTGATTGTAAGATTGCAAGGGTTGTGCGTGGTAATTTTATAAGTGCTTGGGTGTTGGTTGAGTGATTGGATAAATGCATAGGTACTGGCTGGGTGATTGGAGGAGTGCATGTGTAATGCACAGGTGATTGGAGTAGTGCATGGGTACTGCCTCGGTTATTGCATGAGAGGATGAGTAGTGTCTAGGTAATTGCAGGAGTGCATCGGCAGTGCCTGGGTAACTGAAGGAGTGCATGGGTAGTGCCTGGCTGATTTTGTAACTGCATGGGTTATTATGTAGGTGCATGGGTAATGCCTGGGTGATTGCATGAGTCTTTGGGTAATGCGTTGATTATTGCATTAGTGCATATGTAGTGCCTAGGTGATTGCATGAATGCATGGGTAGTGCCTGTGTGATTGGAGGAATGTAACAATACTGCATGGTGAATAGTGACTGGTTGATTGAAGGAGTGCATGGCTACTGGCTGGGCAATTGAAGGAGTAAATGAGTACTGTCTGGGTGATTAGAGGAGTGAATAGGTAGTAGACAGGTGATTGGAGCAGCGCATGGGTAGTGTCTGTGTCACTGCAAGAGTGGATGCATAGTGTCTAGGAAATTGCAAGATTACATGGGCAGTACCTGGATGATTTTGTAACTGCATAGGTATTGCTTGGTTGGTTTTGTAAGTGCATGGCTAATGCCTGGGTAATGACATGAGTATATTTGTAATGTCTGGATTATTGCATGAATGCATGGTTAGTACATTGTTGATTACATACGTTCAAAGGTACTGCTTGAGTGTTTGGAGGAGTGTAAAGATACTGTATGGTGATTTTATAAGTGCATGAGAAGTGACTGGGTGATTGTTGGCGTGCATGAAGAGTGCTCGAGTAATCGAAGGAGTGAATTAGTAGTGTGTACATGAATATATGAGTGCATGGGTAGTATGTGGGTTATTCCATGAGTGGATGAGTACTGGCTTAATGATTGCTGAAATGCCTGGGCGATTTTATTAGTGGATAGGTATTGTTTGAATGATTCTGGAAGTGTATAGGTAATGCCTGGGTGATTGTATGAGTGCATGGTTACTGCTTGGGTGATCCCATCAGTGCAAAACTAATGTGTAGATGATTGAAGGAGTGCATAGGTAATACTTGGGTGATTGCAAAACTGTAGAACTAATGTCTACATGATTGCAGGAGTGTAAAGACTGAATAAAGGTGTGGATTAGTAATGCCTGGGTGATTTTATGAGAACATAAATTCTGCTTCAGTGATTGAAAGATTGCATAAGTACTGCTGAAGTGATTTGAGAAATAAAATGATTGAGTTTGAGAAAAGGAATAACTGAAATAAAAGTGATTGTAAACATTAATTGCTATTATTATGCTTATTTCATTATTTAATCTTACCTTCTGTATTGAAGTAGATATCAAAATCATTGAAAATAGTTTACAGTTGTTTCATTGTAAAGTACATTTATAATATTTTCAAACCTTAGTTTTACTTTCTGTGAAAGAGAAAAAATATACTGTTAATGCAAATAATATTATAGGTTTAAGAACAAAAAATAATTTCAGAATTACATAACATATTCAGGTTCTCTTTTATGCTGTTTTCAGATTCTATTGAATTTCACGATAAAGAGTGATTTCAATGTTGATCATCATAAAGTACCACAACATTTTTATTTTGGTTTCCAGTTTTTTTCCATCTGCTTTACAATGTTGTAGCATTAAAATGACATATTGTCCAAATCTTTCTATAAATATTGTTGACAACATTTCAGATTTGCAGTGAGTGCATTTCATATCTTAATTAGCTAATTTTACTAATTTGTTAGAAGACACTGTTTTGCAATCTGATATTGTCAAATATACAACTTGTTCAGTGTCTATTTCAGTGGTTTAAGAAAATAAACAGTCTTCACATTTATGATCTCACGTGTAACAAAGTCCAAAAAGTTTGTATTCCTTCACATTCCAATACTGCAAGAATACATATAAGACATTTTTTGGCATCTTGTTTATTTATTTATTTATTTACGCAACTTTTATAGCGCAACAAATACCCTGAGGTGTCTCGGCGCTGTGGAGCTACTAGATTCAGCTAACCTCTTACTGGTTAAACAACCATGTCTTTAAGAGCCTGCGGAAGCTCATCAGATTCGGGGCAGTTTTGATGGCAAGTGGCAAGGGATTCCAAAGTTTTGGTACGGCTACAAGAAAACGCCTGTCTCCCCAAGTGACCGTTCTTGTACGTGGCACAGGGAGGAGACTGATGTTAGCCGATCTTAATTGCCTTCTAGGGACATAAAGCTGAAAGGCTTCAGTCAGGAACCTGGGTCCTATGCCATGTACTGCCTTATATGCAATACAGAGGGCCTTAAATTTTATACGGCTCTCAACTCTCAGCCAGTGGAGCTGACGAATGCCATGAGTAGTGGATTTGCGGCGAGGAATGTTTAAGAGAATCCTGGCAGCCGCATTCTGAATGGATTGCAGCTTAGTTATGAGACGCTTCTGAGTATGAAGAAAGAGAGCGTTCCCATAATCTATTTTTGAGAAGACTAAGGTGGAGACCAAAGTCTTCCCAGCTGAGGGTGGAAGATAAGGCAGTAGTTTCCTTATTTTTTTCAGAACAAAGAATGATGACGAAATGACCTTGTTAGTGTGAAGGTCAAAAGCCAACTTGCTATCAAATATCACTCCCAGATTTCTGGCTTTGTCCACTGGAACAGGTGGGTGGCCAAGCTTTTCCGGCCACCAACTGGGAGACCATTCAGGGGAGAGTTTTCCAAAGGTCATAATCTCGGTTTTGTCCGAGTTGAGCCTAAGACAGTTTGAGGTCATCCAAGTACTGACCTCAAGCATAGCTCTCTGGAAGTTAGCTGCCACAGCAAGGCCGTCCTTGTGGATAGCCAGGACCAGCTGGGTATAATCTGCGTAAGATGTAAGCCGTACCCCATAGGCCTTTATTACCCTCGCCAAGTCCGCTACGTAGATATTAAATAGCATTGGACTTAGCGAGGAGCCTTGTGGGACTCCACAGGGGAGAGCAGAGATAGGTGAATAAAATTCTCCCAGCTTCACCGTCTGGGTACGGTTTGCGAGAAAAGATGAAATAAGATCCCTGGCCAAACCGTTTATCCCCAGGGCTGTGACACGGTCGACTAGAGTGACATGGTCGACCGTGTCAAAGGCCGCTGACAAATCCAGAAGGATCAGGACAGCCGCTCCTTGTACATTGAGTGTAAATTGTGAAGAACCAGAATATATATCCAAAAGATGCCCAATGCCAGAAGCAGTATGGATTTTAGTTTTATCAGTTGTCAATTTTTCTAAAATAATTTGCAAAAAAGAACAAAATCTTTTTTCTCGATTCTCCATAATTTGATGATGAAGATTTTCTAGAAAAAACACGACATTCGCCATTACATTAGGACAGCAGTTGATACCTGAACTATTTTCTAACTGGTATCCTACAATATCATCAACAGCGTCCATTTTTATTTCTTTGCAGCCTCAGCATTCTCTTGAATTGTTTTCTCCTTTCCAACCTCACTAGAGTGTTCCTCATATGTTTGTTTTTGACATACTACATGCTTTTCGATATGGGATATTCCCCAAAGTTAGGAGCATACAGTCTTCTTAACCAATTATACTCTCTTGCACAAGTTGCATTGGTACCAACCCTTTTATCATCAAAATCAATCAAATACAATCCAGATAATGTTCTCACTCGAGACAATGCAACATATGCCATACCCTCTTTAAAAACTGTACATCCAATGTTTACCAAAGCACTATCTATAATTAGACCTTGAGATTTATGAATGGTTACCGCATATGCTAAAGAAAGAGGAAACTGTTTTATATGAGCATACAAGTCTTTAACAAGCAAAAAACGAACAGCACAACGAACAATCTGTTTTACCTCTTCAATCTGATCAAATGTACTCTTCAACAATCAATTCCATCTCCTTTGGATAATTAACAAAATCAACAACTTTTCCCATTCCTCCATTTACTGAACCTTTTTCTACATCTAAATTACGCAGTAAAATTACCCAAATGTTTCCACATACATATAAATTCTTTTCAAAACCAGCAGTCTTAGATATAGACTTTTCCAAAAAATCCAATTTTCATTTAAATTTTTCTGAGAGAATAATGGTAATTCCTTCATGTTCTATTTTATTGATGGCTTCCATTTTTATTATATGTTGTTTTTTCAGCTTCAAAGGAATTTGATTGAGTGTAGAACACTCTTGCAGTGTTGGCATTAAGTAAATTATAGACTACTTTTCTCCAATTTTCTTGTACATTATATCCGGACTAACATTTTCATTTGGAAACAAGTTTGTAAGTAGCCGACTTGAAGGACTGGGTTCTTTAAGACCCAGCGGTGCCAGGGCACAACACCTGAAACCTTCGTGGGTAACCTGCTCCGGCGTACGAATCACAGAGACACGGGACACTTCCTTCGACGTCAAAGATTCAAGGTTTATTTACTGCAGGGAACACAGAAGTCACAGCAAGTACACCACGTGCAACTTGGGGAGACTGCTTCAAATTGGTTCTGTGGATCGCTCCTTTTATACAGTTTTTACCCATAGAACAACATGGTACACAAAAGTTTACAACCTGGTTCTCACCATTATCCCCCAGAGGGGTCGCTTTGGTCACTTTGATACACATGAGGTCCGGAACATAAGTGCGGAAACATTTGGCGGTTCCCAACTGTAAAAACCCATCTTCCCACCATTAGCAAATTCCAATCAGCAGTAAAACAGATCGAAATAGGAACAAGGACAGGTGCAGAGGAAGACGGAAACAGTGGGGAGATCGGAAAGGGTGTAAAAGGGGAGGTATCCAGAAACACGAGATACAGGCATCAAAGGGACGTGCCTAATGAGATGCACGGCTGAGACAATAAGTCCGTGCGGCAAGATGAGCCTCGAGCGGCGCCATCTGCTTTACAGTAGCATCCCCCTCGTCATAAAGACACTTACAAAGAACATGTGTCTTCCGCAAATATCTTGGGAGTCCCAGGGTCGCGAAGCGGACATCGTCCGTTCGCTGGCTACTTTGAGGGCAAGAGACAAAATGGATGCCGTATCTAAGATGGAACCCGTGGGTACAGACCAAAAACCCACATAGCCAACGAACGGTTTAAGTTAGCACAGCGAAACTGCGCACACTTACTAAACTCGTTATTTGCGGTTCATAGATACCAAACTCGACTATATTCGTGCGAGTTAAAAACACCACTTACAATTGTCACGGAACCTCAGACGCTCCTTTTGCCCTCATGTAGGCAAGCACTAGTCGGAATCATATTCGATATTCATCAGACCATCGAGATGTTGCTGTAGCATAGCTCTGTCCAACCGAGTCCCCTTGGTAACAGGTGGCTGTCTCATACACGTTGTAGCACAGAGACCACATAAGGCAGGACCACACTGCACACAAAGGCAACACGTGAACAGGAACACTACAACGACTCCGATGATCATCAGAATCTTCCAACCCCAAGTCGACATCAGACCCCAAAACCACCCAAGTAGTGTCCAATCCCCTACATCCACGTGTATGGATTCGGAGATCTTATGCAACCTCGAGATGGCTTGATAGACAGTAGGAGCATTATCTGGAATAAAAATGTAGCAGCTCGAATGGATCACCTTACATACCCCACCTCGATCTGCTAAAATGACATCTAAAACCATACGGTTTTGTAACCTCATGAGTCTATCCGCCTGAAGTTCTGTGGTGATATTACCAAGGGCACTGGGAGTAATATTAGCTGTCGATTCTACCACTCGAGTCAACTGTCTCAGGTTCCTACTATTGACCATAGGTCCCCAAAACGGGAGGAAACCCTTGAAAAAGTCTCCTGCCTCTTGACCGGCAGTATCCTCTTCGCTAATTACGCCTCGCACAACTCTGGTCTTATGATAATCGGCATCTACAGTGAACGTCGGAGGCAACAAATTTGCGATGAAGCATGAGCCCATGAAGTCAGCGGGCAACCATGCATATGCACGATCATAACAGATAAAGTATGTACCCTTGGCAGCCAGAAACACAGGAGACGAGAACATCGGCAGAATGTAATTTTCGGTGCAAGCACTTGCTCCAAGTCGGGCTTGCGATCTTCGGCCACGACCCATGAGACAAAAATTACCAGTGTGGGGTACGACCCATATCGGAGGCGAGCTTTTAAGCTGCTTTTCGCTAGTGAACGCACTATATTCACCTCTACTTAGGACCCTATAGGCCTGTACCTCTTCTTCGGGAATAAGCGAGGGATCATAGATATCACTATCTAAATCCTCTATTGCTATCGACAAAGGTTTTTGATACGAGGTAGGACCAGAGTAGGGGGAACGTGGTTCTCGAATGGGGTGGAAACCCAGTGCGCTTCGAAACATTGTTTGAAATGCTCGAGCTGACCCTTGGGAACTATACGGTAACACCAGATATGGAATTCCCTTATCCGTAGTATGTGGCATCAACCCACACACCCAACAATTAGTAGTGTTAACCACTAACTGATGCTGATGAAGGAGCTGAATAAAGGAATTGTTGTGGAATTCTACACGTCTAGCCTGCTCGTGTTCCGGTAACATGTGAAAGGAATGGGGAGAAGCAGTAGAGGTAAGTTTAGGGTCAGGAGTAGGAGTAGGTGTAGCAAAAGGCAAGAAGTAAGACATCGTATAATACACCCCACCCGCCAATAATGCAGAAGCAGTCAAAAACAATACAAACAGTTGGAATATAAAACATTTGGTACGACTGAGTTGCTGCAGCTTGAATCTGTGAACCTGAGCTCCTTCCAAATCATTCAGCTTCGAGAATGCCATTCCCTACGACCGTCCGCAACGTTTCTTGACGCACTTCGTTCTGTGTAGCAATAGTCAATCCCTAGGAGTTCCCAGGAACCGACGGCCTTTAACCTAGCGTCAAGACCTACTATTCAGAAGGAAGTACGCGCGCGGCCCTACGGCCTTCAATACACAATATGTATATATGCAAAAACAAAGTCTCTCAGCTGTGGAAGCAAAAAGTACAAGGAATGAAGCTCAATACATATACAGGAATAATTACAGTAATACGAAGGTTCAAAACTGATCACGGAAAACGGAATAATGCAGTTATCAATACGGCAAGCAAGATCTTTTTATTTGTCCTTAGTGCGAGATCGCAAAAAGTATCGAGTTTTCCCAGGACGTGTCTGCTCGTCAAACAAAGGATCCGTTGAAGAGACAGCGTCCTGCTGATCAGTTGAGTGTTCTGATCTTGAGTCTTTTGATGCTAACTGTTCGACAGTGTCTTTCTGCTGCGCTGAGGATTCTCCAACAGGCTGTGCGTCGCTAAAAGGTACAAACGCCGACAATGTTTCTGTTTCAGATGACGCAATGCCTCTCCTTACCCACGGGTCTGCCGGCAAAGGGATGGGGACTCTTTTGGTGTGAGTGGCATGCACCCAATTCTTACTTCCCTCGAGACGAACGGCAGTCCTCGTGGCCAGGAGCACTTGATAGGGTCCGGTAAACCTCGGGTCCAGGTTATTCTTGCGTGAAAAGTTTCTCGTCACCACCCAATCTCCGGGCTGGAGTTGGTGGCCTGGACCCTCCGTCTGCGTCGGCAATGCTTCGTGAACCTGTTGGTGAATTAACCTCAGTTTAGCAGTCAAGTCATGTAGATAATCGATCAACATTGGGTACTCAAGGTCAGAGAACATTCCTGGCCTAGGAACCCCCCACACATTTGCAGGACGGCCGAACACTATTTCATAGGGACTAAGCCCTACTCGGGAGTGTACAGTCGCCCTAGTTGATAGTAATGCCAAAGGTAAAGCGTCAGGCCACGAAAGACCAGTCGTAGCCTGAATCTTTGCTAATTTTAGTTTAAGGGTGCCGTTGTACCCTTCAACCAATCCAGCTGACTGGGGATGATTGGCGCTGTGGAATTTCTGATTAATTCCAAGGCCCTTACACACACTCTTCATCACACTTCCAACAAACTCACTTCCGTTATCTGACCACACGACTCTAGGCATTCCATACCGAGGAAAATATTCCTTCAGTAGGATTTTCGCAGTAGACAAAGCAGTATTGTCTTTGAGAGGATAGGCCTCGATCCATCGGGAGAATGCGCAAACCACAACTAAAACGTATTTCAGGTTATTGCATCGCTCCATATGGATGAAGTCCAATTGAATCACCTCAAAGGGACATGAAGGGGGAGCAAAACTGCCAGGAGGAGTTGGGGTTCCTTTGCCAGGATTGTACATCATGCACACCATACAATTCTTCACCAGACGTTCAGCACATTTCGTAATGCCATCATTCTTCCACACCGGAGACAACAATTTACAAATACCTTTCGCGCTAATATGTGCTAACCCATGCGCCATTGTCACAACGGCCAGCACATACGCATCAGGCAACATCCATCTTTTCTGATCAGTCAAATCAATCCAACAACCATTCGCATCCAACTTTCCCGTACTTTCTTTCCACTTCGTCTTTTCAGTCTCGGTGGCCTCATTCTGAATTTCTTTCACACTTTCGATAGTGTCCTCACACATACTCGATTCTGTAGGCCACCTAACCGAACTCGTCACATACATTCGAGTGCTAAGGTTCCGGGCAGTCTCCTTAGCAATCTCATCCGCAAACGCATTACCACGACCAACATCATCCGTCACCTTACGATGCGCACTACACTTAACAATCGCAACTTGCGTAGGCAAAGTCAATGCATCCAAAAGGTCATTCACAAGCTGGCCATGCTGAATCTTCGTACCGTGCGACGTCAAGAAACCTCTCTCTCTCCACAATCGTCCAAAACTGTGAGCGACGCCAAATGCGTATTGGCTGTCGGTAAACACATTCACACGTTTCCCTTTCGCTAACACACACGCTCTAGTGAGAGCAATCAATTCTGCAGCTTGGGCAGAATTCTGATTCAACCTCGCCGTCTCAACAACAGTATTCAATGTTACAACAGCATAAGCAGTAGTCACATCGCCATTCGGCAATTTAAAACATGACCCATCCACATACAAAGTACCATCCGGGTCTTCCAATGGAGTGTTTTTAAGGTCCACTCGACCTTTCGTTTCCTCTTCAGTCCTCAAATAGCAATCATGTTCTGCTACTTCACCTGACTCTGTGCTAATTGGTAACAAAGTTGCCGGGTTCAGAACATTACAACGTTTTATTTGAATGTGGCTTGCCAAAAGCGTCAACTCGTACGCAGACAACCTCGCACTCGTCAAGTGCTGAGTTTTCGTTCGATTTAAAAGAGTATCGACTGCATGCGGAACCATCACCGTAAGCATATTATCCATGACCAATCCTGCTGATTGTCGGATGGAGACCTCAGCTGCCGCTGTTGCTCGTAAACAACTCGGCAATGCTCTAGCTACTGGGTCCAAGGTCGAGGAAAAATATGCACATGGACGTTGCTTACCACCAAAAGGTTGCGTTAAGACGCTCAAAGCACAACCTTCCCTCTCGTGAACATATAACGTAAACGGCTTACTATAGTCAGGAGTACCTAACACAGGAGCCGAACACAATGAATCACGTAGTTCAGAAAAACTTTTCTGACATTCTTCCGTCCATGGTAAAGGAGTTGAAACGTCCTTGCACGTAAGAGCCACCAATGGTTTCGCCAGCAATGAAAAATTAGGAATCCATTGCCTGCAGTACGACGTGATACCTAGAAAGGCACGCACATCTCTTTGGGTTTTTGGCACAGCCATTCGCGCAATTGCTGCAATTCTCTCTGGGGTCAACCTCCTTCCCTCCTTTGACAATAAGTGACCTAGATAGGTTACTTCTTGACAACAATATTGGAGTTTAGAAGGGGACACCTTATGATTCAACTCACAGAGATGTTGCAGCAACGACACCGTAGCAATTTTGCAAATGTCCTGAGTTTCAGCAGCCACCAATAAGTCGTCGACGTATTGGATCAAGGCCGCACCGACCGGCAACCTAAACGCATCCAGTTGACCCTTCAAGGCTTGACTGTAAATCGATGGACTTTCACAGTAGCCCTGAGGAGCGCGTTTGAACCGGAAGCTGCGTCCACCAAGAGAGAAACCGAAAAGGTCCCTGCTCTCCTCGGCAATCAGGATCCTGAAAAACGCATTTTTCAAGTCAATCACCGAAAACCATGATGCAGAAGCTGGAATCAGAGTCAGTAGCGCCGTGATGTCAGGCACAACGGGAAATTGAGGAACCACAATTTTATTCACCTCCCGTAAATCGATAACAAAGCGATAAACAGGCGGTTTTGAAGGATCAGTACGTTTTAGAATGGGCAGCACAGGGCTGTTGCACACGTTTCCCCGAGTCTCTTCAATAACGTCTTTCTCGATCAAATCATAGATGATCGCCAACAGTGCTCGTTCACCATCAAGGGAGATACGATATTGGGGAATACGTGGCAAACGCACATTAGATTTCAACTGAACAACATAAGGGGAGATATCAAGTAGGCCCACGTCATTTGGACCCGTTGCCCACAAAGACGCAGGAAGAGAACTCAATTCCGGTGGAAGCTTATCGAGAGACAAATACATGGGAGAGACAACCCTCTCTCCTAACGTAAGCTTTACACCCGCAGGAGAACAATACAAAGTCGCGTACAAACGTTTAAGCAAATCCAGGCCCAGTAGATTTTCACCACAACCTGTGGTTAGAATCAACGGAGCTTCTAGCTCACGTGGCCCAATTGTAAGGGGCAAAGGGCGTGAAACTGGATTGCTAACGTGGGCCCCAGAGAATCCAACGGAAACATTTGTTAAGCCAGACAAAGGTGCGTCAGGGAGTTTCGAATGCATGATAGAACTTTTCGCTGCACCAGTGTCCAACAGAAAAGGCTCAACGACGCCCGATGTAGCAACTGCGACGTAAGGCCCTCTCTGATCAACCGGAACTGATACCACTCCCTCTCCTTGTCTTTGGCTGTCCTAGTAATTACTGTCGTCAGTTCCCTGATCGACGTAATAGTCGTCGACATTGTACTGCGCAGATCGTCCTTGCGATGATCCACGTTGATCGAAACAATTATTAGAATTAGATGAGTCATCTGAGCGATCATTCTGAGCACCACGGCCTCTACTACGTGACGCCTGCTGCGAACCACCACGACCTCCTCTAGACGAGTTACCATTGCTACGTTCATTTAGAACAGGACAATTGAATTTAATGTGTCCCTCCTGTCTACAATAAGCACATTGATTGTACCCCAACGAGGATCTTTGGGAAGAGGAGTCATTACGCGGCTGCGATCGATTCGATTGCGACTGCGATCTATTCTGTTGAGAATTATTCTGATTCGAACGTGGAGGATACGCTTGCTGAAGCAACACTTTAGTTTTGAGCTCTTTCGTCTTTTTATCTGCACGGTCATTCTCCTCTTTCTCCCTATTCTCATAATATTGCGCCGTAGCCAATATCTGAGCCGAAGTAGAAACGGCCCATGCACTTTCCGAATTCTTTAACTTATTGCTCAAATCGGGCAATAAATTCGAAACAAATTTATCCACAAACAATCTTTGGCCACCCTCGGTACCCATATCCTGTCCACTATGGTCGATGAATGCTTCCTCGAACCTCGTAAAGAAGTCGGAAACACTCTCATCTTTCTTCTGTTTACAGGCTGACAATTTGTCCCAGTTTACCCTCATAGCTGGCATAAGCGTTTTCATTAATGTTATTATTCTTTGAGGGAGAGCAGCAATCAACTGTTCAGGCTTAGCACCACCAACTTGCAACCCATCCGCCGCTACAATGGCCGCCCAATCACCACCTAGTTCGTTTGCGTGATTTTCCTGACGAATCTTAGCCCATACCGGTTGCGGTACAACATTGCCAAACAACATATCGATATCGGCAAGATTCATTACCGTAGCATCTACGAGCTGCGATAATTCTTTGTAATACCCTGCAGGATTTTTGCGAGGGTCAGGCAAAGATTGCTTCACCTGTAACACTTCCGATCTTTTCCATGGGAGATGTATCCATACTCTCTGAAAATACGGCGGGACCGGAGGGGCAGCTGCGGGGTTACCTGGCATCCAAACCGGTGGAACTTCACGCATGGGATATTGGCCAGACTCATCTGGCTGTTTTTCAATATCTTCAACAAACAATGCATGAGGGATTGGAGCGGGACGAAAAGATAGCAATCGTTCAACAGCACGTCGAACGTTAGTATCTACTATCAGTCCATTTGCGAACTGAAGCTGAAGATCAGACAGGGCGGTCAGCACCTCGTCAGGCGCATCGGCCGCTATCTGATCATGGAGGAACTTACACATTTCGTTAAACACGTATCTCTGGGTAGGTATATTAAATTGACAAAAAGTATGGAGTACAACACGGGGTGGACTTCTAAGGGGATTGACCATCCAACCCATCGCCATATTATATAGCGCAACGCCTTCTCTATTTCCAGGAAGCTGACTACGTCTCTGAGGACCATCTGAACCAGCGGACCCAAGAACAGGTCCGAGTGAATGAAAGAAACTAGCCGCAAGAGGAGAATTACGACTACGAGTGGAGGGAGAAGCATAGGACACAGGACTAACAAGAGAAGGGGTAGAAACAGTAGCAACAGCAGGAGTTAACAAAACAGAAGCAGTAGCAGGAGCAGTAGCGGGAGCAGGAGTATGTGGAAGCGGTGGAGCAGTAGGAATAGAAACAGAGGAAGGAGCAGGAACAGTCAGAAGAACGGGTGCAGGTTGAGGAACAGGCAAAGGAAGAATAGGCGGAAGAATAGGAACGGCAGGGACCACAGGAGCTGCGGTACCCTGTACATACGGAGGTGGTGACTTCATAAGATAAGATATTAAAGGATCCTCAACTGGCTCTTCCTTCTTTTCCGACTCCGTAGGCAAAATGGGATAACATTTATCTACGGTCATACGCTGTAGTCTATCAAACACTTCCTTATCCTTGACCTCCTTATCTCGCTGAAATTGCTCTGCTTTCTTCACTATGGTAGCAACATTATCTCGCTGATTACGTTTAGTCTGTCTGATTTCTTTCTGTCGGGCTTCTTTGCGCCACAACCGAAAGGCATCAAACATGGCCGGCCTTGACTTTCTTTCGAACAATTTAATCTCTAGATTATCTAAGATCGGGGCCTCGAAGCTACCATGAGGTGGCCAGCGAAGGTCGCCGTCCTTCTTTGTGTATTTAATCCAGTAATCGTTAAAGGTAATTGGGCCTAGCCCATGCTTACTATATAGCTCATAAGTGGGAGTTCCAACCGGAGGTATCGGACACGAGTCCTCCAGTCGGGAATTCATACCACAAGGTCTGAAACAACTAAACAAAGTACTGCGACCAGGCATCTTGCACACTAGCCGAGTTTCACAAACTTCAAGGGTTACGGGATTTACCAAGTCCCAGCAAAGAACAAAACCCTCGGTTTTTGGCGGCTGCAGTCGTCAAACAACACAACAAAGTACGCTAGCAAAGTGTCACCGACAAAAACACTCACACAGCGCTAACAACAAAAACACTCGCTAAAGTGTCAACAACCAAGAACTCTGGGAGCGACCCACAAATACTTAACTCAAAAATCGATGGCGTCACCAGGAAGGCCCGTCAATCGTCTCGCTATACCAAGGTCTACGCCAGGCGCCAAAACAGGTCTACAGTCAGGGCAGCAGTCCGTCGCAGCCGTCAGGAGGCGGGAATCCTCGCGGGAAAAGTCTTCGGGCCACTTATTTCGACAACAGGATCGATGAAGCGGAGTGCACCTTCCCTCGGAGATTTCACACGAAGTTCCTCACGATCGTCGGGCTTGGACCGGTACCACTGATGCAGCCCCACGTTGGGCGCCAACTGAAGGACTGGGTTCTTTAAGACCCAGCGGTGCCAGGGCACAACACCTGAAACCTTCGTGGGTAACCTGCTCCGGCGTACGAATCACAGAGACACGGGACACTTCCTTCGACGTCAAAGATTCAAGGTTTATTTACTGCAGGGAACACAGAAGTCACAGCAAGTACACCACGTGCAACTTGGGGAGACTGCTTCAAATTGGTTCTGTGGATCGCTCCTTTTATACAGTTTTTACCCATAGAACAACATGGTACACAAAAGTTTACAACCTGGTTCTCACCATTATCCCCCAGAGGGGTCGCTTTGGTCACTTTGATACACATGAGGTCCGGAACATAAGTGCGGAAACATTTGGCGGTTCCCAACTGTAAAAACCCATCTTCCCACCATTAGCAAATTCCAATCAGCAGTAAAACAGATCGAAATAGGAACAAGGACAGGTGCAGAGGAAGACGGAAACAGTACGGAGATCGGAAAGGGTGTAAAAGGGGAGGTATCGGGAAACACGAGATACAGGCATCAAAGGGACGTGCCTAATGAGATGCACGGCTGAGACAATAAGTCCGTGCGGCAAGATGAGCCTCGAGCGGCGCCATCTGCTTTACAGTAGCATCCCCCTCGTCATAAAGACACTTACAAAGAACATGTGTCTTCCGCAAATATCTTGGGAGTCCCAGGGTCGCGAAGCGGACATCGTCCGTTCGCTGGCTACTTTGAGGGCAAGAGACAAAATGGATGCCGTATCTAAGATGGAACCCGTGGGTACAGACCAAAAACCCACATAGCAAACGAACGGTTTAAGTTAGCACAGCGAAACTGCGCACACTTACTAAACTCGTTATTTGCGGTTCATAGATACCAAACTCGACTATATTCGTGCGAGTTAAAAACACCACTTACAATTGTCACGGAACCTCAGACTTTGTAAAGCTTCTTTACTGTGTTTTGTCACAACACCAATTCTAATATCTTGAAGAATGCTTCCATAATGTTTATCACTTACTTGTTGCCTAATCCTAATAAGCTCTTTATATTAAAAATGAGACCAAATGTTGACATTTCCAATACTTCCCAAAGAGTTCCTAGTGTCTTCATGCACAAGTGTTTTAAAAACTGGTTGCCCTTTTAAAGGAGTAAGTTGCAGTAGGTCGCCAAATAGAATTACATTCATTCCTCCAAATAAAACATCATAATCAGTTTTTAAAATCTGCTGCATTCTTAAATGTACAAAGGCAAGCATTAAGTTTGAGACCATGCTCACCTCATCAATGATCAGAAGTTTCATTTTCTTTAGTACTCTTGCAACTTCATAATAAGCTTCTCCAGATAGCTTGTGATAGTCTAACTTGTTTTCATGTTCAACTGGTAGCATCAGTAAACAATGTAGTGTACTCTCTTTAGAGTTGTGTGCTGCTAACCTAGTTGGTTTATCAACAACAGTGGTCCATTGCAAAAAGTAATTTAGAGAGAAACAATAAAATATAGACACAGTGGTAACTATATTTAGTTTAGCGAGGGTCTGTAGTGTATTGATATAAAAAACGTTTTTTTCGTGAGACAATATTACAATATTACAAGGTGGGGCACAAGCCTGTGACCCACAATACACACTTACACAATTACGTACAAACAGAACACAAGGGGCTTTTTAGGCAACAAACAATTGGTTTGTGGCACTTCCAATACAATTTTGTCAAAGTGTCACTGCAAAATAAACCATAACACCTTTACAGTCAAATTACAGTCTTTTTGTAATAGCATAAGGCGTTAAAGGAGTGTCGACGGCGTTTCGCTTCGCTATTTTAGATCATGCAAATCATCATCAGGACATGAATTTATGCCTAAGATAAGCCATAATAGCCGCAGGACCGGGGATTGTCCACAGCACGGTTGTGGCTGAGAGGGCTGGTCAAAACCTTTAAATTAAGGCGGATCGGTAAGAAATCTCGTGTACTGCTCGGGACGGTACCGGTATAGCAGGGACGAGTTCCCATCAATGGACGGCGGTCTCTCGGGTCGCAACCTAGTTGGAGCGGTTAAAACACAAGATAAATGTGATTCAGTGATTTTCTGTAGATAACTGGTCAAAACTTTAATTAACATTTTTTCCTGTACCAGCTTGACCACTGATATACATTCAAATAGGTTTAAATGCTGTGCAGTTGTATTATTTTTTTCAGGAAGAAAACCATGCTCTAGCTGTTGTGTTACTTGCTTATATATTTCTTCTTGTTTATTATTTAGTTGTTCTTCCAAGTTTCCCAACTCCATAATATGCTGGTGTGCTTGTTGCATTGCCGTTTCTACGTCACTCATAGCTATTGCTGCTTAATTTTCAAGAATTGGTTCTCATAGCGGATCTTCACTCAGTGGAGCAGAACTTTGACTATCTTGAGAACTGTCTCTAGCAATTTCAAATGCAATAGTATTTTCTTGTTCAATCTCTTCATTCAACATTTGCAGATCATTTGGAAAAACTGTACATTCAATGCTAGCTTTACATGTATTTAAAGAATCTTCATAGCACTCAAAATCTCCAAGTAATTGCATTTCATTCCACCAAGGCTTGAAGAGTTGCAGAAGTCCTAAATAGAAAAATTCCGTTTTATCTGGAGTATCGCAACTGAGTTCCCTGTCATTACTAAGATTTCCTTTGGCACATTTTACCAAACATCCATCACATCCAATTACTGCATATTTTTTTCATTTATATTTTCTGTAACATTTCTCCTAAAGCTGTAATACTGTAGTACTTCATAGAGACAAATGTTTTCCAGATTTGGACTTCTTTTAGGATAGTACGTATCCAACATATTTATGTTACCAATATCCATACATTCCGGTTCATTTAATGCTAAGTATTCAATTTCTAGTTTAGATTTCAATATTCGATTTCGTGTTGCAGCAAGACCTTGACTTTCCCAAATGATTCCTCTTGACTTTGAATATAAACTTGCAGATGTCAAATGATCTGAAAATTCTTAGGATCCAATCTCTCGATGGGAAAGCATTTCCTAACTAAAGCTGTACAATATGTCTTCTCTTGTGAAATGTCTTCCCACATTTTTTTCAACTCTGTCTTTTCAGCTTTTGTTATATATGATGTCACATAACAAGCAGCAGCAACATGCTGGATATCCATATTCCATCCACATCATCAAAATCACTGGATTGTAATCATTAATATACTTTGATTCTTCAGTTCTTTTTATAATGTAAGTATTTTTTGGTGATTTTTGAGTAATAGTATGCCTCACTGCTGACATGAAACTGTTGACTCCTCATTTGGAAATTCGTGGACGTAGAAATCCAAAATGACATTTTTTATATAATTTTTCCTTTGACTTGTATTTCCATCAACAATATTTTTCACATCGATGAGTTTGAAACTGGAAAACTTGCTGTCTTAACGTATTTTCGTCTCTTGTTTTGGAATACCACATGTGACATAGTCTTCAATGAAAGATAAAACAGTCTCATTAGAATCAGTTCAAAATTGCAGTGAATCCTTGATCCATAATTGCATATGTACATGAGGAGCACCTCTGGCTTGGTACTCCTTTCTCCAAAAGAAATCAATAACTTCTCCAAGAGGTGGGTTATTTTTATTGCAGATAAAAGACAACATAGCTTGAAACCTTTGATTAAAATATCTGCACACATTGACAGGATCCAAAGAACACGCTTCTCCCGCTGTCTTGAATTCAATGTATTTTATATTTGAATTTGCTTCCTGTAGAAATTCAAGTAATTTGTTACATGCGTATTCAACCCAGCTTATCATAACAAACCATGTAGGGGTTCCTGAGTTCCTTAACATACATTTAAGTTCTCTGTGATGACGATACCAATACTCATTAGTACCACGTTAACAGGCCATCAAGTTAATCATCAAGTTAATCAATTTAGATTCTAAATGATCATCTGTTTGTTGTACTTTGTCCATGAATTCCTTTGCAGAAACATGTGTACGATAAACTCCTGTTTTTAATATGTGGTTGACTGCATATGAAAGTCCAGATAAGTCACTTTCAAACAGAAGATGAAATATATATGGAATACATTGTCGAAATCTTGGATCTTCTGAGTACAATTTTTTGTACCATATCCCGAAGCTGGAATCTGCACAGGTCGTTCATCATATCATCCACCTTTTCCAGTGGGGAAGAGCTGTGGAAAACAACAGACTTCTAAACTTCTTTCCCAAACACTCATAGGAGTTCCCTTTGCTTTCTTCATTTGAAAAACTTCAATAAAATTTCCAATCACTCTTTTGAATGTAAAGGATGTATGCTATAATGTTCATACATTCCTTTACTCATAGAGATGTCCACTTTTTTGATTTGGCCAGTTGAAATTTCTGTGTCATCTCCTAAAGATATTTCTTCAGCTTTCAGATATACATTTTATAATAAAGATTGTTTTCTATGAGTAGTCTTTTGACATTTTGAGACATCTACTAATTCTTGTCATATTTTTTTACTCTTTATTGGAACGTCATTAACTAGAATACCTACAGCTTCAGTTTCCTCTCTCTCTCTCTACACCAATTGTTTCAATATTTTTCTTTCAATCTAAAGGTACGTACACAACCATTCCTTATAATCCTCTTCTGTGGGAGGCACATATAAACAATAGTATGAAACGGGAGCACAGATTGAATCAGTATGGCCTTATTTAAATCTACTGGTTCTAGAGGAATAGCTCACAACTCACGGTTATTATGTACAGCGCTAGCTAGCATTTTGTTCTCTTCTAATTTGGTGGAACAATATTTGAGTTGATCACTACCCAACTCAAAGCAATGTTCCACCAACAAATAAGCACTAAATTCCTTCCACTTATCATTGCTTTCCTTTTCACTTTTTAAATACAGATCAACAGCCCTAGTTTGATTTTTTATAGTGAGTATGTGGCCAACAAATACAAACATAATTTAGTTTTTCACAAACATTTACCTTACACTTTGCAATTTCTTCCACAAGCTTCTCACTACCACTATCTTCCACCTCTTCTTCAACACCTACACTTATCAAACTCTCACTTTCTCTACACTCCCCTTCAGGACCAAAGAAACAAAACTCTATATCATCACAAACTTTTTTTACTCCCGATACTGACCCATGCAAAAGAGCAGTGTTTATGTCACTTAAAAATAATGCAGGAATTTTTTCACAGTACAATCTTCTTACTAACTTTCAAATTGCAGAGAGATGTACTGCTAACATTCTCAAATGATCAAAAACACTTTGACACACTTTTCTAGAAAGACAAGCCAGAGAATATCCCTAGAAGCCAGTATTTGTTCTCACTTGACAGTCCGTGCAACATCTTAATCTTTTGTTTAATACTATTTTTACCATACTCTCTTAACACATTATTTAAAATATCAATAGATTCCTGTTGTATACTACATATACTTCTACAATCCCAGCTTGTAAACATCTCCGTAGAACTTCTTCAGCTATCACTTCATTCACATTTCTAGGAACCATCTTTTCTTTTTCAATTGCACAACCGCTCTTAACTTCATAATCACGAGCACTGGTATCAACTGCATGAACTAATCTATTGTTTTTTTTATTAACCTTTTTTTTGTCCTCATTTGCCTTGCCCTCCTCTCAAGTAACCGCCAACCACCTAGCGTGTCGCACTCTGAGACTGGACCAACAGGTCCCAAAAAGCCAAGTTACGTTTGCAGCAAGTTCTGGCCAGGCCCACCTTAGATGTTTCATACATAGACGAGAAGCTTGCTTGCGTGTGATGGCGCCGTGTTTTCCGCCCAGACTTTACATATTTGCCTCCTGGCCGCTCTTAACTTCATTATCACGACCACTGGTATCAACTGCATGAACTAATCTATTGTTTTTTTGTTTGTTTTTTTCTTTTTTTTTGTCCTCATTTGCCTTGCCCTCCTCTCAAGTAACCGCCAAACACCTAGTGTGTCGCACTCCGAGAAACTAGAGATTTTAGCTATCGCCCGCTCGGTGACACGATTTATGAGGATTGGCAGTAGATGGATCTTGAGAGATGGAGGGTGTGGATGGGGGCGGACTTGCACTTACTCCATCTTGGTATTTATAACCTGTAGGACCGAAGATTGAACGGAGGGGGGGCCCTGGTCCTTGGAGTAGAATAGGCATAATCATAGGACCGGGAAAAAAATAAAAAAAAAACAGACACTATCTCCACTGGACCAACAGGTCCCAAAAAGCCAAGGTACGTTTGCTGCAAGTTCTGGCCAGGTCCACCTTAGATGTTTCATACATAGACGAGAAGCTTGCTTGCGTGTGATGGCGTTGTGTTTTCCGCCCAGACTTTACATATTTGCCTCCTGGCCAGCAAAACTGCATAAAACAGAAAAGACCTTGCCTGACCAGTAATACTAGCCTCCAAGCCAAAGATAATTAATGGCAGTGTGATGGACAAAGATGTATTTAAGATAGAGTCTAAAGTTACTTTCACTTTATCCCAGAACCGGGCGATGTAGGGGCAGTCTAAGCATGAGCGAATTTTGCGGATCTCGCGTTCGCGAATTTTGCGGATTTGCGGATTCGCAATCCGCAAAATCCGCGAATTCCCGCGAATTTGCGGATTTTTTTTTTTTTGTGTTCGCCCGTGTTTCTGCCAGTTCGCGAGGGTTTTGTACACTTTCGCAAATTGCGAACTTACCTGTCGGGTCGCAAGTTTCGCGAACTTGTTGTTTCTACGTGTCCAGCCTGTTTGGGACACTCTTCTTCATCACTGCCACTCTCTGTCACCACTGCCACTCTCTGACTACTCATGCCACCCTCTGGCCCACCCATGCCACCCTCTGTTTCATCACCACACCCTCTGGTTGTCCAGTGTACATTATTTTCGGCAAAGCAAAGCACACCTTCCCTGCCTCAAGTGACCTGAATTAATTTGGGGCTGATTCATGTGTCACAGAATATTTTTTTAGCTGGCACCTGCTTCCTTAGTGCGCCCTGATTAGTGATCTTTTGCACTTGCTAAGTGCTTTCATTGTTGCAAAATTAGTTACAACACCTGCCCTGCCCCAACTGACAATAATGAATTAGGGGCTGATTAATGGATTTTAACTTCCAGCCTGGCTCCTGCTTGTCTCCCTTAGCTGTAATTCAGGACCTTTGTGGCATATGTGTAACTATTCTGAGGTTCAGAGCAGGGTCACATACTAGTTTCAACTGGCAACTGAACTCTGGAGGGGCCCCTCAGGAAGCACTCCAGGAAATGGCTACTAATGATGAGCCTGAACTTTTGAACCTGGTAAGTAGTTACTTTCAGTTTTGCTAAGATCGTATTTCTGCAATTTTGCACTTATTCGCGGGGCGCGAACTCACGCGAACAGTGCGAGCAGTGCGAGCAAAATCCGCTGCTCGCGGATTTGCGGATTTTGCGGGAAATTCGCAAATCTCGCGGATTGCGGATTTCCCAAAAATCCGCAAAATCCGCGAGCGGAACGGATTTTCCGCCCACGCCTACGGCAGTCCTTGAACATATGCACGTCCGAGGCCTCGATGTAATTACAGTTGTTGCATTTCTTGCCTGGGAGGAATTTAGACAGCCTCAGAGGTGAGAGGTAGGCTCGGTGTGTCGTGAACAGCTGGTTACGTCTCAGCCATGCTGGTTTAACAATTTTGTATAGGAGGGTGAAAGATCTTATCCAAGTTTCTACGCACTGGGCGCCTAACTCTTCCCCTCACAACTCATCGGGAAGAGTAAACTCCCCATCAGCCTCCTCCAACAAACTCCAGTACCACTGGGCCACCTCTTTAACCCCCCCTTGTCGTTCCACCAACTGTTGTTCCAGGCTACTAATCATCTCAAGTGGTATGCCTTTCCTACACAAGACCCTGGCCCAGCTGTCTAATTGTAAGTACTTAAATCTAGAGAACCCAGGGTCCAGCTGTTCCCGTAACTCCTTCCAAGACCTCAGCGACCCACCTGCCAACAATTCTCCCCATCTTGTTATCCCTCCATCCCTCACCGGGATCACTAGCCTGTCTTTTAGACATAGTGGGAGGCTCGGGGAGTCCCACACAGGTGCGTAGTTAGAGAAATAAGGCAAACCTAATCTTTTCCTAATCTGTACCCAGGCTTTCGCAAGGGACAGAAGAATTTTTAACCTGACTTTTTAAAAAAAATGTTGGTCCCCAAATTTAAACAGGTATCCGTCAGTTGGTAACGCAGCTCCTACCAGCATGGCTTTAAACATTGTCCCATGCAAAAACCACAGTTGATAGACAGAATGCAGAACAATGTCATACATTCACTCCAGTACAGAGATCTGGGCCTAAATACATCATTTGTTTGCACTCCACACCACCCCAGTTCAGACCTGGCCATGGGAACATTCCAGCCCGAACTGCCAAGCCATGCCTTCCCTGGACCGGAAACAAGCTTCCGAGGACCAGTTTTAGGCATTCCAGCTGTCTTCAGCCCAGCTTGCTTGAATACAGTGGTGTGCAGAGCAAGGGACTCACGTCTGAGCATACCCATCCACTCGGGGTGACAAATGCAAAAACCACAGTTGATGGACAGAATGCAGAACAATGTCATACATTCACCCCAGTACAGAGATCTGGGCCTCAATCCATCATTTTTTTGCACTCCAGACCACCCCTGTTCAGAGATTGCCATATGCAAATCAGTCTGACCTTGTGCCTCATGGGAACAGTCCAGCCCAAACTGCCAAGCCATGCCTTCCCTGGACCGGAAACAAGCTTCCGGCGGAGTGAGCTAAAGAACGGTGATGGATTAAACCCAGATCAGTTAACTGGGGGTGAGTGTTTGTATTGTCAATGCTCCGTCCATCATCACCTTTGGTTTTTCTTTGTTCGCCCTAAGTTGGCAGGGTATGCTCAGACGTGAGCCCCTTGCTCACTTTGCCACTGGAGTCAAGCAAGCCCGGCTGAAGACGGCTGTAATGCAAGAAACCGGTCCTGGGAAGCTTGATTTCGGGTCCAGGGAGGACATGGCTTGGCAGTTCAGGCTGGACTGTTGCCATGAGGCACAGGGTCAGACTGATTTGCATATGTCCATGTCTGAACTGGGGTGGCGGAGTGAGCTAAAGAACGGTGATGGATTAAACCAGAGGTCTTCAAACTTTTGGTTGCCGAGACCCCCCCGAGTCAAACTTTTCAGGCATAAGGACCCCCTCTTGACAAACAATTCTAAACCTATAGGCAGAGCTACTGGAATTATGAGGCAGGTGAGGACCAAATTATGCGGCAGGCTCGACTAAATTGTATGTAAGGAAAAATAAATATTACTATGTGATGCCGCATATTTTGGGATAGTATTGCTTCATTATTTTGACATTTTTACACACAGTAGCACTGAGGAAAAAATATTTAATCTCATCAGTTCCAGTTTATAATAAAAATACAGCAATAAACAACAGAAATCTTTCTAGTTAACCTTTGTGAAGGGCCTTTCACTTCGCAGAAATAAGTGCTGCCACATTAGAAGCTCACCTGGCACTGGCCGGGAGCTGCAAGAGTCCCTTAAAACCCTGGCAGCCTTATGCAGAGTTAAGCAGTTTACCCACGCCACTTTCCTCTCACCCCTCCCTTCCATCCCTCTCTCCTCTTCCAACCATGGATCCCTCTCTTACTTTGCAAGCCATTTTCTTTCACCCCTTTTTACAACTTCTGAACTTTCCCCATTCAACCTCTCACTTCATGTTTAATCACCTCTTGCCATTCTGTCTTTTCACTGCCCTCCTCTCTCGAATTTATCTAATGGCCTCTCTTGACACATCACCTCTCTCTCCCCTCAGCATCTCTCATTCACCTAAAGTCTCTTCCTTCAAATTTCTGTCTATTTGTATCTTACACCTCTCCAGTCCACCATTCATCTTTCACATCTCCCCTTTGCTCTTCCACACCTTCTTGAACCAACGTCCCTCTCCCCTATTACCTCAGCACCCACCTCAGTACTCCCTCTCTTCCCTCATCGTTGTTGCCCCTCACCCACATTGTGCCAAATTTTCTTTGTATGTCACAGATCATCACTCAGCTATCTTCTCTCACCGTTTAATAGTATCCCTCCTCTGTGCCCTCAACTTTCGCTCACACTCACTTCTCCTCTTGCGTTTCCGCACTTCTTCAGCACTTAACATTTCTCCTCATCCCTGACCTCTTCAATCTAATACTCTCACTCCCATGCTGTCCTCTCTCATCCCATCTACTCTCACCTTTTCATCTCTCCTTACTGGGCAGACCCGTATGCTTCTCTCGGCCTGTGCCAATCTTCTTATTGTTCCCTACTGCAAAAAAACATGAATAGTCGGCCTCACTGTTTTGGTGCAGGCCGCACTGTTGTGGCACTTTCACCCACCTTTGCTTCACTCCACCATTGTTCTATTATCCTTTAGGAATCTATAAAAACCTGGCCCTATACCCTGTGGGTTACCCCCTTTGGCTGGTTCTCCTTCCCCCTCTGTGTGTTTCTTATTTTCCATTTCAGCCAGCAGATGGTTATTAGCCCCAGGACCCCTTTTTTGAAATAATAATAATAATAATAGACAGAAGTGTGACCTGGAAGGTGAGACCCACTTTCTATCACTCCACGACCCCCCTGGGGGTCGGGCCCCACAGTTAAACTCAGATCAGTTGACTGGGGGTGAGTGTTTGTATTGTCCATGCTCCGTCCATCATCACCTTTGGTTTTTCTTTGTTCGCCCTAAGTTGGCAGGGTATGCTCAGACGTGAGCCCCTTGCTCACTTTGCCACTCGAGTCAAGCAAGCCCGGCTATAGACGGCTGTAATGCCAGAAACCGGTCCTGGGAAGCTTGATTTCCGGTCCAGGGAGGACATGGCTTGGCAGTTCGGGTTTGACTGTTCCCATGAGGCACCGGGTCAGACTGATTTGCATATGGCCATGTCTGAGCTGGGGTGGCGGAGTGAGCTAAAGAACGGTGATGGATTAAACCCAGATCAGTTGACTGGGGGTGAGTGTTTGTATTGTCAATGCTCCGTTCATCATCACCTTTGGTTTTTCTTTGTTCGCCCTAAGTTGGCAGGGTATGCTCAGACGTGAGCCCCTTGCTCACTTTGCCACTGGAGTCAAGCAAGCCCGGCTGAAGAAGGCTCTAATGCCAGAAACCGGTCCTGGGAAGCTTGATTTTCAGTCCAGGGAGGACATGGCTTGGCAGTTCGGGCTGGACTGTTCCCATGAGGCACAGGGTCAGACTGATTTGCATATGGCCATGTCTGAACTGGGGTGGCGGAGTGAGCTAAAGAACGGTGATGGATTAAACCCACATCAGTTGACTGGGGGAGAGTGTTTGTATTGTCAATGCTCCGTCCATCATCACCTTTGGTTTTTCTTTAAACATTGTCCAAGCAGATGCATTCAATGGTGTTTTTAAAAGCATTCTAGAATGGGACAGCTGAAAAGCCCATGCATAGTGCTGCAAATCCGGCAAGGCAAGCCCTCCCTTTTCCCTCCTCCTCCTCAACTTCTTCCATGCCACCCTCGATGATGTATAATTCCAAATGAAAGCATTTATCTCTCTCTGGCACTTATCTAAGGTTTTAACATCAAAGGCCAGGGGAATAGTATTGAAAATGAATGTAAATTTGGGGAGGATAGACATCTTTATCAAACTCACCCTGCCCAGTATGGTAAGTGGGAGATTGGACCAAGATTTTTGTAACTTCCTACATTCATTGTAAACTCTCTCTAAGTTGACTCGAGCGTTGTCACCTACTTCTTGAGTCACCCAAATTCCCAGATAGCGCATAGAGTTGGTCACATCCAGCTGTAAATTAGGGATATTCCACACCATGATGTCAGTTTTGCTGGCGTTGATCTCATACTCCGAAATGCGACCAAACTCTTCAGCCCTCTTGATAACCGCGGGGAATGATGCCTCCGGATCAGACATTAGGATGAGAATATCGTCTGCATAAAGTATGACCCGCCTCTCTCACTCCCCAAATCTGAATGATGGAATGTTTTCATCTCCCCGTAGGAGCTGAGCAAACAGTTCGATGTACACATTAAAGAGAAGGGGAGGGAGCGGGTAGCCCTGCCTCGTGCCCCTCATGATTTTAAAAGATTCTGTCAAGGCACCATTGATTAGCAGCCTTGCCGATGGGGCATCAAACATAAGGGTGACGGCCCAACAAAAATTCTCGCCGAAGTTAAACTTCTTCAGCACTGCAGCCAAATAGGGCCAATTGACCCTATTGAAGGCTTTAGTCTAAAGTGAGTGTGGCCAATGGAAGAGAGAAAACCGAAGCTATGTCTATTGCCCCCACCAGATCATACGTCAAGTCAGATAGCTGACGCCCTTTGATAAAACCCCTCTGGTCTTGGTGGACAATTCACCCCTATTACTAACCCCAATCTCGCTGACATGATGGAAGCGAAGATCCTATAGTCGCTATTCAAAAGTGATATCGGTTGGTAGGACCCACACTCAGTTGGGTCCTTCCCTGGTTTGGGCATCAGAACTATGGTCGCCTCGCCCCAAGATTTTGGGGGTGCTTCCCCCTTCCTAAGGATCCCGTTAAAATGGGCTGTCAGTGTAGGGGCAATAACAGCACCCAAGGCTCGATATAGCTCACCTGGCAACCCATCAGGGCCTGCCGCCTTCCCATGCTTGAGTTGCCTGACAACTTTACTAATTTCGGCCTCAGATATTTCCATCTCCAGGCATTTGCTCTGTACTGTTGAGGGAGATGGTAGGGGAATGTGGTCTAACCATGTATCCCTTGCCAGCTGATCCTTCAGGGTGTCTTCCCTGTAGATCCCCTCAAAAAACTCCCTAAAAGCAGTACCTATCTCCTGGTTAGTCATCCTGGCTACACTCTCACCCTCAACCATGATATCTCTGATATAGTTTTGGCCATGTCTGCCTTAACCTTCCATGCCAATAACCTGCACGCTGCCTCCCCAAACTCGAAATGGGAGATCTTACTCGCCTCCCATCTCTTAGTCACTCTTTCTTGTAGGAATTTCTCCAATTGGTTTTTCAGCTCGCCCAGCTTTTTTTGCTCGTCAGGCGGCCCTATTGAGGCCCCAAGTCTCTGCTCGATTGACTCCATTTCCTGCACTAGGTTCTTAATCTTCTCCTGATAAATTCTGTGCCGGTGGGAGGCTCTGTTTGTAATACATCCTCGCAAAAAAGCTTTCAGTGTCTCCAAGACCATAACTAGTGCCGTGGATACTAGATTAGTCTCCAGGAATGAGGTGGTCTCAATTGCCAGAAAACTGACTTCCTCTTCTTCCAATAGGATAGTACGGTCGAATAACCAGGATGGATGTTTGATCTGGGCTTCAAGTTTAGGAGTGAATAAGAGAGCTGAATGGTCAGACGGGTGGGAGGGAAGATAATTTATCCCAGACAGGGAATTCTTAAGGCAGTAACTGAATAGCGCTTAATAAATTCTTGATTTGTGCTTATATTTGAGGTTCCTGAAGGAAACCCCCAATTTATTACTCTCCCTTTCCCTCCACAAATCTGCCAAACCCAGCTGTGTCATAGTTCCTATGAGAATCTGTCTGGATTTGGAAGACGTGCAGGCTCTAGAATTGGTAGATTTATCAAGTTTTGGGTTAAGCACGATGTTGAAGTCCCCCGCCCAAATAATAGGGTCTTGGGAGGTTATCAGATGGTTCCTTATTGTCTCCAAATAAGACGGGTCATCAATATTGGGCCCTTAATACCCGACCAATATACATACCCAACCATCAATAGAGATTCTCACCAGGAAGCATCTCCCACTCTGATCCTCCTTATAGTCCAAAATCTGAACCTTCGCTGATTTTTTTACAGAGTAAGAGTACTCCCCTTATATTAGCATTGTGGTCAGTGCATAAAATTTATCTACCCATCTCTGCTTTTTTAGAAGTATGGTGGCCTCTGCTTTTAGAAGATGTGTCTCCTGAATGACAATGATCTGTGTGGGGGAGTCTCTTATGTAAATGTAAATGTAAATGTATGGATACTTGTAAAGCGCACTGTTACCCCATCACTCCTGGCATCCTGGCGCTGTATACCACTGGGGAACCCATCCTGGCTTTCCCTGTGAGAGGGCACCCCCAAGGTGAAGTCAGGCATCCCCCGGCTCTGCTAGGGCCGTTGTGGAGATTAAGCAAGCTATTGCCCAGAGTTGCAGAGTGGGATCCAAGGTTAGCATAGGCACCTAGGTGAGAATTATCGAGTCCGAGGACATTGACCCAAGACCCTACAGTGTCAGGAATTGAACCCTGGTCCGGGGCCGACCTCTGCTTCAGGGTCTGCCGCTTCTAACCAGTAAGCCACACTTCTCCACACTTCTTAAATATTGTAAAATACGCTCTCTTCTGCTCCTCACGCACAGACCATTGACATTCCATGACAAAAATTGAACAGAGGTCATCGTTTGATATCCATCCTCCTCCCTATACGCTTCCTCCTGATAATCTTATTTTCCCAAGGCTTAAAGTATACCCAGCTAGGCCACAGAACTGAAATAAGAAGGCCTGACTCCTGAGGATTTTTAGTTTTTTTACCCCCCCACTCCCTTTTCCCACCCTTGAAGAACCCTTACATACTTACTCCGACCAGATGTAAGGCCGGATTTGCGTCCTCTCACACCCTTACCCTTTTGCACCGCTTAGTACTCCTTGAACCCTCCCGGAGCAAACAAACACGGTTGGATTATTTTCAGAGAACCCCAACAAAAACCCCTACCTTACCCCCCCTTTTTTCCCCTTTTTTAAACCCCAATGCATCACCCCATTTTGTGTGAACAAGAGAGAGTAGAGATGTTTTTTTTTATATTTATGTTTCGTGCCTTTAAAATACCCCTAATTCTCCCTTTCTATCTCCTCAACACTATATACTCTACCCCACTTCTGTTCAAGCTCAGAGGATTTTCGGATCGGTGCGTCAAATGACTGAGGAAAGCATGATAATTATAGGTCAACTAATGTATCCTACCTGTGGAGGGAGGAGATGGGAGCAAGATTGAAGCCTAATCTGAGTGTTGCACCGCTAAACTCCACCCTGAGAGTGAATGCTAATAGACTCCAACAATTCATCAGTCTCCAAAGGGGATCTAACATTGTGCATCTTGTTGTACATACCCCGCAAAAATGCGGGAAACCTCATCTGTACAGTTGCACCGAAAGACCTGAACTTGTCCATCCTCTGGCCCAGTTCCCACTGTCTGTCCAGAGTGGATTTGGAGAGGTAAGACCGTACTTCGAAAGAGAAATCGGGGCACTTTAGCGATTTTGCTTTTAATGAAAGGTTTAAGATTTTTTCCTTCAGAGTGTACGTAAGGAAATTAAACAGAATCTTCCTAGGCTTCGTTCTGTCAGGGTTTAAGCGGAACGGGTCCTGATGTATTTGTTGGATATCTTTATCAAGCTCCTTGATGGATTCCTCGAGATTAAGTGAGTCCTTCAAGACTTTGATCACGAAGGCCTTGACATTCCCCCCTTCCTTTCCTTCCGGTATCTTCAGGAGCCGCAGTTGTTCCGCCGTGAGTAGTTTTCCAGCGATTCGACTCTCTCTCCCATAGCATCTCCTTCTCTCCGTAGGTTTTGGATCTTAGATTCAGCAACCTCTACACTAGACTTCAATAGCCCCACAGAGCCCTCGAGTACCTCTGTCCTTTCACTCAGCCCATCTACTTTCCTCTCCAGGACCTCGCACGATGCTCGTATCTCGCTCTGATTGGTCTTAGATATCAGGAAATCATTCCTTATTTCTGCCCTCATGGATGCTATTGACGCTACAAGGTCCTCCAATGTGCTCCTGGCCCCGTTTGCCTCCCCAATCTTACCACCCGCATCAACCCCCTCCTCTTGACCTGTTGGAGCTTGCTCACAGCCAGCTTCGCCCTCAACTCCCGTTTCAGGGAGAGGGGGTAACTCAGCCATCTCTAAAGCTAGTGTGGGGGTAGTAGTGGTGGTACAGTCAGTGAGAGGACCTGAAAGCATAGGTGTATTTGGAAAAACTGTGGCAGAGTGAACAGATGTATCTGTAACTGTAGCAGGTAGCAAATCCAACACCTGGGCAAAACTTTAAATAATGAGCGCAAAGAGGGGGTTATCCTTCCAGTGGCGCTATTGGAATATCTAGTGTTAGCCCCCTTCTGAGAGCTACCCCTGGTTTTGGTGCCTTTACGCACCTCCTTACCGCTACTACTACTGCTAGCCCTCTGATTAGCCTTACTGCCTTCTATACAGGCAGTAGTAGTTCCTTCCCGGAGCTTAACACCCTCTATAGCTGGCATTCTGGGGCCTGTAGTTTCTTTCCTGATTTCCGGCTTTTCCCCCATTTCCTGCTCACGTTCTTTGAGGTTAGTTTCTTGTTAGGGTCTCTCTCACTGCTGGGCTTATCTGTCTCCATGGCTTCCCCCTCCCCCCCAACCTTACTTGTGAGATCCACTGTTGTAGTGGGGGTGCAGCAAATCTCCACCTCAGTGCAGTCCTTAACCTGATCCTCTCCAGGATCCCTCTCGCCTCCAATAGGGTTTCTGAACAAAATTGAAGGGGCCTGCTGATGACCAGCAGCCCCCCCGCCGCAGCCCTGCCTGCCTCGAAGAAGCCCCCGAGCCGTGCGGCTGCACCGAAGCTCCACGGCTGCTCTGCACAACAGGCTCCACAGAGGCAGAGAGGTAAGGGGGAGGGACGTTTTTTACTATACTCTCTTAACACATTTTGTAAAATATCAATAGATTCCTGTTGTATACTACATATACTACTACAATCCCAGCTTGTAAAAGTCTCCCTAGAACTTCTTCAGCTATCACTTCATCCACATTTCTAGGAACCATCTTTTCTTTTTCAATTGCACAACCGCTCTTAACTTCATAATCACGACCGCTGGTATCAACTGCATGAACTAATCTATTGTTTTGTCAATAGCTCTCTTCATTAAAAAAAGGTTCTGAACTAGAAGTCTGCTTCCATTCACCCAATTATTTTTTTGCAAAAGTTACTTCTGTTAATTAGTCTTTTCCATTTATTTTTCTCCTTCATAGAAAGCATTAGTTTATCCAATGTTCGCATTCTTTTAAAAACTAATATAAACAGTCTTCTTTTTAATTCAAAAGCCTTTTCGACTATACTTTCAATCAGTTTTTTCTTTTTATAAAATGCAAATCATCTTTTATATTTCTTACCATCTTTCAATACATTTTATAATAACGTAATAATGTTTCATCCTTCTTTCAACATACATTGTTTTTTCAGAACGTGATTTTCCATTAACCCCTTGCATGTGTCCGACGCTGCAGTGCTCGTGTGCATTGAACGGACGATAGCCGTCCAATCTGTGCATGTGTTGAATTTAGCTGCACCGCGACAAAATTCCGGCCAGGTCCAAGGGGTTAATCTGTCCTTTTTTATTTCATTCTTCTTCATTCTACAACTATTCTTTCTATTTTCTGCATTTTCAAAATTCTTTTCATTCCTTAAAAGTGTTTTAAGAAATTCTTTTGTTCTCTTACCAATTACCACAATACTTTCTCTTATTTGTCATATGTTGTTGTTCATCTAATTCCTGCTTTTGTCTCTCCTTTAAATAGTACAGTTTTTTTTGTTCTTTTCTCTTTTGCGCTTTTTTTGTCATGGTGAATCTTTCTTGATAATAATGGAGAATATCTAAAAAGAATTTTTAAAAAAAAATAATTAAATTTTATTAAAATCATTATATACACATATTCTAATGTATTACGAAAGAAATATCTTCTATTTAAAAGCTACAAACAAATGCATATATGGTTTTTGGAATATGGTGACACTTACACCTGAGCTGCAAAATAAGGTAAGAGGGAAGCAGAAACAGTGAAAAGGAATGCAGCAGTAATGCCTGAGTGATTACAGCACTGCATAGCTGGTGCCTGCATCATTCTTTGACTATATGGTGACTATTTGGGTGTTTTTATAACTGCAAAATGGTAGCACTCAACAATAAGTGTCTCCCTATTGGTAAAAGCTCACATACATATGTCTTAACATGTTCAAATCATCATGATATCTAAAACAAATATGTATATAATATTTCTGGATTATAATGAAACGTAGAAACTGAGACATGTAATAGATCTGTTTCAGTAATTGCATGGGTAGTGCTTGGGTCACTGAATGACTGCAAAGGTAGTCACTGGGTAATTGCAATAGAAGATGAAAAGTGACTGGCTAATTGCATGACTGCAGACATAAACATTGAGTGCACGGATACATGTATAAATAGCACCTGAAGGCATAAATGAGTCATATACTAGTGCCTAGGTCAATAAATGAGTGCAACAGTACGGCCTATGTTATTCTATGACTATATGAGTAGTGTGTGAGTTCTTACATGAGTGCATACAAACAGCCTGCATAATTGCATAACTGTAGGGGTAGTACATAACTAGTGCCTGGGTAATAGCATATTTACAGAGGTAATATCTGGTGGATTACTGGAGTACATAGCAAGTGAGTGGGTGATTGTATAGGTTCATGAGTACCGCCTTGGTGATTACTGAATTATTAAGATGCTGCCTGGGTGATTACAGGAGTCCAAAGGTAGTAAGTGGGTGATTTAAAAAGTTTGTGAGTACTGGCTGACTGAATACATAAGTACAAGGAATGTGCATGCATCATTGAAAGTATACAAGGATAGTGGCTGTGTAATTGAAGCATTGCATACATAATGCATTGGTAACTGCATGAGAATAGGGGTAATGTCTGGGGGATTAAAGGACTACATAGGTAGCACTTCGGTGATTGCTTGACTACAGGGGTAATATCTGGGGATTTACATGACTACATAGCAAGTGACGGGTGATTTTATACGTGCATGCGTACCTCTTGGGTGATTGCAGGACTACTGGAGTACAGCCTGAGTATATATAAGAGTGCAAAAGTAGTGCCAGGGTGATTTTATAAGCTAGAAGGCTGGTTGTCCACATGCTGTGTTTGAATAAAACAAGGAGACCAAGACTTCTTTATTGACAAATCTTTATTCATCTTCACAATTTGCAATCTATTGTTGTTTCTCTGTATCATATTTGATTACTGCATATGGACATTGTTTCCAATTTTTACATTTTAAGTGTGTGCATAGGGTATGCTTTTTTTTTAGGGTGATTTTATAACACTATGACTACTGGCTGAGTGAATACATGAGCACAAAGGTAGGGACTCCATGATTCAAAGAGTGCAGCAGTAGTGCCTGGGTGTTTATATAAGTACATAAGTAATGCCTTAGTGATTGCATAACTGCATAGATAGTGTCTAAATGATTGTATAAGTGCAGCAGCAATGCCTGAGTGATTACAGCACTGCATATGTAGTGCCTGCATCATTGCAAGACTGCATGGCGAGTGCTTGGGTGTTTTTATAAGTGCATGAGAGTTGGGCCTAGCCAAATATAAAGCAGCACACTATTACATGACTCAACTATTAGTCTCCCCATATTGTTCAAAGCATGCGTACATATATCTCTACCTTTTCAAATCATCATCATATCTAAAAGAAATATGTATACAGTATTTCCGAAATATACTAACACTTAGAAAGTAACACATATACTAGATCTGCTTGTGTGATTGCATAACTCCATGGGTATTCCTTGGGTGATTGTATGAGTATAAGGGTAGTTACTGGATAATAGCACAAAAGCATAGATAGTGACTAGCTAATTGCATGAGTGCAAACATGCACATTGAGTGCATGGATCAGTGTATAAATGTATAAATAACACCTGAAGAGAAAGAAGTCATTGAGTACTGCCTAGATGAATTGATGAACTCAACAGAAGGGCATGGGTGATTCTATGACAGCAAGGGTAGTGTTTAGGTAATTACGTGACTGCATACGTACAACCTGCATGATTGCATGACTGTAGGGGTAGTACATAACTAGACTCAGAGTGAATTCTTGCATGCAAGGGCAATATCTTGGGGATTACTAAAGTTAGTCTCCCCATATTGTTAAAAGAACGCATACACATGTCTCTACCTTTTCAAATCATCATCATATCTAAAAGAAATATGTATACAGTATTTCCGAAATATAGGGCAACCTAGAAACTGAGACATGAAATAGATCTGCTTGAGTGATTGCATAACTCCATGGGTAGTGCTTGGGTGATTGTATGAGTGCAAAGCTAGTCATTAAGTAATTACAGTAGAAGATGAAAAGTGACTGGCTAATTGCATGAGTGGAGACATAACACATTGAGTGCACGGTTAAGGGTATACATTCAACTTGAATTCATAGATAACTAACTGAGTAGTGCCTAGGTGAATAGATGAGTGCAACAGTAGGGCCTGCGTTATTCTATGACTGCAAGAGTAGTGTGCGGGTTATTACATAAGTGCATAGATACACCCTGCATGATTGCAGGGGTAGAACATAACTAGTACATGGGTCATTGCATGACTACAGGGATAATATTTGGTGGATTACTGGACAAATAGCAAGTGAGTAGGTGATGTTATAAGTTCATAAGTACCACCTGAGTGATTACTGAGCTATTAAGATACTGCCTAAGTGATTACATGAGTGCAAAGGTAGTTACTGGGAGATTTTAGAAGTACATGAGTACTAGCTGAGTGATTACAAAAGTACAAGAGTAGTCCCTGTATGATTGAAAGACTACAAAGATAGTGCCTGGATAATTGAAGAACTGTATAGCTAATGCATTGGTGATTTTCATGAGTACAGGGCTAACATCTAGGAGACGAAAGGAGTAGGTAATACCTTGGTGATTGCATGACTACAGAGGTAATATTGTAGTGTAGTATTTGCCTTATAGGCTCTGCGCATTGGAATACTATACACTATAGTTTTTGCATAGGACTAATGTCAGAATGCTCCTATTGAGTATATTAAACTTAATTAATTGATGTGCCAGCTAATTCAAAGGTCACTAGAATCTTCTCCAGTAAACAAGAAGCTATTAGTTTCTGACAACTGCATAAACATGACAACTTTGTTTGCCCTTAGAATCGGAATATGTCTCAGAATCGGGAAACAATAGATAACAGTTTCACTCATTCAATCGTTCATGCTTAGTTTCTGCAGAGTTGCACAGAAAGAATAGATGGGTGTTTTGAATAAAAGAATTTATTGAACAGTCTTATTTCTCGTGCAAGAGATATGAGCTGTTACGATTGTTAGACAGTATGCAAGATATAAAATGGACAGCGTGAGCAGTAAGAAGAAATAATACTGTAATAGCATTGTCTTTTAGCTATGACCTATATTCATATCAACATACATAAATAACACAGGCTAAAGGTGGATACTCATCTGGTGCTTCTAAATAGTTCTACCCCAGTCTACCTAACCTAAATGAAGTATGAGGTAAGAAGTAGGTGCTGTTTTCTATAGTATGGTATGCTATAGTTTATATGTTAAGTTGAGTAAGTGCCAAGAGTCCCTCTAGGTTCTAGTCAGCACCACACCTTAGAATGTGAGAGGTGGGAATCTCTTTCCGGATCTCAAACTCCAGCACCCAGCAAAGGGAGTCAGAACACTGGAATCTAGAATCTCTGTGAGCAGGGAGTACAGCGTCTGGTCAGTGCATCAGGCGGGGACTAAATTCCTTCCAAACTTGCCGTGGCGAGTCGTGCAAGCATGTAACCACAACCGGTAGGTAGCTGTGCAGCCGAGCCGTGCAAGTATGCAGCTATGGTTTGCCATGATAAGTGAAGGTATATTTATACCTGGAAGGTACTTAGGAATGCTAGCATTGACGTAAAGTCGGGCAGAGGAAGATGTCATGAATGAACCCTTAGGGTTTAGTGGTTCATGCATAATAAATGAGTTCTTGGAGAAATCAATAATCCAAGCACAGAGTGTCTAATGGCTTAAGGGTCTGGTTTCTAAGAACTCGTTGTGACGTGGGATGGCGGATGTAGGTGACCATGCCTGTATTTGAATTGCATGGCCAATGCCTAAATAAGGACTGGAATTCTATGCCTAAATAAGGGCAATGTAAGTTGTGCCAATATAGGGACATGATTCAGTAAACCTATGTACGGGCATCTAAATTGACACACAACAATATCTGGGGATTTAAATGACTACATAGGAAATAACTGGGTGATTTTATTAGTGTATGTGTACTTTTTGGCTGACTGAGGTACAATCTACCCAAACAGAAATGAGGAATACTTCACATATCTTTAGTAAAAGTCTCACCATGTTACTATAACCATACATAAATAAATCAGTATCATAACACGATGCAAACCTTAAAAATTCAAAGAACAAACTCACAATTGCAACCAAACATCTAAAACTATGTGGCATCTTTCAACTATACCATTCTACGGACTAGGAAAAAAGAAGTCTAATTAATAACACCTTATGTGAGCATCTTTCAAACAACACTTTTGTGCTGCATCTTCACCGTTCTATCTAAATTTATGCGGCGTCATTCAACTATACCTTTCATCAACCATGTAAAAAGAAGCCTCATTTAAAACAGCTTATATGAGCATCTTTCAAACCACACTTGTGTGCTGCATCTTCATCATTCTGTCTCAGTCAGTTAGTCAAAGATCTTTATTCGGTTGAATTTCAACCATAAAAGAACACATCTAAAACAAAATTAAAACAAATAACAGGGGGGTAAAATATACATGACTGATAAAAATTCCATGTCAGTAACAATTTCTTTTTCAGAATGTCAATATCTTGAATGAGTGTTTCCACGAAGAAAGCCTCTGTAAATACTAAGTACAAAGTATAGACGGTTAATCAATTCATTTTCCGACAAAATCTCGCAAGCGAATGGCAGAAGAAATGTATCTTTAAATCATCAGTCAAGTAAATTCATCTTTTAAAAACTGGAGGTTATATAGTGCAGCCCAACACTTTCTTATATTTAACATTTTTAAAAGAGGAATTTAAAAGACATGCATAGTTCGAGTATAAAATTTACAGAAGAACATAAAATGTAAGGTACTTTGAACGGACTCCGAGTCACATGGACACGGGTCCAGTTAATCATCGCAATAAATTTTACGTGGATATGAGACAAGAAAGTGTGAAATACCAAACCTAAATCTCATTAGATAAAACAATTTAGCTAGCTGAAGTAAAAGTAGAGATAAGGTTCAATACCTGGAGTGCAAACTAGTAATGAATGTTCTACAACACTTTTTTTTCTAACTCCATGGTTCTTCTGGTGGAGTAGAAGTGTGTTAAAAAATCCTTTTTCACCTTCGCTTTTGATGTCTTGACAATTTATTTGTATTTGTTTATTTGAAGGGTTTTATATAGCGCTGGCTAGGCCCAAAGGTATCAGAGCACTTTACATGAGTATCAGACCATAGTCACAGGTTACATCATTATAAAGGTTACACATTTATTAGAGCATAGCTACATAGTTACAAGTTAGGTCGAGAAAAGCATAAGGACAAAATGTGTAAGGGAAAGCAGGCAAGGGGAGAGACTCATTGGAGGGGGTAGGAGCAGGGGAAGTAGACAGCGAATGAAAGGAGGGAAAGAGGAGGGGGAGGGTGAGAGACACTGCATGAACGAAGAGGGGTAGGGTGATGGGGGCACAAACCGGTAGACGAGTAATAGCTGTGTCCAAAGTCCAGTAAGCTAGGATCCCAGGGAAAGTAGTATCATTCCCCAAACAACATTGCGAGAGGCTCCCTTTACGCAATGGACGCTTTCAGAGGGGTCTCTGAGACTCAAAGGCTTACCTACTGGATCCTTCCCCAAAACAGGGGGAGGGAGTGATTTGGCAAGGGGTGCCATACCATACCTCAACTGTGAGGGGCTCTCTTGGTGCTGTGGTCGCTCCCGGAGGAATCTCTGAGACTCCAGAGTATAAGTAATTGGATCTTTCCCCAACAAGGGGAGAAGGAGTGCTAAGTTAAAGGACACAAGGAACAGGGGGCTAGGTGGCATAGCAGGCAAGGGGAGAGATTAAAGGGAAGGGGGATAGGGGCAGAGGAAGTGGACAAAGAATGAAGGTGGGAAAGGGGTACGGGTGGGTGAGAGAGAGCATAAAAGGGTTGAGGGTGAAGGAATGACAATGATCTCTGGATTATGGAGACAATCCCCCAGCCCCATGGTCTCCAGTTTTAATGTAAGAAGGCTCCGGTATATTTGTCATGCACTCTAGTTTTAAACAATCTAAAATGATTACACTATTTAAAGCTGTTTCTTCCTTAACCCAATTGGCGTGCCACAGGAGTATCGGTGCTAATTGTATACAACAGGTCGGGGGAATCATACCAAGTTTACTATGACATGCCGTAGCAGAAGTACTTTTAGGAGCTGTCGGCAGATGCTTCATAAACATGTTCTCTGCTCTTTGGAGACCCTCTGCCTTACAGAAACCCCACAGCCAAGCACGATACTAGGAAACAGCACATGTGCGGGCTTTATAAATATTGATGATAGCATTGATTGGTTTTGAACCCAACTTTGTAGTGAATCTAAAAATTGCCTCCAGATTTTGATTAAAATCACAAATTCTAGATTCTAATAAATGATTCCAGGTGCTTTTTTGATCAAACAAAATTCACAAATAGGAAAAAATAGGCACGTAGGACAGTTTTTCCTTATTTATAGAAAACAGGTTTTCAAAATCTTAAAATCGGGGGAGATTTTCCCACCACCATGACATGTGATTTCCTGAAGTCATTCATAAAATCATTGAACCTTGTTAAAAGCCGCTGAACCCCACAACAGGGAACATCTACGTTCCCATATTTATTATGGTTTTCTAGTTTGTTTATATACAGGCAGACTAAAAACGGTGCGAGAACGCAGCCCTGGCAAACCCCTCGACTCATTTTTACTGGGGACGTGAGTTCTCCACCTTCACCATAACAAACTCTCCCCGTCATGTCTTGGTGCATAGCTGCTACGAAATGGGCAATAGCAGGTTCAATGCCCATGCCCAGCATCTTCTCTCAGAGTCTTCCTCTCTACACCCAGTGAAAACAGATGTCAAGTCCATAAACGCTAAAAAGAGTGATCCGGGCATGGCTAATGTGTATTACCCTATAACCAGGTGCAGATTAAGACATTGTTCTATTGTACCGAGGCCCCTCCTGAAACCATATTGAATGTCTGCAAACTTCCCACTGTCGATTACCCAGGCCTCCAACCGCTCTAATATTACCCTACCCTTTAGTTTGCAAGTGCGGTCAATTAGGGAGAGAGGGCGATAACATTTCAGGTCCCCCTTTTTAAAGATAGTGACTATCACCACATAGGGACTATTATCACAGTTCTCCAGGAATCAGAGGGGCTCTTGAGTGCATAACAACTTAAGATGTTTGTTAACAGTGGGAGCCACAATGGGGGGTTAGCTAAAATTAGGTCCGCGGGAATGCCATCCGGGCCAGAAGCCTTATTCTTCACAGTCTACACTGACATGCTATATAAAGTTGTTCCCAAGCTTCTTGCCATATTTCGACTTTACGTCTCTCCAACGACTATTTATATTCGATTCATGACTTCGTACCTCCAATTTAATTTGGGGTTTTACCTTCAGTGACTTGATTTATTTATTGTGAGAATTAATAGAGTCACGATTAAACCACTTATTTTTTTCTCTGGCATCGCATTTTAGGATCATAGGTTAGAGCAGCATTAATGGTCTCTGTTATTGCCCCAAAAGATGTTAACATAGATGGAGGGTTGGGGATATCCTTCAGGCAGTCTAAGACTTGACTCAGGTTTGATGTTACTCAAAAAACCTAAGGCAGACCCAAGAGACCTCAAGAACTTCCGGCTCATCTCTATACTCCTCTTCCAAGCCAAGGTCATCGAGAAAATCGTCAACAGACAGCTAACCCGATACCGCGAAGAAAACAGAATCCTGGACCCTTCCCAGTCAGGGTTCCGCAGTAACCACACCACCAAGACTGCCCTCATCACCGCCACCGACGAGATCAGGACCCTGCTGGACAAGGGTGAGACCGAAGCACTCATCCTCCTAGATAGTGGTTGCAACCCTTACTGTGTGGAATACAGAGATTGAGTGACTGTCATAGCTAATAACTGGTACTCACGGCTTTAATATTTTATTTGCAGCCATTTGCTGAATGATACTTTGAACTGACATGTTACACGCATTTGCGTATGAATAATCATACAAGCCATACGCGTTACTCATGAGGAAGGAAACCTTGATTCATGCTACGTGATTTATTCAATCTCTAGGTGGTGAGTTTTAAGTCGTTTTGTTCTTTGTTACTTTATCTGACCTGAAAGAAGGGTTGGTGAAAGGGTGTTTCATAAATATAATTTATTTTTTATAGATTTGAAATCTATTATACTGAGGATCTTAGAAAGGAATGTAAGATTTAGTGGTACTTTTTTTTGCTTTAAACGGATGATTTTGATTACAATGGGATTCATACTATGGTACTGCCGACTTGGCATCTTGTTCTGACACACTTGGGAGTTTTAGGTTTCTCTCTTGGTATTGGGTACCTCTTCTGCTATACCTTGTCTTACTTTACTTGCTATTCGGTGACTTTTTATATTTGTTATATGGTTGATATTTCTTTTGTGGATAGTGTAATTGATGTATTTAGACCTGAACAAAGGTTATTGTATATGTTTACAGCCCTGAAGAAGTCTTATTGTCATAGACTGACAAGACGAAACACGTGTTGGCTGTGGTTTTGTGAACTACTGTGACATTTGGACGAAGGAATAAAGAAAAGAAGATTTAAGGATATCAAATTTATTTGTGGACTTTGAGTGACATTGAGTGCTTGGTGGTATTGAGGATTGTTTTTAGCCATTTGGCTATTTATGAGAGTCTTGGTAACAGACTCTTGCCCACCTTGAGCACCGGCTTGACTTGTATTAAGACTTGCTTACACACGCAGTGCGCTCCTGTATAACTTTTACCTTTGTTTAGTGCACTCATCCTCCTAGACCTCTCGACCGCCTTCGACACCATCTGCTACCGCACACTACGTGCACACCTGAATGCCACAGGGATCCGAGACAAGGCTCTGGAATGGACCACCTACTTCCTCTCCGGCAGAACCCAGAGCGTTCCAAAGCCTCCGAGAATATTCTGCGGCGTACCCCAGGGATCCTCCCTCAGCCTGACACTGTTCAACATTTACATGGCCCTACTCGCACACGTCGCCCGACAGCACGTTTTCAACATAATCTCCTACGCCGACGACACTCAACTGATCCTATCCCTCACCAATGACCCCATCTGCGCCAAAGACAACCTCCATGAAGGAATGAAGGGCGTCGCTGACTGGATGAACATCAGGCACCTGAAGCTGAACTCGGAAAAGACAGAAGTCCTCATCCTCGGCTCCAACCCTTCAGCCTGGGATGACCCCTGGTGGCCGACGTCATTGAAGGCAGCCCCGACACCCACCGACCACGCACGCAACCTGGGACTCAACCTTGACTCAACGCTCTCAATGAACAGGCAAGTCAACACCGTCTCCTCCTCCTGCTTCAACACCCTTCGCATGTTCTGCAAGATCTACAGATGGATCCCGACAGATACGAGAAAGACAGTCACCCAGGCCCTCGTCAGCAGAAGACCCGACTAAGGAAACGCCCTTTACGCGGGAGCCCCAACCAAGCTCATCAAACGACTACAACGCATCCAAAACACCTCGGCACAACTGATCCCCGACGTACCATGACACGGTCACATCACCCTCACTTGAGAAACCTGCACTGGCTCACCGCCAGCTACGATCCGCCGACCTCTCACTCGCCACCATCCCGCATATCTGAAGAACAACCACCGGCGGGAACACCCTGGAACATCCTCCCACTGAGCCTACAACAGACCCTAGACCTGCTGACCTTCAGGAGGATACTCAAGACCTGGCTGTTCGATCAGTAGCGCGCCCCCCCCCTTCTCCCTAGCGCCTTGAGACCCTCACAGGTTTGTAGTGCGCTTTACAAATGATTGATTGATTGATGTTATAATCTGCTACAGAACAAGATTAGGTTGTTACAGTTGACCACTTTCGTAATTGGCCCCTTGTTTTTATTATAGGTCATAGGGGTTGATTTAATAAGTACAATCTGATCATTCAATGGAATCTTTAATTCTAGTGATAGTGGGAAATGATAACAAAGAAAAATGTTATGCATAGTGAAAGTCACAGAGTATGGTTTGAAGTAATCGGACAAAGCAATAAAGATGATTAGAGTCCCTTGTCCTCTACCGACAAATGAGACAAAACCGGTGCCTTCCAATTTGTTGAGATCTAGTGTGAGAAAAAGTGAACGTTTTGACAATAATGAATTGAAAACATTTCCACGAAGATTATGTATAAAATGACAACCGCCATCTCTATCTCCATCCATCAAACGGCATGCAGACTGTTTCGAGAGGGGGCACAGTTTACAATTAAAATCACCTCCCCATAGCACTACAAAATCGATGTTTATCTCCTGAATGTGTCTACTCAATAGAGATTCGAGGTCCTGGGCGATGTCGGTATTTTTAGTATTAAAGTTGGTATGATAAAAATTAACAAGAATCAGGGTCACCTTTTTCCTAATCAAAATATTGATGATCTGGAAGTGTGGTGAGTGAAGCTGAGTCTTTCCTATTTTGCCAGAGAGTGCGGTTGAAACCAAGGTTAATAGTCCTCCCTTGGCATGACCCCATAGAGCAACGTTAGCTGGTGTGTAGATAGAAACATAGCCATTAACATGGGCCAGCTCTCTCATCCAAGTTTCTTGCAGACATATAATTCTATATTTTTGAATGAAGGCAACCCATTGTTCAGATTTTACTTTATTGGCCAGGCCTGCAATGTTCCAAAAAGACTGCCAAATGTGGAAAGGCTATTATAACTACCAGTCACCTTGAGATCTTATGATTGTCTCAGCTCTTGCCACAGATTGGCCCACCTCCCCTTGAAAGGGAACATGAGGTAGAGGTAATACTGGCTCCACAAGATCAAAGGAACTAAAACTGGCTACTGAAGGCACTGGATATAATACTTGTTTGTCCGAGCTGCTCACAAGACTTTCTTTCCATCTACGTTTTGAGTCAGGTTTAGTTTTTCCGACAGGAATAGGGGGCAGTGGATGTAGTCAATTCACATAATCTAGGGGATAAAAGCAGTTGAAAGTTGGAACTGAAAAATCATGCAATGTTGTTGTAGGTCGAGGTGTGAGACTGTGTCCTCTGAAGGCTTCTGGCTTATAAAAATACCCTAATGGTACTGCCTCAATGGGACCACTAGCAATGTTACAACAGGAAAGGATGTTCATAAGACAATAAGCTAATGACCTATTCTTAACATTCACAACAATACAATCACCAAACATTACTTTTGTCTGTCACCCTACCCATGAAATCCATTCAGCATTGTTTACATTATAAAAATAAGTCATCGCTTTTTAACGAGTTCGCTGCTTTAGACAGCAAGTGAACAGTTTTGTTCTTTAACTGATACCAATCCTCCTCCTTATTATTCGGCAAAGGTGGCGCATTCTTAAGAGCAATAATATATGGGGTTACTTCGGGTGGAAGATGAAGTGTTCTCTGGTGATTTTTCCGATCAGCAGCTGTATAATTAATTTGTTAGCTGTCTTCAAAATTGGACCCTCCCCGCTCTCTTTTCCCGGGTGTTAAGATTGGCTGGCCACTGCCCGTCCCATTTACTTTATCTGATGGAGCCTGGGCCGAGCGTATTGATGTATCAATGCTGTTGCTAGAGCAGTCTTTTACATGCGGGCCAGAAGAGAAGGAACTGCATGTAGTACATCAGGATTAGGAGTTTATTTAGTAGTGTCACTTGTTCAGGGAATTGATTTAGGAACACTTGGACCAATTAAAGTTTTGAGTGACACATCATACTATTCAAAAACCGTAGAAGAGGTTCAAAAAGTGGTTTCACAACGGCTTCAATCGCACTAATGAGTTGTGTAAGCGGCAATGATTCACATGTGGGCTCGTTTCCTTGCAGGCCTCCCACAGGGTCTATGTCTTGGGCCCTTACAGTCCTCCTTGTGGGGGATGTCAATATTTTCTTGCTAAGAAGCAAGGGCAGAGTGGCTTTCTTAGGCTTACCACATGCTTTTGACTTTTTTGATGTCGGTGGGCGAAGATTGTCTAAAAGAACACCATGCTGGGTATCACTGGTGTTCGGTATATTTCTGAGGGATTCTGGGCCATTCAATATTGTGGCACTTGTGGTTTAATCAGAAGTCCTCAGCCACTCACATTCACCTGAGCGCTCAGACCCATGCTCATTCTCTATTTCCACTACTGTGCTATTATATAGGGCTCGTTTTGTGCCCCCAGTAACTCTTTCACAGACTCGATCTCACTAGTAATTGCCCCCATTGCAGTTGTGAGAAAACTAGGATAGATGTAATTAGCGGGCGGTCCTTGACAGTGGTCATAGTAGTCTTACGCTTCCTCATCTCCTTACCTTAGGGCCAAGCCAAGCTGAAATCGGAGCTGCTACTCTAATGGCCAGCCAAGAGACCTGGCCCAGCCCAGCCACCTCCAGTTGTGGATAGGTGCAAATGGGCCCGTCCTTGGCCCGGGCTTTGCCCGGGCGCATCCCTGCGTGCCTCCCTCACCGCAGGCTGGCGACTGTCTTTATGCGCATTGATGCACAAATAGTTTTGGGAGCTGTGGTCCTGGGTGCTCGTGCAGGCAAGTGCTGAAAGTCGCCCCTCTTGGGGAGAAGAGCAACTGTAGCTTTCAGTCTCCACCACTCCTGGGCACAAGAAAATACAGATGCAGTGAGGCTTACACTGCGTCGTGGGCAGGCAGGTATCTTTTGTGCGCGTTGATGCGCAAAGAGTTCTGGGAGCTGTGGTCCTGGGTGCTCATGCGGGCAAGTGCTGAAAGATAGCCCTCCTGGGGAGAAGAGCAATCGTACCTGATAGTCTTCTCCACTCTTGGGCACAAGAAACAATGAAAGCAGTGAGGCTTACACCGCGATGCAGGCCGGTGGGTGTCTTTTATGCACTTTTATGCACAAAGAGTTCTAGGAGCTGTGGTCCTGGGCGCCTGTGCGGGCAGGTGCTGAAAGTCTCCACTCCTGAAGAAAAGAGCAACTGTAGCTTGCAGTCTCCCCCATTCCTGGGCAAAAGAAAAACAAATGCAGTGAAGCTTTCTATCTAAAATTATGCAGAATCATTCAACTATACATTTCTACAGACTAGAAAAAGAAACCTAATTAATAACACCCTCTATGAACATCTTTCAAACCACACTTTTGTGCTGTATCTTCACCATTCTATCTAAAATTATGCAGCATCTCTCAACTATACCTTTCAACCAACTAGTAAAATAAGCCTAATTAATAACACTTTAAGTGAGCATCTTTCCAACAACACTTTTGTGCTGCATCTTCACCATTCTATCTAAAATTATCCAGCATCATTCAACTATACCTTTCCACAGACACAAAGAAAGATGCCTAATTAATAATACCTTATGTGAGCATCTTTCAAACCACACTTTTGTGCTGTATTTTCACCATTCTACTAGTAATAACACTCTTGACCCTACCACATAAAAAGCAACAACAGCTCTTTGTTATACATCATGCACCTTAAAATGTATAAGACATGAAAATACAGCTACAAGTAGAAACATACTAGAGACAGAAGTCCATGCCCACTTTAAAACTTGACCTCCAAATTTAACTTACAAGCCTGAAGACCTATTGAGCAGTGGTAATACCATTTGTACCTCTGTGTATTGTAAGATCTAAAGAGACCCAGGGTAAACTCTTCTCATGGTGTTTAGGACAAAAGGCAGCGAACAACTGATGTGTAGCTAGTGCACAGAAAATGAATATGTGTAGCAGAGACGCTAGCAATTGTGACAATGCCTGTTATTAATTCAAAATGATAGTAAAGTAAACTTTTACATATACATTTTAGTAAAAAAGTGTACACATTTTATTGTTATTACATACAGTCTAAGTCATTTGATGATACTAAAAACATTGATAAAAACAACACATATTAATTATACAAATTATACAAATTAAAACATAATACATTAAAACAAGAATCACAAAACTTGACTAAACTTGTGATTCTTGTGATTCTTGTTTTGTTTTGTTCAAGTGAACATATTTTCTGGAATATTTCGCAAAGATTCATCAAACGGCAATAGAGATATTGGCAACAAAAACTTGCTTTTGAATAGAAACAAGGTCCTAGAAACAAGGTCCCAACTTTAACTCCCTACTGCCGACCGCCAATAGGAGATATGTATATATATATATAGCAACCCACTGTGGTTTTATTGTGGAACATTTTCTTTTACTCATGACACCTCACTGGAGAAAGATTTCGGCAGCACTCAAGATACCACAAGGCCGTGCGAGCGGCCACACCCACTGGGGGCAGGTATCAAGAATGAAGATAAGTGCGCCATGTGCTATGAATACTTGTGTCAGTCACTCATAAAACTTTTATTCGGTTACATCTTAGCGAGACCATAAAAAGTACAAAGATAAAATGCTACAATACATATAAAAAAATCACAATGTCAAGATACATTTAAAAACAATTGTCATTTAAAACCATTGCTAACAATAATTCATTGGCTTACTAAACAGGAAATGGAGTAAACTGGATCACTCAGGAATTACAGCGAGTTTTTAAACATGATTTTAGAAAACAAGCTACGCACTTAGCAGTGTATTGAGAATACAGAAACTGCAGAACCAGACAGCAGACAGCAGCTAGTCCTATGCTTAAAGACTTTGCTGTAGAAATGGCAAAAAAATGTGTCCTTTTCTATCTCGGTGTGGATGGCACTTTGCTAATCCTATGCTTAAAGACTTTGATAGAAAAACAGACATTTGAGGTGAGCAGATCTAGAGTGTCGCTGGTGTTGAGAGTACTCTAACAGGAGCTGCTATCCACCTAAACTGAGAACTACCCAGGGTTCTCTCCTTCTTTTCTGCATATATATATATATATAATTATATATATATATATATATATATATATATACGGACATGGTCAAAACGCGTCATCCTTATCTGCTTAAGAAATAATCTTACCTGCTGAAATTGATCATGTGGGCTCGAACAATCTGTTTCGCCGGATTTTGTCCTTTGGATTATATACATTGGGTTTATGGTGCAATAAACCTTAGTTTTTGAACTAGTTACATGAGCTGTGGTTCTTTGCCCGAGTGCCCGTTTTGGAACGCCGTTTCGAAGGAATATACAGTTATATATATACATATATATATTCACTGAAGAAACCATAAGTTTCAGCCACTTTATAGTTAGGAATTAGCATTTAAAAAACCTTAGCAATTCACTGAAAAAACCATAGGTTTCACCCATGTTATAGTTAGCTGGACATTTCTCTCATACAAAACCATTGAAAATTAACCTGTTATAATTAGTTCAGCTAAGTATAACTCGTGCGCCCGCAATACACTGTTGATGACGTCACATATTACATCACTCATGACATGGTCGATGACATCACTCATGACATCACTGATGACATCTCAAATGACATCACTGATGACATCACTTCACGAAATGTTCAAAAAATGTGGCCTGCTCCGGTCAGCCTTTTTCTTGAAAGTTTCAAAGTGATTCGTTAAGTGGGGGCTGAGAAAAAAGGAGGTTGCAAAACGCGTTTTCCCCATGTTCATTTCCATAGGAAACTTTAGTCAAAGCTACAGCCCAAACTGCGGAACGGAATTACACCAAATTTGGCAAAAAGGTAGGTCTTGGTTCAGAAAGAGCCCTTTTTAGGTTAAGCTATTATATAGCTCTGACATATAGTAGGGGAAACAAACTCTTGAGCAAGGGCGGATTACGTCCAGTTCATGTGGTGCACTTGCGTGAGACGCACATGCTCAAACCCATCAGCCTCGCTCCCATTTGCTCCCCATTTGCTGCCCTCTGAAGCTTCCCCAGTTCCCTCCCACCCTTCCGACTTCAGACATTCAAGCGTGAAGCCTCCCCAGCGTGCGCTCGGCCAACTTTAATTACCCCAACATTCCTCCCTCGTGTTTCTTGTTTAACTTTGGCATTTTTTTACGCAATAACAACTACTTTGATTGTCACACATTTTTTGTGTTTTCGCTACATCTTTTCTCCTCTGCATTATCAGTGTTTTTTATTGCACTATAACTAATGCTTTGCATTTGCCGTGTTTTTAATTCAGTTTTCGCAGCAGCATTTCTCTGCTTGCATTATTAGTGAATGTCCAGTTAACGGAGCTTAAAAAATACAACTGCGGCGCTAGCACTAACCTCTGGGCTTCCATTGCCAAAGGCACATAAGCAGCATTTATTTTGTGGCTATGTTTTTTATGTGTTTCAAGTAATCTGCACTCCTCCCTCTGTTGTGCTCCTTCCACAAACAGGTTTATTTATGCAGCGCTTCATAATGGGCTTCTGTCATTTCTAAGCACTGTAACCATCAGATGCAACTATCTCATCATTTAATGGCACAGAGTTTACCGACCTCAGAAGCATGAAGGCTGGGGCAGAAAGAGTCCAACATCCTGCACCACGGGGCAAGCTTATGCTAACCATGTGCATCTCTCCTGCATAAGGCACGCAATTTAATATTTGACATCAGGATTCGAGTGAATCTGGTCCGCCGATGGGGGCCACGTTCATCTCCGTACATGTTCTGTCCCGTCTGACTATACTGACCCCCTCTCGGATATCCCCCCCCTTGTTACATTGATGCTCTGTGGTTGCCGATATTGATCCTATACTTATACACCTCGGCAGCGGGGTTACAAAGATAGTTGCTTTACTTTCCCATTTCATTCAACACAATGTTTCACTTTCAGCTACATCTCCACCGCTCTTTACATTGGTGCTTGATTGCTAGCAGTTTGTGCGCTCTGCAAACACAGCATTTCTGTTGCTTATTAACCATTACAAAGTATATTATCACTAAAATATTACAACCCTGCTACATTGGTGCCTTTTAACCAACAGCCTAGTTTTTTTGTTGTCTATTAGCAGATTTTTACTTCCAGCTATAATGTGGATCCTCGGCAACCAAGTTTTTCTAAATTAAGACTACGTTATTGTCTGACATAACGTCCGTTTTGTTGTACCCACAGCCAAAACATGTACAAGCCTCTTTTTCCTTCTAAACTTCTCTTTCACAATACAAACACATCATTGGACCCTTGCTGCTTGACTTGGTGTTAAAGCCCCACCCACGTACTTCGCACGTCTTCTTCACAGTATGTGCTTGCTTACATTCAGGAAATTGTTAACACTGTGGGATTGCATGCTTTTTCTTTCTCTCTCCCCGTGCACCCATAGCTCTTACCACCCACTCTCTCCATCTTGCTCTCACGCCACCTAGCTAGTCTGTTTATTCATCTACCCATTCCCACCCTGATTGGCTTTTATTTAATTTAAATAAAGCAACCCACTCTTGTTTCCCCATCCCTATTTGTCAAACCTTGCTGCACTGCCCTTCCCATTTTTTAAATTCACACTTTTTAAAAACTTCTTTGGAGTGCTCGTCGGTTTCATTTTGCTACCATGATATTTTTTTTCTGTATGTGCCCTTTCACATACCTTTTATCTATATTTTTTAATTACCACTCCAAGCGCATACACCATTTTGGTAACCCATTCAAACCTATAGGTCACCATGCTGGGACCACCATAGTAAGTGAGCTGACTGCCCGCTCACTCCGGTGCACTTCGCTGCACCACGGAACAGCACTCTCTAGTTCCACCCATGCTCGGGACCAAGTTGTAATTTCGGGCTAGTCCCGAATTGCCTGTATTCTTAACTTCCACAGCTTTCATTAGTTCCAAAATGGCCTCAATGGGTATGAGCCAGCATTTTTTTTTTTTTTGAAATATATTTTTATTGCAGGAATCAGCAAAATGTTACATATACGACCAGCATCATAAAACCAAGAAAATCAATGAACTGCATCCCACCCACCCCCGCAACATGTTTGCATACGTAAACATTCAGCCCACAACCCAAAGGTCAGGCGTCAAAATCCAGTGGGGGCTCAGCAGGAAAGCAAAGCTGGTCCGGATGATCCTCTGTCCGTCATCTGCTTTTCTAAACAAGCCCATAAAACCCAACAGAAAATCCCTCCCACAAAACACTAAATTCCAAAGTAATCCCTCCCCAACCCAACCCCGCCATCAGTGTATGGTAGCAGCCGCAGTAGGATTCATGAAAGGACCCAAGAGGAGAGCATCAGAGATAGAAATCGCAATCGCCTATCGGGACTCGGGCGCGCCGCATTCTCGCTATCAGAATCGCTGGGGGCGCAATAGTCCCTGAGGGCCTGCACTAGCGTCTCCCATTCTAGCGCTGCCTCCTGTGCCTTTTCATTATGCTGTCTCCCAGCTAGTTGGTATCTCAGCGTGCTTTCTCCCGCCGCCCACTTCAAGAGTTCGCCGTGCCATCTGCTCCCAGTCGGACCAGCTCGTGCCTTCCAGTTCCTGGTCACCTCTCGCTTAGCCAAGAGAAGCCCCAAATCAATAAATTTACTGGAAATTTTGTTTTTAGGGGTATGTGGAAACCAATGCAAGAGTCCCACTGCAGCATCGACTGATAGGGGCCTCCCCATCACCTCCGTCAGGGTCTTCCCCACTTCCGCCCAGTAGGAGGACAAACCCGGCAGGCCCACAGCATGTGGAGGAGGTCTGCCTCCGGCGCCGGGCATCTGGGGCAGGTTGCCGAGCTCGCGGGGAAGTACTGTTGGATTTTCGCCGGGGTCAGGTATGCCCGATGGAGGACATAATAGTGGACCAACTGGAAACGGGCGTGGCGCGTCCCCTTCCAAGCCCGCCGCACGAGTTGAGACCAGGTCGTTTCCGGGATCTCCTTGCCTATGTCTGCCTCCCAACGGGCTCTCAAGGTCGTAAGGGGGGTCAGCCCTTCATTGATCAGTCTACCGTAGAGGCATGTGACCGCCTTCACCGTGCCCGCAGACATCATGACGTATTGGCACACCGGAGACGTAGGAGGTTCCTCCTGTCCGCCTTTCCAGTGCGCCTGGATTGCTCGGACCAGGGCCGAGTGCAATAGGAAGTCTCCGCGGGGAATCCCGAAGCGGTCAATGAGCTCCTGAAAGGGCAAGAGCACCCCAGCCTCATAAAGATCCCCTACCAACTGCAGCCCCGCGTCCTCCCAGTCCGCCAACCGTGACCAATCACCGCCATGGGGCAAGGCCGTCAACATCCCTAAAGGTATTTCAGGCGCATACGGTATTCGCAATTGGCCCCGGGCGTGGGCTCGGTTCCAACACAGGCGAATGGTCTTCTCCTCCAGAGTCAGGTCTTGCAAGGCCAAACGTTGGCGTAGAGCTATGAAGGAGAGAACATGTCTGGCCATCCCCATACCTCTCCTGTCCTCCGGGCCCCGGAATTCCCTGGCAATCTCCTGAGTGAGGGTCTGGAGCTGCGCCGCCAGATAGTATTTCTCAAAGTCCGGCACCGCGAGCCCACCCTCGGCTTTCGGCCTCATCAGGGTTTTGAGGGCCACTCTTCGGCGGCCCGAGCCCCAGAGGAATCCGACTATCATTGACCGTAGGAGCCTAAATGTGGCCGGCGGGATCCAAACCGGTAGCGCCCGGAAATAATACAGTAACCGGGGGAGAGCCACCATTTTGAGGAGAGCGACCCGCCCCGCCATTGATAGCGGTAGCGTTGCCCAGAAGTCCATATTACCCCGCAGCGCTCGACTGCATCTGGTAATATTTCCGTCCAGGAGGTCAGACGGTTCATGATAGATATACACTCCCAGGTACCTGAAGCAGTCAGGTTCCCATCTAATCTCTCCATCGAGGGCCGGGCTAGGGGTGCCTCTGCGAACCGGGAAAAGGCATGTCTTAGCCCAATTCACCCGGAGGCCCGAGACCTCCCCAAACGCCGTGAGCGCCGTCGCGGCTCCACGTAGGGCTACAACTGGGTCCTCAAGGAAGAGCAACAGGTCGTCGGCATATAGCGAAATGTGGTGCGGGCCCGAAGGTGTCCAGAAGCCATTGTAATGAGCCCCCGATCGGAGTAGCAGTGCAAGAGGCTCCACCGCCAGCGCGAAGAGAAGTGGGGATAACGAGCAGCCCTGTCTCGTGCCTCTTTCCACCGGGTACTGTGAGGAAATTAACGGACCCGCTCGAACCCTGGCCGATACGGAGGTATACAATACCGCGGTCCATCTGATGAAACCCTTGCCGAGGCCGAACCGCCGCAACACAGCGTGCAGGTAGTCCCATTCCAGGCTATCAAATGCCTTCTCTAAATCCACCGATAGGACCACCGGGCACGGAGCATCTACAAGCGGTTCACCCAGCAAGCGGAACAACCTACGGATGTTCATTGTCGTGTTGCGCTTGGGGATGAACCCAGCCTGGTCTTCATGCACCAGGGAGCTCATGTGGCCAGCAGTCTCGAGGCCAAGATGCTGCTCAGAATCTTATAATCGACCGTCAGCATCGATAAGGGACGGTAGGACGCCGGATCGGCCGAGTCCCGTCCCGGCTTGAGGAGGGGAACCACCAGGGCCTCGCGCATCGAGCCGGGGAGTCGGCCAAGCCTCTTCGCCTCTCTGTATACGATCACCAGTCTCGGAGCCAGGAGGTCGGCATAGGCCGCGTAAAATTCCACAGGAAGACCGTCTAGACCCGGGGTCTTGTTCCGCGCCATCATTTTAATGGCGCTGCGGATCTCCCCCAGTTCAATATCGGACCCCAGGGCTTTCGCCACGTCAGGCTCCACCGTTGGGAGCTCCAGGGGCCTCAGATAGTCCTCGAGAAGGTCGGGGTCTTTGGCAGCTCGACTGCGATATAGCTGATCGTAGTAGTGCCGGTAGCAGCCTAGAATCTCCGGTTGAGTGTGCACCATGGTCCCGTCCGCCATGCGCATGGACGTCGTCAGTGAGGTCTGGCGCGTAGGGTTAGCCAGCCATGCCAGCAATGCGCTCGATCTATCCCCTTCTGCGAGGGACCGAACCGTATAGGCCTTGTAGTCGAAGCAGCGCAGCCGCTCGATCTCCGCCGCCACCGCCTCCTTCGCCTCTGCCGTGCGTCCCTGAAGTTCAGGGTGCCCGGGGCGGCGGAGTTCCAACTCACGAAGCCTCCGATCAGCCACGTCCAAGTCATCGAGGATAACCCGCCTCATACCTACCTTCTTGGTGATGCAATAACCCCTCACCACCACCTTAAAAGCGCCCCACTCCAGCGCTCTCGAGCTCGCAGTGCCCCTGTTGGACGCGAAATACTCCTCAATCTTGTCCCCTAATTCCGCTTTGAACACAGTGTCCTCGAGGATCTCAGGACGTAACTTCCAGGTGGGCACCGCCGGCGCCCCCGGAAACCAGCGAAGGGCCAGCAGAAGGGGGTTATGGTCCGAGATGGTCCTCGCCAAGTATTCGGAACGGATCGCCGCTGAAACCAGTTCAGTCGAGCCAAGAAACCCGTCCAACCTAACGTGCAACTCGTGTAGGCCTGAAAAATAGGAGTAATCTCTAGCGTCGGGGTGTTGCGCTCTCCAAATATCCGTCAGACCCCACTGTATCTGCCAGTCCCTACGACTTTTAGCCACACGGCGGACCGGAGAGTCAGGGATGGGGGGAAGCAAGCGATCGGTGTCCACATCCACTACCGAATTGAAATCCCCGCCGAGCAGGAGGGGCCCTGTGAGAAAGTGGGCCAACGAGCCCGATAACCTAGAAAGGAAGGCAGTCTGGTCCGTGTTAGGTGCGTATACACAGCAAACATTCAGGTCCCTCCGCCCCAGTGTGCCCGAAATGGCCACGTAGCGCCCCTCTGGATCTACCACTGAGTTTGTGACCTGGAAGGGAACCCCAGCTCTAATCCAAATTAGCGCCCCCCTGGCATACGCGGAGTACGACGTGTAGAAGACCTGCCCCCTCCACCTACGCTGCAGCGCCGCCCCTTCCGCCTTGTTCAGATGGGTCTCCTGCAACAGCGCCATTTGTATTCCCCTACGCACTAAATAAGCATGGACTTTGTGCCGCCTAGACATGGTATGAAGCCCCCGCACATTCCAAGTAATACACTTCACATTAGCAACGTCAGCCATTGTCCCATACTGTTCGTGTAAAGTCTCCCCATCTGGGTCCCAACAAAGAGCGAACAGTGCCACCGAGTGTGGGCGTCGGCTATAACTCTCTCGATTGCTGGCCCTCAGGGTGAGGGCTGGCGATCCCCTTCTCCAGGGCCGGGTGGACCTCCACAGCTTCGGCTCGCGCCACCACCGTGTTGTCGGAGAGCACTGAGGAGGAGGCGGAGACACTCGGGGCCAGGCCGGGCAGGCCCGTTTGGTTGACGAGGATCCGGAGCGAGGGCCACCCACACCACCAGAGACTTTGTGGCGCCAGGGGGCTGTGCTTCCCATGGGATCGGGTCGATCGGGTGAGGCAGCCAAGTGCTGCGTCGGGGGTCAGCACCACCATCAGGGTCTCCAGGCGTCCGTGTGCCGGGGTTCACTATGGTAGGGGCATCCGACCATCCAGGCTCAGACACCAATGCCAGAGTCTCGTCTGGTCAAAGTCCAGATCCTCACTCTCCCGGAAGACAAAAGAGCGGAGGGCACACCGTAATCAGCGACGCTCCACCAGTCTAATGGTTCCGTCCAAGGGGACAAAGGGGTCCGGGCGCCATGTTGGGTCGCTCTCCTCGGGACCACAAAGTTCGAATTTCGGGCGAATCAACACCCGTCTAGACTGCGCCAGGTGCCTCAGTAGGGTCCAGTCGGGCCGAACAACGATTTGCGGGGGCTAGGGTGCCCCGCAGCCGCCGATTAACAAGATAATTCCGGGCACAGTCCCGGAGCCGAGCTCTCAGGCGACCATCGCCATCGGCGCCCAAGCCACGCCCTTCGGTATGAGCCAGCATGCCCTTGCTTAAGAAGTTTGGACACCAGGCCTCACACACCCCCTCACCCTCACACCCCCCTCACCTTCACTCACCCTCTCACCCACCCTTTCACACTCACAGGCCCTTTCACCCTCAGACACCTTCTCACCCTCACACACTCTCACCCACCCTCACCCTCATATCCTCACTCTCACATCCCCCTCACCCTCACAACCCTCTCACCCTCACTCCCCCTCACCCACTCATACCCCCACACCCTCACACCCTCTCACCCTGACACACCCCCACGCCCTCACACACCCTCACCCTCACACACCTTCTTACCCTCACACACCCTCTCACGCTCACCCTCACACACACTCACCACCCCTCACACCCCCTCAACCCCCAACACACCCTCACCCTCACACATCCACTCACCTTCACAACCCTCACCCACCCTCACCCTCACACCCCCTCACCCTCACACACCCTCACACCCTCACACACCCACTCACCCTCATACCTCCTCACCCTCACACCCCCTAACCCTCACACCCCCTCACCTTCACACACCCTCACCTTCACACCCCCTCACACACCCTCACCCTCACACACCCTCACTCACCCTCTCACACCCTTCCACCCTCTCACACCCTTCCACCCTCACACTCCCTCACCCTTGCACGCCCTCACCTGCTGCACGCCTCACACTGCTGCACGACACACTGCTGAACACCTCACACTGCTGCACACCTCACACTGCTGCACGCCACACACTGCTGCATGCCTCATACTGCTGTACGCTGCACACTACTGCATTACTCATACTGATGCATGCTGCACACTGACGCATGCCTCACACTGCTGCCCGGCTCACACAGCTGCATGACTCACTCTGCTGCACACTGCTGCATTACTCACAATGCTGCATGCTGCACGCCACACACTGTTGCACGCCTCACACTGCTGCACACCTCACACTGCTGCACGCCTCACACTGCTGCATGCCTCACACTGCTGCACGCCTCACACTGCTGCACACCTCACACTGCTGCATTACTCACACTGCTGCATGCTGCACACTGCTGCACGACACACTGCTGCATGCCTAACACTGCTGCATGCCTCACACTGCTGCACGCCTCACACTGCTGCACACCTCCCACTGCTGCATTACTCACAGTGCTGCTTGCTGCACACTGCTGTATGCCTCAAACTGCTGCACGCCGCATACTGCTTCACGCCTCACACATGCACGCTGCACACTGCTGCATGCTGCATGCTGCACACTGCTGCAAGACTCATACTGCTGCATGCCTCACACTGCTGCATGCCTCACACTGCTGCACGCCTCACACTGCTGCACGCCTCACACTGCTGCATGCCTGACACTGCTACAGGCCTCACATTGCTGCATGCCTCACACTGCTGCTGGCTACACGCTGCTGCTGGCCAAACACTGCTGCACGCCACACACTGGTGCACCCCACATACTGCTGCACCCCACACACTGATGCATGCCTCACACTGCTGCACGCTGCAAACTGCTGCACACTGCACATTCCTGCATTACTCACACTGCTGCATGCTGCACACTCCCGCACGCCTCACACTGGCGCACGCCTCACACTGGCACACGCCTCACACTGCTGCACGCTGCACACTGCTGCAGTACTCACACTGCTGCACTCCACACACTGCTGCATGCCACACACTGCTGCACGCCACACACTGCTGCACACCTCACACTGCTGCACGCCTCACACTGCTGCATGCTCACACTGCTGAACGCCACACAACACCACCACATCACTCAGGGACACCCCCATATCACTCTAGGACACCAACACATCACTATAGGACACCATCACATCACTATAGGACACCATCACATCACTATAGGACACCTTTGCATCACTCTAGAACACCACCACATCACTTTGGTACACCACCACATCACTCTGGGACACCACCACATCACTCTGAGACACTACCATATAACTCTGGGTCACCACCACATTACTCTGGGACACCACCACATCTCTATAGGACACCATCACATCACTATAGGGCACCACCACATCACTCTGGGACTCCACCACATCACTCTGGGTCACCACCACATCACTCTGGGACACCACCACATCACTCAGGGGCACCACCACATCACTCAGCAGCACCACCACATCAATCAGGGGCACTATCACATCACTCTGGGACACCTCTACATCACTCTGGGACACCACGACATCACTCAGGGACACCACGACATCACTCAGGGACACCACCACATCACTCAGGGGCACCACCACATCACTCGGGGACACCACCACATCACTCTGGGACACCAGCACATCACTCGGGGCACCACCACATCGCTCGGGGACACCATCAAATCACTCAGCCCAACCACATCATCACTCAATGACACCACCAAGTCATTCAGGGGCACCACTCAGGAGCACCACCACATCACTCAGGGACACCATCATATCACTTTGGGACACCACCACATCACTCTGGGACACCACCACATCACTCAGGGGCACCAACACATCTCTAATGGGCACCACCACATCACTCAGGAACACCACCACATCACTCAGGGGCACTACCACATCACTCTAATACACCACCATATCACTCAGGGACACCACCACATCACTCAGGGGCACCACCACATCACTCAGGGACACCACCACATCACTCAGGTACACAACCACATCACTCAGGGGCACCACCACATCACTCTAGGACACCACCACATCATTCAGGGACACCAAAACATCACTCTGGGACACCAACACATCACTCTGGGACACCACCACATAACCCTATTACACCACCACATCACTCAGCCCAACCACATCATCACTCAGCACCACAACAGCATCACTCTGCACCACAACAGCACTGTCCTTGCTTGCTACCAACAAGCATTGCCATAGCCAATACGACTCGCATTAGGAAAGTGTAAGCTATTGGCTTTGTGAATAACAATGCTATTAAGTTATATATTTTCAAAGCCAACTCATATTTAAAAAAATTGTCATTTACAGTACCAATAGCTCACACTTTCCTCATGCGAGACCTATTGCATTGCAAATGCTTGTTTTAAATGGTGTAAATCCATTCAGTAGTTCCGGAGAAATTAGAAAAAGAAAAGGTTCAAAATCTGTCCTCCATAGAAAACTTTAGACAAAGCTACAGCCCGTACTGCTGAAAGAGCCCTTTTTTGAAATCCATTCAGTAGTTCTTGAGAAATTAGAAAAAGAAAGTTTTGATATCAGAGCATCGAGCAGGGTTCGTGCACCCTTCCGGGCACCAGCTTCACTCTGATTGGCTGCCAACACTCCGAACCAGGAAGTGTTGGCAGCCATATTGTGACTTGGTTACCGAGCAAGAAGATAATTGTGGAATTAAGGATGATTAACAAGAATAGAGGGCATGGTAGGAACACCATGACCCCCTAGGCCTGCTCAGGAGGTTACACAAGGACCCTCCACGGCTGCCCCCTAATTTTCTTTTTTATAAAATAAATTCAAAGTCACGCTGTGTGCACACCTCCTGCAGTGAAAAAAAACCAAGCATGTGTTCCTGCGCTTTTTTTTCAAAGCCCAAGGGTGAGCCAGGTCCCATTGGCACTCAGCAAACAATTTTTGGAGACCACCACCTCCCCAGGGCTCATTTTTTAAAATAAAAATTATGTGTGTGGGGGGAAGAGCCCCTCCCTACATGACTGCAGGGACCACTACCTTCCCGGGGCACTTAAAAGTGAAATTCGGGGGTCTGTTTTTGACACCCAAGCTCCGTGGACCACCACCTTCCCTGGGATTTAGAAATGTTGGAAGGGGGGCTGCACAGCCCCCCTCTTGGAGCCCATAGTGGCCCTGGGGACTGCCACCCCCCAGAGCCTCCTGCAATGTCTTGGGGTGCCCACCCCCGGACACTGCTGTTTGCTATGGCAGTGTGAGAGCATGGCTCCCACCCTGTCATAGGAAACTCTGCTTTGCTTCATTGAAGCGAGAGCAGAGAAACCTGCTTGTGCTTCAATGAAGCAAAGCAGGATTGCTTTTGGGCAAGGGGAGCTGCATGTCAGCAGCTCCCCTTGCTCAAAACCAATACCTGCTGCCATAGGTGGGGGCATTGTGGTTCCCCCCATGATCCCCAACGATTGGCCATGCCCCGGAGATGTGGTCCACAGGGACAAAAAGGGCCCGGGAGGGGGACCACATTCTCCCCCTCCTTTTAAAAAAAATATATATAAAAGGATTGGATATGCCTCGGGGCGGGGCTCCCTGGGCTAATAAAAATTAATGGAAGTAGACAATTTTATTTGTAAAAGTTTGAAGTCGCGACCCGAGTGCAGCGCTCAGCGCGGTCCCCTAGTCTGAACAGGATGGGTACGTGGCTCCCAGTGCGGCCCCCTAGTGTGAACACAATGGGAGCCTGGCTCTAAGCAAAAGTATTTAAAATTTGTTTTTTAAAACGCTTGGTTACATGTTGGGTTATTGGGTGTCTCTAAAAATAGCTCTTGTTTTGATTGGGAGATTGTTGTGGCTACATGTAAGTGCGGATGCAGAGCCTCAGGTTGTTGAGAAACACTTGGTTGCCTTGATGAGTGAAGTGTACTCCATCACTTCTGTAGATGCCATCCATATGGAAACGTAGATTGTTGTTATAGATGGAGCCCATCCTATGGTCTCTGAGGTAAGCAGAAACAGCTTTATTGACAATTTTTCTAGCTTTCTCAATCTGAGGACAAAATTGATTGAACAACTTCCATTTCTGTCTTTGGCATATGTTAGAGAATACAAAGACAGTTTGAGGTAAAAGCAACATCAATTGTGCAAAGGTGTCCTTCATTAGCATTTTCAGACCTACCCCAGTTAATGTACCTAGGTCATTGCCACCACAGCGCACAATCATGAGGTCAGGGGGTTGGAGATAAAAAAAGGTTTTAACCAAAGGCATCAATTGATGCCACTTTAATCCTCTCTGTCCAATCCATTTAATGTCTACATTTTATGAAGCTAGGTCTTTGTCAATACCTCTGCGTACAGCATATCTTTTGTACCAGAAAACATAGCTGTGCCCAACAATTCACACTGAAAACATCTTGAAGGGATGACTGTTAGTAACGAAAAGATGTTCTGTAGATGAAGTAGTCAGTTGGTAGAATGAGAGGTATATAAAATGGTGGAAAATATGCTGTTTTTAAGTAGAGAATTGATTAACTGTTTAAGAACTTTGTACATTCAAAAATAGCGTGCATTTTACTTTATTTAAAAAACAGGTGTCTTATTAGTTAGTAAAACATTTTTGAAAGGTACAGTAGAAAGGATAAGGTCATAGTTTGCAAAGTCAACCACACCTGCTGTTTGCATTTGCAATTAACTTGAAAATATGGTAAACTTGTGAATTGTCTGTTCAGTTGAATGTTCCATAAACTGTTACTAAGGAAACGGGCATTAAGCAGAATGGGGTAGAAGTCAGTTGCGAAGGATTATTATGTGTAACCAATAGATGTGCCCCTGCCTGATAGTTCAGACAAAGGAACTTTCAACCCTAATGTGAGTTTGTCATCTGCTTGCATTCAGGCAATCTGATGTGGCTTGTTGGGGGTGTGGTAGGATGTATGCAACTTTGGGACTTATGTTTGACATGTCTTGCATGTGGCAAATGTGCAGCATCATTGTTTGTTACATTGCCTCACAGCTGCTCCTCTCTCCCTCTGAGCATGTTTACTTGTGCGCGCTGTGTGGTTGCATCACTTGCACTTCTACAGCACACCATTGTCATGCTTTTCTGTGCATGCCCACAAGCCTGACAATGACACACTAATGTTGGCCGTTGAAGATGGGCGGCCATGTGACTATAGGCGTATGGTAAGGCTAGGGCGGATACAGATGTAGAGTTCATGCCTGGCTGAAATCGCGCTGTGAGTAGAGATAGGAATGTGGCTCATGCTGCGGAAATACAGATACACACAACACTTTTCATGTATGAGCCAAGGCCCGAGAGGACTTGCGCTTGGTCATTTCTCCGTTAGTGTGAGCCCACCCTCCAGGTGCAAGCAACATTGCGACATTGTCAATTGTGTGCCAGGTAGCACTGACATTAAAACAGACACACGTATTAGCTACTTCCTTGTTGAGTCCAGAATTGAACCATGGCCAGAGCCCTGGGCAAATTCTGCACACCCCTACACTGTACTGGTGTACTCCAGCTCTGCCCACTCCGCTTACGCTTACGGGGGAATGCCAAAGCTACATAGCCGAGGTCTTTCCCACTTTCAGAGAGGAACGTGCTCATGTAAAGAAATTGTTAATGTCCCTTCGGGATATCACTGCTGCCTGAGGTGACATTGTTGCGTCTGGTGTCTACCGCACGAAAGTCAATCATAAAGGGTCCATGAGTTGTGATGCACACGGTTAGTGGCACCTGAAGAGCTCAGTGTGTGCGCAGCCAGTGATGATGGCGTGTCCTTGCAGGTCAGGTTTGGATTGGATATGTGTGAGACCTGCTGACCAAAGTGTAGGCCAGAGGCAAGGGTCAGCAATGGCACACAGCCATGTGGCATTGACTTGAGCTGTAGAGAATTAGTGGCACCTGCAGCACTCAGTGTGTGTGCTGCCAGTGATGATGCTTTGTGGATGCAATGTCTATTGCCTACTGGACTCTGCAATTAATGAATCAAGACCGAATTTGAATTGTGAGCCATGCTGACTGCAGTGTAGGCTGGAGTCAGTGGTCAGCAAGGGCACACATCCACGTGGGGTTGACTTGAGCTGCACAGAGTTAGTGGAACCTGAAGCACTCAGTGTGTGCGCAGCCAATGATGATGCGCCGTCCGGGCGGGCCACACTGGATGCAATGTCTGTTGCACAGTGGACTCTGCAATTAAAGCATCAAGACTGAATTTGAATTGTGAGCACTGATGACCAAAGTATAGGCTGGAGGCAGCAGTCAGCAAGGGCCCACAGCCACGTGGAGCTGACTTGAGCTGCACAGTTAGTGGAACCTGAAGCACTCAGCGTGTGCACAGTCAGTGTTTTTGCAATTACTGAATCAAGACTGAATTTGAATTGTGAGACCTGCTGACTGCAGTGTAGGCATATGGACCAAAAGTTGGAATACTGAGTCTCTTGAGAATATTAAAAGAAGTGTCAAAACTGGATAACTCAGGGCATGGATTAGTCACATTACAACCAGCACAACCAGCCCATACAATGTCAATTGAGCGGAAAAAAATCGAATCTAAAAAGCATATTATAGGGAGAGAAGAAATAGGGAAAATGCAGGAAAAGGGAACAGAAAAGGTGGAGAGTATCCAATGTGATCAGATGGAATCACGTGATCAAACTAGAGTGCCTGATCTCTTTGATTCACTTATGTCCCGATCAAACACCCTGGATGTCATGAGCGCAAAATGTATTGAAGACTCTGAACCTGACGAGAAGATACATGAAGCACAAGAACCGGATAATGTTAAATTATTAAAGCCATTACAGCCATTGCAGCAAAGACGAGAGACTAGAGGAACTAAAGCAAGGGAAGTAAAAAATAAGGATCAAGGACAAGTTAAAGGAAAAGATAGAGAAAAAGACAACGAAAAGGAGAAGGTCAGAGGAAGCAAAAAGGGTCCAGAAAAAGAGAAAATAAGACAAAGACAAGGTCAAAGGTGTCATCCAGAGCTGCAGTGAGCGACAGGGAGATCACGAAAAATCTAAAAAGGAAAAGAAGAGTGATAAGTATGCAGTTAAAAATAATGACATAGACACAGAGAAAAGGAAAGATAAAGCCAAGGAGAGTTATAAGGAGAAGGAGAGGGAGAAAGACATTGTAGACACGGAAGAGCTGGAACTAATGGCAAAAAAAGCAAAACGGCTACAAACTATCAAGGATTTGAAATCAAATGCAAAAGCAACTTTGCCGGGGCAATCAACTACTTCACAGCCTAGCATGTTAAACATCTTTAGCCCACTGCCCAAAGCTGGGGTAAATATAGAGCCAAGCCAAGAGCTAGTGGTTCAGGACCTAACAATAAAGAACGGGACAACCCAAAAATCTGCTCAGGGGATGCACCCTCATGCAACATCGAATACCCCAATGGACAAATTGCCTTTACCAGAAACGGATTCAAATTCAGACGAATCTGAAGCAGATATATACGAAACTGGCATATCAACTTCTAGTGAGGCTAGCGATGTAAATAAAGAACAAGACCAAGAAGTATCAACCCAGGAAATTTCAGGTTGTTCAGACACAAGGAACATAAGCAATCTTGGGCAAGGAAACACACCAAGGAAAAAACTAGAGAAAAGAAAAATAAGGAATAAAAGATTAAATAAAAATACCTATGAAGAAATAACTGATCAAGGAAGTAACCCAGAATCCATCAATCCCCGAAAAAACTCAAAATCCTAAAATAAATTAAAGGGGGAAAAGATTCTGGCTCAAGAAAGCGAGGAGGATCCAACTGGGGACATCTCTCAATTCGATGAAGAAATAGGAGAAGCTGCTGAGCCGTCACTGAAAGATATATTAAGAGCAATAAAAAAACTCCATAAAGATGTTAAAATGGAAACCCAAAAGCATAATTCAGCCATCCAACAACTGCAAGGTGCTGTAAATAAACTGTGAAGTACATGTATAGAGATCTCCGAAAGAATGGTGTCAGTCGAATCACGAACCAACCATCTTGAGAACGAGGTTACTTACCTTCAGAGGAAGGAAAAAAACCAAGATGGAATAATACAGGATCTATTGATAAAGGTCGAGGAACAAGAGAATAGATCAATCTGCGCTTCCTGGGGCTCGCAGAAGGTGTTGAGGAAAACGACCCCAGGGGGTATGTACTTAGACTTCTGAAATCAGCCCTCCCTGAACTTCAAAATTTCCAAGGGCAATACTGGTGTTTTTTGAAAACTTTCTACTTTGTGATACTATCTATGACTTAGCGCGTCCCACAAGCAAGAAAGAATACAAAAGCTCCACATTTTTTGTGAGACCAGATTTTGCCCACGCCACGTTGAAAGGAGGTGGAGGCTGAGACAGCTATTTTCTCCTTTTGAGCAAATTGGTGCTAAAGTGTTTTTACAGAAGCCTGCTCGACTGAAAGTAATTTTTAGGGGAGCAACTCGCAGTTTCACCAGCGAAATACAGGCTGAAAATTACCTTAAAGAGATCTCAGAGACTGCAAAAGATAATTCCGGAAAATGATTAAGAACTACATTTTCTCTTAAGATGTGGATTGGATAATAAGTTTCAATTCTCTATATGAATATTAGGTGTAGAACTTTTGTTTGTCATAGACTTTCTCCCAATTTAATTATAATATTCACGTGGGGCTAAGGGAAGGAGTGCACTGAGGCGTACTGCTCAACGGACGCCCGCACCTGGATCCAGCTGGACCCAGGATACCTCAAGGGGGGGAGGGGAAAGGGGCACAGGACAGAATACAGGGAAAAGGACTGGGACATATCAAACAAGGAAATTACACAAAAGGAACTCAAGTTACATGGAAGGGAAACAAGGGCTGCATTCAGGTTTAAAGCATTAATCTTGGTTAGACTAAACAGCTGGATCTGGCAAAAACTAGACAAAAACTTAAAGGCAACGACAATGATACTAGTAGCAAGGGTGGTAATGAGGGTAGAAAAGAAATGTTATCTCTTCAGTCTAAAAGGCTCAGGAATAATAAAGAGTAAGGATGAGCTCAAAAGTTAAGGTGTTAACAATGAATGTATGTGGGCTGAACGATAGGCTGAATAGACAAAAGGTAGCTTTATTAATCAAAAACACCCAGGCAGAATTTATATGTTTACAAGAGACACATATAGAAGGTAGCAAGTCTTTCTTGTTGGAACAATTGGGGCTGCACGTGCTGGCACATTCAAAGCATGGGGCAAAGGTCAGGGGAGTGGCCATTTTAACTAAATTACCTAATGTTAACACTAGGAAGAAATCAGAAGTTTCCTGGGGCAGGTGGGCCCTGATTGAGTGTCTGATCAGAGAAGTCTACATTACTTTGGGGTCCGTCTATGGGTCAACGGAGGATGACCCTGAAGCATTCGAGGTCCTAGATATAGAACTGGCTACCTGGGAACCAAGAATGATCCTAGCAGGAATAATAGGGGCCTATACCAAGGAAGGAAAAAGAGGGTGTGCAGAGCAATCCAAAGTATGGCCAGTAAAAATGCCTTTATGGATGTCTGGGAAGAGCTTAAAGTGGGCGAGGGTGGCTTTACTTACTACTCGGCCCCCCATAGGAAGTGCGTCCATTTGGATTACTTCTTCACCTCCAGGTTACCTTCAAACACCCTCACGATAGCGAGGCTACCCCGTATTCTGTCTGATCATAACCTCCTATTATTGACAATAACGGGTAGTGGGCTTAAAAGACAGGCTAAATCATGGACATTTGAAAGGGAACTCCTGAAGGGTATAGACTATATTACACACATGCACGCTTGGATAAATGGCTTCTAGGATACCAACAGAGGGAGTACTAATCCAGGAAATTATTGGGATACCTTTAAATCAGGGGTGCGAGGTGAAACACTGAGTTTCAGCCTAGCCAAACAGAAAAAGGAGAAAGCCAAGGTAGATCAAGTAAACAGCGATCTGTTGAAAGCAGAGCAGAGACTGGAACAGGCTATTACTGAGGGGTGGGAGTTTGAACAATATTTAATGGAGACCATGATGGCTAAAGCGGAAGCAGAAGAGAGTATAGCAATAAAATCAGCTAAGATCTACAATGCTAAGAGAGTGCAATGCTATGAATACAGAGAAAGGGTAGGGCGAACACTTGCAACACGCACGAGACAGAGGATGGCAAAAGGTGTAATTAAAGAGATAATAGACAGTGGGAGCAATATGGTTTCAGATAGAGAAGGCATCCTCAAGGTCTTTAGGGAGTTCTATAGCACGCTTTATGAGGAGGAGCAGGACAGGGATCCTGCCGATATGCAGAGGTACCTGCAAGACCTACCAATTAAAACCCTACAGGAGATAGATAGGGACTCTCTCGAGACCTGCTTAGAGGCAGAAAAGATTAAGGAGGCTATGCTCAGCCTACCCTCTGGTAAGGTTGCTGGGCCGGATTTGATACCCGGGGAATTTTACAAAGTGTTTTCTGCATCAATTATCTCAGAGCTAGTCAGGACACTTAGGGAGGCACAGGCGGGGCATTCTATACTAGCCAGCTAGGCAGGGGCAGATATTGTTGTAATCCTTAAAAAAGGGAAACCCCCGCAGAGCCCAGATTATACCGCCCGATTACACTGATTAATGCTGACCTAAAAATATTCTCTAAAACATTAGCGAACAGACTTGCTAGGGTAATAGAGCAACTAGTAAGCATTAATCAGCATGGCTTTATTCCACACAGAGGAACTGCACTCCATGTTAGAAAAATGATCACGCTATTTGATGTAAAAGGGGCGGAGGAGAAACCTATGGCAGCTATGTTACTAGATGCCGAAAAGGCCTTCGATCGTGTGGCGTGGGAATTCCTGTGGGCAGTGTTAAGGAAAGGGAGAATCGGAGAAGGATTCATAAAATCGATACAATCATTGTATGTAGGACCAACGGCATGTGTAAGGGTGAATGCAAGCCGCACTACCCCATTTAGAATTACACGGGGCACACGACAGGGGTGCCCGTGCTCACCCCTGCTCTTTGCACATTACATAGACCCATTAATTAAGAAATTGGAGCTAAATGATGGAATTAGGCCGCTAGACACTAAGATGGGGCTGATTAAGGTACTAGCATACGCAGATGATATTGCGATTATCACACCCTCATCATCAGAGGCCATCAGTAAAATAGAACAGGAGGCGGAGCAATTTGGGCGGGTCGCGGGGTACGCACTAAATACAACTAAGACACAAATCATAAAGAACATATATGCAACATGCACGGATTCACGGGTGGTGGCTGAGGGGGTTTATCTAGGAATAACAATCACTACTGACCTGGGCAATCTAGTGGACTTAAACACTTCCCCTATCATCGCGAAAGCAAAGAAGGATTTGGATAGGGTACATAATCTGGACATGTCTATAGTTGGCAGGGTAAATTATATTTAAATGAATCTCCTTCTGAAATTTCTATATATATTTAGAACTATACCTCTATTTTTTAGCCCACTTTTGTTTGGTAGAATAGAGCTCATAATAAACCAGTTTATTTGGTCACAGGGCAAAACAAGAAGGGCACTAAAATATATGGCATTACCAAGAGAGAGGGGGGGTGGGCACTACCCGATCTGAGACTCTATTACTGGGCAGCAGTGTTGCAGCAAATAACGGGCCTTATTGGCGGGGCCGAGATGGAAGTAGAATTTTATACCGGCTCGTTAGAGATCTTCGGTTTGATTTTAGGCGAGGAGGCACAGAATGTGTTCCTGAGATATGCTGAACTGAGTTACTTCAAGAGAACCAGATTCAAGACCCTGGAGGCAGCCTATAAGGTGTGAAAGGCGTTTAAAAAGAGCTTTGGACTGGGTAGATACCATGCATACACTAGGTTAGGGAATGACCCCACATTATCCCCAGAGATCTTTGCTGATACTGTTTTCAAGGAATGGGGACGGTTAGGAGTGAAAAGAATAGGGGATTTGATAGGCCCGCTAGGAGTGCGCCAATTCTCAGAGATACAGAGAAAATTTGGGGTCAGTACAAGGATGTTTTTTAAGTATTTACAGATAAGAAGCTTATTGGCTGGAAAGAGAGGAGGACCTCTAGAATTTGGAGACAATACAATATTACAAATAATAGAAGGGGGACACAGCTGCACGATAAAAAGGTTCTATGCTGAACTTATAGCACACAGGGGAGATTACTTGGGTAAATTGGAAGCAAAATGGATGGATGCGCTAGGGATTCAGGAGGGGATCTTTGAGAAGTCATTGCGGATGGGGCAGGAGGTTCTCCGCTCTTCTTCATTGTAAACCCAGCACTATAAGACCTTGTACAAACTATACAACACCCCAGCCAGAATTGCACAGTGGGGGGGCACACAAGGCATAACATGCCCAAGATTGGACAGCCAGGAGGCAGACATAGCTCACATGTTTGGCGAATGCCCCAACCTAGTTCCTCTGATAAAAGAAATCGAAGGGTTTTTAGAAAGATCATTGAATTGTAAGTTAACGTTGACACCCGAAGTAATATTATTGGGATTGGACGGGACTGGAGAGCAACCACAGTTGTAGAACTTTCTGTTCGTAGCTATGGCAGTATTTCGTCTATGCATAGCTTCAGCATGGCGAGACAAGCTCCCCCCCACTATGCAGCAATGATTGGCCAGGCTTTTGTATATATACAACATGGAAAAAGCGCTATACGCCAGAAAAGGGAAGAATGGCAGATCCCTAGGTCTGCAGATCTGGAAACCAATAACAGATTGGAAGAATAGGGTGGCAGGAAACATAGAACTTCCATAGGGTCTCAGGGCGGGTGTATAATGTAATCAGGAATATTATTCTAGCTGTATGCATGGGGTTATGTTTGGATGTTCGCCCTTCAAGGGGTTTCTACCAGTTGTTTTTAATAATGCTCTAGCTTACCCTTTATAATTTGCCAGCCTGAATTATTTTAAATTGTAACTTGAGGTATAGTAATGTCATGGAAAAAAACGAAACTTGATTGTATTCTTTTGCTATTTTTCATGTCCTGTGCAGGGGGGGAGGAGTTAGGGGAATAAACGTTGTAAAAAAATTCTTTTTAATAAAAACATTTTTTTAAAAAAGGAACAAAAGTTGGAATATATGGAATACTTTTGTCTAATGAATTCCGCCTCAATAAGGCCATGTGGCGGTGACTTGTGGTGCATTGAGCTAGTGGCACCTGAAGCACTCAGCGTGTGTGCAGCCAGCAATGATGCATTGTCAGGGCGGGCCGCACTGGGAGCAAAGTCTTGTGCCTACTGAATCCTGCCTCAATAAGGCCACGTGGCTGTGACTTTTGGTGCACTGAGTTAATGGCAGTAGTCAGCACAGACATAACTCCGCGGTGCTGTGTCGCTGGGTTCCCACGGGGCCTGTGTCGAGGAGGTCGGTGGTCACTGAAGTGGCCTCGTGGCAAGGTGAGGGCCGCTGCCCAGGCAGACACGTTGGCCTTCCAGGAAGTGAACCACGCCCAGTACCCCAACCCATTTATTCACACTCCTACACTAAAGTGGCGTATGTCGGACCAGCCCACTCCGCTAACGCTTACAGGGGGGACAATACAGCTACATGACCAAGATCTTCCCTACTGCCTGAGGTAACAGGGTTACATCCACTGTCCCCGACACTACAAGCACCAGCAGTATATATCCACATGGAGAGGTCTGTGCTCTGCATAGTGAGGTCTGCCTAGCACATCACCACCACACTTGGCATTGTGTGTATTCTTATTCATGAGTGACTTGCCTCCTTCACACATACTTGGTTCCCACCTCTCCCAACATTCAACTATTGTGTGGCTGAGGGACCTTGATGTTTTCGGAACGTCCGCTGTCCTGTTCTGCACTGCCCCGGTGGTAGTCGGGCGGTGATTAAGGGTGAGTCGTGGAGGTGGTGGCGGTGGATGTTGTGGCCCTCTTGGTTGTCGGAGCTGCATGATCAGTAGCTCCATAACAAGTGTTGGTCTTTAGATGTGGCGCTCTGTGCTGGCTTCCCTTTCATACTGTAAGTAGTTGTCTTGCTTTACACCAGTAAAATACAGGTGTTTAATTTCTACTGCTTACCTCGCCTTATCGCCTGTTTTTGGATTGCATCGCAGATTTGGCTGGTAGTTGAAAATTTCGAGAAGTGGTGTTTTCATGTTTTTTTGCAAATGGAATGCCTACTCTGCATATCATTAGCAGAAGTTGTCGCCCTCATCCGTGGTAATGTTTTTTGCGGAAGTTATCGCTGGAAAACTGCTGATATTGGCAGTTTGCACCACGTTGAGAATGGGATGATAATTCTTTCGCCACTTTTTCTGTGCTAAAGTGCTGATAACTCGGCGATAAGTCCTTGAGAATACACCCCATCATTTTTGTTTTGTTTTTTGGCCAGATTGGCGCACCGAGCCGCTTTGTTAAAATAAAAATGATGTTTTGGCCCTGGGGGTCCTAGTGGAATCCCCTGACCAGGCCTAGGGGTTCTTGTTTTATCCCCTTTTTTAAACTCTTTTCTTGTGATTTGCATGTAGCTACAACTTATCCCCTCTCCTCTTTAATCTCTATCTTCGACCCCTTCTTTTCTCTCTGAGGCAGTGGGACGTCACCGTTTTCAACTATGCGGACGACCTGCAACTCATCTTTTCTCTCAACTCCCCTTCTGCTATTCCCATCTTCCAGGCAGCCATGTCCCACATTCTCCAGTGGATGGGCCAAAACCAGCTAAAATTGAACCCCGGTAAGACAGAGCTCCTCCTTCCCGGTAGGAGTGCCACCTTCTGGGGGCCGCACTTTTGGCCGGCGGAACTTGGCCCCTCTCCCATCCCCGTGGCCTCGGTGAAGAGTCTCGGGGTCACTATTGACTCCGGTCTATCCCTTGGGCCCCAGGTGGGGACGTGGTCTCTTCCTGCATTTACCAGCTGCGCAGGATCAGGAAAGTGGCTTACCTCCTTACACCTGACGCCCTCCTGCAAGTCATCATGGCCCTCGTCCTCTCCCGCTTAGATTTTTCGAACGCTATCTATCACGGTCTGCCTAAAACATCTTTGGCCAGACTGCAAGCTGTTCAAAATCAAGCGGCGAGACTGGCCCTTGGGATCTCGAAGTGGCAATCCGCCAGGCCCCTTCTTTCCAAACTGCACTGGCTCCCTGTCACTTCGAGGGCGGCATTTAAGATCGGCTGCCTCACTTTCAAGTCGCTTGCTGGGCCCTGTCCCGCTTTCCTGAAATCTCTTATCAGGCCCTACTGCCCATCTCGGAACCTGAGATCCTCCCACCTTCACTTCTTGATCATCCCCTCCATTAAACTCTGCAGATCCGGAGGCCGGAGATTTGCATACCTGGCCCCCAAACTTTGGAACTCTTTTCCTCTTTCTCTAAAACCTCCAATTCTCTGATTCTTTTTCGTAAATCCTTAAAAACCTGGCTCTTCCCCCAATCTAGCTAAGTCCCCCTGTCCCCTCTGCATCCAACCAGCGCCAGGAAACCCATGGTGTCAGTGCGCTCTATAAGCACCCCTTACAATACAATACAATACAATACAAGATTTAAATAAAACTTAAGGGCTCATTTTAGAGCCACCCTATAACCCAACAGTGGGGACTTATCGCTGAGTTATCAGCACTTTAGAGCAGCAAAAGTAGAGAAAGAAATATCACTCCATTCTCAAGTTTGTGCACACAGGCAGACGGTACCAACGCAGCGGCACACTTTATAGTTAGGACTTGTCATTTTAAAAAAACGTAGAAATTCACTAAAAAACCATAGGTTTCAGGGACATTATAGTTAGTTGGACATTTCACTCATACAAAATGATAGAAATTCCCCTGTTATAGTTATTTGAGCTAACTATAACTTGTGCCCCCGCAATGCACTGCTGATGACGCACATATTACCTCATTCATGGCATGGCCAGTGACATCACTGATGACATCACTAATGACATCATCCAGTGAATGTGTGTTTCTATAAAATGTAAATATGTTTTATATATATATATATATATATATATATATATATATATATGTGAAGGGGTATTGAAAAAGGAATGGATGAATAAGAGTCAGGATGGATGATTTAGTAGGTGTGTGACTGACTGTATAAGTCAGTTAGTAATTGTGTCTTACTTAATGCATGTGTTAGCGACTGATTCACACTGTCAGGATTCACCGGGTAGCTACTGTAGTTTCCTCAAGACAGCTAGTTAGTTTCCCTGCTATGCCCCGTTTTACATGGGCCAATGTTTGGTTCCCTTGCTCCTCTGGGAAGCTTAGAAATTCTGGGGGGAATCGGGAATATTAAACAGAAAGCTGCTTAAGATTGTAAATAGTTCACCTCCCTAAGATGGCCGCGCAATGTCCCGTTATGAGTAATCTGGGAGGTGCGCCCTCTAGTGGGTATCAGGAAGTCGCGCGCTTCAAACTGCGCACTTCAACAAAGATTCCGTTCGAGAAGCTGTTCCTTGCTCCGCGTCAGAAATTCATGACGGGAGAAGTCGGAGTAAGGAATAGTAGAGAGTTTATAGATAGAAGCAGAGTATCTCAGAGACTATTGTGAACAGTAAATTTCACGCAGTGCGCTCTCACAGTCCAGAGAGGCAACAGCGTTTCTGACAGAATTCAGTGGTTCTGTGTTCAGACCGCCCTACATTCCGAAGGGGCAAGGGGTTGACCAGCGAGAATGTCATAGCAGGTTCCAGAGAAATTCCTGAATCCTAGAAGACTCGACTATAAGGAGTAAGACCTTCTATTAAGGAGAAGAGGTTGCAGAATTCGACAAGTAAGGTGTTAACGCTCTAAATAACTGAAGCCTTCTTGTACAAGAACTTAATTTGACTTCCTTACGGATTGTCCCTGGACATTCCCCTAGCGCTTCCCCTCTTTTTTCCCTCCCCTTTCTTCCTCCCTATTTCCTTTTTGCGCGCTTCGGAAAAGACTGGATGGAATAATTCCTTGTACTGCTGTTAAGAATTCCAACCATCTACAGAACCCCCAAGACCAAGTCTGGCAGAAGGCTTCACAGGTATTAGTCAGTCAGAGAGAGAGAGTAGAAGGGTATCTCCGTGGTAGAGAGACTAATGTTTGTGTATTTCTTCACAGCAAGAAGCTCAGCCAGATATTTATCAACATTATAGAAGAGGGGCGAATACCTTGGCTAGAACTGGTAGGACAAGTTTTGTTTACCTTTAAGAACAGTCTGCGTAGTGAAGAAAGGTTTGTGGTATATTCTCTTTCTCTCCCTCTTCTGTGTATTAGGCACCTCCAGAGTCGACGGCAGGAAATATAGCAGTCTCTCGAAGATACGGGTGTCAGTCGAAGTTAAGGTATTCTCTTCCCTGTCCAATTCCCCTTTCCCTTCTGCTGGTGGTCTTGCTCTTGAAGCGAGGGTACCGGTGGAGGGGTGATTGGGACATTCGCCACTATGGCCCCGCGAAGAGTTGGAGCACCAGAGCATTGTGACACACACATTCGCGCAGTTTAGGTTGTCAGTTGGTGTGTATGCGGTTGCTTGGGTTGGTTAGCATCTAAATGAGGATTTATATGGGGCTACTGATTTGTAGTCTGAGTATCTGCATGGGTGCCTGAGTGTCTGTGTCAGTGGGTGGGGGGGTGTGAGTCTATGCATAGATGTGTAAGTGGATAATTCACTGGGTATATGTGCTCAAGTCTGTAACTCTAAATGGCTGTATGGCTGAGTGAGTGTGTGTATGGCTGTGTTGGTAAGTGAATGGATGCCTCAGTTGTACATGTGTAAGTAATTGCACTTACTTACTTACCATACTGCACTAGTACATGTTGTAGCGTGCTCAAAATTTCTCTTCGCTATGTGGCTCAAACGTATATTTTTGCTAAAGAAAGCTATCTAGCCACTAGTGGCTGTTTTTTTGGACACCATTTTTTAGCCTTTTAAAGTTGGATGCTAATAATGTTTCCTAATTACTAAAAAAGTTTTTATATGGTCTTAACCTTAAATTATCTTTTATATCAACTTTTAATTACTATAATTCATCCCCTTGTTATTCTATTTTGATCCCTGTGTAAATTGTTTGAGCCAATAATACAATGAAACTGCAATCCCTTATGCTGCTATTGATCATATTTTACTGTATTGTTAAAATGTACATGTGCTTTTATGGCTGAAATAGCCGCAATAAAGTTTGATGATGATGATGATGACAATGAAGACCCCGGTTCACTGTTCGGACCTGCTGTACCATGGTGTATTCCATTGACTGGTGTCAACCAAGCACAATAACCATGTGCAACAGTTAGCTACGTGAGCACCAAGTCTGATGCACCTCAACGGAGGGAGTTCTATGAAAACCAAGCAACAAGTAATATCAGACATCTTCCATTAAGGAATCAAGACACTGTTCCACTCTTGGGACATTGAGTTGCTTACACCTGGTCGAAGGGAGTACCTTCATCTCCATTCTCAGTTGAAGTTCTAACATCCTCCATTGTGGGTTAAAGACACCGTTCCACTGTTAGGACCTAGAGTAGGTTGCGCCTGGTCGAAGGGAGTACCTTCATCTCCACTCTCAGATGCAGTTCTAACATTGTCCATTGTGGGATCAAGACACTGTTCCACTGTTGGGACCTTCTGTTTATTGCACCTGGTCAGATGGGGTACACAGAAATGATCACAGACTTTAACTTCTGACATCCTCAATCATAGAATCAAGACCCTGTTTCAATGTTTGGACCTGCTGTACCGCATTGCAATTTCCAACTTCATGCATAGCAATGGCTGCTTCATTTTCCAGTATTGGTCATCCAAGAAGATCGTGACTACATGGACCACTAGTTTCACTTTCATTACTAATTCCAACTGTAATAGTCTTTTCCTGTTCAACTTCATCATTCAAAATGTTTAAATATATAGCAAAAATTGTACATGCAATGCTACTTTTACATGTATTACAAGAATCTTCGTAACAGTCAAAGTCTCCTAATAATTCACTTTCACTACACCATGGCATAAACAGTTGCAGAAGTGTTAAATAGTAAAATTCTCGCTTATCTAAAGTTTCATAACTACATTATTTGTGGTTTATAAGATTACTCTTTGCATATTTTACTAAACAACCATGACATCCAACTACTGCATATTTTCCTTCTTTTACATTCACTTTAACATTTCTTTTAAAGCTGCAATGTTGAAGTACTTCATACAGACATAGCTGCTCCAGATGTTGACTCCTTTTCGGTTAGTAAGTGTCCAACATATCAATTTTAAGATTGTCTGTACTGTCTGTTCATTTACTGCTAATTCCTCAAATTCTTCAAATGATTTCAAGACTCTACTTCGTTTGCAGGCAAGACCCAAACTTACCCAAATGATTCCTCGTGTCTTTGAATTTAAACTTGAAGAGCACAAGCAGTGTGAACATTCATACAATCCAATTTCTCGGTGGGAAAGCATTTTCAAAGTAAAGTTGTACAGTTCTTTACTAAGGCTTTTCACTTCTGCAATTTCTTCCAACATTTCTTTCAACTCTATTTTTTCTGAGTTTGTTATGTATGATGTAACATAACATGCAACAGCAATTGAGTTATCTGCAACATACTGAATGTCCATGTTCGTATTCCACATTTTTAAAATGACTGGATTGAAATCATTGCTATATTTTGACACTTCTCTTCTTTTTAACTCTTCCTTTACGAATGACTGGACATTAAAAAAAAAATCTGGTGTAAAATTTTCCTTTGCACTTATATTTTCTATTGAAATACTTTTAACAACTGTGACTTTGGAAACATAAAACTTGCTATCTCAAGCTTCTATCTCCTTCTTCTCTTGGTATCTCACATGTCACATACTATTCAATTAAAGACAATACTGTTTCATCAGAATCATTTCCAAATTTAGGTCCTTGATCCATAGAAGCATATGTATATGAGGTGCACCTCTTGCTTGATACTCCTTTCGCCAAAAGAAATTGGTAACCTCTCCAAGAGGTGTATTATTTTTATTGCAGATAAAAGACATCATAGGTTGAAACCTATCATTAAAATATCTGCACACATTTACAGGATCCAATAAACATAGTTCACCACAAGTCTTTATTTCAACATTTTTCATATTGGAATTTGTTTCTCTTAGAAAGTCAAGCAAATCTTCCCATGCATACTCTGCACAGCTAAGTGTGACAAACCATGTTGTTGTACCTACGTTCTGTAACATACGCTTGAATTCTTCATGATGACAATACCTATACTCATTTGTTCCACATTGACATGCCATCAAATTGATTAAGTGTCCTTCTAAATTTTCATCTGTTTCTTGATCTTTCTCCACAAAATATTTTGCAGAAACAACTTATTGATGAAATTTAGTTTTAAGTATGTGGTTCACTGCAAACAACAGAGAAGACAGATCACTTCCAAACAAAAAGTGAAATATGTATAAAATGCACTGTCGAAATCTAGGATCTTCAGAATATAATCAGAAATTTTCAGTGGTCAAATTGAGAAAGTGGACTGAAGATATTTATGAACATTACACAATATATCCTTTGCATTCAAAAGAAGTAAATGGAAGCAGCATTGAGTTATTTGAAATTAAAAAAGCACAGGGAACTCCAATGTGAGAAAATCTTGGAAGGTCATTATTTTACACAGCTGTTTCCTGCAGGAGAAGGTGGACAGTATAATGATCAACCTGTACAGATTGCAGCTTCAGAATATCGGTCAACAAGATTCATCTTCTAAACTTATTACCTGTTCACCCACATTTACAGTTTTGTAATAAATATTGTTATCTATAAGATATAAGGTAGCCTTTTTAACTTTATAAACACCCACAAATTCTTGCCATATTTTCCGAATTGTTGTTACTACATCATTTCCTAGAATGACTACTGCCTAATTTTCCTCTTTCACTCCAGCAATAGTTTCAAAATGTTCCTTAAAATCCAAAGGTAAGTACACCACTCTTCCTTCAAACCTCTTTGCAAGTCTGTTGGTGGCAGTTTATCTGTTTTAGACTCTATCCGAATTATAGTTTGAAAAGAATGAACACATTGAATTAGAACAGACTCATATGTATTCAATTCTGCCAGTTCCTCCGAAATAGCTACTAATTTGAGGTTATCGTGTACTGCTCTAAAAGGCATTTTGTTCTCCTCTAATTTGTTGTAACAATATTTACATATACGTTGATCACTACCTAACTCAAATTGACCTTCCACCAACAAGTAAATTGCAAATTCTACCCACTTACCATTGTTCTCTTTTTCACTTTTCCAATATAAATCAACATTCCTATGTAGTGTAGTTCCTATTTTCCTAATAGGCTCTGCAGTGTTGACGTAGGACTGAGGTCATCTAGGTCTCTGCTGAGTATGCTAAACTTAATTTAGGTTTGCACCAGCTAGCTCAGAGGTTACTGGAAACTTTCTTGAATGAAGAGGGATGGATAACCTTCCCTGGCTCAGACAAGAAGGGATTCAGTTTCCGACAACCGCATAAACATGACAACTTTGCTCACTCAGAATAAGAGAATATCTCTAGAGCCGTGTGAAAACAATAGACAGATATTTCACTCAGTCAGCAGTGCATACTTAGTTTCACTAGAGTGCAGAGAAATAGAGAGATGGGCGTTTTTCAATAAAAAGGTATTATTTACTGAGCAGTCTTCTTTATCATACAAGAGAAGTGAATTGCCACAATTGCAATACTTAAAGTAAAGTAAAGTGCGTACAGTAAAAGTAGTATTATGAAATATTACTGTAAAAGCATTGATATGGTTTCTTAGCCATATGATACTTTAAAATGGATAAAATATATACATACACAAATACATTGACTAAAATGCTCAACTGGTGCTTCTAACTAAGCCTACCCCGGTGTACCTGGCCTAAGCCTAATACTCGGGAAAGGACAAGTAAGTAGCGATGTTAAGTTAAGTTGGTTAAGATAATTTTGCCAAGAATCTGCATCAATAATTCTCCTAAGGGTTTAGTCAGCTCCGTACCTTGGTAATAGAATTTGGGAGGTCTGGTATCTCTTTCCTCAGGACTCGATATTCCAGCAACCCGCAAGGGTAGGCTGGAAACACCGGAGCTGGATTTCCTCGGCAGGAGAAAAAGACAGCGTCTCTCTCAGTGCGTCAAACAGGTGGGGCGGCTTCCGCGGGCACTCGCATCAGCTGGGCTCTCGGGCAAGTAGATGGCCGCTCTGCTCCAAACCACTGTGTGTTTGCTTAAGGCAACTGTTGGTATTTTATACCTGAAAGGTGCCGGGTTTGACGTAAGGTTGGACATAAGACGTAATCAAGTACTAACAGTTCTTGCAGGACTTCAGGAGTTCTTGTTCAAATCAAAACAAAAGCAGGAGGGGTTTTCCCGGGCTGCTGGAGGCTTGGTTTGTTTAAAGAACGCGTTGTGCTTTCTAGGAGTCGATGGGAGTAGCCGTGCTGTGCTTAGGATTGCATGGGCTATTACTGAATATGAATCTGATTCTTATGCCTTTGTCAGGACAATATTGATTATAACCTCACAAGGGCATAAATAGGGAATATCGAATTAGGGTCCTAGATAAGAACACGACACCTACTTTGACTTTTATAATCGGTACATCGACAACAAACACATAGTTTCATATGTCAGCCCACACTACATTACACTTTCCAATCTCTTATTCAAACTGATCAGTGCTAATCACTTTCCCATCTCCTCCAGCATCTGTAATTGTCAAACTTTCACTTTCTATTAACTCCTCCTCTGAACCAAAATATTGCATTTCAATCTCATCAAACGTTGTTTGAACAACTAATAAAGAAGCATATAAACTACTTGTACTCAGTTCACTTAAAAATAATGCAGAACTTTTTACATAGTACACTTTCCTCACAAACTTCCACATTTCTGAATGACATATTGCTAAGTTCCTCAACTGATGAAAAACACTTTTACAAACTTTTCTTCAAAGACAATCCAGAGAATGCCAAACTTCTCAATATATTTTCTTACATGACATGGATCTAGTCCTTGTAACAACTTAACATTCTGTTTAATACTTTCTCTTCAAAATCACAATGAATAACGTCTGTTTTAAATTGAAAGCACTATCCACTATACTTTCAATACGCTGCTTCTCTTTCAATTCAAAAACTTTTGTTTGAAATTTGCAGCATGTTTTCTATATTTTTCTTTTTATTTATAGTTTCACAGCAGTACGATTGCATAAATCCTTGTTAAAACAAAGAAAAAAAGAAATACATACAATAGATCCATGCATAAAAAGGGAGCTTAAACCAATAATCCAAAATGACAAAAATAACCAATACACAATTCAATTCATTTCGAATCAACCCTCATAGTATTCACGAAAAGCCCCCCAAATATTTATACCAATCTGTCGCTTCCTGAGACCTTTAACAGAAAATAAACCCCATTCCAATTAAACAAATTACACATTCTGGCTCGCCAGAGTTCAAATTTTGGACGCTCTTTCTGTAGCCATTCAGCTGCGATACATAGACGAGCAACAGTCATAGAGAAAAAAAACAAATATAGATGTTGATTTAAAACATTCCTAGAGCTATTTGTAGGCGTCTTCCCCAATAACATCATAGCAAGGGTAATGGTCACAGGAAAACTTATAACCAAAGACAAAAACTTTTATATATCTGTAATAAATCTTTGCAATTTATCACATCTAAAGAAAATATGAATACTGTCCGCGTAATCCTCCCCACACCGAAAACATTTACCGTCATACCCGCTCCCCCACTTAGCCATCCATGCGGGGGTGTAATATAAATCAAATAAAGTCTTAAAAAATGGAATTTTCAAATTTGCAGACATTAATGATTCTCTAGACATACCAATAAGTTCCTTAATCACAATATCTGGATCTCCCAGACCCTCAGACCATTTCCTAGATCTTCCAGAAAGCAAGAGCTGAAATAAGGCTCCAATTTGAAGCTGTCGTCTGACCCCCCTCTACAACAGCATCAGTTTGCATATTAACATTGATCTGAAATAAAAAATCCCTAATTTGCAAGAATTTAAAAAACTGTACCCTGGTAAGGCCATATTGTAAAACTAATTCATCAAATGATTTACATAGTCAATTGGCAGAGTACAGATCCCCTAGATGCCTAATGCCTTACTTTCTCCAACTTTGAGAGATATTATCCCCAAATATTCCTGGTAAATGTTTTAACGCATTCAGGGGAGTATAATATGAGATTTTCCCCAATGTCTTCAACTTACAAATATATTTCCACACTTTGAACGCACTGTTCAAAACTTTATATCGTGATGGTTTAAACTAGCAGCCATCCAATTCTATAAAACAAAATTGTCTGGCGATTGGGCCAATAAGGATTTCAAAAATTGTGGGTGCCTTGGCATTATTAACAGCTCCTTCCCCAGTGATTACCACCTGAATTTTCAACAAAAAACATGTTACAAAATATAATGCGAAATCAGGTACCGCAAGGCCCCCCTCTCAAGCGGTAAGGTCATAAATCTCATCGCGCGCCTTGGACTACCCGGACTCCATATGAATTTCCCACAGATTAATTGCAAATATTGTAATCTAGCCTTTCAAACTTCCAGGGGTATAGACCGAAATAAATAGAGAGCCTTGGGGAGAACATTCATTTTAATAATATTACAGCATCCAATTACTGTAAAAAAAAAAATGATCCAATCTATCCAAAGAGGTTTTCACTTTATGAATAAGCAAATTCCAATTTGCATCCATCAGCTCAGACATAGAGACTCGAATTTGTAAACCCAAATAAGTCACCTCTCTGAGTACCCGCTCATCCCTCCATAATATGCTATCAGAGCATTTTTGACTCATTAAGTTTATACCCAGCAAACAAGCCAAATTCTTTGGCTAGCCGCTCAATCTCCTTGATAGCAAGAGAAGGATTCACTGTAGACACAGCTATAACATCCACATAGGCTAAAACTGAAAATTGGTAATCAAAAACCTGAAACGGAGGAATACAAATATTATGTGACAATTGTTCTATGAAGGGGTTAATATAAAGGGCGAACAGAAGAGGGGAACAAGGGCAACCCTGTCGGGTGTCCCTAGTTATGGTCACAGCGTCTGAAAGCAACCCTATTACAAAAATCTTGGTGGTGGGATCTCTATATAGCGCCTGCAAGGCTACAATACATTTTTTGCCAAAGACAATTTTATCCAACAGTTGCCACATATAATCCAATTGAACGCGATCAAACACTTTCTCTGCATCCAATAAAATCAATGCTAAATCCCTCTTTTCAGTCCCTGCAATATCAAATAATGTTACGACTTTGTTCACCTGTGCCACTGTGCCCCATTTGGGAATAAAACCATGTTGATTCGTGAGACCAGGGGTGTGATAACTTTAGACAAACGGTTTGCCCAAATTTTTTAGTAAATTTTATTATCGCTGTTCAATAAGGAAATTGGGCCATCAATCAATCACGGCATTTATATAGAGCGCTACTCACCCGGGAGGGTCTCAAGGCGCTGGGGAGAGGGGTGTGTCACTGCTCGAACAGCCAGGTCTTGAGTTGCTTCCTGAAGGAGAGATGGTCTTGGGTACGCCGAAGGTGAATGGGGAGGGAGTTCCAAGTCTTGGCTGCCAGGTAGGAGAAGTTTCTTCCTCCGGTGGTGGCTCTGCGGATGCGTGGTACGGTGGCGAGTGCGTGGCTGGTTGATCGTAGCTGGCGCGTGGGCGTGTAGAAGGTCATGCAGTCGTTGAGGTACTCGGGGCCCAGGTCGTGTAGAGCCTTGTGTGCGTGGGTGAGGAGTCTGGCCGTGATTCTCTTGCTGACGGCCATATGATCTCACTGTTTCCGGCAGTTTACCCTTTTTACAGAACACAGCGATCATAGCATCTGACCACGATCTAGGTGTAATTGAAGATTTTGCCTTTTGCTGAAATATATATTTTTCTCCTCTCTTCTTTTTTTCACTTCTTCTTGGTATTTCCAAATTTTAACCCAAACGGAATAATTTTCAGAAAAACAAAAAATAGATTCAATTATTGTTCACATTTGTTCACTATGTTAAAATAATAACATACAATTACAAACTTCCACATCCAGTGCTGCAACGTGATTGAGCATGACAGAGCCGCACTAGGATGACAAGTAGTGATATATAACATAATCTATGTACTTAAGATGATATTATCACCCAAACAGCACACACAAAAATTGCCATTATTAGCTTACAATTGTATCTACAACTTCCCAAACATAACACTGCACCCCAGGCTTTAAGTGGGGGCGATGTCTGTGGGGTCTGAGCACCAGCACTTTAGTTTTGGGGGCCTCAAAACAGGTCTTTATGGGGGTTTATATTCAGGCCTTGCAAACCTCATCCATTTTTTCTTTATTGCACTGCAGTGAGACTGTGAGAGCATGCACATTAATCACTCCTTAGAAGCGCAGACATCATGCCAGGTAACTCGCATTGTAGGAGAAGGGAAATCATTCAAAACAATACATTTTCTCTTAGAATTTCCCTTCTCATTTTGCAACACAGGAGCAACATCATCGTGGGGTAATTAGCAAACAGACCACCAGGCACGCATCACCCATTGCCCGGACTCTCTCAGACAGCTTCCCGAGCCCACACACACTGCCACACCCGAGTACTTCACTAGTCTTCAAAAGATAAAATATTGATAAAGAAGACTCTGTTCTTTTTAACCCCTTTTTACAGCCCCTACATCCCCACTATGCCTATTGCTGACAGAATTAGGCTTCCTCAAAATTAAGCTCTGGTTGCACCTTTGGAAACAACCACAAGCAGGCAACTCCAGTACGAACCTGCTCTGACCTTACATACTCTCTTGTTTTAGTGTTACGAAAACAGACGCTTTGCCTGGCTCACTTAGGGGCATATTATCAATAACTAGCGATATTTATCACTAAATAAGCTTAGCGACATTTTTTTTATCGCTGTGCATCGCAGGATTTTATCGCAGAGATAACGTGCTATTAGCAACGTTTATCTCCAAAGCAATAAAATATCCGGCGATAGCAGCAAAATGCATGAATAGCGCTGGAAATCCAGTGATATTTAGGCATTATCGCTAATAGGGACTTAGCCTGAATACCCACCTCCGATTGGATAGACATGCTAAGAACTGGTCTGAGCAGGTGTTAGTGTTCAGCGACATTCGCGCTTAGCGCAAATTATTTTGTCGCTACGCCTGCGTTGATAATAGGCAACAGGTTGGGTACGCCCACTTTGCATGTCATTAGCGATAAATATCGCTGACATGCAAAGCGGGCCCCAACCGCTCCCTATCACCTAAAAGCTTTCGCTAACTGATGTTAGTGACAGCTTGCTAATAAGGCAATGAAATTATCGCCGCTTTGCGGCCAAAAACGGCTGCAAAAGCGGCAATAGTTTCATTTCGCCTGCCTTGGTAATATGCTCCTTAGTTCTCACACCCCCTCTTTAATATGAACATAAAAGCTTTGCAATTACTTGTATATTCCTATACTGTGCTTCACATGGAAATATAGAACTCAAGGTTCTCACCACCCCAAATTAGCTCTCTGGTATACTTTCTCAAATGTAAGAAGTACAGGTATTCAGTATCTGTCAGTCACGGCCACTTTAAAACAGTGTACCTATATATACAACTCGACAAAACGTTATGTTTCTAAATTAACGTTTTACACTTAAAAGCTCCTTTACATTTCTTTCGCTAGATGTACCTTTGTTTAAAACACCACCAGAGAAGGGTGGTAAAGTATGCTCCACAAAGAGCAACTCAAATATTTGTTATTCTTTATAAAAACATCTGCCTGTTAATACTTTTTTGCAAGCCTTTTTGACCCCTTAAGAGGCTGAGTGGATGAGTATAATACATTGTATTTAGGATCGGGGCGACTGATGCACGAAAATAAAAACGTATAGTTGAATAAAGGGCGAGTGGATGCAAGGCCAGATGCATCAATGCATAGATACATAGATGGATGTATCAATGTATAGATGGAAGAATAAATGAATACAGGAACTAGTACTTACGATAGAAGGGTGGGCTGACAGATGCTTAAGATTGGTTCTGGGACATATGTATCTATGGATATATAAGCGTTTGGCTGCTTGAATGGTACAGTACTTGCAATAGGCGAGTGGGCTCATAGATGCTTAAGATAAGTGCAGGAACAGATGCATGTATGTATATAAGTAGGAATGTATGCATCAGGTAAAAGATGGTTGGATTGTGCATTGCTTAGGATGGATGGATGCTGGGCTTTAATTGGGCCGGGTCTGAGAATCAGCACTTATTTTCAGGAAGCCTTCAAATGGGTCCCTTTCGGGCTCTATTTTCGGCCCTCGCACACATAGTCAATTGTTTTTTTATTTTTTAAGTGCACTGTAGTGAGAGCATACACTTTGATGTACGCATGCTTATTTTGCTCACTACTGAGAACTGGAGACATCACGCTAGGTTACCCACATTGTAGAAGGAAGGAAAATCCTTTAAAGAATGTTTTTTTCCGAGCGTAGGATAATTGGAGGATTTTCTAAAGCACACAATGCTATCAGCCTTCTACCACAGTACAAGAGTGTCTATCACCACGAAGATTTCTTATCAACAGAAATGTTGTGTGATTTGTGTACCTGTCTGCTGGAAAACTCATCACCAAAAGGTAATAAAACATGGGTATTTGCCAGAAAAACATATACCATACCATAAAGCGAATCATTAATGGGCTCAATGCCACTGCACCACCCTCTGCCCCATCCATCCTTAACCTTACAAAATCAAGGAAAGAGCCACACAAAACCTAGTAGACACACTATAGCAATACAGGAACTTAATGTCAACAGCTGTCTGCCGGAACGCTCATGAGCAAAGCGTATTAAAACATGCAAATTTGCGGGTAAAACATGTACCATGCTATAGGGAAACTTTATAAGTGCTCCCAGTGGTACTAAATCACCTTGAGTAGCTCAACATCTGTACGTTACTAAGTTCTGTGTTTTAATCAGCAAGATTACCACCTCCCCCACACCCACCCCGCCCTTCCTTAATGGTAAAAAATCTAACAAAAACTCCCACCATTCCTAGTAGCACCACTATACCCATACACAGGCTTAATTTTAATAGGTGCGTGCTGGAACACATCAGTGAAAAGCATTCAAACATGCAAATTGGCAGGAAAAACACAAACCATCCTATAGTACGGTTTATAAATGGGCTCAGTGAAACTACATTACCTTTATTAACTACACATGCCCACGTTACAAATGTCCATCTTATAATCAGCAACATACGCACTTCCCCCACCCATGCCAATGCTTAACCTTAGGAAATCAAACAACGAACCCCAGCACTCCGGTTACCACCACTATAGCCGTACATGGACTTAATGTCAACAGGTGCCTGCCGGAATGCTCATCAGCAAAAGCTATTAAAACCTGCAATTTTGCAACTCAAACATACACCATACCATAAGATGGTTTGTAAATAGTCACAGTACCACTACAGCACCTCAACACCCGCCCTTGCTTAACTTTACGCAATAAAAGAAAGAGCCCAAGCAAACATAGAAGCGCCACTATAGCCATACAGAGGCTTAATTTCAATAGATGTCTCCCGAAACGCTCATCAGCTAAACGTATTAAAACATGCAAATTTGCGACTAAAACATATCCCATACCATACGGCGCTTTATAAGTGCTCCCAGTGGTGCTATATAACCTTTAGTAGCTCAACATCTGCATGTTACTGTATTCTGTGTTTCAATCAGCTACATACCCACCTCCTCGACACCCACCCCACCCCGCCCTTGGTTAACCATACGAAATCACACAGAAACCCCCACCATTCCCAGTAGCGCCACTATACCCATATAAGAGGTTAACTTTAACATGTGTCTGCCGGTACACTTATTAGCAAAAAGTATTCAAACATTCAAATTGGAAGGTAAAACATAAACCATCACATAGCATAGTTTATAAATGGGTCCAGTCGAACTACACCACCTTTACTAGCTAGACATCTATATGTTACGAAAGTCATTTAAAGACTGTATAGCAGGGGATGGGGAGAGTAAACAAAGTTCTAATTCCCAAACTTTTGATATACTGTCCCATTACTGTATCTATATTAACGATATTAAATGGAATGAATACATTGACAAGTGTCTCAAATGGATAGCAAAGCTCCGCATTGGTAAAACACGGACCACTTCAACACCTACATATATCCACCACAGCAACACAGCCTAACAAATAGTATCACTTAAAATCACATGTAGTTCTCTAATTTCAACAAAGTCATACAGAAAATATATTGCACATTTTCACACATTTATAAAACATCTCTTCTAAAGAAGCACTCCCCAACCACTTCTATTCCATAAGAACAGACAATAATTATTACGGTGTCTACCATATATTTTAGTATATCTACCTTTTCATTAATCACTAGTATGAAACTATAAAAACTATTAACTATACCCAAATGCAAACCAAAAACCATGTTGATATTATATCTCAACCTAGGATCACATGATTTAAACTATGCGTACAAATAAAAGGAACGTATCACTTTTCCTATCTCCATCTCCTCTCCATGTAATCTCCAAACACTTTAGATGGCCCCACTGTACAGCAACCTACCCTAAACTACATTCAAATCTACCTCTCAGTGTCAAAAATAAGACCACAACCTGCCCAAATAACATTTCTGGGTTTCTTTTTATTGCTTTTAACTTATTAACACATACATCTCCTACCACCACCCCCTACCCTACTATTTCCACAAAAAGTATAATTTGCAAACGTGCGACATTTTGTTTATCTCCCCGTATACATGAGAAACCCAAATTAACGCTGTACCTCATTTTCAAAACCATACCGTCCTATAAAGATGACAAACTAAACATATATAAAGTACTTATTTAAAAACAGCTCAAACTTTATGGATATTCTATAACCAATATCAAACACCACACTTTACTAACACTATATTACTTTGAAATAAAAAATACTTTCACAATTAAAAACATCACCTCAAATACTTAATCACTACTACAGAACACATAACACACCTTGTTAATTTCTAACTCACCTTTGTAGTTGTTATCCAGATTTCAAATGTCACACACGCATACAATTCTTTCTTTGTCACATAGTGCATGTAAAGCTCCGATTTCATCAAGAATGGAACCAGGAATGGCACAATTTCTCTGTCACTCCACACATAAAAGCATGTAAAGAACAAATGAGAATACTACATTCCTTCAACCACATTCCAAAACTTATCTCAATTGGTTAATTATTGAATTTTCCATACGAAAAGCTACTTAATATTCTGCGCCACATACAGGTCAGACGTTCAACCAATTTTATCAAAAGCACTTTCTGGAACATTCTACGACACCTGCAGGTTAAAAGTTAATCAATTTATTTTGTAACCTAACGATATACTTTTGCAACAATTTATCAAACATTTAACGGCATGTGCAAGGTAAACATTCACAATAGGGATCAGTAGTTCATTGGATTTATCCCCAACTCCAGCAACACCTCAGCTTACGCCCCAGTGCCATCAGACCCGTGGAAGTCAGTGCTTTCCACTTTCCAAATTCATTTCATACACACAAATTTACCTTCGCATTCCCTATATAACACCCCCTAAGCACCATACACAAGTTAAAATGTTTGAATCAAAATTCCTCCAATTAGATCTAAATACATGCTGATACTACTTGAACAGATGTGGCACAGCAGCCAGAGCACATGACTTCACAGCATATGACACACAGTTTGGGCCCACGCTTTCATCCCCGAGTCCGGCAGCAGCTCAGCTTAGCAGTATGACACTCTACACACTCGCTCACATATTTTCCGCACCTCAGGACTTTCAGACCAGTACGGGTCAGTAGTTGATCCTAGTAGTTATAAACACATACTGACACTACTTCCACAGCTGTAGTGCAGCGACCATGGCACATGACTTCTCAGCATAAGACACACAATTTGGACTCGCCCTTTAATTCCCGAGTCCTGTACCAGCTCACCTTAGCAGTATCAGACTCTAGGCAATACCTCACTTAATTTTCATAGCCTAGCACTTTAAGACTGGTAGGTATGAGTAATTCCCTTCACACCCCCTGTGTAGCACACCCTATACACCCCTCAGAGGTCACATTGCTCCTACCCTCCTATTTGCCACTTTTTTTGCCTTTTTTTCCCCTTACTCGCTTCAACGGAATCACAAAATAGCGGCCAACACTTTCTCGTTCCATGAGACTCTAGACAATACCTCACATATTTTCCGTACCCTGGACTTTCACACCAGTATGGGTTTGTAGTTCGTCCTAGTAGGTATATATACATACTGACACTACTTCCACAATATAGCGCAGCGACCATGGCACATGACTTCACAGCAGAAGACACACAGTTTGCGCTCACCCTTTAATCCCCGAGTCCCGCACCACCTCACCTTACCAGCAACAGACTCTAGACAATACTTCACTTAATGTCCGTAACCCACCACTTTCACACCGGTAGGGGTGAATACTTCACTTCCCACATCCTCTATAGCACACCCTAAACACCCCACAGACCTTACAGTGCTCCTACCCTCCTATGTCCCACTTTTTTTGCCCTTTTTTCTCCTTACTTGCTTCAACAGAATCACAAAATGGCGGCCAACACTTCCTAGTTGCAACCGCTCGCAGCCAATAAGCAGCAAGCTCGTGCTCGTAACGCCTCAGCCAATCAGATGGCAGAATTCCCAAATATCGATATCTGTAGATTTCGAAATTTCTCAAAAACTACTGAACGGATTTACACCAAATAAACAAAAGTGTGCTTTCTAGACCAAGATCCTTGTCACGGCCAAATCTGGGGTAATTCCGTTCACCCGTTCGACCTGTAGTCTTGTCTAAAGTTTCCTATGTAAATTAACATTGAAAAAACACGTTTTGGGACCACCTTTTTTCTCGGCCCCCCTTGGCGAATCACCCGCAAACTTTCAACATAGGAGCTGATCTCAACAATGAATTCGTTTTGAAAATGTTGCCATTTTTCAATGGTAAATAGGTCCTAACCATAACTACCTACTGGCGACCGCACACACATACACACACATACACACACATATATATATATATATATATATATATATATATATATATATATATATATATATATATATATATATATATATATATATATATATATATATATATATATATATATGTGTGTGTGTATGTGTTTTTTTCTTCCTGTCAGTCCAAATACTGCTCTCCTTGCAACAGAGTCAGTGATGGTAATCAGGTGGCCTCCCAGTTCCAAATCTACACAGCAGTAATTTCCACAGTCCCAGTGGGTTCTAAGGGGCAGATTTACAAGAAAGGTGTCACGGGTGGCACCGCAAGCCCTTTGTCTGCGCCACGCTGCAACACTTTCAAGAGCACAAGAAAGCTATGTATTTACAATAATATGTTGCATTCCTTTGCTCTCCCCTGCGCTGGCGCACAAACAGCTGCCATGTGCTGGCGCAGATACCCTTGCACCATGGTGCAAGATGCCTGCGCCATGGGGAGATTGTTTTTGTGCAGGAAGGGGCACCTTTCTGCACAAAAACAATCACTAGAGGCATTTTCCTGTTTCAATGCGTGCTGTAGAATGCAGGTTGATGCTTCAATGGTGAAAGGTTTCCGATGGTAAAGCCAGCTTAGGCTATCCGGACAGAACCCTGGCACTGGCACTGTGCCGACATCTAAATTAGAAAATGAGACCTGCCAGTTTGGCAGTGGCTGGAGCCCTGCCCCTGCCGATTTACCACAGGATTCCCTCCCTGACAGATTTTGCCAGATTCTAATTAAGACCCTTGGACTCCTATTGGGAACACATTCAGCCTGCTGCTGTCTACTTTAATCACTTGGCCTTTGATATTTCCACATAGTTTAATCAATCTGATCCGACAAAGCAGCAATTTTCAAAAGTTAAAACATCCAATAAGACAGTTTCAATATACACTACTTAATTTTATCTGCTAATGCGACTGTTACGCTTATGCTTTCCCTCCCAGCCTCAGGATTCTGCTGACAGTGATTGCCTTATGCCGTTTACTCTGCGTTTTGCAGTTACAGACATTTCTGTTCCCCCTGTGAATGGGATGCTGCTAATCGACTCGTGTAGAATCTTCAGAATCAATTTTCCCTGAGTGATGGATTGAGTACCACAGCCAAGGAAATGTCAGAAGAAGACAACCAGCTGTTCACAATCTTCTCAAAATTATAGAAAAAGAATGACAGGTAGCAACATTATCCATTATGAGTGAATTTTCGTGCCGTTCACCATAAATTACCCTGATGTTTCAAGTTCACCAAAAAATCCAAGAGTCACTCCAATGCTCGGGAAGAAAAGAGGGGAACGTGAGCAGAGTCAATGGAATCCGAATGTTTTTACACTGGACTGCAGTCCTTTGGAGAACACAGTGCAAAGTGACAGTTCCGGGCGACCAGCACTGAAGTCAGGCCACTTAATTCAGTCACTTTGGTTTATCCAAAATCGCAAAAAAGATGCATTTACATTGAATACAAGTTAAACAAACACTTTATTTTTAGTGTGTTAACTGAAAAGTCTGTATAAAATCTTCCTTTTGAAAACTGAACTTCGGAGCATATGCATACCGCTTATTTCGGAATCCTTAAACTAATCATTTTATAGATTACAACATACATTGTTCTAGAAGCATTGTGGCAAGGAATACGTGCAACCTTTTAATTCTTAAGATCTATGTGTACTATTGTGTTGCAAATGTTACTATTAAAATGCAAAACAATGTTGTATCTGCTGAATGCCCTTCATTTTAAGTCTGTTGGTTTTATTTCATCTGTGCTTTTGAAATGAACGCCCTTCAGCAGTTACACGAACTTCATACTATATAGCACAATGTCCCAATGTTCTAAAAAACGACGAAAAAATTCAGGTTCAAGCAATCGAATGCATTGTTTGGTTATAGGCCTAGATGAAAGAAAGTTGATGAAATACATAATAGCCCTAAAGTTCAGCTCATGTTATAATTAGATATTGCAAAGCTTCTAAGTGTATAAATCCTTCATTAGAGTTTCTTACTTTCCATGTGTTTTTTACAGTTGTATTACTTTTAGAGTTGTTGTGTCAAATAATGCATATAGATATTAATAGAGAACAGTTTATATATCAAAACATTTCAATCATAACTTGAAGGAGGATCTCCAAAAGAAACCAATTTTGAATATTATATTGTGTAACCTACTGATGGCCATGGATCTCAGGTCTTATGTAGACATGGGGGGAGTTCGTGAAGTTCCAGGTGACCGAAAAACTCTGCTGTGTTACTCCGAGTTCTGCAAGTGGCTGAGTGTTTTAGTTTGCCCGTTTATGCTGCTTTTTAGCACCTGGTGCTCATCCTGCTCTGGATAATCAGCGTGAATAGCACCGCCTGCATCACAAGAGGTAGCTGCTTCTTCTCCCCGCTTGAGTAAATGTTCTACTCAAGAAGCAGCTTCCTCAATACAAACAGAAGGTTTCTCAACACGAGCGGTTGCAACCATCTTCCTAACATTGGCGAGTGAGCGAGGAAAGAAATCCGCTCGGCTTTGTGGAGCGATGCTTTTCGGAACTCCGTGTGCTCTGTGGAGCACGGAGTGCTGAAAACTCTGCAAACTCCATGAACGGATCGGAGATCACCGCCTAGGCCTAGTTGGATGCACTATAGACCATCTGATATCTTATGGCAATATCCAATATTTTTGTAAGATCCACAGGCATTTTTGAGTGGGGTACAGGTTAACTATTTTCATGTGGGATACTCCTCTGGTTGAAGTCTGTGCTGGTGAAAGTTACAGTTTTCATATAAACCTCTTTTGCTGTGACTGGAAAAGAAAGTTTGGTGAAGCACTTATTTTGGAACTATTACGTTAGTGAAGCCAGTTGTGAGGACAAGGAAGTGGACAGCGTTGGTGAGAGCGTGCCCACGCAAGTGTTATTGTTTGTTGCAGCAGTGTGCCCAGTGCTGTTTATTCCTGCTGCTGCAATGAGAAGTTAGGTCTTTGTATCATCTGGGTAGAGAAACAACATTAGTAATTAGGTTTTGGCTATTGCAGATCAGCTCCATTTCATAGCTGGAAACTGAAAGCTCACCCCTTACTCATCTCTGGAGAACTGGTCTTGCATACTATTGGAGTGATCAAAAAGTTCTTGCATTGCTTTCCTGTAGGGATGTTACTGAAGACCTCTTGCTGTGGTGGTAAACTAAGGAAGGGATTACTGTGAAAACCCCACTATAGTGAGCACATTTGACGTGCATGTCAGAAAGTGGGACTAAGTATAGGGAGTCCGAATTTCTTTATGGGGTTATTGCAGGGAGTTTAAATACGTTTACCATACTGGGAGCCTAGTACTGTCTGACACAGGTCACAAAGGTGCTTTCTTTTGTAGTGTTCCTGAAAAAGGCACTGAGGGTACACTATTACACAGTTTATTTTGACACCTTACTTATTACTACAAACACAATATACCCCTCAAGCTGGCTCATGGCACTATGAGGCTTGCTCTGGAAACTTACACATGAGACAAAACATGCTAAAATTGGCAAATTTGTAGTGTAACCGTCAAGCAGCAGTTGGTATAAAATATCCCCCACTTTGAACCAAAGATCTTATGTCACCAAGAAAGTGAAGCAAGTGATCATAATACTACCCAGAAGAGAGTTCCTGTCTCTTCCATCCAAGCATCCCTTCAGCCATCCTTCCATCCACCCACGAATATCCTCTATTTCACTATTACATTCTGTCATCTATTCATTCATTCAGTCTTTCACCATTCTGTCTGTCCGCCCATCTGTGTACCATCCATATTGAAACCTATTCATGCATCTACCCATCTACCATTCCACCCATCCATTCATTCATTCATCCATCCATCCTTCCATCCAGCCATCTATCCACACTTTCAATCGTCCATCTATTCAATCGCTCATCTATACTTCCACACTTCACTTCATCCTTTCCCTCATCGATCAATTTACACTTTCACCTATCCACCCATCCTTTCACTTACTTATCCATCCATCCATCCATCCATCCATCCATCATCCATCCATCCATCCATCCAACCCATCCACCCATTGACACTGTCACTCATCCATTCATCCTTTATTCCATTCTTAAACTCTCACTTTCAATAATACACCTCTTCTTTCACTCATCCACACTTACATTCATGTTTTCACTTATCCATCCATCCTTTCACATATCTATATATTATTTCAGTCATCTGTCCATCTACCCTTTCAATCATCCATCCATCTATCCATCCTTTTACTCCATCCTACCTCCCTTTTGCTCTTCCATCCACCTTTTCACTAATCCATACAAGCTTCCACTCATCCATCCATCCATGCTTTCACTCATCCAGCCTTTCACTCACTCATCATCCATCCATCCATCTTCCATCCATTATTTTACTCATCCATCCATATCCCACCCTTTTGCTCCTCCGTCCATCCATTCACTCATCCATTCATCCACTTATCCATCCTTTCACTCATCCATCCATCCACGCTTTCACTCCATCCATATTGCACAGCCTTCCCCATTCTGTCCTATGCCTAGCAATGGAAAACAGAAAGGGCAGGCAAGGCTTTAGGGTTGGTTTTTAAGCACAATTGTTGCCCTTCCTGCTGCCCACTTACTCAACCACTGTTTTTCTTCCCCTACCACTGCACCCCCAGGAATGCCACCTCATTCCTTAAACAAGATACTGCCCTTAAAAAATACATTTCGGATGTGATCAAATTGGGGGAGGGGCATTGGAGGAGCAAATGGGCTGACAGATGGTGTGCATTTCACACAGAAGCGGGGCACCATGTTTTTGACCTGAGCACGGGACCCAGGGCAACTGCCCACACTGCCCATAGCTAGCGCAGGCACTGTCAGTACAAGTAGTGGAGTACTGTAGATGCAAACCGTAGTTTTAAGGTTTGGTAGACACAATGCACAACAAGATACTGTACTTAAAATTACCAGAACGTTTCCTAGGGAGACTGTAACATTCTTTTATAGAAAGGCTCAATAAGTTGGTTCTCCCCAAGAAAAATATAGATTATAAAACCCTCCTACTTGGCACATGACAGTTCTAACTTCACAATAAGCAGCAGGGAAATAGCAGCAAGCAGTTATGATCTGTATGTAAGCAAGTGGGTTATTAGATGGAAGGCTATAAGTCCCCTCAAGTAATAAGTTTAAAATCTGGACATACAGTTCCAATAAATTAACTCAGCCACTGGTAACTGGGACTGAGAGCAGAAAACTTGTGGGGAAATGTATTAGGTATTCAGTAATGCCAAAATGCAACACTATATAAATCCCACAGCCAGTTTAAGAAGAATAAAACTGACACAAGAAATGATTCAGATCCATTCAGGGGAACCAAAGATGTTTTTTCTAAAGTTATAAGTACAAAAAAAACACCATTGCGTCGATTGGTGCAATTGACCTCGACCATGCAAAAAATGAGACTGACTACAATGAACTGAGGACGTCTGAGCCTAGTAGGTCAACCAGGTCAATGGTTTTACCTTCACACATAGAGCTCGATTCTGATCCCGTAAGGTAGGACTTCCTAGAGCCGTCTGGAGATGGAGCCTCTTTCCTACTCTGATAGGAATCAGAGTCTTCCAAACGATGAAGTACAATGCTCAAAATCCATTCATTACTGAATGACTCGGTCACTTCGACTCCATCTTCATATTCCCAACAAAAGCTCCATAATCACTGAATGGAGTCGTACGGAGGCATATTCCAAGCCCGATTATGGCCGGCCAAGTACAAAGCGTGCTTCCCATGCGCGCCATGACACGATCCCTGCGACCGAGACACTGACGCCAAGTATCCTATTGCTCACGTCATACCGATCTATACGGCCATTACTACAACCACAACCAACACGTACATCACAGATGGCAAGTCAGACACCTACCATACACAAAAATGCCACTACCCTGCAAAAGGAAACATTACACACAGCTTGTGAGAAAGCACAATCACCATTGTTGTAGGAGGAATACTAGCAGCATTGTCTACCCGATAGCAGGTGTATGGATGTTAGATCTGGTAGTATCTAGTGGGCTAAGGAAGGTACCAATGTCCAAATAGGGACCCTTGCTTCTAGCCAGGGCAAGGGTGATACACTCTTTGGATTACCCCTGCTCACCACCTTGGTAGCTTGGCACAAGCAGACAGGCTTATCAAAGCAATGTGTAAAGTATTTGTACCAAAACTCACAGTAACGCAGTGAAAACACCACAAATGGACTCCCCACCAGTTTAGAAAAATAAAGTATCTGTATCAAAACTACACAAGACCAAAACGACAAAAATCCAACATACACAGTTCAAGGATATGATTTTAAAAGAGTTCAAGGGTTTGCTTCAAAATAATCCACAGTTGCATCACCTTTAGCCCAAAGTACCTGTAGATGCAAAAAAAAGTTCCAAGTGGAAGCTGCAGCATTGGAAAACAAGCAATGCGTCACTCCTGAGGCCTTGGGATGCAACAACACCGCTGTACACAGCAGGCGGGCTGCGTCGAATTCAATCTGTATGGGGAGCGATGCGATACCTTGTATTGGTTCCGGGTTGCAGGTTGGATAGGATGTGTCTCGCACAGGCACGATGCTACTAACTCCGGGACGGCAACAATCTTCTGTACGCGGTGTTGCGCAGTGCAGCGTTGAACTCCTTCTGTCGCGGCCCATCGATACGTTGACTCTGCGATGATGTTCGCAGTGACGTGATGCGGTCCGCAAGCAAACGGTGCGACGGTCCTTCACAGCGACGACAGGCTCTGCGACGATATTTGCAGCGACAGGAATCTTCCCGCACTGGGGCGATGCGCTCTGCAAGTGAACGATGCGTCGATTCTTGCAGCGGCAACGGGCGCTGCGACAATCTTTGCGGCAACGGGAATTCTCTTGCACTATCGACGATGTGCTCCACAAGCGAGCAAGGCGTGCAAATAGTAGATGTTCTTCTTTTCTTCTTTTCCAGCTCCCCAAACAGCAGGCAACCACCTCCAGAGGCCACACACATGGATCAAGCACTCTAGGAAGGGCAGAACTCACTCAGCAGAGTTCAGGGGGGAAGCTGGGGGTGAAGTCCTTTTGTTCCTGGGATTTCTTAACAGGAGGCCAGCTCTTCTCAGGCCTTTGGAGATCTCTTTAAGCAAGGGGACACAGCAACAGCAAAGTCCTTCCCCTCTCCTTGGCAGAATAGCACCTGCAGGTCAGCTTACAAATACACAGCAGGACAGTCCTTCCTCTTCAGTCTTCCAGCTTTTCTCCTTGGCAGAGGTTCCTTCTTGGTTCCAGGATGATCTTATTTTCTGGAGTCTGGGTATCCCTTTTTATACCAATATTCTGTTTGTTCTCTAGAGGCAGAGAGGTCTTGGCCTAGTCCAAACCAGTTCTGGGAAGTTCTGGAGCACTCTGTTTACATGACTCCTTCCTTCCTTTGAGAGAGGGACAGGGTCATCATCCGCCCAGCAGTACATGGAGCCAGCATTGTGGAAGACAGGCACAGGCCTATTCAGGCCCAGGTACTATCCCCTCCCACCATTCCAGATGAAGCTATTCAGCCCAGAGCTGACTCATCCAGCCACCTGGGGCGCCCCTACCCCTGTCACTCACAAACCAGACAGTCAATTCACAAACAGGCCAAAGCACACAGAAAGGTCAGACAAAAAAACAGTCACTTTGTAAAAGTGCTATTTTCAAACACGGGTTTTAAAAAACATCCTACCTAAAAGATGGGTTATTAAATTTTGAGTACAGGGATACCAAACTATAATATTCCATCTTGCTCCTATGGGAAGATATGCAGGTAAACATTATACACAGCATTCCCCATTCTAGCCTATGGGCAGGATGGCCTTTCAATAGTGAAAAACGAAACTGGCAGTATTTCACTATCAGAGCATGTCACCTACATTAGTTCATGCTCTACCTTTCACATACACTGCACCCTGTCAAAGGGGTACCTTGGGCCTTCCATAGGGGTGTCCAATGTGCACAGAAAAAGAAGGGTTAGGCCTGGCTAGTGAGGACACTGTTCAGGTCTTTATGGTAGTTAGCAACCGCACACAGGCACTGCGGTGGCATGCCTGAGACACAATTTTAGAGCTATTCATGTTGTTGGCACAATCAGTGCTGCAGGCCCATTAGTAGCATTTGAATCACCAGCTCTTCACATTTAGTGCACTTTACTAGGGACTTACTGATCAAACAAATATGCCAATAATGGATAACCAATCACAATAACAATTTACATATGGAGCACTTGCGTTTTAATACTGATCAGCAGTGGCAAAGTGCCCAAAGATCTAATACCCATAGGGGGTGAATGGCTGACACTACCAGCAATTTAATGCCCATAGGGGGGTGGGTGGCTAACACTATCAGTAATCTAATGTCCATGGTGTACTGCATGGACTACCCCATAGGGGGTTGAATGGCTAACACTACCAGCAGTCTAATGCGTTTAGGGGGGTGGATGGCTAATACTACCAGCAGTCTAAGGCTTGTAGGGGTTGGATAGCCACCATTCCCAGCATTGTCTACCCCATAGCGGGGTGGACAGCTAACACTCCCAGCAATCTAATGCCCATAGGGAGGTGGATTGCTAAAACTACTAGCAATCTAATGCCCTTAGGGGGTGGATGTCTAACAATACCAGCAATCTAAAATGCCCATACGGGGTAGATGCTAACACTACCAGCACTGTCTATCCCATAATGGAGTGGAAGCTAACACTACCAGCAATATAATGCCCATATGGGGGTGGATGGCTAACACTACCAGCAATCTAACGCCCATAGGGGGGGCTGGATGGCTAACACTAAGAGCAATCTAATGTCCATGGTGTACTGCATTGACTACCCCATAGGGGAGTGGATGGCTAACACTAGCAACATTGTCTACCCCATCAGGGGGAGGTGGCTAACACTACCAGCAATTTAATGCCCATACAGGGGTGGATGGCTAACACTACCAGCATGCTAATGCCTATAGGGAGGTTAAATGTAAATGTAAATTGATACTTGTATAGTGCACTACTCACCTGCAAGGGTCTCAAGGCGCTTGTACGAATACTGCTGTGGAACCCATCCTGGCTTTCCCTGTGAGGCGTCCACTCCTGGGCACCCCCAAGGTGGAGGCCAGGCATCCTTAGCGTTGTGGGGGCCGTTTTGGAGATTAAGCAAGCTATTGCCCAGAGTTGCAGAGTAGGACTCTATGATTGGAATAGGCACCGAGGTGAGAATTATCAGGTTCGTGGAATTTTTGAGCCCAAGACCCGCTGAGGCGGGGAATTGAACCCTGGTCCCGGGCTAGACCTCTGCATCAGGGTCTGCCGCTCTAATCATTGAGCCACACTTCTCCACGTTGATGGCTAACACTCCCAGCATTGTCTACCCCAATAGGAGTAACACTACTAGCAATATGAAGCCCATAGGGGGATGGATGGCTAACATTACAAGCAATCTAAGGCCCATAGGGAGGTGGATGGCTAACACTACCAGCAATCTAATTCCCATGTGGGGGGGCTAACACTACCATCATTGACTACCACATAGAGGATGGATCAATCAATCAATCAATCAACCAGAAGATTTGTAAAGCACACTACTTACCCGTGGGGGTCTCAAGGCGTTTCGGGGGGGGGGGGTATGCTGCTACTGCTCTAATAGCCAGGTCTTGAGTAGTCTTCTGAAGGTTAGAAGGTCCTGGCCTAATGCCTATAGAGGGTGGGTGGCAAATACTACCAGCAGTGTAATGCCTAAAGGTGGTGGATGACTAACACTCCCAGCATTGTCTATCCCATTGGGGAGTGGATGGCTAACACCCCCAGAAATCTAATGCCAATAGGGGAGTGGATGGCTAACAATACCAGCAATTTAATGGCCATAGGCGGGGTGGATTAAGCATGAGCGGAAAATCCGTTCCGCTCGCGGATTTCACGGATTTTCGGTAAATTCGCAATCCGCGAGATTCGGGAATTTCCCACATAATCCGCGAACGAAAATCCGCGAACGGAAGGGATTGGGTCAAAAGTTCAAGCTCACTTTTGTAACTCTTTCAGAATGGCGCCGGCAAGCTGCCAGAGCCATTCTAAAATAGTTACAAAAGTCAGCTTCAGCAGGAAGCTCTAATAGATAAAGTAAAGCAGGTGCTGCTCAAATTCAGTTACACAATCAATAATCACCCCAAACTTGGGGTGATTAATGATTGTGTAACTTAATTTGACCTTCAACTGGATCACCTGCTTTACTTTATCTATTAGTCTTTCCTGTTGAAGCTATTTCTAGCTATTTTAGAATGGCGCTGGCAGCTTGCCGGCGCCATTCTAAGTGGGGCTGAGGGCAGAAGGGCTCAAAAGTGGACAAAGGGCAGAAGGGGACATAAAATGAGTGGGGCAGAGGGCAGAAGAGCACAGAAACAAGTGGTACAGAGGGCAGATGGGCATCAAAAATGAGAGGGTGGCAGTGATTAAGCAGGCAAAAAAACAAACCCGCGAAATTGCAAAGAGCCTCGCGAACACCCGTGAACACGCTAAGCGCCTCGCAAACACCCGTGAACACGCAAAAATAAAAAAATCCGCAAATTTGCGCGAATTCGCGAATTTTGCGGATTGCCAATTCGCAAATCAGCACATTCGCGAATTGCCAATTCGCAAAATTCGCCCATGCTTAGGGTGGATATCTAACACTACCAGCAATCTAATGCCCATAGGGGATGGATGGCTAACACTACCAACAATGTCTACCCCATAGGGGAGTGGATGGCAGACACTACCAGCAATCTAATGCTCATAGGGGGTGGATGGCTAACACTATCAGCAATCTAATGCCCATGGGGTGGACGGTATACTGCAATGTCTACCCCATAGGGGGGTGGATAGTTAACACTACCAGCAATCTAATGCTCATAGGGGGTGGATGGCTAACACTACCAGCAATCTACTGCCTACAGAGAGGTGGATGTGTAATACTACCAGCAAGCTAATGCCTAAAGGGGGTGCATGGCTAACACTCCCAGCATTGCCTACCCCATAGCGGGGTGGATGGCTTACACTCCCATCAATATAATGTCCATAGGGGGTGGATGGCTAACACTATCAGCAATCTAATGCCTATAGGGTGTAGATGGCCACCACTACCAGCAATCTAATGCCCATAGGGGGGTGGATGGCTAACACTATCAGCAATCTAATACTCATGGGGGGACGGTGTACTGCATTGTCTACCTCAAAGAGGGGGGATGGCTCACACTACCAGCATTATCTACCCTATAGGAGGGTGGATGGCTAACACTACCAGCAATCTAATGCCAATAGGGAGGTTGATGGTTAAGACTACCAGCATTGTCTACCCCATAGGCGGGTGGATGGCTAACACTACCAACAATGTAATTCTCATAGGGGTTAGATGGCTAACACTACCAGCAGTCTAATGCCTAAAGGGGGTGCATGGCTAACACTCCCAGCATTGTCTACCCCATAGAGGGGTGGATGGCTAACACTCCCATCTATCTAATGCCCATGGGGGTGGATGGCTAACACTATCAGCAATATAATGCCTATAGGGAGTGGATAGCTACCACTACCAGCAATCAAATGCCGATAGGGGGTGGATGGCTAACAATACCAGCAATCTAAGGCCCATAGGGGGATGGATGGGTCACACTACCAGCATTCTAAAGCCCATGGGGAGGGCTAATGCTCCCATCACTGTCTACCCCATAGGGGGGTGGATGGCTAACACTACCAGCAATCTAATGCTCATAGGGGGCTGGATGGTTAACACTACCAGCAATCTAATGCCTTTAGGGGAGTGGATGGCTAACAATACTAGCAATATAATGGCCATAGGCGGGGTGGATATGTAACACGACCAGCAATCTAATGCCCATAGGGGATGGATGGCTAACACTACCAACAATATCTACCCCATAGGAGAGTGGATGGCAGACACTACCAGCAAACTAATGCTCATAGGGGGTGGATGGCTAACACTATCAGCAATCTAATGCCCATGGGGTGGACGGTATACTGCATTGTCTACCACATAGGGGGGGTGGATGGTTAACACTACCAGCATTCTAATGCTCATAGGGGGTGGATGGCTAACACTAACGGCAATACACTGCCTATAGAGAGGTGGGTGGGTAATACTACCAGCAATCTAATGCTTAAAGGGGGTGCATGGCTAACACTCCCAGCATTGTCTACCCCATAGCGGGGTGGATGGCTTACACTCCCATCAACATAATGTCCATAGGGGTAGATGACTAACACTATCAGCAATCTGATACTCATGGAGGGGACAGTGTACTGCATTGTTTACCCCGTAGGGGAGAGGATGGCTCACGCTATCAGCAATCTAATACAGATGGGGGCGGTGTACTGCATTGTCTACCTCATAGGGGGTGGATGGCTCACACTACCAGCATTATCTACCCCATAGGAGGGTGGATGGCTAACACTACCAGAAATCTAATTCTCATAGGGGTTAGCTAGCTAACACTACCAGCAGTCTAATGCCTAAATGGGGTGCATGGCTAACACTCCCAGCATTGTCTACCCCATAGCGGGGTGGATGGCTAACACTCCCATCTATCTAATGCCCATGGGGGGGTGGATGGCTAACACTATCAGCAATATAACGCCTATTGGGAGTGGATAGCTACCACTAGCAGCAATCTAATGCTCCTGGGGGTGGATGGCGAATACTATCAGCAATCTAATGCCCATGGGGGGGACTGTGTACTGCATTGTCTACCCCGTAGGGGGGTGGATGGCTCACACTACCAGCATTGTCTACCCCATAGGGGGGTGGATGGCTAACACTACCAGAAAACTAATGCTCATAGGGGGCTGGATGGATAACACTACCAGCAATCTAATGCCTTTAGGGGAGTGGATGGCTAACAATACCAGCAATATAATGGCCATAGGCGGGGTGGATATCTAACACTACCAGCAATCTAATGCCCATAGGGGATGGATGGCTAACACTACCAACAATGGCTACCCCATAGGGGAGTGGATGGCAGACACTACCAGCAATCTAATGCTCATAGGGGGTGGATGGCTAACACTATCAGCAATCTAATGCCCATGGGGTGGACGGTATACTGCATTGTCTACCCCATAGGGGGGTGGATGGTTAACACTACCAGCAATCTAATGCTCATAGGGGGTGGATGGCTAACACTACCAGCAATCTACTGCCTATAGAGAGGTGGATTGGTAATACTACCAGCAATCTAATGCCTAAAGGGGGTGCATGGCTAACACTCCCAGCATTGTCTACCCCATAGCGGGGTTGATGGCTTACACTCCCATCAATATAATGTCCATAGGGGGTGGATGACTAACACTATCAGCAATCTAATGCCTATAGGGAGTGGATGGCCACCACTACCAGCAATCTAATGCCCATAGAGGGGTGGATGGCTAACACTGTCAGCAATCTAAAACTCATGGGGGGACAGTGTACTGCATTGTCTACCCCGTAGGGGAGTGGATGGCTCACACTATCAGCAATCTAATACACATGGGGGGACGGTGTACTGCATTGTCTACCTCATAGGGGGTGGATGGCTCACACTACCAGCATTATCTACCCTATAGGCGGGTGGATGGCTAACACTACCAGCAATCTAATGCCAATAGGGAGGTTGATGGTTAAGACTACCAGCATTGTCTACCCCATAGGCGGTGGATGGCTAACACTACCAGAAATCTAATTCTCATAGGGGTTAGATAGCTAACACTACCAGCAGTCTAATGCCTAAAGGGGGTGCATGGCTAACACTCCCAGCATTGTCTACCCCATAGCGGGTGGATGGCTAACACTCCCATCTATCTAATGCACATGGGGGGTGGATGGCTAACACTATCAGCAATATAACGCCTATAGGGAGTGGATAGCTACCACTACCAGCAATCTAAAGCCCATAGGGGGTGGATGGCGAATACTATCAGCAATCTAATGCCCATGGGGGGGACAGTGTACTGCATTGTCTACCCCGTAGGGGGGTGGATGGCTCACACTACCAGCATTGTCTACCCCATAGGGGGGTGGATGGCTAACACTACCAGAAAACTAATGCTCATAGGGGGCTGGATGGTTAACACTACCAACAATCTAATGCCTTTAGGGGAGTGGATGGCTAACAATACCAGCAATATAATGGCCATAGGCGGGGTGGATATCTAACACTACCAGCAATCTAATGCCCATAGGGGATGGATGGCTAACACTAACAACAATGTCTACCATATAGGGGAGTGGATGGCAGACACTACCAGCAATCTAATGCTCATAGGGGGTGGATGGCTAACACTATCAGCAATCTAATGCCCATGGGGTGGACGGTAAACTGCATTGTCTACCCCATAGGGGGGTGGATGGTTAACACTACCAGCAATCTAATGCCCATAGGGGATGGATGGCTAACCCTATCAGCAATCTAATGCCCATGGGGTGGACGGTAAACTGCTTAGGGTGGATATCTAACACTATCAGCAATCTAATGCCCATAGGGGATGGATGGCTAACACTACCAACAATGTCTACCCCATAGGGGAGTGGATGGCAGACACTACCAGCAATCTAATGCTCATAGGGGGTGGATGGCTAACACTATCAGCAATCTAATGCCCATGGGGTGGACGGTAAACTGCATTGTCTACCCCATAGGGGGGTGGATGGTTAACACTACCAGCAATCTAATGCTCATAGGGGGTGGATGGCTAACACTACCAGCAATCTACTGCCTATAGAGAGGTGGATGGATAATACTACCAGCAATCTAATGCCTAAAGCGGGTGCATGGCTAACACTCCCAGCATTGTATACCCCATAGCGGGGTGGATGGCTTACACTCCCATCAATATAATGTCCATAGGGGGTGGATGACTAACACTTTCAGCAATCTAATGCCTATAGGGAGTGGATGGCCACCACTACCAGCAATCTAATGCCCATAGGGGCGTGGATGCCTAACACTATCAGCAATCTAATACTCATGGGGGGACAGTGTACTGCATTGTCTACCCCGTAGGGGAGTGGATGGCTCACACTATCAGCAATCTAATACACATGGGGGGACGGTGTACTGCATTGTCTACCTCATAGGGGGTGGATGGCTCACACTACCAGCATTATCTACCCTATAGGAGGGTGAATGGCTAACACTACCAGCAATCTAATGCCAATAGGGAGGTTGATGGTTAAGACTACCAGCATTGTCTACCCCATAGGCGGGTGGATGGCTAACACTACCAGCAATCTAATTCTCATAGGGGTTAGATGGCTAACACTACCAGCAGTCTAATGCCTAAAGGGGGTGCATGGCTAACACTCCCAGCATCTACCCCATAGCGGGGTGGATGGCTAACACTCCCATCTATCTAATGCCCATGGGGGGTGGATGGCTAACACTATCAGCAATATAATGCCTATAGGGAGTGGATAGCTACCACTACCAGCAATCTAATGCCCATAGGGGGTGGATGGCGAATACTATCAGCAATCTAATGCCTGTGGGGGGGACAGTGTACTGCATTGTCTACCCAGTAGGGGGGTGGATGGCTCACACTACCAGCATTGTCTACCCCATAGGAGGGTGGAGGGCTAACACTACCAGCAATCTAATGCCCATAAGGGAGTGGATGGTTAACACTACCAGCAATCTAATGCAGATAGGGGGGTGGATGGCTAACACTACCTGCAGTCTAATGCCTATAGGGAGGTTGATGGCTAACACTCCCAGTCCATGTATTGTCTACCCCAATAGGGGGGTGGATGGCTAACACTACCAGCAATCTAATGCCCATAGTGGGGTGGATGGCTAACAATACCAGCAATCTAAGGCCCATAGGGGGATGGATGGGTTCACACTACTAGCAATCTAAAGCCCATGGGGGCCAACGCTACCATCATTGTCTACCCCATAGGAAGGTGGTTGGCTAACATTACCAGCAATCTAATGCTCATAGGGGGCTGGATGGTTAACACTACCAGCAATCTAATGCCTGTAGGGGGATGGATGGCTAATACCACCAGCAATCTAATGCCTATAGGGGTGGATGGCTAACATCCCCACATTGTCTGCCCCATTGGGTGGTGGATGGCTAACACTCCCCGCAATCTAATGCCCATAGGCGGTGGATGGCTTACACTACCTGCAATCTAATGCCTTTAGGGGGTGGATGGCTAACACTATCAGCAATCTAATGCCTATAGGGAGTGGATGGCTAACACTCCCAGCATTGTCTACCCCATAGGGAGGTGGATGGCTAACACTACCAGAAATCTAATACCTGTAGGAGGGTGGATTGCTAACACCACCAGCAATCTAATGCTCATAGGGGGGTGGATGGTTAACACTACCAGCAATGTGGAGATTATATGGGGTTTGGGGGGCTAAACCGCTTAGCAATGTGGAGACAATATGGTGTTTGGGGGGCTAACCTCCCTAGCATTGTGGAGACAAAATGGGGAATGGGGGGGCTAACCCCCTGCAATGTAAAGGCAAATATGGGGTATTTTGGGTGTCCAATCCCCCCAAGCATGGCATAATCAAAAATGCTTTGGAGGGCAAAACCACACCCAAAAGTTAGAGACTATTTGTGTGTTGGGGCCAAATACCCACAGCAATGTACAGGCAAGCATTGTTGGGGGGCTTACATACACACAGCTATGTGTAGCCAATCTGGTGTTTGGGGGGGAGTTAACAATCCCAACAATGTGTAATTTGACAATGTTACATTTTACCATCCAAAATGCATCAATACACACATTTGGAGTATATGCTGCTCCAAAAACAAAATATTCTAAGCCAATTCTTACTTTTAATTAAACGCTGTCCCACACTTTGGCTTTAACGTTGACTGGCAAGGTTAAAGAATGGTGAGACTGGAGATGTTGGAGGCACTGGGCCAGGAGTAAAAAAAAAACAAAGAGCAACCCGCACTCAATGCCCCTTAAATGCAGGTGAAATACAAGGAAGCTGATGCACAATGGCAACAGGCCAGCCAAACACATCAGATCAATTTCAACATGTGTGTGTGTAGGGGGTGTCAGCCTGGCCTGACACAAAGAACAGGTGTGCTGAATTCCACTGAGCCATATGTGTGTTGAATCCAATCTAGAAATGCCCTGTACAGGCCTTGGATTGGCAAGGTGGCAATAAGGTATTTGTCGATGAGCGGGTGCACCAGGATCACCTACGGCCAAAGCTGTGTTTGGCCTCCAACAACCACAATAAGAAACTGACTCCCTTCCCAAGTCCCCACCAGGCCACCACACTGTTGTGACAGTATCCGGTCCGATGAGCTGCTGTGCTGCAAATTGATGATGTGGGCCATTCTTCAAAGCACGCACTCTGTTGCGCCCTGTGTCTCATGCCTTCCAAGTAGCATCATCTTCTCACACACACAACCATGACTTTCAGGGAATGATAGGGAGGCTGTATTGGAGGGAAGGGGCCTTGCAGGTAGCAAAGTCACTGGTGGCCAGTCTAACCCACCCCTTGATCAGCAGCATTGTGCCTCATTGAAAACAACATTGACAGGTGACATCACAGAGGCACCATGACAGTGAAGATCAGGAAATGTATAGCAAGAACTTTATGAGTGCCCAGGCATCTTTGTGATTCAAATCTGACCATGGTTCCACAACATGTTTAGTATGACCAACGATGGAATGTCAGCATCAGGTAGGTACACTCCGCACGCTACATACTATGATGAACACACATTTGATGGTGTAATATTAAGTGCTAGACCTACACCTATGTATATGACACATAGTCCAACATCCGTCTACCACAACACACACTCAAACCTCGCAGAGCAACAGGAGTACACATGCTCACAGGAGGATGACTTTGTGATGAGTCACCACCCCAAATTATTATTTTTTCACTCTTGTATTTATAATCCAAAAAAGTGGACCTAATCTCTTTTATAATGGGAATCAACTGTTCATTATAGATATTGTAATAAAAATTGACCAGGAGATAGTACTCTTGAGTGCTGGTACCCAGGGAAATTATTTGGAAATTTGGCTCTGATTTAAAAAGAACTACATCTTTAAAGTCTAACAGTTTCAATATGAACGTTATCAGGCCACCTTTAGCTCTCCCAGAGGTATTAGGAATAGCAGGAGAGAAATACGTTTTATAACCCTCCAAGTGCATGGGAGAGGTTATCCAGGTTTCCTGTAAACAAGGCACAGAAAATTTGCTAGTACATTTATGCCATACCTGGTTGTCGATTTTGGTTCGGAGTCCAGCTACGTTCCAAAAAGCGACATTGAACCCTGTCCTATCCCAGTGTCGCATCTCATATAGCCCCGAGTTATCAATATTCTTTGGGGACACAATATTATCCTGTTGTACCACGGCCTCCATACCCGTCTGTTCTTGTAGGACGTTCTTACATTGCATGGAGACTGTACTATTTGGCAGGTGGATAAAGTAGGGTTGCAGATTATTAAAACAGGGCATTATAACTAAAGGGCCATGAGCATCCTGTCCATTAGTTTGTTCTTGTGAATGGATTTTCATTTTATTAAGTCAATCTGTATCCTCGAGTCCGGATAATGCGCCAAACCTGTTGGTTAATTGGAAATTGGGATAATTTCCAAAATGGCGGCCGTAGATGTTGACTATGCAACCCAAACATATAAAAGGCCCCAGTTTCCTGTACTCCTTAGACTGCCTCATTCAGTTGCTAAGGCTTCTGTGTGACGTAGTCTCCCTCATCTGAGGTTTAATAAATATATATTTTATATTACAGCTTTTGTGCCAATTTCTTCTTTGTTGGTTTAAAAGGACCAAGTATTAGTGGGACACCTGAGAAGGTTTGTTGTTTTCTTCAACCAGAATGATGAAATAGAAATTGTTTAAGCTTATGTGATGTATTGAATAAGTTAGCATTTGCTGCGCCATTTTCTGTTCAGGTGCCATTTCAGGTTGTTCGAAACTAATCTTGTGTAATTCCTTGAAACGTTCCCTATTAGGTTTTGTTTCACAACATAGGCTTTGTGTAACAATGAACACTTGTTAGGTGGCAGGCTCCGAATGGAACAACCTTGAGTTGTGTAACTGCGTGCAAAGATATGAATTCTGAATTGCTTATCTTGTGTTCTACTAACTAACTGTACCTGCCTGTCAAATTCCATTGTGGGCATGCCTTTGTTTGATTATGAAACGTACATAATGTATCTTTATGCCTGTCGATTTCTGTCCTTTATGTAGCACTCCTCGTGACTGGACAGATGGGGCACCATTCTGAGTGTATTTGAATAAATAATTGTTGGTTTGTATTCTCTACTGTCTGACCGAATCTTCATTTAGTACGGAAGGCCAAGAGGTGGTTTCAGTTACCCAGTGGCCTGAATCAGGTCACCTCCGCCAACGCCTTCAACATAGGAGCAATCGCTACAAACAAGGCCTTCACCCTCATCCTCAGCACCTTCATTAGTACAGCCATCTTCCCAGAACTAGGGAAAGACACAGTTGTCAACACTCGCCTAAAGATACCCTTGGCTGGACCGACCAAACTTGCCAAATACTAAGCATGGGCTGAAAATTTGTTCCGCTCGCGGAATTTGCGGATTTTCCACGATTTCACAATCCGCGAATCTCGCGAAAACGTGATAAAATCCGCGAATCAGCGGGGACTAATTTTCAGCAAAGCACTTACAGGGTTACAGCAGCAGGTGCAAAAGTTGAAGCTAATTTTTTGTAACCTTTTACAAAAGTGTTACAAAGACATTAACTTCAACTTGGGCACCTGCTGCTGTAAGCCTGTAAGTGCTTCCTGGCGCCTCGTTGCCTACTTGCAACTATTCTCTGGTGCTGAGTGATAATGTGGTGGCGCTGAGTGATGCTGTGGTGGCGCTGAGTGATGCTGTGGTGGTGCTGAGTGGTGCTGTGGTTGTGCTGAGTGATGCTGTGATGGTGCTGAGTGGTGCTGTGGTGGTGCTTAGTGATGCTGTGGTGGTGCCGAGTGGTGCTGTGGTGGTGCTGAGTGATAATGTGGCAGTGCTGAGTGATGCTGTGGTGGTGCTGAGTGATGATGTGGTGGTGCTGAGTGGTGCTGTGGTGGTTCTGAGTGATAATGTGGTCGTGCTGAGTGATAATGTGGTGGTGCTGAGTGATGCTGGGGTAGCGCTGAGTGATGATGTGGTGATGCAGAGGGCAGAAAGGCACAAAAAGCAGTCTAACAAAGGGCAGAATGGCAGAAAAACAAGGGAAAAACGAGTCTAAAAGAGGGCAGAAGGGCACAAAAACAACAGTCTATCAGAGGACAGAACGGCGTAAAAACAAGGGAAAAACAAGTCTAACAGAGGGCAGAAGGGCACAAAAAACTAGTCTAACCGGGCAGAAAGGCACAAAAAAGAGCCTAACAAAGGGCAGAAGGGGACAAAAAACGAGTCTAACAGGGGGCAGAAGGGCCAAAAAACAAGGGAAAACAAGTCTAACAGAGGGCAGAAGGGCACAAAAAACGAGTCTAACAGGGGGCAGAATGAATCCTGCCCTGCGTGTTTATCCATGAAGATGCCACCTTTTTGTGCAATACCTCTACTCAACTGGAATACTTTCTACTGTCTAATCAGTAAGTGCTCCCTCGTTGGCTAAATGTATAGGGGCAGATTTACAATGACTGGTGCATCCAGCCGTAAAAGCAGCGCATAGGTGGAGCTGCGTCGCAATGCTCTGGGGGGCCCTATCTCCCCAATGCTGCATCAAGCCTTGCGCCTGCTTCTAGCAGGCACAGGGTTTTGACGCAGCATTGGCCTAAAAGTGACTGAGTGAAATCTTGTAGATTTCACTCAGCCACTTTTAGGAGGCGTTCCTGTGAAGGAACGCCCTTCCCTGTGCCGGAACACCTCCTGATGGTGCAGGGCTTTACAACGTGACGCATCTCTCAGAATCATCACGTTGTTAATACCCAGCACCATGGCGCATCTTTTGTGCTGCTGCTGCATCACAAAAGGTCTCGGTAGAGGGTGGCAGTGGTGAACCAGAGGGTGGCAGTGATGAACCAGAGGGTGACAGTGACGAACCAGAGGGTGGCAGGGGTGAACCAGAGGGTGACAGTGCTGAACCAGAGGGTGGCAGTGCTGAACCAAAGGGTGGCAGGGATGAACCAGAGTGTGGCAGGGGTGAACCAGAGGGTGGCAGTGATGAACCAGATGGTGGCAGGGGTGAAAAAGAGGGTGGAGTGGTGAACCAGAGGGTGGCAATGGTGAACCAGAGGGTGCTGTGCCCATACACGACCGCATGGGTAACTTCGCCATGCAAGCAGCCCGCGAACACGTAAAAGGCACCGCGAACACGCAAAAACCCCCCCGCGAACACGCAAAAAACCCCAAATCCGTAAATTCACACGAATTTGTGGATTTTGCGGATTGTGATTTCGATTTCGCGTGAATTCGCGGAACGCGAATTCGCAAATTTTGCCCATACTTACCTAATACCCACTGATATACCTCCTTACCTACCCAGTCAAAGCTCTGGAAAAATCTGTTAACAAATGTCAACCCAACCACCTTATTATTATTATATTATTATTATGTTTCTTATATAGCGCCTGAATCGACCCCCGAAGGGGTATCTCCGCGCTTGCCTTGGGAACCCATCCTGGCTTTTCCCTGTGAGATAGCCCCTACAGGGTATCCCCAAGGTGAAAGCCAGCCATCCCGCCGCGGGGGGCCGTTGTGGAGATTAAGCAAGCTTAATGCCCAGTGTTGCAGAGTGTGAACCCATGATTAGGTCAGGCACCGAAGCGAGAATTATCGAGTCCATGGACATTTGAGCTCAAGACCCTGCCGCGTCGGGAATTGAACCCTGGTCCCGGGTCTGACCTCTGCTTCAGGGTCTGCCTGCTCTAACCAGTGAGCTGGAGTTCTGGACTTTTTGGTTCCGTCCAGAGGTGTCAGGGATAACACCCGAAGACCCCGGAGTTCCACCTGTCTCGGTGCACAAATAAACAGAAACACGGGCTTCTCGATGGTGGCGTCAAAGACCAAAGGTTTATTTACTGCAGGGACACAGAAGTCACAGAAACTACACACGGGCAGTATCTAGGAGCCTGTTCGATTTGTACAAAAAGGGTTGCTCCTTATATACTAAAATTTGAGCTTGAGGCAAATTCTTTACATGTAATACATTCCCAAACCGTTGTGTCCTAAACAATAAATATTTGGCGTTGCACAGGAATCGTCGACAATATCTGATGTCAAAACATTACGAACGAGGGGTTCCCACTTTTCCATCATAATCTCATGTCAACTTTTCATTCAAGACCCGGACCGCCTCATCGTAAATTTCGTTACCTCCCCCTAATAAAGGCCCAGAAGGAAAGGAGCAGAGCCAGGTGCAGAAGATAGAAAAGCAGGATAAGGGATGTTTGTGGGTTGTAAATGGGCAAGGCTACCGGCTTTGGCCGCCTAATCATGATCAGGCCAACGAACACAAGAACCAGTATAGCAGGACTGGCCTCGGGCAGAGGAGGCAGCCTTTGTCGAGTCATGCAGCTACAGCGTGTTCTGTTCTAAGGTGCACGTGTCACTGGAAATGTGAATCGCCGGCTAAGCCTACGTGTCCTTAATCGAAATGAAGTAATCAGAGGTTATTGCGTATGTGAGGGCAAGAAACACAAAATGGCTGCCATGATCTAAAATGGATGCCATGGGTAGTTCGGAAATGTGTTTGTTACAGGAGTACTCTTGCTCGTAGCATAGCGAAAACACCAGGATATGCTAAATGGATCATTTGCGGTTCGCTGATACCAATATTATGTATTTCCGACAATATTGAAAACACGGGTTCAAATCGTCACGGAACCTCAGACCCTCCTTTTGCCCTTACATAGGCAATTACTCAGTCTATGTCAGAGTCTAATTCTATGCTCATTAGGTCAGTGACATGCTGTTGTATCATCATCCTTTCTCGTGCCTTTTCTCCAAACGCAGGTGGTTTTCTAAAACAGGTTGCAGCACAGAGACTACACAAAGCAGGACCACACTGGATAATCAGGCAGCATGAGAATAGGAATACTAGGATGACACCAATGACCATCAGAACCTTCCATCCCCATGCTGATATCAGAGTCCACAACCACTCCATGAAGGACCAGTTTCCCTTGTCTACATGTATAGAGTCGGAAATCTTGTGTAGCTTAGAGATCGCCTCATAGACTGTTGGAGCATTATTGGGAATAAAGACACAGCAGCTCGATTGGATCATTCTGCATACCCCACCTCGATCTGCAAGAATTACGTCTAGAACCATACGGTTCTGCAACGTCATGAGTCTATCCGCCTGAAGCTCAGCTGTCAAATTGCTAAGGGCACCAGCAGTTTCGGTAATAGTAGATTCAACTACCCGTGTTAGCTGACGTATGTTTCTACTATTGGCCATAGGCCCCCAGAACGGAAGGAAACCTTTGAAGAAGTCTCCAGCTTCCTGACCAGCGGTGTCTTCCTTGCTGAAAACACCTCTTGCTACTCTGGTCTTGTGATAGTCAGAAGAAGCAGTGTATGTTGGAGGCAACAATCGAGCAATATAACATGAACCTGAAAAGTCAGCAGGCAACCATGTATACGCTCTGTCTTGACAGATGAAGTAGGTACCCCTAGCAGTAAGAAAAGCAGGGGAAGAGTTAGACGGAAACACGTAAATCTCAACGCACTCACTCCTCCCTACCTGAGCTCTCGGATTTCTCCCATTACCTTGCAAACAGACCTGACCTCGGTGAGGCACGACCCAGATTGGAGTGGAGCTTTTACGCTTGCTTTCTCCCAAACTAAGGCGATACTCCGAAGAATTCCAACTCAAATATACTCGTAATTCGTCTCTAGGGTAAGATGGAGTATTATTGACGTCCTTGATCATGTCAATAATTCCCTGGACTAAAGCTTTGTTGGCAGAGTTATATTTAGTGGAACGTGGTGGACGCGGAGGATAGGTTTCAAGGGCATAGGCAAAAATGGTCTGAAGGGCCTGAAATGATCCATTATAGCTAAAAGGCAAAACCAGATAGGGAATGCCTTTATCCATAGTGTGGGGTATCAAGCCACACACCCAGCAGTCTGTAGTGTTAACTACCAGTTGGTGTTGGTGCAAGAGCTGTACGAAAGTGTTATTGATAAATTCTGAGCGTCGAGCTTGCTCATGTTCAGGAAACGAGTGAAAAGAGTGTATAGAAGAAACAGTAGAGGTAGCAGGATCAAGGGGAGGTAATGTAGTTACTGGCACAAAGATTAAATTTATACCAGAAACGATTCCACCCACCAACGTTATTAAAACAATTAAAAATGTAATAGCACATTGCATCAGAAAACATTTACTATGAAGGATTCTGTAAAGTCTGTTTCTGCGAACATAAATCACATTTTCTCGTTGCAGCGCAGGAAGCTCCATCTTCTACAATCCGCTCGCGACCACTGATGATGTGTACGTAGATGAAAATGCCTCTGTCAGCCCTGGGAGTTCCCAGAACCAACAGAAAGATCGACCTTGTGTCTGACCCCTGCAGATTCAACTAGGCACACAGCCACGACCCTACGGCTACCCAGACGGCAAGGCAATTTTTAAAAAAACAATAAAACAATAGCAAACTTCCTGGCTGGAGGCAACGTGTTTAAAATTTCAAATGTGTAAAATAGGCAGTTTCCTGCTTTATTTGTCCATATTGCGAGATCGTAAATTGTATCTTAGTTTTGCAGGAACTGTTTGATCAGGAAACAATGTGTTGTCAGTAGCGGTTGCAATGTTCAAGTTCGCAGATGGCAAAGTTTCTTCTGATGCAGAGGGCAAGTGTTCAGGAATCAAAGAAGTAGTTTCAGGAGAGTCAGAGTTCGAAGTGTCAGTTATCAGTTCGGCATCGCTGAAAGGGACAAACTTGGGTGTTCGCTCGAACTCAGAGGCACCAATTCCCTTCTTCACCCAGTTGTCATAAGGAAGTGGCAGGGGCACACGTTTGATGTGTGTCGCATGGATCCAATGCTTGCGACCAGCCACACGAACAGCAGTTCTCGTTGTTAGCAGTACTTGGTAGGGGCCAACAAATCTGGGCTGAAGGTTCTTCGTCCTCGCAAAGTTCCGCACCACAACGTGGTCACCTGGTTTCAGCTGATGACCTGGACTCTCCGGAGGCTTTGGCAATGCATCGAAAACCTGTTGGTGAATAAGACTCAATTTAGCAGTCAAGTCGTAAAGGTAATCAATCAACATTGGATATTCCAGAGAACAAAATTCCTTTGGCCTTGGCACTCCCCAAATATTAGCAGGACGGCCAAAGACAATTTCATACGGACTAAGCCCTACTCTAGAATGTACAATCGCTCTCGTGGATAACAAAGCCAAGGGTAGTGCGTCTGGCCAGGATAAACCCGTGGATGCCTGTATTTTAGCGAGTTTTAGTTTGAGGGTGCCATTGTAACCCTCAACTAAACCAGCAGACTGGGGATGGTTAGCACTGTGGAATTTTTGCTTTATTCCTAAACCGGCACACACACTCTGCATAACTTTCCCTATAAACTCACTTCCGTTGTCTGACCATACAATCCGTGGCATTCCGTACCTAGGGAAATATTCTTTGAGAAGAATTTTGGCAGTTGATAGGGCAGTGTTGTCCTTTAGTGGATATGCTTCGATCCATCTGGAGAAAGCACAAACTACCACCAGGACGTACTTTAAGTTATTGCACCGATCCATGTGAATGAAGTCTAACTGAATCACTTCAAAGGGGCAAGAGGGTGGAGCGAAGTGACCAGCAGGTGTAGGGATTCCCTTGCCAGGATTATGCATCAGGCATACCATACAATTTTTCACCACTCTTTCTGCACATTTACTAATCCCATCATTCTTCCAGACTGGAGCCAACATCTTACATATCCCTTTAGAACTTATATGTGCTACTCCATGTGCCATTGTCACCACTGCAAGCACATACGCATCAGGCAACATCCAACGCTGTTGTTCCGACAAGTCAATCCAACACCCACTCTAATCCAACTTGCCCGTACTTTCTTTCCATGCTCGCTTTTCCTCCTCAGTTGCCTCTTTCTGAATCTCTTTCACACTTTCCACTGTATCCTCACACATTCCAGACTCAGAAATCCATCTTGCAGACGTTGCAACATACATTCTACTCATCATATTTCTAGCTGTCTGTTTAGCGGTCTCGTCAGCAAAAGCATTCCCACGACCAACATCATCCGTGATTGCTTTATGCGCACTGCATTTCACAATCGCAACTTCAATCGGCAAGGTTAGAGATTCCAACAAGTTGTTAACTAGCTGACCATGTTGAATCTTAGTCCCATGGGACGTAATGAAACCTCTTTCTTTCCACAAACGGCCAAAATTATGGGCCACGCCGAACACGTACTGACTATCTGTGAACACATTCACTCTCTTTCCCTTAGCTAAAACACACGCTCTCGTTAGAGCGATTAATTCTGCAGCTTGGGCAGAATTCTGACTCACTCTTGCAGTCTCCACAATCGTACTCAAAGTCGTTACTGCATAGGCAGCAGTCACATCACCATTCTCCAATTTAAAGCATGACCCATCAACGTACAACGTGCCATCTGGATCGGACAATGGGGTGTCTTTTAAATCAATTCGTCCTTTTGTCTCTTCCTCGGTTCTGAAACAACAATCATGGGGTTCGGAATCACTCGACTCTTGATTAGCCGGCAACAGTGTTGCTGGATTCAATACATTGCATCTTTTGATCTGAATATGACTCGCTAGCAGTGTCAGCTCGTAGCTAGATAATCTAGCACTGGTAAGGTGTTGTGTCTTGGTTCTGTTCATGAGTGTATCCACAGCATGAGGAACCATGACCACTAGCATGTTATTCATCACCAAACCAGCAGATTGTCGATTGGAAGCCGCAGCTGCCGCTGTAGCTCTCAAACAACTAGGCAACGCTCTAGCTACCGGATCTAATGTTGATGAAAAGTACGCATAAGGGCGTTGTTTATCACCGAATCTCTGTGTCAGGACACTCAACGCACAACCTTCTCTCTCGTGAACATAGAGCGTGAATGGCTTGCTGTAATCGGGTGTACCCAATACAGGAGCTGAACATAGTGCATTTCGTAACTCAGAAAAACTCTCCTGACATTCAGCAGACCATGGCACCGGACTCGGAACATTTTTCCCAGTCAAAGCTACCAACGGTTTTGCTAAAAGAGAAAAATTTGGGATCCACTGCCTACAGTAAGAGGTAATACCTAGAAAGGCACGTACTTCTCTCTGTGTGCGAGGAACACTCATCTGCGTAATTGCTTTTATTCTCTCTGGGGTCAACTTCCTTCCCTCCTTTGACAAGAGATGACCTAGGTAGGTCACTTCTTGGCAGCAGTATTGCATTTTCGAAGGTGACACCTTGTGATTCAAATTAGACAAATGATGCAATAACGAAATCGTAGCTGCTTTGCAAGTTTCCTTGTCATCGGCAGCCACTAGAAGGTCATCTACATACTGCACTAGAGCAGAACCAGGAGGAAGTACAAAGGAATCTAACTGACTTTTTAATGCCTGACTGTAAATGGATGGGCTCTCACAATAGCCTTGTGGAGCGCGTTTAAACCTGAAGCTTCGACCTCCTAGACAGAAGCCGAAAATATCTCTGCTTTCCTCGGCTATTGAAATGCTGAAAAAGGCATTCTTCAAGTCGATGACTGAAAACCATGTAGCCGTTGCAGGAATCAATGTTAACAATGCAGTAATGTCTGGAACCACAGGAAACTGCGGAACCACAATTTTATTAACCTCTCTGAGATCAATAACAAATCTATATACTGGAGGCTTTGAAGGATCAGTACGTTTCAAAATTGGCAATACAGGACTATTACAGACATTTCCTTTAGTTTCTTCAACCACCCCTTTCTTAATCAAATCTTGCACAATCAATAAAAGTGCACGTTCACCTTCACTAGAAATTCTGTATTGAGGAATTCGTGGAAATTTTACATTTGCTTTCAAAGTGACTACATATGGTGGTATTTCTAAAAGGCCTACATCGTTAGGACCAGTCGCCCAAAGAGTATCAGGGAGTGAACGCAGCTCTGGTGGAAGTGCATCCATTGACAAGTACATCGGAGTGGTGATTCGTTTACCCAATGTAAGCTGTACTCCTTCCGCAGAACAGTACAATGTCGCATATAGGCGTTTTAACAAGTCTAAACCAAGCAGATTTTCATTACAACCTGTCGTCAAAATCAGGGGTGCTTTCAATTGACACGGTCCAACAGAAATAGACAAAGGACCAGATACAGGGTTGTAAACAGGGGCGCCTGAAAAACCTACAGAAACATTTGTTAAGCCGGACAAAGGTGCGCCAGGGAGTTTCGCATGAATGATAGAACTTTTTGCGGCACCAGTATCCAACAGAAACGGTTCGACTACAATTGATGTTGCTACTGCGACATAAGGCCCACTCTGATCCACTGGAACTGATACTACCCCCTCTCTCTGTCCATGGCTGTCCTAGTACTCATTTTGTTGAAATCCCTCATCAACTTCACAATAATCCTCAACATGATACTGTTGAGATCTATTTTGTTGGGCAGACTGTCCATTCCGCTGATCAAAGTGATTGGAAGGGCGATCATTTGTTTGTGGAGGCATAGCACCTCGTCCTCGACCTCTAGAATTTTGCACAAAACCACCACGACCTCTCTGAGCTGCTGCTGCGTTATTTTGCGCTAAGACTGGGCACTCATTCTTATAATGACCTTCTTTCTTACAATATGCACATTGATTCCATTGGTATTGTGGTCTCTGAGAACCATAATCTGTCCTTTGATACGACCCTTGCTGTGTATTGGTCTGATTCATGCGAGGCGGATATGCTTGTTGCAGAAGAACTTTAGTTTTTAAGTCTTTCGTTTTCTTATCTGATTTCTCTTTCTCCTCTTTATCCCTATTTTCATAATACTGTGCAGTTGCAAGTATTTGCGCAGTTGTAGAGACAGCCCACGCACTCTCGGAATCTTTTAATTTATTGCATAGCTCAGGTAGCAAATTGTGTACAAATTTATCGACAAACAATCTCTGTCCTCCTTCTGTGCTCATATCCTGACCACTGTGATCTACAAAAGTCTCTTCGATCCTCGTGAAAAAGTCGGAGACACTTTCGTCTTTCTTTTGCCTGCATGCGGACAACTTGTCCCAGTTAACACGCAATGCTGGCATCAGAGTTTTCATTAAGTCGATTATCCTACCTGGAAGATTAGCAATTAGAGGTTCGGGTTTGGAACCACCTATTTGCTGACCATCTGCTGCAACGATAGCTGCCCAATCACCACCTAGAGCAACTGGATGATTCTCTTTGCAAATTGTAGCCCAAATTGGTTGTGGAACTACATTCCCAAATAACATGTCAATGTCCGCTAGATTCATTACACAAGCCTCAACTGTTTGTGCTAACTCCTTATAATATCCGGCAGGATTCTTACGCGGATCTGGCAAGGCCTGTTTCACTGCTAACACTTCAGCTCGCTTCCACGGAATGTGTATCCACACTCTCTGGAATTGCGCCGGAGCGGCTGCAATACCAAGGACTGCATCAGCTTGTATAGCTTCGCGCCAAATTGGAGGAACCTCTCTCATTGGATATTGGCGATTCTGCTTCGTACTACTTTTCTCTAAGTCCCTCGGTGAACGAAGAGATGGATCATTCCTATAACTTAAAATCAGTTCCATCGCTTCTTTTATATTTTGACCTACAATCATACCTGCAGCAAACTCTTTCTGAACCTTAATTAAGTCTTCTAAATTCAATTCAGAGTCATCTTCTTCTAGTTCCTCACGTAAAAGAGAGCACATCTCGTCAAAGACATATCGTTGTGTTGGTTCATTCCATTGCATAAATGTATCTAATACATCTCTCGTACTATATCTCCTACTCTTCGAAATCCACCTGAGAGCCGTGGAATCTAATATTCCCCGTTCCTCAGTACTTGGGAGCTGACTACGTCTTTGTACAGAGTCAGAAGTAGGTGTCTTAATTAAAGATTTATAGAAAGGAGACAGAATGTTAGAGACAGAATCAGTGATTCTTCGACGAACAGAAAGCGGAGTCATAATACTAGCAGATGTAGAAAACACAGTAGCAGTTGGAACAGATTGTACAGGGACAGTAGGAGCATCAAGTAAGGTAGCTTGTGAAGCAGTAGGTGTAAGCAACACAGGTATAGGCAAAGAAGTCGGCAACCCAGGAAGAGGGGGTGCCGAAGGAACATTCACATTAACCACAGGAAGTACAGGGGCTTGATTCTGAGGGGCAGGAGCAGGAATACCAGGTTGTCCAGCAACCGGCAATTGAACATTCGGTACAGGTGGAGCCGTAGCACCCTGTGCATACGGTGGGGGTGACCGTAACAAGTAAGACAACAGAGGATCGTTTTCGGGGTCCTCTACTATCTTAGTTGTACTCGATGGCAAGGCTGGGTAGCACTTATCTATCGCTAAGTTACGCTCTCTAGTAGCTATCTCCATTGCTTTCTCAGACTCGTTATCTTGCAGCTGCTTAGCCGCTTGTTCTAAAGTTAACTCTTGCTCTTTCTGTTCTTTTTTCAACCTTTTAATTTCTCTCTGTTTAGATTCTTTTCGCCAGTAACGGAAAGAATCAAACATTGCCGGCCGGGCTTTCTTCTTAAACAATTTTACTTCTAAATTGTCAAGAACTTCAGGTTCAAAACTACCATGTAGTGGCCAACTAAGGACACCATCTTTTTCAGTGTATCGGACCCACACCTCATTATAAGATATAGGACCCACTCCAAACTTACAATAAAGATCATATAGGGGAGTTCCGATCGGAGGAACCAGACATGAGTCCTCCAAGCGGGAATCACTGTTGCAACCAAAGCACGACAACATACAATTTTTCCGACTTACCATTTTATAATCCGGAACACAGAACAAACAAACACAAACAGGAATGTGCACTCGAACCAAGAACTTAGGCCTACCAAAAGCGAACAAATGTATCGATACCCAAACTAAACCAATAGATTATCGTAACCAGAACAACCAGTGATAATCTTACGAAACCAAACCAAACCAAGAACTAAAAGGATTTTAACAACCCTTACGAAGTAACCAACTAGCAACCACTAAATACTTAACTGAGGCACTGAAGACGTCACCAAGGAGAAACCCGTCACGTTTCGCCGTACTAAGGACTGCACCTCGGGTCCAAGACAGGGCGACGGTCAAGGCAACGGACCACTGCAGCCGTCCGAACGGGAACCCTCGTGAAAGAGAACGTCGGGCCACTTTTGCGATATGCCGGGATCGATGAAGTGGGGCGCCTCCCTCAGGAATCTTCACACGAAGCTTCTCGAACTCTTCAGGCTTTTGGACCGTTACCGAATGACGTCGCCCCACGTGGGCGCCAATTGGAGTTCTGGAATTTTTTGGTTCCGTCCAGAGGTGTCAGGGATAACACCCGAAGACCCCGGAGTTCCACCTGTCTCGGTGCACAAATAAACAGAAACACGGGCTTCTCGATGGTGGCGTCAAAGACCAAAGGTTTATTTACTGCAGGGACACAGAAGTCACAGAAACTACACACGGGCAGTGTCTAGGAGCCTGTTCGATTTGTACAAAAAGGGTTGCTCCTTATATACTAAAATTTGAGCTTGAGGCAAATTCTTTACATGTAATACATTCCCAAACCTTTGTGTCCTAAACAATAAATATTTGGCGATGCACAGGAATCGTCGACAATATCTGATGTCAAAACATTACGAACAAGGGGTTCCCACTTTTCCATCATAATCTCATGTCAACTTTTCATTCAAGACCCGGACCGCCTCATCGTAAATTTCGTTACCTCCCCCTAATAAAGGCCCAGAAGGAAAGGAGCAGAGCCAGGTGCAGAAGATAGAAAAGCAGGATAAGGGATGTTTGTGGGTTGTAAATGGGCAAGGCTACCGGCTTCGGCCGCCTAATCATGATCAGGCCAACGAACACAAGAACCAGTATAGCAGGACTGGCCTCGGGCAGAGGAGGCAGCCTTTGTCGAGTCATGCAGCTACAGCGTGTTCTGTTCTAAGGTGCACGTGTCACTGGAAAGGTGAATCGCCGGCTAAGCCTACGTGTCCTTAATCGAAATGAAGTAATCAGAGTTTATTGCGTATGTGAGGGCAAGAAACACAAAATGGCTGCCATGATCTAAAATGGATGCCATGGGTAGTTCGGAAATGTGTTTGTTACAGGAGTACTCTTGCTCGTAGCATAGCGAAAACACCAGGATATGCTAAATGGATCATTTGCGGTTCGCTGATACCAATATTATGTATTTCCGACAATATTGAAAACACGGGTTCAAATCGTCACGGAACCTCAGAGCCACACTTCTCCACCTTGCCGGACAACACCACACACTCAGGATTCAGACCAAACCAGGGCATGGAAACTGCCCTTAAACCAGCAATGCATAACATCCAGGTCAGCATCCTTGCCCTCGAATGGATATACTCCTTCGTCAGTGGAAAACCCAAACCATAAACCTGCTGCCATAACCCCACTGGGTGAATTCATATGAGCTCACTACTGAAACATCCTCACTTATGCTGAGGACACACAACTGACACTGTCCCTATCGTACAGCAGGAACAAGTTTACCACATAGATGATAGATGTAGCCACCTGGATAAAATTCAAGAACTTCAAATTGAACTCGGACAGGGCTGTGGTGGTAGTCTTCAGGAAGAATGACTTGACATGAGACTCCACCTGGTGGCCCACAGATATTGGACCCAACCCTGTGCCCTGCTAGCAAGCAAGAAACCTTGGACTAGTCATAGCCAACAAACTGGACATGAATGCACAAGTCATCACAGTGTTCCTAGCCTGCTTCAACACACACGGGATGCTGAAGAAAATTTTCAACTGGCTACCAGACAACATCAGGAAAATAATCACCCAGGAGCTCGTCACCAGCAGACTAGACTATGGAAACATCCGGTATGCACATATTACCAACCAGCTCACAAGAAGATTGAAGACCATTCAAAATGCAGCAGCCAGACTAGTCTCAAACTTCCACACTGGGGCCCTATCACACTACACCTTAGGGAAGTTCATTACCTAGCCAATAGACAAGCATGCAGACTCCCAACTCCACAACCACACCTACACCTACAAAGCTCTCCACAATACTAGCCCTGCCTACCTGAACAGCCACATTCACGTCCACCAATCTTCCAGACACGGGTGCTCTTCTGATCTCTCACTAGCACACACCCCATGTATATACAAACGCAAATCAGGGCGCAGCACCTTCTCATACCTGGCCCATAAATTCTGGAACGACATCCCACAGCACATCAGAGCTTCCTCCTCTCTTCTTGATTTTATCAAAAAGAGCTGTAGACCTAGCTATTTGAGTAAATCCACAGGGCTAACCTCACACATCTTCTACAGAGCACCTGGATAATTTCACGGGTGATTAGCATCCAAAACAATACTGAAAACATAACATAACATGCATGTTGGACTTGGCACTTCAGTCAGGTTCACCCCAAAACCTTTTTTTGCTTTATTGTGATCTGGTGTTAGTGATTTTTGGCTTCTGCGCACTTTACCATTGTGTTCTAGGGTAAAGTGCGTGCGTGTGGTAAGGTTGGCCTGCCCTCCCATAGGAATGCATTGGGAATGTATGTGTCCATGGTAGTTCCTGATGCGTGGGGAGTGCAAGGGCGAGTTTGGTATGTGCAGACTCGTGTGATTAAATGCTGTGCGATGATGCGTGCAGCGTTAATGTACCTAGTGTGGAAGTGCCACTTCTAGAAGTTGGCATGTCTGTGTAATTTATGTGAATTGGCTGTCTGGCTTGTGATTGGCTGGAGCTGGCTGGTGATCCTGGCTCCAAAGGTCAGGATGGGTCTGCCCTGGTGGTGAATAGGGAGATTTACAGCCAGATGGGGGAAAGGAGTGCACCTGGGACCTGAATAGGGCTGGGCTTTCCCCACACAATGCTGGCTCCGCCCCCTGTGATGCGACTGATGACCCTGGCCTGACTAGTGAATGGTGAGAGGGGCTGAGCACAACAGAGAGCTCCAAAACCAGCTGCGTCTGATTTGTCCCCCACCCAGACAAAGGAGTTCTGTGGATAAAAAGGGACTGTGTCCCGATGCAAGTTGTTCTCTTGCTGATCCTAACTCGAGGGGGGCCTGCTGCTGCTGCTGCTGGACGCCAGGAGGAACCGCCACTGGGACTGCCTCCCTGCCTGGAGGACCCTGTGAGCTGGCCCCTGAGCCCAGCCTTTCCCCCCCCTCCTGCCTTACTTCTTGGATCTTGTCCCTGAACCTTTTGGGCTTTTGTGGCCTGCCAGCGCCTGGGGTGTGCTGGCCCCCCCAAAAAATAGCGCGTGGTACCGCTAGGGAGGCGACCCCTTTCCAGAGGGATTCCCTGGCGTGGGCATCCCCCCCTTGTTCTCCATTCCAGAGCAGGTGCCCACCCTGCCGAATTGCCCCATATTTACACTTTATATCTGACCCCCCTGAAGGGTGCCCACCCCGCCGGGGAATCGTGCATTTTAACAGGGACCCTCCCCATTTTAGTATTTATTTAACGGGTGCCTTCCCCATTTCTTGCCCGAGGAAATCACCGCCGCCATCCCGGGGCTCGAGGTGAGGGCCGCGCTGCCATTGGCTGCCTGTAGGAGCAACCCGGAAGTGCTTTTATGGGAAACAGGAAGCAGACTGGTGCCCACCCGCGCTCCTGCACCGCCAGCGAGAGGTTGGCGTCTTTCTCCAGGGCTCCTGGGAGTGAGGGAGAGCCACAGACTGCCGTGGTGCCCAGTGTGGTCAAAGAAGACCCAGGCAGGAGCCTATCCCGTGCTGGGCCGGACCGAGGAAAGGAGCCGGCGAGAAGAAGCCCGGCCGGTGGAGGAGACGAGGAATCAGGGCTCCCGCATCGGCGGTGTGAGCCCTGCATGTGTCCCCACCAGAGAGCCCCGAGTGCAGCCAGGAGGCCGGAGGAGAACCCCGTTGGCAAAATAGAGTCCCGGAGAGCCCCAGCAATCCGCCCGGTGAGTGTGAAGGACTGGGGGGAGTCGATTCCAGGCACTCTGCCAGCGCCTCTCTCCAGGCGCTCTGCCTCATTTTTTCCCTGTGGCCCCAGTTTCCTTGAGCCAGAGGGGTCAGTGTCCCACCTGTTCCATGCCCCAGTGCGAGGGCTCACGAGTCCCATGAATGGGACTCCATCGTTAGGGGACACCTTTTATTCTGAGCCTGAGAGGCTCCAAAGTTAATCCCTACATTTGGGGGGCATTTCGGGAGGTAGAGCGGCCCCGGCTGGCAGCGGGCCGCTCCCCCCATAGTCGTCAGCATTTCTTTCGAGCCACGAGGCTACTGAGGCCCCATTGGTTTCTTCAGAGCCCACGAGGCTCCAGGAACACAGTTCTTTCAAGCCCACGAGGCACCAGCACTGAAGGGGGCATTTGCTATTCATTGCCCCGAAGAGAGCCAGGAGGCACTCTGGTACCAGGCTCCCTGCTACAGCTGCCCAGCACTTAGTGGGCAGCTGCTTCATTTAGGCCTGTTCCTTTGCGCATTTATTCCTTGGCTGCCTGCGCAGCCAGCCCAGACATTCTGGACATTGGGTCTGTAAGCCCCTGAAAGGCCAGGTTGGCCTGGGGTCAGTTCTGTGATGTTTTGGCGCAAATGTGATACTTGCCTAATGTGATTTATGCAATGCTTTATTCCTATCCCTCTAAAGGTATGTTTGTATGCTTAGGAGGTTGTTTGCCCTAGTATAGTGATGCTAGTGAGTTCATGGTTCCCTGCGTGATATTTGCCTAAGGTGTTTAGGATTGCGTAGGTGGCACTTACCTTTTGCCAGTGGTTACTGGTTGTGTGCTACATTTGCTATTTGGTGCTACAGTTATTAGATGTTCTAATGTGCTTAGCGTTATTCCTACAAAGTGCTAATTCTACCAAGTGCTAGTTCTAAAAGTGCTTATTCCTGACAGTGGTCCATGTGGCCCTGTCCAATGTATATAATCCCCAGTAAATTCTGCCCGTGCCTATGGCACATTATAAAGTGTGTGTTTATTATCTAATGTGTTTGGTATAATACAAAGGCTATTTTTATATATAACCTTGTGTGGAGTTTCCTTTGTGGTGGGCCTTGGGTGTTGTTGCTGGGTGCGCGCGTAAACGCTTTACACATCGCCTCTGAGATAAGCCTGACTTCTCGTGCCAAGCTACCAAGAGGGTGAGCAGGGGTTGTCTTGGCGGGTGACTTCCTTGCCCTGACGTAGAATGGTGGTTTTTGCCCGGCTTTGGCGCAAGCCTTACCCAACCGGAAATCGCCATTTCTAACAATGCATTCTTCTTAGAAGCAAAAACAATGACCACATCAAACCTGTTTTGTAAACCCTCCTGGAAGTTGGGTCTTTTTCAGATGGCCACCACAGTTGGTCCAAGTCCTCCTGAGGTCAAAATAGTTTTTAGTTTCAAATGTTAGTACTTTTTGGAGTAGATCCTTTAGGTCATTCCTAGGACTTAAGATAGATGGCAGCACCTATATTCCCTGGAGGAGGAGTGTGTTTCACCAAAGGGTGTGCTGATGATAATGAGCAGTCTCTTCCTACCTGTTCAAAGGTATGCTCCAAACTTGTTATGGAAGAAATCTCCCTCCCAATATAAATTGATCTAAAATGGCTGTCCACAACCAGGACCCTTTCAAGTTACTTAACTTCCTGGACCCTCCCAAATGACCCTTCTGTAAAAAAGCTGAGCAGCATACCTCACACCAAGGACCCCCTGCCAAAATGCCTAAGCCATTGTTCGTAATTTGGAAGCAGTTTCACGACTACTAAGGGGAAGAAATACTGACAGGCAGGCAGCTTCAGGTAGACTAATACTAGTTAGCCAACTGGAACCATAGTCAGAAAATGTGTAGCTTTAAATAAGTCACTTTCCTCTATGTAAATCAAGAAGCCAGAATCACCATAAAAGCACTAGGTGAAAGGACTCTGCTGTTCTTCCTAGCCAAAGTAACGAAAATAACATTCTAACTGTGTTTTAGCTTTCCTCCTAGAAAAAATAATCACGTATACAATGCAAATAGCTTTTGAAGGCTAATCACAATAGGAACATGCCAACTCTATTTTTCGACATGTTGCACTTTTAGATACAAGGCAATATATTATTTGCGTGTTCGGTTTTAGATTAAAAAAGATGGGCCTTATGGACAGCATCCACATGGTAGAGTTTGTGTGTTTTCCACAAAGCTTATACGTTGTCCATTTTACTATGATGTTCAGTTATTTCATTGAGCCATTCGGGCACAGGCAATAAAGAGACGGTAAAAATGTATCAAGTTTGCTATGAATGAAACGGTGCCAGCTGATGGGATACACGTTTTGCGTTTGAACAAAACGTCGGAAGTGTACTTGAATGAGGGGGTAGAGAGCTGTAATTTCAGATATGGGGTGACAGTTTAGTAACAAGAGTTCAGTCAAGAAAAATATGGAATAAATGAGTGTTTGTGTGTTTCCTGAAAAAGGGGAGGGTAGGTTGGGTTCTGGACATCGTTGGCAGTGAGATTTAAGCAGCTAGTGTGGCCTCAGGGAAACATGAGTCTCGAAACATCAATTGTTCTGAATTGCATTTGACCACTCGATATAGGTAGAAGAGCAGAGAGGTATGACGGGTTGCCATTATGTGTCAGACCCCTTTTGTGAGGCCACAGGGCAGGCAGGGACATGTGGTTCTCACTGTGGGGTTTGAGGTCATGTGTCAGTAGTGTTCGGGTGCCCATTCTACTATATCCCTGCAAGCTGGGTGAATTACAATCTTTCCCAATTTGTCACTCAGGGTGGCACGAGAAACTAGCCATGGGATAAACAGTACGTCAACTATCTCTATCATAAACCCATATGCACAGTCTTGTCGCCAGCCACGGCGCACAACACGTCAAAAACCCAAATATCAAATGGTTCTCTGGGAAGTATCCGGGAGGGGGGAAACAGATACGCTATTATTATATTGTCCAACCAAATGCTTATCTTTAAATTAAAATAACGCACTTTAAATATACAGCAGAAGAAGCTACTACACACTCCATATATGGCTCATTTACAGGGTGGCAAAATCCATTTGAGGTCTAGTAAAATACTAATTCTCTCTATTGCCGGAACCTCCATTCTGCCATCCCATTTGGAGTTTCTCCTCAATCTAAGGTAACTTAGAGATAAGATACGGGTATGACATAAATTAGGCAAAGATACCTATCAGTATTATTTACCCTATTTCAGATCCTAGGTTAGTTCAATAGTCATTTAGGTCCAAGAATGTTGTATTGTCAAAAGTTAGCATTCCACCTGAAAAACTACTCTTTGTGTGCTTTAAGCCCAGTCTCTCAATTTGTGCAGGCATAGCCCAACGTTCCTTGTTCTTGATCTTGCTTGATGAAGTCTGCTCATTAAGGGGCAGATTTATGAAGGGCTTGCGCCACGTTTACGCCGCCGTTGCGTGACGCAACGGCACGGAAACGTGGCGCATCCCTGCGCCCTATTTACAACGTGACGCATCTAGGAGATGCGTCACGTTGTACAGCACTGCGCCATGAGGAGGCGTTCCTGCGCAGGGGGGGCGTTCCTGCGCAGGAACGCCTCCTGAAAGTGGCTGAGTGAAATCTATGAGATTTCACTCAGTCACTTTCAGGGCAATTCTGCGTCAAAACCCAGCGCCTGCTTGAAGCAGGCGTAAGGCTTGAGGCAGCATTGAAATAATAGGCCCCCCAGAGCATTGCTGGAGCTGCGTCGCGCTTGCGACGCAACTCTAGCAATGCGCCACATTTCCGGCACAGATGCGTCACGCATCTGTGCCGTTTTTGCCCCATGGTGCGCCGCATCATAAATGCGGCGCACCATGGGTGGCGTAGCTGTGGCGCATGTTAACTGGCGCATCCCTCGGGATGCGCCAGTTAACATAAATCTGCCCTTAAGTGTGTTTTAATAAACATAACTAACAATGTAGAAAATAATAAACGGCGGAGATTTTAAAAAGTGCAAGGTAAAAACGTGCAGGAGAGGCACAATACAAATCAAAGCTTCAATGAAAAGCATGCAGACAGGTTGAAAACTGGTGTTTCGAGAAGTGTCTATGACAGGAGAGAGAAACTGAATAATGTACTAAGTAATTTGCAAATCGAATTTAGAAAATCTGATAATGAAAATTCTTGAAGTAAGATGTTTCTTGCTTATGTTTTCTCTAATCATGGAAAGTCATAATCGAAAAATTATTGCTTGTATTTTCTTCTTTGAATATTCAAAATCAGACAATGCTTATGAATATTATTGAAATGATATTCTTTTGTATATTGTTCTCGTATGCATTTCATATTTCCATATACATTCATAAAAATAGTGAGTTTTATTTTTTAGAAAATGACGATATATGATATTTCAGTGAAGGCCTCAAACCCTATTAGGGATATTTTCCTTCCTAAGGTAGACCTCAGAGGAATGTATTTTGTCTTTCAATATTTCTAAAATGCTGGTATATTAGTTTAGCTGTGAATATTTTATCATTAGAGTTTCCTTTCTACGGTTGGAGTATTTCTTTCTATGAATAATTCTGTCAACTGTGTTGCACAATAATGTGGAAGTGAGCGTGTGAATATGACGAAATCTCAATGTGTTTCCTACTTCAGAGGTGACAATGACGTCTTGCAACAGAACAAAGGACTATCTTGTTAAAGTTACGGATGGACTAGGCTGGAAAATGATCACCTCATGGATCCTAACTAGGGGTGGGTGGAATTTGCGTAGTCGCGCTATGCAAAGCTCCACGAAACGGTAAAAAATCTCAGCGAGCACGCAAAAGTTCAGCAAACGCGCGGAATTGCTTGTTCCGCCGGTTCGCAATGAATTTTTTCTGTTTGTGAATGCTGTTTGCTTGCTTGGGGAAAAATATCTTGCAAAGACGCATTTTGAAACCGCGAACAAGCAAAAAATTCTGCAAAGCTGTAAATCGCTGATTTTTGGGCAATGCCACGTTCTCCGCAGAACGCAAAATTAACCAAATTCTGCAAATTTCACGAGCGGAACAGAAATTACTGCCCAGGCCTAATCCTAACCAATAGAATTGTGCAAAACTGTGAGAAATGAAACATATGAGGGTTGAAATTAGGAAAATGTTGTGGTATAAATATTTCTGCGGGAAAATACATTTTAGAGAGAGCCTTTTACTGCTGTAATCTTAATGCTACTCTGGCGGGCTATTATCCAAGCAATCCCGGGCACGACATTCTGTTGCTCCTAAATCTGATTCTCCCTTAAACTGAATTATCCTGATTCTCTTGCACTTCATCAGCTGGTGATGTTGCACAAGCTATACCTTTTCGGCTAATAGGTTGGCTAATTCAGACTGTTTCACTCTGTGCATCAGCTCAATGATCTTAGGTTTGTATGAATCTCAAACTGCATACTGAAATTGCAATCTATATCTTCTTTTTGTTTGTCTCTCTCTCCTTTAACGCTAGTTATTTATTTGATGTATTTTACCATGATCTGTATTTCGTGTTGTGATTTTTACCTGTATTTATTGAAATAACAGAAGTACTGACATTCTAATGTGTTTATGTATTGACCATTCATATTTGATGATTTTAATAAAAGTATCCTAATAAGTACACAGAGTGTGTCTTTATTAATGTGTTGTTTGACATGATATGTAGTATGACATATCATGGCAGGAACCTGAGATTGGCCTGCTCCTGAGGCTGGCATGCGGCTGTTCCTGTCTTGAGTCTGGCACCCTAGACTCTGGCAACCTAGGCTGGAAAAGGGTTTTTTATGATGATAGGATTGGCACAGTGGACAGATCACAGTCATATTAGCTTCAGTGCCTCTTAACCCCTTCGCCGCAGCGCAAATCCTGCTGTGGAGCGGGGGGACTCTGGGGTGAGTGCAGCGCTTCGGTGCTCCTGATGGCTCCACGACATCCTGAGTCATGGGCGGCATGTGCTCATGACAGTGTGGTTCCATCATGACCACGCCCGCTCATTAATTTGCCCACACAGGCGAGAAATTAGTGCTGCATGGGAGGAGCGGCAGCAGCATTATGGAACCACGCCGTCATGAGCACACGCCGCCCATGATTCTTGATGGCGTGGTTCCGTCATAAGCACTCAAGGGGTTAAGGTGTTATCCAGCACCGTGTTGTGAGCTGGCTACGGTGCCTGATGCATGATTCTAGCAGGTGGTGCGCACTAATAACATTTTGAGCATTCGTGTTGAAGGTGCAAGAAAGCAAGCGGTATTGGAAGATCAATATGTTAATGAATGACATTGCTTGGAGGCTGGGGGGGCTGTTGAGGGTGTGTGCAGTCTGCCCTCTTAAAGGTCAGCACTCAGCACGCAAAGTAAAGTCTATCTTATTGTTTATATGTGTAGCTGTTGGTGCCAAGGGTAGTGCTATTGCTCCCATGCCTGATGGGGTGTGGAAAGCTCATCCTGGTGATTTCTTTTACCTGTGCCAGGAGAAAGGAGTGTGCCTGCTGCTAATTTCCCAGGGGAGCTGTCCCTTCAGAAGGTGGCAGGCCATGAACCAGAGGCCCATTTGTGCCCTTCAACTTGGGAGATGCTGTCCTGGGGGAACAGAGCGCTCCCTCTGCCACCTTGGTGTAGTGCCAGCATGTCTGCCTTTCTGAATACATGGCGTGTCTCCATCAGGTTCACGCTGCAGCTTGCTGTCCCTGCTTGCTGTCAGTTTTAAGGTGTAAATTATGCACAAACTGTGCTCCTGGCATGACTTGGATGACATTATACCTTGGTGAACTGCAGAAAAAGCCAAATCCAGCTACCAGGGGTCCCATGATCTAGCCAGGCTGGCCGCAATATTTCCAGATTACACATTTACTAACAGCAATCACCAAAAAGTGTGGCCCTGTGCCAAAAGAGCGGACCACTCAGTGCCTCCTACTCACCACTGTGCACTCACTGTGCACTCTACCACCAAGCTGCAGGGGGGACTTCATTTACTCACCATATTACTTTTAATCTAGGAAACTCATTTTCAAAAATTATTTTTATCTTTGACATTAAAATCGCACAACACACCTCATCCAGGCCTTTCCCTTTTTGTTCTAAGTGTGCAGTATTATTCCAATCCATTACCAATAAATACCATGGAATATATCGATAGTCTGGCAGCATAGTTAAGTTCCTGGTCTGCAGCTGCTAATCCGAGCGTTACTACCTCCTTTGAACAGTTTACATCTCTTCCAAACCTCTAAAGTTTCAACAATTATCAATTAATTTGAACTCCCAATTCATATGCTCCCATTCATCCTAACCTCTTGTCTCTGTCTGTGTTTATCCTCCTGCAGGGCATACATGCGCCTCTCAAGTGACAAATCTTTCAGTGTCCGTTCCTTTAGCCATCCTTTTTTCATTAATTCATTTAAATTGCATAATTCTCTGGCAGCTTCGTATCTAACATACACTCCATAGAAAGGGATCGGTCACCTGAGAAGCATATATGAAATAGTTCTGAATTGTATTTATATATACTTAGTAAAGCCACACGTAGCTTCCCAGTATCTAACATGACTTACGGACAGACCAGAGAAAGTTGTTCTTAATTATTATAAACCCTCTTTCTAGTTTAATGCCCTTTTATGTTATGTTAACAGAGATTTGCTAGTGCTGTATATCTATCAGCATAGCTTTGCAGCGCTGTTGGATTGAAGACAAAAAACTGTCTTCTACCAGCTTCTTAATCTTGAGAATTATTCACACAAAGTTTCCTTTCCTTCCCTCATGCATGCCTCCATTGTGTTTTTGGGTTCCCCAATTTGTTGGATGCAGCAGCTTCAAAATGCTACAGCTAGGCGTGTGCCCCAGCTTCCTTTTCATCCTCTGCCATTCTTTTCTTAAATCCTGTGCATGAACAAAATCTTTGAAGCACTTTCTATAGTATTTACTACTTACCATTTTGGTCCTTGGTACGTACAGCAAGATGTTATCATCATAATCCAAGCCACATTCGGAGGTCATCAGAAGCCTATTTACATACAGGTCAAAGGGTTCAGCCACAGGCCCATGTGCTTTCTATGGGATCATGGACAAAACATTGAATTACTTGCACAGACGTTTGCATGCTATCAACAAACTGTGTAACTTCTGAATGGATTTAAAACGTAGTTTCGGTTTTCACTAATTTAATTAGCAGACTGTTAGGTATGACAATCATTTAATCTTTTTAGTCTCTTGACTTCTGATGTACATGTCTCAGCACCGGTACACCTTTATAGGTTGGAGCCTCTGACCTGCAAACTGCCCATAAGCTTTTCACCTTCGATTCTGTACCTTTGACAGTCCGCTGACTGCCGTATTTATTCCTCTCCTCAGTGTTATATTGAATATTTCTCAGTTACCTGCCAGGACAGAGGGGTTGTTTGAAACCGACTATTTTATTGATTGGACGGCAGTTATTGCAAAGGACAGAGGGTCGGATGTAATTATTGTTACTTCGTCTTCTACCTCATATTTATTTTATTATATTTTTGGGTGATCATTTGTGAACATTTGAAATTCAAAAAGTACTTTATATTTACATGCCAACAGAGGAAAGGTGGTAGCATAATGGCTACAGCTGCCAATCTTGGAGCAGGGGAACCAGGCTCGAGTCTCAGTGTTGGCTCAATATCCTGAGATTCACGGCAAATCACTTATTTCTTTCTAGCTGCCTCTTCTTTCTCCTTATTCCTTTCTATACTTTCTTTCCCTTTCTTGCAGTCCCTCCATTCATCCACCCCTTCTTGCTGTCTTATTTCCAATATGTTACTTTGTTTCTATCCTTCATATCTTCTCTCCATTCATTTACTTCTTTCTCGCTTTCTTTTTCAGTTTCTCCTGCCATAACTCTCTTCTTTCTTTTTGCCTTCAGCCACATATTTCCACACCAAATAATACTACTCCACACTATTTCACAAAACACCACTTCAAACCATGCCACATAATTCAATACAACACCACACAAATCAATGCCACACAATTCTGCACCACACAGCATATTTACACTCCACATTATACCACTAGGCATCACATAATTGCACTATACATAATTACATCCTACTCAATATAATATAAATACACCCCACATAAATGCACTCTATGCCACATACCCACAATACACATACATGCACTGCATAATATGACAAATAATTCAAATAGGCATAATTTCACTAAACACCACACAATTCCAAACTACACAATTCAACTCCAAACATTGCAAATACACACCACATAATTCCACACCAAACCACATATTTCAAAAACACAACACAATTCTACAACACACCAAACACCTCCAATACACACCACATTTTTCCACACCATGACACAAAATTTAATAACACACCACATAAATCATCTCCACAACATGCCACTACTTAACACACAATACCATTCCACATAATCACACATAATTTACTCCATAACCCACATTCGAATTATAGATAATTCCAAAACACTTAGTACGATTTAATTTCTAGCCACATAATTTCATCCACACAATTCCACAACAAACAATTCCAATACAATACATCTCTACCTTGCACTTCTACCAACACTGTCATCTCTCCCCCACTCACCCACTGCCTTGTTCATCTCTCTCACACTTCCAATACCCACTCTCATCTCGCAATACAGCTGCCGTCTCTCATCCCTCCCTTACACTACCTGCCTCCTCTCTATACTGCCTACTCACACATGATACCTTCTTCTACCTCCTCATGCTGTGCTCTAGTCCATCTTTTGCCTTCCTCCCCCAGTGCCCTCTCCACTTGTTTTATATGGTGTGATGTAAATATCGAACATAGCTTTACAATGTAAGATCTTATGTGGGAGTGGGAAAAAGTGTATCTTCTCAAACGTTGTAGGAGAACATTGACCAACAGTGAACATTTCTGCGATAAGTATTTCTGATATTCTTTCATAGCAGCAATAAAAATACTGCTGTAAATGGCAATTCATAAAGTGTGTGGGCCAGGAGCATTATGACCATAAGATAACTAGCAATTCCACACATCTGTTAATGCATTTTTAAAAAGCAGTCTTGAATCTGTAGGCAAAGATAACACAATGGTCTCAGGAGATTTGTCCCAATAAAACACGTTTGGCCGGAGGGGTGCAAATATGCAACAGCACCATAAAGTCAGATGTCACTCAAAGTTAGTAACACACAACTAATCAGAACACAGCATGGACATCACACATGTTGATCACACACTCCTCATGCCAGACATCTGGACACGTACCTACTGGCCATGCAGTATGTTCAAAGAAGAATAAGGCCCACCTGTTTTTTTTATCAAACCCCCGATTTAAGGCCCTGTGACTAGACTCAAACGCCTGTCATCAAAAGAATGCATAAATCATTTTATGATGCTCAATGTAAAGTATAAATTGACAGCCAAAACCAATATGTTTTGATACAGTCTTCAGACCCCGACTCTGTTGCCTGATTTGAACCAGTGTTCATGCTTTGCCAAATGCTTCTTGTCTTTTCATTTTTTCAAAGGTAAAGTCATATTCGAGCAACAACAGCATATATGAGCATATATGAGTATGATGTTATCGAAAAAAAGAAATAGTATGTTAAATAAATCCTAAAGAATACACACTATCACACAAAGTAGTTGTAAGTGCCATAGTGCTTGTGTGGGTAAATAATGTGGAAGTAGATAGAGGATATATAAAGCTTTTAGCAGAACCCGCATTTTGATGTTAATTCTTCATTCAAATAATTGCAATGGTGGGTTATCCCACATATTTTAAACCTTCATACACTCACAAGTAGTAAACCATATTTTGCTTGAAGTAATTTATTTTATTTTTACTTCAATTGTACTGTGAGTTATTCTAGATTCTATATCAATCAAAGAGTCTCTAGTCTATATTTCCAACAAAGAGCATCCAATCATCTAAGTTTTAACCAAATTCAAGTTATGCCCAAAACCTGTGCAAATTTACTAGCATCAGCCTCAATCGCTATAAGGTCACATCTATGGGGGGGGGGAAACAACCTTTACTACGCGGTCAAAACACTGCAGTACCATCACAACACAGATTTTACAACGCAAGTCGTTACCACGACTTGGACTGGAGGGCGCTCTAGACTAAGGAATAGAGTGATTTACTGTTACTGCACCTTCCCTACTGTACGTGGGCTGGAGTTGGAATAGTAAATCATACTATTCCTAAATCCAGCACCCTACAGCGCAAGTCCTGGTAACAACTTGCGTTGTAAAAGCTGTGTTGTGATGTACCGCGTTGTGATGTACCATGTGGTAACTTCATACATCCCTATGGGGAGGGGTAAAGAATCAGTTCTTGAGAATATATATCAATCTTTATCTTATGTATTAAAATTGGAACATAGAGTTTAACCAATGATGGATGTAAGGCTCTATGTAGAGGTAATACATGATTTTGAGGTAAGGAGCAGCAAGTTGATGTTATCTCTGGACATTACCAAGTTCAGGCAAGTCATTGTTGACCAATGCTACCTCTTTGCTTAGAGCATTGGAATTCATTTAGAAATGTTTGGAGGGTAGACATTCTGGTCCAATTAGCAGACAGGAGGTTCCTACCACCCAAATAAATGCTTTATAAGAATCATGCAATTTCTGTGGTATACCCCGGATGAACACTGATGCCTAATACATAATTAGTATAACATAATGTGCATATTGTTTAGAATCCCACCGATAAATACACCTTTGTTGTTCATTTGAAACAAATTCTGATATATGCTTTACTCAGCCGCGGTAACAAAGGTGAGGCCAAGCTGTCCCACTGCTGTTACCTCCATGGACCGTCGCTGGCACTACTCACAGTTCAGCCTAACCTTTTGCATAAATTTTAGCAACCAAGTTAACAAGGGTATGGTATAATGGTGTTGAAATCAGCTAAAAGTGTATTTAGGGAAAATAATCAGCTTATCCCTCTAACAGTATTGAGATGCAATTAACTGCAGGCCTATCTCCTCGGAAATTGTTGTTCATACTTGATTTGGCATGTTATCAAGGCCCAGCACTTTCCTTTTGGGTAGCAAGTCGTACATTATGACAAGTTCCAAAAAAGTAACAAAACTCAATCAATCAATCAATCATTTCATTTGTAAAGCGCGCTAAGTACCCGTGAGGGTCTCAAGGCGCTGGGAGGGGGGTAGGAGGTGGGCTGCTACTGATCGAAAAGCCAGGTCTTGAGAGGTTTTCTGAAGGCCAGCAGGTCCTGGGTCTGTCATAGGCTGGTAGGGAGAGTGTTCCAGGTCTTGGCGGTGAGGTAGGAGAAGAATCTGCCGCCGGCGATGGGTTTCCGGATGCGTGGAACTGTGGCGAGGGCAAGATTGGCAGAGCGGATGCTGCGGGTGGGGGTGTAGAAGCTGAGTTGGTTGTTGAGGTATGCTGGTCCTGCGTTGTGTAGGGCTTTGTGTGCATGGATGAGGCGTTTGAAGATGATCCTGTTGTTGACGGGGAGCCAATGCAGGCCTCTCAGGTGGGGTGTGATGTGGCTGAGTTGGGGGACGTCGAGGATCAGTCATGCCGAGGCGTTCTGGATGCGTTGCAGCCCTCTCAGGAGCTTGGTTGTTGTTCCTGTGTAGAGGGCGTTCCCGTAGTCCAGTCTGCTGGTGACGGGGGCCTGTGTGACGGTTTTCCTCGTGTCGGAGGGGATCCATTTGAAGATCCTGCGGAGCATTCAGAGGGTGTTGAAGCAGGAAGCGGAGACGGCGTTGACCTGCTTGGTCATGGAGAGGGCGGAGTCGAGGATCTGGGGCTGTTCCTAGCGATGTTGGCCACCAGGACTCGTCTCAGGCTGAGTGGGTGGGGCTGAGGATGAGGACCTCCATCTTGTCTGAATTCAGCTTCAGCCCGCTGTCCTTGATCCATTCGGCGACGGCCTTCATTCCTCTGTGGAGGTTGGCTTTGGAGGTGTGGGGGTCTTCGGTGAGGGATATGATCAGCTGGGTGTCGTCGGCGTAGGAGATGATGTTGAGGCTATGTTGTTGTGAGACGTGGGCGAGTGGTGCCATGTAGACATTGAACAGCGTCGGGCTGTGGGATGATCCCTGTGAAACACCTCAGATGATCTCGGTGGTCTTGGAGCGGAAGGATGGGAGAAGGACGCTCTGGGTTCTGCCACAGAGGAAGGATGTGGTCCAGGCCAGGGCCTTCTCTTGGATTCCGGCGTCATGGAGGTGTGCTGTTAGGGTGTGGTGGCAGACCGCGTCGAAGGCTGCTGATAGGTCCAGAAGGATGAGGGCGGCTGTTTCTCCTTTGTCCATAGGGATCCTGATGTCGTCGGTGGCGGCGATGAGGGCGGTCTCGGTGCTGTGGTTGCTGCAGAAGCCGGACTGGGATGGGTCCAGGATGTTGTTGTCTTCGAGGTAGCAGGTCAGCTGTCTGTTGACGATCTTCTCCGTGAGTTTCGCCAGAAAAGGGAGCAGGAAAATGGGCCGGACGTTCTTGAGGTCGTTGGGGTCCGCCTTGGGTTTCTTCAGTAGGGCATTGATCTCAGTGTGCTTCCAGCTCTCAGCAAAGGTTGCTGTCTCGAAGGAGATGTTTATTGTTTTCCAGAGAAGTGGTGCGATAGCTGTGCTGGCTTTGTTGAAAATGTGGTGAGGGCATGGGTCAGATGGGGATCTGGAGTGGATGGAGCTCATGGTCTTAATGGTGTCTTCATTGCTGACGTTGGACCAGGTGGTCAGGCGACTGGTGCGGGTGGTGGTCGCAGGGGTGGTGGTCTCGGCGGTGGATGTGGGGGTGGCGGTGTCGAAGCTGTTGTGGATGTCGGTGATCTTGCGGTGAAAGAAGGAGCCAGTGGGTTGCACAGGTCTTGTGATGGTGGAATGTCGTTGGTGTTGGAGCTGGTTTGGAGAGTTCTATCACGATGTTAAAGAACTCTTTGCAGTTGTGTGCATCCTGTCTAGGCGGTCCTTGAAGGCGGTCCTCTTGGTTGTCCTGATGAGTTGGTGGTGTCTGCGGGTGGGGTTCTTGTGGGCTGTGTAGCTGTCTGGTGTTCGGTCATGGAGTCAGCTCTTCTCCAGCTTCCGACAGGGGCGCATGGAGGTCCGGAGGTCTTCGGTGAACCATGCGGCTTTCTTGCTGGTGTGATTGGTGGTGGAGGTCTTGAGTGAGGCAACGGTGTCGGCGAAGTCATTGATTCCTACCCCCGGAGTTCGGTGGGTGGGGGGGGTACTGTAGGCCGAGCACTTTGCAAGGGACGGTTGTGGTTCCCAGTCCGGCCCTGGTTGTTAATTTGAAGTACAGACAAATGTTTTCTAAGTAAGAACAGTTCACATTTAGAAAGGCTGTCCTCAAAAGGCTATGACAGAACTGAGTTTAGTATAGAGGATTGATTCATAGCAAACAAAACTCGGGGGTTCACGCCGGCCACCATGGGGAAGCCGAGAGGCAAGCAGGAAGAAGCGGCGACCTCGGAAATAGCAGAGGGCGACACAGGGGAGCCCACTGACCTGAAGCGGCTGCAAGATTGCATCCTGGAGGCCATAACGGCAACGAGAGAAGCGCTGCACAATGACATCGCGCAGGTGGCGACGGGGCTCGGCCTGCTTCGTGCCGACCACGATAAGCTGAAAGACAGAGTGAAAGAAACAGAGGTTGCCCTGAAGGACCTAGCTCCTGCCCACAAAACTCTAGAGGGCAAACTCATGGAGGCTCTAGGCCGGATTCAGATTTTGGAAAGGCGAGCAGAGGACGCGGAAAACAGGAGCCAATGCAGTAACGTGCGAATTGTAGGTGTTCCGGAGAGCGAAGGGGGGTCTGACTTGGTGGCCTACTGTGACTATTGGCTTAAAACTGTAGTAGCACCTGAGGGCCTGTCACCCTTCTTCACCCTGGAGAGGGCGCATCGGGTTCCATCCGGGCCACCCAAACCTGGCCTACCGCCGAGACCCATCGTGGCCAAGCTGCTGCACTACAGGGACAGGGATCTGCTGCTGCCAAGAGCCCGGGACGCTGGCCCATTCCAAATTGCGAATAGTAAAGTCACGCTGTTTCCAGATTTCACGTTTGAGACGCAAAGGCTGCAAGCTTCCTTTCTGACGATCAAGAGGGAGCTGTGCACAGAGGGCATCCTGTACTCCTTGTTATTCCCTGCCAGACTTTGAATTGTGGTGGACGACAAAGCAATGTTTTTCAGCTTGGCCGCGGACGCTTGGGACTGGTGGGAAACCTACAAAGCGGGCACGGATGGAGCCAATATTCGAGAGGAGCGGGAAAAGGAGAGGGAGCGAGCACCAGAGGGCCTGCGCAAATCGCAAAGACTACGCAAACGGCGGCGCGGTGCTGGGAAACCGACCGCCTCGCAAATGGAGGCTGAACGCAAGGCGGCACTGCAAGCGGTAATCATGTTGGCGAGAACGGAGGACTCCCAGTCCAAACGAGGCACGGACACAGAGACACATGCATCGGCCTCGGGATCGGAGTCGGACCTATCTGGGATCCACGACCCCAAGGGCCCGGTGGTGACGCCGCAAACGGCAGAAGACATCCTGAACATCTGACTTACGCCTGATGGGTAAAGGGAAGGGAACTTGAGGGGTTTCACCTGGTTAGCGGGTATATTAGCTCCAGGCTTGGGCGCTGGGTGAATGGCTGAGAGCTGTTCTCAGAAATGGGGGGATGGGTGTGGACCTGGGACATGTGGCCCCCTCTTGGGCGAGGCCTCGCTCCGTACGCCCTTAAGGCACTTGCGGCTGCGGCCGTGAACTAGTCACCTGGGGGTTCTCAGTTAAGGGAGTTTGGATGGGGTCTGGTATCTCGATATTGGGGCCTGTTCTGGGGGGAGGGGGTACACCACAGTTGGGGTTTGTGGCAGGGAGTTTTTTGCAGACACCGACCCCGGATTGCTTAGGGTCTGGACAGTTGGGAGTTTACGTTTGGGGCTGGGGTGGGGCCATCATCCGCAGGAGCACGAACATGGGGGGGAGTCGGAACCTTGAATTACGGGACAATGGCTAACTTGAATGTTTTGAAGTGCATGACCTGGAACGTGAGGGGCCTACACACGATGCAGCGCAGACATAAAGTGCACGCCTACCTATTGAGGAGGGGGATTCACATTGCGCTCTTACAGGAGACACACATTACAAAGCAGGAAGGGGTGGCGTTGCAGAGGGGTCAGGTTTTCCACACCTCTTACTCGGCCTACGCAAGGGGAGCCCTGATATGGATCACAGCGGGGACACCTTTTCAATTAACGCGGCAGCTGGTAGATCCAGAGGGGAGATTTGTGGTGGTGGAGGGCAGGTTATGGGGTAAAGATATTGTCCTATGCAGTGTATATGCCCCGAATATAGAACAACTGGCTTTTTATGCAGGCTTATCGGGGACACTGGCGCGCTTTCTAGTGGGTCCGGTACTCCTGGGAGGGGACTTCAACTCCGTGGCGGAAGTGCATCTGGATAGGTCACACCCGCCACTGGGCGATTCCCCGGTGTACCGCATTGCCAAGGGTAGACGGGACAGGCAGGAGAGCTGGTGGTTAACTGATGCATGGAGGACGCAACATCCAACGGACCGGGATTACTCGTTCTACTCCGGGCTACATGATCTCCACGTTAGGCTAGATGCGATATTATGTTCGCGGGAAGTGTTGCCGTATGTTACCTGGTCGGAATATCTAACAAGAACGTTTTCGGACCATAATCCGCTTCTGATTCACTTAAACTGGGTGACGGAAAAGCCTAGGGTGCCGACCTGGAGGCTCCGACCGGAAACTCTGGAGGACCCGCTGCTCGGGGCAGCACTGGAGGAGGGATTGACACAGTACTTTACCATCAACGAGGGGTCCACGGACTCTAGGGCAGTGGAATGGGACGCTTTTAAAGTGGTAGTGAGGGGACAGTGTATCACACAGTACGTGGGCACGAGGAGGGTGTTGTTGACCGACCTGGAGAAGGCGGACGCAAAACTGCGGGAAGCGGAGAGGGAACGGCCTGGTCGACCGGAGCTTCAAGAGGCGGTAAGCTCGGCTAGAGAAGCGGTGGTGGTTGAGGTGGAAAGGCTACGGGCTTACGATCATCGGGCGTATGCGCTGCGCTCTCATGTGGAGGGTGATCGATCGGGCACTCTGTTGGCGTGGCTTGCAAACCCCACGAAGCGCAGCTCCCCTATTTTGCAAATTGCAGATGAGGAGGGATACCTGTCCTACACCCAATCGGCCATAGTGGACGGCTTTCAGAGGTACTACGGGAGACTCTATAGCAGTACCCTGGACGACCGGGGGGAGGAGACAGCGACTTTCCTGGGAGGCCTCACCCTGCAGCGCTTAGAGGAAGAGCAAGCGGAGGACTTAGGAAGAGACATTGACTTGGGGGAGATTAGAAGAGCTATCAAGTCCATGGCCCGCAATAAGACGCCGGGGATAGATGGATTGCCCATTGAATTCTACGGCAAGTATGTGGACGCCTTAGCGCCGCGGCTTTTAGCCGTGTACAAGGAAGCAGGGACCACGGGCCGGCTTCCCCAATCGATGCGTGAAGCGATAGTCATTCTGTTACTAAAACCTGGCAGAGAAGGCAGTAGCCCTGCATCTTATAGACCGCTCTCAATGCTGACTGCTGACTATAAAATCTTAAGCTCTATACTGGCGGCAAGACTCTTGCCGCATATGTCCACTCTGATCCATGAAGATCAGAACGGCTTTATCCCTGCTCGGAACACAACGCTAAATATTAGGAGGCTTATCCGACTCATGGAAGATTTGCGGGAGGGGAACGGAACTCCATTTGCCCTCTTGGTTGACATCGAAAAAGCGTTCGATAGTCTGGAATGGAATTATTTATACATGGTCATGGAATGCTTCGGGTTGGGCGCAGGATATATCCGTTGGACGAAGGTGCTTTATGCAGCGGCGGTGGCGAGAGTGCGGGTCGGGTCCTTGGTGTCCCAACAATACCCGGTGGAGAGAGGCACCCGGCAGGGATGCTCCCTATCCCCCTTACTGTTCGCCTTGGCGATTGAGCCGTTGGCGGCGGAGGCCCGCAAGGGGCGATATTTTGCAGGTGTGCGAGCTAGAGATGGGCAACAGTTTATCTTGCTGTACGCCGATGACCTCCTGCTGTTCCTTGACAACGACGCAACAGAGCTCGACGGAGTGGAGGAGTTGCTGGGGCGGTTTGGTGGCCTGTCGGGGTTAAAGGTTAATTGGACAAAAACGTGCCTTTTTCCATTAAGGGAGGGCACGGCCCGCCCAGACCACCGACCGCTACTTCGTTGGGAACCAACCTGTCTCCATTACCTTGGAGTTTACATCTATCACACTGCGGCGGCTCTGTTCGAGGGCAATGTGGAGAGAAGCGTTAGGGGGCTAAAAGGTAGCATGGCCTTCTGGGCCACGCTTCCACTGTCCATAGCTGGTAGGATAGCTCTCTTGAAGATGGTGGCACTGCCGCGGCTCCTGTACTACTTTCGGACGCTTCCGATCTGGATCCCCAGCTCCTTTTTCCGCCGACTTAGGACCCAGTGCACTACTTTCTTGTGGGGGGCGGGCAGGTGCAGAGTGGCACTGGCGACACTCACCCGCCCGAAAGATGAAGGGGGTTTGGCGTTCCCAGATTACGAGCTCTACTACCTTGCTGCCCAGCTGCAGGTATTCACGCAAGAGGTGGCTCGCGTATACCGGGGCCCGGAAGACGGGCGACTGCGGGGCACGCCACGGCATGTACTGGCCTACATTGCATTAGGACAGAAACTTGCCGCCTGGGACTTGTCCCTTGAGCAAGACACATTTCGGCGATGCTGGAACCGGGCGCAGAAGCGAGCGGGGATTAAGCACCCTTACGCCCCGGAGATGCCATTGGGCATGCTAACCGCGCTACCGCACGGAGGCGATTGGTCCCGCCTACAACAATGGGAGGAAGCGGGCGTACAGGTAATAGGGGATCTTTTTGAAAACGGGGAGTTCCTCCCGTTCCTAGCCCTCCAGGAACGCTTCGACCTTCCGCGCGGGGGTTACCTCCTTCACGCAGCTATAATAAGAGCGATGCAGAAACACTGGGGACTGGGACTGGCGGAGCCAGAGACGGCTATGGCTTGCCAGTACACCATGATGCCGGCGGGAACGGTGAAGGCGGTGACTTGCTTATATAACAGAATGCTCCGTGAGCATTTGCCGCCCCTAGAAAAGCTGAAACTCAAGTGGGAAACTGACCTGGGCAGGCCCATACCAGACACGACGTGGGCGCAATTGGTGCGGCGGGCGCGTAACAGCACAAGGAACGCTAGATTTCAAATTATTCATTATTATATACTGCACAGGGCGTATATGACCCCTGGGAGGATCCTGAGATACTTTGGCGCGACTGACGCGAGATGCCCCCGCTGCCCGACAGAGGGAGCGGAGCTGGTGCATATGCTCTGGTCATGCCCGGCTCTGTCGGACTACTGGCAGGCCGTGGGTGAGACTTTGAATGAGGTGACGGACCGGACTGTTGACTTTGACCCAGCGGCGTGCCTCCTGCATTGGTTCCCACATACCCCCAAAAACAGGCTCTCAAGTAAATTCATAGATATGGGTTTGATGGTAGCCAAGCGTGAGATTACTAGAAACTGGAAGGCAAGGTCGGGCGCGACGTATTAGAGGTGGTACAACGAATTTTTTAAATGGGCGGCTTGCGACAGCACATATAGGTATCAGTTGGCGCGTAGAACCACTAATGAGAGAGCGCTAGAACAGGCGACGGCCTGGGAGGTGATGGTGCAGGGCCTCAGGGACAGTGGCATAGTGGATGAAGGGGAGGAACTTGGCGTTGCCGGGGGCGACACTTCACAATGACCGAGAGAGAAGAGAACCGGTAGAGGGGGATGTCTGACGACCAAGTTTAGCTATATACATCAGGTGGCCCATGAGCGGATGATGGGGTGGGGGGGAGAGGTGTCAGGGGGGTTGCATTCTCTGGGACGGGGGGAGTTGGGGGGGAGTTTTATGTTTACTCAGATGAGGACCTAAAAGTAGGCACACACATCTTACTGCGAGACGATACTCCTGTGGAAGTGTAACCGGGCATGTGGGAGCTGTGATTTTGTCACCGCCCGGCCCCCGGGTTGTGGGCCCGCAGGCTGTGTAAATTGGCAGATGGTATACCGGACTGCAGCACTCTGATTGATACTGTATATGTATTACTATTGGCCTGCGTATTGTGTGTCTACAATAAAAATTACTTAAAAAAAAAAATAGAAAGTTTTGGAAAACCACAGAAGTCAGGTAAAGTAATTGTGGCAGGTGTAAGTAGTAAAATTAATGCCATTGTAGAGTTCAGAGTTTTGCCAATGAGGGTCCAAAAGGACCTGGTGTATGGACATTCGCAAATGATATGGACTATATCACAACCAGGATTGAAGCATCTCCAGCAATTAGTATGCAATAGTAAGCCCGCTTTATGTAGTTTAACCGGTGACCAGTGGCAATCATGAAGAATGTTAAAGATGCAGAATTTAAGTCGCGCTTCACGAACACCTTTGTGCAGCCCCTCCAGAATGTGATCCCATTCAGCTATTGTATATAAAATAGATAAGCAGGATTGCCATTTAGTGCGAAGAGTATGAGAAAGAGGTTGAGAAAAAAGAGGTAGCAAAAAGATTTTATAAAGACCAGAGGTCACACTCTTAAACTTCCCCCATATTTGCAGATAAGATAATATTGGAGAAACCTGAAGCAACCAAGGGGGAGATCCCAAGTGTTTCTTCAGAAATTGTTGAAGTTGAATGTATTTATAGGAATGTTGTATTGGAAGATTGAACTCCTCACAAAGTTGGGAGAAATCTCCATCATGGAGAATTTGATCTGGGGAATAAATACCCAGTTCTTGCCATAAAGACCAGGATAAAGTACGACCATTGTTACGAATGCCTGAGTTATTCCACAGGGGAGCTTTAAAATGAATTTGCAAATTTGAACTTAATATGTGATGACCCCTCTGCCAAGATCTATGCATAGCTGATAAGGTCAGGTTTGTAGGATCAGAAGAACTAGTCTCACTACCATATAAAAGAGATAGTCCTGTGTCCTGAGATAGGAGATGACGTTCAACTGATACCCATTGAGGAATGTCTTTAGATTTTGGCAGGAAATAAGAGAGTTGAGAAATGTGTAAGGCAAGGGAATAATGTTCAATGGCACGGTTTAGCTGAGCCCCAAATAAAGAGTTTAATCTTGGAATCAATTGATCTAAGGGTAGCTAAAGGAATTTGGAGGGGGAGCATGCCTAAAACATAAATGAATCTTGATAAAGTAACCATCTTGATAGCTTGAACTCCACCCCATAAAGATATTCCTAGAGCTTTCCACTTATCAAAATTCCTCTGCATCTGAGAAAATAAAAGAGCTAAGTTAACCACAGCCATATTTTCCAAACCTCTATTGATCAAAATTCCTAGATATTTAAGATGTGAAGATTGCCAGTAAAAAGAGAATCCATAAATTACTGATTTCGTAGTGCCAACTGAAATAGGTAACGCTTCACTTTTATCCCAATTTATTTTATAACAGAAAAAAGAGGAAAAATCATTAATAATTTAGAGAAGGGCTGAGAGAGATTGGGGGGGATTGGTAAGAGTAAGAAGAATGGCATCTGCATATAAGTAAATGTTAGAATGCCCAATGGGAAGGAGGACACCTCTAACATCATCAGATTGTTGAAGTGCAGCAGCGCGAGGTTCCATTGCTAAGAGAAAAAGAAGGGGGATAGCGGCAACCCCGGCTGTACCTCTTCGGATTGGAAATGGGGTAGATAAAAAAACCCCACAATTGACTTGAGCTGATGGGTTATCATATAATAAACACACTTTATTAATAAATTGGTCGCCCAATCCAAATCTGTGCATTATTGTAAAGAGATATTCCCACTCAATGCAGTCAAACGCTTTCTCAGCATCAAGCGAAAGGGCCAAGGCTTCTTTTGGAAGATGTTTAGCAGACCATAGCGTGTGAGCCAGCGTACGAAGAGGATTTCGGGAGGAACAATCCGGAACAAAACCCACTTGGGAATTATGTATCAATGAGGGTAGTACTTTACGGAGACGGGATGCTAAGATACTAGCTAAAATCTCAATATCAGAATTTAATAAGGAAATAGGGAGATAGCTTCCACCTAAAAGGGGGCATTTGCCAGGTTTGGGTAAAGCAGCTATAATTGCTTTATTAGAAAGGGGACCTAAGGAAGATTCTTTATCAGCCTCGAGAAATGCAGCATGCAAATTATCAATCATATTCTGACCAGTCCATCTATAAAATTCAGCAGCAAAACGGTCCTCCCCAGGGGCTTTATGGAAGGGCAGAGCAGTGATAGCAGAAGAAATGTCATCTCTTGTGATATCACCTTCAAGCAAGGCTCTGCCATCATCAGAGAGCCGCAGAAGATTCACAGCTGCTAGAAAGGATGATATCTTATCTAGATCAAGTTGATTATTTGGAGTATATAGAGATTGATAAAAGGAGGCAAATTCATTAACTATTTCCTGAGGCCTGGTAAGTATTTCACCTTGAGTTGACCTAATATCTGGAATAGCCATAGAGGCTTCTCTTTGATGTAATTCTGCAGCTAATAATCGGCCAGCTTTTTCCCTTGTTCGTAGTGTTTCCCTTTCATTCTTTGCAAAGCATACTCAGCCTTAGATGTAAAGAGACCATTAAGGGGCATGTGTGCTTGTTCCAATAGTTTGCAATTTTGGGAATAATGCTGAATGTCTCGTTCTAATTCTTCTGGTTTTGCGATATTGTTCTTATTAATGAAAGCAGCATCTTGCATTAACTGTCCTCTAATGGTGGCTTTTGCTGCCGCCCAAACTGTTCTCCTAGAAGTGACAGAGTCCTGATTGATAGTGAGATAATCTTGGAGATGAGACTGTAAAAGAAGTTTACCCCCGGGTGTCCTATCTTTCTGTAAGCTCATTCGCCATGGTATGCGTCCCGGTTTAGATAAGCCTAAATCTAGAGATAGAAGAACAGGAGAATGATCAGATAATGCAGCTTCTAAAATGTTAGAATCTGTGACTAATTGAACGCTTTGTGAGATAGAAGAAAATTGTCTAGACAGGGGAATGTGCCATGTATGGAAGAAAAGAACGTATTTTCCTTATCGTGTGGGTGGCTGAGATGCCAATGGTCAACCAAAACATTATCAGAAAGTATATCTTTCAAAATGGCCCTATCTGCTGCATTAACCCTGTCAAACGGACCCGTTTTGTCCAAGATAGGATCTTGTACCAAATTCCAGTCCCCACCAATGAGATATTGTGAGACATTATTTCTTTAAGAAGACGATTCAGTTGAAGGAAAAAGTGTTTTTTAGTGCCAATGGGAGCATAGATTGATCCAAGACAAATTGAAGAATTCCCAATACATAATTTAGCAAAGACATAGCGACCTTCAGGATCTGACCATATCTTAGAAATATTAATGGGGAGTGATCTCCGGATAAGAATAGCCACCCCACATTTACGAACAGGATTAGGATTGGTAGGGTCATTTTTGTGTACACTGCTAGGAATTACCCTCCCAACCGAATCTCTACTGAGTTTGTTAGATTCAATCTCATAAAGGTGCGTTTCCTGCAATAAAGCAATGTCAACATATTTGCACTGTAAATAAGAAAGAACTTTCTTCCTTTTAATGTAATGGGTGAGACCATGTACATTCAATGTAATAACAGATAAAGGATGAGTTTCAGTCTTAATGAAATATGTTCAAAAGAGAGTAATAATTAATATGATAAACAAACAATAAGAAAGAATAAGAAAAATGAAAAGGGAATAGGGCAGGATGGGCGGAGGGTTACCCCGGCAATTAAGAGAGAATAAAAAATGCAAAAAAAGATGGTGAGGAAGATATAAGAAAAATAAGAGGAAAGATGTAAAGAGATAACTAAAGAAGATCGAGCGAAATAGAGATATGTTAATATTAAAGTAGAAATGAAGCAGATGCTGTTTGTTTGGAAGTATAAGTATACAAACCGGGGGAAAGAGGAATGTAGGAGATAGGAAAATTAGAAGAAGTAAATGAGAGAATAGGATATCAAGAAAGTTGGGAAACTTAGACTGTGAGTCACGGGTCTGAGCGCACTAGAGCACCACCGCGGGATAGGACCCCATTGGAGAGAAGAAGAAGTTAAAGATCAACAGAATAGGTGACAGTGTGAGGTAGGGAGCCCATTAAGACAGGTTGACAAAAAGATATAGATACGATAGGAGACGATATAAGAGTTAGGGGGACAGATTCAGAATGTGATAACTAGTAATCAAGCAGCCAAATACTAAAACGACTATAGTAGAATATGTCCTATAGTATTGTGTCAGAGCCTATAAAATTGATAGCAACAAACAAAAACTTTAATATAATAAAAATTATAAGAATACATTATGGGGAAAATACAATATATGATGGCAGAATTAAAGAGGTTCAGGTAACAGTGACTTATAATGAAATGTGAGTTATGTATAATATAAGCACTTGTAAGTAAAAGGACGTAAAGGATGCGGAACATATCAGTATTTAATATCTGAGCTAGAAATAGAGAAATATATATTAAAATAGTGTACTACAATAAAAAAGGCAAGGTAATATGCTACCATATGATAAGAAAGCGTGCATAAATATTGAATTCTGACAGATAAAGAAAAGGAAAAAACAATACTAACTGTAAGTCATTGAATAATATGTGAATGTTAAAACATGCATATAAAGATAAAGTAATTCCAGTACCTCTAATAGTAAAATGAGAACGAAGAATAAATATGAGATTTGCTATGAACTATATCTAAGTATGCAAAAACAATTTGATAACACGCAGTTGAGAATCTTACATCTGAAGAGTATTTATGACTATAATTCATCTAACAATGTATGAATATAATAACATGAAGAGGCACACACATTAATTCTGGTAGTAATATCAATAAAGAGAGACCAAGGGTGAATATAAGATATAGTAATAACTATATCTAGGCATATAAATAGGTAGTTAAATAACAATGAATTGTTCAGTCTGCATCTGAAGGAGTTTAAAGAGGTGATCTAGATTTGTCTCTCTGCGGTTCTTTTGTAAGTGTAGAGACAGATTGTAAAGCTGAGCTTTTCTCTTCTTGGCAACGATTGGCTCTATTCAAATCTCTACCCCATTGCCTAGAGTTCCTAGAGGCTCGTTGACTGTGCACCAACAGTTGCAAGGAAAAGGAAGAAGATGGTTGGGACTGGTCATAATGTGAGGGCTGAGTTTCCATGACCTGAGGTTAGAAACCATCTAGAAATTTCAAACAAACCATACTTGATATCCAACTGACGTAGCTGAGGTTGCATTGAGAGAAATGCCTTTCGTCGTTCATTTGTTTCCTTAGTAAAATCAGATGCTATTTGAATGATATGACCCTTAAAGTAAAAGGAGCCTTGTGAGCAAGCTGCAGTCAGTACTTGTCGGGTTTGCTCATGACGAAGAAAACAGGCAATAATCAGCTTCGGACGCGCTGCCGGATCTTTGCGTGGAGGGCCAATTCTGTGAGCCCGTTGGATTTCAAGAGGTGGAGGGAAGGAGATGGCAGTCATTTTTGGAAGGATATCACATAGAAATATTTTTGTGTTTTGGCCTTGAATATTTTCCGGAAATCCAAAGAAGCGGACATTATCCCATCTACTGCGATCTTCTAAGTAAATGATTTTGCTGTGCAGAAAGAGAAGATCTTGGTCTGTGTTTTGAAATGAGTCAAGGCGATGTTCCATTACCAGTATTTTAGAGTCAAGGCTTTCAATTCTGGTATGAAAGTTTGTGATGTCTGCTCTAATTTTTATGTCAGTAATTCTTTTATTGTATAGTTAATAAAAACCGTTACAATGTGAAATGCAAACTTGTTTTAAAATATTTAGAAAAATACATTATTATACTGGTGTTAAAAGCAGCTGTTGATTAAAATTATAAAAAACAGTGATAATATTAGTTTAGAAGATTGATTCACTAATAAGAGATACAGTTTTGAGAATCCTAAACATTTAAGGTGGAATTAGCTTGTTACAAACTTTTTTTTTCTCGAAATTAATAACATATTTAATCATTCGACAAATAAATTGTGGGTCTACTGAGTCCATCACTTGTAGAATCGCTGAGTGGCATGTACGGATTCCTTTTTCTTTAAATTTTGCCTTTAGTAAGCTCCGGCGTTCACAATCCAGTGCAGGGCAAATGCAGATCAAGTGAATAAAGTCTTGTATGGCAGCGCCACATAGGTCACACTCCTTGGGGCCTGATTGCTTCCAGCCAGGTTGATCAGCGTTTGTTGGTAGTTTACCCATATGTAGGTTTAAATATTTTTGTTTAAGGTGCAATGGAAAGGCGAGACCTAGATAGGTTGCAGGTGCCGGCTTATTATAAGATTGCAGTATCATCCAAGCGTGTGAGTGTTGTCTCAGAGTTAATTTGTCGTCAATCAGCGAGTGCATGTTGGCTGCCTTTTTTACGGCCTGCTCAAATATGGACGCAGGTAGCTTCTTTTGCCATAGTGGTGCCAATTCAGTGATTTCTTAAGGTACGTGCGCTACGTGGGTACGTGGGCGCATCCCTGTGTACTAGGCACACTTGTTGAAGTTCAGATTAACTGACTCAGGTGAAGGTTCAATCGAAAATAGTTCAAATAAATAAGTTCAATGGTGAAGTTTCATCATATTGTTGTATTTGGTAATTTCACAAATATTTGATAATGCGTTACATCACGCTGTGTTCAATATAATTCAACGATGATTCAACAAATGCTCCAATGCATTTCGGACAGGGATAGTCCTTTGTCAAGGAGCGCTGTGGGAGGATACAAGAAATGCAACTTAGATCAACGGTAACTTGTGTGATGAAGGTGCAATAAAGACATGCTAAGTGACGTGTTATCATGCGGGTTGAGGGCAGTGCAGATTTTAACGTGCGCTACGAAGAAAATGGGAAAACAGTGCTAGGAGGTGAAATACGGGTTGTGATGAAGGATTAATAATGGAAAAATGGTGAGAGCCAGTGGCAGAAAATGGTGAAATTGGTGTCGGGGTTAGGGAAGGTTTTAGAAAGATTTGAGTTGGTCTTACGCTTCGAACATCAGTGCTGTGCTCACGTTGGTGCTGCAAAAGAAAAGCGGTGAACGGCCATGAGGTGTAACGAACGGAAAAGCGTTCGAATAGAAAGTAAAGCGCATGCAGTTAGGATTACTTACTGGGAGTAGTTCAAACAGTGAACCGGGTGTCACGGACTTCGCGGAGTTACTGCGGAGTTCCGGGAAAGTGAACAGAGGGTAGAGATAGACAAAGGACCCAGGGTAAATGAAAGATGAAGGCGGCCATCTTGTAGTGGAGTAAAGTAATCTAAAAGTGCTGTACAAATGGGGTAATATGCAGAACGAGGGTACATAGCATCAAACAGAGTAATTACAAATAGCAACTTAATTCAGTTCGATCATTGAGGCCGAATGGCTTCAAAGATTAGAGTCTATAAATCCACGAGGTCTCCCGTTGTAGGAGAGTTTTGTTGTTATCTTTTCCTTCTGTGTGGGTAACCATTTCAAGTACAAGGTATTTAAGTTGAGCCACGCTGTGATGGGCTTCATTGAAGTGCATTGCCACATTTGATTTAGTGTTTTTGGTTCGAATGTTCGATTTATGTTCATTCAAACGGGTTTTTATTTTTCTACTGGTTTTTCCCACGTAGATCTTCCCACATGGACATTTGAGTAAGTAGATCAGATTAGCTGAATCACATGTAGCATCTACTTGGAGATTGATCACAAAACCTCTCATGGGGTGGTTGATCGTGTTACCTGTGATAACGTTGTTACAATTGTTGCAGTGATGACACGGACGTGTGCCCGTGTGTGTTCTTGGGGTGGCAGTCGGTTTGGACAATATTTCTCTGATGTTCATGGGTCTGCTGTAAGCGAAGATGGGGGTTCTTTAAAAAGATCTTCAAAGTCTGGTTCTGACGATAAGATTCGCCAATGTTTGAGTATAATCTTTTTGTAGGTTTTGCTCGAAGTGGAGTATCTGGAAACCAGTGCCATTCTTTGGTTTGGATCTTTTTGTTTGCTTTTTAAAGCTTCAGATCGAGGGATGGTGTTTGCTCTATCTGTAGCCTCTTTGATGATAGCTTGGGGGTACCCCCTGTTGGAGAATCTGGTAGCCATGGATTGTATTTGGGAGTTCCTTATGTCATTGTTGGATACTATTCGGGTAACCCTCAGCATTTGGCTGAAAGGTAGGTGTCTCTTTAGTGAATCTTGATGAAAACTGCTATATAACAATGTGTTGTTACGATCTGTGGGTTTTCGGTGGAGGTCAGTTTCGATGCCATCAGGGGTGATTTTCACGAGTACGTCCAGGAACGTCAGGGCTTTGTCAGAAATGTTCCATGTAAATTCAATGCGGTCATCTTTAGAATTCAAGGTGGTTAATGCTGATTCTAGGTGATCACGGGAGTCTTTCCAAATGAAAAATAAATCATCGATATATTGTGCGTATAGTTTCAGGTTGTCTTTCCAGTTGGCGTTTGTCAGGATGTGGTTTAATTCGAAGTTGCCCTTATATATATTTGCATACGTCGGGGCGGCGCAATTGCCCATTGCCATCCCGGACATTTGTAGGTACCAACGTTCCTCAAAAGAGAAATAGCTATGGTATAAGGTGAAAACCATAAGTTCCAAAATGAAACTCTTCATGGGGTCTGTCAGGTCAGTTTTCAGTAGTGCCAATTCGATCGCTTCAATTCCACCGTCGTGGGGAATGGAGGTATACAAGCTCTTAACATCAGCGGTACACAATAGTATTTGTTCATCCTTGTTAATTTGTATGGAGTTTAACTTGTTGATGAAGTCAGTGGTGTCTCTGATATAGCTCTCTAGATTAATGACTGTAGGCTGTAAGTAGCGATCGATAAATTTACCGATCGGTTCATGAATGGATCCTCTCGTAGAAACAATGGGGCGGAAAGGTGGATTCATTAAATCTTTATGAATCTTGGGGAGCATTGTGATGGTGGGGCTTCTTGGATGATCCACTATAAGGTAACGCTTGGTTCTGTCGTCAATGGTGTCATTTTCTATGGCTTTATCTAGGATGTTGCGTAAGATGGATCCGTATTCCTTGGTAGGGTTCCCATCAAGTGGCATGTAGGTATCGGTATCAAGAACATGTTCTCTGGCCCTCCGGTTGTAGAGGTCAGTGTTGAGGATGACTAAAGCGCCTCCCTTATCAGCTTTAAGACATTTGATTGATTTGTTGTTGGCAATGTTTTTCAATGTGTCTTGGTCTTTGTTAGTGATATTCCTACGTGTCTTTTTCTTGAAATTGATCTTGGCAATGTCTTGACGTACTAAAGTTTCGAAGGTGTCAATACTTTTATGGCTGCTTGAGGGCATGTAATTGCTGGATGGACGTAATCCAAGTAACAGGTCAGGCTTGGTTTCTACGGGAGGTTCTAGAACTTTCTCAAAAAAATGTTTCAGTCGCAACTTTCTAGTGAGTTTGAAAGTGCTGACCTCAAGTTCAAGTAGGTTGGTGTTGCTTGTAGGGATGAATGACATACCCTTCTGGAGAATTTTGGTTTCATGCATGGTAAGGTTGGTGTCTGAAATGTTAATGACTAACGATTCCTCTTCGTTTTTGGTTTGGTCTGAGGTGGTTGTTGGGTTTTTTCGTTGTTTTTTGTTTCTCCTTTTGCCCCGTCTGGGTCGTCGGTTCTGTCTGGGCGTGATTCTAAAAAAGGCACGTTGGTAGTTGTATCAGTGTGGGAAGTAGATGGAATCAAAGCTTGGTCAGACCGGTCTGTGGAGGTTGTGCGTTCAGTTGGTTGACGTCTTGGGCGGCGGTTGGTGGTGTCGCTATCTGAAGACGAAGTGTCAGTGTTTTGGGTGTACGGTTTGTTTCTACGACGCTGGGCGTAGACCTCCGCCCAGGTGTACACTTCCCCAAGTTTGTAAATATTTTTGTGTTTTGGCCTTGAATATTTTCCGGAAATCCAAAGAAGCGGACATTATCCCATCTACTGCGATCTTCTAAGTAAATGATTTTGCTGTGCAGAAAGAGAAGATCTTGGTCTGTGTTTTGAACTGAGTCAAGGCGATGTTCCATTACCAGTTTTTTAGAGTCAAGGCTTTCAATTCTGGTATGAAAGGTTGTGATGTCTGCTCTAATTTTTATGTCAGTAATTCTTTTATTGTATAGTTAATAAAAACCGTTACAATGTGAAATGCAAACTTGTTTTAAAATATTTAGAAAAATACATTATTATACTGGTGTTAAAAGCAGCTGTTGATTAAAATTATAAAAAAACAGTGATACTATTAGTTTAGAAGATTGATTCACTAATAAGAGATACAGTTTTGAGAATCCTAAACATTTAAGGTGGAATTAGCTTGTTACAAACTTTTTTTTTCTCGAAATTAATAACATATTTAATCATTCGACAAATAAATTGTGGGTCTACTGAGTCCATCACTTGTAGAATCGCTGAGTGGCATGTACGGATTCCTTTTTCTTTAAATTTTGCCTTTAGTAAGCTCCGGCGTTCACAATCCAGTGCAGGGCAAATGCAGATCAAGTGAATAAAGTCTTGTATGGCAGCGCCACATAGGTCACACTCCTTGGGGCCTGATTGCTTCCAGCCAGGTTGATCAGCGTTTGTTGGTAGTTTACCCATATGTAGGTTTAAATATTTTTGTTTAAGGTGCAATGGAAAGGCGAGACCTAGATAGGTTGCAGGTGCCGGCTTATTATAAGATTGCAGTATCATCCAAGCGTGTGAGTGTTGTCTCAGAGTTAATTTGTCGTCAATCAGCGAGTGCATGTTGGCTGCCTTTTTTACGGCCTGCTCAAATATGGACGCAGGTAGCTTCTTTTGCCATAGTGGTGCCAATTCAGTGATTTCCAAAGAGGAGTTTAGGTACTTTGCATACTGGGAACTAGGATTCCTTTGCATGGCTTTCCAAATTGCAAGGTTGATTTCAATCTCGCGGTTCAACCAGATGCTATACCAAAATGTTACTGTCTCGTATTTTTTGTGCAATATTTGAGTCTGCAGGCCGAATTCAAGCCGAACCTGTGCCGGTGTAGCGTCACATGGTAAGCTAAATATCCGTTTATACACTCTAGTTTGAATTTTATCCAAAAGCACAGCGCTTCGTCCACAGTGTACCACACTGCCATAAGCTATTGTTGGGAGTAGCTTGGCTTTGATGACTGTTAAGAGAGGAGTAAACAACGGGCCGTTCAGCTGCTGAATGCGGGTAATAGGGGTGCTCCTTTCTTCTCAATGGCATCAAAGTGCACGGAAAAGGTGAGCCGTCTGTCCAGGTATATTTCCAGGTATTTATAGCTTTCCACTGATTCCAAATTCTTATTATCGAGTGTGAAGTTCGTTGGTTTTATACGGCGATGGGTTATTGTCATGACCTTTGTTTTTTATGTTTATTTCCATGAGATTCTGCCTGGTGTATTCGGCTAGCTCTTGAATAAGGTGTTGCAGTCCTATTTGAGTCTGGCTAAGGAGAACAACGTTGTCGGCATAGGAGAGGTGCGTGACTGGCAGCAGTCCTAGCCATGGAGGGTGTGCGTTGATCCTGTCTAGCCTAGGTGTTAGACCGGCCATGAATAAATTAAATAGATATGGGGCCAGGACGCAGCCTTGCTTTAATCCTTCGTAGGTACTAATCTTCCACGTTAGCCGAAGGCCGTTAGCAATCTTGACCTGCATCCAGGTGTTACTGTACAGTTCCATTATTGGATTCAAGAGTCCATCCGGCAGGCCATTTTCCTTTAGTTTTGACCAAAGTAGTTGTCGGCTAACACGTCGAAGGCCGCCTTGAAATCCACGAAACATAGGTACAACGCTTGATGATTTTGCAGGCTTTTTTCAGCTATCAGGCTTATGGCTACGGCATTTGCCATGGTGCCTATGCCACGGTGAAACCCTGACTGGTTTACTGGGATTTTGTTGTTATCATCAGACCATTTAGTAAGGCCAGTTAACACCAGGGAGGCTTAGTACTTAGCTTCTGCATCGATGAGCGCTATCAGACCGTAGTTTGCTGGATTTTTTCGATCACCCACTTTATATATTGGGTTAACAATCGACCCTCTCCAGCTTTCCGGAATCCGACTGGAAATATTTATCGTCAGGAACAGTTTGTTAAGGGCACTAGCCCAGAAATGGGGGTCTTTCTTATAGATTGCGTGGGAGACGCCATTCGGAACTGGTGCACTATCTTGCCTGCTTTTCTTTATTATTTGTAGTATTTCTACTTCCTCGTAGGTTCGTGGTGTGTGGTCTGATCCCTTCTGTTTATTATTCGAGATGTTTAGCAGATCAGAAACTATTGTCGACTGGGGCTCTGCATTTTGGGTTTTGTGCACTGAGATTACCGTTGGTAGCAGGGATGTCCTGGGGTGTATGGAGAAAATGTCAATTAGATGCTGTGCCTATATAATTTCGGTGATACAGGTCGTACTTATGGTGTTTGCCGTTCTATTCAAGGAGTTTACTTGCAACCAGAAGGCTCTCGGATCGGGTTTCTTTGCATTATGCAATTTTTTTGTCCAGAAGCTGGTGACCTCCATTTTTTTCTCATTCCAGATTTGTTTCTTATATAGTTTCTTGATAAGACGTACATCCTGCCATACCTTAGATTGTGGGCTGTGTCCTTGTGCTCTCCACAGGGACTGTCACAGACGTTTTCTCAGGGAGCGTGTTATCTGACTAAAATGGCTCTTGTTCTTTAGATTGTACCTCAATTTGAGGTTGGCATTAGTCTTTGGTAATTTATTAACAAAGGTGGTCCATATTTCAACGGTCATTTCATTTTCGCAGGTTAGCTTTTGCATTAGGTTCTTTGCATTCGAGGCTATTTGAGGTAGGGTTAAGCTCGGCCTACTGAGACGTTTCGAATTTATTGTTGAGGTTTCCCCTGATAGTGTTGGGGCTTCAGGATGTTTGGGAGGATTTAATTTCAAGTCGATGTGCTGAGCCGAGTGGTCGCTGTCTGGGGAGCATATGATTTGAAACTTTGTGATTACTCCAAGTAGTGGCAGGGAGACTATGGTGTAATCCAGGATTGTGCTGGTACTAGGACCGATGTAGGTACTACAAGGGGGTCTGTCCTGTTATATTCTCCCATTTAACACTCACATCCCTTGTTGCTCGAGCTCCCACAACAGCTGTCAGCCCACTTTGTCCATTCTCTTCGCATATGGGATATCCTGTGTTTCGACAGCCCAAAGTTTGTTGGCAGCAATGATGTTGTCTTCGTCCTCATGGGGATGTAATAGGTTGGTATTAAAATCGCCTGTAAGAATTATCTCCCAACTAGGCTGTTCAAGACGGAATCCTGATATTACATTGTTTATTTTTTTAAAGAGCTCTTGTTTTACCTTGATATTTGGGTGGGCATATACGTTGATCAAGATGATGGTTCTGGCTCCAGCCTGTGGTCCCATTTCGAGTTTAATTATTTGCATGTCTGAAGTAGATATGGATAGCTAGGAAGACTTGATATTTAGTGCTGTAGAGATGTAAACCGACAGACCACCCTTTGCTCGTCCGTAGTGCTGTGTTCGGGTGGCACTGACATGAAAACAAATTCTACCTGGGGCGTCGACTGGAGCTGTTAGCCATGTTTCCTGTAAAGCGATGATTTCATAGATATCCCAGGAATCTGTTTTTCTCTTGTCATTTAGGATATCTTTTGCTCCCGCGATGTTCCAGGATAGAATTTTTAAGGGGCTTTGCTCCTTTTTGCCACCCAGATAGTTATTTCAATTGTATCTTGTTTCACAACTTGATCTGTACTGATGTTCGGGTTTCGGATTTTCCACGCCCCTGGCGCCCTACAGTACTGAATATATGGGTCGTTTTATCAGCGAGCTGTTTTCTCTTTTGACATGCTTCATTAGGAGGGGGGACGGGTAACCTGGGGTTACCTCGGCTTTGAGAGTGATTCCCCACTCTTCAAATTTGATGGTTTTCGTGAAGTATCTCCTTAGCGATTTCTGCGTTCCTCCAGGTTTTTAGGGTGCCCTCCTTTACTAGATTGTTTCCAAGATTAACAAATTCTATTGTTAATAAATCGTCAGATGTTATGTGGTTGAGACTCAGGATTGCCGATGTCAGGAATAAGATGTTACCTCTGTTTAAGTAATCTTGTGGGCCTTGCGTTTTGTAATTTGGAATGAAGAAAATCCTTCCTTCTGAGTTCGATTTGATATGTTTCATTCGCTCGGGGATGGACGATACCTGGTCATGTGTCCAGTGCTTTGTTGTTTTATTTTTCTCTTTATCCTTTGCATCGTTTGGTGGACGTTCCACGTTGTGCTTGTTGTCATCCCTCCCTGTGAGCTCTTGTGTTTTTGCAATTGCCTTTAAGTTTCCTGTTTTGGGACCGTGCAAACCAGGGTTTGGAGAGTGATCGTCAATAGTTGTCACATGGGGTAAACCTGACCTGTTTTCTGTTGCTGGTACACCGATTGGTTGTAGGCCATCTTGTTCAGTAATTATCTTGACTTGTAGTTGCTCTTTCTGACTCTTGTATGCTTTTGCTGTAACTTGTCTATGGTTTTTGGTGACCCTTCTATTAAGCGATGCAATGGGGCTCAGTGTTCTACACAGATTAGGGGATACTTTTTGTTTATTATTGTCAGCTTTGACAGGTATCTCCCTTAGGTATCCCAGCTTCCTCGTTACACTTACGCTGTGCTCCTTGTCCCTTGTGGCCTCTTTACAGTCTGGCTGAGAAATCTGGACTATTTGTGGTGATTTATTCTCATTTTTTTGTATTGGCCCTTTGGGCTCCCTAGTGATCTGTTTGATTGTATAAATTTGTGATCGATACTTTCAAAGCTCCAATTTGCACTGATCTTTTCTATGGAATGGGACCTGATATCGTTGTTACTACATGCTGATGCATTTGAGCTTTGCCTGTGAGCTACCTCAATAAAAAATGCTTTTGTAGTGGATGGCTGGCGCTCTTCCTCATTAGTGGTGAGGATCTTAGAGTTTCTTAGACTCCTGGTTGCCGTGGATAGCTGATGTACTCCTTGTTCTGGTCGGGTTTCAGCTTTCGTTGAGGTTTTGGGAAAATTAAAGATTGGCTAGTTAGCCAGAGCCTGATTATTGGCAGGTCTACTGTTTTATTGTTGGTTTCTGATTTTTCTTGCACGTTTTTTCTGACGTTTGGTTAAAACTTGTTGTTGATTATTAGTAAGTTTTGTCTGCTCCTGCTTGGGTTGTTCATTTACCGTCGGCCCATGGCTGTGAGTAACATGGTCCGGGGGTTTGGCCCCTGGTGGTGTATGATCTTCTGTGGGCTCACTGGTTTTTATTTTTTTGGGCGGTTTATCTTGTTTGGCTATGTCTTCATCAAACATGACTTTGTGATGGTCGGGAGGTATGGGGTCTCTTTCATCAGTTGTGCCATTAGTGCCATGATTTACCCGTTTGCATTTGTGTAAGATGTTTTTCAATATGGTTGGTAGATCCCTTAGCTTTTCAAGTATGGGGCTACATGTAGAGTTTGTGGGCTGTGCCAAGGGTTATTCTGGTCTCATAGGGTTTGAAATGTGTGAGCCATGGCATCCAGTTTTTTGTTTATGTCAGAAATATGCTCAGCGATTATGCTCATGAGGTTAATTTGGACATCAAGTTTGTCGTACTGCATGTTCAACGTGCTGATTGAGGTTTCTAATATTTTCCCTAATGCGCCATGTAGTTTAAATATGGCATCCAGGTTTTGGTTGGGATCATACTTGTGTGTTGACTGGCACCGATCGACTTTATCATTAAGTGAATTTGCTGTGAGGTTTGAATGTTTCCTGGTCTTCTCCACTGCCGTATCAACACCAACATCCACAATTGGCTTGGTCAGATGACCTGTTTTTCCAATCACTTTTGTGGGTACTGAGTCAGATGATTCCAGCACACTTGATATTTCTATTATTGTTGTTTCCTGACGACCTTCGTCGCTTTTTATTTTGACTGTATCCATAGGTGTATGTAGTTCCTGATCTTCCTGTTCCGAGCCACTTGATATTTCAATTGGGTTTTCATTTGCTGGCTCATCATTGGATGTGATTGGGGGCTTGATGGATAATTTTGTCTGCTTGGGGTCGTATTCGCTTTCTCTTGTATTCGTGATATGTTTGATGTCAATAGATGAGGTTATGCTTTGGATTTGTTTGATATCCTTGTTTTCAATAGAAATTAGGGAATCCAGCCAGGTGCTGCTCTCCTCGCCCTTTTTTTGGGTTAAATTTTACTTGAGGTGGTTGTTGTGACTCTTGTCTGGGTGTCGAGTGTTTATTTGGTTGATCTTGGTAGACTGCATCTAGATTGCTAGTATTAGTGCATCCCTGCATATTGCCTATGCCTGTGTCTGGAGGGCTCCTGGCTCCTTTGTGGTCCAGGTTTGTTCCACTTATTGTGCGTGTGAGGGGTGTGATTGACCTTGTCGCTTTGGTTAGGCTTATGTGCCCTGTACTATTGTCTAATAGGTCTTCCGTGAAACTAACCATGATCCTATCAATGGAGCGCTCCAATGTATTGTCTGATGCTTGATCGTGCACCTGGTCAAGGCCTCCAGTTTTCATGTGGACTTGTGCTTGTGTCTGGAGCATATGCTTGTTGTTCCCCTGGCTCGTTGGCCTGTAAACCCCATTGGCTGTTGTCGTACACCCAGCTAGTTCTTCTGTTCCGATGTTAATGTTTGGATGAGGGGGTGAGACTAATGCCACTACCCAGTGTGTGGATTGCAGCGACAGGGTCTTTCAAAAAAGAAAACTTGCCAGTAAGATTCATGGTACCAGATATCGAATAGATTGGTGGTATTAGCGGAGTTGTGGGCAGGTTAGCTGCATTACTCCCGGAGTTACTGATAAGTGATTCATTTTTAGATTTCCGTTTCAGAGGTTGTGGGGGGTTCCTTCGTGTCCTTCCAGACCTCATTATTCCTAAGAGGATTAGTATTGGCGTTGCCGACGCCTTGAGGCTCGGTAGGCTGATGGAAGTGTAGTATGGTTGTTCGGGCTACGTGACCCTTTTTATTTCCCACAGGACCAACCGATCTCAGCCCTGGGCGGAGTGTCTTCTGTTTTGTGCAGTGATTTATGCAGTGTATAATGCTCAACTAACCGATTGATAGGGTCAAGCAGCTTTGCGTTGGTAGTTATTCACAGGGATCTCAGTGGTCTCAGGGGTCTGCTCTAATTGACTTAGTCTCTTCAACCAAAGATGTAATTGTGATATCCATACCTTCCAGACGACGGTTGACCCCAGAAATTTCGTGCAATTTACGTTGCATGGTGTCCGTTAATGCCTGTTCACTATGAGAAGGCGAAGCTGGAGGCAAATTCATTGAAGAGGACGTATTCCCTTTCGTTGGCATAGCAGTAAGTTGTTTCAAAACTTCTGTGAAGAGTGGTTGTTTAGGGATTTTACTGCCGTTCTTATTATTAGACTTTTGAATGTTGAGCTTCATAGATGTTTAGCAGTAACAAATAGATGTTGTAGCGTGATGTGAAGCAATTGTAAAATAGCCGCACAGTTGACAATTAGGCGGAGATTAGCAAAACAGCATGTAGATTAGCAGTGCAAACTAAGCTTGTCATATGTAAATACAGTAGAAAGAGTCATTTATGCAAAATGTTAAAAAGGGTTAACCTTTCTTGTTGCGTTAATTTGGTGGTACAAAAGATTATGACATTGAGGAGACGTTATCCATTTAAGAATAAGGCACAAATGCGTAGAATGATCACAGAGCATTTAGGAACAGCTGCAACATTGGTGAGGAGAATCAGCTGACTGGGCACGCATATAGCAACGAAAACAGAACCTCAATTATAGTTGAGCTTATGCAATAGTGACTTCAGCATGTGAGAGATTTACTGTGCAAGCGAGGGCATAAGACACATTTCCTGACAGACAAAAAGGTGTCAAAGGCGCTATGACAACATTAAAGGGAGAACTGGCCCTGTCAGAAATAGCTCAGATTTGGTCGAGAATGTCTGCCACTACGCTCACGGTTGTAGATCTCTTGATGTCCGGAGCCCCAGGGCCTACTCTTCTTTCCTTTCTGTAGGGTGACACACTACTCACAGTGGCCCTCTCGGTGCCCTGCCCCACTCCCACGAATTCCCCTACCCACCACTCCTAATGAAGACCCCGCAGTAAGGTGCAAGTGATCCTACACCAACTGGGGTCGAAACGTCGACATATTATTTGTTTGTCCTACCCAAATGCAATAGATAATTTTTTGGCTGTGTTGAAACAATTGGGATAGGAGTACATACATATGTTTAGAAGTACTTGATGGTGATATTAGTATGCCCATGTAATGTCAACGTATAAATGTATTCATGTGACCACATGTGATCTCTTTTAAACTTTCTCTATACCAACACAACCCTCACCAATACTATACCCCTTTCGCCCCTTTCCCTCTCACCCACGCCTTCACTGTGGGCAATTATGTGTTTTATGATTCAAAAAATGTATGCGTAATTGGTCTACAACCGAGGATGTGAATAAAAACATCGCTCTTGGAATAATTTGTTATTAGTTTGATTTTGATTATATTTTTGGCTTGTCTTTGTGCTAAAGAGATTCTGCAACTGGGACCCCTTTATATGTAACATTGAATTACCCAGGTCCCAGCGGCGTTGGGTTAACCCTTATTTTGTAACGCTGTCAGAAATAAAGGCACACTCCCATCAATGCTAATCAGTCTGCACGATTTGAAACCTTAAACATAATTTCCCTCAAGCAAGATGCCTGTAGAGGGTCCGGCTATAGGCGAGTAAAGAAGGCACAGCTAAAACAAGAACATGCACATGTTCTCTGTCAGCAGAGGAGGCGCGGCTTCCTGAGGAGCGTGAGGCGGCCTGGGGAGACGCGTCAGGCAAGGCGCGCTGATATTGTATTAACAGTTGTAGAGTAAGTCTCAGTTTAGAATGGTATTATAGTTCTGCTGTTTTTTGGCTATGCGGTTATGTAAAAATAAACTTGTGTTTTGACCGTTATTTTAGCGATGAAACATATTCAGTTATTCTGTACATCCGCTGTTTTGAAATATTTATTTTGCTTGGAAAAATGTGTTGGCAGTTGCTCTATTTGTAGATTGTGTACTGAGGCAGTCAGTCAAGGCGGTTGTAATAGGTAAACAAAACACTGTCTTTAAAGGATTGTAGTCAGTATGTTGTCAATGCAGTTCATGAAAGATGAGAACACCCGGTGATAACATGAATATTATTGGTAGTGCAACGTCGTGAATGCTTCATTTATTTATAAAGAATTGAAGGAATGTGACTGAAGAAAAGCACAAGATATTGTCAGTCTCAGCTCTCCAAGAGGAAATGATACACGTGAAGGTGCACCTCCAGAACAATATGCACGTAAATCAGTATTTCATTAAAGCGCTGGTTATAAGTAGTGTTTTTTTCTTTTTTTTTTGGAGCTGTGGTACACAAAAACATCATAGGGTAAACTTGGCTCTTCAAGAGTTAAATAAACATGTAAAAGTGCACCTCCTTAACAAGACGCTCACAAACTCATAACTCAATGAAGCGTTGATTATGAGGATGATTATTTATCTGTAGGGACGCGGTAATGCGGGCGGACCGACACGTCCCCGCAGGGACACACATAAGAGGGCGGCCCCCTGAGTGCCACAAGATGGCACACGGGGCAGCCCAGTGTTCCATGACCCTAAAGGGTCCTAGACGTCACTTCCGAGGAGGTGGGGAGAGGTATATAGTCCTCCCCCGCCCACCTGGCGGCCTCTTTGTTCCCTCACCCTGAAGCCGTTTGGTATGCTTTCTGGTAGCTCTGCCAGAGGCATGGTCTGGCATCGGATTGCTGTTTCCTCCGGTGGTTTGTCTGGCGGTGAGTCGCCCCTCCTCTGGGAAGGGTGTTTGTCTGATTGTCCGCTTTCGTGAGTGTGGGGGCCCTTATGTTCTTGTCGCCCCAGAGGGGCCGCGAACGGAGGGGGGTTTGGCATGCTTTTTTCGGTCTCTGTCAAAGCACCTTTGATAGTGCATTCGGTAAAGCATGAGGACCTTTGTTTTAAGATGGTGTGTTCGAGCACCATGTTGTGCGCAGCAGTCTGCTTTGCGTATTCACTTTTCCCGGTGGCCACGGACGCTTGGCGCTCGAGCTGGGATGTGACTATGTGAAACCGGAGGCCTGACTTTGCCCCACATGTCCCAGGCCTTGTTTTAACGTTTGAAGGGTGGGTAAGCGACCTTGGTGTGGTGTCGTCATATTAAAAGTGTGGCAAACTTTTGGTAGTGCTCTTTCAGGCTCAGATGTAGGGCCCACTCAGTGCAGAAGAGGGCCAGGCACAATAGGTTTTAGGTGCGGTTACAGTGGGGTTTGCGAGTTAATCAGCAACAGTTTGACTGCCCTACAGCGTTGCAGGGTGGGGTCGACTGGTTCGCCCGGATGAGGTCGGTTTTGGGGCCCGGTGAGTGTGTGGTAATTTTCGCCCCCCAGGTCCTCCCCCGGCGGTTGGTGGCTCCATCTTGTGTAGGAGCTGGTTCGCATGGGGCTTGATGGGCGGTCATTCCGGGCCCGGGATGTCCCTAACCTGTTTTAACTGATGGTGTGTGCTGTGCTGGGGATACAGTGTGTACCAAGGGCCTGTGGCATGGCAGGGCAAGGCCTACTGGCATGGCGCATGGTGGCGGTTGCGGGCAGTGTGTGGTATTGGGTGGCGGGGGCGCCCCCACCCCTCCATAGTTACGGGGTTCCTATATCAATGCGGCTCTTTGATTGCAGCAGCAGTCCTCGATTCGAAGGGGGGACCCAGGGAGAGCCAGGCGCGAGCTGGTCTTTCCCTGGGTGCGTTCGCGCGAGAATCAGGGAAGCAGGTGGGGTTGATTAGGGGACTAGATAAGGGGAAGTCAGGCGGGCGGTTGGGAACTGCGTAGCGGGGGCAAGGGAAGGGAGGTTTTGTTTTGCGTCACGCTGTTTACCTTTCGAGCGTTGGTCCATGGAGGAGGCGGCGGAGGTGCGGAGGGCCGTGCAGACTCTCTGCGAGGCCGGGCGAGAGGACCTGCTTCGGCCCGGAGTGCCGGCGGGAGCGTGGGTCGGGCTGGCCCGCCCCCCTCGCAAGGCTGCGGAGGGTGTGTCCAGGGCGGTGTCGGCGTGCATGTCCCCAGGCTCGGCGGAGGAGGAAGACGGCGATGCGGCCATGCCGGCGGCTGTGCCCCTGCCGGTCCCGATTCCCACAGCAGTGGAGCCCCCGCCGAGTGTCCCGGGCGCCCTCCAGCAGGTATGCTTTTTACCGTTTCAGAGAGCTGGTTTGCGTGGGGCGCCCGGGGGGAGGCAGGGGCGCTCGGTGGGCCGGCAGGCTCAGCGTGTGGGAGGTCTTGCTGCAGGAAAGTCTAGGAAGCCCCCTGCGGGTCCTAGAGCGAAGCGGGGGCGGAGCCTGGATATTAAGGGACACGCCCGGGCTACTTTCCCTGCAGCTGTTTCCGTGGACACCTCCCCTTCAGTGCCTGCTTTGACGGATGGGGTTCCCCCTTATTTATGGGCCAATGGGCAGTGCTACCTCCTCTCCCCTGCCACACAGGTGCCTGGCTCAGCCCCCCCCTTCTCCAAGGTGATTTGGAACAGGGAGGTGCCGACTTTGGGCCCCCCACCACTGCGATGCCTGTGTTTTCCCCCACTGGGGCTCCCACCCCGGCCACTGGCTTGGACACCGCTGGTGCTGTGACCCACACTCCGCCCCCCAGGCCAACAGGTCCATGGCCCCCAGTACGGTTGGCCCCCACTCTGCTCCCCTGCAACCCCCGGCTCCTGGTGGGATGGGTCTGGCCCAATGGGGGGCGCCTTCTGTTCCTAGCCAGACACTGTTCCCGGTTTCGCGGGGGCAGCCCGGTGCCCGTCGGGGTGGGTCTGCGACCGGGTCGGGTGGTGGCTCTGGTTTGGCGTCTGTCGCTCGGTCCTCGAGGGGTGCATCGATTGCCGCTGTGGGGGAGGATGGTTTTGCTGATTCTTCATTGTCTGGCTTGAGCGGCCGCAGTTTTCAGGCTGTGCTTCCGGCTGGACGGCTGTTGGCTGGTTCTACGGGCCCCGGAACTGTCCATATGGCTGTTTCCAGTGGTGGGCTCACGGGGGAGTTATCTGGAGCAGATCTCTCTTCTGCAGTTTTGTGCGAGCGCAGCTTTCAAGAAATTGACTGGCAGTTTTATGATGGGGGAATTGGTGATGGGGCTCTGCCAAGTGGCAGTACACAAGGGTCATTTTCTGAAGAAGCTTTCTATGCGAATTTCAATGATGATGAGTTGGAAGAAGGGGAATTGAGAGATAAAGATGTTGGGCTTTTGGCAGCACGGGCCCAGAGGGGTGGGCTGGGGCAACCCCCTGTTTCTCGTATTTTGCAGGAGTCACGTGCGGACCATGCAGCGGTACGAGAGGCAGTGAGGACTAGACCTTCTCAAGGGGATCGTGTTGATTTTCAACAGCAGTCGGCGCAGTTGCCAAGAGGTAAGGATGGGTGGTGGGCCATGTGGAAACCAAGGGAGAGTCTCCCTGTTAAGAGTACAAGATCGATTGGTAAGGGTGATGGGGTTGTTGGTGAGCGAGTCGCTCTGGCACCGAGGCTTGAGCGGCCGGTGATTTCGAATGTTTCTAGTGTACAATCTTCAAGGGAAATTTCTACAGTGGGGGATGGGGTGGCTGCTACCACACATGTTGCGGAGGATAGTATCCTGCCTAAAAAATTGCCTTATTCTGGGGTGGGGATGCCTTTGGGGTCCCATTTGTCTGAGAAAACAAAAAATCACATCTGGTCTGGTGAATTTGTGGATGTTTTTCGGCTCCTCCATAGAGATGTCCAAGCTAAGGAGGGGTCAAAGGAGGAGGAATTAGAATTGGCTCGGAGGCCTCGAGTCCCGAAGTCAATTGAGAACTGGACTTCGGCCTTTCTAATTAATGCCAGTGTTTATTGCCAACGTCATCCGGGTAAGGCAGTGGACATGTTTAAATATGCTGATGTCATACGTAAAGCCCACAGTTATTTTGGAGGCTTTGCCTGGTTGTCGTACGACGAGGAGTTCCGGGCCCGTATGAGTGTTTTTCCTGAGCGTTCATGGGGTGAGGTTGATGCGGAATTGTGGCTACAGTGGATGGCATCGGCTCACCCGCCCGCTACGACCCACACGGCTAGCGGGCAACCGGTGCACTATTGGCCCTTTCCATTTCGCCCCGCTCTTGCTGGGGCGGGGGTGTGGGGCAGAGGACAGTCATCCTACTCTGGCACGTGCTGGCATTTTAACAGGGGTTCATGTAACCGACCAGCTTGCAGATATAAGCATGAGTGTACGCAGTGTGGGGGGCGACATGCGCTCACCCAGTGTTTTCCCGGACAGCGCTTTGGAGATCAGGGGAGGGGTTCAGGGGGCAGGGGACAACCTCAGCACTTTGTGCATAAGGGCTCCTGCTCCTATTAAGCAGGATGTTCTGGATTTATGGTTGGTGGATTATCCCGATTTTGAGGCTGCTAAGATTTTGTCTTGGGGTTTCAGAGTTGGGTTCCGGATTGGGTATCAGGGTCCCAGGGTGGGTCGGTGGTCTGACAATCTGAAGTCTGCGAAGGAGAGCCCTCAGGTTGTGCGGAAGAAGCTGGATGCCGTACTTGCGGCGGGTCGGATTGCTGGTCCTTTTCTGAGTTGCCCTCTCCCTGACTTGATCATCTCTCCGCTGGGTGTGGTACCAAAAAAGGCGGTGGGGGAGTTTCACCTTATCCATCATCTGTCTTGGCCCGAGGGTGCATCCATTAACGATTTTATTGACCCAGCTGACTCAACTGTCACTTATGCTTCCGTGGATGATGCCTTGCGGCTCGTTCGCACGGCAGGTGTTGGGGCTTTGCTGGCGAAGAGTGACATTCAGTCGGCTTTCCGGCTCCTGCCCATCCATCCTTGGGATTTTGGTCTCTTGGGCATGCATTTTGATGGTTGTTTCTACGTTGATAAGGTATTGCCCATGGGCTGCTCAGTGTCATGTTCCCTCTTTGAGACCTTCAGTACATTTCTGCAGTGGCGCTTCACTTTTGTCAGCGGCCACGTCCTGGTCTGCCATTACCTTGATGACTTTCTTTTCATTGGTGAAGGTCACTCTGGGCAGTGTCAGTCGGCTTTGGCAATCTTTCAGGCTCTGACCGAGGAATTGGGCGTTCCTTTGGCGCCGGATAAGACCGAAGGTCCCTGTACATCACTGACTTTCTTGGGAATCGAAATTGATACCATGACTATGATGGCGAGATTGCCTGCGGCTAAAGTGCGAGAAATGTCTGATTTCATCCGACTGGTGTTGGGGGAGCGGAAAGTAGTTTTGCGGACCGTCCAGAAGCTTTTGGGGTACCTCAATTTTGCTTGCCGGGTTGTTCGGGCGGGTTGGACGTTTTGTAGACGTCTGGGCCTTTCAATGTCCGGCGCCAGCCTTCCTCATCATCGGGTGCGCATTACAACTGCTGTACGTGCCGATTTGACCGTCTGGCTCCGTTTCCTGCAAGATTTCAATGGCGTGTCCTTGTTTTTTGCGGACGAGGACATGGTGTGGCAAGTGCAGTTGTTCACGGATGCGGCGGGAGCTCACGGATTCGGTATATTTTGGGAAGGTCGTTGGTGCGCGGCTGGCTGGCCTGTGCACTGGAAGGAACAGGGTCGCAGCATTGTGTTTTTGGAGCTCTTCCCGCTGCTGGTTGCTTTGTGTATCTGGAGATAGGAATTTCAGAATCGTTCAGTCTTGTTCCATGTGGACAATATGGCAGTAGTTCACCTTGTTAACAACCAAAAGGCTCGTGACTTGCGTGTTTTGAGGCTCCTGCGCGCATTCATGTTGCGGTGTTTACAACTGAATATTGTCTTTAAAGCTTGGCATGTTCCTGGAACCTCTAATTGTATCGCTGATTCTTTGTCTCGCTTTCAGTGGTCCGAATTCCGCAAATTGGCTCCTGGGGCGGACTTGGAACCAACGGCGATCCCACAGTACGTATGGGACTTGGGGGATTGAGGGTCCATCATTTGGTCAAAAATTCAGTGGCTGACTCCACACGGCGGGGTTATGTGAAGGCCTGGCATGAGTTTCTGCAGTTTGGTGAGGAGATGGCGGGGCAGGTCAGGGCCGGGTGTATCTGATGAACAATTTTTATTACAGTTTGTTTTACATTTAGCGGACAAAGGCCTCTCTCACACAACCATTTCTGGCAAGTTGGCTGGGGTTTCTTTTTATGGGCAGCTCTGGTGGGGGAGGGATCCTGTTGGGGGGGTGTTGGTTCGTAGAGTCCTGAAAGGTTTGGGTAGGCTACGGGCTGGTGGTCAGCAGCTTCGGCAGCCTGTGACTTTTGATTTGCTGCAGTTGCTTTTACCACAATTGGAGGTGTGCTGCCATGATGCTTTTGAGTGTTACAAATTTCGTTTGTGCTTTGTCTGGTTATTCTTTGGGGCATTTCGGGCCTCTGAACTGCTGGGTTTGCGGGGTAGAGTGGGTATGAACAGCAATGAGGTGGTGGTGGAACATGACAGGATACGGCTGTGGCTGGGGATGTCCAAAACTGATCAGATGGGGAGGGGTAAGTGGGTGTTTCTGGGTAGGAGTGGTGTCTCTGCATGCTGCCCGGTGGGGGAATGGGAGGGTTTTGTGTCCTCTCCCCATTTTACCCCGGGGACAATTTTTTGTCATGCTGATGGTAGCCCCATAGTTGCACCTCAATTGTTGGCTGTGTTACGCAAGGTTTTGTTGGGCCTGGGGAGGGATCCTTCTCAATTTGGTACCCATTCATTCAGGATTGGGGCGGCGACGGAGGCCGCTAGGTTGGGGTGGGATTGGTCCCAAATTCGACGTATTGGGCGTTGGCGCTCTAAATGTTGTGAAAAATATGTGAGAAAATAGTCCGCCTTTGCTCTGCCTAACATTTCTTTTTCTCCTAGGTCCTTGGCCCTCAGTCGCTGGATTCAAAAGGAGGGTGTGGATACTGGGGCACTCTTTTGTTAAACGGGCTGCTGTAGCCGCTGCAAATCAGCTTTGTGGGAGACACTTGGTTTAAACAGCCTGACGCATGAAGTCTCCTGGCATGGCAAGGGGGGCATGCGCTGCGGTGGTCTTTTTCCCGCCTTGGCTTCTTTGGTTTCGAAGTGTTTGGGGGGCCCTCCGGATCTACTGGTGCTGCATCTTGGGGAAAATGACTTAGTTTCTCTCTCTGGTTTGACTTTGTTAAAATTAATGAAACAAGACCTTGAAGTCATCAAGACCACATGGGTGAGCACCATGCTGATATGGACTGAGTTCGTGCCTCGTTTGCAATGGCGTGGGGCGAGGAGTCATTCCGCCCTGGAAAAGGCACGACGCAAAGTGAAAGGAACAGTGCGACTTTTTTGTCAACATTTATGTATATACAGTTTGGCTCATTATCATTTAACAGTTTCAGAACCGCATTTATTCTGTGAGGACGGTGTCCATCTGTCTTCGTTGGGCACTTCCTTTTACCTTCTGGAGCTCAGGGATTTGATTGCTAAAGTTCTTCAGGTGCAGTTGTGGTGTGCTCCTTCTCTTCCGCTTTTAGGTGGGGCAGGACAACGCTAAAGGTTTTCCTGGGTGGCGGTTTTTGCTAGTGGGGTGGGCAGCCTGGAGCGGGTTGGCCATCCTGAAGGGTAGCTCGTTGGGTAATCCTAGGGGTAGTAGTCAAGAGTTAGTTTCGGGTTTCTGGTAGTTAGGTTGTTTAGGCTTACTGTAGAGTTGAATTTATGAAATAAATAAATAATGAATGTGGTCAAGAAATTTATGATGCACCTGTCTTAAAATAAAGTGGCCTTTCTTGCTCCTTAAAGAAGTGTGGACAGTGATTTCTTGCGCGAGGGGGGACCCAGGGAGAGCCAGGCGCGAGCTGGTCTTTCCCTGGGTGCGTTCGTGCGAGAATCAGGGAAGCAGGTGGGGTTGATTAGGGGACTAGATAAGGGGAAGTCAGGCGGGCGGTTGGGAACTGCGTAGCGGGGGCAAGGGAAGGGAGGTTTTGTTTTGCCCCACCCACCCTCCCTTTATTCCTTTAGTTTGGGTTTTTTATTTTTGCGGTGCTCTAGGTGCTGCTCGGGTATTAGGGCTTTGCCACTGTTAGGACAGGTGTCTGTGTTCTTTTAGGAGGCGGTTTTTGCTAGTGGGGTGGGCAGCCTGGAGCGGGTTGGCCATCCTGAAGGGTAGCTCGTTGGGTAATCCTAGGGGTAGTAGTCAAGAGTTCGTTTCGGGTTTCTGGTAGTTAGGATGTTTAGGCTTACTGTAGAGTTGAATTTATTAAATAAATAAATAATGAATGTGGTCAAGAAATTTATGATGCACCTGTCTTAAAATAAAGTGGCCTTTCTTGCTCCTTAAAGAAGTGTGGACAGTGATTTCTTGCGCGATATGTTACTTTTTAGACAAACTGGAAAGTTTTAGCTGATTTCTCATCAATGGGGGGCATTCTTTTAAGCTTTTCTATCTTGAAGTTTTTTCCCCAGGTAGTCCCTCGCAGAGGCCATTCCGCAGGGTGTGTGAGTTGGCAGACTTTTGGTTATATTGCGTGTGGTTGGCGCTTCGTCCCCTGGTGAGGCCTCGTGCTGGGGGGGATGTGGCGTACCGAGCATTTTAGGTCCACATCTGTTGAAAAGGATAGTGTGTTCAGATAATTTTGGGGACAGGGTTCTTGCGCTCTTTAGTATATAGTCTGTAATATCAATGCTTTTGACTTCCAATGAGAGGTTTCAAGGTTCGGAGCGCTGCTGCTGCAAAATCTGCAGAGTGGCCCGGCGAGGACGTGCGCAGACAAATGAGCTCCTTGTGGAAATATTGCTCAGCGCAGCTATGGATGTTGTGCGTTTTTGGTCCCTTTGTAGTCGGGCTATTTACACCTTACGCGGATTGTGTACAGAACTTTGTGTAGCCGCATCTCTCTTTGCAGCTTGTCTCCCGGGGGGGAGCAGGACTCTTGGATTGCGGCCGCCGCGTGCCAAGACTTTCGGGTCGTTCCCGTGCTTTCATTCTCTATTTTGGAAGCCAATTAGAGGCTTACTCCTTCAAAGAGCGTTAGACTTAGATCGAGAGATTCACGGTTTTATCCTGTTCGGCAGATGCCGTTGATGGTCTAAATATTCACCCCCACCACGCTTAGAAACATAGTAAATAAACATTTTACACTTTTCTCCGTGGCACAAAGCGTAGTTTTCATACCAGTTGGTGAATGGGAGCCGAGTGGCTCGATATACTTGTAGTTGCTTGGCCTCTCTGCGGAAACATTATGCGGATTCAGGAGGGCTTCTGCGGTGCCCGGTGAACTTTTTCGAGCAGTTGGGCGGTGCGTGGTAGTCCCTACAGCCAGGCCGCATATTAGACCGGGCCTGTGTAAGGGAGTTTGGATGTGGCCTAAGAGCTTGTTTCTATGAGGCTTTTCACCTTAGTCTTCTGGCCAAGGTTTGAGATTTGAAGTGCAGGAGGTTTCCACAGGACTGGAAATGCACTTAATTATGGCCTACGTGGAAAGGGCTCACCTAGGCTCCTGTATATACCGGTATGTATATTTGCCGCTGTGCAGCTCAGCTTTGTAGGATGTTACGAGGCACGGTCTTGTCAAGCTCGCCTCCCTCTGCATCGCCAATATAGTACCTAGGTCTCGGGACTATGATGTTGCTATCTTGTCAGGTTACCCCATCATCTTAACGGCAGAATGCTGGCTTGTGCGCGACCTTGTTCCATGAGATCTTAGCCGCGCACATTAGGTGAAGGAATTATGGCCCAACTTGAGGCCAGTGTATCAGTTACGGTGCCTTTTATGCACAAGGTGTTGGAAGGACAAGGCCGGTCTTCCGAACGAGGGATTGTTTACTTTGCGGGGGGTGATGCTGACCCGGTGCGGCATTTGATCGGCATTCTGTGAAGGTGTGCGTTTTAGGTTTGTTGCCCTGGCCAGTGAAAAGACTCAAGTATCGCAGGCAGTATGACAGGTACTGAGGAGGAACTTTGCTACTTCACTGCAGTAGCTCTAGGAGGTTATTGGGAATTATTTTAACTTCCGAAATTTACTTCATGCTGTTCTACCTTTCCCCAACTTAGAATGTGCTCTGGGGTAACCCACATTAAAGAATTTGTTAGCATGTCTCACCAATTAGGTCTATGGGTGACAGACTCTGGTCTTCTAGTTTGGTGCACAATAATGCTGAGCCAGCACGCATGTGGATGCCGTACGTTTACCGTTGCAAAAATCCAAACTATAGACCCATATCCCAGAGTATTATAAAGGTATATCATGAACTTATGTCACTGGCCTATGAAGTGGAGTAGCTTGTGAGGTACTAGGATGACTATGGCTTTAATTTATTTATGCTACACTAGAAGTAGCAATAGGTGCATTACAGGAAGAAAAGTGACATGAATGCAAGTTACAAAAGCTTACATTGTTCAAGTAGAGGTAAATTACTGGAATGCATGGCAGGCAGTCAAAGACATGTACAAAAGATTCCGTAGGTAATGGTGGCTCTTGTGCAAGTACCGGAAGCAAAGACTATGTTAAGAGGTAGCAATCAGTATGTTACAAGAGATAAGTGATGTGTGCATGTTACATAGGAGTACCAAATGCAGGTACAAGGATATTACTGCACTAAATGGCAGACACCCAAACACAAGAACACACTGGTAAGTTATTCCATAGCCAAGGGGAATTTATCTAGCTATAATGAATGGTTTCCCTTCATTTTTTTAGAGGGCATAAATTGTATTTGGGTGAGGTCACTTTGAAGGCCTCGGATTAGGTGTTCTGGGTAGAATGGTAAGGGGACGAGTTAAGATGTGAATATTTATCACACACACCAAAGTGCAACGGTCATTTCGACTGCGCATTTTATTATTGCAAGTCTGCATGTACTCTTCAATTCTCTATGCAAGGGGCAGCTTCTTAGGCATGCTCCTTCCTGTATTCAGCACGCAAATATCATGCATGTGTATGTAAGGTCATGGTATATCACTATAAGTGCATATTACACACGGACACCAGTACCTCCAAGATACAGGCATGCCCATTTCACACACTACGGAAGGGCTAGCACTTCCGGGGCCTACAATTGAACCAGGACATGGTTGGTTCAACACCAAGGGTCACTTTTGGACAGCAGGTAGGGTTACCTGGGTTAGGACTACAGCAAGTAAGCTTGAGGGGATTTGTAGGGGTCACCCCACATGGGAGACAGTGTCTGCCTCTGTCTTTTGCAACTTTGATTGTAACATGATTTTGCATTTGACAGGGGGAGACTTAAACCTACTTTTCCACTTCGTTATCAAGACCAAGCAAAACACCTTTGGTTACTTGGAACATGCTTTGAGTAACTGCCTCCTGGATAGCAAAATATGGTATTACCTTGGCCGGGCTGCACCAGGGAGCCTCACAACAATGGCAGGATATAGCTTAGCGCACTATAGTTTGATGGGGCATGTTCCCTTTGACATGTACTGAGAGTAGTTACATGTATACAAGTGGCAAATTATCTCAAGCACATGTACTGGCAGGCACCGCTTTTGCATCCACTCGATAGGGCTCGTAGGAGTACTTACGTTAATAAGTACAGCTAGTAGATTTTTGTTAGAAGCGATTGGATTTGTTCAATTCAGCGATTGTTGAACTCCTCAACTTGCTGTCCAGTTCGGTGCATTTTCAGGATACTTCTTTACCAAAGCCATATTGGGGCTGTTCGCCTGGTTGGTGTCCTGTGCGCGAGAGGAGCAGTCTCGGGCCTCCCGTCCCCAGGTTGGGGAGGGCAGTGCTCTCTCTAGGTACAGCGGTGGCTTGGGGGGCCTTTGGGGTGCAACTTGTCATTGGCACCTTCCTTGACTCCCAAATCATTGTATTTAGGTCTGTCTCTCACATGCACACTTCAAGATCGGGAATATCTCTTTAAAGCAGCCTTAATCCAGGTTCCTCTTAGAGTCTTGCTGGTCAAATGGGCATAATCAGTGATATCGGGTCTCCCTCATCTTCATGGTTTTATTGCTAGCAAGAAAGTGTCATTCATAGTCTTTTAAATATCACTCATAGTGCACCGAAAGGACGATATGTCACACGTGGCAGTTTGAAGTTGGCAGGCATAGATGGGGCGGCTAGCTCCAGGTGGGCTACGCAAGAAAGCGATTTGGTAGCTTCTTTTATCTGATGCAACGAAGAAGCATGGACTATGCCAGCAGAGGGGCTGGCAGTAGAAGTAGTGCTCCGTTTGTGGTAATTATAGTGAGGCAATGGTATAGTTAGGAATTACCAGGCAATCTTCTGACAATTACCTGAGAATGCTGGTTAGCCCTGTTGATGAGTTGTGCTCGCATAAACCACACTTTTACCTCCTATAAACTGGCCCACGCTGAGACATTCACTTAAGTTGTATCTCAGAGTCACCAGTTTCTCACACAGGCCCATTCTCACTAAGGTGATGCGTGAGCAATTTCCACAGAATTTGGGCCTGCTATAGCCACACATACCCCCTACAGTCTGACCCCACTAGACCATTCAAGTCTGGCTCTGCGCCGGGTCTGGCTGATACAACATACCTCTATCTAGCCCATGTAGGGGTTTGGTTTGGCTGAATTGACTTGTAGTGTCCCAGGTTGGCAGGCACATTTTTTACAGGCAATATTCGTCAACTAGGGTTGACACGCAGTGGAGGGCCCTTGGCCAAGTACACGGGTAAGCTTTTACCTAGACGGTATTTTAATTTTGACGGTTATTCAGGTACTAAAGTAGGGTTTCCTTTGGCAGTTTCCACATACCAGGAAGTAAGAGTGAGGAAGTAATAGTTCCCCTAGTTGCACAATGTATATACAGTTGTATAGGCTGCTGTCAAATGCTTCATAGGGTCCAACAAAGGCCAGGCAAAGGAGGACGACTTGTACAAGTGACAAACATGAGGAGATTCTCTTCACAGGTTAATAGGGATGTTGCCTATGCAAAACTCAAATCTGGCCTTATACGCATGATGTAGTAGCTTGCGGCCAGGCAGTGTGCTGTCCAACTATTGGAATATGTTATGGGGGCAAGCATGCACCAAGAGATGGATCCTCAAGATCATCCAAGACAGTCATAAAGACCCGCCCTATAGCCAGGCTTTTGTGGGTTGCGGGGCAATAGGTGAGGGTAACACGGTGTCTGAGCATAGGTTGCTGCAACGATTGATGAAGGATTGTGGTGGCGTTCCCACTGCTCAAGAAGGGACAAGTATTTGTTCTTGTAGTTCCTCCCTACTACACGACAAGTACACAGGGATACCCATGCATATGTCACATTCCCTTGACAAGATAGTCACCATTAGGTGGGAACGGCCTTTGACATGCCTTGACAGGACAGGGCTAGCCACGCACAATAACTGGTAACTCTAAGGAAGATATATGTTACAAACACTGACTGGGTGTTCTGGGCCCAAGGCCAGGCACCAAAGCTGTGATGGGGCATCAGGCTGTCAGATGTCTTTGAGGGACAAGGAAGGGCATTTAAGGCCTAGTGCGTGACACAGTTTTGCAGGTATACAGAAGGGTCCCAGCGGAGCCTCCAAAGGGATTACTGCGAAGCAGGTGGCACAGAACCTGGTAGTCCGACACCATCCTGGTGGAAGATCAATGACACACAGGTGGTTAACAGGAGCCGGGCATCGGTGTCCGGTCGAAGGTTCAGCAAGCAGGTTAGGCTGCGTATGTTGGCCTTCGCGATAGTTTCAGTTTCTATATCAGGCTCACACACTCTTTCCCTCATTCATGGGGGACGCCATGCTATGTTCGCCATGGAGCAACAGAAAAGCACTGTGAACTTGTTTGGGCAAGGGGGCAAGCTGCACCCTAGAAGAAGACCACAAAAGGCAATTGGCCACTCGTTGGGGACATGTGAGCGTAGCGGTCTGAGTTCACACCCTTGGCTCCTGTGGCATATAGCTCTGCTGGGGACAAGTGTGGCAGCTGGCACACAGGAGGTTCATCTGGGCCATGCGTAAATTCATTGAGCAGAGATTTGGCTTTATTAGACATGTGTGCTACACGCCATTTTCTCAGGGCGTTTTAGGATAATTGGGTACTGTGGTCCACTCACGCATGGACCTGTTTTGCTGGACAGGGAGGAGGCCCTAGTAATAGCAAGTAAGGAATAGCGAGCAGGAAGGCCGGCCTTGGTGGGGATGCCCTGGCTGCGACGGTCGCAACACCCAGGGCTGTGGCGGAGTTACAGGGCGATCCAGAGGAGGAAAGGTACTCAGGGGTACTCTCTTCAGGAGCACAAATGGTGCAGAGGCCTAATATCCCCAGGAAGCCTGTGCGGTGGACCCTGGGGTGCAACGGCGCCCTGTCTGTCCTACGGGCGGTTGGAAACCTGTACAACTGGGGGTCGCTTGAACGCTCCGCCCCCCGTAGGGGGGAGCGTGAGCAAGAGGGTGGACCGTTGGTCACCGGAAGTGGGAGCGGCTATCCAATCACCACAACCGCTAAGCACCGATTGGCTAAGGCCACGATGCAAGATGGCCCATCAGGTGGGAGGCCGCGAGGGGCGGCTTGCCTTTAGATCGTCTGTAAGATAACCCACCATGTTGGCATATGTTTATGCTAATAAACCTGCAGCGACTTTATCCCAACAAAAAGTTGTCTTGTCTGCTTATTTACGATACATGCATGTTGCTGCGGGAGGGCTGGTGAGTGGGCCGATATTGGCACTATGCGGGCCGACCGACACGTCCCCGCAGGGGACACACATAAGAGGGCGGCCCCCTTAGTGCCACAAGATGGCACACGGGGCAGCCCAGTGTTCCACGACCCTAAAGGGTCCTAGACGTCACTTCCGGACATGTTGGGAGGCGGGGAGAGGTATATAGTCCTCCCCTGCCCACCTGGCGGCCTCTTTGTTCCCTCACCCTGACGCCGTTTCCCTCCCTACCGCTTACCCGGCGCTTCAGGGTGGGGGGATATATGTGCTAATCCTTTTTATTTGTGTTGTAGGCGGAGTTACAGGCCGATCCAGAGGCGGAAAGGTATTCAGAAGTACCCTCTTCAGGAGCACAAAGGGTGTAGAGGCCTAATATCCACAGGAAGTCTGTGCGATGGACCCTGGGGTGCAACGGCGCCCCGTCTGTCCTATGGGCGGTTGGAAACCTGTACAACTGGGGGTCGCTTGAACCCTCCGCCCCTCGTAGGGGGGGGCGTGAGCAAGAGGGTGGACCGTTGGTTCACCAGAAGTGGGAGTGGCTATCCACTCACCACAACCGCTTAGCACCGATTGGCTAAGGCCACGATGCAAGTTGGCCCATCAGGTGGTAGGCCACGAGGGTTGGCTTGCCTTTGGATTGTCTGTAAGATAACCCACCATGTTGGCATATGTTTATGCTAATAAACCTGCAGCGACTTTATCCCAACAAAAGTTGTCATGTCTGCTTATTTACGATACATGCATGTTGCTGCGGGAGGGCTGATGAGTGGGCCGATATTGGCACTAATAGATACACAACATAGGCACAGAGGCAATCGGTTTAATAAAAACTGTGGTCTCTGATGTGTCATCAGCCCTGCATACACTGGTTACCTCAGTGTTTTTCCAGACTCAAAACAACCGGAAGTATGAAGAAGTGAGGAAAGCTTGCCTTACTTTATGTCGGTGTTATACATGGATTCCTCCCTGTTCCGGCGCACGTACAAGGAGTCCGCCGTACAGTAGCTTTGACGATCCCTCACTGGGCGGCAGTTATGCGTGAGGTCCGAGGAGCAAGACCACTGACTCATTGTTAGTGAAATTGCTCTCCCACCCTTGCAGCTCCACCATTAAGTGAGGTGCCCCTGCCCCTGCACTCTTGAGTGTTGGTGATCGAGGCCCTTCTCCACCCGCAGGTTTCCCTGCGCCTCATCCCTGGTGGTCCAGTGGACCTCTGTCTCCTTTCTTTCTTTCTGCTCCTTCACTCGTTTTTCTCCCCTTTCTATCTTTCACCTTTCTGCACCTCTGCTCTTTTGTGCCTTATTTCTGCCCATTTTCCCTTTCTCTCCCTCTGCTCCTTCACTCGTTTTTACTCGTTTTTCTCCCCTTTCTATCTTTCACCTTTCTGCACCTCTGCTCTTTTGTGCCTTATTTCTGCCCATTTTCCCTTTCTCTCCCTCTGCTCCTTCACTCGTTTTCACTCGTTTTTCTACCCTTTCTATCTTTCACCTTTCTGCTCTTTTCTGCATCTCTGCTCTTTTGTGGCTTATTTCTGCTTATTTTCCCTTTTTTCTTTATCCCTTTTTTCCTCCCTTTACCTTTCCCCGCCGCTGCTGTCCCCGTGGCCCCTCCCCCCAGCGCAACCGTCCCTATCCAGCTCCCCTCCCCGCTCCCGCCTCCCAGCTGTTCAGCCCTCCCCGACCCCTACTTATTGGCGGCCACTGCGGGGACAGGCGAGCAAGACCACTGACTCATTGTCAGTGAAATTGCTCTCCCACCCTCGCAGCTCCACCATTAAGTGAGGTGCCCCTGCCCCTGCACTCTTGAGTGTTGGTGATCGAGGCCCTCCTCCACCCGCAGGTTTCCCTGCGCCTCATCCCCAGTGGTCCAGTGGATCTCTGTCTCCTTTCTTTCTTTCTGCTCCTTCACTCGTTTTTCTCCCCTTTCTATCTTTCACCTTTCTGCACCTCTGCTCTTTTGTGCCTTATTTCTGCCCATTTTCCCTTTCTCTCCCTCTGCTCCTTCACTCGTTTTCACTCGTTTTTCTACCCTTTCTATCTTTCTCCTTTCTGCTCTATTCTGCATCTCTGCTCTTTTGTGGCTTATTTCTGCTTATTTTCTCTTTTTTCCTTATCCCTTCCCTGTACCATTCCCCGCCGCTGCTGCCACCGCGGCCCCTCCCCCCCAGCACGACCGGCCCAATCCAGCTCCCCTCCCCGCTCCCGCCTTCCAGCTGTCCAGCCCTCCCCGACCCCTACTTAATGGCGGCCGCGGGCTGCGGGCGCGCCGCTTGTGCACCGAAGGCACATCAAAGGCAAGCACGTCTGCGCCCGTCTGCGACCCGTCCGTGACCAGAACCAGGAACCCTGGACCTCCGCCCGCCAACGCTATGGCCCAGCAGCACTCCACGCACTCAACCCAGGCTGCAACAACAACTGCAAGCTAGCATCACCAGCCGACACCCATAGACCCTTCAGCTGTCACCGCTGCTGGCACACCTGCAGCATCGCCAAGAACACGGATCCAGCACAACCGGCCCACAAGAACACAACCGAACCGAAGACCCTGCAATGCATCCTCCTCAACGTCCGATCCCTCCACAAACACACCACAGAAATCTGGGACCTCCTCGACAGCACCACCCCTGACGTAGCATTCTTCACCGAAACCTGGACCAACACCACCTCGGGACCGGACATCGCCATCGCCATCCCCCAGGGATACAAGATCTCCAGGAAGGAACGCCCCACCCACCCAGGAGGAGGAATCGCCATTGTCACCAAAATCCAGCCTCCGCCTGAGCACACTCCCTGACGAGTCAACAAAACTGATGGAACACCTTCGCTTCAAGATACTGGCCAGGCCCACCGCCGCCCTCTGAGGAACCCTCATCTACCGACCCCCTGGACCCCGCAGACCCTTCGCCAACTCCATCATGGACATGATCTCCCCGCAGGCCATCGCATCCACCAACTACACCCTGCTGGGAGACCTCAACTTCCACCTGGACAATCAACTGGACCCCAACACCACATGCCTCCTGGACAACCTCCACAACATTGGACTCCGCCAGATCGTGACCGAGCCCACGCACTCAGCAGGACACACGCTCAACCCCCTCTTCACTACAGGAAACTCCATCACTTTCAGCCACACCACCGAACTCCCGTGGACCGACCATCGTTGCGTCCACTTCACCTTTAGAACACCCACCATCCACAGACACCAGCACCTGCTTCCACAAAGAAACTGGACCAAAATCACTGATGACCAGCTCACCTCCTCACTCAACAACTCCACCCCAACCATCGTGGAAAACGACGACCCCAACACCGCAGCCCGAACCCTGCATAGATGGATCTCGGACAGCACCAACACCATAGCCCCCCTCAAGAAAAACAACAATACCCGTGCCAAGAAAGCCAGATGGTTTACCACCGAACTTTGAGAGTCCAGGCGCACATGCCGCCGCCTCAAAAAGGCCTGGAGAAACACCAAATCCACAGAAGCCCACAACAACTTCAGAGCCGCCACCAACGCCCACCTTCAACTCATCAGAGAAACGAGGAAAAAAGCGATTGAAGACAGAATCTCCACCCACGCACACAACAGCAAGGAACTCTTCAGCATCATCAAGGAGTTCACCCAACCCACCAGCGAGTCTACCGACATCCCTCCCTCACAATACCTCAGCGAAAGTCATCGAGAAAGCCATCAACAGCCAACTCGCCACATTCATTGAAGAACACAACATCCTCAACTCCTCCCAATCCGGCTTCAGAAAAAAACACAGTACAGAAACCGCCCTCCTCGCCGCAACAGACGACATCCGCACCTTTACTGGACAAAGGAGAAACAGTGGCCCTCATCCTCCTCGACCTATCAGCGGCGTTCAACACAGTCTCCCACCGCACCCTAATACGCAGACTCTACGATGCAGGAATCCAGGACAAGGCCCTCGACTGGATCTGCTCCTTCCTCTCCGGCAGGACGCAGCGGGTCAGACTCCCCCCTTTCCTCTTGGACCCCACACCTACCACCTGCGGAGTCCCCCAGGGCTCCTCCCTCTGCCCGACACTCTTCAATGTCTACATGGCTCCACTTGCCCCCATCGTCAGAACCTACGGACTCAACATTGTGTCATACGCAGCGGATACCCAGCTCATCCTCTCCCTATCCAACGAGCCCAACACCGCCAGACGCAACTTTCGAGAAGGCATGGAAGCTGTCGCCAAATGGATGAAAAACAGCTGCCTACAACTAAACACCAACAAAACAGAAGTACTCATCATGGGCCCAAACCCCGACACCTGGAGCGACACCTGGTGGCCCACCGCCCTCGGAAACCCACCAACCCCCACTGACCACGCACGCAACCTGGGAATCATCCTGGACTCCGAGCTCAAAATGGACAGCCAGATCAACTCTGTCTCATCTTCCTGCTTCCACACCCTCCGCCTCCTTCGTAAGACTTTCAAATGGATCCCCCTCGTACACCGAAAGACAGTCACTCACGCCCTGGTCACCAGCAGACTCGACTACGGCAACGCACTCTACGCCGGAATAAACAAAAACCTCATCCGCAAGCTACAGAACATCCAGAACGCCGCCGCAAGACTGGTCCTCAACCTGCCAAAACACTGCCACATCTCCAAGCACCTGCGCACACTCCACTGGCTCCCCGTCGAGGCGAGAATCACCTTTAAGATGCTCACCCACGCACACAAGGCCCTCCACGGCACCGGACCAGCATACCTGAACAGCCGACTCAAATTCCACGCACCCCAAAGGACCCTACGATCAGCCCAGCTTTCCTACGCCGTGGTCCCCCGCACCAGAAAGACCAGATCGGGAGGCCGCTCCTTCTCTTTCCTTGCGGCCAAAGCATGGAACGCCCTTCCGCTCCACCTCAGACAGACAACATCGCTCCCTATCTTCGCAAGAAACCTCAAAACCTGGCTCTTCGACAGACCCCCTCCTTGATGGAATGGAACCTGCACCCCCTCCACCCCCCACCCCACCCCTAGCGCCTTGAGACCCTTACGGTTGAGTAGTCGCGCTTTAGCAAACTCCTGATTGATTGTTTGAGGCTTCCAGTATGTCTCAGGGCCTGTGAAGTGCGCATATCCTCACAACTTAGTTTCTTCAGAAATAGCACACAAGTGGCTCACTTTTAATCGAAACTTGAGCCAGCTGCACCTCTAAAGTATGCCGTCTTGAAAAATGTCAATGTTGCATTCCTGGTCACACTGAAGGGAGCGCCACCTCCATTCAAGGTCCGTCCTGAGGCGGAGCTTTGTCTTCAGGCGGCCATTTTCCTTCGTGGCCAGACACCCCCTCCCCCCCCCCCCCCTCTATTTCTCTTTACATGAAATTACTTGAAGTTGTGGTTTTAGCATGGCCACTCTCAGAATCAAAACCTTCTGGGCAATATTACACATCTGGTGGAGATCCATTGTTAAAAATATAGTCCTGCCTGCTTAGGGGGTTTATTACCCACACAGGCAAACTAGATCTGCCAACAGTCATGCTAGATCCAGCGTGCAGGCTTCTGAACACTTTCACATGGTAGGAAATTATGTCAAGTGTAGCTATCATCGGGTTTGTGAAAGTGCTACGGTCGACTGCTCTATTAATTCTCTTTAAATACTCACTAACGTGACCTCTGCGCCCCCTCCCCACCCTCGCATTTTGTTTATCATATTTTTAAATGTAATTTTTAACTTGCCTTATACCTTCATGTTTTTTTTGTTTTTTTAATTTTGTTAGCGTCATTGTTGTATAAAACACCTCATGCACATTTGCCCCTGATTTTTTTGAGTCCTACATGGGCAGTGAGAGGAGCCCGGCCCAAGACACAAACACACGCACACACACACACACACACACACACACACATTCTCTCTCTCACTAACTCTCTCTCTCTCTCTCCTTGCCTGATAGCTGGTTAGTAGTAGATTTTCTATAATGGATTCCATCTTTTATCTGTGCAGTGTTTGTCCACTCCACTACAGATTTCGTCGTCAAGCTCCCCTTAAGCAGCGAAATGCTTCACTTGTTCGAAGTGCTGGTGCTTCAGTAAGGCCTCACTAAAAAGCTAGTTCATGACACTAGCACAAATTGTGACATATTACCACAGGTGAAGTCTAAACACGTTTTTTTGCTGCAGTAAACGTATAATCATTACCCGGATGGAAAATGCTATTTTACCTGTACTAGGAAAATCATTGCAACAGAGCTTCGTTCAAAACACGAAAGTCGTCAGCCTCCTGAAATGGCGATAACAGGACATCTGAGTTTTAGAAGAGCCATTGAGATACACGGGTTAGCAATTGTGATATGAAAGACATTCCAGAACTATAACACCAGTTATTGTACCAAGGGGATGCCTCATACACTGTAGTACATACATTCAAAATATTCAAAGTGTGGGGAATTGCTCGTCTATCAACTGCCATGTGTAAGTAATTTTCAGCAACATCTCCTGGCACAGCACCATGTAATTAAGAAAAGTTGTCTGCTCACAGGTAATTTAGAATGACTTCTAAAAGCAATTAGCAGGCCTCCCTCCAATCTAAGGATAGCTTTTCATCACCCCTTTAGTCACCATTAATTGATGCTGAGATCTAAATTAAAACAAGTTGTCATTAATACTGGCTCCAGTCACTGTAACTAAGAGGTGCCCCGCGTGTGGCTAGCTGCGAGCGACCCCCATTTCTTGGAGCACTTCAGCAGGAATGGCATCTCACCTCAGAAGTGCCGCGTGCAGAAAATCGACACATCTGGAGGCAGCTATGACGTTCTCACACTTCAACAGGCAACCAAACGAATCACTCCTGCTGTCTACAGGACATACTAGCTTTTATACTCTACACCTGCTGCAAATCAAAATATAAGCACAGACCCTTTACTGCACTGCCTTCGACTTTTACATAAACATATGATAAAATAAATATTAAAGCAAGGAAGTAATTGGGTCAGATTGTTTTAGGGGTCGGGCCTATTTATAAGAAAACACAAAATCCTATATGCGAGGTTGCTTTAAACGAAGCATGTTGAAGCGGTTGGTCGATGCATGTCGGACCGAGCAAAATACGCATCACACCTTTTATTTGACCCGAAAAGCATTGGTTGCTCCTCTCCTGTGGAGTACTCCTTGTCCTTCCTTGATGGACGAAGTTTACTGACACTTTTTGGCAGTATATAGTACACTCCAGTGGCTCACCCCAGTGGATCACTCCAGTGCTTAATTTGTAAAAAGTAAGTTCCAGGGCTATGTTCGGGAAGCTACAGCAGCCTGCACCACTCATTGCCTCTGCCAGCACTGCCATTGACAGAACCAGCACAAGTAGTAACCATCGCACTGCTACAAGTGTGACAAATCAATCTAGCCCAGGCAACTCAAAGCTATAATAATGTGAGCGATAGATGTTATTTATTGTTAATGTATATTGACTGCAGTATGTGATGGACTTTCACTAGAGCCCGTGCTGACAATTAAGTGCCAACGCTATGCACCGGAAACCATCAGCTCAAATTAAGCTCTGGAACACTCACCAGCCTCTTCAGACAGATCTCAAAGCGCATCTGCCATTCATGCCTGTATTTAGTGCACCCTAATGGCTGCTCCTCTGTGCTACTGGACGGGTTCTTCAGATATATGCTCAATCAGGCACAACAATAAATGAATTTAAAGTGCATGCACTTTATCTCTCCCACATTCACATGCCTTGGCACAGCAGCCTGAGATGGGATAAGAACATCACTCTGGCCACTCACGCCCAACTCTACATCCCTTTGCAGGAAGGCCATGCTGCAACTCAGCACTTTCAAATAAGCACTTTCCCAAGGTGTACGATGTACCTCATCTCCTAAAGCACTTTGCTGCTTTGTGAGGGTTAAGAAAGAAGCACCATATAAACGTAATGACAAATCAATAAACTTGCATGCATATGAGTGGCAGGAAGACTAGAAGAAAAAAAACGTTTGTAAAGATGAACTGTTGTATTCTGCTGCACTGTGTGCTGTGGTGTGAATGCACACCTGTTTAAGGTAATATAATTCCCTACTTTAATAGCACGCACACGTCACTGTTCAGTAATCCATGAAATAAAACTCTTTTTGCACATTCAGTGATTTAAAGAACATACGGGCATATTACCAACAGTTAGCGATATTTATCGCTAACTGAGTTTAGCGTTAGTTTTTTAAACGCCGCGCTTCGCCCAATATTATCGCTGAGATAACGTCATATTACCAACATTTATCTCAAAAGCGATAATATTGCATGCGTTAGCGTGAATATCGCTGGGAACCCAGCGGTGTTCACCCATTAGCGTGCAAATGCTGTTGTAGTATATTTGTAAATGTAGTATACTTGTTAGCCATGTTATCCACCTCCCATTGGATAACATGGCTAAGAACTGGTATTTGCAGGCGTTAGCGTTTGGCGATATTCGCGCTTAGCGCGAATATTTCCATTGCTTCGCCTTTCTTGGTAATAGGCGATAGCGATGTTAGCGACTGCTGTCAGTCGCTAACGGGTTGGGTACGCCCAGTTTGCATGTCATTAGCGATAAATATCGCTGACATGCAAAGCGGGCCCCAAACCACTCGCTATCGCCTACAAGCTGTTGCTAACTGCTGTTAGCGACAGCATGGTAATAGGGCGATGGAATTATCGTCGCTAAAGCGGCGATAATTCAATATCGCCACCCTTGGTAATATGCCCCATATTTCTAGCCACAAGGGGACAAAAACCAACACAACAGAAATTGATGTTTGTCCACCGGAGTATATCACTGGGATTTCCTGGTGTTACCATGGCTACTGTTCTAACAAGGAAAACTATTTGCTTTAAGAACAAGCTATAGGTGAAAATCAAGAGGTTTGGGGTTGTTCATAACCATGAGGAAGCTCCTCACATCAGCAGGGATCACTGCTTTTCCAATTAGATCGAATTTCCAATGATGACGGATGCTTCGTGCTAAACAGTGACTGCCCGAATCTCGCACCACAGTGAAGCTTCAGTACCAACTGCTCCTCTCAGTGACAAAAATGTCCTCACAGCCTCCACGAATGTGAAACTCCAATTGAGGATCCCCATGTGGATTTGTACTTTGAGAAATTAAAATCTTGACCAGGACAAACCAGGCCCCTGTATCTGACCTGCGTTCCATCGCGGTCCGTCTGAACTTGTGACTTTGAACTGGTCCAGATCGAGCGACCAAATATCCATTAGTGGCGATTTGTGCTTTTTCGTGATAATATTGCTTAAAACGTTAAAAACTCATAACTGAAGTTTGGCTTGTTGGATTTTTGTCATTTATGTGTCCAAATTGGTTTCGGGTTTGTATTGTGTGGGGTTTTCACTGTTTACTCTTTGAGTGCTTTATAAATATGTTACACATTGTCTCTAAGTTAAGCCTGACTTCTTTCGTGCCAAGCAACCAGCGGGTTAAGCACAGGTTTATTAAGGACTTTTGTGGTTCATTGTGACAGTTATTGTGTTCATTACTTGAGTTGGGCTCTCAGTCTTCTCAACTAATAAGCCAGTTTCTTACAATACATAAGACCACAAGTCTTTTAAAAAAATCTGTAACCAATTCACAGACGTATAGTAGCCTGAACATTAATAAAATATTCAGCCAGTAGGTACTCAAAAAGTCAGCAAATTTTTGTTCAAAAAATCCTGACACCTGTGTTTGCTGGCTAACATAGTTATATATGCAAATAAATAAACAACCATACCTAATTCAGCATCGTAGGAAAAGAACTGGAAACCAACAGCATCTAGACCAAGAAGAAGACCACCTAGGGACCACTATCCCCAATTTGCTCAATAAATCTTCTACCCTAAACAACAATTCAACATCGAACATATTAAAATCATCTACCTAAAGTTTTACACCATGGAAGGTAGCATCTGTTGGTTTTGTCAATGCATGTTACCATTATTAACCTGCTTCTATCCTCGAAGAATTATCTGGGCATACTAATGGCATGTCTGATTCAAATGTTTTGGAGCCTCTTAGAATAAGGAGAACAGCAAATGCAAGCATGTTGATGCTATGTGGCTACTCCTGTTTTTTATTAGGTTAGTTAAATATCATACGTCGACATAAGACTAAATGAACCATGTTTATGCTTGGAGGGAATAGCTTGACTGTTGAGAAACTTATCTGTTTATCGTTTAGCTTAAATTGTTTTCACTTCATGATAAGCTGAGACGCTATCAATCCAGTTTTCTTATTCAAAATAGAGGTGAGCAGAATGCAATTATGCATGCATAGTTAAGCGAAAACCGAAAATTCCGGCTTCTGTGTAGTTGCCTGAATTACCCTGATTTCACACGATTCTCAAGGATTAGCAAAACAACTACAGGCCCATCTCCCTTTTGAAAATTTCCTGCACCAGGATCTACTGCTAGTCTGCAAAGGCAGATAGTTCATTATCTCATTTTATATTTTCAGGTAATTACCTTAGATAAACAAAGTGTTCTCTTACTATCTTGTAGATTACACACGAATGTGTTCATTTTGCAAATTGAATTGTATTTGCTATTCTATTTATAATTTATTTGTTATGAATTCTGATTTCCGTAGATCGAGATGATTGCATGACTGCGTGCAGCCACTAGTGACCAGTGCTCCTCCCCCATACCTCCAGACCACTCACGGCAAATGGATGCCACAGCAGGAGAAGCAGTGGCAGGGGCGGCAGGGTCTGGCGGTCCTCTATAGGTGATTTGGGGTGAGACGCACTAGCCGGGAGCTGGAAGTTTCATCTGTGGGCGGCTTTGAATCACGTAAAGAACGTTTTTTTAGCTACTTGGTCTTGCGAGTGCACAGGGGGCAGAAGGCGGCTACTGGCTGACGCTGAAGCCTGAATATAAAAGAAATGGAAATGAAACGCTCAGCGGCTTCGAGACTAAATAAGAAGATGATCTTGGCCAAACCGCGTTTGCAGCGAGAGCAGGAGAGGCACTGGTAACAGTGAGGGACGGCTGCTTAGTGACTGTGTGGGGCGCTGTTCGCCGGGAGACCTGGCTCCTTTCCTTTTGGTTTTTTTGAGCATTTTATTGGGAGTTTTTTATTGTTGGCTCTGGTCCTTGATGCATTTTTTAGCCATATCAACAATTTAAGGGCCAAAGGGAGAGAACCCAGTCTTTCCCCTGTAATATAAGATAAGATCTGAGTAGGGCGGAGGCAATTGAGTATAATTCTGGGCTTCGGAGACCACCTGGTGAGCTCAGATCTAAGTACTCTCGCTGGAAGAGACTCCCAGATTTAATGACAAAAATGGGAAAGTTAATGGCTAAAGTTGACTCTCTAGCAGGTCTTAAAGCTGAAACGCGATAAGCTCAATCAAAGGCGGTGTCAACCGCGAATAGAGTTGAGTACAATTTAAAAAAGTGACCTGGCATAAACTCTAGCTTTGAGAGCTCGGAAGAAGAGCCGCCAGAATTCCATCAGGAATTGGGAGCAAGAGACCCTGGCACAGAGAAGGAAATGGGAGGAGCATCAGGAGAGGGAATAGCACCGGAGGGAGAACAGGCATCCAATTTAACTGCCAGGGCAAGCAAGGAGGGTATGAAAAACTTTAAAGACTTCCCGCTTATTTCCAAAGGAAAGGCATCTTAGGCTACTCAGACTGCACCAGCAAAATTAGTGGGAAAACCACAAAGACCTTTGGATGGGTCTTTTGAGGAGATATCAACTAGCCCTTCTCAAAATGTGCAATTACTCTCACGACAAGTAGCTACCTCAGAAGAAAAAGCGTTAAAATATTCCCTTCATAAGGTCAATAATACCTCAACGAATTTCCAGCCTTAGGGACAGGCATTACCATCATTTCCACAGACTCAGGCTCAGCTACGGCGCCTCCACAGGATTCAATATTATAGCCGAGCCAACTCAACATGTTATGTTATGTTATGTTATGTTGAATTTATAAAGTGCACAGCTACTTAAAGTGTCCCGGTGCTAGCTCCTGAAGAAAGAAATGTCCGATTGTCTGATTAAAACAACAAGTCTTGAGATTCTTTTTGAAGATCAATGGGTCTTGAATAGTCCGCAGAGCTAAGGGCAGAAAATTCCAGGCCAGGCCAGCCCTGCGCACAAAGGAATTGCCACTGAGACGCTGAAGCTTAAACTTAGGGGTCTGCATCAGCCATTGGGCGGAAGACCGAAGCAGTCACCCTGGCACATAGAAGGCGAATCTCTTTTGTAGGTATAAGGGGCCGGTACCATACAGGGCCCGATGAGCAATAGTAAGCATTTTGAATTTCAGGCGTGGTTCAACTGGCAGCCAGTGCAGGGCATGCAGATGTGACAGTACACTGTCTCTGGGAGTTAGACCCATAAGAAGTCTGGCCGCAAAGTTCTGCAATTTTTTGACCTGGGACTCCAAGCAGCCGACCAGGAGGGCATTGGCGTAGTCCAAGCGGGACAAGATTAGCGCACAAACCACTGTTTCTCTGGCAGAACTCAGCAAGAGGGGAAGAAACTTCCTAAAGCTCTTAAGAATGCCGAAACAACTGCCTGCCAATTTCTTCGCATGCGTCACAAAGTTCAGGTTTTGATCAAACCAGACGGCGATATTTTTCACTGCGCCATTTCTTTCAGAGGGCCGAGGAAAACCCGGAGGCCAAAGCCTCTCTCTGAAATCCGAGGGAAAAGGAGCCATACAACAGCACCTCAGACTTCCCTTCATACATTTCAGTTGAGCATTGGCCAGCCAGTGAAAAACAGAGGATAAGCAGTGATGGGCCATCCCAACAGAGTTATCCACCTTGTGCCATATCAGTTTCACCACCAGTCCTAGTCACCTAGCAAAGGTGGATCGGAAGCTTCACAACAGCAAGTCGGGAACCAGAAGGAGCATGAAGAATCCCAACACCAGAACAAACCCAAGAAAAAGAAACCATTAAACAAATGGACATAAAGGCCATGCTGAATCCTATTTTAGAGGAGATAAGAGAAATGAAGATATCCTAAACGAACAAAATAGCCTCCCTTCACCAACGCCTCAGAAAAATTGAGGAGTCAGTGGCTAGTTTTCCAGCTAGAATACAAGAAGCAGAATCAAGGATTGCACATCTGGAAGATCAAATAAACACTATGTGCCAGAAAGTGAATGAAGCAACAAATGAAAAAGTTGAACCAGAGAGTAAACTTGAGGGACTCGAGAATCATTCTCAGCAGGCAAACTTGCATATAGTTGGGGTTGCTGATGGAAGTGAGGAGTCTCAAACACTTGAATGGGTTAAGACTTTTATTTTGAAGAACGTCTTGCCTGAATTTACTGGAGACCTCACTATAATAAGGGCACATCAGGTCCCCTCCGACCCGTTGCCAAATGTAACATTTTCATGTACAATTTTGATTAACTTTAACGACTACCGTAATAAAGAAAAGATTTTAACTAAGGCAATCCAGGAGAGGCAATTTGCGATCAATGAGGTCTCTATCTGTCAGATTTTCGCTAATATGTTGGCAGCAGCTGTGCTTTGGCATTAAGAGTTCGTTAAATTGTTATATCTTTTTAAGGCTCAAGGCCCCCAGGCTTCAAAAGATCAGCAATCAGTGGCTTTTTAGAGGCAAGTTTTATATATTCACAAATGTAGAGGAAGCGCAGGTTCTGCTGAGAGAAATGTCATCTATAAAATAAAATAGAATTTCAGATTGTCATGAAGGGTCACCAAGGTAGGGAGGGAGGGGTCACCCATTGTGCAGCACCAGGGCACCCCACAGAGTAGTAGGGGAGGACAAGATGTGGCTCCCGGGTTCTTGCACATCTCTCGGGTAGGGAAGGGATGGGGATAAGGGAGGGAGTAGGTGGGTTTATGGCACTAAAAGAGCAGAAGCATAGTGGAGAGGTGGAAGGAAAACAGGGTCTTGAACCAAGTAATATAATTTTTGGGTATAAATCATAGAGGTGGATAATAAATGTTGAAATATTTTGGTTAGTGTCAATGGAGTTTTAAACAAACAAAAGTATGGAGGGCTAATAAGATGGTTGGCTTCCTTTGCACCTCAACTCCTTTTTCTCCCAAAAACCTATTTGAAAACAAATTCACCAAAACTCTTCATCCCAAGTGCATTTTCGAAAGTTTGTTTTGCTTCAGCAGGGCAGGCAATGAGAGGAATAGCTATATATTTTTTGAAGTGGTCTGGATTGGGAGTTTGATCAAGTGCAGATGGATTCTCATGGACAATGGCTATAGGTAACAGTGAATTTAAATGGGATCACTTTACATTTTGTTAACTATTATGGTCTAATTATTGATGATACTCACATCCGTGATGAGGATTAACAATTTACTTAGAGGAGCTTCAGGGTAGATTATTTTTGGGGGGATTTTAATTACATTAAAGACTTGATAAAGGATAATTCAAATAAAAATAAAAAACAACTAAAGACAAAGACTAAACATTTTTTAGATGCAATAACACAAGATCATCAGTTAAATGACCCAAGTCGCAAAGCTCACCGGGAAACTCTCGAATATACTTGCTATTCCCGTCAATTCGAAACTGCATCCTGTATTGATTTTTTGTAGTATCTTGTTACCTGAAAATAGGGGAAATAGGGGCCAACTCATTCTCAGACCGTTCTTTGGTCAAATTAGATCTATAAATTAAGGAGGGAAGGAGGACAAGAACCAGGTGGCAGATTGATCGACTCCTTCTTTCAAATAAATAATGGGTAGCAGGCATAGGGAATGGATACAAGAGTTTTTTAGGGTAAATGAGGGAACAGAAGAACTTTTTTCAGTATGGGGGTGCGTTTAAGGTGGCAGTGTGTGGACAAATGATTGCTTTTATGGATGCTCAGTCCGAAAATTGAAGCTTTCGTATAGCCAAACTCCAGCAGGCAGTCGATATTGCTTTGATGCAGAACAATGCCTCTTTACAGGGTGATTGGTTAGCTGGAAGTCAGCTTGAAAAAGCAAAACACCCTTTTTGACAAAGCTTTTTAATTATGTAAAGGTGGGTGTTTTTGTTCCCCCAACTTTCAAAGAATCCATCATTGTTAGTTTTGTGAAAAGGGGGAAAAAGCCTGTCGATATTATTGACTATAGACCATTTAGTCTACTTAACTTGGACTATAAAAGTGTAATGAAAATCTGGGCACAGCGTTTTACCCCTTTGGCACAAGAAGTGATCCATAGAGACCAGACAGGGTTTGTCGCAGGGAGGTAAATGTCTGCAAATATAGTTTTTTTAGTACAGGCACTCAACTTTTTTTAATAGTAATCGAACTCCAGCACTTGTCATGATGGTAAACGAAAAAAAAGACATTCGACTTGGTCAATTGGGATACTCTTTTTTATTGTCTGGGCAGGTATGGGGTCCCCCCAGGTTACTAAAATGTTTTGGAATATTTACCAGGGGGCACCTGCTTAGGTCTTTCTTAATGCAAATTTAGCTGGGATACTTAATGCGAATCGGGGGACTAGACAAGGGTGTACTCTTTCACCCGTCCGATTTACCTTTTTTATCGAGCCCTTTGCCACTAAAATTCGTAATATTATGACAATTAGAGCTCCAATATTTGGTATGGCAAAATCAAAGTTGTTTGCGGATGACATCATTCTTTATCCTAGTCCAGAGAGCCAAAATATAGAGCTTGTATTAGCAGAATTTGCTCAATTTGAATTCAATGGGGGATATAAAATCAACTATAAAAAGACTGAGATTTTAACCATCAATACTGAGAGGGATTTTCTTCCCCAAAGCCTTAAGCAACAAGCCCTTAATGCCAATCCAAATCCATATCTAGGGAAATATGTCAATAATCAATATAGGGATATTTATAAATTAAAATATGAAGCCATGCAGAATAAAATAAAAAAACTGCTAAATGACTCTTCATTACTACCCCTCAAAATGATAGGCTGTCTGACCCTTATAAAAATTCCATTTTACCGTTTACTTGTTTTTCTCTTCACAAATATCCCTATAAAATGAATATTATCTAGTTTAAGGAGCTTGAAACAATGTTTAGAACGTTTGTCTGGAGTAAGAAGGCACCCAGTGTCAACCTCTCGGTGCTCCAATTGGATATTAACCCCTTCCATGCTGATGACGGCCGGGTGCCATCATGGCACACAGTGCTTGTGTGCTGATGACGGCTCCCGGCCGTCATGACCGCACCCGCGATCGGAATGTGCCGCACAGGCGCAGAATCGCGGCCGCCCCTAAGGGGTTAACCAGGGGGCTTGCACTTCCTCAAATTCGTACATATTATGAAGCTGCTATTCTAGAGCTGACATCTCACTTAGTGGACTCAAATGGATTAGTAGATCATTTTTATCTGGATAAAATGTTGGAGGAGGCTGGTTCACAGTTTCCGATATTTTAAAAAACACGAAAAACTCCAAAAATAAAACTAGGTACAAGACTTTGCAGGAATATTCTTATAGACTGCAGACTTTTTTTTAAGCAAGCAGGTACTACAGGGGTTTACTACTTAAAATTAGGTGAATGTAAAAGTCTGGGTCTTCAAATACAGACTAGCCATTTAAGATGGTGGAATAAATGTGGTTTGAAAGAGCTGGGGCATGTACTAGTGGAAAATCGATGGTTACTGGCAAGAGGTCCAAAACAGATGTGGCAACCAGAGTAAGTCTCACTCCTTTGAATATATACAGATTGTATATTTTTTAAATAGATACAATCTCCCTACAAGTGCCGGTCCAACTAAGCTTGTGACTGTCCTATTGGGAGCAAAGTTAAGAGGGGTGGGAAACTGGTATGGTCTTTTATGCTCTCAAGGGGAATCAATGCTGGTCAAGAAATTCCTAGAAATAGTCACCCAGGAGACACAATGTACACACTCGAATCGGGATTGGCAGGCCATATCACAGTTAGGTAGTAAGGCCCTAAGACCTGCCAACTTTAAAAGAATGGCCTTTCTGTCTCAATGATTGGCAGATTATACACCTAAAGCACTCCATAAAATATGTCCGGAATTTGAGAATAGATGCTTTTGTTGCCAGGCAGAAGGAAAGGGAGATTGGCTCCATACATTTTTTACATGTCCAAGGCTAGGGCAATTTTGGGAAAGGATCTTCTCGGCCTTAAGCCGGGGATCCAGAATAAAATAGATCCTGAGGCAGAGGTAGCTCTCTTCGGTATTACTAGACAAGGAGTAAACCAGGCAATGACAAGAGGTGAGTAGACCTTTATAGTAATTGACTCCCTTGTAGCATGCCCCTAATGCTTCAGAATTAGAGCTCTCTGAAAATAGCTACTTAAGTGGGATGGCTAAATAAGATAAAATGAACAAGGACATTTGAAGAAGCATATACAAACAGAGTGGGTGCTACTACAAAGTTTACTGCAGTTTGGAAATATATGGTGAAGTTAGAGACCACACTGGAAGAAGAAGTCCATTTGCATCACAAAGTCATGTTTAGAATGAAAGGGGGGTTGCTAAAAATAAAGAAAAATGCATTTTAATACTGCACCTTAGGATGAGTAGCTTATGAAGATAAAGGCACGTTTGCCCTGGATGCAACTTTGCACTTTAGCACTGCACTTTAGTATTAAGTGAGGATATTAACCACTGTATTTTATAAAATCTGGCTGACCAGCTCCACCACCTTAAACTAAACTCAAAAACGGAATGAATCTTAATTGCTCCTTCCAAACAGTCACCCGATATTGTGGAATGGATGAAGAAACTAACAGCTCTAAAATGCTTGCCACATTATAGCTTCCATAAGATCACAGGGAATAATTCTAGACAAGAATCTGCACATGCAGAAAAACATCAGTGCTGCTACCAAAAGCGCAAACTATCAAATGAACATCTTAAGAAAAATAAAACCCTTCCTCCCCTCAATGACTTCAAATCATCACTGTGAAATCGACCTTACACCTGGTAGCTGTTGAGCAGGACTCCCAGAGAAGCAGGGAAGTGGCAAGCGAGACCGCCAACACAGGAGCTCTCCTGGCGGAGGAGGGGGATTACAGCTCCCATCACTACTAGCGCGCAGGTTGCCCTGAAAATCGAAGCGCTGACCCGCGGCGCACTGTGCCTTGCTGTGAAATCGACATCACACCTGGTAGAGGATGAGCAGGGCTCCCGGAGAAGTGGGGAAGCGGCAAGCAAGACTGCCAACACAGGAGCTCTCCCGGCGGAGGAGGGGCACTACAGCTCCCATCACCACTACCGCGCAGGTCGCACTGAAAAGCTAAGAGCTGACCCACGGCGCTGACCCGCGCGCAAATGAACCTGGCAAAGCCCGGCCAAGGGCGGGTCTGTCTATGCCCATCGGAGCCCGGAAGAGGTTGGGATGGGCCCCCTCTCTGATGCCCAGATAATACTTAAGGTAAAGTGCTTCACCTTGAACTTGAGTCTGTGTTTACCCGATACTAATAGCATCAATTATTTCAACACGGGGTCTACGTTACTGACATTATACATACTGGCATAATACATCGGCATTACTGACTGTACTGAAACCCAAAAACAGGATGAGTAAACGAGAGGGCCAGAACACCCAACTGGGCGCAAGTATAGTGGGGACACTTGACTCTTTCTTAACTAGGGCAACATCAGTTTTGGTGCACAAGATCGAACTAACGGAATGCCGCCTATCGCTGGAGCCCTTTAATCATAAAAGATCCTCATTAGGGGGATCTCGTCTGACAACATCTCAGACAATCCCACGTTAACAGAAATGGCCATGAAAGAAGTCACAACTATGGGACCCACAGCCCATGTTTCAGAATTGACTGGTACCTCACAAAGAGCTTCCACAAGGATGGCAGCTATGAAAAGACTTCCGAGAAATAGTACTGACGCGGCGGTAAAGAGAAAGAGGGGTGGGTGACCGCATAGACTGAAACCAGCAAAAGCCCTCAGACCAATTTAAAATGAGGGAGAGGTAGTATTAGAAACAGCTCAGAAAGAACTAATTGGTACCGAAACAGATGACTGAAAATATGTGGCAGAGATTAGAAATACTGGTTAACATTGGCCTAAACCTCATCTCACTAAGACTAAGTCAGATAGAGGAGAAATTAATCGGTCTAGAATCCCATGGTAAAACAACACTTGCGCAATATAGGCACTATTAACAAAGTCAGGCCCAATGATGGCCAGAGAGCCCCCAGCATCCCAGGAGAGACTGAGAACTGATTCTAGCACAATGACTTTAAATATGTTTCTTGTTACAACAGATAGGATCCAACATCTAAGGGATAATCGGGTGGGAATAATCCCCAATGTAGCATCAAGTACACTTAGTCACTCTCCCTGTAGTAACATAAGGTCTCTTAGTTCCAAAAACTCGAAAGAAACGGTGATAAAACAAATCAGCAAGTGCTGAATTCTAATACAGCACCTAGACCTCAAAATAGGGCACTGATAGGACGGGGCAGCCAGAATGGTTCTCAGAAAGAAGTAAGCCCGGCCATGTGTAATCAGATGAATGAAGCACATACCTTACACCTACGCCCAGCAGCTGCCCCCCTGGTTCTAGTGTTGGGAAACGTGCCATCACTATGGGAGGGACAAATAGAATCAACTTCTCAATTAATGTCCAAAGCTGTCCATTGGTAAACCCAAAGTTTTAACACGGTGGGGGCTACAGATAGAAACATTGCAAATCAGATGAACATGGCAAGAAGAGTATCATGGGTGGGCCCAGCTAGGAAACAATTGCCCGGAGATTGTGTGGTTCTAAATTTTAAAAGTGAATTTGTTGTTGGTTTCCTCCTTGAGCAACTGGGTAACTCTCAGATTAGAAACTCAAATATCACTGTTCTATCATTGGGTTTCTTCTACAGACCCCCTGTACCATCAAGATCTGTTGGCTATTTACAGTATAAGGAATGACAGATAGGGAGTCCATATTGGGGATATAGTGGGCAACTGGATTGGAGGCTTGAGAATAGATATGCGCCCCTGTCCGACCTTGATGCTTTTGTTGACTACAGCCAGTACATACAAGTCCACAGATGAGTTGTGAAAGGTAAGCCCCTCTAATCAGGGTTAACAGTGAGAGTTTACAGCCATCTTCTATACAGCAGGAAAGACAAAGAAGGGTATTGAAAATAGCCTCATGGAATGTGGCTGGTATTGGCCACAAATTAAGTGACACTAACTGGCTAAAGATATGGCAGGACCAGAAAATAGTATGTTTCCAGGAAACATGGGCCACGGAGCAAGTATTCATTAGCGGTTACCGATTCTTTCAGATCCAAGCAAATTCATCTATTTCAAGGAGAGCGAAGGGGGGCATCTCGACCTTTAATCCGGAACAATTTATTAGTAAAGTAAAGATGAATTCACAATCAAATCAAAAATTTCACATCAGGAAGGGACCAATACATTTCTACATCAACAGATTTCATCCAAAGATGCATACAATTGCGGGGGAAGTCGACAAAGCTATCTCTGATATTGTATGTAACATTAAGACCTCGAACATAAATGTCATATGGTTAGGTGATTTCAATACACACTCCTGTAATTACAATACATTGCCTGTTTGTGGGATAGAGGACATGGGGGAAATCCTATACATCACTTTACAGAATGGTAACAGCCTTAAATAGTTATTAGCCTCCCTAAACATGGAAATCATTTGTGACCCAGACCTCATAACAGACACTTTGCCGTAAACCTTTCAACCAAATGGGGCGGAGTCAACGATTGAGTACATACTTTTGACCGCTCCTTTTAATGCAACTTCACGAATTTTAGTGACCACGCCATAGTTTCAATGGAGCTGAAGATATCAGTACTTGAGAGACAACAGTGCAGTAATGCCGAAACACCAACTGTGGCTAGAAAAAATGGGGTCAAGCTAAAATGGCCACACACTGACAAAACTAAGTTGGTTCTAGAAATCATATCAAACACACAAGATAATATACAAGTATGCTTAGACCCAGAAGCTGAAGCAGGGGAAGTTGTGCCAGCTTTTGGTAATATCTTAGAAAATATAAAATAGACCCTAACAAGAACAAAAACAGTGGAAAAGGCAGGGGCTGGTTCGTTTCTCCAAGCACAAAAACTAGGAAGGCTTTGCTATGTGCTTTAAAAGCTAAGCAGAGAAATTATGAACAAATAAGAACATTGCGGGCCTCATACAAATTTGCAAGTAAAACCAGAGAAAAGGAAATCAGAGAAGACCTATGGGCCAACCTGGGTAAGGCAGCCAGCTCTGGAAATAGTTGTGATTTCTGGACGGTAGTAAACACACCATATTTTAAAAGCCTTAGTGACACAACACTGGACACGAATGTCGATGAGGAGGCATGGGTCTCCCATTTTGAGAACATCTTTGCTCTAAACCCTGATATTATACCCCACTATGTGGCAATGCAGGAAATGCGTAATGTGCCTATATTATTTTCTTTCATTGAAGTTTAAGCCGGGCTGGATTTATGGACACCATTTCTAACTAATGTCCTACATAGTATAGCTTTGAAGGGCCCCCGCCCCATGGTCTTCGGGGGTTATTGTACGCATCTACAAAAAAGGAGACAGGGCCAACCCAAAGAACTACCGACCAATTTCCCTGCTTGACACAACATCAAAGCTTATGGGCCGCCTTCTCCTCTCTAGGTTAGAGGGATGGGCTAGAAAAAATAAGATCTTGATCCAGGCCCAGTATGGCTTCCAGCGGGGAAGGGGTACTGTGGATCAATGCTTAAACTTAGTATTGACCATAAAAAAATATACTAAAATAAAGGTCGGAAAAACATACATGGCATACATGGACCTGAGCGCAGCTTTCGACTGCGTGGTCCATGATAAGCTATGGACTATAATGGAGATGATGGGGTCAAACCTGCTATATTAAATTTTATCAGGCAATCATACTCAAACGCGACGGCATCAGTGTGTTATACCAAAACTGGAGATCGTACACACTCTTTTAAAATCTCCAGGAGAGTAAGGCAGGGCTGTGTTTGGACCCATTTCTTTTCTCTCTATACACAAATGGAGTTGAAAATGCACTCACAGTGACTACTAGGGATGTACCCCTCTTTGAAAACCTAATACTACCAATATTGGTTTACGCGAACAACGGGGTTTTAATCGACAGAGCGGGGATAGGGTTACAAAGGCTGATAACCGCGTATGTCTCTTTTATGGATTTTATGAAAGTGAACCAGACTAATTCCTTTGTAATAATAGCTGGGGCTACAAAAAAAGAAAAAGTGCTGCACTTCATCGCGGATGCAGAAAAAATTGAGGTAGGGGACTATTTTCCCTACTTGGGCATCCTGTTTGATAACGATCTGTCATGGGCAAAACTGATGGAAGGAAGAAAGATGGCGATGGAGAGGGTATTATTGCAACAAAATCCTTTGCTAGAAAATTAGGTGCTAAACCCTTATTACTGATAAAAAAATATTTACCAGGCTAGAGTAAAAGCAGCAGTGTCCTATTGAGCTGGGGTCGGGGGTACTGTTGCACCGACACCGCTACAAATTACTGAGAATGCATTTTTTAAATCTGTAGTGGGCCTCCCTCCCTCTTTTTCAAACGGCATCTTACATACAGAATTTGGCCTACCCCATATCTCAGATTATACACAACTAGCCCCACTTCTCTGGCACTCAGTCTGGAGGAGAGACACAGTACCACTGACTCAATCAATAATAGGGAGCTGCCTAGCTATGGATAAGTGGAAGAGGTCTAGGTGGCTCAGTTATGTAGAGCCAGCATTAAGGAAGATTAGTTTCCATGAACTTTTCAAAGATCCTCTGGTCTCTATGAAGGTCTCCAAACAGAGGGTTAGTGACATGTTTATGCTGATGTCTGAGTACAAGTGTAAGGATCACTACAGAGAGAAACACGCAGCCTGGGCATATTGCTTCAACCCACCACTAATTGAGGGAGGTTTCTCTTACCTAGTAAATGTAAATAGGATGCAAAACAGATTTATATTACTGAGGTTTCGCACTAACCTGATTCCCCTCATGTTATGCTACTCTGAAAAAACACATCATCATTCTGATATAAGTGCGTGCCCCTGTGATAATTTATCACTTCAAACTGAATTGAACCTAGTTTTATTTTGCAGGCTATATGAGAATGAAAGGAATGTCCACCTCAAAACAATTTTAAAGAAAATGAATTTTAAGAAGTGCTGGGTAGCACTATACTATCTAAAAACACTACCTGAACCTTTTGTTTGTTATTCAGTCGCTCATTCCTATGGACCTGCAAGAAGAAGAGGGAGGGGACGGCGTGTAGAGTAATGAGTTCGCTAAACAACAACACAAGACTTAGCCTATGAAATTATCTTTTATCTATCTTTATCTTTATTCTATAATTGTGGTGAAATATTTGTAATTTTACAGATAGAATTTTGTAATAATTTTATGATGATGTATTTATATGTGCTTTTATGATTATTTTTAACTTGATCGAATAAAGAGGAATTGATTGATTGAATCTGCTGTGCAAGCCCTAGTTATTCAAAGGTTGGACTATGCAAGTTTAGCCCTATACAGCCTACAAAGATCAAAATTGCTCCTTTAAGGGCCTCTAATAACTATGCTGCAAGACTCATCACATGATCCAAAAGAAAGAACCACATCACTCCCGAGCTGAATTCTTTAAACTGGATTCTTATGAAGCAAGAAAACAGTTAAAACTCGCAAGCATAACCCATAAATCGCTTCACTCCAACACCCCAAAATACCTCGCACAGAAACTGGAGTTTTCGGGTGGCTACAGATCTTATAGAAGTTATAGGACCTTGCTTTTAAAACCACAGACATTCTTGAAAAGGAAAACATACAACTGAGCCTTCTCTGTTATCGCCCTGAGAAATATTTGGAACTCCTTGCCCCTGAAATCATACAGAATCTCTCAACTGCATATTTCAAGAAGGAAGTAAAAATACTATCAATGAACACATTCCTGCCCTAGAACTCAGGAACTATATTCTCTGGGCCTAACATGGCACGATAACTGCACCAAAGTTTATTAATCACCTGTTTTGATCGTGTTTTTAATTTGTCGGCCTTTGTCATTTGAGGTTGTCTCTTCCTCATCAGGGGAGCTACCAAATCCTATACTGGCCTCGAATAAGCGGTTGTTTGCTCTATATGTCTTGTCTCACTGATCATTTGTAAAGTGCTCTGATACCCTCATGGGTCTTGTTCATGGTATAAAATAAATAAAAAAATACTCAGAAGTGTGAGTTACCTTTGTGAATAGTCCTGGTCGTGGCTATCTGTACTTCTCATGGCTGATAATGTATTGACTTTCTTATCTCCTATGTTGACACAAAGGGCCATAAGTATGAAAATAGAGTTTTGCAATTCTCAAATTGGGATTTTCTGCAAATTGCAATTTGAGAATCGCAAAATGCAATGTATGTGGGATTTGCTAATAATTTTGCGAATCCCACATAGTCCTTATTCGCGAATCGCAAATTGAGATTTGCAAATAAGGAATACCTTCTCATACATTCCTATGGGCTAAAAGACCCATAGGAATGAATGGGAAAGGATTATTTATCTTATAGTTAAATGTACATTATGTTATGATGATGCTTGTTATTTTATATATTGCATGGGGCAATTTATTATGTAATACTCTTTGAAAATAACTGTAGTTGATAATGTTTGTTGAATTTTTTTCTGCACAGTATAATACACTAATGTCTTTGTTTCTATTCTTTTATGCACATTTTTTCTTTAAGGTAAAATTGAAATAATGGTTTGAAGAAGAAAGAGTACTATTGCATTTTGTTAAAAGGATCATGTAGTAAGATTCCATATTTTGCATGATTGGCACACTATTGCACGCAGAAAAGATAGCAGCAGAGTTGTACGGCATTTTCTGAACACTCATACATTTGTTGCAAGGACTGAGGTATTCTCTGTGCTCTTGCTCCAACCTTTGTCGCGAGAATGATGTATCCAAATTGAATTGCCTTGTATATTTCCTGAATTTATAGCAGGGTGCTAAACTACTCTGACCTTTGCAGTAGTCTATAATTTCTGACAAGCCGGCCGTTCGTCTCCTCTCGTGTTCCTCACTTCAGATCCTTGGGGCCTTTCCCTGCTGGGAGTTGTGGCACAGGTCAGGAAACTAGATTTTCATTTCAGAACACGGTGAAAATAGCTCGGTCATCTAATTTAAGCAAAATTGTATTCATCTTACCCCCAGTCTCCGGGTGAGCTTTGCAATGCTCCTGCATCACTCGAAGTGATGGGAAAATGCAATGTAAAAGATGGAAAAATGATGCATTGAAAGGTGAGCATTATCTGAACTTGGTACCATTATTTCTTTTCGATGTAGCTTTGCTGGTGTCAGAGCACTATACGAATTGAAAGGGCACAAACAAAGAACACATGCAACTACTTGCAGCTTACCGGGCCCTTTATGTGACTACCATTAATTTTGTAGCAGCCTAAATATTTTCTGTAAATGTGTGGTAATGTGTCATGACCCGTGAGGGATATTGGAAGCTGGTTGAGTATGACCCCGAAGCAAATCCACACAGGTAAGGGGAGATCACACATGCAATTCTCTACCAGTACCTGTGGCCAGGTTGCTGGATTGTCATCCATGCCAATCAGCAAAGGACACAGCAATAACTTCTTTTCTTACTGATTTCTATCCAATCAAAATACTACAAAAAATCAAGTGAAAAAACACCAATAACACAGTTTAAAATTGAAAGCAAGAATGACCTTTGACATCGCATATTCGCAAGAAGAGATGTCAGATTATATTAACCCTGATTTAACCACATAATAAGACCGTGCAGAAGTTCCACTATATCTGCATGATTAATATAAGAGAATAACATAGACAAATATGTATTTTAGGTTTCAGCCATTTTAGAGTGCTCCCCTGATATGCCACAGGAACATTATTTCTTTCTCTCCGTATTACACAAACAAGTATATGTTCATCTGTAGAACATATAGGGCCACACAACACAGAAAAGTACTGGGAGCTTAAATTTTCTATACTGCCAACTGTTGTGTTCTAATATTTAATATTAATACGTCAAAGCACACCAAGTTACTGGTTTCAAATTTCTAGGCAGGACAAAACAATTAGTTTCTTATGGTACAAATAATATAAGTGTTGGCAAGTATCATTGTAGCAAATCTGTTGGAAGGAGGGGACAGCATGGATATAGAGGAGGTAAGCTGGGGCCAAATATGGAGAATGAGAGGGACATGGGCACACATTAACAGAGTGGAAATGTGATTACAATGTATTAGTGATCGATGGCTGGATTACTATTTAATTTGTAGAACATTGGCATTCCAGTGGGGTCATGTGGTAGAGTTCTCATAGCCTTGAAGGCGTATGAAAGAACGCAGGAGTACTAGTTAGAGTTACCTGTTTTTCTTAAGTAACATTGATGGATAATTACTGTTTTGAGAGTAGCAGTTGTTTATGGAGTTTCAGAAGGATAAGTAGTCATTCAATAACCTGATTTCTAATGGAAGGATGTTTCAGTGATTTCCTTCAGCCACTTTCGATGTTTTATCTCTAAATCTTCTTAATCACTATTTTGACCTGATCAGTTTGCGCTCAGAGGTGAAGCGTAGCACCATTGGTGTGTGATGGTATTTGAAGAGGTCTGATGGTTTCCCACATAAGACAGAGGGCTTAGTGCTGTACTTGGTATTCAATGGTTATCCGAGATAGCTGTGATATCAAGGAGGAAATAAGGTCATTTTTCAAAAAATGATGCTTAATGCTTGGTTTTAAAAATGCTGAAGTTTTACGATGTCTTTGGTTACAACACTTAGATATATTGAAATTCAATACTATAGTCTTAGAAGGAAAACATCATGGACCAGTCATTTTTTTGTGTGGCTGGATAGGAGATGTCTAATTTTCGATATGGCATCCAAGTGTTGGTTTGTTGATTTCATGGTCATTTGAATTTGAGTGTTGATTGCTGTGCTTGGAAGAGGATTCCAATATTGGCTAGCATGTCTACTGGGATAGTGGTTTGGTCAAGTGAAGAAGGTCAAGAGATAATTGGAAGAGGCGCTTTGTTATTATTTAATATATTTAATATATTAAGATTTCTGCCACTGTTTAGGCAAAGGCCATTGAAGTACATCCAGGGTTTGAAACACTCACTGACTGCTTTCTTTTCTTTATTGTTGGAGTTGTGCGTAGGTCTACTTACTATAGTCTTTGTGCCATCGGCATATCACTGGCATTTAAAGCTCTTTATAGTTATCAAGTGGGTTAGAGGGAACATGTAAGAGTTGAAAAGATGGTGGGAGAGTGTTGGTCCTTAGAGGACACCACACATCAGTTCACTTTTATGAGTTTGGCAGGCCATGCATCTAGCACGGACCTAGACTCTCTCGTTTTTGATACTCTGTCAGTGAGGACTTTGTCTTAGATTAGTCAAAAGGAATTGAAATTGAAGTGCAAGTGGCTAGAGGAGCTATTTTCTCACAAGTGTAGTTGAGGAAATATTTGGGATTCTTATACTAATATATTTAGTCTACAGAGGAAAGTTTGAGGCAAATTTTTCCACATTAATCGACAGTTCAATTATTTCAGGTTCTTGTTGAGGGATGATGTCTCTTTGTAGATTGGCAGGGGTTTGTATGAGAATGTTCAGATGAAGAGATCTAATCATTGTGAAAGGATTTCTTAGTGGCACAGACTTATCTCTTCTATTTGGTGAGGTGTGATTTACAAACGTGTTTGTCTGATTCTTTGCATGTTTTTAGCTAGCATAGCTCTAGCGTTCTGTCTTCTCGTTTCAGGTGATGAAATGTTGACTAAACCAGGCTCTTGATGTGTTGTTTTTCATAGAAACTTTTTTTTAGACTTTAATGGTCCCAGGTGATCAAGAATTATCTAGCATTTTATATAAATATCGGTTTGTGGTGTGGTCAAGATTAATAGAGATATCTAGTTAATAAGGAGCGTGTAATACATTGACAATAGAACATTTGGAAGATTGTTCTTTCTAGTTCCTTGTAGAAATGGAATGGGTTTGTGTGAGGATGTGTGGCGCGTCACCTGGAATGTCGGTGTGGGAAAAGCGAATCTCATTAGTTTGTGGTTGGACCAAGGTAGTGGAGTGATAGAGAGGCTTTTAGGTAGCAGATTGTGTTTCTGGAAGGAGGTTGATTAGGTGAAAAGCTTGGTGGATTTCACTTTTGGGAATTCTGTTGAAGTGCACCCTTATTGTAATTATGTCAGCACTATCTTGCAGATGTTCACATATTCTGTAACATTCCGACGGGAAAGTAGAACAATATTTTGGGGGAGAGTAGAGAACTGTCACGATAGTTGTGAAGTTTAATGTTGTGGTGCAGTTCGCTGACAGGTACTCAAATCAGGAAAAAGGGGGCCCTGGGGTTTATGTCGACCTGACATGGTGTGATTCATAGCTACTTCTCCTACTTTACCCGGCTGTCTCCTGCAGTGTAGAGCACCAGAGTAGGTGGCATGGGTGCATTTAAGGTAATTGTGATAGCTAGAATGTGAATATATGCAGATCTATACGGTCTGAGATATGGAGTGTGTGTGCTGAACGTGCATTTTTAAAGGCACAGTTGGTGGTGTCCATAGTTTTGATAGATGATGAGCAAGATCATTATATCTTGAGGTGTGAGAACAGTGGTGTGTTTGTGTGAGGGTGGGCAAGGGAGAAGAACAGGTGGGTGTGAAAACGGAAGGTGTACGTAGAAGAGAGGAGAGAAAAAGAGTATTCATTGTTACGAATCATACATTGACTATGGAAGCTGTTATTGCCTTTAACATTTTTTATTGTTAATACATTTTGAAACATTATTTTTCTTTCATTCCCTAAAACAACATGGCACACATTTGTTTAAAAGTGTGTATGCTTTTTCGTTCATTTTTTAATTTAAATACAAGAGAGTACATTGCACTGATGAATGTATTTATTTTACAAAATCTAAAGCTATGTGTCCAAATCCCAGTGCAAGCTTCAGAAAAGAACCAGTGCTCATCAAGACAATGTTTAGTTTCTGTTCTTGCAGTGTTGGCTAGTTATCCTTGAAAGTTGTGGGGCATAATACGTATGCTGAATAATACCTGAGAAAGACTTGATTTGTGAAAACTTCCTATACACTGAGGGGACACTAATTCAATATTTAAGTCTGTTCATGGCATGTAAAGCCAATTAAATCAGCTGCCTCCCAGAGGTTGACCCTATTTTTAAAAAAATGTGCTATGGTTGCCACCATATGTCAAGAATTACCTCAATAGTGCCAGGGCCTGAATTTGGTCACTTGTGCCTCCCACAAGCCATGGGTGCCATCATAGGTCAAACATTACATAAATCTGCCAGGGCCGGAATTCTTGTCTTTAGTGTCGGTCATATACCATGGGTTACCTTTATGTCAAAAGTTACTGCCAGGCTTTAAATTTTGTCAGGGTGGCCCCCACCCATATGCCATGATTGTGCTCCCTTACACCAAGGATAACCTCTATTGCACCAGTGCCAGCACTTCTGCCACTGTTGCCCCAATGTGAACAATTTTCTTTAGTATGTCAACTCCAGCATTTGTTCAGGTTTGTCCCTATGCCAAGGTTTACCGCTAGTATGCCAACACCAGCATTTTTCCATGTTTGTCCCTATGCCAAGAATCCTCTCCAGTATGCCAGCATTTTGTCATGTATTACCTTTAACTTTCCAGTACCAAGTATTACATTTAGTGTGCCTGTTTTGTTAGGATTTTCTTTGGTGTCTCAAAAAGCCTAGAATTTTATTGAGCATATAGGGCCCAATTAATTTTCACTGACATGCACTCACTTATTCTTTCTCACTCTCACTCTGGCGTACTCATACTTTCTCACTCATTCACTCACCATTAGTGCTGCCAAGATTGCCAGGTCTGTGTGTAATGTGACCTCCAGTCCAGGTTTTTTCTGTCACGTGTGGAATTGTGTCACTTTGCAGCTGGGCAGTTACTTGCGCTCATTCTTAGTCTTAGTTACTTATAAACCCTCAGTCCCTTTCCTTCCCACTCACTTGAATCACCGATTCTCCCTCATTCCAACTCACCCACAGCTGACTGCACTCAATCTCACTTATTCTCATTCATACTCAATTTTACTCACAATCTCACTCTCTCATTCATTCTTACCCATTCATACTCATTCTCACTTACTTGCAGTCACTATGTTCACTCACACACATGCTCACACATGCAGACACATGCTTATACATGCTCACCTATACATGCCCGCTCTTGTACAGTCTCACCGACTTAAAAACAATTTTTTTACTTCCCCATCCCAGCTCCTAGTGCTCCATTTTTTACTAATTGTAAAATAGACTTTTATTCATTATTAGGAAGATACAAATACATTGGTAGAGATTGGAGGCCTGATACCTATAAGGGCAAGCAGCTACTATGTTATTGGAACTATTTCTGCCACCTCTTTGGCCATGGGTTGAAAAGGCAGGTCCAGAAGTTGCGAGGAGTAAGCCATGATTTGTAGCTGCTAACCCTTACTAAGGACCACAGCAACTTCTTCCCCCAACTACCAGATGCCGGTCTTTACTACTCAGACTTCACATTCTAGCCCCAATTGTTTTGGAATCTATTTGTCTTTTTTGCCATCTGGTCAAAGCATTAAGGGTTCCATCTCCATTCCCTTCCTCCAGGTACTTGGCTGTTGCTGTTCTGGTAGAAATTCAAAAGAGCCTACGAAATATTTTGCTTTCCTTCAAATTATTTGTACATTGATTTTTTTGCTTTTTAAAAAAAAAAATCAAAAATACTTTTCCCATTTTATCATTCATTCTTTAAGACTATGAAAAATTATGGGTGTAAGATATTGGGTTATTGGTTGAGGGAGGTGGGTGAAACCTTATACAAACAGCAACCACAATCCTTGTAATAATGAAGTCCCAAGCAAACCCCAAATTAACCTTTGCTTCACTCTCGGTACCGCGGCACAAAAGCATTGAGGCTTAAGTTAGAGGCAATCTGTGAAGACCTCATGCAGCACTTCAAACAGTAATAAAATGAAACACAATACAACACAAATCCCATACCAATTCCTTAAACACCAAACCTGACCTCTCTACCTACTCTTAATTGAAAGTTCTCACCTTCTAAGTGTAATAAGGAAACCTAATGTTATCCTATGGGAGATGTAAGCTTTGCATTAGTGAGAAACAAATTAAAGAGATTTTCACTACCAGGATATGGAAAACTTAAAAGACTACTTGTGCCAACAATTGGGGTTATTTGCCTCAATGACTGTTATCACCCCCATCAGCCAAAGGGAGTTCATCCCTTAACAGTAGTGTACAAGGAGGCACATTTGCAGAGTGCTTGGGTAATGGGGGGACCTCAGGTGATGTCTCAACAATCCCTCTGCGGGCGACTTACTTGTGGCAACAATAGGGGTTCTTGGCCCCCAGCTACTCTCAGCATCTAAGGGGACTCTATTAGGGATGGCCAAGCAATAATCTGCCCACTTACAGAACTCTGTGAAACATAGCAGAGTTTTTTGTAACTCTGCAGAATTCCACTGAGTCAAACTCTGTGAGCTCCACCCAGATGTATTTAATTTACAGACCTTACTTACATGCAGTACCACTTACTAGGGATTTACAAGTAAATTAAATGTGCCTTTTGGAGTGCAAGCCAATTTTACCATGGTAACTGGAGAGAGCACATGCAGTGTAGCACTGGTTATCAGTGATTAGGTGCTTGAGGCAGCCAAAAACAAGATTAGCACAAATAGGAGGGTTGAAAGCAAAAGGTTTGGGGAAAGATCACCCTAAGGTCTGATCACTTGAGAAAAATGTAATGGCTGCAATCCAATATTGTATATTTGTACCAATTTCTAAAACAAAATCAGTTTTTTTTATTGTTTAGATTGGTCTAGATTGAACACCTATCATGAGAAAAATATTCTCCATATCAAAGGTTTTCCAAATGTTTGAAATGTGACTCACATGAAGCCGAACATTTGGCTTTATTACCGTGTGATTGAATGTACAAAGTTCTGTGGAAATGGAAATACAGGATTAAGAGATGAATCTGCCTAGAGAAAAAGCACGATCCCTTGCCCTGAAGAAATTATGAATTATTAAAAACGTTGGCTGTTCTATGTTTCTTGGTGAAGAATAAAGAGAAATATTAATTAGGCAGATAGTATGCAGGGCAGAAAAACAATACATGGATTTCAGACTCTACCCTGTAATTGCACTCTGGACAATCTTCCATGTTCTATGTGGCCCATTTGCTAGTGTGCAAACAGGTGATAGACCGATGGTGGATCAATGTCACACACTCAACCCAGTCCAAAGATCTGGGTCCAAATCCATGGTTTCTTTGCACCCCACACCACCCTGGGTTAGACAATGGCGATATGCAAATCAGCTCTGACCCTGTGCCCCATGGGAACAGTCCAGTCCAAACTACAAAAGCCATGTCCTTCCCAGAACGGAATCAAGCATCCGAGGACCGGACCGGACCGGACTTTGCTAGTGTGGCTCATCAGTGGAAGGTTCCCAAGTCTAAATTGTATATACAATTTCCTGGTAAGTGGTGGATAGATCACATCCAGGAATTGTTCTTTAATGTATACATCCTTTACTTGTAGGAACTCTACTGTCATCCGAACGCCAGTGATGCTTTCCTGTAGGAACATTAAGTTGGATTGCCTATAGTGTTGCACTAGATCCAGCCGGTAAATCTATCGGCATGATATTAATCAGCAATTCTGACTTTTTGTCATTTCATTACATTATTGTCATACAGTCCTACCTCCAAATATATATATAGACTGTTTCTGCACATGTTTTCGCAGCAGCTGGGAGAAAGGCGTACCTGAGGACAACATTTATGTAAAAGACTAATCATGGGTGAGCTGGAACACTGTATTGGCCAAACTTGCTTGCATTGTGTATTTGCCCCTCCTGGATCTGACTACCCAGAACCTTAATCCATTATAAGACAAGTATGAATTTCCATGTTTGGTTCAGCCTTGTGCTCAACCATGAAGCCTAAGCACTGTAGCAAAACTGACCATCTCAGCACCTTAAATGCTCAACCTTTACTGCCGTCAAATACTTGAGTGGTTTGTGTTCTGTTTGAAACACAAATTTAGTACAAAGCAAATATGAGTGCAACCTTTGCAAAGCCTACACTATAGCAATACACTCTTTTTCAATGACTGCCCAGTTCTGCTCTCTAGGTAACAAACTCTGACCAATAAAGACCACTGGATGCTCTCTCCCTTTGTCATCGAGTTGAGCCAGTAATGCCCAAACTCCGGAATTGTAGACATTCATCTGCATTATAAATTGCTGACTGTAGTCATTATAGGTTTCTTGTTCAGTAATATTTTCAGTTCAACAAATACCTTCTGACATTTCTTAGTCCAGATCAACTTCCTTGCCTTCTTCTTGGATGTTAGTGCAGTTATCTGGACCAGAATGTTTCCACAGCTAGCTACAAAATATCTGTAGTAGCCAGCTGGTGCCTAAAAGTATTGAGCACTTACGACTCCAGTACGGACTGGGGCTTATTCACAAAGGTAAACTTACAGTTTTGTGTAAGTTTACTATTTTTGTGGTATTCACAAAGTACAAGTTTAATTTTACTAATAGTAATTTTACAACTGCAGAGACTCTACAGTCTAGGCAGATAGCTCTGCAGAAAATACAGAAATTGTGGTCTTCTCTTTGGCACTTGGTGCCAAAGCGATATGGCAGTAACCACTGATTAGACCAAACGTGCTCAAGTACCTTGCAGCACCCATCTGATCCACAAGCTTCTCAGCTATGGGCATCAGATTTGGATCTGTCTTGGTGACTTTATTGAAGGATGTCCTTGTCCACACAGAACCGCAAACCTGTCGAACCTTGCTTGGGCACCCGTACCTCTGGACTGGCCAAAGAGCTACGAGAGTGCTCAATCACCCCCAAGTTCAACATGTTGGCCATCTCTGCCTTGATACACTAGTAGACTTGTTCAGAAGTTAGATAATTCTTGCTTTTGACAAGCTGGCTATCTCCTGTGTCTGTCTCATTGAATCATCCAGGTGTTTACCCTACACAGTCAGTGAGAAGAGGTGGGGAAATATCCCCAACACCCCTTTAGACTCTGTCTAATGTTTAGACATTACTTTAGGGCTGGGTGTACCCCTTCCACAGCCCCATCCTCCCCCATTACTATACAGCAAGTAAAGAAGAGGTTCACTGTCTTCCTTGACTTCTTCTGACATAGCCATGATGTCATTTTAGTAATCTTTCTCGAGATAAGCTTTAAGCTGGCTCACATGGAACACCCTCCGGACTTCCCTTGCAACACTCGTGTCCACCAAGTACTTCACATAGCATACTTGCTGCACTACTTTGTAGGGCCCACATTATTTATCTTCAGATGGTTTGGGACAAATGGGTTCAGCACTAGTCACACCATTTCTTTACCAACACGTGGTTAGCATAAATGTTATCATTTGCCTGACCACTGAATTACACCATCAACTTCCAGACGCTAATCACATAGTTAATCACCTCCTTGTATGATGATTCCTGAGATCCATAAGATCAATATAGTGGCCTCACAACCCGATGTCCAGACAGAAGTTCGAAAATGCTAAATCTGATTCTCTTCTGTGGAATCTCACACTAGGCAAATAAGAAACATGGCAGGATAATATCACACTTCCTTCAGAGATTCTCTGATTGAGTTCCATTCATGCTCTTTAAGGTCTTGTTTAGCCACGCCACTTCATTTGTTCATGGTACGCTGTGGAGAAATAGTATGTTACAACAGCCTGCTCCCACATATTTCTCATGAATGAGGAGATGGAGTCATTCCCTAGTTGGATAGTACTGTCTGAAATCTGACCCTAGAAAATATGCACTGGAGAGCCCAAGCTATTTCCTTTGCAGTGTGCTTCTCAAAATTACGGCTCATGGGACTCTAGTGGCATCATCCACCATAACCAAGTTGTACTTGCTGCCTGATGCCAAAGGTGGTTCACATGGACCAACAATATCTTTTTTCACCTTAGGACGTTTATAACAGGTAGAGGCACTAACGATGCATCTTGCAAATGGTAATTAGAAAAACTTCTACAGAAGTTCTCTGTGTTTCTGCATCGCTACCAGCCAAGGGTTAACAGACACAAGAGCAGTGTGCTTAAAGTACTTCAGCAGCTAACAACACCTGCACTTCTGGCAGTTTCACAGACTCCAATACTTGGTCCACCTCGGGTACCTCACTCCTCTCTCTGACTATAGCAGGAGCAGTGGATCCCATGGCCAGTGTCTTTTCAGTGGGTGCCCTGATCTGCTACCTACCTTGTTCTGGTTTCTGCAAATCAGTAATTGTCCTAGACTCTTCCTGAGACTTATGTGCAGCCTGTACTCTGGACAACACAGCTGATGTTGTCCAAGCATAGAAGCTTTGAGCCCTGGTACAAAACCTGGGGCAATCAAATATTTACCCAAGAGACATCCAGTACCTTTGTTTTTCACACACCCCTTTGTCTAAATTGGCCAAGCTACCATTGAGCTATTACACAACCCGGGCAATAGGATAAGTCATGTTCATTCCATGGCTATTAAGACTCTGCCATTAGCATGTGAACATATTTCTTCAGGTGTAAGATGCATCCTCCCCATCAGAGTTCTGTGAGATAATGTATCCCTTATGGCAGGAACCTTCCTCCAACTGATACCTGCCTCCAGCACAAACACCATCATATTTGGGTGAAAGTACTTCAGTGCATGTGGGTCTTTCCCTCAAATGCCCATTGAATCTAGAAGCCTTCCCCCATTAGTTAGCATAACCGCAATGAGAGGCTTGGCTGGTACAGGGTGCAGTTGCACCTTAGGCTTTGGAGAACCTTCTTGTCCCCCTTCAGCCTTCTGTCCCCTTTTTTCCATCCCTTGTGATTGACCAGGAACCCAAATCGCTTTTTGCTTCAGTCTCTCTCTGAAAGAAATTGCTAGTGCAATTACCCTCCAATTTGGAAACTGTCTGCACAGAGTTTTTCTCCTCTTTTGAAGTAGAGCCAAGCTGCTCCCACTCTTTGGTAATCCTGTTGGCTAGCCACTTGTCAGTCACACTGCAAAACTGCAAGTTACTGTTGCTCAGATATGAATTTAGCTTAAAGAAATGAAAAGACAAGATGCGTTTGGCAAAACAGGAACAAGTTGGGTTAATTAAACGCTTTGGCTGGTAAAGTCTCAACAGAATTTGTCTGCAAAAAGTCTCTAATTGTACAAAGTTTTGGCTGAAAATATATACATATCATGAGGTACAATAAAACAATTCTGCATTCTTGGAAAAGCTGTACAAAGTGCTGGTTGACAATATATACATCTCATGAGGTACAATAAAACAATTCTGCATTCTTGGAAAAGCATCATAGTCATAAATTAATATTTTTGGGCATCTGATAAAGACATAAAATGCCTCTCAACCTCGGGGAGAGCTAGTGCGAGCCAGTGTGTATGTGTCCAGATGTATGTTGTTGGGAGCGCATGATCACTATGTGTGGTATGCATTTCGTGTTGATTGGCTGAATGTTTCTTCTATCTACATGTGGCATCTAGCTTTTTGGTGTTATAGGGGAACACATGCTTTTGGCCATGCATGTTTTATTGGGGCAAATTTCGTCAGACCTGATGTGGTCCAACTATCTATCTCTGGGATTGATCATAGTTACCACAGGGTGCACATTTGCTTTAGGCTAAGTGAGACCCCATCTGTGACTTGTCACTCGATTTTAGGGTCACGGGGCCTGCCAGACCACGTATCTCGGACTTGGGGTTGATAGGGAGTTCTCCTTGGGTAAAGTTGACAGCAATGATATGAGTTTATTAGAACTTCTGAAAATAATATGGCTGTCATTGATATCATTTTAGCTGACATTCTCAACATTGTGTGCAGAGTTGCCATAGTGGATATCAACATTGTCTTTACTGATATTGTCATAGTTATGCATGCCTAGATCAAGTTGTACATTGACATTGTTTCTACCGGTATCCACATTGTCATGCGTCCATGGATTATAGCATTCATTGACATTGTTTCTGCGGGTATCAACACTGTTGTACAGGCATAGATTATGACATATATTGACATTGCATTTATGGGCATTGGCATTATTATGCGGCCACAGGTTTATGGCATACATTGACATTGCATTTATTGATGTTGCCATTGTCGAGCACATATATTGGTAGTCACTGACATTGCATTCACCCATAACATTATTACCCTGGATTCTGCTCTGATAGATCTAAGAGGTATTCCCCGCTGTGAATCCAATTTTCAAATGGAACATCATCTGCTCACTTGCTGTCTTTAGACTTCTATAGGTACTGACCTTGCTTCAGCCAGATCCTACTAATTAGATTCAGATGTATTAATGTTTCAGCATGTAGCCATAAGATGACCAAACACATGTACAATAAATTAAAATATAAGCCAATCTAAATAGTAAAATCATTCACCTAGCAATACAAAATCCACATTACAATTCCTCCTAATATACAGAGGTACCTATAGAAGGAAGGGGAATATATACAAATACAAGTATTACATCCTCAAAAGAGGATGAAACAATATAACCTTTTTCTGAAAGATAAACATTATGGTTACATAGAAACAGACAAAGAAGGGTATAAGAATGTTGTGCAAGACAAGATCTGGGCAAGCTCGCTTTTGCGCTTTCGTAGTCCAAGACAGACAAGCAAGTATAAAAGGCGATGAAGCAGTAGATAGCACAAGCCGCTTAGAAATAGTTGTCACTTGAGCAGATAATATCATTAAGAAATACCAGCACTATACAGACAATTATGCTAACTATACTTTCAAATTAGGCCAAGCGCACCTTCTGTAAGAAGCTACAGTGCAAATAATGTCAGTATATGTCTTATAATAATGATAAGATCTTATTCCATTGTTCTTAAACAGGGGACAAAGCCAGTTCAGTCTTGGGCCAGATACCTTTGTTCAAAATTGCAGAAAGTGCATTTTATCTTTGCCCCAAATATATATGTGCAATCTTGGGGCAGATGTGCAACACAGTTGGAGCAATAAACTCTGATTGGAAAGATTCCAACCTAAATTGTATAATAAAATTATGCTTAATTTTTTATTTTATCAATTCTAAATTAGGCACTTGGCTATGAGTATAATGCTTGGAGTAGGTGGCAGCCAGGGGACTCATGTTGCTACTAGCAATGGTAGGTTTCATGTACCAGTATGTCTCCTTGACAGCTATAGTTCTCTCTGCATTGATTTGTCTATAGTCCTGCCAAATCTTGTCCGAGCCTAAATCTGTAAGTACTCTGCTTACATGCTACTTCCACCTAAAGTGTATTTACACACTTCAGCTCTAGTACGAGTGGCAGATCGTAGGTACACAGTTTCTAAATGATTACTCTTCAAGGAATCCAATATAATAAAGGTCTGAAAGCAGCTACATTTCACATGAGTCGTATACCCAACTCTGCATACAGGGAAGCTAATGGAGGCCTCGGACTTTTAAGAAGATGTGCAAGAAGCTATTTCTCTAGATGGTACTGCCAAATTAGCGAATGATGAAAGTGTACAGTAGGGTAATCAATCTGGTCAATGTTTTCTCATGGATCAGCATATATTTTGAAAGATTTGTCTACTGCCAGTTACTATCATCACCACAACCTTAGTTTTCATCATTGATAGACAAGCATTGTGCCCTGCAAAACCCAAGAATATGATAGATCATAGCACACATGAATTTTTCAGACAAAGATATCAACACCACATCATCTGAGTATAGCAGAAAAGAAACCTTCATACTAATAGAAAAGGGAGGACTACCTTCCCCCTTAAGGCCAAATTGGACTGTCACCATATTGAGGAAATGTAGAATGAACCCAAACTTTGGAGTGATACACCACTCGTTATTACAAGACGGTTGGTCGATAAGTCAATAAGTCATATGTTATAGTTGAAATTGTCTCGGTCAATCCTTTAGTTTTAAAAGTGTTCAAATACAAAAAAAGCCAGCCAACGCATTTCGTGCATATACAATGAACTTCTTCAGGACATAAAATGACGGTCCTGGGTGGGACAATGGAAAAGCTGTTTGGGCCTCCTTGATAAGGGCCGATAAAGGTGAGTCTGATAATTCTGTGGACAGTGACGGTCCGGACAGAGGGGTTTCTCACTTCATTATTTTTAACCCTCGGGTGGGCCAGGTCCCGGGGAATTTGAAAAATAAAAGCGGGGCCAGCGGGCTCTCCTGCAGCCGGGGACCGCCACCTCCCCGGGGCTCTGTTTATTAATTTTATTGTAAATGTAAATTGATACTTGTATAGCGCACTACTCACCCGCAAGGGCCTCAAGGCGCTTGTACGAATACCGCTGTGGAACCCATTCTGGCTTTCCCTGTGAGGCGTCCACTCCTGGGCACCCCCAAGGTGGAGACCAGGCATCCATAGCGTTGCGGGGGCCGTTGTGGAGATTAAGCAAGCTATTGCCCAGAGTTGCAGAGTGGGACTCCATGATTGGAATAGGCACTGAGGCAAGAATTATCAGGTCTGTGGAATTTTGAGTCCAAGACCCTCCGAGGCGGGGAATTGAACCCTGGTCTCGGGCAAGAACTCTGCATCAGGGTCTGCCACTATAATCATTGAGCCACACTTCTTGTGGTGGGGCAAGAGCCCCACCACATGACCCGGGGACCAACACCTCCACGGGGCACTAACTATTACAATTTGGAGGACCAGTTTGGACCCCCGAGCCCTGGGTACCACCACCCCCTGGGGCTTTTCAAAAATTGTGAGGGGGCCGCGGGCCCCCCTTGGAGCCTTGGATGGCCCTGGGTACCACCACCCCCCAGGGCCAGCTCCTGAAGTGTCCCACGGCTGTTTGCTATGGTAGCAGTACAAAAGGGGGTGGTAAGGACGGAGCATTTGAACCAATCAAACACTCACACCCAGTCAAAAGATCTGGGTTTAATCCATCACCGTTCTTTAGCCCACTCTGCCACCCCAGTTCAGACATGGCTATATGCAAATCAGTCTGACGCTGTGCCTCATAGGAACAGTCCAGCCCAAACTGCCGAGCCATGCCTTCCATGGACCGGAAACAAGCTTCCGAGGACCGGTTTCTGGCATTCCAGCGGTCTTCAGCCCGGCTTGCATGAATCCAGTGGCAAAGTGAGCAAGGGACTCACGTCTGAGCATACCCTGCCACACTTATGGCGGCCAAAAGCGGTACATAAGGGAGTGGTAGGATTCCGCCCTAGGCACTCGACCGAATCGGTCGTAGTCTCAGTCCTAGACAACCTCAGGAAGGGTATGGATGACAACCACCACCAGGCACTGGTCCTCCTTGATCTCTCCGCCGCCTTTGACACGGTGGACCATACCATCTTACTTTCCCGTGTCAAGGCGGCCGGCATCGGGGGATCAGCTCTGATCTGGCTCTCCTCCTTTCTGAGGGACCGCACCCAGGCGGTTCGACTAGGCGATTTCACTTCCACCCCTCTCCCTGTCACCTGCGGGGTCCCCCAGGGCTCTTCTCTCTCTCCTTTACTTTTCAATCTTTATATCTTCCCTCTTATCTTTGCACTCCAGCAGCTGGAGGTCACCGTCTACAATTACGCGGATGACCTCCAGCTCATCTTTGATCTATCCCCTTCTTCTCTCTCGGTCTCTAATTTCCAGTCAACTATGACATTTATCAGGGACTGGATGAACCACAACCATCTTAAACTGAACCCGGACAAAACCGAGCTGGTTCTCACTGGTGGTTCATCCAGCCCCTGGAACTCTCTTTTCTGGCCCCCCGCTCTTGGCCCGGCACCATCCCCCTCTACCACTGTCAAAACACTGGGTGTCAAAATCAATAATCAGCTCACTCTTCACTCACAAATCAGCTCTGTGGTTTCCTCCTGTTTCCTCACTCTCCGAACTATCCGCTCTGTCTCCCGTTTCTTCTCCCCCCAGGCACTAAAGATCATCATAGCCGCCCTGGTAATTTCGCGATTGGACTACGCCAACGCCCTCTATCATGGCATTCCAGCGTACAGCCTGCGCAGACTCCAAACCATCCAGAACCAGGCGGCTCGGTTGGTATACGGTCTTCCACGCTACCACCACTCCACTCCCCTTCTAAAGGAGCTCCATTGGCTCCCCGTGAAACAACGCTCCCTCTTTAAGATCGGATGCATGGTCTTTCAGGCCCGTCAGGGCACTGCCCCCGCCTTCATCTCCTCACTAGTCAAACCTTATGTCCCCGCAAGAGATCTCCGGTCTTCCTCCAAGTCTCTTCTCCAGATCCCCCGCTTCTCACGCAAAAAGTGGGGCGGGTCTAACTTCTCATTTCTGGCCCCCACTTTCTGGAACTCACTTCCAGACCATCTCCGCTCCGCATCCCACTACCTCTCCTTCCGTAGAGATCTGAAAACCTTCCTCTTCTGCCAGGCTTTCCCCGCCTAAACTTATCTCATTCTTTTCCTGGTCTTTCTCCCTCAGTTACTCAACCCCCAGCGCCAAGAAACCGCAAGGTGTACGCCGCGCTCTACAAATGTTTTAAATTAGAAATTAAATTAGAAATTAGGTAATGGACGGGGCATCTAAACCAATCAAACACTCACACCCAGTCAAAAGATCTGGGTTTAATCCATCACCGTTCTTTAGCCCACTCTGCCACCCCAGTTCAGACATGGCTATATGCAAATCAGTCTGACCCAGTGCCTCATGGGAACAGTCCAGCCCGAACTGCCAAGCCATGCCTTCCATGGACCGGAAACAAGCTTCCGAGGACCGGTTTCTGGCATTCCAGCGGTCTTCAGCCCGGCTTGCATGAATCCAGTGGCAAAGTGAGCAAGGGACTCACGTCTGAGCATACCCTGCCACACTTATGGCGGCCAAAAGCGGTACATAAGGGAGTGGTAATGGACGGGGCATCCAAACCAATGAAACACTCACACCCAGTCAAAAGATCTGGGTTTAATCCATCACCGTTCTTTAGTCCAGTCTGCCACCCCAGTTCAGACATGGCTATATGCAAATCAGTCTGACCCTGTGCCTCATGGGAACAGTCCAGCCCGAACTGCCAAGCCATGCCTTCCCTGGACCGGAAACAAGCTTCCGAGGACTGGTTTCTGGCATTCCAGCCGTCTTCAGCCCTGCTTGCTTGAATCCAGTGGCAAAGTGAGCAAGGGACTCACGTCTGAGCATACCCTGCCACACTTATGGCGGCCAAAAGCGGTACATAAGGGGGTGGTAATGGACGAAGCATCTGAACCAATCAAACACTCACACCCAGTCAAAAGATCTGGGTTTAATCCATCACCGTTCTTTAGCCCACTTTGCCACCCCAGTTCAGACATGGCTATATGCAAATCAGTCTGACCCTGTGCCTCATGGGAACAGTCCAGCCCGAACTACCAAGCCATGCCTTCCCTGGACTGGAAACAAGCTTCTGAGGACCGGTTTCTGGCATTCCAGCCGTCTTCAGCGCGGCCTGCTTGAATCCAGTGGCAAAGTGAGCAAGGGACTCACGTCTGAGCATACCCTGCCACACTTATGGCGGCCAAAAGCGGTACAAAGGGGGGTGGCAATGGACCGAGCATCTGAACCAATCAAACACTCACACCCAGTCAAAAGATCTGGGTTTAATCCATCACCGTTCTTTAGCCCACTCTGTCACCCCAGTTCAGACATGGCTATATGCAAATCAGTCTGACCCTGTGCCTCATGGGAACAGTCCAGCCCGACCTGCCAAGCCATGCCTTCCCTGGACCAGAAACAAGCTTCCTAAGACCAGTTTCTGGCATTCCAGCCGTCTTCAGCCCGGCTTGCTTGAATCCAGTGGCAAAGTGAGCAAGGGACTCACGTCTGAGCATACCCTGCCACACTTATGGCGGCTAAAAGCGGTACAAAAGGGGGTGGTAATGGATGGAGCATCTGAACCAATCAAACACTCACACCCAGTCAAAAGATCTGGGTTTAATCCATCACTGTTCTTTAGCCCACTCTGCCACCCCAGTTCAGACATGGCTATATGCAAATCAGTCTGACTCTGTGCCTCATGGGAACAGTCCAGCTCGAACTGTCAAGACATGCCTTCCCTGGACCAGAAACAAGCTTCTGAGGACCAGTTTCTGTCATTCCAGCCGTCTTCAGCCCGGCTTGCTTGAATCCAGTGGCCAAGTGAGCAAGGTACTCACGTCTGAGCATACCCTGCCACACTATGGAGGCCAAAAGCGGTACATAAGGGGGTGGTAATGAACGGAGCATCTGAACCAATAAAACACTCACACCCAGTCAATAGATCTGGGTTTAATCCATCACCATTCTTTAGCCCACTCTGCCACCCCAGTTCAGACATGGCTATATGCAAATCAGTCTGACCCTGTGCATCATCGGAACAGTCCAGCCCGAACTGCCAAGCCATGCCTTCCCTGGACCGGAATCAAGCTTCCGAGGACCACTTTCTGGCATTCCAGTCACTTCAGCCCGGCTTGCTTGAATCCAGTGGAAAAGTGAGCAAGGGACTCACATCTGAGCATACACTGCCACACTTAGGGCGGCCTAAAGCGGTACAAAAGGGGGTGGTAACGGACGGAGCATCTGAACCAATCAAACATTCACACCCAGTCAAAAGATCTGGGTTTAACCAATCACCGTTCTTTAGCCCACTCTGCCACCCCAGTTCAGACATGGCTATATGCAAATCAGTCTGACCCTGTGCCTCATGGGAACAGTCCAGCCCGAACGGCCAAGCCATGCCTTCCCTGGACCAGAAACAAGCTTCCGAGGACCGGTTTCTGGCATTCCAGCGGTCTTCAGCCCGGCTTCCTTGAATCCAGTGGCAAAGTGAGCAAGGGACTCACGTCTGAGCGTACCCTGCCACACTTATGGCGGCCAAAAGTGGTAAAAAAAGGGGGGGTAATGGACGGAGCATCTGAACCAATCAAACACTCACACCCAGTCAAAAGATCTGGGTTTAATCCATCACCGTTCTTTAGCCCACTCTGCCACCCTAGTTCAGACATGGCTATATGCAAATCAGTCTGACCCATTTCCACCCCCTTATGTACCCCTTTTGGCCTCCATAACTTTGGCAGGGTATGCTCAGATGTGAGTCTCTTGCTCACTTTGCCACTGGATTTTAGCAAGCCGGGCTGAAGACGGCTGGAATGCCAGAAACCGGTCCTCGGAAGCTTGTTTCCGGTCCAGGGAAGGCATGGCTTGGCAGTTCAGGCTGGACTGTTCCCATGAGGCACAGGGTCAGACTGATTTTCACATAGCCATGTCTGCACTGGGGTGGCAGAGTGGGCTAAAGAACGGTGATGGATTAAACCCAGATCTTTTGACTGGGTGTGAGTGTTTGATTTGGTTCAGATGCTCCATCCATTACCACCCCCTTTTGTACCGCGTTTGCTATGGTAGGGCGGTAGCACTTCTCCCGCCCTACCGTAGCAAACTCTGATTTGGAATTTGGAAGAAAGAGCAGAGAAACCTGCCCTTTCCTCCAAAATCCAAAGCAGAATTGCTTTTCCACACGGGGAGCTGCATGTTAGCAGCTCCCAATGAGGAAACGCATTGCCTGCTCTCGCAGGACCATGTGGGCATTGGGGCTTCCCCCATGGTCCCTGTCGAAGTGGATAGTTCCCGGGGATTTGGTCCCTTGGGCAAATAGAAATTAGTATTAGGAGACAGATTTCTGTTCCCCAAAAATTTGGAGTCGCAACACTAGCACGACGCTCAGCACTGCCCTCTGGTGTAAACGCACTGGGTAGGTGACTCCCAGCTCGAACCCTGGTGTTAATGTGGGGGGTGAGCGACTCCCAGCGCCTCCCCAGGTGTGAACGCCAGGGGTGCGCTGGCTGCGCGACTCCTGGCAAAAAAAGTGTAAGGTTTTTGTATTATAAATCTAGGTTATATGTTTGGATCTTGGGTGGCTTTAAAAAGTGCCCTTGTGTTTATTGGGAGATTTTGGTACCTATATGTAAGTGCCCATGCAGAGTCTAAAGTTGTTGAGAAAGACTCTGTTTCCTTCATCTGTGAAATTCACACCATCTTTCCTGTAGATGCAATCCATTTTAAAACGCAGATTTTTGTTGTATATGGACCCCATACTATAATCTCTAAGATAAGCAGAAACAGCTTTATTGATATTTTTCCTAGCTTTCTCAATCTGTGGACAAAATTGATTAGACCAGGTCCATTTCTATCTTTGGCATATGTTAGAGTAGACAAAGGCAGTTCAGGAGGGAAAATAACATCAATTGTGCAAAGGTGTCCTTCATTAGCATTTCCAGACATACCCCAGTCAAGGTGCCTAGATCATTGCCACCACAGTGCACAATTATGAGGGCAGGGTGTTGGAGAAGCAAAAAGTAGTGTGTTACGAAAAGAAAATGGTAAAATGTTTGTAATATACTTTCGAAGTCTCATCTGAATCCGCGGTTTCATCGCTTATGGTGCACAGACCAGTCGCGACTCAGAAGCAATATTGGTTCAGTTAGAAGTCAGATGGCAAGGGTTAATATGTGTAACCAATAGACATGTGTCTTAGAATTTGAATTAATCTAGGAAGCAATGTGATTTGATATTTACATGTATATGTGTGTAGAATGAGAGGGAAACTTTGCCATTTTTTTGTTTTGCTTAGAGCAGTACACTATATTCATTGTGTGCATAAGAAAATCTGGTGTGTGATTCAGATACTCCATAATCTACAAATCAATTTGAAAGGTGAGTTATACATTTGTGAGGTGTACTATGTGGTGCCTTTGCTTTTAAACATAAAATATAATTCATAACATATATTTTGTAATGAATAAAAATGTATTCTAGTTTTTAGTAATGTGTTAGTGCATCATTTTAGGTGTTTATTTCAAATTGGAAATGTACATGTCGAGTTAAGGTTTTAGAGATTAGAGTAGTTTTTATAAGTCTCTAAAGAGGTATAGTTAAAATATGCAACATCATTTTTGGTGTTTGGTTTCAATTTGAAGCTTGTATTGTGAATTTATGTGGAGTATAGAGTGTTCTGTAGAGAGATACTCATTTATGTTTTTGAGTGATATGTTGAGACTTATAGTAGAGAAATGTGAACGGTTTCTGCTTTGTATTTGGCTATGTGTAATATTAAAAGTAGTTGTAGAAAGGTAATGTAGCAGTAGAAATTCATGCATTGGTTTTATCCTATAAAGAGCTTGCTTGCTGAGCAGGTATTGCCCTGTTAGTACTGAGACACTACTCCAAACACCCATCGAGCACTATACAGTTATTCATTCAGTGAAGTAATACCTAATTACTTATAAATTCTCTATGCACTGTGTTTGGTGCACTGTAATTATTCCAGTTACTGCTCGTTTACTTATAGAATGCCTTTTCTAGTAATAGTACTACAGGTATGTTATTATGTGCACTATGCATGCACATGTCTAACCAGCTACATACTATTGATATACTCTTGTAAATACCCAATTAGTACTCATGAAGACTATTGATTCAGTTCTGCAAAAATCCAGGTAATAGTCATGCACGTCAGGAATCACACTGTGAGTCTGTGTCTAGACCTACAATTATCCTGACGGAAGCATGTCCTTATCTAATCACTCTGCTAAAACATAAGTACTTATAAACTCGTCTTGCTGTAAACTACTAGCACTCTAGGTACCCAGTTACTGTCTGTGCACTGTCACAATGACTCAGGCATTGACAGAAGCAGTGATACAGTCAAATGTGCATAATGTATGCAGTCCCATAACCCCCTACAGACTACTGATTCAGTCCTGCAAAATTCATGGTAATAGTCATGCTTGTCTGGAATCATACTGTGAGTCTCTGTCCAGTCCTACAATCATCCTGACAGAAGCATATACTTATCCCTTTGCTGAAGCATAAGTACTTATAAAGTCACCTTGCTGTCAACGACTAGCACTCTAGGTACACAGTCACTGTCTGTGCACTTGCACAATGACTCAGGCATTGAGAGAAGTAATGGAACAATCAAATGTGCATAATGTATGCAGTCCCCTGACCCCCTACAGACTACTGAGTCAGTGTTGCAAAAATCCAGGTAATAGTCAGGCTTGTCTGGAATCACACTGTGAGTCTGTGTCCACTCCTACAATCATCCCAACAGAAGCATGTCCTTGTCTAAGCACTCTGCTGAAACATAAGTGCTTATAAACCTATCCTGCTGTCAACTACTAGCACTCTAGGAACCCAGTCACATTCTATGCACTTGCAGAATGACTCAGGCATTGAGACAAGCAGTGGTACAGTCAAATGTACACAATGTATGCAGCCCCTTAACCCCTTGCAAACTACTGAGTCAGTCCTGCAAAAGTCCAGGTAATAGTCATGCCTGTCTGGAATCACACTGTGAGTCTGTATCCACCCCTACAATCATGCCAACAGAAGCATGTCCTTATCTAATCACTCTTCTGAAACATAAGTGCTTATAAACTTATTATGCTGTCAATTACTAGCACTCTAGGAACCCAGTCACTTAGGCATGAGCGAATTTTGCGGATCTCGCGTTCGCGAATTTTGCGGATTTGCGGATTCGCAATCCGCAAAATCCGCGAATTCCCGCGAATTTGCGGATTTTTTTTTTTGTGTTCGCCCGTGTTTCTGCCAGTTCGCGAGGGTTTTGTACACTTTCGCAAATTGCGAACTTACATGTCGGGTCGCAAGTTTCGAGAACTTGTTGTTTCTACGTGTCCAGCCTGTTTGGGACACTCTTCTTCATCACTGCCACTCTCTGTCACCACTGCCACTCTCTGACTACTCATGCCACCCTCTGGCCCACCCATGCCACCCTCTGTTTCATCACCACACCCTCTGGTTGTCCAGTGTACATTATTTTCGGCAAAGCAAAGCACACCTTCCCTGCCTCAAGTGACCTGAATTAATTTGGGGCTGATTAATGTGTCACAGAATATTTTTTTAGCTGGCACCTGCTTCCTTAGTGCGCCCTGATTAGTGATCTTTTGCACTTGCTAAGTGCTTTCATTGTTGCAAAATTAGTTACAACACCTGCCCTGCCCCAACTGACAATAATGAATTAGGGGCTGATTAATGGATTTTAACTTCCAGCCTGGCTCCTGCTTGTCTCCCTTAGCTGTAATTCAGGACCTTTGTGGCATATGTGTAACTATTCTGAGGTTCAGAGCAGGGTCACATAATAGTTTCAACTGGCAACTGAACTCTGGAGGGGCCCCTCAGGAAGCACTACAGGAAATGGCTACTAATGATGAGCCTGAACTTTTGAACCTGGTAAGTAGTTACTTTCAGTTTTGCTAAGATCGTATTTCTGCAATTTTGCACTTATTCGCGGGGCGCGAACTCACGCGAACTCACGCGAACAGTGCGAGCAGTGCGAGCAAAATCCGCTGCTCGCGGATTTGCGGATTTTGCGGGAGATTCGCAAATCTCGCGGATTGCGGATTTCCCGAAAATCCGCAAAATCCGCGAGCGGAACGGATTTTCCGCCCACCCCTACAGTCACTGTCTATGCACTTGCAGAATGCCTCAAGCATGGACAATACCTAAGCACTTATCAATTAACTGAGCACTCTGTTTGCAGCACTGTCATCATTCTAGTTACTAGTGATGTTCTTATAGAATGACATAGGCACCAACACAAGTACACATACAATGTTATGTGCACAATCTTACAAACCTCTAAGCAGATACATATTATTGGTACACTCCACTAAATACTGAAGTAGTACTCATGCAGCTTAGGATACCTCCTGTCAGTCTTATGCAGTTTGTCAATCAGCCATCCAGCACTATGTTCTTATTGTATCACTCTGCCAATACCTAAGCACTTATGGGGCAGATATACATGCCCCCTGTGCCACCAGTACGTCACTTTTTGTAACATAGTGATGGCGCTGGGTGCGCCTCCATATTTACAAGGAGAGGAAAAGCCACCCTGCATGGCTTTTTCTCTCCTTGAAAATACGACCCATTCAAACGCAGCACTTTGTATTGAAGGGGCGTTCCATGAGTGTTGCTGTGTCTGTTCCCACACAACACCCATGGAATAACACATTTCAAAACGTACGAGAACGTTTAAATCTGTAGATACGTGTGAATGGTGTGCCACACTAGAGGTGGTGTAGTGAGACACAACAAGGAGAAATGTTTTAATTTCTCCTTGTTTGTTCCTCTTTCAATGAATGCTGCATTCCACACCTCACATTGAAGGAGGAAAATGCCTTTAGTGATTGTTTTCTGTGCAGGAAGTAGTCCTTTCCTAAACAAAAACCGATCTCCCATGACACAGATATCCTTGCACCATGGTGCAAGATTGCCTGCGTCACTGCATGGCTGCAGTTTGTGTGCTAGTGCACAGGGAGCACCAAATTGCAACATATTCATGTAAATATGTCTCATCCCTATGCTTCAGAAGTGCTGCAGTGTGGTGCAGATAAAGGACTTGCAGTGTCACGCTGCAGCACTTCCTCATAGATCTGCCTATAAATTCACCATACAGTACTAATGCATTCTTGCAGTCAATAATGCTATACACATACATTCAGACACACTTTCAGATATTACCATGCAATTATAGTTCTTTGTTTAAACCAGATAAGGTAGTTCTGAACTTTTTTTTTCTTCTGTTTTTTGTTTTCTATTTTATTTTTATTTTTTAATCATTTTGTACTTTTTTGAGTGTTTTTTAAAAATTAAACAAAAAAGGAGCTTAGTAAACAGTTAGGTTTTGGAATTCAACATCATTACAAAAAAATAAATAAAATGTACCTTTGTGGTTCCGTTGAGCTGCACAAATAGCGTCCACTGACTGTTCACCATAACAGATGATGGTTTTGTACTTACTGCAGTGCTACTGCAGAAAAGCAAATTCTGAGCGAATGTCTACTGGTGGTGCTGAAGTGGACGCTCCGGAGGTGCTAGCAATGCCTGGTGGTGGATTTTTTGCTGCACACCTCATTTCTTCCCGTGCCAGATTCTTCAGGTGAATGGCCCTCAGATGTTTATACGTACTCGATGTTCCACAGCAGTATTTCTAGTCACTGCCTTTCGACAGGACCCTGTCACACTGCAAGCATGTAACTTTTCTTGCGTTGACCTTTTTTTCTCCGGCAGGAAAGGTGACAAATTTCCATACCACTGATTCAGGCTTCTGCTTGGGTGGACCTTCCTCCAGATATCTTCATCTGAAGAATGATGAGGAGCTTGCGAACCCGATGCCATTTCTGCAATGCAATATTTTAAAAACACCCAAAAAATTCCAAAACTAGCTCTGGAAGAAGAAGAAATGTCTCTCATCAAATGCTCCGAACAGAATAATTAAAATGGGTGGGGTCATTCAATAATTACAGTGGGTAAATGTTATGAACCAATCAAATCTTTTTTTTGAGGTCACATGGGATCCGCGCACTGTCCGCTCACAAAGCGAGCACCCGACGTGACTTCGCAAAAATATATTTAAAAATATTATAAGTTTATTACTAGTAGAAATATATTATTTTTATGACTACCTTAGATAATCTTTTGCCCCAATATGTACATTAAAGACACGTACATATAATTTTAGAACATGAAAAATTTCCCGGGAGTCGCGCACCCATAGTGCCCCAGCACGTATATGACATCACGTGGGGCCCACCACCGCACAAGCGTCGCGTACCATAATACACATGTGTTGCAAATGCCCAGGAGAAGGAGTTGCCACCGGTCGCATACCGATCGCGCACACCACGTAATATTGTACGTATATGACGTAACTGAAAAATAACATTCACTCATTCACTCATTGCTCACCATACGTGGATCCTTCACGACTTTTCCAGAATGGCAGCTAGAATACACGGACCCGCTGGGGTAGGTACGCTTTGGGTGCGCAACTCCCCAAAAAATGTTGAAAAGAAAATTATATAAATATATTAAAATACAAACAAAACAAAATAATTACAAATATTTCAGTTTTAAATTTATTTTATTTATTTGTTTGCAATTTTCAGAAAAATATATAATGTTTAATAAATAAAATATTTACAAATAAAAAAATTCAATATAAAAAAATAGGTATAATAACTATTGCACTTAAAAATTAGCATTTAAAAAAACATTTGAAATTCACCGAAAAAACCATAGGTTTCATGAGTGTTATAGTTAGCTGGACATTTCACCCGTACAAAACCATAGAAAATCCTCCATTATAGTAAGTTGTGCTAACTATAACTCGCGCGCCCGCAATGCACTGCTGAAGATGACACATATTACATCATTCATGACATGGTCAGTGACACCTGATCACACACTAATATAACCTTTGATCACTCACTGTAATATACAGATTACTATATTTGAAAGCATTGACACACACATACCAGTTACTACATACGTACTCACTGATTCCTATGTCTAAACACATAACTGTCCATTCACCCACAGAATCACTTATACATGTAGTCACTGATAAGTCACTGATCAATGGTAACACTATCAAATGTACTCATATACCTATATAGACATTGAAACTTCAGCAGTCATCCTAGTCGGTTATGAAGTGATGCTACACACTCATGAAAAGAATCAATCACATTTACAATTACTCACCTACACAGTAGTACATCATAGTTACTATGTTAAAAAGTCACTATTACAATTATACACTCATTCATGCAGTTACTCTCACAATCACCGACTCTTACGAATGCTTATTTATATACACCAACTCTCATATACAATGCCTTTTATTTTTCTACTTTATTAGAGATGTACCACTGACACATATATTCACTTACCAACCCACAAGTAAAGACACTCAGACACCCAAACACTGTTTCCATAAACACTCCTAAACCCATATGCCTAGACAATCAACAACTCCCCCACCAAACCACAGATACACTCAGTCTCCCTTACAAATACTCAGTCAACTAATCAATAACCAATATAGACACTCAAGTAGTTAGTGACCAATTGATGCAGCAGGTTATACAACAAGAGAGACAGTGATACACACATTCACATAGTTTGGTACAAACCTTTATATTTAGTGTGACACATGTAATTACTCACTTAAACAAACAGTCAGACAGCTACTAAATCCTCCATCCAGACAGGTATATATCCACTCAATCTTCAATACAGATTGGTACATACATAATAGATATTTAATGTTCAAACAAAACCACATTCATTGGATGATGTCATCAGTGATGTGCCCACTGGCACTAGGCCGTATTTACAGGGGACTTTTTACACATGACAGGGCCAACAGGGCCACTGTCAAAACCATCACAAATCACCAATTGTAAATGTAGCACAAAGAGTAAATAAAGAGCACAACCAGTAACTACCGGCGAAATACTGAACTGAGAACTAGCTCTTGTAACATAAAATATAGGATGCCTAAATCATGTCAGACATGAATCACATTAGCATAGACCACATGGATCACCCTAGCAATAATTAGCATGAACACAGTGTGCCCCAATTGGGGGGCGCAACACACTGAAACTGGCCCTAGGCAAACTGGCATCTCACAGGGGCTCAAATGCCCTATGTCCCCCAAAGTCAGGCTGGCTGCACATGCAGCGAAGTAAAAGTGCGCAAAACACTTGCCTAAATGTAGCAGCTGCCCACTAATTGCTGGGCAACTGTGCAAAAGAGCACGGGCACCTGCAGCCCCCCTGAGCCCCTATTTGGGAATCTAAATGAAAATGCCCTCAAGGATATATGGGGCAGGCACTGCGGTGCTTCCTGAACCCCCACTGGGGGTCCTTATAAACTATGGCTCTATGTTACAGCTGTCCACTGCTAGGCTGGGCAGCAGTAGAAGAAACGGGCACGGGTACTCGGGACCCCACTCTTGGGCTCCTTGAACCAAAATCATCCCCAACAGTGGAGCGGCTCGCTCTCCTGTGAGTCCGCTCAGCAGCTGTGCCGAAAAGAAATTAGCACTGGCATGAGGAGGCGGGCACTGCCAATAAGCCTCGACATACCCTCAACCCCTGGAAGTCGGAGCCCTACTCACAGTCACACGGGGAACCTCTGATCATCCCCTACAGTCTCACAGCAGAGGCTGTCCTCTATGGCAGGCGAAGGCGCCGACAATGCGCCTCAGGCCCCCCTCCACCTCACTCCTTGTCAGCTGTGCTCGCACGGCTCTCTCTACTTATGGGAGCCCCGAAGCACCATCAAGCCTTGCTTTACCCGGTCCCCCTTCTTGGGACGGGACTTCGTTCTGGAGCCTGCGAGGCTCCCAGGCGGCTTAGGCCTCACGTCACGTGGCCCTACCCACAACCAGGCAGAGCTGCCTGGCTTCCAGGTTGAGTCTGTAGTGGCCCAGCAACGTTTTCTTCAACTTCTGGGCTGTGGCAGTGACTCCACGGCAGAGATGCGGGTAGGGCACCCGCGAAATACACAGCAATGTGGGGTGGCACCTGCTCGTAAATGAGTACAAAAAGCAGCAAGAACGCGGGCTTGGCTCCTGCCTAAATGAATTCAAAATGCGGCAAGAACGCGGGGTGGGCTCCCACAAAATAAAGTAGTGCTGGGGAATCCAGAGGCAGCAGCCTAGAGCGGCAAATGACAAATAGAAACGCTCTCTAAGTACTTGGGAAAAGTCCCCAGCCCTCTCCCTAATGCAGGGAAAGCGCACCCAGAGATAAAGTCCAAAGGTCCAGGGAAAGTCCTTCAGGAGCAAAAAGGGGGTAAAGGCTGCGCTCAGGCAGGCCAGCTCACAGGGCCCTCCAGCAGGGAGGCAGTCGCTACTAGTGGTTCCTCCTGGAGCCCAGCATCAGCAGCAGGCCCCCCTCAAGTCAGGAACAGCACCACCTTTTTATGGGGTCACAGCTCCTTCTTTTATAGGACACTTTCCTTTGTGTCACAGCGCAGGGATGGGGAAACCAGAAGGAACTGGTTTTGGAGCACTCTGTTTACCAGGCTGCTCTTCCCTGTTGTTAGGGGGGCTTGGTGATCAGAAACACCATAGGGGACAGAGCCAGCATTGTGGACGGAAGGCACAAACCTATTACGGTCCCAGGTGCAACTCCTCCCTCCCATCTGCATGTAGATCTGTCTATTCATCACTGGGATGACTCACCCTGTCTCCTGGAGCCACCCACAGCATCCAGCCCCTGTCACTCACAAGCCAGACATGCCATTCACATCCGGCAGGCAGACACATTGCGCACAGAAATGCCAACTTCTGAAAGTGGTATTTCTAACATAACCACAATAAATCTGCACATACCATTGTGCAGCATTTATTAATGCCATTTCACACATATCAGACTTGACCAAGCTGCGCCTCTCATTTCAGGGTTTACCACCTACCCACATTCATCAGGGAATCCCCTATGCATTCCTATGGGAGGGCAGGCCAATCTCACTACATGTAACCCCACGCGCACGCACTTTACACTGGACAGCAGTGATAAAGTCCCTAGATGCCTAAAACCACCACACCACACAGGGAGAAGGCTAGGAGACAGGCAAAAGGTTCAGGGGTTGAACCTGTCAAAAGAGCCAAGTCCAACACATATATATATATAAAATTCCACAATCCTGCTTCTCCCGGGATCCTCCAAGAAACAGGTACGGACGACAACGTGTAGTTAGTGTTTTTAACTGCATTTTTATTGCATCCAATTCAGCAGCATATTGAGATGACCAGTGTCCAGCATAACGCTTTTTGTCAGTGAAACACTGACTTGATCACATATATATATATATATATATATATATATATATATATATATATATATATATATATATATATATATATATATATATATATATATATATATATATATATATATATATATATATATATATATATATATATATATATATGTATATATATATGTATATGTATATATATATATATATATATATATATATATATATATATATATATATATATATATATTCTATTCTATTCTATTGTGATATGTGCAAGAAAAGACTCACAGCGATAGTATGTTTTCACTATTTGTTGCACACGTGACACTGGAGATCACCACTAGGGGGTGGTGATGTCACCATTAAAAGTATATAAAAAAGCATTATAACTCTGAACATGTTGCAGCGTGAACAAGGGCTCTTTTGCTCAAAACGCGTCGGTGGTTCTGTTGGAAAATAAACAAACATCTTGCTGACTCTGTTGGTCCGTTCCTCATTCTTGCTGGCGTGGAAGTGGTGTCTGCGAGCACAGAGCGTGCTGCAGAGGAGCTTTGGTTTCATATTAGAACGGAAGTCGATTTGCTTCCGTAACGGACCCCTTCACCGCAAGCTGACAGTTGCCATCAAATCGCCTTTGTTGGATCTCGAGTGGGAATTTCAGCGGCTGTCCCCGGGTGAACTGAAAACTGAGCCGAGCAGTACTGGCGGTCGTAGCTGCCCCACAGGATCGCGTCGGAGGACGCGGGACACGGAGCGGTTCCCGCCATCTACGAGCGGTGAGTTTCAAAAGCAATGCTACCCGGTGGTGAAGTCGTTGACCAGCCTAGTTAAATCGGACATAAGAATTACGTTTGCCTGCCATTTTCCTAATATATAACAGAACTGTAACAACATGAACGAAGAAGAAATAGACAAATTGTGGGAGGAAGCCGCTCTCACGTTGTTTGATGGGACCGACAATCCCTCAGGCCATGATAAAGCACCATCGCAGAGTGGTTCCAACACGACACAAACAAGGGATTTAAAACTTTTATTCAAAGAACTAGAGAAATTGCGCAAAGCAGAGTGCACAAAATGGTGGGAGCATAAGTCCCTAAGCAAATATGAGGAAGTGGGTCGGGTCCCTCGTGGATTGCGCATTCTTTTGGCGCCTAGTTTTGACAAACCTGATCCGGCTATGTTGCAGGAATGGGGGGAAAGCAATTTAGCTGCGTCCATGAATCTTGTTTGCATACTGATTAAATATGCTGCCAGCGATCGTGTAAAATTGTTGGACCAGATCAAAGCAGTTGAAATGGAAATAAATGCTTGCCCTGAACCTCAAGAAATTGAAAAACTAACGGACAGCATGAATGAACAATTGCGCAAACATGAGGACAAAATTAAGACCCGCAAAGCCTCCAAAATTCATTTGAGACGCCGATGACTACCGATATGGCAGGATTTTCACATTCTCACGCAAGTACAACACCGCTAAAAGACAAGCATACACAAAAAAGAAAAAAGCTGTGGGAGCTAATATTAATAAGATCACACCTGCCACCAATACCAACACTGTAGTATCAGGCGCTACTCATAATGAGGGGACCGAACTAAGTAGCGAGGCCTTATCTGTAACAAGTGCATCTAGTGTTGAATCTTTGTCATCTTGCTCTACGAACTCGGATTTAACTCAATGGGACTGGAAACACTCAACCTCCAGCAAGAAATGGATTTTGTGGTAGAGGAAAGGCTTCAAACTCTGAGGTCATGGCAACCCAATTCGCAAACAGGCAAAGGAGGAACCAACGCCGGAAAGCACGACGGCGTAAATGGAAACAACGCCGGTGCTCAACAACATCAAAAAAAGAAGAAAAAAACATGGGGGAAACGCCACTAGTGGATAACACCATCATCAATCTTTCTAATGTTACCTTAAACAAAGCTGAGGAACAATTATTATCATTAGGACTGAATTACTCACCAGTACAGAGTTTCAATTATGCCATGACCAGAGTGGATCTTTTTTGCATCATCAGAAAGCTAAAACTGAAAAAACATTTTGCCCTAAAATCTGCTAAAGATCTGAATAAAATGAACAACTCAGGCAAGGATACTGTGCCTAATGACATCAACGAATTATGCGCGTCCGACACACATACTTTTTTGGATGCCAATGATTTGCTTAACTCCTCCAGCAATTCAGACATAGATCCTGAGGAGGCCACACAAAGTCGCCTAAGTAGAATATCCATTTCTCAAAAAGGTGCTGGTTTGAATCCATTTCGCAGCAAATCCAAGTTTGTGCCTTTAATGCCTAAGGATGCGATAAACATCTTCCACGACTGTGTTACAAACGACATTAAAAATCTTTACACAAAAGTGAATAATAAACATCGGAAAAAAGAGATACATATTAAATGCGCTTATGATAAGTTGATGAGAAAATTAGGAGACAACCATGAAATCGTGATCAAAAAATCGGACAAGGGGGGCAATTTGGTGATTTGGCCCAAACGGGATTACATCAATGAGGCCAAATGCCAACTGGAAGACCCCTTATGCTACATTAAAGCCTCACACAAAGACTATGAGAATGCTAAATGCAAACTACACAAGATGTCCCATCATGCACCATAATGCCTTGACTTGTGCCATATATCATTGGAGGGAGGTGCAAGAATGAAATAAAACCGGAAATGGTATGCCAGGCTCAGATGTTTTTTTCATTCACAGCCCCTGAAGAAGAGGTTTCTACCTTGAAACACATTAGGCAAAAACGAAAAATGATGTGAAGTAAGGAGGGAGGCTGCATCACACATGAGCGCTGTCGAGTGATCTCCCAAGCTGCAAGGACTTTGTTGGAAAAAAGATTTTACACGGTAGCCTGACCGTGGGGAGATGCACCATCGTTAGCTGGCAAAGACAAGGAAAGCCAGCTAAGTGAGGCTTCAGGATTAAACCCTTTAAACCTGATAAGCACGGCGTTGTATATGCTAATTAAGTCTGCCTGAATGAAAAACAACCTACAAAGGTAACAATATGATTTAAAAGGTGAAAAAACATTGAATTATCATCTGACTCTCGAACTGAGAACTAAATGTCCCATCATGCACCATAATGCCTTGAACTGTGCCATATATCATTGGAGGGAGGTGCAAGAATGAAATAAAACCGGAAATGGTATGCGAGGCTCAGATGTTTTTTTCATTCTCAGCCCCTGAAGAAGAGGTTTCTACCTTGAAACGCGTTGGGCAAAAATGAAAAATGATGTGAAGTAAGGAGGGAGGCTGCATCACACATGAGCGCTGTCGAGTGATCTCCCAAGCTGCAAGGCCTTTGTTGGAAAAAAGATTTTACACGGTAGCCTGACCGTTGGGAGATGCACCATCGTTAGCTGGCAGAGACAAGGAAAGCCAGCTAAGTGAGGCTTCAGGATTAAACCCTTTAAACCTGATAAGCACGGCGCTGTATATGCTAATTAAGTCTGCCTGAATGAAAAACAACCTACGAAGGTAACAATATGATTTAAAAGGTGAAAAAACATTGAATTATCATCTGACTCTCGAACTGAGAACTAAATGTCCCATCATGCACCATAATGCCTTGAACTGTGCCATATATCATTGGAGGGAGGTGCAAGAATGAAATAAAACTGGAAATGGTATGCGAGGCTCAGATGTTTTTTTCATTCACAGCCCCTGAAGAAGAGGTTTCTACCTTGAAACGCGTTGGGCAAAAACGAAAAATGATGTGAAGTAAGGAGGGAGGCTGCATCACACATGAGCGCTGTCGAGTGATCTCCCAAGCTGCAAGGCCTTTGTTGGAAAAAAAAAAAAAATATATATATATATGTATATCACCTACTGCCGGTCGCCAGTAGGTAGTTATAGTTAGGACCTATTTTCCATAGGAAATCCGCAACATTCTATTCCCAATACCTTTGGCACCGGTTGACGAATCTTCACGAAATTTTCAAACCTCGTGAGGCGCTCCTGTCCGCTCCTATCCTAAAAGCTTCGGGGTGATTTATCAAGCAGGGGCCGAGAAAATTGGGGTCCCAAAACGTGTTTTCGCCATGCAATTTTCCATAGGCTCCTTTAGTTGCAGCTACAGCCAGAATTGCTGAACGGAATTACACCAAATTTGGCAAAAAGGTAGCCCTTGATTCAGAGTCATGCCTTTTGTTAAATGGTGTAAAGTTGCTGAGAAAATGTAAAATAAAATCATATATATATCTTTGGCGGTGGTGGATGCGGGCGCCCTAAGCTCAGAATGCCAAGCACGAGCTGTATGCTAATTGGCTGTCAACTCTCCAAATTAGGAAGTGGTGGCAGCCATCTTGTGCCTCGGTAGAACTGAGGCACAAGAAACCTAATAAGAAAACATGAAAAACACAAAAAGGGGGCAGTGTAGAAACACCCTGAACCCCCAAGGCCTTATTAGGGGGTCCCACAAGGACCCCCAGAGACAAAATGTATTAATATTTTTTTTTAAATCTGCAAAATCCGCGCAGGGTGCATGGATCCTCCCAATAAAAAAAAGAAGCGCTTTGTTGCAAATTAGCCCCCCTTGGGGGGCCAAATCCTGGGGGCATGCTGAAAAAAAAGTGTTGGGGACCCAATCCCCCCCACACTGCCCCAGGGACTGCCCCCAGGGCAAAGCATTAATAGTTGTGGGGGGTACATGGCCCCCCGCTACCCCGGGGCCTGCCAATGGGGACGGCTTGTTAAAGTAATATTGGGAGGCCTCTAAGGCTCCCCAAGCCACGGGAACCGCCACTGCCGTGGCTTTTTATTTTAAAAAAATACCCTGTGTGGGGCTTTGTAGTTTTTAGGAGGGGGCAATGCAGCCCTCCTCCTGGAGCCTTGTCGTGGCCCTGGGAACCACCATCCCCCAGGGCTGGCTCCTGCAGTGTCCTGTGGTGCCCACGCCTGGGACAGTGTAGTTTGCTATGGCAGGGCAGGAGCCTCGCGGCTTTGAATTTTGAAAGAGGGAGAAGGGAAACCTGCTCTCTCTTTCAAAATTCAAACCAAATTGCTATTCAACACGTGGAGCTGCATCTTAGCAGCTCCCCATGTGGAAAAGAAATGCCGGCTCCTGAAGGATGCGGGGAGCCGGCGGGACCATGGGGGGATTGAGGACTCCCACACGGCCCCCAACTGAGAGGGCCAGCCCTGGGGGATTGGGTCCCTGGGGCTATAAGTGGCCCTGGAGGGGTGCCACATGGCCCCCCTCCCCAAAAGTAAAAAAATAATAATTGAAAAGCTGTCCCTGGGGGATGGGGTCCCCGGGGCCAAAAATAGCCCTGGAGGGCGGCCCGGGCCGATTAAGGCCTTGGGAGGGGGAGCATATGGGCTCCTTCCACATTTTTTAATTTTTAAAACAAAAATTAGGGGGCAGGTCCTGGGGGATGGGGTCCCCAGGGCCAAAAAAAATAGAAAAAGAAGGCGGGCTACACAGCCCCCTTCTTAATATTTTTTTTTTAAAAGACCGGCATCACGCCGGAGGCCATGCCCCCTCATTTCATTACTCATGTTTGCAGATGGGAAATGAATTCCTCTTGAATACTGGGGGTCCCTGGGGGCCAACTAGCCCACCAGGAACCTCCAGTATGGGCCAGGGGGCTGCGTTGCAGAGAGGTGTTCAGAGGCCACTCTCCTTTATGCATCTCTCTGAAACACAGCTCTGTGGCGCTTAGTGGAGGTAGCTGGTGGGCTACTTGCACCCAAGGGGCCCTCAGGATTGAAGGGGAGTTAATCCCCCAACTTAAAACACACCACGGGGTGCGTTTGCACAGTGGTGAAGGGAGGGGGCGGGACCTGAGGTGACATGTGTGCAAACACATCCTGTGGTGAGGTTTAAGTTGGGGAATTAATTCCTCATCAATCCTGAGGTGCCCTGGGGCCACCTAGCCCAACAGGTATCTCCAGTATGCACCAGGGAGCTCTGTGGTGCTTATTGGAGGTACCTAGTGGGCTAGTTTGTTCCTAGGGTCCCTTAGGATTCAAGAGGACTTAATCTCTCAACTTAGAACGGATACAGGGCACGTTTACACAGTGGTGAAGGGAGGGGACGGGGCCTGAGGTGATGTGTGCAAACACACCCTCTGGTCTGGACTATAATAACAGTGATCAAACTCCCACCCAGGGGAGCAGATGTTGCTATGCTACTTAACAAAGAAGACTTACATTGGATTTTAAGGACTAACAGTTTCCGCAGTGGTTTAAATCGCCTTGAAGATTGGACCTCCTTGCTTTAATGTTTATTTCTGTATTCAATATGATTAATAATTAAATGTATTGCTCTTTCAAGTCACATGCGTCGCTTTCACTCTCACTATCGACAGCAGCACCACCTTTTAACACACCAACATGCAATTTGCACTCCCTCCCAAAATGTCCGCCACGTTTCCATCATTACCAATGTACCCTTTGCACCCTAGTCCTTCTTGTCTTTCTGTGCCCATGCAATGCTACAACAGGGCTGTCCCAGCTGGCTGTCATTCTCCACCGTGCAGCCGGACAAGCCACTAAGCTCCCGTCCATGAAGTAAGTTACTTTCTGATTCATCTGAAACTCGAAGCAATGCACTGCCAACTGCATTTCTCAACTCGTGTTTAACACACGCAATTAACTTTCTTGCAGATTGTGCGATCCCGCACTTATATGGATATTCTAATTCTACAATCCATTTGTAACACCTAAATATCACGGTAATTATGACCTCCTCTACTATGAGCCCACAGTTGTGCTGCCACCTCCTCATGAAGGCTCCGGCGTTATAAATTACCCTCCCTCTCCTCTCCCACCAGGTCTCATCAACTGGCCAACCGCCAGTACTAAACGCGAGCCATCGCGCCCGCCCCTGTCTCTCACTATTACAGGTACCGCTCCATTCCTCTTGATCATGGCACCGCACTCATGAGCTATTGCTAACCCCTTTTTTTTGAATCACGATCTTACTCCCGTTAAGGCATGTTTGTAAACCGGCATCGATATTTTGCATGAATTGTTTAAACACGTTTCTATATCAAGCACTGCGCCTCATACAAATGGCATGTTTATTAAATAGTTTTACGATAATGTGCAAAGATACGTGCATCCTTTTCGTGAATTACGGCCCGTGCTCATGACGTTACTTGAGTTAAAATCGGCATCGATATTATGCATGATCTGGTTAAACGTGTTTCTATATCGAACACTGCGGCACAAACGGCATGTTTATTGAATCGGCCTCCTACCAATTGCATGAAACGTGCTCCCCTCCTTGCGGTACAAACACGACCATCATGTTTTTTAATGTTCACTGCGCCTTCATATGCCACCTTAAAATAGGAGAACGGTTTACCAACACTCTCTCTGGTACCACGTAATCTGTTCTATGGTCACCGCGCTTTCTCTTCGCACTTGCAAACGGAAATCCACACGTTTCGAGTAGGCTAACTTCTCCATATCCCACACAAGTGTTGTGCACTTCTGAGCATGTGCCTCTATGATCAGGTTGCACTAGTTCACGCCATTCGCCGTCTTTATTCATTATTCACTGGCCTGTTGCCCCTCACATCTCTCCGATTTTTAAACCCACAAAAAGTCACTATTTTAATGTGCCTAGCAGCCCGTATGCTTACCAACAATTGTTCTTTTGTTTTTTCCCTACTCTCCCTGTGTAGATTATATGTACAGTAATGCGATAAAGGCATAGTGTAATTGTATTTCCAAAAGACAACATTGAGTTATTTAAATGACCTGAGGATCAATCAATTAATCAGGAGTTTGTTAAAGCCCGACTACTCACCAGTAAGGGTCTCAAGGCGCTAGGGGTGGGTGGGGGCGTGGGGGGTGCAGGTTCCATTCCATCAAGGAGGGGGTCTGTCGAAGAGCCAGGTTTTGAGGTTTTTTGCGAAGATGGGGAGCGATGTTGTCTGTATGAGGTGGAGCGGAAGGGCGTTGCATGCTTTGGCCGCGAGGAAGGAGAAGGAGCGGCCTCCCGATCTGGTCTTTCTGGTGCGGGGGACCACGGCGTAGGAAAGCTGGGCTGATCGTAGGGTCCTTTGGGGTGCGTGGAATTTGAGTCGGCTGTTCAGGTATGCTGGTCCGGTGCCGTGGAGGGCCTTGTGTGCGTGCGTGGTGTTCGAGGGGGATCCATTTGAAGGTCTTACGAAGGAGGCGGAGGGTGTGGAAGCAGGAAGATGAGACAGAGTTGATCTGGCGGTCCATTTTGAGCTCGGAGTCCAGGATGATTCCCAGGTTTCGTGCATGGTCTGTGGGGGTTGGCGGGTTTCCGAGGGCAGTGAGCCACCAGGTGTCGCTCCAGGCGTCGGGGTTTGGGCCCATGATGAGTACTTCTGTTTTGTTGGTGTTTAGTTGAAGGCAGTTGTTTTTCATCCATTTGGCAACGGCTTCCATGCCTTCTCGAAAGTTGCGTCTGGCGGTGTTGGGCTCGTTGGATAGGGAGAGGATGAGCTGGGTGTTGTCTGCATATGACACGATGTTGAATCCGTATGTTCTGGCGATGGGGGCAAGTGGAGCCATGTAGACGTTGAAGAGCGTCGGGCTGAGGGAGGAGCCCTGGGGGACTCCGCAGGTGATCGGTGTGGGGTCCGAGAGGAATGGGGGGAGTCTGACCCGCTGCGTCCTGCCGGAGAGGAAGGAGCAGATCCAGTCGAGGGCCTTGTCCTGGATTCCTGCATCGTAGAGTCTGCGTATTAGGGTGCGGGAGGAGACTGTGTCGAACGAGGATGATGCCCAGTATCTAGTGCTGGCATCGAAACGTCGTTGACACCCAAATGCCAAATGCAATATTATTAAGCAATATTGAAATGTGCAATGGTGCTCAAAATAATGATTTAAGTCTGTAAAAATGTTCAAACATGAGTGTACAGACGTAATTCGCCTTGCCCTTTGGCCATTCTGTTTTCGTTGTTGTGTCTCATTGTCCTTTGGGTCACGGCTGAGCCCACTTGTTATCAAGTGTTTTTTAAACAATTGAACTCTGCATATATATGAAAAATAAACTCTTGTCCGGCTGGACAAAAGACATACTAAATATTTAGAGTATGATTATTGTCTTAATGTAATTCTTTCTTTGAAAATAGGGACCAATGTTCTCTATAATATGATACTGCCCAAGGTCCCTATACTATACCTTGTGGGTTCCCTTATTTTTTTGTAACACAAACACACCCGGTGGCGTGTTTTAAGTTGGGGAAATAATTCCTCTTCAATCCTGAGGGACCCTGGGGGCCAACTAGCCCACCAAGTGCTTCTAGTAAGTGCCATTGCACTGCGTTGCGGAGAGGTGGTGCAGGCCATGCCCCTTTTTACACCTTTCTGCAATGGCGCTTACTGGACGTACCTAGTGGGCTAATTTGCTCCTAGGGATCCTCAGGATTCAAGGGGACTTAATCTCCCAACTTAAAACAGCCACAGGGCGTGTTTATACAGTGGGGAAGGGAGGGGACGGGGCCTGAAGTGACGTGTGCAAACACGCCCCATGGCGTGTTTTAAGTTGGGGAAATACTTCCCCTTCAATCCTGAGGGACACTGGGGGCCAACTAGTCCACCAGGTGCTTCCAGTAAGTGCCACTCTGCTGCATTGCAGAGAGGTGGTCTGGGCTGTGCCCCTTTTAAGACCTCTCTGCAACGCAGCACTGTGGCGCTTACTGGAGGTACCTAGTGGGCTAGATAGACCCTAGGGACACTCAGGATTCAAGGGGACTTAATCTTCCAACTTGAAATGGCCTGAGAGCGTGGTTGCACAGTGGTGAAGGGACCGGATGGGGCCTAAGGTGACGTGTGCAAACAGGCCCTGTGGTTTATTTCAAGAGGTGGTAGTTTTAATCCCCCAGCCCTATTATATACTAGGAGCTTACAGAGGAGGTCATGCTAATCACAGGGAGACCCCAATGCATAGTGTTCCCTAGTGTATGTATGTGTTTTCACTGTATTCTAAGTGTCTTTTAACATAGCACTGGCTCGAGGACTGGTTAGTCGGACTCAGTCACCACCAACATCCATCTGAAAAAGTTGAGGGTACAGGATGATTTTGCAACAATGCTTCTTTCTGCTCTTCTGTTTGTTCTTTCTGCACGTTTTCCTTCTTCATGCACTTTTCTTCGTCTCTGAGTACTTCTGTTGCTTCTTTCAGCATGTCTTATTTTTCTTTCTGTGCGGTTTTTCTTCTTTCTTCACATGGCCTATCTCCTAAGGCATAGTTAGAAATTAGCTTTTAAAATCCTTTGAAATTCACTGAAAAAACATAGGTTTCAGGCAGGTTATAGTTAGGAATTGTCATTCAAAAAACCTTTGAAATTCAGTGAAAAAACCATAGGTTTCAGGGGTGTTAAAGTTAGCTGGACATTTCACTCATACAAAACCATAGAAATTCCCACGTTAAAGTTCGTTCAGCAATTCAATATATGACGTCATCAACAGTGCATTGCGTGCGCGCGAGTTATAATTAGCTGAACAAACTATAACGGGGTAATTACTGTGGTTTTGCCCGAGTGAAATGTCCCGGTAACCATAACACCCCTGACATCCAAACCACATCCAGTGAATGTGGTTTGGTTCAATATTTAAATAAGTATTATATATATATAGCAATCTGCATTGAAGACTGATTGGATATATAAGTGTCTGGATGGGGGATTTAGTAGCACTGTGATTGACTGTCTAAGTGACTAATTTAAAGTGTCTCACTAAATATATGGGATAGTGATTAAAATGTGTGAATACCTGTATCACTCTATCTCTTGTTGTGTAAACTGTAAACTGCTACATCAATTGGTTATTAGCGATGTGAAAGTCTATATTATTTATTAATTAGTTAAGTGAGTATTGTATGGGATAGTGAATGTGTGTGTGGTTGGGTGGGAGATGTGTGACTGTCCAAAGATGCGTAAAAAGTTGATTTAATAGGTATATGAGGTTAAGACTGCACGTGAAAACACTTGTTTGGGTTACTGAATCTCTTTATGGGTGTGGTGATGAGCAAAGATATTTCTCAATAATAGATGTCCAACAAAGTAGAAATATGTATGTGTATGTAACAGTTGTTGTTTATAAATAGGTATACATAAGACTCAGTGATTGTATAAGTGACTGTTTCGAAAACTGTATACTTGTAATAGTGATTTTATAACACACTAAGTACGAGTTACTATCTATATGAATAAATAAAGTGGTGTTTGTATAAGTGTATGGCTTAATAAATGTAAGTATGATCAATTGTTTGCATGAGTGAGTAGTATGACTGCATAAGTGAATATGATGTGTGCTGGTATGTAATGCTGATATAGATGTATAAGTATATTTAATAATGTTCTATTGATCTTTGTTAGCATGTATGAGTGAATCTATAGGTAAGTGTTTAGATGTGGGTGTAGATGTCGGAATCACTGTGTGGGTTTTTAGAAACTTGTATTGGTGTGTCAATGGTTTCAAATATGGTACTTCATGATGAGGTGTATCAGATTGCCACTTGGATGGTGTCACATCACATCACAGTGATGTCATCAGTGATGTCATATGAGATGTCATCAGTGATGTCATCAGTGATGTCACTGACCATGTCATGTATGATGTAATATGTGACACCATCAGCAGTGGATTGCGGGTGCGCAATTTATACTGAGTACAACCAACTATAACGGAGGATTTTTAATGGTTTTGTACGAGTGAAATGTCCAGCTAACTCTATGACCCCTAAAACCTATGTTTTTTTCAGTGAATTTCGAAGGTTTTTTTAAATGCTAATTCCTAACTATAACATGTCTGAAACCTATGGTTTTTTCAGTAAATTTCAAAGGTTTTTTAAATGCTAATTCCTAACTATACCATGTCTGAAACCTATGTTTTTTTCAGTGCATTTCAAAGGTTTTGTAAATGACAATTTGTAATTGTATTAATTGATATACTTATTTTTTAATACTAATTTACTACATTTTTGTAAACTATTTATTTTGAGATTTTTTTAAAATTACATTATAATTACATTATACATTACATTACAAAATATACTTTTTCAGAATGAATTACTTTAGTTTAAATACTTTGCAAATAGGCAACAGACTTTTAAGTACAGTAGTTACAGTTGTTGCAATGGGCAACACAATTTCAAACACAATGAAACATTGAGCTCAATGGGGATTTCTAGTTAAATGCAATTAGTTACTTTATGGATTACTTTTCTAACAACAGGACTGGATCCTAGATTCAGTCCTGGGGCATCTCCTGCAAACAGTTGAGTAAATGCGTTTTGGTTACAGTAGTGATTATTAAGGAATATCATAGTATTTTAAAAGTTGGCACTTAGAAACTTTTTTACATAGAATCACCAATGTTATCCTAAGAGAGGAAATTCACTTAGCAGGTAAGCAGTGTTATTGTTACTTTTTCTTACTCAGTGCTAAATCTGGATGCAGCACTCGTGCATCTACTGTGAAAAATTGAAAGAATGTGTTTAAGTCATACAGGCGATTTTTAATGCATATTTGTAGTTTGTGTAAATCGACACTTAGAAACTATTCTGCTGAAAACCACACTATGGATCCCTTTGGAAAGAAATACAAGTTACTGGTAAGTTCGGTTAGAATTACTTTTCAGGGTCAGTGCTGGGCTAAAAGATGCAGCACTAGCGTCTCTCCTGATAACAGGTAAGTACAGTGGAATTCGTTGTTAGGATGATTTTAGGTGAATATTTTTAAAGTTCCAAGAATTTCCAAGTGAAACCAGTCAATGTTAGCTTATTGAAGGAAATTCAAGTTACTGGTAAGTACGGTTAGAATTACTTTTCAGGATCAGTACTGGGCTCAAAGATGCAGCACTGAGGTCTCTCCTGATAACAATTGAGTAAATCGGAATTCGTAGTTCGGCTGATTTTGGAGGAATATTTGTGAGTTCCAAAACTCCACACTTAGAAGAATTTCCAAGTCAAACCAGTCAATGTTAGCCTAAGGAAGGCAATTCAAGTTACTGGTAAGTATGGTTACAATTACTTTTCAGGATCAGAACTGGGCTCAAAGATGCAGCACTGAGGTCTCTCCTGATAACAGGTGAAGTAAATCAGAATTCATAGTTCGGCTGATTTTAGAGGAATATTTGTAAGTTTCAAAACTGCACACTTAGAAGAATTTCCAAGTGAAACTAGCCAATGTTAGACTATGGAAGGAAATTCAAGTTACTGGTAAGTACAGTTAGAATTACTTTCCAGGATCAGTACTGGGGTCAAAGATGCAGCACTGAGGTCTCTCCTTATAACAGGTGAGTAAATCGGAATTCGTAGATTCGCTGATTTTAGTTTGGTCCACTATATATAGGGCCACTTTCCTACAAGATCCCCTTCCTTCAACACTATCTAAACGCACCCTGTGTCCATTTTAATTTGGGAGATTAAGTCCCCTTGAATACTGAGGGTCCAAGTAGCCCACTGGGTACCTCCAGTAAGCGCCACAGAGCTTTGTTGCAGAGAGGTGTAAAAAGGGGCAAGGCCTGCGCCACCTCTCTGCAACGCAGTGCAGTGGTGCTTGCTTGAAGCACCTGATGGGCTAGTTGCCCCCCAGGGGCACTCAGGATTGAAGGGGAATTATTTCCCCAACTTGCACATGTCACCTCAGGCCCTGTGTCCGTTTTATGTTGGGAGATTAAGTCCCCTTAAGTCCTCTTGAATCCTGAGGGTCCCTAGGGTCCAACTAGCCCACAAGGATCCTCCGATAAAAAGGGGCGTGGTCTCTGAACACCCCTGCAACGCAGCTCCCTGGCGCATACTGGAGGTACCTGGTGGGCGAGTTGGCCCCCAGGGACCCTCAAAATTGAAGAGGAATTGATTCCTCAACTTAAAACGCACCACAGGGCACGTTTGCACAATGGTAAAGGAAGAGGGCGGGACCTGAGGTAACATGTCTGCAAACACGTCCTGTGTTTTAAGTTGGGGAATGAATTCCTCTTCAATCCTGAGGTCCCCTGGGAGCCAACAAGCTCACCAGTTACGTCCAGTATGCGCCAGGGAGCTGCGTTGCAGAGAGGTGTTGAGAGGCCTTGCCCCCTTTTATACCTCTCTGCAGTGCAGCTCTGTGGTGCTTACTGGAGGTACGTGATGGGCTAGTTGGGCCCTAGGGACCCTCAAGATTCAAGGGGACTTAATCTCTCAACCTAAAATGGACACAGGGTGCATTTACACAGGGGTGAAGGGAGTGGACAGGGCCTGAGGTTACGTGTGCAAACGCACGCCGTGGCACTTTTTAAGTTGGGGGATTAAGTCCCCTTGAATCCTGAGTTCCCCTGGGGGCCAACTAGCCCACCAGGAACCTCCAGTAAGTGCCACAGAGCTCGTTGCAGAGAGGTGTAATAAGGGGCATAGCCTCAGAACACCTCTCTGCAATGCATCCCCCTGGCACATACTGGAGGTTCCGGGTGGGCTAGTTGGCCCCCAGGGACCCCCAGTATTCAAGGAGAATTCATTCCCCAGCTGCAAACACACCTCGTGCGCGTTTGCTGAGAGGTGCAAGGAGGGGGCGTGGCCTCCGGCGTGATCCTGTTTTTAAAAAAAAACATTTTAGGAAAGGGGGCTGTGTATTCCCCTTTCATTTTCCAATTTATTGGCCCTGGGCACCCCATTCCCCAGGGCCTGCCCCTAATTATTATTTTTTTTAAATGTAAAAAACAGAAAGGGGCCATGCGGCCACCCTCATGGGGCCAACATCCGCCCAGAGAGCCCCATCCCCCTGGGGCATGGCCCTTTTTTTAATATTATGTTTTTGCAGGGGGGCTGCCTTGCCCCCCTCCTGTGGCCACTTATGGCCCTGGGACCCCTTCATTTTTTTTGTATGGTTTTTTTTCAATTTGAGGAGGGGGGCTACGTGGCCCCCCTCTCGGCCACTAATAGCCCCATGGACCACATCCCCCGGGGCTGGCACTCTCTGTAGGGGGATGTGGGGGGTCCCAAATTCCCCCAAGGTCCCAGCTAGCTCCCCGCATCCTGCAGGAGCCGAAATTGCTTTTCCACACGGGGAGCAGCTAACATGCTGCTCCTCTTGTGGAAAAGCAATCTGCTTTGCTATTTGGAAGAGAGAGCAGGTTTCCGGCTCTCTCTTCCAAATAGCAAAGCAGTTTGCAATGACAGGGTGGAAGCCTCAAGGCTCCCGCCCTGTCATTGCAAACTATAGTGTCCCGGGGTGGGCACCCTGGGACACTGCATTACCGGCCCTGGGGGGTGGCGGTCATTAGGGCCTCGACAAGGCTCCAGGAGGGGGGCCCTCCGGCCCCCCTCCCACATTTTACAAAGCCCCAGGGTGGTGGTCCCAAGGGCTGAGGGGGTCTGAGAGTCCCCCTAAACTAATTTTAAGAAGCCCCGGGGGTGGCAGTTACCGGGGCTGGGGGTCCTCAGACCACCCCACACCAAATTTTAAGAGGCCCCGGGGGTGGCAGTCCCTGGGGCTGTGGGGGGGCTGTGAGCCCCTCTCATATATTATGTTAAAGCCCCAGGGTTGCGGTCCTCCGGGGCTTTAACAATTTTTCATCATGCCCCCGGGATTTGCGCCCCCGGTGGCTAATTAGTATTGAAGCACGGGAGCCCGTTTTGCATGTTTTTTTAATAGGTTTCTTGTGCCTCGGTTATACCGAGGCACAAGATGGTTGCCAACACTTCCTGATTTGGAGTGTTGACATCCAATTAGTATGCAGCTAGTGCACGACAGGGTGCGCTTAGGGTCCGTGGATCCACCACGGCCATAGATATATATGTACTTTTTTTCTCTGGAACTACTGAACAGATTTACACTATTTAAGCAAAAGGCACGAGTCTGAACTAAGGACTATCTATTTGCCAAAAATTGGTGTAATTTCATTCAGCAGTTCGGGCTGTAGCCGCAATGAACGGTTCCTATTATAAATTGCATGGGGAAAGCATGTTACGGGGCCACCCTTTTTCTCGGCCCCTGCTTGACAAATCACCCCAAGACTTAAAGGATAAGAGCGGACCGGAGCGGGCCATTAGTTTTAAAAATTTCACGAAGATTCGTCAACCGGCGCCAAAGTTATTCCAAATAGAATGTTGCGGATTTCCTATGGAAAATAGGTGCTAACTATAACCGCCAGTAGGTAATATATGTGTGTATATATATATATATATATATATATATATATATATCTATCTATCTATCTATCTATCTATCTATCTATCTATATATATATATATATATATATATATATATATATATATATATATATATATATATATATATATACTAGCATCCCGCCCCAGCGTTGCCCGGGCAGAAGGGGGCTGGGGGCAGCATTTCAGGCTTGCGTGCACTCCCTCCCCGGCCCCCGCCCGCCACAACATTGTCTGTGTCCTGGACAATGTCATGGCGGGCGGGGGCGGGAGTGCACGCAAGCCTGAAATGCTGCCCCCAGACCCTGAGACTTACCGCAGTTGTTCCGGGCCAACCTCCCGCACCGGCTCCCTCCCGTCCCGTGCCCCAGAGCCTTACCTGAGCCGCCGCTCCTCCCCGAGCTCCTCACTTCACCTTCGCTCTTCCTCGCAAGCCTGAAATGCTGCCCCCAGACCCTGAGCCTTACCGCAGTTCTTCTGGGCCAACCTCCCGCACCGGCTCCCTCCCGTCCCGTGTCCCAGAGCCTTACCTGAGCCGCCACTCCTCCCCGAGCTCCTCACTTCACCGCCGCTCCTCCTCGTCATCACGTACGTTGCGGCCAGCGCTACGTCGTGGCCGTCAACGTCGCGGCCGGCGCTACTTTCAGGGCACTACTTTTTTTTCAAGTTATATTTTAAAATTTACGTTTTTTTTAAATTTTCTATAGCCTATGTCCATCTACACACCCTGAGGATTACAACAAGGTATTGGGTGTGTAGATTGGCGCTGTGGTCCCCGAGTTTACCTTGCCTAAAGGTTTGTGTTCTCTCTTTATAATAGTAGCATAGATATATATATACATATATATATATATATATAAAAATAAAATATATATATATATATATATATATATATATATATATATATATATATATATATATATATATATATATATATATATATATATATATATATATATATATATATATATATATATATATATATATCTCTATCATATATATGTATATATATGTATATATGTATATATATATATATATATGTAAATACCAAGGTTTCCTTCTTCGCTTGCCCCTGCGCTCGGGACCCACGCCTCCACGCCAACAAAGGAAAGGAACGGACCACAGAAATCAGCAAATGTGGTTTATTAGTCTCTCACAGAGCCATCAGCGATGCGTTTCGAGCACAAGTACCCTTGTTCACGCTGCAACTAACTGAACATTCACTAGCTTTTTTAATACATTGCTAATCCTCCGTTACCACCCCCTGGTGGTAACCTCCAGTATTACTTGAATAATAAAAAAAGTGAGGAAAGACTATTGCTGACACTTGAAAAAGTAAGCGTAATGCACATGAAAAATACAGTTTTTGGGTAAAATCCAACAATAATACGAGTAATGGCTAAAAACACTCCTAACACATTACAATACAACTAGGTTAAAATCCAGAAGTAGAATTAGGTCAATGAATCCTAGTAGTGCAAATTAGCAATGCCTAGATAGTTAGAGTGATCGATTAATCAAAAAACCATCATATCACAATAGAATGAATTGGATCATCATGTGCAAATAGCAAAATTGAAATAGCAGCAATAGATCAAAAAAGTGCAAGTAATAGAATAAAGTGCAAAAAGTGAATACAATAAATTTTTCTTCTCATATGCAGGAAGTAGCGCATTATCATATGGTTGAATGTACTATATAGAATATAAAGGCTTCCTAAAACCCAGGTCCCTGAGCTAATGAGCAATATATACCATAAATAGTAACGATATAAAAATCCCATATAATAAAAGCTAGTATCAAAAGAATTCCTTATAAAGACATTAAAAATGGGTCTATATCTAAAAAGCATTATATCCCATATGTAAATTAATATATGGTTTCAGCACCATAACAAAAACACACAATATACAGAACACATGATCAAAATTGATAGAGGACAACAAGATGCAAAGTACCATGAGAATATACAATCAACATAGAATCCTAAAGCCAGAGCATTATAGTTGTACAGATCGCAAATAGGGAACCTAACTTGCGAACTGCTGCTGTAGTTTTAATACATATCATTATAGAGGGAGGGCAGGTGGCTATATGTTAGAGGGGCTCTAGTGTGTTACTCTAGGAAGTGATGTAATTCTTCAATGTTGTTGAGCCCTTTGGGCCAACGACTGTCAAGCTCTAGGATGAACCGTGCTTCCAACTTTCTAAGTGCCAATTCTCTATTCCCACCTTTTCTCAGCACTGGGACAGATCCGATCACAAAATAGTTTAGGCAAGATAAGTCTTTGTTGTGAAATAAATTAAAATGCCTTGCGACCGGATAAGCTGAATCATTATGCAGTATAGCCCGTAAATGTTGTAGGATGCGGACATGCACCTGGAGCTTGGTGCTGCCCACGTACCTGAGCCCACAGGTGCAAGTTAAAACGTAAACTGCATAATCTGTTTTACAGGAAAAATTACCCTGGATGGTTTTAGGTAAAGTGCTGAAGGGAGTATTATAATGTGCAGTGGAAATACCAAAATTGCACGCCCTGCAACTCGAACATTTGAAGAAGCCCCTGGTAGGTCTTAACCAGGGTGCTTTGGCTTTCAGCTCAGGGGCGGCTGTATCAAGCGAGTTCCCCATAGTTTTAGCTCTCCTAAAGGTGACAGAGGGGCTAAGGGTAATCTAGTGTTCAACACGTGATTACTCAGCACAATGGGCCAATTTTTGTTAAGAATGGCCCTAATCTTCCTTTCCTCCTTGCTGAAAGTGGTGATCATACGTGGACAAGTAATGGGGAGCTCAGATGTAGAAGTTATCAATGTCTCATCAATGTTTTTTTTAAACAGGCTCTCCCTCGGCCGAGAGAGAGACTTTGTGTATGCAGATTTTATGACCGCTTCTGGATAGCCCCTAGCTCTTAAGCGTATAGTAAGGTCCCTAAGACAAGATTCATAATCAGATGCTGAGCTGCAGATTCTTTTTAGCCTCAGCATCTCGCCATAGGGAATACCTGCTATCGTATGTTTGGGATGCATACTTGTAGCGTGCAAGGTGGCATTGCCTGCCGTGGATTTCCAATGCAGAGTGGTATTAATTTTATTGTCCTCAATATAAACTTCAACATCCAAAAATTGAATTTTATGTTTGTCCACATGAGCAGTAAAGTTTAAGGTGAGATCATTATTGCTAATGTCATCAATAATTGCTGACGCTTCAACTTCACTGCCTCACCAGGCAATAAAGATATTGTCAATGTATCGTAAAAAGCATACGACATGGTTGTCCATCCACATTTGATGGCGTACCATGAGGACCTGCTCCTCCCACCAGCCAACGTGCAAGCACGCATAGCTGGGGGAGAAACAGGCCCCCATCGCCACGCCCCTGAGCTGTCTGAATATCTCTTTGCCGAAGGTGAAGAAATTGTTGTGTAGACACCACTCCATGAGACCGATAATAACCTTATTGTGTTCATAGTGTTTGATGGAGCGCTTAGACAGAAAGTGTTTAACAGCAGCCAACCCTTGTTGGTGGTCTATGCTTGTATAAAGCGCTTCAACATCTAAGGTGATTAGCCACATGTCGGAGTCCCATGGTATCCCATCAATTTTACTCAAAAAATGACTAGTGTCTCGCACAAAACTGGGTAACTCTTTTACAAAGTCTTGGAGAAAATAATCAATAAATTCCCCCACTTTTTCACCCACGCTTCCTATAGCAGATACAATAGGTCTGCCGGGTACGGGAAACACGGCTTTGTGTATTTTAGGTATTAAATACAAGGATGGTAAAATAGGGAAGTCCACACACATAAATTTGAATTCTTCTGAAGATATCAAACCTTCTCGCTTGAATTGGCCCAGCATTTTGTGCAACTTGTTTTTTGCACTCTCATATTCTTTAGTAGTAGTTCTCATATAGCAGAGGGAATCATCTAATTGCCGTTTAGCTTCAATAATGTAATCTGCTTTGGGCCAGATCACCAAGTTTCCACCCTTATCTGATTTCTTGATGGCTATCTCATGATTACTGCCCAGCTTTTTCATTAAATTGTCATATGTTCTTTTTTTGTGTATTTCTTTTTTTCGATATTTATTGTTGGATTTCAAATATAATTTTTTCATATCGTTGATGACACAATCGTGGAACACATCCACAGCATCCCTGGGCATCATAGGGATGTATTTAGATTTGCTCCGAAATGGGCTAAGGCCCGCTCCAATTTGTTGGATTGATATTAAGCGAAGCCTGGTCTGTGTGGCTTCATCAGGGTCACGGTTAGTCTCATTGCTTTCATTCAATAAATCGTTAACATCCAAAAATGTATGCGTGTCCGCTGCATTTAGTGAAGCAATATCAGTATCATTGGCAGTGGCTTCAGAGATTGACAAAATATTTTCTCGCCTGTCTTTGGTGGATTTAAGAGTAAAATGTTTTTTTTATTTGAGTTTTCTAATGAAACAGAACAAATCCACCCTGGTCATGGCGTAGTTGAAGCTCTGAATGGGAGAAAAGTTTAAGCCAAGGGATAATAATTGTTCTTCTGCTTTGTCCAGTGTAACATTGGATACATTAATAACAGTGTTGTCTGTAACTTGCGTTTCGCCCATGGCTTCTTTTTCTTCTTCTGCTGTTGTACTGCGGCGCTGTTTCCATTTGCGCCTCCTTGCTTTCCGGCGCTTGTTCCACCTTTGTTTGCTTGCGGATTTGGCTGCCAAGACCGCAGAGTCTGCAGTCTTTCCTCCACTACGAAATCCATCTCTTGCTGTAGATTTAGCTTTGCAATCCTATGGAGTTTAAATCCGAAGTGGAGGAGCATGTGGATAACGAGTCACTGTTGTACTCACTCTGCACTGATGTAGAATTTCTGCTAGTGTCTTCATTAGCAGAGACTGTCACATTGAAGGTACTTGCGAGTGCACTAGGGGCTGCTGAGGCATTATCAACAAGATTAGCTCCAGTATTTTTCATGGAATATGCTTGCCTTTTAGCGTTGTTGTACTTGCATGCAAACGTGAAGATATGGCCCTGACTGTAATCCTCTGCATCTCGTGAGAATTTAGATGCCTTGCGTTCTTTTATTTTTTCTTCATATTTATGCAAACGCTCAGTCATAGTGTCTTTAAGTTTCTTCACCTCTTGGACATCTGGGCAAGCATTAATTTCAAGTTCTAATATCTTAATTTGTTCCAGCAATTTGAGACGATCACTGGCGGCATACTTGATGAGAATACATACAAGATTCATTGAAGCCGCCAGGTTACTCTCACCCCACTCAAGTAACATAGCGGGGTCCGGATTGTTGAAGCTTGGTGCTAATAATATGCGCTGCCCACGGGGGACACGACCAACTTCCTCATATTTGCTGAGGGATTTATGTTCCCACCATTTAGTGCACTCGGTTTTACGGGGTTTCTCTAGCTCTTTAAATAATTGTTTAACATTTTTAGTCTGTGTCGGATTACTTCCACTTTGCGTTGGTGCCTGGACGGGACGGCTGTTAGTCCCGTCAAATAAAGTTAATGCGGCTTCCTCCCGCAGTTTGTCTATTTCATCTTCGTTCATAGTAGGTTCCGTGTGTTATGAGACAATAGCGGGCTAATATCTCTCCCAGCCCACTGCAATTACACTGTATATGCTCTTCCCCGCCGTGAATAAAAGTGCTTTATACACTCACCGCTTGTGGTTGGCGACACAACTCACTGAACCGTTCCATCGCCGTCAGTCACAGGTGAAATAATAGCAATCACGGGAGCAGCCGCTAAGATTCCCAGCCGAGAAACAAGCAAGTTGATTTGTAAGCGGCTGCCAACAAAAGGCGAAGGGGTCCGTTGATGGGAGCAAATCCTCTCCCGGTTTAGATATGTAAATACCAAGGTTTCCTTCTTTGCTTGCTCTGCGCTCGGGACCCACGCCTCCACGCTAACAAAGGAAAGGAACGGACCACAGAAATCAGCAAATGTGGTTTATTAGTCTCTCACTGAGCCATCAGCGACGCGTTTCGAGTACAAGTACCCTTGTTCACGCTGCAACTAACTGAACATTCACTAGCTTTTTTAATACATTGCTAATCCTCCGTTACCACCCCCTGGTGGTAACCTCCAGTATTACGTGAATAATAAAAAAAAGTGAGGAAAGACTATTGCTGACACTTGAAAAAGTAAGCGTAATGCACATGAAAAATACAGTTTTCTTTATCTATCTCTCTATCATATATATGTATATATATGTATATATAGTGGTGTTTCTGTCTTTTTATTTAAGAAAAACCCACCAATCTGCATCTTTTTTTTTTTTTATGTGTGTCAATCTATGTACATATAATACCATTGCCATTGCATTACACTTTTGTAATAACTATGTACACACACACCGAAATACAGATAGGGCGAATTTGTGAACCCAAAATTGTGGTGATATACCTTCGACTGTGCTCACTAAACCTGCCAACTATTGTGCCTCCGTACTAATGCCAGCTGATGTTTGCTGGATATTCCCATTAAAACTTTGAAGGCTTTTTTCTGTGATTTAAACAGGTGGGCTGCATGCCACGGTATTATTTGCTGTCATAGTCAGAAATGTTAAAAGTGAAGTTTTAAAGTTGTTTTTACATTGGACCAAGGTAATTTACTTGGTAAGTTAATTCCAAACTTCTCCATGCCCTAACAACATTATGTTTGTATTGCATAGAGGTCATTGTTCTCTCTGTGGGACTGCCAGTAAACACAATCCTACATATCAGTTGTCTTTCTTTTTGTCTATCAATTTGCCGTCACGTACAGCTGACGCGCGGGGTTACAGAACGTCTAAAACACTTAGGGGCAGATTTATGAGGCCTTTGCGCCACGTTTACGCCGCTGTTGGGTCACGCATGGCGGCGTAAACGTGGCGCATCCCTATGAACGATTTACAACGTGACGCATCTAGGCAGATGCGTCACATTGTAAAGCCCTGCGCCGCTTGTGGGCGTTCCGGCACAGGGTGGGCGTTCCGGGGCAGGTGCGCCTCGCAAAAGTGGCTGAGTGAAATCTATGAGATTTCACTCAGTCACTTTTAAGCCAATGCTGCGTCAAAAGCCTGCGCCTGCTTGAAGCAGGCGTAGGTCTTGACGCAGCATTGTTAAAATGGGGCACCCCCGAGCCTTGCTGGAGCTGCGTCGCGCTTGCGACGCAACTCCAGCAATGCGCCACATTTCCGGCACAGATGCGTCACTCATCTGTGCCGTTTTTGCACCATGGTGCGCCGCATTATAAATGCGGCGCACCATGGCTGGCGGAGCTGTGGCGCACTGTGGCGCATGTTAACTGGCGCATCCCTGGGGATGCGCCAGTTAACATAAATCTGCCCCTATATTTAAGAACGTCTAATACACTCCGTTTAGACTTCCAATTGCCACTTTATTTCCCCTAAATCAAGCATCTTTGTCATTTAAAAACATAATTATTGAAAGTAATATTTCTATACATATTTCTAGTAATGAAAATAAATAGGTTAATGTAAACAGCCGAAAATATGTTAACATTCCAAACTTACATTTCAGAACGTAGGCTTTCTCTTCGCCTTGCAGAAGTTCTACCAAACAATGCCTTAAGTGAAGCATAGAGGGCAGTCTTACACTAATGAAGGCAAACTATATCAGCTACATCAATAGATGTTCTCAGTTCTTTTTAACCTACAATATACAATTAAATAACGTTTATTCGATCTTTATGTGAGCAGAGAATATCTAACCCGTACCCCCTACAAAAACCCCTTCTATACTGAAATATTTTGGTAAACTTAACAATATGTATCTCATAAATGTGCTTCTATAAGTGTACTTCTCTCTCATGCCATACTGGACATAATATCTTGTTATTGCCAACTCAGCATCATAAGGAAGTGATGCAAAGTTTGCATAGACTATTCGGGATTTTAAAGGATTTTCAAAATATTTATGTAGAATAAACTTCCACCTTTAGGACCTACGAGCTTTGCAAATGTTTTTAGCCATGATGCATAGCATCCCTGATGCTGAGCACACAGGTGAGAAAAGCAACAAAGGGGATGGACAGAATCACACGGGGGTGAGCGCATCCTGGAGGGGGAGGGAGATCAGTGAGGGTGTGTGGTGGGGAAGAAGTAGATGGAAAACATAGGCACTCTTATAGAGGGTTATGATAAACAAAAGCAATGCCTAAAAAGGGTGCACTGAAAACACGCGAGTAGTGGACCCACAAACACAAGAAGCAGAAGAAACGCCCACAATGGTAACTAACGAATATACAGCAAGCAAATAAGAATAACAATAAAGCCAACCAATGCTAAGCAGTAATCTGGCTCTGAGCCACTGTGCATCTCTCAAAAGATAGCCAGATAGCCAGTGGCGGCTCCTCCTCTAAGGTGTAAGTGCGTCACCTCACTGCTTTTAAGCAGTGCCACCACGGGAAAAATAAAATGATAACTATAAGTTAATTTCAGTTTATTTTTTTCTTGTTGTGGCAGCTTTGCAGCCAGGATGTGGTGGGCTGATCTGCCGAAAGAGCAGGGGAGGGGAGGAGTGGTTTCCACTCCCTAAAGTACTCATGAATATTTTGGCCAAGCCTCTGGGGATGGCCAAACATGCATGCACACTTTGCATGTTCTCCAGAACATGCCCAGCCTACCATTCTCTGGCTGACAGCCGATCCAAGACACTCAGACCAATCACAACGCTGCAGTGCAGGATTGTGATTGGCTATCGGGAGGCTGGGAGCCAGGTGTATCCTGCTTCCTGCCCTGGAAATGGGGAAGAGGACCTAGAGGAGGTGGCGTGATGGCAAGCAGCAGCTGCACACATGTAAGTATGTATTCATTTTTACATTTCATTCCCTCTGGGACCCGCCCCTCCCACCGCCTTCAAATACCAGCTTGAGGGTTTCACAAATTGTTAATGGTTTCTGCATATTTTCTCTGGCAACTGGCAACTTGTCCCACCTTCCGTGCAATGCAAAACACAGGGATACTTGTTGCACTTCTTTCCTCTTTTGGTTGGCCTTCAAGAGTCAAAACGGATTTAGTTCGTGTGTTTCTAGTGCATACTTTTAGGTAGTCAGTAAGTCGGAGCTTCAGCTTAATTTGGGAGTCTTATTCTTCCCAATATTGAAATTTCGAGAGCAAATGAAGAGTTAGGTGGAGTACTTGGAGGACTCTGCGTGATTTTCGCATTTCTAGACTGAGAACAAAAGGTAAGACAGTGCAGTCAATTAGAATTATTTTAGTCCTTGTCATGGCACACAATAAGAAAAGTATAGTGCTGGACAGGGGAGACAATCAGTGTGGAATACTGGTGCCTGACACTTTCAGAATACTTTTGATGCATCAAATTTGGAAAACAATTTAAACACAATGTAAATATGGAAGTCTTCGTAGCCCTAACTCTTACCTTTGTTGTGTTGTTTGTTTTGTAGGACTGAAGCACACAAAAAGAGTTTTACTGAATCAGTTTTAGTTGTTCCAAGTCAGCGGCTTTATAATTAAGTAATGCAGCAAATATTAAAGGGGTTGCATGCTTTAGGACTTTATAACGTTTTAGAACCACAACCCCCTTTTTAGAATGACAACTTTTGCGGCCCACCTAGCTTTGATGTAATTGAGATGGGAGAATTTTTCATGTATATAAAGCTTCATGTGGTAGCGAACTATCATAAAAAAATATATAACTGCCACTAAATTTGGATAGACAAAGAGTTTTACTGATAAAACTATGTTGCACACAAATGATAATGTGCGACAATCGGGTTTCAGTAAACATAATTTTCCCATCACCAGGTAAAAGTGCCTTGATTTGTTTAGAAGCTATTAAATTCTTTGCTTCCATCACACTTCATAATTACATACAATTGTGCTTCTTTTTTACTTTCTGAACTGCTGAATGTGAGCAGCTCATTTACAGGTAAGTATATTTTCTTGTGTGAGAAAAAATTGCATCCTAAGGCCTTTCCTTTCACACTCTCTGTACCTCTACAATATTGTCACATAATGTACTTTATTTTTCTTTCTGTGGCTGCAGTGAGAGGAGTTTGTAAACACCAATTCTCATGTTGAAAATTCATAAGCAGCAATTTTAAGGAAGGCATAGCCTGACATTGACCTTAGTAATTGAAGTGTAGCAAAGGTGGCAAGATAAATACATGATTTAAAAGCACCTTTAATTATTACTTGGACATCCACGACTCACCAACTATCACTAGGTCATGACCCAGAGTTTGGGAAACACTGCTTAAGGAGAAAGCCAGCAAAATTTGAAAACAATAGGCTTAATCTGGACTGTTTGGCTGTAGTCATTAAATTAGTTGCTGAATGGTGCTTCATTTTCATGGGGTGAGTATTTGAGTAAAATAAAAAAAAATTGTTTCCTCTGTTGATATGATATAAGATTAGTGCTTGCACCACTAACCTGACGACTTCCTGGAGATGTGATAACATCTAAGTAGCAGATGCAGCGAGATGCATTACATGGTGTTAGTCCAGAGTGAATGCCAGCATATCAGCAGTGTGAACTAGAGTGGGATTAACTCAATCACAGGCATATTGTCGAATTATATTTGGATCGACAAAGTGGAATTGCCAGTGTGAAGAAGTATAAATGTCTTATTAGGGTAGAATTTGAGTGAGAAGTTGATAATCCTCCTATACAGTACTGTAGAAAACTGGCTCTCTATATAGTGCACTAGTTCACTAAAATGAAACACACTTTACAGTGAGTCCCTTATTGGTTTACAGAGGCAAAAGTAGAAAATATTTACACTCTATTTGTCGTAGTGTGGGCAGCAGTTAGGCTTATCAGAAGGTAGTGCTGACCATTTGTTCTACTCACTGAGGAACTAAATGAGACACACTCAAGAATAAATACGAGACCAATTTATAAACATAGTATACATTTCTATGTAATATTTAAGACCTAGAACTTTTATTTGCTGTAAGTACTTTCAAAGATACAATTTTTCAGAGTTCGCAAAATATATCACTTTTGTGGACAATTATGAACCATTGCAGTCAATGGAGAAAAGCAGAACATTGCATATAAAATCAGGCAATGCTTTCAAGAATTTTACCATTTCATTTTAGGTCGATAGCAGGACCAGGTCCAACCAGCAGCAGAAGATGGGTAGCGACCCAGATTAATCTGGGAGCTGGGTGCTGAGGGTGATGGTAGGTGGTGAACTATGTCTAAGGGGGCCGCTTGAAAACACACTGTGAAGGGGTACTTAAAGGTAAGTCCAGTGGGTCCCTCACGAGGGGGGAGGTCAAAAGGGGTTTAGGTCCAAGGGAGCACAACTGGATCAGTGGTTTTGTTTTATAGCACAAACTAGACCCGAAGGTATCAGAGCACTTCACATGAGTACCAGTTGTGTCACAGACACACATTCATTTTGTTAGGCACAGGGAGATTAAGTGATATGTCCAGAATAACAGGATGTTAGGCATCCCTGATGAGACTCAAACCCAGTTCTCCAGCCATGAGGTCAGCTGCTCTAGCTGTTAGGGTGCATCGTTGAATGGGGTCTGATCAGGCTGGGTGCAGATCAGATAGGTCATCTGAGCGCCATGCTTCAAGAGGTTCTCGCAGTTAGAAGCAGGCGGCTTGAAGAAGTAATTTTTGGCAATTTGGCCCACTCATGATGTGGGACACAGGGGTCTTGATGTTCCTCAAGGGGTGCTTGCTTCTGGGGTTGTTGGAGTATGGAACAAACTCTTTTTCTTGCTATTTTCTGAAGGGGTCTGGTACCCAGGGTATTGGGTCAGTGCAGCTCCAGTAGCTCCTGGTATCTCCAAACTTGGTTGGAAGACAGATAGGATTCTCTGGAGCTAATGTACCTCTTCTGGTTTGGGTGTTGCACCAGAGTTGACAGAGAGCAGCACGTCGACAAACCGGACTTAGCGGGTTTAGCGCCTGCAGTCTGCAGGGGAGTGATATTTTCACTTCAAGGGAGGTTCTCAGTGATTTCTCAAAGGCTGGAGGAGCTCCAGGGTTCTTTGAGACTTCACAGGGTTCAGATTGAGACTGCACAACCAAAAATATTGAGTCATTGAGGCAGTGGATAGTGGCATGGTTTGGCGCCACTTTTCTCTGCAGCAGGACTTTAGTTCCTGGAGCTGCAGCTCTTCTTTGTCTGTGTCTTCTTCTTCTCCATTGAATCTCAGGTTTACGGTGCAGGGATGCTGCCTAAAAAATAAATTTAGAGGCATTAAAGGGGGAGAATGGTAGTAGCCAATGAGCTTCTTACCTTTAGGGTGTCTACACCCTCTAAATGACCATATCTTTTGGGAAGGGGCACAACCCTAGCCCTGATAGGTTGTTTTCTCATCATTTCAAGACAGTGGATTTTCAAGGGAGGGGTCCACCTCACCTGACACACCTTAGGGGTGGTGCTGGCTGAAGGGGGACACTCTACCATATCTAACTAATGTTCCCGCCTGTTCTCCTGCCAATTGTGGAACAGGGCAGGGGCGTTTGCATCCCCCACTCTCGGTGGAAACCTGGGCCTCCCTTCAACTGCTTCATTGTGTTTGAAGCTCCCTGCTGTGGAAAGTCCATTTCCACCTGAAGGGGGTGTGAAGCTCCTCCGCCAATAGCAGACTTTTTTCTGTCCTCTGACAGTGCTGGCTCTCAGCCAACAAGGTCAGAAACATGTCTGGTTATGGCAGGCTGGCTATGACTTGTCAGTGACCACACCAGTGATGGTAGGTTTTCAGGGGACCCTCTAAATGGTCTTCTGTGTGCATCTAATAATAACTCCAACACTGGAATCAGTGAAGAGTTATTAAGTCAATATGTTTGGTATCAAGCATCTTAGGGTACAGTAAAGCCATCATGGAGCAAGGAAACTTGCAAAGACAAGTATCCAGCACATTAAATCTCTATGGCTTCTCTTTGCACTTGCAATATCCAAGAATGGCTCAGATATTGCAAGGTCATATTTTCTCATGCATATATGTCCATATGTGGGATATAGTGCATCCTGACTTAGGGGTGACTTACCTCTACCTCATGCAGTGTATGGGGGCATGACATGCAGGGCTATGTGGTAAATGGAGCCTTGTCAGTATCCCGAGCCCAGCCAGAAGTGAATGTAAACCATCAATATAAGTTCAGACCTATTCTTCCACGTTTCAACATTGTTTATTTCAGAGGTAATCACAAGCAATACAACTCACACAAGCCCCCCCCCCCCAGCCCATAGGCCAGGAGACTCGGCCAGATATGTAAAAGCCTTCCCAGTCTGTCAGGCGAGGAAGAGTAGGGGAACTGGTTGTATTGTTGCAAGGCCTACTCTGTTTTATGTCCACCTGTCAGGTCAATCCCTCTGGGAAACTGGCCCACCTCAACAGTTGCAGGACCCAATTTAAAATGTTCTTTGCTTAACCTTGCCCAATCTTTTTCATTTTGGAGCAGTGTCCATCTCTGCTATTTCTATCTTAGCCAAGGCAACCCCTAGCTTACCCAGAGGTTACCCAACCCCACCATTACCAACAGGGACCTAGCTTATTATTTCACATGGGGTCAGACCACCATTATAAGGACAGTGCAGCTATGAAGGCAAATACCCGGCAGAGGCCACAGATAGCCACTAGTGCCCAGAAACAGCACCTTTAGCTCTTCTCTGACAGGTGAATGAATTAATTTACAGGCTTCTTGGGGTTCAGGTTGCCTGTCTGCTACTTTAGAGTGGGTGGCTTCTATCTCATGTAGTAATCACCCTTCCTTAAGGTTGACTTTTCTAAACCTCTTGTAGTGTATGGGTCCATGGCACTCAGGATTATGTGCCATGTCAGCTCTTCAGTTTTCTCTCAACCAAGACATGTAGCCTGCAACAGCAGTTTGAATGGTCTTGGTGAGGGATCCCTAGGGTTGCACAATGTGTGCTACAGCCCTAGGAGACTCTCTTGAGTCTCAATGTCCTAGGTATCATGGGAACCATTTACTAGGGACCTATAGGGGTTGTTGAAGTGATGTCAATTGTCGTACATTTTTAGGAAAAAAATACTGGTACAGGGAGTCTTATTGGCAGGGACCCAGTACAATTCAAGTTGCATCCAAAGCCATGCATAAAGTGGGGGTGGACTGCAACAGCCACCCAGCTTTTCATTAGAACACCCATATGTAATTTTAGATTGCAAATGTCATGAAGGACACCTTCCTTCAGGTGAAGCACATTTTATCTGCATTTAGGTGGATTAGGAAGCTATTGTTCCCTCTACTCTAACTAAAGCAATAATAAGAAGCCTGAAGAAGTCCACATGCTGGAGGCACACAGAAGGAAACCCAAATGACTCACTGCCTATAAAAGATAAGATTTACACTAAAGGAAAGTTGTGAACCTTTTTCTTATCAGGACAATAATGTTCATATTACCAGGCAAAATATACAAGAGGACCCTAAGCCCATAATAGTGAAGACCACTTTGTTATAGGCAAACCAGCAGATCAGCACCATTCATTGCAAGCAAAGTACAATCCACTTTCTAAAATGTTCCCATCTCATATTGGAGCCTGAAAGCTCAAAGGGATAATTCTAAAGAGTTAAAAATGGAAAATGTGTAATGGAAGTTGGAATGCCTCTGTTTTTCATTATACTGACTGGGGAATAAAAGGTTAGAGACTCATATATGTTTTCCAGTCAATTGGGCCCGAGTTCAGCCATTCCTCCAGTATTGGGGGGTTGGGGTCTTTCCATTTCAGGCAGATTTCTCTACGAGCCAGTAAAATCAAGCACAGTAAAAGGCCTCTGTCCCCTACTTCTAGATCCATTGTTGATAAGCAATCATCAGCAAAAAAAACTAGGGTCTCATTGACTGGGATATTGGTGCCAAAAGTCCTGCGGAGGTAACCTCCAATCCCTTCCCAGAATGTTACCAGCTTTGCACAACCAAAAAAAACATTGATATCATTTGCTTTAGGGGAAATGCATCTATAACATTTCGGCTCCAAATTTTGCTATTTTAGCTGGAGTATAATAGATACGATTAGTTACAAAGAAATGTTTTTTCTTTAGGCTGGCGGATTTGGTGTATTTATATAAAAGTTTTAAGAAGGGTTCTAATAATTCCTCTATTATTGATTCAAAAGGAGATTGTCTCCACACCAAGGCCTGAGATGGAATATCCTTATCATCTGCATCAACCAATTTCTTGTACCATATTGATACCTCTCTCTTAATTCAATTTTCTGACATGAAGAGGTGCTCAGTTTCCCAGTCTCCCATCATACCCCGCTCTCTGCCTTGAACCAAGATTTTAGTTGTAGAAAGTTAAATTTGGATAACCCAGGGTCTATCCTAGCTTCCAATACTTCCGGATGTACCCCATTGATGTCCCCCAAGGTCCGACCAAATGGAAATTCCTGCCTCCCTGATAGGGGCAGCCAACCCATCTTTAAGGCAAAATGGAGTACCTGTGGAATCTCAGATGGGAGCGTGGACAGAATAGTACCCTATCCTGCACTTTGTCCTTACTTTGCACCAAGTTTCCAGGGCATTCTTCAAGATCTTCAAGCGCACCTTTTTGAAAAAATTTGTTGCCCCAAATTTATAGAGAAACCCTTCTGTTCTGCCCCTTCGATATTGTTCGTCTGTTGGCTGAGAAGAACCCCCAAGAAGAAGTTGTAGCTTTCGCTAGAAGCATCCTAATGGCTTTAAATTGAAATGCCCCCAGGTACCAACAAATATCTGGAAGGGCTAACCCGCTTTTAATCAGACTCCGCCTCAATTTCTTCCAGGACAGTCTCACTCCCTTATCTCCCCAAATGAAGCTCCCGATCTTACCCTGTATCTTAGAGAAGTCATGTTGAGGGAACTTCAAAGGGACAGCATTACAAATATAAGTTAATTTGGGGTGGAAAGTCATTTTGACCAAATTCACCTTACCAAAAATGGTCAAAGGGAGATTTTTCCTCCTTACAAACAAAGGATCCAGTTCATTAATTACCCTTTTCAAATTCAAGGGGGCAATTCTATCCAGATCGCTTACTATCGTAACACCTAGGTATTAAAACTCTTTGCTTGTCTTCCCGGTCCAGTGTGTTGTATTCCAGCACATTATCTCTGTCTTGGAGGAGTTGGCTAGGTTTCCGGAAATTAACCCAAATTCCCCCAGGAGGGCCTCCACCCTTGGCATTGTTACCTCCGGATTGCAGGTATAAAGAATAATATCATCCGCATATAATGCTACCTTAGATGCATACTGCTGAGATCTAAAGGGCTGAATCTGATTGTCTAGCTTTATAGCCTGAGCTAGCGGCTCTATATATAAGTCAAACAGGAGGGGAGAGATGGGACACCCCCGCCTGGCTCCCCGTTGGATCTCAAAGCTAGAAGTAAGCGTCCCATTTACCAAAATTTTTGCGGACGCTCCCTGATAACATTGTCTAAGCGTGTTGACAAATACAGGCCCGAAGCCCATGGCCTCCAAAACTCCCCATAAGAAGGACCAACAGACCCTGTCAAACGCCTTGGCGGCATCGAGAGCAACTACTGCCAAGGGTTCAGACCTTACTGTGGCCAGATTGATATTGCCAATAAGGAGCTGTGTCTGTTCCTCAATAAATCACCCAATAATGAATCCCTTTTGATGGGAGCTGACCAGCCCCGGGGCCAATTTGGCCAGTCTCCCTGCCAAGATACCCATAAAAATTTTATAATCGGAATTTAGCAGGGAGATTTGTCGATAGGAATCAGCCCTCAAGGGATCCTTTCCAGGCTTAGGTATTAAAAGGATAGTTGCCTCTCACCCAGAGCTTGGTATAACTCCCAAAGGACTAGAGATCGATTGAAACAGGGAGCCCAATGTTGGTGCTATCTCATCCTACAAAAGTTTATATATTTCACTTGGGAGGGCGTCCAGGCCTGATGCTTTCTTATTTTTTCCAGCGTTAGAAATGATAGTGATTAAGAACTCATCCAGGTCTGAATTTGATCTATAAAAAGAGAGGGAAGACAGTTCTTTATGTCCTCTATGTCTGTTGATTTATTTCCCATATCATTGATACCTAGCTCGATTATATCATTTTTAGTGCTCTCTGTTCTGGCCTTCCAAGCTAGCAAGGCACCAGCCTTCTCCCCATATTCAAAGTTCTCCATGTTTTTATTTAACCATTGGGCCCTACATTTCTCATCAAGCTTGCCTCTGTAGTCTGACCTGGCTTTTGCAAGATCCTCCTGTATTTTACCAACTCTTTCGGGTGGACCACTCCCTGACAAGAGAAGATCTGCTTCTAGCATCTTAATTCTGTCTTCTCTTAATTTTAACTCACGGGATTCAATTTTATTTTTAGAGGATATAAGGCCGTGTAGCCTACCTCTAAGACTGGCCTTAACAGCGTCCCATACAACCCCTATTGATGATGAACCCATGTTAAACTCAAAGAACTCCAAAGAGGAGACTTTGATGGCCGAGATTATTTCAGGATCCAATAACATTCTCCTGTTAAGAGTCCATCTCGACTCAGCTACCTTCATTGATCTTTTGTATGGATATAAAATAGGGGTATGATCTGAGAGGTGACTAGCAAGAATGGAAATAGCCATGGTTCCAGGCAAAAAATCTCTACTCATAAGTATGTAGTCGATCCTTGAAAAATGATGATGACTTTTACAATAAAACGTGAATCCAGCAGCCTCTCCCTTCAACTCTCTCCAGACATCTACCAACCCCATGTCATGGATCAAATTTTTCATTACTCGTCGTACATGGGGTGCCCCTATATAATGACACTGATTTGACCTGTTTTTGTTAGGGTCAAGGAGGACATTTAAATCCTCCCCTATAAATATAGGGAGATTTTCCGAAATTAATTTGGAATAAAGTTTCGAAATATATGTAGAATCAACCTGCCTGCAACGTACATGTCCCTTTAACCAAGTTTTCACGTGCTCGCCGCATGGACGCCCATAGGTGGTTTACCAAAGACCTAAAAAATCAAAAAAAGAACTGAGCCAACTGGAGAGAAAATGGAGATACGGGTACTCTGACGAAGATAGATCGTCATATACTGCAGCCCGCAGGAAGTACAAGAACTCTATTCTATCTGCTAAGGCAGTCTTTTTCTCCAAAAAAATCTCCAAAGCCCAAAACAAATCTAGAGAAATCTTTAGGGTCGTAAACGAACTGTGTAATGATGTCAGAACCTCCCCCTCTCAACCCCCCACTCAAATGATGTGTAATCAGCTTAATGACTTCTTTAAGGATAAGATCGCCATTATAAAAGATAGTATTCAGATCACCTCTACCATTGCGGACAGAGTGGAAATCTGCAGCAACCCCTACGAACTTGAGGCTATCCCTCCTATAGATCTACCCATGTTAGTGGAGTTGATGAGCCACGTAAAGTCCGGGTCTCCCACCGACCCCTGTCCCCCGCATATACTGAAGGAAGTCTATTCAACACTTCCTCGAGGAATACTCCCCCTCCTGAACGAGTCCCTAACAAAGTGAATAGTTCCCAATTCATTAAAAAACGCCACACTAATCCCATTAATTAAGAAACCAGGTGCTGATTCTTCTAATCTATCGAACTACCGCCCCATATCCCTCCTCCCTTATGATGCTAAGATTCTTGAAGGCCATGTGGCTAGCTGTATCTCTAATTTTATAGAGACATCTGACTACCTGGAGCCTAACCAAGCCGGATTCCGCCAGGCGCACTCTACCGAGGCGGTGATCCTCGCTGTCCTGGACACTATGAGGTCTAATGCCGATAAGGGCATTCATCAGGCCTTGGTGCTCCTGGACCTGTCGGCAGCGTTCGACACGGTGGATCATACCATCTTATTACACCGTGTCGAACAAGCCGGCCTTCACGGCTCGGCTCTTGGCTGGGTCAAGTCCTTTCTGAATGACCGTTCCCAGGCAGTCAAGCTCGAGAACTTTATGGCGCCTAATCTCTCCACCACCTGCGGCGTTCTGCAGGGTTCGTCATTGTCCCCCCTCCTGTTCAATCTATACCTTAAACCGTTGTTGCATTCCTTAAAAAACAGGAAGGTCACAATATATAACTATGCGGACGACCTGCAGCTTATATTCCCACTAAACTCAACGGACTCCGTCGACGAATTCCAGGCTACTATGCTGCACATTCAAGGGTGGATGGAGCAGAACCATCTAAAACTTAACCCTGGAAAGACGGAGCTGGTACTCCCAGGTAATAGTGCAACCAGCTGGGGACCTCATTTTTGCCCGTCTTCAATGGGATCTCCTCCGTCTCCCTCTCTCTCGGTGAAAAGTCTCAGGGTCACCATTAGCTCTGACCTTTCACTGAAAAGTCAGGTGGGAATGGTGATCTCCTCTAGCTTCTTCCAGCTACGAAAGATCAAGAAAATTGCTCACCTGCTCACACACTCTGCCCTCATCCAGGTGGTAATTGCCTTGGTCCTCTCCCGTTTAGACTTTTCCAATTCTATTTATTTAGGCCTTCCCCTGGCTCTTTCTAAACGCCTCCAGATTGCGCAAAATCAGGCGGCCAGACTAATATTTAAAAGCAACGGCAGGAGTTCGGTGAAACCATTGCTAGCCACTCTTCATTGGCTACCCATAGTCCATTGGGTGGCTTTCAAGGTAGGCTGCCTGGCCTTCAAGGCTCTCCATGGCAAAAGTCCCAAGTTCATTAATCATCTGATAAACAAACACGAACCGACTCGTAATCTCCGCTCTGCTCACTTGTCCCTCCTCACCTTGCCCCTTTTCAAAAAGAAACGACTTGGCGGATACCGATTCTCTTATTTGGCTCCACAGATCTGGAATTCTTTTCCCCTTTCACTCCGGAGCTGCACCAATCTGGCAGAATTCAGGGGCGCACTGAAGACCTGGTTATTCAAGCAAGAGCACGGTTAGGGTACTGTTTACCATCCTTCTCACCTCTAGCGCCATGAAACCCCTGGGTGCCTGTGCGCTTAACAAATTTCGAATAACATAACATAACATAACATAACATAACATAACGTAACATAACATAACATAACATAACATAACATAACATAACATAACATAACATAACATAACCACATTAGGTCCATAAAAGGACACACAAACCAACTCCATGCCTTCGAAAGCAAGATGCGCGATAACCCACCTTCCGGTTTGGTCTGTCTGGAAAGATGTTCTTGAACACACTGACCCCCGTTTATTTAAAATTGCAACACCATGGGTATTTATTGTTTGACCAGACACATAAAAGCTCTCAACCCAGAAGTTTTTAAACAATTTTCCAGCTTCATCAGCGGTCAGGTGTGTCTCTAGGAGAATACATATCTGTGCCTCAGAGAGTTCTAAATATTTCATTACCAATCGCTGTCTTCTGGGGCACCTCATTCCATTAATGTTCCAGGAGACAAAGCATCTCTTTCTACCCTGAGTCTCTACTCATGCCATATCTTCTGAGTTCTTTGCCCAAAAGCCAACGGTCCATAAACCAAAATCCTAAGCTGAGATGAGTATTTTTCCATTTTTTTCCCTCCTCCCCCCTACGTGACCCCCACCCCGGCCCCCCCCATCCACCTGTGCCCCCTTGTTCACTTGAGGAACCCTCCCTTCCAGATAGGGTAAGACAATATAGTCCCGCTCACCTCAACCTCAATATAAACTTACTTCAGAAAAAGCCATGGAAAAACAACATTAGCTACTGCTGTAACGAACAATTCCTGTTTTCCTTAATATTTTCATGGCCTCATTGTAACACAATACCTCTATCAGTTCCCAGACTTCCCTCTTCTACGTTCTTTTATTTCTGTTATGAAATTATCAACCTCTTCAGAGGTACGGAACTGGTGCTTTTTATTATTATACATGGCTCGTATTTGGTCTGGGAACTTCAGTTGGGCCTTAACCCCTAGTCCCTTTAAATCTTCTAGTCTGCTCTCTAGCTCCCATTGCCTAGTTGCTGTAGTGTGAGATATGTCAGATCTTATATGGAAAATAATTGGTTCTTGCCCAGTTAGAGAAAAGGAGATAGAGCCTGCCTTAAGACCTGCAGACAGTAAGTGTTCTTTGACTGTAGAGGAGAGAAAGTTAACCAGAATCTTCCGAGGTTTAAGTTGACCTTGATTCCTCTTAAATGGGTCCCGATGGACTCTTTGAATCTCTTGGGAAAGATGTATTTCTGAAGAGTCTTTTAATACAGTTCCCGGTAACAGTGAGATTATGAACCCCTTCAAATCAGTCCCTTCGATGGTCTCCGGAACATTCAAAAATCTCAAGTTGTTCTTCCTGGAATGATTTTCCAGTCTTTCCAACTCCTCCTGCAATGTTTTATTCTGAGCTGCCAGTTTTGCCATTCATAACGTGGCAGAACTTAATGCTTTCTTAATGACAGGAATCTCTGCCTCGATTTTGTCAGTTCTTACTACAACCTCCTCCAACCTCTGGGCCAACACCTCACAAGATGATTTAATCACCATTTGGTTGGCTTCAGAGACAGAGAATCTGCTTGCAAGCTCAGCTTGGTTTGTCTCTGAAATCTTGAAGCCCGTTATCATTTCCTTCTTCATTGCCATTAGAATATCAGATAGGGAGTGTGATACCCTTATGTTGTCCCCTGAGGTTCCAAAGTTTCCCAGGTCTACTTCTGCTTCCCCACACTCATGGTCTAGTTCAAGCTCGGGATCAGGTTTAGGATCAGGGTCGGTAATGCCATTCGCACCTGTTATATTCTGATTTAAAACCTCAAACAAATTTCCTTGTGCATCCTGAAAATCCGAGGGGAGTGTACACTGATCCTGAACTTTCAGCGCCTTGAATCTGTGGACAAAAGCACCTCTGAGTGTGGCTGTAATTCAGAGAAGGCCGACAGTGAATCTGTCTGGCTTGTAACATTCATAACGTTGGGTTGCTTAACCCACCTCTGTTTACATTTCTGAAAAGGAGTCAGCAAGCGTGTTGAGTCCTTGTCAGCATCTGATGTTTTAGGTTTGGCCTTAGTTTTAATTTTGACAGCCCCTTTTTCCTGCTCTTTTTGGGTGTTTGTATCGGCCATTTTACTTGGGCTTACTGAGGAGGACATTATTTTTGGGTACGTTTTCAGCAAGGGTGTTATTCTGGGTTTTACAGCAACCTCCTTCTTCCCCTTGCTTTTCCCTCTATTTTTTGGGATTGCCCTTGACCTTATTTCTCCTTCTTTTATAACGTTTTGGCTCTTCCGCTGAGCCCTACTGCTGGTTTCAACAATAGGGGAGAATTCCTTGGGGTCACTATGGGTAAAGTTAAATCTAAGTTAGGGGCTAAGAGTGCCACTTGTCTTCTGAGTGTATACCGCCCTGTTTCTAAAGGGAATGTACCTCCTCTGCCCTCCATCACTGACGCTAGTTCCTGGTTGCTCCCCTTTTTCTCCTCCATATACTGCGAGGTACTACCAAAAAAGCAACCTGCCACACAGTGCCCATGCAGGGAGAAAACTGTTCCCTTAGACTCCCCTCCACAGAGAAAACCAAGAGTCACCCCCAGCTGGCCAGCCCCCTCCACATCCGGTACCTCTTTCGCTCTTGAACTCGTTCTTCAGCTCAGAGGAAAAACCTCCAGTCTCAGCAGCAGCACTAGAGGTGACCTTACCGAAGCTGATACGGTGCTCCTGATTCCGATATTGCCTGTTCTGAGCTGAAAGCAGAAGCAGGCAGTGTCTCGGCATTTCCTCCCACATCCAGTCACTCACCACATCATCCGACGAGCCGGCCGAGCCCGCCGAACCCACTGAATCAGCCGCACTTACAGCCGGACTAGCTGAGCCTTGCAGCATCGAAAAAAGACCCTCACAGTCACGAAGGTACAGGAAAAGTATTCAGCCAAAAATCAACTCGTCATCCATTGTCTATGCACAGAGAGGTGAGCGCGACTGCGGCCATTTAGCTGGCGGCCGCCATGTTCCTCCCCTCTCTGCCCATTTTTCTTGTACTTTCCAAAGAAAGACAACATGGCCTATCTTTGGAAAAACGTAACTAATGCCCCCATGAACCGGGAGTTTCATTCCAGGGAATGGGAGATATTCAGAGAATTTTAGTGTAAGAGACTGTTACAGTTTATATGTTGGACCCAAAAGGAAAATTACTGGCATATGTGGCATTAGAGGGTCTACACTAATTAGTCACAGTAGTATTGGTACTAAGTAGTAGCATTGTAACTAACTTTTATTTGTTGACACCACAATCTTTAGCAGTTGTCTTGATACGGCCCAGCTCATGATCAGGTCCTAAGCTTCCTAAACATTCTGAAATGCACCATGTTTTTGAGACTATGGATAATATTGAACTCTACCATTAGTGCCACTTATACCATGACTTCAGTTCCATTGTTCTTACAAGAGCATTACTGTTCCTACCATCACCTTTTCTACAATTTACTCAGCAATTCTATTCTGTCTCACATTACCTCACCAGCCTACTTTTATCAACAATTTCATTGTGTCAACATCTTCTCCTGAATATAGCATCAGATCCAGAATCAGTATATAATTGTAACAATATATCTTTCAATAATACGTTTTTAGTTTGTTTATTATCAATATATTATGAGTTTAAATTAGTTTAAAACAATTTCACATCATCTTAACGACAGTGCTTTCTCTAACCTTGAACTATGTCAGATACAAACACCTGTTCCAACAATTTAAATTCTGCGTTTATGTTAGTTTTTGACAATGTAGTTTCCTGCAAAAAAGTGTTTCCCATCGACACAGTGCATGAACGTTTTGGGACAGCGACTCCTAGCATAATCCAAACATGCTGGTAAAGCAGCGGGGTTTGCTTGGAGAAGTGACTGCTTGCTAGAGGAAAAAGAAAGGCATTCTGCAGCCTTAAAATGTTATAAAAGAATGTAAGCAATCACACACTCCTTATTATTTTTCGCTTCACTAAATAACCCAATCCATTAAATGTTTTGAAATTGAAAAATAATACAGCCTCTGCCCACGCAGGTAAGCGGTGGGGCAGTGGGGCGTGGTGGAGGGGACTTCAATAGACGATGAGGGAAAGTTAAATAAATAATTAATGTTACCTCGTCATCTATCGAAAACCAACCGCCCACCACTCTTACCTGCATGGGCCGTAGCTGAAATAATCCACCTATCATTTGAGTCACACTAACAAGATCTACTCTTCATTGTTTTTCAGTGACTCTCTTTTTTATTACTAACATTAAGCTTTAGTAAAACTCATTCAGCCTAGTCAACAGCGGTCTTCACACTGACTCAACTAGTGAACCCAATTCTCCTTGCCAGCATAGTGTGCATCTCCAAGTTCACTAAGTGTAGCTATCTTTATCTTGAATGTACTCTTATAGTAATGAGGGCGGTAAAATGTGGCTCACTGGCAGACCCCTGTGCTGCTAGCTTTATGAATCTTGTTGAAAATACCATTGTTCTTTGATTGATTAGTCTTAGAAATCTTTTGTTCAGCAGCTCCATTGTACCTTCATGGTGGAAGTAGGCCTCTGATGCCCATTTCTGAACTAGCCCTCTGCAGATCCAAATACTGTGGGTAATTATTGCCCTATGTCCTTGCAGTACACCTAAGTTAGTGGAGAATAAAAGTAATTCTGAAATTTTTCCTTCATCACATCAGAGGGGTTTTAGAGACTTTCAAGGGAGAGAAGTAGCTCTGTTAGTGATTCAAAAAGAGTGCTATTTGACTATGCATCACCATTGATTCTCCTGGAACTTTCTGATGCCTTTGATACTGTATCTACCTGCCATACCAGCCTCACTCATTTTAAGCATAAGCACTGAGTTAACGTTTTCAGATGGATCATTTCCTTTTCTTAATGATCACTCCCTGGAAGTGATGAGGATTTTGTCCTCTGGGGTCCCACAGGGCTCCTCGTTGAGTCTGACGCTTTTTAAAAGTATCTGCCTCTGCCATAAAGCCTTGCAAAACCAAATTCCATAATTCATTCAGGATGTTTCTCCTTCGACCTGTCAACATATTCATTTTACAGGATACCTTAACAGGTATGTGTATATCTACAATCTACAAATTAGAAAATAAATAATGAAATCATTTACATTTTAAATTACAATACTTTATAGTAATTTCATTAAATTAAATTTATTTCACATAAAAAATGTTCTCCAAACACTACCTCATAAAATCGTATTATTATTAGTTATTTAGATTTAAAGCAAATTAAAATATGTAAGGAACCATTACCTTACTCAAATGCTAGCCTCAGCCCTCTCTCTAACCTAAATTAATATTAAGGGATGATTAACAAAGGCAATCTGAGACAAAAGTCTAACTTTATGACTTTTCATATTCCCAGAGGTCATTTACGAGTTTTACTATTATGTTCCCAGTTCGGCCAGAATCTCCGGCTTGGGCCAGACACTCCTCATCCGGGTCGCACTCTCCGGCTCAGGCTTTACTCTCTGGCTCAGGACGAAAAAGTGTAATCAATGTGCCAGAATGCGATTTCAACAAAAAGCTCTCGAACATCTCAGTAAAAATATATTGATATGCATCCACTTAACCAAAGGTTACAAGGACATTATAGTTAGGAAATAGAATTTAAAAAGCCATAGAAAATTACTGAAATATAATCTAATAAGTAATCTAGGCAACCCATACAACACGTAAAATCTTATCTGTGAGGGTGATCTTCAAGCGCGCTGTGTCTCTGAAAGAAAAGGGTAGAGGATACCAACCAAGTGGCAAGCCCACATCTTTAGCCACATTCTCATTACTGAAATGAGACACTCTTCCTTTTTCTACTGTTGTGAACAAAAGAGAAATACAAATGAAGAATTAAAAACTCTAAAGACTGAGAGTACCTTAGCAGAATATCAGGTAAGAAGAAAAGGAAATCATTTCCCAGATGTTAATTAAGTTATGTGTTCCACCCCTGGGGACCCTTGGTTTCGAAGTCTATAATATATCCAGATACCCTTATTGACACCTTTAGGATCCTATTGTACCTTCTGGAATCCTGTGGGTTTTGTTAAAAGGCATATTATGTGACTTTTTCCTGTCACTAAAGTATGCGTCAATAAAATGTCTGGCCATGAGGTAATGAGGGTCACCGTTGTTTACGGTGCTCATGTGTTAAAGGATCCTCCTCTGTAATTGAAAAATGATTTACATATCTCTCATTGCTTGGCCATATTAATATATAAATTACAAAATGCGAGCTACATTTAAGAATTTGCTTGATCTCTTTTGTATCTCTACCATAAGTGATAGGGTACTCCTTTATGCTGTTGCTATTTCTGCACACTTTATACTTGTGCAGGGGTAAAAACCTCTAAGAGCATTGCTGTTTGTATTGTGTGTGTGATGTTAGTATGTACAAGTACGTCCCTCAATGTTCTGCTTCTCCTGTATGTCATGTTGGGGCTAAGCATGAGCGAATTTTGCGGATCTCGCGTTCGCGAATTTTGCGGATTTGCGGATTCGCAATCCGCAAAATCCGCGAATTCCCGCGAATTTGCGGATTTTTTTTTTTTTTGTGTTCGCCCGTGTTTCTGCCAGTTCGCGAGGGTTTTTACAATTTCGCAAGTTGCGAACTTACCTGTCGGGTCGCAAGTTTTGCGAACTTGTTGTTTCTACGTGTCCAGCCTGTTTGGGACACTCTTCTTCATCACTGCCACTCTCTGTCACCACTGCCACTCTCTGACTACTCATGCCACCCTCTGGCCCACCCATGCCACCCTCTGTTTCATCATCACACCCTCTGGTTGTCCAGTGTACATTATTTTCGGCAAAGCAAAGCAGACCTTCCCTGCCTCAAGTGACCTGAATTAATTTGGGGCTGATTAATGTGTCACAGAATATTTTTTTAGCTGGCACCTGCTTCCTTAGTGCGCCCTGATTAGTGATCTTTTGCACTTGCTAAGTGCTTTCATTGTTGCAAAATTAGTTACAACACCTGCCCTGCCCCAACTGACAATAATGAATTAGGGGCTGATTAATGGATTTTAACTTCCAGCCTGGCTCCTGCTTGTCTCCCTTAGCTGTAATTCAGGACCTTTGTGGCATATGTGTAACTATTCTGAGGTTCAGAGCAGGGTCACATAATAGTTTCAACTGGCAACTGAACTCTGGAGGGGCCCCTCAGGAAGCACTACAGGAAATGGCTACTAATGATGTGCCTGAACTTTTGAACCTGGTAAGTAGTTACTTTCAGTTTTGCTAAAATCGTATTTCTGCAATTTTGCACTTATTCGCGGGGCGCGAACTCACGCGAACAGTGCGAGCAGTGCGAGCAAAATCCGCTGCTCGCGGATTTGCGGATTTTGCGGGAAATTCGCAAATCTCGCGGATTGCGGATTTCCCGAAAATCCGCAAAATCCGCGAGCGGAACGGATTTTCCGCCCACACCTAGTTGGGGCTTTCATCAAGCACCTTTCAAAAATGTGTCACTATGACAATATTGCAATGTTTTAAGGCCATTCTTGACCTTTCTAAAGTTGACATAGAAGGTGATGGCAAGTATGGTTAAGACGTTTTCCCCAACTTCTTCAAAAACCTTCGGTAGGAAAAAGATCTCATTGCTGATTTTTTCTTTGACCCTCTGCACAGCTCTGTTCAAGACCCATTTGGGATACCCCTCTCTCTATGTATCATAAGTATTCTACCCATTGGAAATGAGTCTCAATATTACAGTAACATTTTAACCTCAGCAGCACACTGTAAGGAATACTCAATTTGAGTGCTTCCAGGTGTCTCTTGAGAGCATGCAGGTGACAGTTACCTGCCAGGGGATTTCTCTATAAGCTGGTTTCTAATATTTTACCCTTGACCTGAATCAACACATCCAAAAATTCAATTGTTTTTTTACTCACAGCACATGTAAAGTCTATATTCAAAGTATTAACTCTCGATTTCTCCACAGATTTTTTGCTGAATCTTCCTAGCCTTTTCAAATAAGCAATGGGTTTCAATGTACCTAAGCCATACAACAATATGTTCACTCTCTTCCATGGTTTCCTGTACCATGGACACCAGGTCCTTTCACCAGCTCATGAATATCTTGGCAAAAATGGGGGTGAAGCATGTGCCCATCTCAGTTCCTTTGAGTTGTCTGTACACACTCCAATCCAACATAAACATATTAGTCTCCATGCAAAATATATTCATCTCAAGGATCATGCCAGTCTGCTTGAGAAAATGTATTGGAATGGCCCTCATGAAATGTTGACAGGCATTGATCTCATTCTCATGTCTGATATTAATGTTTCATGAGCCTACTTCTGACATCATTATCACAAAGTCATTTCCCCATGTGACATTCTGGATGCTAACTAGAAAGTCTTCAGTGCGTCTGATGTATAAGATTCATATAATTTTAAACGTTTTGGAAAACATCAATATATTTGGATGTGTTTTTCACTGCACCCCTCTTGGAAGACATAATGGGTCTGCCTGAAATGTTGTTACTGTCTTTGTCCAGTTTGGTAAGAAGGCACAATAATAGCATATTTGGAGTTATCAGATAACCATACTCCTCTTGTTCCAATAACCTTGCGTGTTTCAGACAATCCAGCATCTCCCGGTAATCTTTGATGCCTTTGATATGTTTATCTTTACTGATGATCATGTAACCATTGCCATTAGACAGTTATCCCTGGTCAACCTGAACATACATTTCTCTCAACAGTATATCAATGTCGGGATGGATCATAAAACCAGTATCCTTAGAGAGAGTCTAAAGGCTTTCTCTGACTCCAACATACATTCCAAGTAATGTTATGCCACTTGAAACCCCCAAAAAGGACTTACCAGCAAAGAATACTATCACAATGTAAGGATGGTGAAACCCCACCCTCGAATTACTTATCTCCGACATAATGACTATGATGTATTTACATGCGATGTAATGGCTGAGATGTAATAGTTATTCAACAAAAGATGCCTCCAAGACCATCAATCAAATGAGTCTTTAGTAGAAGAAACCAAAGTATTGTTTCTTCCCAAAGTCTATGACTTGACCTGCAGTTTTTAATGTTTTCAGCAGGTATGTACACTTAAGTATTTCATGCCGGAATGAAATATTCCTGTAATTCTGGATGAAATGAGTCAGTGGTCCTCTTTCTTAAATTATAGCTTGTTTCATTAATCACCCCAAGTTTGGGGTGATTAATGATTGTGTAACTGAATTTGAGCTTCAACTCGAGCACCTGCTTAACTTTATCTATTAGAGCTTCCTGTTGAAGCTGACTTTTGTAGCTATTTTAGAATGGCTCTGGCAGCTTGCCAGCGCCATTCTAAAAGAGTTACAAAAGTCAGCATGAACTTTAGACCCAAGCCGTTCCGCTCGCGGATTTTGCGGGAAATTCAAGAATCTCGCGGATTGCGAATTTACCGAAAATCCTCAAAATCCGCGATCGGAACGGATTTTCCGCCTATGCTTAGACTAAATCCCACATATCTTTTTAGGCATTATAAGGAGACGTACCGTTGGGTCTACTTGTTTCTGTGTTCTTTTGAAACATCTGTATGGTTTTCTTAATGGGGCCTCCTGTTTTGGCGTGGAGTCCTATATATGGATGGACATAGAACAGAATCGAGTGTTATTCTATGGTGATGTGGAACCATGATCCTATATGTTATTCTGCGTGAAAAAGAGGGGAATCCTACCTTAAAGTGTATTTATTGGAGGACCGTCCAGCTGTTCTACTCTGGGGCCCTGCTAGAGATCAAAGGACACCTGGTGTTATATTTGGACACTCAGTGGGGGGTGTGAATGGACATGCTTTATATTATGTGCATGCCCGGACATGCGTGCTTTGTTCTTGGCATTTGGGCTACATCTAATCTAGGGCACGGCTGAAAAAAAATTCTGTGTGGTTAAAGAGGGAGAGGTATTTGTCATATGGTGGAATCAATATCAAGCCCGTATCACTAGGCTTTGTACTCAAGGTATGCCATAGATCATGATTTAGGCTGGTGGCCAGGGTGGGGGCTTTTGACACTGCCTGTGGTTGTACTCCAATGCTTTTCAGCATGCCTGCGTGTTCCTAAGCTATGAGCATCAGCTGTGGGGGCATGTGCTGGCCATTACCTTGTGCGGTGACTTAAACCTCCTCCTGTGGGGTGTGGGTTTCTTTCAAGAGCGAGTTGTGGCAGCGAGGGTCCTGTCTACTCCAGTGCCCTGCTTCAATCTCTGCAGTTAACGCAGAGGAGGATGGGCAGGGTTTTAATAGAAATTGATTTGCCTGACTTTCAGTATGTTCTGCCTGGCGCTGAAACTTCCCTAAGGGTAACCTCCTGTATGTTGCTTTTTAGAGCTCTATCTTTATTGATCTCTGCGATCGTGTTTGCTATCTTCTGGAGATTTTTTTTTAAAAGACCTAACTTTATTGATTTTGCCAAACATGATGGGATGGATGTTACTTATATACTTGCAGACTTTGCACATAGCAATTGCCAACCACGTTGTGTACACTGGGCATAGAGCAATAAATGGAAGGATGTTGTGTAGCATACAGTCCTGCCTAACCTGTAACAGATATTTTTTGGTGGGTGGCGGAAAAAGGGTCCTATCTGTAGTATCAATGTAAATATAAATAAGCAAACAGGAGCGGCCCGTGCAGGTAAGAGTGGTGAGGTGGTAGGGCCTTGAAAGACGACAGTGAGGGAAAATGAATTAAATATTGAATTTTCACTCGTCGCCATCTGTCGAGTCCCCCCAAACCCTGCTCCACCGCCCCACTGTTCTTACCTTCTCCTGCAACCTGCTCCTGTAAGCTAATTTCCTCTAGGTTTTCTTTCCCAGAGCAGTTCCTCAGGACAAAACAGAAAGGGCTGATTCTCTGCTAACTGACCTCCGATACGTTTAAACTGTTAACACAATCACAAAGCATGCCATGAACCGACCCTGTACACCAAAGTAATACTCTACTAATGCCACCACCTCAACAGATTACAAATCAAATTCAAATTTTTCCAAATAAATAAAACAAAAAAATCGAGAATAGAACTGATGACGTACTCCATACAATACACAAGAAAAATGTGTATTCTGGACACGTTTTGGAAGGTAGGGATGTGTTGCAATCAAACAAAGTGATTGTGTTTCATTCTCAAAAAATGAATAAATGAAAAGACGCTGCCTGCGAAGATTTGGGATGGGAAAGCATGCCATCACTAAAACATATTGAAAGCAATAAAAAATTATGTTCTGTTTAGTGCAAACGAAGGGCAATAAAAGCCACAGTGATTGGGTAATAATCAAAAATCTCAGCAGGTACTTCAGTAATGGCAGGAGATCTGCAATAAAAAGGCAGTATTGAAAGCTGAATGTTCAAATGGAACGACATTGGTTAAATGTTCTGGCAATTCCAATCGTGAAATACTGGTGTCATTTTCTGCTTCATCGGACCTCATCCCTAACTTTTTTCTTCCCCTTTTTTTTAAAGCAATGACAGAAAAGGAAAGAGAAATTTGTTAGATCCTCAGTGCGTGGTAGGTCAGCAGGAGAATTCAAACATAACCCTCACAATGCAAGAATGTATATTTCGTGCACGGTAATGTATACACACTTGTATCTACATTCAGATAATTTGTAGAATGGTTCATACAGCGGTCCTTGATAAAGATAGAATAGTTTAGGTTGATATTTGGGCAGTATTTTGGGAAAAAGGGTTACAGATCTGCTTTGAAACTCTATCCAGATGTTGTCTTGCCTCGCCACAGCGGAGCAGCCTCTTCATTATCACTCTGTACAGCCGCTTCTTTCTTTATGCGCATGCAGGTTACACTTGCACACAGAAACAGCGCTAACCTTTCCATGAAATAACTAAATTTGATTTCCAAAGTCATAATCATCAAAGTATGATGCATTGGTATTCAGTCTACAGTGTATGTGGTCTTAGTGTAACCGGCTCAGTTCTAAGTATTAGACACGGACAGTCCCATCAGTGTGTCATAGCAATAGCCAGTGCAAATGAGGTGAACACGTTCTTCGGGAGGTACAGTATTGTTTTACCTCATTTTGGAATGTTTTGGTGTTTCCCTCTGGGAAAATCTTGTTCCCAATATGTTTATCAATTAAGGGAATTACTTTTTACTCATTGGAGCAACTTGTCAGAGAAAATGCACTACCATTGACTCGATTTTTAATTACATACAAATGAGAGGTATTGTTTGCATGACAGGCCCTTTTTCTTTTAGCCAACCTGATTCAAAATATTTGAGCTACTGAAGATTTTTGCAAGGAAGAAGGACTATAAGTAGGGTCTATCAACTACTCTTAGAGGAGCAGAGCAATAATTTACAGTGTAAAGCACACAATTGTCCTCTAAACATGGTGAGTGAGTTAGTGTTAAGGAAATCCATTATATTACTATCTTAGGACATAAAAAGTGCAACGTTTCTCGACTCTACCTACATCAGTGCAAGGTCCAGCAGAACCCCTATTAACCTCGGAAAAGATCACATGCCTGGGGCTGTCGGGCAAACCTCAATGTTTTGAATCCCAAACATAGGGTGAACACAGCAAACACAAAGAGATGATGAACCGAGCGCTGAAACTTTTCAGACACTCACCCCCAGTCACTGATCAGAGTGTTGGACACCGCTCACCTTTTAAATAGGTGCCTTAAAATTAAAGTTTATCCGATTCAGCATTTTAGCAAAGCGAGAAAGTTATCAGGTTTTAACCTGTCCCCCAAAAATGGATTACACCCGGACACTCCTTGTAGAATCCCCATTGAGTCATATGATTCGTGGAAATTGTGTATCTCATTGAGATTACTGCTATACTACATAGTGCAAGGGCATGGCTCTATACCCATCCCCATGATTTTAGGGAATGATGGGCTGATTTTATGGGTATCTTAGGGATGCAAATGTCAACTTTAGAAAGTGACCAAGAATTACAACATTTGTTTGGTATCTGATTATTAGCTGGATGCGGACACTTCTTCCTGGGTCCCCTGGGAATTCTTGAGTTCTGGTTCCTTTCTGCACTTGCCCTAGCACTTTAAGTGAATAGTATTATATTGTATTTTATATGATATACCAAGTCTATTTAATAATCAAATTGCTCTGTGTTGCACTTCTATGACTTTTATTGTTGTTATTATCTTTTCACAAATTATAAAAGAGTTGAAAATCTGCATGAAAGACTCATTTAGAATTTGATGAAGTGGGAGCCTCACCATATATTAGAAGTCTTCCTCCATCAGAGTTGTAGTTCAGCTGCATCATTTAGAGGTAGGCAAAGTGCAAAGTTTTCAACGATGAGGAGTTAGAGACCTTTAACTTTGAAGGCTATTGATCACAGGTCTGTTAAACCCCAGTGGTGGTCACCCTTGGTGACTGTCACTAGATTTCCATTCCCATGTCCACCGTTTATGGTTTAGAATCCTTCAATAGAACCTCTGTGTGCACCAGGGACATTTATCATACGTTTTTAAGACAAATTTCCACTTTGGGAGGGCGACTACCAGGCCATGAATTTAATATTAATTTGTGTGATGTATTTCCCATACTAATATACATTTAAATATTTGGAACGAAAAGATTGAGTTTTGCGTTGTGCTGAATATGGGGAAAGTAAACCTGTAGCCTCCACTTTCACTGAGGATATCGAAAAAGAGAGATTTTGTGTAAATATAGAGGAAATAAAGCGATACAGTTATCATTACCCACACTTTTTACCCTCTATATGAGGTTTTCTGCAATACACAGACTCTGCAGAAAAAGATTTAGTGAAAACAGTTATATGCCTGAAAAGTCTATGAAAAAGAAATACATATGCAGGCAACTTATCACATACTGCTCACTCAAGCCTGAGAACTAGTACATGTGTGGAGGGATTTATCACCTTCTCTGAGACTTGGGCCCCGTGCTACATATATAAAGGTAAAAAAACGACTTTCTGAAATAAATGGAAACTGTGATCTGCAGTTACCTATTCTTGGACAATAAATTGCATGATTCATTTTCAAGTGCATTTTACCAGTCGCAGTTTATTCATACTGCAATCACCCCTGCTAACAGATTGTATAGTTAAAACGTCTGTGGTGGTGACATCTTTCAGTGATCACAATCCTTTAATTGTAATTTTGAATCTCGCACCGAGCCCCATTTTTATGAATTTAAATGGTGCAAGGGACATCACACCATCAATTGATGGTCTACGATTAAAATGGAGGGGAGTTGACTGTGGGGCAATTTTAGATAGTGTACAAATGTCACACCCGCACTTGATTGAGTCTTGCCTGTCTCCAAGTGGCAACCATGATAACTTAATTGCTGTCTTTGAAGTACTGTGTTCTACCATAAAAAGTCTTTTGCCAGTCCCATTACCCAAGGAAGGTAAAGAGCCAAGGTGGTTCGACTGTTCCTTGGCGAACAGGGAGCTAAGAAAGGCACTCTCTGCCTAACCTAGGTGCAAAGTGACCGTTCAAGCAGCCAGGAAACTCTATAAAGCTAAAATATCTGAAAGAAAGGCTAATTTGCTCTCCGAACAGTGGGAATCATTGGTGATTAGCGCAAATCTGGGTGGCAGCGGCCCTTTCTGGGCCGCCGTCAGAAAAACGAGAGAAATGGGCAAGAAGCTTACCCAAATTAGTTGTAATATAACAAGTGATGTATGGGAGACTCATTTCTCCAAAATTTATGCAGCCCCACTAGAGGAGCATCCTATTTCAAACCTAGGACAATCGTGCAGCCTACAGATCGAAGCCCACTAAGTTAAAATAGCCATAAAAGATTCTGGGAAATAAGGCGTAATGCTGATTTATGGACACCAATACTTCTTAATGTCTTTAATAGCCTTCCAACAGCAGCTATGCCGGCCACATGGGCAACCAGTATTATCGTCCCAATCTATAAAAAGGGAGATAGGTCAGAACCAGCTAATCATCGACCAATCTCCCTTTTGGATAATACCTTAAAAATTTTGGGACGTATAATCTACAATAGAGTAATTGAATGGGCGGAAGACACAGACTTACTGGACCCTTGCCAGATGGGATTCCGGAGTGGGGTAGGAACAGTGGAGCAATGTCTGAATCTGAAACTAATAATTGATAAGTACAGCATTGCCAGATCATCCCCTACCTACCTTGCTTTTATGGATCTCTCATCCGCCTTTGATTTAGTGAATAGATCCAAACTCTGGTCAATCCTATCACATAATGGCCTAGATGATACCCTTGTGAGATTCCTTGCCTATCTCCATACCGATTTGAAAGCACGGGTACGAATTGGGATGGGTGGAGAAGTCTCAGGAGCCATTGACATAGGCAGGGAGGTGAGACAGGGGTGCGTTTTAGCACCCTGTTGTTCATCATCTACATTAATGGTTTATCTATTTGCCTGAAAAAAGTCACCACAGATGTTCCGATAATCATAGGGAAACCTTTACCAGTGCTCTTATACGCAGACGATGCGGTGCTAATGGCCCGCACACCTAATGCCCTTCGTCTGCTTTTACATAGCTTTGTCAATTTCATGGAGGGTCTGGATTTGAGGGTCAATTTTAAAAAATCTTTTATCATGTCCTGCGGTCCCGGCAAAAGGAAACTCAACACTATTCAGATCGGTACAGATAAACTAGAATCTGTTCCTACATTTCCCTATCTAGGGTTGGTTTTCGCTGCGAACGGCTCGTGGAGTGGGCATTTGGCCCACGCCTCGAGCAAGTTCTCGAAAGCCACCAATTCTGTTTTGAGTCTTCCTCGCCCAAAGAAAATTGGTGCCACTAAGGCTATTTTAAAGATTTTTAAATTGCAGTGCTCACCTGTTGCCTCGTATGGAGCGGAGGTTTGGGGGTTGGGAAGCAGCCATTGTATCCAAAGGGAGGAAAGTCGCTTCTGTAGGAAAATGTTGGGCGCCCCGATCTCATCCTCTGATTTTATCTGCCATAGTGAACTTAATCTTCCATATATAAGTGATTTTATTAGAGCCAGACCAGTACTTTTTTGGATTAGAGTCTGGAGGAATAAGGCTGCCATTCTTACACAAAATATTATAAAGGACTGTTTAAACTGTGATCATTGAATGGCGATTCCATGGATCTCAGTAGTTTCTAAATCACTTTCTGCAGTGGATAGAGGCATTTTGTTTAGTGAACCTATGTCAATTGAAATCAAGGATAAACCCGAGGTTAAAAACGCACTGTATGCACTTTATAACATTGAACGGATAGGAAGAGAATTGCAGAAATCAAGTGTTGTGAAATACCTAGGGAATGAACTGTGTAGACAACCCCTCCCGACCTATCTCTCCCTTCCTATGACCAGCTGGGAGAGATCACTTCTGTTTTGTTTAAGGGCGGGTACAGTAAAATTTTTGTTGTCTTTCCCCTTGGGGTATCGTCATAGTGCTGATTTTAATCCGTGCCCCTGTGATGGTGTTAGTACACAAGATGATTTGCACTTCCTATTCTTCTGTAAATTTTATCTTAGATTCATCAAATGGTTTTTAACTCCTTATTTTAAGAAACACAGACCACTCTCACTTAAAGAATCGTATAGTTTGTTGGTTTCCCTGGATACTGATGAACTAATCTTTCGCACCAGCACTTTTTTAACCGCTTCGCCGCGGCGGCTTTTCCCGCTGTGCGCGGCATTTTTAAAAATCCCGCGTAACGTGACAAAGCCAGCTCGTCATCCGCGCAGCGCAGGTAACGCCCATGACGAGCTGGCTTTGTCATCCGCGTCGAAGGGGTTAAGATTGGCTACACGAGTGCCCAAAATGATGGAAAATCCCTGAAAATAGAAACTAGTCCTATTGGAGCTGTACTGCACTATATTGTAATTGTATGGAACCCTAAATTATGAAATATTTTTATATTATAATACTTTTTCCTTTTTGTATGTATGCACATTTTAATGAATTGTTGTTTTTATCTGCGGTTCTTTTATGAATTTTATGAAATTCGAATAAAGGTCTTTTGAACTTGAACTTGAAAATACTGCAATCGAATGCTCGTTAGTGAAAAATTAATTTAGGGTCAGGCTTTTATAAAAGACTGACAACAGTCGGCAGCTAATATATGTAACAGAGGCATTCGCTCTAGGTCACATATTTTCATTTTCTATGGGGATTACTTGATGTCGATCATTTCGTAATGTTCAAGATCTCAGGTAAAATGCGGTCAGTCAAGGCGTAAAATGCCTGATTTTGTTGTCTGGTAGCTCAATATTATTCCATGAAATGCTTCCTCTGGGACAATGTTGCAATTACTAGGTAGTTAATTTAATTAGGTTACTTGAAGAATCCTGTTTGCCTCAGTAACATACACAAGAATCACGTGGCGTGGTGGGCGGCATTTAGCAGACTCAAGGGTTGGTTCAAAACTCTATTCAGTTATGCTATCTGTATCACTTGAGTAGTTTCAACCGGCTCTTCTTCCCTCCCCTCCTTTATTCGATATTGTGGTTAGGTTTATATTGGTATGTCAAATCTATTATTCCATAAACAAACATTGCCTTACCATTCTTTCCACTATATGCAGAGATAAGGCCTTTCATCTAATAATATGTGCCATTTTTTCATGCTATTTTTAAGTATGGCATGACAGCACAGCTGTTTGCTTGACATAATATTACTATTTCTTATACAGAGTGGGTTTTGGCTCCACCAAGAGTAATAATATTTACTAGCCTCCTGCTACTAGCTCTTTGGGGTATCACTTTAACTTCCAGGAAATGCTTCTATTGCAAGGAAGAGGGGGAATATTTTGCATCAGAAAATATTTCTCAGGTTTATTACTGCCAGAGGGAAATTATCCGTCTTAATAAAGATACACAACATTGTACCTATAGTCCACTTTAAAGTCAAGATCAGTTTGATAACTACTATCACAAGTTTTTATCTCATGTGCTTTCACACTCTCTTAGATATTTTTATAGCTTGTTGTGGCAGGAAAACTCTGCTCGGCCTGCGGAATTCGTGGAATTTTGCCACTCCCTGCACCGCTTGGAGCATGGAGTTTGGCAGAAACTCTGCCCACCGCCACAGAGCAGATTTTACCGGCACAATTCCTGTCACACCTACTTAATGGATCCTCTCTGCCAGCTTTGGGCAGGCGGCCCAAACCCTTCCAGGAGATCTCGATTAGTGTCAGGTGTTCCACACGGCAATGTATACATCACCACTAGACTGCTCAATCCAAGGGTGTGACTTATCTTATGTCGGTCAAGGGGAGGCTCCCTAAGAGGATTATGCTACTTTGTGCACTTTATAGGGCATATGGTTATGCTCTGTGTAATTTTTTTCTGGGTATTACTGCTCTTGTAGAGGGAAAGGCAAGGAGAGGACCAAGCTGAGTCTCCTTTAGGAATAGGCTTAGAGCTTCTTACTTCTATTTTTAACCTGCTGTCATGTATCATGTTTTTACATTTCTATTGAGTGATTATGTCTAATGGTTTGATGTATGCTTCTTCTTTTAATGTTTATGGCTTATATTAATGAATAAACTTTACCCTACTAAGTACTGCATACAAACTCAATGGTTGGTGTGTTATGATTACAATACATAGGTATTTACTACTAAGCATAAATAATCTTACAACTGGCTTACTTCCAACCCAGTACAGAACCACCTCAATCTAGGTTGAGACTAGAACATACACTTTTAAATAGTAACCTAAACCTTCAATACTGTACTCTCACTAACAGGTGGTTTAGTGACCCTCTTCTATGCAATAAACTTGAATCCTAGAATAAAGGTACATAAAAAATTGGAATTGACCTTCTGATACATGCCAGAGCAACCCTGTGTGAGCATCTGCATGTGGGGTGCCAATCAATCAATCAAACAATCCCTTGTAAAGCGCACTACTCACCTGTGAGGGTCTCAAGGCGCTGAGGGGAGGAAGTGTTACTACTGCTCGAAGAGCCAGTTCTTGAGGAGTCTTCTGAAGGTAAGCAGGTCCTGGGTCTGCCACAGTTGGGTAGGGAGGGTGTTCCAGGTCTTGGCGGCGAGGAAGGACAAGGACCTGCCACCGGAGGTTGCTCTCTGGATGCGGGGGACGGCGGCGAGGGCGAGGCTGGCGGAGCGGAGCTGGTGGGTGGGGGTGTAGAAGCTGAGTCTGCTGTTCAGGGAGGCTGGTCCGGTGTTGTGGAGTGCTTTGTATGTGTGGGTGAGGAGCTTCAAAGTGATCCTCTTGTTGACGGGGAGCCAGTGGATGTCGCTCAGATGAGGGGTGATGTGGCTGCGGCGAGGGATGGTAGCGATCAGTCGGGCGGAGGTGTTTTGGATGCGTTGTAGTCATTGTAGGTGTTTGGCCGGGACACCTGCGTAGAGTGCATTGCCGTAGTCCAGCCTGCTGCCGACGAGGGCCTGGGTCACTGTTCTTCTAGTTTCGGTCAGGATCCACTTGTCGATCCTGCGGAGCATGCAAAGGGTGTTGTAGCAGGAGGAGCAGACGGCGTTGGCCTGCTTCAACATGGAGAGGGAGGAGTCGAGGACGAATCCTAGGTTGTGTGTATGGTCCGTGTGTGCCGGTGCTGATCCCAGTGTGGTCGGCGACCAGGAGTCATACCAAGCAGAGGGGGTGGACCTGAGGATGAAGACCTCTTGTCTGAGTTCAGTTTCAGGCGGCTGCTCTTCATCCATTCAGCGACGGCCTTCATTCCCTCGTGGAGGTTGGTCTTGGTGGTGTGCGGGTCTTTGGTGAGGGAGAGAATGCGCTGGGTGTCATCGGCATAGGAGATGATGTTCAGATCGTGCTGGCGGGCTACTTGTGCGAGGGGGGCCATGTAGACTGGAGGAAGTAACACCAGTTGAATAACCTGCCTTAATCAACCCATTAATGATAATAAACTCAATACTTTCAATGCACTAAGACCTGAATTTTCTCTTTCTCTATTATGTCACTGGCAATAATGCCAATTATCACACTGCAGTAGATTTACAGGTCTGAATTTCCCTCTATTACATCACTCATTGCGAGTTATATTAGGACATCAGTGTCTCGGATGTAATCCAGGTTATATAATGTACTCTTCAATTACTTCAACTTAGAGCAGTCCCTGACCCACAATACACAACTTTAAATTATTCAGAGAAGCAGAATTAAAATACTTGTATTTCAAGATTGTGCACAACTGTTTTTGCATGGCCTGCAAATTGGATATCCCATGGACCACGCCAAACACACCTCCATTCAGACAGCTGCTGATGCATTATTATTAATTGCGGTTTGACTCATATTCTTTGGCACTGTCTGAATCTGAATCCCAATGGCTGGGTGTATGGAGAGACGTATTTAACAATCTAGAAGTACTACTAATATCCTCAACACATCTGGGTCTTCCACAGGATATGAGTAGACTGAAAAGTACCTCAAACCACAAAACACAGTTCCTTCAAACCTCTACTTTCTGAGACACCAGAGGTCACCTTTTATTCCCACATTGGTGGAACGGCAAAAATAAGCAATTAGGACCCCGCTATGCTTATTCAAAGAGGCATGGGCTAATTAAAGGGAAGGTACATTATCACAAGTGCAGGGTGGTGACAAAATCAATATCCTGATCGATGAGAGCATAACTAATAATGAAAAATAGACCCCATTGGCAATTGCAATAAGTCTGACTTTAAAGGAATGTTGTATGGCAACGTGAAGCATTACAAGTAGATAGCATGAATATACATATGTATTTATGTGGAAGCAAAGAACTGTATAATAATATTGCTGTAGGTTAAAAGTTCAGGTGACAGTCGAACGCCCAAGCCAGACCTAAATGTCAATATAGGCTAATGACTGCCCTCCCGCCATCTGTATGTCTGCTAGTTTAAAACTCCAGAAAGTATCTAGTGATCTAAGACACTTTATTAGCATTACAGGCTCATATGTGCCCCAAACATTTCAAGCTCAGACAGTTGAATTAATAAACAAAATGATCACACCAGTGAGCAAGACAAGCACTTTTTTGTTGAAGCAAATGACTTCTGCCAAATCAAAACATGTTCTTCTGGCACCCAAAATGTAGGCAGGGACAAAGCCCCTGTCCTGGTAGTTCTCACATAATTGTTTGGTGACAGCTGTGCTTTCTAGCCAGACCATAAAAAGGACCAGTACCACTATTATACTTTACATGGTATAGTGCTGGCCCCCTCGTAGCAGCACTGCAATTTGTTATCTGGGAGAATAGTGGCATTTTATTGCATCAAGTAAACACTATAAATAGCAAATTGTTAGCTCTTGTCAGCAGATTTTGTTTAACATTAATTTTCCATTTAATGCCCAGATTATTCTCAACTGTTAACATTTTTGCAAATATGACAGTGCAAATTTATCAACTGTATTTAAGCTCATTGATTGTAAGGGCCTGATTTAGATCTTGGCAGTAAAGGTTCCCTCATTGCTGTTTTAAGGGATCCAACAACTTCTGATTTGGCATTCCGCCCACCCTATTTAGATGTTGGTGAGTCTATGTGTGAAAGACTCCCAGAGTCCCGCTGCCTCCGCCTTGAATCTTCACCTGTGTCGAGAGCGCTATGGGCAGAAGTGGCTGGCTGCCTGAGTCCAGCCAAGGATTCAGCCATACTTATAATGGTGTGCCTTTCTGTCGAAGTAACAGTTGCGGGAATACCTCTTACTCTTAGTTGGCATAACACAAGGAAATGTGGTAAAAACATTGCCTTTTCCTGTTTTCCTTTTCAATTTCCATCCTGTACCCCATCGTCCAGGTACCTCCTTTGACTTCACCAAGATGCCAAACGACACTGTTGCCACCTCGATAGGTAAGCTACATTTACAATTGTCCTACTCTGATTTGTGTGTTGACAATAGCTGTAGCCCTGTGTATGTTTTGCATTGCTCTGACGTGCAATATTTTTCTTATTTTATTTATTTACTTATTTGTAGAGTTTTATATAGCGCGAACCAGACCCACGCTAGGGTATCAGAGCGCTTTACATAGGGCGTGCTGAGAAACAATGAAAATGGGAACATTCAAAATAAGTAACAAGGAGTAACAACAATGAGAAATCTTATTCTGAAAAACCTTACAAAGATCATTCAAGTTCCTGTGGGTCATAAGTTCTTGTGGCAACAATGATTAGAGTGTTCAACCAACAAGAAAAAAAGTTTTTTTCCTGTGCCAGCATGAGACTTTTAAGTGCTGAATGTAGGAGTGACAGACTGGTGCATCGGGAACAGATCTCTTGTATATTTAAGCACCATATAGTGATTCTAATTGGCCCCCAATATCTCATGGACAGCCACGTAGAAGATTTTTAATGTGGCACAGAAAACATTGGTATATTTTAACAGTTCTTCTGTACAAGTGGCTGTAACACCTTTGGAGTTGTAGCTAATATTTCTGTGGCGCTGTGCTTTAAGATGCATGTTTGGCACACTTTTCCCCATAAGTGATTGGGTAAATATCTGCTACCAAGCCTTACTTTAAATATATGCTAGCAGCTGCAGCTGTGTGTATGAAGATATTTATGAAAGGACAGGATGCTGGGAAGGTCTGCTATGTAACATCGATGTCTCGAGCAAAGGAGATCTCCTCCTGGTGGCCACTGTGCCATTCCACACAGAAGAGTATATGTGAAGGGTCACAAATGTCTCTTTAACAAGATGCCTGTTAGGAACAAAACCCCACAAACAGATAAAAACTTGGTTGGCAATCTTGTATCTGTTGATCGAAGATGGAAGTAAGTGTTGGAGAAACAAGCAAGGTAACAAACTCCTCCTGAGATCAGGAATGAGAAACAAGTGAAACAGTATCCTGTACTACAAACTCCGCAGATGTTTTAAACAGCTTCAACCAAAAAATTATGCATTATGTTAGATCTGTCGGCGGCTTTCGACACCGTCCCCCATGAGGATCTCCTCACTAGACTACATGACATCGGTCTAGGGGGGACGGTGCTCAACTGGTTTTGCTCCTTCTTAGCCAACCGCCGACAGACGGTCTGGGCCTCACCTGGATCTGCCGAAATGCCGCCATTGGGAGTTGGAGTTCCCCAGGGCTCAGTACTGAGCCCTACTCTATTTAACATCCTCATGACCCCTCTGGCGACATTGGCGGAGTCCTATGGGGCCCGGATCGTCTCATATGCTGACGACACCCAGCTTTTTTTCACCTGCCGCAAGAGCGAAGATTTCGATGGGGAAAGTATCCGTGAGTGCCTTGGGGCTGTTTTTAACTGGTTCCAACTGAACAGCCTCAAGGGCAACTCGGATAAATCCGAGATACTTTTCTTCGGATGCCCATCGGAACCGGATTGGCATGGTTGGTGCCTGCCGACATGTTCCCCCCAGCTCAGTCATCTAAATGGGCTAAGAACCTGGGAATTAAGATTGACAACAAGCTCACGCTCAAATCCCAGGTGGCCACTCTCACAGGAACGTGTTTCGGTATCCTCAGGATGCTTCGAAAGTTCTTTCCCCTACTTTCTGAGGAACATCGGAGGATAACTGTACAGGCACTCATAGGATCCAGATTGGACTATGTTAATGCTCTGTATCTGGGTCTGCCGGAATATCTCTTACAGCGTATGCAGGTGACCCAGAACGCTGCAGCACGAGCGATTTTTGGCCTGCATCGCCGTACCAGTGCCTATAATCTGCTCCAATCCCTTCATTGGCTTCCCATACGGAAGAGGATAATGTTCAAAGCCATGACTCTAGCCCATAAAGCCCTGCATGCTACTGGTGCAAAATACCTCCAGAAGAGGCTGGACTTTTACCGGCCAACACGATCCTTAAGATCTGAGTCACTGGCACTTGCTGTGGTTTCACGTATAAAAAGGGCCCGATTGGGCGGTCGGTCCTTTAGATTCCTGGCCCCTCAGCTATGGAACTCCTTACCGCTGTCCCTGCGGGCCACATCTAATCTGCTTGCCTTTAGGAAGGGTCTAAAGACTTGGTTGTTTTCTGGTTAGTGCGCTTCCTTTTTTTAGTTTCTGTGTTCTCTACTGTTATGTTTTCTGCTTTCTTCTGGGTCTGGAGCACAAAGCGCCGGGACACTCCCTTGGAGTAGCCGTTGCCCTATACAAGACTCATATATAACATAACATAACATATATAACATAACATAACATATAAATAGTAGAAGGGTGTAATGATTATGATGAAAAGTTAGGGAAGAAATGTGTTATTCCTAAACTTGGAAAAGCCTCATTATATATGGCATTACCAGGAATTGACATTGCAGGAAGGCGTCTTTCCACATTTGATTTGTTGCCTCTATTAACCCCTTCCATGCTGCCGTCAGCCATTGGCCGATGGCAACGCTACCTCGCTGGTGCTGCCTTGGGCCAATGGTCGACATGCCCCGCCCGTTTTGCGGAAGTGCCGCACTTCCGCAAAATTGCGGGCGCAGTAGAGGCGTTAAAATTCGGTGGACAACCCACCATCTTGAAAAATGAACGAGGAAATTACGCAGCGCCACAAGCCATTTTGCAGTGCCGAGCTGAGTCATTTTAATAGCACAGGGATGTGTCATATTTACAGCAATATGGTGCATCCCTGTGATCTCCTCTGCACCGGCGTGGAAACAGGAGCTGGGTGCCAATGCAGGCACCCTTGCACCCTCGTGCAACGATGCCTGTGATGCAAGGATGATTGTTGTTGTGCAGGAAGGGACACCTTCCTGCACAAAAACAATCTGATGGAAGTTTTCTCTTTCTATGAGTCCTGCAGAATGAGGCACACGTAGTAAGAGGAAAAAATGAGGAGAAATAAAATTATTTCTCCTTGTTGCACCACTCTGATTCCTCCCATGCGTTCCCAGGTTAATGAAGTGTTGTAAATCTGGGACTGCAGCAGCATCCGTAGGTATTGCATGGGAACACCCACAGAAAACCCATGGCACGCCCCTTTCACACAAAGTCATGCTTGAAAAGGGACCATCTTTACAAGGCTATAAAAAGCCATGCAGACTGGCTTTATGTGGAATTGTAAATATAGACCAACACAGCGTTCTGCCGGTGATTCAATAAAAGTAATGCACCAGTGGCACAAGGGGCTTGTAAATTAGCACCTCATTAAATGGCTTTACTATCCCACCTTATTAGAAATCATGTCATTCTCCCGGTAGAAGAAGTCAGGATTTTACATCTCTTGGTCCTCTTCACGGCACACTAACCACAATTTCTCCATGGTTTCGCTAATGCGTCTGATCTACTTTCATTCCTGCTTACCCACTGGATCCCGAATACCCGCCGGGATGACCCTGATGACCGGCCTCCACTCCACTTCATTGTGACTTACCAAAGTATTGCATACAAGACTCCTGCAATTCCCCCGGACCCCAGAATCCCCCTGGTCTGATCCGGACTTGACTCTATTACAACCTTGAAGCAATGCACACGAGATTCAGTCCCTATCAGCATTATCAGTCCTCTGCTGATGTGGGAGGCCCACTCTCACCTGGGCCTACATTGTGGATCCTAATCAAAGACATTGTTCTCAGGCATCAATTGTAATGTCCTGAAGATGATCCCATTACCTACTTAGGGGATCGAAATTCTGTTGATTCCAGCACCTTGACACAATTGAGAAATGTGTTATTACAAAGTAATGGTGCTAATGTCTATGTTACTTGGCTCACAATGCTTACTTGTAATCACATTACCCAGCACACGTTATCCAAAAGTAACAAACATAAGCATTAGTGCGTAAAAGTACAAGTAATTCCAAAAAATATAGAGTTGCCTGAGTTTGAAAACCTGTTTTGTTTATTGTCATTTTGTCCTATTTTTTATGTTTCTGTGCAATTCTTGTATTGAAGTGTAAGCATCCGTATGGTTATATGAACATAGATACCATTGTATCAATGTGTGAAATGCAAAAGCAAATTAATATTGTGAGGGACCATTGTTCCTATACAGATATCTCTTGACTAATGGCAGCTGGTATTTTAGAAAAGGATCGGGACAGGGCAAACGCACACATACACACTCATTCACACACATGCACACACACACATCTATTCATAACACTGACTCCTAAATATTCATACATACGCACTCACCAAACATTTAAGAAAATCACACTGACCAGCTGCAACTCTGCCTTGGAGGTCCCAGGAGGATTGGGACTGCTGCCTTCTCTCATTCACTGACCTTAGGTCAGGCAATGACGGGAGGTAGCAGTCCCTAACTCATGACAGAGAAGATGGCATCAGTAAACGTTGATGTCATGAGCTGTCACTGATTGATACTTGACCCAATGGCGTATCAGGCCCTCACAGCCCCCACGGTGCAGGTGGGCCCCCTTAGCACAGTACCCTGACCAGTGAGCTCCTGATTGAGTCTGGATGGGGGCCCCTCCACGTACCTTGCAGAGGGGGCCTCAAGTTTTGTTATGCAACTGCTTGGCCCTGGGCACTTTTGGGCTCAAAATTTAAGTGCCAGGTCTGAGGAAATCTGACAGTTTCCCTCATCACAAGGGGAGGGCCTCGAGTTTCTTTGCAAGGCTGAAGATGTCATGCCCACAGGAGCTGTGACATCTTCAGCATGGCAAAGTTCATCTCAGGCAGGCAGGATTCTGCGCATTTAGCACATGTCTAGCGCCTAAGTTGCCTGACCGGAACAAGAAGATTGTCTAACCTTTGCTCAGCCTGACAGGCACTTTTCTTTTTAGGCAAAATGTGAGGAGGTGAAGCCCCTTCACCCTTTAGGACGGGACATGGCAGCTGTTGACCACCTCTACATTGTGTACACCTGCCGGCATCATCATGGCCTGTAACTCCGACTAGCTCAAACACTCCTCTCTGGGAGGCCAATAACCCTAGGGACATCACAACTGGTGAGGGGGTGCAGCAATCTTCTAAAGATGTACAGTGATGCAAGTTAATTTACTTTTGTGATAGAAAAAGGGCAGACATTTTGAACAATGACAAACAGTGTGCCAGTTCTACCTTCTATCTCTAGGTAAGTGGAGAAATGGAAGTGAATAAATGTGCCTCACATGGCAGTGGATGGCATTTGCTACTAAAATATAAAACTCAAAAAAATAATTTGTGTAAAACCAACTTTTTAATTCCATTTGCATACCTTGTGTTATTGATAACATTGGACACATTTTTCTTCATATAGGAAATTGTATGAAGATGTTCTAGTACCTCAACATCGAAAATATATTATTCATTCCACATCTTTTGCTATTGCCACTTGAGCCTTTATATTTTATCAAAAAGACATTTTATGACATGCTTGAAAATATTTTTTTGTGTTTTTCTCCTGCCATTCACCAGGTTACGAAAGTAAATAATTGTGGTGAAACTGGCCACAGTTCTTACCAGACAAACTGAACATAGGACACCAATTGCTGTTGAGAATGTTACATTTTAGGATTCAAAAGAGTTTGTTATAGCTTTTATTTCACCCATATCTAGATTTGCAAAGCATGGTCTCCATGTAAAAGATGCTTCCCTCGTCTCAGTGTGGTGTATCTCTGAACTGGGAAGATAAGTACAACTGTTCTTTCCCGCGGGTTATTTAAAAATCTAAGCGCACCTCCACCAAAGGGATCACCTGCAGTTAGGAAGCTTCCAACTCCTGGACATGCTTCACGCTCACTGACGCGTTCATCTGCAAACCAGGCGCCCTGCTGGCTCAGCCCACTGCTCTTTTTATTCGCAGAGAATGAAAAAAACTTTCCTGGAAACGAAAATCCATGTTCAGTCTGCCGGCTATTTAATCACAGATTGTTGCAAACTAACTACCTGTGTAAAATGTCTATTACCTTATAACTGGTGTTATTATTTAAATTGATTTTCAATTTTACAAAGCCAACAATAGAATAGATAAGAACGGGCAAACTTGAAATTAATTTAAAGCATCTGAAACAAATCTAATCAGAGTGGAAACGTGTTAGTGACAGTTTTGCTGCCTCCTCCTGATATGTTCGGAGACTGTCTGGCCCACGTTCCACCCACAGAATCGGATTCCTGCCTGTCAGTCACTTTCCATGACATGTAATGAGGATAGTTGAGTGTATTTGCCCGTTAACTTCTAAACAGAGGAAAAACAGACTCTCTCCAAGAATCAGGGCTGTCATTCTGTGGCTGCCGAAATATTTCACTTGAGAATAGTTCCATTTAGTGATAAAAAGCCTCACGCTTCACCATTTGTGTTTTACCTTTAACCGTGAGTAAGATAATAAGATGACATTTGTTACCAGCAATTGCTGCTTCGTGATTTGTTTCAGTTTTTAAACTGTATTCAGCAAGAGTACATTTCATATATGTATTATTGCCACCTACACAGGGTGCATAAATTGTCAGCAACGTCTTTTGTCGTCAGGTAATCTTTCTTCTCTCGGCCTCCTGCTTCTTTCCATAACAATGGGCCCTCCTCTCTGCAACGTCTACTTTCTGTGAGCTGGCATCTGTGTGAAAAGTTGTAGGGTTTTTAAGGTTCGCCGCTTGAGGCCTGTCTCAGGGTACTACATGGCATGATAGATACAATTCCAACTAATTCAGCTTCAGCTGTAGTGTGCAGCCCGGCAGCAAGAGACAGAAGTAGTGCTTCTCTCATAATCTTCACTGTTAAGGATGAGACATGTAAAAAATATTTGACCCAAAAGTGAAACCCCGGACTAGAAAATGTACAGTCTGCGATTTATTAATGCAGATCACCTGAAGGGTCACACTGGCATCTGTGCACTATAGCAGAATGTGTGTGGAAATAAGATGTGGCACAAAACTCACAAATAAACAAGCCTACCACTTTCCCTGATCCAGCAATCACTGCTAATTTACAGGAGCACTATGTGTGTTGTGTACGCCCTCATGGCCCTATTCACCATGTGCCTGCAAAGAAAGTGGCTGGAGTCAATCAGTTTTCTGCAATAAAGGTGTTTCCGTATAGTTGTATTTGTAGAGCTCAACTTATGACCTGTGAGAGTATACAGGTGCTGGGCTGCTGTTCTCAGTCAAAGAGCAAGGTCTTGAGCTTTTTACTGAAGTTTGATAGTGAGGGTGAGGTTCGGAGGAGCAGGGGAGGGTGTTCTAGGACTTGGCCATGAGATAGGAGAAGGAGCGTCCTCCTGTACGGCAGGATGCGTGGCGTCTGTGCGATGTGAGGTGGGCAGAATCGAGATTCCTGGAAGGCTGCTGAAAGTTAAAGCGGTGGTTCAAGATTGCAAGTCCTAGCTCACAAAGGGCTTTATAGCCATGGGTTAGGAGAATGAAAAGGCGTATTTTCTGGACAGAGAGCCAGTAGAGGTCTCTCAAGTGCTGGTGATGTGAGTCCTTTTGGACAGGTTGAGGGTAACTCTGGCTGTTGCATTCTGTCTCATCTGATTTCTTCTCATGAGTTCACTGGTGGTGCAAGTATAGAGTGCATTGCCAAAGGCCAGATGGGTGGTGATGAGGGCTTGCTTTACTGTTTTCCTGGTGCTGATCGGGAGCCATTTGAAGATTCTAGGAAATCATGCGGAGAGTGTGGAAGCAGGTTGAGGAGACAGAGCTGAATTGTTGTTCTATAGAGCGTTTTCTGTCCAGAATGATGCAGAGGTTGTGGGCGTGGTCTTTCGATGTGGTGGTCGGTCGGAGTTCTGATGACCATCAGGAGTTGTTTTATCTTGGACTTGAATTAACTCATTGGGAGCGATCTTTGCTCTTTTGGCTTAGGTCTAATACTGTATGGAGTCCTTTGTGTTTTGTAGTTCTTGTTCTAGCTTGGGGAGGTCTGCACCACTTTGCACTTGTGATAACCTTTCCAAACAGACTTTGTTGCACTACCTTATTTATTGCGCCTATTACAAACATACACAAATGCACTTTCTCAAGCCTTTGTTAAAAACTCTTGGTTATCGCAGGTGCAATGAAGTGCTGCACATCTGCAACTGTTAAATGATCCAAATACCTGTTTTAGAATATGCCTATTCTTAAAAGCTGCTGTTAGAGCCAGGAGAGTGATGGAGGACTAATATATTACTTAAGGTTCTGATGACATTCTGTGTGTGATGCTCTTTTATCCTTTTTACTGTTTTTATTGTTGTTTTAAGTTGTTTTGTTATTGGCCTTTTGCATAATTAATGATCTGCAAGAGTACCTTATGCATTTATTTTTGATTGCTGATACTCATCAATGCAATGTCTTGCTGTTCCAATTAATTTTGTTAATTTGAAGTTTCGATTGCGGAACTCTTTGAATGATATGGTCTTAGTATGTTGTACAATGCTGTTTTTCCTTTGTCTTGTTTTGCCTATTTGGCAGAATAAATAATTACTGAACTGAACTGGACTAACAATTCCCTTGGAGCTTTTTTGTGATCTCTGGATCATCTGCTCCAGTTTCATACCTGGAGTCACAACATTGAACCTTCTCTCTATGTCTTTATACCACAAAATGTCTGTGGTTGAATTTTCTGTAGAGGTATGGTCTTTCCACCTCTAGCTTCTCCACTCTTTCCAAATACAAGGACCCACATCTCAGGTAGTTTATGCATTCAAATGTGAGAAAGACGATAATCAGTGACTCCACAATCTTCACATGCATCTTCCAATCACCTTTCCGATCAGCATGTACCAAATTTTTCACCAGGGTTATTATGTGTAAAACATTTCCTTTACACTGGCAACGTTCAGATTTTTCTTTACATTATATGATAAAACTCTATGAACTTGGTTTTCAGCTTTTCTGATTTTGAACTGAATGTTTGAAAATTACCTGGCTTTGTATTATGTCTTATGAATAAAGGGCACCCTGTGCCCTGTCCACTTCTGAGATAAGATATGCAAAACCTAATTTGTCATTTTTATTCTAGAAAGCATTCTAATGCAATGTTTCTATAGTTTCAGATGTGGTGAGCATACCTTGTAACAAACGAACATAATAAGATCCGCTCAATACTGACTGGACAGTTTTGCTTCCAGAAGTTTCAGCCTGAATAACTTCCTGCACACTACAACATATCTTTTGTCATGTGGAAAACCCCCATCATTGGGTAAAGATCATCATTTTCTACTGGATTGCTCATAGAAATGTCAGCTAAAATACAGAAACCACCTTTATTTCAGAAAAGTAGCAGGATAGGCAGTTCTTCAGGCTGAGCATGCATATTTTGGTAATCTGTTGCAGCTGTGTATACCGTTCTGTTGTTTGTGACTGGAGATTGTATTATTCATAAAAACCCAACCGTCTTCCGTGGGACAGTATTCTGAGAGATCAGAGCATGAATTCCAGTCTATAGAGGAACTGGCTTTTCTTCATCCTTCACTCCGCACCAAATAAGCAATATGATATTTTCAGTTAAATCTGCTTTGCGGACCTCAGCATCAGGTAGAAGAAGATCCATGTCCTCAGCCACTTTGAAACTTTCTGGTAGACTGTGATGTGTTGATGGCTTGTAGTGATTTTGCACACTTTGTCAAGGCAGTTGGGCTAGAAGTTTGTAGCTTCACTTGTTTATGTCTACAGGGGCACAGCTTGTTCTGCAGCAGCTAATTCATTGGTGCAGTCTTGAAAAAGTACCATGGCAGTATCATGTGTGCTGGATGTTTAAGACAAAGAAGAGCTGTCTTCAAAATCAAAATGTTGAGGAGCAGAAATTGTACATCCTTTTCCTTTTAAAGTGACCTGGAAGTGGCATGCTGTTGGATTCACAAGATATTACAGAACTCAAGAACTTTCGTTTGTAACAGTTTTGCTTGGCTGATATTAAACAATGTTGTAAAAAAAATTAAGACAACATCATGCATTCGTTTTTGACTCCCACAATTTGCCGATCTCTGAGGCATCACAGAACATGTCATTAGGTCCAAAATTTAAATCTTTCAGGACATTTCCTAAAATGGTTTTCAAATCAGCTCACCACACCATAAGTGGATCATTATTTTTGTTAGTCTGACAAAAATGAATTCTGGCATGCATTTTCATTGGAAAAATCAAATCTTAATTTCATTATTATGGCTCAATACATCAGTGTTGATGATTATTTCTCTGATCTCAAAGAGTGTCAACTCGTAGCCAGCACTCAAGTGTAGCTTTAAAACTTAATATGCTTTTTCAAAGAGAGCAAATTTAACTGAAGGCTGGTGGTTACATTGCTGCTGGAAGCTCATTGTGCATTAATATTTTGGAATGTATGCCTGCATGTAGTTTGGGTGGGCATACAAATCCACTGAAGATACATTCACCTCACTGTTTAGATCAGCTACTCGGCTGAAAACATCATCTTTGAACAAACTAGCTGCAGATAAAAACATGTTTGCCATTTGAGACTCACATGCTCTGTACTTTGCTCTTTCATCAACCTATTTGGCCCTTGTTCTGGCTAAACCACATATAACACATTGAAGATCCTCTTTTTTTAGCATTAGATGTTAGAGGTGGATAATGGGAAGCCACCAATCTTCTAAGTGGATGGGCACTGAGTTTGGTTGTCATCACTTTCTCAGAGGACTCAGATTCTTGTTGTGATTCACTGGTTTCTGCAATATTTGGGAATTTTGTTTTCAGGCTTTAACACATTGTATATGACTTGCAGCACTTGTTGTTACAATGATCAAATATTTTGTCCTCCTCACCCATCAATTTCAATATTTGTGGACTTCATCTTTCCGTATGCCTGCATCCTCTCAAACTCGCTTCTGTCCAGCCGCAGTTGATTTTTGCTTTTCTTAGGGATTATTTTGGCATATGACACATGTTTTTTTGTTGAAGGAGACTTCAGATTTTGTAGTTAGCAACACTCTGTCAGGATCTAAAGATCCTCTGCAACCACCTGCTTCATTCATGTTTGCGAATTTGAATCAACAGAAAACATGAAACACGATGAAATCGATTTAAATGGTGTATGTTGGGATGGTAATGTCCCCTGCATGGCGTGCAGATGTGCACCCTGCCCTGAGTACCCAACCGTAAGTATCAGATATCCAGATATTAGGATTATTTGCCACAGCCTCACACTAATCTAGTGCATGTGAGGAGCTTAGCCCTTCCCTTTGACATAAGTGTATTCCTAGACCTGTCCGGGACTCAGAGTGTTGTGTCAAGCTCTTTCCCTTTGTGGCAATGTAATACCAGCCCTATGACAGGTTTAGCATGTAGATTGTGTTGGCAGCATACTATGATTTTGTGATCTTATAGTTGTGACCAGATCTTTTTACCTGTGTCATGGACAAGGAGGACTGCAGGCACACTTTTATAAAATTCTTCTTCAACGCGCTACCGCAAATCCTAGTGTTAACACCCCCACATGTATACACCTGTATGTATGTGTATGGTCTGTTTGGCACATACATTACATGTGTCTGAGCGAATAAGAGGAAAAGGGTACTGTGGGTTTTATTTTGAAAGGCCCTGTCCTATTCATGTGAACAAGCTGATGGGCAGGTTACTTTCCCATACTCAAAGGCTGAGTCCACAAATTATCCTGGAAAGGACACATGTAAAGACCCACATTGTTCTGCAATTCGAGACAGAGAATACCCTATCCACTTTCTATCTTTGACGGGTGGTTCATCCAGCCCCTGGTCCCCTCTTTTCTGGCCCCCCTCTCTTGGCCCTCCTCCTACCCCCGCTTCCTCAGTTAAAACACTTGGCATAAAACTTAACCCTCAACTCACCCTTCACTCCCAGGTTAGCTCTGTGGTATCTTCTTCCTTTCTTTCACTGCGCACTATACGTAGGGTGTCCCGTTTCTTCACTTTCTCTGCTCTAAAGCTCATCATCCTGGCCATGGTGGTATCCCGCCTGGACTACGGCAACGCCCTGTATGCCGGCATCCCCGCCTACAGTCTGCGTCGCCTGCAACAGATCCAAAACCAGGCGGCCCGCCTGGTTTTTAAACTCCCCAAATTTCACCACTCTACCCCGCTCCTGAAATCACTTCACTGGCTCCCTGTGCGAGCCAGAATTGAATTCAAACTTGCTTCCATCACCTTCCGGGCCCGACACGGACTCGCTCCTGAATTCATCTCCTCCGAGATTGTCTCCTATGTCCCCACCAGGGAACTTCGTTCGTCCTCCCAGCCCCTCCTCACCATCCCACGCTATCGGAGAAAGAAGTGGGGAGGCTCTAAATTTGCCATCCTCGCCCCTACCCTCTGGAACTCTCTTCCCCTTGAACTCCGCACCATCTCTCTTTACCCACAATTCCGTAAACAACTTAAGACCTACCTATTCACGAAATCTTTCGAATTACAACTCTTCTGTTCCCCCAGCTTTTTAACTAGGATCCTGTCAGTAATAGCGCCAAGAAACCGCAGGTATATGAGCGCTCTATAAGAAATTTTAAATTCAAATTCAAATTCAAATCTTATGTGTATAAAAGTGAGTGCTGCAGACCAACTTATTTTTTCCATTCTATGTCATCATTTAGCAAGTAGTGGGTGCACTGCAGAGTAGCTAAAAAATGTCTGTGCAACCAGAGCTGGTGTCTGATGATAGCCAGCTTCCTAGAGGAGAAAGGACATCACTTGGAGTCTTTATGAAAGGAAGAGGTGTCTTCCAATCAATGCGCACCTGGAATGCTTCTGCCTGTGTGGATGAGGAAAGAAGCAAGCCAAGCTTGCAGACACCTGCCAGCATGGGCAGAAAGAAGGTTGGCCATGGAGCTGATGGTCCATCCGCCAGTCACTTTCACTGAAGCTGCTAGCCTGTGGCACTTGCCTGAAGTGTGCTCAAATGCACTCTGAAATGGGCAGCCCATGGCACTTGCCCTAAGTTTCGAAACTGATTTGCATGTGGCTGGGTCCAAACTGAGGTGACATGACAGGCAATATATCTATGGAATAAACCCAGATCTATGACTGGGGGTTAGTGGTTGAAAAGGTTTAACACTCTGTCCATCATTTTATTTTGTGATGTTGCTTGCCCAAAGTGTGCCTTGATGACTATCACCACACATTCCGAATCTACTAGCAAGTGGCACTTGCCCCTAGAGTGCCCAAGTAGGCTACCACATTGTGGCCTTGAGTATAGGTTGCTGATCTGAAGTGTGCCTTATAACTAGACCACCCTGCTGGCTAGTGAACAGTAAGCTCCTACTGGTGGTCCATCTGCTGCTATTTGGAACAGTAAACTGAAGGGGACTACCAAGAAATCTTGAACTTAGGACCTTTCCAGCTGCACTGCCTATTCTGCACTCATCATTTGTGGTTGGAAGCTGCACCCCCACCAGAAGGATAGGATCCTCTGTGACTGGTGATCTTGGACAACCACCAACTCCCAATGAGCCTAGAAGAAGGCCTCCTATGTGGGAATACCACCAGCGATCCTGACTGTGGCTGCCACTAACTCATTAATGTGATCCCCTCTATCCTTGCCTTCTGTTTGTCTACAGGTTGGTGCCACAGAAGGGGGTTGGTTTTAGCCCCTTCAAACTCTACGGCGATTCTGTTAGGGGACCTCTCAACCTTGTGAGAGAGAGGTGGGAGCAAGCTCCCAGGAAATCCATTCAGGATGTAGTCAGCTACATGCTGGCACTCAACAACCAGATGCATTGCTGTCGGAAAAAGGTGAAAAGCAATCATGAGACCTGTCAAGAAGGTATGAAGCACTGGTATGAGCAGAAGGCCACTTTGGTAGAGGTTTAACCAGGCAAGAAGGCGTGGGTTATAAATCTGTGTGAGCCGAGAGATCACCAGGACAACTGGACAGGCCCAAATGAAGTGAAGGGATAAAAGGGGAAATCCATCTATTGGTAGATTTCAAGACCCCTAGAAACCCATTGAAGGTGCTCCATATAACCTTCTTCAAACCCCACTTTGAGAGGTCTGAAGTCAACATGTTCCTGGTGACAGAGGTAGCATAGTGACCGTGCCAATTGTTTGGGCTTTTTGCCTCTCTTAGTTCCACAAACATTTAAACATCGATGACAATGACACAGGAGACAGTCTGCCTTTGAAAAATAAAATGTACAAGTCATCAGACAAGGTGAGGGCCTCCAAGATGCTGGTGTTAGTGGAGACTGAGATCTCCAGCAGCCCCTGGTCCAGTCTAAGCATGGGCGGAAAATCCGTTACGCTCGCGGATTTTGCGGATTTTCGGTAAATTCGCAATCCGCGAGATTCACGAATTTCCCGCAAAATCCGCAAATTCACACGCAGCGGATTTTTTTTCTTTGCGGTGTAAGTTCGCAATTGCGAACATGTAGGTGCGGCGGGCAGCAACAATCTCGCACTCGCGAAATTACAAAAATTGCAATTCTGCACAAGAAATCTACTAGCAAGCAGCATAGACCTTCTGAAAATGATGATTTTTATCAGAATAACTCCTCAGGTTGACATTTGCCTGCACATTTTTGGATTTGAGGCCTTTTGATTTTCTTTGGATAACTTTTGGATTAGAAATCAACTTTCTCATATAAGCTTGGTGGGATGGTTGCTGTAATGCTGTTCTGCAGAAAAACGAGTTTTGCAAAAATGAAAGCAGGTTCAAAAGTTCAAACTCATCATTAGTAACGTTCCCTGTGATGCTTCCTGACAAGGGCCCCTCCAGAGTTCAGTTGCTAGTTGCAACAATTGTATGACCCTGCTCTGACCCTCACAGCAGGCTTATAGAATAGCTACAAGTAGGCCACAAAGGCCCTGGAAAAACAAATTGCACGGCAACAGAAAGCAAATTACAGATAAGGAAGCAGGTGCCAGACTGGAATTTTAAAACAGTGACACATTAATAAATCAACCCCAAATTAATTCATGTCAGTTGAAGCAGGCAGGTGTGCTTGCTTTTTCCCCCCATAATCTACAGTGATGATGAACCAGATGGTGGCATAAGGCATTGATGTACCAGAGGGTGGCATGGGTGAAACAGAGGAGGCAGGGGTGAAATAGAGGGTGCTGGGAACCTGTGATGATGAACCAGACGTAGAAACAACATAATCGTGACCGTTGCGAGCCGACATGTAAGTTCGCAATTGCGAACTGTTACAAAACCCTCGCGAACTGTCAGAAATCCTTGCAAACTGGCAGAAATCCTTGCGAACACCAAAAAAAAAATCCGCAAATTCCCAGTTCAGTTGCTAGTTGCAACAATTGAATGACCCTGCTCTGACCCTCACAGCAGGCTCATAGAATAGCTACAAGTAGGCCACAAAGGTCCTGGAAAAAAATATTGCACTGCAACAGAAAGCAAATTACAGATAAGGAAGCAGGTGCCAGACTGGAATTTTAAAACAGTGACACATTAATAAATCAACCCCAAATTAATTCATGTCAGTTGAAGCAGGCAGGTGTGCTTGCTTTTTCCCCCCATAATCTACAGTGATGATGAACCAGAGGGTGGCATAAGGCATTGATGTACTAGAGGATGGCATGGGTGAAACAGAGGATGGCAGGGGTGAAACAGAGGGTGCTGGGAACCTGTGATGATGAACCAGACGTAGAAACAACATAATCGTGCCCATTGCAAGCCGACATGTAAGTTCGCAATTGCGAACTGTTACAAAACCCTTGTGAACTGTCAGAAATCCTTGCGAACTGGCAGAAATCCTTGCGAACACAAAAAAAATCCACAAATTCGCGAGAATTCGCGGATTTTGCGGATTGCGAGTTCGCAAATTCGCAAAATTCGCGAACGCCAGATTCGCAAAATTCGCCCATGCTTAGTCCAGTCCTGTGGTGCTTGTACTCATGGGTCCCCCATCAGGCACCGCTCCAGAACTCACGTTAGGGACTCAGTTCTATCACAAATACAGATACACACCCCATACCAAGAGCTGATGAGCTTATAGATTGACTGGGCACTGCCAAGTACTTTGGTACCTTATCTCACATCATGGTACCTGCTGATTGCTTAGACTGAGGGAGCAAAAGAGAAGTCTTTATTCTAGACATCAGAGGGCCACTTCCAATTTAGGTCAATGCCCTGTGGCCTACAGAATGTCCCTGTCACCAAAGGTTGGTCAATAGGGTCCTAGCTGTGAAGGAGGAGTTCTGTGCCACCTACCTGGAAGAAATATCTGTCTTCAGCTCTAGCTGGGTAGAACACCTGTATGACCCCCAGAAGGTGCTTTACTCTTTCGCTGCCAGGCCTTTTTCCCCTCCTGTGCCACGCCTTTTTTTGGCTATTTGGGGTAGTGCGCGCTGAGGCCCCTGTAACTTTTTGACCACATAAGATATCCATGCCAAATTTGCGTCCTTTTCTTCCAATATCATGGGGATTCTAAAGGTACTCAGGGTTTATGGATTCCCCTAAAGGGGTCACAGTAATAAGCCAAAATACAGCAAAAGTTTGTTTTTTTGGTGGAAAATTGGAAAAATGGGCGACAAATGGTGGCGTCTGAGTTTTTCCCTGCAAATGTTATCAAAAAAGGGTTTGTGGGGCTGAAATCACCATTTTCCCAGCTTTTGGGAAATGATAGTCTTTTGTCAGAAAACCAACATTGTTTACACAGTTTTGGCATTTTTCTGGGGCAATGCCTATTTTTGCTATTGAAAGTGCGTTCAACATCCGTCCAGTTAATGGTAAAAATGAGTATGAAAGCAAAAAAGGATCCTGGAAAGCTCTACATTTTAGAAAAGTAGACACAATTCTAAATTCAGAAATGGGTCATTTTTTTAGATCCATCAAGGTTTCTTAATAGAAACTAACAGTTAAATATTGTAAAAATTGAAATTTAGTTGAATGAAACAGCCTTTTGTGTCAACGTTTTCACCTGTAACTTCTTGTAATCATGACAATTCTTTGAAAGCAATATACCATTTCATCCGCTGGACCTTCCTGGTTGTGTGGATATATAGGACTTGTAGGTTCACCAAGAAGCAGACGAACCCAGAGTCAAAAACTGGGTAGCAATTTGCAAGGGCTTTTTATTATGTACCGGGTATTTAGCAATTATTGTGTAAAAATGTATACATGGAAAAATCAGTATGAAAGACACCTATGTATTTCTAAAATGGGTACAAATTATAGAATTAGAAACAGTACATATTTTCACGTTTTCAAAATTGGGAAGACTTCTTTTTGACACAATGTCTTTCATTTGGAATGCAGAAATGCATCAAAACGCGATAGGTAATAACAGTTGCTTTAAAAATCTGAATTACACTAAGTCTCCCGATAAAAATGGTACCTCACTTGTGTGGGTAGGCATAGTGTCCACAACCGGAAAGGGCTCAAAACCCAATGTGAACATAACACATTTTCACAATGAAAATGTACCCTTTTTTTGCAAAGTGTTAGCTGTCGTTTTTGAACCCTAGCTCTGCCGGCACCAAGGGAAACCTAGCAAACCTATACATTTTTGAAAACTAGACACCCAGGGAAATATAGGATGGGGTGACTTGACTGCCTGCCACCAGGTTCTGTTACCCAGAAACTCTTGCAAACCTAAAGAATTGTCAAAAAAGCCACATTTTCCCCACATTTCTGTGGTGGAAAGTGTTGGAATCTGTGTGGATTCACACATTCCTACCCACCCTGCGTTCCCCAAAGTATTACAAGAAAAATGGTACCTCACTTGTGTGGGTCGGCCTAGTGCCCACGACAGGAAATGGCACAAAACCCAACGTGGTCACACCTCAATCTTGCAGTGAAAAATGTCCTTTTTTTGGCAAAGTGCCTAGCTCTAGTTTTTGTACCTTAGCTCTGCAGGAACCTAGGGAAACCTAGCAAACCTAAACATTTCTTAAAAGTAGACACCCAGGGAAATCCAGTATGGGGTGACTTGACTGCCTCCCACCAGGTTCTGTTACCCAGAATCCCTTACAAACATAAAAAATTGTCCAAAAAACAAATTTTCCCTACATTTGTTTGGTGGAAAGTTCTGGAATCTGCATGGATCCACAAATTTCCGTCCACTCCGTGTCTTCCAAGAAAAATGGTACCTCACTTGTGTGGGTCGGCCTAGTGCCTGCATCAGGAAACGGCACAAAATGCAACGTGGTCACACCTCAATTTCACAGTGAAAAATGACCCCTTTTTGCAAAGTGTATAGTTGTAGTTTGTGAACCCTAGCTTTGCCGGCACCTAGGGAAACCTAGCAAACCTATGCATTTTTGATAACTAGACATTCAGGGGAATTCAGGATGGGGTAACTTGACTGCCTCCCACCAGGTTCTGTTACCCAGAAACCCTTGCAAACCTAAAAAATCGTCCAAAAAACACATTTTCCCCACATTTCTGTGGTGGAAAGTACTGGAATTTGCGTGTATCCACAAATGTACTTCCACCCTGCGTTCCTCAGAGTCTTCTGAGAAAAATGGTACCTCACATCTGTAGGTCGGCCTAGTGCCCGCAAAAGGAAACAGCGCAAAACGCAACGTGGTCACACCTCAATTTAGCAGTGAAAAATGACCCTTTTTTTGCAAAGTGCCTTGCTGTACTTTTTGAACCCTAGCTCTGCCGACACACAGGGAAACCTAGCAAACCTATACATTTTTGAAAAATGGACACCCAGGGGAATCCAGGAGGAGGTGATTTGACTGCCTCCCACCAAGTTTTGTTACCCAGAATCCCTTGCAAACCTAAAGAATTGTCAAAAAAACTAATTTTCCCCACATTTCTGGTGTAGAATGTTCTGGAATCTATGTGGATGCACATTTTTCCACCCACCCCACGTTCCCCAAAGCCTTCCAAGAAAAATGGTTCCTCACTTGTGTGGGTCGGCCTAGTGCCTGCGATAGGAAATGGCACAAAAGGCAACGTGGTCACACCTCAATTTTGTAGCGAAAAATGACCCTTTTTTTGCAAAGTGCCTAGCTGTAGTTTTTGAACCCTAGCTCGGCCGGCAACTAAGAAACCTACCAAACCCACACATTTCTGGAAAGTAGATACTTGGAGGTATCCAAGGAGGTATGGCTTGCATGGATCCCCCAACGCTTCCTTACCATGAATCCCTTGCAAACCTCAATTTTAACTGAACAGATCAGTTTTTTCAAACATTTCTGTGCGGGAAAGTGTGGCATTACCAGGCTCACACAAATGTCCTACCACCCAATGTTTCCCCAGGTCTCCCAATAAAAATGTTGCCTCACTTGTGTGGGAGGCTCAAGTACCCGCGACAGGCAAGGGTCCCAAATGTAGTGAGGCAACATCAAAATTACCTATCTCAAAACCATCTGCTTTTGCAAGGGGGGGGGTCACCTGGGTTTTTTGCCCAGTGCTCAGCGGCCATCTAAGGAATCCCACCAAGCCCACACATTTCTGAAAACCAGACACCCGGGGGCTTCCAAGGAGATATAACTTTAGAGGATCCCCCAACATTCCCTTACCCCGAATCCCTTGCAAACCTCAATTTTAGCAGAAAAAATCAGTTTTTTTCACAAATTTTTTATGTGGGAAAGTGTGATATCACTGGGTTCACACAAATGTCCTACCACCCAGCGTTCCCTCAGGTCTCCCAATAAAAATGGTGCCTCACTTGTGTGGGAGGCCCAAGTGCCCACGATAGGCAAGCCATACCTCATTGGACTCCCCAGGGTAACTAGTTATAAAAAATGTTTGGGTTTGGTACTTTCCCAAGATGGCAGCCAAGCCGGGGGCCAAAATCTCATGTGCCCCCACCCAAACCAGGTAGTTTTGCTATAAGTAATTTTGAAGTCTACACAGTACAATTTGGGCCATTTCCTGTTGCAGCCACTATGCCTACCCACACAAGTGAGGTGCCATTTTTATCGGCAGACCTGGGGTAACACTGGGTGGGAGGAAATTTGTGGATCAACGCAGATTCCAGAACTTTCCCACACAGAAATGTGGTAAAAAAGTAAAGTTTTTGGCAAAATGTGCGGTTTGCAGGGGATTCTTGGTAGGAGAATGATGGGGGACCCATGCAAGTCATACATCGCTAGACTCACCCGGGTGTCTAGTTTCCGGAAATGTGTGGATTATGTAGATTTTTCTAGATGGCCGCCGAGCCCTGGATCAAAAACTCATGAGACCCCCTTGCAAAACCAGGTTGGTTTGTGATAGGTAATTTTGATGTCGCCTCAATAGGTTTTGGGCACTTACCTGTCGCGGGCACTAGGCCTACCCATGCAAGTGGTGTACTAATTTTCTATGAAGACTTTGGGGAACGCAGGGTGGGTGGAATTTTGTGGACCCACGCGGATTCCAGAACTTTCCATCACAGAAATGTGAGGAAAATGTGTTTTTTTGACAAATTTTTAAGTTTTGCAAGGGATTCTGGGTAACAGAACTTGGTGGGAGCCAGTCAAGTCACCCGATCCTGAATTCCCCTGGGTGTCTAGTTTTCCAAAATGTACAGGTTTGCTAGGTTTCTCTATGTGCCGCTAGGGCCCAAAATCCACAGGTAGGCATATTGCTATAAATAACTCCATGCCTAGTCGGCTGTCTGCTGCCCCGGGGGGATATCGGGGGGAAGTGCCCCATTATGCCCCCTAGGGTGGCAGAAACACTGTGGCTATTTTATGGGGAGGGTCGGGACATTGGTAGGCCCATTCTGGGCAGCCACCACTCCCACGCACAAAAAAAGCCAGCGTAATCATTGGCGACTAGTGGGCTTTTTGCCCCCCTGGTGGGGCAGATTGGGGACTAATGCCCCCATCTGGCCCCCAGGGGGGCAGAAAGCCTACTACATGCCAGGGATGTTTTGGGGCAAATTTTTATTGGAGTGTGGGCTGCCCGTAACAGCATGCCAATGCCCCCACCCTGAATAAAATTTGTCCCCAAAAAAATACCTGTCATCTAATGGGCTTCCCTCCCCCCAGGGAGGCAGATTGGGGGCTACTGCCCCATCTGGCCCTGGGGGCTGTAATGGTGGCGGGGTGGGGGCATTGGTGTGCCCGTTTGGAGCAGCCCCCCACCCTAAAAATATTTGCACCCAAAGAAAATCTCTGGCGTCAAGTGGGCTATCTGCCCCCGAATGGGCAGATTAGGGGCCAATGCCCTAGAAAGATTGTAATGATTGCAGGTGGGGGCATAGGCATGCCCGTTCTGGGCAGCCCCCACCCTTATTTTTACTTTCTAAAAAAAACCCTGGTATCTAGTGGGATTTCAGCCCCCCGAAGTGGCAGATTAGGGGCCAATACCCCATCTGCCCCCCAGGGGGGGGCAGAAATGCTGTAATGGTGGTGGGTGGGTGGCGGCATTGGCGTACCCGTTTTGGGCAGCCCCTCCCTAAAACAAACTTTAAAAAAAAAATCCCTGGTGTTTAGTAGGCTTTCTGCCCCGGAAGAGGCAGATTAGGGCCAATGCCCCATCTGCCCCCAGGGGGGGGAAGAAAGACTGTAATGATTGTGGGGGGTGGGGGCATGGGCATGCCTGTTTTGGGCAGCCCCCACCCTTATTTTAAATGTATTTAAAAATCCCTGGTGTCTAGTGGGCTTTTTGCCCCCCTGGGGGCAGATTGGGGGCTACTGCTCCTCCTCCCTGGTATCTAGTGGGTGGATAACTCTCCCATCTTTCTACGTGCTCAGGGGGCTGCGATAGCCCCCAAGCACATAGAAAGGGCAAATAAATGAGCCTCTTGGCTCATTTAAGTTTTGGTTTCACTGAAATGACATCAGCGCGACGTGTGTGCTGATCGTCCTTTCAGGTAAACCAGGGGGGGGGGATGCCTCGGGAGCTGGGGAAGCTCTTCCCCAGCTCCTGAGGCTATTTAGGTAAAAAGGGAATCCCTCCGGTGCCCGCACCAGAGGGATTTCGCTGGGGATGTTCCATGACGAGCTGGACTCGTCATGGGCACAGGAGCACTGTATCCAATGACGAGTCCAGCTCGTCATGGGCATACAAGGAGTTAAGGCCTTATAGCAAAAAAAGGACTGAATATCATGGCCAGCAAGTGCCAGATAGAGCAGGGTTCTGTGGTGTATCGAGATCATCTGGTGGATGGGGGCAAGGTTCAGCCCCTTCAGGCTAAGATTGAGACTATCCTGGCCTAGAAACCCCCTAAAACAAAGACTGAGGTGAGGGTCTTCCTGGGCCTCACCGGATACTATAAGAGGTTTGTAACTGGTTATTGTGCCATTGTTGTTCCCTTTACATAGGTGACTACTAAGAAGCCCCCAGAAAGTTGATGTGAACAGAAGCCTGCCAGAAAGCCTTTGACACCCTAAGGAGGCCACATGTACAGCATCAGTACTCAAGGCTCCTGCTTTCTCCAAGGAGTTTATTATGCTGATGGATGCTGCAGAGCAATGCATAGGGACTGTCTTATCACAGTTAAATTAGAAGGACTTATATTTATTTATCGATACTTGTAGAGCACGACATACATCCCAAGGGACATCGCAGCGCTAAGACAAAGCAGAGTGCGTGCAGGCAATTGTAAAAGTTCTATTTGGCTGGTCAGTATCTAGGGAATAAGACGGTTTTTAGCTTTTTTCTGAACATTAAGTAGTCTTCAGTCAGTGGTAGTTCAAGTGGGAGTTTATTCCAGAGGACTGCTGCTGATTTTTAGAAAGATCGGTCACCCATCCTGACTTTGGTCGTGCGTTTGATTGTTGCCATTGCCTGATGGCAAGATCTCAAATCATGCGAGGGCACATGAAAATGGAATTTGTCATGTAGTGTCGTGGGGCTGAGCCTTGCATTCACACTGTATTAAGTTGGCATGAGCTTAATAGAAGTTTAAACGCCATTTTTCCTTTCTGCTGCCTTTTGCACACAGCACTCATTATAATAAATGTTTAGAGTTTAGCAGAGTGTTTTGCTTGACAAGAGAATAACAAGTTTTTCTGTATTAGCAGCCTTGCTTGGCAAGCTTAGTCTGTGAGTGCCGATGCCTTCAAGGTTATTTCAACACAATGGTTGTTGTTCGGACCAATCAGAACACGTTCTAGACATAACACATATGCAGCTGAGGCCACCTCTGAGATTGGCGCGTTTAATAATGCACTGCGTAGGCAACATCACACACACTTGGAGAACATTCTCATGCTGAGAGCTGGTGTGGAATCTGATGTGATCCATTTCTGCTAGTACCAGAGGTATGGGGCCGCCTATGTAATCCCAAGCGACCTTCTGTAGATATAAAATACCCAACTAGCAAGGGAGGGTGAAATATAGCTATATTTTAAACCTGTTTCCATTTAGCATTATAACATGCTTTCTCCCTTCGTATTTTATGGAACAGTAACTATGCTGATAATATTGTTGCTTAAAATATGTCTGCTTGTATTAGCTAAGATACAGAGCATGAGAGCATGGCATTAGAAACAAATATTTCAAACTTGCATGTGTCACCTTTTACTCCCTGTTTTGGACTGGCAGGATAGTATAACAAAAGAGTGTTCATGTGCTCTACCTTGCCTGAGGTAATCTAAGTTCCATGTTCTGGGTTGTTTAATCATTCGTGTTATGGAAGAGCCAATGAGACACTGATGCTAATCTGGTAGGGGATGTTGGGTACTAAGGTTAGTTTTGGCACATCCTAATTCACTGAGGTTCCAAGTCTCTATGCACAGTTCTGTGTAGCAGCAGAATCCCTACTACATGGCGCCCAACGTTGGTGGTCTTATATAATGACGCTTGAGTAGTACTTCTATCAGTCCTAAGTCCCTTCGCTATTGTTTCCGGTTAACAGTAGTGTTGGATAACCCTACCTATAGTTACATAGGTCTTTCAAGCTTAAATCTGTCAAAACTGTATCCTTTTGAATTTCTACTCAGTTGTGCTACATTGTTTTACATTGTACCTTTTCTTCTCTGTCTCACTATGGCTAACGTTGACATACCACAGCATAGTCGCATTGCGGTCCGCAACCATTTGCAAACTTATAACGTTGGCTTGGAGGGCATGGCATTTATTATGCTGATGAGTGCTGAGATAGCTTACCCGTTTGAGATTTTTTACTCATGGGTGACGTTTCCTGCAGCAGATGCGGCTACTCAGGTGTTTCACACTTACACTCACACAGCCGTGCCCTTGGAATATGTTCCTTATAGGACACAGGAGATTCCGATTTCTGCATGGCAGTACCGTGTTGGGTTTGATGGCACCCTTCCCCACAGTGTAATGGCGATTAGATTTGGTACTTTGTCCATTCCAGGGTCTTTGGCTTAATGTCCGCGGACTCGATAATTCTCTCGCCTCAGCACCTACTCTAATCATGGGTCCCATGCTGCAACTCTGGGCAATAGCTTGCTTAATCTCCACAATGGCCCCTAAAACGCTGGGATGCCTGGCTTCACCTTGGGGGTGCCCAGGAGGGGCATCTCACAGGGAGAGCCAGGAAGTGTTCTACAGAATTACACAGTGCCGGGACGCCCCGTTGCTGGGGCAGCTGTGCACTTTACAAGTGTACTACATTCACATTTACATTCTTGGCTGGATTCACCCTGCATACTCGTGCGGGGCTTAATTACACCCCCTATATAACTCTGCAATCAGTGTTATTAGGGCCCTTGTTCAATATATCACCCGCAATTTCCAGGGCGGGCCCCTGGTGTTGCGGCCCTTCCAGCTGGACCGAGCGGAATGAAGCTTAGTCCTGTGATGGTCAATGCGGTAACGGGCAAGCGTCCCCTAGATAAGGATGATATGCCTTTTTGGCTTGCCGAGAAGTTTGACCAGCTGGAGGCGGTTTTTCCTAATTAGACTCCCTTAGAAAAACACAGGATTCTTACAATTAGTTTACCCAAGGACTTGGTACCAGAAGGCGGTGACTGTGAGTCATGAGTTAGGATTTTTGCGGCAGTGTACACGCGATGCTTCAGCACTCCATCAATGGCTGTCCTTCCGACGGTCATTAAGCGTGTTCAAGATGAACACGAACCGGAGGCTGCAGTTGAATTGGGGATGAGACACGTAGGCACAAATGATGTAGTTTCCGGTCTTGTCCTTTCTAATAAAAAGGGAGATGCAGTCAACTTTCAAGTGGCTAATGCCTTGCGCAATGTCCCCGATGCCGACAAACCCTGACAGTTACCGAGAATTATTACAGCGGCTTATAAAACCATTGGCCGCAATAGTGTAGGTGTCAAGCCCTTTTCTGCTAAAGATGAAAAACAACCTCAGGGTTCGAAGTAAGCATGGGTGAATTTTGCGAATATCGCGTTCGCGAATTTTGCGGATTTGCGAACTCACAATCCGCAAAATCCGCGAATTCTCGCGAATTTACGTTTTTTCTTTTTTTTGTGTTCGCGCGGGTTTCTGCCAGTTCGCGAGAGTTTTGTACAATTTCGCAAACGCGAACTTACCTGTCGGGTGGCAAGTTTTGCGAACTTGTTGTTTCTACGTGTCCAGCCTGTTTGGGACACTCTTCTTCATCACTGCCACTCTCTGTCACCACTGCCACTCTCTGACTACTCATGCCACCCTCTGGCCCACCCATGCCACCCTCTGTTTCATCACCGCACCCTCTGGTTGTCTAGTGTACATTATTTTCGGCAAAGCAAAGCACACCTTCCCTGCCTCAAGTGACCTGAATTAATTTGGGGCTGATTAATGTGTCACAGAATATTTTTTTAGCTGGCACCTGCTTCCTTAGTGCTTCCTGATTAGTGATCTTTTGCACTTGCTAAGTGCTTTCATTGTTGCAAAATTAGTTACACCTGCCCTGCCCCAACTGACAATAATGAATTAGGGGCTGATTAATGTGTCACTGGATTTGAACTTCCAGCCTGGCTCCTGCTTGTCTGCCTTAGCTGTAATTCAGGACCTTTGTGTAACTATTCTGAGGGTCAGAGCAGGGTCACATAATAGTTGCAAGTAGGCAACTGAACTCTGGAGGGGCCCCTCAGGAAGCACTACAGGAAATGGCTACTAATGATGAGCTTGAACTTTTGAACCTGGTAAGTAGTTTCAGTTTTGCTAAGATCGTATTTATGCAATTTAGCGCTTATTCGCGGGGTGTGAGGTTGAACTGGGAAGCCGTGAACTCACGCGAACAGTGCGAGCAAATCCGCTGCTCGCGGATTTGCGGATTTTGCGGGAAATTCGCGAATCTCGCGGATTGCGAATTTACCGAAAATCCGCAAAATCCGCGAGCGAAACGGATTTTCAACCCATGCTTAGTTCGAAGTCTGAAACTGATGTTCAACCCACAGCTCCGAAGAAAAATTGGAACAGAAATAAAAAACAGGGGAAACGGCAACAGAAACAACAGTCCCGCCCCCCCCTCACCAGTGCCTGCGTCTACTGAGTGCGTTTATGATTTGCGCGACAGCACTACGACTAAGTCGCCTGATCGATTTCAGGTTCCTGCTCAACGCTCTCCTTGTTCTTTACAGGACACATCAGCCTTTTCGACTGGTGGTGGAAGCGGTGGCAGAGGTCGGGGTGGCTAGCAGAGTCGGGACCAGCGCCGCCCGAAAGATGGAAAAGGCAAGCAGGACGCTTCTTCACAGAAAAGACCGAAGTTTCAGAAAAAGAAAGTTGCCTCTTGAACAGCGAGATATGACACAGATAGTGGGAACGCAGCTTTGGAATCAAACGTGGGCGCTGACGCTGTTGGACAGCTCCACAGAGATTACCATAGTCTGAGAGGCCCTGCGTCCACTACTGAAGGTGACAGCGACTGGCCAATATGTTGTTGTGGAGACAGCTGATACTAGAGTAGCTCCCCCTGATAGACTTTTTGAAATTGTCCTTGTAATTGAAGGTGACATACAACGTACCATAAAAAGGGGATTTTTGGAGAATCTTACAACTACCTATGACATTTTGTTAGCGGAGGCTGACTGGCCCGCACCTTTTGTTCTCGCAGCTCCGAGAGGGGGGGAGGTAATCCTCCCTTGTTTTGCGCACACAGTGTATAAGGGGCATGCGCTGCATTTTGCAGAAGAGTGGGCTAAGGCCCTTGCACCGGCTTTGTACCGTACTCACTGTAGTTGGGATACATTTTCCCCACACCATGAGATTCCCTTACGGTCTATACCACAGCCTCTACCTCAGTATCCTATTCGGCTTGAAGCAAAGGCTTCCCTTGCAGAAATTCTTGAACAATTTGAGTATCAAGGAGTGATTGAAACTTGTGTGTCACCGATAAATAGCCCACTTTTTACTGTGACCAAGCCTGACGGTTCGTACCATTTGGTATTGGATTACCAGCATTTAAACTCTCATTGCCGTACCTGTGCAGTACAGAATACCCACGGCTCTGCTTTAGTGGATGGTCTGGTGGGTAAACATTTTAAAACCACGCTTGACATATCCAAAGTTTTTTTTTGCCCACAATCTGTCTGGTCTGAGTTCCCAATGGACCAATTTTACTAGTGGCGGCAAACATCGCCAATTTAAACACCTGGCCAGGGGACATAAGAATAGTCCGGGTGTGTTTGCTGCCAGCATTGTCTCTCTTTTGGAGAGAGTAGACCCAGATGCGTGATTATATGTGGATGCCATTTATCTCACAGACAACGAAATTTGGGTGCATCTGTGTCGCGTTGACCGCATCATTTGTAATTTTTCAGACTTCGGTTACAAATTCAACTTTGCAAAGTCTCACATTGCAGAGTACACAGTGTTGTTCCTGGGCTATGAGCTCAATAATGTAGATCGTGGTCTAGCTCCGCACTTCTTGGAGAAATGCGCACAGCTGCGCATTCCTACAACAGTCCAGAAACTACAGTCCTTGCTGGGATTTTTGAATTTTGGGCGTAAATATATTCCTGAATATGCTCAGCGTATCAAGCCATTGTGTGCTTTGATGCAACCTACTTTTACCAAATTGTGCTGGCTGCTTGAACATTCAGCCATTTTGCAATCATTGCAGGCTGATCTTCTAGAATCTAAATTCTTACTGACTCGTGATAACCACACCAACCCGGTGATAAGGATCATCCCTGGGGCGGTGGGTTTCACATACCTTACTTTTAACGAAGTTGACACAGTACCTATTGCTTACATGTCAAACTTGTACACTTCGGCTGAAATGCGGTTTTCCACTGTGGAAAACGTTTTGACAGCAGTGCAAATGGCGATTCTGAAGGAATGTGCATTGTAGCAGGGAAAGCGCATGTTGGTTGATACCCCGTATCCTGCACTAGAGCCAGTGAAGAAAGCCAGTGTGCCAAATTCTAAAGCTTTGCACCCACAGTGGATACAATGGGCTGCATCATTGACATCACCGGATGTCACGTTTATTTTTGATGTCTCCTTGCAGTCACAAGAGTTTTTGCAGTATGAGTTTGTTCATCTTGCTCCGTTGACTATGCCGCCTTTGGAGGATTTCCATTGTATCATTTACACTGATGGTTCAGCGCAAGTTGGCAATGGGTCTAAGCATGCATACGTCTCTACTTGCGGCATTGTGGTTGGTACCATGGTGAATGATGAATTCAAGTCCGATGTCGTACATAAGCAGACATTAGGGGACTGTACCATCCAATTGGCGGTGCTCCGTGCTCTGCTGCATACATTGGAGTAGGCAGATCCTGGTGTGACTACTGTCATTGAAAGTGACTTACTACTATGTCCAACAAGGGGTGGTGAGGGACAGAGTCTCTGAATTAAGCAGAAAGCTCTCACCCAGTCAAGAGATCAGGGCTAGATCCAACACCGTTTTTTAGCTCACTGTACCATCCCAGTTTCAGAACCTGGCTGTATGCAAATTAGTCTGTTCCTGTCCCAGTGCATGATGGGAACAGGGCAAACCAAACTACAAAAGCCAATTCTTACACTGGGAAGGAAACAAGCTCCCGGGGACCGGTTTCTGGCATTACAGCCGTCTTCGGTCCGGTTTGCTTGAATCCTGATGGTGCAATGAGCAAGGGTCTCACATCTGAGAATACCCTTCCACGCTTAGGGTGGACAAAAATATTTACAACAAGGGGTGGTGAGGGACAGAGTCTCTGAATTAAGCAGAAAGCTCACTGCTCCATCAGGATTCAAGCAAGCCGGGCCGAAGACGGCTGAAATGCCAGAAACCGGTCCCCGGTAGCTTGTCTCCTTTCTGGTGAAGAATTGGCTTGGTAGTTTAGTCTGCCCTGTTCCCATGATGCACTGGGCCAGGGACAGACTGATTTGCATATAGCCAGGTTCTGAGCTGGGATGGGGCAGTGAGATAAATAACGGTGATGGATCAAGCCCTGATCTTTGGACTGGGTAAGAGTGGTCTGTTTAATTCAGACACTCTGTTCATCACCACCCCCTTTCTGAATCGTTTTTGGCCACTATAGGTGTGGCAGGGTATACTCAGACATGAGTCCCTTTCTCACTGCTCCATCAGGATTCAAGCAAGCCGGGCCGAAGACGGCTGAAATGCCAGAAACCGGTCCCCGGTAGCTTGTCTCCTTTCTGGTGAAGAATTGGCTTGGTAGTTTAGTCTGCCCTGTTCCCATGATGCACTGGGCCAGGGACAGACTGATTTGCATATAGCCAGGTTCTGAGCTGGGATGGGGCAGTGAGATAAATAACGGTGATGGATCAAGCCCTGATCTTTGGACTGGGTAAGAGTGGTCTGCTTAATTCAGACACTCTGTTCATCACCACCCCCTTTCTGAATCGTTTTTGGCCACTATAGGTGTGGCAGGGTATACTCAGACATGAGTCCCTTTCTCACTGCTCCATCAGGATTCAAGCAAGCCGGGCCGAAGACGGCTGAAATGCCAGAAACCGGTCCCCGGTAGCTTGTCTCCTTTCTGGTGAAGAATTGGCTTGGTAGTTTAGTCTGCCCTGTTCCCATGATGCACTGGGCCAGGGACAGACTGATTTGCATATAGCCAGGTTCTGAGCTGGGATGGGGCAGTGAGATAAATAACGGTGATGGATCAAGCCCTGATCTTTGGACTGGGTAAGAGTGGTCTGCTTAATTCAGACACTCTGTTCATCACCACCCCCTTTCTGAATCGTTTTTGGCCACTATAGGTGTGGCAGGGTATACTCAGACATGAGTCCCTTTCTCACTGCTCCATCAGGATTCAAGCAAGCCGGGCCGAAGACGGCTGAAATGCCAGAAACCGGTCCCCGGTAGCTTGTCTCCTTTCTGGTAAAGAATTGGCTTGGTAGTTTAGTCTGCCCTGTTCCCATGATGCACTGGGCCAGGGACAGACTGATTTGCATATAGCCAGGTTCTGAGCTGGGATGGGGCAGTGAGATAAATAACGGTGATGGATCAAGCCCTGATCTTTGGACTGGGTAAGAGTGGTCTGCTTAATTCAGACGCTCTGTTCATCACCACCCCCTTTCTGAATCGTTTTTGGCCACTATAGGTGTGGCAGGGTATACTCAGACATGAGTCCCTTTCTCACTGCTCCATCAGGATTCAAGCAAGCCGGGCCGAAGACGGCTGAAATGCCAGAAACCGGTCCCCGGTAGCTTGTCTCCTTTCTGGTGAAGAATTGGCTTTGTAGTTTAGTCTGCCCTGTTCCCATGATGCACTGGGCCAGGGACAGACTGATTTGCATATAGCCAGGTTCTGAGCTGGGATGGGGCAGTGAGATAAATAACGGTGATGGATCAAGCCCTGATCTTTGGACTGGGTAAGAGTGGTCTGCTTAATTTAGACACTCTGTTCATCACCACCCCCTTTCTGAATCGTTTTTGGCCACTATAGGTGTGGCAGGGTATACTCAGACATGAGTCCCTTTCTCACTGCTCCATCAGGATTCAAGCAAGCCGGGCCGAAGACGGCTGAAATGCCAGAAACCGGTCCCCGGTAGCTCGTCTCCTTTCTGGTGAAGAATTGGCTTGGTAGTTTAGTCTGCCCTGTTCCCATGAAGCACTGGGCCAGGGACAGACTGATTTGCATATAGCCAGGTTCTGAGCTGGGATGGGGCAGTGAGATAAATAACGGTGATGGATCAAGCCCTGATCTTTGGACTTGGTAAGAGTGGTCTGCTTAATTCAGACACTCTGTTCATCACCACCCCCTTTCTGAATCGTTTTTGGCCACTATAGGTGTGGCAGGGTATACTCAGACATGAGTCCCTTTCTCACTGCTCCATCAGGATTCAAGCAAGCCGGGCCGAAGACGGCTGAAATGCCAGAAACCGGTCCCCGGTAGCTTGTCTCCTTTCTGGTGGAGAATTGGCTTGGTAGTTTAGTCTGCCCTGTTCCCATGATGCACTGGGCCAGGGACAGACTGATTTGCATATAGCCAGGTTCTGAGCTGGGATGGGGCAGTGAGATAAATAACGGTGATGGATCAAGCCCTGATCTTTGGACTGGGTAAGAGTGGTCTGCTTAATTCAGACACTCTGTTCATCACCACCCCCTTTCTGAATCGTTTTTGGCCACTATAGGTGTGGCAGGGTATACTCAGACATGAGTCCCTTTCTCACTGCTCCATCAGGATTCAAGCAAGCCGGGCCGAAGACGGCTGAAATGCCAGAAACCGGTCCCCGGTAGCTTGTCTCCTTTCTGGTGAAGAATTGGCTTGGTAGTTTAGTCTGCCCTGTTCCCATGATGCACTGGGCCAGGGACAGACTGATTTGCATATAGCCAGGTTCTGAGCTGGAATGGGGCAGTGAGATAAATAACGGTGATGGATCAAGCCCTGATCTTTGGACTGGGTAAGAGTGGTCTGCTTAATTCAGACACTCTGTTCATCACCACCCCCTTTCTGAATCGTTTTTGGCCACTATAGGTGTGGCAGGGTATACTCAGACATGAGCCCCTTTCTCACTGCTCCATCAGGATTCAAGCAAGCCGGGCCGAAGACGGCTGAAATGCCAGAAACCGGTCCCCGGTAGCTTGTCTCCTTTCTGGTGAAGAATTGGCTTGGTAGTTTAGTCTGCCCTGTTCCCATGATGCACTGGGCCAGGGACAGACTGATTTGCATATAGCCAGGTTCTGAGCTGGGATGGGGCAGTGAGATAAATAACGGTGATGGATCAAGCCCTGATCTTTGGACTGGGTAAGAGTGGTCTGCTTAATTCAGACACTCTGTTCATCACCACCCCCTTTTTGAATCGTTTTTGGCCACTATAGGTGTGGCAGGGTATACTCAGACATGAGTCCCTTTCTCACTGCTCCATCAGGATTCAAGCAAGCCGGGCCGAAGACGGCTGAAATGCCAGAAACCGGTCCCCGGTAGCTTGTCTCCTTTCTGGTGAAGAATTGGCTTGGTAGTTTAGTCTGCCCTGTTCCCATGATGCACTGGGCCAGGGACAGACTGATTTGCATATAGCCAGGTTCTGAGCTGGGATGGGCAGTGAGATAAATAACGGTGATGGATCAAGCCCTGATCTTTGGACTGGGTAAGAGTGTTCATCACCACCCCCTTTCTGAATCGTTTTTGGCCACTATAGGTGTGGCAGGGTATACTCAGACATGAGTCCCTTTCTCACTGCTCCATCAGGATTCAAGCAAGCCTGGCCGAAGACGGCTGAAATGCCAGAAACCGGTCCCCGGTAGCTTGTCTCCTTTCTGGTGAAGAATTGGCTTGGTAGTTTAGTCTGCCCTGTTCCCATGATGCACTGGGCCAGGGACAGACAGATTTGCATATAGCCAGGTTCTGAGCTGGGATGGGGCAGTGAGATAAATAACGGTGATGGATCAAGCCCTGATCTTTGGACTGGGTAAGAGTGGTCTGCTTAATTCAGACACTCTGTTCATCACCACCCCCTTTCTGAATCGTTTTTGGCCACTATAGGTGTGGCAGGGTATACTCAGACATGAGTCCCTTTCTCACTGCTCCATCAGGATTCAAGCAAGCCGGGCCGAAGACGGCTGAAATGCCAGAAACCGGTCCCCGGTAGCTTGTCTCCTTTCTGGTGAAGAATTGGCTTGGTAGTTTAGTCTGCCCTGTTCCCATGATGCACTGGGCCAGGGACAGACTGATTTGCATATAGCCAGGTTCTGAGCTGGGATGGGGCAGTGAGATAAATAACGGTGATGGATCAAGCCCTGATCTTTGGACTGGGTAAGAGTGGTCTGCTTAATTCAGACACTCTGTTCATCACCACCCCCTTTCTGAATCGTTTTTGGCCACTATAGGTGTGGCAGGGTATACTCAGACATGAGTCCCTTTCTCACTGCTCCATCAGGATTCAAGCAAGCCGGGCCGAAGACGGCTGAAATGCCAGAAACCGGTCCCCGGTAGCTTGTCTCCTTTCTGGTGAAGAATTGGCTTGGTAGTTTAGTCTGCCCTGTTCCCATGATGCACTGGGCCAGGGACAGACTGATTTGCATATAGCCAGGTTCTGAGCTGGGATGGGGCAGTGAGATAAATAACGGTGATGGATCAAGCCCTGATCTTTGGACTGGGTAAGAGTGGTCTGCTTAATTCAGACACTCTGTTCATCACCACCCCCTTTCTGAATCGTTTTTGGCCACTATAGGTGTGGCAGGGTATACTCAGACATGAGTCCCTTTCTCACTGCTCCATCAGGATTCAAGCAAGCCGGGCCGAAGACGGCTGAAATGCCAGAAACCGGTCCCCGGTAGCTTGTCTCCTTTCTGGTGAAGAATTGGCTTGGTAGTTTAGTCTGCCCTGTTCCCATGATGCACTGGGCCAGGGACAGACTGATTTGAATATAGCCAGGTTCTGAGCTGGGATGGGGCAGTGAGATAAATAACGGTGATGGATCAAGCCCTGATCTTTGGACTGGGTAAGAGTGGTCTGCTTAATTCAGACACTCTGTTCATCACCACCCCCTTTCTGAATCGTTTTTGGCCACTATAGGTGTGGCAGGGTATACTCAGACATGAGTCCCTTTCTCACTGCTCCATCAGGATTCAAGCAATCAAGCAAGCCGGGCCGAAGACGGCTGAAATGCCAGAAACCGGTCCCCGGTAGCTTGTCCCCTTTCTGGTGAAGAATTGGCTTGGTAGTTTAGTCTGCCCTGTTCCCATGATGCACTGGGCCAGGGACAGACTGATTTGCATATAGCCAGGTTCTGAGCTGGGATGGGGCAGTGAGATAAATAACGGTGATGGATCAAGCCCTGATCTTTGGACTGGGTAAGAGTGGTCTGCTTAATTCAGACACTCTGTTCATCACCACCCCCTTTCTGAATCGTTTTTGGCCACTATAGGTGTGGCAGGGTATACTCAGACATGAGTCCCTTTCTCACTGCTCCATCAGGATTCAAGCAAGCCGGGCCGAAGACGGCTGAAATGCCAGAAACCGGTCCCCGGTAGCTTGTCTCCTTTCTGGTGAAGAATTGGCTTGGTAGTTTAGTCTGCCCTGTTCCCATGATGCACTGGGCCAGGGACAGACTTATTTGCATATAGCCAGGTTCTGAGCTGGGATGGGGCAGTGAGATAAATAACGGTGATGGATCAAGCCCTGATCTTTGGACTGGGTAAGAGTGGTCTGCTTAATTCAGACACTCTGTTCATCACCACCCCCTTTCTGAATCGTTTTTGGCCACTATAGGTGTGGCAGGGTATACTCAGACATGAGTCCCTTTCTCACTGCTCCATCAGGATTCAAGCAAGCCGGGCCGAAGACGGCTGAAATGCCAGAAACCGGTCCCCGGTAGCTTGTCTCCTTTCTGGTGAAGAATTGGCTTGATAGTTTAGTCTGCCCTGTTCCCATGATGCACTGGGCCAGGGACAGACTGATTTGCATATAGCCAGGTTCTGAGCTGGGATGGGGCAGTGAGATAAATAACGGTGATGGATCAAGCCCTGATCTTTGGACTGGGTAAGAGTGGTCTGCTTAATTCAGACACTCTGTTCATCACCACCCCCTTTCTGAATCGTTTTTGGCCACTATAGGTGTGGCAGGGTATACTCAGACATGAGTCCCTTTCTCACTGCTCCATCAGGATTCAAGCAAGCCGGGCCGAAGACGGCTGAAATGCCAGAAACCGGTCCCCGGTAGCTTGTCTCCTTTCTGGTGAAGAATTGGCTTTGTAGTTTAGTCTGCCCTGTTCCCATGATGCACTGGGCCAGGGACAGACTGATTTGCATATAGCCAGGTTCTGAGCTGGGATGGGGCAGTGAGATAAATAACGGTGATGGATCAAGCCCTGATCTTTGGACTGGGTAAGAGTGGTCTGCTTAATTCAGACACTCTGTTCATCACCACCCCCTTTCTGAATCGTTTTTGGCCACTATAGGTGTGGCAGGGTATACTCAGACATGAGTCCCTTTCTCACTGCTCCATCAGGATTCAAGCAAGCCGGGCCGAAGACGGCTGAAATGCCAGAAACCGGTCCCCGGTAGCTTGTCTCCTTTCTGGTGAAGAATTGGCTTGGTAGTTTAGTCTGCCCTGTTCCCATGATGCACTGGGCCAGGGACAGACTGATTTGCATATAGCCAGGTTCTGAGCTGGGATGGGGCAGTGAGATAAATAACGGTGATGGATCAAGCCCTGATCTTTGGACTGGGTAAGAGTGGTCTGCTTAATTCAGACACTCTGTTCATCACCACCCCCTTTCTGAATCGTTTTTGGCCACTATAGGTGTAGCAGGGTATACTCAGACATGAGTCCCTTTCTCACTGCTCCATCAGGATTCAAGCAAGCCGGGCCGAAGACGGCTGAAATGCCAGAAACCGGTCCCCGGTAGCTTGTCTCCTTTCTGGTGAAGAATTGGCTTGGTAGTTTAGTCTGCCCTGTTCCCATGATGCACTGGGCCAGGGACAGACTGATTTGCATATAGCCAGGTTCTGAGCTGGGATGGGGCAGTGAGATAAATAACGGTGATGGATCAAGCCCTGATCTTTGGACTGGGTAAGAGTGGTCTGCTTAATTCAGACACTCTGTTCATCACCACCCCCTTTCTGAATCGTTTTTGGCCACTATAGGTGTGGCAGGGTATACTCAGACATGAGTCCCTTTCTCACTGCTCCATCAGGATTCAAGCAAGCCGGGCCGAAGACGGCTGAAATGCCTGAAACCGGTCCCCGGTAGCTTGTCTCCTTTCTGGTGAAGAATTGGCTTGGTAGTTTAGTATGCCCTGTTCCCATGATGCACTGGGCCAGGGACAGACTGATTTGCATATAGCCAGGTTCTGAGCTGGGATGGGGCAGTGAGATAAATAACGGTGATGGATCAAGCCCTGATCTTTGGACTGGGTAAGAGTGGTCTGCTTAATTCAGACACTCTGTTCATCACCACCCCCTTTCTGAATCGTTTTTGGCCACTATAGGTGTGGCAGGGTATACTCAGACATGAGTCCCTTTCTCACTGCTCCATCAGGATTCAAGCAAGCCGGGCCGAAGACGGCTGAAATGCCAGAAACCGGTCCCCGGTAGCTTGTCTCCTTTCTGGTGAAGAATTGGCTTTGCAGTTTAGTCTGCCCTGTTCCCATGATGCACTGGGCCAGGGACAGACTGATTTGCATATAGCCAGGTTCTGAGCTGGGATGGGGCAGTGAGATAAATAACGGTGATGGATCAAGCCCTGATCTTTGGACTGGGTAAGAGTGGTCTGCTTAATTCAGACACTCTGTTCATCACCACCCCCTTTCTGAATCGTTTTTGGCCACTATAGGTGTGGCAGGGTATACTCAGACATGAGTCCCTTTCTCACTGCTCCATCAGGATTCAAGCAAGCCGGGCCGAAGACGGCTGAAATGCCAGAAACCGGTCCCCGGTAGATTGTCTCCTTTCTGGTGAAGAATTGGCTTGGTAGTTTAGTCTGCCCTGTTCCCATGATGCACTGGGCCAGGGACAGACTGATTTGCATATAGCCAGGTTCTGAGCTGGGATGGGGCAGTGAGATAAATAACGGTGATGGATCAAGCCCTGATCTTTGGACTGGGTAAGAGTGGTCTGCTTAATTCAGATACTCTGTTCATCACCACCCCTCTTCTGAATCGTTACTACTATGTCCAGTCTTAAAATGAAAACCTGTTCTTTTGAATTCAGAATGATTTTCGTGATTCCAAGGGTAGCACAATAAAACATAAAATTATCTGGGTCTGAGTGGCCGAAATTAAAGAGCAGCTGCTGCTTATGTATGTAATTCATACTCTTGGTCATCAACGTGTGGAAGTTCACGCTGGTGGCAATAGTTTGGCCTATGAGGCCGCAAAAACAGCATTTTCGACATATTTGGTTGCAGCAGTTACACGTTCCAAAAGTAAGATTGATGAAGACATCCTGGCGGTTGTTGCCACTACTGACAGGGGAAGTAAATATCCTAAGGGATTCCCTTCAAAGTATTCATATCATTTAAATCCTGATAAAGTTCCTTATGTGAAAATACCAGACGTTGGTGAAAGATTAATTCCCAAAGCGGACCGCAGGTCCACACTGATTACAGCTGCCCACGAGGGTGTTGCGTCTGCGCATGCAGGCATTTTGGCTACTGTTTCTCAGTTACAACAACGTTTCTGGTGGCGGGGACTGTACAAACAGACGCGTGATTATGTCCTTCAATGTGACATTTGCCAGCAGATCAAACCTTCGACTGCTACGCGTCCGCCCCAGACACAGTTGAACATTTCTAATAGACCACTTGGTTGTGTTTATTTAGATCACTGCGGTCCTTTTTCCTCTGATACTGAGTATAAGTATATCTTAGTTGCAGTTGATTCTTGCACATGCTTTGTTTGGGTGCGGCCACACCGCAGCGCTGATTCGCAAAATGTCATAAGAGACTTGCGTATCTTTGTAGGGATTTTTGCCTGTGGCACCTTCCATTCGGATCAGGGTCCAGCGTTCGCCTCTAAGGCATACAAGGATGCCATGACTTCCTTTGGGGTCCAAGTCAAGTTTTCGTCTCCATACCGACCTGAGGTTAATAGTGTTGTGGAACGAATAAATCGAGATTTAAAGCAGTCTTTGACAGCTAGGGTTATAGGTACTGGCAGGAACTGGCGGGCCCATCTCAATGGCGTACAACATGCACTTAATAATCTCCCTAGAAGCTCTCTGGGTGGGCGGACCACATACGAAATGCTCTTTGGTATCAAAATGTTCGTCCCGGACCTTGAAGGTCTAGACCAGGTGGCGGTTGCTGCCCCCTTTGACATAGATGAAAATTGTTATGTTTTACAGAATCTACAAGAGACGAGAGACAGTTTTGCAAAGGAACACTTACCCTCCACATCTGATTCTGCCTTGCAGATTCCGGTATTTGGCTGGCTACCCCGAGTTCTAGAACTGGTTCGAGAGAAGGTCGAAAACAAGTTTGGTCCCTCATATCGAGCTCCAGTTCCTGTACTTGGCTTGCAGGGCACAAAAACATTCATTTCACCATCACTTCCGGGTCTGAAAGAAAAAAGGTACATCTCAATTGACAACTACACAGAGTGGTCGATTCTTCTTAGAATAACACCAGCAGTCTCCTGTCCATCTTTATTGATACATTCAGTTTTGGCCCAGCTTCTAATATCAGGCGTGACGTTGCCCTCACGATGCCTACAGTTTCCAGTCCTTTATTGAGTTCTCCTCAAAATGCTCATCTTGATGAGACTGAACATACTTAGCCTAAAGACTTATCGATCCCTGATTTGCAAATTTGTTTGGCTACTGAGTCCAGATTTTCATTTGACACTGACTCTAACACATCGAAGACCCCTTCAAAAGTGTCTGTTTGTGTTATATGGTTTAAAAATAATTTTTTGATTCTTCCTTGGACCTACATTTGGTTGGTGCTTTTTTCAATTTACCTGTTCATGTCAATTGGATTTGTGATGTATTTTTTCCGTCTTGTCAACGGACAATATGTTGAAGAAAGAACAGGTATTCAACACATTAATGGAACATTGGCACCCCATTCCTCATCGCACAGATTGAAGAGGGACCGGGCTTTTGTTAATAATACTGCTTGGTCTGTCTTAGATGGGATAGTGTGGGATGCTATTAGATTTCAAATCCACGGACCAACGGAGGTTATAAATGTCCCAAATGTCCTGAGGGTTTCTATGGGTGATGTGATTAAAAAAATATATGTTCTGATGATTGGGATGTTCAAGCCGTAGAGTCTTTGTTTTCTGATTTGAAATATTATGTTGCCTTTGATGCTGAGGATTTGTATTTAGATTCCGCAATATATGGTGATTTGTTGTGTTATCAACACTTTGGCAATCACTATCTGCAGAAGGCTAACACCAGGAGGAATATGGTTAATTATACACAATTGTAACATTGTCCCGCTCCTGAAGGCAGCTCTAATTCTAATCCCAATGCATTTTATTTTAAAATGACCGAGAAGTCCACTTCCAAGGTTAGACTTACCCACACGAAATTATTATATTCGAAGTCCTTTCTAGACCAATTGGCTTTTGGGGGCTATGAACAGTGGAAGGATACTATTGATCTTAAATCTGTTTGGGGTTCTAAAAGTTGGCAAGTGCAAGGCACTGAGGCTTTGCATTGTGCATGTCTCATCCTGAACCATATGTTGTTTTTGAATTCTACAATTTCACATACGACTTGCTTTGGATTGGCTACTACTAAAAAATGAAATGCTCCTTCTTTTGCTGAATTAGAGGAATACTCCGGTTGGAATAATAATACCAATTTTTCAATTAGATAATTACAGACCCTGCTATTCAATTCTACCTTTAACATATCGAGCTTGGATCCTAGGGGTTTCTAAGAGTTGGTTGCTGTGGCAAAAAAGTGCAGATTCTTGTCAACATCGTTTTCTGGGTTCAGCTCAAGGTTTCACACAGGTTAGGGTGGATCCCCATTTTGAAAGTGGCCATTCTGTGAATACCTATTGTGTAGGCAAATTATGTCAGAGTTGGCTCAAACATTCCACTTTAGCGTCAGTTAAGCAGCATTTATTTAAATTGACTGACGATGTTGATCTGAATGATTTTGTCAAGGGCCCAGCTTCTGGCAGATCCAAAAGGTGGATATATGCTGTTTACAACGAAGTTTGGAAACTGTCCCAGATTGAGGCTGCTTCACGCATTAGAGCAATAGATCAAGCAAATTTAGAAAAAGTGCTAGCAGTTGTAGATAACAGCATTAACACGATTTCTTCCCGCATTTACACTTTAGATAATATAGTTTCATCTGATGTTGATATTGTGCAAGGAGATGTGTCTGTTTTGTACCATGGTCAAAATCAATTGCGTTCTATTATGCAATTTGTCTGGACTTTGCAAAGGTTGAAGTCAGGAAAAGTGCCCTGGCACTATATGAATACATCATCTTTGTTTGCCCCTTTTAATTTAACTGAAAAGCAACGTTTTATGTCTATGAAAGATGCAACTTTTCCTATGTTACATATTGAGAAGTTGGAACCTTTGCCGTTTTCTGTGGCCGAGACAAATTCTGCTGTGTGGCTAGTCCATGGGTTAATCACTTTACCTTTCCCTCTGTTCAAATTCGAGGCCTTACGTGGTTACATTGAGTGAACATGTAGTCTGCTGTAAAAACGTAATGTTTCATCCTCCGCATGGGAAGCTAGATGTTTCCATCTGGCCGTCGATTACGACCTTGATAGCAGAGGTCAATAAGATGATTCGCATAAGAGCTCTATTGTCTCAGAAAGATGTCGCCCTCACATCTGCTCGTGAAACATTTGTCCTTCACATGGCAAACACCCACGCAGAAGTGCATGCTTTATTAAATATGGATTTGCCCTTGCATTTCAGTGAATTAATTCACACTAACTTTAATGCGTCCTCCACCACAGGGCTGGCTCACTTTTTTAAAGTTGTTAGCTGTGGCCTTGTAACTTCTTTTCAAACTATATTTGGTGTGTTCCCGGCATTTTTTCATTCAATTTTTTCCCAGCTTGTTTGGTGGATTTCCCTTAATGCTCGCTCTGGTTGCAGGTATACTTCTGTTGTTTTGTTTATTTCAAAATGGATGCACATCATGTGTTGCGAGGAGATCAGTCGCCGCTGCTGCTGCTCCACAACCGAAGGCTTGAATATTATGAGTGCAGGTTATGGACTAATCATTCGATTTTCCTTTTTCACATGCATCCAGCCTGTCTTTCATTGCCTGAGTTACGATTTCGACTGGCCCCTGGACTAGTGTCTCTGCAATACGGTGTCTCTTAATGTGGATTATGATCAACTGATGAGCCCCTTAGTTGCTCATGAATTGCTTTGTTCTGGCGGAGGGATTATGGCCTTTACAGCGATGCATGGAGTCTTGGGACGTTGGAATGTGTTCGCAGCGGCGCATTATTTCTTGGCATGCAGTTACATTGGAGAATACCCGAGTTGTCCTCTGATAGTGCTAGAGGATCCGGTTCTTAAGGAACATGTATGTTCCTTCCCTTTGCTAAATTGCATGGCTGAAATGTTTTCAGACAAGAACAATGACTTCCTTTTGGAAGCTGTTGCGACATACTTTGCATATACTTTGTTGGAGTGAGATGTGTTATCGCTTCTCTCCCTTCCATGACCGAGGTCACATGCTGGACATCGAATGTTTTTATTTTTTTCTCTCGTCTTCATTTATTTTTGCACCCAGGCCTATTGACTTCCCTATGCCTGTGGATACAATTGCTTGATTTGAACTACTTTCTCTTTTGAGAGTTTGCTTCCGTTTTTTTCACTTGTGGCAATTTAAACTTGGTTCTGACTATTGTTCTTGAACTCTGCTTTCCAAATTTGACCCATTCTTATTCGTGCTCAGATCAAGGGAGGGTGTCGTGGGACTGAGCCTTGCATTCACACTGTGTTAAGTTGACATGACCTTATTAGAAGTTTAAACGCCATTTATCCTTTCTGCTGCCTTTTCCACACAGCACTCATTGTAATAAATGTTTTGAGTTTAGCAGAGTGTTTTACTTCACACGAGAATAACATGTTTTTCTGTATTAGCAGCCTTGTTTGGTAAGCTTAGTCTGAACAGTGAGTGCTGAGGCCTTCAAGGTTATTTCAGCACAATGGTTGTTATTCGGACTGATTAGCGCACATTCTAGACATAACACATATGCAGCTGTGGCCACCTCTGAGATTGGCGCGTTTAATAATGCACTGCGTAGGCATGATCACACACACTTGGAGAACATTTGCATGCTGAGAGCTGGTGTGGAATCAGATGTGATTAATTTCTGCTAGTACCAGAGGTATGGGGCCGCCTTTGTAATCCCAAGAGACTTTCTGTAGATATAAAATAACCTACTAGCAAGGGAGGGTGAAATATAGGTATATTTTAAACCTGCTTCCATTTAGCATTTTAACATGCTTTCTCCCTTTGTATTTTATGGAATAGTAACTATGCTGATAATCTTGTTGCTTATAATATGTCTGCTTGTAAGATACTGCGCATGAGAACATGGCATTAGAAATAATATTTCAAACTTGCACATGTCTTCTTTTACTCCCTGTTTTGGTCTGATATGATAGTATAACGAAAGAGTGTTCATGTGTTCCACCTTGCCTGAGGTAATCTAAGTTCCATGTTTTGGGTTGTCTAATCATTGGTGTTATGGAAGAGCCAATAAGACACTGATGCTAGTCTGGTAGGGGAAGTTGGGTACTAAGGTGAGTTTTGGCACACCCTAATTCACTGAGGTTCCAAGTCTTTATGCACAGTTCTGTGTAGGAGCAGAATCCCTGCTACAGTAGGATTTGTGGGCCTGTCTTATATAACGTTCTATGTGCATAGCACATGAGCTTAAAGCTGGCTCTTTGGCGTACTGGTCGGCAGTGTGACTCCTTCATGCAGAAGGAAGCTGAACTGTATCTGCTTTTGCTACAGATCACTTTAGCAGCAGCGTTTTGGACCACTTGGAGTCTGGTGAAAAGATAATCAGCCATGCAAACATACAATGCTTTGCCGTAGTCCAGCCTACTCACAAGTAGTGCATGTGTCACCGTTTTCCTATAGTTTAAAGGGATCCAGGGAAAAAGTATTCTAAAGAGTTTTAATGTAGCGAAGCTTTTCCCACACAATAAATGTACTTATTTCTGCATGGATAGGAGGTCATCGAAGATGATGCCCAAATTCTTAGCAGCCTCCCTTGGTTCAGAGGCGGGGCCCAACGCTTGAGGCCACCAACTACTATCCCAGATTGCATGTTCGACTCCAAAAAGTAAGATTTTCTGGCATTTAGTTTTAAGCAATGTCTGGACCTCCAACCTGCTATTTCTATAAGGCAGTGGATGAGATTGTCTTTGGTGTCAACTTTTGTCAGCCTATCAAAAAGGGGAATTATCAATTGTGTATCGTCAGCATTTGAACATATGTCTAAATCCCACTTCCTGCTGATACCAGCCAGGGTAGAGACATATATAATAAAAAGAGTAGGGCTCAAGGTGGCTCACTGTGGAAATCTATAATCAATTATTTTGCGGTGGAGGATTAGGGACCCATTTGGATTATCTGGTTTCGTTTTTTAAGAAAAGGCGCAAACCATGCTAGGGCTTTTGAACAAAGCCATTTTTCATTGAGGATTTGTAGTAGTTTACTGTGGGATACAGTGTCGCAAGCCGCAGTGAGGTTCAAAAGAATCAATGCTAGTGCACTGCTTTGGTCAACTAGTGACCTGATATTATCTGACACAGTTAGCAGGTTTGCCTCGGTGCTGTTGTTGGCCCTAAATCCAGTTTGTGAGGGATCTAGTAAATTATTGGTTTAAATAAAAGTCGTAAGTTGTTTATCGACCAATTTCTCCAAAACTTTAGACAAGTATGGTAGTTGGGAGATTAGCCTATAGTTGGCTGGGTCATAAATTTCAAGACCTGGTTTCATTAGAAGGGGAAAGACTACTGATTTTGTTCCATATATCTGGGAAAGATGCAGACTCTAGGGTTTGGTTGAGGCCTTTGATGACCTGGGGTCATAATACTGACAACAGACGAGAAAATATGAAGTGCGGACATGGGTCTAGTGGAGATCCTGCCTTTATTTCTGTCATGGCTTTGGCTACTTGTTATTCAGAATAAGGTGTCAGACTGTACAGATGAGCATGGGCTGCAGGGTGAGGGGCTAGATGTTCCCAGACCGTATTGTCTTCGTCATTAGAAAAATTAAAAGTTCCATACATTTTTGTCACCTCATCTATAAAGAAGTTATTAAGTAGCTCACAATTCTCAGACGAGGGTGCTATTGATTGAGACAGCGAGGTAGGCTTACAAAGTTCCCGAATTACTTTGTAGAGTTCTTTAGATGAGCTACCATTTTCTTCAATCCTTTTTGTGTAATATTTTGTTTTAGCGTCTTTTAGGGCCCCATGATTAATTTTTTGTTCAGCTAGATTAATATGTTTATCTATGCTAGTTTTTGAGAGTCTCCATTTGTGTTCCTGGATTCTGCACTCCCTTTTCATACGTTTTAATATCAAAGTATACCACTTTTCTGATTGGGTTTTAGTGCCCAATTTCCAAATAAGTTTAGGCGCACACTGATCAAGTGTTTTTTTGATATCTTGCTGTAGCTGTGTAGCTAGTGTATTTGTAGAGTTTTGATAAAATATCCTAGTATCACAGGGGAAGGAGGCACTAAATGATTCCTCAGTGATTTATTTCCAGGCCCTAGTCTTTCACCGTTATATTGTTTCAGTCTTAGATAAATTGTTGGGTAGGCTGAAAGAGAAGGCGATTAGGAAGTGACCTGTCCAGGATAGAGGTTTAATTTCATGAATGTTCATGGATTCTATGTTAGAGAACGATAAATATAAGGTGTGGCCGTCACATGAGTTGGTTTAGTGATCCTCTGGGTTAGCTGCTTTATAGCCATATCGTCATCCAGGTGTTTAACCCCTGGATTTGAGAGGTTTTCGTAATGAAGATTAACATCTCCTATAACTAAAAACTGACTTTGTTTTAAGCAGAGGGCGAAAAGTTGTGTTAGTATGCTAGTACTTAGTCCAGGTTAGTAGCCTGGCAGGTTGTAAATGACCGCCCCTCCAAATAGTTTACAATCACCCACAGACACTGAGAACACTAGAATCTCATGTGTGCCTGCTTGAGTGACTGAGGTAGGAACACAGGTGAGGTGATCTTTATATAAAATTGCTATCCCCCCTCCTCTCTTGCCACCTTTTCTATCATGTTTTAATATTTTATATCCTAAAGGTAAGGCAGTGACAATGTCTGGGGTGTTGTTATCATCTAACCAGGTTTCAGTAACGAATGCCAGGTCTGGGCTCAGATCATCCAATGTCTCCCAGATCTCGATACTGTGTTTAGGGAGTGATCTGGAATTGAAGTAGGTACAGTTCAATTCCTGGATATTGGAATTGTGATTTGATTCTTTCTTTGGATATCAGGCTTGTACATCGCATGCAAGAAAATGGCCCTTCCAACTCGGTGGGGGATGCTTTTATACATTCCCTGTCTAAAAATATTTGTCTCCTATAGCTAAAAGTTCTTCCCTTGTGTAGGAGAGGGGTTCATTGGTAATTGGGGGAATTGGGGCAGAGTTTCTGGCTCTTGTTCCAGTTCGCCGTGCATTGGCTTTTAAGCCTTTACCCCCAGGAAGTGGTGAGCAACTAGAGCGCCGTCCCTCTTCCCCTAAGATGGTGCTCTGGCCAAAGTCGAAAGAAATGAGCCCGATACTCCTCCGCACAAACGGGACCTCCCGCGGCAGACCAAAAGTGAGGGACAGGTAGGTAAAAATGTGATTAAAATTCAGTTAGGTAATACAAATTGTGCAAATATCAGGTTTAAATTGTGCAATAACAGGTTTAAAATAGTATTCTACACAGCGCAGCACTCAGCTTATACCAACCAGTAGCTTTTATTAGCAGGAATATACTTCCCGGGGAGCAGAAGTGGAGTGTGATTGAAAGGGAGGCCTGTGTTGTAGTCCAGGTACTGAAGAAGCTGAGACCATAACTATTTGGGACTCACCTCCAGGTTCAGATAGACCACAGACCGCTCGGATGGCTAATGCAAATGAGGGGTAAATATCCCACATTCTTGAGGTGGACCATCCCCGTACAGGGAATGGACTTAACAGTGGAACACCATACTGGGTCAGATCACACTGATGCTTATTGTGTATCCTGGGTCTTCTACCTTAGTGATGAGAAATCTCGAGGGGGAGTAGTTCTCTCTGGTTCTCCCCAGTTTCAGCCGGGGGGGGGGGCATGTTAGACCTGTCAGCTTTAGGATGGATTTACCCCAAAACTTTTGCCTTCCCCCTCTGCATTTTTTTTCCAAGTTAGTTTTTGCTGGCCTTTGGATTCTTTGCACTTTAACACTGCTAACCAGTGCTAAAGTGCAAGTGCTCACTCCATAAAAAATGGTGACATTGTTTATATCCGATTAGCCTATTTAATTTACTTATATGTCCCTAGTGAAACTGTACTATATGTGCCCAGGGCTTGAAAATTAAATGCTACTAGAAGGCCTTCAACACTTATTGTGCCACCCACCAAAGTAGCCCTTTAAACATGTATCAGGCCTGCCACTGCAACCTGTGTGTGCAGTTTTAAACTGTAATTTTGATGTGGCAAAATTAACCTTTTGCCAGGTCCAAACCTTACTTTTTAACCACATCGCTGCTGCACCTTTTCCTCTCCGGTGCTGAAGACTTCAGATTTACATAGTTTCATGACGAGCTCAGCTCGTCATCAGCACAGCTCCACTGTGCCTCATGACGAGCTGAGCTCGTCATGAGCATGGAAAGGGTTAATACACATAAGTCAACCCTAGGATAGGCCCTGGACAACCCAATGTGTAGGGTGCAGTGTACTTCAAAGTTTGGACATTTGCATTTTAAGTTGTACATGTCCTGGTAATGAAAAACTCTTAAATGTGCTTTTCACTACTGCAAGGCCTACCTTTCATTAGGGTAACATTGGAACGATCTTGTTAGATTTAATAAGCTGTAGCTTTGAAATAGGAAGAGGTAACCTGTTCATTTGTGTGTCTTTGGAATTGTAAATAAGTATTGGACCTTAGGCAACTCTTCAACACACTTCTCGATTTCTGGATACTCTGCCAGGAAAATGGACTGCTGTGCTGCTGAAAGGACTGCCACTCTGCTGGACTGTTGTCCTGAAGGACTACTGCCCAGCTCTGCTGACCTTCTGCCTGCTTCCCTCTTGCCTGAGTGAGAAGGACTGGCCAACCTGCATTTGTTGAACTCAGGACCCCAGAGTGCTTCTAAGAGCTAGCGGGCTGACTTCCTGACTTGAGTCTCAGTGACAGAAAACCCCAACAACCTTAACCCCAGCACCTGGACTCTGCCATCTGTGAATCAATGTTGCCAAGTAAGGCCATCCCAGTCCCGGACCCTTGGAAGTGGGCCTAAGTTGTTCTGACAACCTTTACGGATCAAGTGGGCCAGACACATATCCTCTCCTGCACGGCATAACCCTGAATAGAACTGATGCATTACTGCTACTGTGTGGGCCATTTCTGTTCGCAAACACCCACATTGAGTTGCAGCTTGTTACCTCATCAGACCAGCTGAGGCATGATGCATCCTCTATGCAGGTCTCCACATCCTTCGTAGACAACAGCCGCAACAGTGATGTCGGATTCCGCATCGAATCGCCCTCACTGCTGGACACATCCTCAATGCCGGACTTCACATCGCATGCACCTGTCAAAGAGGTCCTTGACAACTGTGCAGGACCTTACACTGCAGCCTCACTGCATCTCGAAACTGGTGCATTGCTTTGGCTGTGTAACTCTTCTTCGATGCAGATCCTAGTAATGCCCCACATACCAGAATTTAAGGTACTTTGTTCAGCAGCCCTAACTGTGTCCCTGTATATGGCCCATGCTGGATCACAGTTGGTCTGAAATTGTGATTTGATCCTGGAACAGAGCGATCAGATATCCACAACTGGCGCTTTGTGCTTTTTGCTGCTATTTTCACTGGAATCTCTAAACCTGCATATCTCCAGTTTTACTGTTTTGATATTTGTCATTTTGATATTGTTTTATTTAGCCACTTATTTGGGAATAAGAATAACAGCTAAAATACAAGACATCAACAAAATAAACTACGATGAATTAATTAAATCTACTAGGTTACTATTAAAACAATGGCATAGGCTACCTCTCAATATAATTGGCAGAATTAATTTGATTAAAATGAAGGTATTACCTAAATTTATATACCTATTTCGATCTATACCATTAGCACTAAATAATCAATTTTTTAAGAAATTGGATGGAATATTTAGCAGTTTTTTATGGGGATATAAAAAGGCGAGAAGATCATTGAACCTTATGAAAAATGATACATCTGAAGGTGGGCTTAATTTTCCGGACTTTAAATTATATTTTTGGTCTGCCTTCACTAATCGATTAATGTTCATTACTCAACGAAGGAAGGGCTTTATTTTTTCATTATTTCATGTTAAAATCTGATTCAAATCTATTCTTATTTAGAACTAATGATCCCAACTACTACAAAAGAGTCAAATTTAAGACAGCTAGAGATATAACAAAGATATGGGGCAATATTTTATCTTTTTGTGAGACTAACTTTTTTCATTCAAATTTACCACTATGGGGAAATCCAGGCCTACCAAATATCTTTAATGATAACACTGGCCATCGATGGTCTAGACTAGGTATTAATACCTTAGGGGACTTATATAATGTACAGGGCTTCATGGATTTCGACATTCTTAAGCAACTTTACAACCTATCCGAAAATATGAGATACAAATTCCTACAGATACATGATTTCCTGATCAATAAAAAACAAATTTTGGAAGCCCCAGAATCTGACATCTGGATCTGTCTACACTCATCAAAAAAACAAATCTGTTATAAGTGAGACATATAGAACTCTTATTGCTGTCAAACCTAACGATTGCAGCAAGCTCGCTGATAAATGGAGCAGAATATTGGGATCAAACATAACTCCAACACAGATAACAAATTCTTTAATGAATATTATTAAACGAGCACGATCATCCAGCTTAAGACTCCAACAATTTAGAACAACATGTATGCTATATTACACCCCTGAAAAAATCTCTAAATGGTCTCATAACAACACTCATAGCGATCACACTAAATGCCCTAAATGTTCTACTGAAGCGGCAGACCTGACACATATGCTGTTCTCATGCCCGAACCTGAAAATCTTCTGGTGCGAAGTTGAAAAAATCTTGCATTTGAAGCAGATACAGATACCAGCTCTAACAGCGGTGTCAGTTCTATTAGACATTTATCCAGGTTCACTTCCACATGCCGCCCTGATTACGATATTAATGTCCTGTGCTAAACTAAATGTGGCAAGAGCTTGGATCAGCTCAGAAACACCAAAAATATGGGATTGGTGGGCATTGGTAACGGAAGTACACTCAATGGAGCTTGCTTTAGCAAACATCAGGGGCATAAAAGCAATGAAAAACTATGAAAAAAATTGGGGTACTTTTATAGAACGCTGATGCTACACTTTTGAAAAACTGTGTTATTTGACAACTTTCATAGTGTTTGGAGATTGTTAACATGAAATTGCTATTTTTTTTTCTTCTTCTTCTTCTTGCCTTTCTTTTGCTTTCAACTGCAATATCGACCTAATTGTGTATCTGTTATGTATGACAGCCATTATATATATGTATTGTGTTTTATGCACTATTATTATTATCTTCTTTCTTTTTTTGTTTGCTGTTCTCCTCTTCAGCCTGCTAACAATAAAAAAATTTAAAAAAAAAAAAGATATTGTTTTATTTATTAAAACATACTATATTGTTCCAATCTGGTGTAGAATCCTTTTTGATGTGTTTTTTTCACTGTGTTACTGTTTGAAATGTTGCACAAACACTTTACACATTGGCTCTAGGTAAAGACTGACTGCTCTGTGCCAAGATACCCGAAAGTTGAACACAGGTTAATTTATCATTTGCTTGTGACTTCACCCTGAGAAGGACTGTGCTTCCTGTTTGAGCAGGGCTTCACCCTCCTCAATCAGTAATCTAATATCTTACATCAATTATGATTGTGAATCCTGATTTATGTTTTCGTCAGCAGCTGTTAAGATATTATAAGAAGCTCTCTCTCTCTACAGTGTGCTAAAATGACATACACTGTGCAGAAAGTCTAGTGGATCCCCAGCTGGCATACAGAAATAAAAGCAGATAATTAAAATGCTCTTTTTTGGTAATGTGGGCAAGCAGTTAGGTTTCTCAGAGGGTAGTGTTAAACATTTGTTTAACTCACAGAGGCAATAAATGAAGCACACACTCAAGAATAAAACCAAGGCCAATTTATAAAAATAGTATTGATTTTTATGTAATTGTGAAGACCAAAAACTCCATGTCCATCAAATCCAAGTTCCAGGTGTAGGGGTGCCACCTAAATACTGAATTTAGGGGTGTTACAGGTGAAGACAGGGAGTAGTCAATGGGCTACCTATGTTTAGAGTTCCCACACCCTCCAAGTGACCATTGCCTGTTGAAAGTGGCACTATCCAAGCCATGATAGGTTGTTTCTTCACTATCCCAAGATGGTGGATTTTCAGGAGAGGGGGTCACATCACTTACCCCACCCTAGGGGTAGTCCTGGCTGGGTGGGGACCCTCATTTAACTAATTTTCACGCCTGTCCTCCCACAAAAGTTGGAGCTGGACAGGGGGTTGATATTCCCCATTAACTTGGGAAGCCTGGACTGAAATTCAAAAGGACCAATGCCTTTGAAGTTTCCCGCCCTGGAAGATCATTCTGGTCTGGAGGATGTGTGAAGCACCCCCGCCAAGAGCAGGCTTTGTTTCTGGCCTCTGAGAGTAAAGACCTACCTCCTATGAAGTCAGAAACAGGTCAGGTAGTGGCAGACTAGTCAGAGACCACACCAATATTTGGTAGGTTTTCAGGGGACCCTCTAGAGGGTGTCCTGTGTGCATTTATTAACAAATCTTCCGCCAACATCAGTGAGGATTTATTAAGACAAGATGTTTGGGTTACAAACATCTTAGGGAACAGTGAAGCCAACATGGAGCTAGGAAACTCGTAAGGGCAAGTATCCAGTCCACGTACTCTTTATTGCTTCCCGGTGCACTTACGATATCCTAGGATGGATCAGATTTTGCAAGGTCATATCTGCTCATGCAGATATGTCTGCACGTGGGATATAGTGCACTCTGCCTTAGGCCTGCAAGGTCTGCAGTAGGAGGCACTTACCTATATCTCATCAAGTGTTTGTGTGCCAGATTTCTTTGCACCAAGACAAGCAGCCTCCAGTGGCAGTTTTCATGGTCTTGGTATGGGGTTCCTGGGGTGGCATAAACAATGCTATAGCCCCAGTGGATCCTCTTCAGAACCCATACCCCAGGTACCAGTGGTATAATTTACTAGGGACTAGCTTGGTGATTGGAGGAGGGCATAGGCAGTGACAGGGAGATGGCTGGACTGCATTGGTACTACCTGGGGAATTTAAGGAGTGAATGAAAAGTGTGTGGGTGGTTAGAGGACTGCATGGGTAGTGCACATGTGATTGTAGCAGTGCATGAGTTAGTGCCTGGGTCATTGCATGAGTACATGGGTAGCAATGGATGATTAGAGTAGTACGGCCAGGAGAGTGCATAGTGTATTTGTAAGTGCTTGGTTATTGGCGCAGTGATAGGGTACATGGTACTGGCTGGGTGATGATTGGAGGAGTGCACGGGGAGTGACAAGGTGATTGGTGGACTGCATGAGTACTACCTGGGAAATTGAAGGAGTGAATGAGAAGTGTGTATGTGGTTATGGTTCTGCATGTGTGAGTGCCTTGGTCATTGCATGAGTACATAGGTACTGACAGGATGATTAGAGTACTGCAAGGGTAGTGCATGTTGAATTTATAAGTGCTCGAGTATTGGTGGAGTGATTAGATAAGTACATTGTACTGGCTGAGTGATTGGAGGAGTGCATGGGGAATGACAGGGGGATTGCTGGACTGCATGGAAACTACAAGGGTAATTGAAGGTGTAAATGAACAGTGACTAGGTGGTTAGTGGACTGCATGGGTAGTGCACAGGGGATTGCAGCAGTGCATGCTTCAGTGACTGGGTCATTGTATGACGACATGGGTACTGACACAATGATTATAGTACTGCAAGGAGAGTGCCTGAGTGAATTTATAGGTGCGTGGATATTGGTGGAGTGATTGGATAAGTACATGGCCTAATAGTGAGAGAGTGATTTCTGCACTGCATTGGTACTACATGGGTAATTGAAGGTGTGAATGAGCAGTGTCTAGGTGGTTAGAGGACTGTATGGGTAGTACAAAGGTGAATGTAGTAGTGCATGGGTAGTGTTTGGGTTACTTAATCTTACCATTTCGATTTTCGATAGTAGATATGAAAGTCATTGAAACGATTGCTTCAGTTCTTTTTTATTATCAACATTTTTTAAAGTTTTAAACTTTAGAATTTTGGTCTGTAAATGAGAAGAAAAAAAATAGTTATAACATAAAATATTATATTTTGAAGTACATAACATAATTTTGCAATTACATAACATATTCAGGTTGCCTTTTTTGCTGTTCTCAGATTCCATTGAATTTCACCATGGACAGTGATTTTAATGTTGATCATCATGTAACAGCGGGCAAAAAAATACAATCAATAAGATTCAACAATCTATGTTCAAAATATTCAAACTCAACTATCTGTTTCCTTTTCCTAAAATAAACGCACTCAATAATATTGCATATAATACAAAGATCAAATATATGAAATATTTTTGTCTAAAACAATTTTGTAGGTACAATATTAAAGACCAGAAACAATAATTGAATCACCAATCTAGATATCTTCCCTATAGGCCGAATAATATTTCCAAAATCATTTGTAATGAGAATATCCAAAACAAACTTCTTAATTCATATTGACTTCGTCCCAATAGGCCAAATGATGTTTCTGAAATCGTTTGTATCGAAAATACCCAAAATAATCTCATTAATTCATGTTGACATCTTCCCAAAGGGTGAATGATGTTCTCAGAAATTTGGCATCAAAAATATTAGGTATGAATTTGGTAATTCATTAGGCAACCAATGTTTGAATTGTAAATGGTCATCATTACAATGTGCCCATCCTTTATTGTTCATAAAATACACAGTATAGTGTCCAGATGTAGTAGAAGCTCAATCGTGGAAAATAATTGCCACTGCTTTAAAAATTCTTCCTAAAATTGACAGTTGACTTGTCACAAAATCTTTAATATTAGTTTCCAATTTTCTTCAGTCTGGTCTGCAACATTGTATCATTAAAATTACATATTGCCCAAATCTTTCTATAAATAATGTTGATAACATTACAGGTTTGCACTGACTACATTTCATATTTTGATTTGCTAATTTTACAAATTTTTTAAAAGATACTATTTTACAATCTGGTATTGTCATATATATAAATCTCTCAGTGTCTATTTCATTGTTAGAAGTAAACGTACAATCTTCACATTCATGTTTCCTTCTGTAACGAAGTCCAAAGAGATTTTCAAATTCTATTCCTTCATCTTCTATTACTGCATGCATTAACATAGGATATTTTGTAGCATCTTGCTGTACATTAAATGTACATTATGAAGAACCAGAACATATTTCCCTAAGATTCCGAATGCCAGAAACACTTTGGATTTTAGATTTATCAGTTCTCAAGTTTTCCAAAATAAAATGCAACAAGAAACAAAACCTTTTTTCTCGATTCTCCAAAATTTTCTGTTGGAGATTAAAAATACAATGTTCACCACTACATTAGCATAGCAGTTGATACCTAAACTATATTCTAACTCATATCCATAAATATCTTCAACACTGTCCATTTTTTGTTTGTTTGGAGCCTCAACATTCTCCTGCTTTTTATTCTTATTTCCAACCTCACTACAGAGATTCTAATATGTTTATTTTCGACCTTCCACACGCTTTTCATATACAGGATATTCAACTAAGATGGGAGCATACATTCTTCTTAACCGATTATAGTCTTGTACACAATTTGTATCCACACTAATCTTTCTCCCATCAAAATCAATCAAATACAATCCAGATAAAGTTCTGATTCAGGACAATGTAACATATGCAATTCCCTCTTTAAACACAGTACTTCCAATGCTTAGCAGAGCACTTTCTACACTTAAACCTTGAGATTTATGAATGGTCACTGCATATGTTAAAGAAAGAGGAAACTGTTTTCTACAAACAAACACATCTTTAACAAGCAAAAAATGAACAGAACTACTTTCAATCTGTTTTACTTCTTCAATATGATCAAATGTATTCTTCAAAAATTCAATTCCATCTATATTTGGATAATTAACAAAATCAACAACTTTTCCTATTGCTCCAGTTACTACTCCTTTTTCCACATCCAAATTATGCCGTAAAATGATGGGACAGTTTTCACATACATATAAGTTCTTTTCTTAACCAGCAGCCTTCGATATATATTTTTCCAAAGAATCCAATTTCTCTGACAAAATAATAGTAATTCCTTTCTGCTCTATTTTATCAATGGATTCCTTTTTTATTATTTGTTGTTTTTCCAGCTTTAAAAGCTCTACATTGAATATAGAACACTCTCACACTGTTGACATTGGGCAGAATATAGATTTATTTTCTCCAATTTTTTTGTATATTCTTTCTGGAGCAACATTTATATTTTGAAACAAGTTTGTAAGTAGCTGACTTTGCAAAGCTTCTTTACCATGTTCAATACACCAATTCTTATATCTTGAAGAATGCTTCCATAATCTTTATCACTTACCTGTCACATATTTTTATTAAGTTCTTTGGGGCAGATTTATGTTAACTGGCGCATCCCCAGGGATGCGCCAGTTAACGTGCGCCACAGTGCGCCACTGCTCCGCCACCCATGGTGCGCCGCATTTATGATGCGGCGCACCATGGTGCAAGGCAGTGAAGATGCAGTGAAGTGCGACATGACTCCTGCAATGCACAGGAGCCACCCCTACAATGCATGGTGCATCACCCTTACGCCTGCTTCAAGCAGGCGTAAGGAATTGACGTAGAAAGTGACTGAGTGAAATCTCATAGATTTCACTCAGCCACTTTTGCGAGGCGCACCTGCCCCGGAACGCCCACCCTGCGCCGGAACGCCCACAAGCGGCGCAGGGCTTTACAACGTGACGCATCTGCCTAGATGCGTCACGTTGTAAATCGATCGTAGGGATGCGCCACGTTTACGCCGCCTTGCGTGACGCAACAGCGGCGTAAACGTGGCGCAAGGGACTCATAAATCTGCCCCTTTGTATTCAAAATATGACCAAATATTGACATTTCCAATACTTCCCAAAGATTTTCTGGTGTCTTCATGCACAAGTTTTTTAAAAACTGTTTGTCCTTTTACAGGAGTAAGTTGCAGTAGATTGCTGAAAACTATCACATGTTTTCCTCCAAATAACCGATCATATTCTGTTTTTAAAGTGTGCTGCATTATTAAATGTACATAGGCAAGCATTAAGTTTGAGACCATGCTCACCTCATCAATGATCGGAGGTTTCATTTTCTTTAGTATCTTGAAACTTCCAAACAAGCTTCTCCAGAAAGCTGGTGATATTCCAACTTGTTTTTATAGTCAACAGGTAGCATTAGTATACAATGTAATGTAATTCCTTTAATGTTGTGTGCTGCTACCCAGTTGGAACAAGAACAATTGATGGACAGAATGCAGAACAATGTCATAAATTCACCCCAGTACAGAGATCTGTTCCTAAATACATCGCTTTTATGCTCACCATACCATTCCAGTTTGGACCCAGCCATATGCAAATCAATCTTAACCCTGCGCCCAATGTGAACAGTCCATTCCGAACTGCCAGGCCAGGTCCTTCCTGGACTGGAAACAAGCATCCTAGGACCGGTTTAGGGCTTTCAGCCCTCATCAGCCAGTATAGCTTGACTCCAGTGACATGGAGAGTGTGGGACCCACGCCTGGGTATACCCGTCTCACTCGGGGTGACAAATGCAAAAAGAACAATTGATAGACAGAATGCAAAACAATGTCATACATTCACCCCAGTACATAGATCTGGGCCTAAACTGGGGTGGCATAGTGGGCAAAAGAACAATGGATTTAACCCAGATATTTTGACTGGGGGAGAATGTTTTCATTGTCAGCATTCTGTCCATAATTTGTTTGCTGTAATACTTTTCACCCTAAGTGAGATGGGTATGCCCAGACATGGTTCCCTTGCTCACTGTGCCAAATTAGAGAGCTTGAGACGCGCTTTTATTCTGACGAATCACCTGCAACATTAGCATTGTTGAAATCCAGACTTCTGGATTATAATGACAAAGCGCAGAGTGGAGTAAAGTTCCTTGGGAAATGCAGAGTGGCGCGTAAATTTGGGGAAGGAGATAGGCAAGGGCGTATGCTCTCTAACATGATTCGTCCTCCGCGATCTTCGGCCTACATTCCCGAGCTGGTCAATAAGGAGGGTAATAGTGTGCGAGGTCCATAAGCAGTACTTCATGAATTTGCCTCATTTTACTCTCCCCTATGTACGGCTACACAAACTGGCTGACGGGAGGGTATGGAGGCCTTTTTGGAATCCCTAGAACTGGTTTGGTTTAATAACTGACATCATGAATATATGAACTTACCATTTGCAGTGAAGGATGTAGCCGACGTGATTGGAAGTCTCCCCTTGGACAAAGCACTGGGGTCAGACGGGCTGACGACAGCCTTTTACAAAGTATGTGGAGGAACTTGTGCCTCAGCTTCTTGCGGTATATGAAGAAGCCCTTGAATCGGGTATAGTACCCCCCACAATGCAAGAGGCAATCATTATAACTTTATTGAAACCTGATAAACCGGCTTCTGAGATTGATTCGTATCGCTCTCTGTCGTTCATTAATGTAGATGTCAAGATCTTGGCAAAACTAATAGCAAATAGGTTACAACCTATGTTTCCTATTATAGCACGTCCAGACCAATCGGTATTTATACCGAGGAGGTCTACCTCCCATAATATTAGAACCATTTTTTCGGTGTTGCATTACTTGCACCCGCATGTGCCGGCTGCAGCAGTGTTTCTAGACGCAACCAAGGCCTTCGATTTGCTCAAATGGCCTTATTTATTCTGGATATTACAGCAGATAGGCTTTAGTCCTCTCTTCATCAACTGGATCCGATTATTATACATTGAGCCAACAGCTAGATTACGTGCTAACGACCTCCTATCGGATCCTTTTCCGATAATTTGGGGAACGTGACAGGGGTACCCCCTCTCTCCCCTGCTGTTTGCGGTTGCGATGGAGCCTCTGGCTGCAAGCATCTGACAACATCATAAGGCGAGAGGGATACATTTCAGTTCCAGGAGCCTTTTGATATCCCTCTACGCAGATGATGTTACGCTGTATATTCTAAATCCTGCGCAGAACTTAGATGTTGTCCTGAGAGAATTCATTGGATTTGGAGAATTTGGCAGGCATTTCTATCAACTGGACTAATTTGGTAATATTTCCCTTGACTGATAACACCAGAGATGTGGTGGGAGGCTGATAAAGTAAAATATTTGGGGATTTGGATTAGTCGGGACCTCCAGGAGGTGTGCAATTTGAATTATGGGAAGGCAATATATTGGCAGGAAGACAAAGTAGCGCTATGGGCCAAACTTCCTTTATCAGTGGCAGGGAAGATAGCACTGGCGAAAATGGTTGTTCTGCCTCAATTTTTATATCTTTTTGTCAACTTAGCGATTATTCTCACCCAACCACTTTTCCGCATGCTGCGCTCTTTGATGATCTCTTTGGTATGGGCGGGCGGACAGGCTTGAGTCTCATGGGAGATGCAATCTCTTCTGCTAAAACAGGGCGGCCTAGGTGCCCCAGACATGAAACTATATGCAATTTGTGCGCAATCTCAATTTCTGCACTATTGGCTTTATCCTACACCCTTAATGCCACATGCAACTGTGAAGGAGAATGCAGTAGCACCGGTTCCAATTCATGTAGCTCTATACCAACTGCAGCATCGGCCACAGAGGGCATTGACACCCCTGAAACCCTACATTGAGCCTGGGATGGGCTGCGGAGGCGTGCAGGAGCCCGGATTTTATATGCCCCCTCTATCCCCTTAACACAAAATCCAATGTTGTCCAATGTCAAGGACGAAATCAGCAAAGCACTTGTGCAGACGATGCAACTACACACGTGTGCGGATCTTTACCCGGGGACACTTTTAGAGACCCCCAGCACCGGAGGAGGGTCAGAGGGTCCTTTTTGGTAAACTATTTCTTTACCACAAGTTACGGCTTGCTTGCTGCGTATTACATAGTGACTTCCCAGGCCCGTCACCCCCTTTGACAGCCCTGGAAAACTTACTTCATTCACCATCGCCACGTAGGCTTATAACCAGGCTCTACGCACAAATGCAAAACACAGCCCCGGTGACGACACCTAATGCTTTGTTAAGATGGAATGCTGAGCTCCCAGACACACTGACCGATGACCAATGGGCCTACTGCTGTAATCAGTTAAATGAATTATCCACACCACAGTTGACTGCACAAACCACTAGGATTCCACACCTGCAGCACGTGCAACATTTGTAGCCTGGGGTAAAACAACACCACCACTTTCAGATACAATACAGGCACCCAACACAGGATACGTCAGTAATCAGGAAACCCGAGCAGGTCCCCTGATTGCTACTAATTTCCTCCTGAGGCTTGAGCCGGGAGGCAGCTTTTTTAATTGTGTTGCCGCATTTGCACTTCTTCCTGTGTGTCCGCTCCCTCCCCCTCGCTCTTGATTTTAAAATTTAAAATTGAAATAGGAAAGAACTCCCTCTACATTAGCGCTGCTCGCTTACTGCGCTAGGACATACTTTTTTAGCGAGATTCCTCTCCTCGACTCGGTCGACTGTCAGACCGGCCTCAGAGGGGACATCTGATTATCAGGGAAGTCAGGCAGCGGCCATCTTAGTGAGGGCTCGCGCTGCACGTCGCGCTTCGAGCGCATAAAAACATACGTCCATGGCTCCGCGCAGCGGACGCGCATTGCGAGCGCGCCGATCGCGCGCCGGAGTCAAGCCAGAGTCCTGCCCGTCTGCGCCCGTCCGCGACCAGACGGGACGCGGGGCAGGTGACTCTGGTCATATTACCATCACGCTGGCATCCGAGACTGCGCCCTCTATTCTGCAATACCGCTACACTCGCGAGATGTTACTCGAAATCGGTAAGACCCCCACTAAATCATGTTATCACTCCATAGACCCCAATGAACTGTCATCTCAATGCAACTCCTGCAACTTTCGTTTTGTTAATGTCCCCAACCCCAACCATCCGGCACCCAATCTTAAAGTGATGCTACTTAATTGCAGATCCATGGTCAAGCATAAATTGGAACTTCACGACCTTTTATTAAATCATGACTTTGATGTAATGTTTTTAACAGAAACCTGGCTAGAAGAATCCTCATCCCCAGAAATACTTGAGACAGTCCCGCTGAATTACAGCTTACTAAGAATTGATAGGCCTATACAGCGCGGTGGAGGTTTTGCTATGATCTTCAAAAAAGAACTGGAATGCACCCTTACTAACAAGGGCATCACCAACAGTGAAAGTGGTACTTTCACCATTAAAGTGACCCCTGGCATGACCATTACTGGGATTCTCATTTACAGGCCGCCTGGCAATGCCACTCCTTTCTGTAACCAACTTATAGAAACGGCGACGCAGCTAGTTATCAAATACAACAACTTTAATACTAGGTGACCTTAATCTTCATTTCGAAGATTTACATGCTAAGGAAGCTCAACTTCTGAAGACTGCCCTACAAGCTCTGGGTATTACCCTGCTATCCACCTCCCCCACTCATAAACATGGCCATCTTCTCGATCCCATCTTTGCGACTTGGGAAGGTATTGACATACAACCTCCGGTCCCCATCATTTGGTCAGATCACCATATGATCATGTTCAACATACCCAAGACCAGGTCTAAGAATAATGTCCACAAACCCTTGTATGCCAAACGACGCAATTGGAAAAACTATACCCCAGAACGTCTGATTGACGAATTAAAAATCCACCCTCCTCCCCAAGGCCAGTCCCTTCAAGAAACCTGGAATTCATACGAATTATGGCTAAGCAAGGCCCTAGATAAAATCGCCCCTTGGACCTGCAAGCCCCCAGCTAGGAGAACAAAATCTGAACCGTGGTTCTCAGAAAAATTAAAGATAGCTAAAGCTCGTTGCAAAGCGATTGAAAGGAAATGGAGAAAGAATTACTCCATGGAACTGAAGGAGACCTACAAACAAGAACTAAGGGCCTACCAGAGACTTATAAGAGAGGAAAAAAGTCACTTTTTCCAAAATAGAATTGAAGAGGCCAAAAATCCTTCTAAAGAACTGTTTCGGATCCACAAGGAACTAACAGACACGTCAAGCCTGGACACGCAGGACACGTTCTCTAATGAACTATGCGAAGAAATTGCAGACTTCATTGTCAACAAAGTAGAGAAAATTCACGCCACTTTCTCCACCCCCCCAACATCTGGTACGACAATTCCCCCTCTTTACAAAACCACTCTTACCCATTTTTCCACTCCTGACAAAGAAAAACTGTCCAGTATAATCAACAGTATCCACTCTGGCTCCCCTAATGACGTATGTCCGTTAGATAAATGCAAAGACATTATGGACATTGCCCTCATGAACCAAATAAGCCAACTCATTACCCTTTCTTTCAAAGAATGCCATGTCCCGGAGGCTTGGAAAAACGCCCAAGTCATTCCCCTGAAAAAAAAACCTAATGTTCCGATCACTCAATTCCAAAATCTTAGGCCAATATCTCTACTGCCTCAATGCGCCAAAATAATAGAGAAAATTGTTAACATCCAACTTATGGCGTTTTTAGAGGAAGAAAACATTCTTCACCCCACTCAATCCGGTTTCCGACCAAATTACTCAACGGAGACAGCTGTCTTATATTCCACGGAATATATCCGCAAGATGGTGGACGAGGGTGAAACAGCAGCGTTGGTCATGCTTGACTTAAGCGCAGCTTTCGATACTGTGCTACATGCCACGCTGCTGTCCCGTCTTTCAGATATCGGAGTAAAGGACTGTGCACTGGCGTGGATTAAATCTTTTCTAACTAACAGAACTTTCCAGCTTCATTGCCCGCCCTTCAAATCGTCATCTCGGACCGTCAGCCATGGGGTTCCACAGGGCTCTAGTTTGAGCCCTACATTGTTCAACATCTATATGGAACCCCTGGCTCAGATCATAGAGAACTTTGGGGTTGGCATTGTTAGCTACGCCGATGACACTCAGCTGATGTTTAGGCTTACTCCTAATACCGAGGAGTTCGCCTCAAACTTCTCGGAGTGCATGGCTGCTGTGGCCGTGTGGATGGACAGTAACTGCCTCCGTCTTAATGGAGATAAGACTGAGGTGCTAGTGATAGGGAATCAATCCTCCCTATGGTCTCAAGCGTGGTGGCCCACATCTCTCGGCGAATGCCCCCGACCTGTCGAGAAGGTCAAGAACCTCGGGATCATGATCGACTCGGATCTATCAGGAAAATCCCAAGTTAACAAGATCATTGGAAAATGCATCGGCACATTAAGAACTCTCAGAAAAATCATTGACCTTATACCGATCAAAGCCAGGAAAACCATTGTGCATGCTCTTATTACACCTCACCTGGACTACGGGAATGCCCTCCTTCTAGGCATCAACCAAAAACATCTACACCAGCTGCAATGTGTACAAAATGCAGCAGCCCGTTTGGTATTAGGCCTTCCCAAAAGGACTTCTGCCAAAACTGCATTATCCAAACTGCACTGGCTCCCCATTAAGGAGAGAATAAAATTCAAGAGCCTCTGCTATGCCCATAGGATAGCCCACAACAAGGGCCCCACCTACCTAAGGAGCCTCATGACCATTCACCGCCCTACCCGAAACCTGAGGTCCTCAGGAATGTCCCTTTTCAAACTCCCCCGCATCCACAAAGCAAAAATCGGTGGTCGCTCCTTTCGTTATCTAGGAGTGAAACACTGGAATGCTCTGCCTACTCATTTAAGAATGGAACCATCGGAAACTTTATTCAGAGCTAATTTGAAAACCCACCTGTTCCCTCAATAACTCCTCCTCGCTTTCTCCCTTTGACTTGACTTGATTCTCGGTTGAGATTCTTCAGCAATTAGCGCGGGGATACACAGTCGTGCAGCCATGCGCTTAATAAATGTTTTCTTCTTCTTATTATTATTATTAACTGTCTTACCAGTTTTGTTATATATATACTAATTTGTGGTTGCTGAAAGATATATGTTGGAAGTACTGTAAGACAGCTTTAAACACGCATCCAACAATACCGCAGAAAATTGTTGAATGGGGACACCTCATATGCTCTAGTCTCACATGATTGCAAGGGTGGGGTTGACAGAACTAAATTTCGCTTTCATGGCATTGATGTGGTGATGCCCAGCAAAAGAGGTGGCAACAGATAACTGACCCTCAGACAACTCAAAGCCAGATGGATTTGCACCCTACGCTCTTCCACATTGGGTCTTAACAGTGATAATGATATGCACTACTTCTTGTAATAGTTATCCTTTTTTCACCACACTGAGATCCCTATATGATAGTAGTCTGCTCGTCCCCCCGTGACTAATGATGCATATTTCATTGATTGATGTAGAACTTACCAGGGTCTAGATTGTTGTCCTTATGAGGGGTCCGGATCATTGAGATGTATTCTCAAATGCCTTGAGATTTGTTCTACATATCAGCCCAGTCTGTGAGACTGTTAGTATTGGGCTATATCTGATCATTGTGTACACTCCTTAAGCACCAGCATGTTGCATCACTGTACTTATGGATTATATACCACCTTATGTTCATGGAATCTACCCTCGCTTTCCTTCTGATTTACACATCTCTCAGTTGATTTCTATAACATATGTTTAGTGTAAACTAATCGAGTTACTACTGTTTTACTGCTTTTTCTGAATCAGGTATCCTCAGAAGCGTGTATGTTCCAAGCTAGTTTCCGGTTCTAAAAATGTACACCCCTATATTTCTTTTTTGTCTGATAACAAATATGTATAGAATAAGATGGACCACCACAGGGTCAACAATCATTCACATCTTTGCTTACCACTAATGTAATATATATGATTAACTCTAATGTATTCAATCTTATTGACCGCAAACTGGACTACTGGATGTACATTTGTTGTAACATGACCATGTCTGCGAATTCACCAATTGTACACAATTGAAAAATGTTTCTCATGTCACCTTTTCCGTATATCTCACAACTATTCTCATGTCAGCACGAAATTCTACTCAGTTACAACAATGCGCAGCAAATTTCAGATCCCCCTAAGACCGCTGCAAAAATTTTGAACATGCTCCTACTCTCATTAATTTTATTCATAGTTTGCCCTCTTTTAGAGACTATTTAATTCAGGCTCATTTGCTTTTTACCGGGGTTTAACTGACGCACTGCTTGTACTTTGATCAAAGTGGTATTTACTTCCCATTGGTTTTTCGGTGCTCAGACTAGTATTATGGCCGCCTTCTGACACAGGGTTGTCAGTCTAGACTCGCACAGGAGGTAACCTCTAACCCGGGAGCACTGTACGGGTTCCTTACATAGATGGGACCTGGAAAGAATCACAGTAACTACGCAATCCCGTCAGGATGAGACGCCACCGGAAACGGCCCAATAACTGCGTGTTTAACTGCAAGTAAGCAATGGGTCGAGCCACTGTGCCCGTAGCAGGGGGTGAGTTTGCAGGCTTTTAACTAACCGCTGATAGGGGTTGCTTTGGGACCCAGCCAGCAATTAGGTGTTTCTTGACCGATTTCATAACCGTTGTTATGTTCTATGCAACAGTACTATCTGTGGGTGCGCAGGCTGCACGGAGGTCGACTTTTTTACAGACATTGCATCAACGATACCCTAGTTGTTTCTATTGTGATGTATAGAAATGTAAATACGCTTTGGTGGCGAGAAAACCAAGGTTCCGGCCACCCGGTAAATCCTTCTTTGCATGGAGGGTTGCACTTAAGACTTAGACTATCCTAGGTATTAGTATTGAACCATAGATGGTACCAGTCTTGTTACATATATCAACTATTGTTGAAGTGCAGTATTGATAGTGCTAGTTGTTCCTACATGGGTCATCCAGGCATGAGTGCGTGTATTCCAGGTTATCGTTAATGAATACAGGGTCGGAAACACACTAGGGTACCTGTGCACTTGTCTCTGTTTCACGAGCGCTTTGTAAGCCATAGATATAACGTGCAATATGCTGCTGCCCAGGCTTATTTTTACTGTTAACGAATTGGATTTTAGCGTTCACTTATTGCAATCTACTGGATATCCCTTAAGGCTGTATTACTGTGTAGCCTTCTCTAATAGCTGCTGCATAAGTAATAAGGCCCACTTCTTCTCCCTTACTATATTTTTTCCAACCCCAACACTTTTTTTCTGTGTTTTTCTCACCAAGAGCATTGGAATCAAAAGTCACTCTTAAGCCTGTACTCAATACTTGGTTAACATTTGCATACTAATTATGTATATATATATATATTGTATGATATTACAGCCATGAAAAAAGCCCATGTCTGGGCGAAACGCATTAACTGTGGCTGTCTACTCTTAAAAACCAGGCCCATCTATAACAAAGACACTTTATGGCTACATGCAGCAACGTGGACTTTTTTTCTTTCGTCATTTATGCAGACTATATGATTTACTTTGTATATATATTGCCTCTCATACCCTTGAATAAATGTTTAACTTTGTGGTCAAGTGGCAGCTGAAATGGGCAATATTTTGTTACCTTTGTGACTAGTCCTGGAAGTACTTTCCTCTACAACCCTCTGCCTTTTCGAAGAATAGCACTGAAAATCACCAAGTAAAAGCATTTCAGTACTCCAAGGCTTGAAGAGTTGCATAAGTGCTAAATAGTAAAATTCCCTTTTATCAGGAGCATTGCAACTCAGTTTCCTGTGATTAATCAGATTTCCTGTACTATGTTTTACCAAACATTCTTCCCAACCAATCACTGCATATTTTTCTACATTTATGTTTTCTGTAATATTTCTCTTATAGCTGTAATATTGCAACACTTCATAGAGACATATGTTTCAAGATGGGGACTTCTAACTGTATAGAACGTATCCAAGATGTTTGTTTTAATAATATCTGTGCTTTCTGGTTCATTTCATGCTAAATATGCTATTTCTTGTATAGATTTAAGTACTCAATTTCGTGTTGCAGCAAGACCTAGACTAACCCAAATGATTCCTCTTGACTTTGAATATAAACTTGCATAGGACAACCAATCAGAACACTCATAGAATCCAATCTCTTGATGGGAGAGCATCTTCAAACTAAAGCTGTACAATGTCTTACTAAGAGTCTTCTCTTGGGAAATTTCTTCTCACATTTCTTTCAACTCTGTCTTTTCAGATTTTGTTATGTATGATGTTACATACCGAGCAACCGCAATGGAATTATCCGCAACATACTGGATATCCATATTTGCACTCCACATTGACAAAATCACTGGATTATAATCACTAATATACTTTGATTGTTCACTTCTTTTTAAAATGTAAATATTTTTGGAAGCTTTTCTAGTGAAAGTATGCCTCAGTGCTGACATGAAACTGTTGACTCTTCCTTTGGATATTACTGGACTATTTGCCACATCTATGAGTTTGGAACCATAAAACTTGTTGTCTTAAGGAATTTTTTCTATAGTTTTTGGTATAGCTCATGTAACATAGTCTTCAATGAAAGATAAAACAGTCTCATACGAATCAGTTCCAAATTTGGGTACATCCTTGATCCATTGAAGCATATGTATGTGAGGAGCACCTCTAGCTTAGTACACTTTTCTCCAAAAGAAATCAATACCTTCTCCAAGAGGCGGGTTGTTTTTATTGCAGATAAAATACATCATAGTGTGAAACCTATGATTAAAATATCTGCTTACATTTACAGGATCCAAGGAACACAGTTCTCCAGGTGTCTTGAATTGAATGTTTTTATTATTTGAATTTCCTTCTGGAAGAAATACAGGTAAATTGTCCAATGTGTGTAAAGCACAGCTTAGCGTAACAAACCACATAGAGGTTACTTAACATACACTTAAGGTCTCCATGATGACGAAACCAATACTCATTAGTACCACATTGACACACCATCAAATTAATCAATTGAGATTCTAAATGATCGTCTCTCTTTTGTACTTTGTCCATTAATTCCTTTGCAGAAACATGCTGCAGATGAACTCCTGTTTTATTATATGGTTGACTACATATGAAAGTCCAGACACGTCACATTCAAACAAAAGATAAAATATATATGGAATACATTATCGAAATCTTGGATCTTCTGAGTACAATCTTGTTGTTTGATATTCTGATGCTGGAATCTGTACTGGTTGTTCGTCATATCGTCCACCTTTTCCAGTGGGAAGAAGCTGTGGGAAACAATGAGCTTCCAAACATTTTTCCCAAACACTCATGGGAATCCCCTTCACCATTTTCATTTGGAATAATTCAATAGTATTTCCAATCACTTCCTTTGAATGTAAAGGATGAACACTATAATGTTCTTCACTTTTAGAGATGTCCACTTTTTCAATTTGGCCACTTGAAATTTTGCTATCATCTCCTAATACTATTTTTTCTTCTTCCCCATACACATTTTTGTAGTAAACATTGTTTTTTATGAGAAATAACTTAGCCTTTTGCACTTTGCTCACATCTATTAATTCTTACCATATTGTCCGACTCTCCGTAGGAATACCATTAACTAGAATAACTACAGGTTCAGGTTCCTCTTTCTCTACACCAATAGCTTTACAATTTTTCTTTAAATCTAAAGGTAAAAACACAACTCTTCCTTTTAATTCTTTTTGTAAATCTGTGGGAGGCAACTTACCTGTTTTAGGCTCCATACGAACAATAACCTAAAACAGATGTACAGATTGAATCAGAATGGACTCATAAGTATTTAAATCTACCAGTTCTGGAGGAATAGCTACTAACTCTAGGTTATTATATACAGCTCTAGCTGGTATTGTGTTGTCCTCTAATTTGGTATACCAATATTTACAAAAATGTTTATCAGTACCCAAATCAAAGCAATCTTCTACCAACAAATAAGTTGCAAATTCCTTCCACTTATCATTGTTTTCTTTTTCACTTTTTAAATACAGATCAATATTCCTAGTTTGATTGATGTAGTGAGTTTGTCGACCACAAATACAAACATAGTTTGGTCTTTCACAACAAATTACCTTAAACTTCGTAATTTCTTCTTCAAACTTCTCAGTACTACTATCTTCCACGTCTTCTTCAACACCTACATCTATCCATCTCTCACTTTCTCTACACTCTTGTTCAGGACCAAAGTAACAAAACTCTATTTCATCACATACTTTTTTTACATCTGATAGTGAGCCATGCAAAAGAGCACTGTTTAAATCATTTAAGATTATTGCTGGACTTTTTGCGTAGTACAATCTTCTTACTAACTTCCGCATTTCAGAGTGATGTACTGCTAACATCACTCTTGCGAGTATGCCCAGAGTCAAGCCAGCGACATGCATAAGTGACCCACAGGATTGTGTGCTTGTGCATGGCTGTGCGTGTGATGGTGTGGACATGTACTCAGGTATTTTTGTACTAGAGCATGTGATTCTATTTGTGCTTGTGTTGGTGCGCGCACATATTTCTGTATGTATGCTTATGTCTGTGTGTGTGATGGTGTGTGCATGTACTTGAGTGTTTTTGTACTAGAGCATGGGATTGTATGTGTGCTTGCGCGCGTGGATGCTTCTGTATGCGTGCCTGTGTGAACCCTCTGTTCGCGTATGAGTATTCACGCACATTTGTGTGTGCTTGTTCATGTCTGTGCATGTGATGGTGTGGGTCTGCATGTACCTGTGTGTACGTCATTGGGTATTTTTGTTCTGGAGCTTGTGATTGTATGTGTGCTTGTGTTTTTAGTAGTTTCTGTATGTGTGCTTGTGTGTGTGTGTGTGCGTCTTTTTGTGTATGAGACTGTGAGCGCATTTGTGTGTGCTTGTGCATGTCTGTGCATGTGATAGTGTTTGCATGTGCATGTACTTGGGTGTTTTTGTACTAGAGCATGGGATTTTATGTGTACTTGTGTTTTTGGGTGTCTCTGTCTATTCGCTTGTGTTGTGCGTATGTGCGCATATGAGAGTGTGTGCCCACAAGTGTATGTGCTTGTGCATGTCTGTGCGTGTGATGGTGTGTGGAAGCTGGATTTGTTATTCTCTGGAGCCACTGTCCTGGAAATTGACTCTAACTGCCAGATGCCTGACCTTAAGATGGCAGCCAATGTACATTACAGTCTCCTGCCTTACCCCGAGATGGCTTCCATAGTGGTACCCTCCGCGTTGTTTTACTTCCCTGGGACAACAATTGGACATTGAACAGACCTTGAACCTATCCCCTAACCTGCTTACACATCAGGACTTGGAACCTGTGGAACTTACCCCAGACTGTAGAGACCAAGCGATATGGCTGGTTCCCGGTGGAGCAACCATATAGCTAAAGAGGAGATGGGTTGTGGACTCCGCCCCTGCCATCACCTACCCAGCCGGACCTTGGGCAGATCTTCCCCTCGTCTCTACGTCCTATCTTCCTTCTACCCCTTTACCCTATCCCCTTCCTTGTGCCATTCACCTTGTACCATATGTTCTTAAAATGCTTTTCTTGATACTTATGTAATTTTTAACACTTGTAAATTGCAACATTATTGTTCCTCATGAAAAGCGCTCTGTTTCCTTTGGGTCTAGACAGCGCTATATAATAACTCATTAATTTAAATTTGTTCCCATTTGGTAACCTTTCTCTCTTTGTCTACTTCCCTAGCTCCTATCCCCTCTCCCCTGAATCTCTCACCTTGCCTGTAGTCTGCCTAGCTCCTTGTCCTTTGTGCCCTTTGACTAAGCACTTCTTCTCCTCTTGTTGGGGAAGATCCAATATTCATACTTTGGAGTCTCAGCAAACCCGCTGAAAGAGTCCAGTGCACCAAGGGAGCCACTCACAGCAAAGGTATGGTATGGCACCCCTTGCCAAAGCACACCCTCTCCTCTTTTTGGAGAAGGATCCAGTTTGTAGGCCTTGGAGCCCCAGAGACCCTTCTGAGAGAGTCCACTGCGTAAAGGAAACCTCCCACAACAGAGATAGAGACATGATATCACAGCTTACTGGACTTTGGACATTGCTTTGACTCGTCTACCAGTTTGTGTCCCCATCGCCCTTCTCCTCCTCTTTTCATGCTATGTCTGTGACCCTCCTCTTATCTTTCCCCCCCTCATTACCCCTCCCCTGAATATTTCCCCTTGCCTGATTTTCCCCTTACGTATTTGTGCTTATTGTTTCATCTCGACCTTCAAGTATCTATGTTGTCATGCTCTAATAACTGTGTAACCTTTGTAACAATGTAACCTGTAACTATGATCTGATGCTAGGGTAAAGCGCTCTGATACCTCCGGGTCTAGGCAGTGCTATACAAAAACTTTAAAATACATAAACAAATAAATAAATAAATAAACCTTTTCTTTAACACTTTTTTTACTGTATGCTCGTAAGAAATTTCGTAAAATATCAATAGACTCCTGTTGTATGCTACAAATACTACTAAATCCCAAGTATACACTGGGGCTTTAGTACGTCTCCCTAGAATTTCATCAGCTATCACTTCTTCTACATTTCTAGGCACCATCTTTTCTTTTTCAGCTGAACAACTGTTCTTCACTTAAGCATGACCACTGATATCAATTGCATGAACTAATGTTTTGGTTTGAAAATAGCTCTCTTCATTACAAAAAGGCTCTGAACTTGAAGTGTGCTTCCATTCAGCCCCCAAAAAATCACAAAAGTTACTTCTGTTAATTAGTCTCTTCTTTTTACTTCTGGCCTTTATAAAATGCATTAGCTTATCTAATGATTGCATTCTGTTTAAAACTAAAATGAATAATTTCCTATTTAATTCAAAAGAATTTCAACAATAGTTTCAATCTGTTTTTTTCTTTTCATAAAATGCTGATCTTGTTTTATATTCCTTGCCAACTTTTAATAAATGTTGTACTACTCTATTGTGAAACATTTGTTTCCTTATTTCATCAAATTGATTCTTTCTTCTTTTACCATTGTTTGTTTTTTCACAAAGTGATTTGACATTAATTTGTCCTTTTTTCATTTCACTCTTTTTTGTTCCTGAGGTATTGTTTCTACTATCTACATTGTGCATGGATAGTGCCCAGGGGATTGTAGCAGTGCATGAGTTAGTGCCTGGGTGATTGCATGATTGCATGGGTAGTGGCAGGACGATAAGGGTGCTGGTATAGGTGCTTGGGTTTTGACAGAGTTATTGGAAAAGTACATGGGTACTGACTGGATGATGAGAGTATTGCAAGGATAGTGATTGGTGAATTTATAAGTGCTTGGGTTTTGGTGCAAGGATTGGATATGTGGTGCTGGCTGGGTGTTTGGAGGGCTGCATATTCAGTGAGATGGATATGGTTGGACTGCATAGGTATTGCTCAGGGGGTTGTAACAGCGCATGATATAGTGTCTCCGTCATTGCATGAGTACATGGGTAGTGACTGGATGATTAGAGTGCTGCAAAGAGAGTGTATGGTGAATTTAGACATGCTTGGGTTTGGCGGAGTGATAAGTGCATGGTACTGGCTGGGTGATTGGAGGAGTGCATAGGCAGTGCCAGGGAGATGGCTGGGATGCATGGGTAGGGTTCAGGGGATTTTAGCAGCACATGGGTTAGTGCCTGGGTCATTGCATGAGCACATGGGTAGTGACAGGGTGATTAGAGTACTGCAAGGAGAGTGCATGGTGAATTTATAAGTGCTTGGGTTTTGGTGGAGTGACTGGATAAATACATGGTGCTGGTTGGGTGACTGATGGAGTGCATGGGTAGTGACTGTGATGGCTGGACTGCATGGGTATTCATCATTGGGTTGTGGCAGAGCATGTGTTAGTGCCTGGGTCATTGCAGGAGTACATGGATAGTGACTGGATGATTAGAGTACTGCAAGGAGAGGCATGGTGAATTTGTAAGTGATTGGGATTTGGCATAGTGATTGGATAAGTACAGGAAGTTGGGTGATTGGATGAATGCATAGGTAGTGCCAGTGAGATGGCTGGACAGCATGGGTAGTGCTCTGGGGAAAGTAGCAGTGCATGAGGTAGTGCCTGAGTCATTGTATGGTTACATGGGTAGTGACTGGATGATTAGAGACTGCAAGGTGAGTGCATGGCGAATTTATGAGTGCTTGCGTTTTGGGGGAGTGATTGGATAAGTACATGGTGCTGGTGATTGGAGGCAGTGACATAGAGATGGCTGAACTGCATGGGTAGGGTTTAGGGGATTGTAGCAGTGCATGGGTTAGTGCCTGCGTCATTGCATGAGTACATGGGTAATGACTGTATGATTAGAGTGCTGCAAGGACAGTGCATGGTGAATTTATAACTACTTGGGTTTTGGTGGATTTATTGGATAAGTACATAATACTGGCTGAGTGATTGGAGGAGTTCATAGGCAGTGACAGGGAGATGGCTGGGCTGTATAGGTAGTGCTCAGGGTATTGTAGCAGTGTATGTGTTAGTGCCTGGGTCATTGCATGACTACATGGGTGCTGACTAGATGATTAGAGTACTGCAGGGAGAGTGCATGATAAATGTATAAGTGCTTGGGTTTAAGCGGAGTGATTGGATAAGTACATGGTGCTGACAGGGTGATTGATAGAGTGCATGGGTAGTGACAGGTCGAGATCTGGACTGCACGGGTAGTGCTCTGGGGATTGTAGCAATGCATGAATTAGTGTCTGAGTCATTGCATGGTGAATTTACAAGTGCTTGGGTTTTGGCGGAGTGATTAGATAAGTACATGGTGCTGGCTTGGTATTGGAGGAGTGCATAGGCAGTGACATTGAGATGGCTGGACTATATAGATAGTGCTGGACTATAAAGATAGTGTTGCAGTGTATGTGTTTGTGCCTGGGTCCTTGTATGACTACATGGGTACTGACTAGAGGATTAGAGTACTGCAATGAGAGTGTATGATACATTTTTAAGTGCTTGGGTTTTAGTGGAGTGATTGGATAAGTACATGGTCCTGACAGGGTGATTGATGGAGTGCATGGGTAGTGACGGGGCGATAGCTGAACTGCACAGGTAGTGCTCCGGGGATTGTAGCAGTGCATGAATTAGTACCTGAGTCATTGCATGAATACATGGGTAGTGACTGGATGATTAGAGTACTGCAAGGAGAGTGCATGGTGAATTTATATGTTTTTTTGAGCTATTCGATAAGTACATGGTGCTGCATGGGTGATTGGTGGAGTGCATAGGCAGTAACAACGAGATGGCTAGACTGCATGGGTAGTGCTCAGGGGATTGTAGCAGTGCATGTGTTAGTGCCTTTGTCAATGCATGAGTACATGGGTAGTGACTGGATGATTGGAGTACTGCAAGGAGAGTGCATGGTAAATTTATAAGTGCTTGGGTTTTGGCGGAGTGATTGGATAAGTACATGGTGCTGGCTGGGTGATTGGAGGAGTGCATAGGCAGTGACAGGTAGATGGATAGACTGCATGGGTAGTGCTCAGGGGATTGTAGCAATGCATGTGTTAGTGCCTGGGTCATTGCATGTCTACATGGGTACTGACTGGATGATTAGGGTCTGCAAGGATTGTGCATGGTGAATTTATAAGTGCTTGGGTTTTGGCTGAGTGTTTGGATAAGTACATGGTGCTGGCTGGGTGATTGATGGAGTGCATGGGTAGTGACAGGGTGATGGCTCGACTGCGTGGGTAGTGCTCAGGGGATTGTAGCAGTACATGTGTTAGTGCATGTGTCATTGCATGAGTGCATGGAAAGTGACAGGAAGATTAGAGTACTGCAAGGACAGTGTATGGTGAATGTGTAAGGGTTTGACTTTTTGACAGAATGATTGGATACGTTTATGGTGCTGGCTGGGTGATTGGAAGTCTGCATGTAGCAGTGCATGAGGTAGTGCCTGGGTCATTGCATCAGTGTATGGGTAGTGCTTCGATACTAACTGGGTGATTGCAGAATATGGATTCATTCAATCATTACTCATGTTGTTTTAAAATCACATATTCACTACCTTTCCACTCCTATAATCGGTCAGGCACTTCTCAATAGTTCACTAAGCATACACACAACTGTATAAATAGAATCTTAACACATAGATGAGTCATTACATACTATCTAGTTAAGTAGATAAGTTCAACATGCCTGCAAGGATAATATGTGGTGGTTTACCTTTGAACTGCATCTTGACCATACAATCTTCAAATATGCGACATCATTAAACTACACCCCTTGACATACTTAAGCAAGAAGGCTAATTAACAACACCTTTTATGACCATTTTTAAAACCACACTTTTCTTATACATCTTCACCTTTGTATCTAAAATTATGTGGCATTTTTCAACTATACCTATGCTCAAACTACAAAAAGAAACCTAATTAACAGCACCTTATTTCACCAATCTATCTTAAAAGTTAGGTTCATTTAACTTTACCTTTTGTACAAACTAATAAAAGAAACTTAATTATTAACACCTCATATGATCATCTTTCACAAAGCACAGTTGTTCTGCATCTTTACCAAAGTATCTATAACTATGTAGTATCATTCAACTATACGTTTGTAGAGAGAACAAAAAATGAAGCCTAATAAACTAAACATTATATGAACATTTTTCAAACTACACATATGGCTGAGATACCCGCCACCCCCTCTCAACACAATCCCCAAGGATGGGAAACCGGAAACAGTTCTGAAGTTTTTGGAAGACGGGAGGGAGTAACCCTCCCGGCCGTATTTATTAAAATATGAAACAAAATTAAAACATTAAATAAACAGTTTCATATTATGTACAATTTCATTACCACATTGCGATGTTTGGCTAACCTTAACAGATTCTCTAATACAAAGGTTCTCCTAGCCGAACTAACATCCTACAAAACATTTACTTGAAATTTTGAAATTGTACATCCTAACGTTTAAGGGCCAACGGCAAGGTCGTAACCGGTGTCAAGATCCCTAACCCAGAAATATCGCCCTCACTTGTGAGGGGCGGCCCAGAGGCGTACCTCAAGTGCAATTACCAATTTCCCTTGACTTGACGGGGGCCCCAATAAAACTCGACGCCACTTAGAGGTCGTACGAGGACTCGTGTGAGGTATCTAGAAGGTAGCGTAGACCCCCCCCCCAAACCCCACACAACTTACCACATCTGCCGTCGCAGACGTCCTGGCCCCGGGAAATTCCCCAGGAGGGGGCTGTAACCCCTCCTACCCAGGAAGGGGCCTTGACCGCCTTTCCTTTTCTTTCGGCGACCCATCCTTAGAAGGGACCGCCTCCCCGTTGAGGGGCCAATGGCCACCTCCCCCGAGCGCTCCCATCCGTGCTGGGTGACGCCCACTCATAGGGATCTTCCAATTAGTGCTCACCGATCATGACCTTACCGCCACAGGCCGGATAGTTGACCGGCTATCCGGACCCCCCACAACACTCCTACCTAAAGGTCATGGTGTAACGTTTTTAGCCATGCTAAGAAGTCTCCTATGAGTAACTCATTCCCCACCCGAGACAAATGCACTCCATCCCCCAAATACATACTGTCATCATTAATACACCCATGCGAAATAGAATGCAGTGTCTTGGAACGGAACAACCTACTCACTTTGTTATTAAGCTTTCTAACAGAATGATTTAAAGCAGGAACCGAAATAGCCCCCCGCCACACTTTTCGTGGGATCATATGGGACCACGCAATTGTGCACCCTGGAACTCTCCTCGCTAACCAACTTACAGTGGAAAGCATCGCCTCAAGAAGAAGTCGTCTACCAGTGGTGACCAAATCATTACCCCCAAGATGTACTATGACTACAGACGGCGGTGACCTCGTCCGCCCTAGCAAACCCTCAAAAAATGATTGAAACTGGTCAATACAGAGACCGCCTCTTCCGTAGAAGGACACACTGTACCCGTATTCCCCAGCTACGTGAATCATATCACCTGCCTTGAATACGTCTGCGGCACGTCTCACGTATGAGTGGCCCACGACCCACACCTTCTTTTTCACAGCCGGTGATGTCTGACCACTGGCCCGGTGTTGGGTCGACTGCAAAGTTCGCCCCGCCTCGTAGGCTTGCGCAACTGAAAACCAAACAAAAACAAGAAGCGTGAGTACATTGTTACAGCTTCACAACATGTGCAACCGCACATACCTTTTATAACAATTGGAGGACCAACGCCCCACCCGTTTAACTTGTTCAACATTCAGACCCCTGGCTGTAGCTTCTGTAGCAGCCCCTATCCGAAAGGAATGGGTCCCAAACTCGCCCGGGTTCAAGCCCGCAGCGGCAATCGACATCGCAAGCACCCGCTGAAACTGAAACTTTGTCAGTGGGGTGGCGTCAGCGTGTCTCAACAAGGTCCCCCCCCATGATGCCACCCTTCGTGCTAAATAATCTTCTAGACACCTTACCGGGCACATGGAGGACCCGGGAATCCTGCGTATGATTACGCAGTCACCCATCCCACTTTGATCGGTCTTGGACCTGACAAATGAGACCGTCATTGTCTCCCCTCTGATCTGGACGTGCTCCTGGCACAGTCCTCCTGTCACATCCTGCTTGTTCCTCGCCACTAGTTCGCTTACCCGCATAGCCCCATGGAATGCCAGCGTAAAAGCGGCTCGGAATAACACTGTCTCAAACTGAGATGAACACGTAGCAGGGAGTCTGGATAGTAACTGGGCCAGCCTATCCAAACCTATCGGGCGCCTCTCGTCTACTCTGCGACCCTCAAGGCATTGCCACCCCCGTAGCGCTTTCTGTACAACGAAAGACGCTGTCGGGTCATGGATCCCATGAGCCCTAGCAACAAAGGAAATGGCAGCCCGATGCCTCTGAGCCGTGGCCACCGATTTCCCGGCCAGATGTAAGGACATCAGAAAATTTACCACCCACTCCTCCTGGCCCCAAAGCTCCTCTCTATCAGTCCCCAAAAAGGCTAAATAGGACCGGAACGCCCCTTCATATGCCTTCCTCGTCCTGGGTGCTAAACTCTCTCCCACGAGGTTACGAAGTTCGGGGCACCGAGAGACCAGAGAGCTTCGGGAAAGGGTGCCGGCTCCGGGTCCGCTGTGGGAAGAAAACCCCAGAAAGCCTGCATACGAAAACGAGACTGTGCATCAGCCGCCTGGTTCATTACCCCTGGGACATGTCTTGCTCTGAATAGCACATTCAATTGCATACACAGTAAAACAATTTCCTTGAGCAGTCTCAAAATCCATTTGCATCGTGCTGCCTGACTATTGATACACTCGACCACGGTCATATTGTCAGACCAAAATACCACAGAGTGATCTTTGAACCCTTCGGGCCAAGTTCTCAGGGCCACTAAAATGGGGAAAAGTTCCAGGAAAGCAATGTTACTTGTCAGTCCACTGTCATGCCACCATGTCGGCCACTTTTGTGCAGACCATCTTGTGCCGAAGATGGCACCGAAACCTATGCTCCCTGCCGAATCTGTCCACAGCCCCAGCTCCTCAGAGGACACGGCCGGTTTGTTCCAGACGACTCGACCATTGCAATCCGCCAGAAATGCCAACCAAATGCGCATGTCCTGGCGGACCTCTGCCGAGAGCCTCGTGCGATGATGGCCCTCCTTTAGGCCGACTATGGCTTGAGCAATCGAACGGGAAAAGGGGCGGGCCATTGGTATAACCCTCAGGGCAAAATTCAACTGGCCAACTAACTTCTGTAATTGATGCAGCTTAACCTTAGGTCCACTTATACACATTTGCAGGGATGTCCTGAACTTTGACACTTTGTCAGCTGGTAAACAAAAACAACCTTCTCCGGAGTCTAACTCGATCCCCAGAAACTCGAGGCAAGTGGAAGGCCCCACAGTCTTACCTGGTGCCAATGGCACGCCAAACTGATTCATCAAGACACAAAATTGCGCCAAAGCCTGCCCACATTCCGGATCCCCGGCTGCCCCCAGGAACAAAAAATCATCAAGGTAATGCATCACACTTTGGAAACCCGTCTTCCTTGTGAAGACCCATTGTAGAAAACTACTGAATTTTTTGAAATAGGCACAAGATATAGAGCACCCCATCGGCATACACCTATCCATGTAATAATGACCCTGAAACATGAAACCTAGGAGACGCTGATCGTCTGGATGTACCGGGAGCAACCGGAACGCTGATTCGATATCAGATTTTGCCATCAGCGCCCCGGGCCCCAGGCGATTCAAAATGGCTACGGCCTCATCGAAGGATGCGTACCGCACCGAACACACTTCCGGGCCTATCGCTTCGTTTACGGAAAGACCACGTGGGGCTGATAAATTATGTATCAGCCGAAACTCACCCGGGTCCTTCTTTGGGACCACACCTAAAGGGGAACAAACAAAGTTAGGAACCGGTGGTACACTAAACGGACCGGCGACTCGACCTCGAGTAACCTCCTTCCTGATCTTATCCTGTACCACGGTCGTATGCTGGAAGACTGATAGCTGATTTTTACATTTCGCTGCACCTTGAAAGTCCCCCCCTGGGATGCGGAAACCATATGAAAACCCGTTCCGCAACACCCCAGCAGAAGTACGATCCGGGTATTCACTGAGCCAAGGAATCATTGCCAAGGTATCAATCGGGGTAGGTAAAGGCGCCCCTCGGACTATGTTAGACCTGTTTGGCGCCTCCTCTACCCCCGTTATCACCCGTTTTGGCTCTGCACGTGGACTCAGGATGGGATGATTGCCCACACCCACTACATTCGTGTCTAAATTTGCACGATCCCTGGGGCCTAGTACATTTACCCCTGTTGAAGTTCCAACAAACCCCCCTTTTTCCTGTATTGCCGGCAGGCCTCGAGTAATTGTCGGTACCCGCACCTGACCGAAAGGGCGTCCCCGCATACTGGCGGGAGGATTCGCCAACGATACTCCCTACTAATGGCAATTTTAACATACCAGTATCCTTCATTTTGGACCATGACACAGAATCATAACAATCCCACGTTAAGTTTTTATCATGTTCTTTAGCCTTTCTAAACAGGTTATCATAGCAGAACCAATGATTACCCTCGTGTGATACCGAGTACCCCATGATTCGTGACTGATAAATCGGCAATTCGGGTAACAGATCGGGCCTTCGTTCCCCCAAGATCGATGTAAAAACCCCCCACGCTTGGCCCCAATTGCCAATGTTTTCATTTACCTTAAAGGCGGCCATTTTTGCGCGCCAAACACTCGGATGCATGAGATCCTTCTGGCCCTTAACATGCTCCATCTCATAGTGATCAGTAAGCAACGAGAAGATGTTTACGTACTCCCCTGCCCATATCTTCTCTTTAATAGCCAAAGGAACATGCTGACCCAACTTTTCCCTACGAGAGGGTGCTGACTCATCCCTCGCAATCGGCAATGGCCGCTTACCTGCACCGGACGTTGCCTCTGCTACTGAACCCGTCCCCTGTGGCTTCTCTACAGCGGCAGCCGGCGTGGACACCTTCGCTGCTTCCCGTGACTCACGCAGTTGCTTCATCAGCTCCTGTGCGTCGACAGCCGTGGCGCCCTCGCTACCTTTTCCCAACCACGCTGCTAATTGTGCTGCCAGCTCGGGTGGCATATCTTCCCCGGACACGGGGGTGACCACAACGGGAATCGGATTCCCTTCCTCCGGCACGGGAGTTGGTGCCTCGAGCGGGGTACTGGGACCCGGCTTGTCTCCCTCAGCTGCTCCCCTCCTGGGCCTCTTGTTTTTCCCTCCCGGGGCTGCTCCCGCCAAAGGACGTTTCGGCCCCCCTTCCTCGTCTTTATCCATTCGCCTCTTTAGGTCGGTCACCTCCTTCATGAGAACGCGCAGCATCTGGTCAGTAGTCATGCGCTTTCCCGCCTTCTTCGGCATTCTCCAACAGAGTATCTGAAAAACAAACAAGAACGATTACAACGCTCAAAATTGGCTCTTCGTTCCGTCTCGAGCTCACGTGCAGCGAGGAGGTGCAGCTTCAGAGCACAGGAACAAGAGGATGCCTTCTGATCTTGCTTCTCCTTTTATCCGTCTTCAGGGCGGGCGTAAACCCGCCCCTGCCTGCCCCAAGGGCGTGGCCAGCCGCGTCAGTGTCTAGGACAACCCACTCTAGGGCGGGAAAAGGCGCGCCCCGGCTACGCCGCTTCGGGCATACCAGCCGAGACTCGCCTCCCGCCCAAGATGGCTTCCCGGGGGGATCGTGGTACTCCGCCATACGTTCGGGGGGACCGAGTGGTCGCCCCTTTCCATTTGTACTGCATCTTCTACCAAATACCTAAAAATATGCGGCATCATTCAACTATACCTTCATATAGACTTAAAAAAAGCTTAATTATTAACATCAGTAATCATTTAAAAAAAAATTAAAACATACATATTACTGTACAGACTCTTTTTTAAACAACATTTAGGTACACAAAAACAAACTCCAATATACATCTCTATAATAATATATTTCAAACAACACAGTATTAGCATATTGTCATTTTTTTAAATAAACGTCACAAATTTATAACTCACCTTGCTAATAAATGTGTTGTATGAAAAATCTCATAAACTTTGACAGGATTTTCCTTTACACGCAATCAATATAATGCAACAGACTCAGCAAGGTAAAACCAGTAATGGCAAGGTTTCCCTCTCTTTCTCCATACAAATACACAAAAGCAACAAATAACATTGCTTCCCAGAGTTTTTCAAATTGAAAAAAACACATATCTATTAGTTACAGATAATAACCCCTTCTGCTTAATACCAGTTTCTATGGCAACAGGTCATTGAGCATTAAACTTAACTCACAGGTCACAAGTTCACCATATTTTCAAGGTCACCACACATTGCTGCAAATGGAAACAGCAGGAGTAGTTGGCTTTGCAAACATGACCGTATTCTTTGTACTGTACCTTTCAAACATGTTTTACTAACCAATAAGAAACTTGCTTTTTAAACATAGTTAAATCCACGCTTTTTTTAAATGTACAATGTTCTTAAACAGCCAATCAAATCTCTACTTTCTTAAAAACAGCATCTTCTCCACCATTTTAGATATCTTTCATTCTACCAACTGACTACCTCAGCTACAGACACCTTTTTATTACCTACAGACATCCCTTCAAGATGCTTTCTGTGAGGATTATTGGGCACAGCTATGTATTCTGGTGCAAAAGGTATTGACAAAGACCTAGCATTGCAAAATGTTGACATGAAATGGATTGGACAGAGATGATTAAAGTGGCACCAATTGATACCTTTGGTTAAAAACTTTTTGCATCTCCAATCCCCTGACCTCATGATTGTGCACTGTGGTGGCAATGACCTAGGCACATTGACTGGGGTAGGCCTGGAATTGCTAAAGAAGGACACCTTTGGAGAATATATGGTCCTTTTCCCCCAAACTGTCTTTGTATACTCTAAAATATTCCAAAGACAGAAATGGAAGTGGTCCAATCAATTTTGTCCTCAATAAAGCTGTTTCTGCTTATCACAGAGACCATAGATTGGGCTCCATCTATAACAACAATATACCTTTCCATATGGATGGCATCTACAGAAGTGATGGAGTACACTTCACTGGAGTGTTTTTCAACAACCTGAAGCTCTGCATCCACACTTATACATAGCTACAACAATCTCCAACTGAAAACAAAGGCTCGTTTTAGAGCCACCCAATACCTCAACATATAATCTAGGTTTATATAAAAAATCTAAACTATTTTTGCTTGGGGTCGCACACATTTACGTCTGACAGAGCCACGCACCCATCGCGATTACATCAGGGGGCGCGCTGAGAGCCGTGCACCCATCGCGTTTACACCAGGTGGCCGCCTGAGAACCACGCACCCATCGCGCTCACACCAGGGGCCGTGCCAAGAGCCATGCTAGGGTTGTGACCCCAAACGTTGGTGAAATAAAAAACGTCTACTACCATTAATTTATACCCCATCCCTCGTGGCATGCCCCAATCTTTTTTTTTTAAAAGGGAGAGGGACCGCCTGGCCCACTCCCAGGCCATATTTGGCCCCGGGGATCCCATCCCTGGGGCATAGCCTCACAGTTGGGGACTGTGGGGGAGCCCCAATATCCCCATGGTCCCACCCGCTCCCTTCCTCCTGCTGGGGCTGGCATTGCTTTTCCACCACGGGAGCTACTGACATGCATCTACCCTTGTGGAAAAGATATCCTGCTTTGCTTAGATGAAGCAAGAGCAGGTTTCCCTGCTCTCGCTTCAACAAAGCAAAGCAGAGTTTGCTATGGTAGGGTGGGAGCTGTGCTCCCGTCCTGCCATAACAAACAGCAGAGTCCCGGGAGTAGGCCATGGCCCCTGGTACACTGCAGAAGCTCGGCCAGGTGCGTGGGTGTCCCCAGGCCCAAAGGAGCCCGTGCTGCCCCCTTCCTATTTTTAATAGCCCCGGGTAAGTAGTGGTCCCCAGGGCCTAGTAGTTCACTACAGACCCCTGTATTTAAATATTAAATGCCCCAGTGAGGTGGTGATCGCCGGGACGGTGTGGGGGGATTGGACCCCCCATGCATTTATTTTTTCAGCCCCTGGGAGGTGGCGGTCCCTGGGGCTGTGGGGGGACATAGTGGCCCGAGCATAGATTGAAAAAAGCCCAGAGGAGGTAACGGTGCCTAGGGCTGCGGGGGGCCCCAACGTGCCCCTGCACATTAATTTGCGAGTGCCCACAGGACCTGGCCCACCGAAGACTTTTTGAAAATGAGAGTCTGCACTCCTTTTTTTACTTTCTCTGCAGGAGTCACGATCCCAACAAGACTTATGACGTTTCTTTTTTTTTAAGTCCCTAGGGGACCCCCTGAGCAGGTCTAGGGGGTCAGGGAGTTCTACCCTGTTCCCTTTAGTTCATTTTACACTTTGTTTTAATGTTTTCTTGTGACTCGGATCTACCGGGTCACAAGATGGCTGCCAAGAGATCCCGGGTTAGAATGTTGGCAGCCAATGAGAATAAAGCTCGTGCTCGGTAGGGTTTGTGGATCCACCGTGTCCCTAGATATCAAAACGTTTTCATTTTCTAATTTCTCAGGAGTCACTGAACAGATTTACACCATTTAAAAAAAAAGGTTGCTTTCTGAACCAAGACCTGCCTTTTTGCCAAATTGCGTGCAATTCCTTTCAGCAGTTCAGGCGGTAGCTTTGTCTAAAGTTTCCTATGGAAATTAACGTCGGGGAAACATGTTTTGGGAGCCCCTTTTTTCTCGGCTCCCGCTTGACGAATCACCGTGAAACTTTCAAGACAGGAGCTGACCAGAGCGGGCCACTAGTTTTGAAAATTTTGGGAAGATTTGTCATATGGCGCCAAAGTTACTGGCAAATCAAAAAATGCTTTTCCTATAGAAATTAGGTCCTAACTATAACTACATAAGTACCTACTGGTGACAATAGGTAATATATATATATATATATATATATATATATATATATATATATATATATATATATATATATATATATATATATATATATATATATATATATATATATATATATATATTCACTTAAAAAACCATAGGTTATAGACCATATATAGTTAGGAATTAGCATTTACAAAACCTTGAAAATTCACTGAAAAAACCATAGGTTATAGACCATATATAGTTAGGAATTAGCATTTGCAAAACCTTATTTTACTCACACAAAACCATTGAAATTCCATATATAGTTAGTTGCACTAACTATATATCGCGCACCCGCAATCCACTGCTGATGATGTCACATATTACATCATTCATGACATGGTCAGTGACATCACTGATGACATCACTGATGACATCTCAAATGACATCACTGATGACATATCAAATGACATCGCTGATGACATCACTGATGACATCTCAAATGACATCACTGGTGACATCACTGATGACATCATTCATGTGATAATACGATGAACCTCTTCTGACTATAATATAACCTTAGATACAATCAGTGTAAACAGACACTCACTGACTGTCACTTATCCATGAAGTTACTCACACACCTAGTCAGTCATGCAAAGAATCAATCACACCTCCATTTCCTCAACTATACAGTTATACAAACTTTACTTATTCAAACATATACTAACACATATTTACTCTCTTATACAATCCCTGATACAAGTTCACAATGATCCATACAGCCACTCACACATTCACTGGCTCTTATGCATAGTTATTTATATATGTCAACTCTCACATGTACTGTGTTTTACATATGTACTTACTTTGACATGTAGCACGGAGATATCCATTCACTCACCAATACACTCATGCACACAGTCAACCGCCCATACAGCTGTTTCCACATGCACTTCTGAACCCATACATCTAGTGAATCAACTGCTCACACATCTATGCACAGAGTCACACACCTCCCAGCCACTCACACACACACACAGTCTCCCAAACAAATACTTGGGCAAACAATTAATAACCCATATAGTTACTCATATAGCTACTGATCAACACATGCAGCAGTTTACAGAACAACAGACATAATGATGCACAAATTAAGACAGTTTAGTCACTAACCCATGCACTCAGTCACGCACCTACTAAATCCTTAATCCAGACACTTCTACATCTACTCATTCTTCAATATGTAAAACATATTTAAACTTTACAGAAACACACAGTCATTGGATGATGTCATCAGTGATGTCATTTGAGATGTCATCAGTGATGTCATCAGTGATGTCACTGACCATGTCATGAATGATGTAATATGTGACATCATCAGCAGTGGATTGCGGGTGCGCGATATATAGTTAGTGCAACTAACTATATATGGAATTTCAATAATTTTGTGTGAGTAAAATAAGGTTTTGTAAATGCTAATTCCTAACTATATATGGTCTATAACCTATGGTTTTTTCAGTGAATTTTCAAGGTTTTGTAAATGCTAATTCCTAACTATATATGGTCTATAACCTATGTTTTTTTAAGTGAATTTCAATGTTTTTTTAAAAGCTAATATCTGTAGCTGTAAAATGTATTCTTCTTTAAATCTTAAAATATATTTTACATGTTTTTTATACAATTTTTTTTTTTTAATTTTTATTTGTTTCGCTCCCAGTCCGCGAACCGGTCAGCTTCCCGTTAGCTCAATTTAAAGCCGCGACTCGGTCCGCGAACCGGTAAACGTTCCTTTAGCGTAACTGTTACGTTAGAATGACGTTTTGCGTTGTCGCGTAATACGTCATTTGACGCGCCAAGTTAGCGGACCCGGAAGCGGACCGGAAAGCGGAGCAAAGTGCGAAACGTAAACACAGCAGGTCATGTGACTCGGTAATAACACTTTTCATTGGTTCATTTCACTTTTGGTTTCCTAATGATGTAATACTAGGTCATGTGATCTAAAATTAACACTTTTCTTTTTTTTAGAACTTATACTTTTCCCAAATGATGAAAACCCCTCCTTCTTTCCTCACTCTGACTTTCATCTTGGTGAGAGAAAGACCCTTTTTCATAGTTGAGCAATGGCTTCAGTAGTTGCTTCAGCTGGTGCACCCCACCACCACCTTCACCTCCTCATGGGAAGAGAGGACCACTTGCTGAAGTAATCATACAAAAAGAAGAGGAAGATCAGGAAGAGGAGGAAGAGCAGGAAGAGCCAGAGTTTTTGCCAGAGGAGCCCAGGAGGTATAATCGAAAAGAGAACTACATTTGGCAATTTTTTTAATTTCCTGAGGGGCAAAAAAAAGTGAATGCACGCTATGTGTTTTGCCGTATATGCGATGATAGACTGTCAAGGGGGACTGATAAAAAATACAGCTACGGCAATTACACTATGCATAGGCATATGAGTAGGTGGCATCCAAACAACTATAGTGCTGCCCAGCTACGTGATGAGCAACAAAATCCCCCTGCGATGGCAAGAAAATCGGTTGTTCAAGAAGTGTCGGGACCAGAGGCGAGGGAGATGGTCCCAAACATTCAAATGAACTTTGGGGAAGTGAAGCAAGTGTGCGTGCGCTGTAACCAAATCATTTGCTACAGAGAAAGTAGCATTACTCTAATTATGAAAGCTATTAACAATCATGTTTGCCCGAAACGCCCCAAACAATAAATTCTTCTTTTTTTCGTTGCTCCTGTTGAGCCCTTTTCAATGAATCGTTTTTGTTTCCCCCCTCCCCCAAAAAAACAAAAAAATATCAAAATGTTCAGAAAATACAAAAAAAATAAAAAAAACGTTCAGAAAAATAATTAAAAAAATTTAAAACAACAAAAACAAAAAAAAAGTTCTTTTCAGAACTACCTCCCCATTATAAAAAAATTGGTAGAATTTTTGAAACTCTGCCAACCTCTATTTCTTTTAGTTCACTTCCCGGTTCGCACTCCGGTACGCGAACCGGGAGCGAACCAAAAAAATGTTTTTAAAAAAAGAACAGTAAGTATAAGGGAAGGAAACAGACAGTTATGTTACAGGAAAGACAGCTATAGGGAGTAAACAAAAGATACTGTTACCTGCAATCCACTGCTGATCATGTCACATATTACATCATTCTTGACATGGTCAGTGACATCATCAGCAGTGGATTGCGAGTAACAGTATCTTTTGTTTACTTCCTATAGCTGTCTTTCTTGTAACATAACTGTCTGTTTCCTTCCCTTATACTTACTGTTCTTGTTTCAAAAACAATTTTGAGATCATTCAGAAACAGTAACATTAATAGAGACAGAAAGAGTGAATAAGAATGAAGAAGTATGAGAAGAGAGGGACTGAGAAAAATACTGGAAGGAGTAGAATTATTAAGTAATAGAGAAAGGAATGAGGGAAGTAGCAAACGCAGGAAAGTAAGGATTAAAAAAATGAAGCAGTAGAACTAATAGATGTTAAATGTGATAGATTAAATGATTGATTCAGGATGAGGATAAGGTGTGGCCTCTCCAAAAGTTTGTTTAAGGTGAGGCCTACTCAGGGTTGCATATCAAATTTATGCTTGTTGAAGAATACAGAGGAGATAATACATGTGAAGGCCTACCATTGAAGTAAAACATGTCCACTTCACTCTTGAACAACGGCCAGACCTCTTCTGTGTCCATAGACAGACCTAAACTTCATCTGCACAATGTCATTCGTAAACTTAGAAAACACAAGTAATGTAATTGAAAAATGTGGAGTTTCTTTTGCTCATTTCACAATCACATCACCTGTGTTGCCTTTGCTTAGGTATCTCATAGTGCAGATGTAGTCCAGCATATGAAACAGTACCCAGAAGTGCAGCAGTGTATGCATTAATACATGTGAAGGCCTACCAATGAAGTAAGTCATGTCCACTTATTACATCATTCATGACATGGTCAGTGACATCATCAGCAGTGGATTGCGGGTAGAAAGAGTAGAAAACATTTGCCTTATAATTCTTGTTAACTTTTTCAATTCTTTTTTCATACTTTCAATCTGTAAAAGAGAGAACAAACATTTCAAAAATATTAAAACATGTATTGAAAAATTAGAAAAGACAAGGGAAAAGGTTCAAGAACAAACAGTTTTTCAACAACTTTGACATTTACAGAAGCCTCTGCTTCTCTACGTCCCCTACACAATCCTAAAGATATATATTTTAAACAAACAGTATCTTGATGCTGAAAAAGTGAGGCCTATTTTGGAACATGGTGCATCTTTTGCACTGCTGATGTCTCACAATAGTGATGCAATAGCAGCGCAAAAGAGATGTAAAGCCATCATAAAATTTTGTCTAACATTTTAAATGATTGTTTCAGGATGCAAATAAGATGTGTCCTTTCAAGAGGTTTCTTTGAGGTCAGGCCTATTCAGTTTTAAAAAAAAACAGTACCCAGAAGTGCAGCACTGTAAGTATTAACTTTGACACTTACAGAAGCCTCAGTTTCTCCATATCTACCTCACATTTCTAAATGTATATCATAAGTACAAAAAGTAGAACATTAATTATACATGTTAAATGGTTTATTTTTGCTGTTCTCAGAATGTATCAAATTTCACTTAAATCAGTGACTTGAAGGTATTCATCATGTAACAGCGGGGAAAAAAAAACACAATCAAAATGATTGTGTTTAAAAAACCCATACAACCTAAGAAATCTGAATTCAAAACTCCTTAAAATTAACTTACTTTCCATAACGTCGAAGGATGTCCTATGAACAGAGTACACTCTGTTGTGCTATAAATATTTTCAGCCCGCCACTTTCTGAAAGAAAACCTCCATCGTTTTGAAAAATATGTTACATACAATAAAAGACTTCTCACATTCTACCACATGTTTCCACTTGGCCAAATCATGTTGCAGCTTTTTACAACTCTTGTAATTCTTATAATGAAATCCCGTCATTTTCTATTTTCGCAACTTTCAAAAAGAAAACATTTAAGATTACTTTCACAATCCTGGACTACTAATATCTTACCCTTCTTTCTCACTCATGTTCTACTTTTCCTATGACACTGATACTGCTTACTATGAAGCAGACTTACTTGCATCAGGTTTATATAGTTGGATTTTTAAATTGACATTATAATTAAAAAGTTTTGGACCAATAATCTAGACAGCATTGCAGACTTACATTCCCTCTACTTCATGAACCTTTTGCAATTCCTCAGAGGAAATCCCGAGATTCTTTCCTTAAAATTTTGGTTTTAAAAACACCAGGTAAGAATTTTTAAGGTCAAATGGCAATTTTTTTTTGAAAGTTACAACAGAATCGTTGCAGAATGACCAGCCGTTTCTAGACTTTAAATAAGCTGTGTAATGTCCTGATGTTGTTGAAGGACCATCGTGATAGATAATTGCTACAGTTACAAAAGTCATTCCTGATATTGACAGCTGAGAAGCAACAACATTTTTTATTAAAGTTGACAATTTTGATCCATCAGGCCTACATCGTTGGATCATTAAAATGACATACTGGCCATATCTTCGTATAAATAATGTTGACATCATTTCAGATTTACATTGGCTACACTCCATGTGATCAGCTGCATTTACTAGCTTATTAAAGGAGACTGATTTACTGTCTGGCAAAGTTAAATATATAAATCTTTCTGAGTCTACACTAGTAGTACTTGATACCATACAGTTCTCGCAGTCATGCTGCCATTGATAAGAAAGCCCAAACAGGTGATCTACATCTACACCCTCATCTTGCAATACATCAAGCATATACAATAAAAACTCCTGACAATCCTGCTGATTATTTTCAGAGATGTCTGTTTGACCTGAACATTCATCTAACAGATAACGAACTTCAGACACACTTTCTACTTTTGTTCGATCAGTGCTACATTTCTCTAACACAGAATTCAACAAACAGCATAAACTTTGTTCCGAATTGAATACAATCTGTTCTTTTAAAGTCTCTAGTGAAAAGAGAACATTAACCACTACATTTTCATAGCAGTTGACACCAGAACTGTTTTCAAATTGAAAACCGACAACATCTTCAACAGAATCTGTTTTCTTTCTGCTTACAATTTTCGGTTCATCGACTTTTCGGCTTTTTGCTACAACCTCCCTACTATTAGTGATATTTCTTCGTTTACGGCCTACCACACGTTTCTCAAACAAAGGATATTGAGGCAAATGTGGCGCATACTCTCTTCTTAACCTATTGTATTCCTTAACACAATCTAGATCCGCACAAATGTTTGTGACATCACAATCAATCAAGTACAATCCCGATAAAGTTCTAACTCGTGACAATGCCACATATGCCATACCCTCTTTGAACACAGAACTGCCAATATTCACCAATGCACTATCTACACTTAAACCTTGCGATTTATGGATTGTCACCGCATATGCCAAGCAAACAGGAAACTGTTTACGGCGAACATATAAGTCTTTAACAAGCAAAAACCTAGCAGAACAACGACCAATTAGCTGTACTTCCTCAATGCCATCAAATTTAATTTTTAAAAATTCAATACCATCTCTACTTCTGTATTTCACAAAATCAACAACATTACCCATTGATCCATTTACCAGACCTCTTTCAACATGTAAATTCCTTCTCAAAATGATTCGGCAATTTAAACACACATTCAAAGTCTTTTCAAAACCCGCTTTTTAGATATAGTCTTCTCTAATGAATCCAATTTTGATTTCAAATTCTCAGACAAAATAATTGTTGATCCCATATGCTCTATTCTGTCAACAGCTTCAAGTTTCACAATCTCTTGCTTTTCTAAATTCAACATTTTGTTGTTGAAGATGGCACATTCTGCAAGAGTTGGCATCAAACATATTCCGGATTTCTTCTCAGTAATTTTCTGAAAAATATTCTCAGGCACAATGTCTTGTTCTGGATATAAATTTGACAGTAATCGTGCATGTAAAGCTTCTTTCCCATGCTCGGTCACTTTTCCAATTCTAATATCTTGTAGAATATTCTTGTAATCTTCATCCTTCGCCTGACGCATATTTTCATGCAGTTCAGCATAATTGAAGTTTAACCATATATTGACGTTGCCAATGCTCCCTAGGCACTTCCTGGTATCTTCATGCGTGAGTATTTTGAACACAGGTTGTCCTTTTACTGGTGTCAGCTGCAGAAGATCTCCAAAAACAATGATGTGTTTGCCACCAAATAACACATCATACTCAGTTTTAAGAACTTCTTGCATTCTCAAATGCACAAAGGCAAGCATGACATTGGAAACCATGCTTACTTCGTCAATGATAAGAAGTTTCATTTTCCTCAAGACTCTTGAAACTTCACAACAAGCATCCCCAGATAACTTGTGGTATTGTAATTTGTTTTCATGCTCCACTGGCAGCATCAGTAGACGATGCAAAGTAATACCTTTAATGTTATGTGCTGCCAGTCCAGTAGGAGCGGTAACAACACAAGACAGCGATGACTCAGTCCTTTCCTGCAAATAACAAGAAATTGCTTTAATAAGGAAACTTTTTCCAGTTCCCGCTTCTCCACTCACGTACAGTCGGACAGGCTTCAACGACGTACATGAGCACTCTTTCTTCTCATGACTTAATCCATGATCAATTTGCTTGGTAACTTCATCATATATTTTCCTCTGCTCAACGTTGAGTTGTTTTTCCAAGTCTTCTAAGTTAACCGCATCCTCCTGAGCATGTGCCATGGCTCTTTCCACTTCATTCTTAGCAGTGGCAGCTTCATTTTCGATAATAGGTCCTCCTAGTGGATCCTGACTCAATGAAACAGAACTCTGACTGTCCTGAGAATTGTCTCTGGCAATCTCGGCTGCAATCGTTGCTTCCTGCTCAATTTCCAAAGTCAACATTTCTTGATATTTGGGAAAAGCAGGACATTCTATGGTCTCCTTAGCAGCAGTGAAAGAGTCTTCGTAACAGAGGAAATCTCCAAGCAGTTCCTCTTCTGCACGCCAAGGCTTGAAAAGTTGCAAAAGTGCTAAATAGAAAAACTCCTTTTTTTCTGGAGATTCGCCACTCAATTTTCGATGGTTTACTAATTGCCATTTTCTTTGCTTGACCAGACATCCCTCACTTCCAATTACAGCATACACTCCTTTCTCAATATCTTCTTTGATGTTCCTCTTGAATATATAATTTTGTAGAACCTCATATAGACAAACATTCTCAAGGTGACTGCTTCGATTTGGATAATATGTATCCAACATGTTAGTCTTCAAAATGTCGGTACTGTTTGGTTCCTTTTCCGCCAAATGCTCAATTTCCCGGACAGGTTTTAGAACTCGATTTCGTGTTGCAGCAAGACCAAGACTTGCCCAAACGATACTCCTGGATTTGGCATAGAGACTTGCTGAAGACAACCGGTCAGAACATTCGTAAGCTCCGATTTCTCGATGCGACAACATCTTCAGACTGAAACTGTACAACTTCTTGCTGAGGCTCTTTTCATGGGAAATGTCCTCCCACATATCCTTCAATTCTGTCTTTTCTTTTTTGGTGATGTAAGATGTCACATACCGAGCCACAGCCATACAGTTGTCAGCCACAAACTGTATATCCATGTTAGCATTCCACATGGACAAAATCACTGGGTTGTAGTCGTTGATGTACTTGGACTCTTCGTTCCTTTTCAAATTGTATGTATTTTTGGGAGATTTCCTCGTCACATTATGTCGCAGAGAAGACATCAAACTGTTCACTCTTCCTTTAGAAATCACCGGTCGTGGAAAGTTGAAACGACATTTGGTGTAGAACTTGTCCTTGTTTCTGAATTTACGACGACAGTACTTTCCACAACGATGGCTTTGGAAACGCAGAACTTGTTCTCTTAGGCTTTTTGTCTCCGTTGCATTTGGAACAGCACACGTAGAATACTGTTCTATGAAATTCATCACTAAGTCATCCGGATCTGTTCCAAATTTAGGTGCATCCTTGATCCACAGCAACATATGTATATGAGGAGCACCTCTTGCTTGGTACTCCTTTCTCCAGAAGAAATCCAACACCTCTCCAAGAGGTGGATTCTTCTTATTTGTGATGAAAGACATCATAGCTTCAAATCTATGATTGAAGTACCTGCATACATTCACTGGATCCAAAGAACACAGTTCTCCAGGTGTCTTGAATTCAATGTTTTCAATATTTCCATGTGCCTCTCGTAGAAATTCAAGTAAGTCTTCCCAGCCATACTCGGCACAGCTCAGAGTGAGGAACCATGTTGGAGTTCCTAAGTTCCTCAGCATACATTTTAAATCACCATGACGACGGTACCAGTACTCATTAGTATCACGCTGACACGCCATGAGATTAATTAGGTGAGAATCCAAAATACTGTCTTGGACATTGACTTTATGCATAAAGTCACTTGCCGAGATGTTTCGCATCTGTATACCACTTTTTAAGATGTGGTTCACTGCATATGACAGTCCAGACAGATCGCTTTCAAACAGGAGATGAAACAAATAGGGAATGCATTGACGAAACCTAGGATCTTCAGCATACAATCGTAAAGTCCGGTATTCAGACGCAGGAATTTGTTGAGGTCGCTCATCATATCTTCCTCCTTGACCTGTTGGAAATAGTTGTGGGAAACACTGAGCTTCCAAACTTTCCTCCCAAACACTAATGGGACTCCCTTTGGCTTGTTTCATTTGAAACAACTCAATAGCATTCCCCATGACTTCCTTGGAATGCAAAGGATGAACACTATAATGTTCATATATTTCTTCACTTTTAGAGGCCTCTACTTTCTCAATTTGGCCAGCACACAAATCGCTATCCTCTTCATCACTTACTTCCTCTTCTGCAACATATACATTCTTATAGTACTTATTATTTTTCTTCAAATACAATGTTGCCTTTTTGACTTTCCTAACATCCACTAAATCTTGCCATATTTTCTTATTCTTTGTCGGAACCCCATTAACCAAGATAACCAGAGGTTCCTCTTCCAATTTTTCTACTCCAATTGTGTTAATGTTTTTGTTCAAATCTAAAGGCAAATAAACAACTCTTCCCTTTAATCCTCTCTGTAAATCTGATGGAGGCAACTTCCCTGTCTTTGGCTCCATTCTTACAATAGCCTGAAAGGGATGGATACTTTGAATCAAAATAGATTCATAAGTATTTAAATCCTTCAATTCAGAAGGAATCTCAACCAATTCCAGATTATTATGAACCGCCCTAGCAGGCATCTGGTTTTGGTTTAATTTGTTACAACAATAAGTACACACACGTTGATCCGATCCCAAATCAAAACAATTTTCTACCATCAAGTATGTGGCAAAATCCTTACATTCACTATTATTTTCCCTTTCACTTTTTGCATATAAATCCACTAACTTAATCTGATTCTTGTAATAAGTGCGTCGACAACACACACAAGTGAAATTAGGCCTCTCACTTGATTTCATCTGAAACGTGGCAATTTCCTTCTGAAATTTATCTGTACTGGAAACCTGTACATTATCTTCAACATTACCCTCTACTTCTGGGTCAATTTGAACATTCTCATCTTTACTTCCAAAGTAACAAAACTCAATTTCTTCACAAATATTCTTGACATCTATTTCAGAACCATGCAAAAGAGCAGCACATAATTGTTTAAGCATAATTGCTGGACTCTTAGCATGATACAACATTCTCACTATTTTCCTGACTTTATTATGATGCACTGCTAGCATCCTGAAATGATGAAAAACACTCTGGCATACTCTCCTGGAAAGACAAGCCATTGAATGACCACGCAAACCTGTCATTTGTCTCACTCTGCAAGGATCTAATTCTTGCAACAACTTCATTTTCTGCTTCAAACTTTTCTTATTAAATGTCCGTACAAAATCACAAAGCAAATTGATGGAATCCTGTCGCACACTGCAAATAGAACTACACTTCCAAATGTACACAGGACCCTTAGGACGTCTTCCTAAAACCTCATTACCTAACACCTCGTCTGTCTCTGTTGTCACAAGTTTTTCTTTTTCAACTGGACAACCATCCTTCACTTCATAAGCTCGACCACTGGTGTCAACTGCAAACACCAAATCATTATCCTGAAAATAACTCTCCTCATTAAAAAATGCCTCACAACTTGAACTGTGCATCCATTCTCCGGAAAAAACTTCACAAAAGTTACTACGATTTACTACTCTCTTCCATCTACTATTTGATTTGAAATCAGAAATTACCTTGTTTAGTTTCCTAATTCTATTGATTACCAAAATAAATAACTTTCGCTTAATTTCGAAAGCATGATCAATAATTTTCTCTACATTTTTCTTCTTCTTATAAAATGCCACTTTCTGTTGGCCTTTCTTAATATTTTTTAATAAATAAACTATTATCCTGTTGCGGAACATTCGTTTTCGAATGTCCCTAAACTGTTGTTTCCTTCTACTATCATGCACAGAGTTATCTCTTGCTCTACCAGTATCATTTTTGATTGGTCTTTCCTTTCCATTTAAATTGCTTCTCTTTTTCTGGACTGAAACATTTTTGGTAGAAATACTTTTTTTACTACAAATATTTCTTATGAATGATTTCGTGCTCTTACCTGGAGCTTTCTTGGTGATTTCACAAGTTTTTTGGGGAGAGGACTGCTGCAATAATAGATGATCCTGCTGTCTTTGACGTTTTCTAGCCTTTCTAATTCGATTCTTAGTTGGCATTTTTCAAATTTTGAAATGATCTGCAGTTGAATCTGTGGAAAAATATAATAAAAAATGTTATTAACCACTATTACTAAACAGTAAATGAATAACAGTCATCAACAAGCATTTACAATGCAACGGTTTCGCCTTTGTAAAAGTTAGAGCTATTGTCATTGTAAATGACAATTTTTTTTATTTATGTGTTGGTTTTGAAAACAGATAAATAAATGGCATTGTCATTTACAATGCCAATAGCTTAATCTTTCGCAAATGTGAGACCTATTGCATTTGCACCCACACGCACACACACACACACACAGAGCCACCCACACAGAGCCACCCACACACACACAGAGCCACCCACACAGGAGTGAGGGCGGAGGGATGGAGGGAGAGAGCAGCGTGAATCTCTCCGAATCTAATGAAAGCCCTTCCTAAGCCTGATGTATTGCACCTGGCAGTCACTTGGTCTGCTCTAGCTATTGAATAATTGAAAGGGTCTGATCGGGGGGAGGGGGGACCTTCCCGAGGAAGTGTCTCTACACATGTACATTTCCAGGCGGACCTGCTCGGCTCCCCCTCTCTGGAGCAGCTTTAAGTGTTCCACTCTTGGTTGTGTGTCTTTCCTTCCCTTGTTTATTCGTTTCCTGTCCCTTGCGCTCTTTCTATGGCGGGCGTTTTTGCGGCGGTGGGAGGCGCTGTCTCTTCTGGTGACCAGAGAGAGCAGACACGAGGGGCACAGATTGAGCGAGGAAAGAGGAGGGGTGAGAGGAAAAGAGACAGCAGGAGGGGAGAGAGAGTGAGAGAACGAGAGAAACCGAAACTGTAAGACGGAAGAAAGAAAGCTGAGAGGGAAAGATGTGGAGAAAGCACAAGAGAGAGGGAGAGAGAGAGAGAGAGAGAGAGAGGGAAAGGGGACGGAGGAAAGGGGTAGCGGCGGGTCATGGAATGAGCCGAGAGGGCAAGAGGTACATTTGGAAGAGGAAAGCAAAAGAAAGATAGGGCGAGTACAATGTATCAATGGAGGATGTGAGAGGATGGGAGGGAGAAAGGAGAGGAGGGGGCATCCGAAGTGGAGAGGAGTGTGTGAGGACAACGGTGAGCGGGCAGGAGGGACGGCGAATGGAGGAGGTTGAGCTGTGTAGGGTGCGAGGAGAAGAAAGAGAGGGAAAGGCAGAGCGGGGAACCAACAAGGAAATATAGGGGAAACGCGAGAGGGGACGGCTGGGGCAGAGGGGTGAGTGAGGGCAGAAGAGAGGGAAGGTAGGGGGACATTTAAAAAAGTGTGAACGGGACTGATGAATTGGGAGGAGCTGGGGAGGGAGTCTTATGGGTGAAAAAGACGCGAGGGACAGATAGGAAAGAGGACGAGAGAAAAGAGCCAACGGCGGGCAGAGGATGGGGATGGAGTGAAGACAGGCAGGAAAGGATCACCAGGGAAAGAAGAGAGGACCTCGTGACCCGTGATCATTTCCTTATTTCCCCGCACCAGAATTACCACGACCTGCCTGGGATCCTGGTTATTAGGGGACATGAAAGTAACAGCAATTCGGAGTTTTGGAGAAACAACATACGGAAATCGGATTTACTGTGCCGATTTTACGCTTTTGCCCAGGTGCTGCATTGAGACTCTGCGCGCGAGCAGGAGGTGAAACACCGTGGAACTCCAGTGTTGCCTCACACTTCTAACATTTGTATATATTTTCCATATGATGAGCGAGGCAACACATATCTCATTAAAAGTGTCTCGAATCGCTGCACCCATCATATTTAGGAATATTTTCTTGCAGGACAATTTGTGCAAATAGTAATAGAATAAAATAGCCGCTATTTGTCCACAGTAATACAAAATGCTCTATACTGGAAAACAGAAAAATATGATACGATATGGTATAGCCGAAGAGTTTTATTTGTTTTTTAGGTTCGGAAAATACACTTAAATCGGTTGACTAATACATCAATTTATCGGCAATTTTTTTGTGTCAGACTAATGGTTTCAGTCCCTGTTTGTCTTTTGGCTTTGATGGTGGCTATTTTTCTCACCCAGCCCGATTTGTGACGCAGGGGTGAAATAAGCTTCTGGATTTTTTTTGTATAGAAGGCCGCAAAAAGAAAAACGTTTAAATACTTTATTCTGCTACTAAAAATGGGGAAAATTATAGGAAGCTGCTCTGGAGATTTCGACGTTAATTTTAACGTTGTAATAGCAAAGTAATGACCTTATTGATTTGTTTGTATATGTATGTACTCACGTTTGCCTTGTTTGTGTGTGTCTACTGCCTCAGTTATATACGTTTCATAATACAGTTTTGCAGCCTGTCCGTTCCTGTGATTAACAGGTGTTATTACTCAATTTAAGAATACGCTGAGAGCTGAAAGAACGGCTTTTCAGATACTGCATATTCTCCGAAACTGCATATTACATTTGAAGTTGGGATGTAACCATTTCATAAATGCAAGAAAATCAGTAAAACAACATCTTCTTAAAACTGCACTTTATGTACCAACCTCGGAAGAATGGAAGGTTGAGTTGGCCTTGCTGGGATATCAGCCCGTGACCTGCAGGTCGCAGCAGATGTCAGTGCCAGTTTGACTCAATGAGCCCTCTTGAGAACTCTATGTGGGGGGTGTACTGTGGTGTATACAGTTTGCTTGATCAAGAATCTCACCTAACCTGGATAACTTGCCCTCTCTCTTCCTCGATAATATAGATGGATATATAGTTGAAAATGAAGAGCCATGCTGTTTATTTTGGAGATGTCATGAGCCCTGGGAGGCCCTGCAGCTGCCTCAGAGCGCATGGTTGCCCCTCTCATTAAATGCATCAGAGCTTTGCTTATGTTTATATGTTTAGAACCCGGGTAGACACAGTGACCCGGTCCTGCACTCCACGACCATCCTTGCATGACCCCTGGTTAGGAGTCTTGCAGCAGGGGGGAGGGGGATCGGCTCTGCAGAGACGAGGCCTGTGTTCCCAGGGTCCGGCCTCCGTGGATTTGTGGTTGAAAAGTTCCTTGGTGGCTGGGTTGGTGCTGGTGTAAAAAGTGATTTACACGGGTCCTGGACACTATAGCAACGAGGCACTGAGAGCAAGATCTCCTACATGCACAGTGTCATGTTTACCTGTGTGATTGTACATGTTTTAAATCACTCGCCTCAGATCCTAAAGGTGGTATTGACCTTTTCTTTACAGAAAAAGTACTCATTTGCACCAAAACTCATTTTTTCACTCGCCCGCTTCTTTGTACCCTAGCTAGTTATATTGTTCGTCTAGACTAAATACAAATAAATTAGGATAAACTAAATATGTATTTACTATATTCATTAATATGTAGAAGTTCATTCAGAATGAATGGTCTTTAATACATCTAGGTGCCTTACATTAGTTTTAATAAAATACACAGAGTTGAACTGGGTCACGGAGGCGGCAGCAGACACGATAGATGTCCCCTTTATTTAGCTCTCTATGTGGGGGTGGTGGTGCCCCTGCGCCCCCTCCACAGGTAGGCTCGTGTGCCCCTTCTGGCTTCTGCCCCTGTTCCCCGGCAGCCCCCTCCACAGGCAGGCTCGTACGCCCCTTCTCCTGGCCATGCCTGAACCGACTCCGCTCCCGGGAAAGTGGCCAGTGATTTATTTGGTTGCATTTTCGATTTCTCTGGTCGGCTCTCCTTTCTCCTCCTTTCAGCAGAGATGTCAGCTGTTATTACTCGGCATCGATCTCTTTGCAAAGTGAGAAGTGAACTAAAATTAATGTCAATTCCACGCCATCTTCTGAACAGTGCATTTGATGTTGGTCATGAAAACCGACCGTGTTTCACATCCTTAAAGCACAGAGCTAGTTCCACTTTGGAAGAGAGTATACATTAGAAAGCAGTATGATTGGGGGAAATGGCTGCGAGATGCAGCATTTAGCCAGCCTTGTTTTAAAACATAAATCGTCTGGAGGAGGGGCGCGCTTCCCAAATTCCCATGAGGTGTTTGAGGCTCTCTCAGAGCTCGTTACAGTTCGGGACTCATATTACACACGTGGTTCTCAATTCGGAGCTGTGAAGTAGAGATGGGGAAAAAGGTGGCTTGAGGTGGAGAAACGGAGAGGTGGAGGGAGCATGGAGTTAGTAAAACACTATGAAAAGTGAGACTTGGAGATCGGGCGAGCCAGTTGAACAGGAGGAGGAAAATATAAGGTGACATATAAAAAAAAGCAGAAAGGGAATTCACAGAAACTAGAACCAGAGGTCAGGGGCAAGATGCAGAGAAAAGGCGGGGGAGGAGCTATAGGTAACCTAGTTTGGAGGGGGGAGTGGAGAAGATAGGATGTATTCTCAGAGAGTCATGTCTGAGTTTGGTTAAGGAACACATTGATTGGAAAATACACTTTATTTCAGTGCTGTTATTTTTCACCTTTTAACGACGTTTAAACTGCAGGAAAGCAAGGCTGAGGAAGGAGAGGGGGGTCGAGGGTTTTTATAAAGTTAATGGCTGTGACTCATGGCTCGGAAATCTGCGCGAGGCTGCGAACTGCAATACACGGGCTTATGTGGTCAGTCTGACGGATGGAGCCCGGCCTGCCCTGCGAGGCTGAGCCCCATCCATATCCCGAGTTAAAAAGGCAGCCTGCCTCTCTCAGGGCGCGCAGACCTATCTTGAAAGATAAAAAAGAAAAGTTTCCCTACCATTAATAAAGCGAGCGGGCGAAGGGAGCTTTAAAGCCCGTAATCTTCAAAGAAGGTAATGACACATCAGCGGCTCGCGCTGAATAAACATGCGGCGGGAATCAAAAAGCCCAGTTCTGTCAGTGATGGAGGGAAGATGGCGACTTCCGTGTGGAAACAATGGAGAGGACGGTAGGGGGGGGGGGGGGGGGGGACAATGCTTCAATCTCCACTGAGGGAAATGGAAGAGAGGCGAAGCACAGCAACGCAACAACTTCACAAACGGAGACAGCAGTCCCGCCGGGCTGGTGCCAGTGCGGACCGATGAATGTAAACTCAGCATCCATGCCCCCCTCCCCCACTCTTCTTGGAGCCAAAAGCAGCAACTGAACATATTGATCGTGCTAGCCATTACAGAGGGCTAGCTAGCCGCCCTAAATACATGTTTGTGGGATACCAACACCACTCATTAACAAGTCAGGTCCCGGGCCGCGCTGTGATTGGCTGACGTCACGGGGGTGTCCCGGGCCGGCAGCCAATCACAGCGCGGCCCGGGAATGACGTCACGGGGGTGTCCCGGGCCGGCAGCCAATCGCAGCGCGGCCCGGGACAAAGGGGCGGGGCTTAAAAAAAGCACCAGAAACGCCCCCGAATCGCGTTTTCGTGAGAAAGCGCGATTGACAGCCTCTGTCTCCCAATGGCTAGTCTCCATTTATGGAGCTAGCCAATGAGAGGCAGAGGCGGGGCCGACATCCATACTGAAGACAATAGTTTTCAAACTGGGAGGGGCACTTCGTGCCCCTCGCCAGGTTCGAAACCTAAAAACTTAACACCCTACTTATTATTTAACATAGCAAATCTTTTGCACCACCACTGCGTCACAAAAGTGACGCACAGTGGTACAAAACAGGCATACACCTATCATAAATCTCTCCCTAACATTTTAAATGATTGATTCAGGATGACGATAAGGGGCCTCATTTATGAGGCCTTGCGTCAGTTTTGCGCTGCCGATGCGGCACTTTTTGTGACGCATCTGCGGCGTAAAACATGCGCCTTGTTGCGCCATATTTAAAAAGTGACTCATCTAGGTAGATGCGTCACTTTTTAAACCCCTGCGCCACATTATACCTGCGTCAGGTATAATGTATGCAGAGGTGGCGTTCCCCCGCAAAAAGCCTCGTAATAGTGACGCAGTGAAATCTATGAGATTTCACTGCGTCACTTTTAGGATGCTGTTGCGTCAAAATCTTGCACCTGCCTCACAGCAGGCGTAAGGCTGACGCAAGCCCTTTCACATGGGGCTTTCCCCATGTGAAAGGACGCATTGCTGGAGATGTGTCACTTTTGTGACACACTCCAGCAATGCGTCACTTTTGCGCTTACAGATGCATCAGAAATACTGACGTATCTGTAAGTCCTTGCGACATGATGCGTCATACATTAAATATGACGCATAATTGGTGTCGCAAGGAGTGCGCAGTGAAAAGTGACGCATCGCTGTTTTCACGCAGCGATGCGTCACTTTTCATAAATGAGGCCCAAGGTGTGGCCTATCTAGAGGTTTGTTTGGGCCCACATCTTTGGATGGGGTGAATGTGTGTCATTGATCCACATTCGGTCCATCACCTGTTTTGTTTGTTTGAGGTGAGGCCAACACACGGTTGCAGATGAGATTTTTGCTTGTTGAAGAAAACAAAGGAGATAGTACATGTGAAGGCCTACCAATGAAGTAAGTCATGTCCACTTCACTCTTGAACAAAGGGCAGACCTCTTTTGAATCTGTGGTCACACCTAAACTTCATCTACACAATGTCATTCATAAACTTAGGAAACACTAGTGATGTAATTGAAAAATGTGGAGTTTCTTTTCCTCATTTCAGAATTACATCACCTGTGTTTCCTCATTGACTTAAAATGCCCTTAATACACATGAAAGCGTTTTTTTGATTGCCCTTGCACCATTTTTGGGTCATTTTTAACATGGCTATGTAACTCCCATAATCAAAATCTAAATTTGCCAAGCACAGGTGGGAGCATATTTACAAGAAACTTGCCCCATGCAGAAAGCTCTTCAATTTAAATGGGAAAAATAACATCATAGACACTCAAATGCCTTTTAAATATGCTCCAAACAACCTATGAAGTTCTAGCAGTACATATCCAGAAATATAATTGATTTCAAAAAAAGTTTTAGAACACAACATATAAATCAATTGTATACCTACATTCAAGATGAAATGACTGAAAATGTCCTTGAGACACATGAAAGCGTTTTTTTGAATGCCCTTGCACCATTTTTGGGCCATTTTTAACATGGCTATGTAACTCCCATAATCAAAATCTAAATTTGCCAAGCACAGGTAGGAGCGTATTTACAAGAAACTTGCCCCATGAAGAACGCTTTCCATTTAAAAAGGGAAAAATAACATCATAGACACTCAAATGCCTTATAAATATGGCCTAAACAACCTATGAAGCTCTAGCAGTACATATCCAGAAATTTAATTGATTTCAAAAAATCGTTTTTAAACACAGCATATAAATCAATTGTATACCTACATTCAAGAGGAAATGACTGTAAATGTCCTTAAGACACATGAAAGCGTTTGTTTTGATTGCCCTTGCACCATTTTTGGGACATTTTTAACATGGCTATGTAACTCCCATAATCAAAATCTAAATTTGCCAAGCACAGGTGGGAGCGTATTTACAAGAAACTTGCCCCATGAAGAACGCTTTCCATTTAAAAAGGGAAAAATAACATCATAGACACTCAAATGCCTTATAAATATGACCCAAACAACCTATGAAGCTCTAGCAGTACATATCCAGAAATATAATTGATTTCAAAAAATCGTTTTTAAACACAGCATATAAATCAATTGAATACCTACATTCAAGAGGAAATGACTAAAAATGTCCTTAAGACACATGAAAGCGTTTTTTTGAATGCCCTTGCACCATTTCTGAGACATTTTTAACATGGCTATGTAATTCCCATAATCAAAATATAAATTTACCAAGCACAGGTGGGAGTGTATTTACAAGAAACTAGCCCCATGAAGAAAGCTCTTCAATTAAAATGGGAACAATAACATCAGAGACACTCAAATGCCTTTTAAATATGGCCCAAACAACCTATGAAGCTCTAGCCGAACATATCCAGAAATGTAATTGTTTTCAAAAATCGTTTTTAAACACAACATATCTGTTTCAGCTTAAATGAGAGACCATGGAATGGGCTCCATGTACAACAATATCTTGTGTTACTGCATGCCAGAATGCTAAACCGAATATGCAATTACAATTTCTCAAACAAACAAAATCTATTTGTATATCACTTGAGACAAAGCCACATTTTAAAAACACAGCTTTCTTCATCATTTTCTCCTTAAATCATACTATTCTCTATCTAAATTAAATAAATCTTTTCCCACCTTAGCAAATACTTTTTGAGTTTCAAAACAGTCTCAGAAATACTCCAAATTGTCTTCAGCAGAACAAAGAGGATGCACTCCAGAGGCTGCAGCTATAGAAAGCACAGAAATACAGATATTCATTACACATATCTCTCATATTAGCCAATCATAACTCTTCCCTCATTTTTTTCAAATCAAAACCCTTCCCCCCTCTGCCCTCTCTGCCTTTTTTGCTTAGCAACCACCTCCTGAAGGACCTCTCATGTTTGCAAGTTCACACAACAATGTTTCAATTGAACTCTGAACTCTCAGTGCACCTGCGTATCCAGTGCAATCTTTCATTAAATGTTTTTTCCTTGACCATTCAAATTACATCTTTCAAAGAACACATCCATGCACCCTAACTTTCTGTTTTCAGAAATGGAAATGCACCAATCACTGCTAATGAATCATTAGCGCTGGAAATCCAGAGTTTTTTTTCTTTACAAACTCCTACTGTTTCAACTGCCCTTTCATTACCACACTTCATCTGACTGCAGCCCAACCTTCTCTCACCATGTTTAATGTCTGGATTGTTGGACATAGTTACATCTATTGGGCTCAAAGGTATGCTGAGAACAGAAATTTACCTAACCTCAATTTACAAGATGTGGAAATTAAGTGGTTGGGCCAAAGAGGATTAAAATGTCACCAATTGATACCATTGGTGGAAACCTTTATGCATTTGCCAAAACCTGACCTGTTAATTGTGCACTGTGGAGGTAATGATTTGGGCACTTTGACTGGGGTAGGTCTGGAAATGCTTTTAAAGGACACCTTTGAGCAATTAATGTCACTTTTCCCTCAAACTGCCTTGGTATATTCAAATATATGCCAAATACAGAAATGGAGGTGGTCCAATCAATTTTGTCCACAAATTGAGAAGTCGAGGAAGCATGTAAACAAATCTGTTTCAGCTTACATGAGAGACCATGGAATGGGCTCCATGTACAACAATAACTTGCATTACTACATGCAAGATATCTACAGAGGAGATGGAGTTCACTTCTCAGATGAGGGCAACAGAATTTTCATTTTGAATTTAAGACTGTGCATTGGTACCTACTTATAGTACCAAAATGTACCATAAACCCAAAAGCTCTTCTCAGAGCTACCCTACATCTGATCACTCACAATTATTATTTTTCTCTAACTTTTTTCTCTAATTTTCATCAAACTACGCTCCAAGAGCGCTACCCGGTACGCGAACTGGAAGCTAACCGCGCAACTTTTTTAAAATAAATGTTTTTTTTCCCGCACATATGGTCCTCCTCAGCCACCCTCAGAAAGCCTAGGGGGTCAAGATACATCTACCGTGCCCCCTTCTACCCATTCTGAACATTATTTGCCCTCCATCTTGTATCTTGATTCGACCGAAACACAAAATGGTGGACTCCCGTTACGCTGCTGGTTCGCGGACCGGGACGCATACCGGGAAGCGCTCCAATAAAAAAGGTGGGAAAGTAATTCACAGAAAAACGACTGGAGTCACTCTCACCAAATATACATTACCTCATACTACATAACAATCCCTTTCATTTTCACAAATTTGATTGAAATTCCATTTAGCCATTAAGCCTGTAGACCTCTCTAAATACCGTGAGGTAAATTACTTCACAAAACACATCTGAAGTGTTGGAATTGACAACCAATGAAAATGTTACTTTAATTTTCTACTTTTATTACCTGATATTTGATTGGTTATATACCTGAATATATATAAAGGAACAGAAGAAAACACAGCCATTTTGACTGCTACTTCTTGTTGTACATTACATTTGAATAGTTACTAAACACTTCAACTTGTTTGTGAAGGTAAGTTGTTATTTTTAAAACTGAAGTATATAGTGCACTATAACTTAATATGGTAAACTTTTTCTGATAGTTATATACTATCCCTCTGTAGTAGTTATAGATTTAGATAGACTTCTCTGTTATAGTTATGGATGGAGTTAGGCTTCTCTTGGTTAAATCACATACACTTTTTTATAGTCCTACTTCCACTCTGATACTATATACTGCCAAAAGATAAATTCACTGATAAAAACTGCCTATCTAAAATTAATCCCAACAGTGCCCTATCTCTAGTATTATATATATTTTTTAATCCAAATTTCAGGCAAAATGGAAGACGAGCAGCAAGTTCAATTTAAAATTGTACTGGAAGAGAGCAGCCAAGGAAACATTGATGAATTTATGGATGAAAGTAGGGACCAGGAACTACTTCAATGTGTGGAAGCAGTGGATAACCTGCTTAAAAATGAGGACATTTTACACCCTCATAGACTTCAAAATATATTCAATGACAAATATGAAATTTCTGACAATGAAATGTTAAGAAAATTTAATAAATTATGAAACACAATCAAAATAAAAAAAAATGCTTAAAAAATAAAAGAAAAAAAATCATCAACAAAAACAACAAACAATTAACATACAGTATTTGAAAAGTCTATCATTCTTTTTTCCATACAGTACGCTGCCCAGAACGCTTTCCGGTTCGCGGACTAGGCGCTCACCACGCAAAAAAAAAAAAATTTTTTTTTTTTGCCCTGCTGGGCCCTTTTAAAACCTCCACATAAAACCTAGGGGGTCAACGAGCATGTACTATGCCCCCTTATGGTAATTTTCCCCTTTGTTTTGGCCTCCTCTTGTCTCTCGATCCTACCGAGAGACAAGATGGCGGCCGCTCCGGACTGTTTAGAATGTTGACAGACACAGGAGAGCCAATCTGATTCGCATCGCAAAGTTCCGTTACGCGAAAAGTACGCGAACCGGAGCGTTACATATATATTTTTTTTTTTGAACGTTAATTTCTCAAAATCCACTGAAGCACATATATTGAGACCTAGCAAAGGCACATCGGGCTAACAGTCCCTACAATTTTGCCAAGTTTCGTGGAAATCCATTCAGCCGTTCGGGCTAAAAGTGAGGCCAACCACCCTATGGAAATTAACATGGGAAAAACGCGTTTTGGGACCCCCCTTTTTTCTCGGCCCCCCCCTTAACGAACACCCCCCAAATTATCAGAGGTTGCTCAGGAACAAAATGTGCCATTTTCCTGAAATTTTCAGCCGATTCCGTCCACAAACGCCAAAGTTATTAGACATAGAATTTTCAAAAATCCCATAGGGAAAAAATCCTAACTATATATACCTACTGGCGACCGCCAGTAGGTGATATATATATATATATATATATATATATATATATATATATATATATATATATATATATATATATATATATATATATATATATATATAACAGGAATTCCTTGTTACCACCTCCGATCCCCCAGGACCGGCGAAGCAGGAGACAGACCACACGTTCTTTCCAGGTAAGTTTATTTTTTCAGTTCTTTTGTTAACCAACCAAACATGACGCATTTTGAGTTTTGCAGCCCTTGTTCATATGCCATAGATCCATATATCCATCAATTGCATTCTTAAAAGTCTCTGCCCCGCTTTATTTGCTGCCAAAAGAGCTTAAACAGACTCCCATCTGCACAGGAGCCAGCTTGAATCCGTCCTGTGAAGGGCAGCACTGGATAGTGTCACCACGGACCTGCTATGAGAAGCAGTGGGCTCTTTCCACGACCTGGGTCAGGACGTTATAAATCCATCAATTGCAGAACCCAAATTCGGAAGGAGCCACATGGAGTACACAATCTTGGTTTGAATGTCTTTATTGACAGCATGCCAGCAGAAAATATTTCAGGAAGGCAGTCTAATCCATCATGCCAGACGTGTTTCAGGAGGTTATTCCTTTTTTCAGTGCCTTCGGAATAGGCAGGGGGAAGCGTTTTCGGTGCAGACTGTTCTTATCAAATCACTCCCGCCCCCAGGGGCGTGGCCTCACGGCATTCTGGGTGATAAAGTCTGCACCATTGATAACCTCAATGGGTGCAAATCCCCGAGTCTAAAATGTCCTTAAATAAAGTTGCAAACATTCTTGAAAGTCTCCGCACCGCTTTATTTGCTGCCAAAAGAGCTTAAACAGACTCCCATCTGCAGAGGAGCCAGCTTGAATCCATCCTGTGAAGGGAAGCACTGGATAGTGTCACCACGGACCTGCTATGAGAAGCAGTGGGCTCTTTCCACGACCTGGGTCAGGCCGTTATAAATTCATCAATTGCAGAACCCAAATTCTGAAGGAGCCACACGGAGTACAAAATCACGCTCTGAATGTCTTTATTGACAGCATGCCAGCAGAGAATATTTCAGGAAGGCAGTCTAATCCATCATGTCAGACGCGATTCAGGAGGTTAATCCTTTCTTCAGTGGCTTTGGAATAGGCAGGGGAAAGCATTTTCGGCACAGACTGTTCTTAATAAATCACTACCGCCCCCAGGGGCGTGGCCTCACGGCATTCTTGGTGATGAAGTCCGCACCATTGATAACCTCAGTGGGTGCAAATCCCCGAGTCTAAAATGTCCTTAAATAAAGTTGCAAACATTCTTGAAAGTCTCTGCCCCACTTTATTTGCTGCCAAAAGAGCTTAAATAGACTCCCATCTGCAGAGGAGCCAGATTGAATCCATCCTGTGAAGGGCAGCACTGGATATTGTCACAACGGACCTGCTATGAGAAGCAGTGGGCTCTCTCCACGACCTGGGATGAACGCGTTTTCAGTTGTCACAGCAGCCTTCTTCCGTCTAATGAGCGCCATTTAAAAAAAATCATTTATAGTCTGCTCCAAATGCATAGACACATAAAACATACTGCTTGCAATTTGAAAAGACACACTACTAATCGGCAAGAGCATGCAGCTGCATATTCACTAAATGTAATTAATAAGGAAAGGTGGTTGTAGGGGTGCCTTCAACATGTAATCATGTTGGCTTGAACGCACAGTGCATGGTACAATAATATATATCTATAGCACGCATAGTGCGTCCTAGAACCCATCCTATCTTTCTGAAATCTGCACTATAACTCTAATGCTTTCAATGTATCTAAAATAATAATTATTAAACAGTTGTTAAAATACATGTAGATAACAGTGGGCGCTTACATTGTTGTCATAGCACATTTTAAAAACCAATCAGAAAATGCTGCGTGTTAATAGTGCACCGAAAAAATAGAAAAAAAAATATACATAAATGTATACTTGTCCCTTTAATTCTTTGGGGAACCGCACAGAGCACTACTGGTAGCTTTCTTTCAAAGTTATGAAGCAGTGTGATTGAAATACCAGGTTGTGAGGAAGCAACTTTATACTAGTCACCCCTAAAATATGTAATGAAGAGCGTCGCCGTTACCCCACACTTAATCCAAAAGACCACCCGTCCCACAATGCCTCATCTCAGCCAAGTGCAGACTGCAATCACCAGTCTGCCAAGAGCATCGAGAACAAACATTTATATATCTACTGAACAAGCAAAAGGTTAGAGTGATGTTATAGTTAAGCTCAGATTTCACGTGTACCAATCAATAGAGATTCAGTTGTTATAGTTACCTGAGCTAACTATAACTTACCACCCTGCATTGCGCTACTTATGACCTCACATATTATATCAGTCATGACATAATGTGCAACATCACTGATCACATCACTGATGACATCTCAAATGACATCACTGGTGATATCATCCAGTGAGTGTGAGTGTTTTCTAAAGGTTGCTGATTGTTAAACATATATATACTATGGTATTCCAAAAGGCTAATTATTTTACTTTGTGTACTACTAATGAGTGATTCTATTTTAAAACATAGATTATGTGAGTGCCTGTGTGACTACATATCTCATGTGGGAGTGGATGTGTGTGTGACTCTTAATGGGTCAATAAGTAGGTGTGTGAGTAGCTATATGGGTGAGAAAGTGGCTTTGTGAGTGTCTGTTAGGGTGATAGAGTGGGAGTGTAAATGGTGTATGGATGAGTGAGTGGCTATGTGAGTTTTTATAAGGGTGAGCGAATGACTGTGTCAGTGTCTGTGTGAGTGAGTGGCTGGGTAAGTACCTGTCAAATTCATTGTAGTACCTCAGGATTCCCACCTTCCAGCAGCTCTGACTGGAATATTTTAGAGAGGATCAGAGAGGCAAGATGAGTGGAAGGAAATTAGGTAGGGTACTGCAAGGAGGTAAACATGGAACAGATGAATATTGTGATTAGATGAAGGTAATAACATGTTACTCTCCAAAGATTGTACATTGCATTACTATGCTGTACATTCAAGACATAGAAATTACCTGTAAAAGGAATGAAGAATGACCAAACATCCCATGAGTGAAGACTTCAATACCGCGAGTTTAAAGTGACTGCCAAGGAATGTTATCAAAAGAATGCGAAGACCTTAGTCTTAGTGGTTCTAGAGTATGTGCTCACAAGGTTCTCTAGAGTATGCTACCCTCAAGGTAGATCTGTGCACCAATATTCTATAATCAGTTATTTGCAGTTATTTGAATGAGTAGAGACTTGTGTTCAATTATTTGCCAACCTCAATGACTATTCCTTCAACGTCTTATCCCAATAAGTCTAGTTGAATGCTTATTCATGATTGGCATATTTCCATACTCCTGTATAGTACATAAAAATGTGAGCGAGTGCTCTCTTCTTTTGAATCCAGAGCATGCTGAAATCAAGAGATCTGAGGATCATAAAAAAAGATTGCTCTCCTGTCTTGATTCTGGGCAATCAGCAGAACCAACCGCTTCTGTGGAACATCAAAGGTCACAACCGGAATACAATTGATTACCTAAAACAGGTTCGGTGTCTTCAGTAAATTGCTAATAATCTGCAAACACTTGCAGAGCATAGTCGTATTTATCGGTAGCACACCACACAGGCCACAATGTCTCTACTTTATGTGGGGGACACCGGGAATCTGAAACTGACAAAGGATATTGTTAGGGAAAGGAAATGACGGGCTCTCAGACTAGTACTGCAAGTGGTTGTGTTATATAGCTGTGACTTTTCCTGCAAAATCTAGACTGCTATAAACCTTCAGGACTGGTTAAATATGACTGAAATGTCTCTTGGCATACTGTTACCTCTTACAATTTTTGCATACTGCCAACACTGTTATATTGGAATTTGACAAGTTTTTCACTTCTACATAGTCACCGGTACATTCTGCTAACCCACTGAACACAGTCAATGGTATGTTCGCACTAAGGAAAATCCGCTACACAATTGCAGGCATTTGCAATTAAAAGTCATATATCACTGGCATACCTCTGTTATGCTGAACCAGTTGTGCTAGTCACTGGCACAGTATGTGCACACCCAACACCAAATGCAAGCCTGCTGAGCTATGAAGAAGATTCCTGACAGTGGCTGTATCGGTGAGTGAGTGGCTGTGTGAGAGTCTGTATATGGTGAATGTGTTTGTGTGTGAGTGGGTATATGAGATGTTGCATGGGGGTGTGAGTGGGTGTGTCAGTGGTTCTGTAGATGTTGTCATCAGTGATGTCATTGGAGATTTCATCAGTGATGTCATCAGTGATGTCACTGACCATATCTTGAGGGTTGTTATATGTCAGGTAATAAGCAGTGCATTGTGGGGGTGTAAGTTAGATTTAGCTCAAGTAACTATAACAGCTGAATTTCCATGGTTTTTCACAAGTGCAATCTGACCTATAACTCCCCATGACCGTTGGTGTTTCAAGTGCATTTCTAAAGTTATAAAAAAAATGATATTTCCTAACTATGACATCCATATAACCCTTGGTTTCATTCAGTGACTTTCTAAAGTGTTTTAGTAGCCCCATTAGCTAACCTAGAGTTACTGACTAACCCCTCAGTCCAACTTCTAAGTGGTGCCACTAAAATGGATACTTTAAAGTACCAAATTAATTATGGCTTTAAACCCGACTTGATGCCCAAGTTGAATTTATTGTCACATTTAGGGAAAAGCTACTTTTAGAAATGGGTCACTCTGTACCCCAGTTTGCCCAGTGGCCCACGTGATTTCTGGCCACCAGACAGCTTTCTACCTTCCTGATGAGTTGTGTGAAAGACTCCAAGGCTTAGAAACAATGGTAGCCTTCTACAGAGAGATGTGTTACCTCCCCGTGCATTAAGCCACTGGAGGTCTTGGCCCAAAAGGTGAGCTTGAAAGCCAAAGCTATGTTTGGTGGGAAAATGGTGATCACACTCCATTCAGGAAGAGAGGCTAGCAGCAGGAATAGAAAAGTGAGACCAGCGGACAAAACAGGTTATCTATGGGTGTGTAGCCCACAGGTAACCACACTTCTAGGGTGTGTTGCTGAGCCCCTAACACCCAAAGAAGAATTCAGATATCTTTAGAGTGGGCAGAGTAGTGCACGCTGGATTGCTAGATGCCACACAGAGCTGGAAGTCATCACAGGGAGGGAGGGATCCTGGAAGCCCACTGGCTAGTGACCGCATCATCCACACAGCTCTTTCTGGGCATAAATATGGCACTTCTGGAACCCTGAACCTCAGATCACAAAAAAACTGAAGAAGGACAACATGAACACTGCCCTGCTTGACCCCTGAAACAGGCAGAGAGAAGAGGCATCATCTGCTGTACCTTGGACAAGCAAAGAGATGCCTGTGGCCCCTGTCTAGAGAAAAATTCACGCAAAAGCCACAAATGAAAGAAATTACTTCTAGGGTCAGTTTGGCTGACCTCCAAGAGCCAGAATCAGAGCCATCAAAGCTGGAGTAGTGCAACACAGCACGTCAGTAGCCATTTCCGGAAAATCCCTGTGACATCACTGGGAAGTGTTGTTTGAGTACAGATTCCTCATCCTAGGGGGACACTAGCCTCCACCAATGGACAATGCTGAACCGGATGCGACTGGAGACTGGTAACCCAGCAGCAGCTGGCCTTCTCCTCGTTCAAAGAGGAACTTCGAGGGATCCCAGTCTTTATGGTCAGAATCACCTCACCTGACGCGTTGACTGAGGCATAATCTCAAGGACACCTCCATTGACTGCACAGCAACTAGAGTACCCTTGAGCGTACTCTATCTTTTGCACCCTTTTATCAGCACAACTCCATTGAAATCCATGGCGGTCCAGCTTTAAAGTTCAGAACTGGACTGGGGAACTCTTTGGTGCCCAAATACCGATTAGTGTCCCACCTGACCTTCTCCCTGCCAGATTTGGTCTCTACAATCGGGCCGGAGTATTTAAGAACAACTCGTTTGAACTTTTCAAAAGCTTACAATCATTACGGATACCAATGAGTGTTTGTGGTTGAACTGAGATTTATATTTTCTTTAATAACCTGTATCTAATGAACCCTCTGGTGGATTTTTCGCATCTTGGTCTCTAAAAATTCAATCTATTTTCATAAATCGGTGTCAGATTTTTGTTGTTCTTGTGTGACTTTCTTACTCCATTGTTTGGTGATTATGAAATGCTTTACACTAGTTCTTTTGTTTAAGCCTTACTGCTTGAAGCCACAGCTATTCAGGGTTGAACTAGAGGTTTTACAAATCAGCCGGACAGGACCCAAGACAGTTTTTTGGAGTGTATTAACCGGTAAGGTCACACAAGCATAACATATAATGCACCCAAATCCTCACACTTACCATGTGGGTTGCTGCAGTATTCAATATGGGATCTGAGTCAGCTAGGCCGAAGAAGTTCTAGCAAACCTGTCCACTTCTGAAAACTAGAGACACAGGGGAATCCAATGCTTTGGGACCCAATGCTTTGGGACTGGATTGGATTTCATCACATCATCACATTTTCTTACCCAGGATGCTGTGTGAATTTCAAAATCATGCCTAACATGCCTATTACTTCGTTTTTCTCACTGGGGAGGTTGCAGTATTCTGTTCTGCGGTGGGATGGCACCTAGGTACCCCCTCAGATCTTCCCTTTTCTACAACTACAGACTTAGGGGAATCCATAGTGGTATGACTTGCATGGATCTCAACTTTATCTTTACTAAAAAAGCACTCCAAATGTCAAAGTATTTGTCAAAACACATAATGTCTCCAAATTGATGTGAGAGAAATCTTGGGTACTTTCTGCCAATGGCAAAATTTGTGCAATGCTGTATTTCTTTGTTTCATAAGGAGAACAATACTCGTGTGTGTGGGTGGGCCTAACCCACGTTTTAGAATAGACAAAAACTGTAGCCAGGTGAAGAATGCATTGACACTGGATTGACTTCAGACAGTGAATGTTTTACCATTGTCATATTGAGTATGGCACACACAACCACAACTGAGGGGAACTGTTTTTATTTTAAAATATATGGGACAGCTGGATAATAGTATTTTTGTTGATCCCTGCATATTTTAGAACTTTCCACTCTCGGAAATGTGAGGAAAATCTGTAATTTTCACTAACGTTTGATGTTTTCAGGGCAAACTCGGTAAAAAAATGCAGTTGAATCCACATATGCCAAACCATCCTCAACTCCCATGAAAATGTGACTTTACAATGCATGCCATTATATCACATGACATTGCAACGTCAATCTTTACCTCAACTCTCTGTCGGGGGAGCGGGAAGTTGGAATAGATTAATTTTCTATTCCTACTCCAGTGTGGGCAACAGTAAGGGAGGTGTTGGACTTAAATCTAACACCTTCTACCTACTGCTGCACACCTTAGTTATTGCAACGGCATGCAATGTAATGGCATGCATTGTAACTGTTGAGTAGTAAGGGCTTTTTGCCACTCCCATGGGTGTATAGTTTTCAGAAATGTCTGGGGTTTGTAGGTTTACTTGGTGCTTGCTGACCCAAGGCCTACATTCTTCAGCAACCCACTGCAAGAATCAATGTGTTTTAAAAAACTAAATGATATTGTCCAAGTATGTTTTTGGCCCTTTCCTGTCCTGTGCCATTGGTCTAATCACAAGTGTGTGGCCCAATTAGTATTGGGAGGAGTTTGGGAGCATAGAATAGTTGTTATTGTTTTTTGAAAAAAGTCATGTAAAACACAGCTGAAATCACATAATGTTTTGTGTAACCACAAATTCACAAATTTTTGAATAGCCACCAATCCTAAACTCAGATTCTTGGTCACATTTCACAAATTTAGCTTTCTTTCATACCCACTGTTTATTCATTACATTTTATCTTATGAATTGATAGATAGTCAGTGTACAATAACAAAATCATTATGAGATTTAGTTTGGAAATGGGTGTGGGAATTACATTTTTGAACAATCAACAAACATGAAATATCCTTGCAACTAGAACAGTTTGATGGATATAACAGTATAATACTTTGGTAGATTAGCCATCAGTGCATTAAATTATGGATGAAAATATTGTCACCTACTTCTCTTTTTTCTTACTTACTGTCATGTTTTTGTTCTTTTGTAAAACCAGGAGCAAAGTACATACATGATCCTCTACTGAATTCAGAATTGTGTTTACTTTTCAGAAATGTACAATTTTCTGGGTTCAGGGTTTGGTTTCAGACGTCTTTACCACGCATAAAGCAAGGAGGTAGAACCCCCAAACCCTCAAATCTAGTAAATATAGACCCATACTTAGAATATAGAAATTCAATACTGTTGTGAAATAAATTATTTTTTGACCACTCTGTTGCAGAATGGTGGGAAGATAGCGATCCTATCACAGCAACCCTTTTGTTGAAGTCATTTTCAGAAAATTAAATCTGCACAGTTTCATGCAGAGCACTTTGTCCAATAATAGATATCTTTTCTATTTTGTTAGGCACCCTGTAGTGGAATCCACAGAGTCTGGGTACGCCAACGTATGTAGTAAATTACCAGTATAAATGTGGCCTAAACAAACTGCTTCAAATATCAAAAAATGTTCAGGATATGGAGTGTGGATCTTAAGCACTTAAGGGCATAAAGGATACAATTTTGAGAATATAGGTTAAGGATATAGGGTACCAAGGTTTAAGGGGTTGGGGGTTAAGGCTGTGAGGTTAAGACTTAAAGGTTAAGGGAACAGCAAATAGGGTTATGGTTCGGAAATGAGCATATAATGCTAACCATTTTGAATATGTGGTTAAGTGTTTGGTGTATAGTTTTAAAAGTTTGAGATTTTGGAGTTAGGGATTAATGGTTAAAGGGTATAAAAAGTAACCCCTAAATTATATTTGTTCAGAACCACATGCATAAGGTTTATTGATGAGTGCGTAGAAATGGCTAGCCTATCTGTAGGAGAAAGAAATGTTGCTTATGACAGTAGCTCTGAATTGAAGTAATTTCAGTGAAAACACTTACATTTCGAATTGATGCTGTTGTAAATGTTAAAAGTGAATTGATTGGACAATAATCAAATTAACAAGATACAACCCAATATTTGCACTATGCACAAAGTTTTCACCCAATGTCTGAAAGGGACTGACGTACACCACCAATTTGCGACTTGCAAATTGCGTCGCATTTGTAACTCACAATTTGCGACTCGCAAATTTGGATGTACAGCAGTGTCTCAGACACTGTTTGCGATTCCTAATGGGGTCGCAAATTGCATGCCTCATTGAAATTAATGAAGCAGGCGCAATTTGCGACCCGAGTAGGAATGGCTAGCCCTCACATAGATGGTGGCCTGCTGGGGTCAGCTTTTAAATAAAACAGTTTTTTTTTAAAGGCAGCTCGTTTTCCTTAAAGGAAAACAGGATGCATTGAAAAAAAAGAAAAATTTAACCTTAGAGTTTCATTTTTTAAGGGCAGGTAGTGGTCCCATTCACCCTTTTTAGAAGTAGGTGGTACATTGTGAGTGTTTTGCGACTGCAATTGCAGTCGCAAAACATTCATACATACAATTGCAAGTCGCTGTTAGGAAGGGATGCCCTTGGCATGCACCCTTCCTAATAGCCAGTCTCAAACCTATTTTTGCAAATCGATGATTTGCAAAATGAGGTTTGTACATGGACATGCCCAAATTTTCGGTCGCAAACGGGTCAATTGCCCATTTGTGACCGCAAATTAGGGTCGTCCATCTGGCCCAAAATGACGTCCGGTATTTACCACTTACTGCTACTTCCCCATGGACTTACTTTCCTTCCTTCACAAGAGACACCTCGAATCCGACACTTACTTTGTTTAGAAATATCTTTTACTATGACAAGGCTATGACAGTGGTGTAAATAGTAAATCAGCCATATTGAAATAAAGGTCTTTCTACGTAAATGCCTATCCTAAAGTGAAGGGGGGAAGTTAATCTAAACTGTGTGATTCTCGTTTCATGAGTAAACTTCACTTTAAAAAGGACAATGCTTTGCTGGCAAGTATCACATCTATTGAAGAGAGCAGCTGAAATAAAAGTAGAAACATTTATTAGCTTTCTGGTTGTAAACGGAATTTGAATCAATATATTTCCGGAGGCTTTTACAGCAAATTAAAGTCACAGCCTTGTTGTTACTTGTGGGAGCAAGTAAGTATTACTGTGTGACACAGTAGAATTAATATTACAAGCATTTGACCTTTTGCACACACTGGAAACGTCTACATTTTGTGACTAGTAGTAAATTGCCTTTGGCTGGAGAACTGACTGTTTCTTGCAATCATCAACTCGTGCCATAATAGTACCACTGAAGGAGCTGCCCAAAATACATGTTCCATAAGTATATATTGGAAATGCTGACTTTGTAACAAGTTTCTTTAGTAGCTGTGTTTATCGTGTCGTCACCTGGAGCAGACCTCTCATTACTCGCCTCCTATGCCCAATATAGCTTTGACTTGCTGTACCTTTTTCACTTACGCAGTATGCATTATGAAAACTGTGGTCAAACAATCTATGCATTAGCTTTGTCTAATACACAAAACCTGGATGCTGTGAGACAGTTTGATAACACCACACGTGCATTGTTTTCAGGAACGTGCAGTGTAATGATTACATCAGTAATTTACTGAGTGTCCGAGTTAGTTTTCTTGGAGAATTATATTTTCCTAGGAGCTTAATGAACGGTGGGGCATGTAAAATTTGATAACAGCCAACCTGACGAACTTTGAGGGTATGCCATTATTTTCCCAAATAAAAGCTGGAGAAATGTACTGTCCAGCCTTTTGAGCTGGCCACAGATCCAGCCTAAAATCCACCCACAACAGGAGACTTTCTGTAGTAAAATTCTTGTGTATCATGGCAATAGCATAAATATAACTATATGGTGCATGTCAGATCCAGGGGTGGTGGTTCTAGAGACAACGGTATGCTCTGGGGAGGGGGCCTCAGAGAAGATGCATTCCCATCAAAAATTACAGAAACAAGTTTGCGTCGACCCCTGGGGCTTGGCCAACCTCAGCGGTATCTCCAGCATTTTTAGCAGAACGCCATGCAATCTCTTTTCTGCCTGCTTCTTTTGCGGGTCCAAACTTCTTGAGCTGCTTACTCCAGCCAAGTTTCACATGTTGGTGGTGTTCTGCTCTAGGTGGTGAGCTTTTGCCACCAGGTCTGCTGGTCTCCAAATTTACTTCTTGGTTTGGACCAGGATTTTAAAGGCTCCTGTTCCTGAATTTGACCATTGTCTAGGGTCCTTGGACTCCTGCCACTAACAGCAAGTGTTTCAGAGGAACCTTGTCCAATGTCGTTCTGACTTCAAGGACTTTGACTGATACAACCCACAACCTTGCCCTGCTGGGGAATTTATATTTCCATTTCAGGGGTTGAGTAAGATGGTACAAATTTTGACCAGGATGACCCGCTTTGCATATCCGTCCTCCGCTCCAATGCGGTTGGCTTGAAATTGAACCTTGTTCCAGGTCAACGGTGATCAGTGACTTCTGATTGGTGTTTTGTTTTTTTCTTGCCACTTTTGTTTACCTAAAACCTCAAACAAATCCTATATTTGTTTCCATTGTATTGGGTTCCAGAAGTTTGTGTGTCATTTTTCTGTTTGTGGGTATTTTATTGTGTTGTACTTTTACTTTTTAACTGTTGTGGGGTGATGATTCAAATTTTCAATTAACTAATTCTAATGGGACCCAGGGCACTGTGGACTTGACTATCCCTGGACAAAAGATTGGTCCAGCAGAGAAGTCATTTCACATATTTTCCTGGAACATTGCTGGGTTGCTTACTAAAACAAATTCGGAGGACTGGTCAAGCTTCATCGAGTTGGATGATATGGTTGCGTTCCAAGAAACTTGGGCTTTGGGGACGATCTTTCCGACAGGTTATCTGGCATTTGGTAAGCCAGCAATTTCTGGTAGCAAAGTTCGTCCCTTTGGGGGCTTATTAATATGGGTGAGGTAACAGGCTGGTCTTTTGTTAAAGAGGGGGTGATAGATAATCCAGATATCCAGGCTATTAGGATAAACCCGAGCATGAGCCAGAGTGTTTATTATTAAATGTCTATGACAGAGGGCAGGTTGGTGGAAAGGCTTCTCCTACTATTTCTATTTTCAATTCCATTCTGAAAACCTTAAAAGGGCCTTGCAATAAGATCATTGCGGGGACTTTAACTGCACGTTCGAGCCGCTTGGGCTAAAAGACGGAAACCTCACTAATGATAAAGATGCGGTTTGGAGTGTCCCGTCATTAATGTTAGCTCCAGTCAAGAAATGGTCACAAGCTGTGCTCCAGCTCAAGAGTTTAACTATGGAGTGTGGGCTCCATGCAGTCAAAGGTAGACCTAAATTAGACACCCAAGGCAAACCTACTTTTAATAGTGGGATAAGGAAAAGTAGGATTGACTATTTTATTAACAATTTAGAACTCTGGCAGAGATTAAGGGATATGGAGGTCGTGAATAGACCAGAGAGCGTTCACGACCCTCTTCTCTTGACCATAGATGTGTTCCTCCCTGAGAACAGGGGTGACAGCTTCGGCAACGTATCATCAGATGTGATTGTGTTCAACAACTCCTGCAGGCTAACATGGGGTCAGGTTGCCGCAGATGAGGCCATGGTATCCCAGATCAAGCTGACACTTGAAGACTCCCTTGCAGCCCTTTCGCAACTGGATTTTAATGAGGACACCTTATCAGACTTAACAGTACACCTTGAAGCCCTGTTCACTAAGCTTAGGACTTATTTTGTTAAACCTGGAGTGTGAAGCATCAGTGTCACAGGGCATAAGGCTGCTTAGTGGTATGATGGGGCATGTAGGAAGGCCAACAGGCCTCTTTCTAGTGCAATAAGGGCAGGTTCTGCTCAAGAGGCAAGGAGCAGAAGATCTGAATCCAAAGCTATGCAACAATGTTCAAAAAAGACCCATGATAAAAAATAGGTGAAAGGAGCTGTCATCTGCATGCAATGGAAAAAACTGGTGTAGATTTTGGCATCTAATTAAGTGGGGAAATGATCACTCTGGCCCACAACCAGTCAATAATGTTTCACCAGAAGCTTGGGTCACGTATTTTCAGAAAAAATTCCCCTATAGTCCATATGACCCAGGAAAGTTCCAGTGTGCAGACTCAGAGGCAATATTAACCTTTGGCCCTTTAGAAGTAGAATGTGCACTTGATGGGGTGGCTGCAGGTAGAGTCCCGAATAAAATATATTCTTATTTTTGCCAATGGTTTTGCTAGAGGTGCCCCCATCCCAGAACCATGGCATGGGGCAGAGATAATCCCAATATATAAAAAGGGGGACCGAGCCCTCTCAACCAATTACCGGCCCATTAGTCTTATTGATACTATCCAGAAGTTGGTGGCTAGATTAGCATTGATCAGGGTTAATTGGTGGATTGATGATAAAGAGATATTATCCACTTATCAAGCAGGATTCTGTTGCTATGTCAGTACTACTGACCAAGTATTCAGGTTTATGATCTGTATTGGAACACCGTGGTTTTGGCTGGGGGTACCCTCTATGCAGCATTCATAGACCTCAAGTCTGCATTCGACCTAGTGCCCCGTAATAAACTTTGGGACACCCTTAACAAAGCTGGGATGCTGGCAGAGATCCTTTCATTAATCATCAAATTACATGATTCTACCTATGCCAAAGTTATGTGGGGAGAACAGGGAGAGACCACAGAACGTTTTTCAGTAAACAAGGGAGTGCAACAGGGGTGCATTCTTGCCCTCACCCTTTTCTCCCTGTTTATCAACAAAGTGGTCTCCTACTTCTCTGACTATCCCACGGATGCTCCTAATCTCGCGGATTCGAGGGTGCCTATATTAATGTTTGCAAACAACACTCTAATCTTGTCCATAATACAAATGGGTCTGCAAAGAGCTCTTTAATGATTCTCTCTTTTCTGTGACGATCAAGAGCTTGTTTTCAATGTTGACAAGACTAAGTTCATGGTCTTGGACAGAAGTAAAAATGTCAGAACCAGAGTAGAAATGAATAATGTGCCCCTCGAAAAAACTGATTCTTTCACATACTTAGGGGGCGCCATAGGTAAAAGACTAAACTGGAAGACACAAATGGACTTACTGGTGGTAAAGCACAATCAATTAGCAGGGGCCCTCCTAAAAGAACATCGTTTATCATTAACTAAACCAGTTGCTTCAGATATGGCTATTTATCAAGGGAAGGTCAAAGTCTCAATAATTTACGGAGCTGATCTCTGGGGATCCGGAAATTTATCAGATCTAGCCTATGCACATAATAAGTTTCTAAGGGCACTGACTGGCCTGCTGCAGTCCACTCTATTAAGGCCGTTATTGATCGATGTGGGGTGTATGTCTTTTGAAGAGCCGGCGGGTTTTAGACCTCTTGCCTATTGGGGACGGCTTTGGACCACCCCGGAGCTGGCTCCTTATGCGCAGGCACTTAAGTATATCAAAGATGCCGATAAATCTAGCAAAATACCATGGTTACATAAGATTAAGGTCACTCTAGCGGACATTGGCCTTAACCACCAATGGCTGGACCCTGAAGGGAATTCTTTCCCCTTAAAACTGGAGTTTAAGGGCCTATACAGAGAGTTGGTTTGGCACAAGTTCTTTTCCCAGGTGAATGGAGACTCCTTAACGGGCCACTTTAGGAATCATAAAGAGGAATATGGATTGGAGGCTTACTGGGACACCATCACTCGTTTTGGGGATAGGAAGCTCTACCACCAATTTAGAGTGGGAAGCCTCACCATAAAAACGTTCACCAAAAACTTGGGGAATGACTTAGATCTATATTGCCATACTTGTCCCTGGGTGGAAGAGACCTTGCTGCACATCCTTTTTGTTTGCCCTGCTTATAAGTAACCCTGGGTGAAGGACTTCGCTACGCTCACGAAGTGGGCATAGTGTTCCCTACTTCGCCCTTTGCAAAGTAGGCGTAGCAGGCAACACTACGCCCACTCCTTGGGCGTAGCGAAGTTGCCCGCCACCCGCCTCCCTCCCGCCCTCCCAAACATAGCTAATTTTAGTATATGCGCAAATTAAAATAAATAAAAGGCACTTAACTTATCCGCAGCGTCTCGGGACTCCCTCTGCTCGTTCACGCCACCAACTTGATAACCAATGAGCATGTGCGACCGCCCCCGCATGCGCATTTCTCGCGAGCAGAGGGAGCCTCGGGACGCAGCGGATAAGGTAAGTGCCTTTTATTTATTTTTATATGAGCATATACTAAAATTAGGTATGTAGGGGAGGGGGGCATGCGGTGTGTAGTGGGGCAACGCGAAGTGCGAGGGTGGACGTAGTTTCTCGCCCACTTTGCGTAGCTTCGCGTAGCCCCACTACGCATACTACGCCCAGGGTTACTTATAAGGCACCTCGCAGGAAATGGCTTAAGCCTGTTTGCGCACAAATTGGAACAAGATCCTCTCAACTAGCTCTGCGCATCTTAAAGTCTGACACCGGTGATGTCATAGTTGTAGCTATGGCTAAATTCTGGAATTGGACTTATGCCATAAAAAGGATTAGGATGCAGGACATTATGTAATCTTATATGTATTTTGGTACCTTTTTCGCTGTCTTGTTTCAGGTGTTTATGAGCTTTAGTGTTCCTCCAACTTAAATATGCTACTTATATGCCTACATTCTCGTGTCTAATTTTGCTATAACTAATCGAGGTTTCATTGTATAGCATGATCCCATCTATTTCTGATGACACAAGTGTAGGAAGGTGAATATCTGACTATGGTTACCCCCAAACTTTTTGCCTGGTGTTTAGCTGGTTTTTGACTTAGTTGGCCTGGGATCCTGCTATTCAGGGCTCCAGGCTATTTGTTCTCTCCTTAAAATGGACTCCATGTACCTTAGGTACATACACAATTGGAACTGGTTCACCTTATAGGCCCCTGTAACAGTGTACCCCAGGTACCCAGGGCATAGGTGTAACCAAGGCCTACCAGGGGCTGCAGCATATATTGTGCCACCCCTGGCCTGGCCTCCATATTTGACACAACTTGCTGATCAATCAGCTGGGGTAAGTTGGTGTAATCACCTCTTACTTAGACATAGTATACCTATATCTGACCTAACTGGACACATGCTAACCTATAAGCCACTCCTATGGAAGGCCTCGACAATCCTGGAGGCAGAGTGCTTGGTTTCATGTGAGATGGTGCTCTGGCACGAGCTGAGCCCGTCTGCAGCTGTCGGGAACAACTTCCTTAGCTGTTCCGGGATATTGCCATACCATATACTCTTAAGTGCATTATAATCCTTGCGGTTACTCGCTAACTTTGGTTTGGCTTTATCAAAACATGTCGAGTAAGGTGTCATACAAATTGGGATACTACGCCCTCGACAGTTCTGGCGACGGGGGTAGCATTCCACCCTTCTAGAGGGACACGACATGTACATAACCTTAACCCCGGTTAAAGTTAAACTAGAGCCTCAGCATCACAAAATGGATGCTGCCACCACAGACACAAGTCTGACCTCCTGCTGCTGGGAGTCCTTCCAGCGAGGGAGGCTTGGACAAAGGGTTTCCTGCCTTGGGAGGTGCGAGCACTACCCCAGACAGGATTTTGTGTATTGGGTAGGACAGGGCTAAATAGAATTAGACATGCCTGGGGCACACAAGGGACGTCCTCGACCTCTTCGTGTCCACGTGGCTGCAGAGACAATCTTCACCTCTTCGCCTGTCTGCACCCGACATCGCCTGGTTCCATCCTGGTTCTACGGTGGTCACTGGCTAGTGACTTTGAACATTGTCCCCTCTGCTTTCAGGTCTTCACCTCTTCAGATCCACCCTTGGATCCACCGGAACTCTCCTCGACGACCCGCCTGCAGCATCTTCATCTTCAGGCACCATCAACCTGCGTGACGAAACCCGACACTACTTGCACCTGTGCACCCGCTTCCTGTGGGTAAGGTAACTCAGCAACGCCGGTGCTCCTGCACTGGTACACACCTCTAGTGTATATGTCTAAAGTTTCGTCCTTCTAGGTCAGTCGAAAGGTTCCTTTAACAGTAACTTTATAACTTTTACGCACCATTGACATTGCATTGGTGCATGCATGTGCTTTAAGCGCTGCACCCGAGTCTCGCGGGCCTTTCCCGACTTCTTCACTGTTAGTCCTGAACACCTCCAGCGATTCCCCAGGCCCTAGGCCTACTTCCTTTTCGATTGGTGGTTATTATACCACTATTTTAGTATATGGTTTAGGTGGCCCCTCGGGCTCATCCATATTGTGCAACTTTTGTATATTTAAACTGTGTTTCGTTTTAACGCATTTGCTTCTATGCTCATAAAGAGTATAGGGGATACTTGTAGTAAATAAATATATATATTTTTTCAATATATATCTGTGTGGTGTCCTTTCATTTGGTTTTCAAGGGGATTGTGTGTGGCAAAACAGCTTGCTTCACATGCATTTTCAGAGTTTAGCCTAAGACTGCTTTGTCCACCCTACTAGGATAGCTGGTCTATAAGGTTGACTTACAACCAATCATCATAAGGGTTGCTTGGCATGGTACAAGGTGATCACTAGAACTAGTTAGCATCATATACCAGGCCAACTTCCCACAACAAGTTCTCATATGTAATTGTATCTTGATATGTAAATGGATTTTAATAATTAGTTTTATTTGATATTTTATACGTTTTATTAAGAGGAAATTGTTTTAATACTGTTTTGTATATGTGTCTTTTATCATTGTTTATAATAGAATAAAGACTAGTTGAAATTGAATTTTAACTGCCGTGGCACTGCTAAATGCTTTGCTCATTTTTCCTAGGGTAAGCTTGCTTTCTAGGTGCCATAGCAGCCAGGGGCTGAGCCCAGATTTATGTACCAAAGTTTTGTGCTGGAAGTGACAAGATTTTTGAACTATGTTTTGGGAAGGACTCACATCCTCCCTAACATATTTAACTTTCCATCAAGACCACAGTGTATGGAGCAGGAAAATACACTACTAGCATGGAAAGCTAAATCTCCTCTTTGGACTGTAGCACATGTGTAACATCAATAGGCTGACAAAGAAAATTGGGCTTCAGGTATACTTGAGTAGCCTGTCTGCTGCAGCTTCTAAACATGCAGGTGAACCTGCAAAAATCACCATTTTTAAAGGAAAGAACACTACATTTAAACCTCAACTAAGCTATTCTCAAGTGATTGTAACTTAAACGTGGAACTATTTAATTGGAAGGACTCGTATCCTCCCTGTTGCAGATGGCCATCTTTTGTGTAGTGTGCCTCCAAGATTTTTGCCTTGATTGATTTTGCCGGATGTAGAACTCTGTACAGTTTTTACCTGCTAGCCAATGGTAAATTGCCTGTGTTTCTACTTTCACATTGATTAAATTGCCATATCCTTGATTAGCATATTTAAGTTACCTGAACATCCCTTGTATATGGTGCAAAAGCATACACAGGGACTATGAGGTTAATTTCACAAGTGGATTGCAGCAGCTATTCAGCCGGTGACAGTGACAGTGCAAACATGACTGCAGGCTTGCCATGTTTAGCCTAATTGTGCAGTTTTAAACTATCAATTTGACTTTCAAACTAGCCCTTTTTTCTGACAGGACTAAATCTTCATTTTAAATATTAGTAGGTCACCCACAAGTAGACTTTACTTACCAAAGGGAGAGTATGTGGTATTTAAAAGTATAGTAAGTAAAACATTAATCTTAAAACATGTCCTTACAGTGAAAAGGCCCCAAAAACTATTTTCACTGCAGCGGGGTTGACTGTTACAAAGGAAAGCATTGAGATATAATATTACATTTTATAATGTTATTGCCAACTAGGAAGCAGTTATACATTTAATTCTAGGACTATTTATCAGATTTCAGAAGCCCATTCCACTGGTAAAGTTGAACTTGTAATAAATATTTTGGAAAAGGTACTTTTAGAAAGTTACCTTTTCCATGCTTCTAGCATCTGGAAGCCTAATTGCAAGAACTACAGCTGTCATCTGGCCGCTGAATAGCACCCTTGATGAGGTGTGAAAACTACTCCCACTGCATGACAAAGCCTTTCTGTTTTGGCAGGATGGACATCTGGGTTTTGTTCAGGAAACTTCATAGATTGGAAGGTGCATATCCTTTCACAGGCAAATGTAAGCTGGCAAGTGACCAAGACCCTTCATTGTTCCCCAGTAAGGCAGGTGCCAATCCAAGTAAGAGAGAATCTGTCCCAGAACTGGTGGAGTGACCATAGAAGTGGGGTTGTTCATTTCCCTTGCCACACATTTGAACAAGGGGAGAAGGTTTTGAACAACTTAGATTAAGGCAAAGAAGGCACCGTAGGATTGTTTGCCCTAGGGTGCACAGACAGTGTTTGCAAAAGTGGAAAGGGTAACCCCAGGGAGCTTTTTACCAATTGGTTAGGGAGAAGTTAGAATTCACCCCACCCACAGGCTGCTCCTGGCATGAATGTGGAAGAACAGAAGAGGACTTTACCTGCTGTCTGACACAGGGAAGAGCCCTAAAGGATTGGACCTAATTTCCCTCTTGTAGATAGGACAAAGATTACAAAGAAGTAGAGTGTAAGAATCAAGACCTGCCCTGAACTGCAGTGAACCAGAACTGCAAGACCTACTGTTAAAGCTACAGAGACACAACAAGATTCAAAAGACTGTTCCTCTAACTGCCCACCTGACCAGTTACAACTGACCTGCACTGGGCCTGTTGCTGCCTCTGCTAGAATAGATTTTGAGCTGCAAATACTGTCCCCCAGGGTCCTACTGCAGTGCCCCCCAAGGATTTAAAAAAAAGTATTTTTATAAAAAAATAACTTGCCACTCATGGTGAAAGATTCACATCACAATAGCCTAGCAAGTCCCCAGTACAATGATAAATCATAAACATTCTGAATGTAGTAGTCGATTTCCCTAGCTTCACCCCTCCCCCAATCTTCCCTTCCAATCATTCTACTATATTGTTTCTTGATCATGTGTAAATCTATCAACTGGTCTGCACAGCATCCTTCAATATTTGTTCAATTTCCCGCAAATCATAGTCCCTTTTTTTGGGCAGCCCCTGCTCTCATAAACTGCCCTTTCTGCAAGCATACACCAGTAACTATCAGCCTTCCATTCATTCAAAGTCAGGGCACCCCCTGAGGATTTTTGGGATTTCCATTTCAGTCCAAAGGTAATGCTCCTGAATGGGTCAAACTGGTTTTCTATACCAGGCCAGCGCAACATTGTGGTAAGCCTTAATCTGTTCCTAGGTACCCCTCTAGTGCAACTAGATGACCGTTGGTGGGTCTTAATGCTTTTGGCTCTATTTTGAACCTTAAATAAAAAAAATGTAGAACTCTGGCTTCCTGTATTGGATTTTTGTAGTTTTGGGGTTATTTAAATACTCTATGTTTCTGAAGTGGTTTGGGGTTTTTCTAGTGCTGTTTCGACTTTATTACTGTTTTGGTACTATTTATGTATTTTAGGAGCTTACGTAGCGCACAGCTACCCCCAACGGGGATGTCCCGGCACTTGGACATGCGAAGGATGGGAGTAAAGTCAGTGGATTTAGGTGCTGGGGAAGGGCCAAATCTTAAGTTCTCGGTGGAAGATAGGTTCTTAATTAGTCATTCCCAGAGGCAGAGGCAAGCTGTTCCAGGTTTTGGCGACGAGCACCGCAAAAGCTCTGTCGCCCATCTTACCATGTTGAATGCGGGGAGAGATGAGGAGGCGAAGGTGGTTGGATCAAAGAGCGCAGCTAGATTGGGCAAGTTTGAGCGGAGCTCTCAGGTAGGCCAGGCCCGTACTCGGAAGCGATCTAAAAAACAGAACTATTGAATTAAATTGGATGCGTTTTTGCCACTGGAAGCCAGTGGAGCTCCTTCAGGTAGGGGAGATCAAGTATTATATGTCAGCCTAGCCACCACATTCTGGACCATCTGTAAACGTCTGATCAGGTACGCAGGAGCCCCTGTGTACAGACTATTTGTGTAGTCTAGATGGGAGGTGATAAGTGCGTGAACAACGGTCCGGCGAGAGTCCTGAGGGAGGAAGGGGATCATTTTTCAGATCATGTGGAGTTTTCCGAAACAGGTTGCAGATACTTGGTCGATTTGATCATTACATGAAAGTTTGCAGTTGAACTTGACACCTAGGTTCCTGGCCGATGACACAGGTTAAGCAAGGGGGTAATGTCTAATGGCCACCAAAGGGAAGGTGGGGGAGAGCTAGGTTGATTGAAGAATGTCACCTCAGTTGCATCCGAATTAAGCTTGAGGGTGTTAAGGGCCATCCAGAAAGAGATGTTGAGCAAGCAACGCCTGAAATTGGAGAAGGTAGATTTGGAGGGGTCCCTGAATAAAAACATTAATTGGGTGTCGTCAGCGTAGGAGATCACTCGGGCTCCACAAGTTCAACTACTAAAGAGTAAAGGGCTATGTGCGGAGCACTGAGGGACGCCGCAATTCAGAGGCTTCTTACTGGAAATAAAAGGCTGCAGAAAAACCTGTTGAGTGTGGTTAGTTAAGAATGATCGGATCCAGGATAAGGGGGGCCCTGGATCCCGAGGTTGAGTAGTCTCTCAACCAAAATGTTGTCCAAGTCAAGGAGCACTAACATTACTGCATCTCCTATGTACATGCATTTGCTGATATTTTCGGACACCTCCAACAGAGCAGTCTACATGCTAAGGCACGGATAGTAGTACATAAATAGTACATAAGTAGTTTACAAATTGCCTATAAGTTAAGCCTGTCTGCTGTGTGACAGAGCTCCCTCCCAGAGGGTTGAGCTCAGGCTAACTGAGTGACTTTAATGATTCACCCTAACAATGATTGTAGTTAGTACTTGAGGTGGACACCTACCTTCTTCAGCTAATACCCAATTTCTTACACCCCCCAACTAATAACCCATTTTCTCATACCAATGCTACTAACTATTTGTATTTGAATTCAACGAAGGTTAAATTTATTTAATGTTTTGTGTCAGAATATCGAGTAAAAAATATTGTGCAACTGAGATATATTTGCCAGAATACTAACTACCAAAATATGTAAAGGTAAGTACGCATAGGGAAGTATGGATACTACTATTCATAACTATCCATTTATGTACCTCGAAACATATATGCTGTATACATATTGGAAGTTAAGTGCAGTAAAACTATATTTACCTATATATCTTCTCCTAATTTCAAGCACTGCTTTGATATAATATTCACAGACATGGAAACTTCATGTTATACACTTCAACCTCTCACAGATGGAATGCTTGTGTTAGTCATGTAGCGATTGACAATATCTTGATGGTTGCTGTAAACATGTGAATTCTAAGTATAGGTGTTAACTCATTCATTTTCGTTGCTTCTAATTATAAACAGTTTGGCTACAGTCTATTTTAAATCCAACTGGAATTCACAACACTTTCACTGCATCCGAAACTATATTTGTGCCAAAATGGCACTGTATGCATTTTACATGTTTAAGGTTTTACTGTGTCCATCAGGTAGGTAGCACACCCTCCCAAAATGTGTTAGATATTTATCTTCATGCGAACTAAAGCCAGCGTGAACTTACTGAAATTCTGCAGTTTGCTGTGTGCTAATCATAAATCAAAATGTGTGCTGTGTGTGATATAAGTTGTGTGGCCAATATAGAAGCCTATTTCTCAAAAGGTAAGAACACTGACATCGAATTTGTGTATGAGCAGTAAGTGATTTATGATATTCAGGTTGTATAATTAGAAACGTGTGGAGAATCGCGTTGAAGTAAAAATCAACTAAGTATGGCTAATTAAGTAATTTTGGGAATACCATTTATCTCCAAACACAAGAATGTTTGTGTTTAACGAGGATATTTCCTACTCTGAAGTCCTTATGCTTTTATTACCACATGCCAGGCTGCTAAGTGAAGCATCAACCAAGTGTTCCATCAATACCCACAAAATAGTTTTCAAATAGCAGCAGATCAATCTTAGCAACAGACAACATGATGTGCAACAATCTATTTTAGCAACAAACAACGTGATGTGTTGCACGGAAATATGTTCAATAAATCTACGTTTGTCTTTCAAATATTGTTTTGTTTATTACCAAACTGTACGTGCTAAATATTTATATAACTTGTATTTACTAGTTTAAAACTGGCCTGATTTTCCAATGTAGGCGACTTTTGTAGTTATTTGATTCCCAAATAGGGGCATTTGGAGCACATTCCTAATGAAGTTAGTGGTTTACTTTTATGATTTTATAATTGTTTAATAGTTTATTCATGAAACGAATTTACTCCCTTCTACAGAATTTAATTTTGCTTAAATTTGCTAAATAAGACCCAGGGTCCAGCTTGAAATCTAAACGTGACCCTGTTTTCATTTCTTCTCTCACTCCCTCTGCAACGACATTTGCATTGATGTATCACGACTGTAATATGTTTTATAACTCTGCTTGCTTTTTATGTGTTAAAATGTTGCTCTTTGCAAGGTCAAGAGGAAGTCTCAAATGTTACTTTTAGGCCATTTGCTGTTTGTCCTCAGTGACCCCATTCAGTCCATAAATTTGTGATTGTTTTACATGTGACTAGATGTATACTGTCTAATCCGATAACATTAGATCAAAAGGGGACTAATTATTAGTCATTTAGGGGAAGGTATTATGTATTTTAAAATTTTGTTCTGAATTGGCATTCGTTAAGCCTATGTAGCATTTCGCTCACTTCACACTGACTGTGTTATTGGTACAGTTTTTTTCTTATAAAAGAGGACCCTTTTGGAAGTGAACCAGAGTAGTTTCCCTGATTGTTAGGAGAGACTCATATTGGTCTGCTGCATGCTTTGTATTGTTGGATTTATTAACTCTTCTTGAGAGAGTCCCTAAATCTATCTGTTTATTGTCTTAAACGCCAACTCTGTCTGGTACTGAAACTGATTTCTGAACTTAATGCTATTACATTATATATATTACCTACTGGCGGTAGCCAGTAGGTAGTTATAGTTAGGAACTATTATCCATAGGAAATCCCCAATTCTATTGCCAATAACTTTGTCGTCGATTGATGAACTTCTTGACATTTTCCAAACTTTTGGCTAGCTCAGTTCCGCTCCGTCCCTGAAAGTTTGGGGGAGATTAGTCAAGCGGGGACCGAGAAAAAGGGGGGTCCCAAAATGTGTTTTCCCCATGCAATTTCCCATAGGACCTTTAGACATGGCTACAGCCCGAAAGGCATTACATCAAATTTGGCAGAGAGGTAGTTCTCAGTTCCGACTTGTGCCTTTTGCTTATATGGTCTCAATCTGTACAGTAGTTTCTGAGAAAATCAGGGTTAAAGTCATTTATATATCTATGGCTGTGGTGGATCCGTGGATTGTGCGAGGATTGGCATCGTAGCATAAGCACACCATCCCAATCATGTGCTGAATGCTAATTGGCTGTCAAGCGGATGTAAACATTCGAAACCAGGAACTGTTGGCAGTCATTTTGTGCCTCGGTAGAAGCAAGGGTGAAGAAGTCTGTGAAATATGTGTGCAAACCGCGAAAAGGGGGCAGGGAAGACACACCCTGACCCCCTAGGCCTGCTCAGGGGGTCAGAGAAGGACCTCTAGGGCAAAAAAAAAAAATATATATTTTTTTTAAATCGCAGGATGCGTGTAGGATCCGTGCATTTCGCCACCAACTTTTTTTTTTTTAAAGCGTGCTCCCGCGGTTTAAAGGTTATTAGTCTCCGGGGTGGTCAAATTTCAGGGGCATTTTGGCAGAGAGATAGTCCTCAGTTGCGACTTGTACCTTTTGCGTATATGGTGTCAATCTGTTCAGTAGTTCCTGAGAAAATTACGGTTAAAGTCATTTATATATCTATGGGCGCGGTGGATCAGCGGAGTGTGCGAGGATTGTCATCGTAGTATAAGCGCACCATCCCGATCAGGCGCTCAATGCTAATTGGCTGTCAAGCGGTCGTAAACATTCAAAACCAGGAACTGTTGGCAGCCATTTTGTGCCTCGGTAGAAGAGAGGGGGAAGAAGTCTGTGAAATATGTGTGCAAACCTTGAAAAGGAGGCACACCCTGACCCCCTAGGCCTGCTCAGGGAGTTCCATAAGGGTCTGTAGGGCAAAAAAAGTAAGATTTTTTTTAAAGTTTCGGGATGAGCGTAGGATCCACGCATTTCGCCGCTAAAAAGAACATAGCATGTATATTTAAGATATACATCAAGCTTATGTGTTTAGATCTTGGGTGGCTCTAAAAAGAGCCCTTGTGTTTATTGAGAGATTTTAGTACCTACTGCAGAGTCTAAAGTTCATGAGGAAGACTCTGTTGCCTTCATCTGTAAAATGAACAGCATCTCTCCATTAGATGCCATGCATATTGAAACGCATATTATTGTGGCATATGGACCCCATGCTATAGTCTCGGAGAAAAGCAGAAACAGATTTATTCACATGTTTTCTAGCTTTCTCAATCTGTGGACAAAATTGATTGGACCAGTTCCATTTCTGCCTTTGGCATATGTTAGAATAGACAAAGGCAGTTAGGGGGAAAAGTGACATCAATTCTCCAAAGGTGTCCTTCATAAGCATTTTTGTTTTAATTGTACCAAGGGGGCCCAAATCCCGGGGGCATTATTAAAAGTGTTGGATGATAGTGTTAGCCCAGCGCCTTTGTCATCACGTGTGACATCTTTTTGAACTTTTCTTTATTTGAAATCTGTTTTTTTACAGCATCTTTCCGATGTCATCAGTGATGTTACTTACCATGTCATGAATTATGTAATATGTCACATCATCAGCAGTGGATTGTGGGCGCGTGAGTTATAGTGAGTCCAACTAACTATAACTTGGGAATTTCAATGGTTTTGTATGAGTTAAATGTTCAGCTAACTATAACTGGTGTGAAACCTACGTTTTTTTTGTGAATTTCAAAGGTTTTTTAAATGCTAATTCCTAACTATAACGTTTGTGAAACCTATGTTTTTTTCAGTGTATATATATATATATATATATATATATATATATATATATATATATATAAAGACTCCGGCGTCGTAAATACGACCCAGTGGAGAAAATAAAGTACTGTGATGCCATAAAACAGTACCATAAACAAATTTCCGAAGCCAAAAAGGAATTTCTTGAGCACAGGATAGATCGGGCGGACAACATGAGTAGGGAACTCTTTAGAATTGTTAAAGAGTTTGTTGATCCTGCCGCAGGTGCCCTCTCACACTCTCATACGGAAGAGTGGATTAGGCAGCTTGCTGACTTTATTGTCACAAAAATTAAAACCATTCAGGACTCCTTTCCTCCCGTCGACTCTTCCTTAGTTGCCGATGACTTCGGTAGCTATCGGCCAGTACCATCCTTAGAGACAGAGCCTGGACCCACACTATCGGTCTTTCCGCAGTTGTCTTGTGCAACGTCGCTGGAGCTACTGTCTCGGCTTCAATCTGGCTCACCCCTGGATGCTTGTCCCGCAAAGTGCTTGGGCAGCGTGGCATCGGCAGTAAACAGCTTGTTGAACCCCCTGCTCAATCTGTCTTTGAGCTCCGGAGTGGTGCCTCGGGAATGGAAACACGCACTCATTCTGCCGCTGATCAAAAAACCTCTGTTAGATCCTTTGCTCCTGGCTAACTATAGACCGATCTCCCTTCTCCCTGCTCTGGCGAAGGTGGTTGAGAAGCATGTTCAGTATACACTTACCACCTTTATTGAGAATAACAACATTCTCCATGACTCTCAATCCAGTTTCCGTGCTAATTATAGCATGGAGACAGCCCTCGTAGAGGTGACCAACGCCATCAGGGAGACGCTCGATCTAGGGGGCAAGGCTATGTTAGTCATGCTGGATCTGTCGGCGGCTTTCGACACCATTCCTCATGCTGGTCTCCTTTTAAGACTCAGGGAGATCGGACTGCGGGGGACGGTGTTGGATTCGTTTCAATCCTTTCTATCGGACCGCCGACACGTGATCTGGGCTCCACCGTTCTCCGCTGAAATGCCATCGCTAGAGGTTGGGGTTCCTCAAGGGTCCATTCTGAGCCCCACCATCTTTAACATCTATATGGCCCCTCTGGCGTTGGTAGCGGAGGCTTATGGGGCCCGGGTCATCTCATACGCTGATGACACCCAGCTCCTGTTTACATGCAGCAAAGGAGAGGCTTTTGACGGCGACAGGATCAAAGACTGTCTGAGCGCAGTCTTTGCGTGGTTTCAGCGGCACAGCCTGAAATGCAACTCGGATAAGTCTGAGTTGCTTTTCTTTGGCTGTGCCCCTGATCCAGGCTGGAAGTCCTGGTGGCCCCAGGACATGTTCCCCCCTGAAAAATCATCTTCCCAAGTGAAAAATCTTGGAGTGGTATTTGATGGTGACCTCTCCTTCCGCCCCCATATTATGGGGATATCAGGGAAATGCTTCGGCATCCTTAAGATGCTGAGGAAGTTTCTTCCTTTGCTCTCCCTACAGTATCGGAAGACGGTAGTCCAGGCGCTAATAGGGTCTCGGTTAGATTACGCTAATGCGCTTTTTGCTGGTCTGCCCAAGTACCTCCTGGCTAGACTGCAAATTGTCCAAAATTCGGCGGCCAGAGCCATATTTGGCCTACCTAGGAGAGCTAGCGCCCAACTGCTTCTAACCAGGCTGCACTGGCTACCTATTTCCAAAAGAATCAGATTTAAAATCCTTACGCTGGCCTTCAAAGCCCTTCACTCTGTCGGTCCTAATTATATCAGGAAGCGTACCGCTTTCTATGTGCCGCGGAGGACGTTGCGGTCAGCCGATTTGGCTAAAATGGAGGTGCCTATCGCCAAACGAGTTCGGATGGGAGGACGGTCCTTCCAACATGTGGCAGCTCACCTTTGGAACGGGCTCCCTCTCTCCCTCCGCAAAGCTAAGAGTCTCCTAGCCTTCAGGAAAGAGCTGAAGACCATGCTCTTTTCCGCGTAATCATTGTGACTGTAGTGCTGCTGCCTCTGTGTTTTTAGGTTTCAGGTCTCTTTGCCAAAGCGCCGGGACACCCCTTGGGGTAGCCGTGCGCTCTAAAAGTACGGCCTTAACATAACATAACATAACATATATATATATATATATATATATATATATATATATATATATATATATATATATATATATATATTCACTGAAAAAACCATAGGTTTCACACCAGTTATAGTTAGCTGGAAATTTTACTGACATAAAACCATTGAAATTCCACATTATAGTTAGTTGGACTCACTATAACTTGCGCGCCTGCAATGCACTGCGGATGACGTCACATATTACATCACTCATGACATGGTCAGTGACATCACTCATGACATCACTGATGACACCATCCAGTGAATGTGTGTCTTTCTGAAAAATAAATATGTTTTATATATGTATATGAAAAAGGTCGATGGAAGTATAAATGTTTAAGTAAGTGTCTAAATGGATGTTTTTTTCTAAAAAAATGATTTGTTAACTGCCTTATTAAGTGTATCTTAGTGAATACATATATTAGGGAGTAACTTTTAAATATTGAAATATATGTATCAGTGTTTCACTTTGTGTATAAGTGGCTGCATGGGTTGGTGACTGACTCACTGTTTGTATGTGTTTTGAAGACAGCATATGTGCAGGACTGTATGGGTGGAGGAGTGTGTATATGTGTGTGTTAGTGAGTGAATGACTATCTCACTAGTGTCTTTATCAGTAACTACATATGTTTTAAACTAGTATATGTGAATATTGATGTATATAAGTGAGTATATGTCAGAGCGAGAGATTGTAAGAGTTCCTGTTTAAATAAATATGTGTTTTTATAAGTGAATGTTTAAGAGAGTAAGTATGTGTAAATTTCCATAGAAGTAAAGTGGTAGTGTGTGTATAGTTCTATATGCAAATAAATGGATGTTCAATCTTTTATTTGCATGTGTGAGTATGTGTGTGAGTAACTTTTGGATGACTGTCGGTGTGTAACAGGATGTATAGGTGTATCACTACATATAATGAGTGAGTATATGTATGAGTGACTATATAGAACTGTTGGTGAATGAGTGGATGTGTATATAGATGGTGGAATTACTGAATTGTTTGTTGTAACTGGTATGGGTATCTCATTTTTTTTGAAAATGTTAATTTCTATTTTTGAATATGTGTTTCAAGGCATACATTACACTGAAAGGAGGTCTGTCACTCTGTCACAAGGATGGTGTCATCAGTGATGTCGTGAGTGATGTCACTGACCATGTCATGAGTGATGTAATATGTGACGTCATCAGCAGTGCATTGCAGGCGCGCAAGTTATAGTGAGTCCAACTAACTATAACGTGGAATTTCAATGGTTTTATGTCAGTAAAATTTCCAGCTAACTATAACTGGTGTGAAACCTATGTTTTTTTCAGTGAATTTAATAGGTTTTTTAAATGCTAATTCCTAACTATAACTGGTGTGAAACCTATGGTTTTTTCAGTGAATTTCATAGGTGTTTTAAATGCTAATTCCTTTCTATATCGAGTTTCTAACCTACGATTTTTTTATAAATTTGCTGTTTTGTGTAAGTATTAATTATTATTATTATTTTTTTATTTTATTTTTTTAATCATTTTTTCCTGGGGCGCTTTGGGTGCGCGCTCCGGTAAGCTCTCCGGAAAGCGCACCCAGAGCGCTACTTTTGTTCGTGAAAAAAACATATGAACGAAAAGTAAATAATAAAGCAAGACATTTAGTACCATACATATAAAAGCAGTTTTTTTTAATAAGGAAATGAAAATGATTTTGCATTTCCGTGAAACTATCAAAACGTCACTTCGGCTCACAGCGTAAGCGCCCTCGGAAGCGCCTACGTTTGTGCCGCGTATGCGCCCCGGAAGCGCCTACGTTCACGCCGCGTATGCGCCCCCGGAAGCGCCTACGTTCGTGCCGCGTGTGCGCACCTGGAAGTGCTCCGGTGCGCGCAGCGTCAGCGCGTCAAGTCATGTGACCTTGAAATAACACTTTTCATTGGTTGCTAACAGTTTTTTTTTACAAAGAATGAAATCCCCACCCATTTCCTTCACTTCTTCTTTCACTTTTGTGACTGAAAGACCTGCCTTTTTGCTCTTGCATCTTTCTGGATTAATCATGGCTGCCAGACCATCCAGCAGTGAAGATGAGCCTGAATTCATTGATGAAGAGCCTCCTCAGCTGAAGGTGAAGGAACATTTCATTTGGAAAAATTTTTCAATACCACCTGACCAGAAAAAAGTGAATGCTCCAAAAGTGGAGTGCAGGATCTGCAAAAAAGTCCTGTGACCCTAAAAAGAAATATTCTTTTGGGAACTTCACTATGATACAGCATGTGGAGAGGAGGCACCCCCAGAATTTTTCCCGGGAAAGTGTCAGGGCTCTGGCACAAGAGGTTCCCAGTGATGGGGCCTCTACATCCACCGGAGGTGCAACTACTGCTGTGAGGGGGCGATCGCAGGAGCTGGTTCCAAATATTCAACCTGCTTTCAACAAAGGCATCCTGAAATGCAGATACTGCGATCAGCTCCTTACCTTTGGGGAGCAAAGTGTCCTGCTCATGGTTCGAGCATTGGAGAACCATCACTGCCGTTCCCAGCCGTAATTTTTTTTGTTTTTTTTGCTCCTTTTGAGCAGTTTCCATTCCCTATTTTTGTTTATGTTCTTAAAAAAGAAAAAGAAGTTATTTTCAGAACTACCTCCAATTCTCATCAAAGAGCTATATTCTTAAAAAAAAGAAAAACAATAAGTGAAGTGGAGTGCATTGATAATGGAAAGGAAAATGAGCACGAAAGAACAGAAAAGTATGAGAGGAGAAAGGAAGTGAAGTAGGGGGACTGAAAGAAGGTGAGTGTTGGGAAGGAAAGAAAGGAGAAGGAGAGTGAATATGGGGAATGTGAATATTCAAAGAAAATGTTGAAAAGGAACAGGGGTGTGGAAGGGTACGAAAAGTTGCATTGCTGGAGTTGAACACTGTAGGCCTCATTTATGAGGCCATGCGTCATTTTTACGCCACCAGAGCGTCACTATTTGTGACGCACCAGTGCTGTAAAAAATGCACCTTATTCAGTCATATTTACAAAGTGACGCATCTAGGTAGATGCGTCACTTTGTAGGCCCCTGCGCTACATTATTCCTACGTCAGGTGTAATGTATGCAAAAGGGACGTATTGACTCAAGAAAGGGTCTTAGAGGTGACGCAGTGAAATCTATGAGATATCACTGCGTCACTTTTATGATGCTGTTGCGTCCAAATTTAACGCCTGTTTCACAGCAGGCGTGCAAGTCCTTTCACATGGGGCCTGGCCCCATGTGAAAGGATGCATTGCTGGAGTTGCTTCATTTTTGAGACACACTCCAGCAATGCATCACTTTTGCGCTTACAGATACATCTGAAATACTGATGTATCTGTAAGTACTTGCGACATAATGCGTCATATATTTAATATGACGCATGAGTACAAGACTGAAGGCCTCATTTATGAGGCCATCCGTCACTTTTACGCCACCGGAACGTCACTTTTTGTGACGCACCAGTGCTGTAAAAAATGCACCTTATTCAGTCATATTTACAAAGTGACGCATCTAGGTAGATGCGTCACTTTGTAAGCCCCTGCGCCACATTATTCCTACGTCAGGTGTAATGTATGCAAAAGGGACGTATTGGCGCAAGAAAGGGTCTTAGAGGTGACGCAGTGAAATCTATGAGATATCACTGCGTCACTTTTATGATGCTGTTGCGTCCAAATTTAACGCCTGTTTCACAGCAGGCGTGCAAGTCCTTTCAAATGGGGCCTGGCCCCATGTGAAAGGATGCATTGCTGGAGTTGCTTCATTTTTGAGACACACTCCAGCAATGCATCACTTTTGCGCTTACAGATACGTCTGATATACTGACGTATCTGTAAGTACTTGCAACATAATGTGTCATATATTTAATGTGACGCATGAGTAGAAGACTGAAGGCCTCATTTATGAGGCCATCCGTCACTTTTACGCCACCGGAACGTCACTTTTTGTGACGCACCAGTGCTGTAAAAAATGCACCTTATTCAGTCATATTTACAAAGTGACGCATCTAGGTAGATGCGTCACTTTGTAAGCCCCTGCGCCACATTATTCCTACGTCAGGTGTAATGTATGCAAAAGGGACGTATTGACGCAAGAAAGGGTCGTAGAGGTGACACAGTGAATAAATATGAGATATCACTGCGTCACTTTTATGATGCTGTTGCGTCCAAATTTAACTCCTGTTTCACAGCAGGCGTGCAAGTCCTTTCACATGGGGCCTGGCCCCATGTGAAAGGATGCATTGCTGGAGTTGCTTCATTTTTGAGACACACTCCAGCAATGCATCACTTTTGCGCTTACAGATACGTCTGATATACTGACGTATCTGTAAGTACTTGCAACATAATGTGTCATATATTTAATGTGACGCATGAGTAGAAGACTGAAGGCCTCATTTATGAGGCCATCCGTCACTTTTACGCCACCGGAACGTCACTTTTTGTGACGCACCAGTGCTGTAAAAAATGCACCTTATTCAGTCATATTTACAAAGTGACGCATCTAGGTAGATGCGTCACTTTGTAAGCCCCTGCGCCACATTATTCCTACGTCAGGTGTAATGTATGCAAAAGGGACGTATTGACGCAAGAAAGGGTCGTAGAGGTGACACAGTGAATAAACTGGGGGCCTCATTTATGAAAAGTGACGCATCACTGCGTGAAAACAGCGATGCATCACTTTTCACTGCGCACTCCTTACGACATTCCTGATGCGTCATATTTAATGTATGACGCATCATGTCGCAAGGAGTTACAGATACGTCAGTATTTCTGACGTATCTGTAAGAGCAAAAGTGACGCATTGCTGGAGTGTGTCACAAAAGTGACGCAACTCCACTAATGCGTCCTTTCACATGGGGAAAACCCCATGTGAAAGGGCTTGCATCCGTCTTACGCCTGCTGTGAGGCAGGGGCAAGATTTTGACGCAACAGCGTCCTAAAAGTGACGCAGTGAAATCTAATAGATTTCACTGCGTCACTATTACGAGGCTTTTTGCGGGGGAACGCCCCCTCTGCATACATTTTTCCTGACGCAGGTATAATGTGGCGCAGGGGTTGAAAAATTGACGCATCTACCTAGATGCATCACTTTTTAAATATGGCGCAACAAGGCTCATTTTTTACACCGCTGGTGCGTCACAAAAAGTGACGCACCGGCGGCGCAAAACTGTTGCAAGGCCTTCATAAATAAGGCCCTGTATTTTCCCCATGCTTCGCTCCCCGGTCCGCTCCCCGGTGCGCGTACCGGGCGCTCCCCCCACGCAAATCGAAAACATTTTTTTTGTTTGCCCTGCGGGACACTAATATAGCCCCCACATCAAACCTAAGGGGTCAGGGGGGTCTACCCTGCCCCCTTATAGTCATTTCCCCCTTTTTTAATGCCACCTCTTGTGTCTGAATCCTACCGAGACACAAGATGGCGGCCGCTCCGGACTGTTTCGAATGTTTACAGACACCTGTGAACCAATCAGCTTTCCGTGCGCAAGTCGCGTTGCACGCCCGGTGTGCTCCCCGGTGCGCGTACCGGGGTGCGCCTATAAATATATATATTTTTTTTAACCTAAATTACTCAAAATCCACTGGAGCACATATCTTGAGACATAGCAAAGGCACATTTGGCTACAAGTCCCTACAATTTTGCCAAGTTTGGTGTAAATCCATTCAGCCGTTCGGGCTAAAAGTGAGTTCAACCGCCCTATGGAAATTAACATGAGGAAAACGTGTTTTGGGACCCCCCTTTTATCTCGGACCCCCTTGACGAATCCCCCCCAAACCTTTAGGGAAGGACCGGAGCTCGACGAGGCAAATTTGAGGAAATTTTCAGGCGGATTCGTCAACCGGCGCCAAAGTTATTCCAAATAGAATTTTGAGAGTTTGCATTGAAAAAAATCCTAACTATAACTACCTACTGGCGACCGCCAGTAGGTAATATATACATATGTATATATATATATATATATATATATATATATATATATATATATATATATATATATATATATATATATATATATATATTTGTATATATATATATATATATATATATATATATATATATATATATATATATATACATATATATATATATATATATATATATATATATATATATATATATTACCTACTGGCTATCGCCAGTAGGTATATATAGTTAGAATTTTTTCTCTATGGGACTTTTGAAAATTCTATGTCTAATAACTTTGGCGTTTGTGAACGGAATCGGCTGAAATTTTCAGGAAAATGGAACAATTTGTTTCTGAGCAGCCCCTGAAAATTTGGTGGGTTTTCGTCAAGGGGGGGCTGAGAAAAAAGGGGGGTCCCAAAACGCTTTTTTTGCATTGAGTTTTCCATAGGGCGGTTGGACTCACTTTTAGCTCGAACGGCTGAATGGATTTGCACGAAACTTGGCAAAATTGTAGGGACTGTTAGCCCGATGTGCCTTTGCTAGGTCTCAATATATGTGCTCCAGTAGTTTTTGAGAAATTAACGTTCAAACCAAGATATATATCTGTAACAGCGCTCTGGGCAGCGATCCGGTCCGCTTACTTTTCGCTTATCGGAACTTTGCGCGCAGAAAGCTGATTGGCTCTCCGGTGTCTGTCAACATTCTAAACAGTCCGGAGCGGACGCCATCTTGTCTCTCGGTAGGATCGAGAGAGAAGAAGAGGTGGAAAACGAAGGGGAATTTAATGAAAGGGGGCAAGGTATCCCCCTCTTGACCCCCTAGGAATGTTGTTGGGGTTATTAAAGGGTCCCGTGGGGAAAATAAAAAAAAAATGATTTTTCACGGTAGAAGCGCGGCCGCGAACTGGTAGCGAAACGGGAATTCGCCATTTTGTGCTTCGTTAATTAAATTACTAGTTATAAGTGGGTGCGGGAGACGTATCCTAATCCCCTATGTTTCCTGAGGGTGGCTGAGGAGGCTGATATATGTTGATACATCTCTTCCAGCGGCTGTGCGTGAGCTTTTTTTTTTTTTTGCTGCGTGACAGTCCAGGGCGGCCGCCATCTTGTCTCTCGGTAGGATCGAGAGAGAAGAAAAGGTGAAAAACTAAGGGGGAATTTAATGAAAGGGGGCAAGGTATCCCCCTCTTGACCCCCTAGGAATGTTGTTGGGGTTATTAAAGGGTCCCGTGGGGAAAAAAAAAAAAAAATGATTTTTCACGGTAGAAGCGCTTCACGGGCCGCGAACTGGGCCGCAAACTGGTAGCGAAACGGGAATTCGCCATTTTGTGCTTCGTTAATTAAAGTACTAGGTATAAGGGGGTGCGGGAGACGTATCCTAATCCCCTATGTTTCCTGAGGGTGGCTGAGGAGGCTGATATATGTTGATACATCTCTTCCAGCGGCTGCGCCATCTTGCCTTTTTTCGAATGCCACAATTTTGTCGTGCACGGCAGCCATTTTAGATGCCAGGCTGGTCCCAGGCTATCACCTAACCCTGCGGATGTAGTTTATGGCCCCAGCTGTAGAGAATTCAGACATGCCAATCCTCCTGATTCAGGCGTGTGACTACTGATTTCAGTGCTAGTCTCCCGCCTCCCGATTTCTGCAAGCAAAAACCCGGGGGCATATTACGAACAACTAGCGATAATTTTTGTCTCTAACTTGTTTAGAGACAAAAATTATCGCCGCACATCGGCGATTTTTATCGCAGATAAACCTTGCTATTATCGCAGAAAAGTCAGCGATATTCATGTATTATCGACCTAATGCTCTTAGCCATGTTATCCACCTCCCATTGGATAACATGGCTAAGAACTGCTCAGGGCAGGTGTTAGATTTTGGAGATATTCGCGCTTAGCGCGAATATCTCCAAAAGTTGGTAATAGAAGGTAGCGATGTTAGGGACTGTTTCCAGTCGCTAACATCTTGGCACGCCACTTTGCATGTCATTAGTGATAAGTATCACTGACATGCAAAGCGGGGCCCAAGATGGTCGCTATCTCCTTTTAGCTGTCACTAACTGGTGTTAGCGACAGCTTGGTAATAGGGAAATAATTTTATCTCCGCTTTCATGGCTTTTAAAGCCAAAAAAGCGGAGATAAACCCCCTCGATAATATGCCCCACGATTCCTTGGGGGTTTCAGCTGACAGGGCTTGGTATTGTGTTACATGGTAATTTTTCCATGAAACGTCAGAGGGTCGATGCAGGGGTTCTAGAAGAGGTGATAAACCATTTAAGCCTCATGAACAAGCGCATGGTCTTTTAAAGATTTGTGAAGTACTCGGGGCGGCGGTGTGTGTGTGCCCTCTTTCAGGAGCGGGCGGGGGGGCACTGCCAGCAACTTGCCAGGTCAGGTAGTGTTCAACACGTGCATCACCCTTTCTCTGCCTGCTATTGCGCTCCATGCTTCGGAAAGGTAAGAAAAAAGAACGTGCATTTGAGTTTGAAATGTCCGATCCTGCAGCAGCACACTTCCAAAGCCCACACATGACAATAACCCGATTCAAGGCCCCATTCACCCGTTTTTAAAAAAAATAGATAACACTCCAAGAAAGTAAGGTTATAAAACTTTATTAACTACTAACTTTAACGAACGGAACAAAAACTAAAAACATTTAAACATTTCTCAACACAAAAAGCAACAATGGTTAGAAGCTGTCTTTTGTGCGAATAGTCCCAAGGCAGCACAACGTGCAGAGTTCTGGACGGCACCCAGGTGATGTCGCCTGGGTGCCGCACTGGTTTAGGGATCCTACAATGCTGCTCCGAAAATTGGCGTGGGGCGTCCCGGGTGGGGCGGGGGGAGGCCTCGTCAGTAGCGGTCTGTTGTGCGAATAGTCCCAAGGCAGCACAACGTGCAGAGTTCTGGACGGCACCCAGGTGATGTCGCCTGGGTGCCGCACTGGTTTAGGGATCCTACAATGCAGCACAGAAAAACAGCGTGGGGCGTCCCGGGTGGTGCGGGGGGAGGCCTCGTCAGTAGCGGTCTGTGTCCAGTGTCACATGGCTGACACAACATGTACGACAGGCACCCAGGTGATGTCCAGTAAACTGCCGCACTGGTTTTGGTATCCTACAATGCTGCTCCGAAAATTGGTGTGCGACGGCCCGGGGGGGGGGGGCGTGGGGGAGCCGGCGTGAACGGGCCTCCCCAGGTGGCGGCCATCTAGCTGAGTTGCGCTCGCTCTTGCGGCCACAGCGTCTCGCTCACCATGTTGTTGAGTTGCTCCCACTCTTGCAGTGCAGTGATAGGCGGCTGCCACATGGCTCTTAAAATGGCGGACAGCTCCTCGGTTTTAGGCCTGGTCCACTGAAATGGCCCTGGGACACTTTGGAACTCGGACGCTTGCCTGCTAGGGCTTTAGCTCCATTCACGAAAAGCGTCCCCTCAGCCGTGAAGATTGTATAAAAGTCTTGGGGGGCCCCCGACTCCCGCAGGCTTCCGGTGGGGAGCGGCTGCCATGATTGCTCGCGGAATGACCACGACGGAGCCACGAGATGGTGGTGCTCTCATGCTGACGCCAGCTTCAGTCTGAATGATCCAGAAACAAGGTGGGGCTTTCATCGTTTGGGAAAAAAAAATGTTCTAAACCAATGAAAAGTGTTATTTTTAGGTCATATGACCAAGCCTTCCATCTTTAGGAAACCAAAAGTAAAATGAACCAATGAAAAGTTTTATAAACAAGTCACATGACCTGTTATGCGGCATAGGGCTACAAAAAGCGTAGAAAATCCGTTGGCACGTGAGGCGGCGTCAGTAGCGGACCGATGTGCGAATAGGCCGAAGGCAGCACAACGGGCCGAGATCCGGATGGTACCGAGGTGGTGTCCAGCAAATTGCCGCACTGGTGTGGCCATCCTACAATGCTGCGCCGAAAGACGGCGTGTCCAGCTGAGTTGCGGTCACTGTTGCGGTACAGTGACTCGAACGTGCCGAGATCCGGATGGCACCGAGGTGGTGTCCAGCTAATTGCCGCACTGGTGTGGCCATCCTACAATGCTGCGCCGAAAGACGGCGTGTCCAGCTGAATTGCGGTCACTGTTGCGGTACAGTGACTCGAACGCGCCGAGATCTGGATGGCCCCGATGTTGTGTCCAGCAAGTTGCCGCACTGGTGTGGCCATCCTACAATGCTGCGCCGTAAGTCGGCGTGGGGTGCCCCGTTGACTTATGAGGTGATGTCAGTAGTGGACCGATGTGTGAATAGGTCGGAACCAGCACAAGGCACCAAGATCTGAATGGCAAGTCCTGGATGTTGAGTGCCTCAGTTGAGATTTCTGAGCAGTGCTTGTAAGACTGTCTGAAGCTTATTTGCACCTGCTGCAGCTTCACTAGGTCCGGCGGAACTTTTTGCCTTTTCCTTTCTGCTTCTTTTCCTACAATGCATTTCATCTGAAGACACGACCAGGTCCCTGAATGTGTGCAGGGGGACGCTATTGATTGAATGAACGCGCCGAGATCTGGATGGCACCGAGGTGGTGTCCAGCAAATTGCCGCACTGGTGTGGCCATCCTACAATGCTGCGCCGAAAGTCGGCGTGGGGTGCCCCGTTGGTTTATGAGGTGATGTCAGTAGTGGACCGATGTGTGAATAGGTCGGAACCAGCACAAGGCGCCCTGCACTGTTGAGCCTTTTTCAATGCCTGTTTTTTGTTGTTTCCCCTCCATCAAAAACAAAACAAAAATACAAGGCGCCAAGATCCGAATGGCAAGTCCTGGATGTTGAGTGCCTCAGTTGAGAGTTCTGAGCAGTGCTTGTAAGACTGTCTGAAGCTTATTTGCACCTGCTGCAGCTTCACTAGGTCCGGCGGAACTTTTTTCCTTTTCCTTTCTGCTTCTTTTCCTACAATGCGTTTCATCTGAAGACACGACCAGGTCCCTGAATGTGTGCAGGGGGACGCTATTGATTGAATGAAAATGGCGGCTTGACACAAAGCTGACTCAAGCGTTACTGTTGGTGCTATACAGACAAAAATTGGTTTTCAGTTTGTACATTCTTCAGGTTTTTTTTTTCCATCCAAGTCTGATTGAGAGTTTGTAGAAAAATGGCTTCAGATTTTCCACATACTACTCTTCAACATTCTTCCTAAATGTAACAATGTGAAACTCACTAGGAGAACGGCTGTTTCTGTTTCCTTTCAAAATGCTGCCACCAATATTTTCTGAATGGAAGACACCATCTTGTAGCATAAAGGGCCGAAAGGGGTTCTGGTCTGGCCGATGGTTGGTGGAGACATTTTGACTATATCTTGGACCTGCCCGGCCTCGCCCAAAATGGCGTCGGTATAAATGGGACTCGTAACTCCTTGCCCGCAAATGTATATCTAGAAAATGTTATTGTAAGTGGCCCTGTCGTATTTTAATTACAAAATGTACGTCCACCGATTCCGCAACTGTTAGACACCTTTGTTCTTGTCACCTAATGGCCCGCTCGTTACGTTCTTCTACAGTGTAAATGTCTCCTCATCATATACGATTTCAGTTTGCTCCGTGGCCGGCCCACGTGGTTATAGGCCCGTATTTGTATACTGACATTTTCACAATAAAGGTTTTTAAAACAAAACACGGTAGTAGTATTTTCATTTGTAAAGTTTTTACTTTTAGTGACTGTTTTCGAATCAGTAAAAGGCAAGTGAAATAAAGCAGTCCAATTACATGACGGATAAAAGGTATAATATGTAGGAACGCAGTAAAGATAAATGGTCAAGGGCAGTTGTGTTTTTCATGTCTGCAACATAAACTGATCGATAAGAATCTGATAATCAGGCGTATCGGCGACTAAGACAGCAGGCCGAATCTCTTTTACTCAACGGCTCCGTCATGGAAGGAAGAAACGCCCTTTTTCTCGAAAAAGGAATATATTTTACTTGCAAGACAGTTGTAAATTTTCCGGGAAAGTACATTAGCCTGGAATATTATAACATATGTTTGAAAAAAAAATATTGTTCGAAAATAATAAAAAGCGTAATTTTTAGGTCATATGACCAAGCTTTTCATCATTAAATTAACAAAAGTAAAATGAACCAATGAAAAGTTTTATTAACAAGTCACATGACCTGTTATGCTTACGTTACGCGCTGCGCGCCGCGCCTCGGATCACTTCCGGGTGCGCTAACGCGGCGTGTCATAAAACGCATTACGCGACAACGTAGGTCAAGAATATAGTCTAAATGTCTCCACCAACCAGCGTTCAGAACACAACCCCTTTCAGCAGTCCAAAAAGTTCTGTTAAATGACAACAGAGGGGACAGGCAACAAGATTCATCAGTCAAAGAGGGGAGGGCAAGTTCTTCTCTTCCGGGTCATGTTGGGGCGCTACCGGAACTGATCGAATTGGTAGTCTACAGTGTTTCTGGATGTTTCAGACTAAAGCTGGCGTCAGCATGAGACCACTACCATCTCGTAGCTCCGTCGTGGCCATTCCACGAGCAATCATGGCAGCCGCTCCCCACCAGAAGCCTGCGGGAGTCGGAGGCCCCCAAGACTTTTGTAGAATCTTCACGGCTGAGGGGACGCTTTTCGAGAATGGGACCCAAGCCCTAGCAGACAAGCGTCCGAGTTCCAAGGTGTCCCAGGGCCATTTTAGTGGACCAGGCCCAAAACCGAAGAGCCGGCCGCCATTTTGAGAGTCCTGTGGCAGCCGCCTATCGCTGCACCGCAAGAGCGGGCGCATCTCAACTACATGGTGAGCGAGACGCTGTAGTCGCAAGAGCGGGCGGTAAACAGCTGAATGGCGGAAGAGGCACAGTGTAGCAAAAGCGGGCGAAATGGCAACTAAAACGATAAAGGGGCGCCCCACTACAGCTTGTCTTCAGGTCAAACGGATTGTGGGACAAGGTCCAGAATTGAAGAGTCATCAAAAGGCAAAAAGTTCCGCCGGACCCCGGGAGCCGGCAGCCTATGTCGGGGGCGATCTCAGGCTACACCAGTGCTATAAGACTTGGGGAGGGTGTCGGAGCCAAGCGTCTTCTCCGAGTCCATGGCCATCACACCGCCCCTCAGGGGCCTCCGTCAAGCTGTTTAGGAAGGTAACATATCACATTGTTTTCTAATGCAGTCAGGTCCACAAACGACACTCACTTACTTTGAGAATAGTGAAGCTGCAGTAGGTGGAAATAAGCTTCAGACAGTGTTACAAGCACTGCTCAGAACTCTTAACTATGGCACCCAACATCCAGAACTTATGCTATTTGAGAATGGTAGTGACATCGAAGCATCTCAGGGACCAAAACCATTAACGTACTTTCACGTATGAAAATCTTACTTGGGGAGGGGGCAGGAGCGAAGCGCCCCCTCCCAGTCAGCGCCACCACACCGTATGTTGAAAATCTGAAGCCATCGTTCTACAAAGTCAACCAAACTTGGATTGAAAAATCTAGAAAAATGTACAAACTGAAAACCAGTTTTGGTCTGCATAGCATCAGTAACAACGCTTGAGTCAGCTGTGTGTCAAGCCGCCATTTTGATTCAATAAAGCACAGGCATTGAAAAAGGCTGAAATTCAGAACTCTAAACTATGGCACCCAACATCCAGGAGCTTGCCATCCGGATCTTGGAGCCTTGTGCTGTTTTCGATCTATTCACACATCGGTCCACTACTGACATCATCTTATAAACCAACGTTATGTAAATAGTTTTTTAATAAAATGTTTTACCCTGTTTCTTTGCTGGTGTGTTGTCTATATTTTTAATATTTGCATAGGGTTTGTCGTTATTTTGTGCGGGATGGGTGATGGAGCCGAGCTGTCTTGCAGCCCTCATGGTGTGGAGCTCAGTTCATCTCACTATTTTCGTATTTCTCATGAAGGGTTGTTCCTAATATTTCTATTTTAGCGAGGTCAAAAAGAGATCCAATTAGTGGCCTACTGATTTTGCTCGATTACTTTTATTTTTTTACACGATTTTTCACTATCTGCAAAGACTAAACAGAGTATTGCGACTTTGTGCTTGTTTGTAAATAGAGAATGATCCAAAGAGAACCAATTCTAAAACAGTAAATGCTTGGACAACAATCAATCAAATGGAGAGACAAGGAGGCACGACGGATTACAACGGGGGTAAAGGCCTGCGTTAACTACCCTTCAGTATCTGCAAAGAGAGAGTACTACTAAGGCAAAAGAGGGGAGGGGGGGGGGGGTGCAGCGTTCAAAGCACATCAGCGTGCATAAATACGAAAATGTTTTTATCTATCACGTACTTGACATTTTAAAGCTTTTCATATTTGCTATTAAAAAACCAATGAAATTCACAGAAAAAACCATAGGTTATAGTGGATATATAGTTAGGAATTTGCATTTACAAAACCTTGAAAATTCAATGAAAAAACCATAGGTTATAGGCCATATATAGTTAGGAATTCGCATTTACAAAACCTTATTTTACTCGCATAAAACCATTGAAATTCCATATATAGTTAGAAGCGCTAACTATATATCGCGCACCCGCAATCCACTGCTGATGATGTCACATATTACATCATTCATGACATGGTCAGTGACATCACTGATGACATCACTGATGACATCTCAAATGACATCACTGATGACAACTCAAATGACATCACTGATGACATCTCAAATGACATCACTGATGACATCACTGATGACAACTCAAATGACATCACTGATGACATCTCATTTGTCATCACTGATCACATCACTCATGTGATAATACAATGAACCTCTTCAGACTCTAATATAACCTTACATACACTCAGTATAAACAGACACTCACAGACTGTCACTCATCCATGGAGTTACTCACACACCTAGTCAGTCATGCAAAGAATCAATCACACCTCCATTTCCTCAACTATAAAGTTATACACATCTTACTTATTCAAACATATAATAACACATATTTATTCTCTTATATAATCCCTGATACAAGCTCACAGTGATCGATACAGCCACTCACACATTCACTGGCTCTTATGTTCAGTTATTTATATATCTCAACTCTCACATGTATTGTGTTTTACATACGTACTTACTTGCACATGTAGCAATGAGAAATCCATTCACTCACCAACACACCCATGCACAGTCAACCGCCCATATAGCTGTTTCCACATGCACTCTTGAACTCATACTCCTAGTGAATCAACTGCTTACACATCTATGCACAGAGTCACGCACCTCCCAGCCACCCACACACACACTCAGCCTCCCATTCAAATACTTGGGCAACCAATCAATAACCCATATGGCCACTCTTATAGCTACTGATCAACACATGCAGCAGCTTACACAACAACAAACATACTGATGCACAAATTAAGACAGTTTAGTCACTAACCCATGCACTCAGTGAGACACATTTAATCACTCACTCATACAGTCAGTCATGCACCTACTAAATTCTTCATCCAGACACTTATACATCTACTCATTCTTCAATATGTAAGACATATTTTAACTTTACAGACACATACAATCACTGGATGTTGTGATCAGTGATGTCATCAGTGATGTCATTTGAGATGTCATCAGTGATGTCATCAGTGATGTCACTGACCATGTCATGAATGATGTAATATGTGACATCATCAGCAGTGGATTGCGGGTGCGCGATATATAGTTAGCGCTTCTAACTATATATGGAATTTCAATGGTTTTATGCGAGTAAAATAAGGTTTTGTAAATGCGAATTCCTAACTATATATGGCCTATAACCTATGGTTTTTTCATTGAATTTTCAAGGTTTTGTAAATGCAAATTCCTAACTATATATCCACTATAACCTATGGTTTTTTCTGTGAATATATATATATATATATATATTACCTACTGGCGGTCGCCAGTAGGTATATATAGTTAGGATTTTTTCTCTATGGAACTTTTGAGAATTCTATGTCTAATAGCTTTGGCGTTTGTGGACGGATTCGGCTGAAATTTCCAGGAAAATGGCACATTGTGTTTCTGAGCAGCCCCTGAAAATTTGGGGGGGTTTCGTCAAGGGGGGGCCGAGAAAAAAGGGGGGTCCCAAAACGCGTTTTTCCCATTCATTTTTCCAAACTTGGCAAAATTGTAGGGACTGTTAGCTCGATGTGCCTTTGCTGGGTCTCAATATATGTGCTCCAGTGGATTTTGAGAAATTAACGTTTAAAAAAACAGATATATCTGTGACAGCGTCCCGGATAGCGCTCCAGATCGCGTACTTTTCGCGTAACGGAGCTTTGCGAAGCGAAGCTGATTGGCTCTCCGGTGTCTGTCAACATTCTAAAAAGTCCGGTGCGGCCGCCATCTTGTCTCTCGGTAGGATCGAGAGACAAGAGGAGGAGAAAAACGAAGGGGGAATTTAATGAAAGGGGGCAAGTTAAACTCCTCTTGACCCCCTAGGAATGATGTTGGGGTTATTAAAGGGTGTCGTGGGGCAAATAAAAAAAAATTGATTTTTCGCGGTAGAAGTGCTTCTCGGTTCGCGAATCGGGTCGCAAACTGGTAGCGAATCGTGAATTCGCCATTTTGTGTTTCGATTTAATTAAATTCCAAGATGGAGGAAAAGCAATGTGAGTATTGGGTATAAGGGGGTATGGGAGACATATCCTGACCCCCTATGTTTTCTGAGGGTGGTTGAGGAGGCTCATATATGTTGATACTTGTCTTCCAGCGGTTGCGCGTGAGCGTTTTTTTTTTTTTTTTGCCGCTTGACTTCTGTTAACGTTCGATTCGTAGAAAATCAGGAAGTGTTGACCGCCATTTTGACACTGCGAGTAAATATATTGTTAAAAATAAATGTTATAAATTAATCCGCATTGATAAACATTGTCTGCGCCATCTTGCTTTTTTTCCAATGCCACACTTTTGTCGTGCACGGCAGCCATTTTAGATGCCTTGACCAGACCCACTCTCTGCACGCCGCCGATCCTCAGCATGGCTCCCCACCCTCGCAAGCATCTCCCCCACGCACTGGTCACCCCATCTCTCTCTCTCATGCATGGGCCATAAACCTCCCCCCATCTGCGCTGCTCTTCCCTGAGTATCACACCCTGTGCCCGCCCGACACCTCCCTTTCACCCTATTCACTACCGCACCCTCTGACACTCCTCTTCCTCTGTGTCTGATTGTCCAGGCCGGTCCCAGGCTATCACCTAGCCCTGCGGATGTAGTTTATGGCCCCGACTGTAAAGAATCACCCCTGTTCAAAGGAGTTACAGTAGATCAAGGCCCCAACCTCATGAGATCCGTCACACCACACCGTTCCTACCCTGGGGAGGGGATTCTCACTGTAAGGGTGTGTGGGACCGAGCCTGAAGCGGAAGATTCCAGGGATGCGTTTTTGTACATCAAAGTCTTCACAATTATGTGTCACATTAAAAATATATAGTACTCCAACAAAGTAGTAGGATTATAACTCTTTAAGAACTTATAAATATATACAACGCTCCAACAAAGTAAACACGTTAAAAAAAACTTTTAAACAACTATTTACATGACATTGCTTTAACCAGGATACACAAAGAAATGACACAGTGATGTAAAAGTTTCTGAAAGAAATGCCAAGAACGTCCCATGTGAAAGTGAATTTTATCCGGCAATTTTTTTCTTTTCCTTCTCATGAAAAGAAAGTTAATGCCAGGTTTGTTACCTGCCTCATCTGCAAAAAAAAACTCTCGAGAGGGACCGAAAAAAATATAGCTATGGTAATCATACCATGCATCGGCACATGGAGAGGTGGCACCCTCTTAATTATTCTAAAGCACAACTTCGAGATTTGGTGGATAACCCCCGACCGGCAAAAACATCCACCAATGACTTAGCATTAAGTGAGTCAGAGGCAAGGGAAACGGTCCCAAATCTGCAAAAGAACTTTGGGCAGATGAGATTGACTTGTGTAGCATGTGGAAAATTAATTTCATGCGGAGAGATGAGTATTACTTTAATAAATAGATCATATGAAAATCATCAATGTCCAAAACGTCCTAGAAAGTAATTTTTGTCATTTTTGAGGAAGAGAGATAACCTCCAGTGGTACGGGGTCGTTTTCGTTCGTACCAGGGGGGCCAGGTGACATTCCTTCGGGGTGGCTTAGGGGAGTTCAAAACAACTTCCCTGATACAGGTAGCATATAAAGTAGAGGCTAAATACCAGGATCTTTATCGATTGCTTTAGGCTGTGCAAAAATGAAAAACACATACAACAAACCTGGACCATTCATATTTTCAATGTTTCTGCGTACTATACTTTTTAACCCTTAACTAATTGAGCTGCTTCATTTCACCTGCTTTTTAAAAAACAGTGGCCATTTATTCGAAACTTACCAATCTACGCGTTACAACTACGTTTGCTTTTTCAAAAATCTTTAATAAAAATGTTGGTGCCCAAATACGGGCCTACAACCCCGTGGGCCGGCCACGGAGCAGGCTGGAACTGTAAATGGGGGGGGGGGGTATTTATTTGTGGAAAACATAACAGAGAGTCAGTGGTCATTGATTTCATAGTAAAAAGTGCGACAAGTGCAACAAAATCATATCGATAATTCATTGTGAGCAAGTACCAAAAGTGTCGACAATTCGAACCTTCAATAATAAATACAGTAATCAATGATGCATTAGAACTTAATATCAATTCATTGTTCGAACGTGTAATCAGTACCCGTCCCATGTCAATTCATTGTTCGAACGTATAATCAATACCCATCCTGGATCAATTCATTGTCCGAACATATAATCAGTCTTATCCCATATCAATTCATGTGCTAAAAACTGCATACATATCTCATGATATCAAGGCTGAGCAATCGCGGCACAACAAGGAGTTGAGAGTTTCATTTGTACCGGCGCTATTTTGGGTGAGGTCAGGAAGGTCCAAGTATAGTCAAAATGTCTCCACCAACTTGTGGTTGGACCGGGACCTCTTTCGGCAGTCCAAAAGTTTGCGTTGAAGGGTAGCAGAGGGGACTGCTGACATGAACCATCAGTCAAAGTGGGGTGGGAGGCAACAATCTCTCCTACCGGGTCATACTGGTGTCCCACCGGAACTGATCAAGTTGGTAGTCTTGCAGGATTTTGGTCATTTCAAGACTGAGGCCGGCGCTGGAATGAGCGCGCCGACGTCCCGCGGCTACGTCGTGGTCGTTCTGTGGGTGATCAAGGCAGTCATTCCCCATCGGGGGTGTCTGCGGGGGTCAGGGCCCCCCGTGGCTCTTATAGAATCTTCAAAGTTGAGGAGAACGTTTCTGGACGCAGGACTCATTTTCTAGTTGAACTCAGAAGCGCTGTTGCACCGCAACAGTGGACGAGACCCCCGCTGGGTGAGCGGAGCATCATTGCCTCGCAATAGTGGACGAGACCTTTTGTCGGGTGAGTGGAGCGCTGCTGCATCGCAAGAGTGGAGGAACCCTTGTCGGGTGAGTGGAGCGTTGGGGGTGCAGCTGAGGGGCCCCCACCTGGGGGGGTGGGAGAGGCTCGTTCGCGCCGCCTCTCCCTCCCAGCGCACCCCACGCCGACACCTGGCATTGATATCCGTGATGTCCGGACCAGGCGATAAGAGGGGGGGGGTCGGAGGCAGAGGCAAGACATCCCCCCCGTGGCCTGCAGGGCGCCGCTTCAGGACCGAACGGGGAGCTCATACCAAGCAGGGGCCAGACCAGGAGATACGAGGGGAGGGGGGGGTCAGTGGCATGTGCAAGACATCCCCCCCAGTGTTGTCGCAGCCATTATTGAAAAAAGAAGAAGATACCGTCGGCCTCGGCTCCTCTCCTGGTCCACCTTATGCGACGACCCTTTTGTTGGGTGAGTGGAGCGTTGAGGGTGCAGCTGAGGGGCCCGCCTCTACCTCCCAGCGCACCCCACGCCGACATCTGGCGTTGATATCCGTGATGTCCGGACCAGGCGATAAGAGGGGGGGGTCGGTGGCATGTGCAAGACATCCCCTCCGTTGTCGCAGCCATAATTGAAGAAAGAAGAAGGATCCCGTCGGCCTCGGCTCCTCTCCTGGCCCACCTTAGGCGATGACCTCCCCGGCCGACGGCTGCCAGCAGGACCCGCCCTACACGTGCCGAAGGCCTCGTCTTCCGGATGGGCGTAGCCGCGAACCTGTTGCACTTCGGGAGTTTCCGGAATGGGGGTAGGTATCTGCTGATTTGTATCTATTTCATGTTACCGTTATTGGGCGTGGCGGGCGGTGGGACAGACATGCTTGGAGCAGTGGGGGGGTGGCGGAGCCTAGCTACCTCGTGGCTGCCGTAACGTCAAGCTTGGCTTCTTTCACCACTTCCATGTTTCTTATTTCTAGCGAAGTCAAAAACTCATCAGTGGCCTACTGATTTTGTTCGATTTCTTTCCCTTCCTTTTCAAGTGTGTTTCATGCTAAAGTTTCTGTTTAACAGGATACAGTGATTACTTTGTATTTTACATATGTCTTCTTTATTAGGGGTACCCACGGTTGAGCCAGATGATGTACCTCTAATAAATGGTCCGGGTGGAACTAGTTTCTCAATCAGTGGGGAGTAGATGGGCATGACAGATCACAACGGGGGACAAAGGTCCGCATTACCCACTCTTCACTACTTGCAAAGACTAGACAGAATATTTCTATTCCACGTTATTTGCAAACAGAGAATACCTCGAGAGAACTATTCCTTGAACAATAAATGTCCAGCCAATCAATCAATCAGTGGGGAGAAAAACAGGCATAACGGATTACAACTAGGCGTGGGCGGAAAATCCGTTCCGCTCGCGGATTTTGCGGATTTTCGGGAAATCCGCAATCCGCGAGATTTGCGAATTTCCCGCAAAATCCGCAAATCCGCGAGCAGCGGATTTTGCTCGCACTGCTCGCACTGTTCGCGTGAGTTCGCGCCCCGCGAATAAGTGCAAAATTGCAGAAATACGATTTTAGCAAAACTGAAAGTAACTACTTACCAGGTTCAAAAGTTCAGGCTCATCATTAGTAGCCATTTCCTGGAGTGCTTCCTGAGGGGCCCCTCCAGAGTTCAGTTGCCAGTTGAAACTAGTATGTGACCCTGCTCTGAACCTCAGAATAGTTACACATATGCCACAAAGGTCCTGAATTACAGCTAAGGGAGACAAGCAGGAGCCAGGCTGGAAGTTAAAATCCATTAATCAGCCCCTAATTCATTATTGTCAGTTGGGGCAGGGCAGGTGTTGTAACTAATTTTGCAACAATGAAAGCACTTAGCAAGTGCAAAAGATCACTAATCAGGGCGCACTAAGGAAGCAGGTGCCAGCTAAAAAAATATTCTGTGACACATGAATCAGCCCCAAATTAATTCAGGTCACTTGAGGCAGGGAAGGTGTGCTTTGCTTTGCCGAAAATAATGTACACTGGACAACCAGAGGGTGTGGTGATGAAACAGAGGGTGGCATGGGTGGGCCAGAGGGTGGCATGAGTAGTCAGAGAGTGGCAGTGGTGACAGAGAGTGGCAGTGATGAAGAAGAGTGTCCCAAACAGGCTGGACACGTAGAAACAACAAGTTCGCGAAACTTGCGACCCGACAGGTAAGTTCGCAATTTGCGAAAGTGTACAAAACCCTCGCGAACTGGCAGAAACACGGGCGAACACAAAAAAAAAAAAAATCCGCAAATTCGCGGGAATTCGCGGATTTTGCGGATTGCGAATCCGCAAATCCGCAAAATTCGCGAACGCGAGATCCGCAAAATTCGCTCATGCTTAATTACAACGGGGGACAAAAGTCCGCATTAGCTATCCTTCACTATCTGCAAAGGGAGACAGAATATTCCTATTCTTCTCTGTTTGTAGACAGGAAATATCTCAAAGAGCAATATTCGATAAAAAATGAGTAGGATTATAACACTTTAATAACTTATAAATATATACATCGCAACAAAAACAGTAAACACCTTAAAACATTTTTTATTAAAACAGAAGCAACAATGACAACTAACAGTAGTGATATCCTGGGCGGGTGATGGAACTGGGATTGTTAATGGAAAAAGATCTACAGAGAAAGGTATTGGTGAATTATACTTCTCCGGAAATTTAAAACTCACAAATGTTTTATTTGTGTAATCGTTTCAGGTCAAACGGATTGTGGGACAATGTTCAGAATGGAAGAGTCACCAAAAGGCAAAAAGTACACTCATGTATGAAAATCTTACTATTAATGCTTGACTGAGGCCAAGGAGATCAGAGTGCATGAGTCTCATGCTCGATCGATTGAGCTAGCCGGATCGGGCAACAAAAAGTATAAAATAGTTATGTAAATAGTTATTTAATAAAATGTTTTACCCTGTTACTTTGCTGGTGTGTTGTATATATTTATAATATTTGCATAGGGTTTGTCGTTATTTTGGGTGGGGTGGGTGGCGGAGCCGAGCTGTCTTGCAGTCATCATGGTGTGGAGCTAAGTTCATCTCACTAGTTTCGTATTTCTCATGAGGGGTTGTTCTTAATGTTTCTACTTTAGCGAGGTCAAAAAGAGATCCCATTAGTGGCCTACTGATTTTGCTCGATTCCTTTTGTTTTTTGAAACGATTTTTCACTATCTGCAAAGACTAAACAGAGTATTGCGATTCTGTGCTTGTTTGTAAATAGAGAATGAACCAAAGAGAACCAATTCTAAAACAGTAAATGCTTGGATAACAATCAATCAAATAGAGAGGGCAGCAGGCACGATGGATTACAACGGGGGCAAAGGCCTGCGTTAACTAACCTTCACTATCTGCAAAGAGAGAGTACTCCTAAGAGAAAAGAGGGGGGGGGGACAGCGTTCAAAGCACATCAGCGTGCATAAACACGAAAATGTTTTTACCTATCACATACTTGACATTTGACAGCTTTTGATATTTGCTATTAAAAAAACATTGAAATTCACTGAAAAAACCATAGGTTATAGACCATATGTAGTTAGGAATTAGCATTTACAAAACCTTGAAAATTCACTGAAAAAACCATTGGTTATAGACCATATATAGTTAGGAATTAGCATTTACAAAACCTTAATTTACTCGCACAAAACCATAGCAATTCGAATATATAGTTAGTTGCAATAACTATATATCGCACACCCGCAATCCACTGCTGATGATGTCACATATTACATCATTCATGACATGATCACTGATGACAACATCCAGTGACTGTACGTTTCTGTAAAGTTAAAATATGTCTTACATATTGAAGAATGAGTGGATGTATAAGTATCTGGATGAAGGATTTAGTAGGGGCATGACTGACTGTATGAGAGAGTGATTAAATGTGTATATGTATATATATATATATATATATATATATATATATATATGTATATATATATATATATATATATATATATATATATATATATATATATATATATATATATATATATATATATATATATATATTACCTACTGGCGGTTGCCAGTAGGTAGTCATAGTTAGGACTGCTACCATAGGAAATCTGCAACATTCTATTGGGAATAACTCTGGTGCCGGGTGAGGAATTTGTGTGTAATTTTCTAAAACTTTGGCTGGCTCTGCTCCGCTCCTTCCCTGAAAGTTTCGGGGGGATTAGTGAAGTGGGCACTGAGAAAAAAGGGGATCCCAAAACGTGTTAATTTCCATAGGACGGTCTGACAAGTCTACAGCCCGAACCGCTGAATGGAATTACGCCAAACTTGGCAAAATTGTAGGGACTGGTATGCAGATGTGCCTTAGCTATATTTGGTGGAAATTGCTCCAGTGGTTTTTTATAAAATTAATTTCAAAAACACATATATATCTATAGGTGCGCTCCTTGCGCTCAGTGGTACGCGTACCGGGGGGCGCACCCGGCGCGCCACGGGAGTGTGCGAGCGGAATGGTGATTGGCTGTCGGTTGTCTTTCAACATTCTAAACAATCTGGAGAGTCCACCATCTGGTGTCTCGGTAGAATCGAGACACAAGAGGTGAAAAAGAATGGGGGAAATGATTAAAAGGGGGCAGAGTAGACACCCCCTGAACCCCTAGGTTTTCTGAGGGGGGCCTAAAAGGACCCTGAAGGGCAAAAAAACTTTTTTTTAAAATATATTTTCGTTGGGTAAGCGCTGGGTGTGTTCCTGGATACGCTCTCCGGTACGCGCACCCTGAGCGCACCACAGGGAAAAACTATTTTTCATTCTTATAAGAATACAACTCTTTGATGAGAATTGGAGGTAGTTCTGTAAAGAACTTTTTTTTCTTCTTTTTTCTTTTTTTTTGAACAAAAACAAAAACAGGGAATGGGAAACCTGCTCAACAGGAGCAAAATAAAAAAATCAAAATTAGGGCTGGGGATGGCAACGATGGTTCTCTATTGCTCGATCCATGAGCATAACACTTTGTTCCCCATAAAAAAGTAGCTGATCACATTTTCTGCATTTAATTGTGGCTTCATTAAAAGCAGGCTGAATATTAGAGATCAGCTGGTCTGGTCGCCCCCTCACTGATGATGCGGTTGCACCTCCAGTTGAGGTAGAAGCACCGTCCCCTGGAGCCTCTTGTGCCAGAGCCCTGACACTCTCTCGGGCATAGTTCTGAGGGTGCCTCTGACCATGTCATGAATGATGTAATATGTGACATCATCAGCAGTGAGCTATAGTGAGTCTAACTAACTATAACGTGGGAATTTCAATGGTTTTGTATGAGTAAAATGTTCTGCTAACTATAACTGGTGTGAAACCTATGGTTTTTTCAGTGAATATATGGCGTTATTCATTTTACACATGGGTCCCCCGTTATCCCGAGGTTGTGCCATTCAAACTCTTTTCTGCCGTTTTTGTCAGAAGGCATTTATCTGTCCTGGCCCGGGTGTGATATGCCTCTCCAAGACTGACTTGTTCATTTCTGAAACACGGTATTGTACATATCAGACTGATGAATTTGCTGCATTGTGGGATTTGAAGTCATTGAAGGATTTCCAGCATGCGCTTTCAAATACTCTGGGGCAGTAATGTATTTAACATTGTTAAGATCCAATGCGCGTAAATCTTGCACCGATCCCCAGGTTCCACGCAGCATTTTTTGTCAAGATTAGAGCAGAGATTACCTCTTCTCTGTGACCAGGATCAGATGTCGAGTTGAGGCGGAAACTGATGAGAGCTCACAAGAGCTATGGGGACTATGGACAGTTTTGTGGACATTAAATTAACAAAAACGGCAGCACATTTTTAAACATTGTTTTTTTAAACATTATCTTGTGACAAAGTTTACGATATATTGGCAACACAGGATTTCAGTTTGGCTAAACATTTATAAATGCCCGTGATTTTTCCCGCAGGTCATTAGTTAATCTGTCATACATGCTTTTTATTTATTTAGTTTGCTTTGATGGTAACTTGGCAAATTTGAAAAGATGCATTGTGCATTTTATTAATTTGTTGCGCCTTACCTACATTTTATATTTATGAAGAGCAGCAGACTTTGTAAAGCATGTTATAGTATTTAAGAGGATTACCTGCATGAGAGTATGTTGTCCATTTTTACTAAATGTGCGAGTGGGAAGGGCTACTTAAGTAATGAAATTGATATTGCCAAACCAGATTGACAAAGGCCTCTTGAAGGCTGAAACGCGTCTCTCCTAGTGCTCGGGATCAAGGGTGACCTTACCATGAAATAAATGCCGAATCCAAAGTCACTTCGTGTCCGTGCCTGCTTTCCATGGAGACTCTGTGGGGAGCTGGATTTTCTGGTTCATATATATATATATATATATATATATATATATATATATATATATATATATATATATATATATATATATATATATATATATATATATATATATATTTATATTTATGCAAATCCCTTTCCTCAAGGGAATGAGTAAGCACTCACGGACCGGTCTTTCCCAAAGTGCTTTATTTCTTTTCATTCAATCTCCAACACATAACACAAACCAACGCGTTTCGCAACAGAAGTTGCTTGTTCACGGTCATTGGGCACAGTGTTTACTCCTCCTATATTGCGAGGAACCCGCTTGGATTTTGAACTCACTTCCTGTTGAAATGAAAAAATGGCAAGTTTTGCAAAAAATAAAAAGAACACTCGCATGGAGGCCATTATGGCAGAAGATGGATTAACAACAGCGGATCTACCAGGCTTAGTGGCTTTGACAAGTTTGGATACAAACAATGAGGATGAAATCTTTACTGCCTCAGGAGTGATTCCGCAGAATGGAGCAGGTCTAAGCGGAATGAAAGCACCATCAAAATACTATCCACAACTACCTCAAGGAAATAAAATTGACATATTCCAAGAAGCTGTGATAAAAGACATTTATAATATAAAAAGAACCAATTACAGAGACAATCTAACGAAGGATGAGAGGAATGCCTTAAAAAACCTAATGGAGGACAAAAATATTACTATAAAAACAGCAGACAAAGGTGGCAACATCGTTATTCTCAACACCAAAGACTATGTAACAGAGGCACATTCACAGCTGAACAATAAAAAATATTATAACAAATTGCAAAACAATCCCACCAATATGTTTAAGGAGAAACTGGATCATAAACTAAAAATCTGGAATGATCAAAATCTTATTGATCTAGATGAAATGAAATTCCTTACAACAGAATACCCGGTAACAGCTACCATCTACTTCTTACCGAAAGTACATAAGAACCCACTTAGACCACCAAGGAGACCGATAGTGTCATCCAAGGGATCTCTGATGGAACCAGTGGCCAATTTTATTGATTTTTTCCTTATGCCGTTTATGACCAACTTAAGTTCTTATCTAAGAGACACAACAGACCTCCTGAAACATCTTGAGGATCTATCATGGCAACCTACGTACTTACTGGTGACAATGGACGTGGTATCCTTGTATGCCAATATTGACAATGATATCGGTCTAAATGCGGTAGCATTTTTTCTAAAAGAACGAGGCATCCAGTTTAACAAACATAATCAAATGCTGATGGACATGGTAAAAATGTGCCTGACCCAAAATATTTTCTTATTTGGTGAGGAAATCTTCCATCAAATCAATGGATGTGCCATGGGTTTTTCCTTCAGCCCTGCATTCGCCTGCCTCACTATGGGGTGGTGGGAACAACAAGTGGCTTGGCACCCTGATAATGACTTCTATGTAAATAAAATCGCCAAATGGACAAGGTACATAGATGACCGTCTAATCATATGGGAAGGAACAACCCAAGAATTCGAAAGTTACTTTCAAATCCTCAATTCTTCCACTCCCAACATCAAATTTACATATAACATTAGCAGCAATAAAGCAATTTTTCTTGACACTGAAATTTACATCCGGAACAACAAAATTGAAACTACTTTACATAGAAAAGATACTGCCACTAATTTCACCTTGCATTTTGAAGTTTCCATAAACCTGCGGTGAAGGAAAACATTCCATATGGAGAATTCCTCAGGTCGAGGAGAATTTGTTCGGAGGAAGAAGAATGGCAAAAAACCAGCATAGCTATGGCCCGGAGATTCAAAAACAGAGGATATCACAACAAAGTAATAATGAAAGGGTGGCAAAGAGCTAATATAAAAAAGAGAAGGGATGCCCTTATATCCAAAAAGGGAACCAAAAATATTGGGGAAGATCCGAAGGCCGAAAGAGAAATAAGACTAATTCTTAACTACAGTAGGGAATCCAAACAAATCATGAACATCATAAGAAAAAACTGGAAACTACTACATCTTGACCAGACTACTGGAAAAATAATGGGTAAACACCCATTAGTCACGTTCAGAAGAGCAAGGAACCTGAAAGACAGATTTATTCAGAGTCACCATAAAGACCACACAAAAAGAAAAAAAGGAATCCAATGGCTGAATACTAAAGGATTCATAAAATGTCAACACTGCAAGGTCTGCCAGATTGCAGTAAATACCAAAGAAGTGATGTTACCCAATAAAAGGATGTGGCAAATAAAACAACTAATCGACTGTACGAGTACACATGTAGTGTACGTAATTGAGTGCCCATGTTCACTCAAATATATTGGAAGCACGAAAAAAGAATTAAAAAAACGGATTCTTGAACATATAAGAGCTACCACAAACAAAGATCAAAGCAACGCAATTGCGAAACATATGGAGATGGCACACAACAGTGATTGGAAACTACTAAAAACATACGCCCTAGAATGCATATTGCCACATGAAAGGGGCGGAGATCAGGAAAAACAACTAAGACGCAGGGAATCAAGACAAATCCTGAATCTCCGAACAATGACTCCCTGGGGTTTAAATCAGAGCGAAGAAATGTATGTGCACCTATAAATAGACTGATGGAGTGTTTCTGTTGAGGTTGGGTCCCTTGGTTCAGAGAATAGCAGAGTATAACATCTAACATCAAAATAATTTTTTTTATATAAAACATTTTTTTGCGTAAACTGGATTTAAGAACTGAAATTGAACAATTTGATGGACAATGATATTAGACAGACTGTGAAATCATGGTAATAGATGATGAGTGATAAGAAGGTGCATGAATTGTCATGGATACGATTGATACACTACTTAGATCAACAGAACATTAAGAATTAGACGTATACCTGATATATATAATTTTTTGTTTAAGGGTAGTCACTATTGATCACAGGCCCACTGGAGGGCTTAATCACAGACCAAGTAAATGCAGGTATTGCACACGGAGTCTGCATAGACTATTATGCCCACCAGAGGGCTTTATTTTTGGTGTTAAATAGCACAATCTTACCGGTTTCTCCATGACATGAATAGAATGTGACCCAACTGCTATTTTTGTTCTTCTAAGGTGTATAATAAGCACATACGTTTTTTGGACGGAACCAATTTTCACCCTTAAACCTGTCTTCTCGTTATCTGTAAAATTCACCATGTGTTTAATGAGTGTCCGATGTATAGCAAAAACTACATTTCCCAACTCATTTCCTGCATTTCAACAGGAAGTGAGTTCAAAATCCAAGCGGGTTCCTCGCAATATAGGAGGAGAAAACACTGTGCCCAATGACCGTGAACAAGCAACTTCTGTTGCGAAACGCGTTGGTTTGTGTTATGTGTTGGAGATTGAATGAAAAGAAATAAAGCACTTTGGGAAAGACCGGTCCGTGAGTGCTTACTCATTCCCTTGAGGAAAGGGATTTGCATAAATATTTTCAAAGCGGGGCTCTGTTGAGGAGTATTAGCACCGGTGGATTGAGCGCCAACGGATTGTACAACGGAGCCAAATTGTTGAATATATATATATATATATATATATATATATATATATATATATATATATATATATATATATATATATATATATATATACACATGAGCAAATGTCATGGCACTCAGTCAGAATTGTTGGTGTGTGAATCCAATATTAAATGCACAGCGTTAATTGGATATTGACGTACTTAACGCCAACACATGCACTCTACTGTGGGGTTTCCCCATTAGTAAATACCCCGAGGAACTGCAAAGCGCCAAGCACCGGCCCGACTGACACAGAGATAATGCTAATAATAATAGCAAAGAGCTGATTTTCCTACTGTTCCCAAAATGCATCATAATGTGGAGCAAACAGTATAAATATGTAACATAAAGAAAGGGCTAATGTTTGTACACCGTGACCAGGGATTGGGATAGTCCGAAACGCGTAGGTGGAAAAACCTACAGGAGAATAAAGAAACCAAGCCAAACTTAAAGTGGTGTGCGGCGTCTTCTTAAGTGAAGAAACTTTTGCTTTTGCAATATATACATATATCAGCAACATTCTATTTGAAATAACTTTGGCGCCAGTTGACGAATCTTCGCGAAATTTTCAAAACTGGTGAGGCGCTCTGGTCCGCCCCTACCCTAAAAGTCTCAAGCTGATTCATGAAGCGGGGGCAGAGAAAAAAAGGGCGTCCCAAAAAGTGTTTTCCCCTTGCAATTTTCTGTAGGAACCGTTCATCGCGGCTACAGCCCAAACTGCTGAACGGATATACACCAAAATTTGCAAAGAGGTAGTCCTTGGTTCAGACTCGTGCCTTTTACTTAAATGGTGTAAATCCATTCAGTAGTTCCTGAGAAAATCACAATTAAAGGTACATATATATCTATGGCTAGGCTTGGAGGATAGCTATGGCCCCGGGGGGCCAAATCCCGGGGTAATGTTCATAAAAATAAAGTGTGGGGGAGCCCAATACTCCCACACTGCCCCGGGGACCGCCACCCCCAGGACAAAAGAATGTATAATTGCGGGGGCACATGGCCGCCCGCTGCCTTGGGGACTGCCACCCCCGGAGTTTAACAGTATAATTTTGGGGGCCTCTAAGACCCCCCAAGCCCCGGGGGACGCAACCCCCGCTGTTCAATGTAAGTGAGATTGCGGGGGGCATACTGCCCCCTCCCCCAGCCCTGGGGACCGCTACGCCCCGGGGCTTATCTTCAATAAAAAAAGATACCCTGTGTGGGGGAGGCTTAAACCTCCCCACACGCTCCAGGGACCGCCACCTCCCTGGGGCTCTAAATAGTAAAATGTGGGGGTCTGTGATGGACCCCCAAGCCCCAGGGACCACCACCCCCCGGTGCTGTACAATAGGTAGGAGGGGGGCCACGCGGCCCCCCTCCTGGTGCCCTAGATGGCCCTGGGGACTGCCACACCCCTGGGCCAGCTCCTGCAGTGCCCCGGGGTGCCCACCCCCGGGACACTGCTGTTTGCAATGACAGGGCGGGAGCCTCACGGCATCCACCCTGTCATTGCAAACTGCTTTGCTTCATTGAAGCAAAGCAGATTGCTTTTCCACATGGGGAGAAAAATGTTAGCTGCCCCCATGGGGAAAAGCAATGTCGGCTCCCGCAGGAGGGGGCAGCCGGCGGGACCATTGAGGGATTGGGGACCCCCCCACGTTCCCCAATGAAGAGGACCAGACCCAGGGGATAGGGTTCCCAGGGCTATAAGTGGCCCAGGAGAGGGGCAACACGGCCCCCCTCCCAAATTATGAAAAACAATTAAATGCCCAGATGAGGGGGGCCACGCAGCCGCCCCTCCAAAAATAAAAATAAACTGTCCTTGCCCTGGGGTATGGGGTCCCCGGGGTGATTATGGCCTGGGGAGGGAGGCCACGTGGCCCTTTCACAAATTTGACATTTAAAAAAATTAATTAGGGGAAAGGCCCTCCCCAGGGCCAAAAATGAGAAAAAGAAGGGGGGCTACCCAGCCCCTCTTATAAAAAAGAAAAAAAAAGACTGGCATTGCGCCGGAGGCCATGCCCTCTTCTTGCAGCTCTCTGGAAACGCAGCTCTTTGATGCTTACTGGAGGCAGCTGGTGGCCTAGTTGCACCCCAGTTATTCTCAGTATTCGATGGGAGTTAATCCCACAACTTAAAATGTGCCACGTGGCGCATTTGCTCAGTGGTGAAGGGAGGGAGCAGGGCCTGAGTTCACATGTGTGCAAGCACACCCTGTGGCGTGGTTTAAGTTGGAGAATTAATTCCTTATCAATCCTGAGTGTCCCTGGGAGCCAACTAGCCCACCAGGTACCTCCAGTAAGCACCACTGAGCTGCATTGCAGAGTGTTGTAAAAAGGGGCATGGTCCCTGAACACCTCTCTGCAATGCAGCCCACTGGCGCATACTGGAGGAACCTGGTGAGCTAGTTGGCCCCAAGGTACCCACAGGATTGAGGAGGAATTAATTCTCTAATTTAAAAGTGCCACAGGCCGTGTTTGCAGACATGTCACCTCAGGCCACGCCCCCTTCCATCACCACTGTGCAAACGCAACCTGTGGTGCGTTTTAAGTTGAGGAATTAATTCTCTTTCAGTACTGATGGTCCCTGGGGGCCAAATATTCCAACAGGTATCTCCAGTCTGCGCCAAGGAGCTGTGTTGCAGACGGGTGTTCAGAGGCCATGCCCCTTTTTACACCTCTCTGAAACGCAGCTCTGTGGCGCTTATTGGAGGTACCTAGAGGGCTATTTTGGCCTTTGGGACCCTTAGGATTGAAGGGGACTTAATCTCTCAACTTAGAACGGCCACAGGGCAGTTTACACAGTGGTGAAGGGAGGGGATGTGGCCTGAGGTGGTGTGTGCAAACGTGCCCTGAGGCACGTTTTAAGTTGGGGAAAACATTCCTCTTCAATCCTGAGGGACAATGGGGGCCAAGTAGCTCACCAGGTGCTTCCAGTAAGCACCACTGCGCTGCGTTGCAGAGAGGTGCTTCAGTCCGTACCCTTTTTACATCTCTCTGCTACGCAGCTCTGTGGCGCTTACTGGATGTACCTAGTGGGCTAGTTGGACTCTAGGGACCCTCAGGATTGAAGGGGAATCATTTCCCCAACTTAAAACATGCTAGAGGGCGTTTATGCGCAGTGGTGAAGGGAGGGCATGGTGTAGGAAAGTGGCTCTATAGATACTAGACCTAAGTGAAATCAGCCGAACTACAAATCCAATTTACTCACCTGTTATCAGGAGAGACCTCAGTGCTGCATCTTGAGCCCAGTACTGATCCTGAAAAGTAAATCTAATCGTACTTAGCAGTAACCTGAATTTCCTTCCATAGGCTAACATTGACTGGTTTCACTTGGAAATTCTAAGTGTGGAGTTTTGGAACTTACAAGTATTCCTCTAAAATCAGCCAAACTACGTATTCCGATTTACTCACCTGTTATCAGGAGAGGCCTCAGTGCTGCATCTTTGAGCCTAGTACTGGTCCTGAAAAGTAATTCTAACCGTACTTACCAGTAACTTGAATTTCCTTCCATAGGCTAACATTGACTGGTTTCACTTGGGACTTCTTCTAAGTGTGAAGTTTTGGAACTTTAAAATATTCACCTAAAATCATCCGAACAACAAATTCCAATTTACTCACCTTTTATCAAGAGAGTACCCAGTGCTGCATGTTTTAGCCCAGCACTGACCCTGAAAAGTAATTCTAACTGTACTTACCAGTAACTTGTATTTCCTTCCATAGGAATCCATTGTCTGGTTTTCACCAGAAAAGATTCAAAGTGTCGATTTTCACAAACTACAAATATTCCTTAAAAATTGCCTGTATGACTTAAACGCATTCTTTCAACTGTTTACAGGAGATGCACCAGTGCTGGATCCTGGATTCACCACTGAGTAAGAAAAAGTAACGATAACAATACTTACCTAATAAGTGAATTTCCTCCCATAGGATAATATTGGTGATTCTATGTGAAAATATTTCTAAGTGTCAACTTTTAAAATACAATAATGTTCCTTAAAAATCACTACTGTAACCAAAACGCTTTTACTCAACTGTTTACAGGAGATGCCCCAGGGCTGAATCTTAGATCCAGTCCTGTGGTTAGAAAAGTAATCCATAAAGTAACTAATTGCATTTAACTAGAAATTCACTTTGAGCTCAATGTTGCATTGTGATTGAAATTGTGTTGCCCATTGCAACCAATGTACCTAAAGTACTTAAAAGTCTATTGACTATTTGCAAAGTATTTAAGCTTAAGTAATTCATTCTGAGAAAGTATATTTTGTAATGTAATGTATAATATAATTATTATGTAATTAAAAAATAAAATATCTAAAAATAAATAATTCAAAAAAATGTAGTAAATCAGTATAAAAAATAAATATAACAATTAATACATTTAAAAATTGTCATTTACAAAACCTTCGAAATTCTCTGAAAAAACCATAGGTTTCAGAAATGTTATAGTTAGGAATTAGCATTTAAAAAACCTTAGAAATTCAATGAAAAAACTATAGCTTTCAGGGGTGTAACAGTTAGCTGGACATTTCACTCGTACATAACAATTGAAATTCCTCTGTTATAGTTAGTTCTACTAACTATAACCCGCGCGCCCGCAATCCACTGCTGATTATTTATCATATTACATCATTCATGACATGGTCAGTGACATCACTGATGACATCATCCACGTGACAATCTGATACACCTCAGCATACACTAGTATAACCTTTCAACACTCATTATAAAATATGGAGTACCATATTTGAAACCATTGACACACCAATATAAGTTTCTAAAAACCCAAGCAGTGATTCCTACATCTACACACACATCTAAACACTTACCTATAGATTCACTCATACATGCTAACAAAGATCAATAGAACATTATTAAATATACTTATACACCTACATCGACATTACACACCAGCACACATCCTATTCACTTATGCAGTCATCCTACTCACTTATGCAAACAACTGATCATAATTACATTTACTACACTGCACACTTATACAAACACCACTTTATTTATTCATATAGATAGTAACTCGTACTTAGTGTGTTATAACATCTCTATTACAAGTATACAGTTTCCCATACAGTCACTCATACAATCACTGAGTCTTATGCATACTTATTTATAAACAACAACTGCACATATGGACCGGGATGCCCGCCACCCCTTCCACCACCAATCCCAATGGTAGGAGACAGACACAGTTTGAACTTTTGGAAGGCAGGGGGGCCTCGCGACCCCCCTGGCCGTATTTATTAACATATGAAACAAAATGTAAAACTTTAAATTAAAACGTTTCATTTCTCATGTACAAAATTCAACTTTCATTACAATTGATGAAGACAGGTATCCAGGCTAACCTTAACAAATCTCTAATACAAAGATCTTCCTAACCGAGTCTAACATCATGTCATAATGTACACAATGAGTGATCTCTCCTGCGCTCCAATATCTAAATAGAAGTAAGCTAGTAATCAGTTCTAGACTCAATAAGTTTGTAAACACATAAACTGTAATACAAGGTTCTTATATTGAGCAATTTAACTATGACCAAACAGTAACTCAGTCAAAATTGGACAGTAATCATTCCTCCGATTAATTTCCACATAATCCTTATATCCAAATACAAAATAAAATAAATGTCCACAGCTTAGCAGTATTCTTCTTTATTCTCAAAGCTTGTGTTGATTGGTGTATCACTTCAATACAAAAATTTCTCACAGCCTACATGTGTTTCGTCTGACCCAATATGATGGTCTGTGACTTCATCAGGGCTGTATAATAAACATCAAATAAATGTATATCAGTACAATGTCAATATCAATGTACTAACCGAAATTAGGTAAAAAAGTTGCAATGTACCTGATTGGTAACCAATTGTGGAGAAGGAAGTTTCCAGGTATATGGGAAGTTTCCAGTTATATGGGATCTTAAAGAAATATTGGCACGTGTTAATGAGTGATCCTGATATCAAGGGAGTACTGAATAACAGACCCAACATCACATATAGGAAGGGGAAGACACTTTCCAGCAAACTGTGCCCTAGTTACCACAGTGCACCAGATAAATCATCTTGGTTAAGACGTCAACCGCAAGGTTTTTACCATTGCAGTAGTTGTAATTCCTGTAGATGGGCTGTCAATAAAATAAATATGGCTGAGATACCCGCCACCCCCTCTCAACACAATCCCCAAGAATGGGAATACGGAAACATTTCTGAACTTTTGGAAGGTGGGAGGGAGTTACCCTCCCGGCCGTATTTATTAAAATATGAAACAAAATTAAAACATTAAAATAACAGTTTCATATCATGTACAATTTCATTTCCACATTACGATGTTTTGGCTGACCTTAACATATTTCTAATACAAGGTTCTCCTAGCCGATACTAACATCCTACAAATGCCTTTTCAAATTGAAATTGTAAATCCTAACGTTTAAGGGCCAACGGCAAGGTCGTAACCGGTGTCAGATCCCTAAACCAGAACTCGCCCCTCACTTGTGAGGGGCGGCCGCACAGAGGACTGCACCTCATGTGCACATACCAATTTCCCTTTTCTTGACGGGGGCCCCAATTAACTCGACGCCATCTTATTGGTCGTCCGAGGACTCGTGTGAGGTGTCTAGAAGGTAGCGTAGACCCCCCTCCCCACCCCACACAACTTACCACATCTGCTGTCGCAGATGTCCTGGCCCCGGGAAATTCCCAGGAGGGGCCCGTAGCCCCTCCTATCCAGGGAGGGGCCTTGACCGCCTTCCCTTTCCTTTCGGCGTCCCATCCTTAGAAGGGACCGCCTCCCCGTTGAGGGGCCAATGGCCACCTCCCCCTGGGCGCTCCCATCCGTAATGGGTGATGCCCCCCCCTAGGGATCTTCCAATTACTGCTCACCGATCATGACCTTACCGCCCGACCAAATAATAAATACGACAAACTAATCTAGAGAGACTAATTACTAAAGATGAAAAGACAAAAGATATTCAACGTATGAACTTTCTAAACATCACTGATCAACTCTGGTGCAAATACTTTTATTCGATAAAACATACTGTAAAGAATTATCCACTTTATTGAATACTGAATCACAATCTTTATTCAGAACAACCTGTAAAAAAGTGAATTACCCCGTCAAATAACTTTATTTCAAAACAACTTGCTGTCCTCAGGGGCTGGTGGGTGGGTCAAAATTGGCTCTTCGTTCCGTCTCGAGCTCAGGTGCAGCGGGGAGGTGCAGCTTCAGAGCACAGGAACAAGAGGATGCTTCCATGGCTTGTCGCTCCTTTTATCCTTATTCGGGCGGGCGTAAACCCGCCTCCACCCGCCTCCGGGGGGCGTGGCTGGCCGGCTTCAGTGTCTAGGACAACCCACTCTTGGGCGGGAAAAAGCGCGCCCCGGCTACGCCGCTTTGGGCATACCAGCCGAGACTCGCCTCCCGCCCAGGATGACTTCCCGGGGGGATCGGGGTACTCCACCATACGTTCGGGGGGACCGAGTGGTCGCACCTTTCCAGGAATTTAATTACAATCAGACGGGACTATATAGAATTAATTCCTTTAATCGTAATTATATGCACATGTACCAAAATTTATGTTGGAAGTACCATAAGGAGACTACGTGACAGGATGACAGAACACTTTAGAGCCCTAAAAAAAGGGGATACCAGATATCCTATAGCAGCACATTTTATTCAAACTCAGAACGACAGGGTGAAACATCAATTTCATTATCATGGTATTGATGTAGTTAATGCAGACAAGAGAGGAGGAGACAGAACCCTGCGTTTGAGACGTAGAGAATGTATGTGGATTATGAAACTTAGGGCCGTAGAAGAAGGTTTGAATTTAGACTCTGAACTACAATACTTTTTGGGTCAGTGAGCCAGTATTGGTTTCCTTGAATTTACTGTGTTTATAAGATAAGTGGAGATGTATCATAAACTCACCTTGTATTTCTGTGATTTGAATGAAACTCAACTATTTGGATCCAATTGTAACTGAGAATTATTGTTATATTGTAGGAATTTAAAGTGTGCAATTTATATAGATATATGTAACCTTTTGTTATAGACCTGTATAATTTATTCTCAATTTGTCAGAATTTCCTCTATTTCTGGCCTTGGTATAACACTAACTAAACTTTATTTGCCTTTTTATTCCTATAATTTCATCTACTTACCTAACCCTATTCCACGCAAATACACAGATTACAAGATACTAACCCTTCCCCGCCCATTAGACTCACCAGTGGCACATAACATAGGAGGATACGAGTTATACGTAGCTATAGTGGGTTCGATACTGCTACAGGACGTTTTTTGAATTTGAGCAAAATATACTTTTATTCCTTAACCCCGAGGACTAGAGGAGAAATATTGGAAAGGGGCGACCATTCGGTCCCCCCGAACGTATGGCAGAGTACCACGATCCCCCCGGGAAGCCATCTTGGGCGGGGGGCGAGTCTCGGCTGGTATGCCCGAAGCGGCGTAGCCGGGGCGCGCCTTTTCCCGCCCTAGAGTGGGTTGGCCTAGACACGGACGCGGCTGGCCACGCCCTTGGGCAGGCAGGGGCGGGTTTATGCCCGCCCTGAAGACGGATAAAAGGAGAAGTAAGACCAGAAGACATCCTCTTGTTCCTGTGCTCTGAAGCTGCACCTCCTCGCTGCACGTGAGCTCGAGACGGAACGAAGAGCCAATTTTGAGCGTTGTAATCGTTCTTGTTTGTTTTTCAGATACTCTGTCGGAGAATGCCGAAGAAGGCGGGAAAGCGAATGACTACCGACCAGATGCTGCGCGTTCTCATGAAAGAGATGACCGACCTAAAGAGGCGAATGGATGAAAACGAGGAAGGGGGGCCGAAACGTCCTTTGGCGGGAGCAGCCCCGGGAGGAAAAGGCAAGAGGCCCAGGAGGGGAGCAACTGGGGGAGACATCCCGGGTCCCAGTACCCCGCTCGAAGCACCCACTCCCGTGCCGGAAGAAGGGAACCCGATTCCCGTAGTGGTCACTCCCGTGTCCGGGGAAGATATGCCGCCCGAACTGGCAGCACAATTAGCAGCGTGGTTGGGTAAAGGTAGCGAGGGCGCCACGGCTGCCGACGCGCAGGTCTTGATGAAGCAACTGCGTGAAACTCGGGAAGCAGCGAAGGTATCCACGACGGCTGCGGCAGTAGAGAAGTCACAGGGGACTGGTTCAGTCGCAGAGACAGCGTCCGGTTCAGGTAAGCGGCCATTGCCGATTGCGAGGGATGAGTCAGCACCCTCTCGAAGGGAAAAGTTGGGTCAGCATGTCCCTGTAGCTATTAAGGAAAAGATATGGGCAGGGGAGTATGTAAACATCTTCTCGTTGCTTACTGATCATTATGAGATGGAGCATGTTAAGGGCCAGAAAGACCTCATGCATCCGAGTGTTTGGCGCGCAAAGATGGCCGCCTTTAAGGTAAATGAAAACATTGGCAATTGGGGCAAAGCGTGGGGGATATTTACATCGATCTTGGGGGAACGAAGGCCCGAATTGCTACCCGAATTGCCGATTTATCAGTCACGGATCATGGGGTACTCTGTATCACACGAGGGTAATCATTGGTTCTGCTATGATAATCTGTTCAGAAAGGCAAAAGAACACGATAAGAATTTAACTTGGGATTGTTATGATTCTGTGTCCTGGTCCAAAATGGAGGATACTGGTATGTTGAAATTGCCATTGGTAGGGAGTAGCGTTGGCGAACCCTCCCGCCAATATGCGGGGACGCCCTTTCGATCAGGTGCGGGTACCGACAGTCACTCGAGGCCTACCGGCAATACAGGTAAAAGGGGGGTCTGTTGGAACTTTAGTAGAGGTAAATGTACTAGGCCCCAGGGGTCGTGCAAATTTAGACACGAATGTAGTGGGTGTGGGCAATCATCCCATCCTGAGTCCACGTGCAGAGCCAAAACGGGTGATAACGGGGGTAGAGGAAGCGCCAAACAGGTCTAACATAGTCCGAGGGGCGCCTTTACCTACCCCGATTGATACCTTGGCAATGATTCCCTGGCTCAGCGAATACCCGGATCGTACTTCCGCTGGGGTGTTACGAAACGGTTTTTCATATGGTTTCCGCATCCCAGTGGGGGACTTTCAAGGAATAGAGAAATGTAAAAATCAGATATCGGTCTTGCAGCATACGACCGTGGTACAGGAAAAGATCCGGAAGGAGGTTACTCGAGGTCGAGTCGCCGGTCCGTTTAGTGTACCCCCGGTGGCTAACTTTGTTTGTTCTCCTTTAGGGGTGGTCCCCAAGAAGGACCCGGGGGAGTTTCGGCTGATACATAATTTATCAGCCCCACGTGGTGCTTCCGTAAACGAAGCGATAGACCCGGAAGTGTGTTCGGTGCGGTACGCATCCTTCGTTGAGGCCGTAGCCATTTTGAATCACCTGGGGCCCGGTGCGCTGATGGCAAAATCTGATATCGAGTCAGCGTTCCGGTTGCTCCCGGTACACCCAGACGATCAGCGTCTCCTAGGTTTCATGTTTCAGGGTCATTATTACATGGATAGGTGTATGCCGATGGGGTGCTCTATATCTTGTGCCTATTTCGAGAAATTCAGTAGTTTCCTACAATGGGTCTTCACAAAGAAGACGGGTTTCCAACATGTGATGCATTATCTCGATGATTTTTTATTCCTGGGGGCAGCCGGGGATCCGGAATGTGGGCAGGCTTTGTCTGCATTTTGTGTCTTAATGAATCAGTTTGGCGTGCCATTGGCACCAGGTAAGACTGTTGGTCCTTCGACTTGCCTCGAGTTTCTGGGGATCGAGTTGGACTCCGGAGAAGGTTGTTTCCGTTTACCAGGGGACAAAGTGTTAAGGTTCAGGTCATCCCTGCAAATGTGTATAAGTGAATCTAAGGTTAAGCTGCATCAATTACAGCAGTTAGTGGGACAGTTGAATTTTGCCCTGAGAGTTATACCAATGGCCCGCCCCTTTTCCCGCTCGATCGCTCAAGCCATGGTCGGCCTGAAAGAGGGCCATCATCGCACAAGGCTCTCGGCAGAGGTCCGCCAGGACATGCGCATTTGGTTGGCATTTCTGGCGGATTTCAATGGTCGAGTCGTCTGGAGCAAACCGGCCGTGTCCTCTGAAGAGCTGGGGCTGTGGACAGATTCGGCTGGGAGCATAGGTTTTGGTGCCATTTTTGGCACTCGTTGGTCTGCACAAAAGTGGCCGGCATGGTGGCATGACAGTGGATTGACAAGTAACATTGCTTTCCTGGAACTTTTCTCCATTTTGGTGGCCCTGAGAAACTGGCCTGAAGGGTTCAGAGATCACTCTGTGGTATTCTGGTCTGACAATATGACCGTGGTTGAGTGTATCAATAGCCAGGCAGCACGATGCAAATGGATTTTGAGGCTGCTCAAGGAAATCGTATTACTGTGTATGCAATTGAATGTGCTATTCAAAGCAAGACATGTCCCTGGGGTAATGAACCAGGCGGCTGATGCCCTTTCTCGTTTTCGTATGCAGGCCTTCTGGGGTTTTCTTCCCACAGCGGACCCGGAGCCGGCACCCTTTCCCGAAGCTCTCTGGTCTCTCGGTGCCCCGAACTTTGTAACCTCGTGGGAGAGAGTTTAGCACCCAGGACGAGGAAGGCATATGAAGGGGCGTTCCGGTCCTATTTTGCCTTCTTGGGGACTGCTAGAGAGGAGCTTTGGGGTCAGGAGGAATGGGTAGTGAACTTTCTGATGTCTTTACATCTGGCTGGGAAATCGGTGGCCACGGCCCAGAGGCATCGGGCTGCCATTTCCTTTGTTGCTAGGGCTCATGGGATCCAGGACCCGACAGCGTCTTTCGTTGTACAAAAAGCGCTACGTGGGTGGCAACGCCTTGAGGGTCGCAGAGTAGATGAAAGGCGCCCGATAGGTTTGGAAAGGTTGGCCCAGTTATTATCCAGACTCCCTGCAACTTGTTCATCTCAGTTTGAGACAGTGTTATTCCGGGCCGCTTTTACGCTGGCATTTCATGGGGCTATGCGGGTAAGCGAATTAGTGGCGAGGAACAAGCAGGATGTGACGGGAGGGCTGTGCACAGAACACGTACAGATCAGAGGGGAGACAATGACTGTCTCGTTTGTGAGGTCCAAGACCGATCAGAGTGGGATGGGTGACTGCATACTCATACGCAGGATTCCCGGGTCCTCCATGTGCCCGGTGAAGTGTTTAGAGGATTATTTAACACGAAGGGTGGCATCATGGGGGGGGACCTTGTTGAGACACGCTGACGCCACCCCACTGACAAGGTTTCAGTTTCAGCGGGTGCTTGCGATGTCGATTACAGCTGCGGGCTTGAACCCGGGCGAGTTTGGGACCCATTCCTTTCGGATAGGGGCTGCTACAGAGGCTACAGCCAGGGGTCTGAATGTGGAACAAGTTAAACGGGTGGGGCGTTGGTCCTCCAATTGTTATAAGAGGTATGTGCGTTTGCACATGTTGTGAAGCTGTAATGATGTACTCATGCTTCTTGTTTGTTTGGTTTTCAGTTACGCAAGCCTACGAGGCGGGGCGGACTATGCAGTCGACCCAACACCGGGCCAGCGGTCAGACATCACCGGCTGTGAAAAGGGAGGTGTGGGTCGTGGGCCACTCATACGTGAGGCGTGCCGCGGACGTATTCAAGACAGGTGACATGATTCACGTGGCTGGGGAATACGGGTACAGTGTGTCCTTCTACGGAAGGGGCGGTCTCTGTATTGACCAGTTTCAATCGTTTTTCGAGGGTTTGCTAGGGCGGATGAGGTCACCGCCGTCTGTAGTCATAGTACATCTTGGGGGCAATGATTTGGTCACCACTGGTAGACGACTTCTCCTTGAGGCAATGCTTTCCACTGTAAGTTGGTTAGCAAGGAGAGTTCCAGGGTGCACGATTGCGTGGTCCCATATGATCCCACGGAAAGTGTGGCGGGGGGCGTTTTCTGTTTCAGCTTTGAATCATTCTGTAAGGAAAATTAATAACAAGGTGAGTAGGTTGTTCCGTTCCAGTACACTGCATTCTATTTCGCATGGTTGTATTAATGGGGACAGTATGTATTTGAGTGATGGTGTGCATCTGTCTCGGGTGGGGAATGAGTTACTCATAGGAGACTTCATAGCTTGGCTAAAAACGTTAAAACATGACCTTTAGGTAGGAGTGTTGTGGGGGGGTCCGGATAGCCAGTCAACTATCCGGTCCTGTGGCGGTAAGGTCATGATCGGTGAGCACTAATTGGAAGATCCCTATGAGTGGGCGTCACCCATTACGGATGGGAGCGCGCGGGGGAGGTGGCCATTGGCCCCTCAACGGGGAGGCGGTCCCTTCTAAGGATGGGTCGCCGAAAGGAAAGGAAAGGCGGTCAAGACCCCTTCCTGGGTAGGAGGGGTTACAGCCCCCTCCTGGGGAATTTCCCGGGGCCAGGACGTCTGAGACGGCAGATGTGGTAAGTTGTGTGGGGTTTGGGGGGGTCTACGCTACCTTCTAGATACCTCACACGAGTCCTCGTACGACCTTTAAGTGGCGTCGAGTTTTATTGGGGGCCCCCGTCAAGTCAAGGGAAATTGGTAAGTTGCACTTGAGGTACGCCTCTGTGCCGCCCCTCACAAGTGAGGGGGATATTTCTGGGTTAGGGATCTTGACACCGGTTACGACCTTGCCGTTGGCCCTTAAACGTTAGGATGTACAATTTCAAAATTTCAAGTAAATGTTTTGTAGGATGTTAGTTCGGCTAGGAGGACCTTTGTATTAGAGAATATGTTAAGGTTAGCCAAACATCGCAATGTGGTTATGAAATTGTACATAATATGAAACTGTTAATTTTGTTTTAATTTTGTTTCATATTTTAATAAATACGGCCGGGAGGGTCACTCCCTCCCGACTTCCAAAAACTTCAGAATTGTTTCCGGTTTCCCATCCTTGGGGATTTGTGTTGAGAGGGGGTGGCGGGTATCTCAGCCATAATGATATTAGTTTAAAATTCACCCCTAATAGATTTTGGGTGTTATAGTCGTAATAATAGAATTTTCATTAGAACGAACCCATATCACATATTAATGCGTACCGAACAATATAATTGTAATAGTCACAGTTCAAACCCGATATTTTTATTTCTAATTGTGACATAATCCTTTGAGCATTATAATAGATATTAGCGGTGTAGAAACGTTATTAGATAAAATAGAGTTCGTATTGCACACTACAATATGGCGGCCACGGACACCGCGGTATAAATAGACATACAGACATGGCGGCCGTGCTGCACGCCAGAATTTGATACGGGAGTGTTCCTGCATATTTGGGTGAGTGAATTCACCAGGGGAGAGTTTATAAGTAACTCTTAGTAATTCTGTGCCCTACTAGAGTTGAATAATTATTATACAAGAAAGGATTAGACACACGAGGTTTACCGTGAACCATTGTACGTTTCGAGTTTATAGTTACGACTCCTTGTAATCACGAAGGTTACTTTAGATCCAGAATAAAAATTGATACTTTCTTAGGGAAATGCACAGACCTTTACTAATTGTTAAGGCACGAAGTTATATACTAATTAATTTATTTATGATGTTGACACTTATTGTACATGGCTTGTTTACTTATAGGGTACTATTAGCTTGATCCCTATACAATGTTGATTGATTTCTTTTATACAGATCGAGGGAAGACTACAAAACTCTTCACATTTACAATAGTAGAATATATTCACTAATAAAAGGACTTGAATTGGTAAGGTGAATTAGGGCATCATTCAATTAATATCTTCAAAGTTTATTCTGAATCTAGCAGTGATCTATCTTATTCTTTGCTGCAGGTTATTATTAATTTACGTGCAGCCAAAGTATTTATATTATCTGGAGATATCTGAATAATAAGAAGACGTGAATACGATTATTAGTGGTGAGTGGATATGATCGTTAATTAGATCATTAATGTGGCGTGGGTATTAAGTTAGGTATTTAGTTATATTAAATAAATATTGACTTTAAAATATCTCATTATTTACATAATAGGATGGCAGTATCATTGGTAAAGAAGACGAGAAGTATCTTCTATTAATGCTACTTATAATTTTGAGGTGATTATATTATTATTTATAACAGACTTGGGATACATTGGTGTGCACAAGGGTGACCCTCTGTCCTTGGTGGCGTCTTTACTTTAACTTTCTTTTCCTCTGATGACACGGGTGTCTATCAGGTACATTGCAACTTTTTTACCTAATTTCGGTTAGTACATTGATATTGACATTGTACTGATATACATTTATTTGATGTTTATTATACAGCCCTGATGAAGTCACAGACCATCATATTGGGTCAGACGAAACACGTGTAGGCTGTGAGAAATTTTTGTATTGAAGTGATACACCAATCAACACAAGCTTTGAGAATAAAGAAGAATACTGCTAAGCTGTGGAAATTTATTTTATTTTGTATTTGGATATAAGGATTATTTGGAAATTAATCGGAGGAATGATTACTGTCCAATTTTGACTGAGTTACTGTTTGGGTAGATATGAATGAAGTTGGGTGCTGCACTCGTGTTTGTTACTGCGGTGTAATCCTATATGGCGATACGTGTGCTGTACCAAATTAGTGCCTGCCAACTAATATTCAAACAATGTATGTGGCCTAGTGTCAGAAGTCACTAGGACTCTAGTACGCACTACAACAACATTTTTTTGAAACTTTATATCATTCAGTTTATTTTGAACCTTTTTTTTCAAAACCATCTAACATGTAAAGTTCTCATTATTCTCTTCAATTAGTATTTTCTAACACAAATGATACAGACATCAAAACCAATGATTAAATTGTAAGCAGCAAAAGCAACATTTTGTCAATACACAGGTTCACCAAAGGATAATAACAGAACAATACAAAAGAAAAAACCCAATGCATTTCGGGGCAATTGCCCCTTCGTCGGGGGTCTGAAAAAGAAAAAGAATATGAGCAAACAAGGGGACTAATATGTATCAGTTTATCACAATTTATGAGCACTATTGCCCTATAAATTATTGACCAAGGCTTACCTAATAAATAAATGCTGGAGTGTAACCTGCGTGTGGTTGTTCCTATTTAGCCAAACAATTTCTGTAAGACCATGAAGAAATTAAAGTTATGAGGGACTTATCCAAAGAATATCTTGTTTTACTACGTGAGCTAAATGAAATAAGAATTATGTGTTACCTGTCCTTTAGTCAAGATTGCATCTGTGAGGGAAAAAATAGTTTTCTATAAATGCATGTAGCCCAACATCAACAGATAATACATATGCGTTTACCGAGAAATGAAGACCGTGAAGCTCACCTGCATATAAAACTTGTAAGCATGAAGGAAACCTAGTGAAACAAATAATTTCTGTCAATGCGCTGCTCGATGTTAAACACAAGAAAGCGGGTTCACAAAAAAGGCGGCGTCTTTTACCTGCGTATCTACGCGTTGGCGTCTCGACCACGCTAATGTTTCTCTTCACGATGCTGTTAAAGCGAGAAGAGAAAGACTGTAACCATTGTCCATTGTGCCATATAGAATAGCCTCTTTAGACAAGCGAAATGCTACAAACTAACTCACCGTGCAATATTCCGATATTTTCTCCTAAAGGTTGAACCGTCACCTAGCTTGCCGGACGGCGGCAGTGTGGGATTTCAAAGTCCTTCATCTATGTTAATCGTTTGCTGAGAAAAAGTAAACCCGCGTTCTTGTGTTTAACATCGAGCAGCGCATTGACAGAAATTATTTGTTTCACTAGGTTTCCTTCATGCTTACAAGTTTTATATGCAGGTGACTAAAGGACAGGTAACACATAATTCTTATTTCATTTAGCTCACGTAGTAAAACAAGATATTCTTTGGATAAGTCCCTCATAACTTAAATTTCTTCATGGTCTTACAGAAATTGTTTGGCTAAATAGGAACAACCACACGCAGGTTACACTCCAGCATTTATTTATTAGGTAAGCCTTGGTCAATAATTTATAGGGCAATAGTGCTCATATATTGTGATAAACTGATACATATTAGTCCCCTTGTTTGCTCATATTCTTTTTCTTTTTCAGACCCCCGATGAAGGGGCAATTGCCCCGAAATGCATTGGGTTTTTTCTTTTGTATTGTTCTGTTATTATCCTTTGGTGAACCTGTGTATTGACAAAATGTTGCTTTTGCTGCTTACAATTTAATCATTGGTTTTGATGTCTGTATCATTTGTGTTAGAAAATACTAATTGAAGAGAATAATGAGAACTTTACATGTTCGATGGTTTTGAAAAAAAAAGGTTCAAAATAAACTGAATGATATAAAGTTTCAAAAATGTTTTGTTGTAGTGCGCACTAGAGTCCTAGTAACTTCTGACACTAGGCCACATACATTGTTTGAATATTAGTTGGCAGGCACTAATCTGGTACAGCACACGTATCGCCATATAGGATTAAACCGCAGTAACAAACACGAGTGCAGCACCCAACTTCATTCATATCTACCTATACTGCACCCCAAGGGCGCTTGCACCAAATTAAAAATGTCTTTCGACTCGATTGCTTCAATCACTGATAATCGGGCGAACACAAAGGCCTATACAGAGGATGAGGCCAGTCAAATATATAAACTCATTAAAGAAGCCAAGACATTTGATACACAAGGAGGATCAGTTGAACAACAATTAAAACAACTTGAGTACTTAACCCGACGAGAACTAAACCAGCGTTTGCATGCTACAACCCTAATCCAGTACCATCGGGTCAGAAGAATCCCCAGAGGTCTCAGATTGGCCATTCGACCTATGCTATATAGACTTAACAACAATCCAAAATTCATGGAAAAATGGTTCGAGATCCTAAATAAGTGCTCCTTGGACCTAATTCTTTTGCTTGTTGAAGAACTTGCTAAAACAATAAAAGATCTTGAGGAAGAAATCTTCAATGTCAAACGTGAATTATCAGAGCGTTTAGAGGAAGCACAATGGGCAAGAGTATTGGAAGACACAAACACACGTCTTGATAAGTATGGAAAAGAGTCGCAGGAAACTAAGCTACGCAAATTTAAGCATGATACCATCGATTATAAGCTCAACGAGGCATACACGTGGGCAGAGGTTTATGCAAAAAGGAGGTTTATTGGCAAAAAACAGCAGCCAACTTCTTCAGATGAAAGTGTGGTATCTGACAGCGAGCTAAGCACCACAAGACAACCAATTGTATCCCAACCATCACAAAGAATAAGTCAGACTACTGATTCGATGACAACAACACCCGCGACATCATCAGTTGCTTTTTTAGAAAAGGGCCTGTCATCCAGCAGACCACCGGACTTACCCCTGGTACAACAAGAAAAAAGACGAGAAGAGGACAAGGAAAGGGAAAAGGAGAAAGAGAAGGACAGGGAACAACTAAAAAAAACCATCATTACGGAGCCAGACCAAAACCTTGTCATAAATATCTCAAACTATTCACTTTCAGATTTCGAAAAAAAACTTCTGAATAAAGGAATTTCTTTTGTTAGAACATATCAATCAAACGAACTGGAAACAGAAATATCTTTTTTTAAATTTATGAGAGTCTTGAGGCTGAAATTTGTCTTCATGACATTGAACCCAACAGATAATCTGGATGAAACTGACAAACCTTTTAAGCCTAAAAGCAACTTCATGGCACCAATATCCCACAAAAGTTTAGACACCTTTGAAACCTTAGTAAAAGCGGATTTGAGTAAAATACATTACAAAAGGAAACTAAACAATTTGACAAGGGCAGAACAAAGCGCTATACAACGATTAGCAAGAAACAACGACATCACAATACAAAAAGCAGACAAAGGAGGAGCACTTGTGATAATGGACCCCTCTTTCTATAAGCAGAAAGGAGATGAGCATGTAAATGATACAAACACTTATGCTCGGTTAGCACAAGATCCAACAACAAGTATCGTCCACAGTCTTGATGAAATTTTGGATAATGCAGAAGAATTGAACTGGATAGACAACAACACAAAACGGTACCTCAAGCAGATCTATCCACGGAGGCCAAAAATTTATTTTTTGCCAAAAGTTTACAAAAATATTGAAAATCCACCATTTAGGCCGATAGTGTCAGGCTGTTCGTCTATTTTTGAGAATCTGGGCACTTTCATTGACACGCATATGCAGCCATTCATTCAGGATTGGCCTACTTATCTGCAGGATACTTCAGACTTCCTCAGAAGTCTGGCAAACATTGATAAAACTGGATGTAGCAAATGGATTCTTTGCACCATAGATGTCACGTCGCTATATACATCAATACCACATAAACAAGGGATAGAGGCTATGGAATGGGCTCTCCTTAAAACAGACAAACCACATGGACTACAGATATTTCTATTACAATTACTGGAATTTTGTCTGGTCAATAGTTATTTCCTTTGGCAGGATAAATACTATAACCGACTGACAGGCACGGCCATGGGTTTCCCAGGAGCATGTATTTATGCAAATGTTTATATGGCGAAATTTGAACTGGATTACATCCTAGAAGATCTAACTTGGCAGCAAGGTCTGATCTATTACAAGCGCTATATAGATGACATTTTCATTATATGGAAACGCCTGAAAGCTGATCTTTTAAAGAACATCGACAGTTTGAATCTTGTGGACCCAAGGATCCAATTCACATACAACACAAGCAGCGTAGCACTACCATTTTTGGATGTTCTAGTTGAAATTAAGGATGATTCCATCCAAACGAAACTATACAAAAAAGCAACTGACAAGAATACTGCGCTACTGTACAGTAGTTTTCACCCAGCCAGTTTGATAAACAACCTGCCAGTTTCTCAATTTATGAGGATTAAACGTATATCCTCCAATCCTGATTAATGTGACTCAATGACCAAAAGCAGAGATATCTTGATAGAGGTTATCCAAAGAAACTATTGGAAGCAAATCTTGAAAAGATCAAGACAATACCGAGAACAGAACTTCTGAAAAAGAAATTGAAAGACTCAAGCAAAAGAATGGTTTTTGTGTCTAAGTACTCGACTGCTTCTAGGGACATTAAAAGAACTATATCAAAAAGGTGGGAAATTCTACTTGCCGAAAAAGACTTTGGAACACTATTCAATGAACGACCACTGTTTGCATATAAAAGAGCCCAAAATTTGAAGGAACTCCTTAATAAACCAACCCCAATGCAACAGGAACAAGTCCACAAAGGAACCATGAAGTGTTTTAATTGCAAGAACTGCAATAACGTTATTTCAGGAAACATACTGCAACACCCACGGACTGGAGAAAAAATAATGCTTAGACATACAACAAACTGCGACTCTGAACATATAGTTTACTCTATCAAATGCCCATGTGGCCTATTATATATAGGCATGACAGATAGGAAGATGAAACTAAGACTCTCCGAGCACAAGAGTCGCATAAGAAACAAGAATGTAACGTCACCTTTGGCACAGCATTGGATAGACAAAAACCACAATATAGCACAGCTTCGTTTTCAAATCATAGAGCTGATACCCCAGAGGCTAGGTATGGATAATGCCAAAATATTACTACAAAGAGAAACTTACTGGATTCGTAAATTACAGACCATGGCCCCTCTTGGTTTAAATGATAAAATAGAAATGGCATGCTTTCTTTGAAATTCTAGGCTTCAAAAACGCAGGTGACTAAGGACCCCTAAATTCATTGTGGCGTTTCTAACAAATCATGTAACTCAGTTGAAAGTATTTAATATTTAGAAATGAAACCCTCTCATTGTTACACTCACCTAGAATTATTATTACCAACATGCATTTATACCACTATCAATGCAACTAGTTTGCTTCTACTGTTTGTAACATGTTTATAGTTTGTAAATAGGCAGGGAATGATTGTTTCTTACAGTGCAGCTAGAGTTATTATTACCAACATGCATGTACACCACTATCACTGCAACCAGTTTGCTCCTACTATTTGTAACATGTTTATAGTTTGTAAATAGACAGGGAATGATTGTTTTTCACAGTACATTTATTTTTTCAGGCATACATATTAATCTAAAGTCATCAGGCTAGATGCCTTAACACATATCATCAAACCATGTATCGATTTCAGTACGTGCATTGGTTAAGAATCAGCCCCATAATCAATATTATTGCGTATTATCATCTGTCTATACTGCTTGAACGAGCGGACCTGGTGTTAGTATACCGTTTTTTCATCTTCTATTAAATTAATTTAGTGGACATTTGATAGAGCGACTCTTGTGGTTCACCATAGTCGTTTCGGTTTCACGTATTTCCAGCGTATATTTTGTATTCACTTCTATTAGTGACCGTGATTAAGATTCCCATATCCTCACATCCTGTTATTAAGCTCGTCGGAGCTGATGATTCACATGCTCCAACATCATCTATAAACGCTCGACTCATAGTTTACTATGTTATAACTGTCCTTTTTTAACGGACCTCGTGTCTGAGTATTAGTGTTCATGGTCATCACGTTGTGAACATATAAAGTTTTGTTATGAGCAAAAAAGTTGATCGCTCATGTGGTCGAGATATAGTCTGCCGCCGCTGTTTACTTTTTCTCAGCAAACGATTAAAATAGATGAAGGACTTTGAAATCCCACACCGCCGCCGGCCGGCAAGCTAGGTGACGGTTCAACCTTTAGGAGAGAATATCGGAATATTGCACGGTGAGTTAGTTTGTAGCATTTCGCTTGTCTAAAGAGGCTATTCTATATGGCACAATGGACAATGGTTACAGTCTTTCTCTTCTCGCTTTAACAGCATCGTGAAGAGAAACATTAGCGTGGTCGAGACGCCAACGCGTAGATACGCAGGTAAAAGACGCCGCCTTTTTTGTGAACCCGCTTTCTTGTGTTTAACATCGAGCAGCGCATTGACAGAAATTATTTGTTTCACTAGGTTTCCTTCATGCTTACAAGTTTTATATGCAGGTGAGCTTCACGGTCTTCATTTCTCGGTAAACGCATATGTATTATCTGTTGATGTTGGGCTACATGCATTTATAGAAAACTATTTTTTCCCTCACAGATGCAATCTTGACTAAAGGACAGGTAACACATAATTCTTATTTCATTTAGCTCACGTAGTAAAACAAGATATTCTTTGGATAAGTCCCTCATAACTTTAATTTCTTCATGGTCTTACAGAAATTGTTTGGCTAAATAGGAACAACCACACGCAGGTTACACTCCAGCATTTATTTATTAGGTAAGCCTTGGTCAATAATTTATAGGGCAATAGTGCTCATATATTGTGATAAACTGATACATATTAGTCCCCTTGTTTGCTCATATTCTTTTTCTTTTTCAGACCCCCGACGAAGGGGCAATTGCCCCGAAATGCATTGGGTTTTTTCTTTTGTATTGTTCTGTTATTATCCTTTGGTGAACCTGTGTATTGACAAAATGTTGCTTTTGCTGCTTACAATTTAATCATTGGTTTTGATGTCTGTATCATTTGTGTTAGAAAATACTAATTGAAGAGAATAATGAGAACTTTACATGTTCGATGGTTTTGAAAAAAAAAAGGTTCAAAATAAACTGAATGATATAAAGTTTCAAATTTTTTTGTTGTAGTGCGTACTAGAGTCCTAGTGACTTCTGACACTAGGCCACATACATTGTTTGAGTTACTGTTTGGTCATAGTTAAATTGCTCAATATAAGAACCTTGTATTACAGTTTATGTGTTTACAAACTTATTGAGTCTAGAACTGATTACTAGTTTACTTCTATTTAGATATTGGAGCGCAGGAGAGATCCCTCATTGTGTAGTTTATGCCCACACTTAGTGTGGTTTGTTGAGGGTAGTTGGTAACCACCCTCTTTCTCACCTGCAGCACCACTGGATTTCTTAAACTTTACTTAACTCTGGTTACACATTGAGCGCCCTTACTGGCGAGGTTACCAACTGTGTATATAATCATGTCATAATGCATTGCATACAAATTTTGTACATCCTATCGTTGGGGGCCAACGGCAAGGTCTTAACCGGTGTCAGATCCCTAACACCAAATTTCCGCCCTCTCGTGTGAGTGGCGCATGCGCAGAGGGCTTTACCCTCGTAGCCAACCGTAACTTCCCTTGTCATGGGGGCCCTTTTCCACTCTGCGTCATCTTAAGGTCATCCGAGTTCCCGTGTGGGGTAAACGTAAGAAGGACAGCGTGTACTCCCCCCCTTTCCCCGCACTCTCTTCTGCCGGAGCGGATATCCGGCCCCCGGGAAGTTCGTGGAGGGGCATATAGCCATCTCCCCCTGGGAGGGGCCTATGGCTGTCTCCCCGTGGGTGATCCCATCCGTAATGGGTGCCACCCCCCCATGGGAGGGGCCAATGGCCACCTCCCCCCGGGCGCTCCCATCCATAATGGGTGGCGCCCCCACTTGGGACCTTGAAATCACTGCTCACTGATCATGACCTTACCGCCCGACCGACGACTAAATAAATACGACAGTTAGTTACCTACTAGTGGAGAAAATTAAACAAAACACACTTATGCCTAATCATAGCTAGATATATCCCTCCCTGCTACCCCACCCTTGTAGAGAGGATGTCCCAGAATAGTATTCCATTTACTATAAGCATTGCTACAAAGGAGGAAAGGTCCTATAACAGAGAAACCGTTTTATTGCATACAGTTCATCACTTTTCTACAAAGGAAAAAAGGCCTATAGACAAGTGTTCAATTGTATACCCAATCTTGGAATCAGTCTACAATGGGGTAAAAAAGGCCTAAACAAGACGTTTTATGCATCACAATCAAGTGCAAATCCCAACTTTGTTTACTCCCAAACTATTGCAATAGGGGCTTGTGGGTGGGTCAAAAAACTGCAGCTTGTTCCCTTGAGGGCTCACGAGCGACGAGTGGTGCAGCCTTCAGAGTGCGGGAACAAGAGAACGCCTGCCTGGACCCCTGCACCTTTTAACTTGAAGCGGGGAGGCGGGGCAGCATCCCCCTCCCGCCCAAAAGTGCACGGACTTCCGGGCGGGTGTTAGGACAACCCTCTTAGGCGGCAGGGGCATGCTCCAACCACGCCACTTTGGGCATACTGGCCGGGAACACGCCCCCCACCTGCAAAGGTTTCCCGGGCGGTCGGGGCACCCAGCCATACGTTCGGGGTGCCCGAGAGGTCTCCCCTTTCCATATGGACCAGGATGCCCGCCACCCCTTCCACCACCAATCCCAATGGTAGGAGAAAGATACAGTTTGAACTTTTGGAAGGCAGGGGGGCCTCGCGACCCCCCCCCAGCTGTATTTATTAAAATATGAAACTAAATGTAAAACTTTAAATTAAAACGTTTCATTTATCATCTGCAAAATTCAACTTTCATTACACTTGGTGAAGACAGGTATCCAGGCTAACCTTAACAAATCTCTAATACAAAGATTTTCCTAACCGAGTCTAACATCATGTCATAATGCATTGCATACGAATTTTGTACATCCTATCATTAGGGGTCAACGGCAAGGTCTTAACCGGTTTCGAATCCCTATCACCAAATTTCCGCCCTCTTGTGTGAGTGGCGCCTGCACAGAGGGCTTTACCCTCGTAGCCAGCTGTAACTTCCCTTGTCATGGGGGCCCCCTTCCACTCGGCGCCATCTTAAGGTCGTCCGAGTTCCCGTGCGGGGTAACTGTAAGAAGGACAGCGTGGACTCCCCCCCTTTCCCCGCACTTTCTTCCGCCGGTGCGGATATCCGATCCCCGGGAAATTCGTGAGAGGGGCATATAGCTGTCTCCCCCTGGGAGGGGCCTATGGCCGTCTCCCCCTGGGCAATCCCATCCGTAATGGGTGCCGCCCCCCCATGGAAGGGGCCAAAGGCCACCTTCCCCCGGCGGCTCCCATCCATAATGGGTGGCGCCCCCACTAGGGACCTTGAAATCACTGCTCACCGATCATGACCTTACCGCCACAGGCCAGATAGTTGACCGACTATCTGGCCCCCCACAACTCCTATAGGTCATGTCTCCTCAATCCCACTAGCCAAGCTATCATGTCTCCTATCAATATGTCATTCCCCACCCTGGACAGGTGTACCCTATCATCTGAATAACAGTGGTCCCCCCAGATGCACCCGTGAGGTATACTTTGAAGGTGGGTAGAACGAAACAATTTCTCCATTTTATTGTTGACCCTCTTTACCCAATGGTTCAACGCTGTCGTGGACCACCCACCCCTCCATACCCTCCTGGGAATCAAGTGTGACCAAGCTATCGTGCACCCCGGGAGTGTCTTTGCTAACCAACTAACTGCTGAAAGTATGTGTTTGATTAAAGCCCGTCTGCCCAACCTCACCAAGTCTTTGCCCCCAATGTGCACTATGACTACTGATGATGGTGACCTGTGCCGCCCTAACAATTCTTCCACAAAACTTTGCAGTCGGTCAATACACAAACCGCCCTTCCCATGGAAGGACACCCTGAAACCATATTCCTCAGATGTGTGGATCGCATCACCTGCCCTGAATATGTCGGCGGCGCGCCTCACTATGAGTGGCCCACGACCCAGACCACTCGTCTTCTGTTGGACCTAGATTACCCAAGCCTACATATGGTAGCTTGGCACAGTAGTGGTCTACAGCTAACTCCAAGCGTTGGCTAAGTACTTACAAATCTTACCCACAGTAACACAGTGATGAACCACTAAAATAAAGACACCACACCTCTGTTTGGAAAAATACCGTTACCTTTTATAAAAATAATATGGCTCTTTGGATTTGAAATCATACAGGTTATAACATCAATTACTTTTAGAAATAAACATTACACTTTTACTAGGGAAATTCGTTTTCACTCCTCCAGCTGTGGAAAAAGGCAGTAAAATACATTCACTTGACAAGGGTTCAGTAATGAGGAAGTGTCACTCTTTTGAAACTAGAAGAAACCTGTTAGATTTGCACTAGGTAGGGTTATACACTTATATCACTTAACTGGCATATACATTTTCTAACAGTTTCAAAGTGCTATTCAGGGTTATTGGCCTGCTTCAGTAGTAATTTTCAAGCCTCTAATATCACTACCCTGTAATCAACTCTTTAATTACTCTGGGGTATTAAGCTAACTCCCAGTTCAGATCAGCCCTTGGCTCCACAATGAACTACTAATTCTTCTATTCCCAGTTTAGGGTTTACACTAGCAGTTCCCAGTTATTAGATTCTTTGAGCCCCTCTTCCCTGCTCCTTACTTTAGCGTGGGGACGATGATGTCCCAGTCCCCACGCGTCACTGTTGCCTCTGGGCGCCTACCGGCGACTTTGCCTCTGTTCCGCCGAACCGGTGCTTTGTTGAGGGACCTGGCGGTGAATCGAGTGGGAGCCCCGCTCACCCTTCCCTGCTCGTGTCCACTTCGCACACAAGCGGAAAGGTAAACCGGAGCAACTCGCCTGAGCCTTCGTTTCCCCTCGCTCGCGCTGGCTCCTTCAGTCGGCGCTCGAGCGTGGAGGGAATTTGTGTTACTGACACGGCGCTCCAAGAAGCCTTCCGGCGTCTCTTCGGTCACGCCGACAGTCGCGCTGCTCCTCCGGACATGCGCGGAAGCGCTCTCGTACCTCTCCCGCCTCCGCCCTCGCTCTCAGGAAGGACGCTGCTCCTCACGTCGTCGCTGCTCTCCTGGGCCTGCCCGACCCTAGGCCCCTCCTGCTTTCGTTAGCGTCTAGGTGCTAGACATGCGCGGACGCGCCTCCTCCTTCACTTGACACGGCTGGTGCCCCCGGGGTCCCGATGCCGGTCGGAGCAGCGCCGCTGCTTCCCTTCAGTTCCTCCTCACTTTGGCCTCACAGGAAGGATGTCCCCACACGGCGCCTTCGCTTCTCAGGACGCCAGGGTGCCACAGACACTCGCCTCCACTCCAGCTACTCCACGAACTCGGTAAGCCCAGCGCTGGGAGTTGACATACAGGAATACCCCAATTAAGGGTGTTCTGAGTGGTTTTACTGGGGCTCTGAGATAAACGGGTTTTCTGCCTCCAGTAACTCGATTTCCTTGACAGAAGTTGTTGTCTTTGGGAGAGGGATCGGTCAGAGGCTATAGGGGGAACGATCTTCTGAAGTAACTGTCAGCCTCAGTGACCAACTAGCCGCTCTCAGGGTGTCCACCTCCTCTCACCACTGCCTCACTCCTCTACTCTGGTCAGCACAAAATGGCTGCTGGTCACTGGCCTTATATAGGCTGGCCTGAGACCTGCAGAAGTCTCTAGTAGATTCCAGAAAGTTCCTTAATGCTATCCTATGGACCTATCCTCCAGTAGTGTCCGTTATGACAGTTGGTGGACACCATTTTAGGCCTCTGGAGATCTCTAAAGTTTCAAGGGGGTGACTAGGCCTCACCAGTGATGAGGGAAAAATGGCGTCATCGCCAAGGAACACCTAGCCCCCTGACAGCATAAAAAAAACTCCTGATGGACACATGTAAAAAATAAAAATAGACTCTCTGGGAGGCTAAGGGGGACAAAAATAAATCATGGTGGTTAGAGTCTTCCCAGAAGCAGACAGGTCTAACACGCGTCCCCCCCAGCTGAAAGTGGGGAGAACTACCCAACCCCTTGGGAGTCCTCATCACTAAGGCGGAAATACCTGGATAGACCGTCTGCATTGGCATGGTCTGCCCCAGGTCGGTGTTCCACCCTAAAGTCCATTCCCTGTAGGGAGATGGACCACCTTAGCAACTTGGGATTCTCCCCCTTCATTTGCATCAGCCAACGAAGGGGGCGATGGTCAGTCTGAACTAGGAAGTGCGAACCAAACAGGTATGGTCGCAGCTTCTTCAGAGCCCAAACCACCGCAAAGGCTTCTCTCTCAATTGTACTCCACCTCCTTTCCCTGGGGAGTAGTCTCCTGGACAGGAAGACCACGGGCTGATCCAAGCCCTCATCATTTAGCTGCGATAACACTGCCCCAATGCCATGTTCTGACGCATCTGTTTGGACAATGAATTCTCTAGCAAAATCAGGGGCTTTGAGAATGGGAGCGGAACACAATGCTTGTTTCAAGGTCAGGAAGGCTCGCTGGCAAGCCTCCGTCCAGACTACCCGTCGGGGTTGCTTCTTGGAAGTAAGCTCAGTGAGAGGGGCCACAATAGTGCCATACCCCTTCACGAAGCGACGGTAATATCCAGTGAGGCCCAGGAAGGCTCGGACCTCTGTTTGAGTCTTGGGGGGCTCCCAGGCGATGATAGCCTCAATCTTTGCCTGGAGGGGCTGCACTGTCCCTCTGCCCACCAAGTGACCTAGGTACACCACCGACCCCTGTCCGATCTGACACTTGCTGGCCTTGATTGTCAATCCAGCCTGTTGCAGGGCATGCAGAACAGCTTGCAGATGCTGCAAATGGTCCTCCCAGCTGCTACTGAAGACAGCAATGTCGTCCAGGTATGCAGCAGAAAAAGCTTCCATTCCAGAAAGGACCCTGTTCACCAGCCGCTGAAAAGTGGCAGGGGCATTCTTGAGCCCAAAGGGCATCACGCGAAATTGGTAGTGTCCCTCAGGTGTAGAGAAGGCTGACCTTTCCTTCGCCTCCTCTGTAAGGGAAATCTGCCAGTACCCTGAAGTTAGGTCAAAGGTACTTAAGTATTGAGCAGCTCCCAGCCGGTCAATCAGCTCATCCGCCCGTGGGATAGGATGGGCATCAGTTTTGGTCACTGAGTTCAAGCCTCGGTAGTCCACACAGAACCTCAATTCCGGTGTGGTGCCTGGTGGGGCAGCCTTTGGTACCAAAACCACCGGGCTAGACCAAGGGCTTCCAGAAGGTTCAATCACTCCCAGCTCCAGCATCTTGGCGACTTCACTCTTGATACTGGCCTTCACATTGTCCGACAGCCGGTAGATTTTAGACTTCCCAGGTGGGCTGTCTCCTGTGTCCACGTTATGGGTACACAGGTGGGTCCTACCCGGGACAAGGGAGAACAGAGAAGAAAATTGCTCCAGGATCTGGCGGCAATCACTCTGCTGTTCAGGAGTTAGGGATGGCGAGAGAATTACTCCCTCCACCGACCCATCCTTTTCTTGGGACGAGAGAAGATCAGGGAGAGGTTCGCTTTCTTCTTCCTCTGCTCCATCGGTTACCATCATCAAGACAACCGCGGGCCTCTCATGATGTGGCTTGAGGCGATTGGCATGCAGCACCCTGTGGGGCTGTCTTGGGGCTTTAAGATCCACCAAGTAGGTGGACTTCCCCTTCTTCTCCAACACCTCAAAGGGGCCTGTCCAACGGTCCTGGAGGGCATTTAGCTCTCCAGGTTCCATCACCCACACCTTCTGTCCAGGCTCCAGTTCCACTGGGTGAGCGTTGTGGTCATACCACTCTTTCATCACTGCTTGGCTGGCCTCCAAGTTGTCTGAAGCTTGCTTCCACAACTTAGCCATTTGGCTCCGGAAGGCCAGCATGTAGCTCACCACGTCCTGGGGAAGTTTTCTGGGAGTCCGTTCCCATCCGTCCTTCACCAGGCTGAGAGGTCCTCGTACAGGATGCCCGTACAAAAGTTCGAAGGGGCTGAAGCCCACTCTCTTTTGTGGCACTTCCCTGTAAGAAAACAAGAGACAGGGTAGGAGGATGTCCCATTTCCTCCGCAGGCTCTCAGGTAGACTCCTGATCATACCTTTCAAGGTTTTGTTAAACCTTTCCACAAGACCATTGGTTTGTGGGTGATAAGGAGTGGTAAACCGATAGGTAACTCCACACTCCTTCCACATAGCCCGCATGTACGCTGAAAGGAAGTTAGTCCCCCTGTCGGACACAACCTCCTTGGGGAAACCCACTCGGGTAAAGATCCCCATCAGGGCCCTTGCCACCACAGGTGCAGTGATGGTCCTCAGAGGTATTGCCTCTGGGTACCGTGTGGCATGATCCACCAAAACTAGTATGAACCGGTGACCAGCTGACGTTGGTGGATCCAATGGCCCTACAATGTCGATGCCCACCCTCTCAAAGGGGGTGCTAACGACGGGCAGTGGTTCCAGGGGAGCTTTGAGCTTCACTCCTGTTTTCCCACTAGCTTGGCAGGACACACACGTCCGACAGTATGTGTCAGACGCCACTTTCATTCGAGGCCAGTAGAAGTGGTGGACAAGCCGGGCAAAGGTCTTGTCCTGTCCTAGATGTCCTGCCAATGGTATCTCATGAGCCAATTCCAGTAGAAAGGCTCTAAAGCATTGAGGGACCACCAAGGCTCTGGCTGAACCGTGGCCAGGTGCCTTGGGCTCACTGTAGAGGAGTCCATCCTCCCAGTAAATCCGGTAGCTCCCTGCAATGTTTCCTGCTGCCTGGGCGTTGGCCTGTTGCCGCAGCCCCTCGAGAGTAGGACACTCTTTCTGAGCTGCACAGAATTCTTCCCTGGAAGGACCTCCCTCCACATGCCATTCTGTAGGGATGGGTAGGTTCTCCAAGGAAGCAACAATCTCCCCTGTGGACTCCAGATCCACCTCCGCAGGTGGTCCAGCTGTCTCACGAGGCGGAGATGTCGAGGCAGGGTCCTCCGGCCTCTTGTCCTTCTCCTCTCTGGCAGCCGGCTGGGCCATTGTTCCAGGCTCCAGCGTAAGCAACTTTTCCCTTCGGGCAGTTGCTGACCTTGTGCTGACACAAGTCCAGTCAGGAGGTCCCAGCATCTCAGAGTGAGTCTGGTACTCCACCCTCCTCCAAGCATTGTGCTCCATATCATTCCCTAACAGGCAGTCAACAGGCACGGCAGGGCTTACGGCAACTCGAAGTGGACCTGCAACCCCTCCCCACTCAAAGGGAACCTCAGCCACAGGGTAGTGGCCCAATCTGCCGTCAGCCATTACGGCGGGATGGAGTACATCTGGGATGACCTGCTCTGGAGACACCAGCTGACTCCTTACCATAGTCATGCTGGCTCCTGTGTCTCTCAGAGCCTCCCCTCTACGGCCATTGATGGTGACCCACTGCTCATACTTAATAGTATTGGAGGGCAGCTGGGTCTTGGGAACCATCTCCTTATCTCCCAGGGACACTAAAGTGACACCCGCCCGCTCCCCTCCATTAACCAAAGGCATCTCCTCCCCGAGCACTACACTAGTGATTCCCGGGGCTTTTCCTCCAGTGGGAGGGGGTGGTCTTTTTGGGCACCTCACATCTCCTTTATAGTGTCCCACACCACCACACTCAAAACAATGAACAACCCTTGGCTGCTGGCTTTGGCCAGGGGTAGGGTTGCGAGGGGGGTTACTCTTGGGGATGAATCCTCTGCCCCTTCCTTGCGAAGTATTTTGTGGGCCTTTTGAGAACTCCCTCTTAATTTCCCCTCCCTCTTTCTTCTGGGGGGCGCCCTGTCCTTGCTTCTGGGAATTCCCTCCAGTCCCCTTAGTCGACACCCGGGTACTAACCCAGATGTCCGCCTCCTCAGCAAGCTTCCTGGGGCTGGTCAGCTTGCTGTCCACCAGATGCTGTCTTAGCTCGGGAAGACACTTCTCGAGTAGGTGTTCCTTGAGTATGAGGTCATATAGTCCCTCATAGTCCCCTACATCGCTGCCTCTTACCCAACCCTCCAGGGCCTTCCTGGAGTAGTCCAAAAAATCTACCCAGTTTTGTGTGCCCAGCTTGTAGCTGCCCCGGAACTTTTGCCTATATTTCTCAGGGGTCAACCCAAACTTCTTAAGCAGTGCTAGTTTCATAGCCGGATAGTAGGTCTGTTCACTCTGGTCAAGGGCCAACAAAGTATCCCTGCCAGTGGGGGGCATGTATTTGTATAACCCACCTCCCCAGTGGACTTCCAGAATCCCATGGGCCCTCAGCGAGACCTCGTAGGCGGCTAGCCATTTAGCAATGTCGTCACTGGGTACATAACAAGCCATTATGTCTTTTGGTAGGTACGGTCTAGGTTCTCTGGTGTTGGTTTGGTTATCGCTGCCACCACTCTCTGGTTTGGGGGTACGTAAATTCAGGGCTTGCAAATCCATCTCTTTGATGGTCCGCTCATGCTCCAACCTCTTCTCCTCCCTCACCATGTCCATCCTGGCCAGTTCTATTTTCATCCTCCTCTCCTCCCTCCTGTCTTCTAACTCGGCGTCGGTCAAGCCCCTCTCTGACACACTACTGCCCACTCTAGAAGGTGTTCTAGGACCTGTTACAAGGTTCTCCCCTCCCGCCTGGTACAGTGTTGTGGTCTCCAGGACAGTGTCCTTGTCACTCTCTTCAGGATCTACCTCCTCCCCGGAATGAGCCTCTACCCATGCCCGAATACTGGTCAGCAGCTCAACTTTCCTGGCGCCTTTCTTGAAAAACACCCCCTGCTGCTAACACCATTCTTTCAATTGAGGCACAGTATAATTGTCTAGCTCTTCCACATTTATCTCCATTCTTGTCTGAAGTATAAAATGCGTCACAGGAGAAATCCACAGAGTGACCTGAGGTCAACCTCCACCCACCGCCAGAAGTCAATTTAGAAAAACCAAAAATGTAAATTAGGAGGGCCGCAGGGAGAAAACTCCAGGTGGGGTCTCGTGGTTGTCACTGCGTTACTAATAAGTAAGTGTAAGTACAGATCCGCTATCCCACCGCTGAAACACCAATTATGTTGGACCTAGATTACCCAAGCCTACATATGGTAGCTTGGCACAGTAGTGGTCTACAGCTAACTCCAAGCGTTGGCTAAGTACTTACAAATCTTACCCACAGTAACACAGTGATGAACCACTAAAATAAAGACACCACACCTCTGTTTGGAAAAATACCGTTACCTTTTATAAAAATAATATGGCTCTTTGGATTTGAAATCATACAGGTTATAACATCAATTACTTTTAGAAATAAACATTACACTTTTACTAGGGAAATTCGTTTTCACTCCTCCAGCTGTGGAAAAAGGCAGTAAAATACATTCACTTGACAAGGGTTCAGTAATGAGGAAGTGTCACTCTTTTGAAACTAGAAGAAACCTGTTAGATTTGCACTAGGTAGGGTTATACACTTATATCACTTAACTGGCATATACATTTTCTAACAGTTTCAAAGTGCTATTCAGGGTTATTGGCCTGCTTCAGTAGTAATTTTCAAGCCTCTAATATCACTACCCTGTAATCAACTCTTTAATTACTCTGGGGTATTAAGCTAACTCCCAGTTCAGATCAGCCCTTGGCTCCACAATGAACTACTAATTCTTCTATTCCCAGTTTAGGGTTTACACTAGCAGTTCCCAGTTATTAGATTCTTTGAGCCCCTCTTCCCTGCTCCTTACTTTAGCGTGGGGACGATGATGTCCCAGTCCCCACGCGTCACTGTTGCCTCTGGGCGCCTACCGGCGACTTTGCCTCTGTTCCGCCGAACCGGTGCTTTGTTGAGGGACCTGGCGGTGAATCGAGTGGGAGCCCCGCTCACCCTTCCCTGCTCGTGTCCACTTCGCACACAAGCGGAAAGGTAAACCGGAGCAACTCGCCTGAGCCTTCGTTTCCCCTCGCTCGCGCTGGCTCCTTCAGTCGGCGCTCGAGCGTGGAGGGAATTTGTGTTACTGACACGGCGCTCCAAGAAGCCTTCCGGCGTCTCTTCGGTCACGCCGACAGTCGCGCTGCTCCTCCGGACATGCGCGGAAGCGCTCTCGTACCTCTCCCGCCTCCGCCCTCGCTCTCAGGAAGGACGCTGCTCCTCACGTCGTCGCTGCTCTCCTGGGCCTGCCCGACCCTAGGCCCCTCCTGCTTTCGTTAGCGTCTAGGTGCTAGACATGCGCGGACGCGCCTCCTCCTTCACTTGACACGGCTGGTGCCCCCGGGGTCCCGATGCCGGTCGGAGCAGCGCCGCTGCTTCCCTTCAGTTCCTCCTCACTTTGGCCTCACAGGAAGGATGTCCCCACACGGCGCCTTCGCTTCTCAGGACGCCAGGGTGCCACAGACACTCGCCTCCACTCCAGCTACTCCACGAACTCGGTAAGCCCAGCGCTGGGAGTTGACATACAGGAATACCCCCAATTAAGGGTGTTCTGAGTGGTTTTACTGGGGCTCTGAGATAAACGGGTTTTCTGCCTCCAGTAACTCGATTTCCTTGACAGAAGTTGTTGTCTTTGGGAGAGGGATCGGTCAGAGGCTATAGGGGGAACGATCTTCTGAAGTAACTGTCAGCCTCAGTGACCAACTAGCCGCTCTCAGGGTGTCCACCTCCTCTCACCACTGCCTCACTCCTCTACTCTGGTCAGCACAAAATGGCTGCTGGTCACTGGCCTTATATAGGCTGGCCTGAGACCTGCAGAAGTCTCTAGTAGATTCCAGAAAGTTCCTTAATGCTATCCTATGGACCTATCCTCCAGTAGTGTCCGTTATGACAGTTGGTGGACACCATTTTAGGCCTCTGGAGATCTCTAAAGTTTCAAGGGGGTGACTAGGCCTCACCAGTGATGAGGGAAAAATGGCGTCATCGCCAAGGAACACCTAGCCCCCTGACAGCATAAAAAAAACTCCTGATGGACACATGTAAAAAATAAAAATAGACTCTCTGGGAGGCTAAGGGGGACAAAAATAAATCATGGTGGTTAGAGTCTTCCCAGAAGCAGACAGGTCTAACATCTTCCATTCCTTGTTCCTGAAGTGGTGGTTAGCTGATACTGGGCCGGTCCCAATTTCCGCCCTGCGTCACAGGCTTGTGAAACTGTAATCCAAACAAAAGACAACAAGCGTGAGTGCACTTCCTCAGTAAATTACAACATGTGCAACCGCACATAATGTTTGAAACAGTTGGAAGACCAGCGCCCCAACTGTTTAACATTGTCTGCCTGCAGACCCCCGACAGTCGCTTCTATAGCGGCCCCTATCCTAAACGAATGAGTTCCAAAATCACTCGGGTTCAAGCCCGCAGCTGCAATCGTGATCGCCAGCATCCTCTGGAACTGAAACTTTGTTAACGGGGTGCCGTCAGCGTGCCGCAGCAAGGCCCCCCCCCACGTCGCCCCCTTTGTTTTAGGTAGGCCTCAACGTGCCTCACTGGACAACAGGGACTACCCGGAGCGCGTTGCAACACAATGCTACTCCCCTGGGCCTCCTGGTCTGTCTTCGACCTGGCGATCGTGATCAGCATGGAATCCCCCCTCACTTGCGTGTGGTCCCTGCGCAGACCCCCCTCGGTATCCCTTTTATTGACAGCCACTAGTTCGCCTACCCGCAGGGCCCCATAGAATGCCAACGCAAATGCTGCCCGGAATAGGACAGCCTCACTAGGTGAGGAGCATGTCTCCTCTAGTTTAGCCAGCAAAGCGGTCAACCTGTCAAATCCTATCGGATGCCTGGTATCCTTTTTTCGCCCCTCCAGGCGCCGCCAGCCGCGCAGCGCCTTTCTGACTATAAAGGAGTCCGTCGGGTCCCTGATCTCCTGGAGCTGAGCCATAAACGATATGGCGGCCTTATAACGACCGGCGGTAGCCGCCGACCGGCCTCCCTCATGAAGTGCCACTAAAAATTGGGTAAAGGACCCCTCCTGACCCCATCTATGCTCCCATGCAGGGCCCAAAAAGGTGCAGTATGAGCGGAACGCCGCTTCATAAGCTCTTCTTGTCCTGGGCACTAAACTGGCTGCCACGAGGTTTTGTAGTCCGGGGTAACGATTTGCCGTAATGCTTCGGGAAATGGCACTGCCACTAGCTCCGCTGAGGGTAAATAATCCCTGAATGCCTGCATTTTGAAACGAGAGAGCGCATCAGCTGCATTATTCAGTACTCCCGGCACATGTTTTGCCCTGAATTGTACATTTAGCTTCAAGCATTTTAACACAATTTCTTTCAGCAATCGCAATATCCACTTGCAGCGTGCTGCCTGCTGGTTAATGCACTCGACCACAGTCATGTTATCAGACCAAAATATCACCGAGCGGTTTTGGAACTCATCTGGCCAGGCCGACAACGCTACCCAAATGGGGAATAACTCCAGGAAACCAATGTTGCTCGTCAAGCCACTTGTTTCCCACCATGCTTGCCATTTCTGGCCCGACCATCGGTTACCAAGGATCGCGCCAAACCCCACACTGCCCACAGAGTCGGTCCATCAACCTAATTCTGCTGACGAGGCCGGGGCTTTGCTCCAGTCTACCCGGCCATTGAAATCCGCCAGGAATGCCAGCCAAATGAGCATGTCCTGGCGAACCTCTGCCGACAGCCTCGTACGATGGTGCCCCTCTTTGAAGCAAACCATGGCCTGGGCAATGGATCGGAAGAAAGGGCGAGCCATCAGTATAACCCTCAGTGCAAAATTCAGCTGTCCCACTGTTTGCTGTAGTTGATGCAGTGTCACCTTGTCTTTCCGAAGACATTGCAACAAGTAGGCCCTGAATTTGGCGATCTTCTCCGCCGGCAGACGGAAGCAACTCTCCACGGATTCCTTTGTAGGGGCTACAGTACCAATAATTTATGGATATCTGTTGTTCCCTGGTCTCTACTTGGATTCTATTTCAAACCAGTGCGTCAACGCGTTTCGGTGTCAAAAACATAGATATCATAACACCTTCTTTAGGACAGGACAGTTCTTAGGGTCACCGTTTCCAAAATATAGGATATATATAGGATATCCTATATTTTGGAAACGGCGACCCCAAGATTTAGAGATTTCAGTTTCCAGCATAAATGCGAATATGGGTTGTACAAAACGGTATTGTATTGTATTGTAATTGCATTTATATAGCGCTTACTACCCCTGACGAGGCGTCGAAGTGCTTTTTGGGCGAGTAGCACGCTACTCCAGGACCCATAGAGGATTAGTGTTGAATTAGTATAGTGAAACATGCAAGAATATTTTACGTGGTGGATAGGTTAGTCAGTTCTTTGGATTTGGAATGATAGCATAGAGGAGGACAAAGGTTTATATTTATATAGCGCTTGTTGATGCATGCTATTCAGGAAGCCTGCAGTGATAGATCATTCACATGCATCAATTGACAGTGTCAGTGATACCAAGGGCTGAATTGCAACATAGATACATGTAGAGACAAATCATTTGAGATGTTGAGAACACCAGGGTTTATAGTCTACAGTTGACACAGTTAGTAATACCTGAATTGATAAGAGAAAGGCGATGGTATATGTCATCCCTTAATTTATAGAGTGTGATGCCTCAGAAAAGGTGTATTTTACATATTCATTTGACATAAAGTGAGACACGCTTAGGGCTTAATGAGAATGTACATCACATTCCTCAATCTTTACACTGTATTGATACAGAAAGAAAATAACATTAGGACCCTACAGGTGTGTTTATAAAGTAGACGTCTCTCTTGAAACCTCCTCAAACTTGTTCAGACCCCTTGCTACTGTGCCCAGATTGTGTTACCTCCATGAATGACTCAGTTAGGCACAGACTTTTTGGATTTTATTTCCCATTGTCACATGTAGATTCCAACATTGTGAATAATGCAAAGGCATGCTCATAGCAGCCTTGAATTTTATGGATATTAGAGGGGACATTGTTTAGTTGAATCCTTGAGATCTGCACACCGTGAGGAAGTAGGCTTCCTCATTAGCTTTTTTTGAACATACATGCTTTGTAGATGGTATTTTTACTTAATTTAATAATGTTCCTACCCCAGATTCAGTTAGTGAGAATTGTGGACAGTCAATCAAGAGAGAAGGGTTTATCAAGACTGAACACCACCCCCCCTCCCGCCTATGGTGCTGCTGCACCGTTTTAGGTCAGTGGTTAAACGTATATTATTGGTGATGCAGGTGTTTTCAATGTAGCCCACTATATATATATTTAGTGTGTCTTTTTTAGGTTGCCCTATACACATCACCCCCGTCACCGTCCTGAGGAAGACCTGCATGCGAGGTCTTAACCTACCTCATGCAACCGTCAGGTTAAAACGTCGACAACAAAAGCCTGGATTGAGTATATTTATCCTTATGAGTGGTAAGCTTTGATTCCATCATCACCCCTCCGAACAAGGAACATTACACTTGGTTAATAAACCCTCAGACAGGCTTTTTTGAGTTTGACTAATGTGACTGTCTCTCTCATAGCCATGGATGGTATTTAAAAAGAATGATGCGGAATGCTTTTACTGTGATGTATTCTTTTCTCTAATCACCACGCACATGAGTACCTCTATAACCACCTCTTTTTCCACCTATCTAGGAGCAACCAGAATGTTAAACACGACCTTTAAATATAAAATATAAAATTCGGTTCAAATTATTTGAAACAGTGTTAAGCGTGATCTGTTAAAAAAAATTGTCACGCTCGCCTGTATTGCAAATTGATTATTGCAATTGCTAATGAGACCACACTGATATTTTTGCTACATGCTACCCAGGTCCTATGGCCTTCTTGGGTTACATCAGTTTGGAATGGGCTGTTCCAGCCCATGACAGCTCAAGAATAACTTGTGTTCATTGAAACTAAAGCTGCTTTGACAGGGCAAAGGCAGATAACGAGGAGTGGGCTAAATCCCTTTCAGCCCAATGGACTTTGTACACCTGGTAGCTTGACAATACAAAAGAAGGGTCATTAGTGTGTCTGTTTGTCACACTTCATTTAAAAAAAAAAACTGCTTTGTGGAAGTTGTCTGTGTGTGTGCCCACCTTTGTACATTTCTGTTTTGCACTGTTTTATCCTCTTAGCGAAGACACAGTCTTCTTTGCCAAACATGTTTGGGTTATGTATTACTTGATATAGTTCTTTTTCAAGAGTCTCTCACAGACCAATATCAGGGCACAGGATGTCTGTAATGTGATTTTTCTCACAGAATGTAAAACTGAGGTTGCTTAAAAACAGGAAATGCTGTCTCCACTGACTTTTGTGCGAAACCCAAAGCATGTTTTGTTTCCACTCTCAGAGTATGTTTGGTGTGCCCCTGCAGGTCACAGGGCAGGACAGGACCGGAACCTCACATGCTGTGAAAGTCCTATGACTCAGTGCACACTCTAGATTATGGTGATTCCAGGGCCAAAATAAAAAAGTCAAGATACCAGATACACAAGACGTCAGCCACTCAGGGAAGGGGCACATATCTGTATACCTTGCAGGGTACATTTCCAGAAATTATTCCTGGTGTGGATTCACCGATCACCAACTCTAGTGCCTCTCAAATTACCTAATGTAGCACTATGTCACAAGCAAATAATGATAATGCTGTTTTCGTTTTCTTTCTTCAGTTTCACATCCTCAGATTTTATGCAATACCAAAAAGCCTCCTTCCACCACATTCTAAAAAATTCTGATCCTGACTCAAAACTTTTAATGTTTCCCTCTTCTTTTTTCCTTTTGAGCTACCTCTCCCATATCTTCATCTCTGCATGCTTTCTCTCTCTGAGTATAGCCTACTTTAATTTGCATGCCTCCTGTCTCCGTTCCCTTATCATATTTCTTCCAGTGCCTACACCTCATTTCATAGACCACAATCTACCCCTGTCTGAAACCTCATCTATGCTACCAGATAACACCTAACCATGAGGTCCTGTAGAGCCGTAAAGCGCTTCAACGCCTTGTTAGAAAGCGTTTTATAAACTCAATAATGCAATACCAGGAAAGGCAGATAGTGTGGGAGAAGGTGCCTGGGATACAGTCTTTTACTGGTAACTCTTTTCACCTTTAAATGAGATGAAAGTTAGAATAATGCCAATTAGAAACTATTGTGTTGTTGTTTGTAAATAGAGCTAGAGTTAGTGTCTCCCATTCTTTCAGATGATTATCACCTTCCAAGTGTCTTAGAAAGAGACAGAAGCTCTTCCTCAGCCTAAGTTGGATAGGAGGGACAAGGGACATAGAAGTGTGAAAAGTGAGCAATTAACACGGAATAACACAGCTGGTAACGAGGCAAATGGCAAGCTTTAAGCTAACTGTCAGTGTCTCAACCACAGAACAAGGGTCAGGGAGAAAACCCGTTCTCTAGTGGCGCCATCTCTGAACGAACTGCTACATTCTCCACCTTCACATTAATGAGTGAGCAATTTTCATGCAGCATAGCGGTAATTAGTGAGGAACAAACACGGCGAGAAGCAACTGTGTAGGGTGAAAACGCTTGACCCTGGGATGGGATGCATTTTTTAAATAGGAAGTGATTAATATTCCTTAAGAAAGTATCATTGGTCTCTATTAGCGAACAGTTCAGATGTGGCGCAGGCGCGTGTTGGGACTGTTACTCCGTAGCGCACAACTGCCCTTTCTTCGCTGTGTCGTTTATTAGGTACATATACCACCTGATACAAATCTGGTGGGTTTTAGGTGCGGAGGAAACACGGTGCTATTTCTATTCAGCGCTACGCTAATGCATCTGACGCCTTCCTGAAACATTAATCAACCACAGACGGAATGGAAATCAATATCGGCCTGAAAGCGAGCTCTGCAACACCAAAAATAAGTGAGGAAAGACAGCCACTGCGGTACGTTTCTAAATGTTTCGGAGCTTTGTGCTAACACTGCAAAGCACAGGTCTTTTTTCTTCTTGTGCAGACAGCTCAGTATATGAATTGTATATAGCATGTCCAATGCTATGTGATATATTTGGAAAATAACACTATTAAAGTCGAGGCTGTGTCCCCCACCTGGGGTAAAATATGGTTGCTTCTCCATGATAAGCCAAAGCAGTTTGCCGATAAATAATGCAATTTATTCCCAAATAAATGAGGGAGGAATTTCACTTACACACGAACCTCTGCCTTTTGTGAAATAAGACAATAAAAGTACTACATTTATGCTAGGTGCTGGAATCCAATGATTGATTTTATTGAATGGATTACCCAGAAAAAAAGAATCACAATCTGAAGGGCAACAATTTCTTTGAAATCAATAGACAGGCGACCAGCCATCTCAGATGTTTGCTATTCACATGAAGTGCCACATCATAACTGTATTATTTGTTTACGAGTTTCACATGGCACAATAAGCATTGGAAATTCAATAGGTCTCGCATTTGGTTGAGTTAGAGGTATTGACACTGTGAATGACAATGGGGCATATTCTTAAGGATTTATGGCCCAGTTATCGGCACTTTATCGCAGCCAAAGTGGCAATAAATGTATTGCCCCATTCACAAACTGGTTCCAACAGCCCCTATCACTAGTTTACCTGCGATAGCAGCCGCAAAAATCATCGCCACTGATGACCCTGGCAACTATTGCTAATGAGATGCAGAATTTCTCTTCTGGAATGCCCAACGTTTCTGTCAGTGGGGGCACCTCTCACCCCGCCACAAGGCCGATGCTGTTGCCGTGAGCGGTGTTGCCTGCGATCCTGTATGCCTGCTGCACCCAGTGCCGCTGGTCCTCGAACCAGTCTTGACCACCCATGCACACCCAGGCCTCAGTGCTCACCTGACAGCACCGGCGTGTGTCAAAGAGGGCCCACCATATGCAAGCTCCAAGCCCGAGGCCCACATCTCTGGCAGTCTCCTCAGACCATCACAGCCTCCACGACACAGGCCTGCAATACTCCTTTATCGTTGACGTACTCCACCGGCATACACAGCAGACCAGTAGGTCACACATTTGGAACTGAGTCTTGATTACACTATGGCAGAGTACATTGTTTATGGTAGATTTTATATCACTAGACTCCCTTCGATGTGGTGCCACCAAGTCTGTGTATAGCATTCCAACCACACCTGTGTAAGGGCCTAAGCGGACTACTGCCCTCGGGCCACACTGCGCTCGAGTAGGTCACACATTTGGAACTGAGTCTTGATTTAGAAATGGCAGAGTTCATATCATTGCACGCAAGGAGAGGTGTAAGAGGAAGACATGTGTCAGTCAGGAGGAAAAAAGGATCATTGTTACGGAGGTGATCTAACACTACCAAAAACTGCCCTGGTGTCACTAACTCTGTGCCTCGCGAGCTAACACCACATGGCTGTGGGCCCCTGCTGACCGCTGCCTCCGGCCTACACTGCGGTTGAGTAGGTCAGACATTTGGGACTGAGTCTTGATTTAGCAATGGCAGATTTCATATCATTGTACCGCCCTCATTGCAGACTGCATCCCTTCTCAGCCCCGGTGCCACTAAGTCTGTTTCCCGACTTTCATGGACACTCTCTGTTTGAACTTTATTGGCGTCTTGAGTCTATGGACTGGGGGTTGTCTTCACCCTTATGTAGCTGATACCGACTTGATGGTAATAACGAGGCAGTAGCATTCCAGTCCTCAATTTGCTGCTTTCAGATGGCTTCTGCCCTCTGCATCATACCCTGGAGGACACCTTCCACTGTGCCTCGCATCATTCTGCCACATTCACCTTCGACATCGACGAGGACCCGCTCAGTCCGCGTGGCCCTACCTCAGTGCACCACAAGTCACTGTCCCGTTGGGGAGTGCCTGTGCCGGCCACAGTGCATCCTGGGCCACTAACTCTGTGCAGCTCAAGACAGGGACCCTGTCTGCTGAGATATTGGATGGCCTCTGAGACAATGGCCTTGGGTCATCAACGCCAGGTGTATGTGGGCTTGCGCTTTCCGCTGTGGTCCCCCAGGGCTCACACATCAAATCGAGTCCAGACCGGCCCGGACGTCGCATCACCGCAGGAGGCAAATGCCACCACCGCCAGGATCACCTCCAAAAGCCAACTGCAGGAGTAGAAACAGTCATACTGGCAGACTAACGGAGTTGCTCACACCTGTTGTGGATGCCATCATTTGCCTGATACCCTGCTCAGCACTCCAGGTGCCACTAACTCAGTGCACCACAATTCATTGTCCATTTTAGATTGTGTTGTGTGCTTTGGAGAGCTCACGCAGCAATGTCACCTCGGGCAGTGTGGGAGACCTGGGACGATGATGAGGAAGATGATGCAGATGTAATACACCCCACTGCAGCTGCATCAGGAATATCCCGAAGGGACACAATCCTAGACATTTTCTTAACATGAGCACTCTCAGCTCTAGTGCCACAACCTTAGTGCACTGCAACTCACGGAAACCTCTGTTTGCTTATTGGGTGACCTCTGTACTTGCTTCGGCTACCACCATGATGCTCTGCAGTTGTTTCTGTAATGCTGGTGTTTTCTGGTTCCGTTTTAATAGTGTTCCCAGTTCAAGTTCTTGCCAGCACCAACCACTTCTTGCGGGCTGGCTTACACTCACCCCACACATATCCAGCACAGGCGTCACTGTACATGTGACCCTGCCAATAAAGGGGCCGGGCACATGTGCCTGTAGCCAGTTCCGCAAACTATTTGCATGTGTCCGTGTGGTCATAATGTATGCATGAGGGCCCGAGCCCTACAACATTACATTGTGCTGTGTACAGCGGATGCAACAATGTCACCGCTGGCAGCTGATAAAACATTGGACATGTAGCTTTGTTGTCACCCAATCAATATGTAAGAGGAGTGGACTGGGCCGTCGTACGGAGGTCCAGCGTCAGTGTGTGAAGGATAATTCTGGGGCTCTGGTCTTGGTTCATTACAGGAAATATGCAAATGCATGTGTCTCTGGCGCAGTGTGGGTCTCCTTTGTGGGGTGTAGGTGGTCCCTGATGGGAGTTAGACACACACATATGTGATCTAGTCTGGCTTCCATGAACTCTGACCCCACAGGCACCTGTTCGGCCACCTCCTTTTGGCATTCCAACAGCTTGCATTGGAATGCAATGTGTGCCTCAGTGAAGTGTTGGGAGCCGGCTGTGGTGGCGGGTGCTTCCTGATGTGTGATCTGTGCAGGGACTGTGGTCTCCTCTATGTAGCTTGGCTGCCCTGCTCCTGGGGGTGGGTTGCCTCAGATGTCCATGAGCTGTTATAGGGCGTCTGTGTCACTGATGAGTTGTCTGGTCTGCTCTGCTGGAGGTTTTGTTTGTCCCTCTCCAATGTGAAGGGGAGATACATGTTGACATTATGTTGACATGTATGTTGGCGCATTGTTCTTGTTTACATCTTGACTGTATGACAATGTACAATGTGACTGTTTGGGAGGTGATTAATATTGCTGTAGTACAGTGGACAATTAGACTACATGACGGATGTGAGGTTGTAATGTACATTTCCATCTCACAGTTTCCTGCTATGTTAGATATGATTGGCCTGTTTCTGTGCATGAGCGGACCCAGTTGTGGTCTCTGTTCTGCAGTGTCAGTGTTGCAATTTGTACCACATTGTCGTTGGATGTGCTGTGATTGCTATGTGTGTGTGCTGCATTGTGCCACGGGGATAAGGGACATAATCCTGGGCCATTGTGGGTGTGCAGTGTGCTACACATCGTTGTGCATGTGTGTCATTGTGCCAATCTCCCCCATCCCCCCAGTTCCTGGTCATTACTGTTGATGTTGTGTCAGGTCCTAATGAGCTATGTCCGTACTCCAAAAATACTTGCACTGTCTCCACAGTTTTTGGTTTTGGTGTGTTTTTTTTGTTGCTTTTATAGAGCATTTTCTCACATGACGCATGGGAATTGCCACTTGGTAAGGCTGTGGGACACAATTCTATACCTATCAAATTTTATAAAACATTGTGCTACCTGTGTTTTCTAATGTCATACAAAAGATCGGCACCACAGGGACTACTCCTCTGACATGGGATATCTCTAATATTGTTTTTCTCTTAAAAAGGGCAAACCTCCTGATGAATGCGGTTCGTACCTGCCTATTTTGCTTATAAACACGGGTGCCAAACTTTATTCCAAATTGTTCGCTAACCTTTTCTGGCACCCTTGATGCCAGGTCTGATCTCAGGTCAGCCACATTGCTTTATCGTGGGTCAAGGAACTACAGTACATACTAACACTGCAATCACAGCCTTTGATATGAGAATCACACTGGGAGCAACTGGGGCATGATACCTTTAGATGCGGAAAAGGCTTTTGACCACGTAGTTTGGGGTTGTTTATAGTCACTATTACTGCCTTCGGAATAACTGGCCGATTCCTTAGGTGGGTCTGAGCCTTATATTTTACACCGCAGGCTAAACTGAGCTATTTAGGCACTCAATCTATGCCCTTTCATATATATAGAGGGGCACTGCAGGGCTGTTTCCTGTGCCCACTTCTGTTTGCTCTTTACATTGAGCCTCTAAACAGAACCTTGATGATCAATGATAGAGTTATACCACTATGCTCTGGAACATCAGCTTTTAAGGTTACGGCTTATGCAGACGACATCGCGATCTTTACAGCTGATCCAGCAGCCTCTCTAGAAATTATTAAGGAAGAGGCAAACATTTTTAGCTCATTCTCTGGTTATAAAGTAAACACCAGTCAGACATTAGTGATTGTGAACTTTAAACCTGTTAGACCCATACCAGGCTTATGTCAAGCAGCAACCTATCTCGCAGGGCGTATTACTTCAGAAATACAAACATATTTAATTTGAACTATGAATCAGTGTTCGAGGAAACTATTAAAAAGCTAAAGCGATGGCATAATCTCCCCAGTAGCATTATTGGTAGATGAAACATAATAACGATGACGATTCTACTTGAATTCTTATACTTATTCCAAGCTATTATTTGGGGCTATAAGCGGTCTCGCCGGGCGATTAAATCTATAAAACATCCTTATATCCCAGGTGGGCTCTGGATTTTAAGCTTTATTTCTGGGCTTCTTTTTCAGTGTGCTTCCATAGTCCTTTTGTAAATAAAGACTACATTTTCTACCATCAGTTTTTACTGGGCATATAAAGTGCTAGATTTTCATATTGCACACTAGATCCGAATTACTATAAATGTGTTGGTTTTAAGACTATCAGGGGCACAGTTTCAATCTGGCGGGACATTGTTCATGGCTATTGGCTCCCAACCTTTCGCAATAGGTTCCCATTTCTGCCTGTGATTGTTAAGGATAATTGGCAAAAAGATGGGCTATATATGGGGTGGAGAGACCTAGTCATTTATACAACACTACTGGCTTTAAGACCTTTCTAAGTCTCCAAAATGTACTTTCACTTCCTCAACATTTCTATTATAAGTATCTTTTGATCAGAGGTTTCTTTTGAGGGCGCAAGGGCTTGTATCAATTTCACACATGAGATCCTGACATTTATTCATGAAGCACTCCCTAAGCATTCAATACGTATTGCTAACCAACATCTTACACAGCCTAGAATAGATCCATGTGTACAGCTTGCCCTGAATTGGAGCCACATTTTGGGGTCAGATATCCCTGCTGAAGTGAACAAGAATGCATTTACTACATTAAAAGAGGCACTAGTGTCAGTGAACTTTAAGCTGCAACATTTTAAGACACTATATGTGCTATACTATATTAGCAAGAAGATAGCAAGTTGGGGGGAAAAAGAGGCGATCAAGCCCTGGATGAAAAAACAAAATGTCCCATATGTGGAGCCACTGCAGCCAACATAGTCCATATGTTTGCTACATGCCCGTTGATTAGGAGATTCTGGGACGATATTAGACATGGTTGTGGAGATAGACGGGGACTAGACTTATGATTGACTACAAACAAGATAATGAAGGGTTTAAAGAATGATCCCACCCCTGCATGTCGTGCATTCTTGGCTATCTTATTAGTTACTGCAAGGCGCACTATTGCCAGGGCTTGGATCTCTCCTAAACCCAGTAGCTCGGTAGAATGGTGGACGATGTTGGTTGACATTTATGAAAGGGAAACAGCTGTTGCAAAACCAAAGGTATCAGTGCTGCCCAGAAATTCCAAACTATTTGGCATAGGGTACTCAAGAAATGATAATTTAAATATGATTCTTTATTTTATATGTTTTTGATGTATTAATGTTGTTTAATAGAAACTATGTGATTTGATTGCCACCATGCTTTGTTTGGAGTATTTTCCTTTTATATGTATATACTATAACAATCTCCCTTTGCATTAATAATAAAACATTATCCAAATAAAAAGGAAAACTGTGAATTAGCATTCTGTGTTATGGAGTGTAACTATGTGGAATTGTATTTTGTGTTGTGGAGTGGTATGTAGTGGAGATTAATTATTTGGTGTGCAACCGAATTTTGTGGCATGATGTGGAATTCTGTGGTGTGTATTGGATGTATGTCGTGTGTTGTGTAATTATGTTGTTGAGTTGTATTATTTGGTTTGTATCGAATTATGTGGTGTGGTTTGTAAATGTGTGGAGTTAAATTGTGTGGCATGAAACTGTGTGGATATCTTTGCCTATACGTTTTGTTTTGTTGTATATTTGTGTGGTTGCTATGTGTTATGTTTATACCCGTTTGGTGAAATGGAGTGTTGAGTGCAGTTTTGTAAATTTGAGTAGAATGTAGTGCTATGGAGTGGTGTGTAGGACAGTGGTGTGGATTTGAGGTGAGTGGTATCATGTGTTATGGATCTGCTTGTTTTGTAATATATGGATTATAGTGTTGTTTAGTTGAGAGGTTTAGTATTATGCTGACATTAGTTAGATCTTTTGACTAGGTGTGAGTGTTTGATTGGTTCAGATGCTCTGTCCATTACCACCCCCTTTTGTACCGCTTTTGGCCGCCATAAGTGTGGCAGGGTATGCTCAGACATGAGTCCCTTGCTCACTTTGCCACTGGATTCAAGTAAGCCGGGCTGAAGACGGCTGGAATGCCAGAAACCAGTCCTCGGAAGCTTGTTTCCGGTCCAGGGAAGGCATGGCTTGGCAGTTCGGGTTGGACTGTTCCCATGAGGCACAGGGTCAGACTGATTTGCATATAGCCATGTCTGAACTGGGGTGGCAGAGTGGGGTTAAAGAACGGTGATGGATTAAACCCAGATCTTTTGACTTGGTGTGAGTGTTTGATTGGTTCAGATGCTCCGTCCATTACCACCCCCTTTTGTACAGCTTTTGGTCGCCATAAGTGTGGCAGGGTATGCTCAGACATGAGTCCCTTGCTCACTTTGCCACTGGATTCAAGTAAGCCGGGCTGAAGACGGCTGGAATGCCAGAAACCGGTCCTCAGAAGCTTGTTTCCGGTCCAGGGAAGGCATGGCTTGGCAGTTCGGGCTGGACTGTTCCCATGAGGCACAGGGTCAGACTGATTTGCATATAGCCATGTCTGAACTGGGGTGGCAGAGTGGGCTAAAGAACGGTGATGGATTAAACCCAGATCTTTTGACTGGGTGTGAGTGTTTGATTGGTTCAGATGCTCCGTCCATTACCACCCCCTTTTGTACCGACATTAGTTATACTAGCACCTGACTATACAAGCATAAGTAGTCCATTTGAAGCTAAAAAACAAGTTATTACATGTTTAACTTTTACACATCCATAAATACAAACCTAACGAACACTAGGCCATAGATCCCATTGGACTGTTCTTGCTTTTCATGCTGATGAGGGAGATCTTATATGTCCAGCTTTCCAGTTATTTGTTTAAAATGACTTCTTTTAAAAGCCAACTGTCTTCAATGGAATATTGTATCTAATTCAAATAAGTATTTGTAAACTGATGTCATGGTTGTGTTACAATGCTCAGTATTTTAAAAATGGATCACACTCCTTACTACCTATGAAAGTTGTGGGAGGAAACTTGAAAATGTTTTGTGAATTCCAAATAAAAGGCAAAGTAAATATGGATTAGCATGCCTTCAAATTGTTGCACCTTTTTCTTTCTATCCATGTGAATGTGTTTTCCAGGTGGGAAAACCCCTTCTTCCTAAGACCAAAATTTTTCATTCCCAAACTGGGAAGATATTTACTCCTTCCTTTACCATGAGTAAATCTACAAAGGGTTTAATATGGGAACAGACTATGGAAAAATTTGCAAACACCCTCATTCTCATAAATTTGCAGATATTCCCAAACATCCCAAGGCTTTCCATGAAAGTGAAACTTCGATTCCCAGTATCTTGTATGAGATTAGTAATATTCCATATTTGAGGAACACTACACGTTTAAAATTGAATAAAGCTCCCAAAATTGTCTTTTGTATATTATTTGCACTCATACATAAAGTCACTTGAAAGTGCAAGTAGAACATGCCAATGATTTTGTGAATCAGGCTAGCAGCATTTAAACATGTTACCTGCACATCTAAAAGTCTGTCCCTATGTGGAATACACAATGGAAAGGGGCTTTATCTGGAGATCATCTACAGATATGTTAATCTTTGAACTAATACAATGGCAGCGAGGGTTAATTAAAGCTGCACTTACCCTTCCATCACTATATGTGTTTCTAAAAGTGCATAAAGCAGGTGCCCACCTCTAAGGTCCACTGCCACGAGACCCAATATATACATGTATACAAAAACAGAAGAGAGGCACACAACAAGTAACATATATTGTTCAAAATAGACAACTTCTTTATGGTCTTCAGTGTGGAGTATTCTTCTTTATTGATATTATACGTGGAGAGATACACACAGCCTCAGCAAAAGTGTTTCACCCAGAAGGGCTTCCTCAGGGCTGGTAATATACCAATAAAAATAGTACTTTAATAATATATGCACCAATTAAAGCACGTGCCAGCAGACATATTCAAAAACAACACACACTATCACACAAAAAAATATCCTATACAGGATATTCTCCTTCCTCTCCCAGAACTTATAAGAGAATAGAGACAAGTTAAACTTTAGCATTACAACATGCATAGTGTTGCAATTGCAGTGAATACACCCACACTATAAGCACTCACACAAGGAAAGCACAAAGAAAAGAAGAAAAGACGACCATGATAAAAAGGAAAAAAATAATAATTTGTTTAAACACAAAATGAAATTCAAAAAATTAACAGACCGTGCTGGAAATTAAAACAAAGAAAAGAGCGTGAACCCAAGCTGGAAAACTACGTGCTGGGAAGAAAGACCAAACCCCAACATAGACTGCCTAGATTGATTGTATAGAAACAAAACTAGGCCAATGACACCCATGTGCTATTCCATAAATTTCTTACAAACAATAACTTGCAAATAGGTAATTTACCTAAAATTCAAACACCTTATCGCATAGTCCAAGGGTTGGTACCCACTCTCAGTTTTCCAAAAGCCCTCCACATTATATAAACAGAAACCAAAACTACAATCAGACGAACCTTTCCCACTCGAGTAATTAGATAGTAGCGTGTTCAAGAAATCTGGCCCATACATTAATGAGCCCAGAGTAAAGTACCTCATTATTTTTTCAGATTCAGTTCCAACATTGTTAGGAGAAGTACTTCATCAAGCAAACAAAGGGGCATATTATCAAGACAGGTGATACAATTATCGCCACTTTAGCGGCAGAATACTGACGCTAAAACGGCGATAATGGGCTTGATAATATGCTTTATGGAATTCCAATTGAAGCCCAAGTTAGATGTCCTTCACATTCAACATGGGCTTCAATTGAAATTCCACAGAGCATATTATCAAGCCCATTATCGCCGTTTTAGCGGCAGTTTTCTGCCGCTAAAGCGGCGATAATTTTATCGCCTGTCTTGATAATATGCCCCAAAGTTGCTTGTTCCCGGGATAAATTTGGGGCGTTCATCAGTATACACTAGAGGGTTTTAAACATGCAAAACGCATCAAGTGATGAAAGAATAGGATATTCCTGTCACTCAAAGATATGAGTTAACTTATACCAGGTATTCATTACGGTGTACCTGGGGTCTAACCCTTTCTAAAGAGATGCACTCAAGACCACGGTTCATAAGTTTCCCGTGGGCTAATGCATTCTACACCGTCTTAAAAAAAGATAACATACAGAAGTTAAACGTACACCGAAGAATCCTTCACCAGCACACAAAACCGCATCAATGTATTTCAGCCCACTAAGAGCCAATCGCAAACTTTTCACCTCACCAAACACTGCATACATTGTAAAACATCGATAACAAACCAGAACTAATATCACAAATAGGTGCGTGTTTTGATTGCTGTCAGAAAACACGATTAGACAGCCGCGATCACATGGCACTCCTTCCAAAAATGGTGCACTCACTACCATATTCTTTCTGAAAGCACTGCCATATAAATGACATTTATCCAATTGTAACAAACACAATTTCTTTTCTTTGTTTTAATTTCCAGCACGGTCTGTTAATTTTTGAATTTCATTTTGTGCTTAAACAAATTATAATTTTTTTTCTTTTTTATCATGGTCGTCTTTTCTTCTTTTGTTTGTGTTTTCCTTGTGTGAGTGCTTATAGTGTGGGCGATTTCACGGCAATTGCAACATATGCATCTTTTAATGCTAAAGTTTAGTTTGCCTCTATTCTCCTTTAAGTTCTGGGAGAGGAAGGAGATAATCCTGTATAGGACATTTTTGTGCAATCGTTAGCGTTGTTTTTGAAAATGTCTGCTCGCATGTGTTTTAATTGGTGTATATATTATTAAAGTACTTATTTTATTGGTATATTAACAGCCCTGAGGAAGCCCTTCTGGGTGAAATGTGTTGGCTGAGGCTGTATGTATCTCTCCACGTATAATATCAATAAAGAAGAATTCTCCACACTCAAGACCATAAAGGAGTCATCTATTTTGCACATTATATGTTATTTGTTGTGTGCCTCTCTTCTATTTTTACATACAGATATGTTAATCTTCTATGAAAAATGTCAAAGACTAATTGAGAACCTACTGACATGTTTTATAGGGATGATCAGAATGACTGAATAAACTGGGGTGGAGATTACATCTTCCATGGCCACAAAGTATATGGATAGCTAGAGCTGAGAAGAAAAGATAGGAATCATGCTAAAGCAATTTTGTTTGAAACATAAGCTCCCTCCTCACTCAAGATAAGGAGAGGATAAGGCCCTCACCCTAATTACATCAGCAAAGGGAGTTCTAGACCTCACCTGCAGTAATGGAGAACATCCTACTCCTATGCTGAGAAATGCAAGGATGCAGCCTTTCCGCCTGCCCTGCTAAGAGCAGAAAGGTTGCTTACTTCTCTTTTGCTAGCTGCATGTTATTTACCTGCTAAATGGAGATAAGGTATTTCTCATATTAATGGAGACAGGCAATCAGGATAATGATTAATGTAAACTCATCCTCTAAATGCAACAGGGGGGGTAAAGGTAAACTCTGCTAAAATACCTGGTACAGTAAAGTAGCTGAATGATCAATGGTTAACAACTTGCTTGCACACATGTACTACTTCACAGTGGGTAAAATGGCTCCTGCCATTGCAGACAGGCAGCTATGGCAGCTATTTGTTTCACCCAACTCTGTGTCTCCTTTGGCTTGAAGGCAGGCACCAGCTCTCCAATTCCTGCTGCTTTTTGCCTGCTGGTTTTCACAGATTCTAAGCCCGTTTATCTCCACACACTGAGCAGAACAGATTACATAACACCGCTGGGCACAGCCTGTCTTCTATGTGTACATAAGACTATGCTACATCCTCCCGTTTGAAAGGGTGTCTCCCATCCCTAGCTCTATCAACAACGAATGCATTAAATTGCCAAAAAGTGCACACAATATGATTGTGTTATCCCTGGTTATCCTCCTGTAAAATAGGACCTAAATGTTCCCCCTCTCTGAAATAAAGACCGGATGGTTGTGTGCGCTGAATAAAAGGAAAGGCAGCCATTATCTGAGCATGAGCGTGGACAAGATGCACACAGAAACAGTGGGGGGGGGAGGAAGCACTGCATTTGTGTTTGGAGTGTGGGAGAAGGACTTTTAATGTGAACCAGGAGTGGGAAAGCAACAGAGGGTGAACGCAGCCGACTTTGAAGCTTTGTGAGCTGAAGAAAGAAAAGGCAGCCATCAGATGAGCAGGAGCGCTACTGGGGGACGGCTAAAAGAATTGTTACATGTAACAACACATGTAAGAGGGGCAGTCCTCATGGGAGGTTACAACATGAGGAAAGGAGGTACTAAGGAGGGGCTTCTAAGTCCGCTAAAAAAGCAGAGCTTAATGTCCATACCTGAATACAGTATGTCTCGAAAAGGTAGCGCAAGTGCTGCTTATGCAAGACCCAAAAACATGACTTGGCATATCCAGGCATCAGTCAATTATTAAAGATGCCTTTTTTGGGTAAATGTAGACTCGAGCCAATTGTCGGTATGGGGTATGCTTTCCATAAATATGGAAACTGGTATTATTTAGTGTTAAATATTTCAGTCTTTCTACATAAGTGTTATAAGTGCGTTATAAGATATAAGGTTCTGTTCCTTATATTTGAGTTACACAAAAAATCACCTCAGTAAATATTAGAGAATCCTCTCCCCCAACAGCGCAACAACAACCGCCCAAAAACACATAAAATCCTTAGCTAATGTATGTATATGAACAAGCTTACACTTCAAAATATTCATGAAAGGAAAAAAGTAATGAACTCGTTACCTACCAGAAATGAATATTAGCAATAAATTATAGGTTTATCACCTCCTCATCTTAGTCATCATCGCTCTTTGTCCTAGTCCTATTGTTTGATATTAAGAAGAAGCCTCTCATGTACCAATAAGCTTTCACATATACTTTATTCTTTAGAAGATACACACTCCAATATACCATAATAATTGTCCACAATTGTTTCAATGCAGCTTTTAACACCCCATAGCAAAATTCAAAGTCATCCTTATTGACCTCCAACCCATTATGGATCACAAACGTGTTAAGACAAGAGCGGACCATCTGGCTTCTCTAAATAGCTCCTGTAGAAACAAACCAGCTGAATCTTCCCAGGATGTTGACGCAGCTGTCTGATAGAGCAGCTTTGTAAGTCCTTTAGGATCACAAACTCAACTGAAACATATGCCTAATCCATGGCTTGTTTTACCCACATTTTCAAAGTTGCTCCTGTAGAGACAAACCAGATGACTCTTCCCAGGATGTCGAAGCAGCTCTGATAGAGGAGCTTTGTAAGTCCTTTAGGCTTATTTTTCCCATTTATTCAAAGTTGCAGTTGTCATTTCCTTTACTTTATTTGCCACTCCATGACCTAAAAATACATTGTTTGAGGAACAAAATTGTTTTGTTCTGGACAAATTCATCACCAAAGCTCTCTTGTTGTCCAATGACTTAGGAACCCTTGAGTTTGCCCCATCATCTACTATTGACAGGACTGTCTCCAGTGTAAAGTGAAGCTGTTTCTGTTCTTTAGGTCTTAACTGAGGATCAGACCTCAACACTGTTCTACATGGAAGGAACTTTAAGTATGGGTAGGTAATCACCAATGCACCTAGCTTTCAGAATCTCTTGGCTGATGTTATTGCTAGCAAAAAAGCCACCTTCACCGAGACGCAAGGCATGTCCCCAGACTCTAATGACTTTTCTGGAAAACCTTTAAGAACTACAGATAAATCCATTGTACCCGTATAAAAATCAGTCCCTGGTCCTTTTAACCTAAACATCTTGAGAAGCTTAAAAACTAAAGGTACAATCTTAGAAATATTTCCAAGAGTCTCTTTTAAAACCTCTATCCACTGCCTGCAGTATCGAAGGAGATAGGGCTGAAACAATATTTTCAGTCAAAAATTGTTAAAAAGGGATTGTTCGCAAGACCTTGCATCAACCCCTTTTCACCATTTTTAAAAATGTTTCCAGTACCATGCATATAACACAAGAGTTTAAAGTGAACTACAAGTCTAAATATCAATTGCTACCTCCTTTGAAAACCCTAAACCCTAGAATACTTGTCATTCAATCCAAGCTGTGAGACATAAAGTCCTCAACTGTGATATTGACAGATAAATATTGAAGTGGAAGCTAAAGATGTCAACCTTCCAATAACAAAGTCAGTAATGATAAACTGGGGCATCAGGACCAAAACTAAGTCACAAGGAATATTTGTGCCTGCTTGTTCCAAATCTTCTACAGTACCTTCAGAAGGTGAGGTATTGAAGGAAACACAAACAGAATTCCTTACAACCACTGAAACACCATTGCGTCCACTCCCCACACCTCCTGATGCCACGTCTCTGAACAGAAGTCAGATAAAAGTGCATTGTTTAGAGAGGTGAATAGGCTTGGGTTGAAGTGTAATTCACCTTGCGGAATAAACAGAATTTGGTAACTCCACATTATTCTTATAAAGCTGATATCCCCCCAAATTCCGCCTATTGATGCATGGCAATAATCTGCCCTTCAAGCCTGGCGATGTTCATGAGAACAACACAAGGCTCTTGCAACGTGCTCTTGAGAGCAAGTTTTGCTGGCCCCTGATGCAATTTCCAGTTGCCACAGAGACTTCCATCGCCATTTTGTAACACTGATCTTCATGAGCAGTTAGGACTTCTCGAGTAGATTTTTGACTTGAATAGCAGCTAAATCAACTATGAAAACACCCTTTCAAGTGAACATCCTAATAGAACGGATGGTTCAGGTTGTTTTTTAGTGCGAAAAACATTTTTTTTCATTTTACTTTTTTTCAACAGAAAAGAAGTGCCACAGAGACTACAACTTCCTCTTCCTGTCCAGAAGGCTCCTCCCAGTGCTTTACCCATTGCCTGGTCGCTTTTCATTTTTGATTTTGAGGTGAAAGAATCACTCTCTTTGTCTTCAATTTTTGCTGCATATTGATTTTATGGACTTTGTGTTTGTGACTACACAACAAGTAAGTAAACAACGCTTGGATAAGGCTGTTGTTTGATAGAGAGCATGCACCAGTGTAAAAGTGTTTTATTCACTTTTTACATTTGATTGATCTTGTGGTGGGTGGCTTGGAGTTGCAATATGGACCTCTTTGCTTGCATTAATTCTTTTAGATTTTTTAAGGGGAAAAGGTTCATAGTTAAGTACTTTTTCTCCATGTTTGTGAAATTTGCACTGTTGATTTATTTCACAATGTGGCATAGTCTGCCTATGGGCCATCCAGCCAGTACTTGGCATTGGGTATATAAAACAACTATTTCTGTAGTATATGTTGTTTTAGAACTTTGATTTAGGGATGGCATTGAATTAAATGCAAAATATGTTATTTTTAATAATATTTTTTTCTGCAAAAAGTGTATCTTGATGATGTAATATTTGTATGCCGTGGGAAGGTGTGTGTTGTTGGAAGTGTTTTATTGCTGACTTAATTTTCGTTTTTGGCATTGCTGAATGAATGGTAGTGTTTTCTCCTTTGTTTACCATGCTTCCTTTGTTTGCTGGACAAGTGACCATTTTTGTCTAGCTAGTCAGTGTGTTTCCCATAGGCCAACATTTTGTCGTTCTTTTACATGCCATGTGGCCAGCAGCTATTTTGTGTAGTCAGTATCCACAGGTCTACATTTGTTCTTTGTTGTCCATGCCACTTGCTTATTGTTTTTTGAACTAGTGGCAAGCTGCCATTTAGGTTTGTAGTCAGTGTATCTTTTGACATAGGCTTGCATGTGTTCCTTATTTTCCATGCCTTTTTGCTTGTTGTTTAAACATGTGTCTCATGCTTTTTTTGTAGCTAGTCAGTGTACCTTGCCATAGGCCTGCATCTGCCTTTTATTTTCCAAGCCTTCTTGCTTGTTGATGTTTGACATGTGGCCGGCAGCCATTTTTTGTAGCCAGCCAGTGTTCTGCTTTTGCCTTAAGTTTTCATGGGTTCTTTGTTCTCTGTGCCTCCTTGCCAGAGGCCATTTTGTTCAGCTAGCCAGTGTGCTGCTTTTGTCATAGGCCTGCATGTGTTGTTTGTTGTCCAGGCCTTCTTGCAAGTTGTTGTTTGAACATGTGACCAGCAACCATTTTGTGAAGTCAACCTGTGTACTTTTGCCAGAGGTCTCCATGTATTCTTTGTTTCCCATGCCTTCTTGCTTGCTGTCGTCTGAACATGTGGTCAGTGGGTATTTTGTGTAGCCATCCAGTGTGCTGCTTTTGCCGTAGGTCTGCATGTGTTCTTTGTTGTCTATACCTTCTTGCTGTTTGAACATGTGACAGGTAGCCATTTTGTGTGGCCAGCTAGTGTGTTATTGCCATAGGACTGCATGTGTTCATGGTTGTCCATGCCTTGTTGCTTGTCGTTGTTTTAACATGTGGCCAGTGGCCATTTTGAGTAGCCAGCCAATGTGCTATTGCCATAGGCCTGAATGTGTTCATGGTTGTCCTTGCCGTCTTGCTTATTATGTTATTTTAACATGTGTTGGCAGCCATTTTGTGGAGCTAAGCACTGCGTTAAATAGTTTGTTCCCGGTTTTCAAGGCAATGTTCTCTGGACATTGATAGGAGAGATCTTCAGCTTAATATGGTTGAGGATGATTTATTATGCATGTGCAGTATTTATATAATATTATATGCAATTTTTTCCATTTTGCCTTACACTTCCTTGACTCCCAAATGATTTCTCATAGTCCCTACTGAGACACCAGCGGTGACGTTTTGTACATTATTATATTTTTCCCTGTACTGCATGCCTGTCATATGTATCTTAGGCCATAGGCGCACACCAACATTTATTTTATTAAGGATTATTTTATTTCATGTTCCCCTGCAATGGGTGTACTCCCTGCCTGCCATAGACGCACACCAGTATTAATTTTTATAAGGAATACTCCATTGTCGCCTTCACCAGCTGCCTGCCATAGGTAACTTAGTTCATAGGTGGACACCAGCATTAATTTCTTTTAGGATTATGTCACTTTGCCCTGCACCCCTTGCCTGCCATAGGTGCACACCAGCATTAATTTTTAAGGGATTATTAAATTTTTCCCTGCATCCCTGTCTGCCACAGGTGTCTCATAGGCCTTGGAGGCACATAAAGTAAACTTTTTCATGTGTATGCTGTTGTCCTAATTGAAGTATTATATTATATTATGGTTTCGACTGGAATGAATACATTATTGTTAATTATTTTAAATACCCTCACTACATTGAATTGTCTCTAGGTATAAATCAAAATGTAAAAATGCCCCATTTCACTAAATCTTTTTCTTGTTTGTTTTTTTAAACACACAATAGACATCCCCCAGTCATGCCAGACAGTAGGCCGTCACAAAGGAACATCACACCACTCCACCGGAGTCCTCTGCTTCCGCTTGACGAGCTAAGTGCCACTGACAGAACTTAAATATGGCCCCAAAGAAAGGTGGTCTTGCCAAGAAAGTGGCCAGTGAGAAGGAGAAGAATCAGATTGCTACCACTGGTGTGCTGCCCTCCACCTTTTTTAGGAAACATTATGTGCCTGCCACACATTCCTCTAGACAGCAAGCTGGGAGCAGCACTCCCACAGCAACAACAGCAAGCACCAGTCCAACATAAGCCCACGCCCATGTCTCTCAGAGAGGCAGCCACTGCTGTCATAGCGATCATCAGTGAGTCTAAATTTGGATTTGTCTTAGTCCCAAAGTACCTAGTCATTACAGGAAACTCAGCAAAGTGGACAATAGGAGTTGCAGCCAGCAACAGTTCTTCCTGAAGTAGGAGTAGACAAGAGGCTTGAATGATGAGCAAGATCGAGCTGTTGGACCATTGGGTTCACTATCTCTGGCAGGAAAAAGAAAGGTTACTCTATCATCTTCTCCAAGTCCCCCTTCTGATGTTATGGACATGGAATGGACCCCAGTCAAGTCTAAGATCCACCATGAGAGACTAGGTAAAAGGAAAGCTGCTGAAAGACTTAAAATTATGGAAAGTGACAGTGATGAGGATGAGCCAGTGATTGTCAGAAAGGAGTGTGGCGCAGAGGACAATAAGATGACCCCTCCTATTCAACCATCTCAGAGAGATGTGGCACTGGTTCCACCACCTCTGTCAACTTCCATATTTGTTTAGACCTACATCCGCCACTATCTCAGTCGAAGTATGAACTGAAGAGAGGCAACCAACACACCCGCCTACCGCGAGTACTTCATGGAGTCCCACCATCTTGCACTGCAAGACTTTGAGAACGCGAATACGTCATAAGGGCTCGCGATCACGCATCGCGAGAGTAAACAATAGCGAATACATAGATGCAACACGCAGCTGACATCTGGCAGGACATTTAAACAGCTCGCCTTCCCGAAGCCGCAAAAATCGCACTTCTGCACAAGAAATCTATTCCTGATTTGGATCAGAATAACTCCTCAGATTGAAATTTGGCTGCACTTTTTTGTGCAAGGACTCTATTTTTGGGAGGGGGGGTGGGAGGAAGGAAGTGCCCCAGCAGGCTCCTTCCATTGCTTTGTCCATGTCCTGGTCACTTTTCATTTGGATCTGGAGGTGGAAGGATTACTCTTTGTGGCTGCTGCTGGATATTTGTATTTGAGGACTTTTTGTTTGGATTACTTTTGGATTTTAGATTTTACAAGTAAGTTGGTGTAGTTTTTTTGGGGCATTGCAATTGCTGCAACTAAAATTTATAAACTTTTTCACAACTTTAAAAAATATATATTTTGGGTAGCCACAGTATCCAGTAGGCCCAGGGTTAGTCATGGGTGCATGATACAACTGTTTCTTTGAGTTTTGTTCAACTTAAATATAATTTACGGCATGGATGGCATGGAATTAAATAGCTCACTTTTATATGTGGAAGTTTTTTTTAATTTTAGGGTGTGTGTTAAAGCCACACTAGCCAGTAGGCCCAGGGGTAGTCAGTGGTGCATGGACCAAGTCTTTCTGTGAGGTCTCTTGAAGTTAAACATCATTTAGGGCATGGATGGCATTGGATTGTGGTGATTTTTGTGTGTATTTTGATTTTTTGGGTGTTGTTGGGGCCTAGTCCAGGGCCTGGCCATGTGGGTTGGGGCCTTTTGGAGGCCTTGTCCGGGGCCCGGCCATGTGGGTGGGGGCCATTTTGATGCCTGGTCCAGGGCCTGGCCATGTAAGTGGGGTTCTAGGGGCAAATTTGAAGCCAGGCAGTGTGCTTTGTGCCATAGGCCTGCACCCAGTCTGCCTTGCTTTTATCCATTATGCCAAGGGGTAGTCGTGGTGCATGGACCAAGTCTTTCTGTGGGGTCTCTTGGATTTAAACATCATTTAGGGCATGGATGGCATTGGAGTGGGGTGATGTTTGTGTGTATTTCGATTTTTTGGGTGTTGTTGGGGCCTGGTCCAGGGTCTGGCCATGTGGGTGGGGGGGCATATTGAGGCCAGGCAGTTTTTGCCGTAGGCCGGCAAGCTTGCGGTTGCGGGGAAGTAGGCCTAGGGTTATATGATGAATAGGTGCATGAAACAACTCTCTCTGTGGGGTCTCTCTTCTATTAATTTAAACATCCATTTTTGATTAGAATTGCAATTTTTATTTTGGGTCTTTCCGTTTTTGGGTGTGTTGTGTTAATAATATTAAATGCCTTTTTGCAATAGTATTTATTGAAGCACGACATGTGCAACATTTATTTAACTGATGTTTCTCTGGCTTCTTTGCTTTTAGGTGCATAAAGACTAGAACCAGGAATCATCCTCATCATCATCACTTGTTGTAGTGCCAGGAAGAAGTCCTGCTGCGGTGTGTGCACAACATCACGTGTGGCCACAGGCAACTCTGCAACTCGTACAATTGAGTCCTGTTGTTCTGACATCTGAACTGAAGAAGATGGGACCAAAGAAAAGTGGCTGTAGCTCCTCTACCAAGAAAGTTGCAGTGCCACTGCCTGTAAGAAGGAGCAGAAGAAGCAAGTGGCGCCACTTACCAAGGAGACTGGTGTGCCGACCAAAACTTTTTTGGGGAAAAAAAAACTTCACCTGCAGCAGCGGTGTCCGACGGGGAATAAGTTGGGAGCAGCACCTCTGCTTCATTGGTCTCAGTGCCACCACGCCAAGTTAGGCCCAAGCCCATGAATGCGGCAGAGGCAGCCACTTTAATTGCTCTTTAACCATCGACCAGTGATGTTGGCGTTGACTCATCGCAAAGTAGCATCCAATCATGCAGGGTGTAACTCATCTGACGAGTGTTCAACCACAGTCGCAATGACAACCACAGGTGAAACAAGGAGAGGCACAAGGAGAGGCACAAGGAGAGTTGCAAGGAGAGGCGTAAGGAGAGGCGCAAAGAGAGGCGCAAGGAGAGGCACAAGAAGAGGCGCAAGGAGAGGTGCAAGGAGAGTCACAAGGAGAGGCACAAGGAGAGGCACAGCTGCCCACAATGCTTGTTCCTCCAGAAGTAGCGGCGCATGAGGAAATCGAGATTCATGCGGAGGTACCAGCCGAGCAAGCCACTCCTGATGATCCATTGTCTTCCAGATCCCCAGCAAGGAAAAGGAGGGCTACTAGTACAACTTCTTCTTCAAGCCCCCTTCCTTCTGATGATCTAGATCTTGATTGGCACCCACCAATCCAGTCTGAGAGGGAGACCTGCCATGAGCCGACAAAGCTAGGTAAAAGAAAGGTTCCCGCAAGGCTTTCAGTTATGGGTGATGACGAAGAAGAAGTAGAAGTGGTGTATTCTGCTGCTGATGAAGAGTCTGACAATGACTACCCAGTCATCACAGTCATAACTCCAGCCGCAGCGGGCATGCAGCAGACACAGGTAACTACTACACCAACATGACCTACAGCTTCCATATTTTCTCTTCGGCAGGGTCAGCAGGGACCTCCGTCCAACTCGACCTCCATTACCTCAAGTAGTGGTGCACAACAGAGACAAATTCTGCCACGCCCATCCTCCACTTCATCTGGCATTGAAAGTGGCACCTCTACCACCACCACCAGAAATCTCAACTCCCCAGTTTGGGACTTCTTTAGTATTAGCAAAAAGGTGGAAAACCATGTTATTGGTTTGATTTGTAAACAGTTAGTAAGTCAGGGTAAGCTTGAAACCAACTATGGTACCGGATGCCTAAGAGAGGTCAACTCCAAAAACACCACAGCACCCGGAAAGCCAAAAGTACAAATCCAAATGTAGCCATTGATATTGCATCTTGTGATGACGAGGAGATGATCGTGCAGGGGGAGGTGAAGAAGCGAGAGACATTTTTTCTGGTACACACAGTACCCCTGGCAGCAGCACTGCAGTGGTAGCGCCCACACCCTCTACCCCAGCAACATCTAGGAGGTGCAGTTAGAGTCTGGTAGAGACACCAATTCGAAAAAGTACATCAATGAGCCTAACTGGGTTGAAGAAGTCTGGATCATCATCACATATGAAAACGGTCCAGACCACCATTAAAAGCATGTTTTGGTCGGAGTCGCCATTTGAACGCAACCACCCAACGGCACGTCTGTATAATGCAATGCTGGCTAAAATGTTAGCGCTGGACTTTCTCCCTTTTTCTTTCGTGGAAGGGGTGGGATTTCTAGAATTCGTGGCAACAGTCTGCCCTAAATGGAAGGTTTCCAGCCAGTCCTATTTTGCCAGAGTTGTGGTTCCAGCACTATATCAAGATATGCTGGATGTGATTGGGGCAGCTTTGCAGAAGAGTGCTGTTCACACTATCCACCTGACAACAGACATGTGGACCAGTTGCCAAGCTGTTGATTACATGTGCATCACTGCACACTGGGTATCTTTTGCGGGGTTAGAGAGAAGATAGCTACAGGTGTTGACAGTGTCACAATTTTTCCAGCTACTCAGAAACATGCAACAGTAGCCATGTTTGCCATGGAGAAATCTCATACGGTAGTTAACATTTTGGAGGAGTTTAACAGTAAGGTCTTTGAATGGCTGCATCCAGGAAAGCGCATGATTGGTTATGTTTCCATGGATAATGGCAGTAATATAGTTAAGGCCATGGCTGATGGTGGCTATTTAAGATTGCCTTGTTTGGCCCACAGCATTAACATTATTGTTCAAGATTTCTTGAAAAAAGGTAACACAGTCAGCAAGTTACTGACCACCTGCTGAAGACTCTGCACACATTTCAGCCATTCTTTTAAGGCCCGGAAGCACCTGAGGATCATTCAACGTGACCGTAGACTGCCAGTCAGAGGACTCATCCAGAAGGTGGCAACACGTTGTAACTCAACCTTCTACATGTTTGAGCAGTACTTGGTAATCAATGAGTATGTCTTTCACACACGGGCTGCTTCTATGAAAGACATAAGGCAAGAGGTGGAGGAATGGGACCTAGTTAAAAGCCTGACAGACATGCTTCGTCCTTTTGAGGTCTTCACCCGTGAAGTCAGCAGGGAGGACTGTACTTTGGGCAAAGCTATCCCATTGTTGAGCATGCTAGAGCACCAACTGAAGGCGGTGTCTTCAACGTTCCGAGTTCATGCTGAAAAACAAGAAGCATATCGGTTGGCGGAGAGATTATTAAGCTGCCTAGTTGACAATCCAAGGATTAAAGCAATACATTCAGAAAAACATTACATTTGTGCCACTATTCTGGATCCACGGTACAAAAAGGCACTGGCCAGCAATACATTCATTCCTTTCTCTGAAGCAGTTGCTTCCAAGTACAAACATTGGCTAGCTCTGTCAGCCACTCGGTTTGAAAAAGAGCGGCAGGAAATTGAAGGAACCACTACAAGTACTACTGAATCAGCAAGCCATCCGGCGTCAAGGTCCACTTCTGTGGCCGAAGGCAGTCACTTTCCCTCAGATCTGTTACCAACACCAGCCACCGTATCATCATTACCTACACCAGGCCCAGCCATAATATTGTCGGAAGTGGATTGGATAACTCATCAAGGGTTTGCTCGTTCCAGTGTTGATGCAAAGGCAACAGATGGTACGCAAAGTGGAGCACCACTGGAGGACCTTGAGTGGATGGTGCAGGCCTATCTGGATGACCCAACAGAGGTCTTCTTTGATCAGAACCCATTGGTGTATTGGTATGGAAAAGGCCTCAATGGCCACTGATCACCAAGCTGGCTATAAATTATTTGGTTTGGCAAGCGTGTCTTCTGAGTGTGTTTTCAGTGCTGGTGCCATTGTAACTTCAAAAAGGACCTGCCTCTCGCCCAAAAATGTGGAGAGGTTAACAATGATCAAGATGAATCAGCACTTCATACCACCAGATCACAAAATACGTGAATCCATGCAGGAAGAAGAGGACACCGACTTAGGTGCCGGAAGTTCTTCTCTGTTAGCTGACCTACTCCTGTTTCAATTCACAGAGTTTGAGGATGAGCTCTTGTTCCCTGACACCTAGGCTTGAAATACTTACTTTTTTTTGTCGTCCTTATTCACTTTTATTTCTGTGTGTCTTTCTTTGTTTTGCAACTTTTAGCACAACAAACCTCTAATCACATCAAATCCATCAGCAGCACTACCTTTGTCTTATTTCCATATTGAAGGTGCTGCTGTCTGTATTCCTGAAGGTTACAAGTTCACAACTAAGTCATGCTCCTCTATCCTCCTCCTCCAGACTTCCCCTATTCATTTCCCTCAAGGCAGATGGCCGGATTACGCAGAATCAAGAAACTGTCGCTTCGTAGACGAGTCCCCTCAAAATAAGTGGGACTGGAATGACTATGCTGACTGTTACTTCTGAAATTGACATGAAAGGCTGCCCTGTGGCCCTTCACTTAAGAATAAGATGCTGACAAAAAGTGGAACAGGTAATGAATGATGAGATGGCATGCAGTGGACAACACTGGCTGTCTGGCTCTGATGAAAGCAATTGCTGTTTGTTTGTTGTGCATGAAATGAATCCTGTGTATTCTGTTATTATTTAATCTTTTACACACTAAATGTAACTCAAGTCTACTCTGTTTACCTTGTTTAATGCAAATTGCACTTCTACTGCAGGGGCCACAACGTTGCATTTTTTAATATGGAAAATGTCCTTGGACTCACTGTGTGTAGAGTAGACTGTGACTGCATGAACAACATTGAGTTTGCCAACACCATGATGATGATGAGTCATGATGCCCAAAGTTATATAATATCTTCACAGTCACTCACTGGAATGGATGGATTATCATCGTCGATTTACGGAAGAACCATGGCCATTTCGTGAGTGGCAAACAGGTAAACAAGTCAACAACAACCACAGCTGAACTACATGTCTGTCTAGTAGTGGTATGGAGTGGTCGATCCAGTGTAGTGTTATGCCAGAGTCCAGACAGCGGTTCATCTAAAATTGCTGCTATGTGGCTTGCTGTATTAAATTAGATCTGCTTTGTCTGTCTGTGTCAAAGAGGTATGCTACATGGAGGTTGGTTCACTCAGTGGTGCCTGCCTTGACCGTCTGCATGGCCCTGGCCTGCTGAGTGATAAGTATTATCCTGGAAACAGAATCTCAGAGTAGGCACTTTAGAAATGATGCATGTATGTAATACTGTCGCCTCTGAAAGTGAAAGTGTTATTTTTGCACTACACACCGTGCCTTAGATTTTTCCTCTGGGGTGTTTTAATATCCCTTTCTGTGTTTCCATCGACAATTACAGGCCGTCACTTACCCTGTGCGATGGGAAAAACATTAACTCAGGCTTATCATATCAATCTGCAATTCCGCATCCGCCAGGCAAGCAGTGGACAGTGTGGTCACCAAGATTGATCGAAGGAGCGCCCGATGGAATGGAGGAGTACCGTGAATAAGAGGAATGGCTGGATGCATGCAACTTCCATTTTGACCAGTACAACTACAACATAGACTTACAGTATCCACTTCACTTGTCCTTATCTATTAAATAATGTTATTGTTGTGAACTTCTATGAGTGCGACTCTGTGCGTTAGCTCTCTGCTTCAAATTCATCCCTACAGGTATTTGATAAGTTTATTTGCTATTTTTAAAACGAATGTAATGTACTACTAAGTGTTTATTCTCTCTGAGGGCAGATAGGCAAGTGAAATTGCGGAATTGCTGCAGCCCTGTACTGTCTAATTGTTTAGTACTAGTTAGTAAGTTGTAGTATAGGTACTACTTTTCAGTAACCCAACCAACCATGTAGCAAACAACTTCATGCATGCACTTCCTTTATGTCCCTTAAAAGATTTATAGATATATTTGTATCCAAATATTTGTTTTTATTCATTTGTTGTTTGTCCATGCTGTGTTTTCTTTCTCTAAAAAAAAAACGTACTCAAAACCCACCATTCCAATCCATTTTTCAAACCCTAACCCTCTTCCCCTGACCTGTGTGGTTTTAATTGAGGTGTGACTAAATGACACCAATAATTCTACATGCTTGTTGGGGAGGATAAGGTCAAAAGCAACAGAAAATCAATTCAAGGCAGGTCAAGGAATCCGAAGATATTTTATTATTCTGCTTAACACACACCCAGGAGTATTTGCAGATCAATTCAGAATTTCATGTCTGCCATTGAGTGGATTCATCAACAACAGAATCCTCCTACACGTGACGAAAGCTTATGCTTCTGTGTCCTTCAGTACTAGTTCTTGTAGTAGCCATAATCCACGCAACTAGTAGTTAACTTTTGATTGAATACTTTAGCATTGCTTAGGCTGCAATGTATGGCACTGTTCTTGTGTACTGTACTATGTACTATCATACTGTTTTAATGCTCCTCAGGCCACTCAATGTCTCATTTTCTTTTTTTTCATATGCTGCTACTGCCAGTGTGTACCACTCCTACTACCACCACACCAATGCCATTTCATCCATACAGGATTCCATAGCCAACCTTAATCGCCATTTGCCATGCAGCAAGCCCTGTGCCTAGCCCTATTCTCAAACACGAATCACAGGTAATATAAGCATTTTGGGGGAGGAAGAATAATGGAGTAGTAGGAGAGGAGAGACTGACGGTAGTACTAGTAAAGTAGTAGGACAATTGAATTCGCTAACTCTGTCAGTGGCACTTTTGTACAAATTTGGGCGATAACTTTGACAATTTGAATCAACCAGCCAGTTAAGTTTCACGAAAACAAACGTACAGTTAATCCCACCTGCCTCCCCCACAAAACAGTAAAAATGCATATGCTATTTTTAAGTGGAAAATAAATAATTATTTCAACCCTAACAAAAATAAACTATCCAACAAGACCCGACTCAACCCCCTCCCTAACCCCAACCAATGTCCATGAAATGCCCCTAAGAAAAGTTCCAAAACCCCAACGCCCAATTCCCACCCCCCCAAAAGTCTTTAGAAAAGGGGCAAGGGACAGTCTCTCTCTACTTTGGCCGGCGGTGTCCTGTGGCCAGGTGGTCACTAGCTCTATCCGGAGGGACTGGAGCACGGCTTTCTGCCTCTCCACCTCCTGCTCAAGGTAGGACACTTGCAAGGTTAGTCGGTGCACACAAGCCTTGCAGGTACTGTGGGGGGAACCTGTTGGTTTTGCTGCTCGGCGGCAGCCGATGGCTCCCGAACCACGGCACCGTACCGCTGGAGGATTTCGCTGGCTGTATGACCCAGGGGCATCGGAGGGGGATCTGTTGTTGTCGATGTTGATAGAGAGTCATACTCCTCTTCCTGAGCCACCAGCCGCCGATATTCGGTGACAATTGCCTCCATCTTTCACTGCCTGGCCCTGATAGCCAGAGTATCTATATGAAGAAAGAAAAAATACTGTAACCAATACTCTTTAAGATTAACACAAAAGTAATTCAACAGAAAGTTGTGTCACAGTAGCACTAGCAACTTGCAAACACAGTAGATAACATTTGTGGCATTTATCTATCTAACCTCCCACTTCGTCGGCCTCTGCTCTACCATTAGTGGGAGTTTCAGGAATTCTATTAGCACTATATAGACTCACTACATTAGACTCAGCCAGTACACCAGTCTTCTTCTGCTCTCTTGTTTAGTGAAATTAGTGGGTAAACTTGGGAAAGCCGGCATAATTCCAGCGCAGTCAGCTTGCACCAAAGAAAAACAGACACAAGCCATGATGACGCAGACTCGTGTTACTGTTACCAGTCCAGTACATGCAGGTGGGGAAGCTCTTACTTTTCTATTACGGGTGGCACTGGCCATACTCTGTTACAAGGGGTACTGCTCAATTAATTTAACTTTCACCCTGCCCTGCCCCTGACTACTACAAAAGGAAAATGAAGAAGATAATATGATCATCTATCCCTTCACAGGATATTTGCTTATATAAAGGATGACTTTAGGTGCTTTGTTTTTATTGATTGAGAAAACACAGATAGACCATACATGAATGACACAGGTGAAAAAAAATTATTAACATAGGTAGTGAGTGGTCGCTGTAATCGCCGGAGGAAGGCACTTGTGACTTAACTTGATAATGTGTACTATACAATATAGATACACAATATATGCTGTGCTTGCAAACTACTGTTAGTCAAGGGAGTAGTCTGAAAAATTACAACTTCTACTTTCCTCGGCTTTGCTACTCTGGCACGGACGTGCGGTGTTACATGATCTTCAAAGTAACACTCTTCATCCAGTGACCGTCTACTCTGTCTACTCTACATACACCTATGCTACCTATGAGGAAGATACCATCCACGCATCCATCCATTCAAAGTAAATGTCAATCATTCTTCTTAATGTCTCAACTGGACAAACCTTACTTTTTCTCACCAAAAACACCCTTTTTATTTTATTTTGTAAACCGCCACCCATGCATCCGTGCTTGACTTGCATTTGAATTTGACCCAAAGGATATATTGCGCACACATACAGTTTCTGTTTCACCCACCCAGGCAGTCCTCTTTTATTTCTTTTCTTTCTCCTTCCACCCATCCTTGCTTCAGCCTTCAACCGGCCAATCATCAGATTCCCAGCCACCTGTGCCTGCATTCAAAAACACGAATCATTCTTTGCCAGTCATTAATTTAACTTGCTCATCCTTCACAGCTGAGTTGAATTTAAATTTAGAGGAGGCCATTGGTTACTCGTCAAATCCAACCGCTAATGCTATTGCTAATGCGAAGTCAAGGGTGACTGTCTTCTACCTGGTTGACAAAAACTTTGTTCTAAATTTGTAAGTCTTCTTAACAGTAAAGTGTACTTGAACTGTACAACATGTACACCCCTGCAGCGAGCCTACTCTTCAATCTCAATAAGTAAGGAATATAGTAGCTTACCACTGCCCGCCACTACCGAGGCATCCCCCACAGCAGTTCCAGCTGACACCGCATCCGCCCCTGAAGTGACCACCTCTGCGCTGGCCCCGGCACTGGTGGTGGGCTATGCCGATGGTGTTCCGCCTAGAAAATACATTTCATATTTTTAGATGCCATATACACTGCTCCCTATTTTGTCTAGGAATGAAAAAAATGTTACTACATAAACAAATTTAATTATTTGTGACTCTCTAGTCTAAACTAAAAATTCCCCTTTTGGAAGGGGAGTGTGTTTTCATTTATGCTTAGCCATAACATGCTACACTTTTTGGCACAACTGATGAATGCTTTGTTTTTAACATGCACCTTTTTTCTCATAACGAACAAGAGCAATATGTTACTCATCATCATCACCACTAGTACTTTAAGTTCCAACCGGGTGAGGGGTCTCCCACAATCAATGTGTATATCAGCCATTGTTCAGTTTTCATGAGTTCACAGTTTCTCTTCTAGTATGAAGTTGATTTCAATAAATGTTTTATATAATGCACAATTGAAAAATAATATACAGAGAACACACAGAGCTAGTTGTTTTTCTTTTAAGAAAGCTTTAAAACTTACATAGACTTTGTGGTTTTTGGTCATGAGTGAGTGAGCGAAAGTGTTTGCATTTTGCAGGCATGATTCTGTGACTCTGAGAGGTCGGGACTCTGACTCCGTAGTCTTATGTTCTAGGTTGTATAATCATTGGGGATCCTCGCTGCATTGGGGAGCTAACTAATGACTCTGACACACTAGCTAGTCAGTAAGGAGATTGAGGGTTCAATTTCTGTTATGACTGAGGTATGTGGAAAGTCTAACTGCGCCTATTATCACCAATGCCCTATTTCTTGTCATAGTTCTGTATGTGCAGAATAGTCCCTGCAACAGTAGTAGTATGTCCTCCTATCCAATCAAAAAGTAAACTAGTATCTTATTCTTGGTGGCAATTGACATTTTATTGTTGGGAATTGTCAAAGCATAAACATTAAGAAGACTTCAATAGACATTATGTACAACCCAGAGGATTGCACTCAGTGCCTAGAGCTATTGCTGAACAGGAGTTTTGATTGACACCTTTTGCCAACTGTGCAAGCTTAGCTACTTACACAGACAGACTAATAATAATAAATAGTAGTAGCACAGAGAGTCATAGTAGAGGCAGGAAAAGAATTTAGAAACAGTCTACAAGAAAATCAAAGACTATTTAGGAAAATATAGAATTATGATGAACGTTTGGAAAAAATAGGTGCTGTAACAGTTAGGGAAGTATAATTATTAATATTAACAGGAAAACTTACTGGGGCCAGCAGAAGAGCCCTCGGTGGACCGATCCTGGCCTTCCTGCTCCGCTGGTGCCGCCACTGCCACCTCTGTCCTCTTGCCCCTGAGAGGAGCTGATGTACATGAAAGAAAGACACAAACATGGATGATTGTTGTCAACGAAATCCAACATTTCAAAAAAACAATAACAAATTATTTCGGGGAAATAAACAACAATTGCACTAAATGTATTGACCTATTTGATGTGGTCTACTAGGATATTAGTATTGCTGGATTCGCGGACCGTCTACTTGGAAAGTTATGTAACTCACTAAACCAACTACAAAAAGTTTCTACTCGGACTGGCAGCACTCAGCAGCACGTGAAGTGACAGACACAGTCTGTCATGATTGCAAACCACTAAAACAATTCCCTACTACATAACAAGTCATAATATACTCAACCCGTCAATCCACCACCCTTATCTCTTCTTAGTGGCAGGAGTACAAAGGTAGGACTAGACTTGTGTCTCTAGTCTCTCTAGCATTACGCAGTTCTGTAAAGTACACTCATACATAATCACTCAGGCCAAATGAGCACAAAATTGAAAACAAGTAAGCATAGTAGCACCCCCACTGACTGAGCAGGCGAGCACCTGCAATCACAGAAGCTTTTGAAACATAATTTACCTGCAATGTAATCGGCAGCATTCTTGCTTTTCTGAAAAAACATATATTTGCAATGTAACACAGAGCAGAAGAAAACAAAGTAGTTATTAAATAGCTACTAGTACTCACCAAACCCAGGGATCTCGATGCCAAGCAGGTCCAACAGGTCTTGTTCCCGGTCCAGGATGTCGGACCACCGGTGCGTCACCTGGTTGTAGGTGTGCCGGACCCCAGACTCTCCTTACATGGCCCGGCACACCTTACCCCAGAGCTGGCGACGCTCCCGGAGGCCCTATCCGGTACCGGGCCAGCCACCTACCGCAATGGTCTTGGGGAGGTGGCGCTGCACAAAGAAGACCAGTGCGGCCACCATCACCATGCTGAAGATCTCCCTGGGACTTACTGACTCCCCCTTTATTTGGCCGCAAGGGAGCCGGCTACGGGGTGCGGGACTCTTCCCCTTCGACTTGCCAGCTCCCTTTGCCATGGTCCTGTGTTAAAAAAGAAAGGAAAAATAGAAAAGAATAGGGAAAAAAAGTAAATGAAAGAAAAGAGAGAGCTAAAAAAAAGTAGTTATTAAAGTAACAAAAAGTTGAAAAAAACACAAAATATAGATGTACAAAAATAAAGAGATAGATAATGAGTATAAAAGATTTAAAAAAGTTCAAACAAAGGATTACAAAGATTGAAACAGGATAGAAAAGGCTTGCCCAGAACCATAGCAATGAATGAAAACCAAGATGGCTGCGCCCATTGCAACCATGTGGGTAAGTTTGTGCGATATTTTCCCAGCGAGCACGCATAAAAGGTTGCGAGCACGTAATTGCGCCACGGGAACAGGAAATTCACAACGCGAGCATGCAACTAGCGACCGGAAAAGGAAATGCGCAACGCAAACAGTGAAAACAAGATGGCCGCGCCCATATACGACCGTATGGGTAAGTTTGCCGTAGCTGCGGTGAAAAAAATCCTGTGAACAGGCAAAAATAGAAAAATCCGCGATCTCGTGAAAGTTCGCGGATTTTGCAGACCTCGAGTACGCTTTGGCAGGAATTTGCGTACCGCGAATTAGCAAAATTCGCCCATACTTACAACCAAGCACAGCAAGCAATGTTACACATTCATCCTCTTCTAATATATCAATGAGATGCAGATATCTGATGGCTGCTCTGATACCCATGAGGCAGGATGACAGTTAAAAAATATCCAGGTACACGTGGTCTAATGAGTGTTTTCACAAACAGCTATTTGAGGGGCAATCACACACAATCCTCACTTAGCCCAGAACTAATATCAGAGGACACTCTTTGGTAGCATTGGGATCTTAGAAAGTTGTCACCTTCCCAGTTGTGCATGGCTCAGATCCACCTACGACACAAAAACATGGAACAACGTTCTGAAAAACATTTCATGGTACACTATGCACAAAATAGAAATGTCTCTTCCAATCTGCACACAGGACATGGAACATATGGCAAAGGTCAAATAGCCTAATGAAGAACAAAGGTATAGCATCTCACTGTGACAATGGCTAAAACCAGGGCTATGATGTCCCAGGAGCACAGACCTCATGCCAAGGGACATATTTAAAAAATACATGCTGTACAGCAGCAAGGCAGGTCATTATGATGAGCTAAGCGAAAGGGGAAGATGGACTGTGCATTTGAGCAAATCAAACACTCACCCCCAGTCAACTGATCTGGGTTTAATCCATCACCATTCTTTAATGGGTCCCATGCTCACTAGGCCACTGAAGTCAAGCTATCCTGGCTGAAGACGGCTGATAGCCAGAAACCGGTCCTAGGATGCTTGATTCCGGTCCAGGGAAGACATGGCTTGGCAGTTCAGGCTGGACTGTTCCCATGAGGCACAGGGCCAAGACTGATTTGCATATGGCCATGTCTGAACTGGGGTGGCTTGGTGAGCAAAATAACGATGGATTCAACCCAGATCTGTGACTGGGGGTGAGTGTTTTGCCATTGCCATTCCGTCCATCATCTTGTGTGTTTTGCTGTTCACCCTAAATGGGAAGGGTATGCCCAGATGTGGGTCCCGTGCTCACTAGGCCACTGGAGTCAAGCTATCCTGGCTGAAGACGGCTGATAGCCAGAAACCGGTCCTAGGAGGCTTGATTCTTTTCCAGGGAAGACATGGCTTGGCAGTTCGGGCTGGACTGTTCCCATGAGGCACAGGGCCAAGACTGATTTGCATATGGCCATGTCTGAACTGGGGTGGCTTGCTGAGCAAAATAATAATGGATTCAACCCAGATCTGTGAATGGGGGTGAGTGTTTTGCCATTGTGCAACATTCCATCCATCATCTTGTGTGTTTTGCTGTTCACCCTATGTGGGAAGTGTATGCCCAGATGTGGGTCCCGTGCTCACTTGGCCACTGGAGTCAAGCTATCCTGGCTGAAGACGGCTGATAGCCAGAAACCAGTCCTAGGAGGCTTGATTCTTTTCCAGGGAAGACATGGCTTGGCAGTTCGGGCTGGACTGTTCCCATGAGGCACAGGGCCAAGACTGATTTGCATATGGCCATGTCTTAACTGGGGTGGCTTGGTGAGCAAAATAACAATGGATTCAACCCAGATCTGTGACTGGGGGTGAGTGTTTTGCCATTGTGCAACATTCCGTCCATCATATTGTGTGTTTTGCTGTTCACCCTATGTGGGAAGGGTATGCCCAGACGTGGGTCCCGTGCTCACTAGGCCACTGGAGTCAAGCTATCCTGGCTGAAGAAGGCTAATAGCCAGAAACCCATCCTAGGATGCTTGAATCCTGTCCAGGGAAGACATGGCTTGGCGGTTCAGGCTGCACTGTTCCCATGAAGCACAGGGCCAAGACTGATTTGCATGTGGCCATGTCCGAACTGGGGTGGCTTGGTGAGCAAAATAACGATGGATTCAACCCAGATCTGTGACTGGGGGTGAGTGTTTTGTCATTGTGCAACATTGCGTCCATCATATTGTGTGTTTTGCTGTTCACCCTATGTGGGAAGTGTATGCCCAGACGTGGGTCCCGTGCTCACTCTGCCACTGGAGTCACGCTATCCTGGCTGAAGATGGCTGATAGCCAGAAACCGGTCCTAGAATGCTTGATTCCGGTCCAGAGAAGACATGGCTTGGCATTTCCGGCAAGACTCTTCCCATGAGGCACAGGGCCGAGACTGATTTGCATATGGCCATGTCTGAACTGGGGTGGCTTGGTGAGCAAAATAACGATGGATTCAACCCAGATCTGTGACGGGGTGTGAGTGTTTATCCATTGTGCAACATTCCATCCATCATCTTGTGTGTTTTGCTGTTCACCCTATGTGGGAAGGGAATGCCCAGACGTGGGTCCTGTGCTCACTAGGCCACTGGAGTCAAGCTATCCTGGCTGAAGACGGCTGATAACCAGAAACCGGTCCTATGATGCTTGATTCCGGTCCGGTCCAGGGAAGACATGGCTTGGCAGTTTGGGCTGGACTGTTCCCATGAGGCACTGGGCCGAGACTGATTTGCATATGGCCATGTCTAAACTGGGGTGGCTTGGTGAGCAAAATTACGATGAATTCAACCCAGATCTGTGACTGGGGGTAAGTGTTTTGCCATTGTGCAACATTCCGTCCATCATCTTGTGTGTTTTGCCATTCTGATGAGCTGCCTTATGCCAATACGAAATGGTAGGAATGCACAGTATGTACAAGATATTGTGCATTAATGTCCTTTCTGCCTGCATCTGCTCACAATTTGCAGCCAAGCATCAACGGAAGCACCATTGGACCATGGTGCAATGGTGTCTGTGTTGCTGGCAAGAACATATTGCTTCTCAACAACAATGACGTAAATGCAGCACAAATAGAGAAAAAAAGAGGATAAATGTAAACATTTCTTCTCTTTATGCCTGCTCTGGATAGTTGCAACCTTTTGGCAGTGACCCAGGTTCACAAGATAATGTAGATCTGGGCCAGCATCAGGGACTTGCATGGATGTGTCACAATCTACAAGGCCAAAATATATTCAGGGTTGCTTGACGGGACCTTATAGATGTGGCTAAGCCTTGTTCACCACCAGAACTTGACGAAAAGTGATGCCCGGCAGTGCACAGTGCTTGTAAAACATTATACAATGACATTGCTCATTGTAACATGGTGCAAGGGGTGCTGCCTCTGACGACTTTGTGCAACAAATGAATGGACAGACCACACTCAGCAGGCAAACTATGTAGCTGAAACTGTTTTCAATACAATATGGGACCTTTGTTGTGCTTCACACCGCAGACAGCAGCCATTTGTGTTCCTTGGCTCCAGTTTGCTCATTACATGAAAATACTGCACAGGGGATGAGCATTGAACATTATGGCCCTGTACAGGAGCACTACGCATCTTTACACATTCACATTTTGACTTGCATGTTAAAATATTTGTAGTGCAAATCAAAACCTCTCCAACCAGGGATGCTGTAATATGTTAGTGTGCTCCCCTGCAACACACAGGGAGGCTTGACCACCCAGTTTTAACTCATAAATGACAGGCCGGGCTGATGACAATTGTCCATGCACATTGCCAGATGGGCCCCTAACCGCCTTCTCGGCCTCCCCTGCAATGCATGTTCATTTCGGGCTACTGCTAGGCCAGGTGAACAATGTTTTGTTGCATGTTTGAGACTAAACATATCTGGCCAGTAACCTGACTTTCTAAACCCAAGACATATTGTTGTGTTGTTCCTATGGTACCCATGCAGGACTTGCGCTTTTGGATAACTTAAACTGTGGGATTGATGGCAGACTGGTTCCGTACACCCACACTGAGTAATGTTAGCCTATTTGCATATAAGCTAGCTCACAGTGCCAATAGTGTCTCCTCTTATCGGGGAGAGATTAGTTCCTGGCAACCTTAGAAAATGACAACCCTGATCCCTGAGATCGTAGACATATTGTACTTCTTTTTGTTAGTCACTCATGATCACTTAGTTTATCTCAGAGATACCCAGAATAAACAGTCTGGGCGTTTCAATAAGGATTTTACGCCTTAACTGCGGCAAAAATCCTGCCGCGGGGTGTTCCATTGAGTGAGCGGGCCGCGTCGGGCAATGGATACGCGGATCACTACGGAGTTAGTGCTCGCGAGGGCCGTTGGCTAATGGGTGCTCGGAAAGGGTTATTGAACAGTTGTTATTCTCGTGTAAAATATATGAGGTGTAACAACCATTAGACAGTAGCAGAGATATATGATTAGCAGTACTATAAATATAAAAGGGTAGTACAGTTCTATCTTTGTGCTATTAGCATGAATAAATATATGAATATAAAATGCATGATAAAAGTGTGTGTACTCCTACAATGCCTATGTAGATGTACCTAAATGTAGGTGTGAAGCCAAGAATCCCTCTAGGATTTAGTCAAACCCCATTACCTGAAGTGTGAGAATGCAGGAGCCCTTCTTGGTCTCAAGTTGGAAACCCCGCAAAGGATGTTCAGACCACTGTCAGCTGGAGCATCTGCATGCATGTGCCTCAGAGTCTCTGGTCAGTGTGTCGGCCTGGAAGTCTCGGTTCCCTCTAACAACGGCTTGCAAGAGGTGCTTTTTTTATACAGAAAGGTATATAGAGTCCCTTTGTCCCTTGTTCTTGTGTTAACCATTGTTGGGTATGAGGATGATGTATGTGATGAACCTTGTGAGTAGATATTAGGAAGGTGGTGCATAGCCCCTGCTGGGTTTCCAAGTAGCCTTAGGAATATTCATTTGTGCTGTGTTATCTAAAGATGAAATCATAGAACACTATTTTTCAGGGAAACCCTCCATCTGCACCCAGGCCTAGAACTAGGTAAAAGGTTCAGCTTGTGTTGGCCATTAATGGTGATGGAGAGAGGGTAGCAGAAAACTTTCAAGGGGGCATGCGGGCGATTGGAGAGTGGATGGCCTCCAATTGCCTAAAACTAAATTCCGAAAAAACGGAGGTGGTCATTTTCGGACATCTCTCACCCAGTTGGTCTACTACTTGGTGGCCGCCCACGTATGGGACCCCCCCTAAACCGGTCCCTACTGTCAGAAATCTCGGAGTGACTTTTGACGAGAACCTGAATTTTATGGCCCACGCAAACAAAACAGCAGCCACTGCCCACCATAAACTTAGGCTGATTAAGAAAATTATGCCGTTCTTGACAGCTGCAGCAGGAAAGACACTGGTAAGTTCCCTGGTGTTGTCCTCCCTCGACTACTGCAATGCTTATTTATCAATGCCCAGGCCAGAGTGACTAATAAACTGCAGACAATCCAGAATGCTGCAGCCCGTCTCCTGTCTGGAACCCCGAAGTTCATGCCAATCTCGGAGGCCATAAAAGATCTTCACTGGCTCAAGATCTGGAATAGGATTAAATTCAAAACCCTTTGTATAGTATACAAAGCACTGCATAATCACGGCCCGCATTTCCTGAAAGCCCATCTTAGGTTCCACTCATCCACAAGATCGCTTCGATCTAATAACCTCAATCTTCTGATGGTACCGCAAACCAAAACAGTCACTTTGGGCGATAGGCGCTTCCTGGTGGCCGCTCCGAGACTGTGGAATTCTTTGCCAGTAGCCATCAGAGAAAGCTCGTCCCTGATGCAATTTCGCAGAAAAATATAGTCCTGGCTCTTTGGTCAATAACAGCTGTCGATTTAGCCTCTGTGGGAACTTTATGCACTGTTTCTAGCGCTGAGACGCCTACGGGCATTTGTTCGCGCTCTATAAATTGTAAAAATAAATAAATAAATAAATAAATAAAAGGCGTTCAATCCTTAAAAGGCTCGTTACAGTTTATTGTAGGGGAGGTGATGTAGGTGAAAGGGTATGATATTACCTGGGCATATATTAGGGTAACTATATGAAACATAAGACACACTCCTCTTCCGAATAGTCAATAATAATATGCAAGTTAACCACTCATTTTAGTAGGTGTCAGCACATAAAAAATTTCAATAAGCCATTTAAAATATTTCTAAAAACGTTAAAATCGTTTTGAAAACAGTTTAAAAAGAAAGAATAGGGGGAAAAGAGAAATGTTCTAGGAATTTAGTGTGTTTTAAATTGTCCCTTAAGCCACAGTACTAATTGAGTTTTATTATAAAAGTTGAATTTCTAAAAGTGTCAAAAAAGCCATGCCTTTCAGTGAAAAAGTGTCAATTTTTTAGGAAACTTTCCAAATTTAGTTAAGTTTTGAATAAAGGAGAATCCACATTCTTTCCCAGCACACAATGAGCCAATTAAAGATTAATTGCCCTGGCTGGGAAACGCAACATCCTTGCTGCTTGCGGCATCAGGGGACGGTTCTTGTAACACTTCGCAAAGTATATCAATGGAGCACATATCATATTCAGTTATCCCAACAAATGGTGTAGAGGCAGCTGGTACTGTAGTCGATACCTGGGTGCTAGTGGTGCTAACGGTGGAGCTAAAGCTAACTCTAGTTGTAAAAGGAACCTGCGGATTTTCAAGGAATGCAGTTGTTAGTATAGGAACGTGCCGGGGACATTGCCGAGCATGAGACCTCAAGGGTTCCAGCCTGGTATTCAAGTCCACAGGCGTGTCCGTGGCACGTGTCAGACAGAGATCCAACACACATTTATCACAGCAAAATAGGCATTGAAGTCAAGGTAAGATGCAGTCCATCCAGAATGGTCTAAACGATAGGAACCAAAGGGGAACTCAGTTCCCATAGGCTAGGTGTACCTAAATGCTGTACCATGCCTTCACAGTATTTCCGCCCCAAGAGCGCTTTTGCCATCTCATTGGTGATTGGGCCGTCCATTGCGTATCAGGTAAATGACAATCAGGAATCCTGCTATTGCCAGCAGAATCAGAGGTAGACCTCCAAAGATGCAGTGTATAAAGTTTGGAATAACTCCGAGGATTGTATGAGGATTGTCTGAAAGATGCTAAGAAATCCTGACCATATGGTCCTAAATAGGTGTACAATACGACTCATATCAGACATATTAAAGATTCTGCAAAATGAAAGGGGCAGTTTTTACGTGTAAGTGCCTATATTTCACTCGAAGTCCCTGAGATTTGAAGATCAAAGGTCTGTCTCTCGAGCGGAGGTTAAGGGAACAGTTTGCTGTAAAAGCATTGCTTTTAGGCTACTCACAGTATCACATTGTATAAAAGAAACATTCAACAAAGGCCATAATGGCACCTCCCTGACTCTGCTTTTAGGGGGAAACAATACTTGCATACAGCAAGTAGCCCTGGAGTTAACAGTGACCAGATAGGCAATGCCCGGAAGCATCCCACAGCAACCTTGATTGTTCAGCATCAAGTAACTCCCATATGAGAGCAGCTCGAACACTGGTTTAATTGCAGCAGCTGGAGTCCCTTTCATGTTGCAGGACAAGTTTGCTACTGACCCATTACAAGCCCTTGCAATGTAATGTCCTGGCACATGAGAGAACCGCTCAAAGCGCTCTTGCAATTTGTACCACTTAGAAACACTTTTCGATCCCCACTCCAGCATCAAAATCTATATGGTAAATCCCAGGATTCCTTAATGTAATCATTACCCATTTTTTCACATTTGCCCTCCTTCCTTTGCTGAAGGCAATATTGAAACTGAAATGTAGTGACCGGTAGAGTTATGTGGCCATGGATAAGCCATTCAGTAGACAGTGCTTCCGCTACTGTAAATGATAGTCGGTTCAGTTTCTCAATATTTAGCATTGCATATTTAGCTCCCCTTTGTGCCATTTAAACCTGTGTATCTGTTAGATTATATTCAGAAAACAGAGATGTACTGTTTATAAAACGCCAAGGCACAAAGCCTGCAGGCAATGATTGCAGCGTCCAGCTTAATAACTTGATAGAACGTAATCAAGATTGTCCGTGTTGTAATATGGCAAAAATCTTGTTCTAGGATGTCGGTCCCTGAAGACACAATGTTCCCTAAAGAGTATATTCTGGAGGACAAAGTTGTTAGCCCATTGTCTACCACAGCTAAAAATTTTCCAAAGTTAATACATTCTATTTCTCGTATTCTCTCTGTGGCATCTTGTTGGGATATTTTCCAGATCTCATTATAGGCAGCGTAAACCTTGTCCAGCAACCATGTCCCAAACGATACTGTCCGGTATGGGAACTGCTGTAATGTTCACTGATGACAAGTCTCTTTGTTCTCAATGTGATGATTGATGTGGCTACAGGATTTAGTTGACCTTTTGGGCTGTAGAGCTTTGCTGAAGGTATGTTCAATTAATAAGCTTGCTAAAAGTTATTACTAAGCCTAGCCAGAAAAGAAAAAAACAGTATCCCAGTTATTACCCAAAGTTTTACCCAAGGAGATACCAGGTATGTGTTTTGAAGAAAGTGAAGAAGGTTCTTGATTTTTTGCTTGAGTGATTGTTTGGCAGGCGTTATTTCCAGTTAACTTGGATCCAAAGAAAATGTATCAAAGTTCATGAAGTAGCCAGAAGCAGTTCGATCAATTGCTGGAATTACATCAGGATTTGTTGATAATTGTATTTTGCTCTCATTGAGGCATGTTGATGTAGACATCTGTGTTTGGTCTAATTGCAACTTGGGTGTTGCTTTGAGTTCGATTTTGAAGTTCGTGTTCAAGGGGAACGAGTTCCATAGCATTGTTGCTTAGTCCTCCATTCTGTACAGGTGGCTCTTAAAACGTGATGAGTTTTCTAGAGTGCAGTGAATTATAGTATTCCATATCAAAACATTCCACAAGGGGCAGGCTCTCAGGCTCAGCTGAGAGCTAATACTATGATATTCACTAAACTCTAGAATCTCGCTCCATAATGCTTTGCTGGGCCTTTGGTTGGCATTGTATTTTTGCCCAAACATTTGTTTGGAGTGATCCTAGGAGGATGGGACCACAGATGAATCGTTCAGCATGCTATGTTCTTTGTGTTCAAGGCATGTGCTTGCTCTTCCCCTAGGTTAGGGGTGACCCTAAAATCATCACCTCTCTCATTACCTGGTATTTTTCAGTGTTCACTTTTTTTAATTGGTTATATGCTGTTAGCATGTAAAGCGAAAGTTGTTTTATCAAAGAGTTGTGGGTGCAGTAGCTAAATCCACTACTTAGCAGAGTCAGAATTATTGCATGAATTACATGTTTTCAATTAAATGCTTAGTTACCAGATCTACGCAACTAAGGGTGGGCGTAAAATTCGTTCCGGTGGCTAATTTGCAGATTTTCCGCGATTTCGCGATCCGCGAATCTCGCGAAATCGCGGTAAAATCCGCGAATCTGCGGGGACGAATTTTCAGCCAAGCAAGGGTTACAGCAGCAGGTGCAAAAGTTGAGCCTAATTTCTTTGTAACCTTTTACAAAAGGGTTACAAACAAATTAACTTCAACTTGGACACCTGCTGCTAATTGCTTCCTGGTGCCTCGTTGCCTACTTGCAACTATTCTCTGACCCTGCTCTGACCCTTGAAGCAGGGTCAGAGAATAGTTACAAGTAGGCAACGAGGCACCTGTCCAAGGAATTAAACCTCATCAGGAAGCACTTACAGATATAAAAAACAGGAAGAAGGGAGAGGATGGCAAATACACCCATTTTGAGTTGTCAGGAGGGGTTAAACTAAAAGAGACCTTTACAGCACAATTTTCATATGCATTTTGCTAAAAATAAAAAGCTGTATGTTCTGTAGGGGCAACTCAGGAATCTGGCCCTTCAGAGATCCGGCCTCTCTTTCTTTCTCTCGTTCTCTCTCTCCCTCTCTCTTTCCCTCTCTTTATCTATCTATCTATCTATGTATCTATCTATCTATCTATCTATCTATCTATCTATCTATCTATCTATCTATCTATCTATCTATCTATCTATCTATCTATCTATCTATCTCTCTCCCTCTCCCATAAACGACTGCATGGGTAACTTCGCTATGCAAGCGGCTCGCGAAGACGCAAAAAGCCCCGCGAACACGCAAAAAACCCCGCGAACACACGCAAAAAACCCAGCAAACACGCAAAAAAACAAGAATCCGCAAATTCGCACAAATTCGCAAATTTTGCAGATCGCGAATTCGCAAATCAGCAAATTCGCGGATCGCGAATTCGCAAAATTCACCCATGCTTATACGTAGGCTGTGGGGTTTTAGGTTTAAACCTATAATAACTGATAAAACCCCACTGAAAGAAAAATAGCCCTCACCGGTGAAACATATAAACACTGAAAAAACACCTGAACAACCACAAACTAAATGCCATTCAAAGAAAGGAAAAAGAGAATGAAAGTCATTTTTTTCTTCCTGAAGGGGTCAATACAATGTAACTTTGTTATACAAGTAGAAGTAAGAAAGACTGGCTAACATTATTCTGCTTGAGTTTTGTTCTTTAGGGATGCTACTAAAATATTGTTTCTTCTTCCTTTTACTTTTTCAGTTTTGTGGCCTTTGGTCTAAAGAAGCAGGGTTCAGTTTCATGTTTTAGGTCTAGTTGAATTATTTTATAAACTATAGAGAATCAGGAAATATCAAACTCATATTTGAAATTTTGGCTCTATTTGATATTTTCACAGATAGGTAAAATGGCTGGTTTCATAAAAATCTTTCCTAATATGTGTCATCACATTTACCCACAGAGAATGGGTAAAATCCCTTAATACATCAGACCATAGTTTCTAGTGGGTCAGTATTGATAGTAGGTGAATTGCCAACACCTCAGGCTTTAAACATTCAATGCAAGGTAAAGTGACAAGTATATATATCACCAAGCATCTGGGATAGTGGTGAAAACATGACACCAGACTTTTGGAAAACATGGAACGCAGCGTCACTTGCAATGCTCTGCAAAAAAGGTTCCTTCCAAGTTCAACAAAGATTGAAGGGATATTGTTTGTATTTGCAGCTACGTATATAGAAAAGTTGTGTTATGACCTGTCAAAATTGATACCCGAGCTGAAGTGATTCCCTGTAGTAGATCCTTGCCACTTGTTAGATGGTATGCTGAAAGCATCTTTACAATCTTAAGAGTTAATGAGGGATGCTATTGACGTTTTAGTCCATTCTGGTGCACTGGTTTCTAATGCACAGGAACTAAAACACAACTATTTATCATTTTGTGCTTTATGTGGCATCAAAGAAAGAGTCATCCCAACTGTGTCCTTTAGCTGATGGTTCTCAGCCCAATGGGCTAAGAATGCTGAGAGGGCCTTTTCACAGAAGTTTACATGGGAAGGAAAGAGCGAGAGCACATGACCCAAAAACTCACTGAAGAAGTATTGTATGGTGTACTACAATAAGAATAATTTTCAAAAATCTATTTGGACCTCTTATACACTATAAGTACACTGTCTATATACCATGTTCTTTCAGTGCAGAAAGCAAGCAATAATAAAAGCAAAACGTTCCATAAACACCGGAAAAACACTTTTCCTGTTGTTTTTAGTGGCGTGAAAATGTGTACCCACTGATAACAACTGTTTTTTAAGATATTGAAAACACTGAAAAAACCCCACCAGAATTTACCAAAAATAGAAACTGAAAACAGGAAAGCCTACTTATACGCAACCTCTGCTAGCGGAGTTCATTGTCCCCGGTTAGTTACAACTATTATGTGTTTCTCCTGAGCCAGTGCTCTTTCTCTTGCTACAGTGGTCTGAACTGCTGTCAGAATTTTTTCTGTTGAAGTAAAACGCATTTCTGTGTTTCTGTAGGTGTGATTTGTATGTGATCTGTACCGTTTTGCCTTCATTGAAGGTTAAGTAAGTGTACCTGCATTAACCCGCTATTACATGGATCAGCAAGTTGCTGTCTGTAAGTGTTTGGTAGCAATCATGTCTTCTTGTAATGAACGTAGGATATTGGAATGTTCCTGCGTTCAAATTTTTACTGAAAAGTCAGGTTTTATTAAGTTGTAGAAACATTTTACTCTTTCTGCGTAATCCAAAATTTATGTTCTGGCGAAATTCAGGAATCCCAGTATTGATTGTAATTTTGTTTTATGTTTTTGGAGGTTGGAGCACTGCACAGTTTTCTAAAACGTTTGCTGCCAAGCTTTTACCTTCACTTTAAAGCTCGCATCCTAGAAATAGAACACTGAGGTGAGCTGTTTTTGATTTTTTAAAGTTACATTTGTAGCCCTCATAGGCAAATCCCATAATAATGGTGCTCATCCTGGTCAAGTGCCTCATTAAGTCATCATCTATCAGATAAATATCATCCACAAAGGACAATACTTCCTCATCAAAGTTTTGGAGTAACTCAGTTACTCTTGCTCAGAATACCCAGAGGCTGTGCTTATATACCTTGGGGAGTCGACAAAATTGTCGCTGGGACCCTAGCGCTCAATCAGTCATTTGTAAAGCGCACTACATACCTGGGAGGGTCTCAAGGCACAGGGGAGGGGCCGCTACTGATCGAACAGCCAGGTCTTTAGTATCCTCCTGAAGGTCAGCAGTTCTTGGGTCGGTCGTGGTCTCAGTGGGAGAGTGTTCCATGTCTTGGTGGCGAGGTGCGAAAAGGATCTCCCGTCGGTGGTTGTTCTTCAGATGCGAGGGACGGTGGTGAGTGAGAGGTCGGCAGAGCGTATCTGGTGGTTGGAGATGTAGAATGAGAGCCGTCTGTTGAGGTAGGCTGGGCCGGTCTTGTGGAGTGCTTTGTGTGCGTGGAAAAGGAGCTTGAAGGCTATCCTCTTGTTAATGGGGAGCCAATGCAGATTTCTCAAGTGGGGGTGATGTGGCTGTGTCATGTTATATCGAGGATCAGCCTTGCCGAGGCGTTTTGGATGCGATGTAGTCATTTGATGAGCTTGGTCGGGGCTCCCGCATAGAGGGCATTTCCGTAGTCGAGTCTGCTGCTGATGAGGGCCTGGGTGACCGTCTTTCTTGTATCTGTCGGGATCCCTCTGTAGATCTGGCGGAGCATGAGGAGGGTGTTGAAGCAGGAGGAGGAGACAGTGTTGACTTGCTTGGTCATTGAGAGCGTTGAGTTGAGGATGATTCCCAGATTGCGTGAGTGGTCGGTGGGGGTCGGGGCTACCCCCAGTGCTGGTGGCCTCCAGGAGTTGTCCCAGGCTGACAGGTTGGGGCTGAAGATGAGGACCTCCGTCTTGTCTGAGTTCAGCTTCAGACTGCTGATCTTCATCCAGTCTGTGATGGCCTTCATTCCTTCGTGGAAGTTGGCTTTGGCAGTGATGGGGTCCTTGGTGAGGGAGAGAATCAGCTGAGTTTCGTCGGCGAAGGAGATTATGTTGAGGTCGTGCTGTTGGGCGACATGTGCGAGCGGGCCCTGTAGATGTTAAACAGTGTCGGGCTGATGGAGGATCCCTGGTGTACGCCGCAGATGATCTCGGAGGCTTCAGAATGGAACGGAGGAGGCGGATGCTCTGAGTTCCTCTGGAGAGGAAGGAGGTGGTCCATTCCAGAGCCTTGTCTCGGATCCCTGCAGCATAGAGGTATGCGCGTAGTGAGCGGTGGCAGATGGTGTCGAAGGCGGCGGAGAGGTCTAGGAGGATGAGTGCTGCGGTCTCCCCATTGTCTAGCATGGTCCTGATGTCGTAGGTGGCAGCGATTAGTGCCGTGGTTGCTATGGAACCCTGACTGGGAAGGGTCCAGGATCCTATTCTGTTTGAGGTATCAGGTTAGCTGTCTGTTGACAATTTTCTCAATGACCTTAGCCGAGAAGGGGAGCACAGAGATGGGCCAGAAGTTCTTGAGGTCTCTTGGGTCTGCCTTGGGTTTTTTGAGTAGGGCGTTGATCTCGGTGTATTTCCAGCTCTCTGGGAAGGTCACGGTCTCGAGGGAGAGATTCATGACGTTGCGCAGGTGGGGTGCAATGGAGCTGCTCGCTTTGTTGAAGACGTGGTGTGGGAATGTGTCTGACATAGAGCCGAAGTGGATTGTGCTCATCTTCTTGATGGTGTCATCGATGCTCATGCTGGTCCAGGCTAGCACTGAGAATGAGGTCAAATACCTGCTTTCAGGCGCTATATTTTGGCAGAAAAATCCATTTGAGATATCAAGTGTTGTTTTGCATTTTATCGCACAATGTTATTCATCAATACGGCACTGTGTGCGTTTTGGACAGCAAATGTCTTTGTGCAAGTGTTTAAATATCTGTAATCTAACACTACACAAAAGGAATTATCTGGTTTTGATATGGGACACAAAGGATTGTTCATTGGTGAGGTGCAATTTTCGATCACCCCTTAGTATTCAAGTTAATCTAATATCTCCCTGAACTGTTTTTTAGCTTCTGCTTTATAGGGTATTGCTCCTTAGCATTTGGTGAAACTTTAAATGGGATCACATTGTGGGTTGAATTCTAATCCCACCCTGCATGATTTTTATATAATGCTGGAACTAGTGCTACTGCCTACTCCCATGCATATGCATGTTTAAGATGTATGGGAATGAGGCCGGAGAATGCTGGAATATTACATTTTCCCCCCTAGGGCACTCCATAACGAATTCTGGCAGCCAATCTTGTTCTGCTAATAGGATGTCATACCCAGATGACAGATTTTTCCAAAAGTGACCCTTAACTTTCCTGCACTTGTCCCCCTCCATTTGGAGTGTTAGCTCGTGTAACTTATGTGGGACGCTCACCCCTGTGTCAGTTGTTTCCACCATGATGTAATCATTCAAGTCCGCTGTCACCACAAATTCCATCAGGTTCTGGCGAGCTATTGTTACTTTTGCTAAACTGTGGAGCATCATCAGAGCCCATTCCCCATTCAGAAGCTGCATCCTCAGAATTCTGAGCATGTCTGAACTTCAGACCTGCAACTTTCTTTTTCTTAAATTGAGTTTTTGATTTTGGCTTGTCTTCTTTTTTGGAAGTATAGTCTTGTGCTTGCTGCTTGTCTCTGGACTTTGTATGCTCTTCTCTGTGTTCTGTCCATCCTTCTCTGTCGATGTTTTTGATCAGCCCTTAAAGGACCGAGTGGAACGTGCATCAGTATCCTGATACCTGTCAGGTTTCCTAATGTTATCCCTATTCCTGAGATTATACCTCTTTTCAGAGTGCTCCTGTGGAGAAGAGCTACCTCAGAATTGAGATGTTTTTTCTGTAGAATTATGTTGTTTTCTATTTTCCCACTTCTTTTTAGAAGAAGAAGAGGAAGGTATCTGCTTAGAATTGTCCTTTTCAGGACTGCTCATCAGTTGTGGTTTTAATGCTTTCCCACCCAAACTGTCTCTGCCTAATTCTGCGTATGCAATTTCAATGTTTTGGGTTGTTTGTGTTGTTGATCTAATGGTTCGAACCCCCTTAGGCGTTGGCGGATTATCACTGATGCTGCTTCCCCTTTAATATTTGATAGTATTTTGGCTAATATATGGTTGTAGGTATTTATTAACTTCATCTCTACATGCAGAGCAGGCTCTGCTCCATACTCATTGTGTATTTGTCTCAATACATCTGGTATCACCGCTAATGAAGGAATACCATGAGTTCTGGTATATATGGCAGCAAAGACTGTACCCCAAGTGGTGCAATCCTCTAACTGTGGTGTTATCCCCATGGGCAAGCAGATTGTTAACATTCTGTGTTTTTCAAATGTGGCAGTATTTGGGAATACAGCCTCAAGGTGTGTTATTTTCTGAGCTATACCCAGAATGGTATGTGTTCACTTTTTCTGGGCATTTTGCCCATTACTGCATTTAATGTTTGTGGAGGTATTTTAGTTGCTGTACCTTGAGTACTATTTGTTGCAACTGTTGTTGGCTGGACTGTAAAAGTCTTCATGACGTATTGCATTTGGTTTCTGTAGATTCTGATTCAATCTTTGTGTTGTATGAGTAAGTCTGGTTGTGGCATTGTATCAATGTCAGGAAGTAGTGTGTAGCCTGCTAACATAGGCCATGTTGCCCTGTGTCCTCTAAGCTGGCCTAATTGTACTCTGTTTCTTAAGTGGGGTAGGGCACCTTTAAACCAGTAAAAATGTGCCTTGCAAGTGAGTGGAACTTCTATGTCCTCGCAAGGACCATATACCACGGGTGCCTCTCCCTCTTGTAAGAGTGAAATGTGTGTGTTCTAGCATCTGCTTCCGGGAATATAACCCAAAAATGGAATACCTCTGTTTTGTTTGATTTATATGCATCAATCACAAAGGCCACTAAGCCACCCCTATGTATTAATCCAAGTTCTAGTAGTTTCAGGGTAATTGTACGTCTGAATTTAGGTGGAATGAGAATTCCAGCCACCTCTTCTTCTCCTTAGAGGTGCAGATCTACAACTGCATTATTTTCGGCCCCAATCTCAGTCATTTTGAAATGAAGAAGTTTATTCACTGGAACTAAGATAAGGTGTTTGTGCACAATTTAGGAACACTATGTCCTTCAAGCTTGATTAACCAGCAGCCAATAAATAGGATAGTTTGTCTACTCAGCTGTGGCATAGTTTGTGCCCACCAACTCCAGACGTATCTGGCGATTTGTGAGTAGGGTTCTTTGAGAATTAGCATGACTGAACTACTCATATTCTACTATTAAATAAGTGCCATGCCAATGTTGATATGTAAACAAACAAGGCTTGCGTCCTGTCACTACCTGGCCTGGACCACTAAAATATTACCAAAGAAGCAAAATGACCAGGTAGGTCAAAATACTCAAATTAAATAGAACCCTAGATGTTCAATTCTAAAGTCTACGCGCTTTATTTCATTTCAGCTTAAGACTTTTTCAAGAGCCAAAATTCACCAATTCATAACAGGTTAGATGGGTTACACATCATTTGGATGCACATTATATGTGTAAAACATTTTTTTAAAATGCACTTGAACACATTACAACAACACAATTGTGAATAAGCACAGTGTGAACAAGTAAAAAACAAAACATAAACACAAGAAACATTCATAAATAGTACAAGTGACCTATTTGCAAACTAGCACTAGGCGAACAATAACACATTTGTACTCAGGTTTGCACCTACTGTCCTGCCTATGACATGAGTGATGGGGTTGCACGATTATAGTGGGTGTTGTCTCCAGAGGGGAAAAAACAATTCAAACGAATTCCCTCAAGGCATGCCCTGTGTTGATTAGCCCATACACTGAAGCCAATGCGTTTCAAACCCCAGGTGTTTGGGGGTTCTCCTCAGGACTAGGACTGGGTTGTGAGAACTAAAAACACAAAATGACACAAAATGTGGTATAAATAAAACTGCACTACCCTGTTGTCATGCCACCCCCGGTCAATTACAAGCATTATAAGAGAGAGAATGTATACCTGATTGTAGGCGTTGTGTAGATCAGAAAGTGAATGATACTAGGGCAACGCTCATATAGATGTAGTCGTGGTGCTACAATAAATGAGAGTGCATATAATGAGGTATGTAGTCTGACAGCGAGCTGCTACCTTCACTCCGGGAAGAGATGATAAATCCTACCTTGAAGACAGCGGGTGTCATTCCCCGTTGGACTTTAGGGATCAAAATTTTGAATTCTGGGGCAATGTGTACAACTGTTTAATTCAGTCTACAGGAAAACATGTAGATTGTCAAATTAGCCCTGCATATGCAGCAGCTTAAGGCGCCAGAGCCATCGGGGAAAAGGATTACCCCCAGGGCTGAAGCACAATGAAAATTGAAGCAACACTTGCCTTTTCATGGTGACAAGTCTGAGCCCGTGCGAATGACCAAATAAGTGTCAAAAGCTTCAGTACAGTCGATGATAAAATGCCAAAAATAAACAGCCGGTGAGACAGTTTCCAATTTCACTGGTAAAGCATGAGACTGAAGCGCGCCTCCAATATCAGGAAACAACCTATACATTTCTGGCAGACTGACAGTCCATACTTTTCAATTCGCAGCATGTCATTAGCTTGAAGGGCGGAGGCACTTGCCTTAGTTACATGGAAAATGAAGCCCATGATTCGGGATGCCTTGTGAAACCATGAGCGACCTGAAGCAAAGAGACAGGCTCTGGACTTGCCTCATAAGTAAAGGCTGAAATTTATTCTGTACTCCACATGCACCCAAGTGCATTATGGTCCATGTAGTATAGGAGGTTACATCCCAGTAATACAACCTTGCTAGACTAATGGCAGGTTAGAGTCTGGCAAATTCTCAAAGCTCATTGAGCCCATGAAGGGCTGTATCAAATTTCATAATGAGGAAAGCCTCTTTCTGAGCTAAAAGGGTTTCTGGGTCCACACTCTTTAGCGTCATTTTAATAGCAGCTAACACAGTCCAACAGAAATCATTGTGCATGTGTTGGCAGGTCATGAAATGCTCAACCATATGTGCAGAAAGAACTCTAATCTTCATGTAATTTTTTTACAGGGACAGACTACTGCGTACACAACATTTTTTAATTTTGCAGTTCCTAAAATCGTTGTGGCACCAATGCCTTTGCAAAAAATGAGACCCTGTGGTTTGTATTTGCAAAAGAGGTCAGAGATACTTACTTTACAAAGACGTGTGGGGAGATTATGGTCTGAGCGGAGTCCCTAATTTCAATTGAAGTATAGTTGCAAAGGCATACAGAACACTCATCATACTGTATACCAAGACATTAATCAATAAACAAATCCACCAAATATATAAAAACAATTAGCACAATTTATTATGGTACCTCCCTATTAGGGTTACAATCTAATTTATTAAAAATACATTATTCAAGTGATTATCATCATACATTTTTTTTGTTAAAAAACAGTCAAAAGAAAGAGTCGACGCGGCGTTTCGGTGTCTGTTTACAATAGCCAAACCTTCATCAGGACATTTGACAATTTACTTGTTATCTTTCGTAGAAGTTTTTATCAATTAAAAGACTTCTAGATCGACCGGAGATTTGCATCAATCTGTTTCTTCTAGTAGTGTGAGACCTGCTTTGAAACATCTGTGCTTATGATTCAGCACGGAGGAGCCACCGTAATTTGCTATATCAACATTTTCAATAAAAGTCTCGGATCCCTTCTTCAATTCGGAATCACGAGTTGAATGCTCGTTTTTACTCGGCAACTGTGATTAAAATATGGCTTATCCGATGCAGGACGGCTTGATTCGCTTCCTGTCTTTCATAAGTCTCAATCTATGGATTCGGCCTCCCTGCTCCTCCGTGTTCAGGTCATCTTTGACCATCAGTGAATTGGGTGCCTTCTACTGTAGAATTGCATACTGAGCAGGTTCCGCAATTGTGGTGACCCTGTATGGGCTCCAGTTTGAGCATATTGCTTAAGGTATCCGTTCTTTTGGGTGTTGCAGAGGAGCTGATGATTTGCAGTCCAATGCTCCTGTTCTTTTTTAGCGCAAAGAGCGCAGGTCTGATGTTGGGAATTTAAACCAGGCTCTTTTCGGGGAGTGTTTCAAATGTGTGTGAGGGTATCCTCTTTCCGTGAGTTTCTTGACACCCAGGGAGCATTTACTCACGGAAAAAAAATCCCACCAATAGGATTGTATGCGTTTCTACATTTGGACCTCATACCCATCTCTTGATGGTACTATTTTTGAATGTTTCTTGTGGTCATGTTTTATTTTTTACTTGTTCACACTGTGCTTATTCACAATTGTGTTTTTGTAATGTGTTCATATGCATTTTTCTGTAAATGTTTTACACATATAATGTGCATCCAAATGATGTGTCGCCTGTCTAATGACATGATATGACTGGGTGAATTTTTTCTCTTGACAAAGTCCTAAGCTGAAATGAAATAAAGCACGTACACTCTAGAATTGACCGTCTAGGGTTCTATTTAATTTGAGTAAAACAACCTACCTGGTCATTTTGCTTGTTTGGTAATACCAACGTTGGTGGCGCCATGTCGTGTAGTTCCTATAGTACCCATGCAGGACCTGCGTGTTTGGATAACTATATCTGTGGGATTGGTGGCAGGCTGGTTCCGTACACCCCCACCAAGAAATACTAGCCTATTTGCATATGAGTTAGCTCACAGTGCCACTAGCGTCTCCTCTTATCGGGGAGAGATTCGTTTCTGACAACCTTAGAACATGACAACCCTGATCCTTCAGATTGTGGAAACAATGTACTACTTTTCGCTCAGTCACTCGTGCTCACTTAGTTTATCTCAGAGATTCACAGAATAAACAGTCTGGGCATTTCAATAAGGATTTATTGAACAATTGTTATTCTCTTTAGACCATTAGACAATAGCAGAGATAGATGAATAGCAGTACTATGAATATAAAATGGTAGTACAGTTCTATAATTGTGCAATTAGTATGAATGAATACAAGAATATAAAATGCATGATAAAAGTGCGCATACTCCTATGATGTCTATATAGATGTACCTAAGTGTACCTAGCATGTGAGTAGGTGTGAAGCCAAGAATCCCTCTAGGATTTAGTTGGACCCCATTACCTGAAGTGTGAGAATGCAGGAGCCAATCTTGGTCTTGGTTGGACACCCCGCAAGGGATGTTCAGACCACTGTCAGCTGGAGCGTCTGCATGCTAGAGCCTCAGGGTCTCTGGTCAGTGGGTCAGCCTGGAAGTCTCAGTTCTTTCTAACTACTGCTAGCAAGAGGTACTGTATTTAAATAGAAAAGTATATAGAGTCTCTTTGTCCCTTGTTCTTGTGTTAGCCATTGTTGGGTATGAGGATGACGTATGTGTTGAACCTTGCGCGTAGATATTAGGAAGGTGGTGTTTCCAAGTAGCCTTATGAATATTCATTCATGCTGTGTTATCCAAAGAAGAAGTCATACAACATTATTGTTCAGGGAAACTTTCCTTCTGCACCCAGGCCTAGAACTACGTTAAAGGTTCAGTCCATAAAAGGAATTCAATCCTCAAAAGGCTTGTGACTGTTTAATGTAGGGGAGGTGATGTAGGTGAAAGGGTATGATGTTACCTGGGCCTATATTAGGGTACCTATATGAAACATAACAATATCTGCCACTGAAGTCATGAAATCAATGACAGGTATCTGATAAGGGAACACATCAACTGGCCCTCCAACTTCCATTCTGCAATATTCAATAATATCCTTCTCTTGGGTCATAACATCCACCCACTACTGCTTAAGTTGATAGAAGACGCAGTCAACACCAAAATCCACGCATGAGATGGTACTTCACTTTGTACCAATGCTCCTGACGTTGGCAGGCAGGGTACCCGTGAATGAACCTTCCACCTGATGTAAACATGTTTGGAAGGTCATGTTTAATGAGAAACAGGAGGCCCCCAATGCATCCTCTGAAAGGTTACAAGAATTGCAACTTCCCAAAATCACCCTAAAAAAATGAGCAGTCTAAACTATAAACTACCCTACAATACAACTACCCTCTACCTCTACAAGTAAAACCCCCTATAATGACAAACACACAACAATAAACTACAATAAATAATACAAAATACAATCAGAGGACAAAAGTTACACTTTTGAGAGACTACAGGCACACCAATGACACCAACAAGACCAAGAAACATTTCCAAAAACACAAGCGACTAAGGAACACCTTGAGCACTCAACACAAACAAACAGAATAGAAAGTACAGTGAAAGTAACATCCCACTTCCAGGTTTGAATCATCTCCTCGACAGATGCCTCACGTTGCCCAAGATGCATAATTTTTTGGACACATCCTGGCAGTAATCGTACATGCATGAAAAACACCCCACACATGGCAATGCTCAACATTACATTTTTGGCACATTGGCATTGATGTGGCTCTTCTGGGTGATGTCACTTGTACAATCGGTCATGCATTAACCCAATACACCATTTTAATTAGACACATTGGGCTAACTGTGAGATGTATATTATAGTGTGTTGTTGCAATTTATATGATACAATTCCAGGGATCAGTGTTTTGCCTGTGCATAGTTGAGGTGACATGCTTTCTGTCTTCGAATGTGTTGCATATGTATGTTTACACTGCACTTATGTGTGACGTCTTGCATTACTAGGGCCTATTATGCATTCGTAATCTGTGTTGTGTTGCACAGTGCAGGCTGGAGTCTGTCTACTAAATCATGTGGGTTTACAGGTCCCTTTGCAGGCAAGTGCAATGTGTGTGGGCAACCATTCGCAAGGGGTTGCCTGGGTGGGCCCAGAGAACCCATTATCCCCCTCCGGAGGTCTGGCATCAGGGGTCAAACTGTAAGTGCACCTCCCTACAACTCCTTTGCCTCTGGGCCCATGTCTTTGATTCAGCATAGATGCAGAGGCAAATGCATTTTCTCATTTAAATCGGGCCATGGACTCCTGCACAAGAGGGTAGACCCTAAAGTACTACTACAGCGAGTATAAGTGGGCAAATATTTTTCATGAGTGGCCGTACAAGCATGTGCATCCCCTTCTGGCATTCTTAAGTGTCTCCATAGCTGTGAGGGCAGGATGAGCAACACATGGTGACTTATACTGACCTCTTGGATATTGCCTAGAGATTGTGCTACCAGAGTTCCAAGAGTTGTGGTTCTTTAGCGGCAACAACCTGTGGTACCTAGGCCCATATCTGCATATATAGCTATCCATGTAGCACATAGGAGTGACATACAGTGGCACATTCCGACACTCTAAACTGTCCAGATTGACTGTGTACATTTGCTACGGATGTGTGTAGGCATATATGCCACATGTTGATGTCTGCATACCAACAGTTGCCAGAGAGTCATTTCTAAGAAACTGCTGAGAGAGAGGGGTCCCAGTAAACACACAGAAAATTATTTATAAACCATTAAGAAAAGTCAATTATGACGACAAAAGGTCAGTCTGCTACCATTGTTTTTATTTACAATGTTGCTAAGCCACTTATTAAGGCAACCATTCTAGACATAACATTTGCAATTTTAGTAAAGTGCCCTGGAAACGGGGAAGGGGAAGTGTGAAGTGAGTGTAGGAAAGGGTAAGTGACATAAAAACAAAGCCAAAAATGCTACAATCAATCAAGGACTCTTAGACTGATTCAAATTGACAATGACCTAAGTTCAATGTTAATACTACAAAATAACATGCTTCATGAATGTGCTCAATAGCGTAATTGTTGGAATGAAGCTGAAAAACATAAAAAACAGTCGACATTTCGACCCTTATTGGGAAGGCAGGCTGAAATTGATCCCTTGCATTGGGGTCTTCATCAGGACAGGAGACAGGGACACAAACCTATTTAGTACAAAAGAGGGTTTAGCACCATTAGGAACAAATCCACAATATTATGATTAAAAATTCAAAATTCAGCACATCAAAGTTGGAAACAACAAGACATACCAGGGATGCTTGTTATCGGGGGCGGAGAGGGAACTGAAACTCCCACAAGGCACGCTTGGTGGGGCCAAGGCTGGAGGCCCACACTCTGGTGTCAGGTACGACTGGAGAATAATTGGGGAAGAGTCATTCTAAATGGGAGGAAACAATGCAGAAACTAAGCTGGTGCCAGGCGATTTACATGTTAGCCACATGTAGTAGAATTGATGAACTTACAATAGGCACCACTGTAACTAAAAGTGGATGCAGTAGAGTCAGTAGCATCGACGACTGTGTAATTCAGATGAGGCCGCAGGATTGTATCAAATGGAATCTCTAGGGAAGGAAGGGGGAAAGAGTTTATCACTAGTTGTACGACACAGCAGGAGGGCCTATGTGAACCACTCTGGCTTGTCGGTACCGGGTAATCAAGCTCACACGGTCCCCAGAAACAAGTTCCAACATACCTGTTTGGACAGCCCGGCTTCTGACATAAACAAAGAACGGTGGTCTCCAAAGAATTAATTTAGAAACAGTGTAGGCAGTATGGAGATCATTGGGTCAGCAATTGGAGGTCTCTGGGAAAGGAGAGGGATGAAGAGACCATCACTATTTGTGTCGTTTATCGAGAGAGCCACTAGAAAAAGATTATATATACAAATTCGATCAGGCATACGGGTAAAGAGTTGCATGATGGAATCACCGAGCCTGATTGGAGTCTCCTAGCTGGATATTCGAGACGGCATCTGTCAGTGACAGAAAAATAGAGGTCTCCGTTAGGAAAGTACCGAGACGTTAAAGGCCAATTGTGGATCACAAGAGGTACTGTAAAAATGTACCTGCATTGAAAGGAGTTAATCCGTGTCTCGCTAGCAGCTGCGTAGCGGAGTGCATAACGGAGTCAGCCCAGGTTTTACAAGCTTAGGTTGCGATCACGTGGTGTGGATCGTTTCAGACATAGAAGAGGGCAAAAGTGTGTAACGGATTGAGAGGCTTATTGAGGCGGCAATTATGGAGTGACTAGTATAGTATCAATACAGGCTGAAAATTACTTAGGACATCACAATGTTGGTGCGTGTGAGAATCAAAAAGATGAATATGTACACGAACGATCGCAAAAGAAGTGTATCGCCAGCAGCTGCGTAGCGGAGTACATAACGGAGTCAGACCAGGGTTTACAAGCTTAGGTTGCGATCACGTGGTGTGGATCGTTTGAGACATGGAAGAGGGCAAAGTGTGTAGCGGATTGAGATGATTATTAAGGTGGCCATTATGGAATGACTAGTATTGTATCAATACAGGCTGAAAATTAATTAGGACATCACAATGTTGGTGCGTGTGAGAATCAAAAAGATGAATATGTACACGCACGATCGCAAAAGGAGATGGGAAGCATACCGCATTCTGCACAATGGACATAACAATTCAGTAAAGTCAATGGACCATAAAAACATGTAATTATCACCATAATGATTACCTAAAATATTGTATGCACCAGCACCAAAGTGTGACGTACCTGTCACATGACGGTAAAGGCCAACCAGGCGTGGTGATAGGATCAACAATGTGCAATCATTAAACATAGAATGATGTAGTACATTCAATCTAGAATTACATCTGTAAGCCAATATGAATGTTTCAAAAAAGGGCGTACCTGTCACAAGAAGGTAAAGGCCCATCAAACAAATCAACAATTATTACCTTATGTTATAACCCGCTGTAACTCGATAATTCCAAATTAGCACAAAATCTAGATAGATTATATGACTGATGTCTAGCAGAATGGATGGCCGGCCTCACTATCGGAGTGGCGCTAGCTGGGAAAAGGAACTATCATATTCGTTGAGGACATTGCTGATGGAATTGAAGCGGAACATCCATTTGAGCTCCCTTACATTTAAAATCTCAGCAATGTTTCCACCTCTAGGGCCAAGTGTTACCTGTTCTAAAATGACCCACTTGAAACTTTCTGGGGAGTGAGTTGCAGACTTGAAATGTTGCACAAGTGGTGCACCCTCAGCTTCACAACGAATCTTACTCATATGTTGAAGAATGCGGACTTTGGCTTTTTGTTCGATCTGTCCGATGTAAATCAGGTCACATGGGCACAGAATAGCGTATATGATGTTAGTAGAATTGCAGTTGGCGTGAGATCTCATAGATGTTTTGATATGTAGATACTCAAACTCCTTTGTCTGTATGGTGCTAATGCAAGCCTTACAATGCCCATAGCGGTAGTGACCCACAATTGGTGGTAAATTCCACATTGACGACAGAGTATGATCTTGTGGACTTCGTAGAAAGGGACGAACAACAGAGTCACGCACACTCTTGCCCTTCTTGAATGCATGGAGGGGGGATCTGTCTGATGTATATCATCGGCCACTAGTGCCCAATGATGATTAATAGTACGTTTTATATCATTACTTTTTGTGGAAAAGGTTTTTACGCATACAATGCGATCGTTAAGACTGTCGGATTTAGTCTTGGGGACAAGCAAGTCTTCCCTGGGATTAAACCAGGCGCGTTTTCTGGCCTGACGAACAAGTCTTTTGGGATAGACACGTTCTAGAAGACGAGTTGACAAATCTTCAGATTGAGCCATATAATGATCTTTGAAAGAGCCATTTCTTCGGATCCGAAGAAACTGCCCGAAGGGTAGGTTATCCCGGAGGGCCCGGGGATGATGGCTAGTATATTGTAACAATGAGTTACGTTCAGTGGGTTTGGGATATAAAGTAGTTTTCAGTGAACCACCTCATCAATGATAGTAATATCCAGAAAATCTATTTTCTGTTGGTCTGAGTGTGTGGTAAATTGAAGATGAGGAGACTGTTTGTTCAGCCAGTTGTGGAAAGATGTTAATAGGTCAGGGGGGCCATTCCATACAAAGAGAATATCGTCGATATACCTCATCCAGAGACCCAAATGGTCTCTGAATGGATTAAGATGGTGTAGGACAACATTTTCTTCGAAGGTCGCCATATAGATAATGGCCACATCGGGGACAAAAGGAGCCCCCATAGTGACCCCCTTAGTCTGCAGAAAGAATTGATCCCTAAAAACAAAAAAGTTTTTGGTCATGGCAATCCTCAATAGAGCTATAATAAACTCTGTAGGAACTGCCATTGGGGCTGGGCACTGGTTCAAAGCCCTGGTCGTCACTGCCAATGCTTCATCCAGTGGGATGCAAGTGTAATGTGAGACCACATCACATGTTACCAATATTTGTTTGTTGGCATCAAAGGGAAGGTTCTCTACAATGCCGATGGTGTGCATTGTAGCCCTTAGATAAGTGCTTGTGGTTTCGGCAATCGGTTTAAGGAAATGATCAACATATCTACCCAACGGCTCCAGCATGGACCCACACCCCGAGACAATAGGTCTGCCGGGGGGGTCATACATGCTCTTGTGAATTTTGGGTAGCGTATATATAGTGGGAAGTCTGGGGTTCTTTTGATTGAGATAATTGAATTCATGTTCAGAAAGAAAGCCAAGTTCTAATCCTTCCTTCGTTATTTCCAGTATTTCGAGTGCCAAAGATGCAGATGGATCTGAACGGAGTCGCTGGTAAATGACTCCGTCATTGAGCTGGCGGAGAATTTCACTTTCATATTTGACCACATCTTGGATGACAATGCCTTTGTCGGCGGGCTTGATGACCACTTTACTGTTTGAAGCAAGGGATTGTAGATCTAAGAAACAGCATATCATGTTGTGGTATACAAACATCTGCTATATGTGCTTGGGTCTGGGCAGATATGTGTGGCACATGCACAGTACCAATGCATATTGTCTTTGCCTTAAAGCTTTGTGTATCTTTTGTTGATCACAAGGCCAGCTTTTATAGCAAAAGCAAGTGTGATTTGTTCTAAGGAAGTACATGCTTACTATTGGCATGCATCTCAGTATGTTTCTACATCGAGTGCTTACTTGAACTTAGGATGTTTCTATGTATTCACACACAATGGTCACCTGGACATGTATTGACACAATCTTCCAGTAGGACTTGGAATGCATCAGTTCATGGATTGATTAGCCTTGCATTTAATCATTGTTTCTGTGCAAATGTTCATAATGTAACTCTTTGTGTTATGTGTTCAGAAGCACACACTAATGTTACTTGTAGGAGTAAACTCATTGTTTATATCCCCGTGTAACACCCCAACATGGTTTGATACATCCCTGCTTGTTACAGCTGCATCTTTGCCTAGTGGGTCAAGTGTGGCAGCATTGGTACTAGGTAGATACTCTTGCACTGGCACAGTTTAGTTTTTAACATTTTTATATGTGATATGAGATGTCCAAAAGGAGTTAATATGTGGATACAGACATTGTGTAGCTTATGTACACTTTAGGGGTATTAATGTATTCCCATGCACATACTATGTGCCTCAGGTCATCCGACTAAGGGCTAGATGTAGGTAAATCTTTTTTACCAATTCTAAAATCCCGAATTTTACTGATTCAGTATTTTAGAATCGGTAAATTAGATGTATGTAATAATTCGGTATTTTTTACCGAATCGGTAAGATTCGGTAATTACCGAATCGATATTTACCGATTCGGTATTTGCCTTTGATTCCTATGGGCCTGGAGGGCCATAGGATTGAATGTCAGTTACCGAATCGGTAAATACCGAAAAATTCAAGGGTAGCAAGGTGTCACCCTTTTTGCACCCCTGATTAGTGCATGTGTGCACACATACATGCCTAAGGGCATGTATGTGTGCCAAATGGCACAGGTGTAAATGAACATATTTGCATTTACATAGGAATTAGTTATTTACCACCAACTAATAGTTGGTGGGAAATAACGAATCCTTAAAGCCATGTAGCACTGTTTACAGTGCTACCTACATCTCAAAACACAGATTCAGTAAATTTACTGAATCAGTAAAATTACCGATTCAGTAAAATTACCGATTCTGTAAAATTACCGATTCGGTAAATTTACAGAATCTGTGTTTTTTAATGCCCTACATCTCAGTATCCAAATACCGGTCTGTAACGGCCGAAAATCTGTATTTTTGTCCATTACTGACTGGTATTTGGATACCTACATCTGGCCCTAAGAGTTAACTGTACTATCCTCTAGAAGTATGAGGCTTTATACAAGGCTAGCTGTACAAGACACACACAGCCATTGCCGACTATTTACTGTGGCATAACATTCCATTAGTGGTTGAATTGTCAGAAGGTTATTACACAGCGACAAATTATTCTCATAAACTGTCCAATGCGATTTTTGTTCATTGTCTGTCTTCCCAATGGGCCTGCATTTGACAAAGGTTATTGGCATGCACTAATTTGACATTGTACAATCTGTTGTTTGGTGCTGTTTGCTACCTATTACTACATAAATTAGTTGTGTACCAATTAAATAGCATGTGTGATGTGAGTTTTTTGATGTTTACTGTAACAATGAAATAAGATTGCTTACACAATGGTATTGTGCTTCAATTAATCAAAATCTTATAACACATTTTTCATGCAGTCCATACATTTGTGATCCCTAGAAGTGGCTCATGCCTTGTAAAATAAATTCTGCACAATTTTGTCTCTCCAATGTCTTCCAGCAAGCAAAGGTACATGTTTCTCTTGCTCCTCATCATCATCCTCTAGCCCTTCATGGTCCTCATATCCCTCGCTCCACCGGACACTGGTCTGCACAGATATGTTGTGCAAAATGCAGCACACAAGTTTGATTTTACGTACCATAGGTGGAGAATACAACAATCTCCCCACAGACACATTGAGGCTGCGAAGTGTGAATTAAGGACTCTAATTATTTATTTATTTATTTTAATGTTTTATAGAGCGCGAACTTGACCTGTGAGGGTATCAGAGTGCTTTACACGGTTACACAGTAAACAAAACAAAACAGTCTCAAGTACAGAAATATACAAAGTTTGAGGTGGGGTAGGGTTGCTGAGAAGCATAGAGACGAGGGGACACAAATATATGGTTATGGTTATAATAATCGATCAGTAAAAACAGAAGCCCCACATTTACTTGTCGGGGTGGGTTGGTGATCTGAGGAAGTAGCAATAGTTTTGGATTTGTCAGGCTCACCGTGATAGATGCGAGCAGGCCATTAACACAGGAATTCGCCCATGAGGAAAGTTTTGACCTCCTTCTTGAAACGTGATAGAGATGTGATTTTTCGGATGTCAGGTGGGAGAGAGTTCCAAATTCTTGATGCTGCTCCTGAGAATGACCTATTGTTGGTTCTTTTTTTCTGAAAGCTGGCAGATTAGACAGGAGGTTTCTAGCGGACCGGGAGTTCCTGCTTCCTCCAGATATCACAAGTTTCTGTGCCAGATAGGCAGGGGAGTTTGTGTATAGGGCCTTGTGTGTGATGCATGCCAGTTTCAGCTGTATTCTGGCCTCCATAGGGAGACAGTTTAGTGCTTTCATATGTGAAGAGATGTGGTCAAATTTCCTAGTGCCTGAGAGTCCTCTCACGGCCGTGTTGAGGCAGGCTTTTAGAGGAGCCAAGGATGGGGGTAAAACGATTCAGAAAAGGGGGTGGTGATGGACAGAGTTTCTGAATAAAGCAGAATACTCCTACCCAGTCAACAGATCAGGGCTTAATCCATCACCGTTTTTTAGCTCACTGCACCATCCCAGCTCAGAACCTGGCTACATGTAAGAATTGGCTTTTGTAGTTTGGTTTGCCCTGTTCCCATCATGCACTGGGACAGGAACAGACTAATTTGCATACAGCCAGGTTCTGAAACTGGGATGGTGCAGTGAGCTAAAAAACGGTGTTGGATCTAGCCCTGATCTCTTGACTGGGTGAGAGCTTTCTGCTTAATTCAGAGACTCTGTCCCTCACCACCCCTTGTTGTAAATATTTTTGTCCACCCTATGCGTGGAAGGGTATTCTCAGATGTGAGACCCTTGCTCATTGCACCATCAGGATTCAAGCAAACCAGGCCGAAGACGGCTGTAATGCCAGAAACCGGTCCCCGGGAGCTTGTTTCCTTCCCAGTGTAAGAATTGGCTTTTGTAGTTTGGTTTGCCCTGTTCCCATCATGCACTGGGACAGGAACAGACTAATTTGCATACAGCCAGGTTCTGAAACTGGGATGGTGCAGTGAGCTAAAAAACGGTGTTGGATCTAGCCCTGATCTCTTGACTGGGTGAGAGCTTTCTGCTTAATTCAGAGACTCTGTCCCTCACCACCCCTTGTTGTAAATATTTTTGTCCACCCTAAGCGTGGAAGGGTATTTTCAGATGTGAGACCCTTGCTCATTGCACCATCAGGATTCAAGCAAACCGGGCCGAAGACGGCTGTAATGCCAGAAACCGGTCCCCGGGAGCTTGTTTCCTTCCCAGTGTAAGAATTGGCTTTTGTAGTTTGGTTTGCCCTGTTCCCATCATGCACTGGGACAGGAACAGACTAATTTGCATACAGCCAGGTTCTGAAACTGGGATGGTGCAGTGAGCTAAAAAACGGTGTTGGATCTAGCCCTGATCTCTTGACTGGGTGAGAGCTTTCTGCTTAATTCAGAGACTCTGTCCCTCACCACCCCTTGTTGTAAATACAAGGATGGGGGTAGGCAGGTGGCTGGGCACAGTAGACTGGCAGGATGGAGGGCCTTTGGTGTGGAAGTAAGTTACCTTATCCGTGTCGTGCACACGGTTTCTAAGAAGGGTGAAAAGATCTGCAAATTTATAAAGCACCATGTAATGAAGTATTCAGTAAATTGGTTAGAAGATTTTGGAAGCAATAGGTCTGAACCCGACCAAGCCATTGTTTATATTGTTAAACATTGCCCAGGTTCTTAGGGATACTGGGTTACCCCATTGTTGCTTACACCAATCTAATGGACAACATTGCCAAGGGTAACGCATCAGGCAAATTTCAAAGACGTGGAAGCCAGTATTTTCGTTAATTTAAATTTCAAAGTAGCGTTATACCTCTCCACCAATCCTGCTGATTGTGGGTGGAAGACTGCATGGAACTTCTGTTTGATCCCTAATGCTTTCAGGTCATACTCAACAACTTGCCCAATAAAATAAGGTCCGTTGTCACTCCACAAAAGTTTGCAAACACCAAATCTAGGGAAGAATTCCTTTAAAAGCACCTTTGCTGTGGTGAGAGCCATATTATCCTTTGTAGGGTATGCCTCTATCCATACACTGAAGGCACATACCACCACTAGAACATACTTCAAGTAATTGCAACATTCAAGTTGGATGTAATCCATTTGCAAAACTTCAAAAGGTGCGGTTAGTGTAGCAAACCCTCCTGTAGGAGTCTGTGTCCCTTTACCAGGATTGTGCTGCCAACAGATCAAAGAGGATTGTACCATCCTTTTAGCTGTACCGGTAATTTCTGGATGCTCCCAAACTTGTGTAAGCAATTTTGTTATTGCTAGAGCTCCAACATGTGCCGGCCCATTTGCCATCTGAACCATAGGCTGTAAATAGGCTACAGCAATGGATTTGGGCCCAGATCTTCGGACTGGGGTGAATGTGTGACATTGATCCACATTCTGTCCATCACCTGTTTTGTTTGCAATTGCCGCCATAAGTGCGCTGGGGATGTCAAGATGTGGGTCCCAGGCACAGGGTCAGAGCTGATTTGCATATCGCCATTGTCTAAGCCAGGGTGGTGTGGAGTGCAAAAAAACGATGGATTTGGGCCCAGATCTTCGGACTGGGGTGAATGTGTGACATTGATCCACATTCTGTCCATCACCTGTTTTGTTTGCAATTGCCGCCATAAGTGCGCTGGGGATGCTCAGACGTGGGTCCCAGGCACTCCACACCACTGGAGTCAAGCTAGCCAGGCTGAAGAGAGGTGTTACCTCGAAACCGGTCCGGTCCTCGGATGCTTGATTCCGTTCTGGGAAGGACATGGCTTTTGTAGTTCGGACTGGACTGTTCCCATGGGGCACAGGGTCAGAGCTGATTTGCATATCGCCATTGTCTAACCCAGGGTGGTGTGGAGTGCAAAAAAATGATGGATTTGGGCCCAGATCTTCGGACTGGGGTGAATGTGTGACATTGATCCACATTCTGTCCATCACCTGTTTTGTTTGCAATTGCCGCCATAAGTGCGCTGGGGATGCTCAGACGTGGGTCCCAGGCACTCCACACCACTGGAATCAAGCTAGCCGGGCTGATGAGAGGTGTTACCTCGAAACCGGTCCGGTCCTCGGATGCTTGATTCCATTCTGTGAAGGATATGGCTTTTGTAGTTCGGACTGGACCTTTCCCATGGGGCACAGGGTCAGAGCTGATTTGCATATCGCTATTGTCTAACCCAGGGTGGTGTGGAATGCAAAAAAACGATGGATTTGGGCCCAGATCTTCGGACTGGGGTGAATGTGTGACATTGATCCACATTCTGTCCATCACCTGTTTTGTTTGTAAATAGGCTACAGGCAGTTTCCTCTTATTCATCTCTTTATTGCGCCAAAAGCCCTCGTCATCCAACATTCCTTCTTTAGACCATTGCTCAAGTTCTTCAACAGAAGCAGATCTCTGTATGTCTAGCACTTCTTGTCTAGCATCATGCCAACGTTCAGCTTGTGACTTCACTTCTTACATAGAGGTAGAACTTCGCTGCATCGCAGTCTCACGGGCTACGCGATCTGCAAAGGCATTGCATTGTCCTGTCTTATCAGTAACTTTCTTGTGTGTTGTACACTTAACAATAGCTATTTTCTTTGGATATGTTAGTGCAGTCAGAAGATTATGCACTAGTTCTCCATGCATTATCTGCATCCTGTGGGATGTAAGAAAGCCTCTTTCCATCCAAAGTAGGCCAACATCATGGGCCACTCCAAAAGCATCGCGGATATCTGTATAGATGTTCACACGCAAATCAGTGCTAAGTTCACATGCTCGTGTCAAAGCTATTAGCTCAGCTGCTTGAGCTGACTTCTGTGGTATACATGCTGACACTACTGTCTGAAGTGTCGTAATTGCATATGCAGCTGAAGTCGTACCATCTGGTAACTTCAGACAAGACCCATCAACCCATAATTCCCCATCCACATCTGAAAGGGGCGTATCTTGCAAATCGACGCAACCCTTTCTCTGTTCCTCAGTAAGAAATATACAATCATGAGATTCCTGTGTCTGAGTCGCTGGATATGGTAACAAAGTAGCTGGGTTCAGAGTTGCACCCCTCTTCAGGGTAATGTGAGGGGCTAGCAGTGTCAATTCGTATCCTGTCAAAGGAGCACTAGTCAAGTGTTGTGTCTTAGTCTGATTCAAAGGGCATTGACCACAAGGGGTATTAGCACCAACAGTTTATGTGACAAAACTATCCCTTCACTCTGATGTATGGACACAGCTGCTGCTGCAACTGAACGGAAACACCCAGGCAATTCACGAGCAAAAGGATCAAGAACAGCTGAAAAATATGCACAGGGTCGCTGCTTGTCATCGTGTGTCTGTACTAAAACTGATAATGCACACCCATCTTTCTCATGTACATAGAGTGTAAAAGCCTTTGTGTAATCTGGAGTACCTAACACTGGTGCAGAGCTAAGAGCTTGATGTAACTGACGAAAAGCATTCTAGCATTCAGTCATCCATAGAAGGGGCACTGGAGTGTCTTTGGTCAAAAGCGCCAACAAGGGTTTAACAATGTGTGAAAAAGCTAATATCCATTGCCTACAAAACGAAGTCAGACCAAGAAATGCAGGGACATCATTCTGAGTAGAAGGTACTAGTGTGTCTAAAATTGCTTGAATGCAATCTTGTGTAAGTGCACGTCCCTCCTTAGGTAGAAGGTGACCTAAATAGGTAACCTTCGGTCTATAATATTGTAATTTCTTCCGTGACACTTTGTGGTGGTGCGAAGCAAGAAAGGAAAGCAAAGACAAAGTACATTTTTCATGTTGTTCAGGCGTATCGGCTGCCAACAAGATGTCATCGACATATTGTATGAGAGCCACTCCTTCAGGCAAAGTGAAAGAATCAAATTGTCTTTTCAATGCTTGGCTGTAAATACTAGGACTCTCAGTATACCTTTGAGGAATTCTACAAAATCTGTACGATCGATTATTTCAAGTGAAGCCAATCAAATATCTGCTATTAGGATGAACAGGAATCGAAAAGAAAGCATTCTTGAGGTTGATCACAGTAAATGTGGTTGCTGTCGGAGGAACTAAGGTAAGAAGTGTTGTTATGTCAGAAACCACAGGATATTGTTGTACTACAATCTTGTTAACTTCGCGTAAATCAATGATGAATCTGTAAATCCTAGTGTCAGTGTCTTTTATCCAAATGGGAAGAATAGGACTGTTGCAAATGTTATAAGGAACTCCTTCCACAACCCCCACCCCAATTACATCATGGACAATGCGTACAAGTGCTTCTTCCCCTTTTTTGAGAAATTTTGTATTGAGGAAGCATGGCAATGAAACACCCTCATTGACACTAATATGTACTGGGGGAATAACCATTTGCCCTACATCGGTGTCTGAAGTAGCCCACAAGGTACTAGGGAGTGAAGCTAATGCAATGTCCTCTTTAACAAGACAGGATCTCTCAATCACGGGGTAGTTGTCATTCAAAATAACACGTACCCCTTCTGGAAAACATCGTATCGTAGCCCTGACATACTTGAGCATATCAAGACCCACAATATTGTCCAGTGTATTTGGAGAAAGCAAAACAAGGAGCAGCACATTTGTCAACATAAAATGCAAATGGTTGTGACAGTGGGCTAAGGGAAGTTGTCCCATTGAAACCTATCAATGTAATGGTTAAGCCAGACAGGGGAGCCCTTGGAGCCAGTTGTTTAGATAAGGCGCTACGAGTAGCTCCTGCATCAACCAGAAACTGATCAGTAGAACCCAAAACATGTGTTGTAACATAGGGACCCTTCTGATCTACTGATACTTCAACTGATTCCCTACACCATCCTAGGCAGTTCTATGCATAAGCAGAATATTTCAAATCAGACGGCAAATGATCAGACATTTGATATTGATTCCGTCTATACAAAGTTTTAAAACCATTCTGTCCATGCTTAGTAGTATCAAACCTAGCACAATTGTCTGTGCCTCCTCTAGGCATTGATTATCCTAAACGATTTCTCATTTGTCCCCGTCCACGTGGATACTGCTGAACTTGCAATACCAGACAATCGGTAGCCCAATGTCCAAATTTCCTGCAGTACGCACACTGGTCAGAAGACAAAGTCGGACGAGCATAAGGAGAAAAAGACAGACCATAAAACCCATGTCCACCTCTAGCACCACCTCTAGAAGGTGGACCTGAGCTAGCATAACCTTCTTTTTTACCTCTTTATTTTTTTATCCTCATTGCCCTTCGCTTCTAACTCCTGGCGTTCATAACACTAAGCCATAGTCAAAACAGAAACAGGAGAAGAGGTAGTCCATGAACTCTCAATTGCCTTTAAGCGACTAGCAATTCCTGGAAACAGGTTGGTGACATATTTATCGACAAACAGATGCCTGCCTGTGTCATCTGTCAATGACTGGCCACAAAAATCGTGGAATGCCTCCTCAAAGCGTGTAAAGAAGTCAGAGACCGATTCATCTGTCTTTTGCTTGCAAGATGCTAATATAGTCAAGTCTATCTTTTTAGGCGGAGTAATCGTTTTTAGCTTAACTAATATAGCTGCAGGAAGATCTAATATTAGATGACATGGTTTCTGTGCGGGTTCCCTTTCTACATCCATTTGTTATAAATCTTTCCAAATTGTGCCAAAAGTCGCATGATCATCAACTTTATGAACAGTTCTCCACATATCAGGGGTAATATCAATCCGAAAAACATATCAATGTTAGGCAGAGTCATAGTAAAAGAACTAATGGCACCCTCAACTTACTCATAAAAAGCGGCAGGATTTTTCCGCGGATCAGGCAATGCAGTTTTAAGAGCCATAACATCTGCTCTATTCAAAGGGGTATAGACCCAATTATAAATAAAATAACCCTTTGCATCAGGGGAATTCCTATTATCACTTGTTCCCGTAGCTCTAGGAGGGACATACAAAGGTGCGGCTTCCCGCATATGTTTCGCATGAATTATCAAAGTGTTATCTGTTTCAGAAGCAGAAGCCTGTGTCACGTTGGTCTGAGATGTTTGTGCAGCTGTGTCTGCTGCCTTTTTCTCGTCTTGCAAATGGACTGCTTCAGCATGCAGTCTAACCAAACGTTTGATTGAATCAGCTACCCCAGAGAAGACAATAACACCATCACGCATTTGCTTACAATCATCTGCTATATCATCAGGTTCTAATTCATCTGAATATTTCCTAAACCGCTCAATAACCTCTGTGGCAAATACCTCGGTGGAATATATTGGCTCCCTTTCCTGCCAACCTTTCATGTTATCTATAAATCCAGAAGCAGGAGCAATACTATGAACGGCTTTGCGAGCAGTGGATCTAAGGCCAGACGCACGTTCAGTGGTCAACATAAAACGAGTTTCCGGTGCCTTATCCTGCTCTGAAGAAGAGTCCCCATCTGACTCATGAGGAGCAGATGGAAAGGTATACGGAAGCGGAGAACGGTCTAACAGAAGAGAATCATCTTGTGGCTTATTGAGGAAAGGATAGAGGGGTTGTCGAACAGCGTATTGGCCAGTTACCGGCAAATGATGCTCCCTATCTTCTCTCTCTTTTATTTCTTTCATTTCTTTATTTTTCAACTCTAATGCTTTTGCATGAATACTTTTTTGTTGTTCTTTTTGGACCAAGGCTTGCTCTCGCTTCATTCGTTCACGCCCTTCTTTCTCCCACATTCGTACACAGTCAAACATAGCTTGCCTAGTCTTTTGCTTAAACATACATTGTTCCACATACTGAATCTTTCGTAAATCAAATGACCTATGCATGGGACAATGCAACTCAGGATCCTTACTAATATACTTATTCCATAAAGTGCTGTACATTATAGAAGAAATACCATTCCTAATATACATGTCCCTCTTAGGTGTCCCCTCCGGGGGGGCCGTTGTGATTCATCAAGTCATAAACTGGTACCGCCACAAAAGCAATAAATTCTACGAAGTGTGCTATAAACAGGCATGCCGAAAATAGTGCAGTATATGCAGTATTATACACAAAGTAGCACTTAAAGTATGTTTGTACATTGTGCCATTCAAATCTTATTCAAAGTAGAGAAAATTCTCCTCATTACCTGCCTATATAAGTTGCAATTTATATATTACCCAAATCAAAATCCCAAACTGGCCAATACAAATTCCAAACCAAACAGCAAGCGTCGCATCAACGACCTTACCAATCCCAAAGGTCCAGATACCAACTGCCAAGTTCTTGAATCGACCAAATGGTCACTGCAAGGCGAATCAACAGAAGAGATCTAAGTCGAGGACCGGCACCACCAGTTCAGAAAGAAAGGAAAAGCGCCGTGGTTGCCAAGACGTGGGTCTCCTCGGGCAGTGATCGTCAGCAGCAAGATTCCAGTCCTTTGTTTCGACCACTCCTCCGGGCATCCGAGTCGCCAATGAGCCACACTGGTTGGGTGCCAATTTGTCGTGGTGAGCCTCAGCCAGGCCTACCAGTGCTATGGGCTCACCCTTCTTTGCACAAAGTCCTCAGACCAATAGGAAGAAGTTGGTATGGAAACTGAAATATAAAACAAAGTACTTTATTAACCTCTAGAGGTGGAACTACATTCACACAACACCCTTCGGTAGTGTGTGAAGTAGCACACTGAACAGAAGGAGCATGGTCCTTTTATACCCACACAGGGGCTCAAAAGAAGGCAGTACAAGTACAGAAGAGAAGGGTTACATACATAAAATGTCATACAGAAATGCACAGTCAAACGTTGGGAGGAGCTAAGAGTTTGCTGACTCCGGTAAGAATAACCTGACAGTTACAGACTAGAACAGGTGTATGAACAGTTACAATTTCTTCTGCGCATGTGCAGAGTAGCAGAGCCTAAATATAGTCTGTCTATAAGCAGAGTACAAGAGTAAACAACAGCAAGTAAGGACAGAGCACATGGTGTGCACATGGCAGACAAGATGGCTGCCAAATATAAGATGTCTTCCGCTAAATGCTAACCCTGATTGCGACCAATTTACAACACTCCGGGGCAGAGGAGAAGGATCCCCCTTCAGGAACTTGCAACCAGGCTTTGGTCGGGTCCTCCAGACCACAAGGCAACCGTAGCAGGCAGGGGCAGGGGTTCACAGTCCAGCTCTCCGACCAGGTAAGGATCCTGCGGATGGTGCCCACACAGCAGGACACCCCTCAACGCCAGGAGATTACGATCCTCTGAGCCATGCACTGGATCGGAGGAGCCAGCAACGCCAGATCCACGGTTTCATCGTTGTAGACTCTAAAAGCACATTGGCCCCAGAGATCAGCTGCATGGAGAAGAAGGTCGGACAGCCAAGGCGCAGCCCAGAGCAGCAGAAACCGTCGATCCACAGGTAAGTTGGTTGCTGTTTTCCGCTTCGGCTGTAGGTTACTAGTAAAGATGAAATCCGGATGTAGGGCAGGCAGGTTGGGAGCCGAAGCAGTGGTTTTAATGGGGAATATAACCAAATTGGTAGTCCCCAAAACCGGGAGCTCCTTCGGAGGCTCCTACTTGACGGCCAGTCTAAGTATCTGCTTGACTATGGACCGGGTTCTTTTAAGTGCTTGGTTGTACCTCTGCTGGGCACCCATCTGGGGTTGGGCATGTGGGGTCAAGACCGATGGCTGCAGACTATATCCTTGGTCAGCTGAAAAGACAGGAGGAGAACATTTAATCAATGGTCATAAATGTTGATGTGACCACATTCATGTACATCATGTTGTATCCTAAATGACTCATACACTTGGCTAACAGTATGCCACATTTCCTGACAATGTTTGCCAAACATGCACTTTCATTGTTGGTATAAATTACACTGTTATTCACATACATGTATACTGGTCTGTGTGATCTGACACATGAGCTTACCAGTGCCATGAACATGTTGAATCTTTCCTAGTATGTAGTAGTCAGGTTGCCATTTAGAATACAATTCTCTCACACTCCCTCCTCTATTGTGTTTTTTTGGGCGTACTATTTGCATTTTTTTAATTAATACACATCAGACCTTACCACATTTAGGGGCCGATTATGATGGCGGACGGACCTGAGTCCGTCCGCCACTATAGAGTAGGAGGGAACCTCCGCATGGCCTGTGGAGTTCCCTCCTGTGCAATTAGGATGTGACCGCCACCCTGGCGGTCACATCCTCTATTTTTACCATTGCGGGGGGTGCGGCTTCAAGCTGCATTTGCCGCAATGGTAAAAATGCATACATTGCATTTGTATGCAGAAAGCGGCAGGCACCGTGCGGTGCCTGCTGATTTCTGCATACAAATGCAGGGGGTACGATAGGTACCCCCATGTGCACCCCCCTCACCCCTTCACCCAGGGGGCCTGCAACGGGCTCCCGCAATGAAGTTACACATGCTTTTCCACGGCGCGGAAAAGCTGCAGCGGAAAATCATGTTTCACAGCCCATCCTAATCTGGCTGACGGTGTCTGAGAGACACCGTCACCACATTAGAGCTTTTCCGCCGCGGTTGTAAGCCAACTGCGGCGGGAAAGCTGTGGACGGAAACCAGGACCCACCAGCCATCCTAATGTGGTGGTGGGTCTTTGGTGGGTCCGCAGAGGATTTTCCGCATCCTCCGGGCCGGCGGTGGCTTCCGCCGGCCCGGAGGATGCGGAAAATCCTCCATCATAATAGGCCCCTAAGGCTGGACAGATGAAATGAAATGAAAATAGATTTCTAAAGCGCATGGCTGCCCTTGAGCGTCCCAGCGCTAAATGTACACTCAGACGTAACTCCTCTGATCAACACCCTGAGATGTTAGTCGTTATGGGGGAAAAGAAAAGTTTTCAGAGTTTTTCAAAATCTGGCCAAGCTGGGTTCTTTCCTCATTGCTGTTGGGAGGGAGTTCCACAGCTGGCCAGCATTTATTGAGAAAAGACGTCCCCCAGTCCTTGCTCTTTTTGCTCTCGGGATTACCACCAGTCAAGTCAAGTCAAGTCAAAACATTTGTATAGCGCACTACATACCCAGAGGGTTTCAAGGCGCTTAGGAAGGGGAGTTGGATTATTTGTCAAATATCCACGTTTTAAGCTGCTTTCTGAACGCTAGGTGATTCTGGGTGAGGCGAAGGTAAGCGGGGAGTGAGTTCCATGTTTTGGCAGCCAGGTATGAGAAGGATCTGCCTCCCATGGTGGTCTTGTTGATGCGAGGTACAGTGGCGAAGGCTTGGCTGGAAGAGCGAAGTTGGCGGGAGGGGGTGTAGAAGGACAGTCGAGAGTTGAGGCAATCTGGTCCGATGTCGTAGAGTGATTTGTGTGCGTGGGTAAGCAGTCGGAAAGTGATCCTCTTATTGACGGGTAGCCAGTGGAGGTCTTTAAGGTGACCAGAGATGTGTTCGTTGCGTGGGATGTCTAATATGAGCCTGGCTGAGGCGTTTTGGATTCGTTGTAGTTTCTTCTGGAGTTTAGCGGTGGTACCTGCGTAGAGGGTGTTTCCGTAGTCCAGTCGGCTCGTGACTAGAGCGTGGGTGACTGTTTTCCTTGTTTCGGAGGGGATCCAGCGAAATGTTTTTCTGAGCATGCGAAGAATGTTAAAGCAGGAAGAGGATACGGCGCTGACTTGTCTGTTCATTGAGAGTGAAGAATCCAGGATGACGCCAAGGTTCCGTGCGTGGTCTGTCGGGATGGGTGCATTTCCGAGGGCTTCCGGCCACCAGGAGTCGTCCCATGCAGAGGGGGATTTACCTAAGATGAGGACTTCTGTTTTGTCTGAGTTCAGTTTCAGACGGCTTTGTTTCATCCATTCGGCGACTTCTTTCATTCCTTCGTGTAGGTTAGTTTTAGCGGTGCTGGGGTCCTTGGTGAGAGATAGGATCAGTTGAGTGTCATCCGCGTAAGAGATGATGTTGAGGTTGTGTTGTCGGGCGATGGCCGCGAGGGGGCTCATGTATACGTTGAAGAGGGTGGGACTGAGTGAGGATCCTTGTGGTACGCCGCAGATGATTTCAGAGGCCTCGGACTTGAATGGTGGGAGGCGGACTCTCTGGGTTCTTCCGGTGAGGAACGAGGTGATCCATTCCAGTGCCTTTCCTTGGATTCCGATGTTTCTGAGGCGTTGTAAAAGGGTGCTGTGGCAGACTGTGTCGAAGGCTGCAGAGAGGTCGAGGAGGATGAGGGCGACTGTGTCTCCATTGTCCAGTAGAGTTCGAATGTCGTCTGTTGCTGCGATGAGGGCGGTCTCAGTGCTGTGTTTGGCTCGGAAGCCGGATTGTGAGGGGTCGAGTGATTTGTTGGCTTTGAGGAAGGCGGCGAGCTGGTTGTTGACCGCTTTTTCGATGACTTTGGCCGGGAATGGAAGAAGCGAGATGGGGCGGTAGTTTTTGAGTTCGGTGGGGTCTGCTGTTGGTTTTTTCAGAAGGGCGGTGAGTTCAGCGTGTTTCCAATCTTCTGGGAAGGTAGCGGAGTTGAGGGAGCAGTTGATGACGTCTCGGAGGTGCGGAGCTATGACGGAGTCAGCTTTGTTGAAGATGTGGTGGGGGCATGGGTCTGTGGGGGATCCAGAGTGGATGGAATTCATCAGGCGGATGGTGTCCTCAGTGGAGATTGGGTTCCAGGCGTTAAGGGTGTTAACGGGGGGAAGATGGTCAGTTGATGGTAGGGTGGGTTGGTCTCCGGGTTGGTTGTCAAAGCTGTTGTGGATGTCAGCAATCTTGTTGTGGAAAAAAGAGGCTAGGGAATCGCAGAGGGTTTGAGAGGGGGTGATGTCGTTGGAGTTGGCCGAGGGGTTGGAAAATTCCTTGACGATGTTGAAAAGTTCCTTGCTGTTGTGGGCGTTGTTGTCAAGTCGATCTTTGAATGCTGTTTTCTTGGCTTTTCGGATCAGTTGGTGGTGAGTACGGATGGCGCTTTTGAAGGCGTCCTTGTTGCTGGTGGATGGGTCTTTTTTCCAGGCCTTTTCAAGGGAGCGGCACAGTTTCTTGGATTTCTTGAGATCATCGTTGAACCATGAGGCCTTCTTGTTGCCATGTTTGTGTTGACGTTTTTTCAGTGGTGCTAAGGTGTCGGCGGTGTTGGATAACCAAAGGGTGAGGTTGGAGGCGGCTTCGTTGGCGTTAGAAGAGAGGGCTGGGGAGGTTTGAAGGAGTGATGTGGAGATCTGCTCTGTGGTGATTTTGTTCCAGTTTCTTTGTAGAGTTGGTTGGAGGTGGATGATGGGTTTCGGCTTGTTGTAGGTGAAGTGAACGCGGATCAGGTCTTTTAGGATCGGAGTATCTGTCCCTTGGAGGACTCTGAACACGGTACAGAGCGCTTTGAATTTCACTCTCGCTCTTATGGGCAGCCAATGGAGCGCTTTCAAGGCCGGTTTAGCTGATGCTCTTCTGGGTGTATTAGTCAGCAGTCTGGCGGCTGCATTCTGTGCCCTCTGGAGCACGTTCAGGGTGTACTCTGGTGCTGCTAGGAAGAGGGCGTTGTTGTAATCCAGTCTTGACAGAATAAGGCCCTGTACTAGTAATTTTCTGGATTCTGGGGGAAGAAGGGGCATGGCTTTCCGTATTAAACGGAGCAGACCGTAACAGCTCCCTGCAGTTTTTTTCGCCTGAGTGTGCATCGACAGTTCCGGTTCTAACCAGACGCCAAGACTTTTTATGGATTCTTTCGGGGTCGGGGGCTCCCCTAAACAAGAAGGCCACATACATTTGGGGAGGGAGGTACAGAGATTTCCCAGAAGCATCACATCTGTTTTAGAGCCATTAAGCTTGAGTCTCGAGTCTGCCATCCATGCCATGATGTTAGTAAGGCAGGCGGCAAACTTTTCTCCATGGCTCTCTGCGAGCGATAGCGAAACAATCAATTGGGTGTCATCCACATACGTTGCGAGTTTCACTCCAAAGGGTGCAACCTCCCCCTCCAGTGGGGCCATATAGATGTTAAAAAGTGTAGGGCTCAGCGATGAGCCCTGCGGGACACCACACTGAAGGGGGGTGGGCACTGATCTTCTATTGCCCTCGCACACTTGACAGATGATGCCATCTAATTCAATCTCACAAATTTAGATATGACAGTAGCAATCACTGTTGTTCATTGGCTAATGTCATGTTGAGATTAGTGAGTGCATGCCATTGTGAGAAATGATATTCTACATATGTCAGTGCAGTATGTCCACTGTGTTGACAGTACAAAATGGGAGACATATGTTGAAGTCTTGTGCTGTGTAGTGCAACTGTTAAACTATCAGAACTGCACTACCTAAGTGATTGCGGACAGTGTAAGAATAATTTTTCCCCCGGATGCAGTGTACTTAGTTAGTAGCCTGCACTGGCAGACAATGGGCAGCATTGCAAGAAGAGAGGCACATTATATGTGCGGTGGATGTGTGGCTGCGTGTCCTGTGAGCTTCACTTTGTGCATGAGGGTCTAACTTGCTGCACAGCCAGTACCCATAGAGGACTGATTAAGTAAGTCTGTGAGGCACACAATGGAGCTCACATTGTTTGGCACTACTGTAAATTTGCATTGTTCTCATGACCTGGAGATGGTCATCTGTTAAAACATTTTTCTTTTCCACATGTATTGGATACATAACATTCCTCATGACCATGGGAGTTACCTGTGGACACACAAATAACTGAAATGGAGGTCCTGCCTTCTGACGGTTTTGTGGCATAGTATTTTACATAGCATTGTATCGTTCAGGGTCTTGCCACCATTTGGAAACACACACAGGGATTCATTTATAGGCTGTACCAGGCCTGCACAGAGAGTCATTTAGTTGGGATGCACTGCGTCAAAATATTACGGCAGTAATGTGCCTTATTAATGACGTGGCGCATTGGTGTTCCTTCTACATGAACAAGATCATTGATTGGTGACTAGTGCAAATACACGCACCCTTGCACCATGGCACAGCTGTGTAAGCATTGTCGGCTCAGTTGTTTTTATGTATTATGGCACACCTTCCTGTACAAAATATCAGAAAATAGAGCTGTATTCTCTCTTTGTATGAGTGCTGCAAAAGGCAGCACACATTGAAGGAGTAAATAGTAAGTAATAGTAAAAATCAATGAAGTTATTTCTCCTTGCTACACCTCCCCAGGCGAGACACACATTTCTGACACATATCATGTTTCCCAGGACTTTGTAACTCTGGGAATGTGTCAAAACACATGGGGGCATATGTACAGGCCCCTAGCACTGTCAAAACGTCATTTTTATTGAAGCTCGGTGCACACAGTGCAGGCACATTACCTACAAGGCCACACAAAGTCACCCTGCATGGCTTTTGATGTCTTGTAGATGAGGTGTAAGGCCACGCAGCCTAAGTTTCTGCATTGCCTTACATTACGATTTACAAAAGGGGGTGGTGATGAACAGAGTGTCTGAATTGAGCAGACCACTCTTACCCAGTCCAAAGATCAGGGCTTGATCCATCACCGTTATTTATCTCACTGCCCCATCCCAGCTCAGAACCTGGCTATATGCAAATCAGTCTGTCCCTGGCCCAGTGCATCATGGGAACAGGGCAGACTAAACTACCAAGCCAATTCTTTACCAGAAAGGAGACAAGCTACCGGGGACCGGTTTCTGGCATTTCAGCCTCTTCGGCCCGGCTTGCTTGAATCCTGATGGAGCAGTGAGAAAGGGACTCATGTCTGAGTATACCCTGCCACACCTATAGTGGCCAAAATCTAATTTGCATACAGCCAGGTTCTGAAACTGGGATGGTGCAGTGAGCTAAAACACGGTGTTGGATCTAGCCCTGATCTCTTGACTGGGTGAGAGTATTCTGTTTAATTCAGAGACTCTGTCCCTCACCACCCCTTGTTGTAAATATTTTTGTCCACCCTAAGCGTGGAAGGGTATACTCAGATGTGAGTCCCTTGCTCATTGCACCATCAGGATTCAAGCAAGCCGGGCCGAAGAGGCTGAAATGCCAGAAACCGGTCCCCGGTAGCTTGTTTCCTTCCCAGTGTAAGAATTGGCTTTTGTAGTTTGGTTTGCCCTGTTCCCATCATGCACTGGGACAGGAACAGACTAATTTGCATACAGCCAGGTTCTGAAACTGGGATGGTGCAGTGAGCTAAAAAACGGTGTTGGATCTAGCCCTGATCTCTTGACTGGGTGAGAGTATTCTGTTTAATTCAGAGACTCTGTCCCTCACCACCCCTTGTTGTAAATATTTTTGTCCACCCTAAGCGTGGAAGGGTATACTCAGATGTGAGTCCCTTGCTCATTGCACCATCAGGATTCAAGCAAGCCGGGCCGAAGAGGCTGAAATGCCAGAAACCGGTCCCCGGTAGCTTGTTTCCTTCCCAGTGTAAGAATTGGCTTTTGTAGTTTGGTTTGCCCTGTTCCCATCATGCACTGGGACAGGAACAGACTAATTTGCATACAGCCAGGTTCTGAAACTGGGATGGTGCAGTGAGCTAAAAAACGGTGTTGGATCTAGCCCTGATCTCTTGACTGGGTGAGAGTATTCTGTTTAATTCAGAGACTCTGTCCCTCACCACCCCTTGTTGTAAATATTTTTGTCCACCCTAAGCGTGGAAGGGTATACTCAGATGTGAGTCCCTTGCTCATTGCACCATCAGGATTCAAGCAAGCCGGGCCGAAGAGGCTGAAATGCCAGAAACCGGTCCCCGGTAGCTTGTTTCCTTCCCAGTGTAAGAATTGGCTTTTGTAGTTTGGTTTGCCCTGTTCCCATCATGCACTGGGACAGGAACAGACTAATTTGCATACAGCCAGGTTCTGAAACTGGGATGGTGCAGTGAGCTAAAAAACGGTGTTGGATCTAGCCCTGATCTCTTGACTGGGTGAGAGTATTCTGTTTAATTCAGAGACTCTGTCCCTCACCACCCCTTGTTGTAAATATTTTTGTCCACCCTAAGCGTGGAAGGGTATACTCAGATGTGAGTCCCTTGCTCATTGCACCATCAGGATTCAAGCAAGCCGGGCCGAAGAGGCTGAAATGCCAGAAACCGGTCCCCGGTAGCTTGTTTCCTTCCCAGTGTAAGAATTGGCTTTTGTAGTTTGGTTTGCCCTGTTCCCATCATGCACTGGGACAGGAACAGACTAATTTGCATACAGCCAGGTTCTGAAACTGGGATGGTGCAGTGAGCTAAAAAACGGTGTTGGATCTAGCCCTGATCTCTTGACTGGGTGAGAGTATTCTGTTTAATTCAGAGACTCTGTCCCTCACCACCCCTTGTTGTAAATATTTTTGTCCACCCTAAGCGTGGAAGGGTATACTCAGATGTGAGTCCCTTGCTCATTGCACCATCAGGATTCAAGCAAGCCGGGCCGAAGAGGCTGAAATGCCAGAAACCGGTCCCCGGTAGCTTGTTTCCTTCCCAGTGTAAGAATTGGCTTTTGTAGTTTGGTTTGCCCTGTTCCCATCATGCACTGGGACAGGAACAGACTAATTTGCATACAGCCAGGTTCTGAAACTGGGATGGTGCAGTGAGCTAAAAAACGGTGTTGGATCTAGCCCTGATCTCTTGACTGGGTGAGAGTATTCTGTTTAATTCAGAGACTCTGTCCCTCACCACCCCTTGTTGTAAATATTTTTGTCCACCCTAAGCGTGGAAGGGTATACTCAGATGTGAGTCCCTTGCTCATTGCACCATCAGGATTCAAGCAAGCCGGGCCGAAGAGGCTGAAATGCCAGAAACCGGTCCCCGGTAGCTTGTTTCCTTCCCAGTGTAAGAATTGGCTTTTGTAGTTTGGTTTGCCCTGTTCCCATCATGCACTGGGACAGGAACAGACTAATTTGCATACAGCCAGGTTCTGAAACTGGGATGGTGCAGTGAGCTAAAAAACGGTGTTGGATCTAGCCCTGATCTCTTGACTGGGTGAGAGTATTCTGTTTAATTCAGAGACTCTGTCCCTCACCACCCCTTGTTGTAAATATTTTTGTCCACCCTAAGCGTGGAAGGGTATACTCAGATGTGAGTCCCTTGCTCATTGCACCATCAGGATTCTAGCAAGCCGGGCCGAAGAGGCTGAAATGCCAGAAACCGGTCCCCGGTAGCTTGTTTCCTTCCCAGTGTAAGAATTGGCTTTTGTAGTTTGGTTTGCCCTGTTCCCATCATGCACTGGGACAGGAACAGACTAATTTGCATACAGCCAGGTTCTGAAACTGGGATGGTGCAGTGAGCTAAAAAACGGTGTTGGATCTAGCCCTGATCTCTTGACTGGGTGAGAGTATTCTGTTTAATTCAGAGACTCTGTCCCTCACCACCCCTTGTTGTAAATATTTTTGTCCACCCTAAGCGTGGAAGGGTATACTCAGATGTGAGTCCCTTGCTCATTGCACCATCAGGATTCAAGCAAGCCGGGCCGAAGAGGCTGAAATGCCAGAAACCGGTCCCCGGTAGCTTGTTTCCTTCCCAGTGTAAGAATTGGCTTTTGTAGTTTGGTTTGCCCTGTTCCCATCATGCACTGGGACAGGAACAGACTAATTTGCATACAGCCAGGTTCTGAAACTGGGATGGTGCAGTGAGCTAAAAAACGGTGTTGGATCTAGCCCTGATCTCTTGACTGGGTGAGAGTATTCTGTTTAATTCAGAGACTCTGTCCCTCACCACCCCTTGTTGTAAATATTTTTGTCCACCCTAAGCGTGGAAGGGTATACTCAGATGTGAGTCCCTTGCTCATTGCACCATCAGGATTCAAGCAAGCCGGGCCGAAGAGGCTGAAATGCCAGAAACCGGTCCCCGGTAGCTTGTTTCCTTCCCAGTGTAAGAATTGGCTTTTGTAGTTTGGTTTGCCCTGTTCCCATCATGCACTGGGACAGGAACAGACTAATTTGCATACAGCCAGGTTCTGAAACTGGGATGGTGCAGTGAGCTAAAAAACGGTGTTGGATCTAGCCCTGATCTCTTGACTGGGTGAGAGTATTCTGTTTAATTCAGAGACTCTGTCCCTCACCACCCCTTGTTGTAAATATTTTTGTCCACCCTAAGCGTGGAAGGGTATACTCAGATGTGAGTCCCTTGCTCATTGCACCATCAGGATTCAAGCAAGCCGGGCCGAAGAGGCTGAAATGCCAGAAACCGGTCCCCGGTAGCTTGTTTCCTTCCCAGTGTAAGAATTGGCTTTTGTAGTTTGGTTTGCCCTGTTCCCATCATGCACTGGGACAGGAACAGACTAATTTGCATACAGCCAGGTTCTGAAACTGGGATGGTGCAGTGAGCTAAAAAACGGTGTTGGATCTAGCCCTGATCTCTTGACTGGGTGAGAGTATTCTGTTTAATTCAGAGACTCTGTCCCTCACCACCCCTTGTTGTAAATATTATTGTCCACCCTAAGCGTGGAAGGGTATACTCAGATGTGAGTCCCTTGCTCATTGCACCATCAGGATTCAAGCAAGCCGGGCCGAAGAGGCTGAAATGCCAGAAACCGGTCCCCGGTAGCTTGTTTCCTTCCCAGTGTAAGAATTGGCTTTTGTAGTTTGGTTTGCCCTGTTCCCATCATGCACTGGGACAGGAACAGACTAATTTGCATACAGCCAGGTTCTGAAACTGGGATGGTGCAGTGAGCTAAAAAACGGTGTTGGATCTAGCCCTGATCTCTTGACTGGGTGAGAGTATTCTGTTTAATTCAGAGACTCTGTCCCTCACCACCCCTTGTTGTAAATATTTTTGTCCACCCTAAGCGTGGAAGGGTATACTCAGATGTGAGTCCCTTGCTCATTGCACCATCAGGATTCAAGCAAGCCGGGCCGAAGAGGCTGAAATGCCAGAAACCGGTCCCCGGTAGCTTGTTTCCTTCCCAGTGTAAGAATTGGCTTTTGTAGTTTGGTTTGCCCTGTTCCCATCATGCACTGGGACAGGAACAGACTAATTTGCATACAGCCAGGTTCTGAAACTGGGATGGTGCAGTGAGCTAAAAAACGGTGTTGGATCTAGCCCTGATCTCTTGACTGGGTGAGAGTATTCTGTTTAATTCAGAGACTCTGTCCCTCACCACCCCTTGTTGTAAATATTTTTGTCCACCCTAAGCGTGGAAGGGTATACTCAGATGTGAGTCCCTTGCTCATTGCACCATCAGGATTCAAGCAAGCCGGGCCGAAGAGGCTGAAATGCCAGAAACCGGTCCCCGGTAGCTTGTTTCCTTCCCGGTGTAAGAATTGGCTTTTGTAGTTTGGTTTGCCCTGTTCCCATCATGCACTGGGACAGGAACAGACTAATTTGCATACAGCCAGGTTCTGAAACTGGGATGGTGCAGTGAGCTAAAAAACGGTGTTGGATCTAGCCCTGATCTCTTGACTGGGTGAGAGTATTCTGTTTAATTCAGAGACTCTGTCCCTCACCACCCCTTGTTGTAAATATTTTTGTCCACCCTAAGCGTGGAAGGGTATACTCAGATGTGAGTCCCTTGCTCATTGCACCATCAGGATTCAAGCAAGCCGGGCCGAAGAGGCTGAAATGCCAGAAACCGGTCCCCGGTAGCTTGTTTCCTTCCCAGTGTAAGAATTGGCTTTTGTAGTTTGGTTTGCCCTGTTCCCATCATGCACTGGGACAGGAACAGACTAATTTGCATACAGCCAGGTTCTGAAACTGGGATGGTGCAGTGAGCTAAAAAACGGTGTTGGATCTAGCCCTGATATCTTGACTGGGTGAGAGTATTCTGTTTAATTCAGAGACTCTGTCCCTCACCACCCCTTGTTGTAAATATTTTTGTCCACCCTAAGCGTGGAAGGGTATACTCAGATGTGAGTCCCTTGCTCATTGCACCATCAGGATTCAAGCAAGCCGGGCCGAAGAGGCTGAAATGCCAGAAACCGGTCCCCGGTAGCTTGTTTCCTTCCCAGTGTAAGAATTGGCTTTTGTAGTTTGGTTTGCCCTGTTCCCATCATGCACTGGGACAGGAACAGACTAATTTGCATACAGCCAGGTTCTGAAACTGGGATGGTGCAGTGAGCTAAAAAACGGTGTTGGATCTAGCCCTGATCTCTTGACTGGGTGAGAGTATTCTGTTTAATTCAGAGACTCTGTCCCTCACCACCCCTTGTTGTAAATATTGCCTTACATTACAGCAGGGAGGCGTTCCATGGGTGTTGCTGTGGGTGTTCCCACACAACACCCATTGATTTTGACACTGCTCCAGAGATACAAAATAGTGTGAATCTGACACAGCACCAAAACCTTACGCCTCCCCAGAGTAAGAGTAACGTGGAAAAATGTAAACATTTTTCCTCCTTCTTTCCTCTTTCTATGTGTGCTGCGTTATGCAGCATACATAGAACGAGCAATTCTCCTCTAGTGATTGTTTTTGTGCATGAAGCTGCCCCTTCCGGCACAAAAATAATCATGCCAACAAGACTAGGGCTGGGCGTAGTTTGCGAAGTAGCACTACGCAAAGCTACGCAACGTGCACTTCGAACTACTGCGCCCAATGTGGGGCGACATCAGTGGTAGTAGTTTTGCCCGAGGGTCGTCAGGAGCTTCGCAAGAAAATTCTGGAGGATTTTGCGGGCTACGTGATCGACCCTGCATATCGAAGTGGACCGAAGGTCTTTTGAAGCGCGGCTACTCCTTCCTGACGGCTCCTGACGACTGCTGCCCTAACTGTCGCCCAGCTTTGGCCCCTGGTGATGATTAGTATCGTGAGACGTTAGACAGACATCTATTGAGAAAACATTTAGTTGAGTATTCGTGGGTAGCACCCACTTTTTGTTTTTGTTTTTTATTATTCGATTAGTGCACTAACCGAAGCCAAGGGGTAAGTACGTTTGTGCTGTGACTATATTGTCTAAAATCCCTTGACGTTTGTAAGTAGTCCAGTTCATTACGAAATGCCTGGATTTAGTAAGTTTAAGAAATTTTGTTGTTTTGGTTGTACTAGGGATTCCTGGCTAGAGGACTCTTGTCCGATTCCTCCGGTTGGAACTCCCACTTATGAGCTCTATTCAAAACATGGTTTAGGTACTATTATTTTTAATGAAACATGGATTCGATATACTAAAAAAGATGGTGTTTTATGGTGGCCACAAAATGGCACCTTTGAGCCTGCTATACTAGATAATTTGGAAGCCATTTTATTTAAGAGAAAAGCCCGGCCCGCCTCTGGCGTAAAGAAGCCAAACAGAAAGAAATTAAGCAAATGAAGAAAGATAAGAAAGAGCAGAATATGATGATCTTGCAGGCTTCCCAACAGTTTAAAAATGACGAAGCTGATCAGGTGATTGATGTTTCAGAAAGACAGCATCGTATGACAATAGACAGATGTTTTCCTGTGTTACCTAATGCTTCAAAGAGTAAGGGTTCTGATGAAGATCCTTTCGTGTCTCATCTCTTGACGTTATCTCCACCTTATGTGTTAGGCGCTAATGCACCTCCATTACAACCTATTGCTAATCCAGCTGTTCTGGTTCCTGCACAGTTGCCTCTTTCTGTGATTCCACCTCCGCCCCCTTTGCCACCAACTTCTGTACCCCAAACTCCTGTGCCTCAGTCACCTTTACCTTCTTTTGCTATTGGTTCTTCTCCTGTTTTACAGAATACCTTGTCTCCTGTTCTAGTGTCAGATTCCCCTACAGCTCGCAAACGATTAGTTGAAACCGTTTTTGGTCTTTTGTCACCTTTTCTTGGACCTCTTTTCTTTTCTCCTGCTTTATCTCGAAGACAATCTCGTAGCCAGATTCCAGATTTGGAAGAACGGACTAAGTTAGATTCTCTTGCTCGTAATTGGATCATGAGTAGTCTACAGTATAGTGTGCATGATATTTTAGACACCTTTCTGCAATGGAACGCACCTACGCAGAGGTATGTCTTCAATACTATGTGTAACACTCTTATTAAAGGGTGGGAAGATATGAATTTGGATTCACCTCCTCAGGATCTATTTGAAATACGGGATCAATTTGATAAGGGACTTATTGTGGGTCCTGATGTAGAATTTGCTGTTCAGAAGCTTGTTACTTTCTGAACTTCCTTTTTCTCTCAAAATTCTCTTGAGCCTGATCCTGCGGTTCGTCGTAAAATAGCACAATATCCTATACGAGAAGTTCATCCAATATGGAGAGAGGCAGACCCAAACGCTAATCCAGCTGTCCCCGCTCATTTTCAGCACATATGGGTACATGATCCTTGGAAAAGATCAGAAGTGTTGGCGCTTAAACAGTCCCTACCGGACCCTCGTAAGAATCCTGCTGGGTATTATAAAGAATTGTCTCAGACTGTTAATGCATGTATTATGAATTTGGCAGATATTGATTTACTTATGGGAAATGTAGTCCCACAAGCTTTATGGGCTAAAATTCGTAGACAAGACCATGATCAAGCTTTAGGTGGTAATTGGGCTGCTATTACAGTCACAGATGCAGGACAAATAGGTGGTGCCAAACCTGATGATCTGATTACTGAGTTGCCCGGTAGAATAATAGATCTTATGAAAACGATGATGCCTGCTGTACGCGTTAACTGGGATAAGTTAGCAGCGTGCAAACAAAAGATTGATGAAAGCGTCTCCGATTTCTTTACTCGTTTCGAAGAGACTTTCATCGACCATAGTGGTCAAGATATGAGTACTGAGGGTGGGCAACGATTATTTGTAGATAAATTCGTTTTTAATTTACTTCCAGAATTAACGCATACATTGAAACAATCTGAGAGTGCATGGGCTGTTTCTTCAACTGCCCAGATATTAGCTACTGCTCAATATTATGAGAATAGGGATAAGGAAGATAAGAAAAAAGCGGAGAAGGAAACTAAAGAATCAAAAACGAAGGTTCTTCTGCAACAGGCTTATCCTCCTCGTTCTACTCAGCCGCAATTTCAACAGCCTCCACAGTTTCAGAAGCTGTTGCAAAAACCTGAATCTTCAGCTCAGCGATTTCCGTTGGGTCCTAATCAATGCTCCTATTGTAAAGAGGAAGGTCATTTTAAGAATAGTTGTCCAATTTTGTTGCAGCGGTATAGCGGATCACAGCCACGGGGTCGTGGAGATTCTCGGTCAGTGTCCAGAGGTAGAGGGCTGGTGCGTCGTCTCCGGAACGACGTCCCTCTCCCCCTCAGGACTCTATGAATTATTTTGACCAGCGGAATTCTCAGTCTGCACAATATTACAATGACAATTATGGTACAGATAGTGATAATGCTGATTTCCTCACTTGCTAGGACAGCCATAGACAGAGTAAGGGAGTCGTATCAGTTCCAGTGGATCAGGATGGACCTTATGTTAATGTTGTAGCATTGGGTGTTACAGAACCATTTCTAAGCATGGGCGAATTTTGCGAATTCACGATCCACGAATTTGCGGATTTGCGAATTCGCGATCCGCAAAATTCGCGAATTTGTGCAAATTTGCGGATTTTTGGTTTTTTGCGTGTTCGCTGGGTTTTTTGCATGTTCGCAGGGTTTTTTGCGTGTTCGCGGGGCTTTTTGTGTCTTCGCGAGCCGCTTGCATAGTGACGTTACCCATGCAGTTGTTTATGGGAGAGGGAGAGAGAGATAGATAGATAGATAGATAGATAGAAAGAGAGAGAAAGAGAGGGAAAGAGAGAGGGAGAGAGAGAACGAGAGAAAGAAAGAGAGGCCGGATCTCTGAAGGGCCAGATTCCTGAGTTGCCCCTTCAGAACATACAGCTTTTAATTTTTAGCAAAATGCATATGAAAATTGTACTTTAGTCTCTTTTAGTTTAACCCCTCCTGACAACTCATAATGGGTGTATTTGCCACCCTCTCCCTTCTTCCTGTTTTTTATATCTGTAAGTGCTTCCTGATGAGGTTTAATTACTTGGACAGGTGCCTCGTAGCCTACTTGTAACTATTCTCTGACCCTGCTTCAAGGGTCAGAGCAGGGTCAGAGAATAGTTGCAAGTAGATAACGAGGCGCCAGGAAGCAATTAGCAGCAGGTGTCCAAGTTGAAGTTAATTTGTTTGTAACCCTTTTGTAAAAGGTTACAAAGAAATTAGGTTCAACTTTTGCACCTGCTGCTGTAACCTTTGCTTGGCTGAAAATTTGTCCCCGCTGATTCGCGGATTTTACTGCGAAACGGATTTTACGCCCACTCTTAACCATTTCTTTTGGATACTGGTGCAATGAGAAGTTCTATTATGCATTCCAAACTCCCTGGGGCACCTTTGTCTGGCTTAACAAATGTTTCTGTAGGATTCTCTAGCGCCCCAGTAAGCAACCCTGTTTCTTGTCCTTTGCCAATTTCCATTGGTCCATACTATTTAGAAGCTCCACTTCTTTTGAGGACGGGTTGCAGAGAGAATTTATTGGGTTTGGACTTATTGAAACGTCTGCATGCCACATTGTATTGCTCACCCTCTGGTGTACATCTTACTTTAGGTGATAAGTTGACTTCTCCGATGTACGTAACTAAAGACCAACTGCCAATCGAACTGCATTCGCTTCCTGCTACGCTTTGGGCTACGGGTCCGAATGATGTTGGTTTGCTTAAAATTCCATCATATGTGATCACTGTGAAGCCTGATGGTAAGTTACCGCGTATTCCACAATATAAAATATCTAACGATGGTGAGAGAGCTTTGTTGGCTATTGTTCATGACTTGGTTCAGAAGGGTGTGGTCGAGGAGACCAGAGGAAATGTTTGTAATAGTCCTGTTCTGCCTGTTCTTAAGCGTACTGATCCTTCACAGCCACCTGTGTATCGTTTTGTGATAGATCTCCGAGAGGTCAACAAAATTGTTGTCCCTCAGTTTCCTGTTGTTCCAGATATTACTGCTTTGCTTACTATGATTCCTGCTTCGGCAGCTTGGTTGTCGGTTATTGATCTCAAAAATGCTTTCTTTAGCATTCCCATTGCCTAGGAAAGTAGGGATCTCTTTGGTTTCTCTCTCGGAGGCCGAAGTTTTCGATTAAAGCGTGCACCTCAAGGCTATTGTGAGAGTCCCCCCATCTATAGTCAAGCTTTGAAGTCTCAGCTTGACACCTTTTCTTTGCCATCAGGTGCTATTCTTATCCAATATGTGGATGATTTGTTAGTGGCTGCCGATTCGGAAGATGTTTGTAAGAATGCGACTGTGTCACTTTTGCGACATTTGTCTGATCTACACCACAAAGAATCACTTTCTAAGTTACAATATTGCTGCCAAGAGGTTACCTTTTTAGGTCATCTCTTGTCGAAGGAGGGAAGGCGATTGACCCCAGAACGTATCCAATTGATTGCGCAAATGTCTGTACCATCCATACAAAGAGAGGAGCGTGCTTTCTTAGGCATTACATCTTATTGTAGACAGTGGATTCCGAACTTTTCCTTACTACCTAAAGCCTTGTTGGCACTCACTCTGAAAGATACGCCCCAACCTCTTCCTTGGACTGATGAATGTCAAAAGAGTTTTTCTGATTTACATACTGCTTTGTGTTCGGCTCCTGTGATGGGTAGTCCAGATTACAGTAAACCTTTTACACTCTATGTTCATGAAAGTGAAGGTTGTGCATTATCAGTCTTGACACAACAATTTGGAGATAAACAAAGGCCATGTGCCTATTTCTCGGCTACATTAGATTCAGTTGCTAAAGCATTACACAGTTGTCTTAGAGCAACAGCGGCAGCAGGGATTTCCATTTGTCAATCTGCCGGATTGGTGTTGGATCATACTCTTAATGTTATGGTGCCACACGCAGTAGATACTCTCTTGAACAGGACAAAAACCCAGCACTTAACGAGTGCCAGTTTGTCTGGATATGAGTTGACGCTTTTAGCTAGTCACATACATATCAGGAGATGTAAAATGCATCACTCAGCGGCAGTTCCTGGAAGGTTGTGGATGGTTATATAAAATTCTTGCAGTATGGAAATAAATTCAGCAGAGGCGATGAGTTGATACAGCTTGCGGTTGGTTTGCACAGCAGATGATATACGTAGATGCTGCTGAAACCATAGATGGGCTGGGAGAGCACCTTCAGGTCCATTTACAAGAGTTTAGGACTGGGGTGGCACCACTTGACAGGGTATAACTCACTGTACTGAGGTTAGTAATGTGCTTGACATATACTTACCATCCAGTATGCCATTCCCATACGTTCTGTTCTGGAAGCACTTGTTTATTATGGAATGTCTGAAGATGTATGCATCATGAGTACTTCCAGGGGGCCTTGCCAGCACATTGATGAACATCCCCAGATGGTTCACTATTCCCTGCATGTTGATGCAATATGTGTGCTTCCTGTTTCGATACAGGTAGGATGTAGCCACAGGAGGCACAAGTTGCACATGTGTGTATTCAATTGCCCCCAACACATGTGGAAATCTAGCAATGGCAAAGAAGTCTTGTTTGTTTTCCATTTTTTCTGCTGCATGTTGGGGAACATGAGGTACTGGGGTGTGAGGCTTATTATAGCATTAAGGAAAGAGGGCAGGAATGCTGAAAAGGATGGCTGGGATATTACAGCCACTTTGGTTGTGATGGGTTGGAATGATACAGACACCAGTATGTGTAGTATTGCCAGCGGCGTGGCCTGCAGCGGAATATTGGTGTACCTTGTCTGCAGGCTTGGTGCAATATGGTGCAGGAGCTGTACAATGGATCCCCGCTTGAGCTTGTAATGGATGATTATTGTAATCTGGCACAGCTGGTTGTGGGAAAGGAAAATAACGATGCAGGCCTGAGAAACATGACGTGTTGGACTGAATTTGTCAATTTGCAAATATGGAGCAAGGAGTGCACCACCGCTGCATCAATAAATATGACGCAGGAGCTGTGCAAGCTCCTTGTTAATATGCCCCCCAATTTCTTACAAAACATGAGAGAAAAGTCACTTGCCAGGACACTAGCATGACTAAAAACCTGCACCTGGTGCAGCATACAGTCATACTATTGGCAAAGTTTGTGAAAAAGCAATACAAATTACAATATGTTCAAGCGGTGGCAGAAATCTCTGCCTGTAGTTTTACAATCATTTTTATGAACAGGCCCCATATTATATTTGTTTTACTTTGAAAAGCAAAGTCATTCTCAAGTTGTTTCTGCCTTACATTTGTATTGCTCTCTGGGTGACACTGGAATGGATGGCAAACACAAAACAAACAGGCCTCATCAAACAGTAAATTCCCTCCCAGGGCCAAGTGAAATCTTTGTGTAAGGTTGAATTCTAGGACAGCAGCCCAAGCAAGTCCATCCAACAACAGCTGACATGGAGGGGTGGGGCTAAAATTCTCTTAACCCAATGGATGTTGTGCCACTAAACATGACTTGCTATAGTTACAATAACCATTAACAAGATTGGGTTGAGCGGAAATCATGGATTTGTACTTCGCAGGATTCCGCAGAGTTGCATAAAAACTCAACGAGATTCCGCAGAGTTCTGTCTACCGCTATTTTGTCAGTGATCTCCGGTGGCTGGTGTGCATGTGAAATCCTTTCACTGTGCTCTCTGACATAATCACTCTGTCCATTTCCCTAAGTACAACAAGACTTACAAATAAACACGTTTACAATATATTAGTGCAGTAGACAAATGCTTTATTTTAATCTTTTAAATTTGGGCACATTTACCTTGCTGCTATTGTTGGTAGACAGTGTGACCAGAGAGCTAGGCGGTTTTGTACTTAGTTGGTAATAAATTATGACTAGCACGCTTTTTCCAGTCCATGCGCAGTGCTAGTGCTTCGTCTCTGCTGTTCATTGATGTGTATATGTGATAAACATGACTGCCATGCCCCTAGATGAAAATTGGCAAAAAATTACAGAACGTTATAAGTTTTCTGAAAATAAATTATCATGTGATGCATAAACGCTGATCGGAATGTTCAAAATGTACCAAGTAGAGTGTTAGTATTTCTATGAATAGTGACACGTGATATCAAAACAACAACAGCGTAATTCTTTTTGACGCCTTACAGTGAATCAGTGTGTTTTTTATGTACTTTAGTGACTAACAACACTAATCCAAAGTGGTAGCTAGAGCGAGGTTATAGGACTTCAGACTTGGCAACTGGTAGTTTAAGAGGTGGCGGAGATAACAGCAACACAAGCATGGATACTCTAGAAACGAAGGGTCTGTTTCTCATCTAAGTGATGAGAGCTCGCATGGTAACGACACTGACCCCAGCTGAAATGCCTCAAAGCTGCGGTTGTAAGGGCATCAGGTCCTGCTTGCTGTGTGAGCCACAGAAGGAAGGCAGTGGATATCAGCTGAGTGCTGCAGAGCAGGTACTTAAAGAAGAGGGCTGGATTATGGCACTCACAAAGTTGCAAAAAAATTGTGCTTGGGGAAAACCACTAGTATGCCAGGCGCACTGCTGAATTAAAGTATGTACTGTACTCAAACTGAACACATAAACTAAGTTATACTTCACTGAATTTACGCTTATTCCAAGTATCTGTTTTTAACATGCAAGCAAACAATGCTCAGAGAACAGAAATTGGCGAAACAGTTTGTATTCAACTTTTCATACAAACATTACAATGGGTTGTAAAACTTTATCGATCTAACAACCAGATACTAAAACAATGATGCTACATGCAAATAAAAATGTACTACACATTCATGTGTTACACACTCAATAAAGCCCTGATGCCCAATGCATTTCGGGAGAGTATCCCTTCTTCGGGGCCACTGTTGGGAAAAAAGAATAATAAACTTTGTCATAGTACTGCGTGCAAAACAATGAAATACACATAATATAAACAATGTCCGGGGTTAAGTTACAGCATGGAAAAAAGGTGGCTGGTATGGTTGTTTACTAGTCAATAACGGAAGAGTAATTGAAACAACACCACGTGAAAAATAGAGCTTTAGAACTCACGCCAGAATTAAACTGAACAAGAAAAAGCATTCCTGTAAAACTATAAGAGACCATCACCATGACGCTTAAAAGAGATAGCCGTGCTGAGATACCAGAGCAAATCCAGAAATAAAGTATACAACAAGACTTACTGGTGTACTAGGCTGTGTAAAGGAAATGGAATGCAGCGAAACAATTCGTAGACTGGGAACTGCTAGAAAATCGTGGCAGAAAGAGATATGAGGAAACTATGTGATGGGGGTACGCTATAAAAAGAACCAATGAAAACCAAAACTAGGTGACTGAAGTGATGTACAAAGTGAGAAAAAGGGTTTTCTGTAAGAATCCACTAAAAACTTGAAAGAGGAAAGCGTGAGGACACAGGTATGCCCGTGAAACTAACCTGACGAAATTAGCCAGTCTGGGACAAAGACGCCACCGCCATTACAAATGCGAAGCGTATGCACAGCCTGGTGGACGCCGGGGTAAATCAGCGTATAGGACATCGAAAACGGACTGGCCGTGGTCGCAATCTTGAAGTGTGCAAACAAAACTAAAGAGAGGTGGGCGGGCTGCATATATAGAAGACGCATATGAACGATAAGCACAGTGTTGGAAACTGCGAAGGAGGACATAAGGATGAAGAGGTGATTTATAAAGCCACAAAAGAGCTGACTCACAACAATCACTGTGAACAGAAGCAGAAGCAAAGTGCACAAACGTAACTTAAGACCAAAACACTAGATACAAGAGATACAAAGATGAAAATTGGAGACGCAACTTAGTTTTCTATGTCTGATTCATCGATGACATTTTTTTGATTTGGAAGGAGTCTAGTGAAATGCTGGAGACACTTATCACTGAACTGAACAAGAAACATGAGAGGATCAAATTCACGCACACAGTAAGCCATGAGAGCATACCTTACTTAGATGTTCTGATACACAAAAACAACACTGGTTTTGACACCTCTGTGTACACGAAACCTACAGACAAGAACAATCTATTATATGTTTTCTAGTTTCCACCCTCCGAAACTGTTGCAAAATCTACCATATTCACAAATGCTCAGGATCAAACGAATCACCTCAGATAATGAGAAACTTGCAGTTAAATTGGGTGATCAGTCCAATAAATTCCAACAACGAGGCTATCCCCAGACAGCAGTACTGGCGGCCATCACCAAGACTGAATTAAAAGACAGGAAGGATCTATTAAAAAACAAAATTAGGAGTGAGAAGCCTAAACATGTCTTTGTCAGCAAGTTCTCGACAAGATCCAACGTCATCAAAAACATCATCAAATCCAGATGGGAAATACTCCGTCAAGAACCTGATTTCAAGGGACTCTTTACAGATCCACCATTGTTCGCATACACCCGGAGCAAAAACTTGAAAGAAATCTTGACAACAACAGCAACTCAACCACAAGTATACCGGGGAATGCGCAAATGTTACAATTGCGTTCATTGTAATAATGTGATAGAAGGCAATGTCATTCTACACCCACATTCTGGCAAGAAAATTGAACTAAGATACAATGGAGACTGTAACTCTAACAATGTGATTTACACCAATAAATGTCCCTGCGGACTACTATATGCAGGCAAAACCACACGCAAAGTTAAAGTCCGAATAACGGAACACAAGAGTACTATCCACAACCAAAGCACAAAGACATACTTCACAACACACTGGTTAGAATCACACCATTCCAATGCCCAATTACGATTCACCATTCTGGAAATTGTAGCAGTCAAAGCCAGCCAGGACAATAACAAACTTTTATCGCAGAGGGAAGCTTGGTGGATCAAGCATTTACAGACATTAACCCCAGGGGGGCTTAATGACAGAATCGAACTTCTATGTTTTCTCTAGAGATGTCTTTACCATCATCATGTTATATGGCTAAACCCTCAGTATATTGTACGTGTGATGTTGATTCCAGTCAATAACTCCTTTATCCTTTCAGCTTCAACACCACCACTTCATTTCATCACACTCCAGGTAAATAATTCTTGTGGGGCCCTCCACAGACTTATTTCTGTTACGTTTTCAGAGTCCCTACATTGACATGGTCCCTCATTGTTATTATTTCAGTGAAGATGCGCTTCTGATTACAATTTTCCTACGACAGACGTTTCAGGCTCAGCCTCGTAGTAAGTCAGTCACCTAGTTTTGGTTTTCATTGGTTCTTTTTATAGCGTATCCCCATCACATAGTTTCCTCATATCTCTTTCAGCCACGATTTTCTAGCAGTTCCCAGTCTACTAATTGTTTCGCTGCATTCCATTTCCTTTACACAGCCTAGTACACCAGTAAGACTTGTTGTATACTTTATTTCTGGATTTGCTCTGGTATCTCAGCACGGCTATCTCTTTTAAGCGTCATGGTGATGGTCTCTTATAGTTTTACAGGAATGCTTTTTCTTGTTCAGTTTAATTCTGGCGTGAGTTCTAAAGCTCTATTTTTCACGTGGTGTTGTTTCAATTACTCTTCCGTTATTGACTAGCAAACAACCATATCAGCCACCTTTTTTCCATGCTGTAACTGAACCCCGGACATTGTTTATATTATGTGTATTTCATTGTTTTGCACGCAGTACTATGACAAAGTTTATTATTCTTTTTTCCCAACAGTGGCCCCGAAGAATGGATACTCTCCCGAAATGCATTGGGCATCAGGGCTTTATTGAGTGTGTAACACATAAATGTGTAGTATATTTTTATTTGCATGTAGCATCATTGTTTTAGTATCTGGTTGTTAGATCGATAAAGTTTTACAACCCATTGTAATGTTTGTATGAAAAGTTGAATACAAACTGTTTCGCCAATTTCTGCTCTCTGAGCATTGTTTGCTTGCATGTTAAAAACAGATACTTGGAATAAGTGTAAATTCAGCGAAGTATAACTTAGTTTATGTGTTCAGTTTGAGTACAGTACATACTTTAATTCAGCAGTGCGCCTGGCATACTAGTGGTTTTCCCCTAACACAATTTTTTTGATTTCGGGTTGGCAACTCTCCAACTAGGTTAGCACGCAATCTTTTGAGTACACAGAAAAAACAGGTTCTCAACCTATTACATTAGGGTGTGCACTACCTCTTTGAGAATTCTACTCACAAAGTTGCCCCACCCTCTATATGCACACCCGTGCATATGCTATGTACGTGTATTCCTTGGGGTCGTCGGGAGACTGCGCAGTGCCTACATTCTTGGGCTCTTCTCCCCAGGGCCATGCCCAAGCTTCCCAACGAACGACTTAATACCGGTGCAGCAGCTGCCAATCTTCGGCATGTTCTTGCCGGGCATGATGATTAAAAAGGTGGTGACGTACCATTTAATGAGTTAAAAAACATCCAAGGCAAACAGCTACAGAGGACAGGTGCCCATTCACTCAGCCATTAGTAGCTAGCCTACCACAGGCAGTTGTAAAGGAGAGACCATAACCCAGGATGAGCAATGTTGGGTGTAGGAAACCCATTGCTGTACTATTTTAAAGAAAATGGTGGACTGTAAACTCTGCTCCGTGGCACTGACAGAGTTTGTGCCAACAAACTCCACGCTTTTGCCAGAATGGCAAAACTCTGCAGTGGAGTAGATTTTCTTGCCCACAACTAAAAAAGACGCATATGTAAGTAAGCATTCCTTGTACTCCGCTCGATGTTGCAGCCGCCACATCACTGTCCTCTCTGCTCGGACAGTTTTCGAAAAAAGTGAACAAGTCAGACCCAAAGTTTCTGGTGCAAATTTAGTGTTTTATTTCAGAAATAAAACCCAGCAAGTCCGCATGACGTGTTTCGCCTCTAGCTCGAGGCTTGATCACATGATACGGTTGCTAAACAGTGACGAGGGTACTTAAGGAATTTAAAAAAAGGGTGGTGCTAATTATTCCCGACGTACCCATGTTATCCCTTTACTGTTCACATTTTTAGAAAGAAATGTTTGTCATTTGAAACTGGATTAATGGCATAGTGCCATATATTACATTCACAAGGATTTTTGTTCTGTGCAAAACATATACTGTGCAAATTTCGCAATCATAAATATACAATCCATATACGATATAATAATATATATGGAAAAGTGTATACAATTCAGAAAAATGCATATACATAACTAGAATAAAATTCAATATTATACTATGTACACACTATTTACAATAAAAGGCACAGTGCCTGTACGTAGTAAAAAACTTTCTCCTACTCATAATTGCATTTTACCACTGATAATATGTATGTGCAATTTTTAGCAATAGATATCAGATTCTGTAAACATCATAATAAATATTGTGTTAAAACCAGAACATGTGCAAACCGTTGTGCATATTTTATGAAATGACGGTATTGTTTTTCACAAAGGGACAAAATAATCAGAATATTTAAAAGCTATATTCACATCTAATTCATATGAACTCACACAATCTTATAATTGACCTTTGTCAATACCCTAACCCTATGTGCAAAAAATAGTGCAAAATAATGATGCAAAATTTCATTTTTGTGTAAAGTCATAAAAAGGTGTGGGAAGAAGTTTCAGATTTTATAGGACATCTTCATACCACCCTTAGTCAGCGAGTACTAAAAACCAATTAAGAGACATCAATCATAATTCACAGCGAGCTTGGGGAACAAAGGGGACATATTTCCAGGTTTGTAAGTTATCTAAATTCTCAATTCTCAATTAACCAGGTAAGATATAAATATGGAACTAAAGACATGTATAAAGATCTTCACTAGCATTCATCCCCCGCGGGGCCTTACTGTCTAATTGTATTATGTACCTGGTTTCCAATACCCGGAGTTTCGCATCTCTGTCTCGTCCTCTCTTTAATGGCAGGACACAATCTATGGCATAATATTGAAGGAATACAGGGTCACTGTTATACAGATTTTCAAAATGACGGGCTACCGGGTACGACTGATCTTTCCCCACGATGGCCCTTATGTGCTGCAGTACCTGCTTGTGCACTGGAAGGCGGGTACTCCCCACATACCGGAGATCACAAGGGCACTGCAGCACATACACCGCAAACTCTGTTCTACAAGACATGCGCTTCCTAATCAGCACAGGCTCACTTTTAAAGGGTACTATATATTGTGTCTTATTGCACCCGTGCCTACATGCCTTGCAGACTGCACATTTCTTAAACCCTCTTCCGAGGGCACCCCATGTATCCGAAACTTGTTTCTCAAGGAAGTTACTCACTAACTTGTCTGCCATAGATACAGATTTCCTAAAAGTTATGTTGGGTTTGTTGTGGATGTATTTCCCAAAACAGGATCCCCTGTTATTAAATTCCAATTCTTATAGATAATTCACCGAATTTCCTTATGCTGTCTACTGTATTTGATAATAACTTGTGGCTTAATTACAATATATTCTGCCTTCTGGTCACTGGGCCTATCTTTAATTGCTAGGGCCTCTTGTCTTGTGATAGAATTGGACCGGCTTATAGCCTTCTGAATAGTCTTTACTGAGTAGCCACTGTAAGTAAGCATGTGCCAAGGGCCCACATTCTCGTGTGGAGTAAACAGTGCTTGGCTTTACGACAGACAATGCGTTAGTAAATAATGGAGAAAGGTTCATTTTTGGTTGCAAGTTGGTAAGGGATTTGAGATCGACACTGGCTTTGAACAGATGAGTGCTAAACAAGAAAGAGGCTCTTTCTCAAGGTGGACTTAGAATAACCTTTGAATTTATATGTGAGACTGGGTTAGCTTTACAGTGGGCGGGAAAACACACAGATTGTGAGCCTGCAGTTACTAGTGCTTTCACTTCAATAAAGAAAAATAAAACAACTTAGTTTCTCCAGGGTCAGACTGGAACTGAATACAGGCCCGGGCACCAAAATAAAAGTGGCCCCCTTTAGTGAAAAAGATAGCAAAAAAGTGGCCCATTTTTACAAATTGGGGCAGTTTTGAACTTTTAAAGACATGCTATGCAAGTGTTTCGCAATGTTTAGAAGACTGCAAGGATTTGAGCTTACTGGTAGCAGTTTTTAGGTCTTGCCTAGGCAGTGCTTACACTGTCTCTTTGAGACATGCTGTATTCAGGATATGGGCATTCAACAAGCCCATCGCTTCTGGTTGGTTAGTTGGCCTGCCTTTCTAAATTTACTTACTCTATTTGGTCAATACTGCACTGCCCATCTGTCCTGCCTTTGTGTGCTTAGTTCCCTCCCAGCTGACATAACCAATAGTTTTTTTGGTTGGCCATCTCTGGCCGTCTGTTGCCTCCTCGATCGACCCCCTCCCTCCTGTAATTGCTGCCGTCCTTTCTGCACCACTATTGACCATAATGCATGGTACCAACTATATTGCATTGTGTTAATTGTTTGCTGTGCATGCCCTGTCCGCACACCATCACACACGCAGCCCAGTCCCCTGTACTCCTATATGCCAATGCTATGTAGACAGCTTCTCTGACCTGCCATGCCTGACGGCCAACCAATGCACACGCACCCCAGTAATTATGCACCATTTGACTGTTATTTAATTATGGCTCTATGTACTTATTTTGACTATTAGTGTGTCTCTGTATTAAGTAGGAGACTGCTTTCACCCTTCCATAGCTCACTGTCAGTTGGTAGTCCTTTTTAGGTCGAGGTAATATCCCGTCTGCCGAAGGCAGAACCGGAAGTACCGAGATTTTATGTTTCTCAGAGTGGACTATTTGTCCCGCCTCTGTTTTTGCCTCTCTCCCATTGGCTGGCTTCCTAAACGGAGGCCAGCCATTGGAAGAGAGAGCTGTCCCTCCGAATAGGCTCCGTCCTTTTTGGATTTGGAGGTGTGTTCGGTGTTCTTCTTTCCACTTTTAGGCCACGCCCCCTCTGAGAACACCGAACACGCTCCCAAATCCGAAAAATGACCCTGGTTTCTCCGAGGCATTTCTGCCTTGCCTCGGAGAAACGTGGTCATGTGGAGCGCTCCTCTCTTGTTTTGGAGATTGCGGCTGCCCGGCCTGCATAGCGACGGGCCACTGAGGAGGCTGGGGCAGCACTGGGAATCGGGGTCGGCGAACCCACGAGGGGGTTGCGCTGGCTAGTGCTGCGGGCAGCCTCGGGACACCCAGTCTTCGGGGTTGTCCCATCCAGGGCGTTGCCGCACATTATTTCGCCGATTGTCGGCGCTCCCTGTGAGTGCTTAGTGCCCTGTTTGGAGGCGCTGTCTGAGAGGTGTACATCGTACCGCGGGTTCAAGTCCCACAGTAAATAAAAACAAATCATGATATTATCGCGCATCTCATTGCTACCCGTGGCCCGCCTCGCTACATGCGTAAGGTGCCCTTTCCCGGTCAGGAATGGGACTGGACGGCCGTTGTAGGCACGCGGTCCCTGCCGGTAGTTTAAGTGGCCTGGGGTGGCCCCGCGATTTTGATTACTGCCCCCGCACCCTGACGCGGCGCCGTTCGCAGCTGCTACATCATGGGTAGTCCATTGCGGGCCTAGTTCCACCCCGCCTCCACCTCCCCAAGTAGGGGCCAACCCATGCGGGCATTGCCCTTGAGGGCACCGTTTCAGCTGCAGCCCCGGCCTTGCCTCGTTCCGGGCAACTTTGTTAGTTGCAAGGCCGCGGCCGCACCCGGGGGGGAGGGCCTCCTTCCAGTGCGCTTTCATGCCCGTAATGGCAGCGCTTTACTTTAGGAAGGATAGCATTTTGCAATTTGTAAATTGTTCGCCCGCACCACCTCCCCACACGCATGTGCCACGGCTTTCTATGGGGGGGTGGGGGGAGGTGGGGCAGACCACTTTTTCAGCGCCTTTTGGCCCGTAAATGCTGCGCTTTATTTTGGCTTAGGATAGCGCTTTAAATTTGCTGTAGTTGTTCGGTCGCAGCACACCCCCACACGCCTATGTCTCGGCTCTCTGGGGGGGGGGGGGGCGTTAGGCCTATTTCTCGTCACCTTTTGGCCCGTAAGTGTAGCACCTTACCACGGCCTAGGACAGCTCTTTATAATTGCTGTAATTTTCTTTTGGCTGCAGCACCTCCCCCCATGCCTATGTCACGCCCCCCCTGGGGGGGGGTTAGGCCTATCTCTCAGCGCCTTTAGGCCCGTAAGGGTAGCGCTTTGCATTGGCCGAGGACAGCGCTTTACAATTGCTGCATATTGTCATGAATCGTCTCCTTTTCTGTCCAGGTACAGTGATACATTTCTTGTCATTCGGCTGTTATTAAGTTACAGCACTTATATACCTACACATAAAAGCAGCGCTTTAGTGGGCAGGTATTGTCCGGTACTGAGTTCATTACTGTCTTCATTTAAAAGGGAGAGTAATACGGGACTGGCCATAGGCACCGTTTTGGCGGCGCTTTGCTTGATCACTCTCAAATGGTGCGCTGGCCTCTACTGGCCGCTTGTGGTCGGTGCATGCCGGACGGGCATGGCGCTTAGACGCCGGGGCATACGTTCCTTGTCTGCAGCTTGACAGGCCAATTGCGGCGGTATGCTTTATTTAGCGGGGACAGCCGAGCGTGTTTTCACTGGAAGGGCTGCCGACCTGGTGCATGAGACCAGGGTTCGAGTCTCATGGTGGCGTCCACATCCAGTGATTCGGGGCTAATCACTTAAACTCCCCGTGCCGGAAGGTGTCATGTAAATATGGTACTCAGTTATGCGCTCCGATACATTCGGGTCAGGCTTGCGCTATGGTTGTTTAATGTAAACACGATTCGTGTTTGAATTACCACCCGTGATCCCGGCGGTTTTGAGGGCACAGGTCAACAAAATAAAAGAGGTAGCAAACAATGCATTACAGGAGGAAAAAGTGACGTGTGCAGGTTCAAAAGCGTACAAGTGAACATAGTGGTATAAAACTGCAATATATGGAGCTTTTTTGTAGGTTACTCTATGTGTAAGTGCCAATGTCTGTGTGAGGGGGCTCTGTGTAAGTGCCTCTGTGTGTGTGTAGGTGACTGTGAACAACTCTATCTAGGTGGCTCTGTATGTTTGTGTGGCTATGTATGTGTAAATTCAATAGGTCATGCATATGCAAAAGATTAAGCTATTAGCATTGTAAATGACAATGCCATTTATTTAACGATTAAGCTATTGCAAATTAAAAAGACAATGCTATTTATTTATGATTTAGAAAAAAACTTAAAAAATAATAAACAATACCAATAGCTCTACCTTTAATAATGCCGAGACCATTGCATTGTAAATGCTTGTTATCTTTGGACGACGTGAAACAACACAAATACCGAGCCTGTTACAAACGCTTGTTTATTCTATTCCAGCAGTGCTTGGAAGGACCGGCTATACTTCCAAAGATAAACTGCCACACGCTCTGTGTTTTATCATTACCTTGTTCTGCGCACTTAAATGCACACATCTTTACACCCTGCGTTTCCATTTAGTACAGGCTTATCGAGACTTGTAGTTGCCCTTTTTTATAGTTACGTTAGCACTTTCCATGTGAGCCACGCAGCTTAACCGCAGGTACGTGTCATAAGACATTGTGCTCCCATTCCAAACTGGGGTCTATCAGAACTGTGCTATGGCAGTGACATTATGTTATTTAATCAATACCCCCCACACTAACATTTGACTCTTACATTTTTTTTCATAGCCATGCTAAAGTCCCACAGTAATCTTCCACAATAGCCAAATACCTTTCTGGCATTTCGCACATAAGCATATAGGTATGCTTCTGACCTTAGATATCACTTTCATAGCGAAATGCATCTTTTCTACAGGCACTTATGGTGGAGGTAAAAAAACATTTCCAATGCCAATTGCTCCAACTCCTACAAATGAGAGATACCCATTGCATTTCCAATGCTTGTTATTTCAATGTCAAAGAAATTAACAGTAAAAACCTGCCAAGTGCATCATAAAACATGCCAAGAAGCAGACCAAAAAACAGCCCACACACTGACTAGTCATACCAGCCTATCCGGCACAGTGAGACTGGCCTATAGACCAATTCGACATTTCTTTTCTCTTTTTGACAGTACCGACCAATTGAAATCAATACTCCAAAAATAAGGCGTATCCTTTTCTCAACAAACTCCATCCATCTGTACATGAAATGCTCTAAAAGCAACTGCTCTCATTTTGGAATGTATCAGTTGAAGCTCTACCTAAAATTTACACGGCTGCTCTTTTAATTACAATTTAGTTACGGGGTCAAGGCAGCTTTATGGGAACGTTCTTGAAGAGTGGCGGAGATGTTATAAGTTGTGGGGTTAAATGCGAAAGACTTCAGAACGCCGGCTGAAAGGGCTCACAGTGTTTATTCTTTCATGGTCTGCAGGCCGTGAGATCCCATTAAAAATGACGAGGCAAATGGTTATGCAAATTTCAACATTCGCAATATTGTTTAAAAAAAGCACCAAGGGAGTTTTATAGCGAGCATAATTGAATGGATCCACGGTGGTCATAAATTCTACTGCATGCAATGCAATCAAAGACTAATCATTGAGCCAAAGATGTTCCCTTTCATCATCTATTCACAAGAGGCACCACACATAAGAATTAATTTTCTAAAAGTTATAAAAGCTTCTAAAGGTACATTTGTGAGTGCCTTTGATCCTGACAGATCCCCCATGTGCTTTACTTTAATAGCGCTATTAAAACATGCGCTAGAAGAAACATTAGAGATTGAAGATCTCTTGTTGTGTCAGAAGCTAATCTTTGGCGAGAACGGGCAAAGTGTTCTGTTTCTATAAACGTATATGGACATACACAGAGAAGGACGTATATTATTACAAAGAGAGATTGCACACCTCAAAATAAAGAAGGGCAAAGGTTAGTGCAAGTAAGGGTTTTACAAGGAAGAACATAAAAAAGGTACTGTGAAAACACAGAAAAGAATAGAACGTTGCTATCTGACAATAACCCAGAGTGCATGAAACAGCTTGCACCTCAGAGGTAGTGAATGCGTCCAGTAGACAAGAAGGTCTAGTAAAAAGATTCAATTACTGATCTAGCTTTAATGTGGATGGAGGTGATGGGGACTGTTTCGAAAGTGGTATTATAGCTTCATGTACTATTATCATTCAACCCTTCCTAACAAATCATTTATTTCCATAGGTTTAGAATTTGAGTGTGACTGTGAGTTGAGATGCAGGTGAATGTGGATCACTCTCTTATTTCTCCCTTCTTTATGTTTCCTTGTCATATCCCAGTGAATTCTGGAACGAGCGAGGAGGTTAGGGTGCAGGGTGAGCGCCAGTAGTTCCGATCCTAATGAAATACCATAATCTTTCACTGTTTTGATCACTGAGCAATGTATCTGTAAGCAGTTGCAGCCTATCTTCTGCCAAAGAGGTGGGGCAGACTGGAAGTGGGACCTGGGGGGTGGGGCCAAGGCTTGCGCGGGACTCGGGGGAACAACAAAAAATAATATTAAAGGAAATAAACTTACCTGATCTCCGCCTCCGCAGTCTGCATCGTCCAGCACCTCCTGATTCTGGGGCAGGTTCATTGACTGCACTGGGCCAATCATGACATTGCAGGAAAGCAGCATCATGATTGATCTGAGCTCTTCAACTTTGCGCTCCCAGGTAGACTGGGAGCCTGTGCCTTCTTTCTTCTGCCCCAGCAACGGAGCTGGGGCTGGAGAAAGCTATACTGAACATGAGGTGTTGAGCGGCCTGAAACAGCCGGACAAACAACTCATGTGTTATCCTCCTGACCTGCCCCCGAGACTTGTCAGATTCCTGGTGGCAGGTCTAGGGACTTTTAAAAAAACGATAATTAAATGGGTTAGAAACCCATTTTATTATTGTTTTATTTGGGGGGGGGGGGTGTTGGGAGGGGGGTGCGGCGCTCCTCCGCCCGATTGGAGGGGCAGCCGCTGAGTGTAAGAAACTGAGTTACTGGTTGAGGGGGAGGAGGGGTAAATCCCTACTCAAGCAGCAACCACAAATCCTTCTTAGAGCGAGGCTCAAGCAAACCCGAAATGAACAACATGTGCTCAACTGGCTAGTAGGTTGGCAGAGAGCAATCAGGCTTAACTCAGAGGCAATGTGTAGAGTATTTCAAATAATATCAAAGTGAAAGCACAAGCCAAGTAAAACCCCACACCAATTTAGAGAAATAGAGCAGTAAATAAATCAAGACAAAAATCTAATCTGTAGAACCAGCAATATTCACTTTCAAAGATTTAAATAACATAGCATCAAAAAGCACAAATTGCCAACCGTGGATGTCTGGTCGTGTGAGACTTGGACAAAGTGACAAGTTCAGTCTGACCGCAGTGGAGTGGGGGCCGGCTACAGGACCCCAGTTCGGCCAGCTGAACAAGAGAACCTTAATTCCTAGTTGCTTAGTGTTGCAGAGTCCTGCGTCAAGGATCCAATCATATAGCTGCGATGCCTAGGAGCTGTAATGCTGCAATGTGAGGTCCTGCATTGTTGTTGAAGATGCCGTCAATGAGGGGCTTGCAATGCGAAGTCTTGCATCAAGATGTGTCAGTCACCTGCTGGTTCCAAGCAAGCTGCAGGACTTGTGCTGTGGAGACCTGCATCGACATTGAGGATGTGGTCGACAAAGTGTTTGCGATGTGAATGCCTGCATCAAAAATGCATCATTCAGCGGCAGTTCCTGGAAGGTTGTGGATGGTGATACAAAATTCTTGCAGTATGGAAATCAATTCAGCAGAGGCGATGCTTTGGTCCAGCTTGGGGTTGCTTTGCACAGCAGATGATATGAGTAGATGCTGCTGCAACCATAGATGGGCTGGGGGACACCTTTAGGTCCATTTACAAGAGTTTAGGACTCGGAGTCACCATTTGACAGGGTATGACTCATGGATGGCAGAGTCCAGGTGTTGGGTTCAAGGTTGGTAGAGCCTTCTGTCCCTAAGACTCGAGTCTGGAGGCCAGCCAACCAGCTCTTGGAGTCACTCTTGGGTCCTGGGTCGAACAGATGCAGGTCTAGTACTTCTCACCCAGGCAAGAGGGTAGCATGCAGCAGTTAGCACTGCAGGGCAGTAGCTTTTCAGAGCAGAGGTCCAGCAGAGTGGCAGTCCTTTCAGCAGCTCAAAAGTTCTTTTTCCTGGCAGATTCCACAGGTCCAGAAATGTCCTGAAGAGTTGCGGATTTTAGGAGAAATATTTACACCTGGTGCCCACTTTGAATTGGAGATTTTTCTAGCAGTTTCCACCTTCCTGAGGTGACAGACTACCACTTCCTCTCTGTCCTGGCCCCAGCTAGTCTAGGGTCACAAAAGACTAGTGACAAGCACTTTGTAAGAGTGCTGGGGCACAGCCTTTGTGATGTGCAAGTGTGGTAGGTGACAGCTTCTCCACTTCGTTAACTCCGAGTGGACTCTCTCGCCGACACCTTTGTTTCCCTTTGTCTCACTGTCTGTGAGCAATACACAAAAAGCAACTGGCAGCTACACCTAGTTATATAACCCAGGATCAGGCTGCAGGTCTCAGATCTCTTCCATGATTCAACAGAGCTTGCCTAATGTTATAATGTTCCACCTTCAGGACTCAGCAAGGACTGAATTATGTTATAGCACATACTATCTGAGCAGCCAGGTGAGAGAAAGGGTTGTTGGGGAGGGCACTGTTGGGAAGAAAGAAGAATCATAACCAATTCTATATAGATTTCTCCCACTAACCCCTTTCAGACCCCCTGGGCACTTTTCTGTACTATTCTACTGAGCCCTATGCAAACTGTCTCATTGCGAAGGGAAAGGGAGGGTTGTTGTGCTATGATAGAAGGACATAAAGCATAAGTAGGTAACAGAGCACTTAACACTAGACAATAAACTAAGCATTACATCATTTTCCTAAGCATACCTACCAGGCTCTGCTCTGTGCTTGACATGAGCAGGCCTCAAAAGAAATCCTTCAGAAACAATTTTGTCAGCACTGTTAAGCAGTCCTCAGGTTACAGTTTAAAACAAGTTCTCAGTTCATAGAATAATAGAATACAGGACAGATTTTTCTCCAAGGGTTCTTAGTGTTCAAGTTCATGGCATTTAAGATGCAGGACCTGCCTTGCACATTAAACAACAAGATAAATGTTCTACCAATTATGCCTCGTGGATGTCCGTGAAAGAGAACAGCGCGATGCACTCTTACCCCAGAGATATCGACTATCTCAACCTTTGATGATCTCTGGAATTCTGTTTGCTCTGAAATAAAGTCTGCTATGGACAAGTTAACCCTTTCTTTATTTTTTCCCCTGAAAAGACTACTGTCATGGACCACGCCCTCGAAGTGCTGACGCGACAAACAGGAACTCCAGGTGCGACCGCTCAGATGCAGAGCTGAACAGGCTTGTTTTATACCTTAGCCCCTGGCCACCACAATTGGTATTTGTTGGACCTAGCTCTATTTGCCAGGTTATCTCCGAACATTTTGCCTTCCTCCTATATTATTCTTACCTGTTTTTGTTGGTCTCATGACTCTGGACCCTTTACCACGGCCGATCAGTGCTAAAATACATCTTCTTTCTCTTGTAGATATGGTAAGATTGGTCTACATCTGTTTGGCATTTTAATTTACCTGTAAGTCACTTGTATGGTGGTATCCTATGTACCCAGGGCCTGTAATTTAAATGCTACTACTGGACCAGCAGCGCTGCTTGCGCCACCTACCAAAGTAGCCTTTGAAACCTCTCTTTGATCACTGCTGCTGTAGGGCTTGCATGCATAGTTTACTGCCACAATGATGTGGCATTTAAAGTGTTTACCACGTCTGGATCTTACATTTTACTACATATAGGTAATTCCTAAGGTAGACCCTAAGTAGCCCTATCAGCATGGTGCTGTGTAGGTAAATGGTAGGACATGTGCCATTGTTGTATGGCGGATGTATGACGTTACAACGCATGCTTTTCCCACGCATGCTGTTACAACGCCAGTTTTACAACGCAAACCTTTACAATGCAAAGTGCTTTGGGGTGCTGGATAATGAATAGTTTAATTAACTATTCCAACTCCAGTCCCCGTGGATAGTAAGGAAGGTGTTGGATAGTAAATTAAATCTATTCCCTATCCTAGAGCGCCCCACAGCGCAATGCGTTGTAATGGTTTTCATTGTAAAACCTGCGTTGTAATAGCACTGCGTTGTAAAAGTTTCGTTGTAAATGATGTTTCCCTTGTATGGCATGTCCTGGCAGTGATAAACAGCCTATTTGGTTTCGCAGTTAAGAGAGGCAGCTCCTCTCATAGGTTTGCATTGGGAATTCTCTGATATGTGCTTCAGTGGTCATTTCTGATATGAAAGGGGTAGTGTGGCCAAGTTTGGTATGTTTTGACTACTAGCGATACATCAAACCTATTGGTGATATTGGATTTGCTATTGCTATTTTAGAAATTCCATTTTTATAAGTGGGCATTAATGTGTGCTTACGACTCTTTGTGCCCTATCCGGTTATGTATTCACCGACTGGTTTAGACTGACAGGAGCAGGGGATGTGCATTCACTGTAGACAGTCACAAGGGGGGTTGAGTGTGTCCTGCCATTCCAAGGTGACTCATAGTTGGCTTGTATAGGCCTGGTCTGCGTTAAGAGTGGTGGGAGGCGTTGTTACCTGCACCTGAATAGGGCTGTGGCTGCCTTTCACAATGCTGTCTCCACCCCCCTGTGGTGTGTCTGGGGCCAGAGCTGGGTATTGAATTAGGGTGTTGTGCACTTCTAAAAGTTGTTGGAGTACCCCCAGAATAAAACATTTTGGAGTATAAGAACAGGGACTGTGACCCCATGAGTTTAGATACTGCATGGACTTGAAACCAGGAGGCTGCTAGACTGCCAGGAGGAACTGCCGTCAGACTGGATTACTCTATAGTACTGATGTGCTGCCCTGACATAAGGACTGCCGCTCTGCTCTGAGGACCCAATGTTTTGGCCTGCCTGCCTGCATCTTGTAGTTGTGCTCCAGTGCTCTCCAAACTCTAGCGCCTGGTGTAAACTTTATTCCTTCTACAAAAATAGCATGTGATGAGATCTTTTGAATGCTGGTGCCTGAGGCATGGGTTCACACAGCCATAAAATGAGACAGGAATGCTTTTAGTGGCCCTGCAGTGCAGGCAGCACTGCACTTCCATCATGGTGTTTGAGCAATGGGAGGGGAGAGCTCCAGCAGAAGAAGCTCTCTCCCTGTTGTGTTCCCCCATCTTTTCTTGTTTATCTGCAGCTAGGGCTCTGCTATGAGTCATATCTACCCACCCCTCATATGTCTGGCCTCTGCTGGGAGTCATATCCACCCACCCCTCATATGTCTGGCCTCTGCTGGGAGTCATATCCACCCACCGCTCATATGTCTGGCCTCTGCTGGGAGTCATATCCACCCACCCATCATATGTCTGGGCACTGCTGGGAGTCATATCCACCCACCCCTCATATGTCTTGCCTCTGCTGGGAGTCATATCCACCCACCCCCATACTGTTGGCCTCTGCTGGGAGTCCTCTGCACCCACCCCCATACTGTTGGGCACTGCTGGGAGTCATATCCTCCCACCCCTCATATGTCTGGCCTCTGCTGAGAGTCATATCCACCCACCCCTCATATGTCTGGCCTTTGCTGGAGTCATATCCACCCACCCCTAATATATCTGGCCTCTGCTGGGAGTCATATCCACCCACTCCTCATATGTCTTGCCTCTGCTGAGAGTAATATCCACCCACCCCTATACTGTTGGCCTCTGCTGGGAGTCCTCTGCACCCACCCCCATACTGTTGGCCACTGCTGGGAGTCATATCCACTCACCCCTCATATGTCTGGGCACTGCTGGGAGTCATATCCACCCACCCCTCATATGTATGGCCTCTGCTGGGAGTCATATCCACCCACCTCTCATATGTCTGGGCACTGCTGGGAGTCATAACCACCCACTCCGCATATGTCTGGCCTCTGCTAGGAGTCCTCTACACCCACCCCCATACTGTTGGCCACTGCTGGGAGTCATATCCATCCACCCACCCCTCATATGTCTGGGCACTGCTGGGAGTCATATCCACATATCCCTCTTATGTCTGGCCTCTGATGGGAGTCATAACCACCCAACCCTCATATGTGTGGCCTCTGCTAAGAGTCATATCCACCCACCCCTCATATGTCTGGTCTCTGCTGGGAGTACTCTACACCCACCCCATACTGTTGGCCACTGCTGGGAGTCCTCTGCACCCACCCCCATACTATTGGCCAGTGCTGGGAGTCATATCCACCCACCCCTCATATGTCTGGCCTCGGCTGGGAGTCCTCTGCACCCACCCTCATACCTTTGGCCACTGCTGGGAGTCATATCCACCCACCCCTCGTTTGTCTGGCCTCTGCTGGGAGTCATATCCACCCACCTCTCATATGTCTGACCTCTTCTGGGAGTCATATACACCCACCCCCATACTGTTGTCCACATGGGGTTGATAGCGTGTGTGTGCCTCATATCACTATTGTAATGGTGCCATACGCAAGCGCATGAAATGCACCGTACCCGTACATTCCTGGCATGTGTGTGCCACGTAGCTCTATTGTAATGGTGCCGTACGCGAGCGCATGAGACGCACCGTACCCCAACATTCCTGGCGTGTGTGTGCATCGTATCACTATTGCAATGGTGCCATAATCGAGCACCTGAAACACACCGTACCCCAACATTCATGGTGTGTGTGCGCATTGTATCACTATTGCACTCAGTAATTTTCTTTTGCCCTGCATCTGCCCTGGATTTTTTTCTTTCTCGGGTCTTTGTCAAAGCGCCGGGACACTCCTAGGAGTAGCCGTGCGCTATAAAAGAGCCGTATTAACATTAACATTGCGATGGTGCCATATGCGAGCGCGTGAGACGCATCGTACCCCAACATTCCTGGCGAGTGTGCGCATCGTATCACTATTGCAAAGGTGCCTTACTCGAGCGCGTGAAACGCACCGTACCCCAACATTCATGGCGTGTGCGCATCGTATCACTATTGCAATGGTGCCATACGAGAGCGTGTGAAACGCACCGTACCCCAACATTCATGGGGTGTGTGTGCGCCTCGTATTACTATTGCAATGGTGCTATACGCAAGTGTGTAAGACGCACCGTACAAGTACACTTCCGCTGTGGCGGTACGTTGTTCTCACTGTATGCGCCGTCATCGGTTTCTGTGCACTAGGTCGTAGGCGTACAGGACTGGGATGACCGGGACGATGGTGTTCATGGCGTGTATGTCACGTACCGGGGATGCGGTTCGGGTTGGACTCTGCTTTTACGGAAGTTTTCAGATCCCGTAGAAAAAGGGTCATACGGAGTATTGCAGAGACGAATCGTTCTTGCTGGTCCGGAAACTGCTGCTTGATTACATACGAACGTAGCGTAATGCATGTTCCGGATACAATTCGCACATATTTTTTTGTCGTACGGTGTTTAGTACAGTTTGTACGGAGATCTGCTTTGGATGTGAATCCTACTTCATCGTACGTACTGGAACGTTTGCGAGTACGATTTGTACGGGAATTATGCTTCTTACGGCTATTTGTAAGGGATTTTTCTGAATTGGCCCCCGAATATCCAAATATTACAAGTGGAATGAGTGTCTTTTTAAAATGTATTTTTAATGAGCCAACAAATAACATGATTATACAAAATAGAATATTTTAGAATTAAAGCAATAGGTAATACAGAGAGAGGAATACATCAGGATTGTGTTCAATCACTATTGCCTAAAATTAATTTATCATCTAATTCATAAAATCAAGTTAAATAAAACATGGATATCAATACATTCAATAAGAGGCATAATAGAATAACAAGACCTGAAGAAAGAATGAGTGATAGGTGATCGACCATGGCTCCACATATCTTTATACAAAGCCTCAGTTTTTGAGACCCCTTAAGAGCATACAGACTATGCTTTAAGTTACATATGGAATATAGCCTTCCTCTCCACATTTCAAATGATGGTGGTACTTTCTGCGGCCAAAGTGAAGATATGCATAACCGGGCCACAGCTACTGCTATAAAGATTAGATATCTAGAATGATATGTCTCATGGTTAGTCATAGAGTCTTCCAGGACTCTCAAAATCATTAACATTGGTGAAATTGTGCTCTGTGCCCCGTTTATTCCCGTCAGGAAGGCCTCCATCCCACCAATCAATTGTCTCAACTTTGGGCATGCATAGAACATGAGGAGACAGTCTGCCTGATCCGTCCAGCATCATGTACATTTACCATCATTTGACCCTCCCTTTGAGAAATATTAGCTGGGGTGTAATACAAGTTGAAAATGGTCCTATAATGCAGTGCTTTAAGTCTGGAAGATATTAAAATCTTCTCAGCCAGAGCAATGGAGTACTGTAGGATGTCACCTCCCTGAGACAGTCTAGCATTCTATTTATGAATTTGTATCTCCAGATCATCCAGCTGTATTTCAATAAGAGCTTGATATAAGACACCAATCCTCCCCTGCCCACTAACTGCCTCTATAAGTTTTTTTTTGGACTAACCATTCTAGATTTAATTTCTTCTGCAGATAGTCGCGATCTGCAAGTAATTATAAAACATCCGTTTTAGACAAAGCATATTCCACAGCAAGGCACGAGTAAGGTGACTATACCATGTTGTCTCCATCTCACCATAGTGGCATCCCAGGAGATAGATGGTAATAATGATGACGCTGAAGTAGGCCTATAATGGCAGATCCTACTAATTTGTAAACAGCTCAGCAGGGTTTACCCTATGCCCAAATAAAGCTGCTACAGATAGACTGCAATTTCTGTAGTTGCTTCCCACTAAGCTCCAAAGGTGCATATCTAATGTAATAAGGAACCTTAGGCAGTATGTTCATTTTTAAAACATTGCATCTTTCAACTATTGGGAGATTTAGACCTTCCATTCTAACTAACTCACTTTTGATTTTCCGCAGCATAGGATCACAATAGGCAAGTGCCATTTTATCTAAGCATGTATTAATTCGGACACCAACATACATTGCCTCTTCTGTAACCCTGAGATCATTCAAAGAAGCTTGTTTTGTACATATAATTTGTGTCTTAGCTATGTTTAATTTATAGCTAGGATTTTGCCCAAATAGGATTGCTAGCCATTCATTCTCAGATAATGCCAAGGTTGGGTAAGGGGAACGACAGCTATATCATCAACATAAGCTAGGACTTTAAACTGCTCCTGTCCAAGTTGCACCGGTTTAATACTTAAGATGTTTTCTAACAAATTCAGAAAAAGATTGATGTATAGAGAAAATAGTAAAGAACAACATGAATAACCTTGTCTAGTCCCTCCTGTTATCAACACTAGGTTAGATTCAATCCCAAGGTCACATATTTGAACCATAGGCGATTTGTACATGGCTCTGATTGCACTAACAAAACTGGGTCCAGAAACCTTGCCAGCGCATAGTCACCCATAGCAATTCCGAGGAGACACAGTCAAATGCTTTTTCAGAATCGCGTAGCAACACTCCAAATGGAGCTTGGCAAAGATTAGCCAAAACCAGCACGGTAACTACCCTGCTGATGTGATTGACCGTGCCTCTTCCTTGGATAAAACCATGTTGGCGGGCAGACACTAAAGGAGTAATAACTCTCGATAGTCGTGTAGCAAGGATTTTTGCATATATTTTTCCATTAAAGTTTAAGAACGAGATGGGTCTATACGACCCTAGTAATATGGGAGACTTGTCTTTTAAACTGCTCCTGTCCAAGTTTTACCGGTTTATTACTTAAGATGTTTTCCAACAAATTCAGAAAGGGATTGATGTAGAGAGAAAATAGTAAAGGACAACATGAATAACCTTGTCTAGTCCCTCCTGTTATCAACACTAGGTTAGATTCAATCCCAAGCGCACATATTTGAGCCATAGGCGATTTGTACATGGCTCTGATTGCACTAACAAAACTGGGTCCAGAAAACTTGCCAGCGCATAGTCACCCATAGCAATTCCGAGGAGACACATTCAAATGCTTTTTCAGCATCGCGTAGCACTACTCCAAATGGAGCTTGGCAAATATTAGCCAAAACCAGCACGGTAACTACCCTGCTGATGTGATTGACCGTGCCTCTTCCTTGGATAAAACCATGTTGGTGGGCAGACACTAAAGGAGTAATAACTCTCGATAGTCGTGTAGCCTGGATTTTTGCATACATTTTTCCATTAAAGTTTAAGAACGAGATGGGTCTATACGACCCTGGTAATATGGGAGACTTGTCTTTAAAAAAAAAATTATTATATTAGCTAAATCCCAGGATTAACCCTGGGCGTAGTTTGCGTAGTAGCGCTGCTTTATGCACGCTACGCGAACTGCGTAGTGCGTAGTGCGATAGGGAAAATGTTATTCGCACTGATTGCACAGTGCCGGATGCTTGTCCGCCCTGTGCAATCATTGCAAACGGCATCTTGCACAGTGCAAGCAGTTGTTTTCTGCTGCTCAAGTAGATTTGTACTTGAGCGGCAGCTTTCTGAACGCGGACTGGTAGTTAATCATTGCGAGCGGTCGTGAGCATACGCAAACACTCGCAATGAGAAACCTGACCTCCCCACGGTGAGAATCTCAGGAGGTTTATTTTCCATGCTCGCGATCAGCAACGCGTAGTGTGCATAGTGCAAAGTGCACTTTGCGTAGCTACGTGTAGCGATACTACGCAAACTGTGCCCAGGGTTACCCAGGATGTTGGAGCATACCCTTTTTGTGCCTTCAGAAAGGTTGTGAGCATATCTAATTTTAACTCTGGCAGAAAGGGTTTGTAAAATTCTAAAGGGAGCTTGTCGGGATAGCAGCCTTACCTGCTGTTACGGAACTAACAGCTTCCACAAGCTCTGTTATGGGCTCCTCCAGATACCCCTGGTCCTCTAGACTCAGAATCATTCTATACAAATCCTTAAAGGAAGACTCACGTTAATCATGGGCACTCTGGTCCTAAATGTATAAACCTTCATAAAAGGCCCTAAAAAGTTCCAGAAACTCGGCTGGTGTTTCCACTAGTCTCCCAGTTGGGTCTTCAACAGCGGCACTTGGCCTCCTTACACCTAATCTTTTTTTACCAAGCATCTACCAGTTGCCTCATAGCATTTCCTTTTAAAAAGATTATGCGCGTTAGCATTACCCTTAGTCCAATGCACATTTATCCTGGCCTTACAACGGGCAACTTCAGTTTGCGCCTGGGTTGTATCTAGATTTCCTTGTAGAGCTTGTATGAAGTTAAAATCTGCCTTCTGGAGATCCTCATATAAGCCCTGAGTTAGTTGCCTTTGCTGTGTCCGATTGTGTAGACCAAAACTGAGTATTTTCCCTGAGCTCTGCATTTAAAGCATCACAGACTATGATATGAGTAGCAGAATTCCTGTTGATAGTGAGAAATTGGTTCAGCCATTGATGGATGTGGCAGACAATCAATTCATTGAGCAGTAGCTTCCTGTCAAATGAAAAGGGCCCGCAGGGTCACACCAGGCCTCGCATTATGAGTTTCAACAGTAAAGGATTATGATCCAATGAGACTCTGGGGAAGACCTGTATAAGGTCTTCCCTGCTAAGTGTATTTTAGTTACAAAAAATGATCTAATCTAACAAGCTTTCGATGCAGGCATGAGTAGTGTGTGTAACCGGATCTGGAAGTTTTAATTTGGCCCAACCATCAGCTAAACAATGATTGTATAGGAGGTGCTGCAGGCAGTAGCGGTCGGCAGTAGGTGTTTCTATAGGGCGGTGACGTGGGCAGGAGGAGGGGCAGGGTGGGGGGAAATAATGTATGGATTACGGAGCTTTACAGGTAAGTAAACATTTAAATACATAAAACGAATTTCGTTGCGCACACTGCATCACCAAATGTGATGCAGTGTGCGCAACGAAATTCGTTTTATGTATTTAAATATTTACTTACCTGTAAAGCTCCGTAATCCATACATTTTTTCCCCCCAACCTGCCCCTCCTCCTGCCCACGTCACCGCCCTATAGAAACACCTACTGCCGACCGCTACTGGCTGCAGGGCCTTGAAAACTTTGGGTTTCCAACCAATATATATATATATATCACTGACTGCTTGCACAGTAACATCTTGCAACTGGAAGTTGAAATCCCCACACAATATCAGTGACATGGGCCAGGAGGCCAGTTCTAAGTTAAGAAACTTTAGTATCTGTGATTCATCTCTATTAGATCCATATATGGAACATATTACAAATTTACTATTGCCAGCCACACATTCAACTATCGCCCATCGGCCTTATATATCAACAAGAACAATGGCAGTGGACTGTATGTTTGATTTGGCAAGGATGACCACACCTCTTATGGTAGAGCCTTGCTTTGTGCAAGCTAGCAATGTGTACCCTAGCTCGGATATCACCCTATTATCCCCGCAGGGTATGTGTGTCTCTTGAAGGCACACCACATCTGGTCACAATCCTCTTATTTCCTGAGCAACTCTTTGTCTTTGAGCCCTAATATCGAGACCACATACAAATGAGCAGATACAGAGTCTATGCAACATCAGCCTATATCAAATTGCTCAAAATGTGAACTCTCCCAAATCAAATTGAGTAATCACACTCCATAGCTTTTACTCAAACTTCTTTATCTATTGGCTTATTTTAGCTTTTTCCCCCATACAGCTCTTCAGCTGCACCCCCCCCCCTCCCAAGGAGCCCACCCACGCCCACCCCAGCACTTCCTCTGCAGACAAAAGCCCCCCCTACCACCCCAATCAAGGAGGAAAAGAGACCCATAGGTCTAATGTGGTGAAAAGCCTCAGGCTAACCAGCCTCATGACCTCCCTCCCACCTAAAATGATCTATCCCTATCTGTGTGATAGCAAAAGAAACAAGCAAAAAAGAAAACCAAACCCCACCTTGCGGTACCTATACACCCACAATCTGCTTATCATTGATCACATTTCTTAAGGTTTAATGGGCTGTAAGAATTCTTTGGCCTTTGCCTTGGAATTAAAGACTGGGTTTTATCTTTATATATGACCTTAAGTTTGGCTGGGTTGAGAAGGAAAACTTGAGCTCTCTTGGTCTGAAACGGAGTGATCAGCTGTCTTAGCTGCCACCTTTTTTGACAGTCATATGACAGTAATCTAGCCAACCAAAAAACTCAATCCATTTCCCCATTTTCTTCCTATCTGTCCGTGCCAGATGGTACAGTACCTGTTTAGACAAAAAATTAGTAAGACAAATCAAGACCGCTCTGGGTCTGGGAGCCGAATAAGTGTTTTGTCTAAAGGGAAACGGTGAGCCTGTTGAACCTTCATATCTCAGACCCATTGAGTGAGCTCATGGAAAGCTTCTAAAACAAGTTCCACAATGAATTTCTGTGGATCAGAGCGATCACTCTTAGGTTATTACGACGGAGACCATTCTCCTTGTCCTCAAGTTTCCATGACATGTCTTTCTTTTGATGTGCCAGAGTATCAGTGGTGGATTTCTGCATTATCATCTCATCCTCTAATGTAGACATTCTGTTCTCAGCTTCACTTATTCTTTCCGCAAATTCTCAACAAGATTTAGCTACTCGGCGTATCGAATTTTGCAGGACCATACACCACTGGAAAAGGTTTATATCCCAAAGCATGTTTTTTTTAAGTGGGGGTAACTCTTATCCTCTTTTCAATAAGGTTGACTAGTGTAAAAAATAAAAGTGTAGATTAGCGCTTCATGGCGTTCCGTGTTGCTCGTAGAGGGGGGGATGATAAGTTGCGAGTGGTCACTCGGCTGACAGATCGGCCACCATCTGGCCTCTCTCTGGGCATGAGTGTCAATGAGGAGTTGGTGCCTGCAGAGATGTATTCAAAAGGTACATGCCATATTGTTTCAGAATTTAACAGCAAATTGGAGTAATCTAACATTTGTGTTGTGCCACATGTTGAGTGGGATGTTCAAAATGGTTTCAATCGAACAGTGGAGGCCGGCACTGGTAAAAGTGGTAGGGAGGTATGGAGGGTAGTCGACAGAAGAAGGGACAGGTAAAAATAAATACAAAAATAATAAAACTGCTTACTTTGTGCTCGCCGAATCAGCGATGCAAAGAGCACTAGGTAAGTGGTTCTTTTTTTATTTAATTTTACCTATTCCGCTATCTGTTGACTTCCCCCGCCACACCGCCAAATCAATCTTACCTGTGCCGGCCGCCACTGCAACCAAGTCATTTTACTGTCAAATGACACTGATGGTATTATTATACTACATAGATTTGTTTCAATGTTCATAAGTCAAAGATTTTTAGAGGTGTTGATACGTTATGGAACAGGCGAGGACAGACACTTAATCCCGCTTCATATTATGTACCAGAAACTTGACCTAGAAATGCCCAATGTTTTTATCAAGGCACATATTTTTATTGGTGATGACAATATGATCAAAATTGGAACAATGCTTGGAGCTTTAACTGCTGAACCTGGAAATTTTCTAAAAGGTTTTGCAGAGACAGGAGAATGTGACTTTAAAGATAAAGAAACATTCCTTGTGAATGTGTTGAAAATGAGTGCTGAACTGTCACACAATTGATGATCTTCGGTACCTAGGTTCAAGAGATCAGTCCCTCTAAGTGACCTTCCACCAATGTCGCATTCTGTGTGTAGAGACATTAAATACAATTCTACCTGATCAGAAGATGAGTAAATGTTTTGGAGGATTCATATATAGAGAAAGATCTGTGTAAATTTGGTTGGGAAATATTGGTGGGTTGCGAAAACCTACGAAATTTATAAAACCTCTATCCACAGAATGTACACATACATGTACTTGCAAAACCTCTGCTACAAAATGGTGTCCCTGCTGATATGCTCTCCTCAAATGTCCAACATTCTGCAAATGTACCACAAGCAATTGCCGAAACAAATAAATATAGGAACTATGAAAATGTGTCTAAAACAGGAGTTATAAATATTACTTTTTTCATAATCAGATCATAAACATTGTTTGGTGTACACATAAAAGGATTATACCCATTATTATTTGTTTCATTTCTATGTATGTCTCTTCTTCCTTTATTATAGCCGCCATTTTATAAAATGGCAGAAGGGTTGCTCTGCAGAGTTATTTTCTGTGTCTATACGACTACGTGACTTCTAAAAGCCATGTTTTGACACCAAAACGAAGTATATAGGTCTCATGGTTCCTGAAATATTACATCATCACTGCAACACATCCGCCATTTTAAAAAATGTTGTCTAGAAATATTCAGCTGGGTTCATCAATGTCTACCCAAGGTAAATTACTTAGCTAATGATCCTAAAACACAAATAAAAAATGAAAATCTCTGGACCACAATTCTTTTATGAAGACAGATCAGGGGGCTAAGATTAATTACGTAGGCAGGCCAGATCTTTAGACTTCATACTTTGCACAGTGATGGCCTTCTCCAGTTCTAGGCTGTGTTTCCTTATTCTTACCTAGTTTATGAGCAGATGCCCCTATAGATAGGTGTACACATTTGAACCTTGACATCTGACCTGCTATGTTGTGCAGACCTACCATGAGTACAGCTCACCTTCCAGCAATAAATCATCCCACATTATGGGGCCGTTTCAGATCTGGGTCGGAAAGCACTCCGACCGAGCCGGATCCGGGGTGTTTTTTTTGTCTTATCTGGACTTCACCAGTCCAACCGAGCGAGTACGATGCGGCCATATACTGTCGGACTCAGTTCAGTCGGACTCCCATAGAAGTCAATGGGAGCCGATCGTACGACGCTTACATGAGCTCCCATTGACTGAATGGGTACGTCATGGACACGTGCGCCCCCTACAGTGGGTACATGTTCGTGCCATCTGCACTGCACATGCCTGTGTTGCGAAGACTCATGGGTCTCTGCCTGATTCCAAGTCATAAGGCTGCGGGTAACAGGGGGTCCGACACGGACCCCCAAAGTCCAACTCTGGGAGCTATTGCAAGCCAGATACTCCCACTCAATCCGGCTGTCCGAATTGAGTATCGTACTAGCTCGGTCATAAAACGTCTCCATTGCGTGCCACGGTTTGCTTGTGACCGAGTTGTAGCAAGCGGCTCGGACCCGGAAACGATTCGGAAGGAGATTTCACGCTTGTTCGCATCGCTTGTTTAAGCTTGTTCGCATCGTACTTTGATGTCCGGACCTGTGTACGACTTGGACGGAAATCCAGCCTCCGAATCAGATCCGCTAATGCCAAACCCGCTTCTGTGCCCTTCCAACCGAGATCGGAATCGGCCCCTTTGTGTCCAGCAACCCTAATAGGGGTACAGAGAGCATTGATAATTAACTATGGAGTACCTTGAGAATCCAAGATTCGCTCATACTTGTGATAAAATGGAATACTAGTACCAAGTCTTATTTGATGCCATAGCCTAGCTCCTGCTTACAATGTCTTCAAGCATGCTTTTTTAACATACTTAGGTAAAGAAAATCTGAAAAGGAATGCCATTCCACTGCATGCTCCTTTCAAGCTATGATGCCCCAGGTACTTCAAATGTTAATTAACTGGATAGTCCACCAGATCATTTGTTGATCAGGAAGGGCTATCCCCATTACCTAGTGTTCTGCAGAGTTTTCACTCGATAAGCAAAACACCTCACCAGCCCCACACAGCGCAACGAAGGCCCCATGTTTCTTTAGTATCTATTCCTTACTGAAATGATGAATTATGACTTGAAAAAGAAAATGTAATTTCTTAGTACAGATATATTGAGCGAACTATTATAGGAAGATGTAAGTGATCTCATGGTGCTTTGCCTGACCACTGTTTCTATGTTTATGGAAGCCAGAACGTTCATTACCCAACTGATCTGTATGCCCAGATATCTCATTCCACTTACTGCTTGGGGAGAAGTGCACTGTTAATTCCAAATAATTACATTGGTTTTGTTTTAAATCACCTTATAGCCTGAAGTTTGTCTGTATTCATCCACTATCTCTTTCAGATTCCTATGCTATGTCCAGTGGACACATGGCTAAGCCAGTAGCTTTATTGTTTGTTCTACAGGGTCTATATAAATGGCAAAGTGACCCAATGATAGAGGGCAACTCTGTTGTGTGTCCTCTGACTAAGTCGCCGATTTTCTGCAGACATCTGAAATGAGGCAAACATGGAAAAAAAACTACTAAAAAGAAAGAAACATGCATGATATGTCTGAGAGACATGAGTATATTGTAAAGTAGGATGCCCATTAAAAGGAAATATAGGTCACAACTACTGTGATTTGCTTCTTTGGTGGACGCAAATGATCCAATTTGAGTAAAACCATGTGGTGAAAATGTCTTAAGTGCATGGAAAACAGATTTAGACATTTGAATGTGAATCTGTCAAGCTGGTGTTCCTTTTGATGTTTATATGAACGTAGATGGGGCACATTTACAAGAGGATTGCACCATCATAACGTCATGTTTGAGCGGCGCAATGCTCTGCACCATATTTACAGAGAGGCACAATCAAGGTGGTGGCTGGGATAGTCAGCGCACACAACTTAAACAGTACAACAAAATAAATATGTCTGTTACGCCAATGTCCATATGTCAATTGGTGCGCAGGAGGCGGGAGAGTCACCTGATCTTCCTCTATTGAAAAGAAGCCTATCCGAAATTCTAATATTTTCTCTGAGCACTCAAAAAATTGGTTCAAATGTTGAGGTTGTGGTATCAACCATTCTTTATTGGACCATACAAATTATTTTTTTACTTTTCCTGCCAACACGTTTTGTCTATTGCTGAAATTTTAACAGTAGACTTCATCAGGGTCAATCATGAGTACATTTCATCTAATCATCTCATGCATAATTAAAGTAACATAGATACAATCAAAGTAGTCCTACATAGAATATCATACATTCTGGTTCACCCAGAAGATCAAGTATGTAGACTGGGTGTAAGCAGTAGGCACAACATAAGTCTTAGGAGACAAAAGGTCCCATTGTGTGTTATTGAGACAGAATATTGAGTTGGAAATGTCTACTTACACAAACATAGCCAGCAAGAGTCTCATAGTCAAGAAGATCGAACTTAAGGTAAGAAATATCGTTTTCAAAATATAGAAGTCATTAATATTGTTTGCAAAAATATCATTTTTTAATTAGTGTTATATATTTTGTATATGTATTTGATGTATGTTTTTTGTATAATTTGTGTTTATGTATTTTAGTATATGTATTGAGTTTTTAGTATTTATCAATTTTCATTTAAGTAAATTTAGCATTTTTTACTTCCATAGCATGTTGTGGGTTTATAGGGGGAAAGGGTGGGAAGTAACTTAATTATACTAAATTAATGATTATCTTTTATTTATTAATATTCATGTATTTGAAATGTTATACTGTTAATAGTGGAAAGTAATTTATTTGTGTAATTAATTGGTAATTTGTTATTAATAAAAATTAATTGATTCATTGGTAAATAATTATTGTAATTGTGTAATTTGTTTTAGGGGCAGACCGTGGGGTTTATAGGGGTAAAGAGTGGGTAGTAATTTATTTGTAATTAATTATATAGTTGTTAATTAATGTTAATTAATTAATTAGTAATTAAATATGGTAAATGTGTAATTTGTTTTATGTGTGGTTTGTGGGGTTTATGGGGTAAAGGGTGGGAAGTAATTTTTATTTAATTAATAATTAGTTGCCATATATATTAATTAATTGATTGAAAATGTATTATGGAAAGTATGTAACTCATTTTATGCGTGGGTTGTGTGGTTTACAGGGCTAACGGGTGGGAAGTAATTTATAAATAATTAATTGTTCATTAGATGTTATTTAATATTAATAATTCATTGATATTTAACTAGGGAATTTGTTTATGGTTTTTGTGTGTGGGTTTTACTGTTAAAGGGGTACAGTTTGGGGAGAAAATTAATTTTAATTACTTCATAATTAGTTGCTAAATCCTTTCAGTTATTTAATTGGAAATGCATTTTGATTTTGTAATAATTTTTTTATTTATTTTAGCTGTGGGTTGTGGGGATTATAGAGGTAAAGTGTGGCAAATCAATAATTCCTATGAGGTTTGATTTGTTTTTTAGTTAATAATATTTCTTTAATAGATAATTAATTATGTAATTTAAGGAAGTACTTTTTTTTACTTTAGATGTGGGTTGTGAATTGTGTGGTGTTATAGGGTAGGAAATAAACACAAATATTTATGTAATAATTTTTTTTCAAAAAATATCTAATTACAAATCTTTATTTGTTTGGAATTTGTTTTTAATTTGATTTAATATAATATTTGTAGGTATTTGTCCTATGTATTTAGCATCATAATATGTTTTTTTAATTTTGTTTAACATAAAATATACTTGTATTTTAATTTTTACCAGATTTTGTTATTTTTTAATTTATTTATTTTTTTGAATATTATTTATGTTGTTAATATATGTTTTTTATTTTGAACTGACTCGAGTGGGAATAATATTTGCTACTCCTCCTCCTCCGCAGTCCAACACTTTCCCTACTGTTGCACTCACTGGAATGGAAATAGTTATTTTTACCCCTCCACTATCCAACACTTTCCCTACTGTTGCACTCACTGGAGTAGGAATAGTAATTTGCACCCCTCCGCTATCCAACATTATCCCTACTATCGCATTGATTGGAGTGGGAATAGTAAATCTTATCCCACTCTTTTCCAACAGTTTTCCTACTATTGTACTCACTGGAGTGGAAAAAGTATGTTTACCTCTCCGCTATCCAAAACTTTCCCTACCGTTGCACTGACCGGTGTGGAAATAGCCATTTTTATCCCTCCGCTATCCAACACTTTCCCTATGTTATTGGTACAATTGGTATATATATTATATATATATATATATATATATATATATATATATATATATATATATATATATATATATATATATATATGAAACAATAAATCTCCTTTCAAATGAAAAGAAGCAGAAACCTCAGCGGGGGTAAAAGGCAGCTCCAATTAAATAACAATTCCAAGGCGAATGCATTTCGGCCGGTGTGGCCTTCGTCAGCGCCTGCAATAAATGTTTGAAGAGCCCCACGTTACTGCAGTTTAAAATGAGTCCAACCGCCTAGCAGGGACTCCAGTGACCAGGAGTCCCTGCGTGCAACACCTGTGGCCGCTCTCCCTGCCGGCACCGCCCCCTGCCCTCCTCTATTTCTCAGGGTGGAGTACCCGCTGCGCGGGAGCGCGCGGGAGCGACAGGGGCGAAGACCGGGCAAAGAGCGGGCCCTTTGAGGCCGTTCGAGTACGGCAGAGTCCGGCCCAGGCCCACCCTCCCTGGCCGATCGGAGGGCCTTAAGGTAGGCGGCGGTCCTCGCCATACTAACCCCTGCCCTCTGGTGTAGCAAGGACGGACTGAAAATTACTGTGAGATTTCATTTCACGTACCCCTTATAATGCCGTTAAGGTCAGGCAAAGAACGAACAGTGCAAATCCACACCACCAAGGGAGTCGTATCAGGCCCCCTTGACGCATTTATCTCACGGGCTATGGGGATTCTGGAGAAGGAAATTGCTATGGTCGAAAAAAGACTCTCACTTGACCTTATCAGCGCCAAGCGCTCATCATTGGGGGGACTAGCTACTATTACCTCCCCTGCACCACATGCTGCTTTTAATTGCGTTCAAACTTCTTCCACAGACGCTATCGTCCATTTAGAAAGTGTGGGGGTGAGTCCAACTGCCCCTATCCTGAAGGAAGAAGGGTACAGTTTAGATGACTCTCAAGTCAGCCAGGGGGGCGATTCACCGATTAGTGGGGGGCTCAAACCTAGCCAGTTATCTGGATACCTTCCCCTAAACAACTCTAACACTGCCGAAACTACCGACTTCCCAGTGTCCAATACTGATCTTAACATCAAAAAGAGAAAGCTGGATCCCAGACTGTCGGGGGGGAGAGAACGAAAGATTCCAAAAACAAATGATGTCCCAGATAAAGGGAGCCAGGGTTCTGAGCTCCCCCTGACACTCAAAACCCCTCTGTATTTGCTAATATGCTGTGCCCTTCCCTCATGTCCTTGGGTTCCTCTAGCACTTGCCCTGTGTGCCTTAACAGCGACAAAATTTTGTTAGTAAAAATGGAGGCCATGTTTAAAACTTTATTACTACCTGTTTTGGAGCGGACAAGGCTCATGACCTCAAAAATTGACAGCATGGAGGCTATAACTAACTCAAACCATGCTATGCTACAAAACCTACTTGGCACTAGTCATATGGGTGTCAGTAAAACACAAACAGCTACTAAGGACCCCGTTAGTAATAATCAGGCAAGGAGTAAATCACCCCATAACAAAATCTTAGGGCCAAACACCAATACGCCAAAAGGGGGGGAGAAGCAAAAAGCCACATCCTCCAAACCAGCCATGAGCACTCTTACACAGGCATCCAAGACAAAAATCATGGACAAACAAAATACCGGTGGGCAACAAAGTACGGGACTACCCCTACAAACTAAAACAAATCCTGCCCCCCCAGCACACATAGAGACCCTGTGGGCCAACACACCACTACCAATCACAGGGAGGGGAGTCGCAGAAGATTTACCACCCCTCGTGTTGATCTACCGATCGAAGCAGCCCAACACACTATAGTCCTGACAGGTGTAGCCCCGTTAAAACCAGGCAGCAAGGAGTCATATGGGGATCTCCGCAATAAAGTAATCTTCTGGCTAAATAAAAACCGTCCCCTACCACCCTCCTCTCCTACGGAGATATTATTTGTAAGAAGAGTAGACTGGGTGGGTCATGGGACTAAAGACCTGGAGGGAGATTGCATTTTGATCTCGTTTAAGGATGCATGGGTGGTAGATGCCATCCGAAGAGAACCTAGATTTGCAAGACAGGGGGATGTTCAAACTTTAGCCCTATCATATTTCTACCCCCATAGGCAAATACCCCCCCAACCTTACCCCATTTTTCGTCAGGCCCCACCGATAAGACACCCCTTGGTACTAACTCCTCTCGACCGACAGCGCCCATTCCTTTTTAAATCACTTTGGCCCCCTCTCTGACCTCGAGGCCATAGATTGACTCCACGTTACACCCAGTGAGTCTTCCCCTGTTAAAGCAGTTGGTCACAAGCCTATTGGGTACTGCATGGCGAGCCCATATCCAATTAACAATCTAGCTGCTGTTGGGGGAGGCCTATAGACTAGGGCACCTAACCTACCTGTATACAGAGATGTTCAAGAGGCTATGATAAACGACGATTCCACGGATAATGCCAAGCTCATGGAGATTAAGAAGGATAGAGGGCACAAACAGGCAGCTACCCCAGTTCAACCTTTGAAATCTCCCCCTGTGGTCCCACCCAACGATAACTTGAAAATCTTGTCTTGGAATATCGCAGGAATCAAGGCCCGCTTTACCTCTACAGACTGGCTGAACTTTGTGGATAAATACGACATCATTTTGCTCCAAGAAACCTGGGCAACCGATCCAGTCTTTAAGCTGGGCTATATCAACTTCTTTAAACCTGCGATCAAAGGGGGCAAAGGGCGTGCCTCAGGTGGACTAACGATTTGGGTGAAGCAGACATTGGGTCTCTATCCGACTGAGCTCCTTGTTCAGCATCCGGATCTCCTTCTAATCAAACTAAGCAAAGCTAACCAACGGGATTTGCACATTTTTAACATTTATGCCAGAGGCTTGCCTGGTGGCCGAAGCCCGCCATTGTTGAACATCATCGACTACAAAATTGCTGAAATGGGCAGTGGGAATGTCACCATCCTAGCTGGAGATTTAAATTGCACCATAGAGCCATTGTTCGATATGGGGGACAGTTGGAGCATGGCTGAGGACCCTGCTTGGGACATCCCTGATCTAATTGTGGATAAAAGGGCTAAAGCAACAGAGGCGGCAGTGAACTGGATGGCATTCTGCCTAAATAGGGGATTCCGAGCTTGCAACGGCCGCACAATCTCGGATAAAGAAGCCAATTGTACTTTCGATAATGGTCTAAGGCAGAGCCGCATTGACTATATCTTGTTAAAATTGGAATATTGGTCTTTACTAGTTGACATGGTAGTAATACAGCGTCCAGAAAGTGACCATAATCCGCTGTTACTATCATTGAAACTGCCAGATCTAAAGAGACAAGAGGAGTCTACCACCTCACATACAGGGGACGTTTTGCTAACCAATGATAGGAGGAGATTGAAATGGTCCCGGGTCATGGAGGACAAATCATTATGGGACAATGTTAATACAATGGCCAATAATGTGTATAACGAGATGTTGAAAATTTATCTTTTGGGGACAAACCCGGGCTTGGCAAATAATGTTATGAATCTTCACACTAGATGCTTTGACCAGTTAAAGTCCCTACTTTCCCTTCCGTGCCGAAGTGCTTCTACCAAAGCTAATCCCCTGCCCCAGAAATGATACAACAAAAAATGTAGGGAGGCACACTCGGATCTTATCTCAACTATTAAATCTCGGGACATGGTCGCAGTTAAGGCGGCTAGGCTCCATTACAGAAAAACCCTCTGGGAATCCAAACGGGAGTGGGAGGATAGGTTCTGAACAGACCTCCTGGAGGCGTCCACCTCAAACAACCCAAAAAAGTTTTGGGATCTAGTCAAGTGGGGGAAGGACCCAGATTCATCTACCCCGGCTAACCATGTACCCCTTGACGTATGGGTAACATTCTATTCCGCCCAATTCAGAGCCGATGACCCCAAAGCTATAAAACCCCCGGGCAGGTCACCCCCGTTAAGCACCCACGGGGAGAAACTAATTTTCTCAGTTCCAGAGGCCGAGTTGGCCCTGGGCCTGACCCTGCGAGGGAAAGCTCCTGGCATGGATCTGATACCGGCGGACCTATTTAAATCTAATCCAGCCTTGTGGCTCCCATATATAACCATGATCGCTAACTCCTTAGCCAACGGAGGCACGATTCCAAAATCATGGAAGGGAGCAGAGATAATTCTGATATATAAAAAGGGCGATAAGTCCAAGCCAGGGAATTACCGCCCTATTAGTTTAATCGATTCCATACAAAAAATCATCGCACGTATGGTCCTGGGACGGGTCCAGGGCTGGATCGAAACAGAGGACATATTATCTCCCATGCAGGAGGGCTTTAGATCGGGAATAAGCACCATAGATCAGGTGTTTAGACTCTGCCTGATCTATTGGAAGGTGGTCTGGCTTGACGGCGGTACCATCTTTTCTGCATTCATTGATCTAAAGTCCGCCTTCGACCTGGTGCCAAGGGACAAATTGTGGGGTGTGTTGGAAAACTTAGGATGTCCACCAAAACTACTGGACCTCATTATTAAATTCCATGAGGATAATTACGCGAGGGTAAGGGGGGGAGGCCAGGGACAAGTGACGGAAACATTTCCCGTAACTAGAGGTGTCCGTCAGGGGTGCGTCCTGGCACCAACACTTTTCCTCTTATTCATCGACAAAGTGGTGAAATTCTTCATGGATACCCCCACTGATGCCCCAATGTTGGCTGGGACGAGATTCCCGCTACTCATCTTTGCCGTCGACACCTTACTCCTCTCAAGAACACGCAGCGGGCTGCAGGGGGCCTTGGACCGCTTTGAGGAGTTTTGTGCCATTACCAACTTGGCGGTAAATGTGGGGAAAACAACGTTTATGGTTTTTACTAGAAACCATCCAGTCCGGAGTTCCGTGAGGTTGAACGGAGTCAATCTCGAGCAAGTTGAGACCATGACCTACCTGGGGGTTACCCTTGACAGCCGCTTGAGATGGAAAGATCAAATTAACATCCAACATCTCAAGCTTGCACGTTTAACTGGCTGTCTTATAAAAGAGCAAAAAGGATCCACCACCAAGCGGGTTCTCCCAGCCCTCAGGATCTATGACGCCAAAATCACCACCGCCATTCTTTATGGCGCAGATCTTTGGGGCTATATGGAGTTGCTCAACCTTTTTAAAACCCAATGTAAGTTCCTTCGGAACTTAGTAGGTCTTCCACAGTCGACCCCCTCAATTCCCCTTTGTCTGGACCTAGGGTGCCCTCCGATCAACGAGATGGCTAGATTTAGGTTGGTGGCCCTGTGGAGACGAATATGGACCTCTCCTGACCTGTCTCTCTTCGCAAAAGAACTAGCTGAAGTCAGGTCAATTAGTGGATCCGGAAAAATCCCATGGTTCTCAGCTGTGAAAACCACTCTCATTGACATGGGCTTAGAACAACTCTGGTCATCCCCCTTATCCAACGCTTTCCCCTCTAAACAAGAGTTCAAATCCCTGTACTGGGCCTCGATCCATCTAAAAAGAGTCTCACTCTCTAGCAATATCAGCCTCACAGGCAGGTTTCTAACATTTAAGCTAGACCTATCCCGAGAGCCCTATTGGGATGTAATAACCAAACCGCTAGACAAGAAACTGTATCATCAGTTCAGAGTGGGGTCTTTGCCTTTGAATTCTTTTGCAAACAAATGGTCCACAGGGACATCGATCTACTGTAAAGGTTGCCCGGGACAGAAAGAATCAGAGGGACATTTTCTTTTTGCTTGTCCTAGATATGCTGTACCCCGAAAGAAATGGTTAAAACCACTGTTCCAGAGATTACCATTTAAAACATCTGCTGAAGCCATTCGGGCGCTAAAGACCAACACTTCTGAGCTCTTTGTTGTAAGTCTGGCTAAATATCTGGGTTGGGCCTGGCTTTTAAGGGTAAAACATACGTCATAGTTGCCAGAGCCCACACATAGTGCCTCATAAAGTTACAAACTCTGTATATTGCTTAAATCATCTGTTTTTAGATTTTTCCATCTGCATCCATTGCACATCAGGCAAGAAATGGTTTCCCATTGATCGATATGATTCGAAATGTACCACTAAAATACCATGTGTTTTTTTTATTTACTCAGGTTTTCCTTTTACCGACATTTAATGCTTCTTTTAACTATTCTTTTTTGGTTTGTTTGAAATGTACCTAGTCTTTGTTCACTGACGTTTTGTATCTCTTTCTTTTCAAACAGTCTTTTTTTAAAAAAAATGTGTTTGATTTATTATTGTATTTTAATGTGTCTTTTATGATTTGTCAAAAATCGAAATAAAGACTTGAAACCTGAACCAAGTGTCTGGCTGAAGGATTTAGTAGGTGCATGACTGACTGTATGAGTGAGTGATTAAATGTGTCTCACTGAGTGCATGGGTTAGTGACTAAACTGTCTTAATTTGTGCATCAGTATGTCTGTTGTTCTGTAAGCTGCTGCATGTGGTGATCAGTAGCTACATGAGTAACTATATGGGTTATTGATTGGTTGCCCAAGTATTTGTATGGGAGACTGAGTGTGTGTGTGGGTGGCTGGGAGGTGTATGACTCTGTGCATAGATGTGTGAGCAGTTGATCCACTAGATGTATGGGTTCAAATGTGCAGGTGGAAACAGCTGTATGGGCAGTTGACTGTGTGCATGAGTGTATTGGTGAGTGAATGGACATCTCAGTGCTACATGTCAAAGTAAATACATATGTAAAACACAATACATGTGAGAGTTGACATATATAAATAACTGTACATAAGAGCCAGTGAATGTGTGAGTGGCTGTATGGATCATTGTGAACTTCAATCAAGGATTGTATAAAAGAGTAAATATGTGTTAGTATATGTTTGAATAAGTAAGGTGTGTATAACTGTATAGTTGAGGAAATGGAGATGTGATTGATTCTTGGCATGACTGACTAGGTGTGTGAGTAACTCCATGGATGAGTGACAATCTGTAAGTGTCTGTTTACACTGATTGTATGTAAGGTTATATTAGAGTCTGAAGAGCTTCATTGTATTATCACATAAATGATATCATCAGTGATGTGATCAGTAATGTCAAATGAAATGTCATCAGTGATGTCATCAGTGATGTCATTTGAATTGTCATCAGTGATGTCATCAGTGATGTCACTGACCATGTCATAAATGATGTAATATGTGACATCATCAGCAGTGGATTGCGGGTGCGCGATATATAGTTAGTGCAACTAACTATATATCGAATTTCAATGGTTTTGTGCAAGTAAATTAAGGTTTTGTAAATGCTAATCCCTAACTATATATGGTCTAAAACCTATGGTTTTTTCAGTGAATTTTCAAGGTTTTGTAAATGCTAATTCCTAACTATATATGGTCTATAACCTATGGTTTTTTCAGTGAATATATATATATATATATATATATATATTTTTTTTTTTTGCAATGGCACGAAAGCTTCAAAGGAAGCACTCACAGCAGCTAAAAGCACAAGCTTTTTTTATTGGAAAAACCGGCATCTTCATTTCGGAAAGCAGTTCATGCCAACACGTTTGGAGCACACAGCCTGCCAACACGTTTGGAGCACACAGCCTCTTCTTCATGGGCAGCTCTTGCAAACGCACAGATGGCCCCAATCAATTAGTATAAATTCATGCAGGACCCCCAGTGGGTCATGTGCAGGGCGTGTGGTTAGTACCTTGCATACTGGGACATTGAGTCCCTGTCGGAGTTCTATTGTTCCTCACAGTGAGTTCCGTGCGCTGCTACATGTAAAAAGCAATCTTTTCCCTCCAGTGGACTCCAAAATGCCATGCTGGTTTTTAGTTTTCCTCAGTTGCTGCACTGACCGTGGCTTCAGTACAGTGACAACGCCTCGCAGCCTCTCCTTCCATTCCTGGAAACGGTGTATCCTTTCACGGCAGGGTTGCCGTGCCGTTAATTTTGTTTGCAATGGCCGAAAGCTTCATAGGACGCACTCACAGCAGCTGAAAGCACAAGCTTTTATTATTGGAAAAACCAGCATCTTCGTTTCAGAAAGCAGTTCATGCCGACACGTTTCGAGGACACAGCCTCTTCTTCATGAGCAGCTCAAGCAAATGCACTGATGTCCCCAATCAATTAGTTCAAATTCATGCAGGACCCCCAGTGGGTCATGCGCAGTGCGTGTGGTTAGTACTAAGCGTGGGCGTAAAATCCGTTTCGCGGGAGAATTTGTGGTTTTTTTTCGATTTCGCGATCCACGAATTGCGCAAATTTACCCAATAATCAGCAAATTCGCATGCTACGAATTATTTTGCTTGGTCGCGGTTGAAAAATACAATATCCCGCACGCGGCGTTGTCTTACAGTAAGTCCACCAATTTGTTTTTCTTCAGGTTTTGCGTGTGCTGAGCCATTTTCGATCTTGCTGCGTGATCGCGCGAGAGTTTTTCGAACGCAATTACGTTTTCGCGGCTTGCCATCTTGCGCGATGAGAGTTTGACAACGCGAGTACGTCATAAAAGCCCGCGACGGCACACAGCTGACTTCCGGAGGGAGATTTGAACAGCTCGCGTTCCCGAAATTGCAAAAATTGCAATTCTGCACAAGAAATCCACCGCAGGAAGCATAAACCTTGTGAAAATGATGATTTTGATCAGAATAACTCCTCAGATTGACATTTGACTGCACATTTTGGTGCAGGAGTCCATTTTTTGGGGTGGGGTGGGAGAAAGGAAGTGCCTTAGAGTCTCTAACTTCCTTTTCCTGTCCAGCAGGCTCCTCCCAGTACTTTGTGCATGTACTGGTCACTTTTCATTTGGCTGTTGAGCTGGAAGGATTACTTTCTGTGACTGCTGCTGGATTTGTATTTGAGGACTTTTTGGACTTTGGACTTTGGATCACTTTTGGACTTAAGATTTTACAAGTAAGTTGGTGTTGTTTGTTTGGGGCATTGCAGTTGAGGCAACTACAGTTCTAAAACCTTTTTCACAACTTTAACAACATATATATTGTGGTGGGTAGCCACAGTATCCAGTAGGCCCAGGGTTAGTCATGGGTGCATGATACAACTTTTCTGTGATTTGTTTTTTAACTTAATTCTCATATATGTCATGGAATTTTAGCTCACTGTTATATGTTGATTTTTTTTTTAATTTCGGGGTGCCTGTAAACCCTCACTAGCCAGTAGGCCCAGGTGTAGTGAGTGGTGCATGGGCCTAGTCTTTCTGTGGGATGTCTTGAATTTAAACATCATTGAGGGCATGGATGGCATGGGATTGTGGTGATTTTTGAGTGTTATTTGACTTTTTTGGGATGGTGTTGGGGCCTGGCCATGTGGGTGGGGGCCATTTTGAGGCCTGGTACAGGCAGGGCCTGGCCATGTGGTGGAGGTCAAGGGGCCATTTTTAAGCCAGGCAGTGTGCCCAGGCCTGCACCCAGTTTGCCTTGCTTTCAACCATTATGCCCAAGGGGTACTCAGTGGTGCATGGGCCTATGGAAGATCTTCCGGTGGATCCCCACCAAAACCAGGAAGACGGTCACCCAGGCCCTCGTCACCAGCCGACTGGACTACGGCAACTCCCTCTACGCCGGAACCACTGCAAAACTCCAGAAAAGACTTCAGCGGATTCAGAACGCCTCAGCACGACTCATCCTGGACATCCCCCGACACAGCCACATCTCCGCACACCTAAGAAACCGGCACTGGCTCCCCGTCAACAAGAGAATCTCGTTCCGACTCCTCACCCACGCACACAAAGCTCTCCACAACCAAGGCCCAAGATACCTCAACGAACGCCTCAACTTCTACAGTCCCACCCGCCAGCTTCGATCGACCAGCCAAGCCCTCGCCGCCGCATCCGAAGAGCTACAACGGGAGGAAGATCCTTCTCCTACCTGGCCGCCAAGACGTGGAACTCCCTCCCCACCCACCTCCGCCTGACCCAAGACCACCTCGCCTTCAGGAAGCAACTCAAGACCTGGCTGTTCGAGCAGTAGCAGACCCCCCCTCCACAAGCGCCTTGAGACCCTCCAGGTGAGTAGCACGCTATACAAATGCTTTGATTGATTGATTTGAAGGTGCCGCAGTCTGCATTCCTGAGGTTCACAAGTTCACAACTCAATCATGCTCCTTTATACTCCTCCTCCAGACTCTCCCTATCCATTTCCCTCAAGGCAGATGGATGGATTACGACGAGTGCCCTCAAGTGGGACTGAAATTACTGACTGACTACATGCTTGCTGATCGCTGACAGAGTTACTTTTGATATTGACAGAAGAGGCTGCCCTGTGGGCCCTCATTTTCCGAAGAAGATGCAGACAAAAAGTAGAACAGGTAATGAATAATTGAGAAGATGGCATGCACTGGACAGCAATGGTTGTCTGGCTCTGATGAAACCAATTGCAGTTTGTTTTTTGTGCATTTTTTTTTTATTTATTTATTTATTTATTTAAACTTATAAGGCGCACGGCTACCCGCAGTGGGTTTCCCGTCGCCAAGGGATAGACTGAAGAAGAATGAACTACCAGGCATCTGTAAATGAAGCTACTGAAGAAGACTGCTCAAAATTACTGCTGAAAGAGCCAAGTTTTTAAACCCCTGCGGAATCGAAGAAGATCTGTCTCCAACTTCAGGGTCACAGGCAGGGCATTCCAGGATTTGGTGCTTAGATGAGAAAAGGAGCGGCCGCCCATCTTCACTAACCTAAATCTAGGGACGATAAAATCTCCTTTTCCTGAGGATCTCAGACTGCGACTGGGCTTATAAGCATGAATGAGATTCTGTAGGTACCGCGGGGCAGACCCCTGTTTTATCTTAAAGATATAACATAATGCCTTGAATTTAATTCTACACGTTATTCTCAGCCAATGTAGATCGCGAAGGGCTTGAGAGGTAGATGTTCTCCGAGGAACATTACGTAACAGCCGTGCGGCCGCATTTTGAACAACCTGAAGTTTATCCACTGTTGTTGCATCGGCAACAAGATAAAGGACATTCCAATAGTCCAGGCGAGATATTACCAATGCCTGGACCACAGTCCTCTGTGTAGAGGCCGGAAGCATCCACAAGATTTTTTGAAGCCATCTTTAGGTGGCAGAACAGATGGAAGCCACCCTGACGGCCTGTTGCCGCATTGTGAGCTTTTCGTAAATGAGGAATCCGAGATTGCGAACCTGAGCAACGGGTTGAGGGGTAGGACCCATGCTCTCGGGCCAATGTTGAGGAACCCATAGATCTTTACCCTTGCCCAGGATCACAACCTCGGTCTTATCCCCATTTAACTTGAGGAAATTCTCCTGCATCCACTCTGCCACTCGAGTCAGACCCTGCTTAAGAGCCGAGATGTTATTACCTTCCCTGTTAGAGAGGAAGAAGATGATTTGTGTGTCATCGGCGTAAATGTGCATGAAATGATGATTCATATGTCTTGTCTTAGTTATTATCTAATCTTTCACACAGTAACTGTAACTCATGTCAACAACTCTTTTCTTTTCACCTTGTTTATTTAAAATTGTACTTCAAATTCAGGAGCCACTATATTGCATTTCACAAAATATGCAAAATGTCCTTGAAAAGGACTCACTTGCCAATATTCTATGATGATTGATTACATAATATATCTTTTTTCTTTACAGTCACTCACTGGGATGGATGGATCATTTTTTTTTTGTAACATCGTTTTTATTGCAGTACCAACATTTTGCATAGACAGTACAAGTATGGGTAATAAATCAATACAGCGTGATGGTACACATTTGAACCACAACCATTATCATACTGCTCATGCCCCCAACCAGAAAGCCGAGCTGCGGCGATAGTATGTCCATCTCCTGCATCCTCTCCCGGTGTCCATTTCTTGAAAGAACAGGAGGACGTGGACCGCTTTTAAGTTTTTGCCCCTCCCCCTCCCCCTATCAACAACCCCCCCGAACTCCTCAACATCCCTCCCCCGTGGCAGCGCTGTAGTGGAATCCTAGAAAACGTAAGGTCTGGTGTGTGCAAGAAGGAATGAAACATTCGCTAAGGGTGCGCTCCTGGTGCGTTAGTGGGGTCATCTATATCAGAGTCCGTGTCTTCTCCCTCCTCCTCCCCAGTACCATCCCGGAGTGCCTGCACTATCATCTCCCACGCTGTTGCCCTCTCCAAAGCTTTCTCATCTGCAGCCCTTCTAGCCATCTGATATCGCAAAGTACTTTCGCATGCCGCCCACTTCAAAGATTCATTGTACCAACGCTTGTACGTGGGCCCAACCCTTGACTTCCAATTCCTGGTGATTTCCCTCTTTGCCAGTATCAATCCCATATCTATAAACCTGCTGGTCGTCTTATTTTTAGGCGTGTGGGGAAACCAGTGTAGCACTCCCACTGCCTTGGTGTATTGTATCTCTCTATCTGTGGCGTTGTTCAGTGCTTTCCCAATCTCCTGTCAATACTCCCTCAGCTGGGGGCAGTCCCAGAGCATATGCCCCAAGTCCGCCTCCAGTGTACTGCACCTAGGGCAGGCCGCCTGTTCCACTCCAAAGTACTGCTTCAGTTTCCCGGGGGTAAGATATGCCCTATGAAGAATATAGAAATGTATAAGTTGGAATCTGGCGTTTCTCGTGCTCTTCCGCGCCCTCCGCAACAGTTGGCCCCAAGTGGCATCGGGAATCTCCATTTGGAGGTCCAGTTCCCATTTAGCCTTCAGGGCAGTGAGCGGCTGCAGGGTTTCTCGCAACATTCGGGAATACAGACAGGTCACTGCCTTGAAGGTTCCCGCTGCCATCATTGTGTATTGGCATGCCATAAAGGTAGCGGGTTCCTGCAGTCCTTCGCCCCAGTGCTCCTGCATGGCGCCAGTCACTGCCGCGTGCAAGAGATAATCTCCTCTTGGTAAGTCAAATCGCTCTAGTAGCTCCTGGAACGGAAGCAAGGCTCCGTCCTCATAGAGGTCACCCAGCATCTGGACCCCAGCTTCCTCCCATCCCAGCAGTCTCGACCAGTCCCCACCATGAGGTAGGGCCGTGATCATGCCCAACGGAATCTCCGGAGCATACATTCGACGGATTCCCGCCCGTTTGCGCGCCCGTTCCAGCAGAGCCGAAACGTCTTTTCCTCCACCGTCAGGTCCCTGACCATCAATTTCTGATGAAGGGTAATATAAGTAAGCACATGCCGCGGGGTGCCCTCATCCCTGCTCTGTTCTGGGCCTAGGTACACCCTCGCGACCTCCTGGGTAAAGGTTTGCAGCTGTGCCGCCAGATAATAGCACTCAAAATCAGGCACTGCCATACCTCCCTCTTCCTTGGGCCGTAAGAGGGTGTCCAGCGCTATTCGCCGCCGACCCGTGCCCCATATAAATGCTATAATCAGTGATCTCAGATGGCGGAAGACTGAGCCGGGTATCCATACCGGTAGGGTTCGAAAGTAATATAATAGCCTAGGGAGTGCCACCATCTTCAGCAAGAAGATACGAACAGTCAATGAGAGTGGTGGGTGGCCCAGAAGTCCATATTCCCTTTCAAGGCGTTAATGCAACGGGTGATGTTACCATCCAGCATATCTGCAGGTGTATGATATACATAAACCCCCAAATAGTGCAGGCAATGAGGCTCCCATCTAAGTTCCTGTGTGGTGAGAGGGCACGGCTCTCCCAGTCTCAACGGAAACAGGCAAGATTTGGTCCAATTGACCTTTAGGCCCGATAACCTCCCGAACAATTCAAGCAAACGCCTCGCACCCATCAGTTCCTCATCCGCATTAGCCAAAAACATCAGTAGGTCGTCCGCGTGCAGCGAGATAGCGTGCGGCCTGGCCCTATAGACTAGTCCCTTATAATAGCGTCCAGACCTGGCTTCCGCTGCAAAAGGTTCCATCGCTAACACGAACAAAAGGGGGGAAAGTGAGCATCCCTGCCTAGTACCGCGTCGTACCGGATATGGACTCGAGATCAGCGAACCCACTCGAACCCTCGCCGTGGCTTCCGTATATAGTACTTTGGTCCAGCTGATGTAGCCCTCCCCTAAGCCAAAACGCCTCATCACTCCACATAAATAATCACATTCTAGGCTATCGAAAGCTTTCTCGATATCTATGGAGAACACTAAAGGAGTAGACCCCTCCCACAACCGAGCTCCCAGCAGCCGAGTCAGCCTGCGGATGTTGTGGGTGGTGTTTCGCGTTGGAATGAAGCCAGACTGATCACTATGAATCAGGCCTGTCATGTGGGTTAACAATCTATTAGCCAGGATTTTGCTCAGAATCTTGTAGTCCGTCGTGAGCATGGATAGTGGGCGATAGGAGGAGAGGGCGCTACTCGCTCTACCAGGCTTCAACATGGGAACCATAAGAGCCTCACACACAGAGTGCGTCAGTCTCCCTCTCGACTGCGCCTCATTGTAAACCGATTGCAGTTGCGGGGCTAAGTACTCCATATATTTATTGTAGAACTCAATCGGCAGGCCGTCGAGCCCCGGGGTTTTATTTCTAGCCATCTGTTTTACTGTGCATCCTATTTCCCCAATCGTTATAGCGCGGCCCAGCTCCTCTGCCTCCGATTGTTCTAGGTGCGGCAACTGCAGCCCCCCAAGAAAGGCGTCTAGTTCCTCTACCCTGCCCGCCGGCCCGCTCTCATACAGGCCCTCATAGTCTGTCCTGAACCTATCCAGGATCCCGGCCTGGGTGTGGCAAAGCCCGCCTCCCTCCTCCTGAATGGACACAATTGGGGTACCCCGCCAAAGCGGATTGGCAAGCCAGGCCAGCATTGTCCCCGCCTTATCGCCCTCCGCATGCGCCCTAGTCAGATAGACCTTATGATCGAAACTACGTAATTGCTCAAGCTCCACCACCATCGCTTCTCTGGCTTTACTAACCCCCTCCTGAAGCCTCTGCACGATCGAGGTCGTCCAACAATGTCTTACGAGCACCCGCAGCGGCCCCAATGCAGTGTCCCCGAATCACCACCTTAAACGCATCCCACTCCACAGCCCTGGTGGACGTGGTGCCACTGTTCTCCTCGAAGTAATGAGTCACTCGCTCCCCCAAGGCCTCCCTAAATAGCAAGTCATCCAAGGTATCAGGTTGTAGTCGGCAAGTTGGGACACAAGAGACATCTACCATCCAATTCAGGGACAACAACAAAGGATTATGGTCAGACAATGTGCAGGCCAAGTATTCCGCGCTTCCTCCCGCTGCAAGCACGGGTGAAGAGCACAAAAACACATCCAGCCTGACATGTAGATCGTGTATACTAGATTGAAAGGAGTAGTCCCTCGTCATAGGGTGCAGCGTCCTCCAAGCATCTCCCAGATCCCAACTCTCCTGCCAATCTAATCTCCGTTTCGCTAACCTATGTAGCGGTGATGAGTGTAATGGGGGGTGAGACCTATCCAATGTGGTGTCCACTACTGAGTTGAAATCCCCACCCATGACTATTGGACCCGCCAAGTAACTCGCCAATTTGCCCGAAAGCGCTGTCAGGAAGGTGGGCAAATCCACATTCGGAGCATATACACTGCACAATGACACCATTCGACCCCCAAGTCTCCCTTCCACAGCCACGAACCTGCCTTCTGGATCTATTACTTGTTTGGTGACCTGAAAGTGAACCCCAGCCCGTATCCAAATCAAGGCGCCCATTGCAAAGGTCGAATATGTTGTATTGAATAGCTGCTCCCTCTACCTTCTCTGCAGCGCCACTCCTTCCTGTTTCGTGAGGTGCGTCTCTTGAAGAAAGGCTATATGCACTCCCCTACGTGTCAGATAAGCATGGACCTTGTGTCTGCGCACCATGGTGTGTAGACCCCCCACATTCCAGGTCACACATTTTAAAGCCCCCGTATTAGCCATACTCCCCTGCATCTCCAGACTTAACAATAACAACCTCCGACCATGCGCTTATGCCAACACAATACTGAACCCCCCACTCTCTCCAAACAAATGAGCTCCGCACCCTTCCAGCCCCAACCTGAGCTTCCCCAACTACTCTCGGTTCCGAAGGAGTTCGTCAAACCAGATCAGTCCCGCATATCCCGCCCCGTAACCCCCCCATGGTCACTCACGAATTCCCACAAGAACGTGAAGCTGCACCCTCGGGCACAGCGCCCCAGTGTCAGACCATCAGATCGTTCTCCAAAGCAAGTGTCTCAGGCCTCGACGATCTCTCCCGATGTTTGAGGTGTTACAATGGGGCCCCTGGCATCTCCAAATTCTGAAAGTTCTGTTTCCGACCCCGTACCATGCTCCTCTGAGTCTGTGCCCTTCCTGGACTGGCTCCGCGTCGTGCCCGAGAGATCCACCACCGCCTGCAAAGCCGCCTTCCGCTCCTCCTCTGTCTGCGACACTGATGGTTTCCCAGTTCTACGCCGATTCTTCCGAATACATTGCGATTTCCTGGTCGGCTGTTTCTTTTGAGCCTCCTCTGCCCTTGCTCTGGCTCCGTCTTTCCCAGCCTTATACGTGTCCCACCATGCCCAAGCGTCTGCCAAGGTGGTAAAGAAAATCGATTTATCGTCCACCACCACCCTTAGCTTCGCTGGGAAGAGAAGGGAATTTTTGATGCCCTCTCCACGGAGTTCACGCTTAAGCGACAGGAAACTGGCCCTGAGCCTCTGAGTCTCAAAAGTGTAATCCGGGAACAGGGTGACCCTGTTATTGTCAACTTGAAGGGCCCTGCCTCCCTGGCTCTCTGCAGTAACCAGTCCCGGTCCTTGTAGTGAAGCAGCTTAATCACTACCGGGCAAGGGGGCAGGCCAGGAGCTGGTGGTCAGGTCGGGACTCTGTGGGCTCGTTCTAGCGAGAAGAAGGGAGAGAGTCCCTCTGGAGCCACTTCAGTGCGCAGCCAACGGCCGAGGTAGCCCACCATGTCGTCTCCCTCGTTTTTTTCCGGAAGGCCTACCAGACGAACGTTATTGCGCCTACTTCTATTTTCAGCGTCCTCCGCTCTCCTCTCCAATACTTTCAGTCTGTCCAGGGCATCTGCCATCTGACCCCTTAGCGTTTTATGATCCGGGGTTAATTCTTGCAGGGATATCTCCACGCTCTTGACCCTGTCTTTAAGTTTATCATGTTCCGCTTTCAAGAGACCCAGGCCTGTCGCTACTTGGGCAATGTCCTGCTGCATAGTGTCTTTTGTGGCTGTGATAGCCTCCAGTATGTGGTCCTGCATGCGTTGAAGAGCAGGGTGATCATGATCCGCTCCGTCCAGCGCTTCTGGGTCAGCCGCTCCATCCCCCTTTCCTTTCGGTTTCCCCATCCCGGCGACAGCAATGGTTGGCCCCGGAGGCCCAATCCGCCGCTATGTTCGGCTACGGCCCTATCCCTGCGCAGTCCGTCAGCCGTTCAGGACCTCGCCTCCGGAGAGTTCCCTGAAGCAATAGGGCCGGGGATCCGGGACACACGTAGGACACTGAACACTGTCCAGGCCCCTCTTACGGGGTCGATCCGATTCTCGGAAGCAAGCGCCGATGATGGGGTTCCCGAAACCTCGGTCCACACGTGGAGAGTGGAATAGTCGCCTCACAAAGCCGCCGCCATTTTGGGTCTTCCTCGGCTAACTCTCCTGCTCCCCCGTTTCACCGTCGTATCTTCACCAAGGCAAGAAGAAAGTCACCTGTGCCTCCTCAAAGGGTTGAGAGAGACCCTCTGGTCCAGCAGTCACCACTGATACTGGAATTCCAAGAGTGCAGGAACCCCAAGTCACCTCCGCACTCTGCGTCACCAGTTCAGGCCTTAGGGCCCCATCTTAGATCGAAGTTGATCGTTCTTGCGGCACTTGCTGAAGTTCGATTTTCTGGACGATAAGCAACCATAGTCCGCACACCCAGAACGCCGTTGCCTCCGTGGCACCTTCAGCCAATTAATTTTCCAATTTTCGTTGGAATTCGCGTGGATTGTCAGGATGATATCTGGGATCGGGCGCGAAGCTCCGTGCTCACGCTGCCTACCTCCTCGGCATCCAAGCCACGCCCGGGATGGATGGATCATCATCGTCGATTTACGGAAGAACTACGGCCAATTCGTGAGTGGCAAACAGGTAAACCAGACTACAACAACTACTACAGCAAGACTACATGTCTGTCTATTTGTGGTATGTATTGGTCGAGGGAGCGGGCAGTGTACTGTTGTTGTTATGCCAGGCAGAGTCCACTCCAGACAGCAGTTCATGTAAAATTGGGGCTTTGTGGCTTGCTGCATACAAGCCAGTGAGTCCATTGCCCCCTTGAAACGTCTGACCTCCAAGCGGGAGAAAGATGCCAACTTGTGGTTTACCGATGACCTGAAAACCATCAAATTATCGGTACGCCGTGCTGAGAGGGCCTGGAGGAGAAACTATTGTCCCATCTTAAGAGCTGATTTTACCACTCTATTAGCTCAATATAAGAATGCCATCTTGGCCGCTAAAACGGCCTATTTCTCCTCCAAGATCCTCACAGCCGAGAACCAATCAAGGGAAATTTTCTCGATTGTTCAGAACCTAGCCTTTTCAGAACGTACCTCTCTTAAGCCCTCTCCTTCCCTTGCCCTTTGTCACTCTCTGAACAGCTTTTTTATCGATAAAATTGCTGCCATTAAAGCTAATATCCCTGCACCTTCCCCGTCTTTTGTTGATCCTCAGTGCCCTCCTTCCCAAGGACAATTAAACTCTCTCCCCCTTCTGACCAAGGAATCCTTCACATCTTTAATCCCCCTTGTAAAATCTGGCTCTCCCCTTGACACCTGTCCCGCTCACATACTTCGTCACATTTACACCTCTTGCCCTGATCCTCCCCTTCACTTGCTAAACAGCTCACTCTCTCAGGGGGTAGTCCCCAACCCCTTGAAATCAGCTATCATTTTACCCATTTTAAAAAAACCTGGCGCAGACCCCTCGATCCCAGCCAACTTTCGCCCCATTTCTCTCCTACCATTTTTGGCAAAGGTGCTCGAGCGCCATGTCACCAGGTCTCTGAGCACCTTTGTGGAAGAGAATGGGGTATTGGCTTCCCGTCAGGCTGGTTTTCGCCCCGCACACTCTACGGAGTCCGTAGTCCTTTCGGTCCTTGACAACCTCAGGGAGGGGAGGGACACCAATCAATTCCAGGCTCTGGTCCTCCTCGATCTCTCTGCCGCCTTCGACACGGTGGATCATACCATCTTACTTTCCCGTGTTGCGGCGGCGGGGATTGGGGGTACGGCCCTCGTTTGGTTGTCCTCCTTCCTGAGGGACCGCACCCAGGCAGTTCGCCTGGGTGACTTCACTGCGAACTTTCGGAAGGTTCTGTGCGGGGTCCCCCAAGGCTCCTCCCTTTCACCTCTTCTGTTTAATCTTTACATTTCTCCCCTCATCTTTTCTTTAGAACAAATGGAGGTCGCCGTATATAACTATGCGGATGACCTCCAACTTGTCTTCAATCTGTCCTCTTCTTCTGCCTCTATCTCAAATTTTCAGTCCACTATGATTTTCATCAGGGACTGGATGGATTTCAACCACCTGAAACTCAACCCTGATAAGACCGAGTTGGTGTTGACGGGTGGTTGTTCCAGTCCCTGGTCTTCACTTTTTTGGCCCCCTTCCCTTGGTCCCTCTCCGGTCCCCTCTACTTCGGTCAAAACCCTTGGTATTAAACTCAACTCTCACCTTACCCTTCACTCCCAGGTTAGTTCTGTGGTTTCTTCCTCTTTTCTTTCTCTTCGTACCATCCGCAAGGTCTCTCGATTTTTCACCTTTGAGGCCTTGAAACTGATCGTCCTTGCGATGGTCATCTCCCGCCTGGATTATGGCAACGCCCTATATGCAGGTAGTCTCAGGCGGTTGCAGATGATCCAAAACCAGGCAGCTCGGCTGGTCTTTAACCTTCCTAAATCCTCACATGTCACCCCCCTTCTGAAACTTTTACATTGGCTTCCGGTTCGGGAACGTATCCAATTCAAGCTTGCATCTATCACTTACCAGGCTCGATTGGGCACGGCCCCTGCATTCATTTCTTCGGAGATTATCCCCTACTTGCCAACTAGGGAGCTCCGATCTTCTTCCCAATCCCTCCTGACAGTTCCCCGGTTTCGCCGGAAAAAGTGGGGGGGCTCAAAATTTGCGACCCTTGGCCCAACCCTCTGGAACTCATTACCCCTTGATCTCAGATCCCTAACCCCATATTCCCAGTTTCGAAAGAAACTTAAAGCTTACTTCTTCAGCAAAACTTTCATTTAGTCCTTTGTTACCCGACCTCCTTTCCTTGTCTATTGTGGAGATATGCCAGTTACAGCGCCATGAAACCGCTGGTGTAAGAGCGCTATATAAGAATTTTTAAACTCAAACTCAAACTCAATTAGATATGCTTTTTCTGTCTGACAAAGAGCCTAGGTATGCTACATCAGGTTTCTTCATTCAGTGGTGCTTGCCTTGACCCTCTGCATGGCACTGCCTCAAGCTTGGGCCAAACATCCGTTATGTTTGCAAAATTTGCTGTTTTTCAGTATTTCGCAAATCTCGCGAAAGTACCGAAAAATCGCAAATTCTTGAGCGGAACAGATTTTTGGGCCATGCAGACGGTCAAGGCAGGCACCACTGAGTGAAGCATCCTCCTGATGTAGCATACCTAGGCTCTTTGACACAGACAGACAAAGCATAGCTACGGTTTAGGGTTCATTGCGTTTTACTAGGGTTTTTGGGTTTATGTTGGTATGGTTCACGCTAATTCTAGGGCTCGGGCCCAATGCAGGCTCATTCATAATGATGTTGGCAATGTTTTAGGGGGGTTTGGTGTTCTTTGGTCCAGAATTGGCAGAATTCTGGCCTTTTCGGGTGTTTTGCGGGCACCTGTGTTTGGGTGAAAACTAAGTGAAAACTAGTCGTAGACCTTCTTCTTCTTCGTCTTCTTCAAAGAGCGCAGTGGTTCGATTTTGTTCTGCCTTGCTGAGAGTCTTGAGAATCGCTGGAACAAATGACTGTCCAGGTGAGTTTCAAGAGGATCAAAGTAGTGCAAGTGCTGAAAACAGCAATGTTTTATGAATATACCAGTATTGCATGTTTTTGGGGGGGTGTTTGGAGGTGTTCTAGATTTGTGGGGGAGGGTTTGGGGGTCTGGGAGCACTGCTGGGATAGCATAATTTTTATTGGAAGTGATTTGAAGAAAATCCGTGGTGGGAAAGAGGAGTTAGGGCCTAGCTGCAGAGCGCGTTTGGACCGATGTTGACTGGTTGGCTGAAAACTTTCTAAGTATGAGTTATTGCATTTTTGCTTTTTGCCTGTTTAGGGGTGTTCTGCTTTTTTGCGGGTGGCTGCAGGGGTCTGGGGGCATAGCTCGGAAGGTCTAATATCGGAATCAAGAGTTTTGAACCAAATCCATGGTGAAAAAGTTTTTTGCGTTTTTGCTCACGTGCTGTTTGGGGGGCTTCCAGGTTTTTGTAGGTGGGTTTTGGGGTCTGGGAGCACTGCTGGCACAGTCTAATTTTGATTGTATTTATTTTTCAGGAAATCCATGGTGGAAAAGGGGAGTTAGGGCTTAGCTGCACAGCGTATTTGGACTGAATTGAAGGTAGGCCCTTTCGCTCACTTCAGCGTTTTCGGGGGGCTGTTTGGGGGGCTCCTGGTGTTTGTGGGTCTGTTTTGGGGTCTTGGAGCAACGCTGGGTATGGATACTTTTGATTGCAAGAGGTTTGATGGAAATCCATGGTGGCAAAGGGGAGTTAGGGCCTAGCTGCAGAGCACGCACGGAGTGATCTGGGAAATATGCAGAAATTTGACAAAGTGCCCATTTTTCCATTTTTGCTTTTTGGCTGTTTGGGGGGTTAAACTTGTTTCCGCCTGGGTTGACGGGTCTGGGGGCATTGCTGTGAAGGTCTAATACCGGATAAAAGTGGTTTGGAGAAAATCGGAGGTGAAAAAGTTTTTCCATTTTTAGGCATTTCGCTCACTTTAGCGTTTTCGGGGGCTGTTTTGGGGGGGTTCCTGGTGTTTGTGGGTGGGTGTTGGGGTCTTGGAGCAATGCTGGGTATGGATACTTTTGATTGCAAGAGGTTTGACGTAAATCCATGGTGGCAAAGGGGAGTTAGGGCCTAGTTGAAGAAAGCGTTTGACACTATTTTTAACTTCGGGCTCGTTAGGGTTAGCAGTATTGATGTGTTTGGGGGTGTTCGAGATTTTGGCAACTGGGTTCTGGGGTCTACTCTTGGAGCACTTGTCGAGAAATGTCTAATTTTGGTTGCAAGTGGTTTGAAGAAAATCCATGGTGGGAAAGGGGGGATTTGGGCCTACTTTACTTTCAAAGTACGTTTTGTCACCATTTTCCACTAGCCCTCAGATAGGTAGCAGTATTGCACGTTTTTTGTGGTCTGATTGGGGGTATTCTACATTTTAGCGTCTGTGTTTAAGGGTCTGGGAGCACTTCTGGGAAGGTCTAATTTTGTTCTAAAATCGTAGTTTACACTACACCTAGCTTGAGGGGAAAGATCCACAAAATTCACCCATACTTATTTATCCTTCAAAAGGAGACTCAGAGTACGCCCTTTCGAAACTATTGTACTGTCGATTCTGAAACTGAAAGTGTGACTTTTTGCACTACACAGCGTACGTACCTTATATTTTTTTCTCAGTGGTGTTTTAATATCACTTCCTGTTTTTGCATCAACATGTACAGGGCGGCTTTCACCCTTTGCAATGGAAAAAAGGATGAAGTCAGGCTTCACATTAGCGACCCGCAATTCAGCATCCGCTAGGCAGGCAGTGGACAGGGTGTCTTCTGGTCACCAACATTGATCGACGGAGCGTCAGATGGAACAGAGGAGTACCACAAAATAAGAGGAATGGCTTGATGCATGCAACTTCCCAAATTCAACAGGACAAGTACAACAACATACAGTAACAGTATCCATTCATTTCTACTTATCTTTTAAGTAATGTTATTGCTGTGAACTTCTATGAGTGTGACTCTGCATTTCTTTGCTCTCTGCTTCTAAATTTGCTATGTTTTTGCTATGTTTAACAGTAAATTAATGTTCTAAGAGTTTATTCTCTCTGAGGGCAGAGAGGCAAGTGAAATGACATAATGACTGCAGCCCTGTACTCTCAACTTGTTTCTTCGTAGTTACTAGTAAGTTGCAGTAAGTAGTAGTGCGACTTTGCAGTAACCTAACCAATCATTTAGTAAACAACTTCTGGCATGCAATAGTGCACTTCCTTTATGTCCCTTTAAAGATTTATCAATATCTTCAAATCCAAAGATTTGTTTCTCTTCATTTGTTCTTTGACTGTCCATGCTGTGTTTTATTCTCCTCTCTACCAAACTTTCCCGAAAAACCCCATTCCCATCCAATTTTCAAACCCTAACCCTCTACCCCCGGGCGGTATTTCATTGTGGTGTGGCTGACAACAACAATAAATTCCACACACTTGCTGGGCAGATTAAGGTCAAAGCAGCCAAAATCATTACAATCAGAAGTTCATGTGCGCTATCGTGGATTGATAAGAACATCCTCCTCGTACACGATGTGAACAATCAAATGCTTAATGCTTACGTTACGTTGATGACGTGTCCTTTGCCTTAATTTCTTATAGCAGTCCAACTCCACGCAACTACTACTTATATTTACATAAATTTAACGCTGCTTAGGCTACAATTTAGGGTACTGTTCTCTACCGTACTATCTAATGTACAGTTTCCAATGCTACGCTCAGCCCACTCAATGTTTCATTTCCTTTTTTTCATATGGTGATACTTCCAGTGTGTACCACTACTGCTACCAGCACAACAATGATATAGCACCCGTTGAGGATTCAACTCAACAACCAACCTTATTCACCAACCTGATTCACAAATCACAGGTAAGATAAGCATATTGGAGAGGTAGTAGAATAATGGGCTAGGACTAAGTTGGGAGGAGAGCAGAGACTGACAGTACTACTAGTAAAGTACAGTAATAGGGCTACTGAATTGACTAACTCAGTTACTTGCATTTTGGTAGATTTCAGGACAAGATGTTTCATTCATGCTGGTAAGTTTGAAAAGCCAAACGTCCAGTAACCACCGCCAACCCCCACACAAAATATTATGAGCGCGTATACTGTGTTTTGGTATGAAAAATATAATTATTAAGAAATATAAATTATGGATGTTGTTGTCACAAAAATAAAATAAATTACCCCAACTCACCCCCCTCACAAACCAAACCAATGTCCAAAAATCAAAAAGTCCACTTTCCCAAAAACCCAATTCCCCCCCCCCCAACAGTCTTTAAAAAAGGGGCAAGGGACAGTCACTTCCTCCGGTGGCGTAGTGTGGACAGCTGGTGCTGCACGTCCCGCAGCTCTTTGCGGAGGTCCCGGAGCTGGCACTGATGTTTTTTGCCCAACCGCTCCAGGTAGTCCACTGGCTTTCGGAGGCAGTGCACACGTGCCATCCAGGCTCTGGGGAGGGGGCAGCTTTGTTTTTGCTGCTATGCGGCGGCGGCGGGAGGCTGTCGGGCCACGGCTCCGTTTGGCTGGAGGCTTGTGGCTGGTGGACCCGGGGGCAGTGGAGGAGGATGTACTGGTTGATGTTGATGTGTCCTCATGCTCCCGAGCCCACAACCGCCGATACTTGGCACAAATAGCCTCCAGCTTACGGGCCCTGGCCCGGACAGCCATCTCCTTGCGGGTGAGCTTTTTTGGAGTAGCACCTATGAAGAAAGAAAGAAAAATACTGTAGCCTATAGTCTTTAACATAAAGTCAAAATAATTCAATGGAAAGTTGACACTCAGTAACACCAGCATCAATAACACCAGCAAGTAGCAAACACAGTATAACATTTTGAAGATAACGGACCAGGTTTTTTGATTGTCGATCCACAACTGGCGCCTCCCGTGTGGGACGTTATTTATAATTTATAACCTCTATTTTGACGTTGCCCCAGATAGGAGATAGAACCTAAACCTCCAATTAGGACCAAGATCCAAACATAATTGATACAACAGTTATCTGTGAACACATCGGGCTAGGACTAAGTTGGGAGGAGAGCAGAGACTGACAGTACTACTAGTAAAGTACAGTAGTAGGGCTACTGAATTGACTAACTCAGTTACTTTCAGTTTGGTAGATTTCAGGACAAGATGTTTCATTCATGCTGGTAAGTTTGAAAAGCCAAACGTCCAGTAACCACCGCCAACCCCCACACAAAATAATATGAGCGCGTATACTGTGTTTTGGTATGAAAAATATAATTATTAAGAAATATAAATTATGGATGTTGTTGTCACAAAAATAAAATAAATTACCCCAACTCACCCCCCTCACAAACCAAACCAATGTGCAAAAATCAAAAAGTTCACTTTCCCAAAAACCCAATTCTCCCCCCCCCCCAACAGTCTTTAAAAAAGGGGCAAGGGACAGTCACTTCCTCCGGTGGCGTAGTGTGGACAGCTGGTGCTGCACGTCCCGCAGCTCTTTGCGGAGGTCCCGGAGCTGGCACTGATGTTTTTTGCCCAACCGCTCCAGGTAGTCCACTGGCTTTCGGAGGCAGTGCACACGTGCCATCCAGGCTCTGGGGAGGGGGCAGCTTTGTTTTTGCTGCTATGCGGCGGCGGCGGGAGGCTGTCGGGCCACGGCTCCGTTTGGCTGGAGGCTTGTGGCTGGTGGACCCGGGGGCAGTGGAGGAGGATGTACTGGTTGATGTTGATGTGTCCTCATGCTCCCGAGCCCACAACCGCCGATACTTGGCACAAATAGCCTCCAGCTTACGGGCCCTGGCCCGGACAGCCATCTCCTTGCGGGTGAGCTTTTTTGGAGTAGCATCTATGAAGAAAGAAAGAAAAATACTGTAGCCTATAGTCTTTAACATAAAGTCAAAATAATTCAATGGAAAGTTGACACTCAGTAACACCAGCATCAATAACACCAGCAAGTAGCAAACACAGTATAACATTTTGAAGATAACGGACCAGGTTTTTTGATTGTCGATCCACAACTGGCGCCTCCCGTGTGGGACGTTATTTATAATTTCTAACCTCTATTTTGACGTTGCCCCAGATAGGAGATAGAACCTAAACCTCCAATTAGGACCAAGATCCAAACATAATTGATACAACAGTTATCTGTGAACACATCGCCTTTTACAGAGTAAATGCTGTAGGTAATCAAACAACACAAGCAATAGACAAACAATGTGGAAGTAGTCTTGATGGAAGTTTTTCTTCAATTCAGATTTTATTCACCACGCCCAGCCAACACGTGTTTCGTCAGGACTAGTATCCCACAACTTCATCAGGGCTTCCGTGGGTAGCGGTTCCAAAGCTATTGTCACAATGGCTATGAGCTCTTAGCCGGTTCTAATTCCGACCTGGCTACCAGGTAGTGTGGAGGTTCCGGCTGATTCATCTCTGCCGTCTCAGCTTTCCAGCGTCTCCGCGTGTAAAAAATTGCTTACGCATTTACACGCAGAGACACTGGAAAGCAGTATGGCTTAACCTGCCGGGCACATGGATACTCCTATGGTGTGTCGCATCTTTGGTATTAACCCTCACACAGACGGCTGAGACGAATCAGCAAGAACCTCCACAGTACCCGGTACACGTGTAGGCTGGGCGTGGTGAATAAAATCTGAATTGAAGAAAAACCTATATCAAGACTACTTCCACATTGTTTGTCTATTCCTTGTGTTGTTTGATTACCTACATCATTTACGCTGTAAAAGGTGACCTGTGTACAGATACCTGTTGTAACAGTATAACATTTTGGCATGTATCTTTCTGCCGTCTTTTTAAGCCTGTGACATTACTAGGAGATTCAGTAATTCCACTAGCAGCACTATGGGTGGAATCACTACTACATACATAGTCAGAGAGTATTAAAAAAAGGCCTTTTTTAACTTTTTTTCTCTTGTGTTGCAAAAGAAATTACTGGTACGTGAACTTGTAGTAGCTGCCATAATGGCAGCTCACTCAGCTTTCACCCAAGAAATACAGACACAGGCCATGATGATGCAGACTCGCAGTACTTTAAGCAGTACATGCAAGTTGCGATAGGAATGTCTTACTTTTCCATAGGGGTGGCACTGCCACTGGCCATACTTCATGCACTCAGCGTCTGCTCTACTACATCATACACCTCTGCTATCGATGAGGATAAAGAAGATAACATCCAGGCTTCCAAAGTACGTCTATGATTCTTCTTAATGTCTCAAATGTACCAAAATTTGTCAACAACCAACTGACACACTTTTCATTATATTTTGGAATCCGCCATCTTCTTATCTTGACTTGCATTAAAAAAAAACATTCTTTACAGTCATAAATATTAAGACTTGCTCATCCTTCGTTTCACCCTTCTTTAACTTTTTGTTCTTCACATCCCTAAACTACATCTGATATGACTTGGCTTCATAATAAAAATTTGCCAGCTGAGTTGAAGTGAAATAGATGGGGCCATTGGTTACCCGAGAAGTACCGCAGCAGCAGCTAATGCTATTACAAGTCAAGGTTGACTGTCTTCTCCGTGATAGTAGCCCAAAAAGTAGTTCTAAATTAGTAACTATTATTAACAGTACAGTCTACTTATACTAGTGTACTGTGTACTACTGTACAGTACATCATACACTCCTTTGCGAGCCTACTCAAAAACATTTCAATGAGTAAGGAGTATAATAACTTCCCCCCCAGCTCCTCCTGTTGGCGCCGCCGCATCCAGAGTGGACCCCTCCGCACTGCTGGCCCCGGCACTGGTGGTCATCTGTGCCGCATCAGATGTTGTGACGTCTAGGAAAACCATGTCATATTTTCAGATGCCATACACAACCCCCTATTTTATCTCGTAATGGAAGAAAATGTTACATAACACATTTTTTATTACTGGGATTGAAAAAAAGTAACGGTTTTGGGGAGGAAGAGTTAACCTTTAATATGCTTATTCCATTAAATGCTACACTTCTTCTTATGACAACTGATGAATGCTTGCTTAACGTGCACCATTTTTATCATTACAGAAAGAAGATTCCATTGCCCTTCTGCCAGACCCTTCACCAACTACTAGTAAGTCATCACCAGCACTATTTTAAGTACTTTGAAGAAGGTGGGAGCTCCCGCACAGTTATTCTAATATTTTCATGTGTCTGTTAACTATTATTAAGTTTGAGTAATACTAATTTCATTCATGGGAATGTTGTTTAAAATTTAACGTCATCTTCATCCATCACCATTGCTCGCTCCGAATACTACACTATTAAAAATAAAGAAATCATGTTTTCATTTCTTAATTGAATATAAAACTTTAAAACTAACAAACACTGTGTGGTATTTGTTCACGAGTGAATGAGCGGAAGGGTTTGAACTACTGCACTTGGCAGTCATGTTTCAGTGACTCAGATAGTCCGAGACACGGCGGTAGTCTTCTTCTGTTCTTCGGGGTCAAGTCAAGTCAAGTCAAGTCATAAAATTTGTATAGCGCACTACATACCCAGAGGGTTTCAAGGCGCTTAGGAAGGGGAGGAGGATTATTTGTCAAATATCCACGTTTTAAGCTGTTTTCTGAACGCTAGGTGGTTCTGGGTGAGACGAAGGTAAGCGGGGAGTGAGTTCCATGTTTTAGCAGCCAGGTAAGAAAAGGATCTGCCTCCCATGGTGGTCTTGTTAATGCGAGGTACAGTGGCGAGGGCTTGGTTGGAAGAGCGTAGTTGGCGGGAGGGGGTGTAGAAGGACAGTCGAGAGTTGAGGCAATCTGGTCCGATGTCGTAAAGTGATTTGTGTGCGTGGGTGAGCAGTCGGAAAGTGATCCTCTTATTGACGGGTAGCCAGTGGAGGTCTTTAAGGTGACCAGAGATGTGTTTGTTGCGAGGGATGTCTAAAATGAGCCTGGCTGAGGCGTTTTGGATTCGTTGGAGTTTCTTCTGGAGTTTAGCGGTGGTACCTGCGTAGAGGGTGTTTCCGTAGTCCAGTCGGCTCGTGACCAGAGCGTGGGTGACTGTTTTCCTTGTTTCGGAGGGGATCCAGCGAAATGTTTTTCTGAGCATGCGGAGAATGTTGAAGCAGGAAGAGGAAACGGCGTTGACTTGTTTGTTCATTGAGAGTGAAGAATCCAGGATGACGCCAAGGTTCCGTGCGTGGTCTGTCGGGATGGGTGCTTTTCCGAGGGCTTCCGGCCACCAGGAGTCGTCCCAAGCAGAGGGGGATGTGCCTAGGATGAGGACTTCTGTTTTGTCTGAGTTCAGTTTCAGACGGCTTTGTTTCATCCATTCGGCGACTTCTTTCATTCCTTCGTGCAGGTTAGTTTTGGCGGTGCTGGGGTCATAGGTGAGAGAAAGGATCAGTTGAGTGTCGTCCGCGTAAGAGATGATGTTGAGGTTGTGTTGGCGTGCGATGGCCGCGAGGGGGCTCATGTATACGTTGAAGAGGGTGGGACTGAGTGAGGATCCTTGAGGTACGCCGCAGATGACTTCAGAGGCCTCGGACTTGAATGGAGGAAGGCGGACTCTCTGGGTTCTTCCGGTGAGGAACGAGGTGATCCATTCAAGTGCTTTTCCTTGGATTCCGATGTTATTGAGGCGTTGTAGGAGGGTGTTGTGGCAGACTGTGTCGAAGGCTGCAGAGAGGTCGAGGAGGATGAGGGCGACTGTGTCTCCATTGTCCAGTAGAGTTCGAATGTCATCTGTTGCTGCGATGAGGGCGGTCTCAGTGCTGTGTTTTGCTCGGAAGCCAGATTGTGAGGGGTCGAGGGATTTGTTGGCTTCGAGGAAGGCGGCGAGCTGGTTGTTGACGGCTTTCTCGATGACTTTGGCCGGGAATGGAAGAAGCGAGATTGGGCGGTAGTTTTTGAGTTCGTTGGGGTCCGCTGTTGGTTTTTTCAGAAGGGCGGTGAGTTCAGCGTGTTTCCAGTCTTCTGGGAAGGTAGCGGAGTTGAAGGAACAGTTGATGACGTCTCGGAGGTGCGGTGCTATGACGGAGTCTGCTTTGTTGAAGATGTGGTGAGGGCATGGGTCTGTGGGGGATCCTGAGTGGATGGAGTTCATCAGGCGGATGGTGTCCTCAGTGGAGATTGGGTTCCAGTCGTTAAGGGTGTTCATGGGGGGAAGATGGACAGCAGATGGTAGGGTGGGTTGGTTTCCGGGTTGGTTGTCAAAGCTGTTGTGGATGTCTGCGATCTTGTTGTGGAAAAAAGAAGCTAGGGAGTCGCATAGGGTTTGAGAGGGGGTGATGTCGTTGGAGTTGGCCGAGGGATTGGAAAATTCCTTGACGATGTTGAAAAGTTCCTTGCTGTTGTGAGCGTTATTGTCGAGTCGATCCTTGAATGCTGCTTTCTTGGCTTTTCGGATTAGTTGGTGGTGAGTGCGGGTGGCGTTTTTGAAGGCGTCCTTGGTGCTGGTGGTTGGGTCTTTTTTCCAGGCCTTTTCAAGGGAGCGACAGAGTTTCTTGGACTTTTTGAGATCATCGTTGAACCATGAGGCCTTCTTGCTGCCAGGTTTGCTTTGGCGTTTTTTCAGTGGTGCCAAGGTGTCGGCGGTGTTGGATAACCATAGGGTGAGGTTAGCGGCGGCTTCGTTAGCGTTGGAGGAGGGGGCTGGGGTGTGTTGAAGGAGCGATGCGGAGATTTGGTCCGTGGTGATTTTGTTCCAGTTCCTTTTCAGGGTAGGTTGGAGGTGGATGCTGGGTTTTGGTTTGTTGTAGGTGAAGTGAACGCAGCTGTGGTCAGTCCAGAGGAGGTCCGTAGTGTGGCTGAAGGAGACATGGTTGCTGGAGGTGAAGATGGGGTCGAGTGTGTGACCTGCGATGTGGGTGGGGGAAGTGACTAGTTGTTTAAGTCCGAGGTTGGTGAGGTTCTCCACGAGGGTGGCGGTGTTGCGGTCGTTGACCTTTTCGAGGTGAAAGTTGAGGTCTCCCAGAAGGATGTAGTCTTTGGAGGTGAGTGCGTGTGGGGTGATGAAGTCCGTGATGTCTTCACTGAATTTTGCGCGTGGTCCTGGTGGTCTGTAGAGGAGGGTGCCTCTGAGTGTGGTCTTGGGGTCAATGTGGATCTGGAAGTGAAGGTGTTCGGAGTTGGCGAGGTTGGCGTCAGAGCTGGTTGATATGCGGATTGATTTCTTATGGACGATAGCGATTCCTCCTCCTGTGCCGGTACGGTCCTTGCGAGTGATCTTATAGTCTTCAGGGATGGCAATGGTTATGTCTGGTGCGGAGGAAGCGTTCATCCATGTTTCCGTAAGGAAGGCGACGTCTGGAGAGATGGTGTCTAGTAGGTTCCATAGGTCAATGGCGTGTCTGTGGATCGATCAGGTGTTGAGAAGGATGCATTGTAGGTGGTTGGGGTCGGGAATCTGTGGTGTGGTTGTAGTGGAGATGTTGACGGTGCCGCTGAATTTGCAGGTGACGCAGGAGAAAGGCCCATGGGTTTGTCCTGGGGCGGCTTGGACGCAGTTGGGTGCGCGGCCGGGGTTAAGGGCTAGGAGGGAGGCGGCATCGTAGGTAATGCGGGGGGGCTGGGAGGCGCGAGGGGCAGGGGGTCTGGCGCTGGGCGCGGTCCAGGCGCGGACGGGCGTAGACGGGCTTACCTTTGGCGCACCTTCGGCGCGGGTTGGGCGCGGACGCTGCGCGTGAACGCTGCGCGCGGGAACTCCTGTCATATATGGATAGTGGAGGGGGAGGGGCGAGGGCGTCTCAGCTGGGAGGCGGGGCGGGCACACGAGGACAACAACAAACAAAATGGAGGCGGAGGGGGGAGCAGAGCGGAGCGCTGGAGACAAATGCGCTAACAGGGCTACAGCAGCAGAGGGCAATTACACAACCAAGCGCTAGCGAGGCAGAGCGCAAAATGGTCTACACAGCTGGTGAAATGTCACAAAAACCAAATCAGATTGCACAGTTTGATCAGACCAAGCGGAGCGGCGCTAGCATATAAAGCACACAGGAAATGGCAGATAAACAAAGCAGCGCTACGATATTAAACACAGCAGGCACTGAGAGAGCGTTTTGAAAGGCAAGTAAAGCAGAGCAGCGCGAGTAAAACCAGATGCCTGCAAGAGACACTGGGAGCGACCTCTCTGTCGTAAAATCATTGGTCAGACACACCAGATAGTCGGTCAGGGGATTGGGGGTTCAACATCTGTTCAGACTGAGCTATGTCGAAAGTCGAACTGCACCTATCATCAACAATGTCCTATTTCTCTTGTCCATACTTCTTTGTGTGCAGAATAGTCCCTGAAACACTAGCGGTATGGGATGTGCTCCTCTAAAATCAAAAAGGCAACTGCTACCTTTTTCTTGGTGTAAACAATGACATTTTGTTGTTGGAAATCATCAAAGCACTTACATTAAGAAGACTGGAATAGACAGCAAGGGCAACCCAGAGGTTTGCACTCAGTGCCTAGAGCTATTGCTTGATCAGAGTTTTGTTTTACACCATTTGCCGACTGGGCAAGCTTAGCTACCTACACAGACCGACTCATAACCGTAAATAGTAGTAGCACTATGTGTGACGGTAGAGGCAGGATAAGAATGTAGAAAGTAGTCTACATTAAAAGAAAATCAAAGACTATTTAGTAAAACATAGAATTATTAGGAAACAGTTTGTAATGAATAGGAGCTGTAAAAGTTAGGGAAGTATAAGTATTAATATAACAATAGAACAACTTACTGAGTCCAGCAGAAGAGCCTGCAAGGGACTGATCCTGTCCACCTTCTTCCACCGTAGTCTCAGTCGCCGTCGCCGCCTTGCCCCTGGGAGCTTCTGTTGAACATGAAATAAAGAAACACAACATGGATGATTGTTTTTTGGGAAATCTTTGATTTCTTTGAACACAATCTAAAATTATGTTGGGGAAACAAATTAACAACAATTGCATCTCATCTGGTCAACTAGGAGGATAGTAGTACAGTATTGCAGGATTCGCAGACCGTCTAATAGGAAAATTCACTAACTACAACAACAACAAAAAGGTTCTCGTACGACTGCCATCACTCAACAAGCACGAGACGTCGCGTGACAGACACAGTCCGTCATCATGATTGCAGACCACTAACAAATGTCCTATAACAAGTAATAAATAATATACTCAATGTATCAATCCACCACTATCTCTTAAAAGTGGCAGCAGCAGGCAGGAGTACAAAGAAGGACTAGACTTGAGTGTACTGTCTCTACCATTAGGCAGTAATGCTCTCAAATGAGTAAAAAGTTGCAAACAAGTAAGCATAGTAGCAACGCCAATAACCAGGCGAACACCTGCAAGGACAGAAGCTATTTAAAGATTAATTTACCTGCAATGTAATCGAATCAGCAGCATTCATACTCTTCAGGAAAGAAATAGATTAGCAATATAACAGAGCAAAAGAAAAAAAAGGAGTTATTAAATAGCTACTTACCAAGACCAGGGATCTCCAATCCTAACAGGTCGAGCATTTCATGCTCCTGGTCCAGGATATCAGTCCACCGGTGCGTCGCTTGCTGGTAGGTGTGCCGGACCCCAGACTCCTTACACATGCGTCGGCACACTTTCTCCCACAGCTGGCGACGCTCCCGGAGGCCGTAACAAAAGCAATCCGCCCACCTGCTGCCACGGTCTTAGGGAGGTGGACTTGCACAAACACCATCAAGGTGGCCTCCTCCACCGCAGAGAAGATCTCCCTGGCCTGGACTTGCTCCCTTCTCAAACGCCCGCAAGGAAGCCGGGTACAGGGTGCTGGGCCCTTCCCCTTGCCCTTGTCGGCTCCCTTTGCCATGGTCGTGGGCACAAGAAAAAGGAAAGAAGAATAGATGTGAAAATAAGTAAGAGAGAGAGCGAAAGAAATAAAGTAGGTAATAAAGTAACAAAAAGTAAAAAAAAACACAAAATATAGATGTAGGAAATTGTAGAGATAGATAATAAGCAAAAAAAGCAAAAAAAAGTTCAGAAAAACAAAGGATTACAAAGATGTAAGATGGATAGAAAGGTAGCATGCCCAAAAACCATAGCAATGAATGAAAAACAAGATGGCCGCGCCCATAGAGGACCACGTGGGTAAGTTTGTGCAATATTTTCCCCGCGAGCACGCAAAAAGACAGGCAAACTCGTAATAGCGCACCGCACACAATGCGAGATTGACAATAGCACCCGGAACCGGAAATACGCAACGCACACAAGATGGCTGCGCCCATGTACGACCGCATGGGTAACTTCGCTGTCGGTGCGCTGCAAGCGGCTTGCAAAGACGCAAAAAACCCTGCGAACACGCAAAAAAAAAAAACAATCCGCAAATTTGCCAAATTTCCGGATTGCGAGTTCAATTTAGCACGAATTCGCGCCCCGCGAAATTGCAGAAAAAAGAATTTTGCAAAACTGAAAGCACTTAGCAGGTGCAAAAGTTCAAGCTAATTTGTAACCATTTCCTGTAGTGCTTCCTGAGGGGCCCCTCCAGAGTTCAGTTGCCTACTTGCAACTATTCTCTGACCCTGCTCTGACCCTCAAAGCAGGGTCAGAGAATAGTTACTAGAATGGCACAATGCTCCTGTAAAAAAAAAAACTGCAACAGGAAGCACTTACAGCTAAGGAAGCAGGTGCCAGACTTGAAGCTCAAATTCAGTGACACATTAACCAGCCCCAAATGAATTCATCTCAGTTGAGGCTGGGAAAGTGTGCTTTGCTTTCCCCCCATAACCTAAAGTGGTGAACAAGAGGGCGGTAGTGGTCAACCAGAGGGTGCTGTGATAAACCAGAGGTGGACAGTGATGATCCAGAGGGTGGCAGTGGCAAACCAGAGGGTGGCAGTGATGAACCAGAGGGTGGCAGTGATGAACCAGAGGGTGGCAGTGGTGAATCAGAGGGTTATGAACCAGAGGATAGCAGTGATGAACCAGAGGGTGGCAGTCTTGAACCGGAGGATGGCAGGGATCAACCAGAGGGTGGCAGTGATGAACCAGAGGGTGGCACTGGTGAACCAGAGGGTGGCAGTGATGATCCAGAGGGTGGCAGTGATGATCCAGAGGGTGGCAGTGATGAACCAGAGGGTGGCAGTGATGATCCAGAGGGTGGCAGTGGCAAACCAGAGGGTGACAGTGGTGAACCAGTGAGTAACAGTGGTGAACCAGTGAGTGACAGTGGTGAACCAGAGAGTGGCAGTGGTGAACCAGAGGGTGCTGTGATGAACCAGAGGGTGGCAGTGGTGAACCAGAGGGTAGCAGTGGTGAACAAGAGGGTGCTGTGATGAACCAGAGGGTGGCAGTGATGAACCAGAGGGTGGCAGTGATGAACCAGAGGGTGATGAACCAGAGGATAGCAGTGATGAACCAGAGGGTGGCAGTCTTGAACCAGAGGGTGGCAGTGATCAACCAGAGGGTGGCAGTGATGAACCAGAGGGTGGCAGTGATGAACCAGAGGGTGGCAGTGATGAACCAGAGGGTGGCAGTGATGAACCAGAGGGTGGCAGTGATGAACCAGAGGGTGGCAGTGATGAACCAGAGGGTGGCAGTGGCGAACCAGAGGGTGGCAGTGGCGAACCAGAGGGTGGCAGTGGCGAACCGGAGGGTGGCAGTGGCGAACCAGAGGGTGGCAGTGGCGAACCAGAGGGTGGCAGTAATGAACCATAGGGTGGCAGTGATGAAACAGAGGGTGGCAGTGGTGAACCACAAGGTGATGAACCAGGGGATAGCAGTGATGAACCAGAGGGTGGCAGCCTTGAACCAGAGGGTGGCAGTGATGATCCAGAGGGTGGCAGTGGCAAACCAAAGGGTGGCAGTGATGAACCTGAGGGTGGCACTGGTGAACCAGAGGGTGGCAGTGATGATCCAGAGGGTGGCAGTGATGATCCAGAGGGTGGCAGTGGCAAACCAGAGGGTGGCAGTGATGCACCAGAGGGTGGCAGAGATAATCCAGTGGGTGGCACTGGTTAACCAGAGGGTGGCAGGAATGAACCAGAGGATGGCAGTGATCAACCACAGGGTGGCAGCCTTGAATCAGAGGGTGGCAGTGATCAACCAGGGGGTGGCTGGGATGAACCAGAGGGTGGCACTGGTGAACCAGAGGGAGGCAGTGATGACCCAGAGGGTGGCAGTGGCAAACCAGAAGGTTGCAGTGATGAACCAGAGGGTGGCAGTGATGATTCAGAGGGTGTCAGTGGCGAACCAGAGGGTGGCAGTAATGAACCAGAGGGTTCAGTGATGAACCAGAGGGTGGCAGTGGTGAACCACAAGGTGATGAACCAGAGGATAGCAGTGATGAACCAGAGGGTGGCAGCCTTGAACCAGACAGTGGCATTGATCAACCAGAGTGTGGCAGTGATGAACCAGAGGGTGGCAGTGATGATCCAGAGGGAGGCAGTGGCACACCAGAGTGTGGCAGTGATGAACCAGAGGGTGGCAGTGATGATCCAGAGGGTGGTAGTGGCGAACCAGATGGTGGCAGTAATGAACCAGAGGGTGGCAGTGGTGAACCATAAGGTGATGAACCAGAGGATAGCAGTGGTGAACCATAAGGTGATGAACCAGAGGATAGCAGTGATGAACCAGAGGGTGGCAGTGGTGAACCAGAGGGTGGCAGTAATGATCCAGAGGGTGGCGGTGGCATTGGTGAACCAGAGGGTGGCAGTGATGAACCGGAGGGTGGCCGCGATGAACCACAGGGTCGCAAACAGGCCGGACACATAGAAACAACATGGTTGCGACCGTTGCAACCAGAAAAGTAAGTTCGCGTTCCTGAACTTGTAAGAAACCCTCGCGAACTGGCAAAAATAGCAAATTTGCATGAATTTGCAAATGTTGCTAATCTTGCGAATTGCGAAATCGCTTTCGCACAAATTCGCGGATCGCGAATTCGCAAATTTCGCCCATACTTAGTTAGTACCTTGCATGCTGGGACATTGAGTCCCTGTTAGAGTTCTATTGTTCCTCACAGTGAGTTCCGTGCGCTGCTACATGTAAAAAGCATTCTTCTCCCTCCAGTGGGCTCCAAAATGCCATGCTGGTTTTTAGTTTCCCTCAGTTGCCCTTCCGTGAAGGATTGCACAATTTCTGAATGAAAGACTGCGCAGTATTGGAACTTTGCCTGAAAACTGCGAGCAATGCAGCCATCAAGTCAAGTCAAGTCGAAATTTATATAGCGCACTACATACCCAGAGGGTCTCAAGGCGCTTGAGGAAGGGGGGGGGGGGGGGGTTACTTATTGAATATCCAGGTTTTAAGCTGTTTTCTGTAGGGTAGGTGGTTTGGGGTAAGGCGGAGGTGGATGGGAAGGGAATTCCAGGTTTTGGCCGCCAAGTAGGAGAAGAATCTTCCCCCCATGGTGGCTTTGTGGATGCGCGGAACAGCGGCGAGGGCATGGTTGGACGAACGCAGTTGGCAGGTGTGAGTGTAGAGGGAGAGGCGCGTGTTGAGACAGTCCGGTCCAAGTTCGTAGAGGGCTTTGTGTGCGTGGGTGAGGAGACGGAACGTTATCTTTTTGTTGACGGGGAGCCAGTGGAGGTCTTTCAGGTGACCGGAAATGTGGTCTGTGCGGGGGATGTCTAGTATGAGTCTGGCTGAGGCGTTTTGAATGCGTTGGAGTTTTTTCTGCAGCTTTGCAGTGGTGCCAGAGTAAAGGGTGTTTCCATAGTCCAGACGGCTTGTAACCAGTGCGTGGGTGACCGTTTTTCTTGTTTCGGTGGGGATCCAGCAAAATGTTTTTTTGAGCATGCGTAGGATGTTGAAGCATGAAGATGAGACGGCATTGACTTGTCTGGTCATCGAGAGAGAGGAGTCCAGGATGATGCCCAGGTTCCGTGCGTGGTCCGTCGGTATGGGAGCTTTTCCTAGGGCTGTTGGCCACCAAGAGTCGTCCCAGGCGGAAGGAGATGCACCTAAGATGAGGACTTCCGTTTTGTCCGAGTTCAGTTTCAGACGGCTGTGCTTCATCCACTCGGCTACTTCTTTCATCCCTTCATGTAGGTTGGTTTTGGCGGTGATTGGGTCTTTGGTGAGTGAGAGGATCAGCTGAGTGTCATCAGCGTAGGAGATGATGTTGAGGTTGTGTTGACGTGCAATGGTTGTGAGTGGGCTCATGTATACGTTGAAGAGGGTAGGGCTGAGAGAAGATCCTTGTGGAACGAAGCAGATGACTTCGGTGGCCTCTGACTTAAAAGGGGGTAGGCGGACTCTGAGTTCTTCCAGAGAGGAACGAGATGATCCAGTCCAATGCTTTTCCTTGAATTCCGATGTTGCTGAGGTGTTGTATAAGGGTGCTATGACAGACTGTGTCGAAGGCTGCGGAGAGGTCGAGGAGGATGAGGACGACTGTGTCTCCATTGTCCAGTAGTGTTTGAATGTCGTCTGTTGCTGCGATGAGGGCGGTCTCGGAGCTGTGTTTGGCTCGGAAGCCAGACTGTGAGGAGTCGAGTGATTTGTTGGTTTCGAGGAAGGTGGCAAGCTGATTGTTGACGGCTTTCTCAATGACTTTGGCAGGGAATGGGAGGAGCGAGATGGGGCGGTAGTTTTTGAGTTTGGTGGGGTCAGCTGTGGGTTTCTTCAGAAGGGCGCTGAGTTCGGCGTGTTTCCATCTTTCTGGGAATGTGCCAGAGTTGAGGGAGCAGTTGATGACGTCTCGGAGATGGGGTGCGATAATGGAGTCTGCTTTGTTGAAGATGTGATGGGGGCATGGGTCTATAGGGGATCCTGAGTGGATGGAGTTCATTAGGAGAATGGTGTCTTCTGTGGTGATTGGGTTCCAGTCGAGAAGTATATTCAGAGGAGGTGCAGGTTGGGAGAAGAGAGGGGTGGTCTGGTTTACGGGTTGGTTGTCAAAGCTGTTATGAATGTCGGCGATTTTGTCATGGAAGAATGAGGCGAGGGAGTCGAAGAGGACTTGAGAGGGGGTGATGTCGTTTGAGCTGGCGGTAGGGTTGGTGAATTCTTTGATGATGTTGAAAAGTTCCTTGCTGTTGTGGGCGTTGTTGTCTAGTCGGTCTTTGAGAGCTGATTTCTTGGCTGTCCAGATTAGTTGGTGGTGTTTGCGGGTGGCGTTTTTGAAGGCGGCTTTGGTGATAGTGTTTGGGTCTTTTTTCCTAGTTTTCTCAAGGGAGCGACAGAGCTTCTTGGATTTCTTAAGGTCATCGTTGAACCAGGGGGCGTTCTTGCTTCCTTGCTTGAATTGAAGTTTTTTCAAGGGTGCAAGTTTGTCGGCGGTTTGGGTTAACCATTGTGTGAGGTTGATGGCGGCTTGGTTAGGGTTCGACGAATAGGCAGGGAGTTTCTGAAGAAGTGATGTGGAGATCTGGTCAATGGTGATTTTGTTCCAATTTCTTCGCAGAGTTGGTTGAGGTTGGTTGTGGATCGTGGTCTTATTGTAAATGAAGTGGATGCAACTGTGGTCCGTCCAGTGGAGGGTTGTGGTGTGAGTGAAGGAGATATGCTTGCTGGAGGTGAAGATAGGGTCGAGTGTGTGTCCTGCGTAGTGGGTGGGGGTGTTAACAAGTTGTTTGAGTCCGAGATTGTGGAGATTGTCCTGGAGGGTGGTGGTGTTACTGTCGGTACTTTTTTCCAGATGGAAATTGAGGTCTCCCAGTAGAATGTATTCTTCTGAGGGGAGGGCGTTTGGAGTGATGAAGTCAGTGATGTCTTCGCTGAATTGTGTACGGGGTCCTGGGGGTCTGTAGAGGAGGGTGCCTCTGAGTGTGGTCTTGGGGTCGGTGTGGATCTGGAAGTGGAGGTGTTCGGCGTTAGCGAGGTTGTCTTCTGAGCTGGTTGAGACGCGGATGGTGTTCTTATGTACAATGGCAATGCCTCCTCCTGTCTGATTGGTGTGGTCCTTACGGATGATCTTGTAGCCATCCGGGATGGCTATGGCGATGTCTGGAGCTGATGAGGCATTCATCCAGGTTTCTGTTATGAAGGCGATGTCCGGGGAAATGGTGTCGAGTAGGTTCCAAAGGTCGATGGCGTGTTTGTGAACTGAGCGGGTGTGAAGAGAAGGATGCATGTAAGGTGGTTGGTGTAGGGTCTCTGTTTGGTGTTTGTGGATTTGGTGTGGGTCTTGATGCAGTTGAATTTGCAGGAGTGGCAGGTGATGGGTCCATGGGTGTGTCCCGGTGCGGCTTGGGCACAGTTAGGGAGTCGGCCGGGGTTAAGTGCTAGGAGGGTGGAGGCGTCGTATGTAATGCGGGGGGAGTGGGTGATGCGGGGACCAGGAGGTCTGGCGCTGGGTGCGGTCCAGGCACGGACGGGCGTAGATGGGCTTACCTTTGGCGCACCTTCGGCGCGGCCGCAGCGCATGGACGCTGCGCATTGGTTCATCTGTCTTAATTGGAGATTGGAGGGGGGCGGAGCGTGGGAGGGTTGGCTGGGAGGCGGAAGCGGGGAGGAGACACGGTCCGCAAGTAAACACCACAACCAAAAGGCCGAAATCGAAACCAGGGCACAGCCGGAGTGTGAGCAGAGGTACAGTAGCACAGAAAACACAAAAACACTTTTGGGCTGTTTTAAAAATCGCCGCAATGCAAGGCCAATGATCAATAATAAAAATGAAATCCTAAGGATACCAGGCGCTATGTGCAATTCAGGCGCTGTAACAGGGCAGGCAGCGCTGTATCGGGGCAGGCAGCGCTGTATCAGGGCAGGCAGCGCTGTATCAGGGCAGGCAGGCGATGAGGTCAGCAAGGATCAATGCGTTGGTAGGTTAGGCAGAGAGCGAGGGAGCGACCGCTATGGAGCAAGTCCAGACGGTCACAAAGAGAAAGAGGACGGGCGAGTTTACTCTACCAGTGGGTGGGTGGGTCGGCTGGGAGGCGGGAGCGGGGAGGAGACACGGGCCACAAGTAAATACCACAACCAAATGGCCGAAATCGAAACCGGGGCACAGTCGGAGTGCGAGCAGAGGTACAGTAGCATAGAAAACACAAAAACACTTTTAGGCTGTTTTAAAAATCGTCGCATTGCAAGGCCAATGATCAATAATAAAAATTAAATCCTAACGATACCAGGCGCTATGTGCAATTCAGGCGCTGTATCAGGGCAGGCAGCGCTGTATCGGGGCAGGCAGCGCTGTATCAGGGCAAGCAGCGCTGTATCAGGGCAGGCAGGCGATGAGGTCAGCAAGGATCAAGGCGCTGGTAGGTTAGGCAGAGAGCGAGGGAGCGACCGCTATGGAGCAAGTCGCTCTGAAATACATTGACCAGCGCGATATCCTGAGGCCCACTAAAGGTTCAAATGAATTGCAAATAGTTGATTACTGTACAGGATGGGGCATGGAGCCCACTGGGGGCAACAAGGATTTCAATTAGGACTATAAAGCCTAGCATGCATTGCGACAAGTAGCGCGATAAAGCGTGGCCCACTGAGGTTTGGATATTTAAAGCAGCATTCAAATTGGAACTTCCATGCCGCATCCAGACAGCTACCCATGAGGAAGAGACCTGGAGTCTTGAAATGTGTTGGGCTGAAAGAAATGAAATAACTCACCTGGAACTTTGTTGCTGGTTTTTCAAATAAATTAAGCTGTGAAGGCATGATGGCTGTGAGTGCATCCTTGAAGCCTCGGGCGATTTGTTGGAAAATATATATATATATATATATATATATATATATATATATATATATATATATATATATATATATATATATATATATATATATAGATATTCACTGAAAAAACCATAGGTTTAACACACGTTATAGTTAGGAATTAGCATTTAAAAAACCTTAGAAATTCACTGAAAAAACCATAGGTTTCACCCATGTTATACTTAGCTGGACATTTCTCTCATACAAAACCATTGAAATTCCACTGTTATAGTTAGTTCAGCTCGCAATGCATTGCTGATGACGTCACATATTACATCACATGATCAGTGACATCACTGATGACATCACTGATGACATCTCAAATGATTTCGTATGGGAGGATTGTCCAGATAACTTTAACATGGGTGAAACCTATGTTTTTTTCAGTGAATTTCTAAGGTTTTTTAAATGCTAATTCCTAACTATAACGTGCTTGTACCTATGGTTTTTTCAGTGAATATATATATATATACATATATATATACATATATATATATATATATATATATATTCAAAAGGTTTTGTAAATGATAATTTTGAAATATACTACTTATTATATTTCTTTCTTTTTATAGTATTTTCCTACATTTTTATTATAAATACTTATATATATTCTTTTTTTTTAAAGTGACATTTTATATTTGTAATCTAAAAACAATAACAAAAGTAAATTCAAAAATAATGCAGTGCTAGTGAAACTGCCTCAGTGAATTTCTAAGTGTTTCTTAGAGGCAGATTTACAACACCCTTGTGCCTCTTTTACACCACAGTTGCATCACTTTTCCGATGAAGCAGTGGTGCAAAAGATGCACCATGATATGTTCTATTTAGAATGTGCGTATCTGGGACATACGTCACATTGTAAATCTATGTCCCAGAAGGACACATTCCTACATGGGGGGCGTTCCGGCACAGAAACACCTCCTAAAAGTGGCTGACTACAATCTACAAAATTTCACTTTGTCACTTTTGGGCTCATGCTTTGTCAAAACCCTGCACTACCTTTAAGCAGGTGTAAGGATTGACACAGCAGTCTGAGTCTAGGGCCCCCAGACCATTGCTGGAGATACGTTGCACTTCCAACATACCTCAAACAATGCACCACCTTTACAGCACAGATACATTGCATATATGTGCCATTTTTATCCCATGGTGCACCGCATTGTAAATACGGCGCATCCATGGTGATGGTGTCAAGGAGCACAATAACTGACATATTCCTGGGGACATGCCAGTTAATGTATATGTGCCCAGTAGTGTTTTAATGTAGTGATAGGATTACTACATACCAATGAATGAGTCACTACAAAACTAGAAGAACAGTGACAGAGTGTTTGCTGGAAATGTAATGATACAAACTAGTTGATTGAACATATAAAACACAAATTTGCAAGTACATAGAAGACTGCATACATCGTCTATAAGGATTTTGAAACAGTCAATGCCCTAAGGCCTATTTTAATGCATGAGTACTTAGATAGTGAGAGGATGATTACAAGACTACAAGGAAAGAATGTGATTGAATTTATAACAGCCTCACTTGTACCACAGTACACAAATAAACACATACTGCTGAATGGCTCACTACAATATTGAAACAGTAGTGAGAATGTTTGCTGGAAGTATTAGGATACACATTGAGGAATTGAACGTATAAAACGTAAGTTTGCTGGTGCATAGAAAAGTGCATCCACGGTCCATAGAGGTTTGAAACAGCCTATGCACTAAGTCCTCTTTTAATCCATGACTATCTAGATACTGAGTGGATCATTAAACTTCTGCAAAGAAAGTTTGTCACTAAATGTATTACAGCTTCAGTTTTACCAAAATACAATTAAAAAGAACAGTGGCTCACTACAATACTAAAATAGCAGTGGCAGGGTGTTTGGTGGAAGTCTAAGGATACAGACTGGGGAATTGAAGGCATAAAACACAAGTTTGGACCTGCATACAAGACAGCATGTATACTCCATATGGATTTTAAAGAAATCGATACCCTCAAATCCACTTAGCATATTTTAAATCAATACAAACATTTAAAGAATATATAACTGAATCCATAACTGCTTCACTTTTAGTACAATAAATACATTAGTAGATAGTGCTCAAACCTTTATTATTTTTCAAAACTAAATTTATTCTTGTAACATCTCATAATTTAACAGACATTCCAATGCAACTTCATCAGATATGTCATTTAGATCAATTTCCTCTGATTTATTGTGTTCTAAAACTTCAACAAAATCTACATCAAAGCTTTCGTCTTCAAAATTACAATTCATGTCTGCAGCACTAATTTCGCCTTCTTCACTCTCATTGCATGTGACAGATATGATTAGTTCTTCAATTACACTTAAGGTAATATCCAAAATCTCCTGAGTATGAGGCTGTTCTCTTTTCATAACTTTTCCTTTATGTTCTTGCTCCTTGTATAAAAATATAAACAGATAATTTTATCGATTTTCGTAATATATAATACAAAACTACTGTTTTCACCTATTTTGGCCTACAAAAAACACTATATAAATACCATTATCTAATAACATTCCATTAGTAGCATTTTAGTCCTTTGCAAAATTATCCAACTACAATTACTTTTAAGGATATCCTGTTCTTAGCTTTTCTTAAATGTTGAAAGCAGTCACTCCTTATGACTATAGGAAAAGACTCAGGCTGTTATAGTAAAATACACTACTAAAAAATGTAGAATTTGTCTATTCACTTTACCCTTTCCAAAACAGTAAATGTTTTTAACAATAATGAAAAAGATACTATTCATTGTCCTGAACAACACTGTGTATCTGTGTATATTTAGACATCATTACCACACTACTTTTTAAATACATGTATTTACTCTATCTCTATTCTTCATCTATAACTTAGTCTAACCCTACTAATTGCCTACCCCTTCCAATTTCGAACAGGCCTCTCCTCTAGTATTTATCTGCAACCTTGTAGCTTACGGTTCTTTATTTTTCTCACTGCTTTTAACCTATAAATATGTAACATTCATTAACCTAAGCCTCTCAGTTTATTGTCTAATTTTCATATTATTAATTTCCTTGTGTTCTTCTACAACTTTTCTTTATGCAGTTGCTAGTTATCTATTCTGTCAATCCTTCAATATCTTGTGTTTTTCATTAATTTTCCTCCTTAATTCAAAAGTCTTTCTTCTATTCCTAACTCAATGTGTTCTTTTCCCTTAAGACCTTGCTTAACACAAATTTTATCGTTTCTTCTTTTAAGTTTGAGAAAATACATTGACTGAGTACATTCAATATTGTCTATAATGTCAGGTAAGTTTACCTATTCACTAACTTGTCAAACAACGTTCTTTAAGTCTCACAGAAATATTTCAACTTTCTCTTCACGAATGTCTAAAGAGCAACTGAAAACAGGTCTGAACTCCGAAACGTCTTCGGTGAAGTGGGCACTCATTAGTGAGCGCACACCTCACCAATGTTTCCCCACAACTCTGTGGTAAATTACTAGATTGCAACCGCGTCTTTCAGCCGCGACCCTTGCAGGGACTTGCGATGCCGCAGGCAGGACGGGCTTGGGAGGGGCAGGGTGAGGGGTGATAAACAACGGAATCTGCATAATTGCAGGTAACTAAACAATTACATTAATAAAACGAATTTCGGGCCATATTATCATCAAAATGCGATATCAACAAAAGGTGACACATTATCCCCGCTTTTATCAGCAGGAAAGTGCTGATAAGGCGTCGATATTCCATCTCGTTTTGTTGATAATATGACCCGAAATGCATGCTAATGGCTTCACGGTGACGACCGGGTAGGGGGTCGTACATGCATGTTTAGGCTCTATTTTTATTTTATTTTTAAAGAAAAATCTCAGCGAACGCATACAGAAATATGTACAATATACGAGCAGGAGCTGCATGCTGGTTGGCTGTCAATACTCCAAGCCAGGAAGTGTTGCAAGCCATCTTATTTTTCACTGAAGCCGAGTCACAAAGAAACAGTAAAACAAAGTTGACAAATAAGGAAAGGGGGCACGATAGAAACATTCTGAAACCATAGTGTTGCTCAGGGGGGTGGTAGATGTATTGTACACGTACCAACCACGTATGGACGACGTACAGCTGTAATGTTGAAAGTCGTCACGTAAGCGTACGAAAGCAAGAAAATTAAAAATAATTTTAGATATTTATGAAGTGTATTTGTTTATGTGTTGTGTGGCTCTAAAAAGAGCCATTGTGTTTTTTGCGAGATTTTAGTACCGACAAGTAAGTACTGATGCAGAGTCTTAAGTTTATGAGGAACACTCTGTTCCCCTCATCTGTAAAATGTACACCATCTCTCCTATAGATGCCATGCATATTGAAACGCAGATTATTGTTGTAAATGGACCCCATTCGGTAGTCTCGGAGAAACACAGAAACAGATTTATTCACATGTTTCCTAGCTTTTTCAAACTGTGGACAATAGTGGTTGGACCGCTTCCATCTCTACCTTTGGCATAGATTAGAATATACAAAGACAGCTTTCGGGAACAGTGTTATCAATTGGACAAAGGTGTCCTTCATGAGCATTTCCAGAGCTACCCTAAAGTGCCTAGGTCATTGCCACCACAGTGCACAATTATGAGGTCAGGGTGTTGGAGATGCATACAGGATTTCACCAATGGCATCAATTGGTACAACTTTAATCCTCTCTGTCCAATCCATTTAATGTCTACATTTGGTAAACCTATGTCCTTAGGGAATTCTTTTCTGTTGTGCGTACATTTGACTCCAGAAAATATAGCTTTGTCCCACAATCCACACTGTAAGCATTTTGAAGAGAGGTCTGGATGCACTCTGATGGCGTCTGTAAATGAAAATGCTAGTTTCAAAAGTAAGATTTTTCTAAAATGGTGGACAACATGCAGTTTTCAAAAAAAGAAAAAAAATCATTGGTCGTTTGACAACATTTTACCAAAAACTAGGTTCCATGTTTCTGTTTTTTAAAAGTCTTATTTTTATTGGTTAAGAAAAAGTGATAAAAAGAACGTTACATAAGATTAGCTGGTATATTCTCCAGCCAAGCACACTTGCTGTTTTATTTTGCAACAATGTATGAGGAACTTTTCACCTGTGTGCTGAGTTAGGTGTTCCCTGTTGTGTTTCTATCGTAACTGGCAGATTCTGGAACGGGGGAAGGGTTGAAAGTTCCATTAGTTTGAAAGCTTTGGAATGTTAAACCAAAAGAAATGTGTGTTTTCTTTTGAAATAATGTGAACAGGACTTTAATTGGTTATTTATATGTATGTATGCGTAACATGAGAGGGAAAATGTTCAATTTGACGGTTGTGCTGCAAACACTGTACTCTAGAGATTTTGAAGAAGAATATCCACTGTGTGAGTGGTATTCTTGTTAATCTAAAACTCAATTTGAAAGGTGAGTTGAAAAGTTGTATGGGAGTACGTCTGTGCGGTGTATCTTTGTACATTAACGAATTATGGGGTATATTATCAAGACTCTGCGATACAATTATCGCCACTTTATCGGCAGGAAACTTTTTTTTTTGTTTAATATCATTTTGTGCCTCTGTACATTAAGGGATTATGGGCATTATTATCAATAAAGGACGATACATTATCGCTGCTTTTATCGACAGGAAACTGCAGGTAAACCAGTGATAATGCTCTCAATAGTATATCCTTGTGAATCCCATAGAAATCCAGGTTATGGTGTTAACCTGGGCTCCTAGGGAAATTCATAAGGATATGTTATCGAGACCATTATCGCCTCTTTAGTGGCAGTTTCCTGCCAGTAAAAGCGGTGATGATGTATCGCCCTTTACTGATAATATGGCACTGACAGGCATATTATTAAGGACCAGTGTTAAAATTATCGACGTTTTATGGACAGGAAACTACTGAAAAAAAGGCGAAAATGGCTAATGGGCTTAATAATGGCTTCTTGTAAATTGCTATAGAAGCCCAAGTTCTAGTGTTAACCTGGGCTGGTATGGGAATTCTCAAGAGCATATTATCAAGCTCATTATCGTCGCTTTATCTGCATTTTCCTGCAGATAAAAATGACAATAATCTATCGACTTTTGTTGATAATATGTCCCAAAATGAATTTTATTCATTTAATTGTTTACTTACCTGCAATGATCCAGGGGGGTTATTACCAAGGGGGGTGATAGCCAATTATCACCGATTTAGCGTCCGTTTTTGGCTGCTAAGCGGCGATAAATCTATTGCCCTTTTAGCAATCTGTCGCTAACTGATGTTAGCGACAGCTTTTAGACGATAGTGAGCAGTTTGGGACCCGCTTTGCATGTCAGCGATGTTTATCGCTAATGACGTTCAAAGTGGGCGTACCCATTCAGTCGCTAACGCTGCTATCGCCTACTAGCAAGGCAGGCGTAGCGTTGGAAATATTCGCGCTAAGCGCGAATATCTCTAAATACTAACACCTGCCAAGACCAGTTCTTAGCCATGTTATCCAATAGGAGGTGGATAACATGCCTTAGACTATTTTGTCGCTAATGTGTGAATATCGCTGTATTCTCAACGATATTCACACATTTCGCCACTATCGCTGGATATTTTAGCACCATGGAGACAAACATTGCTAATAGCATGTTTTCTCCGCTAACATATCCAGCGATAGGCAGCAATAAAAAAATCGTCGCTTACCCTATTTAGCGATAAATATCACTACTTGTCAGTAATATGCCCCCAGATTCTGTTGTTTATCACTCCTCACCCTGCCCCACCTCCGCCCCACCTGCCTGCCCCATCACAACTCTCTCCACGGGCCACAGCTGTTTCTATATTCCATTATATTTTACTGTCTATTTATACTCTCATTTTTTATTAATTTTTCCTTGCTTCATACTCTTTTGCTGTAAGTCCTCTTATTTTTATACTCCGAGGTTTGTCCTCATAATCCTCCCTCTGTTCTTGTAAGTAATATAATAGAATATTTGATACATTTTTTTGTAATATTATATATTTTTTTTATTATAGGTTGTGTTTATCAATACTAAAAATACTGCATCATGCGAACAAAGGACCAAAAGAGAAAGCAACGAAAGAAAAGTGTGTATTTGAACAGAAAACTCACCAAAAAGATTTACACGAAGAGAGATGTCTTAACAAACAGAAAGAAAGTCCTGGCAAGAGCAGGAGCACCTTTTTGAGGAAAATACTAAAGACTAAGAGTAGTGTTCAGAAACAGAAAAATGTCTTTAGTGTATCAGCAACGAAAAAAAACTACTAATAAAGAAAAGAATAATGAAAAATCAAGTGCAGACAAAACTGTGTATATATATAAATATATATATATATATAAATATATATATATATATATATATACATACAGGAGAAAAAAGCAATTCATGGAAATTAGGAAAAAATCTTTTATAATAGATTGGTATCAAAGTTAATGAAAGAATGTAAGGTATATAAGAAAAAAACTGTATTTTATAACAAGAAGAAAGCTATAAAAATGTAGTTGGGAAAGATTTGGAATTAAAAAGATAACTCTTTATTTAGTAATCAATATAGTTAGGTCACTAGATAAGCGAATCCATTTAATGAAGTCCAAAAATAAGTGGAGAAGACTAATTAACAGAAGTTATTTTTGTGAGGTTTTTTTGGGTGAATGGAAACATAGTTCAAGTTCTGAGCCTTTTTTTAATGGAGAAAGCTATCTTCAGAGTAATGATTTGTTGCATGCAGTTGACACCAGTGGTCGTGCTTATGAGGTTAAAAATAGTTGTCCTATTGAGAAAGAGAAAATTGTTCCTAGAAATGCAGAAGAGGTGTTAGCTGATGAAGTTTTAGGGAGAGGTCCTAAAGCTCCACTGTGCACTTGGAATTGTAGTAGTATTTGCAGTGTGCGGCAAGAATCTATTGATTTTTTACCCAATTTCTTACGTAATTATACCAAGAATAGTGTTAAACAAAAGATTAAGATGTTACAAGTACTAGACCCTTGCATAGTGAGAGAAAATACTGGTTTGCAAAGTCATTCTCTGCCTTGTGTTTCTAAAAAGTACGTCGAAGTGTTTTCCACCATTTCAGGATGTTAGCAGTTCATCATACTCAGATGAGGAAATTAGTCAGAAGATTGTATTACGCGAAAAGTCCAGCACTAATGTTAAAAACAGTGCTCTTTTGCATGGATCTGTATCAGATGTAACAAATGTTTGTGATGAAATTGAGATAAGTTACTTTGGTCCTCAGGAAGACAGTGCAGAAAGTGAGAAGTTAATAGAAGAAAATGTGGAAGAGAATGTAGGACAGTGCAGTGCTGAAAATTTTGAGCAAGAAATTATATATTTTAAGGTGATTTCAGGTGAAAGGCCAAACTATTCTTGTATCTGTTGTTGCCAAATTCATTATAAAAATCCGACCAGGACTGTTGATCTGTATTAAAAAAGTGAAAAGGAAAATAATAATGAGTGGAAGGATTTTGCAACTTATTTGTTGGTAGAAAATTGTTTTGATTTGGGTTCTGATCAGCGTATTTTTAAATATTGTTATAACAAATTAGAAGAGTACAAAATGCCTGCTAGAGCTCTGCATAATAATCTTGAGTTTGTAAATATTCCTTCTGAACTGATGGATTTAAATATCTATGAGTCTATTCTTATTCAATGTGTGCATCCATTTTATTGTTCGTATGAAGCCTAAGACAGGAAAATTGCCTCCTTCTGATTTACAAAGACGATTAAAGGGAAGAATTGTTGACCTGTTCTCAGGACACCCCCGCGCCGCACGGCCACCAGCTGTGTGTGTGCCCCTCGTTGCTACTCGCAGCCTCGTTGTGCGTTCCCTGCAGTTCCGCCATATTGTCACTGTAAATTGTGGTATTTTTGTATCTCTTTTTCCTTATTGTAAGTATTGTTGTATTTCTTTAGCCTTATTGTAGAAACGTGGTTGTTTTCCCCCTGTGCCCTGCCCGCCCCGCTCCCCGCTTCCCGCCGCCGTTCATGCGGCCACGCCCCCTTTAGTTCTGTGTCCTCCCCGCTCCCGCCTCCCAGCTGCTCCTCCCTCCCACTTAGCCTTAAATGGCGACCGTACGGACGCGCAGCGGTCACGCACAGCGGGCGCGCCGAAGGCGCACCAAAGGCAAGCCCGTCTGCGCCCCTTCCGCGCCTGGACCGCGCCCAGCGCCATCACCCCTGGCCCCCGCCCATGCAAGACCACCTGAAGGACCTACGACGCTGCCACCCTCATCGCCCTCAATGCCGGCCGGAACCCTGCCTGCTACCGAGCCACCCCGAGATGCACCCACAGACCCTTCGCCTGCCAAGCCTGCCGATTCACCTGCCTCCGGACCTGCACCACCCCTGCCAAGTCGAATACCAGCAGCAACCACCTGAAATGCATCCTGCTGAACACCCGCTCCATCCAGTGGCATGCCGTGGAACTCTGGGACCTGCTCAACGCGACAGCACCGGACGTCGCCTTCCTCATCGAAATATGGATGAACGCCTCCTCAGCGCCCAACATCGCCATAGCCATCCCGGATGGATACAAGATCACCCGTAAGGACCGCGTCAACCAGACGGGAGGAGGCATCACCATCGTACACAAGAACACCATCCACATCTCGACTAACGCCGACAAAACCTTCACCGCCGCCGAACACCTACACTTCCAGATACACACTGACCCCAAGACCACCCTCCGAGGCACCCTCATCTACAGACCGCCGGGACCACGCACACAATTCAGCGAAGACATCGCAGACTTCATCAGCCCGCACGCCCTGCCCTCTGCCGACTACATCCTCCTAGGGGACCTCAACTTCCACCTGGAAAACAACAACGACAGAAACACCACCGCCCTGCTGGACAACCTCGCCAACCTCGGACTCAAGCAACTGGTGAACACTCCCACCCACTACGCCGGCCACACGCTTGACCCTGTCTTCCCATCCAGCAAGCACATCTCCTTCAGCCACGCAACCGGACTCCACTGGACCGACCACAGCTGTGTCCACTTCACCTTCAGGACAACTGCAACCCACCACCACCCGCAACAGGTTCCCCGCCGGAGCTGGAGCAAGGTCACCGCCGAGCAGCTCAACGCCTCCCTCAGCCAGAACACACCCACCATCACAGCGGACCCAAACGAAGCAGCCAGCAACCTCGCCGAGTGGCTGACCGCCTGCGCAACGACCTCGCACCACTAAAGAACCCTCCCAGCAGAAACGGCAGCAAGAAAACCCCCTGGTTCACCTACAAACTCAAGTAATCCAAGAAGAACTGCTGCACCCTCGAGAAAGCCTGGCTGCTCGACCAGACCACAGACAACAGGACCGCCCTCAAGCACGCCACCTGCAAACACCACCAGCTGATCCGCGCCACCAAGAAGTCGGCACTCAAAGGACGACTGGACAACAACGCCCACAACAGCAAGGAACTCTTCAGCATCGTCAAAGAGTTCTCCAACCCCAGCCCTGGAAACAAGACATCACTCCCTCGCAAGACCTCTGCGACTCTCTCGCCTCGTTCTTCTACAGCAAGATCGCAAACATACACAACAGCTTTGACGCACAGACCACGCACCCTACCGCCGAACCAACGCCCGCCACCACCACCCTCTGCAACTGGACCCCGATCAACACCGAAGACACCACCCGCACGATGAACTCCATCCACTCTGGATCACCAACAGACCCCTGCCCACACCACGTCTTCAACAAAGCTGACGCCATCATCGCATCCCATCTCCGAGACATCATCAACTCCTCCTTCCTCACCGCCACCTTCCCGGAGAGCTGGAAGCACGCCGAGCTTACAGCCCTCCTGAAGAAACCAACGGCAGACCCCACCATCAGATTTGTCCCGTTTGCGAATTGGAAAAAGCCTTTTGGGATATATCATCCCAAAAGGCCATCACAAAATAGAGAATTGCAATATGTGTGATTCTCTATTTAGCACATGCAATTAAAGAATTGCAAATTTTGATTCCTTAAATGCAATTCTGGAAGCACCAGAAATTTGCTATTTGGCCTTAAGGAATTTAAAATTACCACCAACTTCAAGTTGGTGGTAATTTTTGCGATTTTCTTCAAAAAAGCACTTTTCTGATTTTTAAAAAGTGCCATATGTTGCACATACATGCCCTTAGGGCAAGTATGTGCGCAAAATGTGCACACATGCATATTTCAAGGGTGCACCAGGGTGTCCTTTTACTTACTACACATGTTAACAAATAGGAAATTTCATATGGCATATAACATAGATGCTGGAATAACGGTGAACAGCATAATATGCCATTGTACCAGCTATTTAATAGGCAGCACATCAAGTAAGTGCTCGGATAAAAGTACATACAGTTGTTATATGTATTAGTCAATTGAGAATGGCCACTAATTGTACCTTGTACCTTTCGTGGTTCAATAGTACCCGGGTTTCAGGAAACACTGCATGAAAGCAACAGCTGTGGGCTCTGAGTTTCACTCACCTGGGGGTGGCTTCTTCTCTCGTGCTTTTGGGCTGGTACGGGCTGCTCCTTGCTCCTCCAGCTCCAAAGTGACAATCACCTGCCTGGTGGGGGAGTGTGGGGGGGGGGGGGGCGGGAGGAGGGGTGGGGGGGTTGCAGCTGCCTTTAAAAGTTGATCTGCAGCTGGTCCTTTTCAGGTTTTCTTGAATCCTTTGAAGACTTAGTCCATTAAAATGTTTTTCTATACCTTTGCAGTCACTCGTACATTGGACAGCATCAGACTCTCCCTGTGCTCCTGGACGAATGTGGGTTACACAGAGAACAATGAAATATGTATAGTTTAGCGGCATGTGTACTTCTGTTTAATTGGTGTGTACGTCACTTTACCAAACTGTGGGGCATATTACCAAGCAATTATCGCTATTGCTTGGTTAGAGACAAAAAAGTATCGCCGACCTGCGGCGATTTTTATCGCAGATAAACCTTGGTATTACCAAGGTTTATCGCAAATGCGATAAAAATCGGCCGCAGTGCATGAATATCGCTGACAAGTCAGCGATATTCAGGCATTACCGAGCTAATGCTCTTAGCCATGTTATCCACCTCCCATTGGATAACATGGCTAAGAACTGCTCAGGGCAGGTGTTAGCTTTTGGAGATATTTGCGTTTAGCGTGAATATCTCCAAAAGTTGGTAATAGGAGATAGCGATGTTAGCGACTGTTTCCAGTCGCTAACATCTTGGCACGCCCACTTTGCATGTCATTAGTGATAAATTTCTCTGACATGCAAAGTGGGGCCCAAGATGGTCGCTATCTCCTACTAGCTGTCGCTAACTGGTGTTAGTGACAGCTAGGTAATAGGGAGATAATTTTATCTCCGCTTTCTTGGCTTTTAAATCCAAAAAAGCGGAGATAAACCCCATTGATAATATGCCCCTGTATTATTCTACGTACCGAAACAAATTAACAAACAATGAAGAACCATTTTCAAATGGGAGTTCGTTTTCGGGACGGTTTTAGTGAAGTAATGGCGCAAGAAAGGTCATATTTGTTGAGACAGATCTTTTGGGTTGAACTGGCCGTTCAAGCAATGGTTTATAAAAAAGAAATTGCCAGCAGTAGCAATCACATTTTAATAAAAGAGCAATTTATGACATTTTCTTGTGGGCGAGCCAAGAATAACCCCGTCTTCCCAAAGAGAATGGACGTGATTGGAAACCAACTGAGATTGAAGACAAAGCCTGTTACATTCAGTACTTTTTTCAATAGCTGATTGCAGTTTTTATAATGTGTAGAGAAATCTATGATTGTTTAATGCAACACATTTCGATTGTCTTCCTGAGGCTGTGTGCAGAAATCAGGCAGACTTTCAAATGTGATAGACAAAAGCTAAATTCATTACAAGGAATATCTATATATCTCTATATTCAAGGAAAATTGTAGTTCAACGTAGCTTTAATGTATCTTGTAGAAGGAACTATGTCGTTGAATGCAAATTGTTCTCTCCAGGAAAACGAAATGTACTTGTGCAATTATTTCCGAGACTGGCATACACAGACAACAAAGCAACACGAATGAAACGTGATAGAGAAACACATAATTACTGATCACAATATGTTATCCTATAGTACATTCAAAAAATATTGAGAGCAGTTCACAAAGGCATTAATGAGTAGTTTAGTAGCACTTCTTTAGAACTTCCTGTACTCTTAAATGCAACTCAGAAAGGTACGGGCGTAGCTCTACAGTAACACTGGTGCTATCTCTTCTTATATGTCGTGTTCTCCACCAAAATGTAAACGCGGGAAAGGCAAGGGGGAGTGGATGGAAAACGGGGGCTATCTTCTTCAATGTGGGAGGAGAAAAAAAAATCGAGTAGCACAGGGAGAGACACAATACAAGCAAGCAGTGGCAAAGCAAATAGGTCTTGTGTTTTTGGCCGGCCTTTTTGCTTTTTCAAAATGTGTTTTCTTAAAAAAATATTAGACTTTTCTGTTACATGCAGTAATGACACTACCCATACAGTTCAAAAGGTATTGTACTGGCTAAAACACCAATGGTGAAGTCAGTCCTTACAATCGTGCCATTGTAGTCATAAGGCATGAATCTCAGTGTGTGGCATGAAACAATTGGAGGATAATAGAACTGGGGTGAGCAAACTGGTGTGGTAGTGGCGCTAAGAAGCAAGCATGTAAAGGGGCTGCTATTGGCAGAGGAGAGGCACGAGAGACCATGCACGGGGGCGCACAGACACTGAAGCTCGAAACTCATTGGGGGGATTATGCAGGGAGCTATCACTAGTTGGGAGTCAGTTGGAGTGATTTGGGGTTGATGTGCAGGTTCCAGGGCATGAGGTGGTAGAGTGAAGTGTTAGACATGTTAGACGTGTTGTGGACTCACGGTGGGCAAGGAGTCTGTAGAGAAGGAGGTCCACTCAGGAAGGTAGTAATTCAAGATGATTTATTCATGAAGATAACAGGTTGTAAAGTACAGGACATCATGTTGATAAGTGGTAACTTAGAGCCCCACCAGGAGCTGCCTGTCAGCTGCTCAGCCCATGACCAACTGTCGCTATGCCTCTCTCAGTCCCAACATTCCGAGGCATCATCAGACTCCAACATTCTAATGAGTCAGAGCACAGGCACTGGCAGAGCAGGTCAAGTAAAACACCTTACAGTATAATATGCAGGATACTACATATCCCCTTTCGTTCTAACAGAAGCATTAAACCACTACGTGAATAACAACTGGCGAGAGAAAACCAAGGAAGAGATAACAAGGAAGAATAGCAGAGGAACAGAAACAACAACAAAGAAAGGTGTAATCAAAGCAGCGTGAAGAGACAATGTGGAAGGAAATGAGGAGTAGGAAGAGAAGAGTAAAGCGGGAACCGATAGAGATAACACAGACTCACGGACATAGAAAAGATGAGGGTAAGATGAGTAATCAGAACATGGAAATAACAAGGGGCAGAAGAACTCACACGCACCAAGGACTAAACCCCAAACACACCCACTGGCCAGGCAGGCAGGAAGGGAAGAAAGAACAAGGCACGATGGAAAACTGACACCAGCCTCCACACAGACACAGGAAAGAGGGAGTAACAGATTTCCTCCGAAACAGGGAAGGAAAGAATAAAAAAGAACGAAAGAAAGCTAGGAGGCAAAAGACGACAACAAGACGTGTAGATCCAGAAACCAGGGATGGCAATGAGAATGACACCACGAGGAAAGCTGGACGAGTAGGAAAACAGAGAAGAGGCAAAGTAGATACAAACAATATAACTACAACTTCCCTCCGTTTTCAATAAACAATATAAATGCGATGTAAGAGTAACATTGTGTTATTCAAAACAGCAAAATTACAAAATGTAAGAAGACAATATCAGTCATAAGGACTAAAACCCATGACCGTCCTCTACTCCTATATAAGAGTGTGAGGAGCACTGTATATGGGACTGAAACCCATGTGACGCCCTATGTAGGGTGACCATCTAAATGTAAATGGGACTGTAACCCATAATAAGCCCTGTGTGTGGGTAAGATGTAAATGGGACTGTGACCCATAATAAGCCCTGTGTGAGGGTAAAATGTAAATGGGACTGTGACCCATAATGAGCCCTATGTGAGGGTAAAATGTAATTATACATGGGACTGTAACCCATTACACTGTTCCCTGTGTGAGGATACTCGTGTAAAAGTAGAAAGGGCTGTGACCCTAGCTACAGGGCCCTTGTAAGGCTAAAATTCGTATGTTACCTATGTAGGCAAATGTATATGGGCAAAATGGGGCTAGAACCCATTCCCATCCCTTTGTAGGGTAAAAATATTGTGAACAGGTACATATATGTGGGCAAACGGGGAAACACCCATTCCCACCCCTGTGTAGGGAAATATCTTTTGACATAAATAAAGATGCAAATAATGCATAGTTTTTTCCTCTTATTTTTTTTTGAGGATGTTAATGGGGCTAGAACCCATAGCTGTCATCTTTCAATATAAAATAATGTGCCATCGTTTTTCACTAAACATATTTTTAAACATTTTAGAAAATAGGTGTGTGTGTCACCATCGTCCTGTGACACTTACTGGAGTACGTATGTTACCCAGACTTGCAGGTGTAAACAAAAAACAGCAGACATTTTAATGTGAAAAGCTCTCCAAGTTGCAAAAGGAATCTGCCAGACTATGTGAGCTCAAAAATCACAGGCACAATATAATGTAAGCATGTCTGCTAAACATCTTTTTCCTTGTTCCTTGAATGTGCCAGAGTAAGAACAGCACTCTTTGAAAAGTCCCCATGTTCAATAGATAATTGCGCAAAAACGAAACAGCTCACCAATGCTCCTAAACTGTCTCTGCATCAGAAACTGCATGAGTACAACAATGAGTTCTGTGGTGATCTGCCAAAGTCCAGTGCATGTGAAAATGAGGCCACAGTAGGAAACAAATCATTGCACGATCTGTAGCTTGCAGCGCGCAAGGAATTAGGCTCTTATTTCATTCCAGCAAGAGCTGACAATGCCATTCCACTGAAAACAACAAAATGAACTCTAAGACTTCAGGTATGAAATTCTTCGAAGATGAAAATGGTGGCACGCACTGAATGTAGCGCTGGATGGCTCCCGGTACGTTCCTGCACTCAAGCTGTGCCTTAGGAGCAAGGATGACGTCACAGAGGCTTACTCGGAGATGAAGAGATCTGCGCAGCTCTTCTGAGAGAGGTGAGATGCGCGCAAGGAATTAAAACGAACTTTTATGACAGTTGAACTGTCGCAGAGCAGGCTGCAAAGAATGTCACTGAATAAAAATAAACTGTAGAGAGATTCACCTCTGCATATTTATTTCTCGGTAGCAATGTGAGGAAAAGTGAACAGTGCGCACTGGGGGCACACGTGTAAAAAAACCACCTTCCCTCTTCCTTTTAAGAGGCAGCCAAACCGACGAATGGACATCCCATGAAGCTGCAGGCAGTCCATCACAGCAAATGTCAAGAACAGACAACCCCAAACGTTGACCCCCACAGCACTTCACAGAGATGTGTTCAAAGGCACAAGAACACAATGGGTGAGGTTCGAGGCCAACACGATGGATGAGGCGAATAGTTAATCTTTTAAATCTAGATGTAGCCACCCCAGCGCTCCGATGTGCACAGGATCACACCATGCAGGAATAAGGTGCAGAGAATCACACAGCATAATGAATTGAAAAAGCACAGCACATCTGTACTAGGGCTGGCCGGTGGTGAGGCCACTGGTGGGGCTAAGAGGTGTAATATTTTGTGCTTACTTGTTTGTTCTCTTCTTTTTCTTTTCTTAGAAATTCTTGTTTCTTCCTTACAGATGTCTTCATTGTACTGTTGAGAAAACGCTTTTTTCTTCTTCCTAGTTGATTCCTTCTTGTGGTTACCTCTTCTTCTGTAAATTGTGGTAGTTGCCACTGTAGTTTCTTTATTTTGCGCCATCTGCAGGTCCACTTTTAAATCAGGTAACTGAGATTTGCTTGTAGCTGTAGCTTTAGCTGTAGGTTCTTCGTCACCTCGTCGCCAAAATATGTAGTGAAGGAGGTCCACTCAGGAAGGTAGTAATTCAAGATGATTTATTCATGAAGATAACAGGTTGTAAAGTACAGGACATCATGTTGATAAGTGGTAACTTAGATCCCCACCAGGAGCTGCCTGTCAGCTGCTCTGCCCATGACCAACTGTCGCTATGCCTCTCTCAGTCCCAACATTCTGAGGCATCATCAGACTCCAACATTCTAATGAGTCAGAGCACAGGCACTGGCAGAGCAGGTCAAGTAAAACACCTTACAGTATAATATGCAGGATACTACAGAGTCTTTCTTGACACTGTTTGTTTTCTTTGTCTTGTTTTTAGGTCGAGCCTAGACAGTGCATGCGCTGTCTTGGAGACCTGCTGTAGTCAGAAAAAGACTTATGTCCCACCTGCTGCATTCCCATTGGTTCAATGCATTGGTGCTCTTCTTTGCTGCTTCCTGAATGGTTCATGCAGCGATGCCTCACTTTGTTTTTCGAACAGTAGCACGGACCAACTACAGTTTCCAATCCGCAGATTGGTAATCTGTTTTTTAGGAGGACTTTTTTTTACTTCACGGGCCACTATGTGCATAACTTTGAAGAGCACGTGTGCTGCGATATATATGTTTTAGTACTGCACCTGCTTTTGTCTTTCTTGTGTCTTTTATTTCCTCGGTTAATGTTTTTTTTATCAGCATGACGCCTTTCATGGGCCACCATGCGCATAGCTTTATTAAGCACGGGCCCCATACTATATGTGCTAGACTTGACATCTTTTGGCGTGTTTCCCCTGTCTTTTTGCTTTCTGACCTCCTGGTTTTGACTCTGTTTCTGCTGGTTTAGTGTCTCTGTGCACTTTCTCACTGCTGTTCGGTGTTAAATGGCAAGTGCTTCTGTTGTGAATTGTGTTATGGATTGTTGTTTCCATAATTGCACCGAGAGTGCCAGGGTCTGTAAATCCAATGCTACTAGTGTGCTCGCAGCACAGGTTGTGCCACCCACAGAAGTAGTCGCTAAAAGGTAACTCAGACCTGCTATCGCAGAGTCCGCGTGTGGTTTGTAACAGCCATGTCGACCTGGCAAATGCACCAACATGCCAGGCCCTAAACCTCCCTTTTCTACATGTTAGTCATCTCTAAGGTAGGCCCAAGGTACCCCTGTGGGCAGGGTGCAGCGTGTGTGAAAGATAGGACATGTCCTGTTGTGTGTGGCATGTCCTGATAGTGAATTACTGCCAAATTAGTTATTTACTATTGCAAGGCTACCTGTTCCCAAAGGACGGAGTGGGTAGTTTGTTTATAACAGCTTATAAACATAACTGGCCCTGGAATCTAGGTGGAAAAATAAAGTTTAGTATGCCTGAATTTAGAATCTAAAGATGCATCTTTAAGTGAAGGTGATTTTTACAGTCTTTGTTTGAAAATACCACTTTTAAAAAGTAGGTATTTTCTTGCTCAGCCATCCAGCAGACCACTGCTGGGGTTGTGGATTGATTGTCTGGGTTTTGGATGAAAGGGGCTGGGAAGGAACCATGACTCCAAATAGTCTAGGTGGATCAGTAAAGGGCTGAATGGACCTGGGTTGCATTTACAGTAGGGAGAAGAGATTTCCTTTTAACCTGAATGGGCCTGGTCTGCCTCTGACAATGCCATCTCCACCTCCTGCCAGGAAGCCACACCAGAGAGGGCAGAACTGGTTCTGGCTGGGCACAGACACTTCCTGCCTGAGAGGACAAAGGATTTTGGGCTATAAAAAATGGGGCCCTAACCCCTGAACTTTAGAACACTTTTGGACTAAGAAGACTGCCGAGAAGAAGAGATGGAGAAGCTCTGAAGACGAAATACCACTTTGCTGAATGCTTTGCTTTGTTGGCCTGCAGTGGATGCTTCTGTCTTGAGCAGTGAAAGGACTGGACTGAACTTTCTGATATCTACTTTTACAAGTTTCTCCAAGGGCTTGAGGTAGAGCTTTCCCCCTGTTCAAGAAGTCTCAGGAACAGCAAATACTTCAAGTTTTTTTGCCCTCAGCACTGAAGACTGTGTGTGTTTGTGTTGCAACAGAAGAAAAAGCAACCCAATGCCCTCTACGATGCTACTTCCAACACCGTGCCCTGAAGGCGTTGCAGAGGGCAATGCCACAACGCCACACCGCGACCCTGGTCTCACCAATAATGCATCCTGGTTCCATTATGAGCCGCTGCTCGCACCACGACATGCGGGCACCGCACTCCGCATCACCTCACTTCACGCCGCCGCCTTGGTATCCCTGATGCTGTTGCTCCATACCAAAATCAACACTGCTGCTTACAGCGTGGTTTGGGGGCAGCGCTCGTGAAGTTACATGACACACCGCCCTCATCCCACACAGCAGCCTTGGCCTACCGACGCCGGTGCCATCAACTCCAGTTCGTCAGCTGACGAACAGTGCTTCAGCAACAATGACTGCACCATGACCTGCCAGCACTGTGACAAGCACCGTATCACTTCACACTGCAACCCTGGTCTCCCCGACAATGCCATCTGATTCCCCCACTAAGCTTCTGCATGCACCATTACCTGAGGGCATTGCACGCCGCACCTCTGCACTCCGCACTGCAGCACCCAACACCTGCCAAAACTGGTTTCAACCCCAAGGAGTTCAATCTGCAGCACGTGTGACTTCAAGGGCCCGACAACTCCTGTACCAACCTTCGGAACCAACAACTGCAGACGCAGTGCTTTCGAAAGCTCAACAAGAGGTTGACAAAGCCCTACATTTCTAAAGGTACTGTTTTGCAGGTGCTCCCGACACCGAATCTAGCCTACGATGCTGCGGTCAGCCAGAACTGTTTGGATTTGTTTGTTCACAACGCCTTGATAGCGCTGTGATAACCCCAGAAGGAACTCTATGTTAAGGTTATTTTGATAACTGAAGATTTCTAAGTACTGTATTATGAATATTTATCATTTTTGGTCTTGAGTTTATAAAAATATTGGACATTTTTCCAAATTGGTGTGGTGTTCTTTTGTAGCGCTTACACTGCCTTACTCTTGGTTATGTGCAAATGCTTTACACTAAGATAAGCCTGACAGCTCGTGCCAAGCTACCAAGGGGGTGAGCAGGTGTTATTTTACGAGCGTAACTACGTTATCCTGACTAGGAAGAAGGGTCCCTATTTGGACAAAGGCAACTACCTCTGCCAACTAGAGACCCCCATTTCAAAAATTGGCTGTCAGAGGTAAGGATAGGACTTGTGTTTGCACTTGACTTACAGTGATTGGTGTGCACTACTATCATATCGCGGACCATAACGTAACACATACAGTTTTTGTGATCCTATCACTTTGGAACCTTAACTTCCTACTGCATCATGCCTGATACTGCAGCATCTTCACTTGCATCCCTAGAGATTACATTTTAGGAGGACAAGTTGGAAGCCTACAACTTCAAGTTGTTGAAAGCTGTTTGTAAAAACCTTAAGGTCCAAGTCAAAGACCTCACCAGGAAGGAGAAGCTACAAAAGGCACTAAGGGTCTGGGTAGCAGCCAGACATGCCAGCGAGCAGCCTGCAAATCTTAGTGAGGAGGCAGAAGAGCCTACTCCAATAGTAGATGTGCTGTTGGGAGGGGGGTCCCTGCCAGCCAGGTAGGCTTGGTTTGTCCACAGAGGAGCTGGAGGACAGAAGGGAATCTAGGAGACATGAGACAGAGCTTGAGAGGCTCAAGATGAACTCACAAAGGATGGTATTAGACCATGAGCGTGGGCTCAAGGAGCTCGAATTTAGGAGCAAGTCCAGCACGGATGGTGGCAGCAACTCTTCAGGGCAGGCAGATAGGATTGTGCACATCCCCAAGAATGTAGGTAAAGAGTATAAGAAGGGGGATGAGATACAGAGGTGGTTTCAAGGGTACGAGTTGTCTATTCACATGAATGGGGTCCCTGAAAGGAAATGGGGGCAGGGTTGTGGCCTCTCTTTCCAGAAGAAACTAGGGATACCCTGATAGCTTTGGGTAAGCGGCAGAACCTCACCTATGCTGACATGAAGGATGCTCTCCTCACTAGGTATGGACTCACTCCTGAGAAGTACAGGGATCAGTTTAGGTCCAGTAAAAAGTCTGATGCTAACACACTTGGTTGGAAAGTGTCGTTTCGTTCTGCAGGTCACTGGATGGCTGGGTGAAGGGCAGTAATGTAACAGATTTTCAGGGGCTCTACAATTTGATTGCATGGGAGCACTTGGCTAGTCTATGTTTTGCAGATCTGTGCCAGCACTTGATTGATAATAAGCTAACTGAACTCAGGATGCTTGCTATGGAGGCGAACCGCTGGGTTAGTCTCCGGGTCCAAAAGAGAACGTTTGGGGGAGATTTAGCCTAAGATTGGCAGGGTTCCCAGCAGAAAAGTGGGGGGGACAAGGGTAAAGCACAGAAGTTCTCTATAGGGACCCAAGCTCACTCCCAGGGTAAAGGTTTCCATCCCCGGGAGATAAGAAAGCAGTGGTCTCTTCAGGAAAGCCTGCTGAGACCAGCCCCCTCAAGTGTTTTGCATGTGACCAGGTGGGCCACTTGAAGGAGGACCCCAAGTGTCCCAAGAGGGCACAGCCACCCACCGGTGGGCAGTCCAAGGTGATGGCTAGTGTAGCACTTGGCGAGGAGGGGTGCCCACAAAAGGGTGGAGATCCTGCAGAAATCACCCACGTCTCACTAGGGGACAGTGAGATGGTCCCAGTAAACCAGGTGCCCCATAACACAAAGAAATACAGCGCCTTGGTGACCAATAATGGGAAAAGGGTAAAGGCTCTCAGAGATACTGCAGCCAGTGGGACCTCAGTCCGGTGTCACCTGGTCTCTGAAGAGCAGATAGTCCAAGGGGCATTCCACCAAGTAGTTTCTGTAGACAACTCAGAGGCACAGTGTATGGTGGCACAGGTTACATTTGAATGGGGGGTCTCTTCCCTTGAGGGAGGTTATGAGCCCTACTAAGTCTGTAGATTGTCTGCTCTGTAACAACCTGGAGAAGTCTTTATGGAAGGATGTTGATCTCAGGTCTCACTTGGAGATGCTTGGGTTGCCAGAGTGGTCATGCATGCCCAATCGGTAGGTGGCAGTCAGAAAGGGTATTCAAAAGGACCTGGAGCCTGAAACAGTGGCAGTAGGATTATCCCTTGGTAGACAATTACTTCTAATCACAGAATTTTAACTATGGTACTGGATGTAGCACTCTCCAAACTCACACCATAAAGCTATTGCCTCAAAACATACACAATCCAAATCCAATTGAAAATATTACAAAATAATGTCTTTATTTTAAAAACAAAATATTTTATTGTGTAGTATGATTTGCAAAAAAAACCTACATTTATGGAAACACAATTCAAAATGGCTTCTTAGGTGTATCATAAAAAACTGTTCATCATAAAAATACATAAAGGTCAATATTTACATGACCGAGAAGAATATATATACATTGTTCAGATGTGGAAACTAACAAACACACAAATGCCCCTATCAACAACACTGAAAAAAGAATCGATAGGTGCGGTGCACAGCTAGTTGCAATTGTATTTTTGAATGCTTTGTTTAGGAAGGGTTAATCATGTATGGGTGTTCCTGCTGGTGGCGTAACCGTCCATTTACGCTGATTAATAATCGTCAAATAAGTGTGTTCATAAATTATGTACACATCCCTGCATTGGGCACTCCACTAAGGTTCGTCACGAAAGACAAACTCCACTGTACTTTGAAGTGAGTTTATTTGTTGTTCATTAAATATTAACGTTGTGTATTCAATTCATTACTTTCATGTCTTTATTCCTTGTTTTCAACAATATAGTAATTTCCCAAATAATGCTCCGATGCATTTCGGGCAGAAATCGCCCTTTCTCAAGGAGCCCTAGAATGGAAAGGGGCGACCACTCGGTCCCCCCGAACGTATGGCAGAGTGCCTCGATCCCCCCGGGAAGCCATTTTGGGCAGGAGGCGCGTCTCGGCTGGTATGCCCGAAGCGGCGTAGCCGGGGCGCGCTTTTTCCCGCCCTAGAGTGGGCTGGCCTAGACACTGACGCGACCGGCCACGCCCTCGGGGCAGGCAGGGGCAGGTTTACGCCCGCCCTGAAGATGGATAAAAAGGGACGCAAGACCAGAAGACATCCTCTTGTTCCTGTGCTCTGAAGCTGCACCTCCTCGCTGCACGTGAGCTCGAGACGGAACGAAGAGCCAATTTTGAGCGTTTTAATCGTTCTTGTTTGTTTTACAGTTACTTTGTTGGAGAATGCCGAAAAAGGTGGGAAAACGCATGACTACTGAACAGATGCTGCGTGTTCTCATGAAGGAGATGTCCGAACTAAAGAAGCGGGTGGATAAGAACGAGGAAGGGGGACCAAAACGTCCTTTGGCGGGAACAGCCCCGGGAGGGAAAAACAAGAGGCCCAGGAGGGGAGCAGCGGGAGAAGACATCCCGGGTCCCAGTGCCCCGCTCGATGCACCAACTCCCGTGCCGGAGGAGGGGAACCCGATTCCCGTTGTGGTCACCCCCGTGTCCGAGGATGATATGCCGCCCGAGCTGGCGGCACAATTGGCAGCGTGGTTGGGTAAAGGTAACGAGGGCGCCACAGCTGTCGACGCGCAGGCGCTGATAAAGCAATTGCGTGAGAAACGGGAAGCAGCCAAGGTGTCCGTGCCGGCTGCAGTAGTGGACAAGACACCAGGGACGATTGCGACCACAGAGGCAGCGTCAGGTGCAGGTAAGCGGCCATTGCCGATTGCGAGGGATGAGTCAACACCCTCTCGGAGAGAAAAGTTGGGTCAACATGTTCCTTTGGCAATTAAGGAAAAGATTTGGGCGGGGGAATATGTGAACATTTTCTCATTGCTTGTTGATCATTATGAGGTGGAGCATGTTAAGAGTCAGAAGGATCTCATGCATCCGAGTGTTTGGCGCGCAAAGATGGCCGCCTTTAAAGTGAATGAGAATATTGGCAATTGGGGCAATGCTTGGGGAATTTTTACGTCAATCTTGGGGGAACGTAGGCCTGAGTTGCTTTCCGAGTTTCCAATCTATCAATCACGAATCATGGGGTACTCGACATCGCACCAGGGTAACCATTGGTTCTGTTACGATAATCTTTTTAGAAAGGCAAAGGAGCATAATAAAAGTTTAACCTGGGATTGTTATGATTCCTTAACTTGGGATAAAATGAAGGAGACAGGAATGTTGAAAATGCCGTTGGTAGGAAGTAATGTTGGCGAATCCTCCCGGCAATATGCGGGGACGCCCTTTCGATCAGGTACGGGTGCCGACGATTACTCGAAACCTGCCGGCAATACTGGGAAAAGGGGTTTCTGCTTTAATTTCAACAGAGGTAAATGTACTAGACCCCAGGGATCGTGTAAATTCAAACATGAATGTAGTGGTTGCGGGTCGTCCCATCCTGAGTCTTCGTGCAGAGCCAGAACGGGTGAAAATGGGGGGAGAGGAGGCGCCAAGCAGGTCTAATATAGTCCGAGGGGCGCCTTTACCTACCCCGATTGATACCCTGGCGATGATTCCCTGGCTCAGTGAATACCCGGATCGTACTTCTGCTGGGGTGCTGCGGAACGGTTTTTCGTATGGTTTCCGCATCCCGGTATGGGACTTTCAGGGTGTGGGGAAGTGCAAAAATCAACTTTCCGTCTTGCAGCATACGCCCGTAGTACGGGATAAGATCCGTAAAGAGGTGGCACGAGGTCGGGTCGCCGGCCCGTTTAGTGTACCCCCGGTTCAGAATTTTGTTTGTTCTCCCTTAGGGGTAGTCCCCAAGAAAGACCCAGGTGAGTTCCGACTGATTCATAATTTGTCAGCTCCACGAGGTCTTTCCGTAAATGATGCAATCGATCCAGAAGTGTGTTCGGTGCGGTACGCATCCTTCGATGAGGCCGTAGCCATTTTTCAGGTCCTGGGGCCCGGGGCGCTGATGGCGAAGTCAGATATCGAGTCAGCGTTCCGATTGCTCCCGGTATACCCAGACGACCAGCGTCTCCTGGGATTCATGTTTCAGGGTTGTTATTACATGGATAGGTGTATGCCAATGGGGTGCTCTATATCCTGTGCCTATTTCGAGAAATTCAGTAGTTTTCTACAATGGGTCTTCACAAAGAAAACGGGTTTCCAATATGTAATGCACTACCTTGATGATTTTTTGTTTCTTGGGGCAGCCGGGGATCTTGAATGTGGCCGGGCCTTGGCCGAATTTTGTGTGTTAATGAAACAGTTTGGTGTGCCATTGGCACCGGGAAAAACAGTGGGTCCTACGACTTGCCTCGAGTTTCTGGGGATCGAGTTAGACTCCATTGAGGGTTGTTTCCGTTTGCCAGCTGACAAAGTGTTGAGGTTCAGGGCTGCGCTGCAAGTGTGTATAAATGCATCGAAAGTTACGCTGCAACAATTACAGCAGTTGGTGGGACAGTTGAATTTTGCCCTGAGGGTAATACCAATGGCCCGCCCCTTTTCCCGTTCAATTGCCCAAGCGATGGTCGGCCTAAAAGAGGGCCATCATCGCACGAGACTATCGGCTGAGGTCCGCCAGGACATGCGTATTTGGTTAGCATTCCTGGCGGACTTCAATGGTCGAATCGTCTGGAATAAACCAGCCGTGTCCTCTGAAGAGTTGGGGCTATGGACAGATTCAGCGGGAAGCATAGGTTTTGGCGCCATCTTCGGCACAAAATGGTCGGCACAGAAATGGCCGACATGGTGGCATGAGAATGGCCTGACGAGTAATATTGCCCTCCTGGAACTGTTTCCCATCTTGGTGGCCTTGAGAACATGGCCCGATGGGTTCAAAGATCACTCTGTCATATTTTGGTCTGACAATATGACCGTGGTCGAGTGTATCAATAGTCAGGCAGCACGTTGTAAACTGATGCTAAGACTGCTTAAGGAAATTGTTTTACTATGTATGCAATTGAACGTGCTATTCAGAGCAAAGCATGTTCCAGGGGCGATGAATCAGGCGGCTGACGCACTGTCTCGTTTTCAAATGCAGGCTTTCTCGGGTTTCCTCCCCTCAGCGGACCCAGAGCCGGCACCCTTTCCCGAAGCTCTCTGGTCTCTCGGTGCCCCGAACTTCGTCACCTCGTGGGAGAGAGTCTAGCACCAAGGACGAGGAAGGCATACGAAGGGGCGTTTCGGGCCTATTTAGCCTTTTTGGGGACTGATAGAGAGCGGCTTTGGGGTCACGAGGAATGGGTAGTGAATTTTCTGATGTCCTTACGTAGGGCTGGGAAATCGGTGGCTACGGCCCAGAGGCATCGTGCTGCCATTTCCTTTGTTGCCAGAGCACACGCTATCCAGGACCCGACAGCGTCTTTCGTTGTACAGAAAGCGCTGCGTGGGTGGCAACGCCTTGAGGGTTGCAGAGTAGATGAAAGGCGCCCGATAGGTTTGGATAGATTGTCCCAGTTGTTGGCCACACTCCCGGCCACATGTTCATCTCAGTTTGAGGCGGTGCTGTTCCGAGCCGCTTTTACGCTAGCATTTCACGGGGCAATGCGGGTAAGCGAACTAGTTGCAAGGAACAAACTGGATGTGGCAGGGGGTTTGTGCCAAGAACACGTTCAGATCAGGGGAGAAACAATGACTGTCTCCTTTGTAAGGTCCAAGACTGATCAAGATGGGATGGGTGACTGCGTCATCATACGCAGGATTCCTGGGTCCTCCATGTGTCCGGTAAAGTGTTTAGAAGATTACCTAGCACGAAGGGTGGCATCATGGGGGGGGACTTTGTTAAGACACGCAGACGCCACCCCACTGACGAAATTTCAGTTTCAGCGGGTGCTTGCGATGTCAATTGCCGCTGCGGGCTTGAACCCGGGCGAATTTGGGACCCATTCCTTTCGGATAGGGGCTGCTACGGAAGCTACAGCCAGGGGTCTTAATGTTGAGCAAGTAAAACGAGTGGGGCGTTGGTCCTCCGATTGTTATAAGAGATACGTGCGGTTGCACATGTTGTGAAGCTGTAATGATGTACTCACGCTTCTTGTTTTTGTTTGGTTTTCAGTTACGCAAGCCTACGAGGCGGGGCGGACTATGCAGTCGACCCTACACCGGGCCAGCGGTCAGACGTCACCGGCTGTGAAAAAGGAGGTGTGGGTCGTGGGCCACTCATACGTGAGGCGTGCCGCAGACGTATTCAAAGCAGGTGACATGATTCACGTAGCTGGGGAATACGGGTACAGGATGTCCTTCTACGGAAGAGGCGGTCTCTGTATTGACCAGTTTCAAACATTTTTCGAGGGTTTGTTAGGGCGGACAAGGTCACCGCCGTCTATAGTTATAGTACATGTAGGGGGCAATGATTTGGTCACCACCGGTAGACGACTACTCCTGGAGGCAATGCTTTCCACTGTAAGTTGGTTGGCGAGGAGAGTTCCGGGGTGCACAATTGCATGGTCCCATTTGATTCCACGAAAGGTGTGGCGGGGGGCTATCTCTATTCCTGCTTTGAATCATTCTGTTAGAAAGCTTAACAACAAAGTGAGTAGGTTGTTCCGTTCCAGGACATTGCATTCTATTTCTCATAGCTGTATTAATGATGACAGTATGTATTTGGGGGATGGTGTGCATTTATCTTGGGTGGGGAATGAGTTACTCTTAGGAGACTTCTTAGCATGGTTAAAATCGTTGAAACATGACCTTTAGGTAGGAGTGTTGTGGGGGGTCCGGATAGCCGGTCAACTATCCGGCCTGTGGCGGTAAGGTCATGATCGGTGAGCACTAATTGGAAGATCCCTATGAGTGGGCGTCACCCAACACGGATGGGAGCGCTGGGGGGAGGTGGCCTTTGGCCCCTCAACGGGGAGGCGGTCCCTTCTAAGGATGGGTCGCCGAAAGAAAAGGAAAGGCGGTCAAGGCCCCTTCCTGTGTAGGAGGGGTTACAGCCCCCTCCTGGGGAATTTCCCGGGGCCAGTGACATCTGCGACGGCAGATGCGGTAAGTTGTGTGGGGTTGGGGGGAGGTCTACGATACCTTCTCGATACCTCACACGAGTCTTCGAACGACCTTTAACTGGCGTCGAGTTGATAGGTGCCCCCGTCAAGTCAAGGGAAATTGGTAGTAGTTGCACTTGAGTACGCCTCAGTGCTGTCGCCCCTCCCAAGTGGGGGGGGGTATGTCTGGTTAGGGATCTTGACACCGGTTACGACCTTGCCGTTGGCCCTTAAACGTTAGGATGTACAATTTCAATATTTCAAAGAAAATGTTTTGTAGGATGTTAGTTCGGCTAGGAGAACCTCTGTATTAGAGAATCTGTTAAGGTTAGCCAAACATCGCAATGTGGTAATGAAATTGTACATTAATATGAAAATGTTTAATGTTTTAATTTTTTGTTTTTAATAAATACGGCCGGGAGGGTCACTCCCTCCCACTTCCAAAAACTTCAAGAACTGTTTCCGGTTTCCCTCCTTTGGGGATTGTGTTGAGAGGGGGTGGCGGGTATCTCAGCCATATTCAAAACAGCAATGGTTTGCTACATAGCCCATCATCATAACGAAATACATGCAAAACGATTATATCCAACATTTCAAAAAATCTGTGGGGTTTAAACCAAAGTAACTAACATTGACTAGTCATGCTCATCCATGGTATACAATTTTGCTGTAGTTTAAATGATATCGGTGAAAACAGTGCTCGCAAAAGTGGTATACAATTTTGCTATGGTTTAAATGATATCGGTGAAAAAAAGTGCTCGCCTAAGTGGTAAAGTGGTTTATCGTTTAAAACGGGTGCACAGAGGAGTGTGGGGGATTGAGAAATGCCTAACGTTGTACACGGAAAGAAAAAAAAGGGAGAGGCTCACATGGTCTTGGAGTTCAAAGGGGTTCAAGGAAGCTGTAACAAAAACCAAAACGGAGTAAGCATATGTGGCAAAAGTTGCCCTAATGATAAAGTAGATTCATCATTTTAACGTGCAGGCGGGAAAACACGACTTACTGAAATAGTTAGGGATTCGCGAAGTATCCAGATATCCTCCATCCGATCGGGATCGGGTTACGGAATTTTAACTCCGCATTCGGATGTTGGGGAAATATTTAACGCGGAGACGCGTTGATAGACATCAAAAGAGGACTTACGAGAAGCTGTTCAGACATATTGGGTGAATGACCAATGTGTGGCGTCCAAACACGCTGGTAACGTCGAAAATGGACTTACAACAAATCGTGTCGGCCATCTTAAGAGGGTGGTAGAAGGAAATCATACAAAAAAAGAGGAAGGGACATTAATGGTAGGTATCTAAGAAGGATAAAGGGAATGTTACAAAAAGGACGTTGATCATGTGCACTAAGCAAATCTGTGGTAAACCATAAAAACACACTATATGAGAATGTGAGCATTAAAAGTGGGTTGAATATACAAGAATGAATGTTAGCAGTCGCACAACAGAAATCAGTGTCCACATGTACCTCAATGGGTACTTATAGAAAGCAACTAAGTTCAATACGGTCATTCAGACCAAATGGTTTCAAAGATTGCATACGATATATCCACGCAGTTTCTTTCTGTAAAAGAACTTTGTTATTGTCTTTTCCTTCTTTCTTTTCAATTAGCTCTAATATCATGAATTTTATTCGCGCCACACTGTAGTTGTGTTCCAAGAAATGCATAGCAATACTGGATCTTTCTTGTTTGGTCCATATGTATGACTTGTGTTCGTTTAGGCAAACTTTTATTTTTCTTTCAGTTTTTCCTATATAGATTTTCCCGCAAGGGCATTTAAGCAGGTAAATTAAGTTAAAGGAATCGCAAATCGCAATTACATTAACTTTGATTTCAGTGCCCTTCATAGGATGGTTTATTTTGTTGCCCTTAATGATGGTATTGCAACTGTTGCAGTTGAGACAAGGTCTCGTTCCTTTGTATTCAATTTGTTGAACAGTGTCTTTCGACAGAATCTCTCTCATATTATTTGCTCTGGTGTATGCAAATATTGGTGGGTGTTTGAATAGATCTTTGAATTCAGGTTCAGACGATAGGATCCGCCAATGGTTCAATATGATTTTTTTATATCTTCCACTTAATGTAGAGTATTTCAACACTAACACCATCCTAGTGTCTTCACTTTTGGTTACTCTCATGAGTGCTTTTTCACGGGTAATGTTTGATGCTTTGTTCATAGCTTCATTGACTATTTCCTGTGGGTATCCTCTCTCTGTGAATCTTATGTTCATTTCATTCATGCGTTTAGCACAAACTTAAGGGTTAGAAACGATGCGTTTGACTCGCAACATTTGACTGTAAGGCAAGTGGCGTTTTAATGAATTCTGATGAAAGCTGGAATGATGTAATGTATTATTGCGGTCTGTCTCTTTTCTGAATAAATCAGTTTCCAATCCTGTGTTGGTCCTTGTGATGGAAACATCCCAAAAATTTACAGTATGCTCACTCATGTTCCAGGTAAGTTGAATCCTGCTGTCTTTAGTGTTGAGTTCAACTAAAGCCTTCTCTCAGTTCTCCTTGGTGTCTTTCCAAATGAAAAATAAGTCGTCTATGTAACGAACGTATATATGCAAATTCTTCATCCAGTGGGGGTTGTCATAAATGTTTGTAGATTCGAACTCAGCCATGTATATATTGGCGTATGTTGGCGCGGCGCAATTGCCCATGGACATCCCAGACAACTGTTGGTACCACTGTTTTTCGTGGGTGAAATAGCTGTGATATAACGTGTATATCATTAGTTCCATGAGAAAAGTCTGCATGGAACCAGAGATCTCACTGTTTAGGAGGGTCTTCTCTACAGCATCGATTCCTCCGCCGTGAGGGATGGATGTGTAGAGGCTTTTAACATCTGCTGTACATAGGATCAGATTATCATCCTCTTCAACGATCACTTCAGAGAGTTTGAGTAGAAATTCGGTGGTATCCTTTACATAGCTCTTAAGTTTCTTTACTAGTGGTTGGAGGTAACGACCTAAGAATTTCCCCACCGGTTCGTGGAGAGAACCCCTTGAGGAAACTATAGGCCGGAAGGGTGAATCCAACAGGCACTTGTGTATTTTTGGTAGCATTGTTATAGTCGGACTTTTAGGATGTTCTACCAATAGGAACTTCTTAGTGCGATCATCAATTGTCCCTTGTTCATGTGCGTTTATTACTAGATCCATTGACGTTGCTTTAAATTGGCTTGTGGGATTCGTTTCAAGTAACATGTAAGTACTTGGATCGGAGATGTGTACAAATATTTTCGTTTGATACATGCTGGTGTTGATGACGACTAAGACGCCACCTTTGTCGGCTTTGATGCATTTGATTGCCTTATTTCCTGCGATTTTTCTCATGGTGTCATGATCTTTTTGAGTGATGTTAATTTTCATCGTTTTCTTGCAGCTGATTTTCTCCAAATCTTGTTTAACTGATGTTTCAAAAGTATCAATGCTCCTTGTCGATGGGACCCCTTTTTCCTTTTACTCCGCCTGGGTTGTCGGTTTCGCTTTGGCCTCCCTCTAAAAAAGGACCTGATGTTGTAGCATTTTCCAAATGTGAGGTCGGTGTTTGTTCTTTATCTCTATCTTCTTGTCGAAGAGGGGCCCCATCGACAAGGAGCACCAAAAAGGACAACAAAAAGAAAGTGAATCGCTAGTGATAAACATCTCAGACACCAAACTATCATCATATGAAACCAACCTTTTACAAAAAGGCACATCGTTCATTCCAACCACCTTCACTAATCTTTTGGAATTGGAGACTAGTACGTTTAAATTAACACGGAAACTATGGCTACGCCACTTTTTTGAGAACGTTCTTCCACCACCAACAGAAAAGAAACCGGATCAACTTCTTGGTCTACGCCCTTTGAGTTCATACATGCCACCAAGCAGTCATAAAAGCATTGATACTTTTGAAACATTAGTTAAACAAGATTTGGAGAAAATCAACTACAAGAAAACGATGAAAATGAACATCACTCAAAAAGATCGTGACACCTTGAGAAAAATTGAAGGAAATAAGGCAATCAAATGCATCAAAGCCGACAAAGGTGGAGCCTTAGTCGTCATCAACACCAGCATGTATCAAGCGAAAATATTTGAACACATCTCGGATCCAAGTACTTACATGTTACTTGAAACGAATCCCACAAGCCAATTTAAAGCAACGTTAATGGATCTAGTAATAAACGCACATGAACAAGGGACAATTGATGATCGCACTAAGAAGTTCCTATTGGTAGAACATCCTAAAAGTCTGACTATAACAATGCTACCAAAAATACACAAGTGCCTGTTGGATCCACCCTTCCGGCCTATAGTTTCCACAAGGGGTTCTCTCCAAGAACCGGTGGGGAAATTCTTAGGTCGTTACCTCCAACCACTAGTAAAGAAACTCAAGAGCTATGTAAAGAATACCACCGAATTTCTACTCAAACTCTCTGAAGTGATCGTTGAAGAGGATGATAATTTGATCCTATGTACAGCAGATGTTAAAAGCCTCTACACATCCATCCCTCATGGCGGAGGAATCGATGCTGTAGAGAAGACCCTCCTAAACAGTGAGATCTCTGGTTTCATGCAGACTTTTCTCATGGAACTAATGATATACACGTTATATCACAGCTATTTCACCCACGAAAAACAGTGGTACCAACAGTTGTCTGGGATGTCCATGGGCAATTGCGCCGCGCCAACATACGCCAATATATACATGGCTGAGTTCGAATCTACAAACATTTATGAAAACCCCCACTGGATGAAGAATTTGCATATATACGTTCGTTACATAGACAACTTATTTTTCATTTGGAAAGACACCAAGGAGAACTGAGAGAAGGCTTTAGTTGAACTCAACACTAAAGACAGCAGGATTCAACTTACCTGGAACATGAGTGAGCATACTGTAAATTTTTGGGATGTTTCCATCACAAGGACCAACACAGGATTGGAAACTGATTTATTCAGAAAAGAGACAGACCGCAATAATACATTACATCATTCCAGCTTTCATCAGAATTCATTAAAATGCCACTTGCCTTACAGTCAAATGGTGCGAGTCAAACGCATCGTTTCTAACCCTTAAGTTTGTGCTAAACGCATGAATGAATTGAACATAAGATTCACAGAGAGAGGATACCCACAGGAAATAGTCAATGAAGCTATGAACAAAGCATCAAACATTACCCATGAAAAAGCCCTCATGAGAGTAACCAAAAGTGAAGACACTAGGATGGTGTTAGTGTCGAAATACTCTACATTAAGTGGAAGATATAAAAAAATCATATTGAACCATTGGCGGATCCTATCGTCTGAACCTGAATTCAAAGATCTATTCAAACACCCACCAATATTTCCATACACCAGATCAAATAATATGAAGAGATTCTGTCGAAAGACTCTGTTCAACAAATTGAATACAAAGGAACGAGACCTTGTCTCAACTGCAACAGTTACAATAACATCATTAAGGGCAACAAAATAAACCATCCTATGAAGGGCACTGAAATCAAAGTTAATGTAAATGCGACTTGCGATTCCTTTAACTTAATTTACCTGCTTAAATGCCCTTGCGGGAAAATCTATATATGAAAAACTGAAGGAAAAATAAAAGTTTGCCTAAATGAACCAAGTCATACATATGGACCAAACAAGAAAGATCCAGTGTTGCTATGTATTACTTGGAACACAGCCACAGTGTGGCGCGATTAAAATTCATGATATTGGAGCTAATTAAAAGAAAGAAGGAAAAGACAATAACAAAGTTCTCTTACAGAAAGAAACTGCGTGGATATATCGTATGCAATCTTTGAAACCATTTGGCCTGAATGACCGTATTGAACTTAGTTGCTTTCTATAAGTACCCATTGAGGTACATGTGGACACTGATTTGTGTTGTGCGACTGCTAACATTCATTCTTGTATATTCAACCTACTTTTAATGCTCACATTCTCATATAGTGTGTTTTTATGGTTTACCACAGATTTGCTTAGTGCACATGATCAACGTCCTTTTTGTAACATTCCCTTTATCCTTCTTAGATACCTACCATTAATGTCCCTTCCTCTTTTTTTGTATGATTTCCTTCTACCACCCTCTTAAGATGGCCGACACGATTTGTTGTAAGTCCATTTTCGACGTTACCAGCGCGTTTGGACGCCACACATTGGTCATTCACCCAATATGTCTGAACAGCTTCTCGTAAGTCCTCTTTTGATGTCTATCAACGCGTCACCGCGTTAAATATTTCCCCAACATCTGAATGCCGAGTTAAAATTCCGTAACTCGATCCCGATCGGATGGAGGATATCTGGATACTTCGCGAATCCCTAACCATTTCAGTAAGTCGGGTTTTCCAGCCTGCACGTTAAAATGATGAATCTACTTTATCATCAGGGCAACTTTTGCCACATATGCTTACTCCGTTTTGGTTTTCATTACAGCTTCCTTGAACCGCTTTGAACTCCAAGACCATGTGAGCCTCTCCCTTTTTTTTTTCTTTCCGTGTACAACGTTAGGCATTCCTCAATCCCCCACACTCCTGTATGCACCCTTTTTAAACGATAAACCACTTTACCACTTAGGCAAGCACTTTTTTTCACCGATATCATTTAAACCATAGCAAAATTGTATACCACTTATGCGAGCACTGTTTTCACCGATATCATTTAAACTACAGCAAAATTGTATACCATGGATGAGCATGACTTGTCAATGTTAGTTACTTTGGTTTAAACCCCAGAGATTTTTTGAAATGTTGGATATAATCATTTTGCATGTATTTTGTTATGATGATGGGCTATGTAGCAAACCATTGCTGTTTTGAATTCTAGGGCTCCTTGAGAAAGGGCGATTCCTGCCCGAAATGCATCGGAGCATTATTTTGGAAAATACTATATTGTTTAAAACAAGGAATAAAGAAATGAAAGTAATGAATTGAATACACAACATTAATATTTAATGAACAACAAATAAACTCACTTCAAAGTACAGTGGAGTCTGTCTTTCGTGACGAACCTTAGTGGAGTGCCCAATGAAGGGATGTGTACATAATTTATGACCACACTTATTTGACGCCTATCCACAACATAACAAAAAATGGAGAGCCAAAAACATAGACAATTCAATTTGTCATTCTACGACACATCGGGGTCACAGTTATTTTTCAAACCAATCCTCTTAGCATATGCCCTTAGCTTGTGTTTAGGAATTGGTCATGGTCCCAAATGATTGTGTCTATCAATGGTGTCAACACGTTTCAATGGCTTTCTTTTATTGTTCCATCTTTTTCAAGACCAGAATATGTCCTTCTTTTTTAGGCACTGGTTGGTTGCCTGCTGATGTTGCTCCTTATAACATCTAACTGCTGTCTCAGCACTCCTTTTTCATTGGGCATGCTCTTCTTTTAGCTTACGCAATTCTTCCTATTAGGAGCCACTTTTTTATGTTACCTCCTATTGCTTGGTCTGTTTCTTGTTAAAAACTTCCCTTTATAAAAATCCTTTCTACTTTTATCTTCAACGGCAATCTTTTGTGGATCTCTTACACTGCCCTGTTCCAAATTCACTCTAGCGATTTTGCCAAGGTTTGGTTGTTTTACCTGCTCATTTCAACTGGCTTGTCCTTTGAAATTACGATGTTCCTTAAATAGCACAATACCGTTGGAACAGTCTCCTCCGCGTTCCCAAATGTACAGAGGTTTTCCTCTCCAGTGTGGATCTTCGGTTTTGTCCGGGTTGTATCATGCCGATTGTCTCCCTCGCCTTCAAGGGCCCAGGTCCCTGTCAAAAGAAAGGGCAGGGGGTGCTGGACACCCGCCCGTGAAGTTCCCACAGATCGGGAGGAGGCTGACCTTGAGGGGGATGCCCTGGTGCCTACAGAGGAACAGGTAGCTGAACTGGGGGACATCTCTGAGCTGACCCAGTGACAGCAAGAAGGGGACAGAAAGATTGCCCTTTTCTGGACGATCTGTGGCCGCAGGCTGCAGACCAGGCAGCTGGTGAGCAGTCTGGATCACATTGGATCTACTGGGAGAATGATCTCCTGTACAGTGAGCCTACCGTCGCTGAGCCTGCACTTCTGGACCTCCCTACTGGCTCATGACATGCCTTTGGCAGGACATTTGGGGCAGGACTAGACCTTTGACAAGCTTGTCACCCACTTCTGTTGGCCCAAAATGCGAAGCCAGTTGGATGGACATTACAGGTCTTCCAAACTTGCCAGGCAAGTGGTAAGAGTGTGGGAGGAAGGTCAAAGCTTCACTCTAACCATTCCCACTTGTTGGAACATCCTTTGAAAAGGTTCGGATAGACATTGTGTGGCCACTGGATCCCAAGACAGCCATGGGCAACAGGTACCTCCTGGTCTTGATGGACCATGCCACCCGGTACCCTGTGGCGATTCCTCTCAGGACAACAACAGCACCAGTGGTGGGCCCAGCGTTAATGGGGATCTTTTCCTGTGTGGGGTTCCCCAGAGAGGTGGTTTCTGACAGCGGCCAATTTCTTATCCAAGTGTGTGACATCCCTGTGGAAGGAATGTGGTATAACCTACAAGTTTACCACTCCTCACCACCCCAAGGTAACGGTCTGGTGGGGAGATTCAACCACACCTTGAAGGGCATGATTAGGGGTCTAACAGAACCCATGAGGCATAAGTGGGACGTCCTCTGGCCATGCCTTCTCTTTGCATAAGAGGAGGTGCCACAGAAGTCTCTGGGGTTCAGTCCCTTTGAGATTCTGTGTGGTCACCCTGTGAGAGGACCATGAGTTTGGTGAAGGAAGGCTGGGAGGCAGCTCAAAGGAAATCTCCCCAGGATGTATTTAGTTACATGCTGGCCTTCAGAAACCAAACTGCCTGTTTCAGGAAACCCGCTCAGTTGAACCTAGAAGCAAGCCAGGAAGAAATAAAGAAGTGATATGACCTAAATACCACTCTGATCGAATTTCAACCTGAAAAAAGTGTGGGTCATGGTTCCAGTGGAACTTTGTGCCTTGTAGGACAAGTGGACTGGGCCGTTTGAGGTGGTGGAGCGCAAAAGTGATGTCACCTATCTAGTGGATTTACAGACTCCCAGGAATCCTTTGAAGGTCCTGCACATGAACAGCCTCAAGCCCCACTTTGAGAGGTCTGAAGTGGGCATGCTCTTGGTGACAGATGATTGGGTGGAAGAGGAGAGTGAGCCTCTCCCTGACCTCCTGTCTACCAAGGAGCACGATGGGTCAGTGGAAGGTGTGATCCTCTACCCTACACTAACCCCAGAGCAGCAGGGGGACTGTCCCCAGTTGTTGGGACAGTTTGCCCCATTGTTCTCTCTGACCCCAGGTGTTACTCACTGGTGTGTCTCAAGACGTGGACACTGGTGAAAGCCCTCCTGTAAAACACAAGATCTACCGGATGACTGATCGGGTCAGGGCCAGCATCAAATAGGAGGTCTCTGAGATGTTGGAGTTAGGGGTGATCGAGCCCTCCAACAATCCTTGACCCAGCCCAGTGGTCTTGGTCTCAAAGGCTGCTGAACCCATTGCCACTCCAGAACTGCGGTTCTGTGTGGACTCCTGTGGGCTCAATGCAGTCACCAGAACTGATGCGCATCCCATCCCCAGAGCTGCTAAGCTCATTTATCGGTAGGGAGCTGCCAGGTTACTCAGCATGTTTTATTTACCGTCTGGAAACTGGCAGATTGCCTTCACCGATGGGCAGAAGGACATTATCAGTTTCTATTGATGCCCTTCAGGTTGAAAAATGACCCTGCCACCTTTAATAGGCTGGTCAACCAGGTGTTGGCTGTACGGGAGGATTTCAGTGCCGCCGACCTGGATGATAATTCAGTGTTCAGTTCCAGCAGGGAAGAACACTTACAGCACCTCGGGGAAGTATTGAGGGCTCTGAGGAAAGCAGGCCTCACAGAGCCCCACAATCAAGGTCAGTAAGGGCCAGATTGGGCAGGGCTCTGTGGGGTACTTGGAACACCAGGTAGGATGAAGCCAGGTGGCGCCCTTGTGAGTAAGTATATCTTATGTATTGAATTATTAAAATGAAAAGTTCTTGGCTCATGCCAGGCTTACAAATATGCCTATAAAAGTGGAAGCCACTTGAAATAGACTAAAGTTACACTCACACTTACTACAGTAGTGCATAACCCAAGCAGGCTCAAATATACGCAAGCCAAGATTGGGAGTAAGTCACATTTCACACAAGTTCAGTCACAGGACATGGAAGAGAATCACACTTAAACTAGCAAAGGCAGGGAAGAATCATAAAGCCCTAAACTTTAAAAGATAATATATATAAAATATAAGAAAAAATGATCAAGTACCTAAAAACATTATGTTAGAAATTGTGTTGTTAGTTGACTCCCTTATAAGCCGTGGATAAGCAGCAACCACAGTCTGAGTCAGGGTAAGAGGTTGAGAAAGGTCAAATTAACCACTGTTCACCCTCTGGTAGCTTGGTACAGAGCAGTCAGACTTAACTTTAGAGGCTGTGTGTAACGTATTTGTGCAACACTTTAGACAGTATATAAGTTGAAACACCATCCAAAAATATTCCACACCAGGTTAGAAAAAGAACTCTGATAAAAATCCAATTAGTAGGACTGGAAATATTGAATTTCAAATGTGTTAAGTAAAATAGCACAAAGAAACAAAAAGCGATATTGGGGATATATGGTTGCGCTGGAACAGGACACAGTCACAAGTTCAGGTCAACCACGATGGAGCACTGGCCAGCAATAGGGACCCAGTTAGAAACACCAAACAGAGGGGCTCATTAGGATGGTGGGTGGGCCTGAGTCTGCCAGCCATCCCTGCGGTGTGTGGACCGGCCGGCAGACCTGTGGCAGTCCTGCACCGTGAATTAGGATGCGACTGCCACCATGGTGGTCGCATTCTGCAATTTACCATTGCGGCAGGTGCTGCTGACAGCAGCACCGGCCCGATGTTAAAATCGCATGTCTAGCATTTCACTGCACCACATGGCAGGCAATACATGGTGCCTGCCACCTGTTGAAGCGACCAAGTGCACCCCTCCTCCCCCAGACACAAGGGGGGCCTGCGACAGGCCCCTAGACCCAATCCCCGCCAGGCGGCATCAGCTCCATGGAAAGGCCTTTCCTTTTAAACATCATATTAGTGGCGCTACTCCACCCGCCAGGCAATCGTTAAGATTGCCACCTGCGGTAAAGCGGTCGAAGGACTTTGCATCCGCCGCGATACTCACCGCCATCCTCATATGGCGGTGGGTAAATCTCATTGTGATGGCGGAACTATCACCACTGTCGGTGGTGCGCAAATCCCGTTGGGTGCCCTAATTCCACAGATTAATATTTTTAAAAAACGTAGTGCTGTAGCTTTATTTTAATGATCCCCTGAGTGGGTCATGTCCCAGGGGTGATGATTAATTATTATGCAGGGACCGCTAGGGCCCTGCAGCCCTGGGGACCGCCACCTCCCTTGGTCTTTGTTAATAATGTGCGGGAGGGCACACAGCCCCCCAGCAGCCCCAGGGACCGCCACATCCCCGGGGCTCAACTTATTTATTCGGGGGGCCTCATGAGCCCCCCCATGCCCTGGGGACCACCACCTCCCTGGGGCTTTTCTTTATTTAGGGGGACCTCGTAGGCCCCCCTAAGGCCTGGGGACCGCCATCTCACCGGGGTGTTTATAGTAAGTAAGTGTAGGGGGGTGTGAGCCCCACCACACTGCCCAGGGGACCACCACCTCCCCTGGGGTCTAATTATGGTAATGCAGGGGTACGTTGCAGACCCTCAGCCCCGGGGACCACGCCAGGGCTGCATTGTTGTTGGGTGGGGGCCTGCGGCCCACCTCCTGGGGCCCTCTGTGGTTCTGGGGAGCAGCAACCCCCAGTGCCAGCTCCAGCAATGTTCCGGGGTGCCAAGCTCCTGCCCTGTCATTGCAAATTAAGCTTTGCTTAAAGGAAGCTAGAGCAGAAAACATGCTCTCACTTCCATGAAGCGAATCATATTGCTTTTGGAGAAGGGGAGCCGCATGTCAGCAGCTCCCCTTGTCCAATAGCAATGCCGGCTTCCCAGGTGGTAAAAAGCTGACTGGGACCAAGGGGGCATTGGTGATCCCACCGCTGTCCCCAACGTGAGGGCCTGCCCCGGGGAATGGGGTCCCTGGGGACAGAAAAAGCCCTTAGGGGGTGGTTCTTTTTAAATGATAAAATGCCTAGGGCCCAAGAGGCAGAGTTTGAGTTATTAGAATGGGGGCATTTTTTTTCTCGAATGCCTGGAGTCGTGACTCCATTGTGGCTTGCAGCACGGCCCACCGTGTAACCACAATGGGCTTGCGGCTCTAGACAAAATTAAAAAAAGAATATATGTTTTTAAAAAAGTTAGATTAACTGTTGGGTTATAGGGTGGCTCTAAAAAGAACCCATGTTTTCATTATGATTTGTTTAACTACATGTAAGTGAGGATGCACAGCTTTGGGTTGTTGACAAAGGCATTGTTTCCTTGATCTGTGAAGTGCACTCCATCACTTCTGTAGATGTCATCCATATCAAGTTGTAGATTGTTGTTGTAGATGGACCCCATTCTATGATCTCTGATGTATGCAGAAACATCTTTATTGACATTCTTCCTAGCTTTCTCATACTGTGGACAGAATTGATTTGACCAGTTCCATTTCTGTCTTTGGCATATATTAGAGTATACAAAGGCAATTTGAGGCAAAGCAACATCAATTGTGCAAAGGTGTCCTTCATTATCATTTCCAGACCTACCCCAGTCAATGTGCCTAGGTCATTGCCACCATAGTGCATAATCATAATGTCAGGGTGTTCAAGAGGCAAAACTGTTTGAACTAAAAGCAACAATTGATACCACTTTAATCTTGTCTTGGCAATCCATTTAATGTCCACATTTTCTAAACCTAGGTCTTTGGCACTACCTCTGTGTTGAGCATATCTTTTGCACCAGAAAACATAGCTGTGCCCTACAATCCACACTGTGAGCATCCTGAAGGGATGTCTGGAAGTAATCAAAAGATGTCTGTAGTTCAGGTTATCAGTTGGTAGAATGAGTGGTATCTAACATGATGGAGAACATGTTGTTTTAAAAAAAACTTGATAAGTGATTGGCTGTTCATCAAGATTGTGCACTCAAAAATAAGATGCATGTTACTTAGCTGAGGTATCATGTTTTGATTTGTTGTTAGAAAATGTTCAAAAGGTACAGTTGATACCATAAGGTAAAATGTGGAACAGATACTTAAATATAAGTGAAAAGTTAGCAAATTAAGGTTTTCTAAGACAGTAGTATATGGAGAAGTAGTGTGTTGCTGAAAATCTATACTAGTATTATTAAAAATAAGTTTTCGAACTCCAGTGTGCAGTCGCGAGTTCAGAAAAATACAGAAGCAGTTTGGGCACCATCTGAAGTCAGTTAGAAATGGTTAATATGTCTAACCAATAGAAGTATGTTTTACAATTTGAAATAATGATAGAAGCAATGTGATTTGATACTTATATTTATTTGAGTGCAAAAATAGAGGGAAAATTTGCCATTTTTGGTATCACCTTTCTGAGAGAGGTGCATTACAGTTCTTGTGTGGAAAAGAAAATCAGTTAGGAGTTTCTGATATTTGGTATTCTGCAATACTACCTGAAACGTGAGTAACTAATTTGTAAGGTGTATTATATATTATTCAGCACTGCTTTATTGTTTCTAGTGACATTTCTCCTTTCCAAAACAAAAAATCTAAGTGTTGGAATTGCAAGACAAATGTGATGTATGGAATATGTTATGAAATGTACAGCTCTATATTGTACTTTATAGTATTGTAATGAAAAGAGTTTTGAAATAGTTTGTAAATAGTAACATGGTAGAAGGATTGGTGTTGGCTTTCTGAAATTATCCAGGCAGTACTCTTGTACTGAACTTTTCACTGAGGCACTACTCATCTAGTTGTGCATTCTCTCAGGCACCATCCACTACCCATCTATTTGTATGTTTCTTTGATATATGATGACACTTTTAAAAGGTACAGACACATGCAAACAGCGTGCTTTCTGGAATATTGTGAGACTTTTAACAGATAGAGTGAAAAGTTGCTGCTCTGTTTTTGCTTAGGACTATGGGTGGGCGGCAAATTCCGCTGTGCTCGCGGAATTAGCTAAATTTCGGCGACTCCGCGTTTCGCACGGAACGCGGAATCGCCGAAAATCCCACGATCCGTGGCGTAGCGGAATTCGTGGGTAGAGGTATTGCACAAAATGTTGGCATCTTCTTGGATAAATATGCATGGCAGGATTCCTTCTGGTACGGTGCTCCTGTCACAAAAATTAAACTTCAACAGGTAGCACTTACAAATATAAATAAAGCAGGTGCCCAGGTTGCTGCTCAAATTCAGTAAAGCATTAATCAGCCCAAAAAGCTTGTGAGCACGGTCGAGGCTGGGCAGGTGTGCTTTCTCCCCACATCTACCTTCAAAAATGAGCTGTGGTCCCTGATGGAGGTCTTTGCATCCATGAGTTTCTCAAGCGCCATCCCCATGTAGTCCCTGTGACCAGGAGGTGTTTTCTCCACATCTGCTGCTCTGATCGCTCTCTAACCCTTTATGAACAAGAAGCATGTGAACTCGCATAAAAGCCTGGCCTGTTTGGCCCCGCCCCACATACACTAATGGTATGCAAAGTCTTCCCGCCCTTTGCCCACTGTGATGGACAGCTCACTCAAGGGACCCCAGCGCCTTTTGGCACAGTGGTAAAGTAACAGACCTACACGATCATTGGAGACAACTCTTCTGGCCCACAGCAGTAGTGAAGGAAAGACACTATACATTTGCCCAACAATATACCACTTACTGATTAACCAGTAGAAAGTACTCCCGTTGAGTTGAGGTATTTCACAAAATGGAGGCATCTTCCTGGATAAATATCCAGGGCAGTATTCATTCTGGCACAGTACTCCTGTCACAAAAATGAAACCTCAACAGGAAGCACTTACAGATATAAATAAAGCAGGTGCCCTGGTTGCAGCTCAATTTCAGTACTGCATTAATTAGCCTATAAAGTTTGTGAGCACGTTCGAGGCTGGGCAGGTGTGCTTTCTCCCCACATCTACCTCAAAAATGAGCTGTGCTGCTTGATGGACGTCTTTGCATCCATGAGATTCTCAAGCGCACTCCCTGTGTATTTCCTGTGACCAGGAAGCTCTTTCTTCTCATCTGCTGCTCTGATCGCTCTCTGACTGTTGGACTTGGCCCTTTTTGCAGGTCCATCCCTGACATTTTTGCCTTCATCCTGTATTATTTCTGACCTGTTTTCGGCTGTTTTATGACTTTGGGCACTTTACCACTGCTCATGAGTTCTAAAGTGCATTTGCTCTCCCTATTGTAAATTGATGTATGGATTAGTGACTCCATGATTGGCTGGTTTGGTTTACTTGTCAGACCCTTGTATAGTGTGTTTAGTATGCCCAGGGCTTGTAAATCAACTGCTGCTGGTGGGCTTGCAGCACTGGTAGTGCCACCTACAGAAGCAGCCTGTAAAAGTATGTCTCAGGTCTGCCATTGCAGAGCCTGTGTGCAGTCTGGTACTGCCATGTTGACTGGGTAAGTGGACCCACTTGCTGATCCCTAAACCATCCCTTTTCTGCATATTAGTTACCCCTATGGTAGGCCCAATGGTAGGGTGCTTTGAAGGTAAAAGGTAGGACATACCTTGGTGTGTGGTGTGTCCTAATAGTGAATTACAGCCATTTTCGTTTTTCACTATTGCAAGGCTACCTATTCCCCATAGGCCAGAATTGGCAGTTTGATTATTACATCTTATAATCCTAGCTGACACGTGACGGGTTGATTCAGCACAGGGCTGAATAGAGCTATCTGCTTGTAGAGTGGTGGGAGGAGTTGCACCTTGGACCTGAATAGGGCTGTGCCTGCCTTCCACAATGCTGGTGCCACCTCCTAATGTGCGTCTTATGGCCCTGGCCCACACTGTCAAAGGAAAGAATAGAGTCCTGTCAACAAAGTTCTCCAAGACTGACCAGAACTTGTTTGGACTTGCCCAGGCTTCTCTGCATACAGAGAACATAGAGAATATGAGTATAAATACTGGGGCCCAGACCTGAAGACTTTAGCTCACTTTTGGGAAACAAGAAGAACCTTTGCTGAGGAGAGGAAACAGAGAAACTGAAGAGGAGAGTATCCCTAAGCTGAGTGCTGTTGGAGGGATTAGCATGCAGTGGTTGCCTGACTGCCAAAGAAAGGAGAAAGGACGTTGTGCTACTTTCAAATCAACCTGTAAAGAATCTAGAGCTTGCCTCCTGCTGAAGTCTCAGGGACACCATACTTCATCAACCAGCTCCCATGCCTTCCCTTGCTGGTAATTGAAGTGCCTGCTTTTGAGCTGGACCTTCTGAGAGACTGCGTTTCGCTGGGAGCTGGAAGTATGACTCAAGACAAAGAAGCATGCCGCTGTTGCAGCTGTTGTCATCATATCACCGGAGAAGGCTGTCACCGTCGCAGCAGACGCTGTCACATCACCGGAGAAGAGTGTTGCAGGGCGTGTCACAGCTCATAAGAATTGTTGAGTTGCCGCACTACCATCGGGCATGCACGCATCGTTGTTGCATCAAGAAGAAGACGCCATTTTGTTTCATTGCACCGGATCTTCTTCATCACATTACGGCTCTGCTGGTCGTATCGCCATGGAAGCACAGTAAGAATCCAACGCATCACCTCTCCACGTAGAGAAGAACTGACACATCCCCTACTCAACAGTAGGGACCCGATGTATCACCGCTCTTGCGTGTAACGAACCTTCCCTGCAACATATTTTTTGTATAATGTTACACATCAAAAGGTACATTGGACTCAAAGTGTCACATTTTACTTCTAAAGAGAACTAAGCTATTTCTACCATTTGTAAAGTACAGTATTGTGGATGTTTGTCGTTTTGGTCGTGTATTAAGTCTATGAAAAAATACTTATTTTTATACCACACATTGTGTGGTGTCCATCTGTAGTTTTGTCACTGGGTTACTGTATGTGTTCACAAATGCTTTACACACTTCCTCTGAGATAAGCCTGTCTGCTTGTGCTAAGCTACCAAGAGAGTGAGCAGGGGTTATTTTAGGAGTGTCTCCCTTACCCTGAAAAGACGCAATGGTCCCTATTTGGTCAAAGGTACCTACCTCTGCCAACTAGAGACCCCCAAATCTAACACTGACCCTTTATAAACAAGAATTTTCAAAAACAAAAGGTCCTAAGCTTGGAATTTTCAAAGAACAGGTATATATAGTCCGCAATGGGAAACTATATAGTTTTGTCCTGTACCCAGCCGGGCAAGGAATTTATTCATTTGGTATACTCAGAATTTATGAATTACAATTTCACAGTAACCATATACATGTGAAGTAGGGCACAAGCCTGTACCGTACTGGAAAGTTGGAGGAGGAGAATAAAGAAGAAAGAAAGTTTACATCAGGCAAGAAGTGGTGAGCAAAACTGGGTACTGCTATACATTAGAATTGCCAGTACTCCCCAGAGTAAACCATACATGTATTAGTATTCACAAATTTAGCTGTATGTTTACTAAACCAAGTCGACGGCGTTTCGAACCCTGGCTCAAATTATAATGGGATCATCATCAGGACTTATCAATTTTTGCCTGGTACACTTTTTGTTATGTACGCCTGTAGTGGAAAACAGGGAAAGAAAAATGCAAAGGCGAAATTATATTTAAAATTCTGCGGCGAGAAATTGAGGTCAACTTTAGTCACATTCGATACCAACATTTTCCGGAATCGCAGTGCGGTGAGGGTGCCAAACAGTGTTCCATATTTACAAGATCGTGCAATTGTGCGTAATACGTGCCTATTGGGAGAATGCTTGTTGTAAAGGGACTGATTTGGGAAAAAATTGGTGAAGTGATGCGAACGATTGTGAAAGACTACCTCCTGCATGCGGAAGCCTGTGTATTTACCCGGGGTTTTTTGTGGGTGTTGCCTGGTTAACCGAATACTGGTGTGGAAATGGCTATGACCTGACTACTACCATGGAGGGATAATTTGGTAACGTACCCACTGTGCCAGAAGGCTGATGTACTGCACGTGGTTTGGTGATCGAAGGATGGTCGGTGATACGTTTCAGAGACACTAGATAGGAAAATAATCATTAGTTATCGAGGAAGCTTTAAGGACAGCCGGCACCCTTTGTGACAACGGCTTACCGATTACGGCTCGAGTGACAGGTATTGTGGCAGGTCCCGATTGGTTGTCCTGTCTGGCGGGGTTGACGCGGTCGATAGGTAATTCGATCCACTGTGAGGAGGAAGAGAGTGGATTCAGAATTATGCTCATATGGGGAAGGGGCCTAAATCTATAAGGAGTAGGGCTTCTTACCGTTCGAGAAGCGATTGAGCAGTGCTGCGGTCAGTGAGATACACGATCCGCTGCATGGGGAGTGGAGCGAGATTATTAGCTTAAGCTCTAGTCCCTAAGTGGTGCTAGGCTCGGGTATGAGTCTGTCTGGTCAACTCCTTACCGCTTTGTAAAATACTTGGACGATGTGAGGATCCACTCGTTCCAGTCGGTTGCATTGCTTCCTCAGTATTGGGCGTGATCCAGCCGCTCTATTATATCCGGTCAGGTGATGGAAGTCAGGTGATGGGAGTCACGTGACGTGGGGTGATATGGCAGACATCTTAGAGTGGGGTTTCTAGTGTAGCCGTGAATGGCCGTGAGATTAATCAAGTGCATCATGACCTGTCTGTATCGGCAGTGCTCAGGGACGATAGTGAGTAAAAGTGCAACAGTTGTGTTAAAAAACGTTTAGATGGAATGTCAAATTACATTCAAACACATTATACTCTGTCAGATTCACTTGTCCTTAATACTGTTTAAAGCTTATATTGTAACAGTATTTTCATTTACTCATGTTTAAGTAGTGTACCAACTACAGTAGATTAGTCCAGTCCTCACTTTTGTTCAAACCAGTCCGGATAGTGTTGAACTGGATTATGGACTTTAGTTCTTCTCTGTTCAGGAGCTGGGCGAGATTTCCACCCCTTTGCGGGAGCTTGATGAGTTTGAGGATTGTCCATTTCATATCATCAGCTGTATGATTCAGCTCTGTGTAGTGTTCCACCAGCGGCGCATTGGGCGTCTTGCATCTGATTCTGCTCCGGTGCTGGCAGATGCATGTCTTTGCTTTCTGGCTAGTTTGACCAACATACATTTTCTGGCAGGGGCATAGTATAGCATAGATCACATTACAAGTGTTGCAATTCCTGAATGATTTCATTTCGAAATTGATACCATTGTGCATGATGTTGCGAGCCTCAATTGTAAATTCACAAACATTACAGTTGCCACATTCCACATGCCCAGATAATGGTGAAAGTCCCCAGTTGGAATCTATGGTGGTACGTGGAGTGGGGATTGGAAGGGATGCCCTGACCAAATGGTCTTTCAGGTTCTTTTTTTTCCAGAATGCGAAGATGGGTCTCTCTAGCTGGATGGGGCCTGCATTTATGGTGGGCCAATGTCTCAGGATAGATTTCCGAATCCTGTTGGATATTGGGCAGAATGTGGTCACACAGGCTATTCTGTCCTTACTGTCCCGCGTTTTCGGTGTTAGGAGAGCATCGCGTGGACAGTACCAAGCTCTTTTGGATGCTGCTCTGACTAATCTTCCGGGATAGCCACGTGCTTTAAGTTTGTCTGATAACACATTAGCTTCCTTGAAGTAGTCTTCTTTATTCGAGCAATTGCGCCTTATCCTGAGGAATTGGGAATAGGGTAAGGAGTCTTTTAGGGCTCTAGGGTGATTGATACTGAACCTTAACAGAGTACTCCTCTCTGTGGGTTTTCCGTAGAGGCGTGTTAGTAGCTCGCCTTCACAACTGTAAATTGTTAAATCAAGGAAATCTATTTGGGTTTTATTGTGGGCCATGGTGAAGGTTAGGTCCGCACAATTGTTGTTAAGCCAGTGGAGAAACAGGTTCAGTGCAGTGGTGTCAAGGTTCCAGACTAAAAAAATGTTGTCAATATAACAACGCCACATGGAAATTCCTGTGAAGAATGGGTTACTGTCAGTTAGGATGACGCCAGATTCAAGTGCATCCATGAACAGTATTGCCAGGTTGGGAGCAAAAATTGCCCCCATGGATGTACCCTTTATTTGTTGGTAGTACATACCATCAAAGCTGAAAAATTTCCTAGAGAGGCATAATTGTAGCAGTTGGAGGATGAAGAAGGTTGGAACCCTATGTGGACGAGGTCTTGTATCCAAAACCATTTGAATCACCCGTAGAGCCGCTATCTGTGGGATGTTCGTATAGAGGGACTCTACATCCATGGTGCAGTGTGTTAGTGGCAGGATTAAAGGGGTAGTGCTCGATCAAATTTATCATTGCCATGCCAAAAACAAAAACCTTTATAAACAAGAGGCATGTGAACTCGCATAGAAGCCCAGCCCCACATACACTAGTGGTATACAAAGTCTTCCCACCCTTTACCCTCTATAATGGACAGCTCACTGAAGGGACCTCCGCACCTTTCGGTGCTGTGGTAAAGTTATGGACACATATGGTCACTGGAGACAACTCTTCTGCCCGCAGCTGTAGTGTAGGAAAGGCACTATAAATGTAAATGTAAATGTATGAAGCTTATATAGCGCATGACTTACCCTGGGGCATCTCCGCGCTTGCTTAGGGAACCCGTCCTGGTATTCCCCTGTGAGATAACCCTGGCAGGGTATCCACAAGGTGAAAGCCAGGCATCCCACCGCGAGGGGCCGATGTGGAGATTAAGCAAGCTATTGCCCAGAGTCGCAGAGTGTGAACCCGTGAGTCGAGAAGGCACCGGAGCGAGAATTAACGAGTCCGTGGAATTATTGAGCCCAAGACCCGCCGAGGCGGGGAATTGAACCCTGGTCCAGGGCCGAACTCAAGCTCCAGGTCTGCCTCCTCTAACCCCTGAGCCACACTTCTCCACTATACATTTACCGAAAGAGGTAGCACTTACTGATTAGCCAGTAGTACTCCAGTTGAGATGGTGGCATCTTCGTGGATAAATATGCAGGGCAGGATTCATTCTGGCAGAATGCTCCTGTCATAAAAATGTATTCCGCGAGCTTGTGGAATTCCCCTCGCTCACTGAGTTTTTTGCCATTTCGCTGAACTTTGCGTAGCGTGGCTACGCAAATTCCGCCCACCCCTTCTTAGGGCAAACAGTCTGAGTAGTTACTGAATAGTGAAGCTACAGTCCAAAGCTGATGTTTAAGACATCTTGGCAGAGGTGATTAGCTTAGCTTGTTTTGGTCTGTGGAGATGTATATTTCAAATATGCCGCATCATTTTAGGTGTATTTTTAAAATGGGAAGTGCACTCTTAATTTTAACAAACTTTTTAGTCTTATGACTGAAGAATGTGTCTGATTGCACATGTAGTCTCTCACGTGTTATGACTAAATATATGTTAGAGGTATAAAACTCTGGTATACACGTATCTGTATGTTTGTTTTGTATATAATGCCACTAGGAAAAGGCACAGAAACATGCATGCAATGTAATCACTCAGACATTAACCATAGATTTGTACATTTATCCAGTCACTGCTATCCCACTCAAACATTCAGTCAGGCACAACCCATACTCTTATCCACTCACTCAGGTACTACTGATGCACTCATGGATTGGCCCAAGCACTACTCTTACACTCATATTTTCCCTCAGGTACTTCCTATACAATCATACAATCATACAATCATCCAGTTACTACCACTGCAGTCATAGAATCGCTCAGGCAATATCTATTCATGTTTTTACTCTTTCAAGCACTACTCATACACCCTTGTCTTCAAGCATGCGTTAGTCTTGCACTTGTAGTTTGTCTAAAGTATTTCCCATGCACTGTTATAATCACCAATTCAGTGCAGCATCTCTTATGCAATCACCCATGCAGTACACTTGCATTGAACTTTTCCCTGAGGCACCGCTCATCCAGTCATGCTTTCTCTCGGACATTACCCACTACCCATCTATTTGTAAGTTTAATTGATATATGATGCCACTTTTAAAAGGTACAGACACATGCACGCATGTTCTCTGGAATATGGTGAGACTTTTAACAGACACAATGAAAAGGTTGCTGCCTTGTATTTGGCTAGGCCCAATACTCTTAGTAGTTGCTGAATAGTGGAGCTGCAGCCCAAAAGGGAGGCTTAAGACATGTTGGCATCGGGATTAGTGATTAGGTTAGCTCTTACTGGTCTATGAAGAGGCACAGTTCAAGTATACAGCATACTTTAGGTGTCTCTTTAAAATGGGAAGTCCAGTCTGTCAAGCTTAAGGGACTTTTTAGTCTTATGACAGAGGTATGTCTGGAGATTCATCATTCTACTGCCTTGCCTGATGGGATTTGGACCCTTGCTGCTGGTGTAGCGAACTTGCACTGTGAAGCCCCGTGTGCTTACAGCTGGAAAAACGCTGCTCCTCGCCGGACCCGCTCCGCGGGTCCCGCTTCGTGGTCCTTGACTCTTGGGTGCAGGAGTCAGAAAGGATTGCTGTGGGCATAAGTGTTGCAGGGCTGCGAGCGTGTTGGCAACTGGACTCAAGTTCCCAGGAGTCCCTGCTGTTGCTGACCTGCCCGAGTCACCTGGGCAGCTCTCCCTGTTTGGACACGCCCCCATCAGCCTGCTCAAATTCACCGGACCTGCTAACCTCGTGGGATTCGTCATTCTACTGCCTTGCCTGATGGGGTTTGGACCCTTGCTGCTGGTGTAGCGAACTTGCGCTGTGAAGCCCCGTGTGCTTACAGCTGGAAAAACGCTGCTCCTCGCCGGACCAGCTCCGCGGGTCCCGCTTCGTGGTCCTTGACTTTTGGGTGCAGGAGTCAGAAAGGATTGCTGTGGGCGTAAGTGTTGCAGGGCTGCGAGCGTGTTGGCAACTGGACTCCGGTTCCCAGGAGTCCCTGCTGTTGCTGACCTGCCCGAATCACCTGGGCAGCTCTCCCTGTTTGGACACGCCCCCATCAGCCGGCTCAAATTCACCGGACCTGCTAACCTCGTGGGATTCGTCATTCTACTGCCTTGCCTGATGGGGTTTGGACCCTTGCTGCTGGTGTAGCGAACTTGCGCTGTGAAGCCCCGTGTGCTTACAGCTGGAAAAACGCTGCTCCTCGCCGGACCCGCTCCGCGGGTCCCGCTTTGTGGTCCTTGACTTTTGGGTGCAGGAGTCAGAAAGGATTGCTGTGGGCGTAAGTGTTGCAGGGCTGCGAGCGTGTTGGCAACTGGACTCCGGTTCCCAGGAGTCCCTGCTGTTGCTGACCTGCCCGAGTCACCTGGGCAGCTCTCCCTGTTTGGACACGCCCCCATCAGCCTGCTTAAATTCACCGGACCTGCTAACCTCGTGGGATTCGTCATTCTACTGCCTTGCCTGATGGGATTTGGACCCTTGGTGCTGGTGTAGCGAACTTGCGCTGTGAAACCCCGTGTGCTTACAGCTGGAAAAACGCTGCTCCTCGCCGGACCCGCTCCGCGGCTCCCGCTTCGTGGTCCTTGACTTTTGGGTGCAGGAGTCAGAAAGGATTGCTGTGGGCGTAAGTGTTGCAGGGCTGCGAGCGTGTTGGCAACTGGACTCCGGTTCCCAGGAGTCCCTGCTGTTGCTGACCTGCCCGAGTCACCTGGGCAGCTCTCCCTGTTTGGACACGCCCCCTTTCACCCCTCCTCCCATAAATTGCGTTTGTCATCCCCGCTGCGTGGGAGCGTCCCGGGAGAAGCCCGGGACAAGGGCGGGACCGTCTAAGGCCGTCATAGGCCGGAGTAGGCTGGGCTGGGCCTACCCTCTTGCGTTAGATACCTGAGTTCTGGTCTTATCATCTGATATAGCTCTCCATACACTACCATCTCACTTAAGTAGAAATGCCTTCTCCGGCAAGGGAGGGTACCCCCATGAAGCAGGGAGGGGTTAAAAACAGGACCCTAGATAACTACTTTCCCCGGGCCGTGGGAGATGGGGATAAGGAGAGCACCTTAATCTGGCTCAGGGCAGAGCGGAGACGCTCTATAGATAACTTGAAACACAGGCCCCTTGGTGAACATTCTACCTCACTCAGGGAAGAGCCGACCTCTATAGATGATGTCCCCCTCCTGCTGAGGGATTGCACCAACACCCCACTAGTCCCATCTACGAGTTTAACCCCAGCAATCAGCCCGAGCCCAAGCAGGGTGACCATTGACTTAATTTCCCAACCCCCCCCCAGCCCCCAAAGCTAGGAAAGCCAAACCCAAGCCAGCTGCTGCACAAGGAGCATATGGGCCCCCCCCCAAACAAACGTAGGAGGAAGTCGAGGGGTGCTCAGGGTAAAAATAAATCAAAAATTCCTCACTCTGAGTTTGGGAGGACATCAAAACTCCCCCCTCCGACTGAGAGATCAGTGGATGAAGTACACCCCAAACCCTCTGTACAGGCTGCCATTGCTCCCGCTCTGATAAAAGACATAGGGAATAATATTGCTAATGTCCCCCTTTCTGTTGTCCCGCTAGGTAACCTGGAATTTCTGCTCAGGTCGTTACTACTACCAATCAGTGAGAGCATCAAAAAGGTTGAGATCAGACTTACTATCCTGGAGGCTACATTAAGCAGCATGAAAACCCCGGCTGGCCTCCAGGGAAGATCTCCGGAGCTCATTCCCATTCCCACGGTTCCCCAGCAGCCCCCAAATAGTGCAGTGAGCTCAGCCCCCCCACAGGCTGCGAATGCCGAGGACCCTCCACAACCCTCAAGGACTAACTCTGCACCAACCAAATCACTTAATTCCAATAGGTCCGCTCCCCCCGTAGACCCTGTCCCTCTAGCACAACCTGCAGACAGTGCTGCTCCAGCACCTTTAATGAAGCCTCCCCCCAGGCCACGTAGGCCTAATCTACCCCCAGAGGCAAATGATTACACGGTAGTCATGGCGGGCGTTCCCCCACTTGAAGCAGGGGAAGCTGAGGACTTTTGCTTCTTAAAAAGCAGGGTAATCAAGTGGCTAAACATGAACAGACCCCTCCCGGTACATCTAAACAATGAAATCATAATGGTTAGAAGGGTGCCCTGGGTGGGGAGAACACACAAATCCATAATAGGGGATTGTATATTGGTGAGCTTCAGGGATGCTGGAACTGTCTCTCACATATGTCAAGGAAAGAATAGATCACAGGAATCAACTATTCAAACCCTTCATGTGTCTTTCTTCTTTCCCCCTATCCCTGCCCCTGTACACCCGTCTCAAACCTATGATAACTGGACGAGAGTTGGTCGGAGGGGAAGACATCACGAATTTAACCCCAGGCCACTATTTAGCCGCCCAGAGCCACCCTTTCACACTTTAAACCGGTTCGATTGTTTGAACAGCCTTGAGGGGGTTGATTGACAAACGGATATTGTCCCTTTAGGAGATGGGAAAAAAGGGGCTTTAGCAGAGGAGTTGGAGCAGCAAAGTCCCTTGGCACAGCAAACTTCATCTAGCTGGGTCGGGAAGTCTGTGTTAGATGGGTCCAGGGTTATAGATATTGAAAGTATAGAAGGGAGAGATGGGCTGGACGTAAAAGGGTCAGAGATTGAGACACAAATGGGGCCTCATGGGGGAACAGAGCAGAGTTGTGAGGAACTGAGAATGATTTCTTGGAACATAGCAGGTTTGGCAGCCAAATTTAACAACAAAGAGTGGCTTGATTACATCAGAAAATTCCATGTAATCAGCCTGCAGGAGACATGGGCCCCGAAGAACAATTTTCACTTGCAGGGGTATAAGTGTTTCTTTGTACCCGCGTAAAAATCTAGATCAGGGAGAGCCATGGGAGGACTATCCATTTACATAGATTTAGACCTCCCGGGCAGTTGGTCTTCCCCAGATTCAAGTCAAGTCAAGTCAAAAATTTATATAGCGCGCTACATACCCAGAGGGTCTCAAGGTGCTAGGAGAGGGGTGGGGAATTACTTGTCGAATATGCACGTTTTAAGTTGCTTTCTGAATGCTAGGTGGTTCTGAGTAAGGCGAAGGTGAGTGGGAAGTGAGTTCCAGGTTTTAGCTGCCAGGTAGGAGAAGGATCTACCTCCCATGGTGGTTTTGTTGATGCGAGGTACAATGGCAAGGGCTTGGTTGGCGGATCGTAGCTGGCGGGCGGGGGTGTAGAAGGACAGTCTTGTGTTGAGGCATTCGGGTCCGATTTCGTAGAGTGCTTTGTGTGCGTGGGTTAGGAGCCGGAAAGTAATCCTCTTATTGACAGGGAGCCAGTGGAGGTTTTTCAGGTGACCAGAGATGTGATCTTTACGCGGGATGTCTAATATGAGCCTGGCTGAAGCGTTCTGGATGCGTTGGAGTTTTTTCTGGAGTTTTGCGGTGGTACCGGCGTAGAGGGTGTTTCCGTAGTCCAGACGGCTCGTGACCAGAGCGTGGGTGACTGTTTTTCTAGTTTCGGTGGGGATCCAGCGAAATGTTTTTTTGAGCATGCGAAGAATGTTGAAGCAGGATGAAGAAACGGCGTTGACTTGTCTGTTCATCGAGAGGGAGGAATCCAGGATGACGCCCAGGTTCCGTGCGTGGTCTGTCGGGATGGGTGCTTTTCCAAGGGCCTCTGGCCACCAAGAGTCGTCCCAGGCAGAGGGGGAGGTTCCTAGGATGAGGACTTCTGTTTTGTCTGAGTTCAGTTTCAGACGGCTGTGCTTCATCCATTCGGCTACTTCTTTCATTCCTTCATGCAGGTTGGTTTTGGCAGTGTTAGGGTCTCTGGTGAGTGATAGGATTAGTTGAGTGTCGTCGGCGTAGGAGATGATGTTGAGGTTGTGTTGGCGTGCGATGACCGCGAGGGGGCTCATGTATACGTTGAAGAGGGTGGGGCTGAGTGAAGATCCTTGTGGTACGCCGCAGATGACTTCAGTGGCCTCTGAGTGGAATGGTGGGAGGCGGACTCTCTGGGTTCTTCCGGTAAGGAACGAGGTGATCCAATCCAGTGCTTTTCCTTGGATTCCGACGTTTCTTAGGCGTTGTAAAAGGGTGCTATGACAGACCGTGTCGAAGGCTGCGGAGAGGTCGAGGAGGATGAGGGCGACTGTGTCTCCATTGTCCAGTAGAGTTCGAATGTCGTCTGTTGCTGCGATGAGGGCGGTTTCAGTGCTGTGCTTGGCTCGGAAGCCGGATTGTGAGGAGTCGAGGGATTTGTTGGTTTCGAGGAATGCGGCGAGCTGGTTGTTGACCGCTTTCTCAATGACTTTGGCCGGGAATGGAAGGAGTGAGATAGGGCGGTAGTTTTTGAGTTCGGTGGGGTCAGCTGTGGGTTTCTTCAGGAGGGCGCTGAGTTCGGCATGTTTCCAGCTTTCCGGGAAGGTTGCGGAGTTGAGGGAGCAATTGATGACGTGTCGGAGGTGCGGTGCTATGATGGAGTCTGCTTTGTTGAAGATGTGGTGAGGGCATGGGTCTGTGGGGGATCCTGAGTGGATAGAGTTCATCAGACGGATGGTGTCCTCGGTGGAGATTGGCTTCCAGTCATTGAGGATGTTCAGGGGGGGTGGGGGTCCTGCAGGGGGTTGGGTGGGTTGGTCTTCGGGTTGGCTGTCGAAGCTGTTGTGGATGTCTGCAATTTTGTTGTGGAAGAATGAGGCTAGGGAGTCGCAGAGGGCTTGAGAGGGGGTGATGTCGTTGGAGTTGGCTGAGGGGTTGGTGAATTCCTTGACGATGTTGAATAATTCCTTGCTGTTGTGGGCGTTGTTATCTAGTCGGTCCTTGAAGGCGGCTTTCTTTGCATTCCGGATCAGTCGGTGGTGTATGCGGGTGGCGTTTTTGAAGGCGTCCTTGGTGCTGGTGGTTGGGTCTTTTTTCCAGGCCTTCTCAAGGGAGCGACAGAGTTTCTTTGATTTCTTAAGATCATCGTTGAACCAGGAGGCCTTCTTGCTGCCTAGTTTGATTTGTCGTTTTTTCAGTGGTGCTAGGATGTCGGCGCTGTTGGATAGCCATTGGGAGAGGTTGGTGGCTGCTTGGTCTGGGTTTGAGGAGTGGGTAGGGGGGTTTTGAAGAAGCGATGAGGAGATCTGGTCGATGGTGATTTTGTTCCAGTTTCTTTGCAGAGTGGGTTGGGGGTGGTTGTTGGGTGTGGGCTTGTTGTAGGTAAAGTGAACGCAGCTGTGGTCCGTCCAAAGGAGAGCTGTGGTGTGGCTGAAGGAGACATGTTTGCTGGAGGTGAAGATAGGGTCGAGTGTGTGACCTGCGATGTGGGTGGGGGTAGTGACAAGTTGTTTAAGTCCGAGGTTGGCGAGGTTGTCCAAAAGGGTGGTTGTGTTGCGGTCGTTGTTCTTTTCAAGGTGAAAGTTGAGGTCACCCAGAAGGATGTAATCCTCGGAGGGGAGAGCGTGTGGGGTGATGAAGTCCGTGATATCTTCACTGAATTGTGCGCGGGGTCCTGGTGGCCTGTAAAGGAGGGTGCCTCTGAGTGTGGTCTTGGGGTCGGTGTGGATCTGGAAGTGAAGGTGTTCAGAGTTGGCGAGATTGACGTCTGAGCTGGTTGAGATGCGGATGGATTTCTTGTGGACGATAGCGATGCCTCCTCCTGTTTGCTTGATGCGGTCCTTACGGATGATCTTATAGCCTTCCGGGATGGCAATGGTGATGTCTGGGGCTGATGAGGCGTTCATCCATGTTTCTGTTAGGAAGGCGACGTCCGGAGAGATGGTGTCTAGTAGATTCCAGAGGTCAATGTCATGCCTGTGGACCGAGCGGGTGTTGAGCAGGATGCATTGTAAGTGGTTGGGGTCGGATAACTGTTGTGTGTGCGTAGATGAGGAGTTGTTCTTGGTGCCGTCGAACTTGCAGGAGATGCAGGAAAAGGGGCCATGGGTGTGTCCGGGGGCGGCTAGGACGCAGTTGGGGGAACGGCCGGTGTTAAGGGCTAGGAGGGTGGTGGCATCGTACGTAATGCGGGAGGGTAGGACATTACGAGGACCAGGGGCTCTGGCGCTGGGCGCGGTCCAGGCGCGGACGGGCGTAGACGGGCTTACCTTTGGCGCACCTTCGGCGCGGCCGAAGCGCGTGGACGCTGCGCGTTGTGTCATTGGTCATAAATGGAGAGAGGGGGGGCGGAGCGTGGGAGGGGCAGCAGGGAGGCGGTAGCGAGGAGGGTAGGTGGGCCAGGGGAATGAACAACAGGGAAATGGAGGGCGGGATAGAAAGTCAAGAAACGGGGGGCAGGAGGATTAAGGGTCCGAGCCACAGCAGGGAAATATTATCAAAGTAGTACAGATAGCTTAGAAATTAAGCATTCAAAGACCCAGCGCACAATGTACAATAGCCAAATGCATCAATTACAGACAAGCATTCAGAGACCCAGCGCACAATGTACAATAGTCAAATGCAGCAATTACAGACAACAGCAAACTCGCGCTATTAAGGGTGATTACAGCACGATGCTCGGCGCTATAATCTGGTGAGGAGCGCTAAATAGGATTCCTAAGGGATTCAAGCAGTTCGGTTCACCGGGAAGGGGCTAAGATTCACTGTTTTTAATATCTATAACAACGAGATCGCTGGAGACCACACCTCACTTGTAGCTGAATTGGATTATAGGTTGGGTCAGGAAATAACAGTCCAGAAAAAGGGGCAGTCATATGCGCTGCTGGTCATGGGAGACTTTAATTGCCACCTTGGTCCGGCATTGGTCCCAACAAATATAGATTGGTCCCAATGCCCCATGGAGAAGGGGCCGCATTTCTCCCACACGTCGACAGGGTCAGCTTTCAATATGCTCCGGCTCAAGTATGACCTTGAGCATACTATTAATATGATAGGCACACAGAAGGATGGTACACTCCCATCCACATTCAAGGGCAGAGGATGCTCATCCGTTATAGACTACATCCTGGTCTCAAGATCCCTGCTAAATAAGATAATTAGTGTAGGGATAGAATGGAGCAGTTTCAGCGACCACAACCCACTTGTTTTGGAGCTGATGTATAGGGTGGGTTCAAAAAGCAGAGACCATCGCACAATCGCGGAGAGGGTAACAGATCAAGGCAGGAGATTAAAGTGGTCCAAAATAGATGGGGAAAAGTTTTACAAGGCCCTGGTGGACGCTGGTAAATCTGCTATTAATGACTGTTTAGACACAGAAGTCCATGGACCAAGGCTACTGGAAGCATTCGGTCAGATTGCCAATCTGATTGATGGTCTATTAAAAACTAGTGCGCCCACAAGGAACCATGGTAACCCTCGATGGTTCGATAAAGATTGTTCAAAAGCATTGAGGGAGCTTAAAAGCAGCCTTAAATTTAAACCAAGGGACCCCCAAAAAATCAAGGCGTGCAGGGAGAAATATAAGAAAGAGACCAAGAGGAGGAAACTCGCTCTGCAGGGAAAAGCGTGGGCAGACCTAAGAGAAGCAGGGGAAAGAAAGGATTTAGCGGGTTTTTGGAGAATCATCAACAAACCCACTTTCCAGGAAAACGACACCCCTGAGATAGGGTCTAACATCCTTCCAGAACAGTGGGTCACTCATTATAGGGGTCTGTATAATCATGAGCCCGGCACTCCCGTAGAGTCACCTGAAATCCCAACTCAGGCTTCAACGGTTGTATTCACTATCAAGGAGATCACTGCTGGGATAGAGGGTGTGACCAAAAACAAAGCCCTTGGCCCTGACGGAATCCCCCCGACCTGTTTCTGAGTAACATAGAACTCTGGGCCCCCTTAATGACCAGGGTCATAAACACTGCCATCACCTGTGGTCTGCCACCGTCCTGGTCCAAAGCTATAATTGTGCCGATTTTTAAGAAGGGCAATAGGGACGACCCCAAGTGCTATCGTCCTATCTCCCTGATTGATGTATCGGCTAAACTCCTAGGTAGGGTGATCCTCAACAGACTGTCCGAGTGGACCGAAGAAAATAACATCTTCTCGGACACTCAATATGGATTTAGGACAGGGAGGTCCACCAATGATCAATGCCTGAACCTTTACATGCTGACTGCCAAATACACCATGGCCAGTGATGAATCGATCTACATGGGATTCATGGACTTGGCAGCGGTATTTGATCACGTCAACAGGGATAAACTGTGGGACATGATGTCTCGTATGGGGATAGAGAGTGGCCTAATCAACATACTTAGGGAACTGCATAGTGACACCACGGCTAGGGTTCGATTTAACAGGGAGGGGGGGATGACCTACTCTTTTCCCTGCATGAGTGGAGTCCGGCATGGCTGCATTCTCGCACCTTTTTTGTTCTCCCTTTATATTAACAATCTGGAGCAGTATCTGTTAGGTTTAAAGGCAGATTGCCCAAGGGTGGGGTCGCGTCATATTCCTGTTCTGCTTTACGCAGATGACGCGGTCCTGATTGCACGGATTTGTTAAGTTCATGGGTGCCCTAGATCTCTCTGTTAACCTGGGCAAATCCTATGTGCTCCTGGCTGGTAAAAAAACTCCTTCTAAATTCACTTACACAATAGGAAGTCACATAGTAGAAGAGGTTAAAACGTTTCCTTATCTAGGTGTAACTTTTGATGGTGCCTTACAGTTTAACTCCCTGTTGGAGGAGCGCTGCAGTAAAATGATCGCTTCTAATGGGGCAATAGCAAGCTACGGCAGGAGGTTAGGTAGATGGAGCCCGGAACAGGTGATGAACCTGTATAGCTCCATATCATGCTCTAAAGTAATTTATGGGGCAGAAGTATGGGGCTTTGTCAACACCACAAGAATCGAACGGGAGGAAAACAAATACCTAAAATCCATCCTGAGGGTACCCCCAAGTACAGCTGGCTTCATAGTACACAGGGAATTAGGGAGGCCACACCTAGATGATTTGGTAAAACTCAGGCCAATCATGGCCTGGTTAAAAATCTGGGTTAATCCTGATGCGTCTCTGAGCAGAGAAATTTTATCGGATAGTTTAGAGAGGGACAAATGTATGAGAATTCCCTGGCTCAATTATGTAAAGAACACCCTAGAGGAGCTAGGTTTGGGAATCTCTTCACCAACCCTACAACAATTGTAGCCCAGCACAAGATGCAAGTAAAGAAAATCTTCCTAGAGCTGAAAAGTCAACGTAGAGCTGAGGCTGAAGGGCTTAAAAAGACAGTGAGGGCCCACAACCTGGTGAAGAGCGTTGAGGGAATGGAGCCATATTTGTACCTTATGCACAATGCACAGGACAGATTCTTGATGTGCCGTTTTAGGCTGAACCTACTCCCATTTATGTTGGCATCACCAGCAGGGTTTGCAACATCAATTGAACAGAAGGGATCCTGCGGCTGCGACAATAGGTCTCCGCAGGATTCCCTTCACCTTGTTTTACTCTGCCCTTTTTTTACAATGCCCAGGCGCAGATTTCTTGTAAAAGTTTTAAAGCAAGCTAAAAAAATTTAATGACTTTTTATCATGTAACTATGTATGTGCTTTTATGGTGATTTTTAATCATCGAATAAAGATTCCTTGAATTGAATTGACTGAGGTATGTTTCTGCTTGCACATCTATTCTCTCATGTGTTATGTCGAAACGGATGGTAGAGGTATAAAACCTTGATATACATGTATCTGTATGTTTTTGTTATTTATGATTCCACTAGAAAAAAGCAGAGACACATGCATGCCATATAAACCATCAGACCTTAACCATAGATTTGTGCAATCACCCAGGCACTACTTTCCCACTCAAAAATGTAGTCAGGCACTACCCATGCTCTTAACTACTCACTGTGATATTACTGATGCACGCATAGAGTGCCCCAAACATTACCTTTACACTCCTATTTACTCGCAAGGGGTTCCCAGGCAATCATACAATCATCGAGTTACTAGCACTGCAGTCATAGAATCACTCAGGCAGTACCCATGCACTTTTTTTGTTCTTTCAAGCACTACTCATACACTCTTGTCTTCAACCATGTGGATCTTTGCTCTTATGGTTTGTGTAAGGTATTTCTCCTGCACTGATCTAATCACTCATTCATTACTGCTGCATTAACCCAGGCACTACTGTTATACTGAATTATTCACTCAGGTGCTACCCATTTAGTCATCATCCATTCTCTCAGGCATTACCAGTACTCATCTATTTGTACATTTCTTTGATATATGATGCCACTTTAAAAGTTACAGACACAAGCATGCATACTCTCTGGAATATGGTGGGACTTTTACCAGACATATTGAAAAACTTGGTGCTTTGCATTTGGCTAGGCGGAAGACTCTGAGTAGTTGGTGAATAGTGAAGATGCAGCCCAAAGGTGAGCTTTAAAATATGTTGGCAGAGGGATTTGTGATTATGTTACTTTATATTGGTCTATAGAGATGTACACTTCAAGTATGCTGCAGAATTTGCGCTAGGAGTGTTCAGGAGACGGAAAACTGATAAAGTACAGGTGTGTTTCACATCCTTTTCACTCCTCCTGGCAAAGAGAGCAATAGCCACGCACTGGCAATCCCCGGGGGGACCCCCAAAAGAGGCCTGGGTGGGAGCAGTCAAAAAGTGGGGCACAGCAGAAGAGGACCCGATCTGGACGAAGAAGCGAAGGGAACGCGCAAACAACTAATATCCATGGAATGAGCGCATTTACTATACCAGTTCAGTCAGCAAACCACACGAGCAGAGCCAGCCAAGGCACCCCATGCCCAGACAGCCTCCAACACACCAATGGGACCAGATGACAGATGCAGCGAGTCACAGCACACGCATATTGGAGATGCCCTATCACAATCCTCGCCTTAAAAGCATAGACCCAGAATAAGACAGGGGAAAGAGTGGAGCCCCCTCCGTCAACAGTAACCAGTTGCCAAGTAGCCACACACACCTACACATTGGACCTACTCTCCCCCTCCCTTCTGCACACACTCTCCCTCCCTGCAGACCCCTAACCAGTACCCCAGTGCAACGCCCAGGTTCTGAGTTAAGGACACCAGCCAGCAGCATAGAGAACATCATTAGGGGACAGGCACCGTTGCCCAATTACTCGGGCAGAATACTATGACTCCCAAAAGTACCAGGGGTAGACGTTGCTCCACGACCAAGCTATAGGCCTACAGGCATATCCCAGGACACATATGAAAGTCGGAGATGGCCTCAACATGTTTGTAACACCAGGACTGTAATGATATCCAGTGGCAGCTAAGGAAGATAGTAACCGCCAATGTACACTTAAGTGCTTAAACATTCTCTGTCTACCTATGCATGTAACTCAAGAATGAAAAATGGTTTGCTTCACTGTATCTGAAGTGTTAAAACCTAATAAAAATATCTAAACCAAAAAAAGTATGCTGCAGAATTTTTTAGAGTCTCCTTAAAATGAGAAGAGTAGTCTGTAAAATGTAAGAGACTTTTTAGTCTTATGACTGAGGCATGTGTCTGAGTGTTCATGTATTCTCTCATGTGTTATGTTGAAGAGATGTTAGAGGTGTAAAACTCTGGTACACATGTATCTATGTTTCCTTTACATATGATGGCACTCTGAAAAGGCACAGATACATACATGCTATGTAATTCCTCAGATATTGACCATATATTTGTGCATTCATCCAAGCACTACTATCCCATCCAAAGTTCAGTCAGGCAGTACTGATGCACTCATCAACTCAATGCAGTACTACTGATGCACAGATAGAATGTTTCAAGCATTACACTTACAGTCTTACATTCTCTCTGGTGCTTCTTATACAGTCATACACTCATCTAGTTGCTATCACTGCTGTCATAGAATTACTCAGGCTGTACCTATCCAGTTTCTTATTCTTTCAAACAATACTCATACTTTCATGTCTTCAACCACGTGTTAGCCTTGCACTCATGGTTTGTCTAAGGTATTTCCCCTGCACTTATCTAATCACCCATTTAGTACTGCTGCTCTCATGCAATCACCCAGGCAGTATTCTTGCACTGAACTAATCACTCAGGCGCTACACATCTAGTCAACTATTTTCTCAAGCATTGCCCACTACCCATCTATTTGCATATTTCTTTAATATGTGATGGCACTTTTAAAAGGTATAGATACATGCATGTATGCTCTCCAGAATATTGTGGGTCTTTTAACAGAGACATTGAAAAACTTGCTGTTTTGTATTTGGTAGGCTCAACACTCTGAGTAGTTGTTGAATAGTGAAGCTACAGCCCAAAAGTGAGGTTTAAAACTTGTTAATAGTAGGATTAGTGATTAGGTTAGTTCATATTGATCTATGGAAATGCAGACTTCAAATAAGCCGCATCATTTTAAGTGTTTCTTTAAAATGGAAAGTGGACTCTGTCAAGGTTAAGGGACTTTGTAGTCTTATGACTCAGGTATGTATTAGCCTGCACATATTTTCTCACATGTATTAATTCTATAGAGGTGGAAGAGGTATAAAATGGAGGTATAAAACACTGATGTATATGTATTGGTATGTTTTGTTTACATATGATGCCATTAGGAAAAGGTACATAGATATACATGATAGTTTTTAGGAATATAGTGAGAATTACATCTATTTACTCAAGCACTAGGTGTGCACTGATGAAAAGAAGTTATTTTCTCTCTTTGACTCATCAATTCACTTAGGCATTCTTATACAGGTATGCAAACAAGGAGGCACTACTTATACACAGTTTTAATCACTTAGACATTAACCATACATGCATATAATCACTTAGACACGACTATTCCACTCAAACATTTACTCAGCCACTACCTACTCACTCATGTATTCACTGAGACACCACTGATCCACTTGTGTAATGTTCAAAGTATTACTATAATACTCATACTTTCTCAGAGGTATTTCCCATACATTCGTACATACCTCTGCAGCAATAGAATCACGTAGGCAGTATGCGTGCATTCATGCATTATCTCAAGCTCTACCCAAACAGGCTTGCAATAAACCATGCTTTAGGCTTATAGTCATAGTTTCTCTCAGGTATTTTTCATGCAGTGATGCAATCACCCAGGCAGTATTGGTGCACTTATTCAAATATTGAGGCACAACTCTAGCACTGAATTATTGACTTAGGCAGTAGCCATTTAGTGATACATTTTGTTAGGCACTACATATGAACTCATCCAATGATCCTACCATTACTCTTACATTTATGCTTTTACTTGGGCACTACCATGCAGTCTTACCGTTAAGGAGAAACTACCTATACACATACTACTCCTCTTCCCTCTTCCAGCATCTCTCTAGCCTCTTTGTGCACTTCTCATGCTTGTTTTGCGCTTCTCCTGCTCTTACTGCACCTCTGTTGCCTCTTTCTGCACCTCACTTGTTTCTTTCTGCACTCCTCTTAACTTTTTTATACCCCTTTTCCTTCTTTCCTTGCACCTCTCTTGTTTCTTTGTTCACCTCTGGTATCTTTTTATGTATTTAAATCAAAATTATTCACCACATAGATCGGACTGTGTTCAAGGGAATGTGTTACTCATCCTGATGTGGAAGCACATAGTGTTTACTTAAATACCCCTCACACACCAAAAGGGCCCTTGGTGGCATGCTTCATCATAGGGGTCTTCCCATCCTGCTGTGGGACAGGGCGTGCTGTGACCTACGACTACGTGGGAGCACTGTTTTACCAATACTATGTGTAGTGATTGGGTAGTGAGAGGAGAGGTCGGGAGTGAGTATGGGTAAGTGATTTAAAAAGGACCTGGCCTCCTGGACTTAAAAAATATTAATAGGTCGTCGAGGCTGGACCTGTTAAAAAGGGGATACGGAGATGTCCTGCCTATGATGTGCGGATACTCCTATAAAGTCAACATGTTTCGAAGCAAAGGCTTCTTCATCAGAACTGAAAGATGCCCTCAGTACTCACTATGTAAATGTCCCCAATGGGTGTACTATATACAAAATTGATAAAATGGAAAAATGAAAGATGCATGAATATTATGCACTTAATACAATACCCAATGTCAATGTCAATGTCAGAAGTTCTTATATAGCGCAGCTTGTCACCGTGAGGTCTCAAGGCGCTTCAATAGTACCATGTATGTGTTAAATATGTAGTGTAGGAGGTAATACTCCATGAGCCTCTTGCAATGGGTAGGGAAGGGAGTCGTCAAACAGCTGTTTTGGTCGATACAGCCTAGCCTCAAAATAACGCCTACCCGCGACTCCGTGATCAGTGATGTCATCAGTGATGTAATCAGTGATATCACTGACCATGTCATGAATGATGTAATATGTGATATCATCAGCAGTACATTGTGAGTTATAGTTAGCTCAACTAACTATAATGGCAGAAATATTCTGGTTTTGTACGAGTGAAATGCCCAACAAACTATAACATTCCTGAAACCTGTGTTTTTTTCAGTGAATTTCCAAGGATTTTAAAATGCTAATTTCGAACTATAATTTATCTGAAACCTATGTTTTTTAGTGAATTACAAAGGTTTTTTAAATGTTAATTTCTAATTATAACGTTCATTAAACTTATCTTTTTTTCAGTGGTTTTAAATTATCATTCCATTCTCAACCTAGTGAAAACAGCCGACTTTTCCGAAGAATCTAATTTTGTCTATAATTTCTTTGAGAGAAGAATAGTAACTTTTTGGTGTTCCATTTTATCAATAGCTTCCATTTTCACTATTGGTTGTTTTTCCAATTTCAAAAGTTCTCGATTAAATGTCGAACACTCTTGCAGTGTTCGCGTTAGGCAAACTATAAACGTCTTTTCTCCAATTTTCTTGTATATTATTTCAGGTGCAATGTTTTCATTTGCAAACAAGTTTGTTAAAAGCCGAATTTGTAAAGCTTCTTTGTCATGTTTTGTCTATATACAAATTATTTTATCTTGAAGAATTTTTCCAGAATGTTCATCACTTGCTTGTTGCATATTCTTAATACGTTCTTTATATTAAAAATGTGACCAAATGTTGACAATTCGGAAGATTTCCTAGTGTCTTTATGGACAAGTTTTTCAAAAAACGTTTTTCCTTTCACAGGGATAAGTTGTAGTATGTCACCAAATACAACTACATGGTTTTCTTCAAATAGAACATAATAATCTGTTTTTGAAATCTGTTGCATTCTTAAATGTACAAAGGCATGCATCAAGTTTGAGACCATGCTCACCTCATCAATGATTAGAAGTAAAATTTTCTTCAGTCCTCTTGACACTTCATAACAAGCTTCTCTAGATAGCTTCTGATATTCCAATTTTTTTCATGTTCAATTGGTAGCACGAGTAATCGATGTAAAGTAATCCCTTTAATGCTGTGTGCTGCTAATCCAGTTGGAGTTGTTACATCACAAGATAATTGGCAGCCAGTAGCTTTGTGTCGATAACTGGTGAAAACTTTAATTAAGAAACTTTTTCCTGTTCCAGCTTGACCACTGATGTACATTAGAATGGGTTTAAATGATGGGCATTCGCAATATTTGTTTCATGTAGCAAACTGTGCTGTATCTGTAGTGAAACTTGCTCATATCTTTCTTTTTATTCAATTTTTAGTTGTTTTTCCAACTTTCTCAAATCAATAATATCCTGTTGTGTTTATTGCATTGTCATTTCTACTTCATTCTTGGCTATTGATGCTTCATTTTTAACAATTGGTTGTCCTAGTGGATCTTGACTTAATGGAGCAGGACTTTGACTATCTTGAGAACTGTCTCTAGCTATTTCAGATGCAATAGTAGTTTCTTGTTTAATCTCTTCATTTAACATTAATAGATAAGTAGGGAAAATTGTGCATTGAATGTTATCTTTAGATGCATTAAAATAATCTTTATAGCAGCCAAAATCTCCAAGTACTTCCGCTTAACTACGCCAAGGTTTGAAGAGTTGCAATAGTGCTAAATAGAAAAATGTCCTTTTTTCTGGAGTTTCAAGACTCAGTTTTCTGTAGTTAATAAGATTTCCTTTGGTATGTTGTACCAAACATCCATTCAATATCATTTTGCTTAAAACTGTAATGTTGCAGTACTTCATAGAGACATACATTTTCCAGATGTGGACTCCTTTTGGGATAATACTTAACCAACATATTAGTTTTATCAATACGTGTACTTTCTGGTTCCTTCAATGCTAAGTATTCAGGGGCAAATTTATGTCGGACTTGGTTCACGTTTACGCCGCCATTGTGTGACACAACAGCGCGGAAACGTGGCCATCCCTGCAACCTATTTACAACGTGACGCATCTAGGCAGATGCATCACGTTGTAAAGCCCTGCGCCACATGGAACCTGCGTCAGGTATCATGTGGGCGTTCTGTCGCAGGGTGGGCGTTCCCTCGTAGGAAAGCCCCGTAAAACTGACGCAGTGAAATCTACAAGATTTCACAGAGTCAGTTTTACGACGCTGCTGTGTCAAATCCTTACGCCTGCTTCAAGCAGGCATAAGGAGTGACGCACCACGTTATGTATGGGTGGCCTCTGTACATTGCAGGAGTTGCGTCGCACTTGCGACGCTACTCCAGCAATGCACCGCCCGTACACCACAAGATGAGTCACGCATCTGCCCTTCCTTGCACCATGGTGCGCCGCATTGTAAATGCGGTGCATCTGTGGTGCCGCAAGGAGGGAATTGGGTGACACATTAGTTCTGGCGCATCCCTGCTGATTTGCAGAGATGCACCAGAACTCATAAATCTGCCCCTCAATTTCTTGAAGACATTTCATAACTCCGTTTTATGTAGCCAAAAGACCTAGGCTTACCCAAATGATTCCTCTTGACTTTGAATATAAACTCGCAGAGCTCAACCGATCCGAACATTCATAGGATACAATCTCTCGATGGAAAAGCATTTTCAAACTAAAGCTGTACGATTTGTTACTAAGACTCTTCTCCCGTGAAATTTCTTCGCACATTTCCTTCAACTCTGTCTTTTCAGATTTGTAATATATGATGTAACCTAGCGAGCAACAGCAATTGATTTATCTTCAACATACTGGATATCCATACTTGCATTCCACATCATCAAAATTAATGGATTTTAGTCATAAATATATTTTGAATCTTCAGTTCTTTTTATGTTGTAAGTATTCTTTTGAGATTTCCAAGTTATAGTATATCTTTCTGACAACATGAGACTGTTCACTCTTCCTTTTGAAATTACTGGATGAGGGAATCCAAAATGACATTTTGTATTAAATGTTCCATTTGACTTGTATTTTCGTTGACAATATTTACCACATCAATAACTTTGAAACCGTAAAACTATTTGTCTCAAGCTGGTTTCTCATCCTTTTTTGGTATGGCTCAGGTAACATATTCTTCAATGAAAGAAAAAACACTTTCATTAGTATCAGTTCCAAACTTTCGTGCATTCTTCATCCATAACAGCATGTGAATATGAGGTGCACCTCTGACTTGGTACTCATTTCTCCAAAAGAAATCAATAACTTCTCCAAGAGGAGGATTATTTTTATTGCAGATGAAAGACATCATACCTTGAAACCCATGAATGAAATATCTGCAAACATATACAGGATACAATTTACATAGTTCTACAGATGTTTTCAATTCAAAGTTTTTTATATTTGAATTTGTTTCTCGTAGAAATTCAATTGAATTGTCCCATGCGTACTCAGCACAGCTAAGTGTCACAAACCATGTAGGGGTTTCTAAGTTCCTTAACATATATTTTAATTATCCATGATGACAATACCAATACTCATTAGTACCATGTTGACACACCATCAAATTAATTACCTGAGATTCTAAAGGATTGTCACTTAGTTAAACTTTGTCCAGAAATTCCTTTGCAGAAAGATGTCTTTGATGAACTCCTGTTTTTAATATGTAGTTCAATGCATATAAAAGCCCAGACAAGTCACTTTCAAACAGAAGTTGAAATAAATATGGAACACACTGTTGAAATCTTGGATCTTCTGAATACAATCTTGTTGAACGGTATTCTGGAGCTGGAATCTGTACTGGCCGTTCATCAAATCGTCCACCTTTTCCAGTAAGGAAGAGCTGTGGAAAACAACGGGCTACCAAACTTCTTTCCCAAACATTCATAAGAGTTCTGGTCACTTTCATCATTTGGAATAATTTAATAGTATTTCCAATAACTTATTTTGAATATAAAGGATGAATACTATGATGTTCATACATTTCTTCATTCCTGCAGTTGTCCACTTTTTTGATTTGGCCAGTTTAAATTTCTCTATCATCTTCTAAAGATATTTCTCGTTCTTCAAGATATACATTTTGACATTAAATATTGTTTTCTTTGAGTCAACTAATTCTTGCCATATTTTCCGACTCTTTGTAGGTACACCATTAACTAGAATAACTACAGGTTCACTTTATTCTCTCTCTATACCGACAGTTTCAATATGTGTCTTAAAATCTAAAGGTAAAGACACAACTCTTCCTTTTAAACCTATTTTTAAATCTCTGTTGGAGTCAGCTTACCTGTTTAGGCTCCATAGGAACTATAGCCTGAAACGGGTGCACAGGTTGAATAAGAATAGACTCATACGTATTTAAATCTATCAGTTCTGGAGGAATAGCTACCAACTATAGGTTATTATGTACAGCTCTAAATGGCATGCTGTAACAATATTTACAAATACATAAATCACTACCCAACTCAAAACAACGTTGCACTAACAGATAAGCATCCAGTTGCTGCCACTTATCAATGTTTAATTTTTCACTTTTTAAATACACATCAACATTCCTATTTTGACTTCCATAGTGAGTATGTCAACAACAAATACAAACATAGAGGCCTATTAGGATGGCGAACAGACCTGCGTCCGTCCGCCACCCCCGAGGTGGAAGGACCGTCTGCAGGGGCAGCGGCGGTCCCTCCATACCAATTAGGATGTGACCGCCACCCTGGCAGTCACATCCCTATCTTTAACCTTGCGGCGGGTGCTGCTTGAAGCAGCACCTGCCGCAAGGTTAAAAATGCATGCTTTGCATTTACATGCACAAACTAGCAGGCACCGAGCGGTGCCTGCCGCTTTGTGCATGTAAATGCAGGGGGGTACCCCCCATGTGCACCCTCCACCCCCAACACCCTGGGGGCCCGCAACGGGCCCCCAAACACAAAAGACCACATGCTTTTCCACGGCGGAAACGCCACCCTGGAAAAGCATGTTTCAGACTGCATCCTAATATGGCTGGCGGTGTCTTGCAGACACCGCCACCATATTTGCCTGCATACACCGCAGATCAGTGGTGGACGGACATGTGTCCACCGCTGATGCCACCACCATCCTAATGTGGCGGTGGGTGTTTTCACTGTTCGCGGCAGTGAATCTGCATCCTCCAGACCGGCGGTGGCTTCCACCGGCCCAGAGGATGTGGATTCACCACCATCCTAATCGGCCCCTTGGTTTGGTTTTTCACAACAAACTACTTTAAACTTTGTCATTTCCTTTACAAACTTCCCAGTAGTACTATCTTCCATCTCTTCTTCAAAAACTTCACTTTCTCTATACTCTTGCTCAGCCCCAAAGAAACAAAATTGTATATCATCACAAACTTTTTTTCCAGCCAACACTGAACCATGCAAAAGAGTAGTGTTTATTTCACTTAAAGATAATGTAGGACTTTTTACATAGTATAATCTTTTAACTAACTTACGCATTCCTGAGTGATGTACTGCTAAGATTCTCAAATGATGAAAACTACTTTGATATACTTTTCTAGAAAGACAAGCCAAGAATGACCCTCTAAGCCAGTATTTTTTCTCACTTCACAAGGATCTAGTCCTTGCAACATCTTAATGTTCTGTTTAATAATTTTTCTTACTAAACTCTTGTAAGAAATTTCATAAAATATCAATAGATTCCTGTTGTATACTACAAATACTACTATAATCCCACGTATATACTGAAGCTTGTGAACATCTCCCTTGAACTTCTTCAGCCATTACTTCTTCCACATTTCTAGCAACCATCTTTTCTTTTCCAATTGGACAACCATTCTTAACCTCATAAGCACTACCACTGGCATCAACTGTGTGAACTAATGTATTCTGTTGGAAATAACTCTCTTCATTAAAAAAGGTTCTGAACTAAAACTGTGCTGCCATTCACCCACATTTTTTTACAAAGTTAGTAGAACTAATCTGTTGTTTCCTTTTATTTTTATCCTTCATGGAATGCAATGGTTTATCCAATGTTCACATTCTCTTCAAAACTAATATGAACAATCTTCTTTTTAATTCAAAAGTGTTTTCAACTACACTTTCAATGTGCTTTTTTTCTTGTAAAATGCAAATCTATTTTTATATTTTTTGCAATCTTTCAATACATTTTGTAGTACTCTATTTTTATACATTTGCTTCCTGATATCTCTATATTCTTTCATCTGTCTTTCAACATAGATTGTTTTCCCATAACCTGATTTTCCAATAATTTGTCCTTATTTATTTTGCTTCTGATTGCTTGTAGTTCTTTTCTTTCTCTTTTCTTCATTTTGAAAATGTGTTGACTTTTTTAAAACTCTTTTAACAAATTCTTTAGTTCTCTTACCAGAAGCCTTTTTCTTCAATGTCACATGCTGTACGTTATCTAATTTCTCCAATTCTCTTTCCTTTAATAGTACTGTTTTCTTTCTTTTCTTTTCTTTTGATCTTTTCTTGCCATACTCAATCTTTAATAATGATAATGGTGAGTATCTGAAAAGAAAGAAAAGTTTAAATACTTTTGTTAAATCATTTGATAATAATAAAATAATTATATACAAATATATATATATATATATATATATATATATATATATATATATATATATATATAATATTTTACATTGAATTCCAAAGGTATGTCACACACTACAAAATTCCTACAATTAGAAGACATCACAACATATACATCAGAACCACAGAGCACAACTAAAACATTTCTTTTCTGCTATAGAAATCAAATTTGAAGTGCACTCTGTAGTCCCTCTGTGATTACATGAGAACAAAGGTACTGCTTGGATAATTGGAGGACTACTAGGATGTTGTCTGAGTGATTGCATAAGTGCATAGGTAGTGGTTCAATGATTGTATAACTGCATCAGTACTAGCAAAGTTATTGTAGGAATGCATAGATCACAACACAGTCATTGCAAGAGTGCAAGGGTAGTGCTTGGGTGATTGAACTACTGTATAGCTAATGCATTGGTGTTTGCATGAGTGCTGAGATAATATATAAATCAATGGTTCCCAAACTTTTGACTCCTGAGGACCCACAGTAAGTCACTACTGGAACCTCGGGACCCCCAAGCAATTTGAACTTTTTTTAAATTTCAAACATTAAAACAGTAATTTCTGAAAATACACAAACAAGTGTAGACCAAAATAATACTCTAATAGCTAAAGATTTTAATATTTTATATTGAAAAAAAATTCACAAATATAATGATTTTAATGGGAAGGTAGGTGATGCACCTCAGCGACTAACTTTAAAATATTTACTTTTATTTTGCGGTATGAGGCTCCTGCTCCTGCCAGGGCTGAACTAGAAACCCAAAGCAGCCCTGGAAAATATTGTCAGACCAGTCCCTGTACGGTGTGCCCCAAGTGCAGTGAGTGAGCCTGACCACTACAAAGGGAGCTTTGGGGGACTCTTCCCCAAGGAATTCAGGAAGAAATGGTGCAATCCACATACATTTGTCATTATATATTGAATTGTATTTGCTTTTAAAGCACAGTTGGTTATGACCTAACTGTGTACCAAGATACAATGATCTTTGCTGGGGATCTTCAATGATTCCCTCACTATCATCTTCCAATAGTTCCTCGTATCTCTCCATAGCCTCTCTTTCACATGTATTGCGCTGTTTTATATCATCACTCATACCAGTGTAGGGCAGAGACAATGAATCATACATGTGTAAATTGGTGTATAGAAAATGTTCACAAGGCAATGGGTCTTCAAGGTGTAGGATTCATATGTGCTTCATAATGGTAGGCATTTTTTAAGTGTGTTTGGTCTGGAGAAGCAAAAACTCAGACACAGTGATTAGCATTGACGTTAATAATAAGAATTTATTTCTACCCAAATAAACCTTTATTAGCAGCATCAGGATAATAAAAGACTGAGAGAAAACCTAACCTATTGACTTGTACCATGCAGTTTGAATGCAGCTCTTTGATGGCAGTTCATAGCTCACTGTGCTGGTTTACAATTGTAACTTATGAATTGCACAGTAACAACAGAAGCTCTATGACAAAAGCAGTAATGCACTGAGGTATGCGCATAAAATATTGTTTTTTTAAATGCATGGTACACATTTTTTGCAGCAGGCTTATTAAGCCTCTATGCTTCCTTAAAGAAGACAAAGCTGCCACTAGACAAAATTCCCATCTCTCTTCAGCATGTACATTAATCACCAGAGTTATCTTGACACTTTTATAGTTGCTTTGAAAACTACTGATTATACAAGGAACGATGCAATGATTTTAAAACTGCTGCCTTGGGACCCCATTGGAATGTGCCACTGACCCCAGTTTGAGAAAAACTGACCTAGATGATTAGAGAACTACACATGTAATGTCTGGGTGATTGCGTAAGTTGGGGGATAATATTTAAGGGATTAAAATAACACAAGAACTGCCTCAGAGATGTTTACTCCCTAAGTGATTGGAGGAGTGTATAGATTATGTCAGGGTGATTGGAAGAGTGCAAGCATAGTGCCTGGGTGATTCAATCAGTGTATAGCTAAAGCATAAGTGAGTGCATGAATGCAGGGGTAATGTTTGGGTGATTACAGAAGTACACAGGAAGAGCCTGGGTGATTTTACAACAATAGCAGTGTCTGTGAGATAGATCCTGACATATGGTGAGACTAAAAACTGAGACTTTAGCACACTTATACATTTTCTACATTAGCCACACAATTCATCATCTACTCCCTAATCTGCAGATTTGACCAAAAAAAGCCTTGTTTCTATCTCAAATGGCTCAAACATAACCAAAAATGCAGCTGCAAGTGCAGCGTTGTGGAAGGCCCTTTGCAATCCTAGAATGGTCACCTGTTACTTATGGCTAAATGTAGGTATTAAATTGGTACTAATGGTGTGCAAGCCACTCCTGTTTCCATCTACGCATCTCTACGCATCTCTTGCCTCTTTCTGCATTTCAGTTGCTTCTCTCTGAACATGTCTTTCTTTTTCTTTTTCTGTACTTCTCTTCCCTCATTCTGCAGGTCTGTTGTCTCTTTCTGTACATCATTTGCTTCTTTCTGTACCTCTCTTGCCTCTTTCTTTACCCTTTTTCCTCTTTCTGTACCTCGCTTGCCTTTCTCTGCAACCCTCCTATGTCTTTCTGCACCCTTTTTGCCTCTTTCTGCACCTCTGTTACCTCTATCTGTACTTCTCTTCCTTCTTTCTGCACCCCACTTGCCTTTTTCAGCACCTCTGTTGCTTTTTTTCTGAAGATGTCTTACCTCTTTCTGCACCTCACCTGCCTCTTTCAACACCTCTGTTGACTCTTTCCCCACTGCTCTTGCATCTTTCTGCACCTCACTTATCTCTTTCTGCATTTCTCTCGCTATTTTCTATACCCTGTTGCTTTTTTCAGCAATTCTCTTGCCTCTTCCTGCATCTCTCTTCCTTAATTATGCACCCCTCCTGCCTCTTTCTGTACTTCTCTTGCCTCTTTTTACACCCCTCCTACTCTTTTCTGCACCCTTTTTGCCTCTTTCAGGACCTCTGTTGGTTCTTTCTTCACTGTTCGTGCTTCTTTCTGCACCTCACCTACCTCTTTCTGCACATCTCTTGCTTCTTTCTACACCTCTGTTGCTTCTTTCAGCAAATATCTTGCCTCTTTCTGCACTTCTCGTCCTTCTTTTTGTACCTCTCCTGCCTCTTTCTGTACCTCTCTTGCCTCTTTGTGAACCCCTCCCACCCCTTTCTGCACCCCTCTTCCTATTTTTGCACATCTGTTGGTTCTTTCTGCACTGCTCTTGCTTATTTCGGTACCACACTTGCCTCTTTCTGCACTTCTCTTGCTTCTTTTTTTAAACCTCTGTTGCTTATTTCAGCAATTCTCTTGCCTCTTTTTGCATTTCTATTCCTTCTTTCTGTACCCCTCCTGCCTCTATCAGTACCCCTCTTGCCATCTTGTGCACTTTTCTTGCCTCTTTCTACATTACTCTTCCTTCTTTTTAGACCTCTTTTGCCTCTTTCTGCACTTATATAACCTCTTTCTGCACCTCTGTTGTCTCATTTTGCACCCCTCCAACCTTTTTCTGCACCACTCTTACCTCATTTCGCACCTCTGTTGCCTCTTTCTGCCTCTTTCTGCACTCATCTTACTTTTTTCTGCACCCCTCCTGCCTCTTCTGCATCCATCTACCCCATTTGTGCAACTTTCTATACCTCTCTTCCCTGTATGAGTAGTGGCTTGAAGGAGTGCTTAGATAATACCTTGGTAATTGCATGAGTGGAAAGGTAGTACCTGGGTGATTACATGAGTGTAGCAGCAATGCCTGGGTGATTACGAACCTGCATATGTAGTGCCTGTAACAATAAAACACTACATGGATAGTACATGGGTGTTTTGATTGCATAAGTGTTGGGCCTAGCAAATGATAAAGCAGCAGACTATTATGTGACCCAGATACAAGTCTATCCATAGTGTTAGAAGCATGCACACATATGTCTCTAAGTTTTCAAACCAACATCATATCTAAAAGAAAAATGTATACAATATTTTATAACTCAATGGGTACTGCCTGGGTGATTACAGAAGTACTAAGATACTACCTGAATGATTACATGAGTCCAAAGGTACATTCTGGGTGATTTTATAAGTGCATGAGTACTGAGTAAGTGAGTACATACTTACAAGAGTACTGCCTGTGTGATTGAAATAGCGGAAAGATAGTTACTAGCTGAATGAAGCACTGTATACCTAATGCATTGGTGACTGCATGAGTTCAGGGATAACGTCTGGGAGATTAATGGAGTACATAGGTACCACCTGGGTGATTCCATGACTACAGGGGTAATATCTGGGGATTTACATGACTACATAGGAAGTGACTGGGTGATTTTATAAGTCCATGCGCACTGCCTGGGCGATTCCAGAACTACTAAAGTACTACCTGAGGGATCACACAAATGCAAAGTTAGAGACATGGTGATTTTATCACTGCATGCCTACTTCTTGGGCAATTGCAGGACTACAGAGTTAGTGCCTAAGTTACTAAAGGAGTGCAAACATACTGCCTAGTTGAATTCTTATCAATATAGGCACAGCCTGTATGATTGCAAGACTGCAGTGGTAATATCTGGGGGATTACTGGAATACATAGAAAGTGTATATGTGATTTTATAAATCCATGAGTACTGCCTGGTTGATTACAAAAGTACTGAAAATCTTCCTGAATGATTACACAAGTGCAAAGGTAGTGTCTGGGTGATTTTATAAATGCATGAGTAGTGGCTGAGTGATTACATAGGTACAAGAGTAGTACCTGGGTGATTAAAAGAGTGTGAAGATAGTGGCTGGCTGAATGAAGCACTGACTGCCTAATGCATTGGTGATTTAATAAGTACAGAGGTAACATCTGAGAGAATATTGGAGTACATAGGTAACACCTGGGTGATTGCATGACAACAGGGGTAATATCTGGGGATTTACATGACTACATATAAAGTGACTGGGTCATTTTATAAGTCCATGGGTACATTTTGGGTGATTGCAAGACAACTGAGGTAGTGCCTGAGTGAATACAGGAGTGCAAAGGTAGTGCCTGTGTGATTTCTTAGCAGCATGACTACTGGCTGAGTGATCACATAAGTATAAGGTTAGTGGCTCCGTGATTGAAGTAGAGAAACAGTAGTAGCTAGGTGATTATATAAGTGCATGAGTAGTGGCTACATGATTGATTGAGTGCATGGGTAATACCTTGGTGATTGCATGGGTGCATAGGTAGTGCCTGGGTGATTGCATGAGTGAAGCAGTAATGCCTGAGTGATTACAAATCTGCATATGTAGTGCCTGGAACATTAAAAGACTGCATGGATAGTACTTGGGTGTTATTACAGCATATGTTTTGGGCCTAGCAAAATATAAAGCAGCAGATATTAAAGCACTCAAAATCAAGTCTTTCCATATTTTTAGAAGCATGCATTCATATGTCTCTATGTTTTCAAACCAACCTCATATTTAAAAGAAATATGTATACAATATTTTAAAACTCCACGAGTACTACCAGGGTGATTCCAGAAGTACTAAGATACTACCTGACTGATTACATTACTGCAAAGGTAGTGCCTGGGTGATTTTGTAAGTGTATACATACTGGCTGAGTGATTACATAAGTACAAGGGTAGTGCCTTTCTGATTGAATGAGTGCAAAGATAATGGCTGGCTGAATGAAGCACTGAATACATAATGCATTGGTGATTGCATGAGTTCAGGGGTAACGTCTGGGGGATAAATGGAGTACATAGGTACGACTACAGAGGTATTATCTGGGGATTTACATGACTACATAGGAAATGACATGGGGTGATTGCAGGACTACTAAGGTAGTGCCTGAGTAAATAAAGGAGTGCAAATATGCTGCCTATTTGAACTCTTATTAACATAGGTACAGCCTGTATGATTGTATGACTGCAGGGATAGTACATAACTAGTGCCTGGGTGATTAGAGGGTAATATCTAGGTGATTACTGAAATAAATAGAAAGTGAGTGGGTGATCTTATAAGTCCATGAGTACTGCCTGCCTGGGTGATTACAAAAGTACTAAAGTACTACCTTAGTGATTACAAGAGTGCAAAGGTAGTGCTTGGGTGATTTTATAATTGCACAAGTTGTGATTAAGTGATGACTTAAGTACAAGAGTAGTGCCTGAGTGATTGAAAGAGCCGAAAAATAGTGGCTGGCTGAATAAAGCACTGTATTTCTAAAGCATTGTGATTTCATGAGTACACAGGTAATGGCTGGGAGATTAAAGTAGTACATAGGTAACGATTTGGTGATTGCATGACAATAGGGGTAATATCTGAGGATTTACATGGGTACTTCTTGGGTGGTTGCAGGACTACTGAGGTAGAGCCTGAGTGAATAATGTTGTGCAAAGGTAGTGTCTGAGTGGTTTCATTACAGCATGACTACTGGCTGAGTGATTACATAAGGCCAAGGTTAGCGCCTCTGTGATTTAACAAGTGCAACAGTTGTGCCTGGGTGATTATGTAAGTGCATGGGTAGTGGCTGGGTGATTGAAAGAGTGCATGAGTACTACCTGTGTGATTACATTAGTGCATAGGTAGTACCTGGGTGATTATATAAGTGCATGAGTAGTGACTACATGATTGAAAGAGCGCATGAGTAATACCTTGGTGATGGCATGAGTGCATAGGTTGTGACTAGATTATTGCATGAGTGCAGCAGTGATGCCTGAGTGATTACAGTAGTGCATATATTGTACCTGTATCATTCGAAGACTGCATGGGTAGTACTTGGGTGTTTTTATAACTGCATGAGTGTTGGGCCTAGCCAAATAATAAGCAGCCCACTATTACATGATTCAACCATAATTCTCTCCATATTGTTGAAAACGTGCATACATACGTCTTCTTTTCAAACCATCATTAAATCTAAAAGAAATATACAATATTACTGGAATATAGTGAAACCTAGAAACAAAGACATGTAATAGATATGCCTGAGTGATTGCAGATCTCCATAGGTAGTGCTTGAGTGATTGTTTGAGTGCAAAGGTAGTCACTGGACAGTTGCAGGAAAAGATGGTTAGTGAATTGCTAATTGCATGAGTACAAATATACACGTTCAGTGCATGGATAAGAGTATAATTAACATCTGAAGGCATAGATGAGTCATTGAGTAGTGCCTAAGTGAATAGATGAATGCAACAAAAGGGCCTTGCTGATTCTATGACTGCAAGGGTAGTGTGTGGGTTATTATATGACTGCATAGGTACAGCCTACATGACTGCATGACTGTAAGGATTATACATAACTAGTGTCTGTGTGATTGCATGTCTGCAGGGGTAATATCTGGGAGATTACTGGAATACATACAAAGTGAATGGGTGATTTTGTAAGTGCATGGGTACTGGGTGGTTGCAGGACAACTAAGGTAGAGCTTGAGTGAATAAAGGAGTGCAATGGTAGTGAAATGAACACAATTGTACAGCATATTTATAAGCTCTGTGCACCACCAGTACGCCACTTCTTGTGACGTACTGGTTGCGCAGGTGGCTCCTCCATATTTACAATGAGACAAAAAGTTACCCTGCATAACTTTTTCTTTCCTTCTAAAAACCGCCCCTTCATACGCAACTCTTTACTTATATATTACACCATTCATGATATGGTTAGTGACATCACTGATAACATCCCTGATGACATGTCACATGACATCACTTATGACATCACTGATGACAGCATCCAGTGAATGTGGTTTGGTTTGTTTTTTAAATATGTATTATTTATATAGCAATCTGCATTGAAGATTGACTGGATATAAAAAAATCTGGATAAAGGATGTAGTAGCAGTGTGATTGATTGTTTACTTGAATAATTTATAGTGTCTCATTAAATATATTGGATAGTGACTAAACTGTGCGAATATCTGTATTACTTTGCCAAGTGTTCTGTAAACTGCTGCACCAGTTGGTTACTACCTACTTGAAAATCTATCTTACTTACTGATTAGGTAACTGAGTATTTGTATGGGAGAGTGAATGTGTTTGTGGATCGTTGGGGGGTGTCTGACTGCCCAAAGATGTGTGAATAGTTGATTCAGTTGGTTTATGACGTTAAGACTACATATAATTATAATTGTAGGGGTGAGTTAATATCTGTATGGGTGTGGTAATGAGCAAATATATCTCTCGAAGCTACATGTACAATAAAGTATTCATATAATTTCTAAAGCATTTTAGAAATTATACGAAAGTTAAAAAGTATGGAAAGAGGCACGTTTACATAAACACGTGACGCACTAAAACAGAGGAAATGAGAACACCTGTCAACTGAAAAACGTGACATAAAAGTGGGAGGAGCAATAAATTGATCCCATAGAGTGTTAAGTAACCAAAAAGTATATAAACCACACCGTGGGAAAATTATTTTCATTTTAGAGAATTAATATGGGCAGAGAAACTACGAGCAAGGTAATTATTCGGGGCTACAAAGGTAGTGCCTCCATGATTAAAGGAGTGCAACAGTAGTCCCTGGGTAAATATATAAGTGGATGTGTGTGGCTACATGATTGAAAGAGTGCATGGGTAACACCTTGGTGATTGCATAAGTGCAAATGTAGTGCCTGGGTGATTCTATAGGTGTATGAGTAAGTAAACATATATCTCAGTCACAACACCATGCACTGCTCAAAACTTCCCAGAGTACACTTCATTTTTCGCAGAAAATTTTGCGGTATATATGAAATATAACTTTCTTCACATCATACAAATTACTGTAATAAATAACATCTCTACAAACACCTCAAATCTCAATTGCAGGCTACTGTTTAACTATTCTACAACTACTTATAATTTCACACCTACCCAAATACAAAGTAGGAAACTTTCACGTATCTGTATTAAACTCTCAGCATAATACTAAAACCATACATGAATATATCTGTACCATAACACTATTCGAACCTCATAAATTCACAGAACAAACTTCAAAAGTCAAGCAAACATAAAAAATTATGTGGCATACTTCAACTGTACCTCTCTAGACATGTAAATAAAGAAGCCTGATTAATTACATCTTATGTGATTATCTTTTAAATCACACTTTTGTGCTGCATCTTCACCATTCTACTAGTACAGTCTTGAGCCTACCACATAAAAAGCAACACCTCTTCGTTATACATCATGCACTTCTAATGTATAAACAATATAGGGGTTGTGTGGAATGCACTCCTGTTTCTACCATTTAATTCAAAATTTATCTAAACGTACTCCAATATGCGTGCTACTTAGTTGCAGTGTCTTGCCCATATGACACTGAAATAGTTTACAACAGGAACGTGGGACCTGCTTACTTTTTTTATTCATCCATTTTAACTTTTAGTCCGTGTTCTCCTCTGTTTTATGTGGTTCTTTTTCAGTTTATCATCCCTTTTAAGACTTCATCTGCCTTTTCCCAGATTTCTACTGTTCTGCCTGTGCCACTCGGGCCTCTTGAAAGAACATGACTAGTGCAGGGTTTTTCGTAAAAAGCAGTGTTTATTAAGTACCCAATGCATTTCGGGCTAATATTGCCCTTCTTCGGGGGTCACTGTAGATAAATAGGAAAATATACAATGTAATAACATTCAGTCCATGTGCACTGTTCAGCATTTACAAAATTAAATCGACTGTGACATTTCCTTAGTAAACATTTTTATCTGTTACTGCAACGGTTCACTGTTCTCCTTTTCCCATGATCAAAATGAAAGCTTAACCTTTACATAGTAGTTTGCTCTCCCTCTCCTACTGAAAACAACCAACAATCAGTCCTGACAATTAACCACAATGTTATTCTTAAGTTAATCGCTACGTTCCCGGGCTCACCCCGTGCTTCATGTGTTAACAACCGAGCTATTGTTTGCTGTGTTTAGTTCTGTATTCTTTGTCACGAGTATACACGTACCTGCTGAGTATCATTAAAAGCCAAGCGGTCTCCTCTTCATTCACAAACAATGTTCACCCTCCCACAATCCTTTGCGCTTTTAAGCTACTCCCTTCTGTCCAACTGATTCACATTACCCTAATCAAGGCAAACTACAAGAATTAGTAAATGTTAGTTTAGGCTTCATCCTACCACTACCTTCATGCAATGTAATCTCAATCAACTTTATGTAACAAACATGATGTGCTAATAAAATGCTGCTGATTTTAAATATATCCACAATGACGGGCTTCCAAGTTCATTTCCTCCGATGTTACACACTGATTTCACAACAGCCTGGTGTTCCTGAATGTCTTATAGGGACAATATTCCATTTGTCGTTTTATAGTCCTGTATTCCGGCGGGTGCACTCCCACGGTTGGGCAGTCAATTAATGGAAACAATATAGGGGTTGTGTGGAATGCACTCCTGTTTCTACCATTTAATTCAAAATGTATCTAAACGTACTCCAATATGCGTGCTACTTAGTTGCAGTGTCTTGCCCATATGACACTGAAATAGTTTACAACAGGAACGTGGGACGTGTTTACGCCCCAAACCAAATGCACTGCGAAATGTGCTACCTTCAGCGCTGCTTACTTTTTTTATTCATCCATTTTAACTTTTATTCCGTGTTCTCCTCTGTTTTATGTGGTTCTTTTTCAGTTTATCATCCCTTTTAAGACTTCATCTGCCTTTTCCCAGATTTCTACTGTTCTGCCTGTGCCACTCGGGGCCTCTTGAAAGAACATGACTAGTGCAGGGTTTTTTGTAAAAAGCAGTGTTTATTAAGTACCCAATGCATTTCGGGCTAATATTGCCCTTCTTCGGGGGTCACTGTAGATAAATATGAAAATATACAATGTAATAACATTCAGTCCATGTGCACTGTTCAGCATTTACAAAATTAAACCGACTGTGACATTTCCTTAGTAAACATTTTTATCTGTTACTGCAACGGTTCACTGTTCTCCTTTTCCCATTATCAAAATGAAAGCTTAACCTTTACTTAGTAGTTTGCTCTCCCTCTCCTACTGAAAACAACCAACAATCAGTCCTGACAATTAACCACGATGTTATTCTTAAGTTAATCGCTTCTAATGTATAAGACATATGAAAATACATATACAAGTAAAAACAAGTCAAGTCAAGTCAAAAGAAGTCTTTATTCGATTGTTCATCTTAAAAGACATGCTACACATCCGACATTATATCTCAATTTCTAAAGTGCACAGCTAGTTGTTTTAAAAAATAACTTAATGTGAGATTTAAAAGCATAAACTAAGACAGAATTAAATCATTTATACACAACTTCATTTGCTGAGTTAAAAGTTAAACATGATATTAAAAAGACAGTTAATACAAAAAAACACAGTCTAGTTGGGACCTTATAGCTTAATTAACTGGGACCTTGGTGCGAGTTAATCAGCCTCAAGCGTAGGATCCAAGCCCAGCCTAGGTATTTTGCAACCCCTATTACTATCAAGGGCGATAAATCAGATTTTAGGATTCTACAAGCTACAGATGCTGAACGAGTGCCCAGACTTCTACATAGTGGACGTAGTCACTTTTTTCTAGGGGCAGCATACAGGGGGCAAACAAAAAGAAAATGACACACACTTTCACCCTGCCTAATAGACATTTGGCAGTGCTCTGGCCCTCCCTTTCCCCATGATGTAGTTAGGCACCTCAGTTGTAGCGAGCCGACTCTCAGTTGATGGAAAAGTTTACGATCCAGGGGCTTGGTGATGACATCCCAGTACTTTTCAAAGGAAGAGACATTCTTCAAAAGAACAAATGTCGTTGTTAAAGAACTTCCTGTCATTTCCGAGTGTCTTTTAACAACAACCCAGTCCCAGTATAATTTTCTCAGCTCCTTTTTGGGTGGAAAGGTGGCCGAGTCAGGGTTGTACCCATAGTTTGCCAAGTCCCATGGCGCACAGGGTGGATCTTACCCCTTTGAACAATCCTATATTGTCAGAACCCAGGAAATCCCTTACCTCTAGACATCCTTTAGCGTAGAGCAGCAGCTCAGGTGTAGTCCACATGCGCCGCCACAATGCTAGGGGTCTGAATCTCGCTAGGTCTTCCACTGGTTGGCACCCTAGGTCATAGAGGAGAGGGATGCGCGGAGAAGATTTTGGTAGTCCAATCGCAGCCCTAAGAAATTTATTTTGGGCTACCTTTAGGGGATCCAGATTACTGAAGCCCCAGAGCTCTGCTCCATACAGAACAGAGGGCAACATTTTTGTGCCGTAAATTTTCATGAGCGGGGACATTGGCCGGGTGCAAGAACTTTTATGTTCTTTGAGGAGGGCTCCTCCTATTTGCGCATGTTTTAGTGCCAAGAGCTCGACTTGCGGTTTCCAACTAAGGTTTTCACTAAAAGTGACACCCAAGTATGTGAATAACGTAGTCTGCTCAAGGGTGGTACCACCCATTGTAACCCTGGCAGCAGTTGGAGATGTTCCTCACAGCACCATGAACTTTGTTTTAGTAAAAACATACTTGAGAGGAAGTCCATGCACACCTTAAAACTTGACAGACTCCAACTCCAAATTTGAAGCAACAACTAAAATTATACGGTATACTACAAATGTACATATCTACACACTAAAACAAACTACCATAATCACTTATAAATATTCGAAGAATAAACATACTATACAGAATCTATTTCAAACAACATTTAACTACTATTAAACATACAACAATTAACATCTCTACATTGAATAATATATATCAAACAACACAGTTCTTGATTAATTATTTAACATGAAAAATAAAGCTAAAATATAATACACCTCACAAATGTATAACTCAACTTCCAAATAATACCTACTGAATCAACAATTCACACATCTTTGGGCAGTCACTCACCCCCCCGTCAAACCACACGGTGATGTCATTTGAGATGTCATCAGTGATGTCACTGACCAAGTCATGAATGATGTAATATGTGACATCATCAGCAGTGGATTGTGGTTGCGCGAGATATAGTTAGTACAACTAACTGTATCGGAGGAATTTCAATGGTTTTCTATGAGTGAAATGTCCAGCTAACTATAACACCGCTAAAACCTATAGTTTTTTCAGGGAATTTCTAAGGTTTTTTAAATGCTAATTCCTATCTATATCAGGCCTGAAACTTATGGTTTTTTCTGTGAAATTCAAAGGTTTTTTAAATGCTAATTCCTAACTATATCAGGCCTGAAACCTATGGTTTTCTCAGTGAATTTCAAAGGTTTTTTAAATGCTAATTCCTAACATATCAGGCCTGAAACCTATGTTTTTTTCAGTGAATTTCGAAGGTTTTGCAAATGACAATTTTTAAACGTATTAATTGTTACTTTTTTATACTGATTTACTGAATTTTTTAAACAATTTAGTTTTAGATATTTTATTTTTTAAATTACAATACATTTTTTTAATATAAATTGAAGAAAAAAATAGTTTAAAAAAATATTGAAATTGTAATATTAGTTTTTTTAATTTTATATATTTTTTAATTTATATATATTTTATATCGCAGGCAATGATATTCTATGGAAGGAAATTCAAGTTACTGTAACTACGATTAGAATTACTTTTCAGGATCAGTAGTGGGCTGAAAGATGCAGAACCGAGGTCTCTCCTGATTACAGGTGATTAAATCAGAATTCGTAGTTTGGCTGATTTTTGAGGAATTTTTAAAAGTTCCAGAACTCCACACTTAGAAAAATGTCCAAGGGAAACCAGTCAATGTTAGCCTATGGAAGGGAATTTAAGTTACTGTAAGTATGGTTAGAATTACTTTTCAGGATCAGTAGTGGGCTGAAAGATGCAGCACTGAGGCCTCTCCTGATAACAGGTGAGTAAATCAGAATTCGTAGTTCGGCTGATTTTTGAGGAATGTTTTAAAGTTCCAAAACTCCACACTTAAAAAAAATTCCAAGTGAAACTAGTCAATGTTAGCCTATGGATGGAAATTCAAGTTACTGTAAATATGGTTAAATTTACTTTTCAGGGTCCTTACTGGGCTCAAGGATACAGCACTAACGTCTCTCGTGATAACAGGTAAATCGGAATTCGTAGTTCGGCTGATTTTAGAGGAATATTTCGCTCAATAATGAAGGAAGGGGCGGGCCTGAGGTCAAATGTGTGCAAATACGCCCTGTGGCGCGTTTCAGGTCAGGGAATTTATTCCGCTTCAATCCTGAGGTCACCTGTGAGCCAACTAGCTCACAAGGTATCTCCAATATGCCCCAGGGAGCTGCGTTGCAGAGAGGTGTTCAGAGGGCACGCCCCCTTTTTACAACACTCTACAACACAGCTCTGTGGTGCTTACTAGAGGTACCTGTTGGACTAGTTGGCCCCTAGGGAACCTCTGGATTGAAGAGGAAATAATTCCCCAACTTGAAACGCGCCACAGGGCATGTTTGCACACATATCACCTCAAGCCCTGCCCCCTACTTTCACCACTGGGCAAACACGCCCCGTAGCATGTTCTAAATTGAGGGATGAAGTCCCCTTGCATACTAGGGGTCCTTGGGAGCCGACTAGCCCACCAGGAACCTCCAGTATGCGCCAGGGGGCTGCATTGCAGAGAGGTGTAAAAAGGGGCCTGGCCTCAGAACACCTCTCTGCAACGCAGCCCCCTGGTGCATACTGGAGGTTCCTGGTGGGCTAGTTGGCCCCCAGGGACCCCCAGTATGCAAGGGGAATTAGTTCCCGCTCTGCAAACGCGTCAAGGGGGCTGCGTTGCAGAGAGGTGTAAAAAGGGGCATGGCCTCAGAACACCTCTCTGCAACGCAGCCCCCTGGTGCGTTTGCAGAGGGGGAACTAATTCCCCTTCAATACTGGGGGTCCCTGGGTGCCAACTTGCCCACCAGGAACCTCCAGTATGCGCCAGGAGGCAGCGTGTTTTTCACGTTTCTTTTGCTGCTTTTTGTTGTGCCTCGGTTCTACCGAGGCACAAGATGGCTGCCAACACTTCCTGGTTTGAAGTGTTGACTGCCCATTAGCAAAAAGCTTGTGCTCGGGAAGGTACGGAGTACACTACAGAGTACAGTACAGCGTACCATACTTTATTCATAGATATATCTATGATTTTACTTTTGATTTTCTCAGGAACTACTGAACAGATTTACACCATTTAATACAAAGTGTGATCTGCGAACCAAACTCTACCTTTCTGCCAAATTTGGTGTAATTCCGTTCAGCAGTTCAGGCTGTAGCCCTGGCTAAAGGTCCTGTGGAAAATTGCATGGGGAAAACACGTTTTGGGACCCCCTTTTTTCTCAGCCCCCACTTCACGAATCACCCCCAAACTTTCAGGAAAGGAGCGGAGCAGAGCAGGCCATTTTTGTGAAGATTTGTTGACCGGCGCCATAGTTATTTTAAATAGAATTTTGCAGATTTCCTATGGAAACTAGGTCCTAACTATACCTACCTAGGTAATGGTGGAGTGGTGTGGCTCACTGGTTAGCGGCGGCAGACCCGGGAGCAGAAGTCGGCCCGGGACCAGGGTTCAATTCCCGACGCGTCAGGGTCGTGGACCAGGCTCAGCGGACTCGATAATTCTTGCCTTGGTGCCTACTCTAACCAGGGGTCCCACTCGGCAACTCTGAGCATTTGCTTGCCTAATCTCCACAACGGCCCCATCAACGCTTGGGATGCCTGGCTCCACCCTTGGGGATTCCTAGCAGGGACCATCCCACAGGGAAAGCCAGGACGGGTTCCCCAGCGGTATACAGCGCCAGGACGCCGGCTGGCAACAGTGCGCTTTACAAGTAATACATCACATTACATAACATTACATTACATATATGTATATATATATATATATTCACTGAAAAAACCACAGGTTTGACACCAGTTATAGTTAGCTGGAAATTTTACTGACATAAAACCATTGAAATTCCCACGTTATAGTTAGTTGGACTCAATATAACTTGCGCGCCTACAATGCACTGCTGATGACGTCACAGATTACATTACTCATGACATGGTCAGTGACATCACTCTTGACATCACTTCTTGCTAGTTCAAGGAATAATTATCCACCTCTTTAGTCAATTTGAGGTTGTCTTCTTCCTAATATTTGTCAACTTCCTAAGGATAAGTGCAAAGTGCTTCTACTTAGTGCACAGACATTTGCTTTCAATGTGTAACGAATATGTTCTTTTTAAGAGGGTCTAGGGAGCCACCGTTATTTAATGATGCAGGGTTGATGCCACGTATCTGGGGAAGGCGATGGGAACAGCTTATGACTGGATGCTCATGACAATAGCGTTATTTGAATTGCGCTCTTATATATTGTCACGTTCTCCTGTGATACGTTTTGTTGGTACCAGAATTTTTGAATTATCCGGCTCTGACCGTGGTAATGTGGCTTCCCTGCTCCACTCGATACTTGTCTCGTAGGGATATTATTGTATATTGTCTTTGAATAGTTCATTCTAATGATGGTGTTTAACAACAATGTGGTTTTGGTATTAATGGGCTTGATCGTTTACTAAGGGTTGTATTTAACCCTGGGCGAAGAACTACGCTCCGTTTGCGGAGTTTGCGGAGTTTTGGCAACTCCGCGTTCCGCGGAGTTCGCGTAGCTGCCGATAACTCCGCTATCCGGTGCGGAGCGTAGTTGTCGCGCGCTAAATAACATTGTTGCGCGCTAAATAACATTATCGCGTGCGCGGCAATGGCTTACCTTGGTTCTGCGTTCGCTTTTTCCCGGTCGCGTCGGCCACCATGTTTGTAAACCCTTCCGTGCAGCTGTGCGAACGCGATAACGTCATTGGAAGCGCGATAAAGCCATAAGGACGCGCGAGTATGTTTGTTGGTAAGATCGAGTTGCCGAACACGCAGAACCTGCAATCTTGCACAGAATAACTCGCGAGCATGTTAAAAGTTAAACCATAATAATAAATTACCATTTTGGTTAGCAAACAAGTGAGAAACCCCTCAAAGTTGTACCTTTGGATGTATTTTTTGGGGGGCAGAAGTCCTCATTCTGTTTCTACTGTATTTTTGAATATTAAGGAGGAAGGGCTCTGGAGTTTACAACTTCCTGTTCCTGTCCACCAGGCTCCTCCCAGTGCTTTGTCCATGAGGTGGTCACTTTCATTTGGATTTTGAGCTGGCAGGATCACTTTCTGTGTGTGTTGGCTGCATTACTGCTTTTTTTGAATTTTACTGAGGACTTTTGGATTTTGAATTCTCTTTTTCAAGTAAGTTCAGTAATGTATGAGTGAGTATGATGTTGTAGACTTGTGTTTGTTTGATTTAAAATGTTTTAACTACATTATTCATTCCTTGATTTAAATTATTGATGGGTGCCTACTTTTATGAGGTCCCAACTTGTATTTCTTTTTAAATTTCATCCAGGCTACATAGAAAGGTACCCATGGGTAAAATCATAATTCTGTGTTTAAATTTTTATTCAAGTTTGTAAACAAACATCATGGCTGGCATTGGATTATGGTCATCATTATGCAATAGCAATGTCTGCTGTGGAATTTCTGTTTGTGTAATGAAAAAGTTTTTTTATTTTTTTAAGCCAATAGCTGACCTTAGTACTCCATGTAGTTAGTGTGAAGGCATGTTTGAGTTCATTGTAATAACTTTCTGTGGTTGGCCTGGCCATGTGTTGTTGGCGGCCATTTTATGTTTCCCAGCCACTTTGGTCTTGCCATAGGCCTCCAAACTTGTGGCCTACTCTTCCAGTAGGCCAGAGGTACTAGTCATAGGGTCATGAAAGGTAATCAACTGTTTTTCTGGTGTACCTCTAATTAGGAAATCATGGATGGACTGGATTGATTTAGAAAATCTTATGTTTATGTGTGGGGTATGTCAGGTTTCGGGTGTCTGTCAATTTCTGCCATTAGGTAACCCTAGGAATACAGCTCGGGTAGTTTTGGTAACGTCGCGCCGTGTGAGAACGCGACCTTACCTTTTTTGTCTTTTTCGCGCGCTCAATGTACTGGCTCGGGAACGCGATAACGACTTTTTACTCGATTCGCGTTGCCGAACACGCCGATTTTGCATTCTCGCGAACAATATGTCCCGAGTTGCATAAAAGTTCCTCGAAAATGTTTAATGTGTCCCCTGTGCTACCAAAAAGTCCTCATTTTTTGTGTTATTTACTTATTTGGTTGTAGTTTTGTCTTCCTGGAGCATGGGCCACTCCCAGTTCCTTTCTGTCCCCTATGTAATGATTTCTTGTTTATGGTTGGGGTGACCAATTTGGGGGGTGGTGTCTGGTGTGTTCATTTTGTGAAGCAAAGCATTGTCCCTTTGGCATAGGCATTTATTGTCTGTCCTCTCTTTCTTTTCATGTAGTGGTGAGGGCCATTTTGTGTGTACTTACTTCCTTTGTGATGATTCTGCTATGTTGTTGTTGGTGGGCAGGCTATGTGGTGGCGGCCATTTTGTGTATGCTTCCTTTGTGACTGATTTTGCCATGTGGTGGAGGCCATTTTGGGTGCATCCCCTTTCCATGTTGTCTTTGGGTGTCCCTGTCCTCCTGGCCCTATGGAGGCGGCCATTTTCTGTGTCCTTCCCTGGTCCTCTTCTTTTGCCATAGCCATCCAAGGCTTTTGTAGGTACTACCACTCAAAGCCATAGGTGCATTCAAGTTAATCAACTATTTTTGTGGTGTAACTTTAATTACACCGTGTATGGCTTTGGATTGCTTCACATTTTTTTGTAATGGTGGTACTTTTAGTTTTTTGGTTGCTTGTGTGTAGCTATTATGGCACTCCCTGCCATTAGGTAACCCTAGGAATACAGCTCGGGTAGTTTTGGTAACGTCGCGCCGTGTGAGAACGCGACCTTACCTTTTTTGTCTTTTTCGCGCGCTCAATGTACTGGCTCGGGAACGCGATAACGACTTTTTACTCGATTCGCGTTCCCGAACACGCCGATTTTGCATTCTCGCGAACAATATGTCCCGAGTTGCATAAAAGTTCCTCGAAAATGTTTAATGTGTCCCCTGTGCTACCAAAAAGTCCTCATTTTTTGTGTTATTTACTTATTTGGTTGTAGTTTTGTCTTCCTGGAGCATGGGCCACTCCCAGTTCCTTTCTGTCCCCTATGTAATGATTTCTTGTTTATGGTTGGGGTGACCAATTTGGGGGGTGGTGTCTGGTGTGTTCATTTTGTGAAGCAAAGCATTGTCCCTTTGGCATAGGCATTTATTGTCTGTCCTCTCTTTCTTTTCATGTAGTGGTGAGGGCCATTTTGTGTGTACTTACTTCCTTTGTGATGATTCTGCTATGTTGTTGTTGGTGGGCAGGCTATGTGGTGGCGGCCATTTTGTGTATGCTTCCTTTGTGACTGATTTTGCCATGTGGTGGAGGCCATTTTGGGTGCATCCCCTTTCCATGTTGTCTTTGGGTGTCCCTGTCCTCCTGGCCCTATGGAGGCGGCCATTTTCTGTGTCCTTCCCTGGTCCTCTTCTTTTGCCATAGCCATCCAAGGCTTTTGTAGGTACTACCACTCAAAGCCATAGGTGCATTCAAGTTAATCAACTATTTTTGTGGTGTAACTTTAATTACACTGTGTATGGCTTTGGATTGCTTCACATTTTTTTGTAATGGTGGTACTTTTAGTTTTTTGGTTGCTTGTGTGTAGCTATTATGGCACTCCCTGCCATTAGGTAACCCTAGGAATACAGCTCGGGTAGTTTTGGTAACGTCGCGCCGTGTGAGAACGCGACCTTACCTTTTTTGTCTTTTTCGCGCGCTCAATGTACTGGCTCGGGAACGCGATAACGACTTTTTACTCGATTCGCGTTGCCGAACACGCCGATTTTGCATTCTCGCGAACAATATGTCCCGAGTTGCATAAAAGTTCCTCGAAAATGTTTAATGTGTCCCCTGTGCTACCAAAAAGTCCTCATTTTTTGTGTTATTTACTTATTTGGTTGTAGTTTTGTCTTCCTGGAGCATGGGCCACTCCCAGTTCCTTTCTGTCCTCTATGTAATGATTTCTTGTTTATGGTTGGGGTGACCAATTTTGGGGGGTGGTGTCTGGTGTGTTCATTTTGTGAAGCAAAGCATTGTCCCTTTGGCATAGGCATTTATTGTCTGTCCTCTCTTTCTTTTCATGTAGTGGTGAGGGCCATTTTGTGTGTACTTACTTCCTTTGTGATGATTCTGCTATGTTGTTGTTGGTGGGCAGGCTATGTGGTGGCGGCCATTTTGTGTATGCTTCCTTTGTGACTGATTTTGCCATGTGGTGGAGGCCATTTTGGGTGCATCCCCTTTCCATGTTGTCTTTGGGTGTCCCTGTCCTCCTGGCCCTATGGAGGCGGCCATTTTCTGTGTCCTTCCCTGGTCCTCTTCTTTTGCCATAGCCATCCAAGGCTTTTGTAGGTACTACCACTCAAAGCCATAGGTGCATTCAAGTTAATCAACTATTTTTGTGGTGTAACTTTAATTACACCGTGTATGGCTTTGGATTGCTTCACATTTTTTTGTAATGGTGGTACTTTTAGTTTTTTGGTTGCTTGTGTGTAGCTATTATGGCACTCCCTGCCATTAGGTAACCCTAGGAATACAGCTCGGGTAGTTTTGGTAACGTCGCGCCGTGTGAGAACGCGACCTTACCTTTTTTGTTTTTTTCGCGCGCTCAATGTACTGGCTCGGGAACGCGATAACGACTTTTTACTTGATTCGCGTTGCCGAACACGCCGATTTTGCATTCTCGCGAACAATATGTCCCGAGTTGCATAAAAGTTCCTCGAAAATGTTTAATGTGTCCCCTGTGCTACCAAAAAGTCCTCATTTTTTGTGTTATTTACTTATTTGGTTGTAGTTTTGTCTTCCTGGACAGGCCATGTGGTGGCGGCCATTTTGTAGGTACTTCCTTTGTGCATTTATCATTGGCCTCCCTGCTTTTGGTCTGATCTGATAGTAGGACAGACTCCCAGAGGTGGTACTTAGTTACTAGTTAGCGGGGCTGCTTTATGTAGCTGTTTCTATTTGGTCTATTTAATTACCATCATTACGGCATGTGTGTATGCCATTGCATTTCCAAGTTGGTTGTCTGGGCAGGGGGGTAGGTAACTTTTTTGTGTGTGTAATAATTTTATGACTTGTATGTGTTTTTGCCGTGAAGTTTTACAAACTCTTAGCCATGGGGTATTTTGATTTTCCTTGCATTAACCTGTCATGACTCATGTGTAGCAGGCAACCTCCTTTTTCTGTCCATATTGGTATATGATAGGCCTGCTTGACTTTATTATTGGTTATTTCTAGCTGGGAGCTGTGGTGCTCGTACTATTAGTCTTCTTTTTTGTGTTTTATACATTGCCCTGTGTGTCTTTCAATTGGTTATGTGTTGTTGGCTTACTGCTTGTTTGACTGACGTTTTCTGTCTTCTTTGCTTGTAGGTGCACAGAAAAAGACTGAGGAGGTGCTGGCTGTTTTCATCCATCGCCCGTTCAACTGCCAGACGGACGTCCTTCAATTGTACGCCACGTGTGGGGTGTGACTCATCTGACCACACATCTCTGCAATTTGTGCTACTGAGTGCTGCTGTGTGCTGCTGACATCAGAAGAAGATGGGTCCTAAGAGAGCAGTTACCAGGTCCTCCACCACCAAGAAAGTTGCTGAGAAGAAGGTACAGAAAAAGGAAGTGTCACTTAAGGCTGGTATGGACCCCCAAACCTTTTTTGGGCCCCCAAAACGTACGCCTGCAGCAGCGGTGTCCATGGTGCAAGCTGGAGCCAGCACATCCGCATTAGCGGGGGCAAGCCACCAACCCAGGGCCAAGCACATGAGGGTCGAAGAGGTAGCCGACCTAGTGTTACAAAGCAGTGATACTGAGCCTGAACTTAACTTATCGCTGTCTCAAAGTAGCACACAATCCACGCAAGCTGAAAGTGCTGAACAACCGCCGCCAGCAGTAGATGTTCAACAACCACAACCACTTCCCGCAATAGTTGTTGAAAAACCACAACCACCGCCCGCAATAGTTGTTCAACAACAACAACCAAATCCCACAGTAGTAGTTGTTGAAGAACCACAGCACGCTATAGTACTTCCTCAAGAACAACAACCACCGTCTCCGCACGCAATAGTGGAAGTTGTTCCTCCCGATGTCGGGGCAGTTCAGGAAGTAGAGCCTCATTCCGAGCAAGAAGAAGAGGAAGCCACTTCTGGAGGTGATCTACTGTCTTTAAATTTACGAAAGGAAAGGAGGGTTAGTGGCAGTGCATCGAGTTCTTCGCATAGCATCCCTTCAGATGACCTTGATAAGGAATGGCATCCACGACGAAGAACTGAGCATTCAAAGGAGAGGCATCAAAAGACCAGGCTGGGAAAAAGGAAGGATCCGTCAAGGCTTGAACTTCCGGAGTTCGATGTAGGTGAACAGGATACTGATGGTGATAAAGACGGGTCTGACACTGACAATGTCATCATCACAAGCGTTATTCCTGGTGCAGAGGATGTAGAGACCAGCATTTTCACCCTATCCAGAAGGGCTGCGATTAGTGATGAGCAGGTAGCACGTGTAACTCCTACACACTCAGCGCCCAAAGTAACACCAGCTCCCATTTTTGCATCAGCGAAGGCCCGGCAGCGTGCGACATCCAGCGCAAGCGCCACCTCAACAGAAGGAGGTAGTGGCAGTACTAGTACTGAACTGTCACATAGGGAAATGCAACAAAAAGGCTCCAGTTCATCCGGGATTGGAAGTGGGTCCTCCTCTTCCTATGGCAGGAGACAAAAGTTTAGCTCCCCAGTCTGGGATTTTTTTACGGTTCACCCACATCAGGAGAACATTGCTATATGCTCCATTTGTCACACCAATGTTAGTCGTGGTAAGATTGGTACAAACTATGGTACTGGAGGCCCAACGACCCATATGAAAAAAACACACACAATTGTATGGGAGAACCACCTTGCAAGCTTACAAAAAGATGTAAGCACTGGTGTTGGTGGGGAGGATACAGTACTACAAGGTCCACTCATGGAAGAAGAGGGAGACGATGACCTTCTATCTGGGAGTGGTACACCAATGAGCCCTGTCGCCAGCACTGGCGTGGTGCAGTCCAAATCCTCAGCATCAGCAACTTCTCAGTGGCACCAGAGTCAGCCGGAGACACCAAGGGCAAGGAGTGAAAAGTCTGCGTTGAAAGGTGGTCCGTCTAGCAGAACAGACAGAATTACCAAGCAGCTTACCATTACTGGCATGTTTAGGCAGGAGGGAAAGTACGAGCGGAACCACCCAACAGCACGTTTGTACAATGCGAAACTTGCAAAAATGTTGGCACTGGACCTTCTCCCATTTTCATTTGTTGAGGCAGTGGGATTTCGGCAATTAGTGGCAACACTCGCCCCAAAATGGGACGTTCCCAGTCGCTACTATTTTGCAAGAGTTGCTATTCCAGCACTACACCACGACGTGCTGGGATTGATTGGGAAAGCCTTACAACAGAGTGTTGTCCATTGTATCCACCTGACAACCGACATGTGGAGCAGTCGCGAAGCCACAGCAGATTACATGTGCATCACCGCACACTGGATCTCTTTTGCAGGTGTGAAAGACAAGTTAACATCAGGCCTTCTTGATGTTGCTGGGATTTTCAATGACACTCGCAAACATGCAACTGTAGCCATGTTTGGTATGGAGAAAAATCATACTGCTGACAACATTTTGTCTGACTTTAACCGCAAGGTCTTTGAATGGCTGAAACCAAGAGGCCTTAAGATTGGTTTTGTTGCCACCGACAATGGCAGTAATGTAGTGAGGGCAATGAAAGATGGACAGTATTTCAGGGTACCCTGTTTGGCACACTGCATTAACTTAGTCGTGCAAGACTTTCTGAAACATGAACTCAAAGTCAGCAACATACTGACCATCTGCAGAAGAATATGCACGCATTTTAACCATTCTTTCAAAGCGCGGAAGCTGCTACGCGTCATTCAGCGGGAGCATAATTTGCCAGTCAAAGCACTGATCCAGGAGGTCCCAACACGTTGGAACTCGACTTATTTCATGCTTGAGCGTCTCTTTGAGCAGTACATACCACTGAATGCTTATGTAATGTCAAGAAGATTTGTGGATCCTACTGTTAATCTTAAAAGCCTGACCGTTGAGATGTGGCAGTGGGACATCATTAAATGCTTGACAGAGATGCTACAACCTTTTGAGGTGTTCACACGTGCAGTTAGCAGGGAGGACTGTACTATGGGCCAAGCCATCCCATTGTTGTACATGCTCGAGCAACAGCTGAAGGAGGTCTGTGAAACATACGAAGGTGACGAAGAAAAAGTTGATGCATGTACCTTGGCCAAGGCCTTACGCAACCGCTTATCTGTAAATGCAAGGCTTAAAATGATTGTGTCAGATCCAAATTACATAACTGCAACAATCTTGGATCCACGGTACAAATTGTTTGTCAGCAGTAGCGCAGTCATTCCTTTTTCAGATGGGGATGTTGCCAATTACAAAAGTTCCATAGCTGTGGAAGCTAATGATTTCGAAACTGAACGGCTGTTACTTAAAGGCCTGACAGTGCCAGCCCAGGACAGTCAAAGTACTCCAGGCCATCCTCCTGAGGCAACTCTGGCAAGTTCATCACAGCATGAGAGCGGTGCGTCCGCTTCCCAGCAGGCACCAACAGTACCAAAAGCAGCACCTACACGATCTGATTCAGCAGACACAACCAAAAGCATAACTGCTTTTTTTCTACAGAAGGGAATGGGTAAGTCCGTTGCTGTTGCAAAGGGGAAAGAGGAGCAGCAAAGCCGAGCACCATTGAACACTGAGCGGATGGTTCAGGCCTATCTGGATGACACAACAGAGGTGTTCATGGAGCAAAGCCCATTGGTCTATTGGTATGAAAGAAGGAGACAGTGGCCAGTGCTGAGCAGGCTGGCGATAAAGTATTTGGCTTGTCCTGTAGCCAGTGTCGCCTCTGAGCGGGTTTTCAGTGCTGCTGGTGCCATTGTGACATCGAAAAGGACCAGTCTCTCCCCCAAAAGCGTCGAGAGGCTGACAATGATAAAAATGAATCAACACTTCATACCACCAGACTATACTGTACGTGAATCAGAGCAGGATGAAGAAAGCGAGCCCGAATAATTTATCACTGCTGGGTTACATGACCTACTGCTGTCCGGACCCGCAGAGTTTGAGGACGAGCACCTCTTCCCTGACCAATAGGCTGTTAAATTGTGACTTTTTCCCTTCTTTTAATTGTGTTATTTATTTTCTTATTAAAAATGACTTTCTGGTGCATAACTGCTAATCTTAAAATAAAAAGCTCAACCAAATCCATCCCCACCACTCATTCTTTTAATGTACCTACTGGAGTTGCACACCTGTGCATTTTATTTTCGCTGTATCTTTTTTAGTTACCTCCTGGAGTTGCACGCCTGTGCATTTATGTTCCATGTTGACTGCACTCCTCAGAGTCTTGCTGCATCTTCTTGACTCCCACTCAAGTCAATACAATTCCATCTTGGCAGCCATACATTTGATGTTGTAGATGGAGTATAGTACAATAACAATAATGTAGCCTCTAACAGTCCCTCCATAATAAGTGAACCGTACATGACTACAGCCATCCTCTATTTCATTTGAAATCTGCAACTCATAATAACTGCCTTGCTGAGTCTTACTGTTAAGGCTACCACCTCTGTCTGCAGGCATTCAGAGACGACTCTTCTGTGTCAAAAGAAACTTGAGCAGGCATCCACAACTGAAGTCAACTTGTTGTGATGACTCGCATTACAAAGGCTCGCCAGCATCTGTGATCAATCTTCTGACAGTGAAAGAGAAGAAGAGCAAAACAGGTATAAAAATGAATGATGCCATGCATTGCATTGGATGTATTTTTTGGCTGACTCTGAGCTAATGTGCATGGAGTTGAAGTATACTAGTAACTTCAGTTCAGACTCACGTGATAGCCAATTCTTCCATGTTATTTACTAATAATAGAAATTATTTACGCACTTGTGTTCCTACTACTACAGATGCAGTCAGGACTTAATTTATCTTTGCTGTCCGGCGGTTGGATCTGAGCTGATTGATGCACGATGTTTCTTGGAGTGGAATACAAGGTAATAAATAAATACAAATAAGAGTCACAGCACAGTAGACCCAGGCTACTAAATGTTTGTGCACAGTGCTGTGGTAGAGTACAATAGTGGTATGATTGATGACTGAGAATGACGCATTGATTTTGTTGATTAATTTTGTAAATGCTAGGTTGCTTTTTCAATTTCATTCACCTTTCTGTGGGTCTGAAATTTTTAGGGAAATGCAGTTTGTATAACGGCCAAACCTGTGTCGTCGTGGGCCTGTTGTTGTGTGCTTGCTCCTGTCTTTTTTTGTACTTCTACATTAAAAATGATATGCAACTAGTAGACTTATACAAATTGTATCCAAGCCGCCTCAGTCTGAAAGTCCTCTCATACGACTACTCCTCTTGTTTTGTATTGTTTTTTTATCTTCACTGTATTACAATTTGTTTAGGTCATTCACATTCTTTTGTATTTGCCTTTTCTTTTTCAGGCTGGACATCTTTCACGGTTCACCCACTGCTTTATAGTATGAGCATCAACTCTCATCCTTACCACAGATCCTCATCATCAAGCAATTGGATTGCGGGAAACCAAGAATCATATTCAGCGTGTCCTTTTCTTACGTCCATTGCTTACAATCATTAGCTAGCTGATCAACATCATGAATCATCGTCTTCATTGTTTTGCTTTTGTTGTCTCCAATCTCCATGCGTACTGTTTTTCTTTCTCAAACCTTTCCCAAAACCCCCGTACCCATCCATTAAACAATCCCTAACCCTCTTCCCCCGGGCTGCGTGGTTACATTGAGGTGTGATGTTTCTTACATTAAATATACACCAACAATTTGATCACGCGCTTGCTGGGGCAGATGTGGTCAAAGCAACAATAGTGAAATGTCAACAAGGCATGGCCAGGATCTTCTGCGGCTTCCCAACTCAAGCTCTGTGTATAACGCCAAATAATTTACCATTAACATCAAACAACGAATGCATCTAATGAATTGGCGTAATTTTTTGGGTTTCAAGTGTAAAGCATTATCATTTAGAAAAGTTTGACGTTGCCGTGAGTACTACAAGTAAAGTTGAACTTCTTATCTTCTCTTGCACTTTGTTTCCAGTCCCCAAAACCATTGTTTTGTTTCAGTTTAGCAGTTGCAATATTGGGTCACCCATGCAATGTACTGTACTTACTCATACTACCCCCACATTGTCTGTCACGCAAATGACTGTCTCTTTCTTTTTGTCGCTACTGGCAGGGTCTGTCTACTACTATCACAGAAGTTCTGATTCTGAACCACAGATTCTTCGCCATTGTCTTGGAAATCAAATGCAGCCCTTGCAGTGCCACACTTCATGATAAATCATCATCATCTCATCAGCAATCACAGGTAAGATAAGTTAGCAGTGAGGTATAACGCAAGACAGACTGGTCGTTCTTCTAATACTACAAATATAACTCGGTGAGGGTTTACTGCATCTATCTGTTTGCATGTTAAAGAAAGATGTGGGCAATATATTTAATTATTAAAAAGCACTGTCCGCCGACCTGCATGGCCAAATTAAACCTTGCGAGGTTGCACAACGTACATTATTTGGTGAAACACTCCCCCCTCCAACCCCACAAGAAACGCAAATGAACTTCAAATGTTTTCTTTTTAACATAACTTTGTGTCTCGTTTATTTTAACATAATGTAATATATAACTAAAGATGATACAAAAATAAAATATATATAAATCCTACACCAAGCTGTCCCCCTACCCGCCTCCCCTAACCCCAACCAAATTCCCACGCTCAATGTCATGTAAAAAAAAAGTAAAAACCCAACACCCAATTCCCACCCACCAACAAAAGGATTGAAAAAGGGGCAAACAGGGTCCATCTCATAGCCGGCGGGCTTTTAAGTGTTGATCCACCAGGATCTTTACACGCTCCTCTATCTGTTTTTTAGTCTGACTGCTTTGAGCCTCCAGCCTGGCTACCCGGAGGAGAATTTTTCGCTGGAACTGGCGGCACCTACATTGGCAGCCATGTTGTTGTGGGGGGGTGGACGATGCGGGGAAAATCTGGCGGCGGGCGGCTGCCTGAGCACGCCGACGTACTCCTGCAGGCTTGGGGGCCGGGGCATTGGAAGAGGCAGCAGCTGCTGCCGCCGCCTCCTCCTCCTCCTCCTCGGCCTGAGCCACCAGCCGGCGGTAGGCCTCAACGATGGCCTGCAGTTTCCGCTGACGGGCCCGGACTGCCAGCTCCTTCCTCGTTGGTTTAGAAGGAGTAACTATAAAGAAAGAGACAGAATTGTTGTAATCAAAAATCCCAGCAAATAAAGAACGCAAAATGGATCCAACACATAGTGGGCGGCACAGTACAGTAGCAATAGCAAGCAAGTTGAGTACCTAAAATGTTGTTTTATCTATCTTGAACATTCTACGCCTTATATACTTCATTTGTCTGCCTTTTTGGCACGGCATTATGCCTGCCCTAGTAACATAGTATGGGTGTACTTGAACGGTCACATACGAACACCTGTCTTTTTCATATCTCGTTCTTTTATATCATATACTCTGTGCTTCCGGGAAAAGTGACAGTCTCAAACTAACATTAAATTAACAGTGGCCAGCTAGTACTAATAAATGTCTACTCTAGAGACTATCATTCTTTATATCGCCAACAAACGTTAGGTGGTTTGTGTTTCGCCAGCAACGACCCGGAATGCATCCAGTCGTCCCCTCCTTCCCTTGCCTTTGTGTTTAACCAAAACACCGCTGCCAACACTAGTATCCACTATCCACTAACCACCAATATTGGATGTGTCTCCCACCCACGCAGGCAGCTGTGTTTTCCACTTTCTATGCTTCCACAACAACCCACGCATCCAACTGCTCTCAAACACCTGCATTGCTGATTCCAAAGTATCCTTCTATATTATATGATTAGAGCTTTTTCCTTGCACCTTTCATCATACTTAAAATCAATCTCATGTTAATCCATCGCGGTCATGTAATGTTGTGGATAAGACTTTTTTAGTCTGCCACCAACCTTTCACAGCTGAGTTGTAGTCACATAGAAGAGGCATGTATAACTAATTTTATCAATTCTGGCCGGTGGTAATGCTTTTGCTAAGCTTGGTAATGAGAACAGTGGCGTCATATATTGTCCAGTAGAACTTCAAGTTCACTATAAATATCAGAGTACAGTGAGGAAGTTTTCCCCACCCACCAAGTAATGCGGATCACTATTGAATGTAACTTACCATCGCCCACCGTTGTTGTCTCCTCCCCCGCTGCTGCCGGTGCTGCTGTAGGTGCCTCTGGTGGTCCTCCATTCCCCTCCGGGACCGCCTCTGCTGACGGCGTTGCAGCGCCGCTGCCCCCATCGGCACTGGTGGATGGTACCGGTTCTGCAAAAATAAAAATAAGTAATTAAGTACACCTTTTTAGATGGATGCACAGCCCCCATTGTACTTGTTCACCAAGAACGGAGTTCTGCAAAACAGTTAAGTACAACGTAATCACTAGTAGTCCACATTGCCTAGTACAGCAGAGTAAGTAACACACTACACATATCAGCATTTATTTGGTATGGTATGGTACCCAAGCTCATCTCATCTATACTGGTACTCTAGTCCTTGGAAAGTTAGACTGAACCATGTAACCTAACCAGTTTACTTTGTACATCAATGACATGTCTACAGTTTTGCGCATGCTACCTCACAGCTTGTTGCGCAGTACGAGGAGACGCCTTTGAGGCCACATGATAGTTCAAAGCATACACCTGAAGAGTTTGGAAAATAGAGGCCCGTATTTACTTTTTGAATGTGGATTGTGGAGTCCAGTTTCCTTACAGCCTCAGGTTACACCTTCTTTTTTGCATGACAGCTAAAAAGTTGAATAAATGTATGTAATGTTTTCATACTGTCTAACGTGCACCACTTTTGTCATTATCTTTCAGCAGATGAGAAGATTTACTTCTACGAAGCAAAGATTTGCAGAGCTTACCAACAAGAGGCATATGCAACCAGTATACGTTCAATGGTGAGGGGTCTCGGACATTTCCCACATTTCCCTATCGTGCACTGGTAGCTGTACAAATGTAGGATACTTTTTATTGAGCCTTTTTTAACTCTGGATTTCTTCTGGTGGCCCTGCCCTTGACGTATTTGACAGAACAACTTAAAAACATTGATGTTACTTACTTAGTTACTTCTAACAAAATAAAGGTTTTGAAGTACCACATTGACTCGGAAGTATATTTTCAGTGTCTGTTGTCTTGTAGACTTACACGAGAGAGTGAGAAAAAGGGGGTTACTTAGGTTATGGATTGTGTAATAAAAAAAGCATTTGGCATCTTCATATTGGGGGTTCAGGAAAGGGGTAATTGAATAATTGACCAATGACTGAGCCCATATAGGTTGTCGTTCATTGAATTGTGGGTTCCTCTGAGTTCTGTGACTGAGGTGTAAGACTGTAAGTAAGTAAGGTCCAACCTGCCTATCAACAACAACATCCAATTTTGGGGTGCATACATAGTTATGTATGTCACTGCATAGAAGAATACCCGCAAGAGTAGTAGTGGTATTCATTACTAACGCTTACAAAATAGTAGACCAACATCTGCATGCATACTTGGTTGGTGTCAATTGCCAAAGAAGAGACATTACAGAGGAAAAAGCATAAGACAGGAGTGGACCCTGTGCCTTCCGCTATTCGATCACAGATTTTTTGAAAAGATTGATACCTTAACTAAACAGTTAGGTGAAATGTCATTAATCGGTTGGAAAAAAAGCTCCGTTAGAAAGTTAGGGAAATATCATTGTTCCAAAAGAAAACACTGTTGGACTTACTAGGGACAGCAGCAGGATCCTCAGTAGAGGAGCTCTGTGCCTGTGGTTCACAATCACGTTCACCCGCCGACTCGGTCCCAGCCTTCTGCTTGCCCCTGGGTTCTGTGGTTCATGTAAGAAATAATAAAGAAAGAGAAAACATTGAGTGCTGTGAAACATAGACAGCAAGCATTTCAAAAACCACTGCTACAACATTAAAAGAAACAAACATTGGTCTACCAAATGACTACTGCCTTGCATGATTCACTGACTAGTGTACTTGGTGAAAACAAATCAAATGTTCCATAAACATTCTGATTGCAGATTACTAAGTAACACAGAGGCAGTAAGACCTGAACAACACCACAGATTCAAGAATGTAAGTAGCCATTTCTTTTTCATTTTTTGCCAGCAAAATACATAGATCGCAAGGAGGAGACAAGCTTAACTTTGTGCATACTAACTAACACGAAATTGTACGTTCGTGGCATCATATTTTGTTTTGCTACTGACTGAATGCTACTGCTGCCCTACCCACTCAATAAACAAACTACATCAGTTCTATGGAGGGCTGAGGCAGGGGCGGCTATAGGCTCATGGTGGTCCTGGACTCCTGGCCAGGGAGCGTAGGTGGGGGGCCCGGAAGAGGAGGTCGGGGCGGAGCACGGAGGCCAGTGAAGAGGGGGGAGTCAGGGTGTTTGGAAGTGGAACAGAGCCGGAGGCACCAAATCCCTGCCAGGGGCCGCCACGCAAATATGTATCCATCCTCTGAGGATTATTAAATTAAGGATATATATTGGTGGGGTGGCCCCTGGCGTTTGGTGGCCCTGTGCAGTTGCACAGCTTGAACATGCCTAAATCCGGCCCTGGCTGAGGTAAGAAGAACAAAGTAACTTTTGCATTCATTGCCAGAGGAGTATTATTCATGCAGAAGAGAAGGCCGTGAAAAAAAGATACAATATGCATTGCAAACACGTACAATTATCCATCAACGGCTATTTCACTGACGGACAAAGGAAGGACAAGACTCTATTTATAGCATTAACTAACTTCAGTTCTCTACAATAAAGAAAATCTCACACCAATAAACAGCAAAAGCTAGCGCCAAATTGAACACGCAAGAGTCAGTGAAGATGAAGAAGCGCAGCATAGACCAGTGTCATACAATTACAGTAGATATAATAACGGAATACATCGGAAATGTAACTAGGAGCACCAGTCATTGCGTTACTTATTCAGCCAAGATTTACAAAGATACAACAACAATACTTATACTACTATAGAGATATATTATACACACTTTTTTTTTTGGGTAGCCACTCACCAAGACCCACGACCTCGACGCCAAGCAGGTCCAACAGGTCCTGCTCCCGGTCCAAAATGTCTGCCCAACGGTGGGTCAGCTGGTGGTGGGTACGCCGGATACCGGAGCAGCGGAAGACTGCCCGGCGCACCTTCACCCACCGCCGGAGACGCTCCTCAATATGCTGGTAGCCGGAGCCGGGCCTGCCACCTGCTGCCAACATCAAGGGGAGGTAGCGCTGGATAAAAAAAACCAGGGCAGCCACCTCCTCCTCCCCAAAAAGTTGGCGGGGCCTCACCCCTTGGGGGCGCATTCTGCCGCAAGGCAGCCTAGTTTTTTGGGGCACTGGCGCCTTGCCCTTTGAGCCGCCGCTGCTGCTGGCGCCCTTGACCATGGTTCTGGGTGGAGGGTAGAAGAAAACTAAAAGTTCAAGACAAAAAGGTAGGGGAAAGAAGAAGCAAGGTAAAAGAACAAGAAGGAAGTAAAAAGCAATAGAAAAGTTGTAAAAGTAGAAATAAAATGAAAAATATAAACCTAGGCACAGAGAGAAATAGGTAATAACTAAAGAAAGTTAGAAAAAGTGGGTAAAAAGACAAGGATTAAAGAGATTTTAACAGGATGCAAAAGTAGGCCCAAAACCATAGCCAGAGTGTGTGATCCACAAGATGGCTGCGCCCATCGCGACCGCATGGGTAGGTTCGCGCGATATTTAGCGCGATCACGCACTTTTGTAGTGCGAACGAGAAGATGAGTTCCCGAACATGTCTTGCACAACGCGACCACGTTAATTGTGACCCGGAACAGGAAATAAGGGAACGCAAGCAGGCGGGACAAACCTCTGTGGTAATTTAGCGCGCTAGCCATCCCGAGCATGCAGGCAACGCCCCGAACACGCGCACCGCGCTCCCGAAGACGAAAAACGGCGCGCGAACGGGCCCAGCAAGCAACTCCGCATGCTTGCGGAGCTACGCGTAGTTCGCGGAGTGCAACTACGTCTTCGCGTAGCTCCGCGGAGTCCGACTCCGCGAACTACGCCCAGGGTTAGTTGTATTATTATTGTACTTCCATGTTTGGAAAATTGGGACTTTCTCTTGATACTCATTATAAACCACTGCATATGTGGGGACAGTTGGGTGGAGTAAGTGCTACTGTACTCTAATGGAAAGCCGTCCATTCCTGGAGCCTTATTCTGTGCTAGCGGTCTAATCGCCTGGGAGACATTTGCGGGCTTGATCTTCACCTCTAACTGTTTTTTATCCGCTGGTGGGACTATGGGCAGGGGTAATAAGTCTAGGAAGCTGGCGCTCGCACGGTGATCATCTCGTTTACATAGGAATCAAAGAGCGATTGTGCATGACCAAAGACTCACAAAGTATTGTATGGTGTACTACAATACATTTGATTTGTAAGAATGTATTTGGACCTCATATACCTTGTACACACGTCTATACACATGCACTAACATTCCAAAAGCCTGGCAGCCTACTTTTTAGAAAAGTTTGCGCTGCTCCAACCTCCAAAAACGCTAAAAAACTTAGTCAATTCTAGGTTTCACAAATTTCGAAAGAACATACATTCTAAACTACGCAGAGTGGGTTAAACCTCTCTACAAACTAATCAAACCAGATTTTAAAACAGTTAATTGGACTAAAAAACACACAGAAATTTTGTGTTCAGTCCAAAAAGACATGTTAGCAACAATACATTTACAAGCACACGTAAATGTACGCAACTTAGTGATCCGAATCATTCCCGGAAGATGCGGATTCACATACTTAACCTTTAATGAGGGAGAAAAGTATCAATAGCTTACAAATCACTTGTGTACACACAAGCAAAAATGAAATTCACTTCTACAAAAAAATTACATCGATTCAAACTGCAGTAGCAAAAGAGAGCGCCCTTGCACAGGGTAAGCACATAATGGTTGTTACTCCTGTACCTGCCTTGGAGGCAGTGACAACATCGAGCATTCCAAATGCTAAGGCTTTACATCCGAGATGGATACAAATGGGTTAATTCTCTTACTGAAACATAAGTTGAATACGTATTTGACCCATATTTGAAAACATAGGAATTTCTAAAATATGAACAAGAATGTCCCTCTGCCTACAGAGACTCTGCTTCTAAAGCAGTATGAGTGTATCTTTTATACTGGCGGATCAGCAGAACCCGCTATTGGGGGTAAACAAGCTTATAGTGCTGCGTGCAAAATCGTTTAAGGTCTCTGGCGCGATGGTAAATCCTGACCTATGGCCACTAAAACAAACATCATGGAGATTGTACAGCTCAGCGAGCTGAACTACAAGCATTCAAGATGGCGCTTGAAAATACTGATCACGAATTCCCCACACTCATAGTGTGCACTTCATATTATTGTGTTCAATCTTATAATGAATACTTAGAGAACTGGATTGAAAACGGTTTCAAAGATGCAAATGGTGGCACAATTAAGCATAAGTTGCTATGGAAACAAGTAGTTACAAAAGCTCACTTGATCCATACACTGAGTCATCAATGTGATGGCATTCATGTTGCGGGGTATTCATTGGCTGATGAAGCCGCGAAGGCAGCTGGGCAAACAGCTTCCGTAGCTGCAATCAATTGTTCAAAAATAAAAATAGACGTCGAAATAATGCTAGCTGTCAATGCTTCAAGCAAAGCCAGTTGTAAAACATTACGAAAAGGCTTTCCACTAAAATACTCATACATAACTGATGCAAGTAATGTTCCGTTTGCTCGAATCCCTGGAGTGTGGGATAGAGTGATTCCAAACATGGAACATAGATAAGGACTAATCTTAGCAGCACATGAAGGGCTCACCTCTGCACACGCAGGTGTTTCTGCCACAGTGTCAATAATAAAACAGCGATACTGGTGGCTGCGCATGAGGAAGCAAAGCAGAAACTATGTTTTGGAATGTGAAATCTGCCAAAAGATGAAAGTGTCTACAATGAAACGTCCTGCGCAGACGCCCCTATTGATTTCAGACAAACCATTATCTTGCGTTTACCTGGATCACTGCGGTCCCTTACAGACGGATGGTAACTATAAATATATCATGGTCGCAGTGACTTTGTACTCTAAATTCATTTGGATGTGGCCTCAGTGCTCGGCTGACTTCAAACTGTTATAAAAGATTTGCGAGTCTTTATCGGCACATGCGCAATCGGCACGCTACATTCTTACCAGGGTCCTGTGTGTAGATCTGGAGCTTACAAACAGGCCATGGCCAATATGGGCGCTACATTGCGGTATTCTAGTCCATTCCATCCTGAGGGAAATTCGGTAGTGGAGAGAAAAAACCTGGACATAAAGCAATCTATAACAGCTAGGGTATTAGGCTCGGGTGATGGGTGATTCAAACATTTAATAATTGTCCAACGTAGTCTTAAAAATCTGCCAGGAAGTTCTGTAGGGGGTATCACTCCATATGAAATCCTTTTTGGAACTAGAATAATTGTGGCGGACCTCGATTGTCACACTTTAGTGGTAGAACAAAAACCAGTTGATATCAAAGATCGTTTGGCTGTTTTGCAGGACTTAAAAGAAATAAGATCCAGACAAAGTAACATACTCCTGAAGCCAACAACCACTGAAGAGAAACCATCCATCCAAGCAAGACCTGTCTGGATTCCAAAGATTGGGGATCTAGTCAGAGAAAAGATCACGGACAAGAAGGAATTTGGTCCTTCTTACAGACAACCAGTACCTGTCCTAGACATCCACGGATCAAGAACAGTATTAATGCTGCCCCTTGCTGGTAAAAAGGAGAACAGGTTTGTGTCCATCGACCAGTTCAAACCACATCATGTGGCCGGTCATAAGTAAAAGGCCAAGTGGACTCCAAAGATGTAGAAAACACCCGAATCTGGCTACTATCCAAGAGGTTCAAACTGAGAGACTCATCACCTTTGAAGAATCCGCAGTGCGAAACGAAGGACTATGCAACAAAGCCATGGAACTTTTCCCTCTTGAGACCCAAATACCAGTTCATCAAGAAATGCCTGTCTACAATGAAATAGCAACTGACAATACAAACGTAACAAGTGATCAAGTGGTTCCAGTGATTTCAACGAATCCTGAAGAAATCCCAACAATTGACAGAACTGCCTCTGGCTATTTCATTAACTTTGATACATTTTCAGAGGATCCCAGCGAACCTGAAATGACACCAGTAAACAGAACTTTTTCATCAACTGGAAAAGACATATCAGGTTTCACCATGAATTGAACTTTGGATTGTGTTGGATGTACTTTTTCTTCTACTTTGGTTGACTCTTGTATTTACTTTGGGAAAGCTGATAAATGGAAGATATGTTAAAAAGGACACAGCAAGTAAGAACATCAACTTACTCCTCAGGCCACACAAATCATCTCATTGTGAACAGAGAGACTTGTCATCAATGAACATCACAGCCGTTCCTATACCAGGTGGTATAGCTTGGGACAGAACTGAATATGACATTCTTGGTCCAGCGGAGCTGTTGAAGATTCTACACCAATTCAAGATTTCCTTGAGTGACTTTTTTTCATCTACTACCTTTTCTGAGGATTGGGACTTCGATACTGTTAATAATATGATGTTAGAAATGTCTGCACGGTTTACAAATCATGAATACTTAGAAGGTTCATCAGATCATGAACAAATGAATTGTTATAATCACTATGGTCATCGTTTCTTGCATAAATCTGCAAAAAATAGAAATGTTTTAACTTATAACCAATGGGAACATTGTCCTACGCCACCAAAGAGTAGCTCAAAAAAATGTTTGGGCAAATTTCCATGCTTTTCAGGGTATAATATTTCAAATTCAGAATCATTTTACTTTATACATATTAATAAGACAAGAATGAAAAGTATGTTGACAAATACAAAGCAAATTTATTCTGCGGCCTTTAATGCTCAGCTGTCTACATTAGGCTTTGACTTTTGGAAAGACACCATTGAGATAAAAACGGTGTGGGGCACAAAGGCCGGGCAGGTGCAGGGATTAGAAGCTTTATTTAGAGCCTGCATCATCCCAGAGCAAATAATGTTTTTGAATGACACTGTTCAGCAGACATCTTGTCGTGGGTTAGCCAAGATAAAAGATTTGAACAACCCGTCCAATACCTACACCTATGACTGATAATAGTATCGCTTCAGAGGGGGAGGTCGACGTAGATATTATTTTGCTTCACAACAGAACAGATCCTGATTGGAAAAGATGGTTAATCTGGCTACAGACTCAAACAACTGTCAAGATAGATTTTAGAATAAGACACAAGGGTTCACATTCACTAGGCCAGATCCAAGATATGTTCAGAGACAGCATCCAGGGATAGCAACATCATACAGTGTAGGGAAACTGTGCCTTGAATGGCTACACAAGTCCACACTAAAGGAAGTAAAATAACACTTATCTTTACTTAAAGATGGTGCTGACCTGAGGGACTTCTTACAAGGACCTACTAAACCACGTCAAAAACGTTTTATATACGCCGGTATCTATACCATGTATAATGAAACATGGAAGATTACGCAAGCAGATACTGCAGAATGAATATGAGAGATTGATTGTATTAATTTAGCGAAATATCTCTCTGTAGTTGATAATGGGTTAACGACTCTGTCATCCAGGATATATTCTTTGGACAGCATAGCATCCCCTGCCATATACATAATGGACCAGGACTTGGTCATGTTTCAACATGGTCAGTCGCAATTGCGTTCTATAATGCTTTTAGGCTGGATGTTACAAATGTAAATGTAAATGTATAGGCATTTATATAGCGCACTACTTACCCGGAGGGTCCCAAGGCGCTTCGACCGCTGCGAAACCCTTCCTGGCTTCCCTGAGAGATGGTCCCTTAATAGGTATCTCCAGGGTGAGACCAGGCATCCCCGGCGGTCTGGTGGGGCCGTTAGTGAAGATGAGGCAAGCTAATGCCCAGAGTTGCCGAGTGTGATCGCTGATCAGAGTGGGCACCGAGGCGAGAGAATTATCGAGTCCGCTGACCCTGGTCCAGAAACCTGCCGCGCCGGGAATCGAACCCTGGTCCCGGGCCGTCCTCTGCTCTCGGGTCTGCCGCCTCTAACCAGTGAGCCACACTACTTCACTACAAAAACCTTTGTTCAGGCTATGTGCCTTGGCGTTTAATGGACACAATGTCATTATTTTCTGAATTTAATCTCACAGATAAAAAAATCAATTGAAATTGGCACAGAGGGGAGCAGACTATATGGTGATGGAAAGATTGCCATTTACAGTCGCTGAAAAACAAACAATTGAATGGATAAAACACAGTACAATCACTCTGCCTATTACAATTTTCCATTTTCAGTATTGCTTAAAACATATACCAGCAGGCCTATATGAAAGGTTGGGTAAAGAATACATCAAGACATCCTGGGAATTACCTTATACACACAGATGTTGGAGTGGGCCGAAAGAAGTGTTTCTTAGTGGCAATTATTGTGAAAACGCACTAAGCGGTTCTCTCCTATGTCAGGATATAAACTTACACAGGGCCTGCGATGGTTACTCTAACAATTTATCCTACCACCTGCAAGGTTCTCCAGCTGCAGTGATTGATCCAATTTGTAGGGAGTTTTCTAATGGAAGTTACATTATGTTAAATGATCACAGCTGCTGTGGCATGTTGCCAGGTTTATCTCGTAACTGTGTCAGCCAGGGTCACATGCTGTATGCAAATATTGTTTCCAAAAACCAAGACAGCCCAGGAGTCGCCGTTATGTCCTTCACTGACCATCTCTTCTATATGAATTGATACTTTGAGCAGAATGAAAGCCATTCTTTAACAGAAAACTGTGCCACTGACCTCGGCCAAAGAGACCTATGATCTGCAAGTCGAAAGGACTTCTGCAGAGATACACACCCTAGTAACTACACAATCCCCTGTACATTTGTCAGAAATGTTAGGTAATATCTTAAACATGTCCAATATGAGTGGTATTGTGCATGTATTTAAGACATTTTTTCGGGACTGTTAGCACCTTTTGAAGCAGTCCTAGGCATATTTTCAAACTTCGTGCACTCTGTGTTTGGCGGACTGCCTCTCGTTTTGGAACTCGCAGCAGGGATACTAATTTTTCTCCTTCTGCTCCGATATGGCAAGTCAATCCACAGCGGACACCCAGATCACTGTGGAAAACACTCTACTGTGAAGTGAAGTGAAGTGTCGAAGTGAAGTGTCGTGAGCACATAGTCCAAATTTTGGGATTAACTTGTTTAAGAGAATTAAATACCACATGGTTTATGTCATTCAGACCAATCTGGCAAGATTGCATCTTACGTGTTCTACGATGCCTGCTATGTGGAGAAGAATTCAGTGGAGTTTGCAGAGTTTTTCCAACTTTGAGCAAAGTTGAGAATGCGGAGTTCTGGCAAAAGCTCCAACCCCCTTTGCCAGGGCCCAAATAAAAATAAAAAACATGTACCAGCTCTCTGGTGTCTCCAATATGCCCTCCTCGCTTTGGTGTCTCCTCCTTGCTGCCGTCCTCGCTGCAACCCTTATGTTTTACATCTTGCTTGTAATATGCAAGACATAAAATGTAGGGTTTTGCGACCGGCGACAATGATGGCGGCGAGGAGGAGACACTTTGGCGAGGATGAGGGCAGCCTGGAGATGCCAGCGAGCAGGTAAGAGGTTTTTTCCTTTTTTTAAATTAGGAGTTGGACTGGAGCAGACTCGAGCAGAGTTCCACTGAGTTTTTTTTAACTCTGTGGAACTCCGTGGAGTGCCACTCTGTGTACTCTGCCCACCCTTAGTTTTAAGTATTGCACATATAGTTTGCACGTTTGCACGTTGCCTCTATGTTAAGCCTAACTGCCTTGTTCCAAACTACCAGAGGGTTGAGCTTAGGTTAATTTATGTTTGGCTTGTTCCTCATCCTAACAATGATTGTGGTTGCTACTTGGCCAAGACTGATACTCAAATTTTGATACCGTGGTTTTGCCCATCTAATCCACTTGATTTTTTTTCCTTTTGATCACCTGTTTTTTTTTACCTTTTACTGTGGGGAATCCTCATAACCTGTGACTCACCAATGGTAAACTCATTGGTCAAATGGAATGCTTGTGTTTAGCCCTAATGTTCTCCTTTTTAGATGAGGTTGCTGCAACGCAGCAAGGGCAAGGGGTACTGGGCTGGTTATACGTGAACACTTGTGCATATGTGTGTGCACACATGTGAGTGCTGTGCATTGGCAGCTCCTGTTGTGCGCAGCCCAGGTTGCCTAGTGCAGAAGGGACTCTGAAGGGTTGGGTATTGACCAGGGATAGGCCTTATAAAGTTGATGTACACAGATAGGTAAATAAAGTGTTTCATGTGCAAGGGCTCGCTACCACAAGCAAAAGGAGGCAAACGATGAATAACCACCCAATGAGGCCCAAAAGTTTGCATTTCCAGGTTTGGGTTCTCTTTGACCCCTACTGACCATCGTGGAATGAGTGGACCTTCACTGTTGGATGATTTTTGCTTTCTGAGGGGAAGCCAGAGCCTCAGTGGTGCTCCTAAGAGGAAGACATTGCAGGGAAGCACCTTTGTGCTTTCATGGTGAGAGCAGAAAGGAGGTCAGGACCCATTCTCTGGGCCCGAGAAGCAATTCATATGGGGGAGTACCCTCAAGCTCTTGCAATACCAGGAAGGGTCCCAGGACCCCACTCCTTGGCCCCACGAGGAACAAAAGGATGAGGGAGTGCCATACCGCCCCCTTGCGATACAGAGAGGGGGCCAAGGACACCATCCCTGGCCCCGTAAGGAATACAAGGGAGCAACATTGTACACCTTTACGATACCAGAAGGGGCCCCGGACTCCATCCCTAGGGCCTGATATCAACAAAAAGATGGGTAGAGTGCCATAGCACTCCCATGCATGGCTGGCCCTCCCTGCATGCATGTCTGAGGGGAGTGGGAAGTTCCACCTCCAAGCACATATCTGCCTACAGGAGCTGGTAGACCAGAATAATGCATCAGGCTCCTGCAGCAGCATGCAAGAGTGCTGGCTGGTTGGAGAGCTGGCAACGGCAGCCAGGTAGTCTCTTTGAGCTGTCCCCCATGTGAATTTTCCACCAATAAAAAACAAAAATAAACAAGCAAACCATCAAACTAAACGTGGCTTTCCCCACCATAGCAGGAGAGCCGCTCGTACAGTATTCACTACCTATAATTTCTTGCAGGGCCTGCCCTGTTTTAGAAGGAGTGTCACTCATTTTTAAGCATGGGCGGAAAATCCGTTCCGCTCACGGATTTCGCGGATTTTCGGTAAATTCGCAATCCGCGAGATTCACAAATTTCCCGCAAAATCCGCGAGCGGAACGGATTGGGTCAAAAGTTCAAGCTGACTTTTGTAAATCTTTGAGAATGGCGCCAGCAAGCTGCCAGAGCCATTCTAAAATAGTTACAAAAGTCAGCTTCAACAGGAAGCTCTAATAGATAAAGTAAAGCAGGTGCTGCTCAAATTCAGTTACACAATCATTATTCACGCCAAACTTGGGGTGATTAATGATTGTGTAACTTAATTTGACCTTCAACTGGAGCACCTGCTTTACTTTATCTATAAGTGCTTCCTGTTGAAGCTATTTCTAGCTATTTTAGAATGGCGCTGGCAGCTTGCCGGCGCCATTCTAAGTGGGGCTGAGGGCAGAAGGGCACAAAAGTGGGACAGAGGGCAGAAGGGGACAAACAATGAGTGGGGCAGAGGGCAGAAGGGCACAGAAACGAGTGGTACAGAAATTAAAAAGCTGAGCCATTATTACAGTTCTAAGTACCTCCCAATCATGTTTTTTATAATTTAGTCTATCAAAAGACAGATAATAAACAAAATAGAGATTAGGTAGACCCAAGAATAGAGGCAATATACCATAGATGGTTTTATAAAATGTTTGATAAAATGTCCAATAAATGTTTATTGTTTAAATACATATGTAACAAACTTGGTATTTTGACTTACGAATCAAGCCACGTCAGAATTTTTTTTCTTATGTTATGTTTCTTTTTATATAATTGCAGATTGTTTTTGTGGCTCCTGAAGAAGGCGTTAAATCGCCGAAACGAGCGTCGAGTACAGTATTGTTAATCCTGTGTGGGACACACTCTTGGTGGTTGTGGTGTCTCTACAATTTTAACTTTGTTGTTATATGCTGATATGTATTAAAACCGTATAACTCTTGTAATTTTTATAATTGTACCATATAGGTTAATCACTCATTGATTTTCCGTATGATTTTATAAACTTTTATGTATTGAAAACTGTTGATTTTATACTATTCACTGCATTAGTTTATGTGTTTCTTGCCTTGGGTTTATTAATTTGTTTATTTGACAATATAGATTGCCTAGGAATTTTTGCATATATTTTGTTTACCCTGCCCTAGGAGTCTGTTAAGGCATTACCCAGGGGGTCCTTGTTATTTTCGCCTTTTTTCCAACCAAATTGGATGCATTTCCGATCGACCGCTTGTGATGCAAGGAAAATGTTCGGGCTGTCAGATTCAATTCTGAGTGGCATTCAGACAGCCTCTGAGCAAAACCGTACAGCTCTATGGACACGGTTTCTAACCAAGTGATTACGATGGCTAATTCTGACAGCTGTTCTGAATCGGTTTGCCTGACACAAAATGACTGTTGGAGTCTTACTTTTAGGGCCTGTAGCAGGCCCCCCTTCACCCTTAGCCCTCCGGTTTGGGGTACCTAAGGGACCCCTATTTCCAACCATGCACAGTGTGGCAGGCAACATGAGGCACCCATCACAAGGAGCAAGGTTTTCCCAAACCACCCCTTTTTTCTAAGAGTGGGCGTCAAATTTCGTTCCACTTCCAGAATTTGTGATGTTTTGACATTTTCGCGTTCCACAGAGATCGCGGAAATGTCGAAATATCCGCTGCATAGCAGAGTTTTTTCATGTTCGTGCTTTAAAAATGCGTTCTTGCACGCGCGCTCACCTTACTGGGATTACTGCATTCGCTGATGAGTATTCCAATCTGTTTGCGTTCTCCACAAGATGTTGGTAGCTGGTCGCGCTATCCTGTTCGGTTCGCTATCACGTCATTCGCCTAGCCATCAGACACCGCGAGAGTCTGAGATCACAAACATGTCATTCTCCACCACGAGACAGAGCGTGAGACCGCGAACACGTCATTTTCCATGGCGAGAGAGAGCATAGATCGCGAACATGTCATTTGGACGAGCCATCGACATCCGGCGGAAGTGTGGTAAAAGTCGCAATCCCGAACACGCAAAATTTACAATCTGGAGAAGAATAATATCTCTAGCAGCATAAAACCTTCTGTAATTGATGATTTGGATGAAAAAACTCCTCAGATTGACATTTGGCTGTCCTTTTTGTACAAGGAGTCCTTTTAAAAAAGAAATTAGGTGGGGGAAGGGAGGAAGTGCCACAGAGTATCCGACTTCCTGTTTCTGTCCAGCAGGCTCCTCCCAGTGCTTTGTCCATCTCCTATTCCTTCTGCCTTTGGATTTTGAGCTGGGAGGATCACTCTTTGTGTCTGCAGCATCATTATCATTGGATTTGAGGTATTTCGAATTTGATATTTTCCAAGTAAGTTGGTGTTGTTGTGTGTTTGATTGGGGCATTGCAGTTGCAGCAACTACAAATTTAGTACTAAGCATTCTTTTTTTTTTAATTGTTGTGGGTAGCCAGTAGGGCCAGAGCTAGTCATGGGTGGGTGCATTATGAAGCAACTGTCCTTTGGTGTGTGTTGAATTTATTTCAAACATCATTTTGGACATGGATGGCATTGGATTGAGTTGCAAAATGTGTTTTTGGGGGTTATTTCTGTTTCTGGGTGTGTGTTAATTAAATTCCTTTATTGTGTGTGTGTGCTGTGTACCTTGCAGACCTTGTTTAGCCCTGTGGATTTTTGTTTTTTCATTTTATTGCATTAAAAAGGCAAAGCAGTGTTGTTTAGCATGCATCCTTTGCCTGGATTTTATAGACATTTTGTTAGTTCCTTGTTTCCTCTGCCTCCTGCTTGTTGCTTGTGATTTGTGAGTGTCCATGTGGCTGATGGTCATTTCTGGTGGGAGTTATTAGTGTGCTGCTTTTGCCATATAGGCCTGCATGGTATTCCTTTGTGGCCCAGGCTTCTTGTTTTTGGCCTGGCCATGAGGCTAGATGCCATTTTGAAGACAGGGACTGTGCTTTATGAAATAGGCCTTAATTTTCTGTCTTCAGTTTCTTGTAGTTGTGTGGGCCTGGCCATGTGGCTTGTGGCCATTTTGAAGCCCTGTAGTGTGATTTTGCCATAGGCCTGCAAGCTTTTGTGGCCTAGTCTGCCAACAAGCCTTTCATCCAGTAGGCTCAGAGGTAGCCACAGGTGCATGAAGCAAGTGTTTATGTGTTCTATTGAAATTAAACATATTTAGGGCATTGATGGCATTGGATTGAGTTACAAAATGTGTTTTTTGGGGGTATTTCTGTTTTGGTGTGTGTTAAATAAATGCCTTTGTTGTGTGTGTGTGTGGCGTGTTGGTGTGTACCTTGCAGACCTTGTTTAGCCCTGTGGATTTTATTGTATTAAAAAGGCAAAGCAGTGTGGTTTAGCATGCATTATTTGCCTGGCTATTATAGGCCTTTTGTCAGTTCAATGTTTCCCAGGCCTCCTGCTTGTTGATTGTGATTTTTGAGTGTCCATGTGGCTGGTGGTCATTTCTGGTGGGAGTTAATAGTGTGCTGCTTTTGCCAAATAGGCCTGCATGGTTTTCCTCTTGGCTTACTGCTTCCATCCATTCCCTTTCACAGCAGCAGCTACCTGAATGATGTGATGATCACATAATGTTGTGCCAGTCAGAGTCTGTTTCCATTACATATGTATTTTGGTTGTTGTTCTTATTCTTTCCTATTCTTCCTGAGAGTGTAGTGTGTACACAGTATACCATGAAAGCCCTTGTTGACAAAGTCTCACAAATGGCTACACTATATCGTTTATTTGTTTGTTTGTACTAATAGTAATTGAACCACAACAACAAATGCAACATTTCACTGATGTTCTTCTCCTAGCTTCTTTGCTTGTAGGTGTACAAAAAGACAGAGTTATCATCATCATCACAAGTTGTACAGCCAGACAGAAGTCCTGCTACGCACCACGTCACATGCATGTGTGACTACGGACTTCTCTGCAACTTGTGGACCTGCGTCCTGCTGATACCTGAAGGACAAGGGCCCAAAGAAAGGTAACAGGTCCTACAGTACCAAGAAAGGTGTCAGTGAGAAGAAGAAGGAACAGAAAAAGGAAGTGGCACTTACCACGACTGGTGTGCCACCCCAAGTGTTTTTTTGGAAAAAATAATTACGCCTGCAGCAGTGTTGTCCGGAGACCAAGCTGGGAACAGAACCTTCGCACCAGCAGGTCAACCCCACCAACCTTGGCCCAAGACTATGAGTGTCACAAAGGTAGCCAGTCTACTAACGAGCAGGGATGTTGAAATGTCATTATCACAAAGTAGTACACAATCAACGCAGGTGAAAACTCAGCAGATAAGTGTGCAGCAGGTGCAGTCGCAAGAACAGCAGCAGCTGCGAGAACAACAGCAGCCACAAGAGCAGCAGCAGCCGCAAGAACAGCTGAAAGAACAGCCACAAAAACAGCCTATAATAGTAGTTATTACTCCTGAAGTAGGGGCATTTCAGGAAATAGAGCTTCCTGCAGACAAAGTGGAGCAAGCCACTGTTTCATAAGATCCATTGCATTCCAGACCCCCAGCAAGGAAAAGGACGGTTAGTCCATCATCTTCTCCTTCAAGTCCGCTTCTGCTGATCCAGATGACACTTAGAAGCCACCAGCTCAGTCTGAGAGTGATGCAAGCCACAAGACAAGGCTAATGAAAAAGAAGGTTCCTGAGAGCCATAGAGTTATAGAGGTAGATGTACAAGAGGGGGATGATGATGATGATGAGCCAGTCATCATGAACATCACTACTGGCCCAAAGGAGATGGATACCAACATTATTACCCTATCCAAAATTGCTGCGAGGGATGTTGCACGGATACCACCAACACAGGTAACACCACCACGACCTCTAGCTTCCATATTTGCATTTGCAAAGGTCTGGCAGGGACCTACATCCAGCTCAACCACCACCTGAGTAGGTAGTGGTAGTTTAGCTGCACAGAGTCAAATTCCAAGCCCACCCCCCAGTTCATCTGGTATTGGAAGTGGCACATCCAGCAGTGCTAGAAATTCTCCTCCCCAGTTTGGGACTACGTTTCGGGTAGCAATAAGGAGGAGAACATTGCTATATGCTCAATTTTTCAACATGCTGTTAGGCGGGGTAAGCTTATGGTACCAGAGGACAAACAAGTCATCTCAAAATACACCACAATAACATGTGGGAGGCTCACCTGCTTCGCTAAGAAAAAAGCAAAACTCAACCTGTTGGTGGGCATTAAGAATCAGGGGAAGACATTTTCGTGGTGGAAGGTGAACAAGAGGGAGACATTTCTAGCCCTGTCCCCAGCAGTGTAGTGGTACCGCCCACATCCTCAGCAACATCTCAGTGGTTCCGCAATAAGAGCCATACTCAGAGTCGGTCTGAGAAACCAAGGCGATCGAGTACTGCAATGAAACAAAGTGCGTCGTTGAGCCTAACTGGGTTCAAGAAAACAACTGCACTACAAAGGAAAATAAGCCAGCCTACCATCATGCTTAGGTCGGAGGGCAGTACCAACGCAACCACCCAACGGCACGGTTGTACAATGCAAAGCTGGGCAAAATGTTAGCGCTGGATCGACTCCCTTTTTGATTTGTGGAAGGGGTGGGTTTCCTTGAATTTGTGTCAGCCATCTGCCCTAAATGGAAGGTTACCAGCCGGTCCTATTTCGCCAGAGTTGCTGTTCTAAAACTACATCATGATGTGCTGGAATCGGTTGGACAAGCTTTGCAGAAGAGTGCTGTTTACAATATCCACCTGACAACAGACATTTGGACCAGTTGCCAAGCCACTGATTACATATGCATCACTGCACCCTGGGTCTCTTTTGAGGGGGAAAAAGAGATAAGCTATCTGAAGTAGGTGCTGTTGACACAGCTGAGATTTGTAATGCTACTCGGAAACATTCAACTGTAGCCATGCTCGCCATGGAGAAATCTCATTCTGCTGTAATCATTTTGGAAGAGTTTCACAGCAAGGTTTTCGAATGGCTGCACTGAAGAGGGCTTAAGATTGGTTTTGGTTCCACAGATAATGGCAGTAAAGTACTTAAGGAAATGGCGCTTAGTTCCTATTTCAGTGTCCCGTGTTTGGTGCACTGCATTAACATTATAGTTCCAGACTTTCTGAAAAAGGAAGCCATAGTCAGCAACTTACTGACCACCTGCCGAAGAATATGCACTCATTTTAGCCATTCTTTTAAAGCTCGGAAGCAGCTTAGGATCATTCAAGGTAAACTCATCCAGGAGGTGGCAACACGTGGGAACTCAACTTATTACATGATTGTCTGTTTGAGCAGTACAGGCCAATCAATGAATATGTCATGAGAAGAGGCGTTGCAACTGCGAAAGGCATGACCCTTCAGATGGAACAATGGTGCCTAGTTAAATGCCTGACTGAGATGCTTCTTCCTTTTGAGGTCTTCACACGTGAAGTCAGCAAGGAGGACTGTACAATTGACCAAGCTATCCCATTTTTGCAAATGCTAGAGCAACAGCTGAAGGAGGTGTCTGATGTGTACAAAGGTGTAGAGGAAAAGAAAAGAAGTATATGAGTTGGTGGAGAGCTTAGACTGTCGCTTAGCTGACAATACAAGAGTGCAAAATAAGATTTTGTCACAAGAACATTACATTTGTTCCACAATTCTGGATCCACGTTCAAAATCGGCACTAAAAAGTAAGACATTAATTCCCTATTTTCAGAAGTAGATGTTGCCTGGTACAAGTCCTGGATAGCTGAGGCAGCTAGTAAGTTGGAAAATGAATGGCTGCTAATTAAAAGCCCGTTAGATAAAACCATAAGTACTGCAGCAGGGCTACGGGTGTCAAGTTAAACTTCGGAGCCCGAGGGCATTACGTTTGGATCAGAACACTCACCAACACTATCGACAACAGCATGAACAGGATCATTAGCCCCAGTAAACTCGCTAAAGGATAGATATTTACAGCAAGGACTTGATAGGTCCAGTACTGATGCAACGACAAAAGAGCACCCCTGAACATTGAGCGGATGGTCCAGGCCTATCTGGATGACCCAACAGAGGTGTACATGGATTAAAACCTATTGTGGTATTGGTATGGGAAAAGGGGCTCATGGCCACTGCTCAGAAGGATGTCGATAAACTATTTGGCTTTCCCTGTCGCAAGTATCTCTTCTGAACATGTTATCAGTGCTGCTGGTTGCATTGTAACAGTGAGAAGGACCAGTCTCTCGCCCAAAAAAGGTGGAGAGGTTAACCATGATCAAAATGAATCAGCACTTTATACCATCGAATTACACAATACATGAATCAAGGGAGGAAAATGAGGACAGCGGCTCAGGTGAAGGAAGTAGTGTGCTCGATGATGATTACCTACTTCTGGTTGAACCCCCAGAGTTTGAGGACAAGCTATACTTCCCTGACAATTAGGCTTGCACTTCTTACTGTCATCCTCCCTTATTTTGTTTTATTTGTGTGTCTGTATTTCTGGTTAGAAATTTTGAATCACAACAAATCCATCACCAACGTCTTCTAGTCTTTTTATTGCCATATATGAGTTTCAGCTGTCTGCATTTCACAGTCCACTCCTCCGAATCCTGCTCCTCCATCCTACTGAATCTCCCTAAATCCATTGCCCTAAAGCCAGAAGATGATAGGATAATGCAAAATAGAAGAAAAAAGAAAATCTTTTCTCATTGAGTTCCTACAAAAGAAGTGGAACATGATGATGACTACTATAGCGATCCTCTTTTCTGAGCCGAGAGAGACTGCCCATTAACTGAAGATGAGAAGGAACAGGTAATAAATGATGACATGCATTGCACGCTGACTGAGTAATTTGTGTTGTCGTTGTTTGTTGTGCATGAAGTTAATTCATTGTGTACTATATGTAATCTACACACTTAAAGTAACTCAAGGCATTTTTTCCCTACTTGTATTTTTTATAACAAATTTCTACTGCAGGCCAATACATTGAATTTTGAATATAGAAAGGGAACTCAATCTGCACACTGCACACTGAGTTGGACAACACCATGATTATAATGGTGAGAGAGACTGCCCCGCCTTCACTTAAGACGAGAAGGAACAGGTTATGAATGGCATGCATTGGACACCAACTCTGAGTGATTGGTGTTTGTGTTGTTGTTGTTGTGTACCAGTATTTAATCTACACACTAACAGTGACTCAAGTCAATATTTCCACTCTTGTTGTTTAATAACAAAATTGTACTTTTACTGCAGGCCGATCCATTGCATTTTGGAATATGGAATCTGGACTCACCCTGTACACTGCAGACTGCATTGAACAACATCATCATGATGACCACAGTGACATAGTATCTTCGCAGTCACTCAGTAGAATCGGAGATGACTGATGGAATAAGTCAGGGCATTTCATTAGTGGCATAAAAGGTAAGCAAGTTAACAAACACCTCATTCCTAAATGTCTGTGTAGCGGTGGAGTCGAGTGTAGTGAGGTATGACTGACAGCGGTGAATTGATTTAGTCACTTAAATTGTAAAATGCTATGTTGCTGGATATGTGCTTTGTCCAAATCTGTCAAAAAATGTAAGCTAAATGGAGGACGTGCAAAGGGTGCCGTCACCGTGGGCATGCTCTGTCCTGTTGTTGTTGTAGGCTAATGATGGAAACAGACTAGAGTAGACATGATGCATTCATGGCACCTCTGAAACTGTTCTTGTTGCACTACACCGTAACTTGTGCATTTTTTTCGAGTTGGTTTTTCAGTATCCCTTTTGTTTTTGCATGTACAATTACAGGCTGGCCCTTACCCTGTTCTATAGTTGGTAAAACAATGCACACTTACCTTACCAATGAATCTACATTCTGCCAGGCAGGCATTGGTGTCACCAAAGATTGAGGGACGGAGCATCCATGGAAGGGAGGACCAAGAGGAATGCCAAGATGCAACTCCCCATTTTTGACTAGGATAACACAGTAACAGTATCAACTTTCATCATCTTTTAAATAATTTGATTCATAATATTTTTGACTTTAATCATTTACTACACTGTGTTGTTATCATTATTTTTATGTTTGCTCTCTGCTTATACTTCATCCCTACAGCTATTTTTACATTTTCTTTGCTATCTTTAAAAGTAAGTCTGGTACAAGCATACACAAACTGTATGCAATCCGGGTCTCTCTGAGGACAGACAGGCAATGCAAATTGCATAATATTAGTATACTGCTGCTCTGTACTGTCTAATTGTCTAGTAGTAGCTAGTTAGAACGTACTATTTAGTACTTATCATTAAACATGAAGTTATCATCATCATGCATGCTTTTCCTTTATCTCCCTTAACAGATGTGGTTTGTCCATGCGTACTGGTTTTCTTTGTCAAACCTTTCCCCAAACCCCCCTTCCCAACCATCCATCAAACCCTGACTAACTGACTGAAGTTTTTATTAAGCACTCGAATGCCGCGGCGTCTTGGCGCTGTAGAATAGAAGGTGATGTGAGACAGATCAGGGCAGGGAGAACAGCCATGTTTTCAGGGATTTTCTGAATCTCAGTTTGGAGGCTTGTGAGCGAAGTTCGACAGGCAATGAGTTCCAGAGTTTGGAGGCCTGATTAGAAAATGATTTTCCACCCCAACGCACTTTCCGGATTCTAGGCAGGCAGACCAGGTCTTGATTGGCCGATCTTAGAGTTCGGTTGGGCACATAGCGCGGGAGGAGTTTGGCCAGATCATCTGATCCTTTTCCGTGAACAGCTTTGTGGGCCAAGCAGAGGGCTTTAAACTGGACTCTGTGCTTAATTGGCAGCCAGTGCAGCTCTCGAATGGCCCGGGAGGTGGGGTGACGCTTTGGCAGGTTCAGGAGAACCCTGGCGGCCGCGTTCTGGATAGCCTGCAGCTTGATCAATTGCTTCTCTCCCGTACCTAGATAGAGAGAGGTGCAATAATCAACCAGAGACATTACTAGGGCAGCAATGACAGTCTTTTTTAAGGTGGGTGGAATAAAGGGCAAGATCTTTCTAAGTACCTTCATCATATGAAAACAAGCTGAAGTGACTTGGTTCACCTGCGCTGTGCAGGAGAGGTTTTTGTCCAGTAAGAATCCAAGGTTTCTGACCTTCTCGGCTGGGGTAGGACAACAGCCGGCTTCTGGGGGCCACCATAGCTGACTCCATATCGAGGGCTTCTGACTGAATTCTATGATTTCAGTCTTCTCAGTATTTAATTTGAGAACATTTTGGCTCATCCAGTTTTTTACACTGAGAAGGCAATTCCTGGAAAGGCCTGCGGTTGCTTCAATGGAATCGGAGACCGACACTATGATTTGCGTGTCGTCTGCATAAGACACTAATCTCAAGCCATGGGATTTTATCAGTTTCGCCAATGGGGTGACATATAAATTGAACAAGGTTGGTGATAATGCCGACCCTTGTGGGACTCCTCCGGGAAGAGTAAATTCCTGTGATTTAAGTCCATCCCAGTGGACTTGTTGGATTCTGCCTGTCAGAAATGATGCTAAGAGGGCTAGAGCGGCATCGGAGATGCCCAGATTTTCCAGACAACTCAGTAGGACCGAATGATTGACGGTGTCGAACGCTGCGGTTAAATCAAGTAATATGAGGGCCGTTCTTCCATTGTCGTCCATGGTCTTCCTGATATCCTCTGTTGCCATGATAAGGGCTGACTCAGTTGAATGGCATGCTCGAAAGCCATGTTGTGTAGAGTCAAGAAGATTATTCTTCGTAAGGAAAGTCATCAGTTCTAAGTTCATTGCTTTCTCGAGGATTTTAGCTGGTAGAGGCAGACAGGAGATGGGCCGATAGTTTTTAGTTTCGGAGGGATTGAGTGAGTCTTTTTTCAGAATCGGGCGGATACAGGCCTTCTTCCAGATTGAGGGGAAGGAGTTCGAGCATATAGCCTTGTTTAATAGAGAGGTCAATACTCCAGTTATAGCTAATGGAATAGAATGCAGAATGTGCGGAGGGCATGGATCCAATGGAGATCCTGATTTCATCTGTAGGAGAAGGTCCCCGACCTCCGACTCCTTTTCATAGGAAACCTAGGAAAGACAGGGAAAGTGGTAGGTGAAGATTCCTCAGTGTCCACTGCCGGGACCTGGGTAGGAGTGACCGAGATGTTAAGGCTGGTATTGGAGTTGGTGGCTACGGTGCCGAGACCGTCATAAACTGCCTGTACTTTGCTCTGGAAAAAAGCAGCAATATTCCCGACAAAGTTCTGGTCCGGTGTAAATATAGTGTCTCGCGGGGTTTTTGCCAGAAGGGTAACAGTCTTAAAGAGCTCTCTGGCAGAGTTGGGGGCTTCTTGAATTCTGGTGGTGTAGAATGTGGATTTGGCCTGAATAATCGCTGCCTTATACTCCTGCAGAGCTTTGGAGTATTCAGCCTTTTTGAGAGCGCAGTAGTTGGACCGCCAAATGCGCTCAGCTTTGCGGCATTTGAGTTTGATTAATTTCAACTCAGCTGTATACCACTGGGCGGTGGCCAACCGTTTCTTAGGCACTCGGGACTCCAGAGGAGCTAGCTCATCAGCAGCCTGAGCAATCCATCTGTTAAAGCTGGAGGCTCCAGTGTCGATGCTACATTGCTCAAATGTTGGGGGGTCGTTGGCAAGAGCCACTGCTAGCAGATTCGAGTCTAAGTTTTTCCATGAACGCTTGCTTTCCGGGGGCAGGAAGCGTCTTCTGTATCTTGCAGAGTCATTAAATTTTAGATTAAAGAAGACAGCCCTATGATCAGACCATGGGACAGGCAAAGTGGAAGAAAATTTTAAGTTATTGTTGTTGGTGAAAATGCCGTCAAGAGTATGTCCTGCAATGTGGGTGGGCTTACGCACTAGTTGGGTCATATCAAAACTAAGCAGGTTGTTAATGAGAGTTGCGGAATCAGAATCGTTAGTAGCTTCGAGGTGAAAATTAAAATCTCCTAGAATTGTAAAAGTGGCGGAGTCCGTGGTGGATTCCAGATATGTATGGAGAGCAGTGATGAAGGGAGCTTTTGGACCTGGGGGTCTGTAGAGCAGCAAGCCAACGAAAATCAGACGGTTATTGCATTTGATTTTGAAGTTCAAGGCTTCAGCCTCCATATTTTACTCTGGTAGGCAGAATATTTTTAGATGGGACTTGTAGATGAGCCAAGTGACTTGTGACACAAGTTTAGCGTTTGTTGTAACTCTATGTACTAGGCTATCCCCACCACCATTAAGTGTTATTGTATTTTGGCATAATATTGTTTGGCAGTAATTTCTGTACTGTACTTTGTTCTACTACTCCTCCCACAGTCTCTATCAGGTGCCTGACTGTCTAATTTTCTTTATTTGCAAGTGCCACTGCCAATGTCTACTACTACTACCACCACAACCATGGCATGTTGGGAAAGAAAACCATCTTCACCATGCAGCCTTGCTGTGCCTAAGTAAAATATCAAGCACAGGTAAGGGAAGAAGTTTGGGGGAGGCATAATTGATATTTTTTTTTTCATTCATTCAATTTCACACACCCCTTTGAATACAGTTGCAGAATGCAGAGAGTAGAAGGAGACACTGACAGTACTAGTAGGACAAGTCACTCAGTGAGGTGTACCGCATCTATCTGTTTCTGTGTCCCTGCCTGCAGCAGCAAGGAAACCATGTTTGTGACTAAGGTAAAACAGTACCACCCCACAATATAACAATGTATTGCAATGTTTAAGTAGAAATATAATTTACCACCCTAACAAAAATAAACTATGTAAAAAAAATCCCACAACACCCGACCCACCCGACCCACTCCTCTCTCTAACCCCCAAACGAATGTCCAAAATGATAGTCAAATGAATGTCCAAAATGTCTATAAAACCCAATGCAACTTCCAATTCCCTCCCACCCAAAAAAAGGATAAAAAAATGGGCAAGGCAACAGGGTTAATTTATTGGCAGGCTCTGAGTCTTCAGATTTCCCTCGCCAGGACTTGAAGTTCTTCTTCAGCTCCTCTACCTGCTCCTCTAGGTTTGTATTCTGGAGGAGTATGTGGCGCGCACATGCCTTGCAGTTGTAACCACAGGGGGGGGGGGGGGCAGCAGTGCTGGATATTGAAGGTCGTCAGCGGCAGCTGCCTGACCGTGGCACCGTACAACTAGAAGGGCCTGGCAGGGGTCCAGGGCATTGGAGGAGGCTGCAGCTGCCACCGCCTCCTCCTTCTCCTCTGTCAGAACCACCAGCTTCCTGTATTCTTGGCAGAGGGCCTCCAGATTCCGGCACTGGGTTTTGGCTGCTAACTACTTCCTGGATAGTTTTGCTTGTGAAGGGGTAGCTATATCAAGAAAGAAAAAAATTACTATTAGCCAATACTCTTAGCGAAACAGTAACACAAATAATTCAACACATATTGGCGCAGTAGCACTAGCAAGTACAGTACATAACATTTGTGGTATGTATCTGTCCTCCCAGGATACTTCAGTCTTCTTCTTCTCTCTTGTTTTGCCAAATTAAAGTAATTAGTTGTAGCTGGCATGCCAGCTCAGTAAGCCTGCACCCAAGACAAACATACTAGAGTCATGACACAGAAAGCAGGTGGGGAAGCTCGTATTTTTCTATTTCAGGTGGCACTGGCCATACTCTGTTACATCAAGGGCAACGGCTTAATGTCACTTTCACCCTGCCCTGACTACTAGAAAAAGGCAGATGATATCTGATCCAATAATCATTGCTTATATATGGGACGACATGATGTACTTTGTTTTGATTAATTGTGTAACCAGCCGATAGGGCACCCATTGCGCCCTGGCTGACACAGTCAGAAAAAAATTAGCATAGGTATGGAGTTGTCGTCTGAGTCGTGATGATAACTACTTCATACATACACAAGATATATGCTGTGCTTGCAAACTACTGTGGGTCAAGGAAGTATTCTGAAAAAACAATGTAGATTCTCCTCAGCTTTGCTACTCTGGGGCGGTTTCCTTCACAGTCTCTTCAAACTAAGACTTCATCCAGTGACAGTCTCCGCCTATGCTATCTATGATGATACCATCGAGGCATCCATCCATTCAAACTAAACATCTATCATCCTTCTTAATCTCTCAACAAACCTTAGTTTGTTTCACCAACAAATATGTATTCTTTTTTTTTTTTACCACCACCCATGCACCCTTTCCTTCCTTGCTTGCCTTGGCTTAGAGTTTGAACCAAACACCACTGAGGATTCTTGCTATCCTCCACTCATACAGTTTCACCTACCCAGGCAGGCATCTTTTCTTTTACCTTCCACCCATTCTTCAACCACCCATGCATCTGATTTCTATCAGCCACCTATGCATGCATCCCAAGTATTCTTCTTTGCCAGTCATAAATATTACATCGCACCCATCCTTCCTCTTTCCACCCTTCTTTCCATTTTTGTTCAACACACCCATCAAGGTCATCTAATCTGACTTTTAATCTTCTCCATAAAACTTTCACAGCTGAGTTGAAGTCATATAGAAGAGGCCATTGGTTACTCATCTCCCGCCGCTATTGCTAATGCTAAGTAAGGGTGTCTTCTTGAACCGTTGTTCACAACAACTTCTCTTACTTACTAAGTCTCAACAGTACAGTGTACTGTACACCCTTGCAAGGAGTATAATGTCAATAAGTAAGAATAACGTATCACCGCCTGCCACTGCTGCTGTTTCACCCCATGCAGGTGCTGCATCTCCTGCCCCCTCCGGAATGGTCACATCGCCATTGCCGCTGGCCCCGGCACTGGTGGATGGTAGTACGCCTAGAAAAAACATTACACATTTTTTAGATGCCATATACACCTCCCCCTATTTATTGTTATTCACTAGCAAGATTCAAACAAAAGTTAAATACATACATATACAACACACATCACTAGTACAAATAGGGTACTACTAGAGTAGAGTAGATACTGTTAATGTGGTCTCTATGGTTATCCTAGTCTCTTTGCTAAGTCAGCCTGAGCTGCGCAAGCATTTTATCTTTGTGTCTTTTATTTTTGTGCATGTTACCTCGCAGCTTGTTGTGTAAGAAAGAACTAAGAAGCCTTTGAGCCCATATGAGCTCATACTGCTACTGTCTGAGTGCCGTGTACAAGTTAGAAAAACAAGCAACTTTGTTATTGAGTTCTGGTGGTCAGTCCGTATTGCTTAGCCATAACATGCTACACATTTGGAACAACTGAGAAATGCTTGCAATATACTAATGCACTACATTTTTTCTCATTCAGACAAAAGATTCCCTTCTACGAAACAGAGATTTGCCGAGCTTATGATGTAACTAGTACTTCTAGGTACCATCTAAGGTGGGGAGTCCCCCAGAATTCGCTCAGAGATCTTCATTTATAATTTTATATAAACTACATTCCTGCCACAGAGAGGGTGGTGCTTCAACCACTGTTCAGTTATCATGATTTCCCCTTTTGTCTTCTCTGGACAATGTTTATTGTTTTAATCTTATGCATTTTGATGTAGGTGCTGGCATATATAGTCAATACTATACTGCATCATAGAACGTACAGAGCTTGTTATTTAAAAACTTACATAGACTCAGTGGTATTTTATGTGGATTGTGGACTTAAACGAGTGAGTGAGTGAAATGGTGTGCATTGCTTCCACAACTCTGAGAGGTCGGGAGTGTAGTGTTATGTTCTGGGTTGTCTAATCATTGGGTTTCTTCAGGGGGTTTGGGGAGCCTCAGCTAATGAGACACTATAGCTAGTCGGGATGGGTATTGTGGGTGAGGTATGAGGAAGGTCCAACCCCCTGTCAACAACGTCCTGTGCATAGTTCTGTATGTGAAGAATCCCTACAACAGTAGTAGTATGTAGTGTACTAGTATCCTGTAAAAAGTAGTTCAATATCTGGTTGGGAATTTTGTTGGTGGGAATTTTCTAAAAGCATCAAGTTTAAGAAGAATAGAAGAGGACAACCCAAAGGACTGGACTCAGTGGCTAGAGTGATCGGTGAATCAGAGTTTTAATTAAAACCTTTAAAATAAAGACTGCCAACCTGGGCAAGCTCGGCTACAGACAGACTAATAGTAGTAGTAGTAGAGTCATAGCAAAGGCAGTTAGAGGCAGGGATAACAAGAATTTAGAAACTGATTGTCGAGATTGAATATTGGAGAAGATTTAGTAAAAAATAGAATTAGGAGGACTTACTGGGGTCAGCAACAGAGCCCTCAGTAGAGAAGTGTTCCTGGCTCTTGGAGGCATCTTCCCCAGCTCCCGCCGACTCTGACCCCTTTTTCCTGCCCCTGAGTGCTGATCATGAAAGATGTAAGAAAGAAAAAAAAACATGGATGATTGGTGTGAAACCAATAAAATATTTTTTAAAAACTTGAAAAACATTTATGGAAACACCAATTGCAATAAAATTGACCTATTTGAATCTAGTTCACTAGTAGGATTGCGGGATTTTTATTATTTAATATATTTTTAAACACTATTTACTTCCAGTGTTCCATTCTGATTCCAAAATACTAACTAAGCCTAAGTACCACCTGACCTAGTCCACCTATTCCAGACGGGCCACTTGTTCACATATTCTGCAAAAATGCAATGGAGGACACATGCAAACATTTTTGCCTACACCAAATTGTAGATTTGGTTGGTTCCTGCTGATGTTCTGCTAGTGATAAATAAACAATAAGCCTATATTGCCACTCAATAAACAAACTACAAAAGGTTCTGCTAAGTACTGGGGTAAGCAGCACTCAGCAACACATGATGTGACAGAGGAAGTGTCATGCAGCCCACTAAAAAATGTACCTTCTAATAACAAGTAACTAAACTAAACCTATCAATCCACCACAATCTCTTCTTAGTGGCAGGAGGACAAAGGAAGGGCTAGTCTCTCTCTAGCATTACCTAACTTAAGTTCTCTAAAGTAAAATCTTACATAATCATGCCAAGTGAGCGCAAAGTTGCAAACAAGTAAGATTAGTAGCACAGGGGCACCTGTGTCATAAAAATCACAGATTTTTAAAAGTAATTTACCTGCAATGTAAGCAGCAACATTCTTGCTGTTCGGGGAAAAAATATATCTGCAATATATAACACAAAGCAGAAGAACACAACGTAGTAAGTAAAAATAGCTACTCACCAAGCCCCGGGACCTCCACTCCTAGCAGGTCCAGCAGTTCCTGCTCCTGGCTGGTTCGAATATCAGACCACCGGTGCGTCAGCTGGTTATTGGTGCGCCGGACACCAGAGCAGAGAAACACTCCCTGGCGCACCTTTCCCCACCACTGCCAACGCTCCCGGAACCCGTAGCTGGACCCAGGCCTGCCGCCTTCTGCCAGGGATAAGCGGAGGTGGCGCTGGATGAAAAAAACAAGTGCAGCCACCTCAACCTCACCAAACAGGGCCCGTGCATGCACCCCATGTGGGCGCACCCTTCGCCAGGGAAGGCGGTCGCGGCTGTGGCTGCAACTGCGAGCAGCCCTGCACTTGCCCTTCGCCTTGCCCTCTACGTTAGCCATGACTCCGGGACTCTGGGGGGACGGGCGGAAAAGAAAAGAAAGGAAGTCAAAAAGTAGGTAAAAGAAAAAGCAAGTTATAGCAAAAGAGTAAAAAAGTAGTAGAAAAAGTAACAAAAAGTAGAAAAAAACTCAAAATATAGAATCAGCAAAAAAGAGAGCTAGATAACAAATAAAAACGATTTTTTTTAAAGTGTACAGAAACAAAGGATTGCAAAGATAGAGAGAGAATAGAAAACCAGTCTTAGAACCATAGAATAGAGTTGAAAACAAGATGGCATGGGCGCTTGGGCAAGTTCGCTCAATATTCCCCCCGAACATGCAAAAAAGCGTCGCTAACATGTAATGCGCGATCCCGAACAGAAAATACTTATCACGAACAAGGGATCATGCAATACGCGACCCGGAACAGAAAAAAGAGGTTGTGAATGGGCGGAACAAGTGAAAACAAGATGGCCACGCCAATTAGCGACTGCATGGGCAAGTTGCTGACACATTTCCAATGTAATCACGCACAAAACATCGCGATCAGGTGGGGCAAGTACCCCCAAGTCTTCACGATACTTCTGTGTGCTTGCGGAGATTTTTGGTCCTTTCATGTAGATTTGCATGACGGGATTATGCAAATTCTGCCCACCCCTACTTTTTTCAATGGGGGCCTGTGTGCTCGTTTGGAACACAGGCTCCCATTACAATCAATTCGAGTCAGATCTAACGATGTCCGGAAGCATCGTAATCCATAGGTCGGACTCGCAGAACCTGACATAGTAATTGGCCCCTAAGGTGGGTGAGACTCTGAAAAGATAACCCTTCAAGGGTTTTTAAGGATTTTAACACATTCTCCAGGCTGGAGCATATGCTCTATAGCTGGGAGTGTTGCACTCTATAGGAGCACAGTCTATGTGTGCAGTTTCTGTGGCCTGAAGGAATTTAATATGAGTTTTCATACCGGGTGAAATCCTGTAAATTCAGTTTAATGGGTACAAATGTGTTGCCCTTTATGAGTCATGTTTTAATTGCAATTTTCATTCTTAAAATTATTATGAGTACACAAATCATCCAAGACCTGCATGTACTTTTTTCTTGTAAATGCATCTTTGAAACAATGATGCTGACAACCTGTATGTTTGCTTTATTGCAGTATTAAGTGCAGGTCATTCAAAATTATATTCAACTATTGCATTTAAGCACAAGTGAATGTTTTGACACGTGTTTTGTTCAACTTGACCACCTCTGGGAGAGTCAAAAGTGATTACACAATGCAATCAAGATGTATTTCCATCAGCTTATGTATATTTGTAAATGACTGCTTAGTAGTGATTAGAGTGTGTGTCATAAATGTACTTTTTCCTTTCTCAAAAGAAAATGCACAGACTGGACAATCATGTATTGAGTGTACCTGTGAATGGTGATTACTAGCCCACACCACCTACTTTTGAGAAGGCCTTAGATTGCTCTTTTTCGCTACCCTATGACAGTCAAGTACTACAATGGTTACCAGTGGAGGACAAATGTGGACCCAATGCTTGTGGTAAAGATTGCAGGAATCGCTGTTAGCATGAGCTGAAAAACATTTTAATCTTGGCAGACATTTTAGTGAGTCATATGCTCACTATGTGCTTTCTCCCTCTCCCAGAGCCTTGCACTTGCTCAGAAAGGCCTAGCTGGTAGAATGCACCTGCTCCTAGTATAGAACTGTCAGGCTATTCTTACTGATGTGTTCAGTTTAATCTCCCCTCCCACTTTGTGGAGCAAGCACATTTTGTATACCCATATTAGTCAAAAAACATGCTTGTATGTGCCAGGACCGCCCCTTGGTTTTATGCTGACTATGTAACAAATGAATATATAAGGCCCCTGTTCTCTGTACTCCTTAGGCTGTCTCCTACAGTGGCCCGAGGACACTGTATGACACATTCTCCCTCATGTGAGGTAATAAATGTATTTTCTTGATATTACAGCTTCCATGCCAATCTCTTCTTTGTTGGTTTTAAGGACTGGGCGTATCAGTGTACTCCTAAGAAGGGTTTTATTTCTTTAAATGGCGCCTAAACGTGGACCTCGTCGGAGAAGTGGCTATCCAAGAGAGTGGTCTTGACAGGAGACAGGAATCTACTGAGGGGGACAGGACATGAATCTACTGAGGAGGTACCCTGCGCACGGAGATTGTTTGTCTTTCCAGCCCAGTATATTTCTGGTCTTTCTGATCTGATCCTCCAAGTGTTTGCTGCTCCCGACTGAGAACTTCTTTAGTGTGAGTATTCTAAAATGACCGTTAGGTCATTCAGAACTTGGCAGTGGTAGGCTGGAGATTTGTGCTTGGTGAGGTCGTCAACATGTGCTTGACTTGTATTGTCCAATAATGTGATTATCGTGATTTGTGTGATTTGTGTAAATTGCAATTTATGTAGGCAGGTAATGAGGAGATTTTTCTCTAAATTGTGAAAACTTGAACGGCACACATTGAGTTAAGTGCCACTTGGCGAATAATATTGTATATGCTGCAATATTCTTGGCATGCCTTTTTCAAGCGCACATCGAAGAAAGTGCCGCTTTCTTGGAGGTACCAATGTGAATCTTGAATGAGCTCAGCCGGTTCCCCTAGAGGGGATACCTAAATAGGTTTTGGTATATTAAAAAAAGGTATTTCTTACTTGCAGACTGAGTATCCCATGGAACTAAATATGTACATAAGAAGGATCCTAATCTGTGCACTTATTAACATTCATAAGTGATGGCATGCAGAGCGCTTTTGAGTGTTCTGCCAGCCAAACTGGCAAATTTGGTGTATTTTGGCTTCTAGAAAATGGAACAGTCTTTTGGGCTGTTTTTGTGCAGTTGTTTGGATTATTTTTGAGATCCTTTCTTGTAAATATGACTTACAATTAGTATTTACAAGGTTTGGTTTAAGTACAGTCTGTGGGCTGTCTTTTGTTTCTGTCCTAAGTGTTGATTTGTGGGTTAATTGTGTGTTTGAATGTCTATGTGGTTTGTGGTTTAACACCGGTGGTACGTGTGTGAGTGAGAAGTGAATGCGCTCTAGAATGGCTAGCATTAGGCGCGCTGTTTTGGCGGTTCTGAGTGTATGACCCCTTTCTGAAAATGTCTGGAATGAGCTCAATTTGTTTTTTTTTTGTCATCATTCTGTTATGCAAATGTCAATGAATGAATTACATTTTAAAAGAAAAAAATCCAGAAATAAATTATGTAACATATACTAAATAGCTACATGCTATCATTAAAATTGAAAGAGTAAGACACTATACATGTGTGCACTTTGCCACAATGATGAAGATAAATTAGAATTCACATTCAATAGGAATTATATAGGCTTCATTGAAAGGAAGAAAACATGAAATTGTATGCTTTGCAATAACTAGGACTAAGATACAAAATATTACAGCATTCTCCTTAGATACATTGTATTAGATAATAAAAGGCATTCACATCATCTGAGTGAATTGGTTGTTGCTGAAATAAACATGACATTACAAAAAGATAGATTTTGACTGGCTTGAAATGCCTGACCTTTAAATAGACTGTGACCCTGCTTACTTTCAACACTGGAAAAAAAGCTTTCAAACCGCTGTGTTTAAGCTGTCTTGCTGAGAAGAAGCTGTCTGACACAACAAATGGAGATTAAACTTTGTCAGGAGATTACAAGTATAGAAAAAGTTATTTTTCTCCTGAAAGAGGCGTGGAAATTGACGCCTGCTGGTCAAGAGCATAGCTGAGTCAATAATACATGGCTGTTCTTGGTCCCAAGCCACAAGAAAAACTGCTGGGTCAACTAGTTTTTAAGTTAGTGCAAACACCGTATAAAGGGGTGCATTACAGACGGCTGCTTTAAAAAAAAAGAAAAGACAGTTTCCTAATTTTGGATAACAGAGAAAAAGATAGGGATTTCCTTTCTTAATGCTGTTGCAGGGATTCTGCTCAGACACAGAACTGTGCACAGAGACCAGGACATCACTGAATTGTGGTGGACCAAAAAATTCACCTCAGTACCTAGAACCCCTAACCGACTAGCATCAGTGTCACATTAGATCTTCGTCCTATAGCAAAGGTACCAATGATTGGACAACCGAGAACATGCGATTTAGGTTACTCTCAGGAATGGTGGGAATCAAGAACACTCTTTTGTTATATTCTCATACCAGTACACAACATGGGTAAAAAATAGAAATGATGAAGTTTAAAATATTTATTTTAACGACGTGCTCTAAGATACAATATTTTTCTGAGCATAAGCAGGCATATGATAAAATATAATTCGATCAGCATTGTTACAATTCCCTAAAACACAAAAGGAGAAATCATATTATAATGATGGTGTAAACAGGTCCTATGGTGCCTTTTATGCCACCCTCCCTAGCTAGGAACTGTGTGATATAAAATATAGAGGGTCCCTTAGGCTTGAATAGGGGACCCCATACCTCCAAGATCAGCAGAAGCAAATCACATTAGGATCTGCACAAGCTCTCTGTCTCTCTGGAAACTGATTTTCTTCCTAGTATCTAAATCATGTATGCTGTGTGATATTAAAGACGCCAGAATTTCAGCTAGCTGCTACTGCGTGCATGTTATGTCTAGCATATGAGCCGATCAGCCCTAACTACACCTAACATTATTATGATAATCTTGGAGGCTTCAGCACTCACTGTGCAGACTAAGGTCTAGATGTAAGTCTAGGGACGTTGGAAACAAGCCATTCTCATGTGAAGCAATTCATGCAGTCTAACTTATAACAACAATTACATATAGTGTTGTGTGTCAAAGCAGAAAAAAGGTAAAATGGTGTTTAAACTTCTAATAAGCCTATGCTAACATAACAATGTGCGCAAGTAAGGCCCTCCCTTCACTACACCCTCCCTTGACTGGAACACGCACAGAACGGGGGGCAATTTGAAACTCAGAGTTCAAATTTGAGTGAGACAGAACCAAGTAAAAATTTGCCAAACTGGACAATCGGGGGCAGAATTGCGAATTAGTAACCATGAAGAAAATGCTTTCACTCAACACTAAGCAGGGGCTGTATAGTCTTCAAAGCACAGAATGTGAATGGAGTAAAAAATAGATAAAAAATCATAAGTCACAAATGCGTTTGAAGTAGAAATCACTTCAATCCAAAAGTGTATAAGCACAGTTTGTTGCAACTGCCTCCAAGAGGAAGTCATTGTTCTCATCTGAAAACATGTCAGCCATCCAATTCAATAATGAGAAAGAACACACATGTTATTTGACAGCCGGAGCCTCTACCTCCATCAGAGGACAACTCGGTTGTTCTTCGAGATAAATGCGTGCCAGAAAGTCATGGGCTGCGCATGCCATTATTCCAATACCAGAACAGTCTAACTCAAGAGCAACTAAGGGACTCATTAGTAGATTATAATCCGGGTTAGGAGACACCGTGTTGCAGAGACACAAATCAGGGGCCCATTCAAAATCGCAATCAAGGCAATGGAAGACAGGCTGCACGCACGTAAATTACGAGAACCGGAAAGATAATCCATATGCCACACTCAAGGTAGCCAGCGGGAGCGCTCTCTAATAATCAAGCATCCAGTTACGAAGTTGGAGCAGCCAGGGCAGGTTGTCATGGGGCACAGATTGTTCAGCCATAATTGAGCAAGCAAATCAACAGCAGTATACCGGCAGCCAAGGCGAGAATTAAAGGGTAATCCGTCAAAGAGGCTGGAAAAAATAGAATGAAAAAATGCCGGTATCCCACCAAATATAGTTTGAAATGAAGTCACAAGGCCAGAACTTACAATTTTAAAAAAGTGCGCCAAGCCTGTGGTTGACGAGGCATTGAAGATAGTGTGAATCAAAGCACCAAAATGCAGGGGGAGATCAGTATTTAAAAGGGCATGCACCTCGGTGCGAGTGTTTGCCACGTGAAGGACGAATGTTTTACGCGAAGAAGTAAGAGCGACTTCTTTTTGAGACAAAATAGCCCTTATTCGACTCATCTTGTTGAACTCAGCTTTCAAGGTAGGAATGGAAGGTCAGATGGATACATCGAGCTTCCCATGTGGAGGAGGGAACAGCACATTTTTGCGACAGACTACACGTTGGGAAACAGTCACTATGTACGGTATCCTTGCCAGCACACCACAGCAGTCTTCATTATTTAAAAGAAAATAACTACCGTTTGCTAGCAACATGAAAGTCGGAGTTATGGCCGGGACAGGATTTCCTTTTAAAATGCATGCTAAATTTGTGGCATCAGAATTACAAGAGCCGTGCAATTGTATGTTCCTGCAAACTAATGAGTGATCAAGTGTAGAAGTACAATCTTCACCTTTTAGATAAACTTCTTTACCCTCCCTAAGACACCTATAGATGAATGGCAGAGACCAGGCTTCATGGAGATAAGAACTACCTAATGGTTCATATCTGCCTCTGCATTTTATTTCATACATAAATCAAATTTAAACAGCGGAAAAGGCAATGTTATTAACCCATGAATGAGCCATACAGCTGAATTATATTCGACAACAGAAAAAGGCAATGGTTCAAACTTTTCAATATGCAAAAGTAAATATGCAGCATCCTTTGTAGACATGAATTGTTGTTTTACAGTCAAATTTTATGGTACAAATAGAGAAGAAGTATTCATGTAGTCCCAATTCACTTTACCAGCCTTCAACGTTTGTAATGTCCAAGCAAAGGACATCATGGAACGTAATTGATATTGACCACGATATAAAACAGACACCTCATCCTGTACTATATCAACAACAGATATTGTCCAATGTTTAAATTCGGGAAGAAAGGGTGTTAATGCTGTTATCAACAACTGCAAGCACTTTTTCTAAATTAGCTTGATGTATTTCACGTAATCTAGAAGCCGCTTCAATTTGAGAGATTTTCCAAACTTCATTGTAAACAGCATATACCCATCTTTTCGATCTACCTCCCACAGGGCCTTTAACAAAGTCATTTAGATCAACATCTTCAGTAATTTGGATAGATGGAGTTTAACTGATGTTAAAGTGGAATGTTTGAGCCAGTTCTGAAATAACTTGCCTACTGAATAGGTTGTAACAGAATGATCACTTCCAAAATGGGGATTCACTCTCGCCTGTGTATAGCCAGGGGACAGACCCAGAAAACGATGTTTGCATAAATCAGAACTTTTTTGCCATAACAACCAACCTTGGAAATCAAAACTGGAAATGTTAAATGATGAATTCAGCAACAGAGACTGTAATTCACTAAGGGACAACTCTGTGTGATTGTACCATGTAGGGTATTCTCCTAAATCAGGAAATGAGGGAGCATTTAATTTTTTATATGTAGCCAATCCAAAGCAGGTTGTGTATAAAATTGTCGAATTCAAAAACAACATATGGTTCGGGATGAGACATGCATGATGCAAAGCCTCAGTGCCTTTTACCTGCCAGCCTTTAGAACCCCAAACAGATTTAATATCAATAGTATCTTTCCACAGTTCATAGCCCCCTACTGCTAATTGGTAAAGAAAGGGCTTAGAATATAGTAATTTAGTGTGGGTAAGTCTAACTTTGAAAGATGACTTGCCAGTCATCCTAAAATAAAATGCATCAGGATTGGATTGATTAAAATCAGTAAAATATGTAAACTTTTTCAAAAGAGTTTTTGAGCTGCCTTTAACGAGAGCCAGGCAGTGTTCCCATTGTGTGTAATTAACCACATTTCTAAATGAGTTTGCTTTGTGCAGACAATGGTTGCCATAATGTTGGTAGCAAAATAAATCAGCATAATTTGCTGGGTCTAAATACAAATCTTCAGCATCAAAAGCAGCATAATATTTCAAATCAGACAACAGAAGCTCTATGGCCTGTACATCAATATCATCAAAGTGTATGTTTTGTTTAACCACATCCCCCATTGAAACAAATTAGGACCATTAATAACCTCTGTGGGGCAGTGTATTTGGAATTTTACAGCATCCCATATAATCCCATCTAAAACAGGCCAAGCAGTTATGTTAACAAAAGTCTGGTCCCTCTTCATGATGTGCGATGAGGAGTGGGGTGCCAAAGTTCCATCCATTAGTCTAATTGAAGTTCTTTCTTTAACATAGTGTCCATTTACAAAACAGAAAAATACACTACAAATGTAATTGACATGAATAAAAAAACGGAAAAAGCACTATCCAAATGTAAGTCCAAGGAGGTATCAACATTATTTTCTTAAACTAAACAGCAAAAATCAAAATATTCAATGGGGACCTTGATGCAACAGAGTCAGTGTCAAATCAAAAGCGCGACTGGTTAACTGCAGATGTTTGTAAATCAGGCATCAACAAGTCTGTAGGATAGGTATACTCAGTTTCATTAAGGGATCACCAGCCGGTGAACTCAATAAAGGACTTGCAACTGTAGGCATCTCAATTTCAACGTCAGGCCTGGTGTTAATTGCCGGAGCCAAAACAGAATTTCTCAGCATTGCTGGACAAGAGACCGCTGGAGTCATACTAAGAAGAATCAGCCACTCATTGTAATTTGACATTGTCAATGGAGATGTACCTGTTTTCCTTGCGACCAGGAAGTGGAGGTAAAATTACTGTTCTTGTACCCTGCACGCCAAGCACAGGAACTGGTGCACGATATGAGGGGCCGAACTCCTTCTTGTTCTCTACCTTCTCACGGACCAGATCACCAACTCAGGGTAGCCAGCCAACTACCGGAATCTGAGGAGCAGCATCAGATGTGGAGGGCAAATGATCCTTTGCAAGACTGTCTCTGGTCTTTAGTAGATTGTTTATCTACGTCAAAGGATGCGGCAGACGCCACCATGTCTAGACCCTCAAGGTCCGTAACAAACATTTTTATGCCAAAGAGCATTTTGTATGGGGTCCGACCACCCAGAGACCTTCTAAGGAGATTATTAAGTGCACGCTGTACGATATAGAGATGGCTAGCCAGTTCCAGCCTGTACCTAAAACCTTAGCTGTCAAGGATTGCTTTAAGTCACGGTTCATTTGCTCCACAACACTATTGCCCTCAGGCCTGTATGGAGATGAAAATTTGACTTGGACCCCCAATGAACGCATGGCATCCTTGTACGCCTTAGAGGCAAACGCTGGACCCTTGTCTGAATGAAGGGTACCACATGCAAAAATTCCCACAAAGACTCGGAAATCCCTGATGACAGTGCGGACATCAGTACTCCCTTACAGCCACACCCAAACAAAGCGTGTGGACGAATCAACTGCAACTAAGATGTACTGATGCACAGTATCAGAGGAGAAAGGACTGCAGTGACCCAAATAAACACACCTAAGTGGTTTATTAGATATGTCCAACTATGTCTGAGGCGGGCACGTAGCAGTTGAAGGTTTAATCTGCTGGCATATGTCACAATGAAGGACATAATTACGTGTCTGTTTGTACAACCCGCGCCACCAGTAACGCTGTTGTAAAAAAGATACGGTAGCTGACACGCCGGCATGAGTCGAAGCCATGCCCTCGTGAGCCGCTGTTATCAAAGCCTGCCTGCGGTCCGCGTTGGGAAGCAACCTGTCACCAACGTCGTTAATTCTCACCTAGGGAACTTTATCAGAAATAAAAGTCTTTAGAAGGAAAACCTATTGGGTAATTACCTCCCTTCTCCGTTGCGGCAATAGCTGCCAAAATGTCATCATCAATCTTACTTTTGGAATGTGTAACTGCTGCTACTAAGTATTGTTGCAACTGCGGTCTTGGCTGCTTCATCAGCAAGACAGTTACCAACAGCGTGTACCCCCAAGCGTTCGTGACCAAGATTATGAATTACAAACACGAGTGGGAGCGGTTCTTTAAGCTCCCCCACTCGAATCCAAAGCATTTTGTGTTTAATCGTGCTACCTTTGGAATCACAATAGTCATTCTGAGTCCAAAAGAATAAATTGTCATTGCAAGACTGAACACCATAGTAAGAGTCACTTACAATAAGTGTAGTCTAAGCATGGGCGAATTTTGCGAATCTGGCGTTCGCGAATTTTGCGAATTTGCGAACTCGCAATCCGCAAAATCCGCGAATTCTCGCGAATTTGCGGATTTTATTTTTTCGTGTGTTCGCAAGGATTTCTGCCAGTTCGCAAGGATTTCTGCCAGTTCGCGAGGGTTTTGTACCAGTTCGCAATTGCGAACTTACATGTCGGCTCACAACGGTCACAATTATGTTGTTTCTACGTCTGGTTCATCATCACAGGTTCCCAGCACCCTCTGTTTTACCCCTGCCACCCTCTGTTTCACCCATGCCACCCTCTGGTGCATCAATGCCACCCTCTGGTTCATCATCACTGTAGATTATGGGGGGGAAAAGCAAGCACACCTGCCTGCTTCCACTGACATGAATTAATTTGGGGTTGATTTATTAATGTGTCACTGTTTTAAAATTCCAGACTGGCACCTGCTTCCTTATCTGTAATTTGCTTTCTGTTGCAGTGCAATTTTTTTTCCCGGGACATTTGTGGCCTACTTGTAGCTATTCTATGAGCCTGCTGTGAGGGTCAGAGCAGGGTCATACAATTGTTGCAACTAGCAACTGAACTCTGGAGGGGCCCTTGTCAGGAAGCACTACGGGGAATGGTTACTAATGATGAGTTTGAGCTTTTGAACCTGCTGAATGCTTTCACTTTTGAAAAACTCGTTTTTCTGCAGAACAGCATTACAGCAACTGTAATGCCCCAAACAAGCTTATATGAGAAAGTTGATTTCTAATCCAAAAGTTATCCAAAGAAAATCAAAAGGCCTCAAATCCAAAAAAGTGCAGGCAAATGTCAACCTGAGGAGTTATTCTGATAAAAATGATCATTTTCAGAAGGTCTATGCTGCTTGCTAGTAGATTTCTTGTGCAGAATTGCAATTTTTGTAATTTCGCGAGTGCGAGATTGTTGCTGCCCGCCCCACCTACATGTTCGCAATTGCGAACTTACAACGCACGCCGCAAAATTATATCACCAAGAAAAAAAAATCCACTGCATGCGTATTTGCGGATTTTCGGTAAATTCGCGAGCGTTCAAGGATTGCGAATTTACCGAAAATCCACAAAATCCGCGAGTAGTCACACAAGGGTCAGCGTACTCCAGTGCAAGCACCAGAGCATGTAGCTCTGCCAATTGGGCGGTACAGTCCCCTTAATGTCTGTATATGTACGACATCGGACTTGAACTCTCGTTCATCATAGTACCAACCACTATTGCGCAGGCCGCTGAATAAACATGTTTTGAAACCGGCGCCGGCTGCGCCGATCCATCTGTGTAAATGAACTAATGGAAATCCTCCAGCAGGCGCAGGGTCAGAGGAGCCAGATGAACAAATTCATACTGCAAGAACTCTTGAGTTTGCAAAGAGGAATCAAAGATGAACGTGACATCTGGAGATATCAAGGACATAGCCCATTGTATCCACCTCAGGTGCAAAGCTTTTGAATTTGGTACACTGGCTTTTGTCACTGCCTCCAAGGCAGGATACGGTGTAACTACCAAAATGGTTTCCCCTGCAACAGTGTCCGTTGTTTCAGAATCGCCATCTGCACAGGAGTCAAAACTTTTTCCACAGTGGAAAACTGCATTTCAGCCAAAGTGTACAAGTGTGATTTGTAAGCAATATGGACTGTGTCACCCTCATTAAAATTCAGGTACGTGAAACCCTCTGCCCCAGGCACAATTCTCATGACCAGGTTGGTGTGGTTGTCACGAGTCAGTAAGTATTTGGATTCAAGACGATCGGACAGCAAAGATCGCAAAATTGCAGAATGATCAGGCAGCCAGCAAGATTTGGTGAAAGTAGGTTGTACCAAGGCATAAAGAGGCTTGATACGCTGGGCATTATCAGGAATGTAAGTGTGCCCGAAATTCAAAAAACCCAAGCAAACATTGTAGTTTTTTCAGAGTTGTTGGAGTGCGCAGCTGTGCGCATTTCTCCAGGAAGTGAGGTGCTAAACCTCAACCTTCATTGTTCAGCTCATAGCCCAGGAGCAACACTGTGTACTCTGCAATGAGTGATTTTGCAAAGTTAAATTTGTAACCGAAGTCCGCAAACATGCAAATGGTGGGGTCAACATGACACAGATTCGGCCATAATTCACCGGCTGTGAGATAAATGTCATCAACATACGAACACGCATCAGGGTCGAGTCTCTCCAAAAGACAGACTATGCGGGGCAAAGACGCCTGGACTGTTCTTGTAGCCCATAGCTAATCTTCAAAACTGTTTTTGTTTACCAACACAGGTGAAAGCTGTCCATTGACTACTAATAGAGGACAGATTATGGCTAAAAAAGCCATTGGATATGTCAAGTGTGGTCTTAAACCGTTTACACACGAGACTATCCACAAGGGCTGAACTGTGTGTATTCTGTTCTGTGCAGGTCCTACAATGAAAGTTCAAGTGCAGGTATCCAAAACAAGGCGGTAAGATCCATCAGGCTTGGTCACAGTAAGAAGAGGATTATTCATCGGCGACACACATGTTTCAATCACACTTTGATATTCCAATTGTTCAAGGATTTTTGCCACGGGAGCTTTTGCTTCACATCGCATGGGATATTAGGGTTGAGGCTGTGGCATAGACCGCAATGGTATCTCATGTCTAGGGGAAAATTTGTCCCATCCACATTAAGTACGGTACAACGGGGTGCAAAGACATTAGCCCACCTTTCTGCTAAATTCAGGGCCTGCACCTTCGGCACTGTGGTAGCGAAAGCTGGAAGGATTACCTCCTCCCCTTGCGGAGCGGACAGAATGAAGGGTGGGGGCCAATCAGCTTCTGCTAACAAAATGTCATAGGTAGTAGTTAGATTTTCAGAAAATACCCCTTTTATAGTACATTGTATGTCACCTTCAATTAAAAGGACTATTTCATAAAGTCTTTCAGGGGGAGCCAATCTAGTGTCAGCTGTCTCAACAGCATTGAATGTGTCAGTTGCTGTCACCTTCAGAAATGGACACAATGCTTCCCACACTACTGTAATTTCCACCGTGCTGTCTAACAGCGTCAGCGCCCGTGTCAGATTCCGAAGTTGCGTTCTCAATATCCGTGGCATACCTCGCTGTTAAAGCATCAACTTTCTTCTTCTGAAACTGGGGTATTTGACTAATAGAGTCGTCTTGCTTGTCTTTACTGTCGGTCTTGCGGGGCTGCTCACAACTTTGTTGAGCACCCCGACCTCTGCAGCTGTCTCCTCTGCAAAGAGCGAGGAGAACGTTGATCAGGAACCGGAAAACAATCAGGTGATTTAATATTAGCGCAGTCGCGCAAATCATATGTGTGCTCAGTAGAAGCAGGTATTGGCGAAGCAGGACGTGACCCCTGTTTCTGTTGCTGTTTCCCCTGTTTTTTATTTTTATTCCAATTCTGTTTTGGAAAAGTGGTGTGTTCATCTTTATCAGAAGTCGCCATCTTAGTTTGCTTCTGAGCTGATGTTTTAGCAAAAGTCTTAACACCCAAACTATTGTGTCCAAAAGTCTTATAAGCATCAGCAATTATTTTCGGTAACCGCCTGGGCTTATCGACTTTGGGGACATCGTGCAGGGCAGGGTAGGACAGCCATGGACCGAGTGCCGAAGCACTTAGTATAGACTGTTCCAAATATCTTACCCCAGGTCTCACAATCAGGAACCTTTGGTATTAAGTCTTTCTTCAAACTTATTGTTAGAATCCTGTGCTTCTCAACAGGAGTCGTATTAGAAATACTGCTTCCAGCTGGTCAAATTTCTCAGCAAGCCAAAAAGGTAAATCATCCTTATCCTGGGGCCGCTTGCCCATGACCAAATTAACCATGACAGGATTTATTTTAATCCGGACTGGTCCAGCTGGATGCGCTGCAGCGCCAGGCGGCCCTGCCAGGATGTGGTGGGAAACATATTGCACTAAAGCCCGAGTAACCCCTACAGCAGAGGTATAAGGGACTCTTAGTTCTCCAACGGGAACTGCCAAGCAAAACCGGCCAAAACAGGCCAAGTGGCTCCAGCGATGGACAAAGGACCTAAACAAACTGCTGTAATAGAGTTGGTAAGGGCACCATTAAACCAAACTTGGTGCTGTCAAGCAGTAATAGGAATCTCCAGTGTCCTATAGGGAGTATACTCCAAAAGCACGGAAGTTGAAGTGTAGGCATGAAAAATATTACTGTCTGCATCCTCAGGGAATGTAACCCACGAGTAGAAAATCTCAAACGGGTATGCTGCTTCAGCACTCACCACAAAAATTATTGCCATGCCCTCCAAGGGGACGGAATATGTCTGCAAATGATTGCGGACAGCAATCCGACTATGCTGGGGTATTTAGGAAACAGGAGTGAAGTACAATGCAAAAGAATTGTAGCACAAAGGGTAGTAATTCAAAGTACGAACCTTTTTAAATTATCACGCTTGAATAAACCTATGTATATACAGGAAGGTCAATCCGTCACTACCGTCAACCGGAAACAATAGTGAGGGTGTTGTGGACAGATATAAGCACTACTCGAGTGACTCAAAAATAAGAACCCAACATTGGGTGCCATATTGCAGGGATTCTGCTGTGGCACAGAACTGTGCACAGAGACCAAGGACATCAGTGAATTGTAGTGGACCAAAAAACTCATTTCAATACCTAGAACCCCTAACTGACTAGCATCAGTGTTACATTAGCTCTTCTTCCTATAGCAAAGGTACCAATGATTAGACAACCCAGAACATGCAACTTAGGTTACGCTCAGGAATGGTGGGAATCAAGAGCACTCGTTCATTATATTCTCAAACCAGCCCACATATATGGGTAAAAAAGAGACACAATAAAGTTTAAAATATTTATTTTAACGACGTGCTCTAAGATGCAGTATTTTTGAGAGCATAAGCAAGCATATGGATAAAAATAATACGATCAGCATTGGTACAATTCCATTAAATACAAAAGGAGAAATCATATTATAATGATGGTGGAAACAGGTCCTATGGAACCCTCCCTAGCTAGGAACTATGTTTATAAAATATAAATGGTCTCTCAGGCTTGACTAGGGGACCCCATACCTCCAAGATCAGCGGAGGTAAATCACATCAGGATCTGCAAAAGCTCTCTGTCTCTCTGGAAACTGATTTTCTTCCAAGTGTCTAAATCATGCATGCAGTGTTATATTAAAGACGCCAGAATTTCAGCTAGCTGCATCTGCGTGCATGTTATGTCTAGCGCATGAACCGATCAGCCCGAACAACCCCTAACATTGTATGATAACCTTGGAGGCTGCAGCACTCACTGTGCAGACTACGGTTGAGATGTAAGTCTAGGGACGTTGAAAACAAGCCATTCTCATTTGAAGCAATTCACGCAGCCTAACTTACAACAACAGTTACATATAGTGTTGTGTGCAAAAGCAGCAAAAAGGTAAAATGGCATTTAAACTTCTAATGAGCCTAAGCTAACATAGCAATGTGCACAAGTAAGGTCCTGCCTTCACAACAATGCCCTTTTACATAAGTACATCTGTGGTTCTGATATTAAATAATTACTGTCCTTTAAAAGTGATGCAGACTTTTCACGCTTCAAGTAAGGCTTCTGTATTATAAATGAATGCATTTAAAGGTGATAGGAAAGGAAAGAGGCTTGCTTTTCATATGTGGGACCATCAAAAAGGTTGGTGATCATTATTTTTTTTTAAAGGGAATTTTGACTATATGAAAGAAAATGTTTCTTAAAAATAAGTGCACTAAAATCGTTTTTGAACTCTGTAATGCCTAATAATCATACTGTGAACTCCAAATTTTGGCTGGTGTATAATAATAATATAATTAAGATCAAATAATGCCAATTAGCATTGAGAGCGTAGCCTTCCTGATATTAGGACACTATTTGACAGATCCAAGGCCTGAGAAATGTCAAGCCCTGCCTTGCCCAACTTTAACTCCCACTTAGCATTTTGAGAAAGAAGGTCATCAGGGAAGCCTGAAAGTAAATGCTGAGACAATGTACCAATTCTTGATCGCCTCGAGATCAATTCCATAAACAAATTCTTACTAAATAAACTAGATTCTTGATCCTTCAGTTTATCCACAATTTGTACTGCCTTTCAGCTGTGATTCTCCATCAGTTGCTTTGAATTGGAAAAATCGTATGGAAAAGCCTTGTACAAAATAGGACACCTGGTAGGAGTTAGAGGTTGAGCTCTGCATTTAGCAGCCTAGCAGGGCCACGGGCACAGTTTGCTTTGACACTACGGCCTCTTGAAAATTCTGAAAGACGATAACAGCGTAGGGAAGAGAAAGAGAAGCTTTGCATACTATTTTTGGCAAAAGCAAGTTTTTGCGCAGTCATATGAACTGAAGGAAAGATAGCGGTGTATGTGGACACTATATAAAAATTATGTTTTTAGATTAAAGATTGCTGTGCAAGGGCTGAGATAAGGAGGTAATGGGATTTAGTTTGCATTCATTTGCACATATTTTACACTAGTACAATTGCTAAAGGAATTGGTAGTTGGTTATTAATGTTTTCTAGATAGCTCAAAGTGATATTTACCTCCTACAAGTTTGTTTGTGCCCAGCTACCGAAAATAGAAGGTAAACATGTTTCAGGTTTCCTGCTGTTGGAATGGGGGAAGGAGGTTAGCTCCTCTGCAAATTAAAGGTAGGCATTTTTTATGTTTTCTCTCTCTTTTTCTCACTCTCTTTTGAGCCTGTCTAAATTGTCTAGGAAACAGCCATGAGACATTTAATTGGCTTTAAGTAATACAGTTTTGAAAAAAATGTTAGCATTAATAAAATGAATAAATAAATATGCTTTGTTACTGTCAATCCTGTCTAATGAAATTGTGAAAGGATGAGTAGTCTAGATTGCTGTTCCCTTATTTTACCTTAAAGGGGAACTAGATGTGGGTAGTTTTTGTTCTAAAAATGTTAGGTGACAACACCATTATTGTTTATGGTATTCTCATGCTACATACAGTTTTGCAAGGGCATTGCTAGTCTTTTATTAGCTAGTCTTAGAGATGATGTTGCATACAAAAGTAGAATGCAGGAAAGACGCCCATGTGATCCTCAGCAAACATGTTTGAAGGAAAATATTGTTTTATAGGAGTTTGTTTGTCAGAACATGTTCTGCTGGACAAATGTATGTACCCACTATGTGGAAGTTTTTTCAGTTCTTTATGTAATAAGAATCCCTGTTAAATTAGCAGGTTTTAGATTTTCCAGCTGTGCCTATAACATGAGAGCATGGTCCTAAGCGTGCAATGTAGGTGTCTTTATGAAAGAGAAATCATTTTAGAAGTGTCTGCAGTCCTGTACAAGTAATGCAAAGTCTATGAGTAAAAGTGTAGAACATTTCCTTTTTTCTTGAGGTTCTTCAGATGAATAATATAGGAATACATAGATGTAAGGATTTGGAGTATGTCTGTATTGTTTTTCTCTTTTCCTCAGAATTTAGTAAATGAACACAGACTTCCTTAGCTGCTTTAAATAGTGTACTAGGTCTAGGTTTTTTTTTTACTCTCAGATAGAGGAAGTGCTTCTTAGGTGCCTTGCTAATATATAGGGTACAAAAGGGGGTGGTAATGGACGGAGCATCTGAATCAATCAAACACTCACACCCAGTCAAAAGATCTTGGTTTAATCCATCACCGTTCTTTAGCCCACTCTGCCACCCCAGTTCAGACATGGTTATATGCAAATCAGTCTAACCCTGTGCCTCATGGGAACAGTCCAGCCCTAACTGCCAAGCCATGTCTTCCCTGGACCAGAAACAAGCTTCCAAGGACCGGTTTCTGGCATTCCAGCCGTCTTCAGCCCGGCTTGCTTGAATCCAGTGGCAAAGTGAGCAAGGGACTCACGTCTGAGCATACCCTGCCACACTTATGGCGGCCAAAAGTGGTACAAAAGGGGGTGGTGATGGACAGAGCATCTGAATCAATCAAACACTCACACCCAGTCAAAAGATCTGGGTTTAATCCATCACCGTTCTTTAGCCCACTCTGCCACCCCAGTTCAGACATGGCTATATGCAAATCAGTCTGACCCTGTGCCTCATGGGAACAGTCCAGCCCGAACTGCCAAGCCATGTCTTCCCTCGACCGGAAACAAGCTTCAGAGGACCGGTTTCTGGCATTCCAGCCGTCTTCAGCCCGGCTTGCTTGAATCCAGTGGCAAAGTGAGCAAGGGACTCACGTCTGAGCATACCCTGCCACACCTATGGCGGCCAAAAGCGGTACAAAAGGGGGTGGTGATGGACGGAGCATCTGAATCAATCAAACACTCACACCCAGTCAAAAGATCTGGGTTTAATCCATCACCGTTCTTTAGCCCACTCTGCCACCCCAGTTCAGACATGGCTATATGCAAATCAGTCTGACCCTGTGCCTCATGGGAACAGTCCAGCCCAAACTGCCAAGCCATGTCTTCCCTGGACCGGAACCAAGCTTCCGAGGACCGGTTTCTGGCATTCCAGCCGTCTTCAGCCCGGCTTGCTTGAATCCAGTGGCAAAGTGAGCAAGGGACTCACGTCTGAGCATACCCTGCCACACTTATGGCGGCCAAAAGCGGTACAAAAGGGGGTGGTGATGGACGGAGCATCTGAATCAATCAAACACTCACACCCAGTCAAAAGATCTGGGTTTAATCCATCACCGTTCTTTAGCCCACTCTGCCACCCCAGTTCAGACATGGCTATATGCAAATCAGTCTGACCCTGTGCCTCATGGGAACAGTCTAGCCCGAACAGCCAAGCCATGTCTTCCCTGGACCGGAAACAAGCTTCCGAGGACCGGTTTCTGGCATTCCAGCTGTCTTCAGCCCGGCTTGCTTGAATCCAGTGGCAAAGTGAGCAAGGGACTCACGTCTGAACATACCCTGCCACACATATGGCGGCCAAAAGCTGTACAAAAGGGGGTGGTGATGGACGGAGCATCTGAATCAATCAAACACTCACACCCAGTCAAAAGATCTGGGTTTAATCCATCACCGTTCTTTAGCCCACTCTGCCACCCCAGTTCAGACATGGCTATATGCAAATCAGTCTGACCCTGTGCCTCATGGGAACAGTCTAGCCCGAACAGCCAAGCCATGTCTTCCCTGGACCGGAAACAAGCTTCAGAGGACCGGTTTCTGGCATTCCAGCCGTCTTCAGCCCGGCTTGCTTGAATCCAGTGGCAAAGTGAGCAAGGGACTCACGTCTGAGCATACCCTGCCACACCTATGGCGGCCAAAAGCGGTACAAAAGGGGGTGGTGATGGACGGAGCATCTGAATCAATCAAACACTCACACCCAGTCAAAAGATCTGGGTTTAATCCATCACCGTTCTTTAGCCCACTCTGCCACCCCAGTTCAGACATGGCTATATGCAAATCAGTCTGACCCTGTGCCTCATGGGAACAGTCCAGCCCAAACTGCCAAGCCATGTCTTCCCTGGACCGGAACCAAGCTTCCGAGGACCGGTTTCTGGCATTCCAGCCGTCTTCAGCCCGGCTTGCTTGAATCCAGTGGCAAAGTGAGCAAGGGACTCACGTCTGAGCATACCCTGCCACACTTATGGCGGCCAAAAGCGGTACAAAAGGGGGTGGTGATGGACGGAGCATCTGAATCAATCAAACACTCACACCCAGTCAAAAGATCTGGGTTTAATCCATCACCGTTCTTTAGCCCACTCTGCCACCCCAGTTCAGACATGGCTATATGCAAATCAGTCTGACCCTGTGCCTCATGGGAACAGTCTAGCCCGAACAGCCAAGCCATGTCTTCCCTGGACCGGAAACAAGCTTCCGAGGACCGGTTTCTGGCATTCCAGCTGTCTTCAGCCCGGCTTGCTTGAATCCAGTGGCAAAGTGAGCAAGGGACTCACGTCTGAACATACCCTGCCACACATATGGCGGCCAAAAGCTGTACAAAAGGGGGTGGTGATGGACGGAGCATCTGAATCAATCAAACACTCACACCCAGTCAAAAGATCTGGGTTTAATCCATCACCGTTCTTTAGCCCACTCTGCCACCCCAGTTCAGACATGGCTCTATGCAAATCAGTCTGACCCTGTGCCTCATGGGAACAGTCCAGCCCGAACTGCCAAGCCATGTCTTCCCTGGACCGGAAACAAGCTTCCGAGGACCGGTTTCTGGCATTCCAGCTGTCTTCAGCCCGGCTTGCTTGAATCCAGTGGCAAAGTGAGCAAGGGACTCATGTCTGAGCATACCCTGCCACACTTATGGCGGCCAAAAGTGGTACAAAAGGGGGTGGCGATGGACGGAGCATCTGAATCAATCAAACACTCACACCCAGTCAAAAGATCTGGGTTTAATCCAACACCGTTCTTTAGCCCACTCTGCCGCCCCAGTTCAGACATGGCTAGATAGCCAGAAACCGGTCCTTGGGTGCTTGATTCCGGTCTAGGAAAGACCTGGCTTGGTAATTTGGGCTGGACTGTTCCCATGAGGCACAGGGTCAAGGCTGATTTGCATATAGCCATTGTCTGACCTAGGGTGGTGTGGAGTGCAAAAAAACGATGGATTTTGGCCCAGATCTTTGTACTGGGGGGGAATGTAAGACATTGTTCTGCATTCTGTCCATCAACTGTGTTTTTTGCTAATATATGGGGCACCCCAAGACTAGGAAGTATTCTGTGACTATCCTCTCTGTTGATAGATTATTTGTATGCCTTCTCTAAAGACCTTTTGTACTGTCCGCCAATAGATATTTGCTGCCTTACAACCATTGCCAGATGGACCCGGACATCAGATCCAGCCTGGGGAGTCAGCACCAGTCCAGCTTGAAGCCAAGGTGAAGGTAACCAGCACCGGCGTTGCTGGCAACTAGGACCTCAGTGAAGGCGGAAGCATTGGGACGTGAAGTGTGTACACCTGCCACTGTCTTGGGCGAACGACGGGGTCACCAATCAAAATGGATAAATGATCCTTTTTGTATCCGGTTTTTGCTGCCCAGCTGAGAGTCACAGACCAACAAGGACGGCAAGGAGGCTTTTGCTTGAGGTGACCCCCTTTGAAACAAGGGTTGCTTCAGGCCTCTGAGTCCTGGTCCCAAAGTGAATGCAAGTGTGCACCTTTTTTTGTTGATCAAGATATACCTGGACACACTAGATACAATTTGTGGCCCCAACAAAAGAGCAGTGTGCCAGCAGAGAAATACAGGAGTTAGTCGAAGGACTTGATTTCAGGGTACAGGTGCTGTGTCTCTGGTGCCGGCTAGATTAAAGTGAAGAAAACCGGGGCACTGCCTGAGACACTGGACAGGACCATTGAGGATCCTGATAGAAAGACTTTTTCTTCTCAAACTGGGCCTTGACTGTTTTCTTGAGATACGAGTTGTGCAGGACCACCGTGGGAACAAGAAGAGCATACCTGTGAGTCTCAAACAGACACAGGGAGAAGACTCCCCTCTGGCTGGTTGTACAGCGGCTTCAATTTCCCAAGGACTTCTTTTTGTTAGCAATGTACCCTTTCGGTCTTCCCATTTTTGAGGAGGAGTAGCCCTTTGTGGCTCTTCGTCCTAATTCTCATGGCCCTGTGTCGTCCTCCTGATCTCCTGGAGCCAGGATTGTTTTTGGAATAATATGTTTGACTGCTTTAATATTTGCATTAGGAATAATTAATATTCTGCAAAAGTAAGATTCATCTGAGCAGTTGACAAATGTTACTTTGCCCTTTCATTGAGTTTATTAATTGGTACTTTAGCCCTCATAAAAGGAACACTGGAAAAGTATATTGAAAATGTGTTTTACATAGAATTGGACTAGATGGTTCTAGGATTTGCTTTCTGCTTAGGGTTGAAAAATATTGATGGTTCTGTTTGTAATACTAGCCATTACTCTCTCCTGCTATCTGTTTGTTAATTATGACCCAGTGCTCTGTTCCCTTTGTATTCCTGCTTATACCTTATATATACCCGCTTAATGAAATGTTTAGAATGTAAATGCCCACCTAGCAATGGATTAGGATATTGATGAATTTATGAGAATACATGTGGAAAATATTTTCTATGTTCCTACTAGATCATAGAAATGTCTTTAGCTCATGCTAAAGGGACTATCTCTTAAAGATTGCAGGAATCGCTGTTAGCATGAGCTGAAAGCCATTTTGTTCTTGGCAGCCAGTTTAATTAGCCATGTGCTCGCAATGTGCTTTCTCCCTCTTCCAGAGCCTTGCACTTGCTCAGAAAGGCCTAGCTGGTAGAATGCAACTGCTCCTAGTATAGAACTGTAAGGCTATTCTTACTGATGTGTTCAGTTTAGTCTTCCCTCCCACTTTGTGGAGCAAGCACATTTTGTATACCCATATTAGTCAAAAACCATGCTTGTATGTGCCATGACCTCCCCTTCGTTTTATGCTGACTATGTAACAAATGCATATATGAGGCCCCTGTTCTCTGTACTCCTTAGACTGTCTCCTACAGTGGCCTGAGGGTACTGTATGACGCAGTCTCCCTCATGTGAGGTTAATAAATAAGTTTTCTTGATATTACAGCTTCCATGCCAATCTCTTCTTTGTTGGTTTTAAGGACCAGGTTTATCAGTGAACCCCTGCGAAGGTTTTTATTTCTTCACTTGTGCCAGCCACACAACTGATGGCTCGTTTTCTGTCACCAATCAACCAACAACCCAATTTCTTACAAGGGTTTGGCCCAGGACGAGGGGCAAGAAACTCATGTGCAACAGGACTAGAGGACAGGTTGTGTATCTCTGTGTAATATGAAATTAAACTTTCCACATGCTCCACCTGTTTAATAAAAAAAATAACAATTCTTTCTATGTGTTTACCAGTATTGGCATGTACATTTGGGATATGTAGTCCCCAAAATCAGTAATTAATGAATGAAGTGATTCCAGTAGTAAAGACAGAAAGATAAAGAACTAAACAGGAGGGTATTATTAAAAAAATGGGGGATAGAGGGCTGACGAGGTCTCCTAACATATAAGTAACAGACAATACATGAATAGGCACATTTCATACATAACGAATTACTGACATTTCAATCAAATCGTTATAGATGATGCATTTAAAAATGGACATGTCTTCCTTATTGAGCAGTATTCCTTCAGCTTCACCACCCCTAGGAAAAAAAATTCATCATGCTGATTATCAATATAATGCTTGACTAGAAGAGCAGTGGTCACCTTGCATCTGATGTGGGATTCATGTTGTCCAATTAGTTTCGGGACCTCTTGGATACTCTGACCAATATATAGCTTTGTGCTTGGAAAGATAATTCCTTACACTATTTTTTTGGTTTTACCATTAGTGAAGAACTTGTAGCCTATTTTCCTTCCTTGATGTTCAAACACGTAGCCCTCACTTGTTGGGGTGCAATGGGAACATTACCCACAGCAGCAGTGACCATTAACAGGTGGCAGGTTCAAGACGTCTCAAATTGTGGGGCTTATTTATAATCCCTTCCGTCACTTTTGTGCCGACAGTGCATCAGCTTTCATGATGCACTATGGTGTAAAACATTAGCCTTGTTGCACCATATTTACAAAGTGACGCATCTAGGTAGACGTGTCACTTTGGAAACCCTTGCACCACATTATACCTGTGCCAGGTATAATGTATGCAGGGAGGCGTTCCAACGCAAGAAAGCGTCATAGAAGTGACGCAGTGAAATCTATAAGATTTCACTGCACCATTCCTAGGATGCAAATGAGTCAATATCTTACGCCTGCCTCATGGCAGGAGTAAGACTGACGCAGACACATTTCACATGGGACTTGCCCATGTGTAATGACCCATTGCGGGAGTTGCATCACTTTTGTGACACACTCCAGCAATGCATCATTTTTGTGCCTACAGATAAGTCAGAAACACTGACTTATCTGTAACTCCTCGTGACATGACGCGTCATACTGTAAATATGATGCCTCATTGGTGTCGCAAGAATGGCTCAATGAAAAGTGATGCATCAATGTTTTCTCACAGCAATGCGTTACTTTTCATAAATGAGGCCCTGTAGTTTTTCATAGATTCTGTATGAGAGGGTTATATTCTCGAGTGACTTTTTTGGGTGAATATAACCCTAATGCATTTGAGGATACAATACTTAAAGTGGACATGGTGGTGCTAATTGTTTGTCCTGGGCTAGTTTGCAGATGTGTTATTTAGACCCACTTAACCTTTAGGTAATGGGTGTACTATTTTACTCCAACTTGTTTTGTGGTCTTCAGTCGTTTTCCAGTTTTCCAGTACAGTATTGAAAATCAACTGCATTTTGAACGACATCGCCAAAGGTATGGCGGAATCCAAAGGGAAAACTGTCTTTATTAATGTAATGAGCTTAAGGGATAGACATGCAATCATTTTTAAAAAGTGAGTAGTGGAGCAATATCTAAGACTCCACATTGAAAATGAAATTATAAAACGCGTGGCCTAAACTCAGAACAATCGAAAGACAGCAAAATAAATTACCAGATATCTTCCATTCTTTCACATTTCCAATATCTTACCGCTTCTATTTAAAGAACACATCTCACTCTAGAGTAGTCTGCTACAGAAAACTCGTCTACCTCAGCTTATGAACTGTAAATTATTAAAGCTTACCAATAAAAGAAAAAAGACTTATAAACCACTGCTGAACCTTCTTTTCAGCAGCAGCCCGCTGTGAAAGTTTTCTTCTTTGGCTAAACGTAAGTTAAGAGGATGTGCATTTTTAATGCTAACGCTGAGTGGCATCTTTATAATAAACATTTACAAACTGGCAAGAATTAGAATATGTGTCCTCTCTTGACACACGCCTGAGCGATGCTGTTTTGCTCTCAGGAGGACATGAAGGGCTCTTCCTTGGATTTCCATTGTCGGTAGAAATGCTGCAAAGTGTCTCTACATCTTGAATGCTAACACAAAATCAATCGTATGATTATGCAAGTAAGCTGCACTTGTGGTGATTATATCCACTAACACATTCAGAGAACTTTCTGAAAGGCAAATTGGAAAGGGAAGAATACTAATAGCGTATTATCGGCTGGGGAAAACTCACACTGTACCCACACACAGCCCCGCCGTGACAAGTATACAAACTGTACATTGTAGCGTAAATGGATCAAGTGCTGAGTCGTGCTTTAGTTTAGGACTAAGTAAAAGTGCTGTGCTCATGATGTTTGGTATGTTGGCCTACTGGGGCTCGATTTAACTGCCTCTGTTATGTGTTTTCCTTTTAAGATCGATTCTTCTTCCTGTCCTCACCACACCTTATTGCTGGTCAAATAACTTAAATATATAGCTGGTTATATAACAAATGACAACGTTAAACATTTCCCAATCAGTATCGGATTTTTTGAACACATAATCAAGGTCTATTAGTGGTCTTCAGTTCGACAACAACAGTGAGTGGCAAACCAATTTGGTGTGACCAGTGATGGTTCGAAAGCAAAGATATGAATGTAGCTTTGGGAGCAATAATAGATTTAGGGTTAGATTTATAATGAAGCGACGGACTGCAGTGTTAGCCTTCCTGGCTTAATGCCGCACTCCACCACTTAAGAAACCCAGGGCTGCTCCATATCTACAACAGTATGGTGTAGCCCTGCATTTCCCCATGCGCTCGGGTTAAACTTAGCAGCCAAACGCCAAGGCAGGCACCTTTGCACCATAGTGCAAGGGAGTCCGAGTTGAGGGGAAGATTGTTTATGTGCAGGAAGTTTGTTTATGTGCAGGAAGTTTGTTTATGTGCAGGAAGTTTTCCCTTCCTACATATAAACCATCTTTAAATTATGTTTTGTAACTTTTATGTGTGCTGCTTAATGCAGCACTTCTAGAAGTTGCAAAATGGACATTTTTTTAAATGCTTATGTACAGGAAGGGACACCTTTCTGCACATAAACAATCAATGGCAATTTACTGTTTCTATGTGTGCTGCACAACGCAGCACACATGGAAACAGCAAAAACGAAGGGAAATAAAGCATTTCTCCTCGTTTCGTCTGCTTAAGACTAGGTTTTCCCTGGTCTTATTTTTGGCATTGCCTCTTACTTACGCCACCCATGTAAGTAGGGTGCAGCATCAAAATCAATGGGTGTTGTGGTGGAACACTCACCACAACACCCATTGCCCTCCCCTTTCATGCTAATTACAGGATTAAGCCATGTTAAGTTGCTTAACGTTGCCTTGTAAATAAGGCAAAGCCCCTATCGCCACTACAGCGTCATTGAAAGTGACGTTGTGGTGGCAATAGGGGCTTGTAAATATGCCCCTCAGGATTTACAAAGGGTTGCAGTTTAAACATTAGGCAAGGTTTCATATATCTCATTAGTAGAGAATAGAGAATGCAGGGTTTGATCAGAAATCTTCATAGCTGTAAGCATAAGAGAAACCTTAGCAACCCACAAAATGTTACATACTCTAGCCCAATTTCCACTCTAATTCAAAAACATACCATCCAACATCATCTCTGAAACCTCAAAATAATTGGCACGCAGCCCAGAGTGGTCACACTGCCCAGTGCTGTAAGTGCATAGAAAGTGGAATGATATGGCCCAGAGACTGCATGAGGCTCTAACAGCACAAAGGTACAACACAAGTTTCCACACTCATCATATGTCTGGCTTGTGGGATTCTATATTGCATTTGTCATAGCTTGCCGGTTGGAGGGAGCCCAGGACTACGTGGCCCATATCCTCAGTGAGGGGAGGTGGAGATTGGCAGACACCAGATATTAATAAAAATGGATGCTCTTTTCCGCCATTCAGGACATGCCCGGGCCGGCGCCCAGACCCGTCTTCGCTTCATCACAAGGAGGATGCCGGGTTGGCCCAACCCCCTTTGCGGGCAAGCCAAGCTACCAGTCACATAGGATATATTAATCGACTAGAGACCAGGTGCATCTATCTTCTAAAAGTACTTTTCCCTCTGATTTTGCTGCATACCAATTTAATTATTTTCTGAGTGATCCATCAGCTAAACCATCAGGATGGAAAAACGGAAACTGCTGGAGGTGGTGGGGGGCAGGCGAAAGGGAAGACTTCTGCATCTTACTCAGATGTGAGCTCCACATTGGACTGTTTCTAAGCCAGAGTAGTCGGGCATTTTGAAAGAAATCGACCTGACGTAAAGGTGGCTCTCTCTGGAGCATGGACACTTATCAGCCAGTCCACTGGGAACTCCATCTTTTCATCACCATGCTGACTTAAGCAACACAACTACACCTCATATAGCTCTACCAAAGGGAAATGCCAACTGCAGAGGCGAGGCTTCTTTATTGGACACAACTGACAAATGACAACTGACTCCATGTATGCCTGTGAAGGTGACCCTTCTTCAAATAGGAAACACAAGAATAAGGGCATATGTAGCCATAGGACTAGGGCAACTGGTGAGGTGGTTAACCCCTTCCATGAGCAGGACCACCGGCGGCCATCCTGCGCCACTGTGCTCGTGTGCGCATGATGGCTCCTGGAAGTACTTGCACCTAGCTCCTGAGGCTGTCTCTATTGTTTCTGTGCAATGAAGATCAGTGTGCACGTCGCGCTGACCTCATTGCACAGAAACCAAAACTAAAATTTAATTTCAGTTTCACTTTCTACCTGCTCAGTGGGTTATCTCACCTCACAGCTACAGAACAGTAATGTATTTGTGTAAACCTGTGTGTAATATGACTTGTGCATGTGTTATTATTCCAGCAGGCCCAGCCACTCACAGAACGCCCGATGATGCATCATTTGTTCGCAAAAGAGGTATGAGATACGAGGCCATTAACATATGTGAGGAAGTGATGCACGAGTTTTTATAGACACTAATATCATGCAGCTTTTGACAACAATACCTCACGGGGCTATGAATGTAAATTAATATCTTGATCACTACAAACGTATGATAAACGCGGCCAGTAACTGAGCGGTCCAACTTTTAATACATATATCACGCCGCTTAGAAAAGAACATTTCACAGTAATTCACACCGCGAACGCCACACTCTCTAAGTGAAGCGGGTGAAAGCGAGTCCCCATATCTTTACTACACCACCCAGCTAGACCTTACACACCGAGAGTACACACCGAGAGGCCACTGGCCTGCTAGACAGCATCCCTAAATTTCATTTTTTATAAGAACAGCAACTAAACATTATTGTAAAGAAGCGCCTACATGCAACGGGATGCATATTAACCTCAGGGCCACTATAGCCTACATATATATGTATCACAAAATATACCCATAAAACGCATGTAACAGTAATAAAAACCGAGTCCATTTGTAGTCAATCGACCGGCGAACACAAGATTAGTAAGGAGAGCGGGATCTCGAGCGGCTACTAAACCAACAACTGCCACCCAGAACCACATTCTCTGAAAACACTGATCAACTCACACATAGACCATAGATTCTTCAACATGCTCAATATAGTCAACGAGAGAAAGTTAGCTACAATGGGAACAAGACAATTTTTGCCTTTGTGATAAGATTTGTAAAAAGAATTGCCATTTTTAGTTTCTTAAGATTTCTTCTTGCGCAGCAGCACAACAGCATCTATGACAAAGCACATTGATGCTTTCTATGTTTGTTTTGTCTGTCTTGTCACCCACTCCCCCCAATTTCCTTATAATACCAGGTACTATAAGGCCTTCCAATTCTAGAAGAATATATTCTATGAATCTAACCTCAAACGTAAGGTTACCTCCCCCCACCCCTTTTTACTAGGTCCTTAAGAAAGCCAACTTGACCCCTTGAGGGTAATTTCTGGCTGAAACATGTCGACCTTTTTATGGACCTAACACAGTGCGTAAACCTCCTAATCCAGCTTCTTACGCACTCTTAAGGCATTTTTTCCAGCACCTATTAAAATTTATCATCACTGGTTAATAGAAGCCTTTTTTAACTGCACACCCTTACTATATTTTGTTCTTGATCACTAATCACTACTGTACTAACCGGTGGTTTACCTCCGGGTGGAGGAAGCATACAATCAAACCCTATGATGATGCTATCATGTCGCTTACAGCAAGGTGGAGAATCAAGATATACCGCCTATCGAGCCTTGGTGCGTGAATGAGGGTTTTTTATCGGCACCGTAACCGAATACCAGAATAGAACCCTGGTTACTTAGGACAAGTGATCCCTTCCCACATTGATTTTTTGAGATTGTAACCCCTACCATGCGCAGTACCGCCGGCGGCCATCCTGTGCCACTATGCTTGTGTGCGCAGGTCGGCTCCTGGCCGTCCTTGCACATGGTAGGGGAAATCCCTCTGGTGCGGGCACCAGAGGGATTTCCTTTTCCCCCCAAGAGCCTCGGGCCCTGGGAAGGGCTTTCCCTAGCTCCAAAGGCTGTCTCTATCGTTTCTGTGCAATGAAGATTAGTGTGCACGTTGCGCTGACCTCATTGCACAGAAACTGAAACTGAAATGTAATTTCAGTTTCACTTTCTACCTGCTCAGTGGGCTATCTCAACCCCCTGAGCATGTAGAAAGTCACGAGAGGTATCATTGGAAAGGGGAGAATCTCCCCTTTTTAAGGTACCCATCTCTAGTGGATCCCAGCTTGGGGATCGCCCAAAGAGGGTGATCATCAAGTAGGAATCAACCCACTAGACACCAGGGAGGGGTAGTGGCCCCTTGGGCAAGGGCCTCTGCTCCCCCCATATAGAATTTGGTAAAGTTTGTCTTTCTTCCCCCCTGGGCAGATGGGTGCAGTAGCCCTCAAACTGCACCCCCTGGGGGTTAGAAAGCTCACTATATACCAGGGATTTTTTCTCATTATAATTTGGAGTGGTGGCTGCCTAATATGGGTATGCCAATGCCCCCACCCCCATCTCGGAAAATGAGAGTCTTTCTGCCACCACGGGGAGGGCAGAAAGCCTACTATATGCCAGGGTTTTTATTTCAGTTGAATTTAGGGGTGGTGGCTGTCCAAGATGGGCATGCCAATGCCTCCTCTCTCAGCAAAATGTCAGTCTTTCTGGCCGCCCAGGGAGCTGATGGGGCAGTATCCCTCAATATGCACCCCCAGGGTGGCAGAAAGACCACTAGAAGCCAGTGATTTCTTAAAATTTGATTTGGGGTGAAGGCTGCTAAAGATTTGCAGGCCAATATCCCCACCACCCCAAAATAAACACTACAGTGTTTTGCCCACCGGGTCAGATGGGGGCAGCAGCCCCTGATCTTCCCCTGGGGGACTGAAAGCCCACTAGACATCAGGGATTATAATTTTTTAATAAGTAGGGGTAGGGCTTCCCAGAATAAAAAATGCCATTGTATTTCTCCACCCCCCAGGAGCCAGATCGGGCAGTAGTTCCTGATCTGCCCCCTCGGGGTGGCAGAGAGCCCACTAGGTGCCAGAGATTATGCTGGCTTTTTATACGTGGGGAGGGGACTGCCCAGAATGGGCATACTAATGCCTCAACCCCCATCAAAAAATAACTACAGTCTTTCTATCCCCGTTGGGAGCATATCGGGGCAAACCCCCCTGTTTAACTGCCCAAGAGTGGCAGAAAGCCCACTAGGCATTGATTTTTTTGTCACAATGTGCCTACCTGTGTATTTTGTGCCCTAGTGCAACTGGCACCAAGGGTAAACTAGCAAACCTCTATATTTTTTAATACTAGACAACAAGGGGAATCCAGGATGGGGTGAGTTGTGTGCCCCCCAGGTTTGTTAACCAGAACCCCTTGCAAACCTCAAACTTAGTATGAAAAACACATTTTCCCCACATTTCTTTTATCGAAAGTTCTGGGATCTATATGGATGCAAAAAATTCCACCCACCACACAATCCCCAACATCTTCTGATGAAAATGGTACCTCACTCGTGTTGGTGGGCCAAGTGCCCGTTGCAGGCACGGTACCAATACGTATTGTGGAGACATCACAATTACCTATGTATGTTATGTTAAAAACACTTCTACCGCACACGGTCACCAGTCGGTTTCATGGCACAAAACAACCTGGTTTTGGAAGGGAGGCACCTGGGTTTTTGGCCTTGTGCTTGGTGGTCATCGAGGGAAACCAACCAATCCCAGAGTCGTGGGAGGTATTGCTTGCATGGTTCCCCCAAAGTATTTCTACCCAGAATCCCATGTGAACCTCAAACTTAGCCCAAAAAATCTACTTTTTCTCACATTTTTGTGTGGGAAAGTTGCAGCATCACCGGGCTCACACAAGTTTCCAACCACCCAGCATTCCCTCAGGTGTCTGGATAAAAATGATACCTCACTTATGTGGGCGGGTCAAGTATCCAGGGCAAGCAAGTGCCCGAATCTTATTGTGAAGTTTTCAAAATTAACTGTTACAAAACGACCTGGTTTTGCAAAGGGGCACCTTGGGTTTTGGCCCAAAGGCTTGGGGGCTATCTAGGGAAACCTACCAAACCGACAAATTTCTGAAAACTAGACACCCAAGGGAGTCCAGGGAGTTACAGCTTGCTTGGATCCCCCAACGTTTTCCTACCCAGAATCCCCTGAATGCCTCAAATTTTTCTGAACAATAACACATTTGCCACATATTTGTGTGTGGGATCACCATGCTGGCACAAATGTTCTACCACACAGATGTCCCCTCAGTCTCCTGAGTAAAATGATATCTTACTTGTGTGGGTGGGGCAAGGGCCTGTGACTGGGAAGTTACAAAAACTTAGGGATTAAGGATATAGCACAGCAAATTCTAAGCACTGCATTTAAAAATATATATGTTTTAGCAGCTTCTGCATTGGACAGTCACACACATGAGGTATCATTTTACTTGCGAGACCAGGGGATACGCTATGTGGTAGGACATTTGTGCCAGCCTGTGATCCCACAACTTTCCCAAACAGAAAAGAGAGAAAAATATGACATTTTTCAGCTGTATTTGAGGTTTGCAGGGGATTCTGGGTCAGAAAACTTTGGGGATCCATGCAAGCCATACCTCTCTGGACCCCCCCCTCCCCCGGGTCTCTAGTTTCCAGAAATGTCTGGGTTTGGTAGGTTTCCCTAGCCCTTTTACCTCAGCGGCAATTCCGCCACTGTGCGGCGGCATTGATGAGTAGGCAGGGCTGCGTCGGCTAATGGACGTGCACAGCACTATGGAGGTAGTCACGCTACTTCCGTTAGCCAACAGAAGAACACAATGGGCTAGATGGCTGGCCACTGAGCCCGGAACTAAAAATGCAGGTCACCCCCTTAAAAACCAGGTTGTTTTGTGATAGATTGATGAGAACCTGTATTTTTGGTCCCAGGTTTGCAGACATTTCTGACTAGACACATTAGGGAGTCCAGGGAGGTGTGGATTGCGTTGAGGCCCCAACGTTTTCCGACCCAGAATCCCCTGAAAACCTCAAATTTAGCTAAAGAAAATCACATTTTCCTCACTTTTCTGTGTGGTAAAGTTGTGGGATCACCAGGCTGACACAAATTTCCAACCACCTAGCATTCCCCCAGGTCTCCCGGTACAAAAAGGTACCTCACTTGCATGGGTGGGCCAAGTACCTGCAACAGGCAAGGGCCCAAACGTACTGTGGAGACATCGAAAGTATCTATCACAAAACGACCTGGTTTTGCAATGGGGGTCACCTGGGATTTTGGCCTGGGCTCAGCGGCCATCTAGGCAAACCTACCAAACCCACACATTTCTGAAAACTAGACATGCAGGGAAGTTCAGGAAAGTATGGCTTGCGTGCAACCCCCAACATTGTTCTACCCAGACTCCCCTGCAAATCTCAAATTATGCTAAAAAATATATTATTTATTCCTTGTGTACTGCTAAACAGCATCATATACCTGCAAATGTCACAACTCTGAAATGTCCAAATGAAGATGCCATGCTGAAGGTACCTTAAATGTTCCATTACAAAGAAATTAGCTATCAAATTGTACATGTAAGAAAATTCACAAGCAACTTCTGGAGAACACAGTCCATGGCAAAATTTAGATCGAGACACAAACAAAATGATCACATGTCAAAACATCTGTCACTTGGATTTCCCAGAGCTTGCTCTTCCTTATATTGCCAGTTAACATACTCCTCTCATCATCACAACAAGATTTGCTGTAACATTCAAAGTTCTGACATTTGACAAAATACTTACAATCATGAGAAGTTGATGCGATCTTGACGCAAGTCAGCTCCACCACTATCATCATCATTTGGCATTTCAGGATCCTCACCCGATAGCACTTCATGGTTTCTATCCTCTGTGATATAAGGGATGTTCCGTCGCAGGGCGATATTGTGGAGCATGCAGCAGGCCACAGTGATTTGACACACCTTCCCGGGTGAGTAGTAGAGGGTCCTCCCAATTTTGTCCAGCCATTTTAATCTGGCCTTCAGGAGCCCAAAAACCTGCTCCAATGGACACTCTGTCCTTCTATGAGACTCATTGATATTTGATATTTATTGTCATTTGTAAAGCGCAACTTTCGCTCCGGAGGGAGCATCTTGGCGCTGAGCATACAGAAGGTCATCTAGGGGGGCATGGATCAAATAGCTGCAAGAACCAAGGAGTCGGACTGAGAATAAATCCAAGTTTTCAGAGACTTCCTGAGACTTGAAGCAGACTTCCCCTGGTGTTGCTGTATTCCTGTCCGGTTGAGATTGGCTACGTCTCCTTGATGAAAAACAGATATAAGCGCAACAATAAGTTACACACTTTCTGATTATACTACCCGAAATTACCTACAAAAAGTTAGGACTTATTATACTTACCAACAAATCTGGCCCTTTCCAGTAGTAGCAGTGACATCAGCTGGGGTATGATGCTGTTCTGCAATACAAAGGAATCTTCAGGTGATCCAGGGAACAAGGAATAGATTTTTGAGATATACGAATCCAGTAAGCAGACATCTTGCATGTTGATAGAATGGAAGTGCTTCCTGTTATGGAAAATATGTTCCCTGGCTTGTGGTAGTATTAAGACAATATGGGTGCTATCAATGGCTCTAACCAAATGTGGGAGGCGAGAAAAACCATAGAAGTCAACCTTCAGGCTGGCTAAAATCGTACCTCTGGTGAACTGGATGTAGCTGTGATTGTGTTTCATCTTTGCTAAAAGCACGTCTTGTAGTACACCACTGAACACTGGTTGTGACATACCACCAGATATTTCCTCAGTGTACAGAAAGGGACCTGAGGCCAAAAAATACAATACAGCCATAGGTTTCACAATTGGTGTGATACATGTGGGATTAATGTTGTGGGGCAGGAGGTCAGGCTCAAATTGATTACATAAATCTAGTATGGTTTGCCTATTCAAACTAAATTTCTTGATGACATCCATTTCCTCCATGGTCTAAAGAGCTAGAAATGGGAAGTGCACTGGAGGTTGTTGTCTCCTCCTTCTCCCAGTGTACTTATTTATTTATTTATTCTTTTGGTCCTCATATGTGAAAAACCAGCGAAAGATGTATGATACGGTATGATCAGGTACAAGAGTCTAGAGGTATGCCCACCGCCTGCTGGGTATTTCCTTCCCCTGATGCACCTGCCCCCACCTTACCTCTCCTTGGATGAGGATGTCTTAATCCTTGGACTATTGAATGACTATTGACTAATTGTGACTTGGGTTGTAAAGTACCAGAGGTTCCCAGGTGCTAACCCTCTTTATACACCCATTTATACAGTCCAATCTACCTATCCGCCTTGCTGACATTAACCAAGCTCTACAAGCTGGCAATGTGCTAGAGACCTCATTAATGCATATTCTACTTAGGAGATGATGCAAATTAAGGGAGTCCTTCTCTTTTGGATCTTAGAAAAAAATTCCCAGGGTGCTAGGAAACTTGTGACATGTCTTGATCTATTCAGTACCCCTTTTCATATCATTCTCTAATTTCCCTTTTTTCTTGAAACTTTTGTTACATGAGACCCCTCCTGCGACAGCGCGCCTTTGACCCTCCTGGCTATCATTTGCCGAACAATCCACCTGCACCCTGACTGGGTCAGAATTATCACCAGTCGTGGGGTAAGCCAGGCATTCTTGATATATAGCCTTGCCAATTGCTCCAGTAGCCTACCAGGCCACAGGTTTTAGTTGTGAGCTACAATCAGTCTTTTCTTCCCCATTGCAGGGATTAACTGTACTCTCCATTAGGATTGAGGTATGTATGAAGCATGCCCTTTTGTGGTGTGTATGAGCAGACGTCTTTATTTCTGTTTCCTATATGTTCTTTATAGGGCCCTTTAAGGCGACACTATAATGGATGACTTTTCTCACAGGTACTTTAGGTCTCCTTTTTCCCTTTGCCTTCTCACGCATCTAGGTGGCAACTCTAACATCACATGATAAGAGTGAACATTTCTATAAAACTTGTGTGATCAATTATGTTTTTATAATCTTGAACTGTTCATATAAGATTAAGTGTATTGACATGTGAAGCAGTTGCAGTCAGTCAATGTACTCAATGGTCGAGGAATTTTTGGCGAATATGTAAAGGATAAAAGATACCACCATCCTTCAATACTGGCGCTGTGTGACCTGTCACCAACAATTCTGTTCTTTTGTCTTTCTGACACTCACAGACCGTCATCTTCTGCACAATCACGTCCAATTCTCTTAAGTTTTCCCATGGATTAGAAACATGTGATTTGTTTACTTTGTATATAGCATTATTTTACCTAATTGCACTTTATTATAGCTCTTACTCAATATCCATCTGGATTTCAGTTGTAACTGACATTCTGGTTAGAATAGTCAGTTGGATTCTTATTTGGTTTTTCTCCAGCCCTGAAGATTTGGTGTGTAATGCACTCCAATGATCCACGTGTCGGCTGGCGCAATAAAAACAACAAGTGCAACGTGCACCGACTTCCCTTCTTCATTGTTTCTAAGAACACTAACAATATATTATTTGTTATTGATTATACTGTGTGTGCACAGGTTTTGTTGCTCATCTTGCTAAAGAGGTGACAAATCTGCTGTAGATAGTGCTTCATTCCATTATTCTTCTGGCGATGAATAAGATTAGTCTACTTCTTGAACCACCATCCATTACCTCTCAGTCACCTCTTTCTTCTGCAGGGTACATATGTGGGCATTTAAAAATGTTTTGAACGTTGGTCACATTGTCCTCAGTAATGCATGTGAAGAGTAAGCGAAAAGTAAGGTGACAATACATAAATGTTTCAGATTGTAATATACACATATTACTTTAAAATAGTACATCTTGTAACATTCATCACAAATCCCCAGTGTGACCTTGACTTGGAAATTGACCATGAATGTGTGAATAATACATCTCTGATGTATTATTATGTATACCTATATTTTGTATTTTGATTTTTGTTGGGTGCAACGCCTTCATCAAAGGTGTACCCTGCAGTGCACTAATATAGCCAAAATGCACAATAATGCACTAGACAAATGATAAGTGTAGTAAAGTTTTACTGTCAAAGGAGTTGTACATATTTACACAGGTAACCCCTCATTTGGAGTGGTGGTGACACAATTAACAGTCACCAAAACAGTACTTCCAGTACTTGAGATATACACAAATCAACAGGCTGCTTGATCTCACATATTGGACATTGTGCTTTTTCCGCCGCTGCTGGAAGGCGACCGCAGTGAGGGTTGACTCCATGACAGACACAGCCATGGGTTAACCTTGGTGATGGTGACCATGAAGGGTCAATGGCCGTGTACATATAAGCTGATGACTGCGTACATCATGTTATGCCAGGCCAAGCAAGTGAGAGGGCCCTTGCCTTCTCTGCAGAGAAGCTGGAGCTGCTGGCTGATGAGGTTCTTTCTCTGTCTGGCCACCTCTATGGCTGACCAGAGGAACAGGTAACTATCTTACATACATACATTACTCTTTTTAACTCCATAATTTCCATTCCTACAGGCTACAATGTGCCTTTGAGTTCAATAGTTAAATCTGATTACTGTTGTGAAATTTTGTATTCCCTACATAAGGCAAGGATTTCAGGGGTTGTTGAGCGCTGTACATTGTCTACTTAACATCACCATTGGGATGTGTGATATGTGGAAAGCTCTAGATTCTACTTGAGGTGCAAATGGACATCTATGCATGCGTAAATTTCAAAGTTCATGAAATATTTACTAATCAGATTATGCTAAATGTGCAAGCAACCGAATAGGCTGTAGAGCATGAGCTGTATATGTATTCAGTAAAAGCAGTTTAGGATGATGTTAGCTATGTGTACAGTCTCACGTATCGCTCACCCTTGATAAGGGCTCGCCAAACTTTTGACTGCGAGCTAACAATAGCTCACATTCCCCTACAGAGTACCACACTGTCTTGAGGTCACATATTGAAATGTCACAAGCTGAACTTTTATATATTTAGTTGTGGAAATGGGATGTTCATGTGGGATCAGTATGCCCAGCCTGTAGAGTGCAAGGCCTGCCAATTAGTTGTGCCCAGTCTGAACCATGGACCAGGCTGGGGCAGAGTTTCCTTTGCAATACAACTTATGCACAAAGTAAAATCTCTGTAGAGCTGTAGATCCTTGGATGATCACAAAATGAGTTTTCAGAAACAATAGTAGCCCTGAATGGTTTTCCATGGACTACATTTGGAATGGTGACTGAGGTAACCCATTGATCTGATACATTATTCCATTGACCCGCATTGTCAATGTGTGTCATTTACTAAAGACAAGCACCTTACTCCCACAGGTCTTTGTTCATTTTTCCAGAAGTCATGCTGGCACTGTACAGGTGTATTTCACATGTGGCACATTAACAGTGCAGATCGTTGTCCACTTAAGAAGAGGTTTTGATTTAGGAATCTCCAGCTTTTTTACATTCAACCAATCAAACAAGAAATGCAATTGTGTGTTGAGGTCATCTCTGTAACAGTGCCACACTTGACAAAAGGTGTGTCCTGTGATTCCAGTGCATACCAAACAAACTCAATCAGATGTAGTATGATATTTCATTAAGTAGCCCACATGTCCTCACATCCTCAGAAAAAAAGAAGCTCTCACTGACACACATGGTAGTCCTTTCATAGTGTCCTAAGTCTTAGGATGTTGACTATACTATGGTACCAGGCTGTATGGACTTTTTGCATCAAGTCAATGGGCCTGGCTGTAAAGGTGTCTGCATAATAATACACAAGTGGTTTACCCTTCAAAAAGTCACAATTGTGTGGTGCGTTTCACAGTACCTCACATTACAGTATGGGTAGGATTGCCTTGGGCTACATGAGGTTAGTGGACTGGCTTAGTCAGTGTAGGACATGACCAGGGATGAGAATAGTCTGCAGATGACTACAAAAATTTGTATTCATGTCTTTGTAATGCCCAGCATGTGAAAACTAGAAGTGTGGTGGGTTAACCTTTGAATTATGCTTGTGCTAGATGTATATACATTGTATGTTAACAAAACAGATATACAAGGAATTGCAGTAATATTCAGTGTTTTCCTATCTTCTATCCATACAGGTCACCGCCCATCAGGAAGGGGGCCATTTGGAAGGCAATTGCCTGGAAAGTGCAGACTTTGGATGTCTATGGCTAGCGTAGCGTCTATTGCAGACAAAGGCGTGAGGACCTGAGACACTGAACCTAGACGTTTGCAGATGTACCACGGGGGAAATCCTCTTAATATGTCCTGGGCCAGAGCCTCACCCTGAACCCCCTCCCAATGGCCCGCATACTGGCGGTGGTCAACCCAGAGCTCGAGTGGCAGTTCAGGCATACCACCAGCTATAAGGGGGTGAGCTCTAGTTAAAGTTGTACATGTTACATTGGTAACTTTATTTGTTACAGGCAGGCATTTCGCCATGGATATTGGGGGTGACCCAGGTCGAAAACACAAGAAGAGTTCTTGTTTGTGTAGGTCTGGTAAGAGGTGCGTGGCGATGTGCTATGCCTATTGCCTTTATGATCAGGACACAGCAAAGACAACTCCACTACCAATTTACTATCTTGAGAAAACATATGGCTGAGTAATCTAATCAATCACCTCATGTTGTTTGATGTTCTGGGTGACAGTTGTACCAAACAGGCCACTTGTCTTCAGTTTTCAGGATTCAGTTTTTTGGACAAAAATGCGACAGGGTGCAGTTGACCAGTGTGTTTATCTCCTTGCGACAGGACCGCCCCTATTACGATATCCGAGGCATCAGCTTCCACTACAAACAGGAAATCAGATTGTGGATGTCTCAAAATGGGTGCAGAACAGAAGGCCTTTTTCAGCTGGTCAAACGCTTCTCCTGCTTCAAGGGTCCAGCAGAAGGAAACACCCTTTCTCAACAACCGGGTTACTGGAGAGGGCAACTGCGAGAAATGAGAAATAAATCTCCGATAATAATTGGAGAAACCTAGGAAGCATTGAACATCATTCACACTCCTAGTGTGAATGATGGGCCATTCACTCCTAGGGTCATTCCTGAACTGCCTTCACTTTCCTATCTGCCATCCGAAAACCCTGGGGACTCAAAATCACACCCAGAAATTCCACCTCCGTCACTCCAAACTCACACTTACTGAGTTTACAGTACAAGCAGTGTTCCTGTAGTCTTTGGAGGATCAAAATGACCTGACTGATGTGCTGAGCGGGAGTCTCCGAATAAATCAGAATATCATCGATATAGATGACAACAAAGCGATCGATGTACTCTTTCATGATGTCATTGAGAAAGTATTGGAATGCCGCATGGGCATTGCAAAGCCCGAACGGCATCCCCAAATACTCAAACAAACCAAAGCGTGTTTTAAACGCCGTCTTCCTCTCATCTCCGGCCTGAATCCGTACCAAGTGATATGCCCCTTGCAGGTCCAACCGGGTGTAAATGTTGGCCTCCTTAACCTGGTCTAACAGGACGGGAATGAGCAGAAGAGGATAACGTTTTTTAACCGTGATTTTATGTAACTGTCTGAAGTCTATGCAAGCGCGCAACTCACCATTGGCCTTCGATATAAGAAAAAGAGGCGAGGCCGCTGGAGAACGTGATGGTCGAATGAACCCCCATGAACAAAGATGTTCTAGATATGCTTTCAAATACTTTGTTTCAGAATCAGACAACGCATATACACGACAGGTAGGTATCTTGGCACCCTCCACCAAATCAATACGACAATTATAGTCGCGATGAGGTGGGAGTCTCTCAGCCTCCACTTCACTGAACACAGCTCAATACCGTTGATACTCTATAGGTAATGCAACCTCTTTCTCTTCTGCGGTAGCCACCTGAAACACCTGTGCTAAGGATAAACTGTGTGCTGCACTGTCCTTCCGTAAACATTGGGACACACAGAACTCTGATGTAAACTGGATGGTCTTTAACTTCCAGTCCATTGACGGATTGTGTTGCCACAACCAGGGCATCCCTAGAATGATTTCGTATTGTGGAGCCTCTATCATATTCAGCACAATCAATTCTACATGATCCCAAGGCTGTCCACAAAGAGACAATTCTAACACCTCTGTAGGCTCCACTATGGGACCTGACTTCAACGGAGTACCGTCCACTGCCAAAACCAACTCAGGTTTGTGAGTGGGAACTTTCTTAAGTCCCAACCTCTTCACCAAACCGTAGTCAATGAAATTCCCAGTAGTACCGGAATCTACCATAGTGCTCACAGGAAACTGTTGTTGTCCTGAGCCTAGAAACATGGACAATACTACATGTGACACAGACTCCGCACTATCAACCATCCCCAAAGAAGGTATCCTCCACTCCTTAGCTGGTGTTGGCATACTCGCAGAGCCCTCACTTACATCCTGACTTTCATAAGTGCCTTCAGTTACCACAGCCACCACCTTCTTAGCAGGGAAATACAAACTCCTTTTCTGAGGTTTCATAGTACAGTCCCGCACGTAGTGCCCTTTTTTACCGCAATACATGCATAAGTCTTGGACTCGTCTGCTTTCTCTTTCTGCTTTGGTTAAAGGAGGACGAACTGCCCCTATTTCCATAGCCTCAGGTCCTGATTCCTTCTTTAGGGGGGGCTCTCCACCTAATAACCACTTCCGGATCGACCACCCCGCCTACGCTCGCCTCCCCTCTTAGAGAGACGATGGTCCAACCGCAATGTAAGATTAATCAACCCTAAACAACTAGTGGGTAGGGGGTCAATTTGTGCCAGGACGTCCTTCATTTCCTCATTCAATCACTGATAGTAAAGCGCCATCCTCTTCTCTTCCGGCCAAGCAGTTTCCCCATCTAATCTATTGAACGTAGTCATATATGATACCAGATCTTTTCTCCCTTGACGTAGACTCAGGAAATCGCGGTCTGCACTAAGGGTGGTAGCCCGCCTATCAAACACCCTCTCGAATTCCCTTCGGAAGGCCACCCAATCCGTTAACAAGAGATCGATTTTGCGTACTAAGGGGACCGCCCAATTCGCTGCATCTCCCGTTAAGTATGAGATAGCAAAAGCCACTCTAGAGTGATTAGTGGGGAAGGAAGCTGGCCTACACGAAAAGTGTAAAGTGATCTGGGTTACGAACATCTGTATTTTAAGAGGGTCCCCTGCATACCTCTCTAAGCTGGCCAATTGGATCGGCGGGGGCACCGTAACTTGTATCTGTGGAGCTCCCACCGAAGCATCAAAAGGGTTACGGGTTTGTCTGTCCAACCTTTCTTTAAGGGCTGCTGTTTCGGCACGAGAATTGACTAGTTCCTTCTGTACAACCAACAACGCCTGCTTCACATCTTCTAAAGTGGTCATCCTTCAGCACCCCCTGACCGGGAGGAGTATTTTCCTTGGGTAAGTGATTCTGTCACGGTTTGCTTCTCCTCGGGATCAGGGTGATGCTGAAAGGGGTCCACCTCCTGATTTCCCCACACTCTGACTGTAACATAAACACAGAGCGTAGAGGTAATCAAGCGAGGGATAAATCAAGGAAGAGTAAGGGAAGGAACAGCAATGGAAGGGATAGCTGAAACAACAAGAAGAAAGAATTATCACATCAATTCTGACTACTCTCATTCAATTCTCGCTAATGAAACGATACATACCACATGAATCAGGAGGTGACCTCTGCCTCTCTGTACCATAGATACTTCTCTATACATGAGTGCTTCCTGTAAGAAAACCATTGATTACTGTTTGTTCAACAACACATCAGAATACCTCAATGGACAATCATGCAACACACATACCCTTATTTTGCTTCCCTTGAAAGTATAACAACTCTCTCCAGTAACCCAGCGGGGAATGTTTTGATAATGCAAAACCTCAGTTCCAAACACTGGAGAAGAAGGATTCAGTATAGTTTTTGCAAACAATACCAGTTCATCCAAGGACAAGAATAGAACACAAAATGGTATTCCTAGCTGGACCCAACTAAATACGGAACACTAACAAAAATAGGAAATAACGAATGCAACCTCCTCCGAGGCTTACCAGCTTATCGTAGACTTTAGACTGCACATTTCAGTGTTTTTGTTGCGAGCGTTTTCTCGCACTCCTGATACCAGGGGCTTGCCACGGATCCAGCCAATTCCTTCCTCGCGGCAGCCTCTCGTGGGAAGAAACAAAGTACTAAATAAAACCCCGAAGTAGGTTTCCTTTCTTTAGCCACAAGTATCCAAATCCAAACGTTCTCCAGCTATAGCACCAAAACCGGAGACCTTCCCTCGCGGCAGCCGCACGCGATCGGGTGAGTCTTCAGGACACGGAGACGCCTTCTCTTGTCCGCTGTCTCCAAACTAGGCTTCTCCGCCGAGACTCGCTTTTCTTTACTCGCGGCAGCCGCACGCGGAAAGAAAGGACGAAAAGAAGCACCTTTCCCAAAGTCTTTAACTAACGAAATCTTCTTGCATCGGAGAAGCCTATGGATACACAGGCTTCTGTTCTTTGTTCCTGAACAGCAGTTCCCAAACACGGAACTTGACACCAACACAAACAGGTTCCAAAGAGTAATCACTTACAAGGCCCCCTGGTGGACGCCGGAGATATATAGATTCAGTTCTGCCCCCTCCTTTGCATTCTGGGATGTGTAGTCCCGCAGGCGCAAATAGGCAAACCATGACAATTGGGGAGTGTTATGTAGAATTGTAGAGATTGGATGTGAGTTTATACACACAGTCTTACAAGGGAATTTGTGTTTTCTATAAAAAATGGTGCTGTGATTTACCATCCCATTCAGACTAAAGTGACCCCACCTCTTCATGACATAGATATTCATTGACACACAACAACCTTCAAAGTTGTATTGACTTTTAGGTATGCAATCTAAGAATGGTGTGGTCACCGGGAGCAAGCAGGATTGGGGATGTTCATAGGGCTATGTGATCTCTTATGCTGTGTGTATTTGGAGTATCTATCAACCAAATAATTCGTCCCCGAAAGTCTCTGGGCTACGTTTATATGCTACATGTGATATGTAGCAAAGCTACTTCAATATAGCGCTCATTTGACATTTTTCACAGTAGACATATGATGAACTTTCAAGTAAAAAGTGACATCAGTGTGAAATGCAAAAGAAACAAATTATGGACAGAATGCTGAACAATGCAAACATTCACCCCCAGTCCTAAAGATCTGGTTTTAATCCATTGTTCGTTTGTTCACCATGCCACCCCAGATTGGACCCTGCCATAGGCAAATCAGTCTTGACCCTGAGTGTGAAATGAGCATTTGCATGTGACATGATTTCTGCTACAGCACTTATTGCTACTACATGACTGTATAATTTGACCTTCATTACATCATGTTTATGTTTAAGGTAAATGAAAATAGGCTGGATTCTGGGACTTGTGTGACCAGTGTGGAATTCTATATTTTATAGCCATCCTATTTGGTGACATCCATTTAACATGGAATACCACAAGTGCCAAAATATATAAGGTGATCAACTATCCTAGTATATACATATGGATGGAGTGTAGACAAGTTTATTAATTGTATTGGGCCTGTCTGGGGACATCACTGAGACCAACTGTTTCCAGGTAATGTAGCATGCATGCATGTGCTCATGCTAATGTTGAAGCCTATATAGTGAACAATGAAGCAAGTGTAATCTGTACAATTTGGAAATATTTGTTTTGAATTCTGATTGTCAGGTGTGTTAATGAAGTTGCAATAAACCAGTTTTGAATTTCATTTCAGAATCATCCCAGGCAAGTGAAGGACAAAGGGCAAACATCATTGGGGTGGCAGCTGGTCACAGTGGTTCCAGTTGTGACAGTATGGACACGAAGGGACCCAGTGACTGAGAGGGTGTGGGGAGTGCCACGGAGGATGCATGCTCTACTTTGTCATCTTCAGAGTCATCATCCAGTGGACACTCCCGAATGGTGGCAGACCCCACAGGATTTTTTCCAACTTCATACTTGTCTGCCTCACCCAGTTTTATTGTCACCCTCCCTGTTGCTCCCCAACCAGTTGGTCAGGCTCCTTCACTCCAGGGACCTCAGCTCTTGCCCCTGTTTCTATAACTGCAGTGATTGAGGAGCCTATTGACCTCCCAAGAAACATCTCTGTGGGTCGGACTGCACTACTGAACGCCATCAAGGGGCAAGGCATCCATATGAAGCAGATGGAAGCCTACCTACAAGGCATCCACTGTACAATGTCTGGACTACAGAGATGTTTTCAGGCTCTGGCCTCCTCCCTCAGTACAGCCTTCAATCCCCAACCTTTTGTCCCCCCCCGACCCTTACCGATAATATTTCCCTATTTCCAAACCTATCCAAAAGCACATCCAAAGATTTGCACACACCCACATATAGACCTAAGCAGCAAATCCACACATAAGCAAAAACCTCACAAAAAAGTCAATGTAAATGTAAATTTAATTTAATTTAATAATTTAATTTAATTTAATTTAATAACGATTTGTAAAGCGCCTGGTGACCCAAGGGCATCCCCGCGCTATAGGAATTGTAATCCAGTTGAGGGAGAGGGAGAGAGGAGAGACATTTATTTAGGGAATTTATTTAGGGAATAGGTGTGTCTTCAATTTTTTGCGAAATACCAGGTAGTTGGGTTCAAGTCTGAGGGAACGTGGTAGGGCGTTCCATCCAGTGGCTGCTTGAACAGAGAAACGTCGTCCTCCTGTGCGTGTCCTTTTGAATCTGGGAATGTTGGCCAGGTGCTCATTCTCGGATCGTAGGGATCTGGGTGCTTTGTAGGGGGTGATCATGCTGCTAAGGATCGCAGGGCCAGATCCGTTGTTCAGCTTGTGTGTCTTGCACATGGCTTTGAAATGCACCCTTTGGCTCACAGGCAGCCAGTGCAGAGCCTTGAGGGCAGGTTTGGCGGACACTCTGGAGGGAAGGTTGGTGAGCAGACGTGCTGCAGCGTTCTGTGTCCGCTGCAGGTTCATCAGGGTGGCCTCAGGGGCTCCCAGGTAAACCAAGTTGCTATAGTCCAGGCGTGACAGCACTAGTCCCTGGATAAGCAGTTTCCTGGAAGCAGGTGGCAGTAAGGGGAGAATCTTGCGGGTCGTGCGCATGAGCCTGAAACAGGTGCCCGAAGTTTTGTTTGCTTGCGTCTTCATAGAAAGCTCTGGTTCGAGCCACACACCGAGGGTCTTGATTTCACGCTTCGGGGGGGGGATTTCCCCGAACACGTCGGGCCAGAGTGCTGGGGGGATGGTCGTCCATTGTTTCCCCTGGAGCATCACTTCCGTCTTTGACCCATTTAATTTTAATGATGAGTCACTCATCCAGCTGTGGATTTCTGTGAGGCAGTTGGTCAGGTTGTCTGGGTGGTCGATTAGTTGTGATAAGGAGACGACCAGTTGAGTGTCATCAGCGTAGCTTACCATTTTTATGTCAAATGGTGTCACCACGTCTTCAAGGGGGGCCATATATGCATTAAAAAGCGTCGGGCTCAGGGAAGAGCCCTGAGGGACCCCGCTTGTGAGGGGGAGGGTGGACGAGTGGTGATTGTCGTCCCATACCTGGAACGTGCGCCCAGTGAGGAAGGATTCAATCCAACTGAGTGCCGTCCCGGTGAGCCCTGCTGCCGCGAGTCGATGGAGAAGGACACGATGGTTGACTGTGTCGAAGGCTGCGCTGAGATCCAGGAGGATCACTGCCACTGACCCTCCTGAATCCAGTATGCGCCTTGCCTCCTTGATAACGGCAAGAAGGGCGATGTCTGTGCCATGACCCGGGCGGAATCCAGTCTGGGATTGCCGTAGTACGTTGTTGGTCTCGAAGAACTGAGATAATTGTCCGTTGACCAATTTCTCGGCTACCTTGCTGATTCCGGGGAGGAGTGATATTGGTCAGTAGTTTGACATGTCCGCTGGATCGAGCTGGGTTTTTTTTAGAAGTGCCTTTACCACCGCACTCTTCCAGCTGTCAGGGACAGATCCCTGGACAAGCGAGCTGTTGATAAGCTCCATGACCGTGGGAACGATGACAGAGGCCACGGTTTTGAGGAATCTGATGGGTGCCGGGTCCAGAGGTGATCCGCTTTTCATTTTAGTCAAGGTTCGTTCTACCTCTAAATGTAGAGGTACTTGTATAGCGCACGACTACCGGGAGGCATCTCGGCACTTGTACGAATATCGCTGAGGAACACTTTCTGGCTTTTCCCTGTGAAGTGTCCACTCCTGGGCACCACCAAGGTGGAGCCAGGCATCCTAGCATTGTTGGGACCATTGTGGAGATTAAGCAAGCTATTGCCCAGAGTTGCAGAGTGGGATCCATGATTAGAATAGGCACCAAGGCAAGAATTATCAGGTCGGAGGAAATTGAGCCCAAGACCCGCCGAGGAGGGAATTGAACCCTGGCCCTGGGCCAGACTTCTGCATCAGGGTCTGCCGCTCTAACCATTGAGCCACACTTCTCCTGTAGGCATGCATCCAAATAGGCAGACACCGCACCCACAACTACAGGCACCCCCGCCACCACCACACCCACAACCTCCACTGGCAACACCATACCCACACTTTCACACCACACACCCATCACATCACCACACAGCACAGATGATGGAACACACACACCCTAACTACCATCACTTCCATACACACACCACATACAACCACATCCACTGTCACCACTGCATCAGCATTCACAAAACCCACACCCAGCCAGCACTTCGACCACCGCAGGAACTGTAAATTAACAGATACACTAGTCAGATTGTATACATCTAAGAAATACTGATGCACACAATCAAGCATGCAAAAAAAACACAGAAACAATACACACCTACTTTAAACACATACACCTGACACACATGCACCTGCACCCACAACAGACCCAAGCACATCACACACAGCTACTCCCTATACCACCAATACCTCACTCCTCACCATTCCCACTACTAAGTATCTTATCAAAGTTCCCTAATTTTCCCTTACTATCACCCCTCCCAAACCTTCAACCACCACTTTTAAGGACCTTACCACCCCTCCCATATCCAAGACCACCCTTCCACCTCCAAATGCACCGCTCTTACTGACCCATCCACCCTTTTGACCTCCCAAGGCACCCCTGCCAAATGGTCCTCAACTTCATATTCCCAAAGGCCCCATCCTAAATGTAATTCCACCATGTCCTCTTCGAAAAACACCAGTTCCCAAACCAAGGACACCCCTCCCAAAACTAAACATCTCCATCCTAAATAACATATTTGAGGTGCCTGCCATGGCCAATGGAATCTTTGAGGTGCCTGTCATGCCCAATGGATGCCCCTTTTTGAGGAGGTTACCCTAGCAGTGTTATTTGGGCATGTTTTGTGGCCCTGCAGTGTGCTAAGCCACACCAATTCTCTATGGATTGTCCATTGGCGTTTTGTTATGTTTTGTCCCTGTGGTTTATTTAGACAAATTAAAATCTGCTTTGTTTTTTAACACATTAATCCTGGCATTACTTTTCCCTAGCTATTTTCGGGAACATAGCAATGTTGCAGAGGTTAGATTGTGATGTAATGTTTTTATTTTTAGACATTTTGGCCAGTTATACAGCATATATTTTTAGAGTACTTTGTTATGTACATGCACAATTTGACATGGTATGTGATGTTGATGACTTTTTATGGGCAGGCATTCATCATAAGTGTTAATCACTTGCACCACCTAATCGAGGTAATGTGATGCATTGGAATGTGTGACTACTGGAGTGTGAGCTTCACCCTGATTGCTTAAACAATATGAACAGATTTGTATATTTACATCCTCAAAGCAGTGCAGCAGTCACACAGGACAAGGAGTATGTTCCATGGATGCATACATAGGATGAATCCAAGTTGAGCCAGCCCTTGATTTGGGGGATATTTCACATGCTAAAGGTCTCAGCTTGTCTTGAGCAAAGTCTACATTATTTTGATCACATTTCTCCCTATGACGTATATTGGATATGTGTTTAATGTGTGCAAGTTAATTATTTGTTTATCCACACCTGGAGGGTGGTTAGTAGGCATACCTTTTTGTGATATGTTTTTGGACCTGTGTCCATTATTTTGGGTGCACCTTACGCCTACTTTAGGTATACAAGAAAAATGCTGTCACTGATGTGTTTGGTTTTATATCTTGCACTACCACAATATAAACATATCTATGGCACTTGAGGAGATGGGAGGTCGGCCAGCACACAACACACCGCGACCCACAGCCCGCAGCCCGCTACAGCAACTGCTTCTGCCTCTCTCGCTCCACCTCGGCGCTCCACAAAACACGGTCTGCACTCTCAAAGCACTTGAGGAGTAGTTGTTCAGTAACTCTTAACAAGTCTTACCTAGTGCATTGAAAAACCCTAGAGATAAACAACAAATTACACTTATGGCCAAACAAATGTATCCTGGGAACACCCGATTTTTCTTGGAAGCTTTTAACAACGCCACAGAGAAACCCCATGGTTACTTACTGGTAGATTTAAAAACAGCAACCCCAGAAGACGAAAGATTCTGCACTGATATTTTTCCACCAGATCTCCCGGTTGCTTACACACTCAAAAATAAGTTCAAGCCATATAAAAAGAATCACTAGTGATTCCTTATTAACATTTTATAATCTAATGCTGTACTAAAGGTCTCGATGTCAACACATCAAAGTAAAAATCCAGCCTTCCAAAATTGTTAGTTACAGCAAGTCCAGAGCAAAGAAAAGCTACCTTGAGCTCATGTCTGATAATTTAGTGGCTACTATTTCAGAGATGGCCCCAAACAACCTTAAAGTTGATGTCTCAATATCAGATCATTAGTTCGAAGTGCTAAAGAAGACATATCATCTTATTAAAAAGCTTAGCATTAAACTTGCATCTATAATTTCTAAACAGAAATTAGTGTAGCAGTCTGGAGGATTTATAGGGTCTTTGTTGGGTATAGCTAATCCTGTCATCACCAGCCTTTAGAGTGGAAACTGATGGGATACTCCCATGAGATGTACTTGATACCAGACATAGACATCAGACGGAATATTTGAGGGCCACTACACATGAAGACTAGAACATAAGGAAAAAGGAAACGCAGGGGTTTGATACTGAAATTAAAATCATCCTAACCTGTACAGATTTATCATCTCAAGACAAAGCCAAGTTGTACTCAGCCATTCTTCAGAATGTTTTAAACTACTTTTGACAGGGCTTGGAGGAAAAGAATAAGCTTTCTATACTACTGAGTCTGAAAGTCTACAGAAACCTCCAACTCAGGAACCCATGCCACCCTCAGACCTTTTGGTTCATGAACCATTAAGCAATATCGGGCAGCGATACAAAAACATGTTGAAATGTAAAATAAAAGGTCCAGCGAAAAAAGACACTGCCTCATGGAAAAAGTAAGGAGTTTATCTACAGGGGGCAACCTGTTAAAAGATATAACGTCTACAACTTAATCTGTGCCATCACACAACCTCAGACTCTTATATGGTGGAAAACTCCAGGAGGCTGGGACATATTTATCTAGGTTATTGCAGAAATTCCATTCCTTCTTCGTTTGTAGGTAATGTAATGGTGCAAACAGACTCTTTAAAAGATGCAGGCAATCACCCGTTTGAAGCCAAAGGAATCATATGCCTGTTGTTTTTCAGCCTCGTTCATACATGCCCACATCACCTTTCTTTCCACAAAATGCACTGTCATATGGATACTTCGTTACATATATTGCGTTAAGTTAGCATTAGTGCATTACATGTTTAAACAGCCTTTTTTCCTTCGGCTTCAGTTTTGCACACGACACATACTTGTTGTTGTCGCCTTCACCCTAGAAGCGGTGAGGTGGTTTATTTGAGAATAATATGTTATTTCTATGCTATCAGCTTTGCCTGGTACACTTGGTACAACTGTCTGCACACTGAGAGCTGCACACTCTAAAATTAACCTAACACAAGGTTGCTGGGAGGCTTGATCCTCGCACCACATTAGACATAACACAAATAATGTTGATGCCAACATTTTGGGCTCTACGCGGGTTTAAGATAGAGTTACACGGAATGAACGTAGACACTTGGCGCTGCGCATGAAGAGAGCTGGTAGCTGTTGATGTGATCTGCTCCTACTGACATTGAGAGGTATGGGGCCGCCCTGCTAAAGCCCGAATGAGACCTTCTTAGATATAAAATAATATGCTAGATAGGGTGCGCGAAATATAGGTGTTATAGATTTCTATAGATTTTGCATTATAACATGCTAGCACCTTTTGCTTACTATGGATTAGTGACTATGCTGCTGACTCTGATTTTTATAATCTGCATTTTGGTATTATACAAGATACTGCGTTTGAGAACTTTGCATTGAATAATAAATATTTCAAACTTGCACTTGTGTTCTTTGACTCTCAGTTTTGGTTTGAAATGATTATATAACGAAAGAGTGTTCATGTGTTCCACGATTCCTGAGGTATTCTAAAGATCATGTTCTGGTTTGTCTAAGACATGGATCATTCCATAATGATCCATGAGACACTGTAGCTAGCTAGGTAAGGAGATTTCTGACACTGAGATGAGTTTTTGGATCATCCTAACTCACTGAGGTTCTAGATCTCTATGCACAGTTCTGTGGGAGAACGGAAACCCTGCTACATGGCGCCCAACGGTTTGGTTGGCCTTATTTCATGACACTCGAGTAGTATATCATTCAAACCTTTACACCTTCATTCCCGTTTCCGGTAAACGGTGGTGTCGGAAAAACCTACCTATTTTTGAAATAGGTCTTTTCAAGCTTGAATTCTTCTGAAAACGGTTTCTTTGAATTACTACCCAGTTGTGCTACAAACTGTTCTTTGTCTCTTTTCACTTCCTGTGCTAACATGGCCGTGGAGATAGCGCAGCATAGCCGCGTCGCGGTTCGCGACCACTTTGCGGGGTTATAATGTACCTGCGGAAGGCTTAGCTGTGGTTCTAGTGGTGAGTGCGGAACATGCGTACCCGTACGAATTGTTTTATTCCTGGGTAACATTTCCGGCTTTGGACGCTAATTCGGGTGTCTTCCATTCATACACTGCCACGGATGTACCGGCGGCTTATGCTCCGTACAGGGCACTGGAAGTACCTATCGACGCTTGGTAGCACGGAGTTTGGTTTGGTGGCGCCCTACCCCATTCTTTAACGGCTCCGAGGTTAGGTCCTTTGTCCATTCCGGGCACAAATTGGCCCGCTTTGGGTGGATTTACCCCTCATCCTAATCGCGCCACTTGTAACGTGGGTGACCTGCGGCGTCTTCATGAGGTCGCGGTTGGAGTGATTAGAGCGCTTGTTCATTACATTGGTCGTAATATTCATGGCGCAGCCCCCGCAGGTGCGCAGCTTCGGGCAGATCAGGCTGGTTTGAAAATCAGTCCTGTCTTGGTGAATTCCGTTATGGGCAGAAAGCCAGAGAATAAGGATGATTTTCCTTACTGGCTTGCCGAGAAATTCGACCAGCTGGAGGCTGTGTTTCCTAATACGACTCCGGGTGAAAAACACCGGATTCTTACGCTTAGTTTACCGAAAGATTTAGCCCCTGAACTTGCTGACTGTGAAACATGGGGTAAGACTTTTGCAGCGGTTTACTCGAGGTGCTATGGCACCCCGTCTGTGTCAAACCTTTCTGAGGTCCTTAAACGTGTTCAGGATGATCACGGACCGGAGTCGGCGGTTGAATTGGGTATGCGACTGAGCGGCTCGTTTGAGACGGTTTGCGGTCTTATCCTTGCAAATGTCAAGGGGGATGCAGTGAACTTTCAGGTGGCCAATGCTCTGGCGTTAATTCCCGAGGCCGAGAAACCCGGTCAGCTGGCAAGAATTATTGTGGCGGCTTATAAAATGGTTGGCCGCACTTCTAAGGGTTTAAAGGCTTTTTCTGAAAAAGAGAGGAGGCAACCCCAGGGACAGTCTTCGGAAACGGGTGGACAACCCAAGTCCAAAAAACAAAATTGGCCTAAAAAGCAGAAGCAGGGTAAGCAACAACAACAGCAGACACAGGTTTCTGGTCCTGCACCTTCGCAGCCTGCGCAGTCAGATCGAGTTTATGATTTGCGCGATCGCGCGATGATTAAAACGCCAGAGAGATATCAGGCTTCTGACCAACGCTCTCCTCGTTCCTTTCAGGACTCATCGGCTCCGTCAACCGGTGGTGGAGGGGGCGGCAGGGGCAGGGGTGGCCAGCAAGGACGTGGCCAGCCCCGCACGCGAAGTGAAGGGGATCAGCGGGACGACTCTACGCCAAAGAGACCGCAGTTTGCCAAGAAGAAAGTCGCAGCCTTAACGGCGCATCGATATGCCCCAGATAGTGAGAACGCGGCTTCGGAATCTGACGTGGGCTCTGACCTTGCTGGACAGCGCGGCGGAGATTACCATAGTGAGAGAGGCCCTCCGTCCACTGTTGAAGGTGACAGCGACTGAAACTTTTATTGTGATTGAAACGGCTGATACACATGTTGCTCCTCCTGAAAGACTTTTTGAAATTGTCCTGTTAATTGAAGGTGACATGCAGCGAACTGTAAAAGGGGTATTTTGGGAAAATCTTTCGGATACATATGACATTTTGCTTTCGGAGGCTGACTGGCCCCCACCTTTTGTTCTCGCAGCTCCGCGAGGGGAGGAGGTAATCCTCCCCAGTTTCGCGCACACTGTACCGAGAGTGGAAGCGCTGCATTTTGCAGAAGAGTGGGCTCTGGCGCTTGCGCCGGCTGTGTACCGAAATCAGTGTGGCTGGGATAAATTGTCCCCTAGCCATGAGATTCCTTTACGGTCACAGCCGCAGCCACAACCCCAGTATCCCATACGGCGTGAAGCTAAAGCTTCAGTCGCGGCTATCCTTGAACAATTGGAATATCAAGGTGTAATTGAAACGTGTGTGTCACCAATGAATAATCCCCTTTTTACTGTTAACAAGCCGGACGGCTCGTATCGTCTAGTTTTGGATTACCGGCATTTGAACTCGCATTGCCGTAACTGTGCAGTACAGAATACTCACGGCTCTGCTCTAGTAAATAGTCTTGAGCGTAAACGGTTCAAAACCACGCTTGACATTTCCAATGGTTTTTATGCACATAGATTAGATGGTCTAAGTTCCCAATGGACCAGTTTTACGTGCGGCGGCGTACAAAAAATGTTTAAACGACTCCCAATGGGATATAAAAATAGTCCTGGAGTGTTTTCCGCCCGCATAGTCTCTCTTTTGGAGAGTTTCGATCCAGTTGCATGTTCGTATGTGGATGACATTTATCTCACAGACGACGAGCTTTGGGTGCATCTGTGTCGAGTAAACAGCATAATTTGTAACTTTGCAGACATGGGTTACAAGTTTAACTTTGCAAAATCACACATTGCGGAGTACACAGTGTTGTTTCTAGGTTATGAACTTAACCATGAAGGAAAGAGATTGGCTCCTCACTTCCTGGAGAAGTGCGCGCAGTTGCGCTCTCCGACAACGCTGAAAAAATTACAGTCTTTACTGGGTTTTTTAAATTTCGGGAGGACATACATTCCGGAATATGCCCAGCGTATCAAGCCTTTATATGCCTTGGTACAACCATCTTTTTCCAAATCATGCTGGCTGCCTGAGCATTCGGCTATTCTGCAGTCTTTGCAGGCTGATTTGCTCACTTCTGACTACTTACAGACCCGTGATAACCAGACCAACCTGGTGATAAGAATTATCCCTGGGACGGTGGGTTTCACGTACCTGACTTTTAATGAGGGGGATACTGTACCTATTGCTTACAAGTCACACTTGTACACTTCGGCTGAACTGCGTTTTTCCACTGTGGAGAAAGTTTTAACGGCTGTGCAGATGGCAATTCTTAAAGAACGTGCCCTGTCGCAGGGAAAGCGCATGTTGGTTGTTACCCCGTGTCCTGCCTTGGAGGCGGTCACGAAAGCCAGTGTACCGAATTCTAAAGCTTTGCACCCTCGGTGGATTCAGTGGGCTACATCCTTGACATCTCAGGATGTCACGTTTATTTTTGACGCCGCTTTACGGTCGCAGGAGTATTTACAGTATGAATTTGTTCATCCTGCTCCTTTAGCAATGCGGCCGTTGGAGGATTTCCATTGTATCAATTACACGGATGGTTCAGCGCAGGTTGCGCATGGCTCCAAACATGCCTACGTTTTCGCTTGCGCCATTGTGGTCGGTGCCATGGTGAACGATGAGTTCAAGTCCAGTGTCGTGCACACACAGACGCTTGGGGACTGCACCGCACAATTAGCTGAGCTCCGTGCTCTGATGCTTGCATTGGAGTACGCTGATCCTTGTGTGACAACTTTAATCGTAAGTGATTCTTACTACTGTGTCCAGTCTTACAATGAGAACTTGTTCTTTTGGATTCAGAATGATTTTCGTGATTCCAAGGGTAGCACAATAAAACATAAAATGATCTGGGTCCGAGTGGCGGAACTTAAAGAGAAACTGCCGCTCGTGTTTGTGATTCATACTCTCGGCCACCAGCGCGTGGGGGTCCACGCTGTTGGCAACTCGCTTGCTGATGAAGCAGCGAAGTCAGTGGTATCAAAATACTTAGTTGCAGCAGTCACGAGGTCCAAAAGCAAAATAGATGATGACATCTTGGCAGCTGTGGCTGCCACGGAGAAGAGAGGTAAATATCCTGCGGGGTTCCCTTCGAAGTACACATACCACTTAAGTCCCGATAAGGTTCCTTATGTGAAAATTCCTGAAGTTGGAGAGCGTTTAGTTCCCAACTCGGATCGCAGAGCGTCTCTGATTACAGCGGCTCATGAAGGTGTGGCGTCTGCGCATGCGGGCGTCTCAGCCACTGTATCTCAGCTACAACAGAGGTTCTGGTGGCGGGGACTGTACAAACAGACGCGCGATTATGTCCTTATGTGTGACATTTGTCAGCAGATTAAGCCTTCTACGGCTGCGCGTCCGCCTCAGACACAGTTGTACATCTCTAATAAACCACTTGGTTGTGTTTATTTGGATCACTGCGGTCCTTTTTCTTCTGATACTGCGTATAAATACATCTTAGTAGCAGTTGACTCATGCACACACTTTGTATGGGTATGGCCTCATCGAAGCGCTGATTCGCGAACTGTCATTAAGGATTTGCGTGTCTTTGTGGGAATCTTTGCTTGTGTTGCTTTCCATTCGGACCAGGGTCCGGCTTTCGCCTCTAAGGCGTATAAGGATGCTATGGTTTCGTTGGGAGTACAGGTGAAGTTTTCAAGTCCCTACAGGCCTGAGGGCAATTCTGTAGTAGAAAGAATGAACCGCGACTTAAAGCAATCTTTGACAGCCCGTGTTATAGGCACTGGTAGAAACTGGCTGACCCACCTCTATGGCGTGCAGCGTGCACTTAATAATCTCCCTAGAAGGTCTCTGGGTGGGCGGACCCCATACGAAATGCTCTTTGGTATCAAGATGTACGTCCCTGACCTTGATGGTGCAGACTGCCAGGCCCAGGCCGCGGCCTTTGACCTAGATGAACATTGCAATGTTTTACAGGATCTACAAAAGACCAGAGACAGTCTTGCAAAGGAACACTTGCCCTCCACGTCGGATGATGCGTTGCAGATCCCGGTAGTTGGCTGGCTACCCCAGGTTGGAGAACTGGTTCGAGAGAAGATCGATAACAAGAAAGAGTTTGGTCCCTCGTATCGTGCACCAGTTCGAGTCCTTGGAGTGAAGGGCACAAGAACAGTCATTTTACCACCACTTCCAGGTCGTAAAGAAAACAGATTTATTTATATTGACAATGTCAAGACACACAGGGTGGCCGATTCTTCATAGCATGACACCGGCTGTATCCTGTCCTTCCATGGTGAGGCACTCTGTGCTGGCTATTACATCTGGTGCAGATCAGGAGGTGTCCCTCGAGATGCCTGCCATATCCAGTCCTTTATTAAATACTATTCCTGTTACTAACATTGATGAAGTGACATATGCAGATCCTGCTGATTTATCTATGTCCGATTTACATGCTCGTTTGGCTAACCAGTCCAGATTCTCTTTTGACTCTGATTCGGAACTTTCAAAGAAACCATAGACTATTGCAAAATATGCCACGTTGTTTAAAAAACATTTTTTAATTCCACCTTGGACATACATTTGGCTGATACTATTTTCATTTTATCTTTTTATGTCAATTGGTTTTGTGTTTTATTTTTTCCGCCTGATCGATGGCCATTATGTGAAAGAAAGAACAGGAATTCGGTACCTTAATGGAACATTGGCCCCTCTTTCCTCCTCACATTCAGCACACAGACTAAAGAGAGACTTACATTCAGTAGAGATTACTGCTTGGCCTGTCCTTGATGGGATTGTGTGGGATGCGGTTAGGTTTCAGATACATGGCCCCACAGAAGTTATTAATGTTCCTAATGTGCTTAGAGTAAACATGGGAGATGTGATTAAGCAAAATATTCGTTCTGATGATTGGGATCTTCAGGCCGTAGAAGCATTGTTCTCTGATTTGAAATATTATGCGGCCTTTGATGATGAGGATTTGTACTTAGATTCTGTCAATTATGGTGATTTGTTTTGTTATCAACATTATGGAAATCATTTCTTACACAAGACAAGTTCCAGGAGGGTTCCTGTGAATTACACTCAGTGGGAACATTGCCCTACTCCTTTACAGGGGAGCTCAAGTACATTTCTGGGAAAATACTCTTACTTCACAGATTTTAATCAATCAAATCCTGAGTCGTTTTATTTTAAAGTGAACCAGAAATTCATGCCCAAAGTTAGACTTACTGATACAAAATTGCTGTATTCAAAGTCCTTTCTAGAAAGGCTATCTGTGGATGGCTATGAGTTATGGAAGGATGCTATTGACCTTAAATCGGTTTGGGGTACCAAAGATTGGCAGGTACAAGGCACTGAGGCTTTGCATCGTGCATGTCTCATCCCGAATCACATGTTGTTTTTAAATTCTACTATTTCCCAAACAACATGTTTTGGATTGGCTACATCTAAAAAGTTAAATACCCCTACTATCCCTGATTTGGAAGAATATTCAGGTTGGAGTAATTTCACTACCTTATCCATCAGTGGGATACAAGCACTTTTGCAGAATTCCTCCTTTAATATTTCCAGTTTTGATCCAGATGGGTGGCTTTTGTGGCAAAGAAGCTCTGATTCTTGCCAACGTCGTTTTTTGGGTTTGTCTGAAGGTTTTACACACATCAGGCCAGATCCCAGGTTTGAAACAGATCACACTGTTACAACATATTCAGTAGGCAAATTGTGTCAGAACTGGTTACAACATTCCACTTTAGCTGCAGTTAAACTGCATCTGTCCCAGTTGAATGAGAATATAGAGCTAAATGATTTTATAAAAGGCCCGACTAGGGGTAGGTCTAAACGCTTTATTTATGCTGTTTACAATGAAATTTGGAAATTTTCACAGGTTGAAGCAGCTAAACGCCTGAGGGCTATTGATCAAGCAAATTTGGAAAAAGTGCTTGCAGTGGTCGATAACAGTATTAACATGCTTTCTTCCAGAATTTACACATTGGATAATATTGTTTCTTCTGTTGTTGATATAGTACATGATGAAGTGTCCACGTTATACCATGGTCAAAATCAATTGCGTTCTGTAATGCAGTTTGCCTGGACTCTCCAGACAATTAAGGCTGGTCGAGTTCCCTGGACCTCATTGAACGTTTCATCCCTTTTCGCCCCTTTTAATCTTACTGAAAAACAGCGCATGCTTTCAATGCGTGATGCTTCATTTTCTATGTTAACTATTGAGAAGCTAGAATCCTTGCCTTTTTCTGTTGCTGAAACCACTACTGCCACGTGGCTTATTCATGGTTTAATTACATTACCATTTCCTTTATATAAATGTACTAACTGTATGCGGTATATTGCTATAGGACGATATGAACCACTGGGCAATGCATTCCTACATGAGGCATGGTCATTACCATACACATACAGATGTCTGAAGGATGGGAAAGAAGTGAATCTTAATGGTGAGGAATGCACACAGTCACCTGACCATTCATTAATATGCAGACACATTCAGTTACACAGTTCTTGTAATCAGGATCGCCCAAATTTAGCATGTGTTTTAAAAGGCACGCCAGTTCCAGCAGTGGTTCCCACATTCACATTATTAGCTAATGGTAGTTATTTGCTTTTAAACAACGAATTATGTTGTGGTTTATTAATTGGTGTGGCTTATGTGGTAACTGTATCAGAGCGTGTGGTGTGCTGCAAAAATGTTCTATACCCACCCACGCATGGGTCTTTAGATGTCTCCATCTGGCCACGGATTCCAACCTTGGAAGCAAAATTCAATGGTTTAAGCAGAATAAGGGCCCTTTTGTCTCAAAAACAAGTGACCCTGAGTTCGGCCCGGGAAACCTATGTCCTTCACATAGCCAACACCCGCACAGAGGTGCAGGCGCTTTTAAATACTGATTTGCCGTTTCATTTCTGCGAGCTGGTACACCAGATTTTTAATGCTTCTTCAACGACTGGGCTTGCACATTTTTTCAAGTTAGTGAGCAGTGGCCTCGTGACTACGTTTGAAAAAGTTTTTGGTATCATTCACACGTTTTTCCACACTATTTTTTCGAGTTTGTTTGGTGGACTACCTGTGTTGCTGGCTGTAGCCGCAGGCATTCTGTTGGTGTTTTTCTTCATAAAACATGGATGCCCATCCTGCGCAAGACGCCGTTCAACGCCTCCTGACACTGTGCCGTAATCGGATGCTCAATTACTATGGAACATTGCCGCTTGCAGCATTAAGCACGGCCTATAGATTGTCATTTCGGTTCACCGACTTCACGTGTGTCCAACCTGTGTTTCACTGCCTGAGCTGCGAGTTCGATTGGGCCATTGATTTGTGCCTATGCTTGAGGACTGCTCCTGACGTCGATTTTGATCAACTAATGCGTCCCGTGGTGGCTCATGAGCTGATCTGTTCTGGCGGAAGAGTTATGGCCTTGGCAGCGATAAATTGAGTTTTGGGCCAATGGGAGATCTCTGCAGCGGCGGATGCCTTTCTGACACACAGCGATCTGGTGAACCCACCGAGTTGTCCTCTGGCGTTACAGGAGGATCCGATGCTGGAGGAGCACGTATGTTCTTTCCCATTGCTGAATTGGATTGCTGAACTATTTTCGGATGATGGCAGTGATTTCATACTGGAGGCTGTTGCAACTTTCTTTGCATATACTTTCCATTCATGACATGCCTGGGAGGAGTGCTTTGTTGTGAAATATGACTTTCCCCTCGCTGACTTGGAGAGATGGAGTGTGTTCAGCTGATGGAGAATTCAATCACGTGATGTTGCTGAGGATAACGTCATTGTGGCACATGTCTTTGGATATCGGATAAGTGCCTTGCCTTGTTTTTTCTCTCACAGACATTTGGATTGATGCGGCCTGGTCCTACTTTCATATTTTTGAGACCTGGCGAATAACTTTTGGTTCGAAAGTTTTGCTTTTATTTTTAGACTTGAGGCCACTGTAGGCATTCATACATATTCATTCATACATATTTTTAGCTTATTTTAGCTCAAGATTATTGAACTTTGCTTTCAATTTTTGTATCTGATTTAGTATTGCCTTTTCCCTTATGTTTGACGGTGCTCGGACCAATGGGGGGGTGTCATATGGATACTTCGTTACATATATTGCGTTAAGTTAGCATGAGTGCATTACATGTTTAAACAGCCTTTTTTCCTTCGGCTTCAGTTTTGCACACGACACATACTTGTTGTTGTCGCCTTCACCCTAGAAGCGGTGAGGTGGTTTATTTGAGAATAATATTTCTATGCTATCAGCTTTGCCTGGTACACTTGGTACAACTGTCTGCACACTGAGAGCTGCACACTCTAAAATTAACCTAACACAAGGTTGCTGGGAGGCTTGATCCTCGCACCACATTAGACATAACACAAATAATGTTGATGCCAACATTTTGGGCTCTACGCGGGTTTAAGATAGAGTTACACGGAATGAACGTAGACACTTGGCGCTGCGCATGAAGAGAGCTGGTAGCTGTTGATGTGATCTGCTCCTACTGACATTGAGAGGTATGGGGCCGCCCTGCTAAAGCCCGAATGAGACCTTCTTAGATATAAAATAATATGCTAGATAGGGTGCGCGAAATATAGGTGTTATAGATTTCTATAGATTTTGCATTATAACATGCTAGCACCTTTTGCTTACTATGGATTAGTGACTATGCTGCTGACTCTGATTTTTATAATCTGCATTTTGGTATTATACAAGATACTGCGTTTGAGAACTTTGCATTGAATAATAAATATTTCAAACTTGCACTTGTGTTCTTTGACTCTCAGTTTTGGTTTGAAATGATTATATAACGAAAGAGTGTTCATGTGTTCCACGATTCCTGAGGTATTCTAAAGATCATGTTCTGGTTTGTCTAAGACATGGATCATTCCATAATGATCCATGAGACACTGTAGCTAGCTAGGTAAGGAGATTTCTGACACTGAGATGAGTTTTTGGATCATCCTAACTCACTGAGGTTCTAGATCTCTATGCACAGTTCTGTGGGAGAACGGAAACCCTGCTACAGCACTGCTTGGGCCTGATGACGGCTTAACAGCAGAACCCATGAAGAAATTTTTCAATATGAATGGAAAGGGGAGACCATTCGGTCACCCCAAACGTATGGATGGGTGCCCCAATCCCCTGGGAAACCGTTGCGGGCGGGGGGCGTGTCCCCGCCGATATGCCCATAGCGGCGTGGTCGGAGCACGCCCCCGCCGCCTAAAAGGGTTGTCCTAAACACCCGCCCGGAAGTCCGTGTACCTATGGGCGGGATGGGGTCTCGGCCCCGCCTTCCCGCTGCTGGATAAAAGGCGTGGGAATCCAGGGAATCGTCCTCTTGTTCCTGCGTTCTGAAGGCTGCATCACTCGTCGCTCGTGAGCCCTCAAGGGAACAAGCTGCAGTTTTTCAATGTGTAATCTTGTTTTTTCTGTTTCAGTCATCAAGGCGTAGCTGAGGTTCGAGTCACGGCTGGATAACAGGCAGAGTTAAAAGCTGTACGCAGACATGTCTGGCAAGAAGAGTGGAAGGAGCTCCGAGATTGAACGAATGCTGGGCACATTGGTGAACCAAGTGTTGACGATGGACAGAAAATTCGGTAAAGTAGACCAGCTGGGTCGTGGCTTAGCGTCCCTACGGAAACAAGTAGAGGGCCAAGCGGACCCCTCAGGGCGACCTAAGAGGATTGTGGGGCCTGCTTTGCTGAACATTACCCCAGGGGGGGATAAGGGAAAAAAGAGGAAGGGGAAAACCGTTCCTAGCGAGGCCCCAGTCCCGATGGAGGTCCCACTGGTCCCGGTAGCTCCAGCGTCCAGTTAGGTACCTCACACCGCTGGATGACAATCAAATGCCTCCCGAACTATTGCTTCAGTTGGCGGCTGTGTTACCCTGGTTGAAGAAGGGAGCGGGGGGATCCGCGGCTATGGAAGACCCGGCCGAAGAGGCTAGACTGATTATAGAGCAGCTAAGGCAAACAAGGGGTGCTGGGACAGCGAACGTGCCTTCTATTTCTCCACAGGTGGCGAAGGTGGTCGTTGTCGAAAACCAGAATAAGTCAACGGACACGGCTGGAGGGGCGGCAGAAGCCGGTAAGAGATCTCTCCCAATGATGGGGGAGGGCGTGGTACCCTCAAGGCGGGAAAACTTGGCTCAACATATTCCCATAGCCACTAAGGAACTGGTGTGGTGCCAATAAATATATAAACATGCTTTCATTGTTGACTGATCATCGTGAGTTAGAATATGCCAAGACTCAGAAGGATTTGTGGCACCCCAATGTATGGCGGGCAAAAATGGCAGAATTCAGGGTCGAAGAGTCCATGATGAATTGAATCAGGGCATTTTCTATTTTTGTAGCGATTATCGCTGAACGAACACCGGAACTGTTGAGTGACCTGGCTTGCTACCAGAGCGGGATCACAAGCTTCCATGAGAAGTATGGAGGAGAAGAATGGAAAGGGTATGACATGGCTTTTAGAAAAGCAAAAGAGTTTAATGAAACACTGACTTGGGATTGTTTGGATACTGTATCATGGCATGCGCAGCTCTTGCCGGGATCAGCGAGTGGTTCAGGGTCGAGCACAAATGGCTCCAGGGCCTATACACAAAAACAGCCTCAGCCCTTTCGACCAAACTATGGGGGGGGAGTCCCAGCCCAGATCGGGTGGGAATGGAAATAAGTGAGGAGTGTGTTGGGGTTTTAATAAGGGGGCGTGTAGCAGGCCGCAAGGAACGTGTAGGTTCAGGCATGCGTGCTCTAGTTGTGGTAACACCTCACACCCCGAAACTAGCTGCCGATCCAGAGCCAATGGTACCGGAGGTAAAGGGGTACAAAGCAGGATTGATACGATGCCGCGGAAGTCAACACCATCACCCGTAGATATCCTGGCTTTGACCCCGTGGCTCAACAAATACCCTGATCATGCGTCCGCCGGGATCCTGCGAGATGGCTTCTCATATGGCTTCAGGATCCCGGCGGGTGATTTTCGGGGGGCCCTCTCATGTAGGAACCAACTGTCTGTTCAGCGCAACCCGGCGGTTGCCGCCATGAAGATCGCCAAGGAGTTTAGCTTGGGGCGGGTTGCAGGACCTTTTGGTGACCCACCAACGGCCAATTTTGTGTGTTCCCATTAGGGGTAGTGTCTAAAAAGGACCCGGGGTAGTACAGGCTCATCCATAATTTGTCGGCACCAAAGGGGGCTTCCATTAATGAGGAGATCGATCCTGACATTTGCAGTGTAAAGTATGCATCTTTCCATGATGCAGTGGTATTGTTGAATCGCTTAGGCCCCGGTGCATTGTTAGCAAAATCGGATATTGAATCTGCATTTAGGTTGCTTCTGGTGCTTCCCCTAGATCAGCACTTGCTAGGTTTTACGTTTCAGGGGAAATACTACATGGATATGTGCATGCCAATGGGTTGTTCAATTTTGTGTGCCTATTTTGAAATGTTTAGCTCGTTTCTGGAGTGGGTGTTCTCGAAGGCCACAGGGCACCAATATGTGATGCATTATCTTGATGACTTCCTGTTTCTCTGCCCAGCGAGCTCTCGGGACTGTGCACCAGCATTGCAGGATTTCTGCGTACTCATGCGGGGTTTCGGGGTACCGTTGGCGCCAGGTAAGATGGTGGGGCCGACTACCTCCCTGGAGTTTCTGGGCATCGAACTAAACTCCGTCGAGGGTTGCTTCCGCTTGCAGGAGGAGAAGATCGACAAATTCAGGGCTTCCCTGTTGCAGTGTCTTCGGAACGAGAAAGTGACACTGCACCAATTACAGCAAACAGTGGGTCAGCTTAACTTTGCATTAAGAGTGATACCGATGGCTCGCCCTTTCTCACGATCCATTGCCCAGGCCATGGTTGGCCTCAAGGAAGGGCACCATCGCACGGAACTGTCAGCAGAGGTTCGCCAGGACATGCTCATTTGGTTGGCATTCCTGGCGGACTTCAACGGCCGAGTAGTCTGGAGCAAAGCCCCTGCCTCGTCGGCGGAAATAGGCTTATGGATCGACTCGGCGGGCAGCGTGGGGTTTGGCGCAATCCTCGTAAACCGTTGGTCGGCCCAAAGATGGCCAGCATGGCGGGAAACAAGCGGTTTAACGAGTAACATTGGCTTTATAAAGCTCTTCCCCATCTGGGTTGCTCTGTCGGCATGGCCAGAGGAGTTCAGAGACCGCTCGGTGGTATTTTGGTCCGATAACATGACTGTGGTTGAGTGCATTAATCAGCAGGCAGCACGCTGCAAATGGATATTGTGATTGCTGAAAGAAATTGTGTGGAAATTCTTGAGATTAAACGTACAATTCAGGGCAAAACATGTGCCGGGGGTACTGAATAATGCAGCTGATGCGCTCTCTCGTTTCAAAATGCAGGCTTTCAGGGATTGTTTACCCTCAGCGGAGCTAGTGGCAGCGCCATTTCCCGAAGCACTATGGCAAATGGGCGCCCCGGACTACAAGACCTCGTGGCAGCCAGTTTAGCGCCCAGAACAAGGAAAGCTTATGAAGGGGTGTTCCGCTCGTACTGCGCCTTTTTTAGGCCGGGCATAGGAGCGTAGATGGAGTCAGGAGCGGTCCTTTACCCAATTTTTAGTGGCACTTCATGAGGAAGGCCGCTCGGCGGCAACCGCGAGTCAGTATAAGGCCGCCATATCATTTATGGCTCAGCTCCATGGGATCAGGGACCCGACGGACTCCTTTCTAGTCAGGAAGGCGCTGCGCGGCTGGCGGCACTTAGAAGGGTGCAAAATGGATAACAGGCACCCAATTGGATTTGATAAATTGACCTCCTTGCTAGCTAAACTGGAGGAGACATGCTCCTCACCTAGCGAGGTTGTACTATTCCGGGCAGCGTTCGCGTTGGCATTCTATGGGGCCCTGCAGGTGAGCGAACTAGTGGCTGCCAACAAAAGAGATACGTAAGGGCGTCTGCACAGGGATCACATGCAAGTAAGGAGGGATTCTCTGCTGATCACGATAGCCAGGTCAAAGACGGACCAGGAGGCACAGGGGAATAGCATTGTGTTGCAGCACGCTCCAGGAAGTCCCTGTTGTTCAGTGAGGCATGTTGAGGCCTACCTAAAACAAAGGTTGACAACATGGGGGGGGCTTGCTGCGACATACGGACGGCACCCCGTTGACAAAGTTTCAGTTTCAGAGGGTGCTGGCAATCACGATTGCAGCGGCGGGCTTGAATCCAAGTGATTTTGGGACTCATTCATTCAGGATAGGGGCCGCTACAGAAGCCACGGCTCAAGGTCTGCAGGCAGACAATGTTAAACAGTTAGGCCGCTGGTCTTCGAATTGTTTCAAGAGGTACGTGCGACTGCACATGTTGTAAGTTACTGAAGAAGTGCACTCACGCTTGTTGTCTTTTGTTTGGATTACAGTTTCACGAGCCTGTGACGCAGGGTGGAAATTGGGACCGGCCCAGTGCCAGCTAACCACCACTTCAGGAGCAAGGAATGGAAGACGTGTGGTCAGGGTCGTGGGCCACTCATACGTGATGCGTGCCGGGGACATATTCAAGACAGGTGATGCGATCCACACATCTGAGGAATATGGGTTCAGGGTGTCCTTCCAAGGGAAGGGCGGCCTGTGTATTGACCGACTGCAACGTTTTGTGGAAAAATTACTAGGGCGGCACAGGTCACCACCATCTGTAGTCATAGTGCACATTGGGGGCAATGACTTGGTAAGACTGGGCAGACGAGCTTTAGTTGAGCACATACTTTCTGCAGTTAGTTGGTTAGCAAAGACGCTCCCGGGATGTACTATAGCTTGGTCTTGCATGATCCCGAGGAGGGCATGGCGGGGTGGGTTGTCCACAACAGCGTTGAACCATTCGGTAAAGCGGGTCAACAATAAAATGGAGAAATTGTTTCGCTCTACTCATCTTCAAAGCATATCTCATGGGTGCATCCTGGGCGATCACTGTTATTCAGATGATGGCGTACACCTGTCCAGGGTGGGGAATGACTTGTTGATAGGAGACTTGATAGCTTGGCTAGTGGGATTGAGGAGACATGACCTATAGGAGGTTTTGGGGGGGGCCAGATAGTCGGTCAACTATCTGGCCTGTGGCGGTAAGGTCATGATCGGTGAGTAGTGATTTCAAGGTCCCTAGGGGGGGTGCCACCCATTATGGATGGGAGCGCCCGGGGGGAGGCAGCCATTGGCTCCCCCCACGGGGGGGGCGGCACCCATTACGGATGGGTCACCCAGGGGGAGACGGCCAAAGGCCCCTCCCAGGGGGAGACGGCTATATGCCGCTCCCCAGAATTTCCTGGGGGCCGGATAACCGCTCCGGCGGAAGAGAGTGTGGGGAAAGGGGGGGAGTCCACGCTGTCCTTCTTATGGATACCCCGCACGGGAACTCGGACAACGTTAGGATGGCGTCGAGTGAAAGGGGGCCCCCACGACAAGAGAAGTTACAGTTGGCTAAGAGGGTAAAGTCCTCTGCGCATGCGCCACTCACAAATGAGGGCGGGAATTTGGGGATAGGGATCTGACGCCGGTTAAGACCTTGCCGTTGGCCCCTAACGTTAGGATGTACAAATTTGTATGCAATGCATTTGTCATGATGTTAGACTCTGTTAGGAAATCTTTGTATTAGAGATTTGTAAAGGTTAGCCTGAATACCTGTCTTCATCAAATGTAATGGAAGTTGAATTTGTACATGATACATGAAACGTTTTTAATTTAAAGTTTTACATTTTGTTTCATATTTCAATAAATACGGCCGGGGGGGTCATGAGGCCCCCCTGCCTTCCAAAAGTTCAAACTGTGTCTGTCTCCTCCCATTAGGATTGGTGGTGGAAGGGGTGGCGGGCTTCCCGGCCCATATGGAAAGGGGAGACCGTTCGGTAACCCCAAACGTATGGATGGGTGCCCGGACCCCCCGGGAAACCGTTGCGGGCGGGGGGTGTGTCCCCGCCGGTATGCCCATAGCGGCGTGGTCGGAGCACGCCCCAGCCGCCTAAAGGGTTGTCCTAAACACCCGCCCGGAAGTCCGTGTACCTATGGGCGGGATGGGTCGCGGCCCCGCCTTCGCGCTGCTGGATAAAAGGCGTGGGAATCCAGGGAAGCGTCCTCTTGTTCCTGCGCTCTGACGGCTGCACCACTCGTCGATCGTGAGCCCTCAAGGGAACAAGTTGCAGTTTTTTGACCCACCCACCAGCCCCTGTTGAAAAATATTTGGGGTGAACAAAGTTCTATGTCGCAATTTGATGGTAATAAAACATGACTTGTGGTAATCGTTGCTTTCATCTTAAATCGATGACAAGAGTAGGTATGTAATGGAATACTTGCTTATAGGCCTTTTTTCCTTTGTAGAAATGTTAAGGAATGTATGCAATAAAGAATGTTCTGTGCTATAGGACCTTTTTTCCTTTGTAGCAATGTTGACGTCAGTGGTTATATCGAGTCGTACTACAAGAGTAAGCATAGGTTTTTTTCTCCCTAGTAGGTAAATAATTGTCATATTCATTTAGTCTTCGGTCGGGCGGTAAGGTTATGATCGGTGAGCAGTGATTTCAAGGTCGCCTGTCTTCACCAAAGGTAATGGAAGTTGAATTTGTACATGATACATGAAACGTTTTTAATTTAAAGTTTTAAATTTTTTTTCATATTTTAATAAATACGGCCGGGGGGGTCGTGAGGCCCCCCTGCCTTCCAAACTGTGTCTGTCTCCTCCCATTGGGATTGGTGGTGGAAGGGGTGGCGGGCATCCCGGCCCATAAACATAGTTGTATGTTTGATATTTCATTAGAGTCTGTCCCATGGAACAGAATTTCATATATAGATATATATATATGAGTCAGAACGAGGAACCAAAGACATAAAGTGCAGATTTGAGAAGTTTGCTTAAACAGTTAGAAAAGCATCATAAAAGCGAACTCACCAAATGGTGGGAGGTGAAGTCGCTAGAAAAATATCATGAAGCGGGACGAGTGGCGAGGGGCTTAAGAATCATGTTGGCGCCAAGTTTAGATTATCCTAACCCACAGTTCCTAAAAGAGTGGGCGGAGAACAACTTGTATGCCTCGATGCGCCTGGTGTTCCCGCTTATTAAGTATACAAGAATAGATCGTGAAAATGACCTTAAAGAAATAATGCGCATACAACAAGAAATTGATGCATTAGCTAATGATACCAACAAAGACTCTGTCGAAAAATCTATTAAAGAAATGCTGGACAGAAAGAACAAACAAGAAGAAGTCATTAAAACCCGTAAAATATGGAAATTTGCGCGAGATAAAAATGATTACTAGCGAGGGCAGGTCTTTACTTTCGAGACTGCACTCCTTACGACCGAGGAACCGTCAGGGATCTCAAACAAAGAAAGGAACTGACGGAGGAGAGAACGGAGGAAATGCACAAGGCGCAGCCGGCAGGGGCAAGCCAAAGGGAAAGAATTGGCGCAAATAACAACTGTGGATAATAACACCATTATTAATTTGACGGACACGGAATTAAAGGAGGCTGAGAAACAACTGTTGGCCTTGGGTTTGAGTTTTTGCCCAGAAAGTAATTTCGGATTCGTCCAAACCCGAGTAGATGTATATAAATGTATCCGCAAGCTAAAATTGAAGAAGTATTTTATGATCGAAAATCAGGGTCCATCTAGACCAAAGGCTGTAACACCAGCACAGACATCAAAGGGGATATTGATTGCGGGCGACATTCCGGTTTTGACAACTCTACATTCATTGTTGAATGATACTACAGAAACTGGAACTAATGCATCACAAATTGTAGCCCAATATGAAAATATCAATGTTTCTTCCCCCGGGTAATAGTCCCTTTAGAGCACCGTCTGTGTTTGTGCCTGTTACGCCGAGAGATGCCCTAGACATTTTCAACGAGCGAGTCACAGATGAAGTCAAATCATTGTATAAGAACACATGCAAATCTAAGACCAAGATCAAGGGTAAGGAGAAGGAATATTTTCAATTAATAAAGAAACTTAAGGAAAATGATACACTGGTTATTAACAATGCTGACAAAGGTGGAAATATAGTCCTGTGGGACAAGGAACTATATATATCAGAAGCATTTAGACAGTTAGATGATTCTGACTGCTACAAACTGAGTAATGGTGTTAAAGTGCTCAAAATTATAATGATTACAAAGGTGACCTTGTAAGATGGCAAAGAGAGGGTTTGATGACTAAAGATGAATATAAGTTTTTATATAAAGAACATCTAGTCTTACCCACGTTTTATCTTACCCCGAAGGTCCATAAAGGCCTTAATCCACTTCCAAGAAGACCTATTATATCTGCTATTAACATCACTTTTGAAAACACATCTAAATATGTAGATTTCTACCTACAGGAATTTGACAGCACTTTACCAACTTTTTTACAGGACTCCAGAGACTTTTTATCTAAATTAAGCACTGTGCAATGGACCGAGGACTTGATGTTTTTAACACTTGATATAGCCTCGCTGTATACCAGCATCAAACATGATGATGGTCTCCGTGCAATAGAATACTTTCTCCAAAGGAGAGAAGTGGGAATGTACCAACATAATAAGATGCTCACGGAGATGATCAAAAAATTTCTTTTTAACAATGTGTTTATTGTTTGATGGCAAAATATACAAGCAGAAACAGGGCGTGGCCATGGGGGCATACTTCTCCCCCAGCTATGCATGTTTACATGTAGGCTGGTGGGATAAGCATGTCTTCCGGCACCAGCACAGGGCACTTTATGATTTGTATGTGGTGCACATGTGGCGTTACATAGATGATGTATTTATTGTGTGGAGGGGAGGTGAGGAAGAGGCGAGGAGATTTGTTGAGTTCATTAATGTTAATGAGCTCAACCTCACTTTCACTTCTAACATTAATCCTGTTTCAACCAATTTTCTGGATATTCAAATCGTTGTCCAGAATTGCCACATAGAAACTAGCCTGCATCAAAATCCTACGGCAGGCAACACATTACTCCATGTGTCTAGTTTTCATCCGCACCATACTATAGCCAGTCTTCCTTATGGGGAATTTTTGAGAATACGCAGGGCATGCAGTACTGAAAAGGCATTAAAAGAATCCCGAGAGAAAGCCAAATGTAGATCATTGGAACGGGGCTACAATGCACACAAGTTAGATTTAGCAATGAAAAAGCAAATGAAAAGTATAGATCATCATTGCTAAAAAAGAAAAACCCCATTTCGGATGCAGGAACTAATGTAATCATTACAACTGACATCACCGTTCCAGGGAATAACACGCCCGAAACACCATGTAGGTTTATTTCTACTTACAGTAGGCAGTCCAATACCATAAGGAAGATTATCAATTATCAATGGCCAATAGTTTTAACTGATGGAGTGCTGAATGCGGTTTTACCTTCTAAACCCAATTGTACGTACCGAAAGGCACATTCCATTAGAAGTGATCTGGTTAAGACGAGTCCTGAGCTATACAATAAAGATACTTGGCTTTCACCTGAGAAAGGTTTTTTTAAGTGCAGTACGTGCAAAGCTTGCAGATTTGGTATTAATACCCTATCCTACAAGAATGCATTCTCTGATGAATTGATTAAGATACAAGGGCATTTTACATGTAAAACAGATCATGCGTGTACGTTCTCTCCTGCATATGTGGTCTCCGATATGTAGGGAGCACAAAACTCCAGGTGCACGCTCGCATACTACAGCACTTGAGAGCAACCGGGAACTCAGATCCCTCCTATCCGGTTGCTAGGCACGTTAAGACAGAACATGACAATAACCTCAATGTCTTACAGTACTTTGTAATCAATAGTATTCCCCCCCATCAAAAGAGGAGGCAACAGGGAGAAGTTGCTCAGGCAATTGGAAACCAAATATATCTTAGAACTCGATACTAAGGCTCCTAGAGGACGCTATATTGGCGAGGATTTACATCACTACCTCTAAATATATCATGATACCCTCGAGTAGTAGAACTGGCCTTTCAAACTTTGCACAATTGGGTACGTTACAACAGAAGTTAGAGTAACATCGACGTTGGAATTTGATAACAATAATAGATAATTTTTGTACTGGAGTTTTAAGATATTTGTTTTGTGTTTAGCTTTTTATCTCCATCTGGTGTCCTGTGTTTATGTGTTTTATCATGAATTTGTATTTTATGAATTTATGGTTTTATACTATTTATTGGCGCCATTTGCACAGGCATGTTTTGACCCTTTCTAGTCTCTTGATATAGCAGTCCAGTGTGCTATTGTCCTTAAATTACAGTAACCTTTTTTGCCCTTGACAAATGGTCAAATTGTGAGGATTATAAGGTACAGACTGCTGTCTGAACTTTAAACTGCTATGATCACAAGAATTCTGTGGGATTGATATAGAAGTAAATATAAACTTTTCCCTGCTGCCCATTACCAATTATTCCAAAAAAGTTCCAGTGGAGAACTGTAATTTCCTGGCCGGGAATATAATAGCACTTTATTTTTTAGCACTTTACACTTAGCACTTTTGTCTGCCATGAATATGACTGGGATACAGAGGATTGCAAAAAACACAGTTGATGGACAGAATATAGAACAATGTCATACATTCAACCCAGTACAAGGATATGGGCCTAAATCCATCGTTTTTCTGCACTCCACACCACCCTGGGTTAGGCACTGGCTATATGCAAATCAGCTCTGACCCTGTGCCTCATGGGAACAGTCCAGTCCGAACTACCAAGCCATGTCTTTCCCAGACCGGAATCAAGCATCCAAGGACCGGTTTCTGGCTATCAGCCTTCTTTAGCCTGGATAGCTTGACTCCAGTAGTGTGGAGAGCCTGGGACTCACGTCCGAGTATACCCAGCACACTCGGGGTGAAAATTGCAAAAAACACAGTTGATGGACAGAATGTAGAACAATGTCATTCATTCAACCTAGTACAAGGATCTGGGCCTAAATCCATTGTTTTTTGCACTCCACACCACCCTGGGTTATGTTATGTTAAATGTTATGTTATATAATTTGTAAAGCGCTCAGCTGCCACAGCAAAGTGGCGTCTCGGCGCTATGATGGAACAGAATATCACAAACAGATGGAAATACCAGATAAAGCTAAAGGTACAGATTAGATTAGCGGGAACAGAAAAGTTTTGACAGCTCTTCCGAAAGGCAGTAGATCCGGTATGGCACGGATATCAACGGGTAAAGTGTTCCAGAGACTCGCTGCCAGGACACCAAAGGAGCGGCCACCAACTCTGGCTTTCCTGAAGCGAGGAACACAGGCCAGAAATTGACCCGTCGAACGTAAAACTCTAGAAGGAATGTAGTAGGAGATCGCCTGTGCAAGAATGGGGGGAGATGAAGCCTTTAAGATCTTAAAAACCAGGCACAAGGATTTGAACTTGCTCCTCTGCCCAACGGGCAGCCAATGTAGGTCATATATGGTACGCCTGGCGGAACAGAATTTAGGCAGGCCTACCAGCATTCTGGCAGCCGCGTTTTGCACACGCTGGAGGCGTGTCAGTTCAGCTTGGTTAACGCCCAAAAGAAGCGAGCTGGCGTAATCCAATCTAGAGAGCACCGTAGCTTGGACGATGAGTTGCCTGGTGGGGGCATCAAAAAATTTAAAAATGGGTCGAAGGCTCTGAAGAACACCAAAGCAGGTACCGGCAACTCTTTTAGTATGAGGGATAGAAGACAAGTTGGAATCAAGCCAGACCCCAAGGTTCTTTGCCTCGTTCACAGGGATGGGGGCTTGGCCTAGCTCCGGTGGCCACCAACGGTCTCCCCAGAGATGAACCTGTTTGCCCAGAACTAAGACCTCCGTCTTCGCTGCATTAAGTTGGAGACAGTTGTCCGTCATCCAACTTGCCACCTCCTTTAGGGCAATCTGGAATTCAGGGGCATCGACCGCAGAGTCCCCATTTAGTGCAACCGCTCGCTGGGTGTCGTCAGCGTACGGCACCATAGTTAGACCCCATCTCTTAGCGACAGCAGCTAGCGGCTGCACATACAGGTTAAAAAGGGTCGGGATGAGTGCCGAACTTTGCGGGACCCCTTGGGAGATGTTGCGGGGGGCAGATTCAAATGGAGGGGTGGATACTTTGAAGGTACGCCCTGATAGAAAGGAGCGAAACCATTCAAATGCTGTATTCTCCACACCGGCCTCTCTCAGACGTTGAAGAAGGATGGAGTGGAAGACAGTGTCGAAAGCGGCACTGAGATCCAAAAGGATCAGTGCCGCCGTCTGTCCTGAGTCCAACATCCTCCGCAAGTGCTCCACCATCGCCAACAGGGCAGTCTCCGTGCTGTGGCCAGCACGGAAACCATTCTGAGATGGATCTAGGATTCCTGAGTTTTGAAGATGGCAAGACAAGATTTTGTTGACATGTGCCTCCGCAAGTTTGGATACCCATGGGAGGAGAGAGATGGGTCGGTAGTGTTCAGGTTTTGATGGGTCCAGGGTGGGCTTCTTTAAAATTGGAATGACCGTGGCCTGCTACCATTTACTGGGAACATTCCCGGACTCAAAGGATAGCCCAATAAGATCGTACACAAGGGGAAAGCAAACCTCAGCGGATTCTTTAAATTGTAAAGGTCTTAGTGGATCCGCCGGCGAGCCCGGTTTGACTTTCGTAGCAAGAGATTTAAACTCTTCCTGAGAAGGCTTAGGTAATGACGAAAGAGACCTAGAGGTCACAGAAGTGCATCCTAGGTTATTAGCAGGCATAGTTTGAGGGGGGAATGTTCGGTAGATCGCCTCGACTTTCTCCACAAAGAAAGCCGCTAGCTCTTCACAATGAGTCAGGGAGCGTTTTTCCATGGCCGCAGTTTTCTTGCTAGTAAGATCTTTACAAACCTTAAAGATGAGTTTTATAGGGTTAGGGCTGTTCTTAAACTCCAAGGAGTAAAATGTGGCACGGGCTTTGCAAATGGCTCGATGGTATAACTTAATACTAGCCAGATAGATCTGCTTGAGGTCTGGATCGTATGCCTTACGCCAGGCTCTTTCAGCCCGTTTACATGCAGTCTTAAGAAGCCTGAGGGAATCATCATACCACGGGCTAGAGAGGGCCAGACCGAACTTTACTCCATCCCGCAGGGATTAGGGTGTCCAGGGCTTGGGTCAACCACTCACAAAAATGGTCATATCCCAATGAAACATCTTTAGGCGTAACTGGTGGATGTAGTGACAGAAGCTGATGGAAGTCGACCAGTCTCAATTTCCTAATTTCCTCCAGGGGAGCTTAAAAACCGCCGGAGTAGAGCTCTTAAAAGGAGAAATATTCGACATAAGCCGAACTTCGATCAGGTGATGATCTGTCCAGGCCATGGGTTTGGGTGGAAACGTGATAGCATTATGGAGATTCGTCAGAAAGGGATCTAGAATATGTCCGCCCACATGAGTCTGATGGTTGATAAGCTGATGAAGTTGTAAGGCCTCAAGATCTGCGAGGAAACTACTGACAGCAGAGGAAAGGGGAGTATCCAGGTTGAGATTGAGGTCACCCACTATACTAAAGTTAGCCGATCTAAGGGCCAGAGAGGAGACTACCTCAGGAAGGGCGAGCCGAAAGGCAGTGTCAGGACCAGGGGGTCTATAAATGAGAAGTCCGGAGATGGTAAGATGAGGGTTTATGGAAATTGCAAAATGGGCGCTTTCACAGCCAGCTATAGCAATGGCCTTCCATGAACATGGGTAGCATGTCTTAATCACAGCCGCAATCCCGCCACCTCTTGAGTTACGATTCAGAGTGTACATAACGTACTCCTCAGGTAGCGCAAGATTCATAGCTGCTGTGGCTGCGTCGTGAAGCCATGTTTCCGTCAAAAAGAAAATGTCAGGTTTTTCGTCTGTAAGTATTGTAAAGACATCTAAATGGTGACAGACCAATGATCTGACATTAAGATGGAGTATTTTAAGTGTTGTCTGACGGTGAGTAACAGCAGGGGGTCTGCTCCACTAAGGGTCGTTTGTGAGGGCAGTAAGTCAGTGATAGGGAGGGGCAACGGGAGCTCAAAGGAACGCGTGGGGCACTGGAAAGGTCCACAAAGGGGGTCAAGCGCGTCGTGAGCCACTGGCTATATGCAAATCAGCTCTGACCCTGTGCCTCATGGGAACAGTCCAGTTTGAACTACCAAGCCATGTCTTTCCGAGACCAGAATCAAGCATCCAAGGACCGGTTTCAGGCTATCAGCCTTCTTCAGCCTGGATAGCTTGACTCCAGTGGTGTGGAGAGCCTGGGACTCACGTCTGAGTATACCCAGCACACTCGGGGTGAAAATTGCAAAAAACACAGTTGATGGACAGAATGTAGAACAATGTCATACATTCAACCCAGTACAAGGATCTGGGCCTAAATCCATCGTTTTTTTGCACTCCACACCACCCTGGGTTAGACACTGGCTATATGCAAATCAGCTCTGACCCTGTGTGTCAAGGTTACAAGCACCCTTACCTGTAGGTCACTTGTAGTTGGATTTCGCAGAGACGTTATGGACCAACTTCCCCAAATTCTAGGCAACTCCTAGTGATTGATTTATAAACACTGAGGTAATTAAATAGAAATCAGGGAGGTAGGCCGGATCGTGGACGCTACTAGGCATGAGCGGATTTTGCGGATTGGCAATCCGCGAATTTGCGGATTTGCAAACTCGCAATCCGCAAAATCCGCGAATTCCCGCGAATTTGCGGATTTTTTTTTTTTTTTGTGTTCGCCCGTGTTTCTGCCAGTTCGCGAGGGTTTTTACAATTTCGCAATTTGCGAACTTACCTGTCGGGTCGCAAGTTTTGCGAACTTGTTGTTTCTACGTGTCCAACCTGTTTGGGACACTCTTCTTCATCACTGCCACTCTCTGTCACCACTGCCACTCTCTGACTACTCATGCCACCCTCTGGCCCACCCATGCCACCCTCTGTTTCATCACCACACCCTCTGGTTGTCCAGTGTACATTATTTTTGGCAAAGCAAAGCACACCTTCCCTGCCTCAAGTGACCTGAATTAATTTGGGGCTGATTAATGTGTCACAGAATATTTTTTTAGCTGGCACCTGCTTCCTTAGTGCGCCCTGATTAGTGATCTTTTGCACTTGCTAAGTGCTTTCATTGTTGCAAAATTAGTTACAACACCTGCCCTGCCCCAACTGACAATAATGAATTAGGGGCTGATTAATGGATTTTAACTTCCAGCCTGGCTCCTGCTTGTCTCCCTTAGCTGTAATTCAGGACCTTTGTGGCATATGTGTAACTATTCTGAGGTTCAGAGCAGGGTCACATAATAGTTGCAACTGGCAACTGAACTCTGGAGGGGCCCCTCAGGAAGCACTACAGGAAATGGCTACTAATGATGAGCCTGAACTTTTGAACCTGGTAAGTAGTTACTTTCAGTTTTGCTAAAATCGTATTTCTGCAATTTCGCACTTATTCGCGGGGCGCGAACTCACGCGAACAGTGCGAGCAGTGCGAGCAAAATCCGCTGCTCGCGGATTTGCGGATTTTTCAGGAAATTCGCAAATCTCGCGGATTGCGGATTTCCCGAAAATCCGCAAAATCCGCGAGCGGAACGGATTTTCCGCCCATGCCTAGACGCTACCTGCTTCCTTAATTTTGTCGACCTGCGAGGCAATAAGGAAGAACTTTTGTAAGATCAATTCCTGTATTTCTAAATCATTTACTCTACAGCTTTTCTTAAGGGTCTCTTAAGGGTCTTTTTAACTAACTTTAAAGAAGGAGCCTACCTGCGACTGGTAAGGTTTAGGCGTCGCGTCCGTGTTGTCGTCGTGAAGGGTTGGAGCTGAGCAGGGTTGTGATGGTGTGGAAGAGTTGTCAAGAAAAGTGAATTTCCCCTGAAAAGCAAGTATTGGAGAATAGGCAAATAAGTTACTTCCTTCTTAATGTTTACTATACATCTTATCACTGCACCTATCTATTGGTACGCCACTTACTCAGTGCTTCCAGTGTGCCGTTCTTCTCCTTCACTCCCTAGGTAAAAACAATACTAAACGAGAGACAATTTGCTAACAACAATTATCAACAATTATTGCCCCAAAAGTTCGCTTTGATACTTCTCAAAGCCTTGTTTGCTTTTATATTCAGATTAATTTAAACAAATGTCTCTATAAACAGGTTTCAGAAAAAATACGTCTTTGAATTACTGTCCAGGTAAGTCTTTCAAGATCTGTAGATCAATTGCAGCTTGATTGCGGTGGGCGCCTGGTGATGCAAACAAAGAAGAAAGTTTCCACGTAGTTTTTATCTTTCTGTGTTCTTCTATTTCAGGATCGTGTGTCAAATGCGCGATGCCAGGATGAAGACCTTCGAAGACTTCTAGGGCGTTGGCTGTCGTCTTTGGGATCCAGGGCTCTCCTAGACGAACCTCAGGAGGGCGGTGGAAGAAGGCAAAGCGCTGAGCATCGTTGGGTGTGGCCTTTTATAGTAGAGCCACACCCAGGGATCATTGACGCATCGCGCACCGTTTTCCTGCGTGCCGTTTTTTCAGCGTGCGCAAGCGTCTCCTGAAACTTCTCCTACCGACTGTTTTTTCTACGAGCTCACTCGCTTGCCAGCAACTCTACCCTTGGTGTATTTAAACCAAACCTCCTCACCTGTTCCATACAGCGTTTCTCTGATATCAGCAACAATAAACAGCACTTGGCAAAACCAAAGCGATGCTAAAGTAATGTACAATAATACCAAAAGCATTATAAAAAGAAATATACAATAACATCACACACATCATTACTCATGACACTCTGGAGTGCTGGTAGCACGGGACAGGGGTGGGTTTTTTGATTGGGCAAAACTGCTCATGTGTGAGTTGGATGAGTGCAAGGTTAGTGATTCATGACAGTACTCCCCTCTCAAGAGCCCTCCCAAAATTTGTGGAACAGGTTTCGGTTTGTTTGGATTAAGAAGATGAAAACTTCTGAGTAATCGAGGAGAATTTTGTAGGTTTGAAAGAGGTTCCCATGTTCGTTCTTCTGGACCATACCCCTTCCAATGTATTAAATAAAACAATTTCCCTCGAATTCTCTTTGAATCTAGAATCTTTTAAACTTCAAATTCAGGAACTCCATCAATAAGTATGGGTGCGGGATTCTTTTTAAATCTAGTCATAGGATCACAAGGTTTGATCAATGATACGTGAAATACCGGATGAAATTTATACCTAGTTGGTAAGGTTAGTTTAATACTAACGGGATTTATTATTTTCTCAACAACAAATGGACCGATAAATTTGGGACGCAATTTCTTACAGATCTTAATTTTTAGGTTCTTTGTGGATAACCACACCTTATCTCCGATTGAATAGTTAGGTGGTGGCTTTCTGTGTAGGTCTGCAGTTTCTTTTTGACTTTCTTTTGCTTGGGCCAAATGATATTGAGCCTGACTTTGAACATGAACTAATTTTGTAATGTAATCTTCCAATGACGGTATTACAGAAGGAATTTGTACAGTTCCCGGGATATTCTAAGGATGAAATCCATAAGTGCAAAAGAAGGGTGACAGAGTAGTGGAAGAATTATCCATGTTATTGAAAGCAAATTCTAAGACCCATAAAATATCTGACCATTCCTTTTCTTCTTCTGCCAAAGCACATCTTAAAAATTGTTCTATGGTTTGATTGGCCCTTTTGGTTAAGCCATCTGTTTGGGGGTGGTACCCAGAAGATGTGCGAATGTCCATATTTAAAGTTTCTCCTAAATTTTGCCAAAAGTGAGAGACAAATTGTGGACCCCTATCAGAAATTATTACGGAAGGAATACCATGCAATCAAATTATTTCTTTAGAGAAGACTTGAGTTAACTCTTTTGCAGAAGGAATTTTCTTTAATGGGATGAAATGAGCCATTCGAGAAAAATGGTCAATCACTGTTAAAATAGTGTCAAATCCTTCTTTGGTTTTAGGAAGTTCCACAATAAAATCAAGAGATATCGTGTGCCAAGGTTGGGGCGGGATTGGGAGAGGAAGTAAGAGACCACTAGGTGCTTGGTGTTGTGTCTTATTCTGTGTGCAAACTACACAAGTCTCAATATAAGATCTTACATCGTTTAACAAAGAAGACCACCAGAATTTCCTCTTAATTAACTGACTGGTTTTAGTTACACCTGGGTGTGCAGACATCAAAGTGTCATGATGTAAATGTATCACTCTATTTTGCAGTTCCTGTGTGGGTACAAAAATTTGCTCATTCATATACAAAAAACCTTCTTTGATCCGCATCAGAGGATACAAAGCATTCCATTCTTGTAACGTTTTTTCTTGTATCTTTTTTTATGTCTTCCAATACATCATTAACAATTACGCCCACTTTGAAACAATGATCTGGCAGTACAGGTTGAATTTTTTCAAAAGAACAATCTTTTTCATCTAAGATTCCCAAACGTGACACAGCATCTGCTTTTAGATTCTCTTTTCCGGGACGATAAGTAATTACGAAGTTGTAATCATTAAAGAACAATGTCCAACGTAATTGTCTAGCAGTGAGAGCTTTAACTGAACGTAGAAACTGTAGATTTCTGTGATCCGTATAGATTGTTATTGGATGTTTTGCCCCTAACAAGTAATGGCGCCATTCTTCGAAGACTGCTTTTATGGCTAACAACTCCTTGTCAGCTATGGCATAATTTTGCTCTGTAGGGGTCAGTTTCCTTGAATAATATGCGATTGGATGCATCTGACCTGTTTCTTTGTGTCTTTGAGATAGAATGACACCGATGGCAAACTGAGAAGCATCTGCTTCTACAATAAAGGGATTGGAAGGATCGGGGTGCATTAATACTGGTGCTGTAGTAAAGTGGTTTTTTAGATTTTGAAAGGCTTCTTCTGCCTCGTTACTCCATTCAAACTTTGTATTATTTTTTAGTAGCCTAGTAATTGGGGTTATCAAGTGGGAAAAGTTACATATAAAGCGTCTATAGAAGTTAGCGAACCCCCAAAAACTTTGTACCTGCTTTACTGAGGAGGGACTGGTCCAATCAAGAACTGCTTGAATTTTCTTTGGATCCATCTCGATACCTTCTGGACTCAAGACATATCCCAGGAATTCAACTCTTGTGGTGTGAAATGTGCTTTTTTCAAGTTTGATGTACAAGGAGTTGTCAAGACGTTTTCGAAGAATAGCTCTTACTTGTTGTACATGTTCTGTGGTGTTCTTAGAATAGATGAGAATATAATCTATGTACACAATGCAACAAATATCCCAAAATTCCCTTAAAACTTTGTGTATAAAAAATTGGAAAGCTGCGGGAGCGTTGCAGAGCCCGAATGGCATGACCTGGTATTCGTACAAACCAAACTTGGAACGAAATGCTGTTTTCCATTCGTCTCCACTGCGAACCCTGACCAAATGGTAAGCTCCTCGCAAATCCAATTTAGTGTAAATGGTGGCATCTTTTAATTGGTCTAATAGTGTAGGAATTAAGGGAAGTGGATATCTATTCTTGATGGTAACATTGTTTAGAGCTCTATAGTCGATGCAAGCACGCAACTCACCTCCCTTTTTTGGGATGAAAAAGAGAGGGGAGGATACAGGAGATTTAGAATGTCGAATAAATCCATTGGCTAGATATTCATCTAAATATTCTCTTAGGTATTCGTTTTCTTTCTCAGTGAGAGCATATATTAGACTACACGGCAAGGTAGCCCCTGGCACTAAATCTATTCGACAATCGAAATCCCGATGAGGTGGTAGAGTGTTGGCCTTTTTTTTGTCAAATACATCGTGAAGATCAGAATATTCTTTAGGAACTCCTTCCAATAATAATACACTTTTCGAATTCAAGGGGAAATTACTACCTTGGATCAGTAATCTTGAATCATGTGTCAGAAGACAAGAAGATACAAAATAATCTGAATCTAATAGCAAGGTTCTCTCTACCCAATCGATTTTAGGATTATGCTTAACTAACCAAGGTATGCCTAGAATTAAGCGAAATTGAGGGGCATCAATGATGTCAAAGGTTATGTTTTCTTTATGTTTATTTAAGCAAGTCATTAAAAGTGTTTCAGTGTGAAATTGAATCAGTCCAGACGATAATTCCTTACCATCTACTGCTTTAACCACCTCCGGATGTTGTTTAGACTTGGTTTTAAAATCTAATTCTTTCAAAAACATGGTATCAATAAAATTGCCTTGAGCCCCTGAATCGATTAAAGCGTCAACCGTCCAGTCCTTCCCCTTTTCTGAAAGAGATTGTAAAGTAACCTTTATACTAAGATGGTGGGAAGGGGGGCGTGGCTTGGGCGCCGATGGCGATGGTCGCCTGAGAGCTCGGCTCCGGGACTAAGCCCGGGATTATCCTGAAAATCGGAGGCTGCGGGGCACCCCAGACCCCGCATTCTGCTGAGCGTGCCGACGGCAACCTGCCGGGGCCCCTGGTGGAGCTTGGTCGAGGGTTGCTCCGGAGTAATACCGAAGTTTGCGGAGTTGCGGAGTGCGACCCAACATGGCGCCCGGACTCCTTTGTCCCCCTGATCGGAACTACTGAGTTGAAAAGGTGCCGCGGGCGTCGACTGGCGCCCGGCTTCGCCATCCCCGGCTGTTCTGGACATTGGACATTTACCGGATCGGACCTTTTGCAACGGACTTGCACTCGGTTGGACGGCCGGACGGGTGCCCACGCAGTGGAGGGCACCGGGAGCGGACGCCCTGTGATTCAAGCGGTGGCCCACCTCGCGACTCCGCAACTAGCTACGTCTTCCTGGCCAGTCCACCTACATGGGAGGCGCGACTCTCTGGCGCCACAGATCATCCGAGGGAGTTGGTGGCCCTCACCCCGGGGCTATAGTGGGTGAACGGGTCTGCCCGACTCGGCAACGGCTGTCTCCGCCCCCTCATCGGTGCCAGGCTGATGAAGGCTGATAGCCAGAAACCGCTCCTTGGATGCTTGATTCCGGTCTGGGAAAGAAATGGCTTGGTAGTTCGGACTGGACTGTTCCCATGAGGCAAAGGGTCAGAGCTGATTTGCATATAGCCAGTGTCTAACCCAGGGTGGTGTGGAGTGCAAAAAAACGATGGATTTAGGCCCAGATCCTTGTACTGGGGTGAATGTATGACATCGTTCTACATTCTGTCCATCAACTGTGTTTTTTTTAATATTCACCCCAAGTGTGCTGGGTATACTCAGACGTGAGTCCCAGGCTCTCCACACCACTGGAGTCAAGCTATCCAGGCTGATGAAGGCTGATAGCCAGAAACCGGTCCTTGGATGCTTGATTCCGGTCTGGGAAAGACATGGCTTGGTAGTTCGGACTGGACTGTTCCCATGAGGCACAGGGTCAGAGCTGATTTGCATATAGCCAGTGTCTATCCAAGGTGGTGTGGAGTGCAAAAAAATGATGTATTTAGGCCCAGATCCTTGTACTGGGGTGAATGTATGACATTGTTCTACATTCTGTCCATCAACTGTGTTTTTTGCAATATTCACCCCGAGTGTGCTGGGTATACTCAGACGTGAGTCCCAGGCTCTCCACACCACTGGAGTCAAGCTATCCAGGCTGTTGAAGGCTGATAGCCAGAAACCGGTCCTTGGATGCTTGATTCTGGTCTGGGAAAGACATGGCTTGGTAGTTCGGACTGGACTGTTCCCATGAGGCACAGGGTCAGAGCTGATTTGCATATAGCCAGTGTCTAACCCAGGGTGGTGTGGAGTGCAAAAAAACGATGGATTTAGGCCCAGGTCCTTGTACTGGGGTGAATGTATTACATTGTTCTACATTCTGTCTATCAACTGTGTTTTTTGCAATATTCACCCCGAGTGTGCTGGGTATACTCAGACGTGAGTCCCAGGCTCTTCACACCACTGGAGTCAAGCTATCCAGGCTGATGAAGGCTGATAGCCAGAAACCGGTCCTTGGATGCTTGATTCCGATCTGGGAAAGACATGGATTGGTAGTTCGGACTGGACTGTTCCCATGAGGCACAGGGTCAGAGCTGATTTGCATATAGCCAGTGTCTAACCCAGGGTGGTGTGGAGTGCAAAAAAACGATGGATTTAGGCCCAGATCCTTGTACTGGGGTGAATGTATGACATTGTTCTACATTCTGTCCATCAACCTTGTTTTTTTGGGATACAGAGGAGGCATATAAGAACATAGATTGACTAAACAATTGCAAAGATGTTAATTTATATATATCGTGGCCGAAGATTAAAACATGAGAAGAATTCGATTGACTTGTATTATGCAAAATTGAAATTAAGATGTGCCCAAAATTGAATTTCACATCATATGGAGCAAGAAATATATATATATGTTTAATGTTTAAATAATTGCGGTTATGTTTTATCTGTATTGATACAGTTATATGAAATCTATACTCACTTTGCAAAAGAAAATTGTAAATTATGTGTTATAACAATTTTCATATGTATTAGAATTTTCAAAACAAATGTTTAGAGTTGATCCATATACGCTAGTCTGTGTTCCGACATTTAACCCAAGGTTATAAGTCTTTTAACCATGTTGATAAAAGGTCACATGTCAGCCGTTTTCATTCTATTGGCGGTTTCTTGTTTAAATGACTGTTTGGAATTATTCACTTTTATCTAGTGAGCAAGGCGACTGGGTTCACCGAAACGCGTCAGATTGAGGCACTGTCGATTCACTTCTTAATGAAATAAAAAACTCTGCAAATGCGCAATCCTGACTGAAGTGTCCATTTCTCCCTGGAGGTGCTGTTTAGCATTCTTTTGGAAGCATTTTCTTGATATATATATGTATATATATATACATCCAACAAACGTTGCCTGCAAGATGAAGAAAGCCACCAAACAGGTAAGTGATGACCACATTTAACGTTAATTGCAGGGGGCATTCAGGAACACACGCAGGTTTTCACAAGATAAAAGTCCAGCAATGTCCGATGCATTTCGTGTTAATGAACACTTCTTCAGAGACACTGGATGCCTAGTACAATCACGGCAATTTCACAGCACCACTTAAAGATTCACAAACCACCTCCCATGCGGGCGTGGCCTCAGCAAGGCCCGGTCGTCCTTGTAGTCCTGTCTCCTACTCCAGTGAGAGCTGTGACTGTACCCTGCAATATTATACATGAAACCCCAGTGGGTGGTGAAATTAATGCTAGTGCTCCAGCTGCCGCTCTTGTCCTGCAGCCAGTGGAACCTGTTACCATCCTGGCGGCGTATTGTGGCGTCGCCGCAGGAGTGCTAGCAGCATCAGGGCTTTCAACGCGGCTCAGGCAAGCCGCAAAAATATCCAACAAACGTTGCCTGCAAGATGAAGAAAGCCCCCAAACAGGTACGTGATGACCACATTCAATGTTAGTTGCAGGGGGCATTCAGGTACACAAGCAGGTTTTCACAAGATAAAAGTCAAGCAATGTCTGATGCGTTTCGTGTTAATGAACACTTCTTCAGAGACACTGGATACCTAGTACAATCACGGCGATTTCACAGCACCACTTAAATATTCACAAACCACCTCCCATGTGGCCGTGGCCTCAGCAAGGCCCGGTGGTCCTTGTAGTCCTGCCTCCTACTCCAGTGAGAGTCGTGACTGTACCCTGCAATAATATACATGAAACCCCAGTGTGTAATAAAATTGATGCTAGTGCCCCAGCTTCCGCTCTTGTCCTGCAGCCAGTGGAATCTGTTACCATTACGGCGGTGTCTTGTGGCGTCGCCGCAGTAGTTCAAGCAGCACCGGGGCTTTCAAGGCGGCTCAGGCAAGCCGCAAAAATATCCAACAAACGTTGCCTGCAAGATGAAGAAAGCCGCCAAACAGGTACGTGATGACCACATTTAATGTTAGTTGCAGGGGGCATTCAGGAACACACGCAGGGTTTCACAAGATAAAAGTCCAGCAATGTCCGATGCGTTTCGTGTTAATGAACACTTCTTCAGAGACACTGGATGCCTAGTATCATGGCGATTTCACAGCACCACTTAAATATTCACAAACCACCTCCCATGTGGGTGTGGCCTCAGCAAGGCCCGGTGGTCCTTGTAGTCCTGTCTCCTACTCCAGTGAGAGCTGTGACTGTACCCTGCAATATTATACATGAAACCCCAGTGGGTGGTGAAATTGATGCTAGTGCCCCAGCTGCCGCTCTTGTCCTGCAGCCAGTGGAACCTGTTATCATCGCTGTGGCATTTTGTGGCATCGCCGCAGGAGTGCTAGCAGCACCAGGGCTTTCAACGCAGCTCAGGCAAGCCGCAAAAATATCCAACAAACTTTGCCAGCAAGATGAAGAAACCCGCCAAACAGGTACATGATGACCACATTTAATGTTAGTTGCAGGGGGCATTCAGGAACACACGCAGGTTTTCACAAGATAAAAGTCCAGCAATGTCCGACGCATTTCGTGTTAATGAACCCCTCTTCAGAGACACTGGATGCCTAGTACAATCATGGCGATTTCACAGCACCACTTAAATATTCACAAACCACCTCCCATGTGGGCGTGGCCTCAGCAAGGCCCGGTAGTCCTTGTAGTCCTGTCTCCTACTCCAGTGAGAGTCCTGACTGTACCCTGCAATATTATACATGAAACCCCAGTGGGTGGTGAAATTCATGCTATTGCCCCAGCTGCCGCTATGTATACATGTATATATGCACTGAAAAAACATAGGTTTCAAGTATGTTATAGTTCGGAATTAGCATTTAAAAAACCTTAGAAATTCACTGAAAAACCATAGGTTTCAAGGTTATAGTAAGCTGGACTTTTCACTCATACAAAACCATTGAAATTCCTCCGTTATAGTTCCCACTGGTGTGTTCCACGACGTGTTGGTGCATCTCCGAGTCCGGGATACATTTGTATGGAAGAGCAGGTCTCCACAATGGAACAGTTTCTTGATACTGCCATGGAAGGTGTTAGAATGCTCAGGGCATCAGCGAATCAAATATTTTCTGTAAAGAGAGAAGTAATTTAATGGTGGTACTGTTTGCAGGTAAATGAATGTTTATTTTAAGATTGATAGAAAATAGGAGTTGAGTCCATCCTTCGTTTTTGAAATACGATCAATCGTTTGTGATAATCGTTGTAGGAGAGTAGGGTCTGCTATCCTATGGTCACCCCAAATTTTTGCTTTTTGCTTCACTGGTTTCTGACTTAATGTGGCTGTGGGCCTGCTAATCAGACCCACAGCCTGCTGTTCTCTCTCTAAATTGATGCCAATGCACTTTAGGTGCATTACGAATTGGAACTGGTTCACCTTATGAGCCCCTGTAATAGTGCACCCTAGGTGCCCAGGGCATAGGTGTATCCAAGGCCTACCAGGGGCTGCAGCACGTATTGTGCCACCCCTGGCCTGGCCTCCATATTTGACACAACTGGCTGATCACTCAGCTGGGGTAAGTCGGTGTAACCACCTCTTAGGTACAGTATGTCTGTGCCTAACCCTAAACTGGACACATATGTTCCTATCAGCCACTCCTATGGAAGGCCTCATCAATCCTGGAGGCAGAGTGCTTGGAAATATGTGAGATGGTGCTCTGGCATGAGCTGAGCCTGTCTGCAGCTGTCGGGAACAACTCCCTAAGCTGTTCCGGGATATTGCCATACCATATACTCTTAAGTGCATTATAATCCTCGCGGTTAAATGCTATCTTTGGTTTGGCTTTATCAAAACATGTCGAGTAAGGTGTCATACGAATTGGAATACTATCCCCTCACCAATTCTGGTGACGGGGATAGCATTCCACCCTTCTAGAGGGACACGACATGTGCGTAGCCTTAACCCCGGTTAAAGTTAAACAGAGCCTCAGCTTCACAAAATGGACGCTGCCACCACGGACACAAGTCTGGCCTCCTGCTGCTGACCGAAACTCGGCAGATGGTGGCCTGGACAAAGGGTTTCCTGCCTTGGGAGGTGCGAGCACCACCCCAGACAGGATTTTGTGTATTAGGTAGGACAGGGCTGAATAGAATCAGACATGCCCGGGGCACACAAGGTGTCCCCGTGCATAGGCCAGTCCAAACCGGTTCTGGGGCCTTCCAGCCCCAGTCCTGGCGCGGAGCTGGACAAAGGAAAGGGGGTGTAACCGCCCCCCTTCCTGGTTCCTCCCAGAGGAGGGACCTAGTAGGTGATCCACCCCCAGTTTGGGAATAAGAGGGGGAGCAGTGCCATTGCACAGCAGATCATCCCGAAATCAACTTTAAACAAGAAGAAGACTGGACTTCGACATTCTGCTGCACAGAAGACTGAAGAGAATCTCCCTTGTGGCCTAGGAGTGGCCACCCTGTGAACACAGGTACCAACCAGCGACTCGACGTCTGCTTTGCCGCCGCCTCCCGCCGGAGACCGAGCCCAGAGCCCGACAAGAACCAGACTCCCAGACCTCTCAGAGCCCGATCCACAGTCCCTGCGAAGAAGGGACCCGTGGAGGCACCGAGTGACGTGGGACCGGACCTCTTGGAAGACACTCGAAAAGCTGACTGCGCAGCTTCTGAGGTATCCTCGATGTTGTGCTTTGGGGATTGAGAACCCCCACCACCGAGCAGCCCTTGCACCAAAGATCAGCCCTCCAGCATCTCCACGATCTGCGTGGGGCCCTTTTGCATTGTGCCACTCGACGCGCCATCCCGGCCACTAGCCACGTGGTCAGCGGCCATCTTGGCGACGAACCCGAAGATTTAAACAGCAGGTCTGGTTGCTCCAGACCTACCCAAGCTCCTGTGAAAAGGAGCACCTGCTGTGACCTTGCTGGTCCGAGTGAACAGCATCTTTCAACTTCTGCGTGGCTTGCATTTGCCAAGGCCTGTTTGCTCCGATCAGGTCGCCGACACCGCCAACAGCGAGAAGCCTACGTGGGACAGCTCGTGACCGACTCCTGGACGTCCTCGACCCCGGGTATCCACGTGGCTGCAGAAAGAAGCTACCCGACAACGCCTGTTTGCACCCGACATCGCCTGGTTCCAATCTGGTTCCACGGTAGTCACTGGCTAGTGACTTTGAACACTGTCCCCTCTGCTTTCAGGTCTTCACATCTCCCGATCCACCCTTGGATCCACCGGAACTCTTCTCATCGAGCCGCCTGCAGCATCTTCAGCTCCAAGCACCATCGACCAGCGTGACGAAACCCGACACAACTTCGACCCTGTGCACCCGCTTCCTGTGGGTGAGGTAACTCAGCTCCGCCGGTGCTCCTGCACTGGTACACATCCCAAGGGCCTGTGTTTTCAGTTTCAGCTCCGTAGGTCACTCGGAAGGTTCCTAACTTTCTAACTTTGTGCTTTTTACGCACCATAGACTTTGTATTGAGAAGTGCGTGCACTTTGAACACTGCACCCGAGTCCCGTGGGCCTTTCCCGACTTAGTTAACTCCAGTCTTGAATAGCTCCAGCGATTCCCAAGGCCCTAGGCCTCTTCACTTTCCTCTAGGTATCTCTTATACCACTTTCTTAGTATATGGTTTAGGTGGCCCCTAGGGCTCATCCATATTGTGCAACTTTTGTGTATTTTAAACTGTCTTGTGATTTTACGCTTGTGCTTCTGTGCTCATAAAGAGTCCAGGGGATTTTAATAGTTAATAAATCAATATATATTTTCAATATATATCTGTGTGGTGTCCCTTTCATTTGGTATTCAAGGGGGTTGTGTATGGTATAACAGCTGGCTTCACATGCCTTTCAGAGTTTAGCCTAAGACTGCTTTGTCCACGTTACCACTAGGATAACTGGTCTACAAGGTTGAATTACAACCATCATCATAAGGGTTGCTTGGCATGGTACAAAGTGATCACTAGAATTAGTGAGCATTATATACCAGGCCAACTTCTCACATTGGTGAGCAGCGGATTGGGATCTGAGCTTGCTGTTGTTTTACCATTACAATCTTTGAGATTATCATTTGAAAGATCATACAGGTACCTGCTAGGTACATATAAAACAAGACTAGTATACTTAAGTTCTACTGAACTTAGTTGTTGTAGAGCAAAGGGAGTAGCACACCCTAGCTACAACTAGATAGGTTTAGTAGGTAAACACCAGTGTAGGTAGATTGCAACACATCCACCCACACTAGAGCAATGTCGGGAACAGAGGGGTCCAGTGGACTTTCTCCTGTTGAGAGTGACCCTCCAAGGGCACCATCCCAATTTGCTATTTTTCCCTTTAAGGAATTAAGACAGCTTTGTGTCTTAAGGGGTCTGAAGACAGGGCCTTCCCCTACTACAGACCACCTAAGAGAGCTCTTGGATCAGTCTGAGGCTCTAAAGACCTCTAAAGCAAACCCCACAGGGAATGCTGAAGGAGGCCATCCTTCGGAGGATGACACTGTAGACACCCCTACCCCTATCATCCTAGTAGATGAGGAAGCCTCCACCACTGGAGCTCCTCAAGTAGATGTAGAGGAAGAGGAAGAAGAAGAGGAGGAGGGGGTGGAAAGCAGTGAGTCAGATGATGACAGAGATAGTCAGGTGCTGGTCAGTAGACTGAACCAGGCTAACTTAAGTCAACTTGGGAATGAATCAGGTAACAACCCATTCAGACCCCCAGGTGGACTTAACCAGGGCCATAGGAGGAGAAGGCATCACTCAGGTGAATCCAATACCTCCCATGTCTCTAGAGGCTCTCATGCTCACTCCAGAAAGGAGATGACTAGCCCTCAGAGAAGGGAACATGAGGCCAAGATGAGAGAGGCTGAGCTTAGGATCCAGAGGCAAGAGTTAGAGGTTGCCCTGGCTAAGGAGAAACTTGCTAGAGCAAGACAGCCTAGAGAGAGTGGGATAATAGAACCCACTGGTGGCAGCAATATCCACAAGGATAAAGACAGGTCTTTTGATAATAGAAACCTGAGTAAGATTGTGCCCCCCTACAAAGCTGGGGATGACATCCATAAATGGATTACTGCAATGGAGAGAGCCTGCAGAGTACAGCAGATCCCTCAGGAGCAGTGGGCAGCAATCTTGTGGCTCTCCTTTGAAGGTAGAGGCCGAGACAGACTCCTCACAGTTAGTGATGGGGATTCTAGAAACTACCTGGTCCTGAAGAGTGCTCTGATTGATGGGTTAGGCTTAACCACTGAACAGTACAGGTTAATGTTCAGAGATACCCAGAAGACACAGACTCAGGACTGGTCTGAATTTGTTGAGTGTGCCACTAAGGCTCTGGAGGGATGGTTGCTGGGAAGCAAGGTTACAGACTATGAAGGATTGTATAATTTGCTGATGAGAGAACAAATTTTAAATAATTGTCAGAACCAGCAGTTGCATCAACATTTGGTTGACTCAGATTTGACCTCTCCCCAAGAATTGGGAAAGAGGGCAGATAAATGGGTAAGAACCAGAGTTAAGCAAAAGAACCAGAACCAGAACCAGGGTGGTGACCAGAAGAAAACAGACCAGAAGGGTGGGGAGCAGAAAGCTAAAGACCAGAAGTCTTCAACAGGGCCCCAAACTGAGACAGAGGGTGGGTCCCAAACTTCCAAGAAGAAGAAGAAAGAAGGTCAGAAGAAACCCTGGTGTAAAACTTGTAAGAACACCTCTCACTGGACAAGTGAGTGTAAAAAGGGTGGAGCCCCCAGCACGGCAGCCCCTAAGGCACCTGCACCCACTAGTACAGTTAGCAGTGTTGGTCCTCAAGCCAAGGGATTAGTGGGAATCACTTTGGGAACTGAAGGAGATTCTGACCTAGTCAGAACCCTTACACAGGCTGTTCTGGTTTGTGAAGGGGACATAGATTTGACCCCTGACATAAGTCCCAGTAACCTGGGCAAATACAGACAGACACCTTTGATTAACAACAAAGTGGCTCAAGCTTACAGGGACACATGTGCCAGTGTCACTATGGTGACACCTAACGTTGTGGACCCTGGACAATACATGCCAGGCGATGATTACCTGGTGACCAATGCCAGCAATGTCACCACTTCACATAGTGTGGCACTTGTTAACTTTTCCTGGGGAGGGGTAACTGGCCTAAAGAAAGTTGTGGTTAGTGCTGATCTCCCAGTAGAATGTTTGTTGGGCAATGACCTGGAGAACTCTCTATGGTCAGAAGTTGAGTACAGGACTCATGCAGAGATGTTAGGGATATCATCACATGTCCTTGCTGTGACCAGGTCACAGGCCAAAACGTGCCTCTCTGAACCTCAGGTCTTGGATCCTGGAACAATGGACCAAGTACCTCCCAAGAAGAAGAACAGGAGGGTTAAGGCTGCGCCTTCCCAACTGCCTACAAGTGAGGATCAGGCTTCACAGGAAACTGATCTTGAGACCCCTGAAGGAACTGTCCCTGAAGAACTTGATCCTGATCAGGTTGAGTTTCTGGGGACAGGGGGACCTTCTAGGGCAGACTTGGGGCAGGCTCAGTTAACCTGTCCTTCTCTTGAACCCCTCAGACAGCAGGCTGCTGCTGAGGCTGCTGGGAATGCTCAAGGTGCCCATAAAGTATATTGGGACGATGGACTCCTTTATTCAGAGGCTAGAGACCCCAAGCCTGGTGCTACCAGGAGGTTGGTTATACCTCTGCAATTTAGGGGCTTCCTACTCACCTTGGCCCATGATATTCCTTTAGCAGGACACCTAGGCCAGAACAAGACTTGGGACAGGCTTGTCCCTCACTTTCACTGGCCTCACATGTCTGAAGACACCAAGGAGTTTTGTCGCTCCTGTGAAACCTGCCAAGCCAGTGGTAAAGCAGGTGGAACAACAAAGGCCCCCCTGATACCACTACCTGTGGTGGGGGTTCCCTTTGAGAGAGTGGGGATTGATATTGTTGGTCCAATGGATCCCCCTACAGCATCTGGGCACAGATTCATACTGGTGGTAGTGGATCATGCCACCAGGTACCCAGAGGCAATTCCCCTTAGGACCACAACAGCTCCTGTTGTGGCCAGGGCCTTACTTGGAGTTTTCTCCAGAGTGGGGTTTCCTAAGGAGGTAATATCCGATAGAGGTACCAACTTCATGTCTGGATATTTGACAGCTATGTGGAAGGAATGTGGTGTAAACTACAAGTTCACCACTCCTTATCACCCACAATGCAATGGGCTTGTTGAGAGATTTAACAAGACCCTAAAGGGCATGATTAAAGGATTACCTGAAAAGCTCAGGCGAAGATGGGACATCCTTCTGCCCTGCCTTTTGTTCGCTTACAGAGAGGTCCCTCAAAAGGGGGTTGGCTTCAGCCCCTTTGAATTGTTGTTTGGGCACCCTGTAAGAGGACCCCTGTGTCTTGTGAAGGAAGGATGGGAGTTACCTCTCAAAAAGCCTAAACAGGACATAGTGGACTATGTACTTGGTCTCCGCTCCAGGATGGCAGAGTACATGGAAAAGGCATCCAAAAACCTTGAGGCTAGCCAAGAATTACAAAAAGCTTGGCATGACCAAAAGGCTGTCCTTGTTGAATTTCAGCCTGGACAGAAGGTATGGGTGTTGGAGCCAGTGGCCCCAGCAGCACTCCAAGACAAATGGTCTGGACCCCATACAATTCTGAAAAAGAAGGGAGAGGTTACCTACTTGGTGGACCTAGGAACTCCCAGGAGCCCCCACAGGGTGCTCCATGTGAACAGATTGAAGGCATATGTCAGCAGGGCAGACATGGGCTTGCTCATGGCTACAGATGAGGAACAGGAGGAAGAGAGTGACCCTCTCCCAGACCTGCTCACTCAGAACCCTGAGGATGGCTCAGTTGATGGTGTGGCCTTAGGTGGCAGCCTCACTGAACATCAGCAACATGACTGCAGACAAGTTCTACAGGCATACAGGCATATGTTCTCATTGACACCCAGTCAGACTAACTGGTGTACACATGTGGTGGACACTGGTGACAGTCTTCCTGTAAAGAGCAAAATTTACAGGCAACCTGACCACGTCAGGGACTGTATAAAGACTGAGGTGCAAAAGATGCTGGAATTAGGTGTCATTGAGCCTTCAGAGAGCCCCTGGGCTAGCCCAGTGGTTCTGGTCCCCAAACCTCACACCAAAGATGGCAAGAGAGAGATGAGGTTCTGTGTGGATTACAGAGGACTCAATGCTGTCACCAGGACAGATGCACACCCTATTCCAAGGGCAGATGAGCTCATTGACAAGTTGGCTTCTGCCAAATATTTGAGCACATTTGACTTAACAGCTGGCTACTGGCAAATCAGGTTAGCTGAGGAGTCTAAAGCCAAGACAGCATTTTCTACCCCTAGTGGGCATTATCAGTTTGTGGTGATGCCCTTTGGTTTGAAAAATGCACCTGACACCTTCCAAAGGTTGGTGAACCAAGTCCTCACTGGGTTGGATGACTTTTGTGCAGCTTATCTGGACGATATTGCTGTCTTTAGCTCCACCTGGGAGGATCACCTGATCCACCTGAAGGAAGTGCTTGAGGCTCTGCAGAAGGCAGGCCTCACTATCAAGGCAACAAAGTGCCAGATAGGGCAGAGCAAGGTTGTATACCTGGGCCACCTTGTAGGTGGAGGCCAAGTTCAACCACTGGAGAGTAAGATCCAGACCATCAAGGACTGGTCCCCTCCAACTACCCAGACTCAGGTCAGAGCTTTCTTGGGCCTGACTGGGTACTACAGGAAGTTTGTTAAGAACTATGGGTCCATTGTGACTCCTCTTAATGATCTGACATCCAAGAAGATGCCCAAAAAGGTTCAGTGGACAGAAATCTGTCAAAAGGCATTTGATGACCTGAAGAAGGCCATGTGCTCTGCACCTATCCTGAAGAGTCCTGACTACTCAAGAGAGTTCATTGTCCAAACAGATGCTTCTGAGTTGGGAGTGGGAGCAGTGCTTTCACAGCTTAATGTAGATGGCCAGGACCAGCCCATTGCTTTCATTAGCAGAAGGCTGACCCCCAGAGAGAAACGTTGGTCAGCTATAGAGAGGGAGGCCTTTGCTGTGGTGTGGGCCCTGAAGAAGTTGAGACCATACTTATTTGGCACTCACTTCAAGATTCAGACTGACCATAAGCCCCTCCTATGGCTTAATCAGATGAAGGGTGAAAACCCCAAACTACTCAGGTGGTCCATTTCCCTACAGGGGATGGACTTTACAGTGGAGCACCGCCCAGGGACTGACCATGGCAACGCAGATGGTCTCTCCAGGTACTTCCACTTAGAACATGAAGACACAACTGGTCAAGGTTAGTCTAATGTCCCTGCGTTTGGGGGGGGGGTTATGTAGGAGAGTAGGGTCTGCTATCCTATGGTCACCCCAAATTTTTGCTTTTTGCTTCACTGGTTTCTGACTTAATGTGGCTGTGGGCCTGCTAATCAGACCCACAGCCTGCTGTTCTCTCTCTAAATTGATGCCAATGCACTTTAGGTGCATTACGAATTGGAACTGGTTCACCTTATGAGCCCCTGTAATAGTGCACCCTAGGTGCCCAGGGCATAGGTGTATCCAAGGCCTACCAGGGGCTGCAGCACGTATTGTGCCACCCCTGGCCTGGCCTCCATATTTGACACAACTGGCTGATCACTCAGCTGGGGTAAGTCGGTGTAACCACCTCTTACTTAGGTACAGTATGTCTGTGCCTAACCCTAAACTGGACACATATGTTCCTATCAGCCACTCCTATGGAAGGCCTCATCAATCCTGGAGGCAGAGTGCTTGGAAATATGTGAGATGGTGCTCTGGCATGAGCTGAGCCTGTCTGCAGCTGTCGGGAACAACTCCCTAAGCTGTTCCGGGATATTGCCATACCATATACTCTTAAGTGCATTATAATCCTCGCGGTTAAATGCTATCTTTGGTTTGGCTTTATCAAAACATGTCGAGTAAGGTGTCATACGAATTGGAATACTATCCCCTCGCCAATTCTGGCGACGGGGATAGCATTCCACCCTTTTAGAGGGACACGACATGTGCGTAGCCTTAACCCCGGTTAAAGTTAAACAGGGCCTCAGCTTCACAAAATGGACGCTGCCACCACAGACAAAAGTCTGGCCTCCTGCTGCTGACCGAAACTCGGCAGATGGTGGCCTGGACAAAGGGTTTCCTGCCTTGGGAGGTGCGAGCACCACCCCAGACAGGATTTTGTGTATTAGGTAGGACAGGGCTGAATAGAATCAGACATGCCCGGGGCACACAAGGTGTCCCCGTGCATAGGCCAGTCCAAACCGGTTCTGGGGCCTTCCAGCCCCAGTCCTGGCGCGGAGCTGGACAAAGGAAAGGGGGTGTAACCGCCCCCCTTCCTGGTTCCTCCCAGAGGAGGGACCTAGTAGGTGATCCACCCCCAGTTTGGGAATAAGAGGGGGAGCAGTGCCATTGCACAGCAGATCATCCCGAAATCAACTTTAAACAAGAAGAAGACTGGACTTCGACATTCTGCTGCACAGAAGACTGAAGAGAATCTCCCTTGTGGCCTAGGAGTGGCCACCCTGTGAACACAGGTACCAACCAGCGACTCGACGTCTGCTTTGCCGATGCCTCCCGCCGGAGACCGAGCCCAGAGCCCAACAAGAACCAGACTCCCAGACCTCTCAGAGCCCGATCCACAGTCCCTGCGAAGAAGGGACCCGTGGAGGCACCGAGTGACGTGGGACCGGACCTCTTGGAAGACACTCGAAAAGCTGACTGCGCAGCTTCTGAGGTATCCTCGAAGTTGTGCTTTGGGGATTGAGAACCCCCACCACCGAGCAGCCCTTGCACCAAAGATCAGCCCTCCAGCATCTCCACGATCTGCATGGGGCCCTTTTGCATTGTGCCACTCGACGCGCCATCCCGGCCACTAGCCACGTGGTCAGCGGCCATCTTGGCGACGAACCCGAAGATTTAAACAGCAGGTCTGGTTGCTCCAGACCTACCCAAGCTCCTGTGAAAAGGAGCACCCGCTGTGACCTTACTGGTCCGAGTGAACAGCATCTTTCAACTTCTGCGTGGCTTGCATTTGCCAAGGCCTGTTTGCTCCGATCAGGTCGCCGACACCGCCAACAGCGAGAAGCCTACGTGGGACAGCTCGTGACCGACTCCTGGACGTCCTCGACCCCGGGTATCCACGTGGCTGCAGAAAGAAGCTACCCGACAACGCCTGTTTGCACCCGACATCGCCTGGTTCCAATCTGGTTCCACGGTAGTCACTGGCTAGTGACTTTGAACACTGTCCCCTCTGCTTTCAGGTCTTCACATCTCCTGATCCACCCTTGGATCCACCGGAACTCTTCTCATCGAGCCGCCTGCAGCATCTTCAGCTCCAAGCACCATCGACCAGCGTGACGAAACCCGACACAACTTCGACCCTGTGCACCCGCTTCCTGTGGGTGAGGTAACTCAGCTCCGCCGGTGCTCCTGCACTGGTACACATCCCAAGGGCCTGTGTTTTCAGTTTCAGCTCCGTAGGTCACTCGGAAGGTTCCTAACTTTCTAACTTTGTGCTTTTTACGCACCATAGACTTTGTATTGAGAAGTGCGTGCACTTTGAACACTGCACCCGAGTCCCGTGGGCCTTTCCCGACTTAGTTAACTCCAGTCTCGAATAGCTCCAGCGATTCCCAAGGCCCTAGGCCTCTTCACTTTCCTCTAGGTATCTCTTATACCACTTTCTTAGTATATGGTTTAGGTGGCCCCTAGGGCTCATCCATATTGTGCAACTTTTGTGTATTTTAAACTGTCTTGTGATTTTACGCTTGTGCTTCTGTGCTCATAAAGAGTCCAGGGGATTTTAATAGTTAATAAATCAATATATATTTTCAATATATATCTGTGTGGTGTCCCTTTCATTTGGTATTCAAGGGGGTTGTGTATGGTATAACAGCTGGCTTCACATGCCTTTCAGAGTTTAGCCTAAGACTGCTTTGTCCACGTTACCACTAGGATAACTGGTCTACAAGGTTGAATTACAACCATCATCATAAGGGTTGCTTGGCATGGTACAAAGTGATCACTAGAATTAGTGAGCATTATATACCAGGCCAACTTCTCACAATCGTGGTTCAAAGAGAAGTTGCAGTGCACGAGAAAACACAAGGTTAAATATTAATATATCATGCTAATGTTTATATACATAGGAATAGAGCGTATGCTAGAAGCTTAATGTTCGCATATAATTAGGGCTCCCGGTTTTATGGTATTTATTTTTTTGCCATTTCCGTCTGTATTTATCCATATTTATTTTTTGGGCATTTTATCTGTATGTCTCCACATTTATTTTTGCAACAAGCAAAAGACGATGCTACAGCTAGTATTTTTCCACATTTATTTAAATTGACCCCATATTTATGATGAAAGCGCAGATCCCTTCTTAAATCTTACTTTAGGCTCCCGTTAAATGGCGTTGCTAGTTCATACGACATGGAATGGGGTTTCCCAGCGCCTGCACACCCTAACGGTTGACCAGAAACGCTCTAAAAATGTACCACTAATTGACTGTAAGACGAACTAACAGCTAGGTTCAGAAAGGGTGGTATTCCTCCTTCCCGAGCACATGGCAATGAATATGTTGTTCCAAATTCTGTGATAACAGTGATGGTTTGGAAGTCTGACATCTAGTGCTTTATAGCGCATTGCGGCTCGCTTCCGCTATTTCTAGGATATTCAAGTATTATGTCTAGTTTCTCTTCCCCTTTTGCTCTGTGCCGATGATGTGCTCTCCACCTGCTACCCTTGGGCACTTGGTTTTATCAAAATTAGTTCTGCCAGTTACTTGATGCCTTCTTGAACAGTGGCGCTCGTACCAGTGCCAAGGTTAGCCCTGCTATTGACCCAGAGTATGGAACATCTGTATCCTATATCACAGTGGGTTGGTGCGCCTGTTGTGTACACCAAGTGGGAACTCAGGCCATGTGATCAATTTTAAGCAGGGCTACTCTGCCTTTCATCCTTCCAAGATGCCTGCTACTTTCATGTGGTTTACTTTGCTGAAAAATAACATACCAGCATTAAGGGTGGGCGTAAAATCCGTTTCGCGAACGAATTTGCGGATTTTCCGCGATTTCGCGATCCGCGAATCTCGCGAAATCGCGGTAAAATCCGCGAATCAGCGGGGACGAATTTTCAGCCAAGCAAGGGTTACAGCAGCAGGTGCAAAAGTTGAACCTAATTTCTTTGTAACCTTTTACAAAAGGGTTACAAACAAATTAACTTCAACTTGGACACCTGCTGCTAATTGCTTCCTGGCGCCTCGTTGCCTACTTGCAACTATTCTCTGACCCTGCTCTGACCCTTGAAGCAGGGTCAGAGAATAGTTACAAGTAGGCAACGAGGCACCTGTACAAGGAATTAAACCTCATCAGGAAGCACTTACAGATATAAAAAACAGGAAGAAGGGAGAGGATGGCAAACACACCCATTTTGAGTTGTCAGGAGGGGTTAAACTAAAAGAGACCTTTACAGCACTATTTTCATATGCATTTTGCTAAAAATAAAAAGCTGTATGTTCTGTAGGGGCAACTCAGGAATCTGGCCCTTCAGAGATCTGGCCTCTCTTTCTTTCTCTCGTTCTCTCTCTCCCTCTCTCTTTCCCTCTCTTCCTTTCTCTTTCTACCTATCTATGTATCTATCTATCTCTCTCTCCCTCTCCCATAAACGACTGCATGGGTAACTTCGCTATGCAAGCGGCTCGCGAAGACGCAAAAAGCCCCGCGAACACGCAAAAAACTCTGCGAACACGCAAAAAAACTAAAATCCGCAAATTCGCACAAATTCGCGAATTTTGCGGATCACGAATTCGCAAATTCACGGAACTCGAATTTGCAAAATTCGCCCATGCTTAACCAGCATATTCCTTGGAGCTCTAACACTCCACAGCCTGCCAGGCTCTCAAAGGGTAACCCCCACCCCCCACCTCCCCGTCCTGTGTGGCAGCCCGGGCTGGAACAGCTTTGCAGGCACACACACCTGCACCCAAACACTTCACAGGTCTTTAAAAGACCATTCACACGTTAACGAGGCTTGTTGTTTTTCACCCCTTAGAGCCCCTGCAGCTACACTCTGCATATTGCAGAAAGTTCACAATTACAGTAGTGGAAACGGGACTGTTGGTGTAATTGGTGTCGTGGGAGATCGAATGAAGCCCCCTTACAATTACTATTTTGTCAAGTCACTCCGGAAATGGCACCTTCTCCTCCAGAAAGTGAGACTCACCGATCTTAAATGCAGCTCTCCCCGCGATCAGAAGCAAACTTCTCCGCAATCAGAAGCAGGCTCCCACAATTAAACCTGCCATCTTCCAGGAAGGCCAGTGGTGATTTCACAATACACGCTGATGTACGTCAAACAACAATGGGCATTCAGGGAGACAGGAGGGGCCCCTACCTGCCTCCATACTGGGATGAGAGGCACAGGGGACAAGCAGAACCGGGTTAGGGAAGGGCACAGCTGGCAAGTGGAGGCTGACTGCTACGATGTGCACGAGGGCTTGCGTGAGGGTCTGGGAGAGTGGAGTAGAGGCCCCAGCACTTCCTACTCCTCGTTGACACCTGCCTTGTTCCCTGCACTGCTGCCCTCACACACTAGATACGACCTCTCTTAGGTATATGTATTGTATCAGTCCAAACTTAAATACCATGTTGGTTCTATCTCCCATCAACCCATGCTGAGTCGGACATATGCTGGAGTAAATGTGACTCTCATGATCTACTTCTCATGGGTAGTGCTACTTGGTTATGCTGTGTGTTCAGTTAGTAAAGTCATGGAAAGAAGAGTCTCAATCACAGACGCCATGAATTCACCTTGTTACCCAGAGTAAGAGAGAAGCTGTCAATGTGCAGTTCGGAGAAGCAATCTTCGACGAGCTTTGAGTGATGTCGTTACCTTATGGGTCTAAATTAAGTTTTCGTGAGCGCGAGAAAGTTCAAATATATTAAATTGTGCAGCCTAGCAAGGTGTATTTTGATGTTCTACCTGTCCGTGTGCCATTTGCTGTGATAAAGGCAAATCAGTTGAGAAAATTACCTTTTAACATGTCTGTTTCAAGGACTGCGGTGAGCCTACGATGACCAACATGACTGAATGCTTTCAATAAATCAAGCGGGATGAGAAGGCGGATATCACTATTGTGAAACATGCGGGATTGCCACCCAGAACAGTAATGGGTGCAGATTCAGTGCTGCAACATTAAGAAAACCTGACAGGAACCACTGGTATGGTGCTAGCAACTTACACTGGGTGTGTCGAAGGTGGCCAGCCACACATTTTTCAATGACTTTATCTAAAAGAGATAGGACACAGGTCAGTAACTGGAAAGTTAGTCTGCAATATAGCGAAAGTAGATCTCCCTCGGAGAGAAAATAGACTTGCTGTGCAAATGCACATTCATTTGGGCCTGGTTTCATGTGTTCGAGATTTCCAGATGCACATGTCACAATGGACGGATTGTACGCATACACAAATTCATAATTGCTTTGTGAAATACAGTGCAGCCCACTGAGCCCTGCTTTGTTCATGTTGTTTATTTTGGTATGATAGGTTAATCAGGATGGTATTTTAAATATTTGATCTCTCAACTAGAATACTTTTAAGTGCTGAAGTCTGCAGCCACTGTAACTTTCTATCAGTTATCCAATTATTGAACAACAGAGTAAATGGACACAACAGAGGCATGGTTTGCGGACAAAGGTGATCTTTTCAGGGCTCACAAACGTATGTATTACAAAACATGCATATGGGATAGATGAGGATTACTGAATACAAGTCTAAAATGTCTTTTGGTTACAAAGAATGCAAAAGACGCTACACCATTTGCCCTCCTGGTATCGCTCCGTGCCCCCAGCACTCGACTTTGCGAATTGCCCAGGGTGAAAGTTTCTATAGTGTCATTTAGTTGGCTGTGACATCACTATGCCAGACAATGTGATGGCCAATGCCCACATGGTGATTTAGTGTGTCCTGGGGTCCCCTCCCTACTTACCCATGGTGCCCCCCTTTTCATTTCGATCGATGTACACAGGCACCGAGTCCAGAAAAAAAGACAGTTAATTACAGCCTAAACAGCGAGAGTCTACATTAAAAAAAGCTGATAAGCGCCCTGGACTGCTGCTGTCAGGCTCCCTCCCTGGAAACAAATCACTCAGCAGGGGAGTGCTTAGGGTGATTTAGATGGAAGAATAGTGTGCCGGAGAATCTGGAAAAGGTTTCAAATTTCTTTCTGCAGCCCCTGTGAACCTCGGACAGGGATAGACACGTCGCTGTTTCGTCAGTATTTTTCCGTATCAATTTATA